>NC_142687.1:97685000-100185000 GCF_056320005.1 Nelumbo lutea | reverse complement strand
ATAGATATATAAAACTGATTGCCTGCATATTGAACAAAATGGAAACGTAAATGCAACAGTTACTGGTTGTCTGCATATTGAACATATAATGCCATGACCATCATGCACGCAAAGTACAAGAAATCAGAGCCATTGGGAAATAAGCTTTACAGCTTGAAATATATGAAAAATTCAACTAGTAAACAAGCTGAACTGTTAAGAGCATATATAGCCTCAACAATTACAACTCAGTATAAAAGCAATAGAAAGTGGAGCTGTGAAAGGTTGACACTTACTGCCAGGGATCATCGCCGAGAAGAAGAACATCGTTCTCCCGGTCGACGAATACAAGCTGCCAGCCTGATCTCAGAGGGTCCTCCAATTGGCCTTCAAGGCCAAACATACGTGCGAGCTCACTGCGCAGTTCATGGTAGCTGCTGAACCTAGTAATATCCAGTGACCTCCCAAAGGACCCTGATTTATAAACCTGCCAGGAATTACAGCATCCAGATCAAATTACCAAGGAATAAATTCAAATACTAGACATCATAAGCAAAAGAAAGAAAGCATGTTATATGCACACTTAGATAAGTTGAAGTATAACTATAACCACCACCACCATCACCATACCCCCGAAAAAGGTAATAAGAAAAGGTCACAACTAAACACTGCACAAGAAGGTAGGTCACAACTAAAAACCAAAATCCTAGTTAGTAGTTCAAGTCACTTGTCCAATATGGCTACAATCTAATTGAACTGAATGACATCCAGACATCTAAGACCTCCACCCTGCCTATGCCATAAACAATGCAAAAGCCGTGAGCTTGGAACTAGAGATCAAACAGCCAACTCATTGATCCAATATAACTCAAGTCAGGTTTGCATGGCCAAATCTAACCTAACTCAATAAAGCCCAGCTCTTACTGTTTCGATGTATAAAAGAAGAAATATTTCACATCAGTCAACAAGAATGCTCATGGAATTAGAATATATTGATGATATATCTAGCTTACCTTCACAAAGGTTCTTGTTGGTGGATTCACTTGGCCCACGTTCTCTGGTGACTGCAGAAAGGTTGATTCATCCAAGCAACTGGAAGTTGTGACAACCGGATTAAGTGGGAATTCAGTGCCTGTTGCACTGACAAAATTAGAAGCGAAAGGCATGGTTGCCGAATCGCCCTCACTGCCAACACCTCTGAGGCCTGACATCCCATTCTGCATTAGAAGTGATGAGGAATCTATATTAACACCAAACAGAAGATGGCTTTGTGGATCCGTGCTACCTTCTTGATCTACTGAGCATTCTCTACCAGGGAATGGTGGCAAAGAGATAGAATGCTGAGAAAGATTTGTCTGTGCCGCAGCCATCTGTTCCACCTGTGGAAGGGCACACTGGGTTCCTCCAGAAGGGAGTAGAGGTTCAACTGCGGCTCTCTTGGGAAACCAGGTGGTAGAAGGGATGAGAGGAGTGGTCCTAGGCAAGTTAAGAAGGTGGGATGTTTCATCGTGGGAAAACGAACCCAAAAGACTTTGAATGGGAGAAACAGCAGATGTGGTTATAGGGTGGCTATTGGAGCCTACAAAATTTGGCTGCTCACAGAATGAAGATATACCCTGTAAGGATGGAGGTTGGGACTGAGAGACGGAAGCAAGGTGTGACATGGCAGACATAACATTTGGGATCTGTTGTTGATCAGACAACTGTTGTTGCTGTTGCTGTTGCTGTTGCTGTTGCTGCTGCTGTTGTTGCTGCTGTTGCGGCTGCCGTTGTGGTTGCTGCTGTTGGTCATTAAATGAGTGGCGTTGTTGTAACTGTTGTTGAAGAAGATAAGCCTGAGAATGGGGCTGATTTTCTTGAACATTTTGTAAAAAGGGAAGTTGGGGTTGAGACTGCTGCAACATTTGCCTTGGCATTAGAGAAGTAGCTCTGTTATTGACATTCTGAGATTGTTGGAATTGCAGAAGAGATGGGGAGGCCTGTTTAGAAGGATCCAAGGTCCTCATTTCCTGAAGGGCAGCAGTAGCCATTGCCTGGTACATATCAGGTTGCAGACCTAGAATAGAAGCATCCAGCCTTGGCTGCACCCAGGGTGTAACCCCAATTCCCTGGAAATTTAGGGATTGAATACCCCTGTCTCCACCATCTCCACGGAGCCACATGAGTGGAGAATTAATACCCATATCATCATCCTTGATTCCTGTTTGGATCAAAAGAGATATTGCATAGTAAGATTTAAATTTATAGCCAAGAAAGGAAATTGAAAATATTATGCCTTTTTTCCAGCCTTTTTCTTATGAATAACTTTTTGCAAGCCTTAAAAGCAGTAAAAGAACATACCATGAAGTGAGGGTAGGCCAGGTGGCCATGGTCGCTTAAGTCGGAGTGGGAATGGAGATGGATACATAGGGAATGTTGTTAAAGGTTCTATCTCCCAAAGTGACACTCTAGGCTGTCTTTCTCCTGCAGTGGACTCATCCCAGCCAACCTGGATCAACAGAAGCAGAGCTCACAAGGATAAGTGACCCTGAAAGATTCCTAAAATCCCCCATCAAACATAAAATGTCATAAATCAAATCACTAAGATCACAAAAACCTTCACAGAGCGCCAATGTGAGTTTGGCCAACGAACAGGATCCAAGTCACTGATACCTGTAATTGTACCCATGTACCTAAAGAAAAATTATAATTACACAATTAGAAAGCAACTATTTATGCATCCAATGGATGCAAAAGAAGGGAATATTAATGTGGAAATTGGAAGAATTTAAGTAGCATCTCCAATTTTTAGAATGTAACAAAAGCTCACAAACATAAAACAGCGTAAAACAGGAGTCCTAACTACCATATTCACAGCTTTGAACAATAAGTTGGCACATAAGGTTGCACTCCTCAAAGCTTATTTCACAATAAATAAATAAATGATTAGTTACAGCAAAAACTTGACCATAATTATCAAGGCATCTAGGTGATTCTGGGTGACAGTGGTGTGCCTAGTCACCCAGACAATAAGATTTTATAAAATAAAAAACTAAATTTTGGTTGGTTTCCCTAGTTTTATATACCAATCAGCATACATATTAATTGGAAAATAGCATTTCTCTTTATTAAGAACATTACAATTTCCTATCAAAACATGACAAATCATCATATCTAAAAGGCAATAGCATTTTAAATATATTAATTTCAATATTTTCAAAAAGAATAGTAATATAATATGGATTTAATAGAGCAATTCAAAATCAAATTAGCAACTGAAGAAAGCTATTATTTCTTTTTGATAAAAATTCAAGATAGAAAGTATAAGAGAAAAAGACAAGGATGAACCAACTATTCTATTAAATGTAAAAGAGAAAAAAATAAAAGAAAAATAAACCTCTTTATCCTTCTTTCTTTCTCTTCCCAAAACCCTTGAATCTTTTAAATTTCAATAGTAATATAAGTTATTTATGTAGTATGTAATAAAATGTATAAATACAAATATTATTAAGATGTAGCCTATAGTAATAATATTATAATAAGATGCCTGTCTTATGATTTTTGTCACCTAGGTGGGTGACATAAGACATTGATAAGGTGCCCAACCAAGGGAAACTAATCGCCTAGGTGATACCTTGACATTTAGAACCTGACTCACTTTACATTCATAAGCATTTTTCAACATCACAGATACAAACATTATTTTTGTGGTTTTGCCCAGGACATTTCATAGAGCACCCTCAGATGGTGTCCAAATTCAAATACCCACATCATCTTCCTCTTTATGCATACAGGACATGGTGGACCAAAGAGCATTATCAAGCTCCCCATGGAAAAGGGAAATAAGAATAAAATAAAATAAATGTTAAACACGTAGAGAATAAAAAGGACAAAGATAAGAAGGTAAACTTAAGAATGAGACCAACCGTCGGACACTTGATTCTTCAGTCTCAAACAGCATCCTGAAGCGCATACCAACAGAAACACGTGTGTGATAGACTGCTTTGACATATTTGGAAAGAGGTATAACAAATTCTGATGGGCTTGCCCTGAAAGGAAGGAAAGGCACAATTGAACAAACAAAAAAAAATGAAACTTCCAATTTTTCCAAACCAGAAGTCACTCTACCTTGGGTTATAAAATATAGTGAAACGACTGTTTGTTGCAGCTGCATGAGCTGCTGCTGCAAGGAGCCCTATGTGCATGCTGTCACTTGATAGAACTGATGAAGGCATCACAGTTTGTGGCCGATTGGCCCGCCGGATTCCAAGTAGTAGCTGGTTCTTTTCGTTCCTTTAAGGAAACATACATTAGTGTCAGCAGTTAGTAATACCATAGATCAATGATCAATAACTGATGTAGAGATTCAAGATAAGCAAAGTCAAAGTGGGAAGGTGATGATAGAACACTTTTGTTGACAATCCATAGATATCAAGAGATTGGAGAACTATCCAATCAGGTAAGTTTTTCAGTATCAAGCATAGTTTTCAAAGCGCCAAGGCAAGGCTAGGCAAGAAGGAGGGGGGGGGGGCGCTCGTCACATGGTCACCTAGGCAAGTACCTTAAATAAAAATTAAGGATCCTAGAGTAATTACCTAAGTTTCATAGTAACCACGAACCAGCAACCTTAATAAAAAATAAAAAACAAAAAGTATGAACTTTGTATTAAGACATAGAACATCAATATATCCACAAGAAAGAAAAAGAAGAAAGAAAGGATAATAGAGAAAATACAAGGGCTGAGCCACCATTTTGGTCCTAGGAAAAGAACAAATGGGTAGAAGAAGAAGAATGTACCAATTGGACAAAACTTCAAGTTCTTCCTTGCTTATCAATTTCGATTTTGAAGTTCTCAAGGGTTCAACACATCAAACACCAACATGTGTGTTGATTGAACCCTAACAAATAAGAAAATGATAAAGAGAAACTAGAATATAAAACCTACGAAATGAATAATTTAGTTTAATAAATATGTACGTTATTATTGTACAATATAATCTAAAAAATAAGGAATATACAAAATAGTTCACAGTGCCATGTAAGAAATAGCATGGCATTTAAGAATTATGACTTCAAGGCCTCTAGTCTTCTCCTTCATCTTTTCTTTTCTTCTTTTCCTATAACAAAAATAGGGGGTTCAGCCCCTATATTTTTTGAATTTTCTTTTCTTTCTTCATTTTCTTTTCAAGAATATGTTGATTTTCTATACTTTCACATGAACTTTATACTTTTCTTATGAAAATTATGGACAATTATTAAGGAAATATGGTTGTGGAACATAGGGAATTACCCTATGCTATATATTTTTTACTTAAAAAAAAATCCATCACCTAGGCAACGCCTAGGCGCCCCCTATCGCCTAGCCTCGCCTTGGAACCTTGAAAACTATGATCAAACTCCCACATGCAGAGAACATCAACAGTAAGTAGAAAGGTTATTCCTCTGGGTGATTCTTTACCAATTCAAGCAGTCCATGGGAAACAAAAAAATGAAATCACTGATAGGAAATTTAAGGAAAAGAGCATACCAGATAAAAAGGACAGAGTCACCAGCAACAAGTCTTTTTGCACTTACAAACACACTCCAACCTGTTGTAAGAAGATGCCTCTTGGGCTGACCTGCATTAGAAGTGAAATCAACTAATGAATATTTGTTTCTCTCTTCTTTACAAACCCACCACCTTCCTTTTTTGGTTATTGAAGTTTGCATTGTTTTCTACAGCATATAAGAGAAGTGGTCACTGAATGATGTAGCCAAGGCAAAGAAAGAGTTGGGATACCATTGGCATCATAAGATTACCAATTGTCTGAGATTTGTAGATGAGATTCATGACAGCAGGAAAACGATTATTGCTCATTATTATTTCAAGAAGTATGCTTACTTTACTATGTAACTAAGGTTAATGAAATTAAGGATATATATTTTCTAAATATGCAACTGCCAAAGATTTACATGAATATCTTTTAGTCATTCATGTCCTAAGCAGTGTTTTAGAAAGAAAGTGATACCTTTCTCAGCCTTTTGGCTAAGATCAAGTTTTAGAAAATGCACCTAGGTTCATAGGTGATGATCATTTTGCAGGGAACACATGACCTGAACCTAGGAGGATCCAGTGCCTGGTGTAATGATAAAATCTCAGGCTGAGAAGAGTGAGAACGCAGGTTTAGGTCTGAGAGCAACTACTATATATAAAACAAAGGTTAGGTCCAAATCCGGTCTACCCACCTCTCCCAAAAGCCAGATCAATGTTGGGCAATGGGCCTAATGGCCCCACCTTACCTAGTGAGAGTCTCACCTGGCTTGCTATTGTAGCTTGATGAATTAACTTTGATAAGAGCACTTCATTTTCTCCCTTATAGTTTTTCTTACAAGTTGTATGGTATGAGAATATTCCAGAAATAATGGCACCAACATCTTAAAAAGCACAAGATTTTTTAATTGTTCAAAACCACACAATATTTACATGGAAATTTAAGCTGAATTGCTGTGGTCCAATTGAAATTGGCGACTCCATTAATGCTGAATTGCACTCACATAAGGGCTGGGTGTAGCTGTGTGTTTAGGCTATAGAGAGCTTGATATTGAAAGAAATCAAAGGTTGTAATTGGATGGTTGAAAGGTAAGTTGCTTGCATATACACCCCCCCCAGCACAGGGAGGCAAGTTCTTCAGCATCCAGGTTGAGCATCTAGTTTAAATAGGTCAATGGAAGTACAAATTCCTCTGCTGGTTCCCTTGCAAGGGAAGATGTTAAACAGGATTTGTCCATATTGGGAGGCATCTGACTTGGAAAGCAGACAACTGTAATAAAAAGAATGCTGAACTCTGGTATACATACACCGATACACACACACACACACACTCAGATTTATAGGAACTAATAAGAAATACTTTAGAGGAGGCCTAAGAGTTTGTTAGAGCTATTAAATAGGATTAATTAGGACTAATAGGACCTCAAGACTGAAGTTGTTATACATAATACATATACACATATATATATAAAGGGCAACCCAGTGCACAAAGCTCCGGCCAATGTGGGGTCTGTGGAGGGACAGATGTATACAGCCTTACCCTTGCAAATACAGAGAGGCTGTTTCCAATATTTGAACCCTGGTCACCCAGGCCGCAATGGAGCAACCCAAACATTGTGCCAAGCCCCACCCTATACATACATACAGTCATACACATACATATATATACATGTATGTATGTATGCATGTATGCATGTATGTATATGTATATTATGTATGTACAAGGGGCTATTGCCTGATACAATGGTAAAATCTTGAGCTGGCAGACATGAGAACGAGGTTTCAATTCTATTCAATTAATTGTGATCATATCTATACTTCAAAAATATTGTAATTGTTATCATAAATCTTACAGAAAGTTGAATTGAATCATGAATCTTATCATAAATCAAAGATTATTAATTTTTTTACAAACCTGTCAAAAAAATGAAAAACAAATATTACTAAGAAGGATAAATGTACATAGAAAAGAGATATTTCCCTATTTATTTTAATCCATATTTAGCATTTGTGTCCTTAAAAGTTAAAACAATAAAATTTACCACTTCTACACTAGAAGACGATATAATCAACCTCCATTTGAAAGTCAATTAATCCACATACAATTGTATAAATCATAAAATTCATGAACCAAATCATAGGATTCAAATGATAATCATACAACTTTACGGAAAAGGTTTCAGACATACAAGCAGTCCAAAATTATCCAGAATACAACAAAAAATCCCAACTCCAACCCAGTAGTTCCACCAGCAACAAAACATTCAACATCTCAATACTTGAAAAATGTTACTAACATGAATAAGTTGCCTCAAGAGACAAGAGTGGATGCTACACACATTTTAAAAACCAAATAGATAAATTTCAGATTTAAGAGTTCACCAGACATGTAAGCATAAAGCAGCAGGAGTGACAAACAAGAAAGTTCACAAATAGAATCATTTTCTAATAGTATCAGAAAACTAACCGCGAAAAATATGTCTGAATTTCCATTCATTATCATGGAGATCCCTTGCAATCAACTCTTGAGCAGGAGGTTGCAGGGAGAAGTCCTAAAGTAGTGATATACAATAGTCAAGAGACCAGCTTAGATGATAAAAGATGTATGGAAAACTTCAAAAAGATATCACATATAACCTACCAGTGGGGGGAAGACTTTTTCAGCTGCTCGGCGAGGCACAGAGAATCCTCCATGAGTACTAGTGTCACTTGCAGTCAATGTCTTGCAAAAATAGTTTGTTGGCTGTTTGCTGGGTGCACCCAATTCAGCAGGTAGGTATGCATCCTTTTGCTCTTGCTAAAGAAAGAAGAGAAAAGGTAAATGAATGTGCACAGGCAAAAAAAAAAAAAAAATCATGAACAGAAATCAAGACAAAGGATGTTACCAGACTCAGCGGTTGCAAGGTCATCTGAGCATATACTTCATCAGTCTCCACATCTGCCTGAATTTGACAAATTTTCAAATTTTAAAGAGCAGGCTTTAAGAATATCCAGAATCAATAGTTCAGCAGAACAGAACTTACATGCATGGTCACATTGTGAAGCTGACAGATTAGCTGTGGTGGTAAGTTTGGGTAATTAGGGATATGGGCATCCACCTCCTTGTTGGTAGATGCAGCCACCTGCATGGGACCAACAACAATTTTCTCAGTATTTAACATTAAAGAGGTGGACTTAAATTACCAATGAGACATTCTGTAATATGCGTGACTTTCTTGAGTAACATATAAGGCAATGGCATAATGATGTACGAATGGCCATAAGCTTTTGAATGTAGAATTAGTGTGTGGATAGAAGAGCAGTCTTTGCAGGGTTGTTATCCTGATGAAATGAATATAGGCATGAAATAAACAGTAGAAAAAGTAGAGTAAGATGAGCCTTAAGCTCAAGCTAGGGAATTGTCACTATAAGAAGTTGGTCAAATAGAAAATGGAACTTAGAAAGTGCATACAAACATGGAACTCTGACCTGATTACTTCCAGCACTATTCAAGGATTGCAAATGCAAAAACTGCATACATACATGCATATAGAGACAGACATGGATAAAAGATATCACACATACATCAATGTTTCTTTCCATAATAAACAAAATACATATAAACCAGCAGGCAGCTAGGAAAAATGCTGCTTTGTCATAAATCCTAACAATTCAGCAACGATCTTGCTCCAAACAAATATAAATTATTAACATTGATACCAATCTATTCTTTTTTTTTTATTTATTTCCTACCAATCTATTCATATTCCATCAGATAGGCAATGACAATGACATTTGACGAGACCATAGATGTAGACTAACCTGCTCACTGTGACCCTGGGGGAAGTAGACCACACGGCTTCCAACAGGAGGCAAAGAAACAAGAGGTCCCGCACATGCATGCCATAGCTCAGAATTCAGACATCTCTTTTCCCCTGCAGAACATTTCGCAGAGACTGATGAAGAAACAAACTTGGTTTTGTACATTTAACAAAAAGGGGTAGGATAGTTAGCAATAATATCAAAGACCAAGGTCATGGAGATGACCTCCCCTATTTCTCTGCTAATAGGACAATTTTCTGTCTAGATATATAATTCAAACGGCGCTATCGTGACCACAATCCCCCCAAATATAGCGAACGATAAAATTTTGCAACAGAACGCCGGCCGGAAGGCTGAATTTGGAAAGAGCACAAATGCATATAAAATAATACAAACTACAAGGTTTTGCACTCTATCTACATATTTGTATTTTTACTCCTTACAAACGGAACCGAAGTAAAAAATTAACTTCAGAGAGGAATTGGCAAATTATCACGGTAAAAAGCGCTTGGCTGGAGAGACCGTGAAATCCTAAGAACCCTGTCATCACACCAAAAACCCAACAAATCATATTCTAACAAAGTAGGGGGAAGAGGTTACTGTGGTGGTAGAAGAGGAGGAGGAACGAGAAGAGGAGTGCCCACAATCAATGAAGCACGACGCCCGAGGGTAATTAACCAGAAAGAGGAAAAGAAAAACAGAAGTGCAAATACAAACTCGAAAACCACCAAGATATACAAAATGTATGGCGACTGTAAGCTTACCTTCCTGCGTCTGATGGGTGAAACCCGACGAAGAGAGTCTCATTTCTGCGGGTTCGATGAGACTTCCGCACAAGTCTGGTTACTTGCCAACCAACTCAGGATCCAAAAGGGTTGCCGCTAACCTCAATAAACAAGCAAAATCTTCGTAAACAGACACCCCTTCAAGCAAAAACCCGCTACCTCCCCTTCCTTCTCACAGAGAAAATCAGCTTCCCTCACTCCCTTCTCGCCACAAACTACCATAACTCTGCTTCAACCCCTCGCCCAACCACAAAGCCCGTCCAAAATTCCAATTAGTTCTTAGTGTCCTCGCTCTGTAAATCCTCCAATCCACCAGAAATACCAAACGAGAAACCAGACGCCAAACATCCGAAACTGAAAGAGAACCAGCTCCAACCCCCTACCACCCCAAGGTTCACCCAAAACCGGGTCCGCTACAAAATATAATTCTCTTCAGCCTCATTCGTTCCAGATCGTCTCCGGCCAAACCCCAAGCTTACAATCTCCAATCCACAGCTTCACGCAACGACCTTCATGCAGAGAACCCACGCATTTCAACTAAAATCCAGGTCCCGCTCCCAAAATAAAGCAAAAATGAAATCACCTTCACCACTTCCAAAACACTCTTCTTCTGATCCTCTCGGCTACCAAGACCTCTTCCTAGGGTTTTCAATACTCACCAGTCACCACCCACTAACCCCTTCCTTGCCTGCCCTTCAGGATGCTAATAAGAAAAAAAAAAACAAAGCCAAAGACATGCATTCCAGTACAGAACCCCCCCACCCCCCCAAAAAAAAAAAAAAAAAAACAGAACAGATGAAACACACAATCCCTTCAGATCTCAGCCTTTTAGACTCCAAACCATGAAAAAACCCACACCACCCGAAGTGCACCAGAAATTCTAAGCAAGCTCCACTTCAGGCCAAAATGGCTTCTTAAACCCTAGGTACTCTAGATCTCCACCTGAAGTACACCGAGACAGCTCCGGATTCGTCAATTCTGGCAACGAATCGTGCATTTCAGGACGAATTAGACATCCAGGATGGGTTTAAGAGGAGAATGATCGGAATTTACAGAGCATTTCTAGACGCTCCATCACCGAAATTCCCCTTTTTAGGTTCTTTTCAAGCTTAGTCTTTTTTTCTTTCTATTGCTTTTTTCAGTAAGAGAAGCGAGCTGCTGCTTCTGCTAGTGCTGCTGCTTCTGCTAGTGCTGCTGCTTCAGATCTCTTCCTTTACCTCTCTCTCCTTTAAACCAATGAATCACTACAACCGCCATTATTTTCCGCTGGTTTTTTATACTTAGAGAGAGAAAGAAGAGAGATAGAGAGAGCGATGAGGAGAGAGAAACAGAAACATAGAGAGAGAGAGTCAAATTAATTTCTTTTATTTGTTTAAAATAATTTCTATTTTTTGCTTTTACTGTTTTCGACTTTATTGTTCATATAGTTCATACGGACAACTTACGTACTAGTTCAAACATGGATAAATTACCAAAATACCCTCTATTTCTTAATCTGCTTAACAAGAGTAAAATCGACGCAAAACGACGCTACGGCAAAATAACGACGGAGAAGTAGCTTTCTGCACGGTCGCCTTGCAAAAGCGCCATCTGGAAAAAGGTGAAGTGGCTGAACTGAATCACTTAACGTTTTTCTCTTCCGTGGATAAATCAGCAACAATAGCATTTCCTGTACATTCCCCGCCATCACAGCGTGACCCAAAATGGCCCATTTGTGGCTACCAAACATAAATATTCTTTTCTTCACATATCAGGGTCACAGCTTGGACCGGGTTAGCCCCAACCCAACTCAAAAAAACAAAAAAGTCAAATAAGGTTGGGGCGGGTTAATGTTCTGATATTTTTTTTTTATTTTCTTTTTAGGGTTGAAGAATATGAACCTAATTTTACAAATTTTGTATAGATTTCCCTACCTTTTCTTACATTTTCCTTCAAACCAAACATAACCTTAGGGTTAAAGCTTTGGACAACCTGATATAATACAATTTTAATATGAGTTCAAATTTATATGTATAAATATGATATAAATATATATGTCATCATCAACAACTTGGGCCGAGGTTTCTGTCAAGATTTTAATGGGCCCAGCCCAAGGCCTGAATCCGAAGAAATGTAAAATGCTAATTCAAACCAACCCCAATTGTATCCTTAATATGTGTATATATATTTTCTGATGTATATGTATCAATAAATTTAAGTTTAATTTAAATGCAAAAAAATAAAAAAAAATGATACAAGCATAATAGGACAAGATGTCCAAAAATATAAGTGCAAAAAGGGTAGGGTAAAAGATGAGGTAAAGGAATCTTAAGAAGGGCTCCAATAAGTAATTAAATGAGAGACAATAGACTAAAATGGTTTCGTCAAGGAGACCATGTAGACCACTTGATATGGTCCAATAAGCATTCATAATTTAACAATTGATAGGGCATTGAACCGAAAAAAAAATGGCAAAAACAAGACCCTTGTAGCTGACCCCATATACTTAAAGACAAGGCTTAGATGATGATGATGACAACAACTGTATAGTAAGAAATATATATGTATGTATGTATCTATATATCTATCTATCTATCTATCTATCTATCTATATATATATATATATATATATATTTGCACAAATACCATAATTATGTACTTGTAAAAATATCTAATTGCATTACTAATTTTGAGACTAAGGCTGAGTTAGGAAAGAGTACAAATGCAAATATGTACTGTGCAAATACATACAAAATAATGCAAAATATAAGGTCTTGCACTCTACATATTTGCATTTATACTCCTTCCAAATTGAGCCTAATGCTACATTTGGAAACAAAGCAAATGGAGTGTAAACCCCGGTTCAGGGTAAATTTGCAGTCTAGTTCACTTTTGCTTGTGTTTGGCAACATTAAGTTTATGCATTGACAAATGACAAATCAATGCATATATCAATTAATTGACAAAAGCTCTCATTTCCTTGCCCAATATGAAATTGTGTGATCGAATTCAGTAATGCATTGATCTATATTATCAAAGAAGCCGACGATGTCCGCTTTAATTAGTCGATCAACCCACCTCAACATGGGCATAGAATGTTAGAGCCCCACGCCCTTTTCTTAAACCATGTGAGTAGGTTAGGAAAATGCTTTCAAAAACAAACCCTACTTAACAACAGGGAGAGAGCATCCATCACAACTAGATCAATCTTATGAGGTTGTCAATTTCATATAGATCAATGCATTACTGAACTATGCCTCCAATTCAAAAGGCATACCATAGGGCAGTCCACTATCTCCTATTCTTATGAATGTCTTCATGCGCCAATTCGATTTAATGATCTAATCCATTCTAGAGCAGGAGGACAAACTCAGGTATGTTAGATACGCGGACAATATGCTCTTCGGTATTCTACAAGGGGTAGACTCGAAAAGCGTAAGTCAATGCTTCCAAAAGCTGTTTCGTGAAGCCTTGGATACCACCAAGTTAGAAGCAACTAGTCATGAGCTCATTAGAGGGACTACAACCCTTTGTGCGGCTCTAGTCTTAGGAGTGTTGGTGTCCATCAAGTGGGAGGGAGCCTTAGAGATGAGGGCGCCCATCAAGCGCTTTAAGCGAAAGCTAAATCAAGCGCTTGACAATGGCATAAAGGAGATGCAAAAGAAGCAACTCAACCACTTTTTGAAGCTCCCTAGGGTTTTCATTTATCTCTTGCTCTACTCCTGTTGTTGCAATGCCAAAGAAGTGCTACTTTATTTAAAAGATCTATGGTTGAGTCAAATCAAAGCCTTTCAGCAACAATGCAAAGGCAAGGAAAAAGAGAAGAAGATTAATCTTGACCGTATGATGAGTTATTGCTACAATGGGTTTGAATGTTGTATGTTTCACTAGAGTTGCAAGATTCATGACGACCTGATGGTCAGACCCCAGTTGAATCGAAATTCAGTGGCCTTTCCAATTTAGAATCAGTTTTCAATTTTTTTTAATTGGGTGACCACAAGTGATTCCGATCAACCATTAAATGATATATTACTATTAATTCACAACACTATTTGCATTTTTCACTATTTTATATGGGAAAATCTATATTGTTAGAAAGACATGGTACTAGAAGAGCTTTGACCCATCAAAATCCATCCATGAATTTTGATAAATATCACTTCATTGGTTACCACATTTATGATACTGGATGATTGGTAAAAAGATTTTTCAGATATGATGCCTTTCTGGTATCAAAGTTGCATATTGATCTTTGTAGGTAAAAGCAAACACATTTAAATATCATCATATCAAATCATATCGGATATTAAAAAGTGAAGTAGTGGATTCGAGTTGAGTTGAGCCGAACATTTGAGTATTCGAGCTCAGCTCAGTTTGATTGCAAAATTCATAGGTTCGAGCTTGATAATGAACCGAACCATAGGGTTCTTATCGATTTGGAGTTCTCCACAGACTACATAATTCACAGGTTTGAATGTGAAGTTTTGGTTTATTCACCCTTAATGGGGGCAATGCCGCAGGGTTCTTGTCGATGCAATCAATCCTTCCAAGTTCCAAGTTCCAATTGTAGTTTGAAGAGAAGAACCCCAAATAAGAAGAAGAAGAAGAAGGAGCAAACCGTTGTCGCTGGATATTGGTTGTGAAAGCACTGAGAGCGGTGACTACTTAAAAGAAACCAAGAAGCCTATGAGTTCTTGTCGTTCGACTCTATTTGATACTGATTGTGTTTCGACTTTCATGGATTTTGTAGCAGAGAGTGAGAGAGATTCGGAGGCGTCAAAATGCCTGTAGAGGAGAACAAAACTCTGAGAGCTGAGAGCCTGAGACCGAAAGGCTCCTCCCACTTTCGAACAATATTGGCCTAACTAGGCGAGAACTGAGAGCCTGAGACCGTTGACCAATGAGAGTTTGTGAGAGCAAAGGAGAACGAAACTCTGAAATTGAAGTATGAAACTGAAAGTGAAGAAACTAGAAAGAAAGGGTTTAGGTTTTGACTTTTGATCGAAGAGGGATATTTTCTCCCTTTGTCTCTAATCTATTTTTACAAAGAAAAAGCATATTATGTCTAGGCACAATGATGTAATTGTGCCCCTACCAATAATTTTTCTAAAATAGTATGATACATATACACTTATATACATAATACATATAATTTAAATATATATATATATATATAACATACATATATAGAGGCTCGATAGGCTCGCAAGCCTAACGAGCCAAACTTTAAAATGTCTGAGCTCGGCTTGATTGATAGACGAGCCATATATGAGACTCGAATTCGGCTCGAAGCTCAATATGGGTCAAGCCGAGACGAGCTTGAATAGCTTTTGAAAAGCTCGGTTCGTGTCCACCCCTAGTGGATACCCATATTCAATCCAATCATTCTTTATTTTCTCCACATTCCCCCAAGTTCCAAGCTTAAATTTCTGGTTGGACATGAGAAAGAAATGATGGAAATGGTGTAATATGAGAATGTAGCTAAATCATTCCACAAGTTAATAATAGGAGAAAATCTATTATAGAAATCTTAGTGAGCTTCCTAGAAAGCCTTTCCTTAGGCTGTGTTTGGTTGCAGTGCAAATAAATTTTCACCAAAGCAAAATTAAAGTAGTGCAAATGATTTGGATGCAAATTCTGATTTATTTTTGTTTCGAAATTTATCTTATTTCATTTGATTGCAGTACAAATGATATAAAATAAGACCTGAAACAAAATTAGACCAAATTTTGCATTATTTTCTTTTGCACTCTCATACATTTGTATTAATGCAAATAAGATTGCACTGCAACCAAACACAACATTAGTAAAACATGAAGAAAATGCATGGAACCTGGCCGAATATCCACAGTTAGTAGCTATCTCATCTCAGCGCACAAAGTCTGTCTATGGTTGCATTAATTGTGGGAATACCCTATCTTTTCTCCCTAATCTAAGGACTACAAAGAAAGTTACATGGAGGTGAGATTTGAAGAGCAATGATGTAAAAGGCAACACTAACTAGGCAATCATGTAGCTATTTAGATGATAGGAATCTAAGCATAGCACTTTGAAAAGAAATCACAAAGATGGTGATTTTGTTTTCAAAGTGCAAAAAGCACAAACATTTCCAATTCCCTCCTGAATTCTTATTGCCTGTATTGAACTCGTTTATTGCATTAATGAAACCCATAGGCCTTTATTTTTAAAGGAAAAATGAGGATACATTGCTAAAAAGCATGCTCCTATAGGCTATAGTCAGCCAAATTTAGCTTGTCAACACCCATTTTATCCCCAGCTAATTAGTTCTTATTAAGGTTTACTAAGGTTCATGTTCACTCTAATCATAAATATCTGCATCTATATATAATAGAAAAAGGAAATGTAAGTGAGGGGTCCTCTCACCATAGAGCTCACCCATACCTCCTCCTCCTCCTCCTCCTCCTCTCTCTCTCTCTCTCTCTCTCTCTCTCTCTATTTTCCTCTTAAATCTCTCTTAATCCCTTTTGGATCTCTCTAATAAAGTAGGGGAGTAAATTAGATGAATTGGGTTAAGGGTCAATTCTAAATATGAACCCTATTTTCCCACCCAATGCATGGGGTGAACCAGTCTTCTTCTTCTATAAAAGTCTAAACATAGCTCAAATCAAATTCAAATTTGAACTCAAACCTAGTATTATTTTATCCAAGTTGAGCTAAGACATGACAAAGTTTGGCTCAATTGCACCCCTACTTTGAGGGTAGAAAATGTAATTTAAACTATTACACTTCATTTAGTTCTCTCTCATTAAATTGTTAACTCCCATTCTCCCTCCTTAGAGCCTTTATTTGAAGTATTTTTGTTTATCATGAATAAATTCTACTAATTAAATCTATGCCTAATAATCTTAACAATACAAAACCTATGTGTTCAAAAATCAAATTTGCTCCTCATAGAGCACACCTCACACCAATATCACTGCACATCACAGCCCTACATTGGGAACATCTTTCCATGAATAGCAAAATCAAGTATGGGAGATGTTCTCAATATTTGATTGAAAGCATTGTGATGAGCAAATCCGAATTCATTTGTTCAAAACTAACATGAAAATTAAGTTGTCCTTTTATCTGTGTGGTGGGTACATATTTCAACTATCTGGGTCAAATGGGTTAATGAATGGTCTCATAGTTAATTACTAAAAGGTTTAAAAAATAAATAAAAATAAAAATTACAAGAAAAAAATAGGCACATCTCTAAAATATATATTTGCCATGTTAAAAAAATATGATAAATAATAAGTATTTTTATTCATGATGGAAATAAAATATAAAATTTAAAATTGACCTAGAAGCAAAACCATTTTCCTATTCAAGTGATGGGTCAATGCTTCAACCTTTTAGGTCAAATTGGTCAACCTACATTGTCATAATTAAATAACAAAAATTTTAAAAAAGATAGAGACAAAAATTATTAAAAAATTGTAGAAAAACATTTGGGTACATCTCTAATATTATGTATTTCATCATGTTAAACAAAAATGAGTGTGATAAATCAGAGTTATTTTTATTAAATAAAATATAAATTTAAACTATCTCAAAAAGAAAAACTATATTCCATCTAATTAGTGGATAGTGAAACATACGGATGTAAATTGGGTGAACTCAATCTAAGTATGGACCAACCCAACTTGAAATTTTAGACAAATTAGCTTGGATTTTTGGTCTCAAGCTAGGCTTTGGCCTAGGCTAAAAGTTTATTGAGCTCTTCCATTTTTCAAGTTGTGCCCAAGCCTAGCCTTAGGTAGCTTGAGCTTGGCTTAATTAGGGTGCAATAGAGACAAGCGAAGTTGAACTTTGGCATGTCTTGGCTCAACTTGACTAAAATGCTACTAGGTCCGAGTTCAAGTTTGGTTCAAACTATATTTTTCTGGTTCGAGCTTGATTCAATTAAATATTTGACAAGCTCGAGTTTGGCTCAAAAGCATGAAAATGAATAATTTTTTTTTTATTTTATAAATATATGATATATTTTTTATAATATATAGGATATTCTTATATTATATATAGAATATATAATATATTTTTTACATTCTATAATATGTATGTATGTATGTACGTATGTATGTATGCATGCATGGATGGATGGATGAGTGTGTGTGTGTGTGTGTGAGTGTGTGTGTGTGTGTGTGTGTTAATCGAGCCAAGCTCACAAGCTTTCAAGTTGAACCTTTTGTTAGTTGAACTCGAGTTTGAATAACTAATCGAGCTTACCCTAATATTTGAATTCAATTTGAGCTCGACTAGAATTGAACTCAAATTGAGCCTACTCTAACTCGAGCCTGAACCATTCAATTAGAGCTTAATTTGTTTGCAGACCTAGGCTTGACTACACAATTTGCACCCTAATGATCCAACCATTTGGGTAAAATGCGTCAACTAATGGTTTCATAATTAAATAATAAAAATAAAATATAGATAGAATTTCAAAAAACAAAAAAATATATATAAAATGCATCTAAAATACTATAAAATTGTCATATTAAATGAAGATAAGTGTGATAATCAAGATTTGCTTTTACAATTAATTATGGAAATGCAATAGAAAATTTAATACTTACCAAAAATGAGATTGTTTTCTCTTTCAAGTCAAATATGTCGACACATGATATCATAGTTATATAATAAAAACTCAAAAATATAGAATAAAAATTATAGAAAATATAGAAATTTGTCAAGAATCTTGTGTGTATCTCTAATATTATATGTGTATCATACTAAATAAAAATAAATATGATGAATAAGAAATATTTTATAAAAAATAACAATAAAATGCAAAATTTAAATCCACCATCACAATATGCTTTAATTGGGATTCTAATAAGGATACTTTATCTGAAATTAATTATAACATACAACATGTTTACATTTACTAGTATAAAAATAGTGAATCATTTCTTTAATTTTGCCATCCAGATTATCTTGTTAGTTTGAAAGCAACATACAAATCCCAATGGTTAATTTAATTCCTCAATCTTTTGAAGGGATGTGAGATGTGTGTTCTTTATGTATCAAAAGGTTCACATGCAGCTTAAACTCTCTTGTCAAAGCATCTCTTCATTAATGAATGAGCAATGTCTAATCATTCTTACATCAGTCCTTTCTCAATGTTGGGAAATAATTACTACTAGATGCTGTCAACTATGATGTTCTCATAGGAAAGTGAATGAGAACATCATGAATGAAAAAGTAAATAAATAAGTAGACAAATTTTGTGAAGAATGAATCCGGTCTGAGAGCTACATTTGCAATCCTAATAAGACGAAAGGAGAGAAATGAAGTGATAGTTTTGAAACAAATTATGAAAATTGGCAACTAAGTTAGATATTACTTCGATTTTCTCTTTGTTATTTAAAAGGTTTAATCACATCTAGGGATAGATATTACTATGATTTTCTCTTTGTTATTCCCATTGTGTAATATATCTTTAATTATTGTATTGTTTAGCTATTTCTTCCTATTTCTTGCCACATTTTAGAAAACTGGTATTAAAATAGTTGCTCAAATAATGAACACATGAAATTGAAATTTGAACCTCATTAGCAATTTATTATTTTATCATAGGTGTGAACTGAACTTTACTTATTTGAAAAAAAATATTATATTGAAAATATTTAAACCAGTAGTTCATATTTTCATGCCTTTTATGAGGGTGTCTTTGTCGCAGTTTTCTTTATTTTGAAAAGGAAAAATTCATAATACCGGAAGAGCTTTGGCCAGAGCACCCCCTGAGTTTTCATGAATATACCACCTGTATTAATTAATTGGTTATCTTTTTATGATACAGGTCGATTGGCTTTAATTTTTTTTTTTTTTTCTGGTACTATAGTCAAAATACTTTTAAAGAAGCAAAATCATTTATACCGGCAAACATCCCTTAGGAGTGGTGATTAGGGAACATCCTCCCCTAATGAACAGGACAAAATGTTTATTTGGAAAGAGAGATGAACCCCATGTACTAAATTTTAAAATACATATATATACTTTTTGTCTTTTTCCCAAAGGATGTGTCCCATTTATCAAAAAAATTGATGTGCGCTAATCATGGAGATCACATCTGCTAGTGACAACACTTCCTTTGATCTCCAAAGAAATGTAGACACATGATGTTTTGAATTTATGGAATGTCCATGTTTAGTTGAGGAGTCTCAAGGGATTTTGCTCCACAACCCCTCTTTTGAGATTTGCAGTTATGATATTAATTTAAATTTACATATAGGTTCTGTTTGGAAACAATACAAATGGAGTGTAAAGCTCGTTCAGGGTAAATATTAATTTTGGTTCAGTTTTGCCGGTGTTTGGCAAGAATACAATTATGCATTGATAAATGACAAAAAAACATGTTTTTCAATACATATTTACATTCAAAGTGAGATGTAAATGTACATCGATAAAAAAAGAAGTAAATTTGCATATAATGTGGGCTTTTGTTAAAAAAGGAATATACTTTTTTGGGATTCATGTTTACATTCATTACAGCGAAAAATCTGTTTGGTAAGAAGATCAATTTGTTAATACAAAACTAACCCAATTTTATATTTACATGAACCAAACCATTTTACACTGCATATTTACCTTCACAATGGGGCCATATTCAATACAATTAAGTTTGAAACTGTTTTCTTAATTTTATTATCATGTTATTATATTCCATCATCATCATCATCATCATCTTCACATTTTTTAACCACCAAGTTATTGTTTGAGCGGTTCGTTTATATTAATACTTGGTTTGGATGTGGAAAGCAATGACTCATGTGAAGACATCTTTGACAAACTAAATTGGATATGTATATGTAACTAAAAAACTAAAAGAAGAAAAATATCAAGAACAAAAGAGTTGCTTTAAGAATCAATATTCCACCTACTTTTGCTAAAGAGTGTGAAGCGTTGGTCTTACTGGAAGCTATTAAGCTGGCTTTATTCTTACAATTTGATTATGTTATTTTTGAGGGAGATGCACACTTATGGTTACATCCTCTCTCTGGTTGACGTGATTTATTCAATGTTTTGCACTTTATCCTCTATATCAATTATTTTATTCAGTGTTTTCAATCCATTATTGATCCAGACGGTCATACCGATGAACCAATGACTTAGACAACTGATTAGGTTATGGGTTTTTGAGTGTCTTAAATGTTTTTTTATGTATCATGATAAGGACTTTTTAAATTAATCATAACTTTAGAGTTTAAATCACATCCCGATGATAATATTCGGAATGATGATGTTATCATTGGGAGATGTTCCTAATATACGACGAGGATGTGTTGTGGGACATTGTGGGAGCAGTTTTGTGGGTGGCTGATTCGGTCTCATAACGTCAATTTGATCTCATCACCATGTTGCCACATATATATCTGATTAGGCAATTAATATTTTTTTCCTGAAAAATACTAGATCTAAATTTTTCTTAATTTTCCCAGCAATTTTGATGAATGGCAAATAAATTAATCAGAAACATTTTTTTTTATCACAAAATTTACTTTCGATGAAAAGGCAGTCACCATAAATTTTATTAAAATCTTCAAAGGCGTAGAAGCCTTATAAATAAAAGCTTTATCCATCTAAAAAAAGCTATTCAGCAAGTCTCCAGCTCACAATATATAAACAATCAAAGTCTGGAGAACATTAGGATTCATACCATTTTCTTCATTATCTACTAGAGCTTCAATTAGGAGGTTGTTACTTGAGTCGGTAGATGCATGAACCTCAAACATGGTGATTCAAAGTTTCAAACCATGTTTTCTATTTCCCCAAATTAATAACAAACTGGGTATCTGGGCTCTCCGAATACTGCTTTGTGATTTTGAGATTCAGCTTTTTTGCTTTTGATGAGATGCAATGGATGTGGTATGGTGCTGATCCTCTTATCTATTCTGAAACTTGGAATTCTTGTTGCAATTGGTTTCAATCAACATCAAATGCTCATGAAAATAGTTTAGATAAAAGGCTCCAAGTGAGTAAGGAGTCCACCATATGGAAATCGAAGGCACGCAGTTAGAGAGGGTGTAGAAGGGGTCCCACCTTCCTTTCTTCGTCCTTAATTCATGGGAAAGTTTCGGTCCAAATCCAAACTAAAACCAATTTTTTTCTTGGGCTCTCTTTTTTTGAATTAAAATAAAAGAATAAAGCTTTGGAAGGATAATATCGCTTTGAGAAAGCTAGAATGGTTGGTGGGGTGATGGACTGTGGAGTGATCACATGGCCAAGCCTAAAGGTCCCTACATGGTGGCCCACCAAGGAAAGGTCTCTGCAGGGTGGGCCACTCAGATTGGCCATATCATCTACCCAATGCATGGCAGAGTTGATGTGTTTGGTGTGGTTAAAACCAAACAAAAGGAGACCCAAGTGACCACCAGCCCAGGAATTTAGAATATTGCCCCTTTCTCCTCAGTAAATGGGCTATAATCAACAGAATTCACTAGACCACCATGAGTATGAAAAAGGGAAGCATTAGTGGGACATGGAATTTCATGTTGCCTTGATTTGGGGTACAAAAGTGATATGCGTTCCCTGTGGCCAAACGTACAAGGTAAATACATAGATGTGACTCCGAGCTGGTTTGCTAGTTGGGTCGTTCAGCAAACGAGGTTGAACCATGCATCTAAGGATTTTTTTCATGCGGTAAATTGACTTTGAATTCTCTTGTTATTTATATGTATATCTATATCTATATATATTAAATGTGTCAAGTAGAATTTTTCTGTTTTTTGTTTTTTTTTCAAAGGTATTTATCTTTTTTTTGAAATTTTTTAATTTTAAAATTGAACATAATAACTTAAGTGGCCGATCACCATTAACACTTCTAACTCCCCTCGCTAACTTACCATTGATTATGCTATTAACTCTCTCATTCAATAACTTATGCCACTATTTCTCTTTCCTGGATATTACTCCATTAAATTGACTAAAATTTATTAATTTCATTATCTATATCTATATCCTTTTCAATTTAATTATAATTTTATATACATTAGATGTATCAACATTTAAATTGTAATTATTAATAAAAATTAATTATATTGAAATAGAGATATTCAATGATGCATTATTTAGCTAAATAAATATTATTTACTTCACCCAACAAATAAAATTGACGTTTTAAAAATTGACTTGGAGGCTGAATGGTTTTTGCATATAGGCCACATGTCAATGGTTCGACTGTCCAAGTTGATGAGTCAAATCATGACATGTCATTCATATATATATATATATATATTGTAGAATGTAAGGTTTATTTGTTTTTAATTTTTTATAAACATAAGAGCCAAAATTTGAAATTTAAGGTCAACAATTGAGTCTTTTTTTTTATTTTTATTTTGTATAGACAACCTAACAAGGTTATCCTTCAAAAGTTTGCAATACATTGTATATTGTAACTTCTGATCTAATGATTGGGTCAAAAGGGTTAATGGTTCAAAACACAAAATTTATAAGGGAGGTATTTACACTTTTTTTTCCAAAATTATAATAAGATCAATCATAACACAAAGGTGTTTTTATAAATGTAAGAGGATGTTTTTTATAATTTTACCTAAAAATAATATGAAAATAATAAAATAAACCAACAAAGATTAATAAAAAATCAACATTAAGACACAAAAAGTAATACAAATTTATCAATAGCATAGGAAATTGGCCACTCTCACTAAAGTGCAACTTAGATTGTGATTGGATAAACTAAACATAACTCAAAAATAATATTTAAATTAGACTTAATTGGGCACTACTTAATTGAAAATGTCATGAAGCTCCGCCTTCAATTTTATTTATAAACAAAGCTTGTGCATCACATGGGCCATGACTACTTCTCTATTAATAATGGAATGATAAAATGAGATTCATGTAGCTGATCTCGTATAGTTGGAACAACGCTTAAATGGTGATGATCTTTTATTAATGGGTCAAGTTCAAAAACAATTCCTGTCACGTAACCAAAATAGGTCTTTTTTTATTAAGTTTAATTAGGATTAGGGTATCAATATCTTAAAGAGGATTGGAAATTCAATTTTAAAATGCATATCAAGATATAGGAAACTCTTAGATACAGTGGAATGATATCAATAACACTAAATCAAACAGAAACATACAACTTTATAATTTATGTAAAGTGTAAAGTATACCTCAAACCTTGGTGTTGTGCGCCAATTGAGTAGTGAGCTATTTGTGATGTTGTATTCTCAAAAAGAAAAAAAAAAAGGAGAATTATGGCCTGGGAAAAGTCCCGATTAGTATCTTATACTTTGGGCCTAGTGCCATTTTGGTTTCCCGAATTTTAAAATGCAACAATTCAGTATTTGAACATTTAAAATGTGCCAATTTAGTATCTATCGTTAACCAACCATTAATTGAAATTTAAAAAGACACAAGTGCCCTTTGAGTATCATCTAATTTTTTTTATCAACCATCCAAATGTTGACAAAAAATGAATAGTCTCAAATTCTTGTCTCTTTTATTCAAAATAGTTGGGGTCACCAAAATGGCCATTGAGATGTGATAAAAATTTTATTGAATAGATGAGAAAAGGATTTGGGATCGTTCATTTTTCTGTCAACGTTTTGGACTGTTAATGAAGAAAATTAGATGACACTTGAAGGCTATTTGTGTCTTTTCAAATGCCACTTAAAATCTGGTTAACAGTAGGTACTAGATTGGCACGTTTTGAAAGTTTAGGTATTGAATTGTAGCGTTTTAAAGTTTGGGGACCAAAATGCACTAGGCCCAAAGTACAGAGTACTAATCAGGAATTTTCCCTTGTAGTCCCTATGGAGGAATAGGTGTTAGGTGTATTCATAGGTTGGTCTGGTTCGTTTCCAAGTTATTTAGCCAACCGAACTGATCTGGTCGGGTTAGGGAATTAGTCAATCAAAATTGATCAACCAACGATGAAAAATGGCCAACGGTTTGGTTGGTCGATTCAAAAAAAAAAAAAGAAATGAAATTTAAATTTAAAGAAATATAATGATATTATTAAAAAGTAAATTCAAATAAATTAAAAACTATATATATAATCGGATCGGTTTACAAATGATCAAGCAAAAACTGACGTGACCTCTTGGGTTAGCATAAAACCTAAACCGACCGATTCGGGTCGATTTGATATCAATGTGATGAACAGCCATAGCAGGCATACGTTTAAATACAAAAAAAAAAAAAAAAAAAAAACCCTTAGTGTTGTGTTTGTTTGTTTGATAGAAAATAAGAGAAACTAAAAGTTGAGACAAGAGAGAGCTTTTAAGGAATTTCACAAGAATCCTTAACAACTTTTCCTCGGCTTACTGTTTCTCTCCCGTTTACCATCAAACCAAGCAGAACCTAAGCGAGCCTGAGTGTAATTATCTAGTCAGACCAAAAAGCCCAAGTAACGATACCCTCGATTCAATTTCGGATTTATACATGGGTCTAGGATGAGCCGAAATCGGATCCATTGGTCATACTTATCGTTTAGCCGCGTAGGAAAGTTGTCTAGTTGGCCTTGGCCCGATTAGAGAACCGTTTTTTTAAGGGTGTATGGTAAAAGAGGGGGGGGGGATGGTGATATTTCATATCTGTAGAGAGAGGGAGAGGACGAATAAGGGAGTCATTTTCAGGGTGGAGCCCAGGAAAGTGTCAAGTTGCAGAGGAGGAGTACCACCATTAGCTTCACTGGTCGCAATCAGCGTACGACGGAGAAGAAAAAACACCCACACAATAATTTTTTCTAGTGGCAAAAACGGTAAATAAAGGCCGGGTCTCTGTCCAAACTGTACAGTTCACACGAGGGTTGCTTCGAGACATTGACCACTGGGTCACAGCCCCTAAGACAGGAACCGGTCGGTTATTTTCCATGAAACCATGAAGGATGGATGGATGGTTGGTTCAATGTTCAATGTTCAATCTTCATTTTTTTTTTCTTTTTTTCTTTTTTTCTTTTTTAAATTTATTATAGGGTTCATGTGCTTTTGCTTCGTAGAAGCCAGACAGGTGTCACATATGGACCCTGGGTACACACTCGGATTGGCCCATCTGGGAGATCCTTTTTGGTCAAAAACTTTTATGGATTCATGATTGTGATATTCGACCAGCCAATTTTTAGGGTTTTCTTGTTCCAAGGGGGCACGGCTGTCTCGCCACTGTCACCCATCAAAACCCAATCTGGACCCTTGTTTGTTGTACCTGTTACAGGTTGAATGGCTGTAGTGGTGGTGGTGGAGATCCAGGAGATGGCTCTGTAGCCATGTAGAGCCATCATCTCATCTTGCCACGTGGCAAGTTTAAGCCCTGTTGTTGAATTAACTGATGTTTTGCACTTTATGCCCCTTTACGTTATTCTTGGTACTTGATGATTAATGCTCTTTCTTTTACTTTTCTTTTTTCTTTTCTTCATGTTGCCACGTGCCCTTTTATTAAAAGTCGTGGGACCTATCTTCGAGCGGGTCCCATTGTTATCATATGATAGTGTGGTATTTGGTGCAACAGGTGGCAATTTAGTGGGGCCCTATGTCCTAACTCCTAAGTTTGAAAAGAATGATGAAAAGAGAATCCTTCTTTTTTGGTGCAAAAGATTGAATTTGGGCAGCAAGACCGATAAAAGGATTTGAGGCCCTATTGGGTAACTATGTGTTCACATTTAAGGGATCAAGACCTACCATTAAATGGGTCCCACTGACCTTAACAGATTGATTGGGCCAAAATCCAGATTGAAGGATGACTGAAAGAAAGTGTATCTTTACTGCCAAACAATTGCCCGTGACAAAACACCAACCATCACTTGATCCTGATTCTGAGTTCGAATAAGAACATGTGGCAAGTTAGATCCCCTTGGACTCTTGGAGGGCAGTTTCGTGTCTTACAACCCTAATCCCAAATCCACCGCACTCACTGCATTTGACATCTATCCACGGTGTAGATTCATCTCACCTGTACGATGAAGTTATGAATTTTGGGATGGGCTGCACAGTTATTTTCTCAAAATTGTTTGGATGAAATTCCTCCACCCTCCTGAAATTTGTGGATTTAGTCCAAAATTTTAGATTTATATTTTTACATAAAATTAATAAAAATGAAAAAAGGGTCATTTCCTAATGTTGATCTTAGCCATCTGAGGTCTTGGGTAAGAGTGAAAAGAATACAAACCAAAGTAGAAAAGATTTAAATATAGAAAATACTTTAAAATATTCATAAAACATAAAATTATCAAATTTTTGTTAATTCATTCAAAATAATAACAATTCCAGATTTTCAGTCCCCAAAATGGATGAATTTAAAACTTGTGAAATTTAAAAATCGGTTTCATATGCTAATAAGCTAAAAACATTTTAACAACCATATCCCTCCATGAATTGGCAGTACTCTGTACTGTGTACTCCCTCCACAAATCTGGCACTTTCTAGCTTGTTCACAAGAATCCCTTGGCGATATAGTTACAACCTTCATTAGGAAATTAATTTGATAGTATTTAGTTGGCATATTCATCCTTCATATCTCATAGGTATGTATGATGCATTGAGGGTTTTTACGGGTCGGGTTGGGTCGGTTTATTGATGTTTTTCTAATCTATTCGACCTGGTTGGTTTATCTAGAAATGAAATCAAAACCGACCCAGTATTAAGTAAAACCGACTTGGTCGGTTTGGGTCGGTTTTGTGAATGATTCTCTCGGTGTGAATGGTAAAGGATTCAATTCTAAGAAGCAAAGGCTGGATGCCTAAAAATTTAAAATGATTTGATGGATTAAAGCTGAAATTTTATATATAATTTGTATATTTTCGAAATAAAGCTGAAATATATATACATAAGTCGGTTCGGGTTGATTTGGTTTCGGTTTTCATATACGAAAACCGAAACCAAACCGAATAATCAGTTTATGTTTTTTTGTAACCCGAAACCGACCAATACTAGAGAAAAACTGGCCAACTCAGATTGGATCAGACCAAGTTGATCGGTTTGGATCTTGTTATGAACAGCCCTAAGGGATATGAATGATACATGATCGTTGATGATCTTCATATTTAATGAACTGTTTGGTAATGGCCAAAGTAGCTGAGTCGAATGACTTGTTGCTTTGTCATCTAATAGATAAAATAATAGTCGTTCAATCATCAATGAATTCAAATCTTTTTGATGGTTCAAATGGCCCTAAATTTGTATCTCCCCCTAACCGTATATTGGGACTTCCTCTCACAAGATCGGTCCCCACAATATTTACAACCGTGCATGAATGAAAACATAGAAATAGGGAGGGAGATGTTTCCCATGCAGGGAGTGCAAGAGTTATGAGGTTAGTGTGAGCAAGGAGAAAATCCCAACTCATTTGTACAAGCCTCCAAACAAGCTATCTACGTACACATCTTTGTTTGACAGCTCCAAATGTCGCTAGATGATGCAGTGCAAAATTATACTTGTAAGGGATATATGTATTGTACTGACACCCAAGAGAAACTCCTATAGATAATGCAGAGCAAAATTACACTTGTATGGGATATATGTATTGTACTGACACCCAAGAGAAACTCCTATAGATAATGCAGAGCAAAATTACACTTGTATGGGATATATGTATTGTACTGACACCCAAGAGAAACTCCTATAGATAATGCAGAGCAAAATTACACTTGTATGGGATATATGTATTGTACTGACGCCCAAGAGAAACTCCTGCTACTAAAGTCCGTTGCTATTCAGACATAAATAAATGGTGTATCGATGCATTGTATGAAAATGCTACAATATAACTCAAACATGAAGGATTCAGTGATATTTTTAATATTGTTAATAAGAAATGTTTAAAGAATTAATCGATACGTCCAATGCACATGTTCAGTTCAGATGTTACGATGCCATTAAACATTCTTTATTTTTAATTTTGTTTTGATGTTTTAATAGGGGGTCGGTTTTAGTACTCTTTAAGTGATTTGATATAAAATACGTCTTATACAAAGGTGAATCGGCGAATCAGTAAAAAATAAATAAATTGTGTGACATTTTTAATATAATTAATTGAAATTTTGATTTAATATGCAACAAATATTAGAAATGCACTGCAGTTAAACTCTCGTTGATCATTGATTTCTTTCTTCTACTTCATTTTGCCACTATATCTGCTGTGTTCAAATGAAAGTAATGCAAATTCCGGTTGCATTTTTCTTTAGATTTTACACTCAACTCAAGTGATATTTCAGGCAAAAACAAAAGTAGATTAGAGTTTACACCTGCTCTGCTCTTAGGCTCAGTTTTGGAAGACAAAAGTACCATAAACCCTCTAAACCCCTAAGTCCTAAACCGGCTCTTGGTTTTATACTCAAATTAATAAAGATTTAAAAATACCGTATTTACACTCGAATTCAAGATTTAAAATACTCTAGACAAATGACGCATCAATACACTCAAATGCATTTCTATCTCAATCTAAACCTCAAAATCTGACCAATGCAATCGCCCATTCAGCATTGCACCACTGCATTTGGAGCTTGTGTGAGTCAATGAAGCCTCCCCCTTCTAAGAATGAATTTTGATACAAGGACAGCTTTTGGGGTATCAAACAAAAGTGACGTCCGGAGTTTACTCCTAATTCCTCACTCCTTAGAATGGGTAAAATTTTTAAGTGATTTAGGCTTAAACTGAGGTAAATTTAATAGTGAAAAGACAATCATACTCTCACATAAATAAAAATTAGTAATATATATATATATATAAATTTTTTGATACTTTATTACTATGTGGGGAGTTCTTTAGTGTTTTTAAAAAATACCTTTTTGACTGTATTATTTATAAAATTACAGAGTGCTCAGATCGCCAAGCTTTCATTTGAACTCTCCAGCATTAATGCACTTGTCAGTTTATGATGGGCCCAAATTGTTACCGTGGACCACTCTCATCTATACTATAAACATTATAAAAGTAAGAAAATAATTTTATAAAAAAGAATAAGATCGTCCGCGTGCACTGCACATGTCATTTAGAATAACGGCTACAGTCGTCAACAACTGGGGCCAACAATCCCTAGATGGGCTGAGCCTAATATACTATAGCTAGGTGGGCCATAAGCTGATGCATTGCACTTTGATACTTGGATTGTGGGGAGCCTACACTTTTTCTTTCTTTTTTTTTTGGGTGGGGGGTGGGGGTTGGGTGTGAAAACCCTACAACAAGTTATACAACATTTTATATTCATTCTATAAAAAAATAAAATAATATATTTAGCAAAGAAAAGGAAAAGATAAAAAACAAAGCTAAACTGAAACAGGTGTTTGGGATTCATAGAAGTCGCTTAAACACTTTTATGGATTCTTATAAAAAGCAATTTTTATGGATCAGATTGTGAATTTGTCTAAATTCTGGAGTAACAAAAATGAGATATGCCCTTTTATCAATTTCTCACTACCCAACTTGGTTAACTTAATTTATTAAGATTAGCTGTATATACTCAGTTTGGAAAGTAGTAAATATAAATTTGTACAATGAAAATATAAATAAAATAATATAAAATACAAGATTTGAACTCTACATATTTGTATTTATACTCCTTCCAAATTGAATCTATAAGGCTCAGTTTAGAAAAAGTACAAATACAAATATGTAGAGTGTAAAACCTTGAATTTTGTTCTATTTTGTATGTATTTGCATTGTACATATTTGTATTCGTACTCCTTCTAAGTTGAGCCTTACAAGGTTTTATGCTCCACATATTTGTATTTGTATTTCTTCCAAATTGAACCTGTAGAGAAAGGGAAAAGCCTCTATTCAGATCTTTATCAAACTCCCCAAGTTAAAGATTTTGTTAATTTGACTTAGAAAAGCCTTTCTTAATGGGCTCCAGCTTGTATATATTTCTATTATCATGATTAAGTTTTTAAGTCCCAACTCACTTATTGAAGCAGGTAAACCTAAACGTATATAAAAAATAAATCTCCCTTTGTGTTTTGGGCTTCTTAGGTTTGATATAGGCATTATTTGATTAGGCTTAGTTTGATTGTGGTGTAAATTTCATTTACATTGACTTAATGCATGGGAGTGCAAATAGGTTGAATATAAATTCTGGTTTACTTTTGCTTTAAATTCTGGTTTACTACTTTTGCTAGTGGGAAGTAGTAAAATGATGTCCCTACCTTATATGAAAGAGAATAGTGGTAGGAGAAAGATTATTTCTTTAAAAATGAGGTAGGAAGCTAGGTGATATAATCCCTACTATATATGAGAGAGAATTGAGGTAGATGGAAAGTGGTGCAAATTTTGTATCAACCTTTCAGATGCAAGATTTGCATTGCTAATGAGTGAAACTGTGACAAAAGTAAAATTTGTACCAGATCATGAGTGAAAGTGTGACAAAGGCTCAGTTAGAAAGGAGTACAAGTATAAATATGTAGAGTGCAAAAACTCGTACTTAGTATTATTTTGTATGTTCTTACACTGTACATATTTGTATTTATACTCTTTCCAAACTGAGTCAAAAGAATGCATTTTACATCAGATATCAGTATAAATCAAATTTATGAACAAACGGATGCAAAAGTAAACTTAGTGCAAAATTTGTATTTAATTCAAGTTTGCATTGCAAACAAACAGGGCCTTAGAGACCTAAATAACCTTTTACTTGTAGGGAGAGGAAATAAAAAACCGAAGCTAGAGTCCCTTGATGCGACCTCTCATTCAATTAAATCCAGTTGAAATAAACTGCCAGGGATTGTCTCCCTGATATGGGTCTTGACTGTTGCCTAGCCTGTTGACAGGCCACTGATACTCGAGAATCAAACTTCTAAGTTATGCACCCAAGAATGAACTGAAGAAAGCAGGGATTTAATAACTTTTCTGTTCTTTTATGTATTAATTGTTACATGAGTGGAGTTGAAGATTTTGTTAATTAAGACTTAGTCTTTAGATTTGGAAATGCAAACCTCATGCGATCTAAAAATATATTCACAAGCGAAGCAATTAAAAGTCATTAACATATGCCTTTAAATGGTGATTCAAGCACGTGGGGTTAGAAGGGGGAGAGAGAGAGTTCTTGATTTATAGTAGAAAAAGGGGTAAAGCACCATTTAGAATTGGCTATATTATTGTTGGAAAAGGGGGTTCTAGTTCTATTAGTGTAGTTAATTAAGGGTGTCAATGGTATTCGAAAATCTGATTTCGAATTTGAGATCTGATATAATCGAATCAAATTTGGATATTTCAGATGTTTAATCAGTTGAATTCAGATATCTTATTCATATCGAATAGCTAATCAAATTCTTATCAGATACAACTTGATTCGATTCGATAAATATCTGAATTTGCCCAATTATTTAATTCTTATATGTAATATATAAAATATTTAAATGTCTAATATAATTTTTATATATAATAATTAAATTATATGAATAATTTATATATTTATATATTTTATATAAATAAAATATTTATTTTATATATTTATTAATTGTTTATAATAATTAATTAGTCAAATTCAAATCAAATTGAATATTTGAATATTTAATCAGATTCGAATTCAGAAATTAATTTTCAAAATCCATCAGATATTGATTTTTCTAATAATTCGAATTTGGATATTATTTGATCCGATTTGAATTCAATCCGTTTACACCCCTACAGTCAATTTAGGGCATCAATCCATCAACAAATGGAACCTCATTCCTTACATATACTTACTATTCTATAGTTTTTTTTTTTTTTGTTCGAAATTCGTCTGCATGATGACGAATGTTCTCAAACATATTTAGATTCCTAATATATAAGCAACCTCCGCCTATACAAACATTTTTAATGTCTTCGTCACTGATTTTATGACAATGTATAGTCTAAAGCTATTTTATAACTCCCATGAGCTGCATCAAAAAGTCTTCTGAATTGCAATTATGATTACCTTATTCCCCTAAACTATTTTAGATAAAAAAAATCAGGTTATCCCATTCCCCATTTTCAAGGTAGAAAAGTTATTTATCCACTTGAAAAATAGGTATCGCTTACCTGATCAATAGGTATCTTGGTCAATGAGAATCAAAATCTTATTGACCTATTTTTCTTCCTCTCAAAATCCAAAAAGTGATCAGGCTGGTGTGTATCTTTTGATGTATATCATCTTGGTGTGTGTATATAATATGATTACTAATATATTGAATACTTTGAATTGTTTAAAATGCACAAATTCAAATGAAGTAATGATAATTAAAGTACAAGTATAAAAATTATCAGACAAAAACAACAAAAAACAAAAACAGTATAGATTATTGAGCGTGTTGATATTCCATCTCCTCTTGCACTCTTATTATTATTATTATTATTATTATTATTATTATTGTTGTTGTTGTTGTTGTTGTTGTTGTTGTTACAATAACAATAATAATTATTATTATTACAAGCTATTGTTTTTTGGTTATTTATTGTATTCTTAAGTAAAATAAGTTCTCTAATAATTATTGTAATAATAATTATTATTATTACATAAATAGATCAGATTGGATTCGGTAAAGGGTATATCTGATCCGATTCGATAAGAAAGTCGACTGATCTGAATCCAATAAAAATCCATTAGATTTTCAAGAGTATGATTCGAATTCGAACTTGAATATCTTATCGGATATCCAATTCAATTTGCATTGTAATAAAAATTTATATGATATAACATAAATAATTTATTATGTTGTTTATATAATATAATAATATATAATATATAATTATGTAAATAATATATAGAATATACATAATATATAATATTTCATAGCTAACGGGTCGTCATATCAAGTTGTGACGGATCAGATCGTGGTATATCCAAATTCGATCAGTTAACTAAATGGATCAACTTTTCTGACCCGATCTGATTTGTCAGGATCAAGGGGGAATCTGAAACCGGCTCTTATTGGATCAGATTTGGATTCAAATTGGATTTAATCCGACTTATTTGCAGCCCTACCACAAGGGTTGGAATTATCATTTTCATCAACATGTGTCAATATAATATTACAAAATTATCATATATATAATTATCGCTTCCACAAGCAAATATAAGTACTTTATTAGTTAAACAACTCACTAAATATTGTAACCCAAATAAATACTTAAAATAAGTGTAAGTGGTTTGGAAAGGACCTTTCAAGTCCCAAACACCAAAAAGTATTTATTCAAATAAATAATTAAAGATAAGTACTTATAAAAATAAATAATTATTTCTTTTTCTATTTTTTTTATATCTTTTAAAGGGCTACACAACTGGGGATCATCCCCCAACCCAGGTGTAGGCGAGATCTAATCCCAAGTCTCAAAACCAAAACCGATTATAAGCCACACACATGAAACAAAACTGTGAACTTGGTGATATGATTCAATAGCATTAGGATAACCATTGATGGAAGCCAACAAACAAAGGAACATGGCATAGCCATTATTTAAGATCAAAATATAGAAATCTAAATGCTCCCTTTCTCCTTATGGCTAAGTGGCCTTTTACACACAGTATGTCAATGGAGATGCCCATAAATGCTGATTTCTGATCCACTCTTAGCTAAAACCGAAGCTTTTCCTTGTCGCATTCAGTGATTTTGGGAGGGGTCTGATAGTTACAAGAGAACAATCTCTTAACATTTCATGTCCTGCCAGCTTCTAGACTTCTATTTCAGAACCTAAAAGTAAAGGTGATGGTCCGTGCAACTAATCCTGCATGGCTGGACGTTTGATTCATGTCATTCAACACATCTTCATTTGTTGCATTTCCATTTTCAGGTGCTGTTTGCGTGTATGACCTGAGTTCTTGTTGGTATTTGTGAGGGGAATGAGGATGAGATGTTGATGCAGAGCACAATTAAAATGTGATTTTTTAACACAAAGTACATATTTGGAGCTCAAGTTTATGTCATTATTCGTGGATGTTAATGCATGTATCTATGTTTTTTCTTTTTTTTTTTTTGCATGTATGAGGTACATTGCATTGCATCAGGATAAAGATGCATTTGATGAGTGATGACTGCAAATGTGTATTGTTACAAATGCATCTGGGATCTGGGAACTGGAACCGCATTTTTTTTTTTCACAAATTGGTCCCTCTTAGACCCAAATCATATTCTCACGTTTGCCAGAATTAGATTTTACCATTTCACCATGATCCTAATAATCCTAATAATATGAAAATCCAAGTATGCAAAGAGAGAGAGAGAGATAATTTAAAATAAAGTTATTCAACCATTTAATAGATTGTCAATGCTCATTTTTTTTCCCTTCTTCCTTATCTCTTTCACAATCTAATCCAAAGGCTTTCAATTCATTGTGCTTATGAAGTGTGTCTAAGTTTTCTGTTTGAGATCAATTTTGTTTCTTTCCATTATTGTTAATGTTTGAAGTAAGTTTCATTTTTCCTTTTTCTAATTTTCTTGTTTCCTCGGTGCATCTTTACCTTCTTACTACTAAAGCAATAATAATAATAATAACTAAGGCCCCATTTGGCACAAAAGATCTAGCTGCTAAAAGACGCAGCCCCAAAGAAATGCAAAAACTCCAGTTTGGGCTATTATCGCGAAACTCCAAATGGAGCTTTTCAATTTATTTCTTCTCATCTTCATGTGGAAAGGCGTACCTCCAACCAAAAAACTGTGGGTTGCTAAGATCTTTATGTAAAAGCCCACTACATCTTTTTGTCATCAGATCTTTTAGAAGATCTTTCAAAAAAGATTTACCAAATGACACCTAAAAGTAGAAATACTAGTTATTTTTATCAAAAAATCTACAAAGTTGATGGAGGCCCATCCCAAGGCCCATCTCACCCGTAGGGGCGGCAGCTCCTAGGATAAGGTCAAGAGTCCAAGATAAGTCAAGAAAGGATAATTCAAAATCCATCAAGACTTAATCAAAGACTCCAAGACTTATCAAGAATCCAAGATTATCAAGACTCTTCCAAGATTAGTAAGAACTCAAGACTCCAATCAAGATCCAACAAAGACTCCAAGAAGCATCAAGAAATCCAAGACTCTCAGATTCATGCATAAGGAGAGCCAGGGAGATCGGACGGTGGAATATCAAGCCCAAGAAATCCAAGAGGGTTCGACCTTATCAAGACAGCCCAAGAGGATCAAGATCAAGATTCATGTCCTTTCCTAGTCCTTTTACAATTTCCAAATGTATTATAAATACTGCTATTTTCCCAAAGTTATTCATCAATTCATACTTCAGATTTTCAGAATTTCTTCAATTCCTCTTCTTCCTATTTTCGCCACCTTTTTCTCTCTCCTAGAGAAATCGGTGTTTTTCGCTAGGTGCTAGCGGACGCTCGGTGCTTGCATAGCCAGCTCCAGTTCTCATTGCTTCCACGCTGCGTCAGGTGGTATCAGAGCAGGGAATTCGCCCAGTCATGTCCAACCCAGACGGTAGCAGTCGCAACCCACCCCGTGACGGAGATCATGGGTTCCCAGCTGTTTGGAGAGCAATCGAAGAGCAGCGTATAGCCACACGTAACATCGAATGGCAGTTGGCAGAGGTGACTGAACAACTGCAAACTTTGTTACGGGAGGTTGTCCCATGAATCCGGGAAAATCCACAGTAGATCGCAGGAGACAACCACGACAGACCACCCGTCGCTACTGCGTCCCGACGTCCAGTTCTTGATGACGACAGTGATGATGATTTTGAATTTGGTGGTGCTCCAGTTCTTCCCGGCAACGACAGAAATGGTAGAAATTGGCACAATCAAGGTAATTTCAAGCCCCGTTGGAATAATGATGAATTTAAACTCAAGGTAGATATTCCTACTTTTAGTGGAGATCTTGGTATAGAGGGACTTCTGGATTGGATCACAGAAGTCGATAGGTTCTTTGATTACATGGAAATACCAGAGGAACGAAGGGTAAAATTAGTAGCTTTCCGATTAAAGGGAGGCGCATCTGTTTGGTGGGAACGGATGAGAGAAGGAAGGGGTCTTGTTCGAACTTGGAGGCGCATGAAACAATTAATCAGAGGTAGATTTTTACCCCCTGACTATGAACAATATATGTTTGAATCTTATCAGAGGTGTGCGCAGGGTTCTCGCAGTGTTAATGAATATACATCTGAATTTTTGAGATTAGCTGAAAGAAATCAATTATCTGAAAGTGATAACCAGCAGGCAGCCCGTTATCTAAGCGGTTTAAGACATCGGAGATAAAATTGGTGTACAGATGGTTCTTAGTGTGCAGGAAGCAAGGAACCTAGCCTTGAAAGCAGAATTAATGTTCCAGGACAAGGCACGCAGTGATAATTATCGCCGGTACAGCGGGAGCGACAACAGACCGGCAACTGTCAACAGGAACAAATCAGTTCCGGCAGTACCACCTTCTCACCTAGCAAGTACAAGTAACGTCGGTAAGGCTACTACAGGAGGACATATTCAAGGTAATCCTTCCAACCCTCCTAAACCCAGTAACCCTTATGCAATGCCTGCTCCTATTAAATATTTTAAATGTAATGAGGTTGGACATAGATCCAATGACTGTCCCAGGAGGAAGGCAGTTAATATGGTAGAAAGGGAAGATAAAGAAGATATTGAGGAAGAAGTATATTGTGGACCTGTGGGGAGGATGAAGAGGGTCCATATGAACATGAGGAGTATACTTGTGTGGTAAGAAAATTAATGTTGTCCAAAAAAAATAAGGATACTTCTCAACGGCACAGATTATTTCGTACCATATGTACTGTCAAGGGAAAATTATTTAATTTAATTATTGACAGTGGTAGTCAGGAAAATATTATTTGCAGGGATGTCATCCAATAATTACAACTGATTCCTGAAAAACATCCCAACCCATACACAATTGGGTGGATCAAGGAAGGAGGCGGCGTACGAGTGGAAGAACGCTGCAATGTACCTTTTTCAATTGGTAGGTACCATGATGAAGAAATTATGATATTGTAGATATGGATGCTTGCCATATTCTGTTAGGGAGGCCTTGGCAATTTGATACAGATGCAAGGCACATGGGTAGGAAGAATACCTACCAACTTGAAAAAGAAGGTACACGTTATACTTTGTTACCCATAGCAGAAAAAAATATTACAAATACTCCAAAGGCACATGAGAAAAATTTCCTTATCATCACCCATCATCATGCGAAATTTGTTAAAGAATGTAAGGATACTCATGAGATACATTTGTTAGTAGTAAAAAGGAGAAGATGTTAATAATGAAAATACAATTCCAACTGAAATACAAGGACTATTGGATGAATTTAATGATGTAGTTCCAGAGGAGTTACCAAATGAACTCTTTCCCATGAGAGATATACAGCACCATATTGATTTTGTTCCAAGTGCTAGTCTACCTAACCTCCCACATTACAGGATGAGTCTTAAGGAGAATGGAATTTTACGAGAAAAGGTAGAAGAATTATTGAAAAAGAGACACATTCAAATCAACATGAAGGGAAAATAAATTATATGCTAATTTGAAGAAATACATCTTTATGAATGATAATTTATTATTCCTAGGATTTATTATAAGCAAGGGTGTGAAAGTAGATGAGGAAAAGGTGAAAGCCATTAGGGAATGGCTGACCCCATCCACTATCACAGATGTCAGGCGATTTCATGGGTTGGCAACCTTCTATAGGCATTTTATTAAGAATTTTAGTAGTATCATGGCTCCCATTACTGAATGTTTGAAAAATGGGAAATTTCAATGGGGAGAAGAACAAGAGCAAAGTTTTGATCTCATAAAAGAAAAGTTATGTACTGTTCCTGTTTTTGCCTTATCTGATTTCAATAAATTATTTGAAGTTGAATGTGACGCCAGTGGAATTGGCATAGGGGCTGTATTGTCCCAAGAAAAAAGACCCATTGCCTTCTTTAGTGAAAAATTATGTGAAGCCAGGAGAAAGTGGTTTATTTATGACAAGGAGTTTTATGTTGTGATAAAAGCCTTGAAAACATGGGAACACTATTTAATTGCAAAAGAATTTGTTCTTTACACTGACCATCAAGCACTAAAATATCTTAGTGGGCAAAAGCAATTAAGAAGTGATTTACATGCCAGATGGTCTGCTTTCCTAGACAAGTTTCCATATAAAATTGTGTATAAGACAGGACAGCAAAATAAGGTGGCTGATGCACTTAGCAGGCGTGTAGCTCTCATCAAGACCCTCAGCATTGAGATTGTGGGTTTTGAGTGCCTAAAAGACTTATATGCCTAAGATGGAGACTTCCAACAGGTATGGGAGAAATGTGTGAATAAGCAATCAGCAGAAGACTTCTTTATTTATGATGGGTTCCTTATGAAAGGGGAACAGCTGTGTATCCCCCGCACCTCCCTCCGTGAAAAGATCATCAGGGATTTGCATGGGGGTGGATTAGTAGGACACTTGGGAAGGGACAAAACAGTAGAAGCCGTTAAGGGGCGATATTACTGGCCGAAATTAAGAAGGGACGTGTCTACCATCGTAAGCAGGTGCTATGTTTGTCAGACCACTAAGGGACAAACCCAGAACACAGGTCTCTACATGCCCCTACCCGTTCCTACTACTATATGGGAAGATTTGTCCATGGATTTTGTGCTAGGCTTGCCAAAGACCCGGAGGAACATGGACTCCGTCTTCGTGGTGGTTGATAGGTTCTCAAGAATGGCTCACTTCCTCCCTTGCAAGAAAACAACAGATGCATCCGCAACAGCCAAATTATTTTTCAGGGAGATTGTTCGCTTACATGGGGTACCCAAGACCATCACTTCAGATCGTGACACACGGTTCCTCATTCATTTTTGGATGACCTTGTGGAGGTTGTTTGATTCATCACTTAATTTCAGCAGTACAGCCCATCCGCAGACAGATGGACAAACAGAAGTGGTAAATCGAACCTTAGGGAATTTAATTCGCAGCATATGCCGGGAACGACCGAAACAGTGGGACTTCGCCATAGCACAGGCTGAGTTCGCCTATAACAATGCAATGCATAGTTCTACAGGCAGATCCCCATTCTCCATCGTGTACATGAAGGTCCCTAACCATGCGCTGGATCTAGTAAAACTACCGAAGGTACCCAGCGCCAGTATCTCAGCAGAGCAGATGGCAGAACAAATCTAGTCCGTCCAAAACGCCGTGAAGCAAAAGCTAGAGCAATCCAATGCCAAGTACAAGATGGCCGCAGACAAACACCGCCAACCTCAAGTGTTTGATGTAGGTGATGAGGTTATGGTCTTCTTTAGGAAGGAAAGAATTCCCGTAGGTATCTACAACAAGTTGAAGCCTCGGAAGTATGGTTCATACAAGATCGTGAAGAAAATTAATGACAATGCCTATATAGTGGATCTACCAGATCATATGGATATATCCAAGACCTTCAATGTTGCTGACCTTCACCGGTACCTGCCAGAGATAACACTTGCCTATCCTCGTCATGACTCGGGGTCGAGTTCTCTCCAAGTGGGGGAGAATGATGGAGGCCCATCCCAAGGCCCATCTCACCCGTAGGGGCGGCAGCTCCTAGGATAAGGTCAAGAGTCCAAGATAAGTCAAGAAAGGATAATTCAAAATCCATCAAGACTTAATCCAAGACTCCAAGACTTATCAAGAATCCAAGATTATCAAGACTCTTCCAAGATTAGTAAGAACTCAAGACTCCAATCAAGATCCAACAAAGACTCCAAGAAGCATCAAGAAATCCAAGACTCTCAGATTCATGCATAAGGAGAGCCAGGGAGATCGGACGGTGGAATATCAAGCCCAAGAAATCCAAGAGGGTTCGACCTTATCAAGACAGCCCAAGAGGATCAAGATCAAGATTCATGTCCTTTCCTAGTCCTTTTACAATTTCCAAATGTATTATAAATACTGCTATTTTCCCAAAGTTATTCATCAATTCATACTTCAGATTTTCAGAATTTCTTCAATTCCTCTTCTTCCTATTTTTGCCACCTTTTTCTCTCTCCTAGAGAAATCGGTGTTTTTCGCTAGGTGCTAGCGGACGCTCGGTGCTTGCATAGCCAGCTCCAGTTCTCATTGCTTCCACGCTGCGTCAGGTAAATCAAAATATATAATAATTGGCCAAATGCTTATGTATGTATGTTTTTCATCTATGTGGAATTCCTTTCATGGGTTCTTATTTGTATGGCTATATAAAATGTTGCATTGGCAGCAATATCCCCTAAATATTTTAGTGAAATTATAAACAACCTCACTTTACAAATTTTTATTTATCTTATTTTATTTTGCAAAACCCTCACTTATCACCCACCTATCCCCTTGAATTGTGTTAGATAAATAGTAACAAATTTGGGAGGTAAAGAATCAATGATTTGCCCAATACTTTACTGTGCCACTTTTTTATGAAGTAAGAACCAACCCAATAAGTCATTTTAGATTTACCACTTTATCTAGTTAAGAAGGGCCCGTAAGATAATATCTGTACCCACTAGACAACCCTAACTACTATAAGAACAAGAGTCTGTTATTTTTTTATTTTAACTTCCAGACAATTAAAATATTAATTTTTTGAGGCTTTTTTAAATGAGTTTGTGCAAGTCTTTATCTTACACTAACATGTTTGGACGCATGCTTCTTTTATAGTGTATCTTTTCATGGGTCCACCATGTTTGTAGGGTGAAGAGTTATCCAAGAGTTAACATAAACTCATTTACTAGAATATTTTTCTCTATTTATTTTCTTTAAAAAATCTCAAATAATTTTTTCTTTTATATATATATATATATAAAATCCCAATGGTCAGCTGTTAGTGATCAAGGAGGGTCTAGACTCCCCCAAGCTCTACAACCTAAAGCTAGTTCATTTTGTGGGGGAAATTGCCACCATACATTCTTCTTCCTCTTGAGTAAATCCTTTTTAGTTTTTCTTTCTTATGTAGATTATTACCTTTTTCCTTTTTCTTTCTTTTTCTCCTTTTAGACTTTTCCTCTAATATGATTCTGATTCTTAAATGTCAAATATGAACCTCAACTTTCTCTCTTAAAAGGAATTTATTTCAGTGATGAGTTGCTTACAATGAGTCCTTTGTTGTTATCGGATCGGAATCCACTTAACACCCATCTTATACTAGTATTCTTCCCATCTGCACCAATCCAATGGGTAAAAACCTCCCAATAATGCGTGGGGCCCTTAGTTGAGTCATGATAGGAATTTTAGAGCTCTATTTTCACCATGGTTGCTGGGTCTACTTTGTTAATGCGTGTATACAGGTTGTTGGTAAGATATTTTTATTTGGTCACGTGTTGCACCACGTGTCCAATAATGGTTTTACATAAAAATTCTATGCCGCTCTTGCAGCAGAAAAAAAAAATGTAGTACAAACAGCTCCTTCCTGCTATGTATATTAATAATTTGGCAAGGCGTGTAGCATCCAATGTCTAATGTTTTTTCCTCTCTATGTTATGTCTATAAATGGATCATCAGCTTGAACTTGGACCAGGAAAAATCAAATTTAATTCATTTAACAGTTCGATTTTAATAACAGAAAAACTTGTAACCAATCAATCGGTACCATTAGTTTTTATGGAGGGGCCGGGTTTGATTGGTCAAAGGCGGGGTCCGATATCATTTGGTCATTGTGTGCATTTTGAACCAAACTCGTTCCGAATCCAACCCATTTTTAAAATGGTAACCAATCAAGTAGATTTTATGGATGGGGCGGGTTTGATTGGTCAAAGGCGGGGTTCGATTACTGTGTGCATTTTGGACCAAACCCGCTCCGAATCCAACCCATTTTGGGTCATTATTTTGATATCTTCTACTAGCTGAATCGTACGTTAGGGAGTCTCACTTTAGTACCCCAATATTAAAATGTAACATTGTATTGCTTGAACTTCCCAATACTTTAAAATTGAATCGGTTAAAATGTAACATGGTTTTTAAAATTGAATCGGACAATGAATCGGTTAGGCGTCCAGTTCCTGGGTTGAATGGTCTGATCGTTCGAATTGAACGGATGACCCGTTTTGACATAAAAATAAAAAATGACCAAAATTATTGACGGTTTGAACAGTCCGGCCACCCGAGTTAGCGATTTGTTGACTAAATCAATGGTTTTTTGGAAAATAATAGTTCTAGGGTAAAATGGAACCAATCAGATTTTTCTAGTCCGACCGTCCGGTCTGGTCCGGTCCCGTTTTGAAAACCAAGCTAGATAATAAAATTATCATACCACCATCCTCTCTTTCTCTCTTAGCTCTTGATGGTTGCTCCATCTATAACTTATCCATAATTTTCAAAGGCCAAAAAAAAAAAAGAAGTTAGATTGTGATGAAAGCAATTTGTAAGAAACTTTATTATTATCAACGGGGATTCAACTAAAAATAATGATATAACCAGAAATAAGGACTGGTTTCTTAATTACGGCCTATTCATTTGCTCTGAAATCTGACATCTGAAAGTGTAATATCAATATCACTAATATTGATATTGGTGAACTTTTCTTTCCTTTTGAACTCTGAATGTAGAGAATGTTATTCTGAATTCTATCACCAAATTGATATTGGTGAATTTTTCTTTTCTTTAAACTCCGAATGAATACAAAGAATATTGTTATGAATTCTGAAAATTATCAAATATCTATTTTGAATTTGAAATTAACTCAAATTTTGAATTAAAAAAAATAATAACTGGTTTTTTACCTAGTCATTTCTAATTTTCTACTTCATATTGTTGGTACGTTCTTTTGAACTTCTATTATTACTGCAATGAAAGAAAGAGGAGAATCTCTAAAAGTATAGGGTTTTGATGAAAACAATCCAAGATGAGCAGAAATTAACTCCGTATTATCAGCAGAACTCTATTAATTGGTTGTGGTATCTTACCAATCACCACTCAGTGGAATTTCTTTTTAGTGAAGTCTATTAACAAACGTTGAGATAAGATAAACTTTCTTCAACCCTTAAACAAAAACTGTGAAATGAAACTTGTGTACGGTGCCTTTCTAGCATGCCCCAAATCCCACTTGCCTTTTATTATTCCTCATCTGCTTCTTCAAACTAAAAGGATAGTTCGGTCAAAAAAGTTGGATTTTTCCATTTTTTTTTTTCACCCAAATCTTCTGTGCTTTCTCCTCATTGCTTTCATATTCGGGTCTTCTACCAGTGAGTTAATTATCTGCCAAGTTTGGATTTATTTTGGAACAATCTGTCAGGGAGTTTAACATAATGTTTTGATTCAGTCTCGAGGAATAAGACGATGAACAGTAGTGCCTTTTTTTTCATCTTCAATTTATGTGAAGGGTTATTTTGGGATGGTGAAAAATCCAGAGAACCAAAATTGGTTGTCACAGTGTCATTTAAAGGGCGGTTTTCTTTGGCCTTTTTGAATGGTTTATCCAGAGCGCCTCAAAAGAGTTGAGCTAGTTTAGCTGAATTTTCAGTTTACCCCTTCCAAATGGGCCTTATATCAATGGAGAGTTATCCACTTACCCCCTTACAATGGGAACCTTAGTGAAATGTCAAAGGTTTCAAACTTACTAAATTAATGGCATTTTATTAGATTTTCAAACCAATGAATAAAAACATGATATTTTCTTGGGTAAATTACAAAGACCCCCTATACTATGGGATTAGTGACAAATACCCATTGAACTTTTATTTGCAACAAAAACCCTTTTAATTTTTCACTTTGCCACAAATACCCCCTCTGTTAGAGTTCTAATAGTTAACTTTAAAAAAGATTTTCCTTCAACTGTTAATTTTATTTTTAAATCTCCAAACTACCATTTTCTTATTTATTTGAGTGATTTATGATTTGATTAGCTTATATATATATATATATATATATATATATATATATATATATATGTAATTTGATTAATTTTCTAAATCCCCAAACTATCATTTCTTATTTATTCGTTTGTTTTTTTCGTGACATTCATGTGAGTGAAATAAATCAAAGATTAAAAAAAAAACTTTTTTTATGCCAATGAAATGGTTTTTGTTATTTTAGCTAGTTTTATTTGGGGGTAAATGGAAGTATTTTTGGTCAATTAAGATTTAAGAAAAAAAAAAGAGAATTAAGTGAATATTTTAATGATTTAATGCATTCCATCACCTGATTTAGCGGCCAGCGAGTATTTATCACAAACAAAGCAAAAGTTTCTTTGTTACAAATGAAACTTTAGGGGGTATTTATCACTAACCGCATAATACAAAGTGGTTATTAATTTACCCATTTTTCGGTTAAGTTAGCAGCAACATTAGATGTATCAATTCAATTGAATCATCACACTAAGAACCCCTGAATATCTGATGTATTTTAGACTGGATGGTTGAACTGTTTGACTCACTTAAATTAAAAATGTAAAGAATAAGAATTTAAAAATTGAAAATAATTGTAGATTATAAAGATATTTTCCATCACAGAGAGCATGACACATGTAATGCATGTGAATGGATAAATTTGACCTAGTAAACATTTTAATAAATGGGCAACCGGAAAATGCCGGTTACCGGTGGTTCTGGTGGTTTCCAGTTCAGTTAGAATCTGACAACAATATGACATATATGGCTTTTAACCAAAGAAACCCTTCATTCAGTCAAAACAAAATATATGGTTGTACTGATTTAAATCCATCCTAATTAATGACTGTGCCTTATAAATTGGGTCACCATGTTGGATTCCACCCCTACATATTAAACCCGACCGGTCCACTGAGCAATCTGGTACGCATTGGCACCTTTATTTATGTTGGAGCCCTTTGGAACCACGTGCCCTGAAAAGGTCCAGTTAATGAATCATTGAGCTTTATGTGCAGAAATAACTTAGGTTGTTTGCTTAAACAACCCTAAAATTAGGGTTGCCCTAATGGGGGCATGGGGTGGGTGCTCCCTTGTACGATCATGGAAGATTTGTAAAAAAGTATATGTTTGAGGGCAATAATGAAATTGTGTAATGTGTATGGATATGTGGAGCGTTTGGGTCTTTTGCATATGGATGCTCATTGAAAACTTAAAAATTGAGCCAAATAGATGAAATCGAACAAAAAATTTTGATTGGTTCAGTATTCTTGAAAAACTAAGGTACCAGTTCAATTTCACTTAACCAATATAAAAAACCATCGGTGGTTAATCAAACTTATAGGTATATATATATATATATATATATATTTTAAGTATTTATATTATATATTTATATATTTATTTATAATATATACATAAATATCAAAAAACCAAAAAAAATGAAACATTGAACTGGTTGAAAACTGAACTGATCAATCGATTAATTGATTGGCTTTGGTTCGATTTTGCATGGTTCATGGTTTTCCAAAAACTGATGATACCGATTTGGTTTCGATTCATGGTTTGGAAAATAGGTCCATGATTCAGCTATCGAACCATGAGGACCCCTAGTGCACGTAAATAAAAGAAATTGAAGAAGGAAATTTTTTTTGGGTTGTCATCAAGTACCTAGAAATTAAGAATTGCATTAATTTTCTTTTCCACTTCTCTCTATCGATATTTATAAAAGTGATATGGCCATATAGGTAAAAAAAGCAATAGCACACTAGCTACTACTAGATTTGCAGGTTCCACAAGTTTTGTGCCTAGATTTTGATGCATCAAGGCTGAGCAACATAAACGAATCGGGATCTATTTCTCACAGAGTGCACCTCACACTAACCTTACAGCCCCATCCCGCCGTGTATTGGGAACATCTCCCCATGAATAACAACATAAAGTACAAGAAATATTCCCAATAGGGGTGTCAATGGACTAGTTTTGGATTGGACTTTGTCCAAACCAAAATCAAATTGGACAGATTGGATGGAACTCGACTTCAATTAGTGCAAGGCCCATTTGAACACCTTTTATGGCCTTGCATTGGGAATATCTCCCCATGAAATGAAGTACATAGGTATGGAGATATTCCCAATGCAAGGTTGTAAAGGTTGTTCGAATGGGCCTTGCACTGACTGAAGTCGATCTCTATTGGACAGATGAACAAGACATATTGAGTTGGACTGCTAGTCCAAAGTATTTATTCGATTGGATTGGACATGGTCCATCCATAATGAATTTATATTGGATTGGGTTGGATTGAGACAATATCAGGTCCATTGATAGAAGATAAGAATATAGGCGTGAATGGGGCCAAGTTGGGTTAAAACCAATCTAAATTAAAACAAATTGGTCTAGACAATTGGACTGATCCAAAACATTCATTGGATTGGATTGGACCTGGTCCATTTGTAATGGACTCACATTGGACCGGATCAGATTGGACCAAATCCAGTCCAATTGACACCCCTAGTTCCCAATAAACGGTGGGATGGATCTGTGAGGTGCTCTCTATGAGGAGAAGATTTAGACTCAGCATAAACACTCTTTGAACCACTGCGCATTGTTAGTCATCTATAGCACCATCATGGTCTACACTCACGCCGAGCCTAGATCTACTCCTCACACCAATCTCACAACATGTCTCATCCGCACATCAAGAACATCTTTAATACTTGTTTGTTGTTATTCATAGGGAGATATTCCCAATACATAGTGGAATGTGCTATGAGATTAGTGCGAGGTGCTCTTTGCAAGGAGCAAATCCTGATTCACTCATGCCATGTTCAGTTGGCCAAGACTCACCGACTCGGTCTCACTCCATGGGAAGGGTCTCACTTAGTCTTGAAGATTGTGGTTTCTGTCAACTCATCCAATGATCATACCAACCTTATCTATCACATCTCTCATGTGGAAAAATACTATTCCAGAGTTGTGAGCATTGTAGTATGTAGTAATGTTCAAAGACTAAGGGCATGTTCTTTTGCTTTGAAGTCTGACATCTGAAACTGCAATAATTACATTAAGAGGCATATTGTTATTGATGAGCTTTTCTTTCCTCTGACTCTAAATGCAGAGAATGTTGTTCTGAATTTTGAAAATGATCAAATATCCATTTTGACCCCATATGTGAGAGTTTTTGTTTGTCTTTTTGGGGATATAATTGAAAAACACAAAGTTGTATGATTGCACTTTAAGAGATAAGAGGAAACAAACAACCATTTTTTTCTTAAATTTAAAAGATTATTTTTAAGAGATAAGAGTTAAGAAGAAGCGAATAAACCCTAAGGGTCCATTTTGGGAAGGATGAACTGAAGATTCAATTAAGCTGGTTCAACTATGTCTATAAATGGATTAGATTCAGATTGGATCTAGTTGTATCCACATCCACATGTAATTATGAAACTTTTGATCCACATCCCTATCCAATTATCATGTTGAATTTCATATCGGATTTGGATTTAATTTGCAACCATTTTAAATACATCAAGAAATTAATATAGTTTAAAAAAACTAATTATTTTTAACTTATATATGTATAATAAAGGTATATAAATACCAAATATTAAATTTATCAATTATAAACTTTATATAATTATACATAATAACTATACACACACACATACATACATAGAGTTATAATTTTTTTATTAAACTCAAATTTTAATTGGGTTGGATGGGATCAAATGTGCATCTAATCTGATTATTAATTGAATGCAAGTTTTAATATCCAAATTTGGGATAATTGAATTTGAAGCCAAATGGGGTATTGGACTTTTAGAGTATATTGATAGCCTTAGGTTCATGTGCTTTGAAGCACTCTAGATAAATTATTGAAAGGGGTGTCTAGAGTTGTTGCTCGTTACATTGGGTACAACAGGTTATCAATCCTAAGTCAACACACCGAGATAAAGCAAGAGTGACCAACATATAGGTTTCCATGACTAATGAATCAAAATCACCTTCTAGAGGATTCTTTTCTATAGATTCTAAGTACTATGAGTAGAATCCTACCTATTGTTTTTTTATTATCCCACTTCATCATTTTCTTGGTGGCCTTGGCCAAGTGGGCTTGGGCCAAGTCCATCTACTTCTCCCAACTTTGGACAACATGGTAGGCTATTGGATTCTTCCCTATGTAGCCAACCAAAAGCACCTGGGGTGTCATTGGCTTCCATCATGTGGCAAGATCAATGGGTCTTTGGTTGGTTGCATAACATATACTAAAAGCATAACTTTATCTCCCACTGTCTTTTTTGTAATCATAGGGTTTATTTGGATTTTTCTCAAAGTTAAACTATTTGAAAGGGGTGATCATCAAAAACTAAAAAACTAAAACGAACTGATGCAATCAAATTGAAAAATCTAGTTAACCAAACCAATTGATTTGGTGTTTTGGAAAAACCAACTAGTTTGGTTTCGGTTGACCAGTATGAAAATCATCAATTAACCAAATCAACCAATATATATGTATAATTATATATTTATCTATGACATATTATAAATTCAAGAAAAAACAAAAAACAAAATCGAAGAACCAAACTGATAAAAAACTAAACCAATCAATTGGTTAACTGATTGGTTTTGATTCGATTTTGATTTCAAAATTTTCAAAAAATAGATGATACAGGTTCGGTTAAAAAAAAAGTCCCATGATTCAATAAACTGAACCATGAACACTGTAATGCTTGACTATTAAGTCAAATTGTATGTTCCAACTTTTGGAAGTTTACTTCATCCCATGGATTGACTTGTTTTGCTTGCACATCATGTGTTCCTGTTGTTTAGCAACAAAGCCTTCAAGCTTTTGCATATAGATATTTTCTGTAAAATCTCCATTTTGATAATGTTGTTTTGATAAATCATTTGAATATGTGCCTAAATATATACTCTATACTTGTTTTGAGAGAATGCATATTTTTAGGGAGAATATTGATTGAAATTTGCTATACGTGCAACATTGATGTGAACCTATAATTGTTTATAGAGTTCGGTTATGATATGGAAAAAATATGATATCTGAAAAACTTCTTATAGATGGATTTTGATTGGTCAAAACTATTTCCATACCATATATTTTCGGCATCATAGATTTCCCCTTGTTTATATCATTTTTCATAAATGGTTTGTATTGTCAAAAGGGAGATATTAATCACCATTGAACATGCAAGCGTTTTGTACACATGGATATGAGTTCCATGTGTAAGGAAAATTGGTGTGCTCACTTATGATTGGTTATATAGCCCCTTACACACGTGGCAAGTAGCAAATATTAGGTGTTTAAAGAGGTTGAAGCACATCCTATCAAATGATTGAAAAACAATTGATTTTGGCTCTTTGGATTTCTCATTGAAGATATTTTATAGGTTATTCGTATTCGCAAATCATATAAGGCATGTATTGGAAAGCTAGATGATGATATGCTTTAACCCTCTTTGGATTTCTCCTCTTCTCATTGTAGAAGGGCAACCGTGCATGGCAAGATCATCAGCAAAAGCTAAGATCTGAGAAATAATAAGAGGCTTATGTAAACTTTTTTTGTATGAGTTACAAAGCAGGTTTTTTGCTATTAAATGCAAAAAATATTCTTTTGAAAATAGGAGTAACTGATAAAAACATCACCTGGGATCTTCAAGCGCTGTACTTGAATTATTATTACTTTTTGAAAATTTAAAGTTGCTTTAAGTAAACAGAGAAGTAGTTAAGCCAGCTCATGAACTTGCAAAGAGAGTTAGGCTTAAAACCACTTATGTTAATAGTACCAACCCCGCAATGTACTTAATATTTTTTGGATGGTTGTAAAAGGGGGACTCAATTGTAGCCATGATGTTTTTAGTAGATCCTTTTTATTAAGAAAAAAAAAACCCTCTTAAACAGGCTTTCAAATAGTGATTTCTAACATTATGAGTAGGTCTCACCTAGACAACCCATAAGTTATGTTTGGTGAGAACCTCTAGAATCCCAAAATAGTTATTGTTTCTCAGCTAGAATTAGGGCTTTTTGTGAGGGATTTTGCGTTGTTTTAGCTATATTAACTATTACTTCAAAAAAGATACCTGACTTAGCTTCATTAGAAAATTTATTTTGTAGCTTCTTGCCTTCTATAAGCCTATTTTCGACTTTATGGGATTTTTCCAAATACGACTTCATAACATTCCAAATTCTTTAGCTCATGCAAAGCTTAAAATTGTTGAAAGTCCTCCCAAAAGGGAACTTAGTGACATTTTCAAAACAGCTCAATAAAATAAATGCAAATCAATCAAAATTTCAGCCTTGACAAATGAACCAATAATATTAGTAGTGTGTTGCATGTGCAACAACCTTTCTTCAGATAACTCATATGCCAAGAGTAAAACATCATTTAATATTTTAATTATATGAAGAATTATGTAAGCTTGCAAAGGTATCAATTTGTACAGGTTCGAATTGGAATTTGATTCATTTACACTTTTAGTTTATTAACATAACCAACATCCAAGTCTGATCTAAGTCAGATCATTCAATGGATAATATTTGAATTTTGAATCAAATTTGATATTAATACTATAAAAAACGGAAACTGATATTGACAAGATTACTCCACCAACTAGAGTGTGACATGTAGTGGCTTCGGAGGGTAGTCTCATCCTTTCGTAGGTCTCGGAGAGCAATTACAAAATTTCATCATCGATCTTAATGGTAAGCCCCCTTTGAGCGTTATAACCTTAGTCAAACACTTGGGTGGCTCATTAAATGAAAGAATGAAAGAATAACACTCGGCCACATGGTCACTATTCTTAATGGAGTCAATAGTCAATGGAAGCCAACATGTGAAATTCTTATAAAGTCTCCTTAATACCACATTTAATGGGGTCTTGTCTATAAATAGAATGGAAAGGTAATTGGTATCTCTCTTATGCACTCAGATTCTCTTCTTCTGGCTTTCACCTCAACACCTCGGCTAACTTAATTGTCAATGTCACTACCTTGGGATAATATCAAAGGGCCTCTATCGTCTTTTGCACTTATAAGTGAGGCCTTCATCCATATTTTCTTTGGATGTTCTTGATTTACTCTTATTGCTAACTATGATAACATCAATTGGCATCGTTTGTGTGAATGACATACATTTGAATCAATATGGTCTATTAGCGAGATGTACATATTGATGACTCCAAATTAGAGACACTCCTTTCTTCAAGGCGAAACTCCCCATCAACTTCTCAAGCTCGTGTTACTCAAGAAAAATTCCACTCATTGATGGAATGTCTCAGCAAACTAAGAACCGGTCGAATATGTAATATTGTTGGCATATCCTCCCCAAATCAATGGTGACCTGACCTCTATAGTGCAATAGTCTCACCCATCATGGGAACTCTCTCTCTCTTGATGGCCTCATTCTCCTTAGGGGATAAACTAACTTACCCCACTGGACCTGGACCAACATAGACTTGTACGTAAGGACCTCCACCATGGAGGGCCGACTTGAAATCATAGTCTCCAACTCTAATCCTAGTTCAGTAGATCATATGCCTCTCAGTCTGATTAGAAGACGTAATGAAAAGGAGAAGACTTATTGAGAATTGGAAAAACAAAAGCAGAAGATGAGCTGAAGCAAGCTGGATGATCACTCAAGCATAATGGATGGAGGAGCAAATGGCAAGACATTCGGTGAATCGCCCTCTTCTATTATAGGCGATTCAATGATCAGGATGAATCTTGTATCAGCAACGAGGATTGCATCGTTTCATCTCCCTATACTGACAAATGCCACATGGTGTAGCTTGAAAGGGTAGCTATGAAATTTCACCCTTAACCTTAATTGCGAGCCCTCTCTAAGCATTATAATCTCACTCAAGCACTCAGACTTGTTAAGTTCTAGAGTAACACTCAACTACGTGGTCATTGTTCTTAATGAAGCCAACAATCAATTCAAGTTGACTTGTAGAACCATTACAAAGCACTCGGGATTTTATACCCACTATCTACCTGCCGTCAATTGGAGCCATACATCTCTATTATGAATTAAGAGATGTGTGGCTGCAACTCAGAGCGGGCAGAAACTGGGTAGGAAAAGTGAGTAGGAAATCGGGACTCGTTTCAAAATTCCCCTAATACCACATTTAATTGGGTCTAATCTAAAAGCAGCATGTATCTCTCTTACTCTATTTCTCTTGCTCTTGCTTGCACCTTGTCACCTCAACACCTTGATGCTCTAATCACTTCAGTTGACTTAATCGTCGGAGTCATTGCCTCTTGACGTCTTTTTGTGCTGGTAAGTAGGACCCTCGGCCGTATTTAACTTAAAAGTTCCCGATTTACCCTCATTGCCAACATTAATGACATAAAAAATAATTGTGTAAACAAAATTTTCTTATGGTGTCTTGATTCTCTGATATATGACAAATGGCTAACAATGAACCATCATGGAAAAAGGGTCCACGATTCATATACTTGGGTTCTTAGCCCATGAACCTAAGTGTATAGTTTCTCTCTCTCTCTCATAACTGCAGTTTCTAAAAGGGATGATTGACTATTGCTCAATCATTCAATTCATGGAGAGATCCAATGCATCTTGGTCTAGAGTATTCTAAGTCAATATATAGCTAGATTAGGTTGGCACTTTTCAGAAATTGGGTTGATGGATTGGACAACTTAGCTTAGACCAATTCAATCACTTCTATAAGGGAATGCATGTGCTTTATTTATTTATTTTTCCTTTTTTTTGGTAAGACGGTGTGATTGGTTTTTTCTCTATATTCTATTTAAAACATGGTTTGAAAATTATTTTATAAATATATTATTTGGTCTAGTGTAATGGTAAAATTCCACCTCATCACAAGCATGAAAACATGATGAATTTGTGTCTTACAGTTGTCACTTTGTGCAAAAAGAAGAAAAAATAAATAAAGGGAGGAGGAGGAGGTTAGGTTCATATCTAGTTCATCACTCCCACAACCCCATATCAAAGTTCAAAGCATCAATACTCTCAATAAACAAGATTGTATTTTGATTGAAGCTTTTGTTTTTTTGATTTGGTAGTTTGAAAGTAGATGCATCACTACAGTTATTAAGGTTTTTTTTTTTTTTTCAAATCGTCTAATTCCTATCCATCTTGGACCCTGAAAATCAATATGTATTTGTTGATATCCACTGATAGCGCTATTTTGAATATTTCCTTATATATAATTGGAACCAACATTTGGTAATGGTCTTTTTCTTGCTACCATGGCATTTGTTTTATATACTCATCTGAATATCGTGTTCTTGAAGATTCCACACTATAACCTTGAACACATGAACTTTAAATTTAGCAGAGATTAATTAGTTACAAATAGGAACAACTTATTGTGAAATTTGTTGCATTGAATGCTCATTCATGAAATGGGTGTCTGGTCATTCTGTACTAGTGAGCCTTATTGGCATATACATATATAATATGTATGACTGTCACACAGAGCAAAGATCAATTGATCTACTTGGTTGATAGTTTCAGATTTTCCTAAACCTAAGAATTCTTTTTTTTTTTCTTCTGAAAATGGGTTTTGGGAAGGTATTAAATGAACTTTACTTGGTAAGCTTGAATTGTAATACTAGTTTGGATGAATTTGTGCCACTTTCTAAGAATCAGAATTTATTCCTTAGAGGTCATCTTAAATGTGTGAAGATTAAACTTTGATCAAATCGAGCTAATTTGGAAATTTGTTTGAAAATAGAGTGCTACAATAGCTTTGTCATGGATAATTATATATAGAATTACGCTTCATTTCTTCAAATAAGTGCTTATTTGAAGAAACCCAAATTTTTAGGCATATCTTTAAATACAAATAAGTGATTATTGAAGAAGTACTTATTTGCATTTGACATGTCATTTTAAAATACCTATACTATCACTGTTTGAAATAAGTATATTTTCACCGAATGTTTATGAACACTTATTTTTCAAATAAGCACTTCCAAACACTGCCTTGTGGAATTGTAACATATTACGACGTTTGTTGATGCCTCATGGTTTTTCAATCAAACTTTGGTGGTAGGTAGCCCTTTTCTGACAGCTCTCATTTTAGTGGCAAGTAGCTCTCTCCACAATGCTTCTAACCCTAGCAATCGGTAGCCATTTCCATCACGTCTCTTGCTTTGGTGGTAAGTAGCCCTTTCTTTTTGGTGATTGTCACTCTACTCACTCACTCTAGGTATCCTTTTTGTGATTTGGACCTAAGATTTGGTATTAGTCTCTAATACCAACTGCTATTTACTTTTTTTCCCGCAACTGTTATTTAACAATACATCAAAAGCCTTAAAATTATTGAAATGTATTATGTATGTTAAGTCAATATGTTTAAGTTTTAGGATCGTAAACACTATATTACTTATATTTATTTAGCTTGTTTTATTTAAGACATATGTAATAGTAAGATTTAGATGGTGTTTGGTAAAAATGAACTTTGGTCTTTTGAAAGCAGCAACAAAAAAGAAAAAAAGATTTAAATTTGGTTTTGGATTATGAATAGCTGGATATGCTTTTCTACTTTGTACCATTGAATGCAGTTGAAACTTGAAATACTTAAATACCTAAGAGAGTGCTTGGTATAAGATTAACCCAAATTTGTTCTTGGTATAAATTTGTATTGATCAACCCAAAACTCAACCATTAAGGCTGTGTTTGAAAATGATGCAAATAAAATATAAATCAGGGTAAATTTGCACTCTGGTTCACTTTTGCCTTTGTTTGGCAACATGGCATTTATGTATTGATAAATGACAGAAAATGCATTTTTCAATGCATATTTACACTGAGAATAAGATGTAAAGTACATAAATAAAAAAGAAGTAAATTTGCATTCAAGTGGCTTTTGATAAAAAAAAAAGGCATATACTTTATTGGAATTTGTATTTGCATCTATTATAGTTAAAAGTCTGTTTGATAAGAAGATAAATTTATCGGTGCAAAACTAACCCAATTTTGCAATTTATATGAACCATTTTACACTCTACATATTTGCATTCACACTTATTTACATCATTTCCAAATGCAGCCTAAACAACACCACTGTACCAAAGACAAGCTATATATTGTAACATTTCTATTGGTTTCTCTAACATTCAGTTGAAAACCCACTTGACGTATGTTTCTTCCCTTAGTCCTTATATTCTTCGCTTGTTCGTGGCTTCTTTTGTTATCTGACTTACTAATTAGATCATCCCAATACCTATTCACTCCACTTAGGTTCAGTTTGGAAAGAATACAAATGCAAATATATACACTGCAAATACATACAAAATAATATAAAATATAAGGTTTTACACTTTTCAAATTAATATTTGTACTCCTTCCAAACTGAACCTTAGTTACATTTATGGCAAAGCTTAGGTTTTCTTAGTTTTTAAATGCTGGGCTTCTAGTTTCTCTGGCTTTATATGTTGATGAAGAAAAAAAAAAAGAAAATATGTGATAATGAATCTAGACTGCAGGTCACACCACTATATATCAATAGCATCTATACTATGCAATAACGCTATTCACGGGTCGGGTTGGGTTGGGTCAGTTTAGTAGTGTTTTTTCAACTGATCCAACTTGGTTGGGTTACCTATAGACCAAATCGAAACCGACCCTCTATTAAGTAAAACCGACTTGATCGGTTTGGGTGTCAACCAACTCCAAGCTTGCACAATGCACATGAAGGAAAAGTGCTAATATTATATATAATATTTTAGAATATATTTTCTTGAAATATATATTTAAAATCAAAACATATATACAAATATATCAAAGTATATATTTTCTAATTTCTGAAAATATATATTTGATATATTTCAGAATATATATTTTTTAGATATATATTTATTATTTAAACCTAAAATATCTATATTTGACAGATATTTTTTCAGAATATATATTTTTTCACATAACTCAGTTCGGTTCGATTTTCATATATGAAAACCGAAACCGGACAGAATTATCGGTTTGTTCATTTTTGCAACCCAAAACCGACCGATAGTAAAAAAAACGGCCAACTCGAGTTGGGTCGGACTGGATTGGTCAGTTTGGATTTATTTGTGAACAACCCTACTATGCAAGATGAAAAGATATGGAGATTTTGAAAATCTTTTGACTGAACCCAAACTCAGTGATTGGATTTTTTTTTTTTTTTTCTGTTGAGAAGGATTTCATTCAAGCAGAAACAGCATATACAATCAAGCAAGCCTTTTAAATATGTAAGACAGTGGTTCTGTGACCGCCGGCATGCAGATGTTTGGGCTGGGCTCTTTACGGAGGCGGTTTTGCATGTGTAGCGAGTGGCCAACAGCTAAAGCGGCGGTTTTGCCACCATTGGTCTAACCTATTTTTCTTGGAGTTAGGAGTGTTAATAGACCAATAAAATATATTGAATTGAAACCAATAGTCCAGAGTTGATGGTCCAAAGTATTTATAGATTGAATTGGATCTGGTCGGATTGACCTAATATCCGATCCACTGATAAAAGATAGAATACAAGTGCCAATAGACCATATTTGAGTTGGAACCAATCTAAATTAAAACACAGATTAAATAGTCCAGATATTGAATTGAACTGGTCCAAAATAGTTTAATGTATTCATCAGAGTGAATTGGACCTGGTCCATCTGTATTGGACTCATATTGGATTAAAACAGATTAAATCAAATCCAGTTCAATTGACACCCCTCTGAGGCTCTCACCACTGAGCAGCCACAGAAGGAACCTAATTAAAAAACAGTACACAGCACAACTAAACAGGGACAACGAAACAAAACAACAACCAGAACAAAACACTAAACACAGACACATTAAAACAAACAACTCGAGTTGAAATCATCCAATCCTCGACTCTCTTAAACCACTAAATCAACTAGCCAGGTTAGGACCTCACCTAGCAGCTGTACCATGAGCTGCTCTATTACCCTACTGAATGAAAGTCTCCTTGGGACACCCTTCCCCAGTTTACACAATAACAAGATTTGACTACAATCACTATCAACTTTCTACTCTAAAAGCTGCAAGCTTCAAGATGAAAATAGTTGGGCAACCTCCGATTGCAAGAATTGATACTATATGATATTATTATAATATTTTAATTCTATTTTTATGGCATGGATGTGAAACTAAAGCAAATATCAGCATTAATATTTGGCTCTGTTTGATGTATCTTTACATGCGGGCTGTCAGCCTTTTAAAAATCTGATGGCTCATGTTTGCATCTTCCTCCAATTGATTGGAGGAAGATCTTTTTTGTCAAAAAACCATGGCCCGAAAAGATGCAAGAATTTCGATTCCAGCTTATTTCAGGAAGCTAGAAATAGAGTTTCTCGCATTTTTTGCCTTCCCAGCTTCTTGCAAGAAGTTTGATTTGGGCTTATAAAAAACGACTCCAACTAAATGATCTTTGAACTTGCAAGATCTTAAAGAAAAAGCTCACCATGTATTCTAACTTTTAGATCTTTTGATAAATCTTACAAAGAAGACTTGTCAAACGACACTGACCTACTTTACCACCTCTCCCCCTCTCCCAAACAAAGAAAGAAGGAAGAGAGGAAAAAAATATGGTTTTCAAACTGTAGTTGATTTGGACAGTCGGACCATTTGGCCCAGGAACTATTCAAGCAATCAGTCTTATTTTACTCGAAACCCGGTTCCTAGTAAAAAACCATTGAAAAAGTCAATGACTCATTGATCGACCTGTTCAACGATTTTTTTTTTATTTTTTATTTTCTATTTAGTTTTTTGTCAGTACAAACCATTCATTCGAATCGGATGATCGGATCATCAACCTAGAAACCGATGATCAAAATGATTCCATTTCTAGATCGTTTTTTAGAAGAATGAGAAAAAAGAAAGAAAGATGATGATTAGACCTTGTCTCCTCCCTATTTCTACCATGTGGAGGAATGATATGGCCAATCCATATAATTGGACAAATGAATTGCCGAGGTCCCATGCATCTCCATATTTTCCCCATACCCAATCCATAATAGAGCTTTGACCAAGTGGTGATATTAGTTAAAGTTTTATTTATTGCCCCTCAAACGCAATGGTCAACACACACTCCAATCACAAATAAATACATGTACATCTGTTACTCTGTTAGGGTTGGGTGTCGTCAGTGATCTGTTCAATTACTAGATGTACAGATTCCTTTGGTTGGCCCTTTCCAAGCGCCCATTTGTACCAGTATGGCCTGATATGATGCGTTTGTTTGCAATTGGGGTGTTAATTAGCACAATATACACATCTGGAATCCCTTAAAAATGACTCAATAGTCAGGAATCTACCTTGTATAGAAAATAAGTTTGGAGTCCAAAAGAACCTAACTATTTAATTATCCCTACCCATATTACATTTGTCAAACAAATTTCAGCCCAAAAGACCTTGTCATGACTTTAAAATGAGAACGGATTAACTGAACAAAATGACTGTTTAGGGGGGCTTAATGATCGATAAAACCCCACACCAGTTATAAATATATGGGTCCACAACCATTCAATCTCTCACTTATCATTTATGCATGGCGTCTTCTGTTGCCAAGTTCCGTTAGTTAGGGAAGCATCCAAATATAAGTTAAGGGGACTAAAAATGTTGCCACTGTAGAAGGCCCCACCCACACCAAGGCCACCCCTAATCCATAAACGGTTTGGATCAGTCATCTTATCCATCCAAGTGGCAAAAGTTGGATAGGTTGTGTAGAGAAACTCCCTTGTTGACCTGATCAGAAGAGCTTTTTTAATTTTATTTTCTTAATAATAATAGGATGGAGATGAACTACTTTTGAATGGGAACACTATTTGCTTTTTAGTTGGTAAGAGTACCAATTCTCATCATTTAAGGTTCTCATTCAAAACAAAAAATGAAAAATTAAGGAATGGAGCAAAACTGGAAGGATATAAGCCAATCATAATGCTTATTTTTTTATAGCTATTCATGTTTTTAGGTGATTAATCATTAATTATTATTAGGGATACAAATAAGATTGCCCCACATAAAAAATTTCAACTACATCATTCCCATTGAAAATTTAACAAATTCAGCCCAATCTGACCCAAGTTGCATAAACAGGCATGAAGTCAAATTGATGAAGTACTAAATTAAGATTGGTGCATTATAGGGCAGACAGTTTGAGAACAGGTAGACACCAATGGAGATGCAATGCCAAGGGAGCTTGCTTAATGTGGACCCCATATAATTAATCATTTGCAAGTAAAATAGTGAAGAGTTAAGTGACAAGAAGGGTTGAAAGGGACACTAATAATGATGATTAAAAAGAAAAATGGGTTAAGTGTGTTTCCTCTCTCTCTCTCCTTGATTGATCCCTAGAGCAAAAGATGCCCGACAGTAAAACCTAGCCTACAGTTTGACCGGACTTTTGTTACTTTATGTTTTTCTTCTGGTTTGTTCAATGCATATGGAGAGGCAAACAAGAAAGCAAGCAATCTTTGTTTCTTTTCTTGATCTTATTTTGGGTGACAGGGAGTCTCCAACAAACATCCTCATTAGAGCGCATGTTCTCATGATGCCCCTACTGACCAACCTCTTTGTATCATCATATCTGCATCATCTGGGTCAGTTTAAAAAACAAAAGAAATGAATGATAAAGAGTCCCTCCAAGTCTGAAGAAGTCAAATCTCTCTCTCACACAAACACTGTGAAACCCATTTGGCAATGGGCCCATCATTGTTGGTCACCCATAGTGGGCCCACCTCTATATGGCTTCACCCATTTGTTCAAACTTCAATCAACTTGATTTTGGAGTTCAGAGAGAGAGAGAGATCTAGATGATTGAGTAAGAAGAAATAGGTTTGAGATCTTCCAGTCTCCAAAGAACCCAGCTAGATATTGAAGCCCACATGGAAGCAATATCAAGGATTAAAAGAATAAAAAAAAAAAAAAAAAAGGTCTAGTGGGGGAAGGGTTGTCCCTAGTCTCGTAGAATATACAGTCAAAACTCTGGAAGTCACTAGGCTCAAAATAAATAGTTGGTTTTCAATTTGAAAGGGAAATCTGCTTACATAAGAGAAATCCAACTACAGCCAAATGGGCCCTAATTTCTCTTCGCATGGTAACCGCTGAGACTTTTCCCAAATCCCACTTAATTGTTTCTCTTATTGCTTATCATTACATTAATATATTATTTGTATATTGTGGGAAGGCTAACATGTATTGTCAAAGAGAGAGAGAGAGATGCTTATTGTAATGCAAATGAAAAGCGCATTGAGAAGAAGGTTGTGTATATTATACTACAACTTGGACAGGCTCGTAGGGACTGGACCAAGGTAATGGACTTGGGTATCTTGGCCCACCCTAACTTCCTCACACCTTCATAAGTTGCGAAAATTCTAATATAGTTCTAAAGAGATCCCACCCGAATTTCTAAAATAGTATCCTATTTAAAACTCTATTGCACACAGAGAAAGGAGACCCAATAAGTCTTTCTTGTGACAACTTGTTTGATGACCCAAAAGACAACCAAAATTTGGCACCATTTTTGCTAGAATACTCAATAACTCAAGGTTAAAAATATCACAACATATTAGTGCATATGGACGAATATGTATTGGTTTTCAGGGTCAACGATACACTAAATACTTGATCCTCTCTAGAGATGGCCTGGTTCAAAGCTTGAAACCTAAAACAATTTCTATCTATGTATCTATGGGATGCACATAGATATACTTAAATCATCCATATAAGAAGTGACTTGTTGCAAGTTGAAAGGGCTGAATGGTAAAACAAGATTTATGTGGGATAAGGCTAGGATGGATGATTATGATGATCTATGTGTATCTCCCCTTTGAATCATGTTATCGTGTATATGAGTACTTTGAGCCTTGAGAATATTGTGTGAGCAAGATAGGTGAGCCTGAAGAGTTTTGTCAATGTGGGAAAGGAGAGGAGAGTCCACTTCTATTAAAACTTTGGAACTTCAATAATAAATTCAAAAAATGGTTGGAAGCTGAAAATATAGATAAGGTAGGGCCTAGGAGGAACCAAAAGAAATCACCCAAGAAAAGAAAACTAAGGCGATACATTAAGAAAACCATTTTCCAATGTGGTGGGCATGAGTTGACTTGTGACTCGGCCTGAGTCAGCCCACCTCACCTTGGCTTAAATAAAAAAGCTCTCCTAGAAATGGACGAATTCAATGGTCCTTGCATTGGGCAAATCTAGAGAGTTGTTATTTTCTTATTCCTCTCAATCTATATTGAATCTCAGCAGATCTATTACTATATTCTAAATTGTAGTTGTTTACCTCAGCCTACTCTATCTTGCTTTCTTACCTCCTTTAGATTTTTTTTTTTTATTTAATAAATAAAAAATAATATAAGGGCTATTCACAATTGATTCAGTTTTCTTTTTATTAGGAAACCTGTAATCACTCCCCTATAAACTATGGTTATCTTTTAACACCAGGCCGTGCATCGCATGGGGCTCTTCTAATTTCACCTAAATCCACGAAGATATAATTAATGTAACAGAGAAATAATAGTATTCGAACTTAAAAGTTAAGGCTCAGTTTGGATAGAATACAAATGCAAATATATACAGTGCAAATACATATAAAATAATACAAAATTTAAGATTTTGCAATTCTATATATTTGTATTTATACTCCTTCCAAACTGAGCGTAAAGTATTAAGATATTGTAATAATTAAGTTTGTATTTTATTATGAATTGCACGCTAGTGAGTTTTTCTTTTTTTTTTTTCTGGTAGGCATTGCATATTAATTATCTCCACTTGTTAAGAAGATTTTATTATATTCAAAATTGTGTAAGCTACTTTTCTTTTATTTAATCGCTGATTATAGTAGTTTTCATAAAATTAGGGTTGTTTATTGTTATGATTAACAATTTGGACATAATTAAATTAATTTTATGTCCAAAATAATAGAATTATTGATCAGAGAGAGGGGGGCGAGGATGCAACTTGGTGGGTTTGACTGGGTTTAAGGCCAATTCAGACCCAACCAATCATGACCTCAGAATTGGGCCCAGCCCTACAGGAGGCCCATGTTCAAGTTTGCCAATCCAAGCTCACTGGGCTCAGGTTAGAAGGGTTTGTATAGTTGTATCGCTCTGGTTTCAAGGCCCTTATTCATGTATACATGAGAGTCATTGTATGATATAATACTTCGGATGCTTGCCTCAGTCTCAGACCACCATGTTAGAAATTTAAGGGTAAACTACTTCTGTTAAGTTTGAGTAGAGAGCAAGCGTAAAATTACAATCCTAACCTAATTTTTCACACACACTCTCTCTCTCTCAAAGTGTTTTTTTTTTTTTCATGTTTGTGCATTAGTATGAGACTGGCATGAACATATAAATATTAGTGTACATAACAGTGTGAATATATACATGACATACCTACACAATTTGCATATAGATTTTCTGGTGAAGTTACCAAAACTACCTTCACCAGAAAATCTGAATTCTCAGTTCAATAGTAGTAGATTTTTTTTTCTTTGGAAAATCCTCTCAAACGGGCACATATTATCTGACGAGTGACGATTACATGGCTCTCTGTTTGATTTTAGATGTGATATTAAGCATGTGCTTGTGATGATGTGCAATCTAGTAGCTCCCTATTAGAGGGCAGTTCGGATGCTGAGTTGGCGAGTTCATCGGGCTGATCTGCAAAAAAGACAAAATCAGAATGCTTGGACTGCTTTACCCGGGGTGGGCACTCTGATGCTTAAATTAACAAATTGAAAATTTTGGAGAGAACTAAAAATCAAAAGAGCTAGAGATCTACGAGAGCTAAATCGCACATACCTCTTAAAGTTGGAAATGAGACCTTTACATAGGTATTGTTTGGTGTGAGCTCCACGCACCACTTTTGAGATCTCTGGGAGGACATGGCTAACCGGTCTAAAGTCCTCGGAAGTAGTTTCACATGCAAACTAGGCTTTTGTGCCTTCCTTCAAAACATTTGGTATGGGAGCAGACTTCCGGAGGACCCAGGAATGATGGGACACCAGCGGAGGAGGTTGGCGAGCATGTCTCGCAAGTCGCCCCCTGGACCTCAGTTAGGTTGGCAAGTTCTCGAGGGAGGTTGCCCCCCACACTGAGATCACTTCAACTGGTACTAACGAGATACCACAAGTCAACAAGTCCTCGTGGAGGTCGCTTCTCACGTCGAGGTCCCTTAAACCGATAATGATGAGGTACCACAAGTCGTCCCTGGACGAGGTGCTTCTAGCCACCCTACCGAGGTGCCCAAGCTATGTATAAGGTGTCACAGACTGATTCCAGGGTGTTTCTCCTTGACACAGTGAGATACATGTCTATCTGCATGGCATTGAGGTGTCAAGTGGTGAAGACAAATGCCATGTGTCGCCAGGTTAGCGGAGGGCCAAATCTCCCATCATAAGTGTTAGATAGTTTTGTATGCCCTTAGCTTCAATCAAAATGATGTACTTTATGAGTTTATTGTAAATGAATAAAAGTGCATATTTGATTCATGTTCTCTTGGTATGTTTCTGTGTAATACCCTTAAACTGGACAATTAATGAGACTCGTGTTAATTTAGAATGTTCACAGCCAGTGGACCTTGGAGATACCGGGGTGAGACCCTAGGCACATACAGTGTAGGATTAATTGAATCTTTGAACTGGACCAGATTTCTAGTATTGCCCTGGACCTTGGAGATTGATGGGCAAAACTGGAAAGTTGCACCCGACCCCTAGACTCGATTATGATACTGCACTAGGTGTCAGATTAGACTGTCTTTGATGTACCAATCAGTGAGATCTTTCGTGGGGGTCAAAACCTGGGTATGTTGGGACAGTCTGAGAATTCATCTGAGTGGGTGATCATAGTGACAAGATTAGCCCCTTTGTCAGACAAAGGTAATGATCGGGGATGCACTCTCACTAATGGAAACTAAGACTGTCGGCAACCGATTTCAATCGTTGAGATTTGTTTTGAAAAATATATTTTATATGAGATATAAAAGTATATATATTATGGTTTCGAAATGATTTGCAAAAGGTTTTAATTCCCGGGATCCATATAAGCAAAGAGTGCAACACTGTTCCTTGCAGCCGAGGGAGAGGTCCTCTCTTGTCGAGCAGTGTATGATCATTATGGGCTGAGAGGTTAAGTGTAAGACCATTGAGGATAATACCTGATGAACTAATCTTGCATCTGCCCACAGTCCCTAGGTGTTACAAGGTAGCTTGGCCTAGGGACCACTTAGGGTAAGTGTTGGGCCCATAGAGCCCATCTGATGGGTTTTAGGGGGTGCACTGTCCATAACAGTGTATTCGGCCAGGCCTTGTAACAAAGGCTGGGCTGAACCCATGTGGCTGATGTGTAGATCAATGTTTGAGTCCCACACCATACAAGGAAGCCCAATTGGGCAGCAGTTTGGAAGGCTGAATGAATACATAACCTTAAATGGGCCTTAAGCCCATTTCGAACTGGGCTAATTTGATTAGTCACTTAAGGGGCGAATTCTGAGATGGATCAGCTGATAGGATTGGGCCCACACCCTATCCACTTAGAGAGTCCAAGATCTAAATAAGACTTAGATCTGGAAACTTTCTAATTAGATTAGGAGATGGTTTATCTAATCTGTAGATAAGATAAGGGTTATCCCTTATCTTAAAGGGACTTCTAATCCAAATATGATTTGAGTTAGCAACTCCTAATGGGATTAGGAGCTGATTCCTTTGGGGAATTCGATTCCTAGTTGAAGGGAGAGAAAAAATTTTGAAATTCGCCCCCTTATTCCGCAATCTTTGGGCGTCCATATGATGGATTTCCTATCCCTTCAATAAGTTCTTTTCCTTTTTCTTAATATTTTTGCCTTTTGTGTCCTCACAATGTCCTCACAACACTTGCACCCATGTATTGGGAATATCTTTGCACTTGTATGTTTCTATTTATAGGGAGATATTTCCAATGCATGGCTGCAAGGGCAGGAGGACCATGGTTTTCTAAATCGGACTGGAAAAACCGGGAACGGGTCAGGTGACCAGTTCCATTTTCCCCAAAAACCCGATTTCCCCCCAAAACTGTTGATTTTGGACAACGAACCGCTGAACTGGGCAATTAACCGTTCAAACTGTTCGAATGGTTTTGACCATTTTTTTTTTTATTTTTTATTTTTTTGTCAGAATGGGCCAAGCATTTGGTTTGAATGATCGAACCGTTTGACCCAATAACCATACCCCTCACCGGTTCGGTCTCCCGGTCGGTTTTAAAAACCATGGTGACGACAATGTAGAGACTAAATCTGAATTGGTTCCAATTCTTAAATCCCTTTACTTGCTCTCTTTCATAACAAACCCATTTTCTTTAAAATTCCTCTCCTATCTCTCCTTTCTCTCCCACCGCCAAAGCCTATTCTCTTACATTGCAATTTTTATTTTTGTATTCCTGTTATTTACGCCTGTGTACCTGTGCAAATGCAGGGGCTCTCCTGCCAACAAATATTATAGTAGGTTGGATGGGCTCCGGTTTGATTGGACGAGAGGCTATAATATGCTTCAACCCTAATCCAACTTGAGTTAAAGCTTCCTGAAGTGATCAACTGCAAATTGAAGGGACGAGAAGGGGTAGGGGTAGGGGTAGGGGTAGGGTTAGACAAAAAAAATGGACGTAAATCATAATTAGAAATTATGATGGTGTTTGGAAGTGTGGGCATTTATTGGGACCGATTTTCAAGAAAAAATGCCCATGCTTTAAAGACCCGTTTTTCATAAAAAAAGAAAAAAATATATAATTTAATTTTATCTGGGAGTGTTTCTGCCACGACAGTGAGCAACATTATGTTGTTTGGTGAGGTGATTTTCATCACTGTTTTTCATGTATGTATTGACAGGTAAGCACCACATAGAATACATGTAAACGTGAATCAGTTAACCGTTGGGGGAAACGGTTCATCGATGCATGAAACGCCAAATTTGACGTGACGTTTCATGCATCAGTGGGGTTTTGATTTACAAGGCATGCCCGGTTTTTCAATAAACGCCTAAACCAAACAATGAAATATATGGTCGTTTGTTGAAACACCTATGTGGATCTGATGTGGCATTGATTTTTTGAAAAACGGCCATAGTTCCAAATATCCCTATTTAAGTGCTCATAATTTAACATTGGATATGACTTGCAGAACGGATTGATGAAACAGGATTCATGTAACGAGCCCCATGTAATTAGAATAAGGCTTGGATAATGATGATCCATCAAGTCTCAGTTTTCAGGCCAAGACAAAAGCCAGAAACCAGAAATCCAAGTCTAGCCCGTGCAAAAGCTAGGTTAGACAAGTGCTCTAATTTTGTGAGTTGAAACTCTATTCTCATTTAAGGCCTTTTTAACCTTAAAACCACGTAGAGGTGCAACATGGGCTATCGGTTCAGGCCCATTGCAGTATAAACTCCTCAAATCAGATACCCGACTTGTAACCCTAAAACCACCCAATAATCATTTCTCATTTTTCCCACTTCAACCAGCCCATTCTATCCAGTTCTTGAAACCGTGTGGTAAACCTAACAAGCTAACCATGTTTTATTATAGGTTAAATTACTAAAACCTCCCGTGAAGTTTCTGGTTGTTGCTGAAACCTTTTCTGAAGTTTAGTAATTGCAATTACCTCCCTTGAACTTTTTGACATAGTTGCATGTAGATCCTCTTTGTTAGGATCTTCTAAAAAGAAGTATGAAAATGTCCAAAATACCCATGTGGTTACTTCTGACCAAAATGCATATTCTCCAAATTTTATCCTCATATGAATTGCTAGTCCAAACCCTTCCAATCTTTTTTTTTTCAAATTGATTTATTTTTCAAGTTTGCCCTTTATATCAATCATTCAAAGGCAAAGTTGCAACTTTAAATTCTATGTTTATTTATTGTTTATAAAAATTGTATTGTTTTTTTTTTCTGTTAAAACCAGATTCAATAATAATTGCATGGGTATTATGAACATTTTTATACTTCTTTTTAAAAGATTCTAATAAATAGAGTCTATTTGCAACTGTATCAAAAAGTTCAGGAGAGGTTATTACAATTATCAAACTCCAGGGACATTTCAGCAATTTACCTTTTATTATATTTGGATAAGTAGAATTGGGTCACTTGTTAACTTTCCACCTCTAAAAGAAATTATTTGCATATCATACTATTGGCTTTCGAAAAAAAGAAATGAAAATTGTTGGGCAGATTAAGGTAGAAATCATAATTTGAAGCCCAGCCCATACTCTCTATCTCATGGAAAGCCCATTATTTTGCCAATTTCTTTATAAACTTCAATGGTTTCAATTGCTTGAAACCCATCTAATACCAGATGGACTACAGAGTTGATGTGCATTGGGCACTGGACGCTTGGCCAATCCATATAGTACCCTAGCTAATCAAGTTGTTCTGTAATCTGTAGAAGGGGAAGAATAGCTCAAGGTGTATTTAAGATTTTTCCATATTTGGGCCAGAGCTGATACATTGAGTTGAGCATGAAATGAACCCCACCTGGCCCTATTCAAATCATTGCATGATGCTGCTTTTATTATTTATTTATTTATTTATTTGGTAATACATCCAAGGAGCCATTTGGAGTAGAACAGCACCACATTTATAACGAGTCTGGATCTTCAGTCCATACAAATTCTGTCCATGTCTACCCACATAACATCTCAGTCATACATGAAGAGCATTCCATCCTCTTACATAGTATTATGTAGGGGGAGATGTTTCCAATTTATGGGGGTAGTGTGTTGTTGGTGGACGTGAACAGAACTCTCGTGGACAGGAGATCCGGAGTCATTTATAACTCCCCTTCCCCAAGTTTGGTGTAGTGGGATTCTTATCCCCATCTCTGCTGGAATAAACCAGCTAACACGCTAACTGAGCCACCCCTCAGTTAGTACTGTGGTTTGTCCTATAGAAGAAGGGTAGAACTTGTATTAGGAAGGAGATGGTTAGAAAATTTTTCTTGCACTATCCAGTCCAGAGGCCTGATGGACCTGCCCATGCATTTCCTTATGAGTTTTGGGTCAGGTAGAGCCTGGCTTTAACATTTGCATCTAGAACTAGAGAGCTGATGAGCCTGGCCTCTTGCTGAGCCAAGTCCAAAGTGGGATTTGGGCTAGGCTAGTGTGGGCATTCTGGAATCAAATAAAATAAGGTCCCGCCTACTTTTGAATTATTTCAGCCTAAATATCTATATCTATGTTATTGCTATAAAAAGTAGGAAAAGCCTTGAGTTTTTAACTAAAATACCCCAATTTTTAAATCCATTCTCTATTGTAAAAGCAGAAAACATAATTCATCCTATTCCCTCTCATTAAGACCTGTATTTCGGGCATTAAATTCAATTCTATCTCATTTAATCTCATATTTAAGACATTAATGTTTCTTACCATTTACTTTCACTAATTTTCATAAAACTCACTAATTAAATCTATACTTCATAATTTTAACAATATAAAAACCTATGTTTTTAAAGCTAACCCAAAAATGAAACTATTTTTCCATATGGGTAGTGAGTCAATGGTTGGACCTTCTAAATCAAATAGGTCAACTCATGCTGTTAATCCTTAAATTTCGCAAAAAGGGCACAACTTTAATATTTATTTATCATATTCAACAAAAATAAATATGATAAATATGGAGATATATATTAATGACGAAAATGGAATATAAAATTAAAACTGACAAAGAAAGTAAACTATTTTTCCAACCCAAGTGGTGGGTTAGAGGTCCAACTGTTTGGGTCAAATAGATTAATCTATCATGTCATAATTAAATAATAAAGTTTTAAAAAGTAAACAGAAATACAAATGTATAGAAAAAATTGGACACATGTCTAATATCATATATCATCATAATAAACAAAAATAATTTTGAAAAACAAGCAATATTTCTATTTATAATGAAAACAAAATTCAATATTCCAAACTGATTAGAAATGAAACATTTTTTTTTTGTTTGGGTGATGATTTAGTGGTTCAACTGTTTGAGACAAATGGGTCAATATTTCTCACTCTGAGCACTTATCACAAATATCGCCTAGCTAATTGCCTTCCTACTTAGAGCTACTAGAACCTAGTTTTGATGCTTAGGCTTGTACTAAAATGTAACATCAAACTTGGTCAGGAACTCTTGCCATTGAGCTTTAAGATCCTTTTGTGTGGTGAATGAAAGTGAAATAGCAAACAGATAAGCAATCAACTTCATTGTAACCCCAAGATCTCCATGATGTATTTGACTATTTAAATTTTCTAATATTTCATACATGTATAAGCTTGATTTACATGCTCAAAACTAAATTCTTTTATTTAAAAATTTTAATAAATTACACGACCAAAGTTGCAAAATTGATTCCTCCAATAGAAGTCATGTTGCTTCCTTCATTTGCAGCGTTCTAACACTCAGTTCTGGATCTATTGGACACTAGAGTGTAGATTGAATCTTCCTTTAGGGATAAATGGATTGGACTTTTCTAAGCTTTCTATTATTAAGATTTCTATTATCTTGTATATTAAAAGGAGAAAAGTTCTTAAGGGGGGGGGGGTGTGAGATCTTATTAAGATTTCCATTATCCAGGATTAAAGAAGGAAGGAAAAAGAAGGGAAAGGAAGGGAAAAGAAAGATTTTCCCCATCCATTGTTTGGTTAACCAATGGAAAAGGTAGGAAAATTTAATTTTCCCTTATTTGATGAAAAAAGCTGATAATCAAATTTTGATGAAAAATTATTAGATAATTATATATAAAATACTCAATGACAAATACATAACCAAAACATGTGGAACCCAAACCAAGAAAGCTAAAAGGAACAACGTGGGCTGTACAACAATTACAGATGAAAGATACACCCATCTTCAGTCATTTCTTCAACTAATCTCCATTCCAAAACGAGATAGAGAAAATGTATATAATATTTATATACAAGTATATCAAAATTGTCATGCCTAATGACAACTAGAACAATTGACAATAGAACATAGTTCAAACAATTAAAAATTTATCAAAATTATCATGTCAAACTATAAGGTAAAAAGCTGGTTAAGTTCATAGACCCATGCCAATTATGCATAAATGGCATGCTAGCTACACGATCAACCAATCCTTGTTGGATTCTAGCATAATTTCATAAATGTCAAGTCATGAAACCAGTCCTCGGATAAAAAATCAAATGCACTCAACAAGAATGAGGAAGATATTCCCTCCAAACTCATAACATCTCGGAAGAGAGCATCTATCAAATAATCCATATCCATGTGCAAGAGCCTTTGCAAGTTTTTTCAAGTTTTCTACAACATTTCCAAGTTTTTTTTCGAGTTCTAGTTTCCTCTTTCCTTTTCCTTTTGATGACGATGATGGATTTGTTGCTCTTGCTCGTGGTGAGAAATATCCAATTTCATCACCAATGTCATCTAAGGACGTGGGAGCTTGACTATCAATACCATAAGTCACAAAAGTTGAAGTTACTTTGCATCCGTTCAATTCCCTTGCAATAAAAGCTCCACTTATAGTAAATTGATCATTTTCACAAACAAGTGTCAAACCATTATAGTTATCAAAATTTTCCCTATGATATTGTCTTGCCTCTCAACGATACTATGAAAAAAGTCCATTCATCATGTTAGATAATGATAACAAAAGAAACCTAATCAAGCATTATATAAAATTACATACCTCAATATAGGAATTTCATATAGGGTTGTCAACGGGTTGGGTATGGGTCAAAACCAGTTGGGATCGGAACCGACTCAACATGAAATGCTGAGGACCCAAACTCGGAACCAGACCCGACAGGGTCTATGATTTTTGGACCTGGAATCGAATCGTTCGGTTCTTGGGACAATCGGATTTGACCCGACAGACCCGATTATAATAAATAAAAAATTTGTTTAATATATATTAAATATTCTATATATATTATATGTATAGTATATATATTATTTAATATTATTGGGCCAAGTGAATCAGTTCGGGACTAAGTGGAACCGGTTTCAAACCGATAGTAATTGGGACCCTATATCAAGACTCAGAATCGACCCATTGGTTCCAGTTCCCTGAACTAGAACCGGCCCAATCGGGTCTATCAGGTTGGACCCGACCAATTGGTAGCCCTAATTTCACACCTCTTGCTTAGGATCCATTGTACGTGCTTGATCATTTCAACTGAAGGATGTTGAACGACATATTGAGCGAGTGAATGGGCCACCCTACTAAAGGATCGAGATGTATAAATGAGCTTAGCATTAAGAAAATCTTGTAAGAGGTCTCTACATTTTAACACGATAATGTATTAGCTTCAATACACACGACCCAAGGGATATGGGCTCTGTATCCCCTATGACTGGTATTGATATGATATGTCTAATACAAGGCATATCATGTCGATATTTAAATCCTCGATAGAATGCTAAGATCTCATGGTGGAACAAGTTGTCACCAATACCCAAGGTTCCCAAAGTGGAAGAAATTTAGGAATCTTGTTCATAGTCCAAACTTGTTCAATTTAGTTCAATTCTTGTCCAAAGACATTACAATTGTTGGATGAGAATATGTCGATATTTAAATCCTCGATAGAATCCTAATATCTCATGGTGGAACAAGTTGTCACCAATACCCAAGGTTCCCAAAGTGGAAGAAATTTAGGAATCTTGTTCATAGTCCAAACTTGTTCAATTTAGTTCAATTCTTGTCCAAAGACATTACAATTGTTGGATGAGAATATGTCGATATTTAAATCCTCGATAGAATCCTAATATCTCATGGTGGAACAAGTTGTCACCAATACCCAAGGTTCCCAAAGTGGAAGAAATTTAGGAATCTTATTCATAGTCCAAACTTGTTCAATTTAGTTTAATTCTTGTCCAAAGTCCTTACAATTGTTGGATGAGAATATGTTTAAAATCCTTCTCTGTGCTGACCCTAACCCCGGAGAAAGGAAAACCCAATCTCTCAAACGCCTAGAACCCCATGGCGACCTGTGACCTTCCCCGTAAGCTTCGAACCACCTAGACCCCTCAAACACCCAGAACCCCTCGACAACTTGTGGCCTCCCCATTATTAACAGCAAGAACCCATCAATCTTGCACAATACTTTGCAATCGAAATCGATGACTTAATTGTGTGATGGTGAGTAGTAGTCCCAATAGACCTTGCTAGCCATATAGAATTTTGCTTCCCCCACCATAAGCTCTAGAACACTCAATATGGTGAGGGAACCAGCTACTAGATGTCTGTATGGCGGTCGGTGGTGATGAGAAAACAAGATTTGGGGCTCATTCCTTTTGTTGTTTTCAAAAAACTAATCAAAACGACCCTTCGTTTTGATAGTGAAAAAACTCTCATAAGAAGTTGTCTTTCCTACAAGAGCATTTCTATTCTCATCTAACTATGATTTCTCCAGGTACAAGAGCACTGCCACCTTTTACAACTTCTATTCAATTCAGTGAGAGAGAGAGTGTACAATCAATTAGGGGTGGCAATAAGTCTACTCAAGCTTGACTTGGCTTGGTTTCAATTGAGCTTCGAGCTAAGCTCGAACCCAATTTATAGGTTCGTTTATTAATTGAGTTGGGCTTGAGCCTAATAAAGATTGGCTTGTGAGGCTCGCGGGCTGAGCTTAAATAGCTACATACATACAATAATCATAACAACAACAACAACAACAACAATAATAATAATAATAATAATAATAATAATAATAATAATAATAATAATAATAATAAATTATAAAAAATAATATATATATAATATTTTATTTTTATATATAATAATAACTAATTATTATAATTCATAATTTTTTAAATATCAAATAAAAAATATTTTATATATATAATTCTTTTTTTTATTTTTATAAAACATTTTTCTCAAGTCAAGCTCGAGCTTACGAGCTTTTAATTCAAACCGAGCTCGAGCTCAAGGTTCTAGCTCGAACTGAGCTCGAGCTCAAGGTTCTAGCTCGAACTGAGCTAGAGCCTTGTAGCTATTTGAATTCAGCTCGGCTCGAATCCACCCCTACAATCAAAGAGAGAGGGAGGGATTGTGTACCAACATCATTTCAATGGTGTTTGCTATTGTAGATGTTTTGACAACAGGGAGAGAGGCGGAGTGTGTACTAGGTTGAGTGAGATAGGGGAGTGTGTCTTAAGAGAACCCAAACCATCGAATCCGATGCTTCTTCTAGCTTCTCCATAGCTAGAAGACGGTGACAATGCAAACCTATGCGGTGTGGGGGTGGAAGCTACTTCTTGGCTACTCCTGAACCCTAACCTTACTAAGCTCATGAAAACATCAGATTTGAAAACCAATGTAACTGTCCCGCTCACGGGCAATGATTCTTACCTAGCTTGCAGAAGAGGGACAAAGGGTAATATTTTTTAAAGACAATTATAAAAAACAACAGGGGTGGTTTAAGACAATAGTTAAACAATAAGAATGCAATTTGTCAATTAACTAAACAATAAGGATAGTTTAAGAAATTTGCTTTTTTTTTTTTTGCACTCCAAGGTCTCCTGAAGTTGTCAAAGGCTCATTTGCAAACACTCCTAAGTCATTGTCAAATGTTTATCCAAGAAAACCATAGAGCATATTGCATAGCAATGCCTAATTCGTTTTTGTAATGCAATGAGCTCTCTTCCTTTTGCAATATCTTTTTTTTTTTTTTTTGAATTAGGTTTTAATTTTGGACAAATCCTAATGGAGGTTTTGGAATAAAAGGAGTTTAAGGATATGAATTTTTCATGCTCTTGTAAGTAGAGGTGTAAATCGGGTCGTGCTGCCTATGGCGTAGTACGGCCCAATCTGATTTTGGACCAACCTAGCACGATGGCACATGGACCGTGTCAAGCCTGGCATGATGGCCCATGCTGTGCTGGGCCTAGGGTTTTAGGTTCGTGGGCTGGACCGGTATGGCACGACCAAACAGGCCGTACCGCTCGCGACCTGCATGTCGGCACGACCCATATATACTTTATATATATTATATATATAACATTTATATATTTTATATATTTATATATAATATATAAACTATAGTTATATAATAATATATAGTATATAATATATTAATAAAATAAACAATTATTTTCAATTTTATTATACTAATTTATTTAATTATTATATATATAAGTAATTGTATACATCAAAATTCATATAAAATTAAAATTTTAAGTTTTTTTTCAACTTTTTAAATAAATAGACAAAAATAACTTTGGTCCGATCCATGGCCCGGTTTGGGCCTAGGCTTGGCCCACGGGCTAGCTCGGCCTGCGGCATGGCACGATACGACACGGCATGGGCCTGCATGGGTTGGGCTGTAGGCCGTGCCAAGCTGACTCCCAAACTATTCACTGGGAAGGGTGGCATGACCCGTGACGGCCCGTAGTCCAACACAACACGACCCGCACTTTGCACAAACCGTGCCATACCGGCTTGGCATAGCCCACTTTACACATCTGATTCTAACAACAGACTCAATAGTGCTTGGTCAGAGGAGAGGAGGTTGGAGGGCTTTTGTTGTTTGATAGATAAAGGGCAAAATTGGGTTTTAAAGAAGTTATAACAATCACGTGCAAACACATGTGACGGAATTCGACGGCGAGGTAATGGTAGGGGCAGGTTTTGTTAATATCCTGAAAAGCTAGAGATATTTTAACAGATTTTATAAAATATTAGGGGTGTATAAGCCTATTTTCTAGAACTTGTGCGTAATTTAAGAGATTTCCTCCTAAAATTATGCGTTTTCAGACCGTACAATTAAGTGAAATTTAAAATAAAATTAAAAATAATTAAATAAAATTGAGAAAATAGGGAATATTTTGGACTCTGGTTTTGTCGTGCATATCCCTCTTGAGTTCTGAAAGCAACAGAGATGGATTTTCATGGCGAAACTTAAAATGGAAGGGAAAAATTTGGTGGGTACTGGGGTTTCGAATAAAGAAATGGTCCTCAGGCATTAATGGAAATGTAGAGTTCCTGTTTGTTTCTGTACTGCAGTTTTCTTCTTGTGACTTTCACATGTTCTAGGGTTTCATTTCATTCAGTTTCTGTTCTTTTTGGCACCTCACTAATCTGATTTTAATTCCTGGAATCAGTGCTTTTGGAAATGGTGGTTCTGGCGTCGGAGCAGATTTCTTTCTCGTAATTCCTATGGGTTTGGGTTTGGGTTCGTGAAGGTTGTTGAAGGATCGGTGGTTGATATCGATTTCAATTTGTCCGAGATTGGTTTTTTTATCGGTTTTGTCCGTAGATGGCAGCGGGTTGGGAGACATTGGTGGATTAATGCATGAAACTTGTATTCTGAAATTTCTAGGGTTCATGCCACTTTTTTTTTTGAAGCATTTGGTGACCTCGTACAATGTTGCTGAAGTTTCTGTTGGTTGGTAAAGTTGGAGCCTTTTGAATCTATAAAGGCTTTCTACCTGGTTCTTCCTTTTTTTGGGTCGTTTTCTATAACGTTTTTACTGAATTTGTAGCTCCATTGATAGATTGGTCTGGTGGGTCCCTTTAAAGAACTAGAGTTTCTCAATTGGGTGTGGCTTTTCCAGTTTTTCTGTTTGTGGATTCAGTTAATTTTTGATTTTTTTTTTAAAGTATGGTTTACAACTAGAGAGAATGATTTGAAGGGATTTCAGATACCTGTGAGGAACTGGAGGTTCTCTTTCGATAACTGAAGATGAGGAGACCCAAGGGCGACCCTCCTGCTGGGAGGAGATTCAAGTTGTCTCATCTTCTGTTGGTTGTAGGGGCATTATACTTGCTTTTTATGTCCCTCAAGCTTCCTCGTTTCTTGGAGATTGCAACTGTGTTGAGCGAGGATGACAGTTTTGTTGGGATGGATCGATTGACAGAAGCTGAGGAAGGTGGGGATATAAGCAAGCCCCTCTTTAGTTCAGTTTACAAGGATACTTTTCATAGGAAATTGGAAGATGATCAATACAATGCTGCACCACAAATGCCTAGGAAGGAACCATTTCGAGAGCAACAGGGTAAGTCCCTGTCTATCAAGCCTCTTCAGTATCACTATGGTCGGATAACAGGGGAAATTATGAGGAGAAGGAATAAAACAATGGATCTCTCTGTGCTAGAAAGAATGGCAGATGAGGCATGGACATTGGGCCAGAAGGCATGGGAAGAGATTGAGAATTTTGATTCAGAGGAAACTAATCAGAGCTCTCTGGTTGAAGCAAACCCTGAGCCATGCCCTTCATCAGTATCAGTGAGTGGAGAAGAACTTGGTAATGGAGAACATGTCATGTTTCTTCCTTGTGGTCTTGCTGCAGGCTCTTCTATAACGGTGGTTGGGATACCTCATAATGCTCATGAGGAGTTTTTGCCTCAGCTAGCAAGGTTGAAGCATGGAAATCCTAAGGTCTTCATTTCACAATTTATGGTTGAATTGCAAGGGCTGAAAGCAGTTGAGGGAGAGGATCCACCAAAGATTCTTCATTTGAATCCTCGATTGAAAGGTGACTGGAGCCATCGACCAGTCATCGAGCACAATACATGCTATAGGATGAAGTGGGGAACAGCTCAGAGGTGCGATGGATTGCCATTCAAGAATGATGATGACCTGCTGGGTAAGCTCTTCTCTTGTTCCTTGTCAAGTTATTTCTTTTCTGCAATCAATTTGTTAGCCAACTAATCTACAAGTAAAGACCTTCTAGTTTTTTGTAAAAGGATTTATTATAAGGTAATAAGTTGATTCAGAGGCAATGCCAAATATGATAGAGAACTAGGTCTCTTTGGAGAAATCCGATAAAATGGAATTATACAGGGAAGATTAGCATAGTCCCTGCACAAGAATGATAGGAACAAGTCAAGAAATGGTCCATAATCTTTTTCTTGTATAATGTTGTAAGTGATATCAGTCAGAAAAAAGAGCTTTACAACCAAAGCACATATTTTGGTTTTGTCAAAGAATAATGATAATAATTCAGAGCAGTGAGGTGAAGTATACTCATACCAAGATGAAAAACTGATGAAGGCAACTCATTAGATGAAGTGGTTAAAATAGACGGATTTTTCATATAGTGCAAATTCATTGCCTATGTAATTCTTGATGGCATAGATTTTTTTCTTTGAATTAGAAAAAAAGAAAGAAGAAAAAGATTGTAATTATCCAAAGTCTAAACCTGGTTTAAAGGTGCTGAGCAGGGAAGGAAAAGGATGAGGGTATAGTGATTAGTATTAATATGAGAGAGATACTAAATTATGAGGGTGTTAAAGTTCCTACTGGAGGGAGATTTTTTTGAAACAAGTTTATGATACTTTAATTTATGCAGAGGCTTATTAAAGAGGCAATCTGAAAGTGCACCTATAAGTAGTGGGCTGTTTGAGGATATGTGAAAACAGAAACACCTGTTTTATGTTTGGAAAGTGGGGTTTTATTGTATTGGGGATATGGATGGTTATATAAGTTTGGTTTTGCAACCTATTCAAAAAACAAAATGCTGGTTCTGTAGGGAGAGCCGGAGAGGTGACAAGTGTTTGAATGATTTTACTCTTCTCCTCAGTGGTTTCATATCCCTAATGCTTGTATTCTCTTTTGCTTTTAAATAAAATTTTCTTCTACTATAAAAGGTGATTGGGAACTACTAATAAGATCCTTTTGGGTTGGCACCTCAGTCAATAACAAGCTTGGCCATATGGACTGGCTTGTAAAGATAATTTTATAATTAGTGATACCTGCCATTCTAAGGCCATTGATGATTGATCTCAATGTGGTGTTTTTTTATCATCAAAGGAGAATTTTATTTGAAATTAAAGTTAAAAAGTTTTACAACTTTGTATATGGGACTAGAAGTCCCACAGTATTACATGTTTCGGTCCCTTTTTACATTGCAGCCGAAAACGATTGTTGCCTCAAAGCCCCTCGTTTAGCAAGATAATCAGCTAGCCCATTTGCACTCCTTCTAACCCATTTGAATTCTGCCTCTATCTCCCTTGCAACCTTTTCCACTTCCCTTATCAATTGTTTGAAAGTCCACGGAATAGTTCTATTGTTTTTAACCCAAGAGATGATCACCTTGGAATCCCCTTCAACCTCAATATGCCTCATTCCTAGTTGCTTGGCTATCTTCAATCCATGTAGCAATGCCATTAACTCAGCTTTTAGAGAGTTGCCCATGTCAATAGGTCCAGAGAATAATGCCAATATTCTCCTTTTAGAATTTCCGATTACTCCCCTGATACCTGACAATCCCGGATTTCCAAATGAGCTTCCATCAAAATTCAGTTGTACAAGGTAGGTTAAGGTAGTTTGGTCCCAGTAAAGGAGGGGCGGGAGTAATGGGTGGGCACAAAATTTTACCAGCTAAAAAACAAAAAAAAAAAAAAGAAAAAAGAAAAAAGAGCCTACAAAATTCATTTAGCTAAGTCTAGAACCTCTATGCTTCAACCTATGTAACAAGGTATTGGTGTGCACCACTGATTTTTCAATATAATGGCTTTGAAAATCTGAGTTAGACATTAATGTAGAATTGCTTGCATGTTGTTCCCATGTGACAAACTTTATAGACATGGGATCTGAACACCGTTTATTACTTGATACAAGATATTTTATTGTAAGTACAAGAAAATGAAGATATACATGTAAGAAACTAAAACTTTATGTTTTCTTCATTGTTTAATAGAGTTGCTAGTGTAGTTAACTAGATATGTCATTAATGCGATTCAGGTATTACATGGTTTCACTTGTCTAAACTGATCCTTTGAGAATTGAAACTCCCCAAGGTACCTATCTTGGAACAGATTAAAAATAAAATGCCCATCATCACAAAGAAGAATACATATATGGATTGGGTACCTGGGGACTGTCTCTTTGCTTGAATTTCTTATGCAAAATAATGCTTACAAATGTAAGCTTTTTAAAAAGCTGAAATAAAATAGTAAGAATCTTGTAATAATACAAACCTAAGTCTTTATCTTTTCTCTAGCGCTCTTCTTTTTTCGGATTTGAGCACATCTACATTTTTGCTCAAAACCTACATGTGTAACAAGGAACATAGTAGAGATATAGTGCAAAGGCACTGAAATCATCACAATAATTGACAAGAAAAGCCCATTATCCTGGAGATTCAAAAGAGTTTCCAACTTTCCATTGTCGATACAGTTTATACTTTATATTATTAGTATCCTTTTTATAGATGGTATAAATTCTACATGAATTCTTTATTTTTCATTTTAAATAAATAGTTCTTATCAGTTACTATCCTAATGTGGTTGGTTAAGGGGTTTTTTTTTGGGAGTATTAGTTAGTGTTTAAAAGATGCTTCTAGGCACACAAGCGAGGCGCATTTTAAGGCATGCACCTCATCTAACCCATCATAGTCCCTTTTAAAAGATGTGCACCTTGTGCGGTTCTACCTCAGCCCAAATTCCTTTTTAAATGTTCTGTTTTTTTTTTGTTTTTTATTTTTTATGGATTGTTATGTGTTTTACCCCTTTGTAATGGTTTGTCAATTTCTAAATTACCTTTTGTACTAGTAATGACCTTAGTTCTTGCAAATAGGATCTCAAGTACCTTTTTAATACCCGAAGCCTTATTTCTTGCAAATATGATATCAAATATCAAGTTTCCACTAGAGAAGCAACAATGATACAACTAATATCTGATCATTAATTGTAAAACAAAATGAATTGGGTCTAAAATCACAAAACCAACCCCTCTATATATCATTGTCATCATCATCATCATCTAAGTCTTGTCCCAACTATATGGGGTTGACTACATAAATCCCGTTTCTCCTTTTCTTTTTGCTTAGTGCTATATCTGTTGTTACATTATGAGTGCTTAAATCGTTTCTTACTACTTCATCCAATTCACCTTTTGGACAAATCCTGGGTGAGTGAGTGGTGAGACACATTCTCAAACTTAAATGGGTAAGGACCATCTCTCTCTCGAAAGACACAAATGAGCCAATGATCTGTGGTAATTGTCACAAGAAATCTATCCAGTTTAAAGCAAATGGGTTTCTCTTGGAAATTGGACCAAGTGTATTTTATTTCCCCTAAAGAGACTTCTTTAAGCTCATATGACCCAATAAAGCTATTATATTTTCTCATATTTGTTGTCATCCTTTGCCTAGGATTATTAGACTCATTTGAGAACTTGATCACATTAAAGTCTCCGACCAAACACCAAGGTCTACCTCTTAAACCTCTGATATTTACCAACTCCCACATCATATTTCTCTCTATATAAGAGTTAGGGCCACAAGACATTTGTTAGTGCCCAAATAAAACCATCATCCACATTCTTAAATTTTAATTAGATAGTAAAGTTCCTGCTAATTCCTCTAAGCAATCCATTGATTCTTCTTGCCACAATGTGATTGTACCTCCAGATGCACCCCATGATGGTGAATAGGCCCACTTAATTCCCCTCAGCCTTCACTCCCCAAATGCTTCTGACCCACTTCCTTTGGTGTGGTCACCAAATTTGGGGACCCAGCTTCACTTGGTGCCCTTCTCTCTCCCTCCTTCGTATTCTCCAGCTCCATCGTCCTCTTCACCTTTCCTTGTCTTGCATTTCCTCCTTTCCTTGTGTGTCTTCTTTTGTGTTGGAGACCTTACTTGACTCCCCTTCAGTGGTATCATCATTCCCATGTTCCTTCTCTCCTTCCTCATCCATGCCCTCGTCCGAGCTGTCCTTCAATTCCATGTCTACAAGACCATCCATCTTTTTTGATGAGCTTCCCTTGTCCACTTCTGATTTGAGAACCCATTTTACAGTTTTTCCACCTGAGGTTCAGTTGTCAATGATTTTGATTTTACGAAGTATATGTTATTTTTTATTACTATTAGAGTTACAAATCCCTCCAGTTTAGGTTGGGGGTGCTTTCTTTTCTTTTTAATAAATTTTTTATTTATATAAAAAAACTAAAGAGGCATAAGATCAAAAACCACAGAACCACAGACTCTTTATGGTATGGCCAATTGTCCTAATGTGCTCCTTACTTTGTCCCACCCTTGATTCCCCTGTAATCTATTCTATGTAATCCCCAACAAATATTGTGTTATGCATGTCTTGTAATTTAAGCCAATAAGGTTTTTTTTTTTAAACATTTAATTTCTTTTAAAATTTAGGTTTACACTGTTTCCTTTATAGTTTTTTTTTTTCAAAAATTTGTGCCTTGCTTCAAAAAGGTGTGCCTTGCCTTGTATCTTCTGACTAGGGTGCCAGAAGATCCTTGTGCTCTTAAAACACTGGTATTGGTTTTTAGGAAAGTTGTAATTGTAAGTTGATTATTAGTGGGTACAATTAACAAATGTTTTCATTATTGTGGAACTTTAGATATGGAATGAGAGTCTATTTAGAGAGATTTTTTACTTCACACCATCTTGTTCATTCTTCTTTTTTTCCCCATTTCTTTCATGCATTCATGGGGGTGGGGGATAGAGCCGTGGACAAAGGATTGGATCTAGAAGCATTTCTATTTACCATCAAACTAGCCCAAAGTTTTGCATGTTATAACATGATTTGTGCAAGTTATAACTTACTGATTAGGATTTTATTTAATTTAGAGTTTTACTTGAATCAGGATCTTGTTACATAGCTTGTTTTAAGTCAAATTATTTTCTTTTTTTTTTATCAATAAAGTCAGAATTATTTTCATCTAGTAAGGTAGAGTATTGGAGTCTATAAATAAATGTAACCACCATCATTAAGGTAGAGTATTGATAGTGGCCAAGGCAATCCAGGACTATTAGGCATTGGGGGGGTTTTGAGAAATGAGGATGGCAGCATCATCTCTTTATTTTCAGGTCCAGTGGGTATAGAGGACTCTACAAGGGCTGAGTTGTTGGTTGCAGTACAAGGAATTCAGATTGCCAATCAACTTGGAGTAGAGAATCTGCTAATTGAAGGCGACTCCAAGGTGATTGTGGGTTGGCTGATGAACCCAGATTCAGTTGTTTGGAATTATAGGGACCTCATAAAAAAGTTAAATACTTGGCAAGGCATATAACTCTTAGAATTCAATGGGTGGGCAGGCTGGCAAGTACTTTGGCTGACTCTCTTGCTAAACAAGGGTCTTCTAGGGATGGGTTATTTTGTTTTTTGTGATCCTTTGTATTGATTCTCCAAGGGAAGCTTGGAAAGTTCTATTATGCTTGGTTATTGAAATTAATTCTTCAACTATCCAATAAAAAAGTCACCACCATCATCTAAGCCTTGTCCCAACTATGTGAGGTCAGCTACATGGAACTTGTTTTGTCATTCCATTATGTTCACATGAGATGACAAATTGTGGTCCATGACCATGAGAGTTTGGCAGAAGTTTTAATGCTGGCTGCCAACCTGACACAACCCTCCTCCTTTATCTGGATTTGGGATGAGCATTGTAAGACAAACTCACAGTGGAAGAGTTGGTCTATAATTAAATGTCAGGTCAATCAAATTATTATTTTTATCTTCTCTCTAATGTAATGAGAATTGCTGGCTGTACACCTTTTTTTATTGGGTTTCTGAAGATCTATAATTGAACCCTTGTTCTTAAGTGCAGATCAAGATTATAGTGGCCCTGTAATTAAAATTAAGATCTTGATTTCTTCCATCAGCCTTTCATCAAGCAACCCTAATGTGTCCAGTTTCTGCCTACCTTGTAATGAACCTAGTTGGTTCTGTTTAGTGCCTACAGAAAGTTCCTGCATTGCTTGTGATAATAATTAATCCTTACTTCTATGCCACGATACCTATGGTTCCATGATATTTTCAATGTCATTCGAGACTATTACAATTTTTTGTTATAAATTTTGATTCAAGATTAAACCTATAAAAAAAAATGATCCAAGATTAACTGTACCAAAATGGAAAAGCTTCTATTAAGCAGAACATATGGAACATGCAAAAACACTAGGAAACATGGATTTCTGCCTTGTCACCAGCCTTAAAATGGACATTCATTTGCAGAAACATGGAGACTCAACAAATTTTCTAAGCCTGGGTTGGGGTTAAGGGTGGATTTGAGCCGGGCCGTGCCAAATATCTGACTATTTGCACTTGGCTCACCAAAAAAAATGTTAGGCTTGAGCTTGAATTTGGCTCGTCTCAGAAGTTCATACAAGCTCGTACATTTGAGCTTGGCTTGGCTTGAGCTTTATTGTGAGCCAAACTTCCTATAAAAAATAAAAATTATACATATAAAAAATTAATTTTATTTTACATGTGTTGTGAGGATTATTTAATTGTTATTTTATAGTTGTTGTTAGTGGGTTGTCCTTTTAAGATGCTGTCAGTTAGTTATTTTCTTTCTTTCTTTATTATTAGTTTGTTTCTAGGGAGTGCCGCCAGGGGCATACTTGTAATTTCCATTCTATTTATATTAAGTTAATATAAATAATGAACTGGCGGCAGCCAACATAGGTTTTTTCTTTTTCTCTCAATCATGTCTTCCTCTTCTTCTCTTTCTCTCTCTCCATGAATGATTACACGGTATCAGAGCAAGGTTCTGGGCTATAAAAGAATTTCGGTCTCTCCTATTTGAACCTGCTTTGTCCTCTTTTCCTTCTTTGATTTCTTGGACATGGAAGACAGAGAAACCCTAGCAGACTACTTGCGGCTCTTCCTTTGGGTTCTTCCTTGGTCGTAATATCAAGGAAACCCTAGTCAAAGCAGGGTGATGCAGATAGAAACTCCCTTTCTTCTCTGTTCGATGCTGTGAAGTCAGTTTTTGGTTGGCACCTTCGTACAGGTGCTGGATAGGGTATGTGTTCTTGTTTTTTTTTTTTGTTTTTGGCCAATGGTGTGAAGGCCTTATTCCTTGGTTCTATACATTTGTTTGGATGTTGGATTGTTAGACTGTATGGGTTGTAGTCGGATTGATAGTATACTATTCTAACGTCTGCCTTGGCTGGTGTTGGATTGATTACCGGGCTGGTTTAATGACTGAACCATTACAGAGTTGATTTCAATAGTTTTTTTTTTTTTCTTTTTTCTTTTCCACATCTCAGAAGTAAATTTCTTGAGGGTTGGTATTCTATTTGTGGCTGTCGTGTAGTTGTGTGGGATTTGGACTGATTTCAGCAGTATTCTATGGCAAACTATGATTCAACTTCATCGGGGGTTACACCGACCTGTAGCACAACTGGTAGGAGGTGAAAATATGATGCTTCCCATGCCCATTACCCCTTTAAATGGTCTAAACTACTTGGAGTTGGCTAAAAGTGTAAAACTTTATGTAATGGCAAGGGGAAAAGTTGGTTACATAAATGGAAGGGTGAAAGAATCCAAGAGTGAGACAGTTGAACATGATAGGTGGGACCAAGAAAACAGTATGGTGATGTCTTGGCTTCTTGCAGCCATGGAACTTGATGTGAAGAAGAACTTTATGTGGGCAGACACTGCTAGTGAGATCTGGGAACAGGCCAAAATTACCTATTCTGAGCAAAGGTGTTATTCCAAGGTTTACCAATTGCAAGCTGAATCCTGAACTTGTAAATAGGGAAATTGTAGTTTGTCTTCCTATTATTCAGTCCTTACTTCCATATGGAAAGAATTGGATCATTATCAGGCTATAGAGTGGAAACATGATGACGATGCTAAGGCCTGCAGGAACCTGGTTTTTCAGCAGTGTGTGTTTGCCTTCTTGTTGGGACTGAACCCTGCTTATGAACCCTTGAGAGTTCAGATCCTAGGAAGCAAAGAGTTGCTGTCGGTTCACGAGGTATAAACCCTTGTTCATTCGGAAGAAAGTAGGCGGAGTGTGATGGTTAGAGCCGAGGGGGAGCAACAAGTTGCTTTGGCTGCAATGAGTAATAGCAACATGGGGAAGAAAAGTGACACCAAGAAGGCTGATGATAAAGACAAGTTGTTTTGTACCCATTGTCGGCGCTCACGGCATACACATGACACATGTTGGGACATTCACGGGAAACCCAAGTGGGCAGTGAAGAACCAAGAACAGGGTAAAGGGCAAGGTCAAAAGAAGATGAACACAACACATAATGCAACACATGTGGCAACCCAAGATACTCAGGTTGCCGGTACTACTCGGGACCACCTTAATAATTCTGACCCCAAGGAAGATATAATGAATTCCTTCAGAGACCACTTGGAGTCTTATGGTAGGGCTTTGCGACAGATGGATAGCTCAGTCACTGGTATTCCTACTTCATTTGCATCTACATTAGGTAATATGGCTTCTGCATTCCATGTCACTCTCACTGGTTCCCCTTGGATTATTGACTTAGGGGCCTCTAGCCACATGACCGGTAAGCCAAACTTGTTTCAAACTTGTAGCCTTTTGTCAGGAAGGGATAAAGTGAGGCTTGCAGATGGCTCATTCTCCTCCATTGTAGGCCAGGGATCAATATCTCTTCCCCATGGCCTTAACCTGAATTGTGTATTGCATGTCCCTCAACTTCCTATAAATTTGCTTTCAATTAGTAGTATCACAAGCTCTTTAAACTGTAGTGTAACCTTTTTTCCTAGCTCGTATGTTTTTCAGGACCTAACTTTTGGGAGGACGATTGGTAGAGGGAGCCTAGTGGATGGTCTCTACATTCTCGACAATAAAGCTGGTCTCTCGGTGTCATCCTCAGAGTCACATAGTTAGTCAAATAAGAGTCACTTTTTTTTTGTGGTATAGTCGGTTAGGTCATGTTTCTTTTGAAATAGTAAAGTCTTTGTTTCCTGTTTTATTTAAGTCATGTTCAGTGTCAAAGTTACAGTGTCAAACGTGTCAGTTGAGTAAACAATGTAGAACAACTTTTCACTCAAATAATAAAAGATCAAGTGTTCCTTTTCATATTGTGTATTTTGATGTATGGGGGCCTACTATTGTAATCTCTGAGGGCGGATATAAGTATTTTATCACATTGATTGATGACTACTCTCGCTATACATGGGTATTCCCTATGTGTAGTAGAGATGAAGTTCTAAAGATTGTGAAAGACTTCCAGAGGATGGTATTTACGCAATTCCATGTTGAAATACAGATATTCCAATCCGCCAATGCAAAAGAATACTTCCATGGTGAGCTCAATGAGTTCTTTGCCTCCCACGGATCTATTCATAGGAGCTCATGCACCAGAACACCACAACAAAATTGTGTTGCAGAAAGAAAAAACAAACACCTCCTTGAGGTAGCTCGCGGGATGATGTTACACATGAATGTTCCAAAAAGATTTTGGATGGATGCTATACTTGCAGCTGCTTATGTCATCAATTGCATGCCCTCCAAAGTGCTGAATTACATAGCCCCTCATCAGTTGTTGTTCCCTCAGTTCCCTTTATTTTCCATTCTCATGAGAGTTTTTTGTTGTTGTGCCTTTGTCCATGATTTGTCTCCGTCTCGAGGTAAGTTAGACCCTCGGTCCATTCCTTGTATCTTGCTGAGGTATCCCTCATCTCAAAAAGGGTATCAGTGCTTTGATCCTGTTAGTCATAAGTTTTTTTTTGTGTTTATGGATGTGTCATTCTTTGAGTCTGAACCATTCTTCCTTGCTTCTCTTCAGGGAGAGAGTAGTAGTGTGGAAGAGGAGAAGCAGGTTCAGGTCCGCCAAGTCTCTCTTTCTTCTATTCCGAACCTTGCTCCCTTTCGTGTCTTCCAACGGACACGTCGTAGAGATCAGCAATATGATAGAGATGTGGAGTAGCCAAACATTGAGCAACCGACACCGTTAGACTCCCAGGAGGTAAGTCCAATCCCTGTTGCACCTATTGATACCCCTATTACTGTGGATGACCTTGACATTCCTATTGCTCAAAGAAAAGGAGTCAGGTCATGCACTACCAAACACTCCATTACCTAGTTTGTCTCCTATGATCACATTTCCCCCTTATACCGAGCCTTTTTATCCGCAGTTGATTGCATCTCTGTTCCCGGAAATGTTGCAAAAGCCTTAAAATGCCCCGAATGGACAAATTCCAAGGAGGAGATTAATGCTCTTCATAAAAATCAGACTTGGGAATTGGTGTATCTTCCAAAGGGGAAAGACCCCGTGGGGTGTAAGTGGGTGTTTACGGTTAAACACAAGGCAGACGGAACAGTTGAAAGGTACAAAGCAAGATTAGTAGTTAAAGAGTACACTCAAGTGTACAGGGTTGATTATGATGAGACTTTTGCTCCAGTAGCTAAGATGAACTTAATTAGGGTTCTGTCATTAGCTGCTAATTTTGACTGGGAATTGCATCAATTGGACATAAAGAATGCTTTTTTGAATGGTTACTTAGAGGAAGAAGTATACATGGTTCAACCCCTTGGATTCTGTGCCAAGGGAAGTGAAAATAAGGTGTGCAAGCTAAGAAAGTCTCTTTATGGTTTAAAACAATCTCCCAGAGCTTGGTTCAGTATGTTTCACATGGCAGTTCAGCAGGTGGGCTTCAAACAATGTCAGTCTGATCATACACTCTTTGTGAAGAGATGTCAGGAATATGTTGCTGTATTGGTAGTGTATGTGAATGATATCATCATTATAGGAAGTTGGAGTTCAGAAATACAAAAATTGAAACAATTCCTTGCATCTAAATTTGAAGTGAAAGATTTAGGTCCCCTGAAGTATTTCCTTGGAATTGAAGTCGTTCGCTTAGAAAAGGGTATCTTCATTTCTCAAAGGAAATACACCATTGATCTATTACAGAACACAAGCAAATTAGGTGCAAGGCCAGCAGATACTCCCATGGATGTTGATCACAAATTGGGTGACTGTGATGGTGAACCTGAAAGATGTGAAATAGTTCCAAAGGTTAGTGGGAAAGCTGATTTATTTGTCCATGACCCGTTCAGGCATTGCCTATTCAGTTGGGGTTCTAAGCCAATTCATGCACTCTCCTAAGAAACCACACATGGAGGCAGCAGAGAGAGTTCTTAGATACTTGAAAAAGTATCCCGGAACAGGTTTACTATTCAGTAAACATAATCACCTAAAGGTGGAAGTCTTTATAGATGCTGATTGGGTAGGTGCTGTGGATGACAGAAAGTCCACGACTTGGTATTGCACATTTGTGGGAGGAAACCTAGTGACCTAGAAAAGCAAGAAGCAAAGTGTGGTAGCAAGGTCAAGTGATAAAGCTGAATATAGAGCTATGGCACATGGGGTGGCTGAAGTCCTTTGGCTAAAAAATCTTCTAGGGGAGCTTGGGTTCATAATCCTATGTCTCTTTACTGTGACAACAAGGCAGCCATAAACATCGCTAGCAACCCTGTCCTACATGAGAGGACCAAGCACATTGAGGTGGACAAACACTTCATAGGGGAAAAATTGGAAAAAAGGGAAATCCGCATCCCTTATGTCAACTTCAAGGAACAACTCGTTGATGTCCTCACATAAGGGTTTCCATACTCGCGGCACAATGAGTTATGTGACAAGTTGGGCATGATAGACATATTTAGCCCAACTTGAGGGGGAGTGTTGTGAGGATTATTTAATTGTTATTTTATGGTTGCTGTTAGTGGGTTGTCCTCTTAAGATGTTGTCGGTTAGTTATTTTCTTTTTTTCTTATTAGTTTGTTTCTAGGGAGATCCGCCAAGGGCATACTTGTAATTTTCATTCTTTTTATATTAAGTTAATATAGATAATGAACTGTCGGCAGCCAAAATAGTTTTTTTTCTTTTTCTCCCAATCATATCTTCCTTTTCTTCTCTTTCTCTCTCTCGTCTGTCTCTCTCCATGAATGATTAAAACATGCAAAAAAAAAAAAAAGTAATCATATTTTACATGCAATCAGATCGAGCTCGATTGGTGAATCAAAAGTTAAAGGAAAGCTCAATTTGGCTCGAAGCTTGATTTTGAACCGAGCCGAATTGAGCTTTTCATGAGCCGAGCTTGAATAGCTTGTGAAAAGCTTGATTCGTTTCCACCCCTAGTTGGGGTAAGGCTGTGTGCTCAAAGTCTTTAGAATTAGTTAAAAAAAACCAAAAAATCACTTATGTTTTCCATTGGAGCTTGCCTTGAACTTTTGATTCACCATGCTTTCACTAAATGCCATATCACATTTTCTTTCTTGCTAAGCTTAGTGTCCTCGTCTCATAGGCTTATGATTCATCATGGTCATCTATGTTCTCTCACAATCTTTTGTAGTTATTAATGTATCCACTTTATTTTGGTTTAACTTTAATGCATCCATTTTGTGGCATGATAGATATCCCAAGCATATGCATGGTGTAAAGGAGAGGGAACCTTTAGATATTCTATTCTTTATTTATGTTATAATTTACAGTTTCACTGGCAGTAAAGCCTATCATTTTCTTTTTTATCTACTGATGATCTCTCTCTCTCTCTCTCCCATTTCTCTGAGTTTTTCCCTTATTTCTTAACTTATGCTGGACAGTTGATGGATTTGGAAGATGTGAGAGATGGATGCGGAATGATATTGTAGATTCAAAAGAGTCCAAGACAACATCATGGTTCAAACGATTCATAGGACGTCCCCAGAAGCCAGAAGTGACATGGCCATTTCCTTTTGTGGAGGGAAGATTATTTATCCTGACCATACAAGCTGGTTTGGAAGGATACCACATCAATGTTGGTGGTCGACATGTGACTTCTTTCCCTTATCGTATGGTATGTAATTTATAACATCCAAATGTATTTGTACAAGGAAACTGATTTGCCAAGATGGGTGAATAAGAATTAGTTGGCTCCCAGTTGGGTTATAAATTTTTGGTGCGGGCAATGAGTCCCAAGCTGGTTATATGCCTCCAATATAGGTAATGCCCTAGAAAAAATGACCAATCAAATTACCTAACCATCTGATCTATCTCATTATGGTGGGGTCTAAAGAACATAAAGAATGCTGAAGAATGGTGAATTAGATAGGTGGCCAAGACTCCATGTTGGGACTAACCAGCAGTTGGTCCTGCATCCTTTCATCATGTTTGACTCATATGGTACAGTTACTGGGATACCTTTCCCATCCTCCTGTGATGTTGCTGATGTTCCTCTCTTATATCAATTTTCACATGAATTTGAAATCTATTTTTTATATGCTTTCCTTTGTATACTTTGCACTGAAAATGCAGTTCTGACTAAGTGTGGTTCTTTCCTTAGGGGTTTACTCTTGAAGATGCAACAGGATTAGTAATTAAAGGTGATGTTGATGTGCATTCTGTGCATGCAACGTCTCTTCCCAGTTCTCATCCTAGTGTCTCACCTCGGCAAATCTTGGAGATGTCAAAAAAGTGGAGAGCTCCTCCTTTGCCAAGCACTCCTGTTGAACTTTTTATTGGGATTCTCTCTGCTACAAATCACTTTGCAGAGCGTATGGCAGTTAGAAAGACCTGGATGCAATCTTCTGCATTCAAGTCTTCAAAAGTGGTGGCTCGTTTCTTTGTGGCATTGGTAAGTTGTTGTCCATGTTATGTACCTAAGTTTAACCAGTATGATACTGATTAACAATATTCTGCTCCTATGTGTTAGGAGAAAAGATTACCGTGATGGAAATGGAAATGCAGATTCCTCTACTTCCTAGGTTTCGCAGTTTGGCTCTAAAATATAACTGCATGCAATCAGGAAGCAAATCTGTTGTTTTTTGCCTGTGTTTTTGTGGATTCTGGAATCCAGGGTCTAAGGGTCAATTTCTGTTTCTGCTCCTTGAATCCAAACAGTCTTGGTAGAATTTACTTCCCATTTGAACTTAGGTTTGGAAGAGGATGAAGAGAGTTGACCTAGATAGTATCAAAACTAAGAAAATGTGTTGTTACCCCAGTACCATACATTCATAATTGATGCATCCTTGATCAGACCCATATGGAATCAAGTTCATGACTTAACTGGACTCGGTGTGAAAAAGGAAAATGATACGCTATTCTGGTTTGAGCCCTTTGAGACACTATTCTTGTATTTATGCTGGTGCAAGTATTTTGCACTTTGAATGTTTATAGGGTTCTGTTTGGTTTCTACTCATCTGTAAGATCAAAATGTAGAATCCAAGGAAGGAGGTGAATGCAGTGCTAAAGAAAGAGGCAGCTTACTTCAGTGATATTGTGATTCTGCCATTTATGGATCGCTACGAACTTGTGGTTCTTAAAACAATTGCCATCTGTGAGTTTGGGGTAAGTTAAATTCCAGTTCATCTCCTAGCCATGGTTTTAAATGTCTGAAGTTTCAGGAAATTTTGGTTGTAACAAAGCCACCAAGCACCAACAAAATATCTAAAGTATATTAAGTAGTTTTATTTTGGCTTGAATTTTGCCTAAATTTTTGGGAATTTGGCCATTAATTTTCCTGAAAATTGGAATTTTAAATATAACATTACTATGGAATACAAAAACTACCAAAGATTAATTTAACATTTACCATAAAAATTTCACCACAGCCCAAGGGTCGTACATGCCCAAAATTCCAACATTTAAAATCTTTCTTTCTAGCTGTCTTATATTGAATCAGTCCTGTGATGATGGTTCCTAACTTCATCCTGTTCTCTCTTGAGTTTTTCTCACCCTAAATGTTCCAATCGTTCTTTTGCAGGTTCGCAATTTGACTGCTGCATATGTCATGAAATGTGATGATGACACATTTGTTAGGGTGGATACTGTATTAACAGAAATTCAGGGAATCTCCCAGAAGAAGTCCCTTTATATGGGCAATCTCAATCTCTTGCACAGGCCTCTCAGAAGTGGAAAATGGGCGGTCACTTATGAGGTATGTGATCAGGATCCGTTTATTAAAATGTTGAAGCAATATCCTATTTCAAATTGCTGATTTTAATAATTCAATCTAGCCAATATTTGCACTGAGCCACAATGTTTTCGAACCACTGTTGACCCAGAGAGTTGGACCATTCGGCCCAGGAACTGTCCAGGCAACTGGTTTCCATTTTACCTCAAACCCGGCCCCTGGCCAAAAACTGTTGAATTGGTCAATAACCTGTTGACCCGGGTGGTCGAACTATCAACCCGTTCAACGGTTTTTAGCCATTTTTATTTTAATTATATTTTTTATTTTTTGTCAGAATGGGCTGTCCGTTTGAACCAGACAGTCAAACCTTTGACCTGGAAACCAGTGGACAGAACGGTTCTGGTTCCAGGTCGTTTTTTATGACATTGCTGAGCCATATCACTACTGGATATCCAAAATATGAAGCTGATAAATGGAAATCTTCAAATTTGACCTGGAAGAATTTTTTCAGTAGGTTTCTTTCCATTACACTGGTGTGATAAATGCAGAGTTACTTGCTATTTTCAAATGGAACTTTGGAACCTCAAATGATTTAATTTGATATTTGAAATATGGCCACCTTAAAATTTGCTTGACAAGTTGCGTGAGAATGCCTCCCTTGATAGTAAGTAGAAATTGGATGAAAAGAAAGTTTCTAACAGTGCGGAGTATGCCTGCATTAGATTTCAAGTAGAATCCTTTTTCTGTCTGATGCATTATTTTAATGACAGGAATGGCCGGAAGAAGTATATCCTCCTTATGCCAACGGACCTGGATACATTATTTCAATCGACATTGCCAGATTTATTGTTGCTCAACATACCAATCATAGCCTAAGGGTTTGTTAACTCGGGAAACCATTATTTCCTTTAATTGTGCCTATTCCTTCTGTTGTTTTCCTTCTGACTGAATATACTTTTGTTCTGCAGTTGTTCAAGATGGAAGACGTGAGCATGGGAATGTGGGTTGAGCAATTCAACAGTACAAAGTTTGTCCAGTACTCCCACAATTGGAAATTTTGTCAATATGGGTGCATGCCAGATTATTATACTGCACATTATCAGTCACCGAGGCAGATGATCTGTTTGTGGGACAAGTTAGCAAGAGATCGGGCTCACTGCTGCAATTTTAGATGACATTCAACAGCTTTGATCATTGAAGATTTCTTGTAGCCCTCCCCCTCATTTCTTCCCACCGTTTTCCCCTCAAATTTTTTGGCGCGGTGTAATATTTCATGCAATTTTGGTCTGCTTCTGGGTCTTTACGTGTTGATCGGTCACTGCATTTACTTGGAAGAGTGTTTAGGTCATGGCCACAGTCCCTGCATGTGGCTCAATTGCAACTGAGGCCATTGTAAAAGTATATTGTATATGGTCTTAGGAGGTTGACGTTTTGATGTAACACTGTAATAGAGAGAGAGGGAGCCGTTCTATTATGATCATCTTTGTGCTGATTACCCAATGTTTTTACATGAACTAGTTCAATATTTGCACGTACATTTGCATTTTATCGGATGTAATACATCATGTAATTATACACGAATCACGATATAGGCCTACCCTTTAGGCCTTTACTTTGGGGTGGTAACACTGTTTTATAAATAAATATATGGGAAAAAATAGTCTCGTAAAATGATAGGATACCGAGTGGTGGCTCAGTTGGCATTTTAGCTGGGTAGTCCAGCGGAGATGTGGATTCGAGTGACACTTAGTGTATCTTTTTTATCATTTTTGTTATTAAATTGGATGTTGGGTATTTTTGTGTATCGCACAGGTTCATGCTAGTAAATAATATAATACTAGGAATCATAGGGGTTAGTAGTTAAATAGATATAAACAATAAGAGCGAGTAATTGCTAACAAGAAACCATTTATAATAAAATAGTACAATCAAATATTGCAGCCTGCTATCAGGTTAGTGGCAATGTTGTTATATAAACAAATATAAACACTAGAAATAAATAACTACAAAAATTTAAATGGCAGTGAAAAGTAAATCAATAGTAAAATAATGGCAGTTGTACCGGTGGTGTATTCTTGAAATAGTAGTTGGAGAGAGGGAAGACTAATCACTAATGGGTAGATGAGAAAAAGATCAAACACAAGAAGATAGTTGAGACAAGGACTAGCTATTCAAGTTGAATCAACTTGAGATTCAAGCTGTTCGCTAAACTACTACCAAAATCCCAAGGATAAATCTAACTGCTTAAAATGTAAATATAGTTGAATAATAAATAAATAATAGAGACAAACAATTAATAAATGTTAAATGTAAATCCATTAGAATAAATGGTTAGCAATTGGAAGAGGTTGGTAAGCGATAAAATCCAAATTGAGAGTTAATGCAATTAATAAATGGTAGTAGGGTTAGTAGCTTAGTAATTGCACTAAATGATCTTGTCTCTTGCATATCAATAGAAAGAAAATAATAATAATAAATGCAATATCTTCAAGATCTCAAAAGCCCAAGTTATTATAGTTATGAGAGAATGTTAGTAAATAGATAAACTACAAAACTTGAAGAAAATAAAACATACTCACAAAAGCACACACATTTTTATAGAGCTTTGGCCATCCCTACTTACATCCTCTACATCAAATTACCATTGATGATTTCCACTAACCAATTAGACTTCCTAGGCATCAACAAAGCCTTTACAACTAGCAGGCTTTCACAGGTGCTTGCAAGACTTAAATTAGTTGGACTTCATAGGTTGCAACAAGACCTATCTAGTAGGAGTTCTAGGTGCTTGCAAGGTCTTGTATTTGGGCTTAACAAATGTGATAACAAAACCTTAATGGTGTTCAAAACTTGAACACCTACTTGCTTACAAATATTTATTTTTTAGCATAATAGTAGGTTTACAGCAAGAGATGCCTCTGAATAGGCATATATACAAAACTTAAATTATTCAGTTGCTAGGGTTTTTCTACAAATACTCAACTCAGTGAAGAGATCTACAATAGATAGGGGAGATTGTACAAGTTCAAGGGCTTCTCAACTTTTCTCATCCTTAAAAATATTGAAGCTTAGGAATATATTCAACAAAATAATTCTAGTTAACTTGCTCTCTTTGAGAAACAACTATACATATGTATAAGAAAAGCACAAATTGTTTTTTTAGCTGAATTTTAATCTCTTGCCTTTTATTTATAGAGGATTAGTGAGCAAGCGATTGTTTCAAATTTCCTTTAACATGTTAGAAAGATTTTCGTAGATGACAATAGCCTTTTGAGCATTCACAGTCAAATTTCTTCAAAGTAGTTGACTATCAAAATTGCTAATTGGCTACTTCACAAAGGGAGACATTTTTTCTTATAAAGTCGATTGGTTCCCCTATATTAGTCGATTGATATCATTTTTGAACTTAGTCTGTCTGAATTAGTCAACTATGATTCTTTGGGCAATCAACTACTCTTTTCAAATAGGGCATATTTATACCAAGGCTGTCACGATTAGTTGACTATGCCTTTTGGGACAATCGGCAATGTCTCTCAATCAAGCTAAACTTGCCTCCGTTGTCACAGCTAGTCAACTATACACTTCTAAGTAGTTGACTACTCTAAAGAGCTAGTATAATCTTGCTTAACAACACTTAGAAACCTTGGGAATTCTTATCCAAAGATTTGGGTTCTCTTCCATTGACTTTCAAAATATATTTTTCTATAATCACGTATTTAAGTCCAAGAAAGCTTAGGAACCAAACCCATTCTAGCCATTAGTCTCTAAGGTTGCTTATACTAAGTTTAGTCTTGTTGAAAATCAAGAAAGTGCATCATATGCAACTAATTACATCAGGATCCTAAATGATTGACATAAATTCAGCATAACTTGACATAGTCTTCTCTTTAATGAGTTGTTGTAGCAGTTGACCTTTGAGTAACTCCAAAATCATTTAGTTCTTCAATAGCCTTAATATGTGATGAGAATAAAAATTATCATATTTTTATCCATTAATATTCAGTCTTTTACACTTATTTAGTACTTAACTGGACTCACGATTCTTGTATTTCGATTTAGGGCACGAAAGAAGGAGTAGGGTGAAAAATAAGACTAATCGGGTAATTTTGCATAGTTTTGGTGCCATGCAGTAATCTGGGCATAACTCTCCCATCCGGACTCCGATTAAGATGATTCAAGATGCATTGGAAAGAGAAGGAAAAAATATACAACTTTATTGCTTTGAGTTTTGATAGATTTGGAATGCATCGAGGTCAAAATCGAGCTCGAAGTCTAAACCAATTCATAGAGAAGCCTAGTTCGCAGCAGAAACCCAATTCACAGAGAAGCCTTGCAGCAGCCCAATACGAATGCAAGAATAAGACACATCAAAGAGTCCTATCAGATTCAATTTTCTATTGTATTTCTAGAAGGATAAAAGAGATTAAGATTACCAGTTAGGAGATAGGAATAGATTAGATATAATCTAGGCATTATCTATTAGAGAACTAAACTCCCAATGAAGAAAGAACTCCTTAGAGGAGCATGAGACAACTCCCTCCTAAGTTTATATAAAGGGGGTGGACTAGCACCCAAGGCACCACTCAACCTTGGGGGAGAAGACCTCAACTCTTCTTCTCTCTTCTCCTCTCTTCTTCGTTCTCTGATTTTTTTTTTTGGAGTTTTCACCATGACCATGCGTGGCTAAACTCTTGTACTTGGTCGAAGGAAGTAAAAGCCTCAGAGTCCACCAAACTGTGAAATCTAATTTAGTTTTTATTGTTTAAATTCATGCTTGGGATATCGAATGTTCTTCTATGTTTATATCTATGATTGTTTCGTTTGATTGCTAGGAAGGCCTACTAGTTTATTATTCGTTACAATCTATTGCTAGATTAGATATCAAATCCGTAATTGTTTGATCCCTTTAATCTGCGAAGCAACTAGGGTTTAATGATTTGCTGCGTCAGAAATTGTTAGATCATAGGAAGAACAGTCGACTAAATTAAATGCAATCGCTTGTGCTTGTGTTGTTTAGATTCATCGATCTCTAATACTTAATGCTATTGCTGGATTAAATCTTTAACGCTAGTTTAGGGGTTGTTCAGTAGTAAGGGTTAAGATGATCACTTGTTTTCCGATTAACTGATAGTAGGAAGATGTAGAAAATTAATTCCTACGATGAATATTCAAAGTCTGAATTGATTTATCTTTGCATCGATGAGCAGTAGTGTAATTCTGATGGTGGATGTTATCCTAGACCAAGATTTGTTCATTGATTAATTTCAGCACTCAAAGTTACCTATACTCTCATTTAAATTATGTTCTTTATCAATTCTGATTTTCTTTATTTTAAATCTGATTTTCGTTACACACACCCCACCTCCATTTTTGATTCACGTACCACATAATTTGGGTTAGATACTCTATGTGGGAACGATCCCTACTTGCACTACTACATTGTTTTAATATTTTTTGGAACAAAGAAGCTTAGTAAAGATTGTTGTACACTTAATCACACCATTAGTACTATTAATGAGTTTATTATTATCAAAACACATAGGGTCAATGGTACTTATTCTGATTCTCTTGTTACTCATTGAATCTAAGCTTCTTGGGCCATCTAAGGAAGGGCTTATTGCGAACCTCAAGTAATTAAGTGTCTACAAAGCATTCAAGTGTGTAGTGGTAATAACTTGGAGCCTTTTACGACTGGATTAAGGTTGTCGACTTGGAACAAGCTCCTCCTATGGTCGTCTCTGTCTTGATCTCTACGGTTATTTCTGTCTTTTTTCCTTTGATCAGATCTTTCCTCTTCCATTGCTTAGCACTTATGTCTTCTTGGCATTGATGTAGTGATGTTGAGGTCCTCTTATTCTTATTGTTGCTTATGAAGTGGTTCACGAATAGGTTGGTGAATTGGTCTCACAATCCAATTAACTTGGGCAGTAATATAGAAACCACTATCAAGCTACACCCATGGATGTAGCTCGGAAAATTGACTTGTAGTAATTGTTAAGGAGCATGAGGGCCCTAAAGTTACTTATAAAATGGTTCATGAACAGGTTGGCAAATTGGTCCCACAATCTAATCGACTCAGGTGGTAATTTAGAAACCACTATTGAGATACCTCTGTGAACATGGCTTGGAAGGACCTATAGGTGATTGGACTGTAGTAGTTGTAGAAGAGCATGAGGGCCCTAAAGTTTTGCAAATGGTCTATAGGGTTTCTTTTTCCGTTGTAGGCCTTTATGGTTGGTGTCTTGAAGTTGGATGCGAGTGGCTCTTCTCGAATATATGCAGTGAATAGTGGATTCTTAGAGAGTTGTTGTCCAAGGTTGAATTACGTTTTTCTTTCTTCATCGATCACTGAGAGTCAAGCTCACATGTCTTTGAGCACTATTTTTGAGGACTAGTTGTGCATGTCTATAATTGAGACAGTCCTGAAGATTATTGGAGGGGGTTTTTATTGGATCGTCCCGAGCATCGTACTGCTATTGTTCTGGCTACAGTTGTTGTTGCTTGCTTGGTCATCTGGATGGTGAGCGGGTTTTGGATCCCGACCTTGTTGTTGAGGTGCTTCATGGCTACAAGACATTGTCAACCCATTGTTGAAGACTCTAGAATTGTTCCTAAGTGATGGGTTGGTTCTCTTGCGATGCTTGTGGAGGGTTGGGTTGTTGGTTTTATGGTAAATTCTTTGCAGATAGACTTGCTAAGAGTGAGACAAGGCTTGTGAATCCCTATTAATGTGTGTATAAGTCTTTGAGCAACAGATAGAAGAGATGGAGGAGTTTGTAAGTCAGATGAGCCAAGGAGGTCGTATGAACCAAGCAACTTCTGAAGGCACTTGCAAGCAAGAAAGATAGAGAGTCTTGGGGTGTCTTTGGGGGAAAACTCTCTGCTCTGATGTTTAAGTTAGTAAGTGCACAAAGAGACATCAAACCGGAAAGTAAAAGACGAGGTATGAAAGCCAAGAAAGGGCTAAAATATGCACACTGTTTTTTTTTTTTTTTAGGGATGTCTCACTTATTTATAGAGGAGTCATTGTGCTCGTCGAGGAGTCCTAATCTTGTTGGGAGATGACTGCCAGGTCTGACCTAAGCTTCTCATCATTTATGCTTATCGGTGTGAAGGCGTATTAGAGGCATTTGGGTGAGACCAGTCGGTTAGATTGACAGTCCGGACTGGTTTGGGTCATCAAGAAGTTACTTGATTGTTTCATTTAGGGACACGTGGTAGCTTGGAATTAGACTTCACAAATGGGTCTAATCACATTCCCTAACAAGCCCCCTCAAACGCATGGGATGAAAGATTTGCATGTATTTGGCATAACTAGTGTAATAATAATATGAGGATGTATCCAGATCTCCAAATGATGATGATGTTGTAAGCTAATGATGACATGCCATTGTAGTAATCCTTCTACATCTTCACGAGAGAAAGCCTCCATAGGATAGAAGTTTTAATCCATGCCCTATAATTTAGGGGTAATTTAAGGGATTTACCCCATGTATTTCTAAGTGGTTGTCTTCAGATAAGAAAAATTTGGGGATTCCTTGTCCTAAACTTGTTCCATTGCCATTCCTAACCAAACCAAGAGTCAATATGCAAGTATTGTAAACACGTAACCATGTTTAGGAATACTAGGAGTAGGGGGTGTTAGACAATGTTAGTGGTTTATAATTGCCACCTCAGCAAAAATATATGCATTTCTTTCGAATCCGGATCACCTGCCAATAAAATAGGTTTCAAACCTCTACCAACAAAGATTTCACACCACACATCTCATACATGATGAATCTCACTTTTATGATGAAATGCGACGGTGATTAGATCAAATTGGTAGAGGGTTGGAACGCGTTTTATTAGCACAAGATCCTGACTCATTTCTCTCTGTTTTTCACACACGTATTTGCAGTTTGCAGCGGATCCCAAACCCGTCGCGTGGAGTGAAGAGTGAACTGACCATGTCAACGCACGGGGACGGGGTCATCGGCAATTGAAACAAGAAAACAAACTTATGAATGTCAACTGGTCAAAACTCAAAACGTCCCGTGTTGGCAGGAGAGTAGAATAGATATGTCAACACCTGTCAGCTTTGCTTCCTAGGTCGTAGCTCGTAGGGTAGCCCCTGAGGGGTATGCCTTAGTTTCCTGTAATTTACAAAACCACCCTTTGAGTTTGATGTGCACAATCAAAAACAAATAACCGGGTCAGACCAGACCAGACCGGCCTTGCACCCAATTTGGCCCCCAACGACAAGGAACGGTTTCTATTTTCCAGAAAAGAATAGCCTTCTGGTTCGATTTGTCTCTGCTTCCTGGTTTGAACCGAAGAACCAACCAACCGGGTCTGACAGAAAGAACCGTTACCTGAGACTTCGGTTCTACCTGCCAGAGTCAGGACACCGGACATTATGTTATATAAAACAACGTCTAAGGTCAATACTGTCAGTTTGTATTAAAATTACCGGCAATTCGGACATTTTAGGTGGTTTGACAGTTAAGCAGGGAGGACATTTCAGTAATTTGAACCCATTCACACAATCATATCACAACCACACCCTACCACTCTCTCTCTCTCTCTCCGTCTTCCTTTCGTCAGTTCGGAACTTCGGATCTCCTTTCTTCCCCTTTCTCTCCTTTTCCCTTCTCGCCTCTTTTTGCAGAGGTAAAACTAATAAATGAAAGAAGACCTGAGAACAGCTAGCTAATCATCTCTACAGTTTTTTTCTTTCTCCATAAAACATGTATTATAATAATAACAACTATCATCATCGATCTCTGCAGCTCTCGCTTTCATTGAACAATTCAATGGCTATTGTTTTTGGATTTTAGAGAACCTGCTTTTCTGGGTTCCACCCACCACGGAAAAAGGAAGAAAAAGCTGAGGTAGAACAAGAAGTGAAGCACAAGGGAATAGGAGCATGGATTTAAGTTCATTTCTGACGTCTCTCGGAACTTCATTCCTAATATTTGTGGTGTTGATGTGGATATTCGCATGTCTTTCGAGCAAACCCGGGAACGATGTTGTATACTACCCAAATCGGATTCTCAAAGGCTTGGAGCCTTATGAGGGTGCAAGGACGAGGAGCCCATTTACTTGGATTTGGGAGGTTCTGTGTTCCACTGAAGCAGATATCATTTCCATGTCTGGCATCGACACGGCCGTTTATTTTGTCTTCTTGAATACCGGTTAGTCTCTCGTTCTTCCACTTTCCTGTTTTTTCTTGTTTAATCTTTTTTTTTTTATGTTAAACGGATTTGAATAATTCTTTTTCTTCTTTTATTTATGGTGATTATATTTAATTCTAGGCCTCTCTCTTTATCTTTTAGTGCTGCTGGTGTTTATTTGTTTTTCGTTTACTTGTAAGGTTGGGTGGTGTCAGAAATTTTAACTTATTTTTTTGTTGTTTTTTAGTTTAGATGGATTACTTTTTGTGATGATTTTTTCATCATCAAGTTGTTTGTTCATTTTCACTCTATTATACTGGGACGGGTTTTTGGAGGTTCCATTTTTTGGTACCTTTTATATGTTCTTTTGAAAATTTTAATTGCAATATATTACACTCCCTCCTTTTTGTTGGATTTTTGACTTTCTTGTGACTTTTTTTTTTAATTGTTTTCCCCACTCCCTTCCTTTAGAAGTTTTGTTCTTTCTTTATTGGCGTTTCTAAGTTTTTTTTTTTTTCTTTTTGTTTGACCAGTTGTACCCAACATAGATCATATGATATTATGACTTATGTACCATTATAGGTCTGCGTTCTGCATTTTCTTTCGCAGTTAATACTATGAAACAAAAATTATATTGCAATTAATATTCGCCCTTATTTTTATTCAAAAATTCACTTAATAGTGCTTTTCTTTACTCTTTAGTTTTCTATTCTCTAGTTTTTTGTTGGGACATTTTCTCTAGTAAATAGTGTTCTCTTCAGTACTTGTCTTCACATTTTGGTGAGGTTTTCATGCCGAGTACTTTAAATTATTGTCTATAATTTTCCAAGAGAAAATGTTTTTGATGTTTCTCAAGGTATCTTTTTTTCATGTCCACTACTAATTTAAAGTATAAACTGCTCAGAGGTATTGTTCTCTACTCATACATTGTTTCATGTGTTTTTTTTTTTTTTTTTTTTTGCTGTTTCTAGTTAGTTATTTAATTAGGTGGAAGAACAGAATGAAGATTCATTTTTTAAACTTTTGTGGCCTATCATCAGTAGCATATCTTATGTAAAGAAATAGGATAGGAAGATTGACCACAAGTTTCCCCCATCATATGATTGGAGGTGCCAGAATCAATGATACAGAGATGATTAGGTGAAGAACAATAATAGGTAAACTCACCAAACAGGCTGAAAACAGAAAACGCAGAGGACAGAGCTGCTTGATCTTCTCCTTTGTCATAACGTTAGGAGCATCTCCCTTTGCCAGTACAGTAGAGGATGATATGCCATCTGATCCTTTAACTGAGGTGTGATAGGCCCTGTGCTGATTTTTCTTTCCTCCAGAATAGTCCCCTTTTGGTGGTCCAGTGGGGCATTAGGATATAATATGTCCATGATTCTTATAGTAGGTGCACATGTTCTTCTTCCTACAATGAGACACCACATGCCCAAATTCCTTACATTCATAATATTGTACTTTAGATAAATCCTTCTTTGATTGGACTTATCTACCACTAGAGACACAATCTCCACCCCTTCATTCTTTGCATTCATACAAACCTGAGTAACCATTTTAGTTTCTTCATGAAGGATCTCACCAAGAATACTGTCAGGAGATGGTACAATGTCCCTACACAAGATATTTGATATTATCACCTCATTCATACAGTAGGCTGGTGATATCTCTCCTGTGTGAACTAATTCATACTCTGTCCAAAGATTAATGAAACCAGCATAATACTCCTGGATTTTTCTTTCACTCTGGCTATATGAGAAGTTTTGTCTCAATTTGATAATGTCTCGAGATGTTTGATTGTTGATAAACTTTTTCCAGATAATCATACATCTCATTGGCTGTTTGGAGACCCATCATAGAGATAGCAACATCTATAGTAATAGTACTAAGAATCTGGGATGCGATTTGGGCATTATTAATCCTCCAAGTTTGCAGCCCTTTCACATCAGCTTCATTTGGCTTGGTGGTAGTGCCATCAATGTACCCCCACAAACCTTTTCCCTCAACATAAAATTGAAAATGAAATTGTCATAGAGCATTATTGGTCCCATCGAACTTGATAGGAAGCACAACACCTCTTTTTGAAGTCATCAGAAGGAATGAAGTTAAATAAAAAAAAAGCACTGGAAGGCAAAAAGATGCTGAAAATTCCTTGGCAGTCCAGAAAAGGAAAGTTCACAGGTATATCAAACTAAAGAAGGGATTGAAATCCTAGTAAACCAAATCCGAGTTTCGCCAAAATTATAGGCTGAAGGAACAGCCTAGGGCGACACGAGATTTTAAATCTTAAGCCAAATGAGAGAAACGATGTAAACACTAACCTGAATGACATCTTTTCTCAAAAAACCAAATCTCCTTGTTCTGATCGAAACAGCTCCAAGAAGATGCCAAGAACCAGTGCAAATAGAGAAAAAGAAATCCCTATTTGGTGCACAATAGAGGAGGGAAAGCTGAGAATAATAGCAGAGAAATCAAACCTGCTATGATATCATGTAAGTGCAGTTCGAACAAGAGAAGACCAGTGATTTAAAAGGTGCACCTGAGGCATGCCTAGGTGCACAGGCGAGGCTCATTTTAGGATATGTGCCTTGCCTAGGTCCTAGGCACGACACTTTCAAAAGGAGTGTGCCTTGTATGCCTTGCACTTCATCCCAGAAGCGCACCTTTTGAAAATTTGTGCATTTATTCTAGTTTTTTATAACTTTAAGTGTCTTTTAAAAATATCCTTTTTTAGGATGAATGAATGAACAACATTAGAAAATATGGGGTTGTTGGAGCTTTGGTGAGCGAGCGAAAAGTTAAAAGAACATGCTTGCTGAAACATGCTAACAAAGAATAAAGAATATATTCCTTTAACATAGACCAATCTGGACAGTAGGAGAGAAATTTAGAGAGAAACACAATTTTTGAATAATTGAAGACAGAAAAAAGACATAGAAGCCCTTCCCAATGATGAAACTGTGATCATGTTAGAGGTCTTATCTGATATTCTACTGTGTACTATAGAATCAACAATTTTGTTATAGTGCTTCCACTGCACAGCAGAAGAGAGTCATGGTTTTCAAAAATGCTAAAATTATTCTTAGAAAATATGTTGGAGGACATGCTATATTCTTGGTACTTCATTTATTTTTAGAATTAGATCTATGATATTATAAATATTCATCTGCTTAATCAATGTTTCAGTTTTGGGTATATTGGTTTTATCTGGGCTTGTGCTGCTCCCAGTTCTTCTTCCAGTTGCTGCAACTGATGATAGTGTGTCAAATCAGAGCACTGGCAATGGAACCTTCAGCAACCTTGACAAAATATCCATGGGAAATGTTAAAGTAAGACTTTTAGCTTTTTCCATGAATTTATATTTTATCCTTTATGCTTCATTTATCCTTATTGTTCTTTCCTTCTCAATAAGAAAAAAAAAACACCCATTTATTGATTCTATATATGTTGGAGATCCCAAGAACCTTTTCACCAAGATTAGATCTAGTAAATTGCAGATTAGTACCCTGTACTTTGGGGCTAATCTCACTTTAGTACCCGAACTTGAAATGTGCCACTGCAGTACCTGAACTCCCAAAAACTGCCAATTTAGTACCTGCTGTTAGCAATCTGCCAGTTATTGGTATCACATGAGGACATTTGTGACTTGATTTTTTTTAAAAAAGCCAAGACCATTTTACCTTGATTGTCTAAACCCCCCTTTGTTATGGATTTAATAACTGGAGAAAGAATACAACAATGACAATCTAAACCCCTCTTCTCCGGCAATGTCAGAGGAGGTAGCAATGTGTTTATTGAAGTTTTTGCAATCAAGATTCTCCAGTGCTGGTGCACACTTTGAGAGTACTTTTGTGAGAGAGGCTTCTGATAGTCTGTAGAAAGCTCTTCTAGTGGTTGACTAGTTATGTAGATCAATCTTCTGAGCTTTTGCGGGGAAAGACATCCAGTGATGTAGAAATTTCATTGGTTCTGTCAGTTCTGCTCATTTACTCATCAAAGTTGACAGAACAATGGTTCTAGAAGTTTAAAATTAGAACTATTTTCATACAAGAAAAAAGATCTCTCTTCTCCTTTTTTTTTGTGGATGAAACAATAGAAAATGATGTGTATCAATTATGAGCTACACTTCTTTCAACTGTTATACTGTATTATATTCTTGTATACAAGGCCCCATTGAGCCTTTCAGAAGCATTCTTCCTCAGTCTAATGACTCTTTTGGAGAACAAAGTTCAAGTCTAATGGAGTTTTGTTTCTCTTCATGGGTTGCTATGCAAAGAAAGAGTCCCAATGACAACAATTGGAGAAGAACCTAACCTCAACAAAAGGCCCATGGCTTGCTTTATTTGTGTTCTTGATTGATTATGGTTAATGTATTTTGTTTGTATTCTTGATTGAATATTACTGATCTTTTTGCTCCAGGTTACTGTATAAAACTTTGAAGTCAGCACAGAGATAATCTCAAACCTCATATCCACAACCAAAATCCATTAAAATGGAAAACAAGCTGAAGACATGATTCAAATTCATCATCTACTAATGTAATACTACAATGCGTTGTTACATGTCAGAAATTGTTCCTAAATTTTTTCCACCCAATTAGTTCTACAGTTCTACACATAAAGTGAACCTGCAACTCTCTATCATTTGGTCTCCTTGAATTGTTCTTTGGATCGTCTTTTTCCTTTTGTGGCTCGTTGAAGCTGGTCCATAATCAGAATGGCACATTGAGCAATCTGTCTTCCCCAAGCATGGCTGATGATCTAGATCAATATTTCCACACCGCTTGCAATCACCTTCACCAGACAATTTGTTTTTCCTGCAGAAGTGGCAACAAATTCTACAAATAAGGTCATAGATGTTTCCCCTGGTTTTGCTGTCACAGCGGCCAACCAAAATATTGGGAGAAAGTTTTCTTAACTCTGAAACATCTACATTCATAGAAGGCACATTTGCTGGCCTCTCTTCTTCTCCTTCTCCTTTACTAAATAATCTCTGAGGCTTTGATTCTTCATGAGGTAAAATAACGTCACCAAATTTTCCCTTCAAACAACCAGAACAACACAGAATTTAGTTCAGACTCGGGGTTGACAGATTTTCCATTCAGTCAATCTGAAGAGCATAAAGCTGTGCACCTGTACATAGACTGATTTTGTAGGGTATAAAGGAGCTTGGCTCTCTGATATTCAGGCATTTTGGAAGCTTTCATAATCTCTTAAAACTCAAAGGGTATTTGTGTCCTTTCACATGCCATCTAACATCGGTTAACAATTTTGACTAAACTGGCAGTTTTTGAGAATTCAGGTACTGCAGTGGCATGTTTGAAGTTTGGGTGCTAAAGTGAGGCTAGCCCCAAAGTACAGGGTACTAATCTGCTATTTACCCTAAAATTTATCTATAAATTGCTAGTTTCCCATTCTCTTGAGCATTCTGAAGATGTGTATAACCCTGTTTTGCAATTCACTGTCTATGTGATGACAAGTTCTTAGGAAGAAAAGTCTGGTTTGGTAATTCAGTAGGAAATATCAGAATTCCAAGCATCACTCTTTAGTGGTCACATCTAGACACTAAAAGAGGAGAACTGTTAAGGCAGTTCTACCCATCATTTCTCTTTATGTTGATCAGTTAACCAAAGCATTACCTAGGCTTTTTGTAGGCCACCTAGGTGAGTGGACAACTAGGCTTGGTGGTTCTTAAGTTTGTAAAACCAATGTCTGCAGAGAAGGTTGGTGTTTGCAAACTTTTCCCATTAAACTCCAGTATTCAATCATTTTTCTAACTATCTTGTGGTGTTCTTGAGAAACATATTTGCTTGCCAACCAATTCAAGAAGATTTGTTTGTAGTTTCCGACACCAGGGGTTCCTCATTCATGGTATTAGAAGTTTTAGTTGGTTTCTGTGATGCTTGGTGTTGCTGTACAAGGCTGTATTTTATATGGTGGCCTGGTGACATTTGAGCTATAATGTGCCATTGTTTAATGAAATTTTGTCATGTTTCCTTCAATTTTGATTGTTCATGTGTTCTTATGCATTTATTTCCAGGCAAGAAGTCCAAGGTTGTGGGCATTCTTTTTAGGCACCTACTGGGTTTCATTTGTTACATTTTACATGTTATGGAGGGGGTACACACATGTATCTGAGCTGAGAGCCACTGCTTTTATGGCTGCAGACGTGAAAGCAGAGCAATTTACAATTCTTGTTAGGGATATACCTCCAGTTGAAGGTCAAACTCATAAAGAACAGGTTGACTCATTTTTCAAAGCAATTCATCCAGAAACATTTTACAGATCAATGGTGGTTACAGACAACGAAGAGGTATGATATGTTTTCCATTTTGACTAGATTTATGTTATTTTTACATGATTTGGTCCATAACTCTGTATACATTTTTAAGGTTTTATGGGAAGAGTTTTGTCACTGTGAAGAGACACAAGACAGAATTTGTGCTGGAGCGCTTAACTGTGGGATTCTGAGGGAAAGAGATATAATGTAATCTGAGTGGCCCTAAAAATAAGTTAACAAAATTAGCCACTAATGCTGTATTTTTGAAGCCTTAATAACACCAGTACCCACACCAGTCCATACTCATGCCATCTATGCCTATTAACACTAAATCTGGAGGATCAGCACAATCAGATGGTTGAGTGCTCTTATGAAACTGACACTATTGCAAGGGTTCTTTGCGATGTTGCATTTTCAGAATTATTACTTTATGTTGATGGTTTTTATCCAGATATAAGTTTATGTGAAAGTGTTAGAATGTAATTCTGATTATAACTGGTCAAGAAACCAGTGATACAAATATTTTGACATTTTGGAAATGTGAAGATTGGTTAGGTAACATGGATGTTGATGTTTTGTATAACATGCTGGCTACAGTAAATCCATACAGCTTATTTCTTATATTTATAATATATGTTTGGAAAATGATGTAGGGCATTCAACCTTGAAATATAGGAGTATGTTCAATAAGTCTTATGGACATGAAAAGAATAAAATAATATTCAGTGCCTGAGAGAAAGGGATATATAATAACAAAGCTTTTCAAAGTAGAAGTTGTGGCATCCAACACAAACGTTTTGAAAAAACAATATTGTTGTTAAACAGATACTGGGAGTTGGCTTTTCTTTTTTATATTTGTTGTATCATCAATTAAAAGGTATATATGAATTATTCGTACCTGATTTCATGGTTTCAGCTTTTTGCATTTTTAGCTGTCCACAATGAATTTCTGGCATCTTTTTTCTTGATCTTTGTTTTTGTATATCCTGTTAATAGATCTAAATGTATTAGTAATTTTTAATGTGGCAACTTAGGTGGGGAGACTCCATAGGTTTTCAAGTATTCACCATCTTAGTTTAGTTGCATTACTCTGTGTAGTTATTTTAGTAACCCTCTATTCTGGGTGTCTTCAGAATAATATTTTTTGAAACTCTAATGGCTTATTTAAGGGAAAATCTGTCCAAGTTTATGTTTTATACTAATGGAGGGCTTGATTGTAATTCTATGTACATTAGTATAAAGCTTAATGAAAGGGGCAATGTCCCATAATTTTTGTCTCTTTCTCTCTCTCTAAGAAGAAAAAAAGTGAAGTATTTATTGATATTATGTATCAAACATGTACAGGAGATTAGATGTACAGTGAGCCACTGTACACAGTGCAGCACAGCCAAAAAATAACTAGATTAACCCTACAGAAACTCCCTTAATAAAACAAATTTACAAAAATAAAACAATCATGCTAAAAGTTACAACAGCTTGGGGGATCCATCCACCCGGAAATACAAATGTCCAAAAACTAATTTACAATAACCATGGTGGGGGATGTCCTTGAAACTGTCATTCAATGATAACCAGGAATGAATCAGTCCAACCATCCTGCCCTATAGGTCTCAAAAATCCGCTGGTTTGTTTCCCTCAAAACACCCCATGTAATAGATTCTGTGATTGTTCTCCATAATGTCTTACCTCTTTTATTTAATCCTTCTACTTGCCAACTTTGCAGGTGGCCACTCAATGACCTATGAAAGTGCCAGCAGAGGTTAAAACCTTCACAAAAATGATTATATAACTCTATAGCCATGAGGCAGTGATTGATTAAATGATCTGTTATTTTGTGTCCATTCCACAAAGCACGCATCTTTTATCTGTGATCTGCAACCCTCTTCTTAACGGGCCATCTGCAGCAGGGAATTTATTCAGAACTGCTGTTCACATCAAGAAAGTCACCTTAAAGGGGATATAACAAATCTGAATCTGCTAGTGTGGTAAGCCCAAATCCACCTCTTCAAAAAGCTTCTTGTAGAAGGATTGGACTGTGAAACTTCCAAATGCATCCAATCTCCATTTTCTTACATCAGCCTCACTTGGTTGGCGGGATTGCAGTTTAGCATTTCAATTAAATATTCCATCTCTTCTATTCCCCAATCATTGAAAAGCCTCCTAAAGGAGAGGCTCCACATGACCCTACCATCAACAACTTCATATAAATCTGCCGCCCTTGCATCTCTGTTATCTGCTAGCACAAAAGACTCAAAAATCTATTCATTAGAGCTTTTCCTTCATACTAGCTGTCTTTTCAAAAGCTATCCTTGGAGCCAACTTTAAGGGCCACACCCTGCTGGAATTTTTCTTGGAACCTCTCCAAATGGAGCAGCCATAACTTCCATTCGGCTGGGCATTGAATCTCCAAAATCATTTGCCAATTATGGTCTGATTCATCACCCTCAGCTTTTTAACCCTCAATTCCTCCTGATTTTGATGCTTACAGACTTGATCCCAGTCAACAAAATGGATCTTATTACCCTCCTTTCCTCTATAAAAGAACTTTCTTTGCAGTCTCTAACCTATCAGCTACCTCTGTTGGCATATGAAAAAAAGGTTTGCAATTGAGATAGAGCACTATTTAGGACTGTAAATTTTTCCCCCATGGAAATATTTTGATTTCCATGTGGCTAACTTCCTCTCCGTCCTATCAAATACTGGATTCTGAATTGCCTTTCTGTGCATTTAGCCCCTAGAGGTAGGGCCAAATAAATGGTGAGCAGGCTACACACTTTACTCTCAATAATGTTGGCCAACTCTTCCATTTTAGGAACCTCCTCCGTAGGTATCATTTCACTTTTATGCAAATTTATTTTCAGACTTGATATTGCCTCGAACCATTGTAGGATACACCTAAGATTTATGACTTATTCAACTTCTGCTTCCAGGATTCTTAGTTTGATTTAGTCTAACATTGCAGTACCTATGAGGAGGATGCAGACAACTTATGAAATGTATTCTTACTTGAAGAGAGTCCATCACCAGTCCAATATGTCAAGACAATATCAGATTGAATCAAAGATATTTTCTTATTTTTAGGGAGATAAAAGAATACAGGAGTATTATGTTTGGTTTCTACTTGTTGGCAGAATATGAGTTGGTTCCTATTAATCGTTTTGATTCTTCAAAGTGTGTTAAGTGTCTTTAGAAGCACTTTGGGAAGAGGAAGGTGAATTAGTTTCTCATGAGACTTGGATCTGAACATGAGATAATAAAATTTAATATTTTATGCAGAGGAACTCTTCCAGATTTCAACTAAGTGTTGGGAGAGAACGACTTAGGGAGGAGACTAGAATCCTAAATGCAGCAAGTATTGAAGGAAAATTAGTTACATCTAGTCCAACACTGCATTTATTGCACACAAAGGTATGAAGCTAGACACTAAGGACTTGTCCAAAGTACAATTCTACAAGTGCAAGGAGTTTGAAAGTGGGAAATATCTTTGATTTCTTGCAAAGGATATAAATCCAGATATAATGAGTGCAATCATCAGTAAAAATAACAAAATATTTAAAATCCAACCATGAGGTAATCGGAGATGACCAAACATCTAGTTAAAAAGGTATGGTTGCGTGTTGAGCAGAATTAGAAGGTAAAACATGATTCTTACTCAAACAACAAATAATTTAAAAGAGGCAACAAAAGAACGTAAACAACCAAAAGCAAACAAGTAACCTAGTTTTGTAGCAAAAGGATGACCAAGTTGTCTATGCCACAAGTGTCACAACTTATTATGATTAGCAGTCTCAAAACTATAAACATTAGAAAGAAAACAAGAGCTATAAGAGGATGGATCCTGGTGCTTCTTAATTTCTAGAGCAAATAATCGATCTTGTCTACACCTCTCCCAGTGTGTTGTGTCAATTTGAGCAAGAGAAAGAGATGGAGTAAAAGAGAAGAGAGACTGTTTGGTTAGTCTCTTTTAGTCAACCCAACCCAAAAATGATGCATTTATATTAATAATAGTAAATGGACAAAATTATCCTTACAAAAGAGATGAAGTACAAGATACAGGTTTGTACAACTCAACCTATAGAGTATAAACTCAATAGTATACATACAAGAAGAGATAAAATGACAAAACTACCCCTCTTCTCTACGCTCCCCTCTCAAATTGATGTTGAGGAACAAGCATCAGTTTGTCCATAATATGTCTGGTCCTAGTCATGGCTTTGGCAAAGAAATCAGCCAGCTACAAGCTAGAAGAGACATGTGGGAGAAAGATGTGACCGACAAGAAGGAAATCCTTGATGAAATGGCAATCCATCTCAATGTGTTTTGTATGCTCATAGAAGACAAGGTTGGATACGATCTTGATAGCACTCATGTTATCAACAAAGAGTGGAATGGCAAATGAGTGATCAATATCCATATCACAAAGTAGAGCTTTGAGCCAAATTATCTCACTACATACAGATGACATTGCTCTATATTTCGCTTCAATAAATGACTTAGAAACAATTTGTTGCTTCTTGCATTTCCAAGAGACTAAGGAATCTCCTAGAAAAATACACCAACTAGTAGTAGAAGGGCGAGTGTCAGGACAACCTACCAAGTCAGCATCAGCATAAGCTCTAAGCAACATAGTTGAAGAGGATGAGAAGAAGAGTCCATGTGACAATGCTCCCTTAGCATAACAGATGAAGATAATCCGAAGAAGAATCCATTATTTAACTGCAGTGATAGCCAGAAGAAAATGGACAATCATCATCTAAGCAACATCAGCAAAAGTCTCATCATAGTCAATGTCATATTCTTGCTTGTAACCTTGAGAAACTAAGCAAGCTTTATTCCAAAGTACCATCTGATTTAAGTTTCACAGAATAGACCAACCAACTAAAATAGTCTCTCTTCTCTATTACTCCTCTTTCTTTCTTTCTCTTGCTTGAACTGACTTGGTATTGGAGCAAGAGAAAGAGAGAAAGAGATTGAGTAACTGAGGAGAGAGTCTGTTCAGTTGGTCTAAGATTAAATACAGGTCTGTGCAACTCTACCCATAGGTTATAAGCCCAATGGTATACATGCAACAAGAGATAAAATGACAAAAATACCCTATTCTTTATACACTGGTCCTATATTGAGCAACCATCATGTGAGAAAGAGACAATGTTACTATCTTCAACAAGTTGACCAACAAAAATTAAGTTGGTAGCAAGTTTATGAACAAACAATGTTTTCAGTAGGTGAAAAATATGAGGATTTTGTGGTAGACAAAAAAGATCATCACGACCAAGAATATCAAGTTTATCACCATTAGTAGTAAAAATGTGCTTATTTAAAGGATGAGGTTTAGGTGGCTGACCAAATGAGGCCCACATCATATGGTTAGTTCAAGAATCCTTTCCTCTGTCATAGCACTGGAAGCATCTTCAATTGCAGATATAGAATTGGATGAGATGTTGTATCTGAGTCTTCTATGGAAGTTTGATAATCTTTATGTTACCCTTTCTTCTAACTAGGTACACCTCCCTCTGGTGGACAAGTAGGACATTTGATGATAATGTATCTCTGTTGCTTAGAAGTTACAGTAAGTGCAAGTATTTTTCTTCTTGTAGTGTGAATGCACATGAACAAATTCTTTTCGTTTGTAGCACTGGACTTGAGAGAAATCTTTCTTACCCTTAGATTTAATTGCAAGAAAGACAATATTAAAATTAGTGTCCCTCTTCCAATCAGGAGTGACCAACCTGGTTTCCTCTGTCAACAGCACCCTAAGAATAGTATAGATCTAGTAGGTTCTCCCTATTGAAAATATTGAAGCTAACAACTTCAAATTTAGGTCTAAAATGCATTAAGAAATGCATAATCTTCTGTCTGTCAAAGTGTGTCTTCATGAATTTTACATAACAAGCTAAAAGATTCTCTGCCAAATGCACTAACTCCTATTGAGTCCATAGGTTAATGAACTCTGAATAGCATTATTGAATTTTCCTCTCTCCTTGACGATAAGAAAATATATCATCCTTTATTTGATATTGCCATGAAATATGGGGTTGATATTTCTTTTCAAGGTACTAATACATATGCAGTCTGATACCCACAGATGGTAATAGCAATGTAAAACTTCATTTGATCCAATAATCTATGAAGCAATCTTAGCATTACCAATTTTCCACTGTTGTCGAGCTTTTGCATCTTTAGTCCCTTTTCCACAACATGAAACTAGAAGTGAAACTTCCACAAGGCATAATTAGTTCCACTGAACTTAATAAGGAGAACATCAGTCCTTTCCAAATCCATAACAGCAGAGGTTCAATCAATGAAACAAAAAAAACAACAGCAAGATAATAGTTTATCAACTTCAATAATCATTCAGTAGACTCACAAAATGGAACTGAATAGAAATTCAAACTTTCAGCAAACACCTTCCAGTCAGATTGAGAAAGTCCCTAGAGAAGACTAACGCCAAGCAGGTATAGGATGGAACTCTGAAAGTAAAACTAAATAGCTGAAAGGAATTAGCAACCACAGCAAAGGAAATAAGCCACGCAACAGGTCTGGTCACTGATAAAAAAAGGTAACTGTAGCAGGTTGTCACCCCAAGAGAAGGATCAAAACCCTCCCAAATCTGATCCTATTCAAGAACAGCAAGGTACAGTAGATAAAGTAGGTTTTGATGATCCAAAATCTATGTTTTCAGTAGGATCCTACACCTCTGAGGTGAAGAAAAAGAGAAACCTCAAACCTGGTTGTGCAGGTAGAGGAAAATATCAGGTGGGGCTGATTGAAAGAACCTTGGTAGCACTCCACGAACAGAGAAGAATCTGATTCTTCTTTTATCAGAGAAAACCTAAAAGGTGATCAGTCCAAGAGGAATAGTTAGGTCAAATCATAAGTTCAAGTACCACAGACTTTGCGTGAACAGTAGCCATGAGCAATAATTGTGAATAGTAACTTGATTAATTCTCCAAACTGATTCCAACACCGGACCTGCTTTGATACCATGTTATAGTCAGATTGAACAAGAGAGAAACAAGAGAGGAAGAGGAAGAGATGTGTTAGAAAAATGAGAATAACACCTAGAAACAGAATATTTATATTAATGGAATGAAAGGACCATTCTGTTCTATCATAAAGAAGTAAATACAAATAAGTTACAATTATCTAATATACAAGATGCATAATACAATGGTGCTCCTAGAGAGCCAATAAAGATAAAAAGACAAGATTATCCCTCATCTCTTCCATGGTGGACTGAATGAACTAGTATGCTTGAGTGAAACTTCATCTGTTGCATCAAAGTTATGAAAGAACACTTTGATAGGAGGAAGATTATGCATTTGAGACCTTAAGGTGATTAGATCAAATTTTCTTAGCAGGGATACCATTCCTAGCTTGGATGCAATCTTGGGAGAACTCCTAAGGGAAGAAACAAGGTTGATCACCCAGTCCACTATTAATGGGAAGCAAGATTTTGAGGTTGAAGCCATAGTCCTTCCAAATAAGTCAAATCCAAAGAAGGATTTATCCCAAGTGTAGTGTTGTGAATCTAAGAAATATGGTCACGTGGTTTCTCACTGTTAGAAGAACATGTGTACCTATTGTAAGCAGCAACGGCACATAATAACTGATTTCCTACTTGGTTGCCTAAGTGAAATGGATCCAATTTAAAGAAAAATTGGCATAGAGCCTATCAAACTACTATAGAGGGGTCAGAAGGTAATACAATTTCTTCCACTTCCACCTCCACTTCAGTTAAGGGCGGGTCTTCAAGTGTAGTTACTAAAAAGAAGATGATGATATTGGTAGCTAAAGCCATTTCCTTTGTGTTTTTATCCATTAGTCTATTTGGTGAGTTGTCATATTAATGTTGTTCCTCTCCCAATAATCTTTGGGTAAATCGATTCTGGTGCCTCTAATCACATGACAAGGACATATTCTGGTCAGCCTCTTAAACCTTACTCAATAAACATATCATTATTGCTAATGGTAAAAAACTTGAAATCATTGGATGTAAACAATTCCACCTTCCTTAAACTTTTCTTTTTCCTAAACATACTACTAATTTAATTTATGTTGGTCAATTGGTCGAAGATGGTAACATTGTTTCTTTCTCTTGTGATGGTTGTTTGATTCAGGACCAAGGGCATAAGCTGGGTTTGCTGTTTGCCTTGGAATTTGAGAAGACATAAGATCCTTCCACTCCATCGTGTTTGTTTTCTACTACTCCTAGTTCAATGATTGTTAAAATAATGTGTGGTATCTTTGGTATAAACGCCTTGGCCATGGCCACCCTTATGTTGATAAATTTGAGTTTTTATTTGATTTTGGATGTTTCTTTCTAAAGTTACTTATTTTGCGCACATTAATGAATCATACATTTCATGTTGCTTAAGTTAGAGTCATGTTTTATCATTTCCTTCTTTTGTTGAGCATTTTACTACTTATAAATTGATATATAGTTTCCAGCACCCAATTTTTGCTTGGTTCTTTCCCTTCACCCTACCAAAACCTTGAAAACCAGAAAACCCACCAAACTTCCTTAAGTTCCCAAAAATCAAAGATCTGAGCAAGGAATGCCAAACACCCCAAACACCCAATCAGACTGCTCTTGTCGCTTTAGAACACTTGGAAACCATAAGAAACCAAATCTTAACATAGGATCCCTTAAATCAATCCTTAAAACTGCTAGGTTCTAATCCAACGATCTAGATCAGCCCTCCTCCATACGGATACCATTAAATCAAACCAACAATCCTGATTATAGCCACGAGATACCCAATTATACCAAATCAAAGCCCTGAATTCCAGGATTTCACCACCCAATCCATCATAGATTCCATTCCAAGAGAAAATGGTAAATCTGGATAGGATGGAAAAAGAAAATAACCTATCAAGAGAAGGCAGAAAGGAGGGAGCAGAGTTGAAAGAGGAGCTAGAAAAGGTGGTTCATTCTGAAGAGGTTATTTGGAGACAAAAATCAAGAGCATTATGGCTGAAAGGTGACAAAAGTACTTCATTTTTTCAGGCGGCAACCAGAAATAGAAGAAGAAATTTCATTTTATGGCTGGAGAAAGACGATAGGGTGATTGATGATCAAAAAGTGATTGTGGAAACAAGTAGAATGCTTTATAAAAGTTTGTTCAAAACTACCCCAAGTAAGAAGTGTTATTTGGCTCATATGGAATTTGACAAAATTGGAGATATGATGGACTGATTTTGATAGAGAGTTTGTTGAGGATGAGGTTTAGGGGGAAATTAATGTAATGAAGGGTGATAAGGAACCTAGGCCAGATGGGTTCAACTTATCTTTCTACAAAACTAGTTGGAACAATATTAAGGCTGGTATGATGGCACTGGCTGCCAACTTGGGTTCGTACAGAAGAGAGAACAGTTTTGTGGGGTGTGTCTCTTGTGTATCACATGCCCAAACAAGATATTTTATATACTAATGAAATACAATCGGTGATAAAGGACCATTGTGCCTTTCTCTAGTTCAAGAAAGGAGAAAGACGATAGGGTGATTGATGATCAAAAAGTGATTGTGGAAACAAGTAGAATGTTTTATAAAAGTTTGTTCAAATCTACCCCAAGTAAGAAGTGTTTTTTGGCTCATATGGAATTTGACAAAATTGGGGATATGATGAACTGATTTAGATAGAGAGTTTGTTGAGGATGAGGTTTAGGGGGAAATTAATGTAATGACGGGTGATAAGGAACCTGGGCCAAATGGGTTCAACTTATCTTTCTACAAAATTTGTTGGAACAATATTAAGGCTGGTATGATGGCACTGGCTGACAACTTGGATTCGTACAGAAGAGAGAACATTTTTGTGGGGTGTGTGTCTTGTGTATCACATGCCAAAACAAGATATTTTATATACTAATGAAATACAATCGGTGATAAAGGACCATTGTGCCCTTCTCTAGTTCAAGAAAGAATATAAGAACTAACAAGAGAAATATACAGGGGTATGGTAGATAGGATAGACAAAAAAAAGATACTCCCAAATAAGAAAAGCAAGAGATCAGCCCTTCTCTTTACACCCCCTTCAAACTAATGCCAAGAAAGAAGCGTTGGTTTGTCAGCTAGAAATTTGTGTTGAGGACAAGTTATAGCTTTGGTGAAGATGTTTTTATGCTGAAGTCCAGAACAGATATGAGGAAGGGAAATTTGGCCTACAAGAAACTGATCTTGAATAAAATGGCAATCAATCTCAATGTGCTTTGTACATTCATGGAACACAGGATTTAAGGCAATCTTGATTGAACTAACATTATCAACATGGATAAGAACCAGATGAGAGGTTGGAATACGTAGGTCCTGAAGAAGAGCTTTTAACCATGCAATCTCACTACAAATAGATGACATAGTGTGATACTCTGCTTCAGTAGAGAATTAGATATTGTTTGTTGCTTCTTGCACTTCTATGAAACAAGAGAATCACCCAAGAAAGCATACCATCTTGGTGTAGACCTTTGAGTGTCTGGGCACCTTGCCTAGTCAACATTAGCATAAGTAGATAAGTCCAAAGAAGATGACAATGAGAAAAATAGTCCATGAGACAAAGTACCACGAAGCTATTTAATAATCAGAAGGACAATGGGTATATGTGGTTGTTGAGGAGAAAGGAGAAACTACCTAACCACTTGGACAACATAGGAGATATCAGGACGAGTAAGATAAATAAGACTACCCATAAGCTACCGATATAATGTAGCATCTGTAAAAGGTTCACCATCATCTTTAGAAAGCTTCAAATTGATCTTAAGTGGTGTGTCAACCTGCTTATCATTTGTAAGATGAACCAATGTGACTAAGTTTGTACCATACTTCTGCTGGTTGACAAAATAACCCCAAAAAGGAGTTACCTCCAAGCCTAAGAAATATGTAAGAAAACCAAGATCATTCATCTTCAAGGTCTTATCAAGGAGACCCTTCACATGAGTTATACCCTGAAGATCATCTCCAATATAAGAATGTCATCCACGTAGAAAAGCAAAGAGTAATACCCTATTGCTGAGTGAGGATAAAGAGTTAATAATCTTAAGGACTTTGAATAAAGTCAGCATCTGTTATAACGGAATGGAATCTCTCAAACCAAGCTTTGTGAGCTTGTTTGAGTCCATATGGAGATCTCTTCAAACGACAGACCATGGTTGGATCATCACAATATCCTGGAGGGGATTTCATAAACACTGTCTCCTCCAAATGTCTATGTAGAAAAGCATTCTTGACATCCATTTGATGGATGTCCCATTGTTTGACAACTAAGATGGCAAGCACAAATGTGAACTATGGTCATCTTGGCAACAAGAGCAAATGACTCCTCTATATCAATGTCATACTCTTATCTGTATCCTTGTGCCACCAAACGGGCCTTGTACCTATCAAGGCTGCCATTAGAATTCAATTTTGCAGAGTAGACCCATCTGGTGCCAATAATAGAAGCATCAGGAGGATCAAGAATCAAATCCCAAGTATCATTTTCTAAGAGGTCCTGAACCTGAATTTCAACATTCATAGCTTCTTTCCAATGTGGAACAGCCATAGCTTGCTAGTAAGTCTTAGTAATCTTTGTCGATGACAAAATAGTAGAAAATGAGCTATGGGGTGGAGAGAAACCCTAGCTGTTAGGAGGCTTATAAACACGAGTGGAACAACATAATGGTAGTGGAGAAGAGGGTAAGGCATCAAAAGAAGAGGTAGGAAGAGAACTTACAGTGTCAAAGGAGGGATCTTGAACCAGTAGTGTTGGAGTTGGGTCTGTAGGTTCTTGAGCAGATAACACCTTTTGACATACTGAATGAGAGATGGAACAAGAATTGATTAGGAGTCCAAAGAACCTACAATATCAAAGGAGCACAAAACCAAGAAAGGAGCAGGACGCTTTGCAAAATGACTAAAAAAGGAGATATTTTTAAGAAATTCAACATTTCTATATATCTTGACTTGACGAGCTTGAGGATCATTGCAAAGAAATCCTTTGTGGTTGGAGTTGTATCCCATAAAGGCACACATGGCAGATTGAGGAGTGAGCTTAGGGCCTGTTCGTTTCCTGTTAACTCTTATCTCTTAGGAGGAATCTTTTAACTTTAAGAGAAAATTGGTGGTTTGTTTCCTCTTATCTCTTAAAGTGCAATCATACAACTTTTTGTTTTCCAATGATACCCCCAAAAAGACAAACAAAAACTCTCATATATGGGGTCAAAATGGATATTTGATAGTTTTCAGAATTTAGAGTTCATAATTAAGAACAACATTCTCTGCATTTAGTGTTATAGAGGCAATGCATTGCCCCCACTGGAAGGAAGCTATGAACCAAGAAATGGAGGCCCTAATAAAGAACCAGACTTGGGAGGTTGTTCCTTGCCCCAAAGATAAGATTCCTATTAGGTGTAAGTGGGTTTATATTGTTAATCACAAGGCAGATGGCTCAATTGAAAGATAAAAGCTCGGATTGTAGCCAAAGGATACACTTATGGCCTTGATTATTTGGAAACCTTTGCTCTAGTTGCTAAAATGAACTCTATTTGTGGGATCATGTCTCTTGCTGCCCATTACTCGTGGCCTTGATATCAAATGGATGTAAAGAATGCCTTTCTTAATGGGGACTTACAAGAGGAAATGCATATGGACTTACCACCTGGGGTAAGTTTTCCTAACAGTGATGGAAAAGTGTGCCACTTGAAGAAGTCTTTGTATGGGCTAAAGCGATCTCCAAGAGCATGGTTTGATAGGTTCAGGAATGCCATCTTAAAGATTGGTTTTTCTCAATCTCAGGCTGACCACACCTTATTTATTAGAAGAGTTGATGATAGAGTAACAATGTTGATAGTATATGTTGATGACATTGTTGTGATAGGTGATTATATCATAGGTATCTCTCAGTTAAAGTCATTCCTTGCTTCTAAATTTGAGATTAAGGACTTTGGTGATCTTCGATACTTTCTTGGCATTGAAGTTGCATGACCCAAGAAGGGGATTTTTTTGTCACAAAGGAAATATGTACTTGATTTGCTTCATGAGGTTGGGAAATTAGGGTGTAAGCCTGTAGAAACACCAATTGATCCCAACCACAAGTTGAACTTTACTAAAGGAGAAATTCTTCCAAACAAGGGGGTATATTAGAGATTGGTGGGACGCCTTTTGTATCTTTGTTTGACTAGACCTAACATTTCCTATGTTGTTGGAGTGGTTAGCCAATATATGCATGAACCCAGGACATCTCATATGCAGGCAGTTAATAGAACTTTAGCCTACCTGAAAGGATACCCTGGCAAAGGGATATTGTATTCCAACCATGGCCATCTAAAGATTGAGGCTTACATAGATGCTGATTGGGCAAGGTCCATCGATGACAGAAGATCTACATCCGGTTATTGTGCCTCGGTTGGAGGCAATGTGGTTTCTTGGAGAAGTAAGAAACAATTTGTGGTTGCTCGTTCTAGTGTTGAGGCAGAGTACAGGGCAATGGCTCATGGAGTGTCTGAACTACTCTAGTTGAAGACCTTATTGACTGAGATGGGCATCCAAGCATATCTTCCAATGAGACTATATTGTGACAATCAAGCAGCCATAAATATTGCTCACAATCCTGTCCAACATGATCGTACAAAGCATATTGAGGTGGATAGACACTTTATTAGAGAAAGAATTGCTAGCAGAGAGATTTTCCTTCCTTTTGTAAGGTTAGAAGACCAACTAGCTGATTGTCCCACTAAAGGTGTTCACCATCCAAAGTTTGCTAAGAACCTTGCCAAGCTGGGCATGATTGACATATATGCTCAGCTTGAAGGGGAGTGTTGAGAATGGCTAGACAGAGGTGTTTTTGGTTTTTTTCTTCTTTCTTATACTCTCTCAGTATTTGGGCACCCATATTGGGGCCTTCTTGTAATTATTATTTTCTCAAATTATAAAGTAATCTTTTGAGGGTGTGAACAGTGAACAACACACACCTCTCGACACTTACTCTCTTCTTCCTCTTCTTCTTCTTCTTCTCTTCTCTTCTCTTCTTCCTCTCTCTTGAAACCCTAGTTTCTACAACTAGGTGGATATGTAGGACACTCAAAATCTCAGATAATGTGTTCCTTATGCTTGTAGTAGGTACATATATATATATATATATATATTTTTGAAATGAGAATCTACATGACCATACTCCTTACACTCATAGCATTGCACTTTGGATAGATCCTTTTTAGGCTTGGACCTATTTGCCAAAAAAACTACTTTTTCCCCCATATTCTACTTCCCTCTTTAGTTGACTGAGTTACAAGTCTTGTTTCCTCCCTTAAAAGTTCTCCCAAAATCACGTCTAGGCATGGAGTGGTATCTCTACTCAAAATATTGGATCTGATAACCTCATATTTCCAGTCGCAAGTGCATCAAGAAATGCATGATCTCTCTTCTATCAAAATGTTCTTTCATCACCTTAACACAACATGCTGTAAAGGATTCACCCATATGAATCAGTTCATACTCTGTCCACAGATTCACTAAACTTGCATAATATTTCTCAACTTTCTTCTTTCCTTGGCTATAGGAGAAGATCTCAGTCTCTATCTGATACTATCCGGAAAGATTAGATTGTTGATAAACTTTCTCCATGTACTCGAACATCTCCTTTGTTGTCTTCAGGCCCCTCATTGGAATAGCTACATTAGTCTCAATCGATCCGAGAATCCAAGAAACAGTTTTGGTGTCATCAATTTTCCATGTTTTAACCCCCTTACTATCAGATTCATTGGGTTTGGGTGAAGAGATATCAATATGACCCTACAGACCCTACCCCTCAACATAAAACTGGAAGTGGAACATTCATAGTGAGTAATTACTACCATCAAATCTGATTGCAAGAATATCTTTCCTGTCTATAGCCATTCCAACAAAGAAAACACCAAGAAGGCATACTCCAAAGCAAGAAAAAAAAAGTATTAAAGCAAGTAATAAAGGAAAAACTTTCTGTAATCCAACATAAATGAGACTCAATGATGTAAATGACAGAGATGAGGAGGTTCAGCACTGAAGAAAACAGTTTTCACTAGGAAATAACACCCAATATACTAGAAAAAAGAGTAGTAGTCCAAAGATGGAAAGTACAGGTTCAAACAAGTCTAGAAGATGGGTCAAAACCCTAAAAAGCAAGTGGTCCAGCCACTAATCTGAAAATGTGAGGAGCTAAAATAACTGGGGCAAAGAGGGAAGGATCAAAACCTTCAACAAATAACCATAGAATAATAATTCTAGAATGTAAAAGTTCAGAAAGGTAAGTTGCAGGCCTGTCGATGGTAGGAAAGGGATCAAAACCCTTCAAATCAGGTATGAACTCCAGTCCAAGTGAATGGATAGGTTCTAGAGCCTAGGGTGACTCAGAATCCAGGAGCACAAGGTGATTGGATCAAGATGCTGAGTGAAAAGATAAGAAACCCAACTAGAAAGGTGAAAAACCAAAAAAAAAAAGTCTGTGATCGTACTGACCAGAACAACCTTCAAAGGGTCCTCAAAATAGTCTTTGACAATTGGGCTAGAAATCTTGAATGTTAATCTTTTGAGCTTGAATAAAAACTGGTGTAGAAGACCTGCTCTGATACCATAACAACTAGGGTTTATACAGGAGAAGAGAACAATTTTGAGGGGTGTGTCTCTTGTGTATCACATGTCCAAACAAGATATGTTATATTCTAATGAAATACAATAGGTTAGAAAGGACCATTGTTCCATTCTCTAGTTCAAGAAAGAGTATAAAGAACTAACAAGAGAAATATACAGTGATATGGTGCATAGGATACACAATAAAAAGATACTCCCAAATAAGAAAACCAAGAGATCATCCCTTACAAAATCAATGTAAAAATGATTTTAAGGTGGTTGAGATCAATATTCCATGAGATGGTGGTTCCTGTTGAAAGGGTTAGAATGTTGAAGATTAATTAGTTTTATGATGTTTTTCTGAGTAGATGTTTTATGTTAGTTGTTAGATAGGAGGTGGGGACCACAGTAGTTATGTGAGTCCAAATTTTATTATATTTTTGAGTGTTATATATGTTGTTTTATGTTTTGCCACCCTATAAGGGCATAGTTGTCTTGTACTATTCTATTATTTTAGTATAAATAATAAGTGAAGGGGGCGGCCGGTTTATTGCTCTATTTTCTTTCCAACTTCTCTTCTTCTCCTTCTCTCTTCCTTCTCTCTTCAAGAAACTACTTTTCTTTTATATTTTTTAATTCAGCAATTTCTACTTGGAGGTGGCAAGGAGTCTTATGGTGTGCGCTTCAGTTCCTGTGCAGTTCTTACAGCCGTGCATTTGATTAACCGTGTTCCTTCACGGACTTTGGGGTTTAAGGTGTCATTTAGCCTTCTTTTTCCAGATGGAGAGATATTTCATATACCTTTGAAAGTTTTTGGTTGTGTTTCTTTTGTTCACATTCTTGGCCCTCATCGTAAGAAAATGGACCCTAAGGCCAAGAAATGTGTTTTTCTTGGGTATGCTTAGAACCAAAAGGGGTATTGCTGTTATGACCCAGTGTCGAGGAGCAGATTTGTCACTATGGATGTTACATTTTTTGAATCCACATTCTTCTTCTCGAGTGGTTCTCCTCAGGGGGAGAGTTTTGGGGAGGAGAACTCATAATCAGTTCCTCTTCCTGTTTCTGTGGTGCCTCCATTAGTTCAGCCAACATCTACATTAGTTCAGCCAGCACCTCCACATCCATTTTCATTACCTGAGCCATTACGGGCAGCCTCACAGAAATATCAGCGCCGGAAGATGATGGTTGACTCCACACATCCTCAACCCACACCACTCTCTGCCAGTCCTTCTAAAACTCCAGATTTGGCAAATACAGTTCCAGGTATTCCTCTTGAGCCTGAGTCTATTATGTTTTCTGATGATAATGCTTCTGTCCCTAACACTATTGTTGCAGCTGATCTCACTGACCTTGATCTTCCCATTGCACCTCATAAGGTGAAGAGAAAGTGTACAGCCCACTGCATTTCACACCATCTTTCCTATAGTGCCTTATCACCCTCCTATCGTTCTTTTCTTTCTTCATTGGATTCTGTGTTTATACCTTGGAATGTTACTAAGGCTCTCTCCAAACTTGAGTGGGAAACAACAATGTAAGATGAGATGGATGCTTTGATCAAAAACCAAACTTGAGAAATAGTTAATCTCCCCCCAGACAAGGAGACAGTCGGATGTAGATGGGTATTGACAGTGAAGTATAAGGCCGATGGCAAGATAGAGAGGTACAAGGTAAGGTTGGTAGCAAAAGGGTATACTCAGACCTATGGTGTTGGTTATTTGGAAACCTTTGCACCAATAGCTAAGATGAGTTCAATTCGTATCCTTTTATCTCTAGCAGCCACCTATTCATGACACCTGTTCTAGCTTGATGTAAAAAATGCTTTCCTCAATGGTGATTTACAGGAGGAGGTATATATGGACATTCCAACAGGCTTTTATGAAAATGTTGGTAAAGGAAAGGTGTGCAGACTAAGAAAATCTCTATATGGGTTGAAATAGTCACCTAGGGCTTGGTTTGACAGGTTCAGAGGGGCACTCATCCGTTTTGGATACACACAGACACAGTTTGATCACACCCTCTTTGTGAAGAGGAGAGATGCTTTGGTGTCAATTCTGATTGTGTATGTGGATGACATAGTGGTGATAGGAAATGATCTGAAGGAGGTTGATGATCTCAAAAAATCAATACAGCAAGAATTTGAGATCAAAGATCTTGGTGATCTCAAATACTTCTTAGGGATTGAAGTTGCAAGATTCAAGCATGGGATCTTAATTTTACAGAGAAAGTATGTACTTGACCTACTACGGGAGACTAGGAAGCTGGGGACCAAACCAAGAGACACTCCTATTGATCCAAATCACAGAATTAATGGTGTGGAAGGTGGGTTGGTAAAGAATGGGGGGAGATATCAAAGAATGGTGGGCCGACTGCTGTATTTATGTATGACACGACCAGATATTTCTTATGCTGTTAGTGTTGTGAGTCAGTACATGCGTGCACCTCGGGTTCATCACTGGGAAGCTATTGAGAGAATACTTGCATATCTGAAAAAGCACCCTGGCAAAGGCATTATTTTCTCAAATCATGAGAACTTGAACTAGAATCCTATATAGATGTAGACTAGGCAAGATGCTTAGGTGACAAGAGGTCTACATCAGGAGTGTGTACCTTTGTAGGTGGAAACTTGATCTCCTGGAAGAGTAAGAAGCAAGCGGTTGTGGCAAGGTCAAGTGCAAAGGCTAAGTATAGATCCATGGCTCATGGTGTCTCAGAACTTCATTGGGTTAGGTCTCTTTTGGGTGAGATTGGGGTAAAAGCAGAAGAACCTATGATGTTATACTGTGACAATCAAGCTGCATCAATATTGCCCACAATCCTATTCAGCATGATAGGACAAAACACATTGAAGTTGATAGACACTTTATAAGAGAAAGGGTAACAACCGGAGAAGTTTGTTTGCCTTATGTCTCTTCAGAGTTGCAGCTGGCTGATGTTCTCACTAAAGGGGTGGCAAAGAACAAGCTTGAGCATGATCTACGCAAGTTGGGAATGTGCGACATTTACTCCCAACTTGAGGGGGAGAGTTGAAGATTAATTAGTTTTATGATGTTTTTCTGAGTAGATGTTTTATGTTAGTTGTTAGATAGGAGGTGGGGACCACAGTAGTTATGTAAGTCCAAATTTTATTATATTTTTGAGTGTTATATATGCTATTTTATGTTTTGCCACCCTATAAGGGCATAGTTGTCTTTGTACTGTTCTATTATTTTAGTATAAATAATAAGTGATGGGGGCGGCTAGATTATTTCTCTCTTTTCTTTCCAACTTCTCTTCTTCTCCTTCTCTCTTCCTTCTCTCTTCAAGAAACTACTTTTCTTTTATATTTTTTAATTCAACAGATTTCTACTTAGAGATCAAATTAGACGTGGCCGAACTAGATCTAGTGGCTGGCCGAATTTTTAAGTTTTTCTAACCCAACCTAGATAATTCCCGATAATTTAAAATTTGAAATTTCAGAATCCATCTTGCACTAAACCAAACTAGATTTGAAACCCAAATTAATTTCTGATGATACTTGATACGGAGTCCACAAAAGCAGCTTCGAAAGTGGTAGCTCACGCTCCATGTTAGACTCGAATGAGCCTCCAACTGAAGATGGCAAAGTTGCAAAGCGAAGCCGATTCAGCAATCCCTTTTCTACAAAACTGATCTCCAAACTGTCTTGGATATGTTGCAGCAATTTAAGCTGGAATGCGTCTTAGGTTTTTGCGAAAAACACAGCACAGGGTTTATCAATTTCAGCCCCTACCACAGCTGGTTTGAACTAGGGTTTGTTGAAGAAAAGGGAGAAGAGAAGAGAGCAAGAGAATGGAGGGAATAGATTGAATCGTCCCTATCCTCTTAGTCCCTTATATTGAGCACTCGCCTAATCCTATTAGGAGCTGATCCAAACCAGATTTGCATTAGGACTTTATCTTTAATTGATAAGCATTATTTTCTTAAGAGAATGGGTGCTCCATTCCTAGATCCATATCCATTTTCGATCCAAATCCCATGACAACTTGTATGATCACTTAACTAATCACATAAGAAATGGACCTTAGCCCATTTTCTTCAATGGCTCACTAATTTAGGCATTGCAAGGCCATATAGGTATGATCATTGTATGGCTGGGGACCCACAAAGGTCTCACATAAGTCCACAAAGGTTCAGCCTTACCCCTGAAAGAGGTGAGGCCAAATTCATTGCCCAAGGGCAATGAACTCCTAACTCAATCAACTTGGGCTCAATTTGGACCCAACATTTAAACATAAATGATACTTGGATTCAACCACCCTATGAAGATCCAAGGATGATGGACTTATGTAAGATGAAGTTCATCGAGTAATCAGCCCTGTAACAGTCTCTTACACCTAACATCTTGGCCCATAATCATCAAAACACTATTCACAAGAAAGGACCTCTTCCCTGACTGCAAAATGCAGTGTCACACTCTTTGTTTAGATAGATCTTGGGATTAAAACCTTTTGCAAACCTTTGTCATAAAATAGTAACATAACATATAAATGCATTTTGTAAATTAGTTTCAAATACAATTGTATTGAGGATTTTTTGTAGAGTTATGAGTTAATTTTATTGATTATTTGTTTAGATAGGTAGTGGGGACCACAATACACTTGTTGGGACCTTTTAGAGTTCCTTTTTTAAGTTCTTTATTGAGTTTTTATGTTCAGCCGCCATATAAGGGCATACTTGTCATTGTACCTATTTTTTACCTTAAGTATAAATAATAATGAGAGGGGGTGGCCAAAACTGATTGCTCTCTCATTCTTTTCTCTATTTTTCTTCTTCTTTTTCTCTCTTCTCTCAAGAACACTTCCTTTCTTCATCTTTTCTATAGATTTTTTATTTCTACAAATTTCTACTTGGTATTAGAGCAGGTTTTGAGGCTTTTCTGTGCTCCCATCATGCAGCCATAGATTAATTAACTGCATGGTGAATAAGAGGACTGATCGAAGACCTAAAAAATGCCCAAATTTTGGATTTTTTGGTGGATTTAGAACCCCTTGTGGCATATCTAGGGTTGATCACCAAAATCAGGAAGAACTAGAGAACAGGAAAAAATCTTGATTGTAGGACTCTTCAATTTTGACCTAGGAAGGGGCGATCTAGATTTCTTAGATTTCTTGGTAAATTCTAAAGGGGGCGGTTCAAGTTCTAGTTATTTTTTAGGTCTATGGAGGGAGCGGCAGCCTTTTCTATCTACTACTTCCATTGAGACTGGAATCCTAGTGGAAGGAGGTTTAGTACCAAAAAGGGGATTAAAGCCTCTGAAGGAGGTACATTTATTTTTTTCTCACCTATAATTTCTTTACTAATCTATTCTGAGATTTATGGAGGGCTAGAGCATTGAGTAAAGCTCAACCAGTGACATGGGGCTGGGTGGAGGACTGGGTGAAGTAGTTTCTGGAGAATCTTTTGAACTTGAGATCATTACCACCATTAAGTTAAATGGTACAAACTATTTAGAGTGGGCACAATTAGCTGAAATGGCTATTGGAGCTTGTGGGAAACTAGGGTACCTTATTGGGGATGAGAAGAAACCTGATACAAATTTCTCCTAGTGGGTACAAGAAAATTACATGGTGATGAATTGGCTGTGTAATTCAATGTTACCACATATTGGGAAGAATTTTTTGTGGAAAAATACAACAAAGGATATTTGGGATGGAGTGACTAAGACTTATTCCTAAAAACAGAATGTAGCAGTTGAAAAACAGTCCTCTTGATGTATGGAACTGCTTGAGATTAGATGCAAACCAGAAAATAAACAAACAAGAGATGATTAAGAGGAAGAAGAGAGAGAGAGCTGGCAGCAATAAGAGTTAGAGAGTGAGAGGTTCGAACTAAACCTCCCTCTAACAATCTAAACATTTTATTAAGCTAATCTTTGAAATATTACAGAGAGGCCCTTGAGTGGGCAAGAAATTACAAAAAAAAATAGAACATTATAGACTATGGGCCCAGAATAAGGCCCACTACAGAGGGAAACATAAAATAACATGAAATGATAGTCTATGGGCCATTCGGCCCATCTCCTCTACACTCCCCCTCAAGCTGAGCATAGATGCTAATCATGCCCAGCTTGCCAGTGTCATGTTGAAGCCTTGCCTTGGAAATGCCCTTCGTGAGGAAATCTGCCAATTGTCCTTCAGAAGTAATGAATGGAAGACACTTCACCGGAGGAGACTCTTTCTCGAATAAAGTGTCTATCAACCTCAATATGTTTGGTTCTATCATGTTGTACCGGGTTGTGAGCAATGTTGATGGCAGCCTGATTATCACAGTACAACATATGGGTTTGTCATGATCAATCCCAAGTTCTTCCTTTAAGGACCTTAGCCACAAAAATTCCGAGACTCCATGTGCCATGGCTCTATACTTTGCTTCTGCGGAGGATCAGGCCACAATTGACTGTTTCTTACTCCTCCAAGAGACAACATTACCATCCACCAGACTGCAATACCTTGAAGTAGATCTTCTATCATCAATATTTCCAGCCCAATCAGCATCAGTATAGGCTTCAAGTTTCAGATGACCATGCTTGGTAAATAGAATTCCTTTTCCTAGAGAGCCTTTCAGATAGCACAAAATCCGTTCTGCTGTTACCATATGAGTATCTCTAGGAGCATGCATGAACTATCTAATACAACTGACAGCATACGCAATATCTGGCCTAGTCATGCACAGGTGCAGAAGCTTCCCAAGAAGTCTCTGAAAGACCCCTTTGTCTTCCAACAAAGTTCCATTCGAAGCTGAAAGTTTGTGACTCATATCAATGGGAGTTGCAGCTGGTCTTGCACCCATTTTTCTAGTTTCAGACAACAAATCAAGGACATATTTCCTCTGGGAAATAGGAATCCCATCCTTGGATCTAGCAACTTCTATGCCAAGGAAGTATCTAAACTCCCCCAGATCCTTAATCTCAAATTCTATACGGAGGAAAGACTTAAGGGCCAGAATGCTTGAGGCATCATCACCAGTCACTATAATGTCATCAACATACACAATGAGATACACTGCTAGAGATCCACTTCTCTTCACAAAAAGAGTATGATCTGACTGTGTCTGAACATAGCCAAATTTAACAAGTGCAGCTCTAAATCTCTCAAACCAGGCTCTAGGAGATTGTTTGAGGCCATAAAGTGATTTCTTCAATTTACATACCTTTCCTTGCATATCTTTCCCATACATTCCTGGAGGGAGACACATGTAGACCTCCTCATTTAAGTCACCATTCAGAAATGCATTCTTTACATCTAACTGATAAAAAGGCCAATCAAAGTGAGTTGCCAGAGATAAAAGAACCCTCACAGATGTCATCTTGGCAACAGGGGCAAAAGTCTCAAGGTAGTCCATTCCATATGTCTGTGTGTAGCCTTTTGCAACAAATCTGGCCTTGTACCTCTCAATAGTCCCATCAGCCCTGTATTTAATGGTAAAAACCCACTTGTACCCAACTGGATCCTTCCCTTCAAGCAAATCCATCACCTCCCAAGTACCATTTTTGTGTAGAGCATCCATTTCAAAGTTCATGGCATCTCTCCATTCTGGAATCCCAAGAGCTTCTGATACAGACCTAGGAATGGGGTTAGAAGCAACTGAAGAGAGGTGGGCAAAGTATGAAGGAGAAAGTAGGTCATAAGAAAGGTGTTTGGAAATGCAGTGTGCAATGCACTTCCGCTTTCCTTTCCTAACAACAATGGGGACATCAAGATCTGGGAAGGATGATTCCAAGGGGCAGTACCTATTATCTCATCTGTGATTGGGAATGTATGAGCCTCATCTGTTGTAGGACGAGGAGGTAAAGAAATAGGGGCACTAGGACAAGAGGAATGAAGTGGCTGATCCTCCTTTGATTCATTTGGTGAGGATACAGACTTGTCAAGAGACTCAACTGGGACAGGAAGAGGAAGAGCAAAAACTTGTGACAGACTCTCCCCCTGTTGACAATGTCCTTCCTGAGAGGAACCATAAAAAGGAGAAAGTTCATCAAAGGTAACATCCATAGAGACATGTCGGGTGCCAGTCTTTGGATCAAAACAACAATAACCCTTTTGTGTGGGAGAGTAACCATGGAAGATGCATTTGTGGGATTTTGGTTCAAACTTATGTCTGCACACTTGGAATGTGAACATAACAGGTACAGCCAAACACACGAAGAGGAATTGGGAAGAGATCCTTGTCTGGATGAAGAAGACTGAAGGGGGATTTAAACCCTAAAACCCTAGATAGCATAAATGAGATAGGTAGCAGTAAGTACAACGTCACCCCAAAATCTTGTGGGAACATGTGAGGCAAACAAAAGGCTCATTGCAACTTCAACAATATGTCTATTTTTCCTCTCAGCAACTCCATTTTGTTCAGGGGTTCTAACACAGGAGCTTTGGTGAATAACCCCCATGTCAGAGAGATACAAGGATAAACTCTTCTCAAAATACTCTTTTGCATTGTCAGATCTGAAAACCTTAATTCTGGTATCAAATTGAGTTAAAACAAGCTCATGAAATTTCCTCACAAGTCTTGGGACTTCATCCCGGGATTTCATTAAGTATATCCAAGTGAATCTAAAAAAGTCATCAATAAACAAGATAAAATATTTGTAGCCCCCCATAGAGGATAAGTGGTAAGGCCCCCACACATCAGAGTGCACAATATGAAAAGGAAAAGATCTTTTATTGCTCACAGGGTAATTGTTTCTACAATGCTTTGACAAATGACATGACTCACAATTGAGACTGGATACACTGACTCCCTTAAACAGTTTGGGAAGTAAATGACTTAAAGCAGAAAAAGGTAAATGACCCAACCGACAATGACTCAACATAATTTGACTGATAGACTCTAAAGAAGTAGAACGAAAAGCAAAATTCTTGGGATGATCAAAGCATTGGCTAGGGGTGTCGAGCAAGTATATTCCATTCGCTTCATGGCCACTCACAATCACCATCCACGACTTCAGGCCCTGAAACACACAGTGAGAAGGGAAAAATGTTACACAACAATTCAATGACTTAGTCAAGCTACTTACAGATAATAAGTTGGTATTTAATTTAGGTACATGAAGAGTGGAAGGTAAAAGTAAGGAGTCTGTAGGCTCGACAGTTCCCTTGCCAGAAATAGGGGCAAGAGAACCATCAGCTAAGGTGATTTTGTCACGACCAGGAAGCAAAGTGGAAATATTGGTCATGTGATCAGAAGCACCTGAGTCTATGATCCAAGGGGTATTGGGATTACTTGAGGTGGATGCATGGTTAGCAGAAGCCCTCATACTTGAGTGAGCAAATGCGGTGGTGGCTGGATTTCCAGAAGCGTTGGATGATGAAGTTGCACCTTCAAGCTGGCTGATCATCTTTCCAAACTTCTCATATTCAGCTTTCATGGCTGCCAACTGTGCACTGACAGACTCAACCTCTGTATCTGTACTGGTGGCTGCATGTGCACTTCCTGTCTTTCTACTATCATTCTTCTTCTGGAATCGGATAGGGACAAGACTGGGATGCAATTTCCAGCACTTGTCCTTGGTGTGTTTCGGCTTCTTGCAATATTCACACACCACTTCCTTCTTTCCTGTGCCACTGGGAGATCCTATAACCCCTTTGGGTTTAATTCCCATATTTGCAAAATGATCATTGATACTGACTCCTTGAACCTGCACTTGCCTCCTACTCTCTTCACTACTGACCAAAGCATATGCTTGAGACAATGAAACATCTTCCTTAGACAAAATGTTTTGCTTTGTGATGTCATAAGCCTTGTCAAGAACTCAAAGACCCTGTTCCTTTCAACTAATTTCCTGTATGTTTCAGCATCATTAGGGGTATCCCATGTCACAACCTCTATCAAATCAATCTCTCGCCATAGAGATTTCAGGGTTGAGAAGTATGTTGCAAGTGACTTCTCCCCCTGCCTTAGATTCTTCACATCACTTCTCAGTTTGTAGGCTCTGGCAACATTCAACTTCTGGGAGTAAGTTTCTGCAACACTATTCCAGATTTCCTTAGCCGAGTTCATCCAAAGATAATGCTGACTAATCTGTGGCTGCATTGAATTCATAAGCCACTCAATCACTGTGTAGTTTTCTTGCATCCATCTCTCATAAGATGGATCATCCTCTAGAGGAGCTTTCTTGCTCGCAGAAATAAAACCCCATTTTCCTCTGCTACAAATATGGATTTTCACTAATTGTGACAAAGCCAAGTAGTTGGTCCCATCAAGTTTAACTGTAGTTACAGCCAACATAGAATCGGCTGGGGTTTCCAAAGTCTGTCCATATTCAACAACATTCTTGTTTTCAAGGTTTGAGAAATCCATCATGCAAAGGCTCCAATTAGGATTTTAATAAGTTTTCAAAGGTACCGGGATTCTTGATGAGCTTAGTTTGAGCTGAATAGGCAACAACAACCAGCTCACAGAATTAGTTCAACCTTGATAACTGTGACAGTCCAGCTCGGTGGTAGCTCTTTGTATACTGTTTCAGCCTTTAAGGGACAACCAGCAAACCCCCAATCACAAAGTATTTCAGGTCCCCAACAACCGTTGTCCCAAAGAGAAGAAAAAAAAAAGTCCACAATCCTTAAGAGACCTTTTGTCAAACACTCGGTGTGCAGTAGTTAACAGCTTATTGTCAACTAGAAGAAACCACTTCAATAGTGTTCTGTATAGGTCCAAGAAGAGGCTGGGCTGAAAATGAGACTAGTACCACTTAGTCCAAATCAGTTTCAGCTGCTTGGCAATCCAATAACAGCTGAACTGCTCTTCCAAAATAACCCAAAAATTTCTGAGTTGAATCAGTCCAGCAACAGTAGGGCAGAATGGAGGAGGGGTTTGAATGCTTTAACAGTCCTCCCAGGCAACAAAAATAACCCAGCAAAAAACTGAGAAAACTTACAATAAGAGAATCTCTTATTTGAACTTCAAACCAGGCCGAACACCTTGCTCTTTGAGATAACATCGAAATCCTTTTCTCTGATTTCAAATCAGGCCAAACACCTTGCTCTTTGATTCTTCTTGGTCACCCAACCCTTCTTCAAGTGTGTAGAGACTTGGGCACCCTCCAATGACCTCCAAGAATCAAGCGAATGACTGTAAACTTTTAGCCCTAGAACCTCCTCATGCAGTTGGTTGAACTAGAACCACATGAGGGTCACGCCAAGCAATGGCCCGCTCTGATACCAAGTTGAAAAACAGTCCTCTTGATGTATGGAACTGCTTGAGATTAGATGCAAACCAGAAAATAAACAAACAAGAGATGATTAAGAGAAATAAGTGAGAGAGAGCTGGCGGCAATAAGAGTTAGAGAGTGTGAGGTTCGAACTAAACCTCTCTCTAACACTCTAAACATTTTATTAAGTTAATCTTTGAAATATTACAAAGAGGCCCTTGAGTGGGCAAGAAATTACAAAAAAATAGAACATTACACAGTATGGGCCCAGAATGAGGCCCATTATAGAGGGAAACATAACATAACATGAAATGACAGTCTATGGGCCATTCGGCCCATCTCCTCTACAATAGCCAAAACCTACTAGTTGAGGAATCAGGTGATTAATACAAAACAGGAAGATAAGACTCTTGCTATGTATTTCTCTATGTTGAAAACACTTTGGTAGGAGATAGATCACTTAGAGACTGTGGTTTGGGAGAGTATGAAGGATGCAACAACCTATTAGAAGTTGGTAGAGAAAAATAGTGTCTTTGAGTTCTTGGCTAGACTAAACCCTGAATTCGACATTGCTTGGCAATACATCCGTTCCAGAGAGAGTGTAACTCTTTCTCAAGCTTATGCCTTTGTGTTTAGAGAGAAGAGTAGGAGGAATGTCATGTTGAGATAGCCTGGAGGTGACCAGTCGGCTATGGTTAGTACAATCAATCCTAAGGTAAATGGAGATAGGGGGAGTAGTGAGATCGGGAGGGAGGATAAGAAGGACCTGGTGTGTGATTACTGCAAGAAGCCTAAGCATACCAAAGACACCTGTTGGAAGCTTCATCCACATCTCATACCAGCTCGGGTCAAGAACAAGAAGGGAGATACAAATGTGACAGTTACCGTAGACTCTCTAGGACCTCTTAACCAAGCTGATTTGGAGTCTATTGCAATGGCAACAGTTAGAACTGAATCGAAAAAGTATGGACAGTTTATGAGTAAGAAGGATTCGACTAGTTCTAGTTCTTCAAGTGGTTAGCAGAGTGTAGGCACTAGTCACACTACTTCCTTTGCTCATTTAAGTAGTTCACATGTTTTTGCACATTATTCCTCCACCTCAGGTAAGGAAGGACCTCCCTAGATTATAAATTCGGGAGCATTTGAGCACATGACCAGTATGTCTACCCTTTTCAGTTCTTATCAATTGTATTTTGGTAGAGATAAAGTCTCTATAGCAAATGGTTTTCATGTTCCCTAGACTTCATACTAACCTTCTTTTTGTAAGAAGTTTGACAAAGAATTTGAATTTTCCAGTGACTTTTCTTTCTGGTAATTGTGTTTTGCAAGACTTGGAGTCAAAGAGGACAATTGGGAGTGGTTATGAGGTGAATGGAGTCTACCTTCTAGATAAGCTTCCAAGACATCAGAGCCATCATTTTAACAGCAGTAGTAATGGGTCAGGGTCAGTGAGTTAGATTATGCTCTAGCATAATCGTTTAGGTCATCTATCTTTTAGTTCTTTGAAATGTTTGTTTCCAAAGTTCTTTGAGTCTATTCAATCTTTTAGTCTGGAGTGTGAGAGTTGTCAACTAGGAAAGCATTGTAGACATTCTTTTAAACCATGTAATAAAAGAAGTTCTTCTGCTTTTGATATTGTTCACACTGATGTATGGGAACCTTATCATATTTATTCCATGGGTGGTTACTGGTATTTTCTTTTGTTTATGGATGATTATACTCGGTATTCTTGGATATATTTGATGAAATTTCGTGATGAGGTACCTATTTTAGTGCGACAATTTTACCAAATGGTTCTCACACAATTTGGATGAGAATTAAGATTTTCATATTAGATAATGGTAGAGAATATTTTGAGAAGGATTTGACTACGTATTTTTTGGAGCATGGGGTGATTCACCAGAGTAATTGTGCTTATACACCACAGCAGAATGGAGTAGCAAAGAGGAAAAATATACACATTGTGGAGGTGGCAAAGAGTCTTATGGTGTGTGCTTTGGTTGTTGTTCAGATTTTGGGGGATGCGATTCTCACAGTTGTGCATTTGATCAATTCTTACGACTAAGATATTTCATGTACCTTTTATAGTTTTTGGGTGTGTCTATTTTGTTCACATTCTTGGTCCTTATCGTAGGAAGTTGGATCCTAAAGCCTAGGAATGTATTATTCTTGGGTATGCTCAAAACTAGAAGGGGTACTGCTGTTGTGATCCAATGATAGGGAGTAGGTTTGTTACTATTGGATGTTACCTTTTTTGAGTCTACATTCTTTTTCTATGGTAGTTCTCCTCAGGAGGAGTTTTTTTTTTTTTTTTTGGGGGGGGGGCTTATAGTTTGTTCCTCTTCTTGTTCCTCCATTTGATCCATCAGTTCCATTTGTTTTTCCACCATCATCTCCATCATCAGTTCCATTTGTTGCTCCACCATCAGCTCCGGTACCACTACCTAACCCACTATGGCATGTGTCTCAATTCTTTTAGCACAATTGCAAGAGGGTTTACTCCAGTAAAAGAACCTGCACCACTCTTCATTGGTCCATTTGAGATTCCAAGTTCGATTGATACAGTTCTAGGTATTTCCCTTGAGCCTGTTATTGCTTCTGATCCTATTGATGATTTTCTTGCACCTAATACTGATGATGTTGCAGCTGATCTTGATCTTCCCATTGCACTCTACAAGGGAAAGAGGAAGTGTATAGCTTATTGCATTTCACACCATCTCTCCTATAGTGCCCTTTCGCCCTCCTACTGTGCCTTCCTTTCTTCACTAGATTATGTGTCTATACCAAGGAATGTTAGTGAGGCTCTCTTCAAACTTGAGTGGAGAACAACCATGATAGAAGAGATGGAGGCTTTGCTTAAGAGTCAAACATGGGAGATAGTTGATCTTCTCAGAGAAAAGGAGACAGTTGGTTGTAGATGGGTGTTCACTGTGAAGTACAAAGCCAATGGCAGCATTGAGAAGTACAAGGCAATGTTGGTTGCAAAAGGGTATATTCAAACCTATGGTATAGATTATTTAGAGACCTTTACACTAGTGGTTAAGATGAGCTCAGTTTGGATTCTCTTGTCTCTAGCATCTACTTACTCATGGCCACTCTTCCAACTTGATGTTAAAAATGTTTTCCTTAATGGTGATTTGCAGGAGGTATATATGGATATTCCAGCCGACTTCTATGAGAATGTTGGTTAGGGAAAAGCCTATAGGCTGAAAAAATCATTATATGGTTTGAAACAGTCACCTAGAGCATGGTTCCACAGGTGTAGGGGAGCATTGATCCGCCTTGGATACACATAGACTTAGTCAGATCATACTCTATTTGTAAAGAGGAGAGAATCACTGGTGTAAATACTAATTGTATATGTGGATGACATAGTTGTTATAGGAAATAACTAGAGGGAGATTGATGCATTCAAGAAGAAATATTTTCTGTAGCAAGAATTTGAGATTAAGGATCTAGGAGAACTGAAATATTTTATGGGGATTGAGGCTGCAAGATCCAAGCATGGGATTTCATCTCTTAGAGGAAGTATGTATTGGACCTATTATAGGAAACTGGGAAGTTAGGAGTTAAACCAACTGATACTCCTATTGATCAGAACCACAGGATTAATGTTTTGGATGGTGAATTGGTTAAGGATGTGGGGAGATATTAAAGGATGGTGGGTCAACTACTACCTACGCATGACATACCCAGACATTTCCAAAGTTGTGAGTGTTGTGAACTAGTATATGCATGCTCCTCGGGTTCAGCACTAGAAAGCCATTGATAGGAGACTTGCATACTTGAAGAAACATCCAGGCAGAGGTATTTTATTCTCAAATCATGGGGAATTTGAAGCTGGAATTCTATACAAATGTAGATTGGCCAGGATGTCTAGATGATAGGAGATCTACATCAGGGGTATGCACCTTTGTAGGAGGAAATCCTGTTTCATGGAAAAGCAAAAAAACAGTCAGTAGTTGCAAGGTCAAGTGCAAAATCCGAATATAGATCTATGGCCCATGGTATCTCAGAATTAGTTTGGGCTAGATCCTTGTTGAGTGAGATTGGGATAGATGCAGAGGAGCCCATGCTGTTGTATTGTGATAATGAAGCTGCAATCAGTATTGCATACAAGCCAATTTAACATGACAGGACAAAGCACATTGAAGTTGAAAGACACTTCATAAGAGAAAGGGTAATAGCCGGTGAAGTCTGCCTAAAATATATCTCCTTTGAGTTATGGTTGACTAGTGTCTTCACTAAAGGGGTTGCGAAGAACAAACTTGAACGTAACCTACGCAAGTTGGGAATGTGTGACATTTACTCCCAACTTGAAGGAGAGTGTTGAGGATTTTGTGTAGATTTATGAGTTAATTTTATTGATTATTTGTTTAGATAAGTAGTGGGGACCACATCACAATTTCTGGGACCCTTTGGAGTCCTTTAGAGTGCCTTTTTTAAGTACTTTTGAGTTTTTGTCTTCAAACCCCTTATTAGGGCATTCTTGTCATTGTGCCTATATTTTACCTTAAGTATAAAATGAGAGGGGGTAGCCATAACTGATTGCTCTCTCATTCTTTTCTCTATTCTTCTTCTTTTCTCTCTTCTCTCAAGAACACTTCCTTTTTTCATATTTTCATGTTTTTTTATTTTTGTAGATTTCTACTAGTTGAAATCCATCGCCGACAGTTTAGGTTTCTATTAGAGGAAGTGTAAACCCTGGTATTCACTTTGTCTAACAAAGGGGTCGATCCTATCACTATGATCACCCACTCAAGTAATTTCCTAAATTGCCCTAATATGCCTAGATATTGACCCTTGATGGATCTCACCAATTAGCCTATCAAAAGAAATTTAGTCCAAAACCTAGTATAGTATCATAATCAAGTCTAGGGTTAAGAATAACTTTCCAATTTTGCCTATCTATTTCTAAGGTCCAGGGCATAACTGAAAATTGGTCTAGGTTCAACACTTCTTCCAGACACCCACTAGTTGTGCTTGGGGTCTAACCCTAGCAGCTAAAGCAAGTTGCTTCACTAATTCGATAGCACACCAATGTCAACCCTGTCAAAATAAACTCCCAAAGTTTATCCAATGGCTGAGAACATTCTAAATTAACAAAAGTCTTATAAGTGTCTAATTTAAGGAGTAATTCACAAAAATTTATACCAATTTGAACATAAAACAATAATGTACTTATGTTATTTATTCATAAATGTTTATGTACATCAATCTAATTGGAGCTAAGGACATACTCTATCCAATAGTTCCTACTTAGATGACACTTGTTGAAGGAAGGGAAATCTTGGATGGGGTGATGGTTGCAAGTGAGTGTTTAGATGCAAGATTAAGAAGTGGTAGGGGAGAGGTTAATTTTTAAGATGTATATTGAGAAGGCTTATAGTCATGTGGAATGTGGTTTACTGAAGGAAGTCTTGGGGAGGATGAGTTTTGGAGAAAGATGGAGGAGCTAGATGTTTTGCTTATGTTTTTCATTTTCATTTTCCTTTTTGGTGTTGGTTAATGGTGTCACAACACAATATTTTCAGGCTTCAAGAAGTATAAGGTAGGGTAATCCTCTCTCTCCACTATTATTTGTGTTAATTGTAGGTACTAAGCAGGCTGGTGTCTAAGGTGCAGAGTTGGGAATGATAGAAGGCTTCAAAGTTGGCAAGGAAGGTGTTCCCATCACTCATCTTCGATTTGTAGATGAAATATGATTTTTTTGAATGCTTTTTAGGACCAAGTTTTGAAGTTTAGGACCATTCTTGAATGCATTGAAGTCTTTTCTGGTCAGAAATTAATAGAATGAGATGATTGGAGTTGGAGACATTTCTCAGTCTTGATTAGAGGAGTGTGCAACAACTTTGGGTTGTTTGGTGGCGAAATTTGGGAATCTCCTTTCACTTATTTGGGGCTTCCAATTGGTGCAAAAGCTTCAATGTCATCTGCTAGAAGCCAGTGTTCAATAGTGTGGAAAAACTCCTAGGATCTCTCTCAATTACTCCTAGAATCTCCCTCAATTAGGGATTGATTAAATCTTTCCCTTAATCCTAGGATATGACTTTCCTAATTTTATTCAAATCTAATCTTTCCTAAATTTATTCAAATTTGTAATCAATCAAATCAAATCTTTCTAAATTTGCAGCAAATCATATCTTTCTTAATTTGCCACAAATCATATCTTGTTGACACTTCCCCTCAAGTTGGTGCAAAGATATCTATCATGCCCAACTTGCTAACTTGAAGTTCAAATGGTTGTCTCAACAAGCCCTTAGTCAAAACATCTGCAACTTCCTGCGTGGTTGGTACAAACAGAGTGCAAATTATTCCTTCTTCAAGTTTTTCCTTTATAAAGTGTCTGTCAATCTCAACATGTTTAGTCCTGTCATGTAGAACTGGATTATGAGCAATGTTGATAGCTGCCTTGTTATCACAATACAGTTTCATAGGAAAACTCACTAGTCTCTTAAGATCTGCTAGCACCCTCTTTAGCCAAAGAACCTCACACATTCCTTGAGCCATTGATCTGAATTCAGCCTCAGCACTGCTTCTAGCAACTACACTTTGCTTCTTGCTTCTCCAAGTGACTAAATTGCCCCAAAGAAATGTGCAGTACCCCGAAGTTGACCTTCTATCAGTGATTAAGCCTACCCAATCCGCATCTATATACACTTCAACCCCTCTCTTCTCATTTTTCTTGGAGTCCTTTTCCTGGTGTGCCTTTTAGATAAAATTCAATACACAGCTTCAAGATGTTCTTCGTACGGGGAGTGCATAAATTGACTCACCATGCTCACAGTGAAGGCAATGTCAGGATGTGTATGTGACAAGTAAATCAATCTTCCTACCAGCCATTGGTAACTACCTGCATCTACTGGAACCCCATCTTTAACTTCTCTGAGTTTAGCCTTAACTTCTATCGAAGTGTTTGAAGGTTTGCATCCACTCATTCCAGTTTCTTTCAAGAGGTCTAGAATGTATTTTCGTTGCGAAACCACAATGCCCTTCTTTGATCTAGCCACTTCTGAAGGTTTGCATCCACTCATTCCAGTTTCTTTCAAGAGGTCTAGAATATATTTTCGTTGCGAAACCACAATGCCCTTCTTTGATCTAGCCACTTCCATTCCAAGAAGGTAACTTAGCTGGCCTAAGTCTTTAATCTCGAATTCCTTGGCTAAGCTCTGCTTTGTTCTACTCATCTCTTCAATATCATCTCCAGTCAAGATTATGTCATCAACATAGACAATCAGAACCGGTACCTTGTCTTCGGTGGATCTTTTTGTGAAAAGAGTATGATCAGATTGTCCTTGACTATATCCTTGACTTTTAACAAACCTTGTGAATCTTTCAAATCAGGCTCTGGGAGACTATTTAAGTCCATATAGAGACTTTTTTAGCTTGCATACTGTAAAATAAGAGTAAACTGAGGAAGAAGAAGAATTTGTTGTATTATTCATCAATCTCGTATGTATATATACAAGTTACAAATTCTATGTTAGGAAAGAATATATTAGGAATGAAGACTAATCAAATTCCTACAAATCTGTCCTACAATCAAGGTAAATCATATCTCCCTAGTATTTATTTCCTATTTTAGTTATACAGTCTGTAACATCACATCTCCCTAGTATTTACTTCCTATTTTAATTATACAGTCTGTAACATCTTCCTATTTTAATTATACAGTCTATAACACTCCCCCTCAAGCTGGAGCATAGATATCATGCCCAACTTGTTACAAAGATAATCAACCCTTACCCCATTAAGAGCCTTCATGAAGATATCTCCCAGTTGTTCTCCTGTTTTCACATAACCTGTGGAAATCAAACCTTGCTGAATCTTTTCACGAACGAAATGGCAATCAATCTCGATATGCTTAGTTTGTTCATGAAAAACATGATTAGATGCAATGTGAAGAGCAACTTGGTTATCACACCACAACTTGGTTGGTACTGAAGTTTTAAGACCTACTTCAGTCAGAAGCTGATATATCCACATTATTTCACACACAGACTTGGCCATAGCTCTATATTCCGATTCTGCACTCGAACGTGAGACAACATTCTGCTTCTTGCTTTTCCATGAAACTAGATTCCCTCCAACAAATATACAATAGCCTGAAGTAGACCTTCGATCTTCCTTGGATCCTGCCCAGCCAGCATCTGAAAAACATTCAATTCTAGTATGACCATGATTGCCATACAAAATTCCTCACCCAGGTGCTCCTTTTAAGTAGCACAAAATTTGTTCTACAGTTATCCAATGATTAATTGTTGGAGAGGACATGTACTGACTCACCACACTAACTGAATACGCAATATCTGGACGAGTTACAGTAAGATAATTCAACTTTCCAACCAATCTTCTATATCTCTCAGGATCTTCAAATAATTCACCATCTTTTGTGAGCTGCAAGTTAGGAATCATTGGAGTGCTACATGGCTTAGCTCCCAACTTTCCTGTCTCAGACAACAAGTCAAGTACATATTTCCTTTGAGATAAGAATATTCCCTTCTTGCTTCTTGTTACCTCAACACCCAAGAAGTATTTCAACATTCCCAAATCTTTGGTATGAAATTGAGTGTGGAGAAAGGATTTAAGGGATGAAATCCCTGTAGTATCACTCTCTGTAATGACAATATCATCCACATACACAACTAACAAAATGATGCCAGCAGCAAAGTGCTTGAAGAAAACTGAATGATCAGAATTACTTTTCTTCATACCAAAATTCTCGACTACCTGACTAAACTTTCCAAACCAGGCACGGGGACTCTGCTTCAACCCATACAGAGACTTATGAAGATAGCAAACTTTCCCATACTCCCCCTGAGCAAGGTAAATCATATCTCCCTAGTAATTACTTCCTATTTTAGTTATACAGCCTGTAACATCATATCTCCCTAGTATTTACTTCCTATTTTAATTATACAGTCTGTAACATCTTCCTATTTTAATTATACAGTCTGTAACACATACCTTAGTTCCAAACTTCTCAGTGAAACCAGGTGGAAGATCCATATATAATTCTTCTTCCAAGTTTCCATTCAAAAAGGCATTCTTCACATCCAGCTGATTCAGTGGCCAGTCAAGGTTAGCTGCAACAGATAAGAGTACTCGAACTGTATTTAGTTTTGCCATTGGAGAAAAAGTCTCAGAGTAGTCCACTCCATACGTCTAAGTAAAGCCTTTAGCTACTAGGCGAGCCTTATATCTCTCTAAGGATCCATCTGAGTTGTACTTCAGAGTGAACACCCATTTACAACCAACAACTGTCTTTCTATCTGGTAGATCCACTTTCTCCCAAGTATCATTCTTTTCCAAAGATCTCATCTCCTCAAAAACAGCTTCTTTCTACTCAGGAACATTTAGAGCCTCTTGGATACTGTTAGGAATGGAAACACTAGACACTTGTGAAATAAAGGCACAATATGAAGGTGAAATATTTTTGTAAGATACAAAATTTGATAGAGGATGTTTTGTACAAGACCTAACACCTTTCCTAAGAGCAATGGGAAGATCAAGCTGACTGGAAGAATTAGAATTACCTGGAGGAATATTTTCAGGTATTTTTGGAGAATTATTATGAATTTCATGATCCACCCTCAGATCAGATTCTTGTTGATGCTGCGGAATAGTGCCTCTCCTTTTTAGTTCTAGATGTTCCCTTGAATATACAAGGCCTTTATACTGTTTCACACACATCTCTGTTGTTTCAGCTTTTTTATTTTGAGATGGCATCACCGAAGGTTGTTCATTTTCAATATTTAATTCATTTGTTTCCACTTATTTTGTATTTTCTGCCTCACTTTCTTTCGGTGACTGGTTGTGAGGAACATCATTATGGACAAATTCAAACGTTAAATCAGAACCAACTAAAAGACCATCTTCACTAGTGTTGCTCTCCCCCTGAAGATGGGAGTGTTTGTAGTAGGAGGTTCCTTCAAAGAATGTGACATCCATAGTCACAAACATCCTTTTCAAAATTGGCTCAAAGCATTCGTAACCTCTTTGATTAGTGGGATAGCCTACAAAAATACATTTATGTGCTTTTGGATCAAGTTTTGAACGTTTAGGATCATGGTTATGAACAAAGGCCACACTTCCAAAAATTTTTAAGGGAATGTGTCACTAGCCAAGAGTTTGGAAAACAGTCAATGAAAACCTGTATGGGTGTTTTAAAATCCAAAATTCGTGTAGGCAGTCTGTTAATCAAATAAGAGGTTGTTACAACGGCTTCTCCCCAAAGAAACTTAGGAACCTTAGTTTGAAAACTTAGGGCTCTAGCAACTTCAAGGAGATGTTTGTTTTTCCTTTCAGCCACCCCATTTTGTTGATGTGTATTATTACATGAACTTTGGTGTACAATTCCTTTCTCAGCAAAAAAATTCCCTAACACATTGTTAAAAAATTCCTTTCCATTATCACATCGAAAAATTTTAATCTGAGTCTGAAATTGTGTTTGGACCATGTTATAGAAAGTTTTAAGCACAGTTTCAGCATCTGATTTCTCTTTTAAAAGGAAAACCCAAGTGACCCTAGTATGATCGTCAATAAAAGTAATGAACCAATGCTTTCCAGAAAGAGTTGTTACTCTATAAGGACCCCAAACATCATTGTGAATCATGGTAAATGGTTTTGATTTTTATATGGTTGGGATGAAAAAACAGCACGATGATGTTTTGCTAATTCACAAGACACTTAAAACACGAATGATTTTTATTCATGAATAACTTGGGAAATAGATGCTTTAAATATTGAAAGCTAGGATGTCCTAACCGATAATGCCACAACAAAACTTCTAAGACCAAAAATTAACCCGACAATTATGATCAAGGGTTAGTTTGTTGACAGATAAGAGATTGTATAATAGGTTAGGAACATGTAGAACATCTTTAAGGTTTAGAGAAGGAGAAATAGACATAGTTCCTTTCCTAGCAATAGTAGCAAAGGAACCATCTGCAATTTTAACCTTTTGATTCCCTGCACAGGGTCTATATGTAGAGAAGAATTGTGAAGTGTCGGTCATATGATCAGTGGCACCTGAATCTAATATCCAGGAGCCATTAGATTTGGTACAATCAATGGCTGCAGTGAAAAAATTACCTGACTGGGCTAGAGAGCAGGATGGGTTAGAGTTTCTTAACGATTGAGATTGAAACATTTTATATAAGTGCTCTATTTGTTCTTTTGTGAAAGGAAGAGACTCTGAGGATGATTGCTGCCCTGGATCCGAATTGCTTACTTGAAGCGCGCGGACATCTCCCCCTGACTTGTTGTCACTGTCTGATTTTTTCTTCCAACCTGCTGGTTTCCCATGCAACTTCCAACAGGTTTCCCGAGTATGCCATGGCTTTTTACAATGATTACACCAAGGCCTTTGCTTTCCTCCTCGTTTATCCGTCTATGTCTGCACCTCGGGCCACAAGAGTAGACCCTTCATTCTCAGTTTTTGTTTCATTAACATTCTTCAACATCACTTGCCGCCGTGCTTCTTCTTTACGCACTTCTGAAAAAACTTCTCTTATAGTAGGCAAGGGCTTTCGCCCTAAGATACGTCCCCGAACCTCATCGAGTTCTTTATTCAAACCAGCCAAGAAGACAAAGACCCGACCTCTTTCTATCTTCTTTTTATACCGAGCACTATCACTCGGACTTTCCCATTCTTCTTCAAATAAATCCAGCTCCTGCCAAACAGCGATCATCTCATTATAATAAGCAATTACTTCACGCTTACCTTGCTGCATCTTCCACATTCGGGTATTCAGTTCAAACAGTTGTGAATGATTGTCCAGATTTGAATGGTTTCCCTAACAGCTTCCCACACATCACGAGCAGTCGACAGGAACATGAATGGTTTTCCAACCACAGGATCCATAGAGTTGATCAGCCAGGCGGTAACCATAGAATTTTCAGAACGCCATTGCCTGTTCTTTGGATCATCAGTGGCTGGCGGTTTTACTTCGCCATTCAAATAGCCGAGTTTCCCTTTGCCGTCGATCACCAACCGCACGGACTGAGACCACTCAAGATAATTCTTTCCATTCAATTTGTGAATGGTAATCTGAAGAGAATTCTCAGAGAGAGAGATGGCCACTAACTGAATACCTCCCTCCAAAGATGTCACACCACTGGTAGCATCCGAAGAGGCTGAACCAGAGCCAACCATGGCCGCCTTAAAATTCATGATCGGACCCTAAAGCTCTGATACCATGTGGAAAAATAAAGAGGAAGAGAAGAAGAAATACTTTTGTATTGATAATGTGTTGAAAAAACATGTTGAGCATACAACTTAAATAAGAAAAGATAGGAGAGACAAACTCCTAGGATCTCTCTCAATTACTCCTAGAATCTCTCTCAATTAGGGATTGATTAAATCTTTCCCTTAATCCTAGGATATGACTTTCCTAATTTTATTCAAATCTAATCTTTCCTAAATTTATTCAAATATGTAATCAATCAAATCAAATCTTTCTAAATTTGCAGCAAATCATATCTTTCTTAATTTGCCACAAATCATATCTTGTCGACAAATAGAATTTATCAAAGATTAGCAGGATGGAAAGGAAAGTATCTCTCTCTTGGGGAGATAATTGCATTAATAAAAGGTGTTTTATATAACTTCCCATGTATTACTTGTCCTTAAAGTTCCATCATTTACGGTGAATTCAATTGAGAAGATGCAAAGGGACTTCCTTTGGGGTATTAAAGGGATAGAAAAGAAGTATCACTTAGTAAAATGGGATTGGGTTTATAGGGATAAAAAAGATGGAGGGTTGGGAGTTAGGAGAGTGTAGTTATTTAACAAGGTGATTTTGCATAAATGGCTTTCGAAGTTTGGGGTGGAAAGGAATGCTCTTTGGAGAAGGGTAGTGGCTCAATTGGTGTGGGGGTGAGACTGCATTGGGTTAAAAGATGTGTTAATTCCTTTGTAGACACACTTGCCAAACAAGGAATGCGAAGGAATCAAATTTTTTGGTCTATCTTATAATTCTGTTGTTCCTCATGGGGAGAGTTAAGAGAGTTTACCTCTCCCTACACCTGTACTTGTTTCTCATTGCTTAATTCTAATAAAATGGTTCTATTATTGATAAATAAAGGGTGGTGGCATGTGAATATGGGGTTGTGGACTTTGGATGGGATACAAAGGAGGTCAAATATTAATATGGGGTGTATGTTTGGAAAGGTAATCTACTTTCCTGAATTATGTTTGTTTCAAGGTTGGAGATAGTTCATCTATAAGGTTTTGGGAATATTATTGGGCAGGGATTAGTAAATTTTGTGACTTATGCCCTTGGTTGTACAATTTAAGTAGGAAAAATGTCTATCGCAAATTCCATTAAAATGCTCCAAGAAAAGGTAGTATGGGGCCCGAAATTTAGAAGGCCTTGTTTGATTGGGAAATTTAGGAACATTTAAAGTCATTGTCAAAGCCACAGCCAAGGGAGATACAAGTTGAGAGAAGAAATGTCAGAAGGTGGAAGAAGTTCAAGAATAGGGTTTTCTCTATGATTTTTTTTAATCCACTTGCAAGAAATCAAGTTGAAAAGTCAAAAGTAAAAAGAGTGTGGGGAAACCCAATTCCCCCTAGGGTGGATGCCTTTACATGGTTGGTTGCATTGGATAGCATTCTCACATAGGATCATATCCAAAATAGAGGAGTTCAGATTGTTGGTCAATGTTATTTATGTAGCGCTGCTAAAGAGAACATGTTGCATATTTTCTTTGGCTACTTCTATCCAAAGTATATTTGGAGATTTGATTTTGGTTTCTTTAACATTGAGATTTGGGAACCAAGATTGCACATAAACAATTTTGCTCATTGCCCTACATTTAAGAGGAATATTAAGGTGAAGGTTGCTTGGAGTTATGTTCCTTTTGCCATTTGTTGGGAAATCTAGAAGGAAAGAAATAGAAAAATTTTTTAAGACAAAGCTCGAGATATCAAAGGAATCACTTAGAAATGGCTTTTAGTTTTTGTTTGATTTGGATCCTAGGAATTAATGTCTTATATCTGAATGTTATGATTTTTTTGTATTTCTTTTAATCTTGGTCTGTTTGTTTGGTAATTCCTCACCACCTCTTTTAAAGTACTCCTTTTTCTATTTTTTAATAAATTTTTTTGTTTACTATAAAATAGTTTCCATTCCAATACCCCTAATTGACTCAAACCTTTGGCTCTAGAAAGTATTTGTCTGCACACCACTAATCTAATTGAAACTTACCCTTAAGCCTAGAAACTTAGCCCTTGTCACCCATCCAAGTTTCATGCATAATCTCCTCCATTTGACCCTTGAATGAACCTAGATTCCGTTATGAGACACTAAATTGTCCAGTCCAACTTCACTTAGAATGCTTTGAACTATTACATCCTCCATCCTGCACTCTTGTTCAAAGAATAGTTTTTACTTCCACCAAACTCAAATTCCATTCCAGCCAATCTCATGGGCCAAAGACCCATAATATTTAATCCACTTTTCTGACACCACTCTTACTAGGGATTATCATTCTTGGCCCAACCTGACCTAGCCCATGTGAATTAACCCTAGTTGTTTCTAGGTTAAAGTAGAGAAGAAGAAAGAAAAGAGAAAGAAGAAGAAGGAGAGGAGAAGAGTGTTCGGCCAGACTAGAAGAGAGGATGTTCAAAAAATCTCTCTCCTAGCCGACCCACTTGACTTTTATTCATAAAACTTAAGTTACAAGAAAGACAATTTTGTCCCTCATAGAAGATGGAACACATACTTAAACTCAGATACAATAGACATTTCACTTTCAATAAAATACACCAGAATGACCAAAATACACCTGACCGAGCATTCTAACACTCCCCCTCAAGCTTGAGAGTATATATCATATAGTCCCAGCTTGTTACAAATGTAATCTATTCTTCCCCAAGACAATCCTTTTGTGAAGAGATCTGCCCACTGATTTCCTGAGCTCACATGAGATGTAGTTATTACTCCACTTATCACTTTCTCTCTCACAAAGTGACAATCCACCTCAATATGTTTAGTTCTTTCATGGAAGACAGGATTGGATGAGATGTGAACAGCAACTTGGTTATCACAGTATAGTTTCATGGGTTTGTCAATTGAGAAACTCATCTTCTGTAGTAGGTTCTTCAGCCATACTAGTTCACATGTGGTATGGGCCATAGCCCTGTACTCTGCTTCCGCACTACTTCTTGCCACCACTGTTTGCTTCTTGCTCTTCCAAGTTACAAGATTGCCACCCAGGAAGGTACAATACCCTGTGGTTGACCTCCTGTCTGATATAGAGCCAGCCCAATCAGCATCTGTGTACCCTACTATCTCAAGAGTTCCTCCCTTTTGGTATAACAAACCACGACCTGGTACCTAACAATTCTTAGAGCAGCTTCCCAGTGAGGAACTTGGGAATGTTGCATAAACTAACTCACCACACTCACAACAAATGATATATCCGGTCGGGTAATGGTCAGGTAGTTCAACTTTCCCACCAACCTTCTGTATCTTCTAGGATCATCAAACTCTTCACCTACATCCACACTTAACTTGGCATTGAGTTCCATAGGAGTCTCTGCTAGTTTAGAACCTAACAACCCTGTTTCTTCAAGTAGATCAAGAACATATTTCCTCTAACATAGGTTGATCCCCTGTTTTGACCTCGCAACTTCTATTCCTAAGAAATACTTTAGCTTCCCCAGATCTTTCGTATTGAAGTGGTCCTATAAGAATTTTTTCATCCTGTCAATTCCATTGTTGTCACTTCCAGTTATGACAATATCATCCACATACATGACTAGCAAGATTTTTCCATCTTTTGAGTTATAGCTAAACACAAAATGATCAACCTGACACTGTTTCATCCCAAAGGCCTTCACCACTTCACTGAACCTGCCGAACCATGCACGAGAAGATTGTTTCAGTCCATAGATTGCCTTTTTGAGCCTCCACACCTTACCAGCCTCCCCTTGAGCAACAAACCCTGGTGGTTGCTCCATATACACCTCCTCAACAAGATCCCCATGTAGGAAGGCATTTTTTATGTCAAGTTGTAGGAGAGGCTAATCATACATAGTAGCCAATGAGATCAACACCTGAACTGAACCAATTTTAGCCACAGGAGAGAATGTCTCCATATAGTCCACACCATATAACTGAGAATAGCCCTTGGCCACTAACCGTGCCTTCAATCGTTCCACACTGCCATCAGGCAGATGCTTCACTGTATAGACCCATTTACACCCAACAGTGTGCTTACCAGGAGGAAGGGTGGTGAGTTCCCACGTATGATTATGTTGTAGGGCAGAGAGTTCTTCTTCCATGGCTTGCCGCTACCTTGGAGAGGTAAGGGCTTCCTGTACTGTCTTGGGAATGGGAACCGATGAGAGTAATGATATAAACTTGCAATGAGAAGCATAAAGGTGAGCAGTGGAAACATAGTCTAAAATGGGAAGAGAAGTACAAGTATGTTTACCTTTCCGCAAAGCAATAGGGAGATGAAGATCTGAGGGAGAAGGAGCAGTAGCAGGATCTGTCGACGGGTGCTGAAGTGGAGGAGGAGCCGAAGCACTTCTGTGGGTATACACTTGAGTAATTGGCGGCCTCTCTGTAGTAACAGGCATATGATGTGCATGTACAGTAGGAGTGGGAGCTACGGGAAGGGGGTCCACAACCGGAACAGGAAGAGGAACCACAGAGGGAGAAGAAGAGACCCCGGCATCGGAGAAAAAAGTAATTGATTCAAAGAAGGTGACATCAGGGCACACAAATGATTTATGAAACTTAGGGTTATAACACTTGTACCCTTTCTGAGTCCTTGAGTAGCCAAGAAAAATACACTTCGTAGCTCGAACATCTAGCTTGTCTACTCTAGGCCCCAAGTGTTGAACAAAACAAACACAGCCAAAGACTCTTGGGGTGAGAGGAAAGGGAGACAAGGTGGGGAACAACACGGAGAAAGGGGATTGACTTCCAAGGATTGACATGGGCATCCGATTTATCAAAAAACAGGATGTAAGAACAGAATCACTCCAAAAATACTTTGGGACATGCATATTGATCATCAAGGACCGAGCAGTTTCAAGAAGATGTCTATTTTTCCGTTTAGATACACCGTTTTGTTGTGGGGTGTAGGCACAAGAAGTTTGATGAATTATTCCATGATGGTTTAGGTATTGCTGAAATGATGAGGATATGTATTCTTTGGCATTATCGGAGCGAAGTATTTTCATATGAACACCAAATTGAGTGCGTTTTCAGCATGAAATTTCTGAAAAATAGAGAACAATTCACTACGGTCTTTCATAAGATAGATCCATGTCATCCTTGAAAAGTCATCAACAAAGATTACCAAATACTTAGACCCATTGTATGAAACCACTTTAACTGGACCCCATACATCAGAATGAACTAAAGCAAAAGGATTTGAGACACGACTATCAATTCTTTGACTAAATGAGACTCGATGATGTTTTCCCAACTGGCATGACTCACAATCTAATGATGAAACATGACTCAAGGAAGGAACTAGCAGCTTCAAAGCCTTGAGAGAAGGATGACCCAGTCTTCAGTGCCATTGGAGATGAGTAAGAGACAACTGAAAAGCCATTGGAGGGCCACCACCATCAAGTTAATACAAACCACCGGCTTCATGCCCTCCACCAATCTTTGTCCCCGTCTTGAGATCCTGAAACACACAAGAAGAAGGATAGAAGGTTACAGAACAATTAAGGGACTTGGTTAATCTGCTAACGAACATAAGGTTAAAAGGGAACTTAGGAACATGTAGAGAAGATGGGCCGAATGGCCCATAGGTTGTTTATTCTTTCTTGTTATTTATGTTTCTTTTCTGTAATGGGCCTTATTCTGGGCCCATCCTGTCTATATTAAGTTCTTTGTAAATTCTTGCTCACCTAAGGGCCTCCTTGTAATTATTCAAATATATCTTAATAAAAGAATGTTAGGGTGCTGAGAGAGTGTAGGTTCGAAACTCTCATTCTCAGACCCTCATTGCTGAACTCTCAAGCTCTCCTCTCTTCAGTTTTCTTCATGCTATCAGAGCATATCTGAACCTGAATATCATAGGGCTGGAAGCTTAGTCACATACTGCCTGATTCTTGGAGGTCAATGGACGAGCCCAAGACTAGAATCTCTTGGGGAAGGGGTTCGGTGGCCAGGAAGAATCAGAGAAAAGAAAAGGGGGGGGGGGGGGGAAGGAGAAGGGGAACAGCTCGGTTCTGTTTCCAAATAGTTGGGCCGAACCTATGGTTGTTTGAGGACTGTTAACAGCCCTCAAAGATTGCTGTAAGTGATCAAATTATAACTTAGGTCAAGGGTTTGATGGGCCATTACATAGACCAATTCGGCCCATACTTAAAAAATCCAGATTGGATTAGATTAAAGCAAGAGAAGCCCACTCAGTTTTGGACAAGCATATGGGCTAAACTGCTTTTTTGCAGTTGGTCCTATATACCAAGTTAGCATTGATACCAATTAGAAAAGTTTAACCTGTGGAGATACTCTCTTGAGACGAACCACCAGAAACTGCATTGCCAACAAGGTCCCAACATGTCTCTTTGGCATGTTTGGTCTACCACAATGAGAACACCTTAACTTATCTTTGTCAACTTCCTCAGCTCTCTTCATCCCTACACCACCCTTTTTATTTCCATTCCCTTGGGTAAGAGAGCAACCTGCTACTCCCCCTCTGGAGGATTCATGGTTATCCTCCTACTTTCCTCTGACTGAACCAGAAAGTACACTTCCTAAAGTGATGGGAGCTCCTTACTCCCTAAAATTTCAACTCTAATGGGCTCATAACTAAGGTTAAGACCAGCCTAGAAGGCAAGCACGAACTGCTGGTTCACAAGTTTTTTATACTCTCTTGCATTTGACTCATTCTTTTAATCAACTGTTTGATAATAATCAAGTTCCTTCCACATCAAGGTAAGGGAAGAATAGTAGGATGACAAACTTTTCTCCCCTTGTTTACAAGTGGATGACTCAACCTAAAGTTGATAAATACGAGCATAGTATCCCTGCTTAGAAAAAAATAGCCTTAGCTTGATCCCAAATCTCCTTTGTTGTATTAGATCACATAAAGTTCGTCCTCAGGCTAGGGCAAATAGAGGTAACAAGCCAAGACATAATCAAATAATTGTCTTAATCCCACTTATCACGAGTAGGACCAACCTCCTTGGGTTGAGGAGCATCACCAAACAAATATCCAATCTTTCCTCTTGAGCCCATATACAGTTTAACACTTTTTGACCACTCCAAGTAATAGCTACAGGGAAACTCCAACTTTCAGCCCCTGGACCATATTCTGACTTCTGATGACTTTGGTCCTTTGGATATGATTGGATCATTAGTAGACATTGCCAAACACAACAAAATGCAACAACCACACTTAAAACTTGTACCAAAAGATGAAAGCAGCAACAACAAAGGAAAAACAGGACTGTCTGTCTGCTAACAGCACACATAGCAGCTAGAAGACACAGAACTTCTTACACAATGATCAAATCAGTAGTCGAAATAACTTCAAACACCACCAATCCAAAAAAGAAAAGAAAAACACATCCATCTGATTCTCACAACTTATATACTACCAAAAGCTTGACCTTTTGATAGTACAGCCACAAGTGCCACCACCATCCAGATAGTATAGTCCTCCAGCTTCATGCCTGCCATCAATCATCCTCCCCATCTTGAGATCCTGCCATCAATGCCTTGGTTAATTTACAAACAGACAAGAGACTAAAGGGGAATTTAGGAACATAAAGAACTGAGGGTAATGATGAATCAAGAGTTACATTGCCAGTACTAGAAACTGAGGAAGTAGTACCATCGGCCAAAGTAATAAATAGATTGTGACGTGGAAGAGTGGTAAGGGAGGAAAACACATATGGAGACCCAGTCATATGGTCTAAGGCTCCAAAGTCAATAGTCCATGTAGATGGTTTGGACTGAGAAACTAGACACATAATACATGATTTGGCAAGGATCACAATACCACTAGAAGAAGATGATAGACATTGTTTTTCATACTCCTTGTATTATAAAAACTAACTCCTTGTCTTTTCCTGTTGCAGAAGTAGATGTATCATTGATAGTAGATTCCTCCCCAAATAGATGCATGATTAGCCCATGTGGAAGGAGGACCATGTGTCCCTCTCTCCCTCAATGATTTCACTCACGAATAAAGCCACGTCCACCAGTATCTCATCCTCAAACACCACTTCCATCCCTACCACCTATCTGTCCACCTCTACCACCACCCCTTACTCCAGTACCTCTGCCACGTATACCTCCTCTTCCACCTCTATTAGCTGCCATAGCTGAGTTTTCGGTTATTGAGGTAGAATCAACATGTGAAGTAGAAACTCTCCTGACCATAGTCGATTATAATCAAACCCTTTTTGAAGATTGATTATAGAAGGGAAAAAGTTGTCCATGGCGTTCAGTAACAGAGTTCTCTAATCAGTTGTGTCAATATGCTCTGATACCATCTTCAAAATAAATAAAAATAGAATAAAATAAGTGGTAAAAATAGTAGAAGTCTCCCCTAGAAGTCTCAGTCTGAAAGAGAAAGAGTAGAGATAGACGCAAGAAGAAGTGAAGAACTAGGGCTGAAAGTAGTAGACATCGAGAGTCTGTTCATCTCTCTAACTGCCGCCCACTTTTATTGATTTACTAATAAATATCAAATTAAAACTTTACCCCTAACTAACAAAGAAGAGAAATATAACATAACATAATATGAAATCCCAACTACGCCCCTACTGACCGTAAATAGAAAATAAGATAAATAAAGACACTTCAACAGTATAAAATTATAAATCCATTACAAAAGAAATATATCAAAATTAAGCACCAAGTTATTCTTTTGTAGACCATGTATCATTTTTCCTTACCAATTATTAGGTATGTTGCTGAGTTTTTCATCATCAGTGTTCTTCCAATAGCGCAAAGACCACAGTAATTCTTTTGTAGACCATTTTCCTGTACCATTTACCATTTTTCTCTGATCATATGAAATCCTCTGCGTTAGCTATGCTTACCTAATCAGTGAAGTTTGTTGTAGATTCATGCCCACTTTATGTTCATACCATGCAATCTAGTATTTGAAGTTGTTTGTTTTATTTGTTTGGCTTTATTCAGGTTAACAAAATATGGGAAGAACTGGAAGGATACAAAAAGAAGCTCGCCCAAGCAGAAGCCGTATTTGCAAAATCAAAAACAACAAGCAAACCGGAAGGAAAAAGACCAACAAACAGAGTTGGCTTCCTTGGTCTCATAGGACGAAAAGTAGACACAATAAATTACTGCAATGAGAAGATCAAAAAACTTACCCCAAAACTAGAGGCTGAACAGAAGCTGACCATCAGAGAGAAACAGCTATCTGCTGCCTTTGTCTTCTTTAATAACAGGTTGGCTGCAGCTTCTGCAGCTCAGTCACTTCATGCCCAGATGCTTGACACGTGGACTGTGATAGAAGCCCCTGAACCCCGCCAAGTAATATGGAGTAATCTTAAAATGAAGTTCTATTACAGGCAGATACGGCGGTATATGGTGTATGTTGTAGTGGCATTGACCATATTCTTCTACATGTTCCCAATTGGTTTCATCTCTGCATTCACAACTGTGAAGAATCTGGAGAAGCTCCTGCCATTTATGAAGCCAATTGTGCATCAACAAGTGGTTAAGACAATTTTGGAAGCTTATCTGCCTAATATTGCACTTATTGTATTCTTGGCATTGCTGCCAAATTTTCTTATGATTCTATCCAAGGCTGAGGGGATCCCTTCTGAAAGTCATGCCGTAAGAGCTGCCTCGGGAAAGTATTTCTGTTTCACTGTCTTAAATGTATTTATTGGAGTTACAGTTGGTGGCACCTTGTTTAGTGCATCTGAGACCCTTGAGAAGGATCCCAACAGTATTGCCAATATGCTTGGAGTTGGCCTACCTAGAAATGCGACCTTCTTTCTGACCTTTGTGGCTTTGAAGTAAGTTTTTTTTTTTCCCTTCTCCATTCCTTTTCTAATAGTTGACTTTCTCCACCCAAGAGAAAATAATTTTCAGATTTATCTTAATAATGTGACCTTGAATCTTAAATTTAGAGCGATTGCACAAATATAAAGCATCAAATATAGGTAGGGAATATAAAGGTCCATACTACTGTATCATAAATTCCCATTAGTTCTTTTCTCCATATTGGGATATCTTTCTATTTTTCTTTCTCTTTTTTGTCTTACCTATTTTACTCTATTTATTTTAGTATATGTGTGCACCGATTTAGAATAATTAATTAGAGTACATATACTATAAATCAATTCAGCATAGAATAAGCTTCTTTAGTGAACACATCTGACAACTGATTTGTCTTCACAAAGGGAGAAAAACTTCACCAAACATGATTCCTTTTCATATAAAGTGGAGATAAACCTCAATATGCTTTGTCCTTCTATATTGCACTCAGTTGTGACTTGTGAGAATATTAAGCACCACTTTATTATCACAATAAGCACCAATGGCTTCTTTATTGGTATATTCCCAACTATTCAAGTAGTGATCACAACTACAAGGCCTTTGATACTCCATGCGCCATGGTTCTACATTCTACCTTTGCACTAGATTAAGCAACAATTGACTGCTTTTTACTTCTCCATAAACCATGTTTCACTCCTAATATCATGTATGACTTGAATTTCGGTAACTCCATAAAATTTTGGGAACAAACCTGGGTGGGGAGTGCCCCTCTAAAGGATCAGTTTCCGTCTTTGTATGCTCTTTTTGATTTGAAAAATGAGCCGATCTCGTCTTTCACCACCCCGTCTTCTTCCACTTCTGGGATTGGGTGGAACTTTGGTCTAAGAAGGGATTTGAGGGACTCAGATTTCAACTGTATTTCGAGCCTTCTTGCACTTCTTGATAATGTTGTCTTAGACCCCACTAGGGCGGATTCTAGAATTTGGACACCTACCCCCAATGGCATTTTCTCTTGTGCTTCGTTCTTCAAAGTCTTAAGTCAGTCCACCAGTCCTACCTTGTCCCCTTTCCCTGTTGGTGAGGTTTGCTGCAAAGCTATACCTCCTAGGGTTGGTAGTTTTTGTTGGGAAGCCTATATGGAAAGAATCAACACTAGTGATCTACTCCAAAAGAAGAGACCCAATACTTTCTTGTCACCTCAGTGGTGTGTTCTGTGTAAAGCAAATGGGGAGACTAGTTTTCACCTAATGGTGTCCTGCCACTTTGCGAGGTCATTGTGGGATTGGGCTTTCTCCTTATTTGGATGCAGCTGGAATCCCCCATCAGACATGTAGGGCCTTTTCTCACCTTCCTTTTTCAAGTGGCAGTTAAAAAGGGGAAGGACAATGTGGAGAGGACTAAGGGCTGCAGTATGTTGGACACTGTGGGAAGAAAGAAACTCCAGGATATTCTCAGAAACTCAGAGAGGAACAATAGATATGAGGGCTATCATACATTTTAGGGCGGTATAGTGGCTGAAATCTTTGGAAATATTCACAGATTACACTGTGGATGACATGTTGAGGATGTGGGGTGAAATTGCAAATTGCACACAGACCAAGTCAGTAATGAGTGTGGCTTGGACCCTCCCACCTAGTGGGTTCTTGAAATTAAACTTTGATGGATGCAGTAGGGGAAACCCGGGACAATCAGGGATCGAGGGTTCTTTTAGAGATGAAAATGGGGTCATCTCTGCTATGTTCTCAGGCCCAATTGGAGTGGGTGACTCCCTTAGAACTGAGATATGTGCAGTTATGGATGGAGCCCGGAAAGCTAAGGAATTGAACATCAAGAAACTTATAATTGAAGGGGATTCAAAGGTGGTGATAGGGTGGCTGACTAAAGATCAAAATGATTTATGGAAGTATAGTAATGAGAAGAGGAAATTCAAATGGCTGGTGCGGGAGAAGGAAGTTAAGACATGTTGGATTAAAAGATCAGCTAATTACCTAGCTGATGGTTTTGCAAAACAAGGGGCAGAAAGGGATTTTTTGTTTTGGGCTAAGCTGTAACGTTAGTGTCTTTGTATCTTTGCTTTTTCTTTTTTCATTCTTGAAGTTCTTTGTGACTCTTGGAAGATAAGTGTGTTTGTCTTCCACTTGTAAATTTTCTACTGATGAATTAATGAAAGTGTTATTGATAAAAAAAATGATATTACCCCTGAAGAAAACTGAAGAGAAGAGAGTTGAGGGTTCGACAATGAGGGTCTGAGAAGAGGGTTTTGAACTCTTGCTCTCTTAGCCCCCTAACACTATTTTATTAGATATATTTGAATAATTACAAGGAGGCCCTTAGTTGGGCAAGAATTTACAAAGAACTTAGTATTGACAGGATGGACCCAGAATAAGGCCCATTACAGAAAAGAAACATAAATAACAAGAAAGAATAAACAACCTACAACCTATGAGCCATTCGGCCCATCTTCTCTACACTCCCCCTCAAGCTGAGCATAGATGTTAATCATGCCAAGCTTGCTGGTATCATGCTGAAGTTTTGTCTTGGGAATGCCTTTGGTGAGAAAATCTGCCAACTGTCCTTCAGATGTGAAGAAAGGAAGACACACTTCACCCGAAGGGACCCTTTCCCTAATGAAGTGTCGATCAACTTCAATATGCTTGGTTCTATCATGTTGCACTGGGTTGTGAGCAATGTTGATGGCAGCCTAATTATCACAGTACAACATCATTGGTTTGTCATATTCAACTCCAAGTTCTTCCATCAAAGATTTTAGCCATAATAATTCAGAAACCTCATGTGCCATGGCCCTGTATTCTGCTTCAGCAGAAGACCGAGCAACAACTTATTGTTTCTTGCTTCTCCAAGAAACAACATTACCAGCTACCAAGCTGCAATACCCAGAGATAGATCTTCTGTCATCGATGTTCCCGGACCAGTCAGCATCGGTGTAGGCTTCAAGTTTCATATGACCATGCTTGGCAAACAGAATACCCTTTCCTGGGGAGCCCTTCAAATAACATAGGATTCTCTCTGCAACTGCCATATGAGTGTCTCGGGGAGCATGCATGAATTGGCTAATGCAACTGACTGCATATGCAATATTTGGCCGAGTCATGCATAGGTACAAAAGTTTCCCAAGAAGTCTCTAAAAGATTCCTTTGTCTTCTAACAATGTCCCTTATGAGGCTAAGAGTTGATGACTCATATCAATAGGAGTAGCAATTGGTCTAGCACTCATCTTTCCAGTTTCAGAGAGCAAGTCAAGAACATACTTCCTTTGGGAGATAAGAATCCCATCCTTGAATCGAGCCACTTTTATGCCAAGAAAGTATCTCAATTCCCCCAAATCTTTAATCTCAAACTCTGTATGGAGAAAAAATTTTAGATCATGAATTCCTAAGGCATCATTACCAGTCACTACAATATCATCTACATACACAATGAGGTATACTGCCAGAGGTCCACTCCTCTTCACAAAAAGAGTATGATCGGACTGTGTCTGCACATAACCAAAGTTAACAAGGGCTGTTCTAAATCTCTCAAACCATGCTTTAGGGGATTGTTTTAGTCTATAAAGAGATTTCTTCAGCCTGCATACCTTCCCTTTCATATCAGTTCCATACATCCCTGGAGGAAGAGACATGTAAACCTTCTCATGTAATTTACCATTCAGAAATGCATTCTTCACATCCAATTGATAGAGGGGCCAACCATAGTGAGCAGCTAAAGATAGAAGAACCCTCATAGATGTCATCTTGGCAACAGGTGCAAAAGTCAAAAAATAATCAATCCCATATGTCTATGTATAGCCTTTTGCAACTAGCCTGGCCTTGTACCTTTCAATGGTGCCATTAGCTCTGTACTTGATAGTAAGACCCACTTGCAACCAACAGGATCCTTCCCCTCAGGCAAATCCACCACTTCCCATGTGTCATTCTTGTGTAGGGCATCGATTTCAGATCTCATAGCATCCCTCCCTTCTGGAATCTTAAGAGCTTCTAACACAGACCTGGGAATAGGATGAGAAGCAACAGAGGAGAGATAGGCAAAGTATGAAGGTGAAAGCAAACTATAAGAAAGGTGCTTGGAAATGCAGTGTGCAGTGCACTTCCGTTTTCCTTTTCTAACAGCAATGGGAATATCAAGGTCAGGGAAGGATGAATCCAAAGGTGCTGAAACAGTACCTGTTGTCTCTTCTGTGACTGGAAGTGTATGAGGCTCATGTATTATAGGAGAAACAACTTGCACATTTCTGGATCTTTGCCTTTGATACACCTTGGGATTGAGAATAGGATGAGGAGGTAGAGTACTGGGGCAAGGAGAGAATGACTGATCCACCCTTAATACATTTGAAGGAGAGGCAGACACATCAAGAGACTCAACAGGGACAGGAAGAGGAAGATCAAACACCTGTGTCAAATCCTCCCCCTGTGGACAATGTCCTTCTGGAGAGGAACCATAAAAGGGGGAAATCTCATCAAAGGTGACATCCATTGAGACATACCGATTGCCAGACTTTGGATCAAAACAACAATAACCCTTCTGTGTGGGGGAATAACCAACGAAGAAACACTTTTGAGCTTTGGGTTCAGATTTATGCCTTTGGACACTTGGAACATGTACGTAACAGGTGCAGCCAAAGACACGAATAGGAACAGGAAAAAGGTCCTTGTCCGGATGAAGAAGAGTGAAGGGAGACCTAAACCCCAAAACCCTGGATGGCATGCCGTTTATAAGGTAGGTAGCAGCAAGAACAGCATCACCCCAAAACCTAGTAGGAACATGTGAGGCAAATAAGATACTTCTTGCAACCTCAACAATATGCCTGTTTTTCCTCTTAGCAACCCCATTCTGTTCTAGGGTCCTAGCACATGAGCTTTGATGAATAACCCCCATGTCAGAAAGATAGCAGGATAGGTTTTTCTCAAAGTATTCTCTTGCATTGTCCGATCTGAAGATTTTAATCCTGGTATCAAATTGGGTTAGAACAAATTCATGGAATTGTTTTACAAGTCTTGGAACTTCATCACGGGATTTCATCAGGAATATCCAAGTGAACCATGAAAAGTCATCAATAAACATGATAAAATATTTGTAGCCACCCATGGAGGGTAAGTGGTAAGGTCCCCACACATCAGAATGCACAACATTAAAAGGAACAGAAGATCTTTTATTGCTCAAAGGATAATTGTTTCTACAATGCTTTGACAATTCACATGACTCACAATGAAGATTGGACAAACTAATTCTCTTAAACAGTTCAAGGAATAGATGACTCAAGGCAGAAAAAGACAGATGACCAAAACGACAATGACACAACATAATTCGACTAACAGACTCTGAAGAGACATATCCGAGAGCAACATTCCCAAGATGATCAGTGCATTGTCCCTGAGTATCAAGCAGGTATATTCCGTTCGCCTCATGGCCACTCCCACTCACCTTCTGAGACTCCAGATCCTAAAAAACACAGTAGGAAGGAAAAAAGGTTACACAACAGTTTAGTGACTTGGTTAAACTACTCACGGACAACAGATTTGTATTTAGTTTAGGTACATGAAGGGCAGAAGGTAGGTACAAGGAATCCGTAGCCTTGATGGTTCCCTTACCAGAGATAGGGGCAAGTGAACCATCAACTAAAGTGATTTTATCACGTCCAGGAAGTAAGTCATATGAAACAAACAAGGTAAACAGATTGGTCATATGGTCAGAAGCACCTGAGTCAATAATCCAAAGGATCTTGAGATTACCTGAAGAGGTAGCATGATTGGTAGAAGCCCTTATACCTGACTGAGCAAATGCTGAAGCAGTAGAATTTCTTGACGGGTTGGAAGGAGAGGTCACATCACTCAGCTGACTGATCATCTTCCCAAACTTTTCATATTCTGCTCTCATGGCTGCCAATTGTAAAGAAGCAGACATCTCTTCACTATCTGGCCCGACAACTATATTTGCACTTCCTGATCTTTTGCTATCATGTTTTTTTTTAAACCGAATGGGAACAAGATTAGGATGTAACTTCTAGCACTTGTCTTTGGTGTGCTTCGGCTTCTTGCAGTACTCACATATAACTTCTTTCTTTCCTGTGCCACTAGAAGTTCCAGCATTCCCTTTAGGTTTAATCCCCATATTGGCAAAGTGATCATTAATATCAGCCCTTTGAACCTGGACAGCCCTTCTGCTCTCTTCACTACTCACCAATGCATAAGCTTGTGACAAAGAGACACACTCCTTGGAAAGAATATTCTGTTTTGTGATATCATATTCTGGGTTTAGTCTAGTTAAGAACTCAAAAACCCTGTTCCTTTCAACCAATTTTCTGTAGGTCTCTGCATCATTGGTGGTGTCCCAAGTTACTGCTTCTATTAGGTCAATCTCTTGCCATAGGGACTTTAGGGTTGAGAAATATACAGCAAGAGGTTTCTCTCCTTGCCTTAAATTCTTTACATCACTTCTCAATTTATATGCCCGGGCCACATTGAGTTTTTGGGAATAGGTTTCTGCAACACTGTCCCAAATTTCTTTTGCTGAATTCATCCATAGGTAGTGTTGACTGATTTGTGGATGCATTGAGTTCACAAGCCACCCAATGACAGTGTAATTTTCTTGCATCCACTTCTCGTATGATGGATCATCTTCTGGGGGAGCCTTCTTACTCCCGGAAATGAACCCCCACTTTCCTCTACTACATACATGAATCTTTACTGATTGTGACCATGCCAGATAATTAGTTCCATCTAGTTTAACTGTGGCCACAGTCAATAAGGAATCACTTGGAGTCCCTTGAACCAGTCCATATTCAGCCTCACTTTTGTTTTCAAACTCTGAGGAGTACATCATGTAAACACTCCAAATATGATTTCAGATGACTTCTACAAGTATACTGAATAAGGACAAGCAATAACAGAGTTCAGTCGACCACAAGAAGGCAATACACTGAGTTCAGCCTTCAAGAAGTAAACAGAAACTTCTAGGCACTCAGCCGAAGTACCCTTTTCAAATCCGGACTTCAAAGTAAATACCACTTGGCACTCAGCCGAAGTACCCTTTTCACAAACACAGTGTGGGCAATAGAGACAACCCCACTGTCAAAAGAGAAAAGGCCTCAAGAACAGTTCGTACAAACCCTCAAAAAACATCCAGGTATAAGCAACAATCCACAGCCTTGTTACAGGGATGTTTTGGCAGTTTGACAGTCCAATAAGGAGTGAAAAACAGCCCAGAAATTTCTGGGTTAAACCAGATTCAATGGCAGCCGAAGGTAGTACAGAACAACCAAAGTATTTCGGACAGTTCAACAGTCCAAACACATTCAAAAGCAATACAGAACAACCAGAAGAAAACTGAACCCAGAAATCAGAGTGCAACTTACAGTTTCGAACCAGAAGAAAACTGAACCCAGAAATCTGAGTACAACTTACGGTTTTGGGCTTCAACAGAACCGAACTGTTCCTCTTCCCCTTTTTCTTTTCTCTGATTCTTCCTGGCCACCGAACCACATCTCCAAGAGATTCGAGTCTTGGGAACTTCCAATGACCTCCAAGAATCAGGCAACACGAGTCAAGCTTCCAGCCCTAGGATATTGAATTTCAGGTATGCTCTGATACCATGAAGAAAACTGAAGAGAAGAGAGTTGAGGGTTCGGCAATGAGGGTCTGAGAAGAGGATTTCGAACTCTTGCTCTCTTAGCCCCTACCACTGTTTTATTAGATATATTTGAATAATTACAAGGAGGCCCTTAGTTGGGCAAGAATTTACAAAGAACTTAGTATTGACAGGATGGGCCCAGAATAAGGCCCATTACAGAAAAGAAACATAAATAACAAGAAAGAATAAACAATGTACAACCTATGGGCCATTCGGCCCATCTTCTCTACAACCTCCAATGAAAGAACATTACCCAAAAGTTAAGCTTTTGTCTTCTAATGAACTTTCCCAACTTGTGTCTATGAAAATTTCCACCTCCATATTATCATGTTGTGAATTCCCTTGCCAAGATTCCCTTTTTAGTAAACAAAACTCCTCTTTGCATTTACTATGTACTATGATTAAAATCATTATCATCTAAGCCTTATCCCAGTTATATGGGGTTGCCACATGAATCTTGCTTTGCATGTTGAAAGTGTAAGGGCATTTATGTCCTTTCATGTTTTTTGTATTTGGGTGCCTATTCAAGGGCCCCTTTGTAATTTTCTTCAATATGTTAAGTGAAAGGATTTCAAGGTTTGAACAATAACACACCACAAGCTCTCGACAAAACCTACTTTAACTTGGTATCAGAGCATTGTAAGATCAAGGAGAGCATTAGGTTTAGTCGTGACTCATAGACAAACCTGCCGATGTTGGCACACTGCCAGTTCCGTACAGTCAGAGGCATCCATATGCGTTTCTGATGCCCATTGATGTGCCTCATTTTTAGAGGAATTTTGATATAGCTTTCATGGAGGTTTGAAGCTATTTATATTTTTCTTTGATTTTTTGGATGAAACTTGGCGAAAAATACAGATATTGAGTTGAGGGCTTGCATGCTCGCATGGTGGATTGGTTGCTGCTAAATCCTCTTGTGTTTGAATCGTGGTAAATTTCTGAGACTATAGGAAGTAGTCTCAGATTTTTTGGAGCCCTAAAACATTTATGGGAAATTTTTTCTTTCTCTATTTTGCCGCCAACACCTATTTTTCCTTGTTTTATTGTTATAGCTCGTGTTTAACCTTGAGGGAAAGGTGTTTGGATGTTCAGCCAGTGTTGGGATATTGTAGTGTTGGTGAGAAAGGTGTTTTTAGAGGGTTGGTGATCAATGGACTCACACAAAGATGTTTGCATACCTACCTATGTCCTCCCAAGAAGTAATGACAATGCCAAAGGGCATATTATTATTGTAAAACTTGATGGAAGAAATTTTCATGAATGGTCTCAGAAGAAAAACAGCCTTTTGAAAAGAAATGACAGTTTAAAAGGTTGCAGAAAATCAAAAGGAAGTAGCAGAAATCAGGTTTCAAGAAGAGAGAAGAAGAAGAAGGTGGTGGCAACTAGGGTTCAGAGAGAAATTTTTGAATATAACCTCCTTAGACCCCTAATTCCATTTCATTAAGTTAAACTTTAGTAATTTACAGAGAGGCCCCTAGTTGGATAGAAAATTAAAAAACAGCATAAGAAAGAATAAAGCCCAGATTAAGGCCCATTACTGCAAAGAACATAAAAGATAAAAAAGATAAATAGCCTATGGGCCATTCAGCCCATCTTCTCTATGCTCCCCCTTAAGCTGAGCATAGATGTCAATCATGCCAAGCTTGCCAGTACCATGCTGAAGTTTAGCCTTGGGAATGCCCTTGTGAGGAAATCATCTAACTGTCCTTCAAAAGTGATGAAAGGTAGACACACCTCTCCAGAAGCCACTCTTTCTTGAATAAAGTGTCTGTCAACTTCAATATGTTTAGTTCTGTCATGTTGCACTGGACTATGAGCAATGTTGATGGCAGTCTGATTACCACAGTATAACATCATTAGCTTATCATGCTCAATACCCAGTTCCTCCATCAAGGATCTTAGCCACAATAGTTCAGAGACTCTATGAGTCATGGCTATATATTCACCTTCAGCTGAAGATTGGGCAACCAAGAGACAATGTTACCTGTCACCAAGCTACAGTACCCAGAGGTAGATCTTCTGTCATCAATATTTCCAGCCCAATCAGCATCCGTGTAGGCTTTAAGTTTCATATGGCCATGCTTAGCAAATAGAATTCCCTTGTTAGCTTTGGCTATGTACAGAAACAATCTGATCATGCCCTCTTTTTAAAAAGGAGAGGATCCTTGGCTATTTACCTGATTGTGTATATATATGATATTGTTGTGACTGGTAATGATGTATCAGGGATTAATGATCACAAATCTTTCAAATCATGCCCTAGGGGACTGTTTAAGTCCATAAAGAGATTTCTTTAGTCTGTAGGCCTTCCCTTTCATATCTGTTTCATACATCCCTGGAGGAAGAGACATATAGACCTACTCATGTAACTCTCCATTCAAAAATGCATTCTTTACATCCAACTAATAAAGTGGCCTGTTTGAGTGTGCAGCTAGAGATAACAGAACACTCACAGAAGTCATCTTGGCAATAGGAGCAAAGGTCTCCAAATAATCAATCCCATATTTCTATGTATAACCTTTTGCAACCAGCCTAGCCTTGTATCTTTCAATGGTGCCATCAACATGATATTTGATGGTAAAAACCCACATACAGCCTATTGGATCCTTCCCTTCAGGTAAATCAACCACTTCCCAAGTGTCACTCTTGTGCAAGGCATTAATTTCTATTCCCATAGCATCCCTCCATTTTGGAATAGTAAGAGCTTCTGACACAGACCTGGGAATTGGGTTAGAAGCAACAGAAGAAAGGTAGCCAAAATATGAAGGAGAGAGCAAACTATAAGAAAGGTGTTTGGAAATGCAATGTGCAGTACACTTCCTTTTTCCTTTCTTAATAGAAATATGGATATCAAGGTCTGGAAAGGATGACTCCAAAGGGGTTGTATCAGTACCTATTGTCTCTTCTCTGACTAGAAGTGTAAGAGGGTCATTTGTTGTAGGGGAAACAATCCGCTCACTTCTAGTTCTCTATTGTTGGTACAACTTGGGATTAAAAAGAGGACGAGGAGGTAAAGGAGGTAGGAACACTGGAATGAGAATGAAATGATTGATCCTCCCTTGACTCATCTGAAGGAGGAAGAGTCTCAATAGAAGACTCAATTGGGATAGGAAGGGGGAGAGCAAACAACTATGACAGATTCTCCCCCTTTTGACAATGCCTCTCATGAGAAGAATCATAAAAGGAAGAGAGCTCATCAAAGGTGACATCCATTAAGACATACCAAGTGCCAGTCTTCGGATCAAAACAACAATAACCCTTTTGTGTGGGGGAATAACCAAGGAAGATACACTTGTGGGATTTTGGTTCAAATTTATGTCTTTGGACACTTGGGATATGTACATAACAAGTGCAGCCAAAGACACGGAGAGGAATAGGAAAAAGATCCTTGCTCGGATGAAGAAGACTGAAGGGAGAATTAAACCCCAAAACCTTGGATGGCATACAATTGATTAGGTAGGTTGCAATGAGAACAAAATCACCCCAAAATTTTGTAGGGACATGTGAAGCAAATAGGATACTTCTTGCAACTTCAACAATATGCTGATTTTTTCTTTCAGCAATTCCATTCTGTTTTGGGGTCCTAACATAGGAGCTTTGATGAATAACCCTCAAATCAGTGAGATAACAGGACAAGTTTTTCTTAAAATATTCTTTTGCATTGTCGGATTTGAAAATTTTAATTATGGTATGAAACTGGGTTAGAACAAATTCATGGAATTGCCTCACAAGTCTAGGAATTTCATCACGGGACTTCATAAAAAATATCCAAGTGAACTGAGAAAAGTCATCAATGAACAAGATAAAATATTTGTAGCCACCCATGGAAGGTAAGTGGTAAGGCCCCCACACATCAAAGTGCACAATATGAAATGGAGAAGAAGATCTTTTATTACTCAAAGGATAACTGCTTCTACAATGTTTTGACAATTCACACGACTCACAATGAAGACTGGACAGACTAATTCCCTTAAACAGTTCTGGGAATAATTGACTTAATGCAGAAAAAGAAAGATTATGATGGACTTTGTAGATGTAGACCCAAAAGTAGCTTTTCCAAGTTGTCCATGGCTCTGTCCATGAGTGTCCAACAGACATATTCCATTCCCCTCATGGCCATTCCCATTCACTTTCTGAGACTCTAGATCCTGAAAAGCACAGTGGGAAGGAAAGAAGGTTACACAACAGTTCAATGACTTAGTTAGGCTACTTACAGATAACAAATTTGTATTTAGCTTGGGTACATGAAGAGCAGAAGGAAGTATCAAGGAATTTGTAGCCTTGATGGTTCCCTTGCTGGAGATAGGGGCAAGAGAGCCATCGGCTAGGGTGATTTTGTTATGGCTAGGAAGTAAATCATAAGAAACAAACAAAGTGGAAAGGCTGGTCATATGATCAGAAGCACTAGAATCAATAATCCAAAGGATCCTACGATTACCTAAAATAGTTTCGTGATTGGCAGAAGTCTGTATACCTGAATGAGCAAATGCAGAAGAGGTTGAATTTCCTGGAGGGTTGGAAGAAGAGGCCACACCCTCTAGGTGACTGATCATCCTTCCAAACTTCTCATACTCTGCCTTCATAGCTGCTAACTACTCACTAGCTATCATCTCTTCAGTTAGGTATCTGTCACTATCTGGACCAGTAGCAATATTGGCACTCCCTACCTTCATATTATTAGAATTCTTTTGAAACCGAAGAGGAAGAAGCTCAGGATGCAATTTCCAACACTGGTCTTTAGTGTGTTTTGGCTTCTTACAGTACTCACGAATAATTTATTTATTCCCTAAGCTACTTGGAGTCCTTGCAACTCCCTTGGGTTTCACTCCCATATTAGCAAAGTGATCATTTAGACCAGCCCCTTGAGCTGGACAAGTCTCCTGCTTTTTTCACTACTTACCAAGGCATATGCTTGAGACAATGAAACACTATCCTTGGATAGTGTATTTTGCTTTGTGATGTCATACTCCAGATTCAGCCCTGTCAAAAACTCAAACACCCTGTTTCTCTCAACAAGTTTCTTGTAGGTCCCAGCATCATTAGTGGTGTCCCAGGCTACAACTTCAATCAAATCAATTTCTTGCCATAAAAACTTTAGTATTGATAAATAAGCAGGTAAAGGTTTCCCCCCTGTCTCAAAATTTTCACATTACTCAGCTTGTAAGCCCTGGTCACACTTAATTTCTGGGAATAGGTTTCAGCAACACTATCCAAAATTTCCTTTGCTGTATTCATCCAGAAATAGTGTTGACTAATCTACGGTTGCATTGAGTTCACAAGCCATCCAATAATAGCATAATTTTCTTGCATCCATTTTTCATATGATGGATCATCTTCCAAAGGAGCCTTTTGCCCCAGGAGATAAAACCACATTTGCCTCTACTGCAAATATGAAATTTTACTGATTGTGACTAAGCCAGATAATTATTTCCATCTAACTTGACTATGGTCACAGCCAGTAGAGAGTCTATAGAGGCTCCCGGAACTTGTCTGGATTCAGCAACATGCTTGTTTTCAACTTCTGAAGGGTTCATCTTCTTAAAATACTTTGAAAATAACTTCTAAAAACTTTGAATAAAAACAAATGAAGACAGAATAAAAAACTGTGTTGTGAGCCAACCTTTATGCAGCCGTACCAGCTACCTGCGTCACACCCAGAAGCCGGAGAAATAGAGAAATCTCAGCCGATCCTTGTAGACTTCACAGAACACAAATCCACTTGAATCGATCTTCAAGGTGAAGGATGAGCAGACTTTCAGTCACTGAGCGCCTAGGTCAAACTCTTTGTGGGGCCCACAATCAAATTTCTCCAGAAAATTAGGGTTTCGGGCAACACACTTGAATCTGTCAGGAGGACGACAAAATCGGTCCCCTTCTCTCCAAAAACCACTAACAACTGGGCTGAAACAGGTTTCTTTAACTATTCATACGATTCAGTTCTCCATACACACTGTGTATGGGGAAAAAGAGGTGAAAAAAGGAAAAGTCAAGCCTGCTCTGATACCAAGAAGAAAAACAACCTTTTGTAAAGAAAGGACTGTTTAAAAGATTGCAAAAAATCAAAAGGAAGTAGCAGAAATCAGGTTTTAAGAAGAGAGAAGAAGAAGAAGAAGGTGGTGGCAACTAGGGTTCAGAGAGAGAGATTTCCAAGCATAACCTCCTCTCTTACACCCCTAATTCCATTTCATTAAGTTAAACTTTAGTAATTTACAGAGAGGCCCCTAGTTGGGCAAAAAAATAAAAAATATAACATAAGAAAGAATAAAGCCCAGATTAAGGCCCATTACAGCAAAGAACATAAAAGATAAAAAGGAGAAACAGCCTATGGGCCATTCGGCCCATCTTCTCCATAGTCTCTGTTGGAAGATTTCTGTAATTATGTATTATATTTGATTTTGTGCTATTTTAAGTAGTTGAGAGATTTGTGAGTTGTACAAATTTTTTAGGAATCAGCTTTATCTTCCCTTTAATTAGGGAGATTTGTTACCTAGTTTGTATCCTTTAATTAGGGAGATTTGTTACCTAGTTTGTTTCCTAGAGAGAGCTATAAATTTCGATGTACAGAAGCATAATGAGATATCCCATTCTTCATATCTTTCTGTCTCTTCTTTATGGTATCAGAGCAGAAAAGACCTAGGGTTTGTTTCTGCATTTCTGTCCCTAAAAATGTTTGAAGTCACGTCCAGTTCTCAGCCTTCTCAGCCTGAGCCTCAGATTGTCCGGAATCTGCCTGAAAATCACTCTATTCAGATCACTACAATCCGATTAAATGGTGATAACTTTCTCCGGTGGTCACAATCTGTTCGCATGTATCTCAGAGGGAGAGGGAAAATTGGCTATATCACAGGAGACACGAAGAAGCCTGATGTGAAGGATCCAGCCTATGCTGTTTGGGATGCTGAAAATTCCATGGTGATGACTTGGTTGGTTAACTCCATGATTGAAGAGATAGGTGCAAATTATCTCTGCTATTCTACAGCCAAGGAATTATGGGACAATGTCTCACAGATGTACTCTGATTTGGAGAATCAATCCCAGGTGTACGAATTATCTCTACAACTTGGAGATATTCGCCAAGGTGAGAACTCTGTGACTAAGTATTTTAATTCTCTTAAGAGAATTTGGCAGGACCTGGACTTATTCAACGATTACGAGTGGAAGTCATCCGATGACTGCAATTATCACAAGAAGATGGTGAATGTTGGCCGAGTCTTCAAGTTTCTTGCAGGTTTAAACGTTGAATTCGATGAGCTTCGTGGCCGAATTATTAGAAGAAACCCTCTGCCCCCAATTGGTGAAGTATTTGCAGAAGTACGTAGAGAAGAAACCCGGAGACAAGTGATGCTTGGAAAGAAGGCTGTAGGTACAACCGGACCTGTGGAAGAGTCAGCCCTGATTATTTCCGAGGCCCAAGTCAGTCGAAAGTCAGCCCAAAATCAGCGGGTTGGAGACAAGAATAACCTACGCTGTGACTACTATGGGAAACCTCGCCATACCCGAGAGAATTGCTACAAACTGCACGGGAGACCACCCAATTGGAGGGTGAACAAACCTGGTGGACAAAATATACCTACAGCAAACGAGGCTGAATCATACCTACAGCAAACCTCGCCATACACTATGGTAGTCTTTCATCTATTGCAGGCAAAGGAAACATTAAAATTTTAGAAAAAATTACTCTGAAATCTGTTTTACATGTTCCAAAACTTGCCTGCAATCTTCTTTCTGTCAGTAGATTGTCGAAAGATACTAACTGCTCCATTCTTTTTCTTCCTTCCACTTGTGTTTTCCAGGACTAAAACTCGGGGAAGACAATTGGAACTGCTAGAGAGATAAATGGACTCTACTACTTTGATGAAACCTCTACTGGTAATAAAAAAGTTCATGGTTTAAGTAGTACGAGTTCAATCCCTGTCTGTGATCAAGTTATATTATGGCATAGAAGATTAGGACATCCTAGTTTTCCATATCTCAAACATTTGTTTCCTAAAGTGTTTAAAGGAGTTGATTGGTCAAAACTTCATTGTGAGTCTTGTCATTTGGCTAAAGATCATCGTGCTTTATTTCCAATAAAACCATATTCTGCTTCAAAACCATTTTATTTGTTACATAGTGATGTTTGGGGCCCATCTAAGGTTAACACACTTTTTGGAAAAAAATGGTTTGTGACTTTTATTGATGACCATACAAGGGTATGTTGGGTTTACTTGTTGGAAAGGAAATCAGAGGTTGAACAAAGATTTAAAGAATTTTTCCTAATGATTGAAAATCAATTTCAAACCAAAATTGGTATTCTAAGATCAGATAGTGGGACTGAATACTTTAACAAATACTTAGGAGCATTTCTAACCGAAAAAGGTATTATCCATCAATCAACTTGTCGTGACACACCACAACAGAATGGAATTGCTGAAAGAAAAAATAGGCACCTTCTTGAGGTAGCTAGAGCCATCATGTTTTCTATGAATGTACCTAAATATCTCTAGGGAAATGCTTTCCTAATTGCATGTTATCTGATAAATAGAATGCCATCTCAAGTTTTAAAATATAAAACTCCTTTACAGAATCTAAAAAATTGTTTTCCCACATCTCGAATAACTACGGATCTTCCTTTAAAAGTGTTTGGTTGTGTCTGTTATGTGTATATACCAAATGTTTTTCGATCAAAACTGGATCCAAAAGCTGAAAAATGTGTGTTTCTTTGTTATGCATCTAATAAAAAAGGGTACAAATGCTTTAATCCAGTTACAAAGAAATTTTTTGAGAGTATGGATGTACACTTTGTTGAGGACCAACCTTTCTTTCAAAAAAATTATCTTCAGGGGGAGAACATAAGTAAGGAAGATAATTTTTGGGAAACTTTACCTATTCTAGAAGAATTTATACCTTTGATTAATTCTGATAAGCAAGGTTCGGAAACAATTGTTGAAAGAATGGAACCTAGTGATGGTACTCTTAATCCAAATTTGCCAGATACTACGTTATCAGAGACAGGGGGAGAAGTACTTCAAACGGATCACAATCCTCATCCTGAGCTTCAGTTTTATACCAGGAAGAAGTTTCACAAAAGTACTACTGTTCCAGTTGTTCCTACAGCAGAAGTCCAATCCAATTTGCCGAGTGAAGATCCTACAACTCAGAGTAATCCTTCTTCTACCCCTATTCCGTCTTTATCTAATGATTTGCCTAATCTGTCTTCTTCAGATCTTGACATTCCAATTGCATTTAGAAAAGGTACCCGAACTTGCACAAAACATCCTATTGCAAGATACTTGTCATATGAGAAATTATCACATACTCATAAAGCATTTGTGTCCAGGATTTCTAATCTGTATGTGCCAAGAACTGTTCAGGAAGCATTAGATGATCCAAAATGGAGGTTAGCTGTGATGGAAGAGATGAATGCTCTTAGAAAGAGTAATACATGGAGTATTACTGATCTACCCCATGACAAGAAGACAGTCGGGTGCAAATGGGTGTTTACAGTAAAGTGCAAGGCTGATGGAAGTGTGGAGAGATACAAAGCAAGACTCGTAGCAAAAGGATTTACCCAAACTCATGGTATAGACTACCAAGAGACTTTTGCTCCTGTTGCTAACATTAACTCTATCAGAATACTTCTTTCCCTTGCAATTAATTTTAACTGGCCACTTCGTCAGTTCGATGTCAAGAATGCATCTTGAATGGAGACCTAAAGGAAGAAGTATATATGGACCTACCACCAGGCAGTTCGATGTCAAGAATGCATCTTGAATGGAGACCTAAAGGAAGAAGTATATATGGACCTACCACCAGGTTTTGAAGAAAGTCTTGGAAGAGGCAAAGTTTGCAGGTTAAAAAAATCCCTATATGGGCTAAAGCAATCACCAAGAGCTTGGTTTGAACGATTTGGGAATGCAATAAGGCGGCACGGCTTCTCAAAAAGTCAAGTTGATCATACTTTATTTTTCAAGCACTCCACCGAAGGTAAAATAACTATTTTGATAGTGTATGTAGACGATATTATCATGATTGGGGATGATTTATTTGAAATCAACAAGTTGAAGATTAAGCTTGAGGCTGAATTTGACATTAAAGACCTGGGAAAACTTAAATATTTTCTCGGAATGGAGTTTGCAAGGTCCAAGGAGGGAATCTTTATCAACCAACGCAAATACATTCTTGATTTGCTTATTGTAAAGCTGCAAAAACTCCAATGGACCCAAATATGAAGTTAAAGGCAGTAACAGTAAATGAGGTGGTTGATCGAGAACGTTATCAAAGATTAGTTGGAAGACTAATCTATTTGTCACACACAAGACCTGACATAGCCTTTGCAATAAGTGTAGTAAGTCAGTTTATGCATTCACCTGGACCTACTCACTTTGAAGTTGTGTTCAGGATTTTGAGATATCTGAAAGGAACTCCGGGGAAAGGACTCTTGTTCAAAAATAGGGGTCATCTCCAAGTCGAAGCCTACACAGATGCAGATTGGGCAGGTGATATAAATGATAGAAGATCTACTTCAGGTTATTGCACTTTGGTATGAGGGAATTTGGTCAGCTGGAGAAGCAAAAACAGAGTGTTGTAGCAAGGAGTAGTGCAGAGGCAGAATTCCGCTCTGTTGCACATGGCTTTTGTGAAGTGTTATGGATCAAAAGGCTCCTAGAAGAATTGAAGGTTCCTACACCAACACCTATTAAAGTCTATTGTGATAACAAGGCAGCTATTTCCATAGCTCATAATCCGGTTCTACATGATAGAACAAAGCATGTAGAAGTGGATAAACATTTCATCAAGGAGAAGATAGATAGTGGTGTGATATGCATGTCCTACATACCCACCATGAGCCAAGTAGCAGACATTCTCACCAAAGGGCTTCCTAGGGCACAGTATGAGAACTTAGTTAGCAAGCTTGCCATGAGTGATATATTCATGCCAGCTTGAGGGGGAGTGTTGGAAGATTTCTGTAATTATGTATTATATTTGATTTTGTGCTATTTTAAGTAGTTGAGAGATTTGTGAGCTGTACAAATTTTTTAGGAATCAGCTTTATCTTCCCTTTAATTAGGGAGATTTGTTACCTAGTTTGTATCCTTTAATTAGGGAGATTCGTTACCTAGTTTGTATCCTTTAATTAGGGAGATTTGTTACCTAGTTTGTTTCCTAGAGAGAGCTATAAATTTCGATGTACAGAAGCATTATGAGATATCCCATTCTTCATATCTTTCTGTCTCTTCTTTAGTCTCAATCAGCTAAGCTTACAATCAAAGGAAAAGGTAAGCTTGGGTTTATTAGCGGTAAGGAAGCTAAGTCGAAGAATGAAGATCCAAATTATTCCAAATGGGAGCAGGACAATCTGCTAGTTATGTCATGGCTGGTATGCTCTATGCAGCTTTACATCATCCGCAACTATATGTTCCTTCCAACAATTAAGGACATTTGGGATAGGTTAACGACAACTGGTTTTCAAGTGAAGAATACTACTAGAATCTATTAGTTGTGAAGAGAAGCATGTAATATGTGATAGGGGGAGAAATCGGTGGCCATGTATTTTTCTTCCTTACATTCAGTTTGGGAACAAATGGATCATTTAGAGGCTTTGGAGTGGAAGGATCCTGTTGATGCTGAACAATACAAGAAGTACGTTGAGAAAAACCAAGTCTTTTATTTTCTTGCTAGACTAAATGCTGGTTATGACTTCACCATGCAACACATCCTTATTGCTGATATTTTGTCACTCTCCACAGCATATTCTCTGGTGCAAAATGAAGAGGGTGGGAGGAATACCATGATGCAAGTACCTGTTGTTGAACACACACCTCTTTGTCCACAAAACCCAAATAAAGTTCTAGTAAACTTGAAGAGGTAGTTTATGAATATTGCAAGAAGCCAAAGCACACCAAGGATAGGTGTTGGAAACTAAATTCCCACCTAAAGCCTGGGAAGTTTAAAACTGGAAAGAAGGTAAATGCTCGTGTTGCTATAGTTAGTCATGATTCTCAGACTCGCATGCTTGAGGGAAATTCTTCTACGTAGGCATCTACTCATGATAGCTCTAATGTGATGAAAAAATTGAGAGGCATCTTACTCCATCTTGAAAAGAGTGGGTTGCCTACATCTGCTAGTTCACATACACCTTCTAGTGCCTTCTCAAAATCAGTCATTGCACTTGTGTGTCATGCCTCATCCTCTATTTCTTGGATAATTGACACAAGAGCCAATGATTGGTATGCCTTCCTACTTTACCACTTATAAACTTTTTTCAAGGAAAGGTAAGATTATTGTTGTTGATGGATCTCAAACCCCAATTTCGGGTTTGGGTGAAGTTAAACTTACCAACAACCTTTCTCTAAAATATGTTCTCCGTGTCCCACAACTGTATAGAAATATCTTATCTATTAGCTTACTTGCAAAGTCTCATAATTGTTTTGTAACCTTCTCTCCATCTCATTGTCTCTCTGGATCTGAGTATGAGGAAGATGATTGGCAAAGGACATGAAGCCGATGGAGTTTATCTTCTTGACCAGTCTCCAAAGTTAAGATTAACGTGTCAGTCTAAGTCCTGTCATGATGAGAAACTAAGTCAATGGAAATTGTGGCACCACCGTCTTGGGCATGTGTCTTTTGGTTTAATAAAGTTTTTGTCTCCTAGTCTGATTGAATCCTTGTCTAGTTTTGGTCTACAATGTGAAGCCTATTAACTATCAAAGTAATGTAGAACCACATATTTTGCAAGTAACAAGAAAAGTAATGTTGCTTTTCATTTAATACGTACTGATGTTTGGGAACCTTATTCTATTCCATGTATGGGTGGTTATAAATATTTCATTTAATACGTACTGATGTTTGACTGCGATATACTTGGTTGTATTTGATGAAAAGCCGAGATGAAGTTCCCTTAATTATAAAAGGCTTCTTCAATGTGATGGAGACACAATTTGAAAAGAAGATTAAGATTATCAGATCTGACAATGCCAAGGAATACTGTGAAAAGCACTTATAAACTTTCTTTGAAGAGAAAGGAGCAATTCACCAGAGTTCATGTCCTCATACCCCCAACAAAATGGGGTATCAAAGAAGGAAAGTAGACATGTGGTTCATGTCCCAACTTGGTTTTGGGGGGATGCTATTCAAACAGTTGTATATCTTATTAATAGACTTCCCTCGTGGACCCTTCATCTCCGGTCTCCTCATCAGCTTCTTTTTTCTAATGAGGATACTTTCCATCTTCCTCTTAAGGTCTTTGGGTGTGTCTGCTTCGTCCATGATGTGAGTCCTTCTTGGTTGAAATTTGATCCGAAGTCTATCAAGTGTGTCTTCTTGGGATATTCTTCAGTCCAAAAAGGGTATCGTTGTTATGACCCTTGCTCTAGAAAAAGGTATGTTTCCAAAGATGTCACATTCTTAAGTCTACTCCCTTCTCCTCCTCTCGTCCTTCTCTTCAGGAGGAGAATGTTAGTGAAGATCGGACTCCTTTTTGTATGTTTATTCCTAATCCGTTTGTAACTAATGTTGTCAACCATTCTCCTTCTCCTTCTCTTCCTCCTCCTAGTAGTAGCAGTAGTACTCCTATTCCTCGGTTTTGGCACCAATGGTTCATCAAACAGAAAAAGAGGATAATTCCAGAAATTGAATGTCCATTACAATTTGACTTCCCGGACTCAAGTAATTTGGATTCTAAACCTCTTCCTGTTTCTGATGCTTGTGTTGAACCTGTTACTGAGTCTCTTAGTGTGGTTTCTAACCTTAACCTTCCTAATGCGGTTCCTAAAGCAAAAAAGGACATGTGCTAAATATCCTATCTCAAATTATGTCTCTTATAATACCTTATCTCCCTCTTATTGTGCCTATATCTCTTCCATTGTTTTTTGTTTTTATTCCTCACAGTGTTATTGAGGCAGTGCAGTTTCCTCATTGGAAGGATGCTATGAACCAAGAAATGGAAGTACCTGGGAAAAATCGGACATGGGAAATTGTTTCTCTTCCATAGGGCAAGGTTCATGTTGGATGTAAGTGGATTTACACAGTGAAGCATAAAGTTGATGACTCAATTAAAAGGTATAAAGCTCGGCTTGTGGCAAAAGGGTACACTCAGTATTATGGCATTGATTATCAGGAAACCTTTGCTCCAGTAGCCAAGATGAATTCAATTCGAGTTATCATGTCTCTTGTTGACCATTATTCTTGGGCCTTGTATCTAATAGATGTTAAGAATGTCTTCCTTAATGGTGACCTTCAGGAAGAAGTTTACATGGAACTTCCTCCCGGAGTGAACATCCCTAGGAATAAAGGAAAGGCTTGTCATTTGAAGATATCCCCTTATGGCCTTAAACATTCCCCAAGAGCTTGGTTTGATAGATTTAGAAAAGTTGCCTTAAAAATTGGCTTCTTACAATCTCAAGATGGCCATACCTTGTTTATCAGGAGAACAAATGGAAAAGTGACTATGTTGATGATATTGTTATCATAGGGGATGATATCTTTGGAATTGTTGAGCTAAAGTCTTTTTTTTTTTGCTACTGAATTTAAAATTAAGGATCTTGGAAATCTCCAGTATTTCCTAGGGATTGAGGTCGCAAGGTCAAAGAGGGGCATTTATAATTCTTAGAAGAAATATGTCCTTGATTTGCTTCAGGAAGTAGGAAAATTGGATTGTAAACAAACTGAAACTCTAATTGATCCCAATCATAAGTTAGGAGTTGATGATGGAGATGTCCTTCCTGACAAAGGTGTGTATCAACTATCAAAGACTTGTCATTCGCCTTCTCTACTTGTGTCTAACTAGACCAGATATATCATATGCTATGAGTGTAGTCAGCCAATATATGCACAAGCCTAGATCATCTCATATGCAAGCAGTGGATAGAATACTCGCCTATTTGAAGGGATGTCCAAGAAAGGGGATGTTGTATTCTAATCGTGGGCATCTGAAGGTAGAGGCTAATTCTAATGCTGACTGGGCAGGTTTTGTTGATGATAGGTGGTCTACTTCTATCTATTGTACCTTGGTGGGTGGTAATGTTGTATCTTGGAGAAGTAAGAAACAATCAGTCGTGGCTCGATCTATTGCAGAGGCAGAATATAGAACAATGGTTCATGGAGTTTCCGAATTGTTGTGGCTAAAGAACTTATTGACAAAAATGGGAGTGCAAATTGGTACTCCAATGATATTATATTGTAACAATCAATCTACCATAAACATAGCCCACAATCCTGTTCAACATGGTCGTACAAAGCATGTAGAGGTTGATCGACATTTCATTAGAGAAAGAGCTGCTAGTGGAGAGATTTGTTTACCTTTTGTGAGGTCTGAAGATCAATTGGCTAATTGTCTTACTAAAGGTGTCTCCAAACCAAAGATTGACAACAGTTCTTCTTCTTCAGACCTTTTTTGAAGTCTGAAGATCAATTTGTTTATTACTGAATACTTGAACTTTTCCATTCCATTCTGTTTAATTCCATATCCATAGTTAAGTTTTGAGCACTTAAATCATTTCTACTATTAGAACTACTATTAGAAGTATAGCCAGATTTTTTTTCTTATTACTTGAGGAGGGGCAGTGATGCAATTTCACTAATTGTAATATTAGGCCGTGTTTGGTTTGAAGGAAAAGGTAGAGAAAGGAACGGAAAGGTAGGGAAACCTATACAAGGTTTGTGTAGGTTTCCCTACCTTTCCTTTCCTTTTCCTACTTTTTCCTTCAAACCAAACACAACCTTAATGTAAGATGATGGCAATTAGGATCTGCCATCATGCTAAACCTTATTATTCTTCTCTTCTATTCTCTCCATTTTCTCTATTATTCTCTACTACTAAATCTTCCTTTTTTATTTTCCTTTTGATTCTAAGATCGATTTAAAGTTGATTTCATGGTATCAGAGCACCATTAATCACCTAAGTTGATTCTCTATCTTCCAATAGTTCTGCACATAGGAATTTTCTCTCTTTACGCATAGAGGAAAAGGAAGACTTTCCTTAATGAGAGTAATTGGATCAAGGAGAAGAACTTATGTGCCTCAATGGTTTTCTTGGTGTGTATCATGTGGTGAACTGAGTCCTTCTATTTGGCAATTTGAAGAGGGTTTGGAACTTGCCTACTACTTCCATTTTGATACTGCATTCTTTTGACTTTGCAGATTCTTCGGATTCACCTTCTATTCCAGAGTTGCTTCGTGTCTCTTCCAGAAAGTGTCTAGCTGCTCTAGCTCCTATCGCCCTGCCCCCTTCATCACCAGAAGCTGATCCATCATTTCTAGCCACGAGTTCTCATCCTTCTCTTGATCCTGTAAGTACACCTGCACCTATCCATGATCCTCAACCATCCTCTAATCCCCCTTTATGTCGTTCTTCTTGAATTTCTCATCCTCCTGACCGCTATGTTTTTCCTTCAAACCATAGCTCCTTCTCTGTTGTTTTGCCTATCATAGATATTCCCACATCATACCGAAAGGCTATGGCTGTCCCACATTGGAAAGAAGCAATGGATATTGAGCTCCAAGCTCTTATGGATAATGATACTTGGGATATGCTTCCAGCCCCTCCAGATGCCTCTCTTATTGGAAGCAAGTGGGCATATTTAGTGAAACTCAAATCTGATGGGAGTCTTGATAGATACAAGGCACGTACAAGGGTATGAGTAGGAGTACGGGATAGATTATGATGAGACATTTGCCCCTATAGCTAAGATGACCACCGTTCGTCTGTTGTTGGCTATATCTGTAATTAAACACTAGGAAATTCATTAGATGGATGTCAAAAATGCTTTCTTGCACGGGGACCTCCAGGAAACTGTTTATATGAAGCCTCCACCGGGATACTACGACAGTTCTTCCCTGGTATGTCGACTCAAAAAGTCCTTGTATGGTCTTAAACAAGCCCCTAGGGTTTGGTATGAGAAATTTCGTTCAGTGATCACAGATGCAGTATTCACCTAGAGCTCTCTAGATTATTTATTGTTCATATCGAGGAGTCCCCAAGGAATTACATTACTACTTCTTTATGTGGATGACATTCTTATTACCGATGATGACAGTCAAAGTATTTCCTCTCTGAAACAGCTTCTCAGTCAGTCTTTCAAGATGTCCTCAGTCATCTCACTTATTTCTTGGGTCTAGAAGTTACTCACTCTCCCCATGGGTATTTTGTTAATCAACACAAGTATGCGGTGGACCTTGTGAGATCTGCGAACCTGAGTGATGACAAACAGGTTGACACACATCTTGAGATGAATCTGAAACTTTCGAAGGATGATGGTGACCCCTTAGCAGATGCCACTCTTTATCAGCAACTTGTTGGTAGTATGATCTACCTCACCATGACATGTCCAAATATCTCTTATGCGGTTCAAGTGGTCAGCCAGTTTGTTTCTTCTCCTCGACAACCGCACATGACTGCAGTCCTTCGCATTATCATATACATTCGTGGAACAGTTTCACATGGCATTTTCTTCCCTGCATCTCCCTCTCTTAGCTTATCCACATATGCCGATGCTGATTGGGCAGGATGCCCAGACACTAGACGCTCCACTACTGGTTGGTGTGTTTTTCTTGGTGACTCTCTTATACCCTGGAAGTGTAAGAAGCAATTGACCGTTTCCAAATCATCTACCGAGGCTAAGTATAGGGCTATGTCATCCATCTACAGTGAGATTATATGGCTAAGAGCTCTCCTTAATGATCTTGTCATCCCTAGTTCCTATTTATGCTGACAATGCGAGTGATATCAAGATTGCATCCAACCGGTCTTCCATGAGCGCACCAAACATATAGAGGTTGACTGCTACTTCATTAGAGATCAGTTTTCTACTGGCCACATATCTCTACTGCACGTGTCTTCTGCCCTACAGCTTGCTAACATATTCATGAAAGCTATGACCCGTGCTCGCCACCAGTTTCTAGTTGACAAATGGATGCTCATACCTCGGCATCAGTTTGAGGGGGGTGTAAAGACTGATTTATGTCTCTCACATCTTTGTTCCATTTTTGGCCCTTGGGACTAGGGATGGCAATTTTCCCCATCCCCGATGGGGACCCAATGGGGTCAGGGATGGGGATTGTTTTGGCGGGGCGGGGACGGGGATTAATAGGAATCCCTGATCGGGGTTAGGGTCGGGGATGGGAATTGAGGTCCCTGCCCTACCCAACCCCGATTATGTATATATATTTATTTATTATTATATTATTTATATTATATATATTATATTATTATTATATTATTTATATTATATATATCAAAACATATTTAAAATTTTATTTATAATTTAAAATATTTATTTATTTTAAGTAAATTTATTTTTCAAATAAATAGTGTTATATATAAAAAATTTTGGGGATTCGGGTCCCTACGGGGAACCCATCCTCGTCGGGGATCGGGGATGAAGGACAAAGTTTATCCCCGATGGGGATCAGGGATGGGGACGGGGGTTCCTTATATAATTGGGGTCAGGGACGGGGAATATGATCCCCGCCCCGAACCCGCCCCATTGCCATTCATGTACACTATCTTTTGTTTTATTATTTTGTAGAGAACACTGATGTGGGCCCACTTTGTCCGTAGGGTAGAATGTGCCCTAGTCATCCTAGGGTTAGCTGATGGTCAATCTGTTATTCCAGTTGTTATTTATATTTCAGTTTTATATTGTTTTATGTGTTATGTAAATACCAAGGGCAGATTTGTCCTTTCATGTAACTAGCATAACCTATAAATACTAAATAGAAGTGGCGACGGCAGAACATTCAGATTTTGTCCTTCCTTTCAACTCTTGTGTTCTACTGCTCTCTCTCTCTCTCTACTCTTTCTCCTCTCTCCTCTATACCTTTTTTCTCCTTTTTCGAACCTGAAATCTATTAGGGTTCAAGGCTGATAGCAGTCTTGAACATCTACTTTGTATCAGAGCAAGGTTAGGGTTTCTCATGTGAGTCTAGTTCAGCTGACCACATGAGAATCCCCTAGGGCTGGAAGCTGAGAAAGTGGAGTTCATGGACTGATTCTTGGAGAATGCCAGAGGGTTTAGTAGCTGTTGAAGACTTGTCACAGTTGCAGAGTGTTGGTGATCAGGAAGAATCAGAGAAGACTAGGGTTCGGGTAACCTTGGAAGGCAGCGAACAGTTTTTTTCTTGTAAGTTATTTATTTTCTAAGAGAAGTACAATCAGAGAGGATAGGTTGGACCCATCTGGAAAGGGCGGCCGAACCATTCTAGGGTTTTCTCCCTTCTATTCTCTAGGGTTTTACAGCAAACCCTACTGTTGGGTCGAACTGCCTTAGGGTTCTTTTCTCCTACTCTAGGATTTGAAAGTGATCTTGCGGAAAACCCTAATAAGCTTGCGGAAAGCCCTAATGTTAGACTGAACCTTGCGATTTACCTGGAGCTGTCCTCAAGTTTTGTTAGCATTGATCAACTTTTAGGGTTTCATATTAACCCTATTGCAAGTCTATCTATACAGTACTGATTGGAATGTGCAACTGAAATGTTTTCTTTAAGGACTGATTAAAACCCTAATTCTTCCAAGCATATCAGACATGCTTCTAAGCTGATTTTTTAGATCCTTTTGCTGTTTTCGAACTCTCTTAAGGGGTGAGAACTGTACGGACTGCTAATGTTGTATTTGCTAGTTGGTTTCAGATTTATACCTATTTTGTCAACAAGCACTGTGAATACAGATTGGTCCTACACTGTTTTGATTGTGATTGGTAGTCCAAGTGTTGTTTTCTGAGACTTGACCGAGATGGAGTTTAAAAACCAGGCAGAAGGCAGTTTTGGGAACAACAGTTATGGTAGTGTTTCTGAGACAGGTGGTCAGATTACAACCGTAAAGTTTGATGGATCAAACTACTTGGAATGGGCCCAATCAGCTGTGATGGCTATTGGGGGAAGAGGTAAATTAGAGTACTTCTTGGGAGATGTGAAAGAACCCCCCAAGGGAGACCCTACGTATACCAAGTGGATCCAAGAAAACTACTTGGTTATGACATGGCTGTGTAATTCTATGCAGCCTCATATTAGCCAAAATTACTTGTGGGCAAAGACAGCTAAGGAGATATGGGATGTTATGAAAGAAACTTATTCCCAACCCCTTAATGTTGCCAGAGCATATTAATTGAAATGTGAAGTGAAAAACCTTAAACAATGAGAAAAACCGATTTCAGTTTACTTCTCTACCTTGCAGTCTCTATGGCATGAGATTGATCACTTAGAGACTCTTGAGTGGGAGAGTCCTAAAGATGCACAGATATATAGAAAGCAGGTCGAGACAAACCGGGTTTTTGAGTTTCTAGCTGGCCTAAATTCAGAGTATGATATTGTGCGGCAACAGATTTTGACTAGAGACAGTGTGACTCTCTCTCAGGCATACTTCTTAGTACATAGTGAAGAGACCAGAAGGAAAGTTATGATGCAACCTCAGCCTCTCACACCAGCCTTTGTAGCTGTCAAACCCAAATCAGGGGGTGATTCAGAGAAGGGCAAGAGGAAGGAAGACAAAAAGGATGTGTATGTGAACATTGTAAGAAAGCTGTAGAGAAGATGGGCCGAATGGCCCATAGGCTATTACTGTATGTTATCTTTATGTTCTTCTCTGTAATGGGCCTTATTCTGGGCTCATACTCTTTTATGTTCCTCTTTTTGTAATTTCTTGTCCAACTAAGGACCTCTTTTGTAATTACTAAAAGATTAACTTAATAAAAGTGTATTAGAGAGTTAGAGGGAGGTTATGTTCGAACCTCTCATCCTCTAACTCTTCTTGCCGCAGCTCTCTCTTCTTCTCTAATCTTCTCTTGCTAGTTTTCTTTGTTTCAAACACAGTCCCTACTTCTAGGACTGTTTTTCAACTTGGTATCAGAGCAGGCCACTGCTTGGCGTGTCCCTCATGTGGTTCTAGTCCAGCCAACTACATGAGGAGGTTCTAGGGCTGAGAGTTTACAGTCATCTGCCTGATTCTTGGAGGTCATTAGAGGGTTCCCAAGCTTCTACACACTTGGAGAAGGGTTCGGTGACCAGGAAGAATCAGAGAACAAGTTGCTTTGCCTGATTTTAAATCAGAGAAAAGGGTTTTTCGAAGTCATCCTAGAGGACAAGTGTTCGGCCTGGTTTATTGTACAAACCAGAGACTCTCTTACTGTAAGTCTTTGCTCAGTTGTTTCTAGGTTAATTTTTCACTGTTCTAGACTGTTAAAAGGGCCGAAGTTTCCTTGGAAACAGTGCTACTATTCGGCTATCCTCTGGTCTGACTTAATCCAGAGATTTCTGGGTTGTTTTTATCTCTTTTCTGGACTGTCAAGTAGCCGAAATACCCCTGGAATCACTACTACTGAGACTGCTTCATTCGGCCACTGTTGCTGGACTGCTCCTACCCAGAAATTTTTGGGTTGTTTTTGGAGGTCCTATTCAGCTGATTATTGGGTCGGGAAGTTGCTGAGACTGTTAAAACTAAGTGGTACTAGTCTCATCTTCATTCCAGCCCCTTCTTGAAGGCTGAAACAGTAAACAGTGCCCTATACTTTGAAGGCTAAAACAATAAACAGTGGACTGTTAAGTATTGCACACTGAGTGTTTGACAGAAGGTCTCTCAAGGACTGTATTTCTTTTGTCTTCCTCTTGGGACATCGGCTGTTAGAATCAGAAATATCTTGTGTTTGGAGGTTGTTGGGTGTCTTTTGGAGGCTGAAACAGAAAAGAAAAGAACTATCACCGAACTTTGCATGATGGATTTCTCAAACTTTGAAAACAAGAATACTGCTGAATATGGGCAGATGTTGGGAACCCCAACCGATTCTATGCTACCTGTAACTATAGTCAAGCTTGATGGGACCAATTACTTAGCTTGGTCACAATCAGTGAAAATCTATATTTGTAGCAAAGGAAAATGGGGTTTTATTTCTGCGAGCAAGAAAGCTACACTGTGATTGGGTGGCTTGTGAACTCAATGCAGCCACAGATCAGTCAACATTATCTGTGGATGAATTCAGCTAAAGAGATCTGGGATAGTGTTGCAGAGACTTATTCCCAGAAGTTGAATGTTGCTAGAGCTTACAAACTGAGAAGTGATGTGAAAAATCTAAGACAGGGGGAGAAGTCACTTGCAGCATACTTCTCAATCTTAAAATCTATATGGCAAGAGATTGATTTGATAAAGGTTGTGACTTGGGATACCCTTAAGGATGCTGAAACATACAGGAAATTGGTTGAACGGAATAGGGTATTTGAGTTCTTGACAGGGCTGAATTCTGAATATGATATTACAAAGCAAAACATATTGTCCAAGGAAGATGTTTCATTGTCACAAGCATATACTCTGGTCAGCAATGAAGAAAGTAGAAGGCAAGTGCAGGTTCAAGGAGTTGGTATTAATGATCATTTTGCAAATATGAGAATTAAACCCAAAGGGGTTACAGAAGATCATAGTGGCTCAGAAAGGAAAGAAGTGGTGTGTGAATATTGTAAGAAGCCGAAACATTCAAAGGACAAGTCCTGGAAGTTGCATCCCAATCTTGTACCCATCAGATTCCAGAAGAAGAATGATAGTAGAAAGACAGGAAGTGCACATGCAGACACAGGCACAGATACAGAGGTTGAATCTACCAGTGCACAGTTGGCAGCCAAAAAAGTTGAATATGAGAAGTTTGGAAAGATGATCAGTCAGCTTGAAGGTGCATCTTCATCATCCATCCCTTCTGGAAGTTCAGCCACTATTGCCTTTGCTCACTTAGGTATAAGGGCTTCCGCTAATCATGCATCCACCTCAGGTAAACACAAAACCCCTTGGATCATAGACTCAGGTGCTTCTGATCACATGACCAACCTTTCTACTTTATTTGTTTCATATGATTTACTTCCTGGCCGTGATAAAATCACCTTAGCTGATGGTTCTCTTGCCCCTATTTCCGGCAAGGGAACTGTCAAGGCTACAGACTCCTTACTCTTACCTTCCACTCTTCATGTGCCTAAATTAAATACCAATTTGTTATCTGTAAGTATCCTGACCAAATCATTGAATTGTTGTGTAAACTTTTTCCCTTCTCACTGTGTGTTTCAGGACCTGAAGTTTCAGAAGGTGATTGGGAGTGGCCATGAAGCGAATGGATTATACTTGCTCGACACCCCTGGCCAATGCTTTGATCATCCCAAGAATGTTGCTTTTGGTTCTACTTTTTCAGAGTCTGTTAGTCAAATTATGTTGAGTCATTGTCGGTTGGGTCATTTACCTTTTTCTGCATTAAGCCATTTGTTTCCAAAACTGTTTAAGGAAGTCAGTGTGTCCAGTCTCAATTGTGAGTCCTGTCAGTTGTCAAAGCATTGTAGAAAAAATTACCCTGTGAGCAATAAAAGATCCTCTTTTATTTTTCATATTGTGCACTCTGATGTGTGGGGGCCATACCATTTATCCTCTATGGGGGGTTACAGATATTTTATCTTGTTCATTGATGACTTCTCTAGATTCACCTGGATATACTTAATGAAATCCCGGGATGAAGTCCCAAGACTTGTGAGGCAATTTCATGAGCTTGTTCTAACTCAATTTGGTACCAGAATTAAGGTTTTCAGATCTGACAATGCAAAAGAGTACTTTGAGAAGAGTTTATCCTTGTATCTTTCAGACATGGGGGTTATTCATCAAAGCTCCTGTGTTAGAACCCCTGAACAAAATGGAGTTGCTGAGAGGAAAAATAGACATATTGTTGAAGTTGCAAGGAGCCTTTTGTTTGCCTCACATGTTCCCACAAGATTTTGGGGTGATGCTGTACTTACTGCTACCTATCTCATAAACCGTATGCCATCCAAGGTTCTAGGGTTTAAATCCCCCTTCAGTCTTCTTCATCCAGACAAGGATCTCTTCCCAATTCCTCTTCGTGTGTTTGGTTGTACCTGCTATGTTCACATTCCAAGTGTGCAAAGACACAAGTTTGAACCGAAAGCCCACAAATGCATCTTCCTTGGTTACTCCCCCACACAAAAGGGTTATTGCTGTTTTGATCCAAAGACTGGCACTCGACATGTCTCTATGGATGTTACCTTTAATGAACTTTCTCCTTTTTATAGTTCCTCTCAGGATGGACTTTGTCCACAGGGGGAGAGTCTGTCACAAGTTTTTGCTCTTCCTCACCAAATGAGTCAAAGGAGGATCAATCACTTCATACCTCTTGTCCAGGGGACCCTATTTCTTTACCCCCTTGCCCTATCCATAATCCCAAAGTGTATCAAAGGCAGAGATCCAGGAATGAGCAAGTGGTTTCCTTTACAACAGATGAAGCTCATACATTCCCAATCACAGATGAGATAACAGGTACTGCTTCAACTCCTTTGGAATCATCTTTTCCAGACCTTGATGTCCCCATTGCTGTTAGGAAAGGGAAGCGGAAATGTACTGCACACTGCATTTCCAAACACCTTTCTTATGACCTGCTTTCTCCTTCATACTTTGCCTATCTCTCTTCTGTTGCTTCTAACCCCATTCCTAGATCTGTCTCAGAAGCTCTTGGGATTCCAGAAAGGAGAGATGCCATGGAAACCGAAATGGATGCTCTACATGCAAATGGTACTTGGGAGGTGGTGGATTTGCCTGAAGGGAAGGATCCAGTTGGGTGCAAGTGGGTTTTCACCATTAAATACAGGGTTGATGGAACTATTGAGAGGTACAAGGCTAGGCTTGTTGCAAAAGGGTATACACAGACATATGGTATTGACTACCTGGAGACTTTTGCCCCTGTTGCCAAGATGACATCTGTGAGGGTTCTTTTATCTCTGGCAACTCACTTTGTTTGGCCTCTCTATCAGTTGGATGTAAAGAATGCATTCCTAAATGGTGACTTACATGAGGAAGTCTACATGTGCCTTCCCCCAGGGATGTATGGAAAAGATATGCAAGGAAAGGTATGCAGATTGAAGAAATCTCTTTATGCTCTCAAACAATCTCCCAGAGCCTTTGAGAGATTTAGAGCTACACTTGTTAAATTCGGCTATGTTCAAACACAGTCGGATCATACTCTATTTGTGAAGAAAAGTAGATCCTTGGCAGTGTATCTCATTGTGTATGTTGATGACATTATAGTGACTGGTGATGATGAAGGGATAGGAAACCATCATATGGATGCCCAAGATTGCGGAATAAAGGGGGGGTGAATTTCAAAAATTTTTCTTTCCCTTCAACTGGGAATCGAATTCCCTATTTAGAAAATCATATTTTCAAGGATCATTCTTGAACCATAAACTGAACCAGATCTGAACCAAAAGGAGGAGGAGAGATAATACCTGATACAGAGAAATAATATCTCTCAACGGAGGTGTTCATGCCCAAGGTAGAAACCAAAATCTGCTCCCACTGAAGATGGTGCAGTGCAGGGTGGAGCAGAATCAGCAGTGTCCTTCCTAAGAACTTGATTCTTCCCAAGAATCACCTAGGCGGCTAGTGAATACAACTCCTACCAATCTTTTCTCCAAAAGATTGGAATCAAGATCTGATTTTGATTTCTCCCAAGCAATGGAAATCGAACTGCTATAGGCGGCGGCTGCAGGAAGGAGGCGGCTAGAGAGAATTTGCAAGGTGCAGAATTCTCTCCTCTGTGATCTCAGCTCTGAAGACAAGACTATTGCTGGTGATTGTGTGTCTAAAGGCTGCCGCCCCCTCTTCCTTTTATAGACTTAAAGGGATCAGCTCCTAATCCCATTAGGAGTTGCTAACCCAAATCATATCTGGATTAGAAGTCCCTTTAAGATAAGGGATAAACCTTATATTATCTGCAGATTAGATCAGTCAGTTCCTAATCTAATTAGGAAGTTTCCAAATCTAAATCTCATTTAGATCTTGGACTCTCTGAGTGGATAGGGTGTGGGCCCAATCCTATCAGTTGACCTTATCTCAGAATTCGCCCCTTAAAGACTAATCAAATTAGCCCAGTTCAAAATGGGCTTAAGGCCCATTTAGGGTTATGTATTCATTAAACCTTCCAAACTGCTGCCCAGTTGGGCTTCCTTGTATGACGTGGGACCCAAACATTGATCTACACATCAGCCACATGGGTTCAGCCCAGCCTTTGTTACAAGGCCTGGCCGAATACACTGTTATGGACAGTGCATCCCCTGAAACCCATCAGATGGGATCTATGGGCCCAACACTTACCCTAAGTGGTCCCTGGGCCAAGCCACCTTGTAACACCCAGGGACTGTGGGAAGATGCAAGATTAGACCATCAGGTATTATCCTCAATGGCCTTACACTTAACCTCTCAGCCCATAATGATCATACACTGCCCGGCAAGAGAGGACCTCTCCCTTGGCTGCAAGGAACAGTGTTGCACTCTCTCAAGTATGGATCCCGGGAATTAAAACCTTTTGCAAACATTTCAAAACCACATTTACAGCCCACTATATTTCCTAGTTTTTATCCTATGATCACCTATGTCCTACCTACAAGTCTGACCTTAGTTCCGTTGCCTATGTCCATATTCCAAGAACAGTGCAAGAAGCCCTATCCGTCCCGGAATGGAAAGATGCAATGCAAGTTGAGATGGATGCCCTGTTGAAAAATAACACTTGGGAGCTAGTTGATCTGCCCAAAGGAAAGAACCAGTTGGCTGCAGATGGGTATTTACCGTGAAGCACAATGCAGATGGATCCATTAAGAGGTATAAAGCTTAGTTAGTTGCAAAAGGGTTCACCCAGACTTATGGTATAGATTACTTGGAGACCTTTGCCTCGGTAGCCAAGATGACCACCATTCGAGTCCTATTATCCCTTGCAGCAAGTCACACTTGACCTTTATACCAAATGGACGTGAAAAAATGCTTTTCTGAATGGAGACCTGAGGGAAGAGGTTTACATGCATTTGCCTCCTGGGTTCTATGATGCAGAAACAGGTAAGAAGGTCTACTGGCTCAACAAGGCTTTGTATGGTTTGAAGAAGTCACCTAGAGCTTGGTTCAATAGATTCAAACTAGCCCTTGTGAAGTTCGGTTTCGTACAAGCCCAGTCAGATCGTACTCTATTCATCAAGAGGGTAGAGTCCTCCTTGACACTATATTGATGATATTGTGGTGACAGGGAATGATAGCCATGAGGTTGAGTCCCTTAAACAGCTCCATCAAGAATTTGAGGTGAAAGACCTTGGTGTACTTAAGTATTTTTTGGGTATTGAGGTTGCTAGATCCAAACAGGGGATCTTTATCTCTCAGAGGAAATGTGTCCTAGATTTGCTAGCAGAAACTGGAAAGTTAGGTGTCAAGCTTGTGGATACACCCATTGAACAGAACCACAGGATTAGTGCAAAGAGTGGGGAGCCTCTTGAAGACAAGGTTATGTTCCAGCGATTGGTAGGAAAGCTCCTATATCTCTGCCTCACTCGGCCAGTTATTACTTATGTTGTTAGTGCTGTCAGCTAGTACATGCATTCTCCTAGAACCATACATCTTCTTACGGCAAAAAGAATATTAGCATACTTGAAGAGATGCCTGGGTAGGGGTATACTGTTCAAGAACAATAACCACATGAAGGTGGAGGTCTATACGGATGCCGATTAGGCTGGGAGTGTTGATGACAAAAGGTCTACCTCAGGATATTGTGCTCTTGTGGGAGGTGTGAATAAACCCTAGTTGTTTCTAGGTCAAGGTAGAGAAGAAGAAAGAAGAAAGAAAAGAGAAAGAAGAAGAAGGAGAGGAGAAGAGCGTTCGGCCAGACTAGAAGAGAGGATATACAAAAGTACCTCTCCTAGCCAACCCACTTGACTTTTATTCATGAAAAACTTGAGTTACAAGAAAGACAATTTTGTCCCTCATAGAAGATGGGACACATAACTTAAACTGAGATACAATAGACATTTCACTTTCAATAAGATACACCAGAATGACCAAAATACGCCTGACTCGAGCATTCTAACACTCCCCCTCAAGCTTGAGAGTATATATCATATAGTCCCAGCTTGTTACAAATGTAATCTATTCTTCCCCGAGACAATCCTTTTGTGAAGATATCTGCCCACTAATTTCCTGAGCTCACATGAGATGTAGTTATTACCCCACTTATCACTTTTTCTCTCACAAAGTCACAATCCACCTCAATATGTTTAGTTCTTTCATGGAAGACAGAATTGGATGAGATGTGAATAGCAGCTTGGTTATCACAGTATAGTTTCATGGGTTTGTCAATTGAGAAACCCATCTCCTGTGGTAGGTTCTTCAGCCATACTAGTTCACATGTGGTATGGGCCATAGCCCTGTACTCTGCTTCCACACTACTTCTTGCCACCACTGTTTGCTTCTTGCTCTTCCAAGTTACAAGATTGCCACCCAGGAAGGTACAATACCCTGTGGTTGACCTCCTGTCTGATATAGAGCCAGCTCAATCAGCATCTGTGTACCCTACTATCTCAAGAGGTCCTCCTTTTTGGTATAACAAACCACGACCTGGAGCACCCTTTAGGTACCTAACAATTCTCATAACAGCTTCCCAGTGAGGAACCCGGGGATGTTGCATAAACTGACTCACCACACTCACAGCAAATGATATATCTGGTCGGGTAATGGTCAGGTAGTTCAACTTTCCACCAACCTTCTGTATCTTCCAGGATCATCAAACTCTTCACCTGCATCCACACTTAACTTGGCATTGAGTTCCATAGGAGTCTCTGCTGGTTTAGCACCTAACAACCCTGTTTCTTCAAGTAGATCAAGAACATATTTCCTCTGACATAGGTTGATCCCCTGTTTTGACCTCGCAACTTCTATTCCTAAGAAATACTTTAGCTTCCCCAGATATTTCGTATTGAAGTGGTTCTGTAAGAATTTTTTTAGCCTGTCAATTCCATTGCTATCACTTCCAATTATGACAATATCATCCACATACACGACTAGCGAGATGTTTCCATCTTTCGAGTTATAGCTAAACACGGAATTATCAACCTAACATTGTTTCATTCCAAAAGCCTTCACCACTTCACTGAACCTGCCGAACCATGCACGAGGAGATTGTTTCAGTTCATAGATTGCCTTTTTGAGCCTGCACACCTTACCAGCCTCCCCCTGAGCAACAAACCCTGGTGGTTGCTCCATATACACCTCCTCAACAAGATCACCATGTAGGAAGGCATTTTTGATGTCAAGTTGTAGGAGAGGCCAATCATACATAGTAGCCAATGAGATCAACACCTGAACTGAACCAATTTTAGTCACAGGAGAGAATGTCTCCATATAGTCCACACCATATAACTAAGAATAGCCCTTGGCCACTAACCGTGCCTTCAATCGTTCCACACTGCCATCAAGAAGATGCTTCACTGTATAGACCCATTTACACCCAACAGTGTGCTTACCAGGAGGAAAGGGGTGAGTTCCCACGTATGATTATGTTGTAGAGCAGAGAATTCTTCTTCCATGGCTTGCTGCCACCCTGGAGAGGCAAAGGCTTCCTGTACAATCTTGGGAATGGGGACCGATGAGAGTAATGATATAAACATGCAATGGGAAGCAGAAAAGTGAACAGTGGAAACATAGTCTGAAATGGGATGAGAAGTACAAGTACGTTTACCTTTCCGCAAAGCTATAGGGAGATGAAGATCTGAGGGAGAAGGGGCAGTAGCAGGATCTGTTGATGGGTGCTGAAGTGGAGGAGGAGCCGAAGCACTTCTCCGAGTATACACTTGAGTAATTGGTGGCCTCTCTGTAGTAACCGGCATATGATGTGCATCTGTAGTAGGAGTGGGAACTACGGGAAGGGGGTCCACAACTGGAACAGGAAGAGGAACCACCGAGGGAGAAGAAGAGACCCCGGCATTGGAGAAAAAAGAAACTGATTCAAAGAAGGGGACATCAGGGCACACAAACGATTTATGAAACTTAGGGTTATAACACTTGTACCCTTTCTGAGTCCTTGAGTAGCCAAGAAAAATACACTTTGTAGCCCGAGCATCTAGCTTGTCTACTCCAGGCCCCAAGTGCTGAACAAAACAAACACAGCCAAAGACTCTTGGGGTGAGAGGAAAGGGAGACAAACTGGGGAACAACACGGAGAAAGGGGATTGACTTCCAAGGATTGACATGGGCATCCGATTGATTAAAAAACCGGATGTAAGAACAGCATCACTCCAAAAGTGCTTTGGGACATGCATATTGATCATAAAGGACCGAGCAGCTTCAAGAAGATGTCTATTTTTCCGTTCAGCTACACTGTTTTGTAGTGGGGTGTAGGCACAAGAAGTTTGATGAATTATTCCATGATGTTCTAGGTATTGCTGAAATGATGAGGAGATGTATTCTTTGGCATTATCGAAGCGAAGTATTTTCATATGAACACCAAACTGAGTGCGTATTTCAGCATGAAATTTCTGAAAAATAGAGAACAATTCACTACGGTCTTTCATAAGATAGATCCATGTCGTCCTTGAAAAGTCATCAACAAAGATTACAAAATACTTAAACCCATTGTATGACACCACTTTAACTAGACCCCATACATCAGAATGAACTAAAACAAAAGGACTTGAGACACGACTATCAGTTCTTGGACTAAATGAGACTCGATGATGTTTTCCCAACTGACATGACTCACAATCTAATAATGAAAGATGACTCAATGAAGGAACTAGTAGTTCAAAGCCTTGAGAGAGGGCTGACCAAGTCTGCAGTGCCATTGGAGAGGAGTAAGAGAAGACTGAAAAGCCACTGGAGGGCCACCACCATCAAGGTAATACAAACCACCGGCTTCATGCCCTCCACCAATCTTTGTCCCCGTCTTGAGATCCCGAAACACACAAGAAGAAGGATAGAAGGTTACAGAACAATTAAGAGACTTGGTTAATCTACTAACAGACATAAGGTTAAAAGGGAACTTAGGAACATATAAAATAGATGCTAAAGACAATGAGGAGATATCAACATCACCAACACCACAAATAGGAGATGTAGAACAATTAGCAAGTGTAACTGTCTGAAATGTGGAGGTGCAAGAAAGGGAAGAAAATACATCAGGAGTCCCGGACATATGGTCCGAGGCGCCAGAATCAATGATCGAGGGTGAGGCTTTGGAAGCTAAACAAGTCATACCTGAATGGGCAAGTGTAGTTGTGTTCTGCTGAGTTGTTTAAAGGAACTGCTCATATATTGCCTATGGTACACTCACCATTTCCTGCCCGGAAGCACATGTGGGTGTGGAGGGGGTTGGTGTAGTTTGCTGGCTTTCAGTAATTGTGTTACTACTCTTAGATGTAACATGGTTAGCCCAAGTGTTGGGTGGACCACGCAAATCATAGCAGAAATTAACTGTGTGCCCCTCTAAGCCACAATGTATACATTTTCTCTGAGCATTACCCCTTCCTTTTCCACGGCCTCCCCCTGACTCACGGCCTCCTGTCCGGCCACTGGCCCGGTTAAACATGTGCCCACCACAGTTGCTTGGAGGGCCACTGCTACCACCACCACTTCTACTTCCACGACTACTCCCTTTAGTCACTACCAAACCCGATCTATCAGAGAAGGAAGAATGTTCCACTGGCTCAATGGATGTCCTCTTAAGACGGGCAAAAACTTCAAGTGAGGGGAGAGCTGATCCCCCCAATATCTGTGCTCTGACAGGCTCATACTCATCCTTCAAGCCCACAAGAAACCTAGTCACATCAAGCTGTTCACGTTGCTGTTGTTAGATCTGGACATCTGATGTGAGAGGGTGATACACATTTAGCTCATTGCAGATGTTTCTCAAACTTGCATAATACTCTTCTAAGCTTTAACTTCCTTGCTTCAAATTGAAGTACTCTTGGTATAACTGATATACCCTAGTTGTATTGTCTTGTCCAGAGTACAACTTTTTAGCATGATCCCAGATCCCTCACATGTTTTACTTTCCTCTTGGCCTTCAAGAACACCTCCACAGATTTTGCCCATGGTACATAGTTCTCACCATTCAACTTGATGGATGTCATTTGAACACTTAGATAATTTGAAGAGAGCATGATGCCTGTTTTGTTGTCATTCCCAACTACAGTTGAAGCCATCTCAATTATGTCTCCTCTGAATATACACCACAATCTCACACTTGTCACAAGACTTATCTCACTTACAATACCACCAATCCACTTTCTTCAACTGCACATTACACACTACACTCTAAAGCTGAAATCATTCAGTCAACACATCAAACACTTGGACTGCACACTACAGGACCATTTACCACCAACACCCCACTACTGAAATTACTCAGTCATTTCATCGAACACTTGTTCTGCAAACTGCAGAACTGATTACACACAAGGTCTAGGGGTTCACTTTTAAGCATTTAAAAGCATAGATATGTCAGCCACCACAACACAATCAACACCACACCACTGCTGTCGTGGACATCAGCAGTCTACCACTCTTCTTTCAGTACGCATGTGAGCAAGAAAACACACAAAAAAATGACTGATATGTGTATCAATTTCACCCAGAACCACAACAACTAACTTTCGAAGCACACAAAAAAAATCAGCATTCACAGTCCATTTCTGAACACTAAATAGAGGGTCTAGTATACCACTTCAACGACCACCACAGCACCGGCCAAAGGCATTCTTACCTCTGGGCCCTCAAAACGACAACTCCTTTTCAGCCCTTTATCGAGTCTTCAATCAGATCAGTTGTAGGATGATGAAACCTACTATGAAGCTGGCAGTGAACCCAAGAAGAAGACAGCAGCAAGAAAACGAACACCTGACCTTAATGCTTTGATACCATGTGAATAAACCCTAGTTGTTTCTAGGTCAAAGTAGAGAAGAAGAAAGAAGAAAGAAAAGAGAAAGAAGAAGGAGAGGAGAAGAGTGTTCGGCCAGACTAGAAGAGAGGATGTACAAAAGTACCTCTCCTAGCCAACCCACTTGACTTTTATTCATGAAAAACTTGAGTTACAAGAAAGACAATTTTGTCCCTCATAGAAGATGGGACACATAACTTCAACTCAGATACAATAGACATTTCACTTTCAATAAGATACACCAGAGTGACCAAAATACCCCTGACTCGAGCATTCTAACAGGAGGTAATCTTGTCTCTTGGAGAAGTAAGAAACAAAGTGTTGTCTCCCGATCTAGTGCTGAAGCAGAATACAGGTCAATGGCTAACGGAGTGGCTGAGATCTCTGCTTGAGGAGTTGGGTATTGAGTATGAGAAGCCCCTGATACTGTATTGTGATAATCAAGCAACTATTAATATAGCACATAATCCAATGCAGCATGACAACCAAACACATTGAAGTTGACCGACATTTTGTACGAGAGAGGGTCTCATCTCAAGAAGTATGCCTCCCTTACATCACATCCAGTATGCAACTAGTAGATATCCTCACTAAAGTCGTATCAAGAAAGAAGCTAGAGGCGGATCTATCCAAGTTGGGAATGATAAACATTTATTCCCAACTTGAGGGGGAGTGTAGAGAACACTGATGTGGGCCCCACAGCTGTGGTCCCACTCTGTCCGTAGGGTAGAATGTGCCCTAGTCATCCTAGGGTTAGCTGATGGTCAATCTGTTATTCTAGTTGTTATTTATATTTCAGTTTTATATTGTTTTATGTGTTATGTAAATACCAAGGGCAGATTTGTCCTTTCATGTAACTAGCATAACCTATAAATACTAAATAGAAGTGGCGGTGGCAGAACATTCAGATTCTGTCCTTCCTTTCAATTCTTGTGTTTTACTGCTCTCTCTCTCTACTCTTTCTCCTCTCTCCTCTATACCTTTTTTCTCCTTTTTCGAACCTGAAATCTATTAGGGTTCAAGGCTGATAGCAGTCTTGAACATCTACTATTTCCTGTAAGACAAGGGCATAGCTGTCCTTCCATAACATTATATTCTTTCATATATAAGTTAAATATTTTTGGGCGTGTGGTTCAAGACAGAACACACCCTTTTCACTCTCAACTCTTTCTTCTTTGATTTGATCCGAGCTGACATCAAGCACATACTTTCTCTACTAAATGAAGATCCCTTCCTTTGACCTTTCTACTTCAATTCTAAGGAAGTATTTGAGTTTCCCAAGATCTTTGTCCTCAAATTTGGAAGCAAGAAATACATTAGATAGGATATTCTAGAGCTATCACCTCAAGTTATAACAATGTCATCAACATACACTTTCAGCAAAGTCACTAGTCCATTAACCCTTCTTATAAATAGACTATGATCAGCCTATGATTGAGTGAACCCAATTTTAAGAATAGCCATTTTTGAATCTATCAAACCAAGTTCTAGGAGATTGCTTGAGCCCATAAAGAGATTTCTTCATATGACAAACCTTTCCCTCACTATTAGGGAGGGTAATTCCTAGGGGAAGATCCATGTAGACCTCCATTAAGGAAGGCATTCTTCACATCCATATGGTACAAAGATCATGAATGGTGTGCAGCAAGAGACATAACCACTCGAGTAGAACTCATTTTGTCCACAGGTGCAAAGTTATCTTGGTAGTAAATCCCATTAATTTGGGTGTACCCTTTTGCCACTAGCCTAGCTTTGTATCTTTCAATTGAGCCATCAGCTTGGTGTTTAACTGTATATACCGACTTTTAACCCACTAGGACTTTACCCTTAGGAAGTGGAACAATCTCCTAGGTTTGGTTCTTTATGAGGGCCTCCATCTTTTGGTTCATATCATCCTTCCACTGAGGGGACTGCACTACATATGCAATATGACGAGGAAGAGAAGTAGAGGAAATGGTAGAAATATAGGCATAGTAGGAAGGTGAAGGGTCATCATAAAAAACATAGATACGAATGGAATAGGCAGTGCATTTCCTTTTTCCTTTTCAAATTGCAATGGGAAAGTCAAGGTCTGAGATATAAGGCTTAGTAAAGTAGGAATAGGAAGTTTAGAATTAACAGGAGTCTTAGGCTCAAGTTGCTTTCAGAATCACTTGGAACCAAGAGGTTAGATTGTTGTGGACATTTAGCCACACGAGTAACCTTCCTTTTGTGCCTTAAGAACCATTGCTGCCAAGACCGTTGTAGAGGAATAGAGAGAGGAGGACAAGAAGCAAGAATACTATCACTGCAAGTGGGAAGAGAAGAAGATGAACTAGGAATATCCATAGATGCAAGAACTAGGAGACAAAATGGATACGGAGTATATTCAAGAAATGTAACATCCTTACACACATACCATCCACCAGTGTGAGGACCCAAAACTTGTACCCCTTTTGGACTAAGGAGTAACCAAAAAAAACATACTTGATAGACTTCGGGTTGAGTTTGAGGTGATGGCTCAAGTTATGAACAAAGCAACTAGAACCAAAGACTTTAAGAGGAAGACAAAAAAATGGGATCATTAGGGAAGAGAAGATGATGAGAAGACTGGAGATGAAAAGTTTGTAAGGGAAGTCTATTAATGAGATAAATTGTTGTTTTAACTACATCTCCTCAAAATTGAGTAGGCACACAATGTTCAAAGTATCACAAACGCCAAGTGTATCAGAAAGGCAAGTTTAAGAGACGTATCAACTATCAAGATACGCCTTGGATGTGCATGTGTATTGGAGAAAAATTAAGATATGCATAGATATGCATAGAAACACTATAAATACTTCAATAAATCATAAAAATACATCAATAACACTAAATATAAGGCCTCAATGAGGCGTGCATACATTAAATTAATATATTTTAATGGTTTTATGAAGAAATACACCATAGTCAATTATAATTTCATTAAAAAACCCTATGCTTAACTATAATTTATAAATTATAATTCTTAAGTTTTAAGGGAGCTTTCCTATCCAACCATGAAACATTCATTTTCACAATTTCTAAGTGCAAATATAATTAATAATTATTTTTTATTTTTTATTTTCATAAATTATAAAAAATAAAAAAATAAATAAACATTATATAACATATTCAAAAAATAATTGTTAAAGAAGAAATTTCAATTGCTCAATGGATATGATAGATCATCCATAGATCTATAATATAATCAACCCTTGTGATTAAATCATAAAACATAATTTATTATTCATTATTTTTAATTCTAAAATTATAAAAAAAAACAAAAAATTATTTAAGAGTAAAGTGCAATTGCTATATGGATATGATAGATAATCCATAGATCTAGAACATAATAAGTCTTTCTTGTTTTTTTATATTTTTTTCCAAATCTCTTCATAAAATTTCCGTAAATCTACTCGTAACACATAAAAAAATTTTATTTTGAACATATTTAATCTAGATCAACATAGATTTAAATATTTTCAATCATTCAAGGAAAAAATCATAAGATATTATGAAAAATTGAAAAAAAATTACCTATTTTTGTAATATCTTTCAAAACTTGAAAATTTTTCAAAAACATTGATGATTCACATGTGTATTTTTTGCGTTTTCTTTGCATATCTAGCATTTTATGAATGAGATTTGGAGTTTTAGGGTCATTTGGGGGTGAAAGAAGACTTGTTTCAAGGGAAAGAAGCTTTCTTTCCCCTTTGTTCTTAATCACCAAGATGGAAATGAGAATAAAGTGGCAGATGTTCTAAGTCTGATGCCTTACATACTTCATTCCATGAATGTCCAAGTCATTGGTTTTGATCAACTAAAGCAAGACTATGCTGGTTGTAAGGATTTCATCATCATCTATACTGACTTACAAGCTAGGAAGCAAGATGAGTATCCTTCCTTTTCACTACATAATGGTTATCTGTTTTATGATACCCACTTATGTCTACCAAATACCTCTTTATGGGGCTTTGTTATTTGGGAGTTACATGCTAGAGGTGTAGCAGATTATTTTGGTAGAGATAATACCATTGCTATGGTGGAAGATAGGTTTTATTAGCCTAGTTTGAAGAACGATGTTGCTCGTATAATGAACTTATTTCATCCTTCGCCTACAACAGAGTTATTTTCCTCCTGGCCAAGACTTAATGGGTGCAAGAAAGCAAAGATCGTGTGGAGCTGTATCCCTTTTGCGGTCTGCTGAGTCTTACGTAATGAGAGAAATAGAAGATTATTTGAGAACAAACGAAAGAATATTGAAGGTCTTTTAGCTTTGATTGTAAACCTGGTGTCAGATTGGGTTCTGGTGCACCCAGACTTCCTTCAGACTAGCAAAACAGAGATGGGGGAGAATTTTTGGGATGTTCTTGAGTTACAGTCTCGTAATCTTGACCAGTTCTGTTTTTACTGATTTTTCTAGTGCAGTGTAATCAGCTTGTTTTCTAGGTTGGGTGCTATCTTAACACCCCCGGGTTGTATGACTCTTTTCTATTTTAATGAAATTTTTATTCTGATTCTTCAAAAAAATAATAATAAAGCAATGTAGGACATGCCAACTTGCCAAAGGACGAAAGCAAACAATGGGCTATATATACCCCTACCTATATTCCTCATGAATCATGGGCCCATGGAAAGATTTATCCATGGATTTTGTCCTTGGATTGCCCAAGACTTCTAGGGTCACAATATAATCTATGTTGTGGTGGATTGTTTCTCCAAAATGGCTCATTTCTTACCTTGCAACAAAACACATGATGCTTAACATATTGCTACTATATTTTTCAAAAAAGTGTTTCGACTTCATGGAGTGCCTTCTACTATCGCATTAGATCAGGACACCAAATTTATGAGTTATTTTTGGAAGACACTTTGGAAACTAGTCAATACTTAGCTGAAATTCTCTACATCGGTTCACCCCCAAAAAGATGGTCAAACTGAGGTAGTGAATAAAAACTTGGGAGATCTTTTATGGTGTCTAGTCGGTGGTCATACTTCTAGATGGGATCTAGTGCTTCCAATAGCTGAGTTTTCTTATAACAGCTCAATAAATAGATCCACAAGAGGAAGTCCATTTGAAGTGGTGATTGGTATTCAGCTTAAGCAGCCAATTGACTTAGTTACCTTACCACAAGATGCATGTACTAGCATTGAAGCAAAAGCATTTGCTAGGCACATAAGAGAGATAAATGATGATGTCATGAGAAAAATTGCATTAAGCAATGATTTATACAAGGCTAGAGCTTATATTCATCAACAGTTGGAAAATTATCAAGAGGGAGACATGGTATGATTTATACAAGGCTAGAGCTTATATTCATCAACAGTTGGAAAATTATCAAGAGGGAGACATGGTTATGGTATGCATACAACCATAGTGTTTTCCTAAAGGTGTGTACAAGAAGCTGCACTCAACGAGTGCAGGTCCTTACAAAATCATCAAGAAGATAAGTTCTAATGCCTATGTTCTATAGCTGCCAGGTGACATGGGTATTTGTCCTATCTTCAACATCGAGGACTTGACTCCTTATCATAGACATGCAGATCCTTTTAAGACTCCTATACCTAAGTTTCCAACTATTGCATCTCTAAATGACATTCTAGAGGATGCTTTAGTTGAGAAAATAATATCTACTGCTACAGGAGGGTATCAGAAATTCCTTGTCAAGTAGAAAGGCAGGCCCATGTCTGAGAGTCATTGGATCATTGCTGAAGACTTTCATCATCTCAACCTAGATCTTTATGAGGCATACCATGCTTTTAACTCATTGAGGTCGAGTTCTTTCAAGCCAGGGAGAGATGATTGGAATCGATCAGCACTCTTGAAGACTTATTCTACAAAGAAGAAGGCCTTACAACAGGTCCTGATATGGCATAGTGATGGTACTTGGGATTTGGACTGAATTGGAAACCAAAGATATTTTGTTATTTTACAATTTTTCTGTGGGGTCCAATAATAGGGTTTGATTGTCTATTATAATTTGTTTATGTTTAAAATTTTAGAGTCATTGAATAAGTAGGATTAGAGTTATTGAGTCTAACAGTTGGACTCCTAGGACTATCATTATGAGTAACAATTTGACTCCTAGGTTTATTATGAGTTTAGAGTCTATATATATATGTGTGGACGTTTTACACAAAGGGCAATGAAGTTTATTGAGTTTTCTTCAGCTTATACTAACTATGGTGAGTGATTCTAGGCACCTTGTGAGTGATTACAGCCATCAACAGCCATAAAATTCTGATCAAAGAAGACCATTCAACAATCTCTAAGGACTAGAACTGAGCTGGTCCTACATCACAAGGTCCAAAAAGAGAGGAAAAGGAAGAAGAGAGAAGAAACAAGGTCCAGGGGAGGGAGAGAGAGAGAGAGATTTGAACTGCCTTCTCCCTCCTATCAACCTTTGTTTTATTAAGCTTGTAATAAAGACAAAAGTCACTACAGTACACTCCAAGAGTTACATATAACATAAGGCTAAGAAACAAGAGGGAAAAGACAATATTGCCCCTGCAGCTTAAACTTTAACACTCTGAACCAAACCAGACTTGGTCACCCTCTACAACTATTCCTTATAATTCTACCTATTTCATTAAAAAAAATTCCTGCCATAACCTATTTTCCCTATTTTGAAGTTTTTCACCATCCTCATCTTGGAATAAATCTAATGTTTTTTTGTGATTAATCCCCAAGACTTTTTCTAATGTAACTAATCTTTGCTTTTAGTAGTGCTCAACCGTTGAACTCTTTGATTGGTTAACAGGTCACAGGTTGGATATTAATTCTCTTTTTTCTGTTTTTTGTATTTTTAACCATTTCTATCATTAATAAAAGTAATTCTTATTTATCATACTTATTTTTGTTTTATGTAATGAATATGATCTGCCCAATTTTTCTACACTTTTTGTATTTTCTATAACTTTTTGTATTTTTAAATATTTTTATCTTTTTTATTACTTAATTATGATGTCAGTTGATTTGTTTGACACATATGGTTGAACCATTGACCCACCACCATGGAAAAAAGGTTCTATTTTCAGGTCATTTTTTAAAACACTGGTTTCTAGTTCTAGACCACCCTATACCCATCCTCAACCTCCCAAAGTCATCCTTTGGCCATTCTAGTCCCACATCAATTTGGTATCCAAGTAGGTAATACATCTCTCCTGTTTGCCATGACTTGACCTTCAGTGGGTCATAATACCATGATTGAATGGATCATTTTTTGTATTACCGTGCAATCTTGATCACTTGTTAGGAAAATTGGTCTACAAGAAGCATAAATTAGCAAGATATTGGTTAATTATTACTGCTTTTTATTTAGCCATGCTAATTACCTGTTAAAGAATTCTTGGCACTATAGGAAACTAGGAAGCAAATATTGTATTTAGTGGACCATTTTTTCTTGTGGTTGGACATAGAAATTTCTTGTTCCGTATATTCTAGTTTGGAGGGTTACGCTACTGTTTGATAAATATCCAATTATATTTGTTTCCCTTGGTTACCAGGTTCTCTGTGGGCTATGGGCTTGAGCTGTCCCGATTAGTTCCTCTGATAATCTACCACCTTAAGAGAAAGTTTCTCTGTAAAACTGAAGCAGAATTCAAAGAGGCTTGGGCTCCTGGAGATCTTGGTTATGCAACAAGGGTTCCCAATGATATGCTTATCATAACGATCGTCATCTGCTACTCTGTAATAACTCCTATCATCATTCCCTTTGGCATGGCGTACTTCAGCCTTGGATGGCTTATTGTTAGGAATCAGGCAAGTCTAGAACTTTCAATGCGTTTTGGGTTCTAAATTCTAGAAACAATTGAAATCTGCTTTCACAATCCTCAACATGCTAGAATAAATATTGATGCAGTTTCTCAGCCATTATGTACAAGTCTAGAACAACCTAAGTGCTACAGTTTTAGGTAAATTCTAGGTAATAAATTTATGATTGTAGATTTGGTCACTCTAACTGGAAAGTCTGTTGATATCAAATTTAGAGATAAGCCCGTGACTTGGTGGTGATACTCTAGGTCAAATGTCAATCCAGTAAAATGAATCCGCCAGTCCCTTGAACAACCAAGGGTCTGTTTGGTTTGCAGTCAGTCTCAAAATCGGAATTGGAATGGTCTATTCCCATTCCCATAGTCTGTTTGGTTTAGACAAGAATAGGAATGGAAATTAGAATCAACTGGAATGGGACTTCATTCCCAAGGGAGGGGGAGGGAATGGCCATTCCCTCAAATGGGAGAATTCCATTCCACCAGGAATGGGAATGGGATTCCAATTCCGCCCAATCAAACAGTTGGAATCAGAATGGCCCGTTCCAATTCCGATTCTAAACATCTATTCCCACAAACCAAACGGGACCTAAAAGACATGATACTTTTCCTGGATTGACATTAAAAGGGCTATCACTTAATGCTGGTCCCAGCTATCTGGTCCTGAGAGAGATGGAGTAGATACAGGACCCACCTATTAAGTGGCCCTTCTTGGACTTGAACCTGAATTTTCATGTTTGTCAACCTGAGATCTTACAATTGCAACATTCCAGAAGAAAATGGATGGGTGATTGGATATGATCCATTTGTCAAGACCAATATATTAGTGGTAATTCTTCAGAGGTAGTGCTGCTGGTAATGATATCCTCGTTAGGTATCTCTAAGAATGGGTGTTAATCAGTTCTTTGTCTGATTTCCCAACATTAATCTAAGACTCTTTTCTTGTACAGGCTCTCAAAGTTTATGTTCCATCATATGAGAGCTATGGACGGATGTGGCCCCACATGCATTCACGTATTCTTGCAGCTCTGATTGTGTACCAAATTACCATGCTTGGTTACTTTGGAGTGAAGATATTCCCGTTCACACCTCTTCTGATACCCCTTCCTGTACTGTCCTTAGTCTTTGCTTTTGTCTGCTCAAAGAAATTCTACAAATCCTTCCGCTACACACCTTTAGAAGTTGCCTGTCTGGAATTAAAGGAGATCCCAAACATGGAAACTATCTTCAGGGAATATATACCACCTTGTTTGAGATCAGATAAATTCGAGATTGATGAGCACTTCGAAGATGCCCGTTCATCTCAAGATTTTAGAACGATATTATTTGTTTAATTTAAACGTTTTGCAACTTTTATAGTTGTATTTGGCCCACATTATGTATTATTTGACATCTTATAGCATGGAAGCCCCTCTAACACTCAGATTGTTAATATTCTGCTCTCAGAACCATCTGTTTTAGGTAAATTTGATTGTGATGAATTTTTATTTAATTTTGTTTTTCACCAGTTCCAATGTGAAAGATGTCGGTATGTTTTGGTGCAACGTGTACTAGTTCCATTTAATTCTATCATTTCTCAAACAACTGATGCATCATTTTTAGCTGAAACAGCTCGATAACAGCAAAGGGCCCATTTGGGAGGGCTGAGTTGGTTCACCCAAGGTGGTTTAGATGTTTAAAAGAAGCCATTTTGGTTCAGCTGCATAAATAACAATAAGCTATGTTTGTTGATAACTTTCTTAGCTGCCTAAGAAGTCAGAAGTCAGAGAAGTCGGATAATCTTGGCAAGGCGCTCTGAATGAACTATTCAAAGAGGCTGGAGTAGACAGCCCTTCAGCTCACTGATCAATACCTGATTTCATTATCCAGAATTTTCACCAAACATAGCTTATATAGGTTGTCTTTCTGGGCCCCGCACATGGACAGCCAGAAGCCACTGTGCTTCAGCCCTCCCAAACAGGCACCAAGTGGCTGAACTGAATGGTTTATTATTCTGTCTGTTAGTAAGTTTTTAAGGATACTGTGAGCTCCTTAATGGCCGAAGCTGAAAGTGGGTTAATTACCATACCCTTGAATATTTTATTATTTTATCCACCAAAAGACAAAGAACTATGTCATTCTGTTCAGCCATCTGAGTTGTTATGGCTCAGTTTGGAAGGAGTACAAATGCAAATATGTAGAGTGCAAAACCTTGTATTTTGTATGTATTTGCACTCTACATATTTGTATTTGTATTCCTTCCAAACTGAGCTTATAAAACAGCAAATGCATCAATTTATCGTAGAAAACAAAAAGGTTCTTTCTGCTTAAAAATAACAAAGGAACCAAGTTTGACCGACATGATTAAGCACTTCAACTTCCAATAGAATTATTTTTTCCAACCATTTCCATCTTCAATTAGCTTGTCTGCACTGGTTGATAATATGCCATTAGATAATTTCCAACGGTGCAGATTGTAAAACTATTTCCAGGAAAACTTAAATCAAAATATCATCACTCATGGATTTCTCAAAGAGAAATTAGTGATTTACCCCAGTGGTTCTTCAAGCTCTCCAGAAAAATGTTGATAGATAATATGGTTAGAGCCATCCAATCTGGATAATTATGGTGTGACAGTAAGTGAAAAAGAATTGAATACCGATCCATCTCCATTCATGCATAGTTCATTATGTAACACTTCCTCTCTTTTATATCTCTTGCAATTTGGCAGGTTTTCCTATGCAAAGAGTAAAAACTATAAACAGTTTGAGTTTCACCATGCTGTTGGATCTCTAAACAGCTTCTGAGGCTGCCTGCTAAGTGTTATCAATTAAGAGAGACAACAAGCAGGGGATGCACTTTGGTAGCTGGGAAATGACATTGGCCAAATAATCTCCAGGAAGTAAAAATCCCTTCAAAAACCACTCTATAAAAAATGATATCAACCTCTGGCAAATGTCTATGCTGGAAGAGTATGAACCCGGAAGAACATATGCCTTTCTAGTGTCATAGTTGGACTCACAAAAAATAACCATATGGTGAGGCTTCATAGAAGAAATTTCCACACACACACACACAATATGCATATATGAATAACACCATAGATGGTTTGGAGTTTGGGCCTTAAGATATTCCTTATTTACTAAGAAAATAAGGGTAGCCCTCCATGCTTCATCATTCTGGAACTTCACTTATTTACTAAGAAAATAAGAGGAGAAACAACCTCTTTCTTTTAGTAGAACATGGAAGAAAAGATGCTACACAGACAGGGTAGCCCTCCCTAAGAGTCCATAAATAAAATATGAAAAGCTCTCTCTTAATGCTAGAAAGGTTAATTAGTGGAATGGCCACAATGAACAATCCAATATGCAGTTTGATTTGCATCTTTGTGAACGTGACAGTACTTGACCTCCAATCCCTCAGCCCAAAGTTAATCTTCAACAATCTTGGATTAAGTTGACAGTACTCCATGGTCATTTGCTTCTCTCCTCCACACAGTCAATGACGAGCTTCGAGTCTCCCTCCACTATAATCTTCTTGAAGCTGAATTTAGTTGCAAGGATATGGATTTCATTTGCTACCTAAGCTTCACTAACACAAATACTAATAACCCAGCCTAGCCAAGGGAATACATGTTGGATAAGACCACTCAAGTAGTTGCAATTCAATAAATTCATTGATCTGCAAGTTTTTGCAAGAATCAAGATTCAAGTGGGTCCTTAATGAACTAAGCAATGCACCCATACTGCTGAAAAAGGGTAAGCATTGGTTGGATAAGATGAACTGCTTCCTCAAGTAGTATTGCATAACCAAGGAGGTCAGCCATTCAGGCGTAGATATTGGAACCCTGTTGAATATGACAAAATGCTTCTGGATTTTAAATATTTTGATCCTTCTACAAGTCCCACATGTGCACACAGTGAATGAACACCTAAGAACATAATTCTATGTGGTCCATAGATTTTTCTGTATAATCTTTTATAGAACAATTAATTTTGGTACTTCTTCCTGAAATCTATTTTGAGAAAAATTAAGGTTTAAAATTTTGATACGATACGCTTAATATGGGGCGTATTGTATCGTATTTTTGAAAAATAGATACGAGATACACATGGAAATTGGGCATCTCATCTTTTTTTCATATGTATCGGACCGTATCAGCGATGTATCAGGGCGTATTGAGGGCATATCAATAGCATATCAACGAAAAAAAAATATGGCCAAAAACTAAAAAAAAAAATAGAAGAAAGCAAGCTTCTTTTCCCTTAAATAAGCCTTATTTCACCCTCAAATGACTCTAAAACTCCAAACCTCATTCCTAAAGTGCTAGATTTGCAAAAATTTACAAGAAACAAGTGTGAATCGTTAATTTCTTCTTTTTTTTGAAGATTTTTCAGATTTTGAAAAAATATGCCAAAAATAGGTAAGTTTTTTTTTTAATTTTTTATAATATCTTGTGATTTTTTTCTTGAATGTTTAAATTTATGTTGATCTACATTTCTTACATTCAAAATCATAAATTTTTTATGTTATTAGTAGATTTATGGAAATTTCATAAGATATTTGGAGAAAATATAAATTACCAAAAATTTTGAAAATGTATTTTTTTTCTGTCTATAAAGTAAATATGTTTTAGATCTATGGATTTATCTATCATATCCATAGAGCAATTGATTTTTTTTTAATATATAGTTGAATATATTATAATTCTATGGATGATATATGATATCCACAAACCAATTGAAATTTCTTCTTTAATAATTATTTTTTTAATGTTTATATTTTTAGAATTAAAAAATAATTAATTATATTTTATCATTTGATCACAATGATTGAATATATTATAATTCTATGGATCATATATCATATCCACAAAGCAATTGAAAATTCTTCTTTAATAAATATTTTTTGAATATATTATATAATGTTTATTTATTTTTTATAATTTTTGGAAATAAATAATTATTAATTATTAAATTTATTTTCACTTAAAAGTTGTGCCAATGCATGTTTTATGGTTGGATAGGAGAGTTGGGTTTTCTCATTCCATAAAACATTAAAACTTAATAATTATAATTAAGTATGGGATTTTTAAAAAAATTATAATTGACTACAATATATTTCTTCATAAAACCATTAAAATATATTAATTTAATGTATATACACCTCATTGAGGTCTTATATTTAGTGTTATTGATGCATTTAATTTTATGATTTATTAAAGTATTTATAGTGTTTCCAACCGTATATATGCATATCTTAGTTTTTCTCTGATACGTATGCGTATCCAAGGCGTATCCCGATACGTCTCCTAAAATTGTCTTTCCGATACACTTGACGTTTTAGATACTTTGAACCTTGAGTAAAACCAGCCTGTAATTAGTGAAATTCATACTGCTCAAGAAAATCTGTTACTTTTCTGCTTACATACAAGGAGATAATGAGTTACAAATACTATGTCCATCTTTAGAATTTGGATATGGATTTGCAGGTGTTGGTTCAATGCTGCCAAGCCTGAAAAGCTTCTTCACTTCCAAATTAATAAGAAATCCCAAAATAATCATTGTCATCTTTCTCGAGCATCTCTTTGCTCCATAGCCACTCCCCCCCCCCCCCAAAAAAAAAAAAAGTTGATAGATGCCTTCACTTCGTTCCTCATTAATTGTTTCTGCCTTTCTGGGCATCTCACCAGAAGCTTGAGTATTTGATTCTCTTGAAGGTGAGGGTATGTCTTCAGGGTCTCTTTTGGGCTTAACCCATCTCCCATAGGAGTTGAGAACTAGCCCCTTGTAGGCCAACTGGTACCAGAACTGTGGAATCCTTAGCTCATCCACCAAGAACCCAGAAGCCTTGTTCACCAGTGCAATATCTCTTTTAGCATCAGCCCGGAATCTGGAGGTGGCACTGAGGTAGCCATCGACCAGATGGAGGTATGTCTCAAGGTTGTGGAACCCCAGCAAATCGAATCCACGCTTGAGGTAAGGTGATGCAGTTACATCAAGCTTCAGCTCAGTCCCTACATGTGTGTAGACCCATTCTAATGGCCCAGTAAGTTCATCAAACCTCTCAAGACCCTCATTGAGCATAAGACCAGGCATCTTAGGAACCACATCTTGCTTCACTACAACACGCATTGTCTTCACTCCCATCTCATGAAGCTTTTCTCTGAAAGCAATGTTGCCAACTCGTGGTGCCCCAAAGGAGATGACACTGATATGGAGGTCAGGGAGAGAGGAGGCAGCTTCATAAGCATTAAGGAGAGCCAAAGCACCGCCCAGGCTGTGGCCGGTAACGGTCAGGCTCACCTCTTCACCTCTGTCTCTGTAAAGGCTAACCAGTCTTCTTACTTCTTTCATCACTTGTTCTGAAGCGCTTGACTTGTTATATCTAGTAGAGTCACTCTTAGAGGTGTAGATGCTGAGGAAACCATGCTCAACTCTCACGTCCCCATCTCCAATTGGCTCTAGCTTCCTCTGAAAATCCTCGTACCACTCTGAAGGTGCCACAGTCCCACGCCAAGCCACCACGATGTCTCTTCTGCCAATCCTACGCGACTCCTCGTCATCACTAACTGCAACGAATTCCATCCAGTTGGAATCCTTGCTCCATGTTTCATCCACCAAATGGGACCTCTGCAACCAACGAGGCATTTCTATGTGGGACATGGCGAAGATGTACTTGCTGACCATGTACCCACTCTTACTAAGTCCTAACTTGTCAAAAAGCTTCTTGGGGTTGTACCTGCAACTCCCACAATACTCGGAGAATGAGTCAAAGTCGAAAGCATCATATGCGGCCTGAGCAAATTCCCCATATTTGATGATCTCCCGCCGGAGCCAAGGGTGGAGTGGATCCAAGAGGTTGCTCCAATCCCATGATCCATGAATTTCAAGCCATTTTGCAGATATGTCTTCCTTGGGGGATGATGTTGGGGTCGTCCTACTGCCATGGCCAAGAGAAATCTGATCTACATGGTGAAGCTCCTTACGCTCTATGTGTAGATGGAGGAAATTTGAGAGTGATTCAGCAAGACGGCCGGTGGTGACACGGTTGCTTTTCTCATGCTGATGGGGTGGCTCGATGGCAATGCTTTGATGGGCATGGATCAGGCACCGGCGGTTTGAGGTGGCGACGTTGCCAGAGACAGGAAGATGTTGATAAATGATTGATGATGATATGACCTGCATGAGTGTTCAAACTAATTCCTAAGAAGATAAATGATCTGTTAGCTATAGCCTATAGGAAGAGTTGGGCTTTTGGATTTTGGAGCTTTGAGAGGTTGAAGACTGAAGTAGAGGATGGAGAGACGGGAGAGGGGATATATACATAGGAGGAGGGGATGGTGGGAGTCTTGAGATGAAGATTCAAGGATTGCACGGTTTTGACTTTGAACGTTCAAATCTTGAACAGGTGCTGAGAAGTGAGAACCCACGAAGGTTGAAATTCAATGTTGGGTAAATTTCAAAGACTCCCTGTACTGGGGTCCGTGACAAAAACCCCCTTGTATTATGACCGTGAGACAAAGACTACATTTTCTTTCTGTGCAAAAAAGCCATTGTAATAATTTTTAATCCCCATACTATTATTGTAATAACTATTCGAACAAGAAAAACATTGTTCATCTTTTCCAACCTCACTCTCCCTCTTTCTCCCAGATCTCTCTTCTTCCCCTTTCTATTAACAACGTCTGGATTGAACCCATTTTTACGAGTTTGGTCCAATCGTACTGAACGAGTGAGAGGTGATACAAAGCTAGCGCCGAGTCGTGTCGAACCCGCTCGCTTTCGGACCCAAGCAGGTGCAGAAGCGGCGGCAACAGCCCTATCGCCGTTTTGTTTCTGTAACTCTGTTCCCTTTACGGTTTTATTCCTCAGTACCAACAGCAGGACTCGTAACCAACCTCCCACATTTCTCTCGTTTCTCCCCCCTGTTTTTCTCTCAAGTCGTTAACAGTAGCGGGAAACTACTTCAAACAACCGAACCAGAGGGCGGAAGACGTGAGAGAGCTCGCTCAACTGAACACCAACCCATCGAGAGTGGGGCAGCAACTGGTTCGGCGGAAGTTCAGAGGGGGGCAACAACTGGTTCGGCGGTGACAGAGGTTGCGACAACTGTGGGAAGGAGCTGAAATAGAAAGAGAAAACGAATCCGCTGTCGTGGAAATCGATGACGGGTTTGAAGGCGGAAGCGGCGGTGAAAGTGGAGGAGGACATCTTCAAAACAGGGACGCCGCTGCAACCCTTCGCCGGTGGAAGCGGAGGCGTCGATTACGGGTTCGAATCCGCCGCCGCTGCAATCCTCTGATCTCTGATCCCCATCTACCGTTGCTTGGACCTAAGCTGCATACTGCAAGTTCCAGAAGACATCTTCAAAAGAGGGACGGCTGGATGATTATTCAGAATAAGTGGTGAGGACAACTGAAATAGAGGTCGCGGCAGCGATGGAAGTCGGTGACGGGTTTGAAGGCAGAGGCGGCGGTGGAAGTGGAGGAGGACATCTTCAAAAGAAGGATGCCGCTGCATTCCTCCGCCGATGGAAGTGGAGGCGTCGGTGACGGGTTCGAATCCGCCATTCCTCATAATGCCCACTCCACCCTGCATGCTACTACCAATCTCAACTTGGGCAGGATAGACCGAGAACTGTGGGCAGCTCTCATCGCTCGTGACATCAGAGCAGGATGTGGCAAAGCCACTCCTCTGTCCTTCCGCTTCCGAGAGTTGGGAGAGAGAGAATGAGAGAGGACAGTGAGGGTGGGGAAAAGAAGAGAAGAAAGGGAAAATTATATGTTAAATAGGTTCTAAGAGAAAAAGGGAAAAAAAATGTAAATAGAAAAAATTTAGTGGGGGTATTTTAATAATATAGCATATTTCGTTATCTGACTTAACGAAGAAGGGGATCTTTGTCTCACGCTCATAGTACGGAGATTTTTATTACAGACCCATAGTAAAGGGGATCTTTATAATTTACCCTTCAATCTTTAATATATCTGACCATCGGTGATTGTGATTATCAAATTACCCCCTGATGTGGAGAAAATTGCCACCAATTTGTCTAAGCATTTTAGCAATATTTATTTGATACATAAGATGAATATTGTGGTAATTTAATTGCTCCGACTTACTCGGTCCTGGGAAGGGTTGGCTTCCAGCTGGCAAGAAGATCGATTTATCTTGACGTTTGACTTCAAAGACGCTGAACTTGGAGCTAGCGCTTATTTGGTCTATGAATCCATGTGTCTTGCTCTTTTATCCTTTCATACCTACTCAACGACTAGAAAATAATACAAGTAAAAATATAATATTTTTTAAATAATTCTGGGTCGGGTCCAAAATGCCCTAACACATTACTTGGGTCGGGTCGGAGTAGGATCCAAACTTTTATGCTTGCCTAAGAGTTGATATTAATCTGTCCAGGTCCAACGAAGATTAGGTGAGCCGGTGAGGATTAAACAGCCGGTGGAAACCATTAAAATATAAAATTAACTATTTATATTAAATTAAAATAAATTTTAATTAGTATAATACAATTAGGGTCCGTTTGATTTGAATTCGGAATTTTCTTTCTCCAACACCTCAATTGGTCAGAGGCACAAAGCTGGACTAAAACTGTACACATTCTGCAGTATTTGATAAAGCAGATTTCTATGAACAAAACAAGCTATACGTTCAAATTAAACATAGCAAATAATGAGGAACTTCTGAAAATGTAAAGGGAATTTGTCTAAAATTCACCATGAGTTTTCAACATTTCTCTTAAACTCACTACAACTTTTTAAAATGTCTAAAATTCACCATGTCAGTAAGTTTTTATTTTCCAAAACTCACCTTCGTTAATGCTTCTTAATAGAGGTGTCCATGTCAGTATAAATAACAATTTTCATGACCAAATTACCCTTGAATGTTGAGTTAGAGGAAAAATGGTCCATTTCAGTTTTCAATTTTCTTTTTTTTTTTTGCATTTTTAGTGTTTTGTTATAATTTCTATTTTTTTACATTTTTCTATTTTCTACAATCTATAAATTTTCCTGTATTTTTTGTTATTTATTGCAATTTTTGTGTTTTTCTATAATTTTTGGTGTTTTTTCTACAATTTTTAATTTCTGATTTTGTTTTCCAATTTCTATAGTTTCTATAATTTGAAAATAAATTTTTATTTTGTTTGCAATTTTTATAATTTTTTATATTTTTATGTATTTTATATTTGAAAATATTTTTTTTGAACTTTTTCCTTTTTTTCATGTCTAAATATTAAAATGGTAATATATTAACACTTGTTAATTTATTTTGTATATATTTTATATTTTTGTATGAAGGTTAAAATGGTAATATATTAATACTGTTAGTCTTTCTAAGGTCAAGTTAGTGACATGGTGAGTTTTAGACATTTTGAAAAGTTGTGATGAATTTAAGAGAAATACTGAAAACTCATGGTGAGTTTTAGACAATTTCCCAAATGTAAATAAATAAGTACACGTAGAGAAAAACAAGCATGTAAGTAGGTTGAAGCCAATATCAAAAGGTAAAATACACAAGGTTAATCTATAAGCAGTACAAAATCAAACCAGACCTCATGTTCCAACTTCAATTCACTTCGATAGTGTCTACTAGCACATATAATTTCTATCCATGTCTAATAGCATCACACTTGGATTCAAATATACATATCTAAAGGGTAAAAACTACAATGGTTCTAGAAAAGAACTCACACCAATGGTCTTGCAGATTTTTCTAGGATCATTAGGATCCTCAAATGGATATGCTCCAACCAACATGACATAAAGTGTCACACCACACGACCAAACATCTGCAATCTGCAAATGAAGAAATGCCAAAAATAAAAATAAAAAACCATGAAGGTTATAGTTAAAAAACCTAGATCAATGATATAAACATTACATGCATCTCTTTAATTACTAAAACCATCTTTGAGTTTTGTTTTGTAATGGAAAACTCATTCCTGAGGTTGTAATGAAAGACATATTTAGGTAAGTGAACAACACAGGCTTCCAGGCCATTTAAAATTTAAAATCCAAACTACAATCTGAAAAGGCTTTTTTTTTTATCACACCTTTGTTGAAAAAAATCAAGTTATGAATTTCCTGGTGATGTGAATATTGAACACGGTCATACAATAAGAAAAGTAGGATTATCCTCATTTCCTTCAAGCTGAGGTCCACCTTACTACCCTATGACTAGTATAGTAGTATGAGCTGTATTTCTTCCCCCTACTAGTCCACCACCCAAAAGAAAAAAAAAAAAAAAAAAGGAAAAGAAAAAGCCTCTCCTAAACTGGTTTGCAAAAATATCAGTGAAATGGTAATGGATGAGATGGTTTTGATGAAATGTACGTAATTGCATGTTTGGACCATCACCTAAGTATTGTTCATATTTTTTTAGATTCATATGATATCGGATTGAGTCAGATATGGAACTTTTTTGTCGAATCCAATTCAGATATCCATCCGTTTGCGACCCTATTCAAAAGTTCCACTATTCAGAGAGGGTAGGGGTGCTAATGGTTCGGTTATAGGGTTTTTTTTTGAAACTGAACCAGTCCCATCAGTTTTTTCATATCTCAAAACTGATACCACTGGTTAGATGGTTGATCAATTTTGGTTTTTGATATTTATAACATATACTATATATATAATATTATATTATATATAATAAATGAAATATAATATATTAAAAATACTATAAATATACAACATATGTAATATATTTATAATATATTAGATATTTTAAATAGATAAATATAAACAAATAATTATAAATATAATATATGTATATATTTATATATAATATATATCTTTACTAAAAAATATAATATATATATATATATATATTATATAATATATAGATAATATGTGAGATATATTAAAAATATATAATATACATATAAATACATATATCGATCGGTTCAGTTAATTGCTTTTTTTTTTTTAAATTAATCAAAAATCAAATCGGTCTTTCAGTTTTTCAAAAATATCGAACCGAAACCGAACCGATCGATTCGATTAACCGTATTTTTCTGTTCGGTTCGATTTTTTCGGTTTCTTATGAGCACCCTTAGGGGGACGGAGGAAACCGCCAACTCGCAAACGGAGGGGTGAATGGTCGCTTATGAACTGCTAAACTCTAGTGGTTTCAGTGGCAATGGAGCGTCTCTCCCTCTCCGGCTTTCTCACTTGCCCCTTATCTCAGACGCTGAAATCCAGGGTTAGGGTTTTGTCACAAACAGTTCCCTCCACTCACCTGCAATCGTCTTTCCGCTTCTTCTCCACATATCAGACCAAGCAAAAACAGATGGAAACTCAGAGAATGATCTCTTGTGCCTCTCAGGGTGGAGAAAACGGCTCCACAACAACAACGGCTCCCAACGCAGGTAACTCTTGGTTTCTAAGAAATTATAGGTTTTGTTTGTCTTGTTTTCTTCTTCTAATCGGCTTGAACTATAACCATTATCCTTTTTAGTCTCCGTAGGTCGAATTGCAGAGGTCAAGAGAGTTACTAAAGAAACAAATGTATTTGTGAAACTAAACTTGGACGGTTCCGGAAACGCCGATAGCAGTACTGGAATTCCTTTTCTTGATCACATGCTGGATGTGAGTGATTCCTGACTCTTTATTTGGTAGATTTATTTCTGCATTTCAATATTTTTTGAGGTCTTTCAAACACCCTGTAACAGCTTGGAAAACTAATATTCCGGTAATTTGTTCTATTTCTTGTGTTTTAACTCAGCAACTTGCGTCGCATGGGCTGTTTGATGTGCATGTAAGGGCTACCGGTGACATTCATATTGATGACCATCATACAAATGAAGATGTTGCCCTTGCTATTGGAACGGTAATCACCTATCTGCATTATACGCATAATTGCATATTGGAAATTTCTCCAAAATTGTTTGTTTGCCATTTGATTTCTCAGGAGTCATTGGTTTGCATTGCTTGGTGTTGCAGACATTGCTTCAGGCACTTGGGGATAGGAAAGGAATTAACCGGTTTGGAGACTTTTCAGCTCCACTCGATGAAGCTCTCATACATGTTTCACTGGTATAATACTAGGTTTGGATTTGCCATAATTTGATTGTTAGTGATTTCTATTTATAATATATGATATTTCTTTGAAGCAATAAATAGTTTTTAATTGTTATGGAGCATTAGAAGTGAAGGTCGGGTCCTATGCTTTTATTTATTCTTTTTTTTTTGAGAAATGATAACTGTGTTAAGGGAACAAAAGACGTACTTGAGGGGATGTACCAAATAAACAGTAACTACAAAAACCAAAAAAAAAAAAAAGCGAAGGTATAAACTTTCACTGTACAAAATGCCATGCCCACCCCAGATATAGCTAAACTCCCAGCTATAGAGTTTGCACAACTTGGTATCCACCACACTTGCACTCTTATCCAGCTGCAATTTCCCTTGATTTCATTTAGGTAGTGAAAAGATTCTAAAGCCTGCATCCTTTAGTCTGGATGGGTGACTGTGCAAATTTCCTTCAATGGTGAGGTAGGAAACATGCACATGCTTAGTTAGGTGGATGCCTGAGAAGAGCTCTCACTTTTGCCTTTGAAGAGTTTGGCTCCCCAATGTAGCTGCTGAATGCCCAAAGAGCAGATCCATCTCCTCTGTAAAAGATACCTTCAATGCCTGCATGCCTATTGAACATTAAGCTACCATCAAACTTAAGAAGGTTCTCCATCTGGTGGATGGAGGGTGACTGTATGTCTACCTAGCTTGTTAGAGAAAGACTATACTATAGAGGACTGCCAATAAGTGCCTTCTCATGTCATTCGTTGAAGATCCTTTGAAGTTGTCCATGGCTAGCATCTAAGATATAATGAGGTGAAGGACCTGTCTACACAAACTCACAAAGGATTACTCTTTTGAATCAAAGAATCTTTTTTCCTTTCTTCCCACAGACTACATAACCACATGGATTATACTTTCTAGTACATCTTTCCTCTAGTTCAAAGCTTAACATCCTTCCATTGATGGGGCATGTTAGTAACATTCCTTAGGGATATCCAATGAAAACCAGTCTGATTTGTGAATAAATACTATAGCCATCTAGTCTCAAAGCAGAAGAGGTGAGTGGTCAGCTCCCCTTCTTTTATCTTTTAGATAGTAAAGTTTTATTTATTTATTTTTGATAGGCAACAGTATGTATTTAATAGCTATAAAGCTTCAAGTAAACTCCACTTGCTCTAAACTGGAGTGCTAGACAGATTTCTAGTGTCAGTTAAGTAAAGAAACAATTGGTGGAGGAATCAAATGGTGGAAGACAAAGGGTTACCTCAAGCACGACGAGATTTAACATCTTCATTGAGGATCATGGGTTAAGAAACATCCCGTTAGGTCAATCTTGCTTTACTTGGTCTAATCTTCAAGCTAACCTTATATGTTCTAGACTGGACAGATTCTTGGTGTTTCTTGACTGGGAAGAACACTGTCTGAATTTGATGGGAAAAACATTGCCTCAAGTTACTTCAGATCACTGGCCAATTTGCTTATTTAAAAGATCCAATGCTGGAGGTTCAATTCCCTTTAGATTTGAGAATATGTGGGTTACTCATCCAGAATTCAAAGAAAAGGTTAAGGAGTGATGGGTTACCCACATACTATAGCCTATGTGGGAAGGTCAGAAATTTCTAAAGAAGTGGTCAGAAATTTCTAAAGAAGTTGTAGATCTTGAAGGGAGAAATTAAAGAATGGAACATAATTGAGTTTGGGAGATTGGAAGAGAAAAAAGCCAGAATTATTTCACAAATTGAGGAGATTGATAGGAAGGAGATGCAAGGTGGTCTAGACAGTCATGATAGGGAGAGAAGATTGTCTCTAAAAAAGGAGCTTGAGATTACCTTATTGAGAGAGGAGATCAGCTGGAAGCAAAAATCAAGGGAGAGATGGATTAAGAAAGGGGATGGAAACACAAAATATTTCCATGCTTTAGCTAATGGTAGAAATAGAAAGAGTTCAATATCATCTTTAGTTGGGAGGGGGGTTCAATTAACAGATCAAGGTGAAATTGTCAAGGCCTTTGCAGATCAGTTCAGATCAATTTATCGTAGGCCAATCAATGAGAGATGGTCTTTGGATGGGCTTGAATGGGATTGTTTGGAAGAAAATCAAGTGGAAATGATGGAAAAAAGGTTTGAGGAGGCTGAAATTATGGAAGCAGTGTTCTCCATGGATAGATTTAAGGCTCCTGGGCCTGGTGGATTCATAATGGCTTTTTATCAAGATTGTTGGGAGGTAATTAAAGATGATCTGATTAAAGTTTTTAGGGAGTAATCAGCTCAGGAATGAATTTAACCTTTTTAATTTTGATTCCAAAGAAGAAAGATGCAACTCGTCTAGGGGATTTCAGACCTATAAGCTTTGTTACTAGTATCTATAAGATAATTGCCAAGGTGCTTTCTTTGAGGCTTAAGAAGGTCCTCCCCCCCTCTCATTTCCCAGTTCCAAGGGGCTTTTATCCAGGACAGTCAGATTGTTGATCAGATTCTAGTTGTAAATGAATGTTTGGAGGCTCAAAAAAGGTTAAAAAAGAAAGGAATAGCAATCAAATTGGATTTGGAGAAAGCTTATGATTTAGTGGATTGGGGTTTCTTCTTGATCAACATTATGAGGAGATGTGACTTTGGGGATTTATGGTGTAAATGGATCAGAGGTTGCTTAGAAACAAGCCACTTTTCTGTTATAGTTAATGGGTTGGCAATTGATTTCATTGAGGGGCTTAGAGGCCTTAGACAAGGTGATCCACTCTATCCCTTTCTGTTCACTCTGATAACTGAAGTCTTAAGTAAGCTAATCTCTAAGGCTAACTTATGGAGCTGGTTAAGAGTTGGGTAATTGGAAGAAATAGAGTTCTGGTCTCCCACTTACAATTTGCAGATGATATCTTTATTTTTTGTGATGGGGAGGGCAGAGAAGGGATATAAAACTTGAAGCTAGTAGTGAAGCTCTTTGAAAGGATCTCTAACTTGAAAATCAATTGGCCTAAAGGTGTATTAGCTGGAATCAACTTGAGGGATGACGCTTTGAGAGAAATGGCAGATTCTTTGGTTTGTATGAAAGGAGATTGGCCTTTGTGTTACTTAGGATTATCCCTTGGTGGCAACCCTAGATTTGTTAGTTTTGGGACCTCAGTAGTGGAGAGATTTGAGAAGAGGCTATCAAGCTGGAAAAGGAATTATATTTCATTGAGAGGGAGAATAACATTGATCAAATCCACTTTAGCAAATCTCCAAGTGTACTTCATGTCAGTTTTTGAATGCCCCAAGCAGCAGTAGTAGAAAAGATTGAAAAGATTATGAGAGATTTCCTTTGGGAGCTCGGGGAGGGGAAGAAAGATCACTTGATTAGCTGGGATAAGGTGGTAAAGTTGAAGGAGGAAGGGGGATTGGGTGTTAGAAATGTTAGGTTGAAAAAGTTGGCTTTATTGAGTATATGGATTTGGAGGTTCCCTAAAGAAAATGAGAGGTTATGGAGTAAAGTTTTCTTAAGTATCCATGGATTGTCAAACAATGGGTGGGATGCAGGCTGCTTGCATAGAGCTACTTTGGCTGCTCCTTGGAAGGCTATCCATGACATTCTTCCAGTGTTCCTCACTCATATAAGGTATGATTTGGCTTTGGGTCAGAGAATAAGGTTTTGGGAGGATATCTAGATAGGGGAATCCCCCTTGTCTGAGATTTTTCCATCTCTTTTTGAGCTTTCTAGTTTTAAAGGAAAGCCGGTGTGCCATTTTATCAGCTCGTCCTCTTCCCAATTAGGCTTGAATTGGAACCTGGGCTTTACTAGAAATCTTAGGGAGTCGGAAATTCCCAATGTTTCTGCTTTGCTTAGCATGTTGAATTCAATGGTCTTAGTGGATGGTGGTTCAGATTCCAAAGTGTGGGCACTTAATCACTCTGGTGTTTATTCTTGCAAATCCTTTTTAAACTCTCTTGTTGCTACCTCCCATTCTCAGTCTTTCCCTGTTAAGGAAGTATGGTCTCTGCCTATTCCTCTAAAGGTCAATGCTCTCTGTTGGGAAGTGTTTCATGGTTCTATTAATACCTGTGATATGCTCTAGGGAAAGAGACCAAACTGGTGCTTGTCCCCTAACTGGTGCTCCTTATGTAAGTTGCATTGTGAGACTGCTTTTCATCTTCTAATTTCTTGTCCTTTTGCTATCTCTATTTGGGAGTTTTCTCGTCTCTTTTTGGTTGCAGGTGGCTCTCTCCTGATAACTTGGAAGGATTATTTTCTAGTCTATTTAGTTGCTCTAAAAGAAGAGGCAGGATTTTGGGGAGATGCACTAGAGCAGCAGTGATATGGACAATTTGGGAAGAAAGGAGTTTAAGAATCTTTGAAGACAAAGAAAGGAGCAAGGAAGCTGTGTTAGACATTATAATCTTAAGGGTGGCACATTGGGTGAAAACCTTAAAGCTTTTTGCAGTCTTTAAAGTTGAAGATTTTTTAGCTCATGGGGATCAATTGCTCACTCATCATCTTGAAGACAAAAAATAATTGAGGTTTGTTCACCTCCATGTGCTGGATGGAAGAAATTAAATTTTGATGGCAGCTGCATGGGCAATCCTGGACCTTCGGTTATTGGTGGGGTAGTCAGGGAGGAAAATGAAAATATTCTAGTCATGTTTTCAGGACCTATTCAGCATGGAGATGTGGTGAGATCCGAACTGTTGGCAGCTGTGTATGAGGTGGAGAAAGCTAAAGAATTGGGGATTGACAGATTAATTATTGAAGGTGATTCCAAAATTGTTGTGGACTGGTTGAAAAAGGGGGAAGGAGTAATATGGCAGTTAAAGAATGAATTCAGATGTTTCAAGCAGGTTTCTAAAGATATGATAATCCAAATAAAAGTGGATTAAAAGATCTGCAAACAGTGTGGCAGATGGGTTAGCTAAACGTGGAATTCAGAGACAGTCCATGTTTTGGTTGGGCTGTTTTGTAAATATTGATAGTGGTTTTGGGCTTTATCTTTGCCCACAACTCCTTATTGTACTCCTTTTTATAATTAATAAATCCTTTTTTGTGGTGTTGATAAAAAAAGAAAAAAACAAGAAAAGGCCTCACTTATGCCTTTTGCAGGTGGAGTTTGCTAACAGAAGTATCTCTTCTGTTTGATTCCTCAGCCTTTGCCTCGCCTACCAAAAGAGGGAAGTTGATGTGGAAGTGTATCAGAGCAGCTTCAATGTGGACTCTTTAGGAGGAAAGGAACAACAGAATCTTTCAAGAGAAGGAAAGAAATCTCTCAGAAGTCAAGGATTGCATACTGACAAGGACGATACATTGGTTGAAAACTTCAACTTTGTTTCTTCCGTTCTCCTTTGCTGACTTTTGGGAAATTGGGCTGCAGTAGCTTTGAGTTCTTCCTGCAAGGAAGGGGTACTTGCAGATTGGGTCTGCCCTCCTGAAGGCTTTGTCAAATTGAACTTTGATGGAAGCAGCCAAGGTAGCCCTGGTCCTTCTGGTATAGGAGGGGTGCTGAGAGATAAGGACAGCAATCTCTTAGCTATGCTCTCAGGACCAGTGGGTTTAGGAAATTCCACTAGGGCAGAATTACTAGCTGCACTGCAAGGAATTCAACTCGCAAATCAACTTGGAATAAAGAGACTACAAATTGAAGGTGATTCTCAGATAGTTGTGAGGTGGCTAGCGGACCCAAAATCAGCAGTTTGGTGTTTCAGGGACATCCTCAAGAGAGTGTTTTGGCTAATAAGGAATATGACTGTCAAAGTCCAGTGGGTACAAAGGTTGGAAAATACTTTGGCTGACTCTCTTGCCAAGCAAGGAGTCAATAGAGAACATCTGTTCTGGGCTGCTTTGTGATATACTATTTTGCCCCTTCCTTGACTCTATTAGCATGCATGTTGGGTTACTTCACTTGTACTGCTATGTCTTTGATTGTTGATCATTGAGGTTGCAATTTTCTGTTTTTGAGGCTGCACTTCATGCCTCTTTATGTTGGGCTATGTGTACTGTTACATCCTTTGATTAATGAATTAACTTTCCATTTATAAAAAAAGCTGTTTATAGCTATTGGGGGGTATTTTTTTCCGTTATATACATATAGCCATTATATAACGACTAGAAAATGGCTAATTTTGGCTGGGTCGGGTCGTGCTGGCATGAGTCCACATGGCCAGGCCTGCGGGCGGTTTGATCTGTTTCACATCTCTAAACCTCACAACTTCTGGGCTATTCTTCAAGGCACTTGGGCAGGTGCAGTCAATCTCCAAAAGTAGTGAAAACCAGGCCACACAAACTCTAAACTCTGCGGCCCTTCAATTATCTCTTGCAGTTGGCTGGACTAGCACTGCATGAGAAGATAAGTCTTGATTGAAACTTGGCTTTGATACCAAATTGTCAATCCAAGAGATTATAGATCTGATTTCTTATGTGTATGTGCTTAGTTACAGCAAGAGATTGGAAGAAATAAGCAAAGAAAAGTGAAAAGTAGAGGGGAAAAAGAGTTAATGAGAGAATAGGTTTGTGGGGTTCAAGAGAATACCCACTCCTTTTATGTGCAATAGTAATGAAATTACAAGTCTGCCCCTTATATGGTGGCAATAAGAGACTAAGAGCAAAATAAATAAAACACAAGAATACTCAGGCCCTGCCCATTTGCATAGGCCCATGACTAAACAATAAAAGAAAACAGACAAGTAATAGGCCCAAGTCCACAAATGAGTGGAGTTACATATTTACATTCACTCTTCTCCACACTATTCTGTGAGGATTTGGGGTATTAAGGGCACAAAATCTCAAATTGTTGATAGAGAAGATATCCAATCTCAAGGTTAATTTGTTAGAGAGTTGCATTGTTGGCGTTAATTTGGGGGTGGGTCAACTAGGTCATTATGCTTCCATATTGGGTTTTGTGGTAGGTCTGTGGCCTATGGAATGTCTAGGCCTCCCTTGAAGTGGCAATCACAGAGCCAGCCAGTTTTGGGATCCCGTGGTGGATAAGTTTTCAATTGGGGGCTTGGTGCTGGGATTATGTACATGGTGTCAGCTGGGAAAACAGAGATCAATAAACTAAACTCTACTATAGAGGAAACCGTAAAAGTTGTTCAGGAATTTGAAACTGAGCTTGAACAAGAGAAAACAGTTAGTCATTTGTTCATATCTTGACTGTGGACCATTTGAAGAGTAGAGGATTTAACATGGCTAGTATGTGTTAACTGTGCAAATAACAAGAGGAGACAGTCATTTGTTCATATCTTGCACAATTTCTGGTTTCGTATGGAATCTCTTCACAGCATTTTTTGGGGAAAGAAATTTTCAGCCAAGGTTTCCTTAAGAAATTTTCTCATCATGGGAAGTCGAGATGCCATGGAGTCCGAAGGCTTCTCATCGGTCGGAAAGTGGAGAAAAACTGAGTGGAAAGGAAAGAGATACTATTGGAGGAGATCTTCTACCAAAAGGATTTCACGATAAAGATAAGAGAAGGCAGGAGAGGAACGGTTCTGGTGGGCGAAGCTGTGCCTTGGTTTCAAAGTTTTCTGGATGGAGCAGTCCATGTAAGCTGCTGTGAATCCTGGATTGTTTCATTCAGACAGCCGCGGAGAGAGTATGTTGCAGAGAGAAGGAAAAATGCCAAAGGCTGGTTTGTAACATTGGAGGAAAAGTTTGAGAAGAAGAAGAAGCAAACCATCATTATTCCTGAAGGTGACAAGACACAGGGATGGACTGAGATGGCTAACATACTACATATGAGACTAGCCAATAAGGAGTCGATGACGGTGAAGACACAGGCAGAGAAGGTAGATGGTGGACGCAGCAAGGAGGAAATGATCGAAAGAAGGAAGAAGCTGGAAAAGTTGGGTTTAGAAGAGCCAGCTGAAAGTCAAGATGACCCAATGGTGGCATTCACAATACCAGAACTAAAAGTTTCAATGATAGGGGAGAAAGGAGCATGGGAGAAGAAAGTAATCCTCTCTACAATGAAGGAGGTCAAAGATTGGAAAGGGTGATTAGAGCAGGTGACGAAGAAACTCAGGCTTCATGGAACTGTTATTCTCTTACCTTTCAGTGAAAAGAAAGCAGTTCTAGATGTGGGAGAGGAAGCAGTTGAATTTACCATTTTGGAAACAAAGGAAGGATTTGTGAGAATCGAAAGATGGTGTCCTCTGGCTAATGAGGTGACCTCTGTCGATGGGAGTTTCAAACTGAAACTGCTGGGCCTACCCTTTCATTTATGGCAAAAATCCATCCTGGATAAGTTAGTTCTGGCGATGGGTGGTGTTCTCTTGTCGTGCAAGACCTTAGACTTGAGAGCAGTCAATCTAAGGGTAGCAGGTTTGAAGCCGGAAGCCGTGCAAAGAACACTCAATCTGTGCGCAGAAGGTTACTGGTACAAGATCTGGGTTGTCTCAGAAGTTGAAGCGTCACAGTGGTATGGGAGGGAGAAGCTTGAAGAAGATGATGACATGGCAAAGTGGGTAACACTTGGCGAGAAGAAGGAGAAGATGTATGGACACGCAAACATTTCTGGGGAGGAAGCCTCTTCTAGAGAAAAGAACTCTTTTTTGGAAGCTGAAAAATCAAGTATGAAAAGCCGAGCAACCTTTATGAAAAAGTTTTCAAATAAATTTAAATTTAAAATAAAAGAAACACTGTTGCTGGTCCGTCCTATGCAGAACTGGTCAAATGGGGAACTCGGTCAGACCAGGGGAGGGGCCGATTCAGAGCTGATTTTGAACACCATATGACCCGCTCTGACCTGACCGGACTAATACTGGGTCGAACCGCAAGGAGACCCATGGTGCTAATGTTGGCTCATGTGACTCTTTAAGTGGTTACGTGAGTCGGGTATCAAAGGAGGAGTTGGTAGACCTTAGTAAGGGTCTATCTTCTTCTCCACAGGCGCTGAAACCAGATGCAAGTGTACAGTTCGAAGGCGGACAGAACTCATCGAGGCAGAACATGCGATGGCTTCCAGTTGTTAAAGCTAGAGAAGGCAACCAAGAGAAGAGGGAAGAAGACAAACCAAATCCAAGATATACTAGGAATAGTAGAGATGAATTTGAAGGAGAAGATGACGGCTGGGTAAGCTGCGATCTATCTGAGAATGACATAGGGGACGGATTGGGAAGCAGGAAGCTAGACTGATGACCGTAAAGAACAGCTGGAAGACACATTTAGCACAGATATTCTTTTCGTTGAGAACGCAAAAGATGCTACTGAAGTGCTGAAACCATCTACAGACAGTGGGATGATTAACGAAGCCGAGTGCTACCTGGATGCAAGGGGGGAAAATTGAACCAAAGGCGAGAAGGATTCAAGCCAGAATATGAACGAGGGGCAAGGATCTAGCGGGAAGACAGCGGTTAATCACCAGATCTCAAACATGGATACATCAGGTGGGGATGAACGACAGAGCCTTGTAAGTACTAACAAGGGTGAATTAAGTCTAGGTTGTGGCCTGCAGTCATTCTCTGTTGTCGACTGGTCAAACCCAACTGATTGTTGACTTGTCCACTCCTTCCAGACTCAGGTATGGCTGTGTTTTTGAATTTGGTTACTAACGTCCGCTCTGCTCATGATGTTTGTCTCCCAGATTCCAGTCCTGCTTCCTTGCCGAATACCCTTGGATTAGAAGCTGATAGAGGTGGGGTTGGTGGGGAGATACAGGAGGGGGGTGAGAGGGAGCTGAGGGTGTGGAACTTAATAATAAAAGAGCTGGATAATTTGACTAGGGTGGAAATGGAGAAGGAAGAGGTGATAGAGAGGAAGAACAGTGAATCCAAAATAGTTGAAGGAAGGGTGGAGCAGGAGAAGGAAAGCAAGAGGCACAGAGAGGAGGGAAATAAACAAACTAAAAAGGGAGATGAAGAAGAGGACTCTCTAGCTTAATTTGTTGAAAGCTAGGGTGCAAGGTGAAAAATCTGAATGAGCTGAAAAGGTATTTGGAGATTAAAAATGAAGCTGGGAAAAGGAGGAAAAGAAGGTCAAGTGAAGTTGAGAGGCTGAAATTGGATGTGGAGGGGGATAAAGAATTTAATGAGAGGAAGGGTAGGGGAAGAAAAGGAGGTTCTTAGGAAAGAAGGTTTAGGAGAGGGGCAGACTATATTGGAGTAATGAAGATTGTAAGTTGGAATGTGAGAGGCTTGGGGAATGCAATAAAGAGAGCTTTAATAAAGGAGGTCCTAAGGAAAGAAAACCTAGTTATTTTTTTAATCCAGGAATCTAAACTCATGACTTTTAATAAAAGGTGGGCTAGAAGTGTGTGGAGAGCAAATGGATTGAGTTGGGTAATGAGTCCATCTTGGGGTTCATCTAGAGGAATAGTCACATTATGGAAGGATGAAGTGTTGGAGGGAGTGGAAGAATTAATGGGAAGATTATCGGTCTCTATTAAATTCAAGCAAGTAACAGATGGGTTTGAATGGGTCTTAACTAATGTCTATGGCCCTACTTGCTACAATCAAAGGAATGATCTGTGGGAAGAGTTGGAAGACATTAGAGGTCTGTGGGATGGGCCTTGGTGTTTAGGAGGGGATTTCAATGTGATCAGGTTCAGTGATGAGTGCAATAAGGTAAGACAAAGGAGTACTACCAGTATGAGGAAGTTTAACGAGTTTATCAATGCCTTTGAACTCAAGGAACTGAATCTCTAACATAATACTTTTACCTGGTTTAATCTCCAAGTTGATCCAATTTGCTCCAAACTAGACAAATTCTTATTTACCACAGATTGGGAAGAGCACTAGGGAGATTTGGTGTCAAGGGCCTTGCCGAGAGTTACCTCCGATCATTGGCCAATTATGCTAAGCAAGGCTGATTTTGGAAACAGTGGTCCTTCCCCCTTTAGATTTGAGAATATGTGGCTTCTGCACCTAGATTTTAAAGAGAAAGTGAAGTAGTGGTGGAATGAAATTAACCCGAGGGCAAACTGGGTAGGAATGAAGTTCCATTGGAAACTAAAAGAGTTCAAGTCAAAATAAAGGAGTGGAATACTCTTCACTTTGGGAGGATAGAAGAAAGGAAGCAACGATTGATAAGACAGATTGAGGAATTAAATGCAAAGGAAGAACTGGGATGTCTTAGGGAAAAGGATAAAGAGGTGAGGTGGGAGTTGAGGAAAAATCTGGAGGACACAATTTTAAAGAAGAAATGAGTTGGAAGCAAAAATACAGACACAAATGGGTAAAAGAGGGAGATATATTCAAATGGGTACAATTTTAACCCAATAGATTGAGATTACTGGGGCCTTTGTGGAATACTTCAAATCTATATTTAGAAGGCCTCTAAATTAGAGATTAAGGATTGATGGGTTGGATTGGCCCAGGTTCTCTGATGATTTGATTGAGTGGTTGGAAAGAGAGTTTGATCTGGAAGAAATAAGGGAGGCCATCTTCTCTATGGATAGATCTAAAGCCCCGAGCCCTGACGGTTTCACGATTGCTTTTTATCAAGACTGCTAGGAGATAATTAAGGCTGATATCCAAAGTGTTTTCTCGGAATTCTTTGAAAGAGGGGTGATAAATCCAGGCCTGAACTCGACCTTTATTGCCTTAATTCCAAAAAAAGGAGGGAGCTTGCCACCTTAAAGAGTTTAGACCCATCAGTTTGGTAAATAGCCTCTATAAGATCATTGCTAAGGTGTGCTATCCCGGAGAATTAGAGAGGTGCTTCCCACAATCATATCCCCTAATCAAGGTGCTTTTGTAAAGAATAGGCAAATTGTAGACCAAATCTTAATAGCAAATGGGAGTGCAAAGGATTTTAAAAGAAGAGGGAAGAAAGAGTTGGTATGCAAATTGGATTTGGAAAAGGCTTATGATTTGGTTGATTGGTCCTTATTGCAAGAAGTACTAGAGTCCGTTGGTTTTGGGCAGAGGTGGTGCAAAAGGGTGTATGAGAACGTGTCACAATTTTATACTGGTGAGTGGTAGGGTGATAGATCATTTTCCAGCTACTAGGGGTATTAGGCAAGGAGACCCCCTCTCCCCCTTCCTGTTTACCTTGATTGCTGAAGTGTTAGGGAGGCTTATTGAGAAAGAAGATGCTTGAGGATTGGTAAATGGTTGGAGAGTTGGGAGGGATAGGGTTTCAGTCACTCATTTATAGTTTGCAGATGACACAATTCTATTTTGTGGTGGGGAGGAGATTAGGTGGGTTAGTAATTTAAAGATGGTTGATCAAGGTGTTTGAAAAAAGTGACTAACCTCAAAGTAAACTTTGATAAGAGTTGTGTGATTGGCATTAATATGAGTGTCAGAGAGGTGGAAGAAAGGGCCCAAGTTTTGGGTTGTGAGATTGCTCAATGGCCATTGAAATATTTGGGGCTTCCACTAGAGGATAACCCTACCAAGAGGAGCTTTTGGAGCCTGGTGATTGATAGATTCACAAAAAGGCTAGCCTCTTGGAAGAAAAACTACCTATCTTTGGGTGGTAGGATAACTCTGATAAAGTCAACCTTGGCAAACCTTCCGGTTTACTTTCTGTCTGTGTTTAGAATTCTTGAGGGAGTGTGTAGAATTTTGGAGAATTTAATGAGGGATTTCTTATGGGAACCAAGAGAGGAGAAAAGGGACCACAGAGTTAGGTGGGACTTGGTTACAAAAGCCAAAAGTGATGGTGGTCTGGGTGTGGGTAACTTAAAGAAGAAGAATGAAGCTCTTTTGGGGAAATGGTTAGTTGAAAAACAGCCCTAGAAGTATGGGACTGTGCAAGAATACCAGAAAAACAAACAAGAGAAGATTAGAGAATGAGAGAGAGAGAGAGAGCTGCGACAAGGAAGGTTAGAGAATGAGAGGTTCAAACCAAATCTCCCTCCAACACTCTAATACACTTTTATTAAGTTAATCTTTGAGTAATTACAAGAGAGGTCCTTGGTTGGATAAGAAATTACAAAAAAAAGCATATAAGAGTATGGGCCCAGTATAAGGCTCATTACAGAAAAAAAACATAAAGATAACATAGAGTAACAGCCTATGGGCCATTCGGCCCATCTTCTCTACACTCCCCCTCAAGCTGAGCATAGATGTTAATCATGCCTAGCTTGCTAGTGTTATGTTGAAGCCTTGCCTTGGGAATACCCTTGGTGAGAAAATCTGCCAATCGTCCTTCAGAAGTAATGAATGGAAGACACACTTCACCCGAAGAGACTCTTTCTCGAATAGAGTGTCTATCAACCTCAATATGTTTAGTTCTATCATGTTGTACGGGGTTGTGGGCAATGTTGATGGCAACCTGATTATCACAGTACAACATCATCGACTTGTCATAATCAATCCTGAGTCCTTCCATCAATGACCTTAGCCACAACAATTCAGAGACTCCATGTGCCATGGCCCTATATTCTACTTCTACTGAGGATCAGGCCACAACTGATTGTTTCTTGCTCCTCCAGGAGACAACATTACCAGCCACTAGGCTGCAATACCCTGAAGTAGATATTTTGTCATCAATATTTCCAGCCCAGTCAGCATCAGTATAGGCTTCAAGTTTTAGATGTCCATGCTTGGTAAACATAATCCCTTTTCCTGGAGAGCCTTTCAAATAACACAAAACTCGTTCTGCAGCTGCCATATGAGTATCTCGAGGGGCATGCATGTACTGGCTAATACAACTGACAACATATGCAATATTTGGCTGAGTCATGCACAGGTACAGGAGCTTCCCAAGAAGTCTCTGAAAGACCCCTTTGTCTTTCAACAATGTCCTATCTGAAGCAGAAAGTTTGTGACTCATATCAATAGGAGTTGCAGTTGGTCTAGCACCCATCTTCCCAGTTTTAGAGAGCAAGTCAAGGACATACTTCCTTTGGGAGATAAGAATCCCATCCTTGGATCTAGCAACTTCTATGCCAAGGAAGTATCTCAACTCCCCCAGATCCTTAATCTCAAATTCTGTACGAAGGAAAGACTTAAGAGCACGAATTCCTGAGGCATCATCACCAATCACAACAATGTCATCAACATACACAATGGGATATACTACCATAGATTCACTTCTCTTCACAAAAAGAGTATGATCTGACTGTGTCTGAGTATAGCCAAATTTAACAAGTGCTGTTCTAAATTTCTCAAACCATGCTCTAGGAGACTGTTTGAGGCCATAAAGAGATTTCTTCAATTTGCATACCTTTCCTTGCATATCACTTCTACACATTCCTAGAGGGAGAAACATATAGACCTCCTCATGTAAGTCACCATTCAGAAACGCATTCTTTACATCCAACTGATAAAGGGGCCAATCAAAGTGAGCTGCCAGAGATAAGAGAACCCTCACAGATGTCATCTTAGCAACAGGAGCAAAGGTCTCCAGGTAATCAATTCCATACGTCTGTGTGTAGCCTTTGGCAACCAGTCTAGCCTTATACCTCGCAATAGTCCCATCAACTTGGCATTTAATGGCAAAGACCCACTTGCAACCAACTGGATCCTTCCCTTCAGGCAAATCCACCACTTCCCAAGTATCATTTTTGTGTAGGGCATCCATTTTGGATTTCATGGCATCTCTCCATTCTGGAATCTCAAGAGCTTCTGATACAGACCTAGGAATATGGTTAGAAGCAACTGAAGAGAAAACAAAGTATGAAGGAGAAAGTATATCATAAGAAAGGTGTTTGGAAATGCAGTGTGCAGTGCACTTCCGTTTTCTTTTCCTAACAACAATAGGAACATCAAGATCCAGGAAAGATGGTTCCAAAGAGGTTAAAACAACACCTATTGTCTCATCTATGATTGGAAGTGTATGAGGCTCATCTGTTGTAAGGGAAACAATCTGCTCATTCCTGGACCTTTGCCTTTGATACACCTTGGCATTGTGGGTAGGATGAAGAGGTAAAGAGATAGGAGTACTAGGACAAGAAGAATGAAGTGACTGGTCCTCCCTTGATTCATTTGGTGAGGACACAAGCTCATCAAGAGACTAAACTGGAACAGGGAGAGGAGGAGCAACCACTTGTGACAAACTCTCCCCCTGTTGACAACGTCCTTCCTGAGAGGACCCATAGAAAGGAGAAAGTTCATCAAAGGTAACATCCATTGAGACATATCGAGTGCCAGTCTTTGGATCAAAACAACAGTAACCCTTTTGTGTGGGGGAATAACCAAGGAAGATGCATTTATGGGTTTTTGGTTCAAACTTATATCTCCGGGTACTTGGAATGTGAACATAACAAGTGCAACCAAACACATGGAGAGGAATCGGGAAGAGATCCTTGTCTGGATGAAGAAGACTGAAGGGGGATTTAAACCCTAGAACCCTGGAAGGCATACGGTTTATGTGATAGGTAGTAGTGAGAACAACATCATCCCAAAATCTTGTGGGAACATGTGAGGCAAACAAAAGGCTCCTTGCAACTTCAACAATATGCCTATTTTTTCTTTCAGCAACTCCATTCTATTCAGAGGTTCTAACACAGGAACTTTGATGAATAACTCCCATGTCAGAGAGATACAAGGATAAACTCTTCTCAAAATACTCTTTTGCATTGTCAGATCTGAAAATCTTAATTCTGGTATCAAACTGAGTTAAAACAAATTCATGAAATTGCCTTACAAGTCTTGAAACTTCTTCACGAGATTTCATTAGGTATATCCAAGTGAATCTAAAAAAATCATCAATAAACAGGATGAAATATCTGTAGCCCCCCATAGAAGATAAGTGGTAAGGTCCCCACACATCAGAGTGAACAATATTAAAAGGAAAAGAGGATCTTTTATTGCTCTAAGGGTAATTGTTTCTACAATGCTTTGATAACTGACAATACTCACAATTAAGACTAGACACACTGACTCCCTTAAACAATTTAGGAAATAGATGACTTAAAGCAGAAAACGGCAAATGACCCAAACGATAATGACTCAACATGATTCGACTAATAGACTCTGACAAGGTAGATCCAAAGGCAGTATTCTTAGGATGATCAAGGCATTGTCCAGGAGTGTCAAGCAAGTATATTACATTCGCTTCATGGCCACTCTCAATCACCTTCCGAGACTCCAGATCCTGAAAAACACAGTGAGAGGGAAAAAAGGTTACACAACAATTCAATGACTTGGTTAAGCTACTTATAGATAACAAATTGGTATTTAATCTAGGTACATGAAGGGTGGAAGATAGGAGTAAGGAGTCCGTAGCCTTGACAGTTCCCTTGCCAGAAATAGAGGTAAGAGAGTCATTGGCCAAGGTGATTTTGTCATGACCAGGAAGCAAATCATATGAAACAAACAAAGTGGAAAGGTTGGTCATGTGATCAGAAGCACCTGAGTCTATGATCCAAGGGGTCTTAGGATTACCTGAGGTGGCTGCATGGTTAGCAGAAGCTCTTATACATGAGTGAGCAAATGCAGTGGTGGCTGAATTTCCTGAAGGGTTGGATGATGAAGTCACTCCTTCAAGATGGCTGATCATCTTTCCAAACTTTTCATACTCAACTTTCATGGCTGCCAACTGTGCACAGGCAGACTCAACTTCAGCATCTGTACCCGTGGCTACATTTGCACTCCCTATCTTCCTACTATCAATTTTCTTCTGGAATCGAACAAGAACAAGCCAGTGATGTAATTTCCAGCACTTGTCCTTGGTGTGCTTTGACTTCTTGCAATATTCACAGACAACATCCTTCTTTCCAGTGCCACTAGGAGCCCCTATAACTCCTTTGGGTTTAACCCCCATATTTGCAAATGCATTAGTGCCAACTCCTTGAACTTGTACCTGTTTTCTGCTTTCTTCACTGCTGACTAAGGCATATGCTTGTGATAATGAGACACTTTCCTTGGACAGAATATTTTGTTTTGTGATGTCATATTCAGGGTTTAGCCCAGTTAGGAACTCAAAAGCCCTGTTCCTTTCAACTAATTTTCTGTAGGTTTCTGCATCATTGGGAGTATCCCATGTCACAGCCTCTATCAGATCAATTTCTTGTCACAGAGATTTCAAGGTTGAGAAATAAGCCACAAGGGATTTCTTCCCCTGTCTTAGATTCTTCACATCACTCCTTAGTTTATAGGCTCTGGCTACATTCAGTTTCTGGGAGTAGGTTTCTGCAACACTATCCTAGATTTTCTTAGCCGAGTTCATCTAGAGATAATGTTGACTAATCTGTGGCTGCATTGAATTCATGAGCCACCTAATCACGGTATAATTCTCTTGCACCCATTTCTCATAAGAGGCATCATCCTCTAGGGGAGTTTTCTTGCTCCCAGAGATAAACCCCCACTTTCTTCTACTATAAATATGAATTTTTACGGATTGTGACCAGGCCAAATAGTTGGTTCCATCTAGTTTAACTGTGGTTACAGCCAACAAAGAATCAGTTGGGTTTCCCAAAGTATGTCCATATTCAGCTGTACTCTTGCTCTCAATATCTAAGAAGTCCATTATGTAAAAAACTTCAATTAGGGTTTTGACAAGCCTCTACTAATGTTATGATTTGATGAACTCAGACTGAGTTGAATCGGCAACAAACACAGCAACTCACAAACTCAGTTCAGTCCTGACAGCCGTGAGAACCAAGTTTGGTGGCAGCTCTTTCAAGAAGAAAAAGGCCTGATTCAGCCTTCAAGAAACAACCAGTAGACCTCCAAACACTATGTATTCTTGGTTACCAACAATAATTTCCCAAAGAGAGCAAAAATACAGTCCACAGTACTTAAGAGGCCTTTTTACAAACACTATGTATGCAGCAGTCAACACCCCACTGTTAACTACTAGGAATCACTTCAAGAGCACTCCGTATAGGTCCAAGAAGTAGCTGAACTGAAGTAGAGACTCGTACCACTGAGTCTAAACAAGTTTTGGCCACTTGGTAGTCCAACAAGATAAGAAAATAACCCAAAAATCTCTGAGTTAAATCAGTCCAGCATCAGCCGAACAATAGAGCAAATATAGAGGGGTTTCGAGTACTTTAACAGCTCCCCAAATCAGAAAAATAACCCAGCAATAACTCAGCAATAATTGAAGCAACTTACAGTTGTATGAATCTCTGATTTGGGCTTCAAATCAGGCCGGACAATCCTTCTCTCTGATTTTCCTGGTCACTGAACTATTCTCCAAGTGAATAGAGTCTTGGCCACCCTCCAATGACCTCCAAGAATCAGGCGAATGAGTCTAAACTTCCAGCCCTAGAACACCCTCATGTAGTCGGCTAGACTATAACCACATGAGAGCCACGCCAAGCTCAGGCCTGCTCTGATACCAAGTTGAAAAACAGCCCTAGAAGTATGGGATTGTGCAAGAAAACCAGAAAAACAAACAAGAGAAGATTAGAGAATGAGAGAGAGAGAGTTGCAGCAAGGAGGGTTAGAGAATGAGAGGTTCGAACTAAACCTCCCTCTAACACTCTAATACACTTTTATTAAGTTAATCTTTGAGTAATTACAAGAGAGGTCCTTGGTTGGACAAGAAATTATAAAAAAGAGCATAGAAGAGTATGGGCCTAGAATAAGGCCCATTACAGAGAAGAACATAAAGATAACATAGAGTAATAGCCTATGGGCCATTCGGCCCATCTTCTCCACAGGTTATGGAGATTGAATAAAGAAAGGGAGAATTTGTGGGCTAAAATAATCCTAATATTCATGGGCAAGAGGTAGACGACTGGGACACGGGGATCTCATCTAGGGCTACAAGGGCGTCTCCTTGGAAGTCTATTCATGCCATCCTTATTTTCTTCCTTTTATCAGGTATGACCTTTGTTCTGGTATGTCTGTGAGTTTCTGGGGACATATTTGGGTGGGAGACATTCCTTTGGAAGAGCAGTTTCCCTCTCAAGGTTTAAAAATGAGCCTGTAGCTACCTTTCTTACTTTGCCTGATTCTGCAGTTAATTGGAATCTAGGTTTTAGAAGGGCTCTTAGAGATTCTGAATTGGATTCCATCTCTAACTTGCTTAAGATTCTGGAGGAGGTAGTTATTGACCCCTCTAGAGTTGACAGTAGGGTGTGGTCTCTTGTTTCGTCGGGTATTTTCTCTTGCTCTTCTTTTTTCAAAAAATTAACATAGTCCAGTCTAATCCTTGGTTCTCCTCTCCCAGTCTCAGAAGTTTGGGGTAGACCTATCCCTCCCAGAGTAGGTGCCTTTTGCTGGGAAGCTATCCTAGAAAAGTGTAACACTTGTGACTTACTTCAAAAGAAAAGGCCTAATTGGTGTTTATCCCCGCACTGGTGCATTTTATGCAAGAAGAATGGTGAGGACTGTTATCACTTATTAGTTTCTTGCCCTTTGTTTCAAATATCTGGTGTTGGCTTTTCTCTCTTTTTGGTTGCAGATGGTTTCCCCCTCCAAGTATGCAGAGCTTATTTAGTACTACATCAGTGAGGGGTTTTAAAAAGAGAGGTAAACTCTTGTGCAGATGTGCTAGGGCAGCTGTTTGCTGGAGTGTGTGGAAGGAAAGAAATCAAAGAACTTTTCATGAGAAAGAAAAAAGCAGGGAAGCCATTATTGAATTAGTATATATTAGGGTGGTTCATTGGGTCAAGTCTATGAAGATATTTGAAGGTTGTTCAGCAGGAGACATCATTCGAAAGTGGGAAGAAGTGGCTCGGTCTGCTCCTTTGACTTCTTCTCCCAATCCAGCTTGGACTCCACTAGCTTCAGGATACATTAAATTGAACTTTGATGGTAGCAGTGAAGGAAATCCAGGTCCTTCTGGTATATGTGGAGTGTTCCGGGATGAAGAAGGTCAAATTATTGCCATGTTCTCAGCACCTATAGGCTGGGGGGATTCATTGAGAGCTGAAATTTTGGCAGCTTTGGAAGGGATCAAAAGAGCCAAGCAGTTGAACATCAGAAATTTGTTGGTGGAAGGAGATTCAAGGCTGACAGTTAACTGGTTGCTGGGGGAAGATTCTAGTCTATGGAAGTTCTCAAATGAAAAAAAAAAGAAAATCAACCAGATTACTCGAAACATGCAAATTCAGGTTCAGTGGGCCAAGAGGTGTGCCAATTCTTTGGCAGATTTTTTGGCCAAACAAGGGGTGGGAAGAGCAAATCTTTTTTGGGCTGTGTTGTAATATGTTCCTTATTGTTAGGGAGGGTTAAGTGTTTTTACCCCTCCCTTTATACTGTATCTTTCTTTAATATTTTCTAATAAAAGTTACTGTCATTGATAAAAAAAAAGATAAGATCAAGAACATACCACATACAATATATACCTAGTGATGAATAAAACAGTTGTGGGGAGTTTCCGAGGTTAAAAATCTCAAATAGCAGGATAATGCCATTGAAATACATTCTAGTAGCATTTGTAAATTTTATTATGGGCTGCCATAGTGTTTGGCATGTACTTTATGCAAAAGATCCACCCCCTCCAGGACTTTAATGTGTTTTTTTTTTTTTTTTTTTTTTTTGAGAAAAGGTAGTGTAGAATTTCATTAAAAAAAATATCCATGCACAACTAGAGGTTGTACAATGGGAAATTTCAAAAACACCCAGTGCCCAAGTAGTCCCATAAAAAAATCCTTGCCTGTTTACAAAAGGATTATCATATTACAAAAAAGGAATCCAAACTTTTCCTTTGGAAGTTTTATGAAACACCATCCATGAGTGAAGTTTTCCTACTATCTCCTGCACCACAGGCTTTGCTGTAATTGCTTTTATACCCTTAAGATTGTATATTTTCTTTGCATGTAGAAGTAGGGGTGTGCTCCTTGCCATTTTCTACTATGTTCCTTGGAAGCTCTAATTTATCATGAACTATATTGATTGTGTTGATCTGTTTACATCCATCTTCCAACTTGAACCTTTCGCTTATATAAAATCACTTTCTCTTCAGGATTTATCTGGTCGACCTCATTTGAGTTATGATTTACAAATACCCACTGAAAGAGTTGGAACATATGATACCCAGGTACTTGTCTTCATCTTGTGTTTACCTGCACATGAACACTTTGCTTCTGTTGAATTGACCACTTTCAATGCAAGTGGAGTGTATAAAATGGTATATGATGCTTAGTAAAAGATGAGATTGTTTCTTTAACAGTTTGCAGTCTATCAAGTTTATTGTCCCCCCACTGTCTTTATATTACCTTCTAGTGTTCAAATTTTCCTTTCCTGCCATATTTGTTTTGATGCCTTAGCTTTAAAGGCATCCACTTCTTTTTCTTTTTTCTATGTTGCCTAATTGTTTTTATATCTAAGAAGGAATGATGTTTGAAAAATTTTCTATTTTTGCATGTCTACAAATAAAGTAACTATTCCGTTTGGAGTTGGACATGTTGTACATATTGCATCTGTTAAATTATGGCTTCTTTCTTGTTATATTGATCGTTGTCATTGCTTTCTTGTCTATGTTACATTCTGAGTGAATTATTTTAGTTTGGGCAACTTTTTGTTTGGGGTTGAGAGTCTCCTTGTACTTTCTTTTAGAGGGTAGTTTGATGTAGTGTTTTAAAAGGCATGGGAAGCATACACACCTCTAGGCAAGGCTGGAGGCGCCCCCAAAACGCCCTGAAGCGTATGCCAGAGGCATTGACACCTTTGAGGTTTCATGAGGTGTGCTAGAGGCGTACGCCTCATGTGCCTCAAGCAGACCTCATATAGAAAGACAATAAAAAAAGAAAAAAGAAAGAAAAAAGAAGAAAAAGGAAAGGACAGGAAAGGAAAAAGAAGGGGAAAAGAAAAATGAGATCCTTCTTCCTCTTCTTCCTCCTCATCCCCCTCCTCTTAAGGAGGCTTACGCCTCTTATGTTATGAACTACGCATCATGCCTCTAGGTACTGGAATGCCTTGTGTCATGCCTCTATGTTGTAAAATATTGAATTGATGGGTTCACAATGGCTTTTTATCAGGGCTGTTCGGACATTTTGAAAGATGATCTTTTGCAGGTTTTTGAGGAGTTTTACAAGAGAGGAATTATCAATCCGGGTGTGAACTCCACATTTATAGCCTTAATTCCTAAAAGGAAAGATGCTTCCCACCCGAAAGATTTTAGGCCAATTAGCTTGGTTAATAGTTTGTATAAGATCATTGCAAAAGTATTGTCTTTGAGGCTGAAGAAGGTTTTGCCAGATATCATTCCACACTACCAAGGAGCTTTTGTGAATGGAAGACAAATTACTGATCAGATTTTAATTGCTAATGAAAGTGTGGAAAACTTTAAGAGGGATAAGAAGAAGGGAGTGGTTTGTAAGTTGAACTTGGAAAAGGCTTATGACTTGCTGGACTAGGAATTTCTGAGGAAAGTTTTGACTAAATTTGGGTTCGGGGCTAGATGGTGTAAGTGGATCATGGGTTGTGTCCGGAATTGTCATTACTCAGTGCTAGTGAATGGGACAATGGTAGACTTCTTGCCAGCCAGTAGGGGTATAAGACAAGGATACCCCCTTTCTCCTTTCTTGTTCATTCTAATTGCAGAGGTTTTGGGGAAATTGATTCACAGAGCTGATTCTAGGGGGCTCGTTAGAGGCTGGAGAGTTGGGAGTGCGGAAACCCCTCTTACTCACTTGCAGTTTGTTGACGACACGATTCTGTTTTGTGAAGGAGGTAATGTGAGCTTTATTAGGAATTTGAAGTCGATGATACAACTGTTTGAGCAAATATCCAACTTGAAAGTTAGCATTGGGAAAAGTTGTGTTGTGGGGGTGAATTTGGAGGAGGGAGAGATCAGGAAGAGTGCTGAAGTGTTGGGGTGTGAAGTCTCGGGATGGCCTTTGAACTACTTAGGGTTGCCTTTAGGGGATAATCCCATGAGAGAGAGCTTTTGGAACCCGATGGTGGAAAGGTTCGAAAAAAGACTGGTGTCATGGAAAAAGAACTACCTCTCTCTTGGTGGGAGAATTACTCTTATTAAGGCCATGCTTGCTAATTTACTTATCTTTTTCCTGTCGGTGTTTAAAATCCCAGTGAAGGTTGCTAATAGATTGGAGAAGTTAATGAGAGATTTCCTGTGGGAACCGGGAGAGGAAAATAGGGATTATAGAGTGAGCTGGGAGATAGTTTGTAGGAGTAAGACTTGTGGTGGTTTGGGGCTTGGAGTATTAGTTGATCTGTTGGGAAAGTGGTTGTGGAGATTCCCCTTGGAGAAGGAGAAGCTTTGGGCTAGAATAGTGGCAAGTATTCATGGGCTGGAGCATAATGGATGGAACGCTGGAATCAGAGCTAGGACCACAAGCAATTCTCCTTGGAAAGTCATTCATGCCCTGCTACCAGTTTTCTCCCCTAATATCAGGTATGATTTGAATTCCGGTAACTCCATAAAATTTTGGGAACAAACCTGGGCGGGGAGTGCCCCTCTAAAGGATCAGTTTCCTTCTTTGTTTGCTCTTTCTGATTTGAAAAACGAGCCAATCTCGTCTTTTACCACCCCGTCCTCTTCCATTTCTGGGATTGGGTGGAACTTGGGTCTAAGAAGGGATTTAAGGGACTCAGACTTTAACACTATTTTGAGCCTTATTGCAATTCTTGATAACGTTGTCTTAGACCCCACTAGGGCGGATTCTAGAATTTGGACACCTTCTCCCAATGGCATTTTTTCTTGTACTTCTTTCTTCAAAGTCTTAAGTCAGTCCACCAGTCCTACCTTCCTTCCTTTTTCTGTTGATGAGGTTTGGTGTAGAGCAATACCTCCTAGGGTTGGTAGTTTTTGTTGGGAAGCCTATCTGGAAAGAATCAACACTAGTGATTTACTCCAAAAGAAGAGACCCAATACTTGTTTGTCACCTCAGTGGTGTGTTCTTTGTAAAGCGGATGGGGAGACTAGTTTTCACCTACTGGTGTCTTGCCATTTTGCGAGATTAATTTGGGAATGGGCTTTGTCCCTTTTTGGTTGCATTTGGAACCCCCCATTAGACTTGCAAGGCCTTTTTTCCCCTTCTTTTTTCAGGTGGCAGATAAAAAGGGGAAGGACAATGTGGAGAGGACTAAGGGCTGCAGTGTGTTGGACACTTTGGGAAGAAATAAACTCTAGGATATTCTCAGAAGCTCAGAGAGGAGCAACAGATCTGAGGGCTATCATACAAATTAGGGCGGTACAGTGGCTGAAATCTTTGGAGCTTTTCACACTGTGGATGACTTGTTGAGGAAGTGGGGTGAAATTGCAAGTTGCACACAAACTAAGTCAGTAATGTGTGTGTGGCTTGGACCCCTCCACCTAGTGGTTTCGTGAAACTAAACTTTGATGGGTGTAGTAGGGGAAATCCGAGACAATCAGGGATTGGGGGTGTTTTTAGGGATGAAAATGGGGTCATTTCTGCCATGTTCTCAGGCCCAATTGGAGTGGGTGACTCCTTTAGAGCTGAGATCTTTGCAGTTATGGAAGGAGTCCAAAAAGATAAGGAGTTGGACATCAGGAAACTCTTAATTGAAGGGGATTCAGAGGTGGTGATAGGGTGGCTGCTTAAAGATCACAATGGTTTATGGAAGTACAATAATGAGAGGAGGAAATTCAAGTGGCTGGTGCGGGAGATGGAAGTTAAGATACGTTGGGTTAAAAGATCGGCTAATTCCCTAGCTGACGGTTTAGCTAAACAAGGAGCAGAAAGGGACTCACTTTTTTGGGCCAAGCTGTGACTGTAGTGTGTTTTCTTTCTTTCGTTCTTTTCTTTTTCTTTTTTTCCTTTTCTTGAGGTTCTTTGTTGCTCTTGGAAGATAAGCGTGTTTGTCTTCCTTTTGTAAATCTTCTATTGATGAATTAATGAAAGTGTTATTGATAAAAAAAAAGGAGGGTTGCACATGGGGAGACATCCAAAGATGTACAAGATATGAGCAACAGCTCTTCCCTTGCAAAATGGAGGAAAACATTAGCTGTGAAAAGAGCTAAAAGGGCCATTATACAGTGTTGGTCCTGCCTATTCAGGGTCTTGGGAAGTGTAGACTGGCTACAGCTCTAACCTTTGGCAGTTTTTGTGCAAAATTGCCGCTCTCAGACTTAAACCCATGCTCACCTGTTATCCTGAGATTTACCATTGCACCAAGAAATGGCCAAACAAAGAGTTGTTACTTAAAAAAATGGATTTTATGGTTAGTGTGGTTTGTCTCTTTATGCACAATCCCAGAATGTCTTGTATTGCAAGCAATGAGTAGAATTTGTGTTACTTCAAGGATTGCTTTGGTAAGGGGATATTATATTTTAAACATGATCATCTTGAGGTGGAAGCTTACACAGATTTCAATGGGGCTTGTTCCATTGATGATAGGAGGTCTACTTCAGGCTATTGTACTACTTTTGGAGGAAATTTAGTCTCCTGGAGAAGTAAAAAGTAGTCTATTGTGGTCCGGTCTAGTGCAGAAGCTGAATATAAAGCTACGACTTATAGAATTACTATGGTTGAAAAGCTTATTGGCAGAGATTGGAGCACAGTTTGATACACCTCTGATGTTGTACTTTGACAACTAGGCAAGTAGAGATATTGCTTGTAATCTAGTTTGGCATGATTGCACAAAACATATTAGGTGGATAAATATTTTATCAGAGGAAAAATTGCTAGTGGAAAGATATGCTTACCATTTATTGAAATCTAGAGACCAGCTGGCTGATTGTCTCACCAAAGGTGTACCTTGACCTAAAATAGAAGACAATGTTGGCAATCTGGGCATGGTTGGCATCTATGCTTGGCTTAAGAGGGAGTGTTGAGCTGATTGTATATCATTACATTCATCTTATGGTTGGGGCACCTAATGAGGGGTATACTTGTAATTATAACTCTCTTATATAAATACTAATCATTGGGAGTGTGAGAACCAAGACTCATTTTCACCCTATTTTGAAAATTTTCTTCTCTTCTTCCCTCTTCCTTTCTTCTTTGTCTTCTTTTCTCTCTCTCTCTCTCACATCTAGCTAGACAATTATTTTGAGTTACTGAACAACTGATTTCATCCTTAGGGGCTGGTAGGTGGTGGTGAGCCTTGATCATTATAGACACCACATTATCCAATATTGATTTTCAGTCAAAAAGGGAAGGATTAGGATTAACTTGGTCGGTTGTTCCTTGGGTAACCATGAATCAATGGTGTAGGCAGGAGGTTTTTGGGATCATGATCGGAAAACTCTTAGGAGCTTCTCTCGGTTGATTGGAGAAGGCAATTCGGTAAGACTAAAATTTTTTATACTATTATAAGGTCTCAAGTTGACTTTTTCAGATTGGAGTGTTTTGATGGTTTGAAGCCTTATGTTCTTATGTTGATCATATGCATACTGCATCATAGAACCTGATGCTCTTATGTTGATCTTTCTTGTTTTTGTTTTTTGTTTTTTGTTTTTTTTTTTTGTTTTTACCTAAGCCTTTGGTTTTACTAATCTCTATGGTTTTGAAAATTTTGCTTTATGCAGCTAGTGGAGCATTTTTTTCAATCATTGGTGAATACATCTGGTATGACACTTCACATCCGACAGGTAAACTCAATTCTTGTAATAAAGGGAAATATAACTATTGATAAACAAAATAATGAAGGGAAATAAATGAAGTACATATTAGGTCTTCTTTTGTACTTTGGAAAATGAGAACCCATATAATATATCCAAGGTTCAAAGTAACAATATGAATATGATACACCCCGTATTGGACGTATTGTATCGTATCTTTAGGTGCCTGATACACCTGTTTACAGGTGTTTTCAGGAACCCTTTTTTTATTAAATAATATATATATATATATATAAGCAGTCTTAAAACTGAAATTTGAAAAAAAACTAAAAAAATAAAAGGCATGTGGTTCAAAGTGCTGATACATAGGGGTGTATCGATACTTTGACCCATGAATATATCAACGAAAGAATTCCATCTTGTATGCTCTTTTAGCTCCATACTAAGTTAATGTGTTAATCTGAAAATGAATCCTGTCTCCTAGTTTCGTCTTGGCACGTTGACAACTATGTTTAGCACCCAGCCTTGTCTTTGTTCCTTTAGGTTTATGCAAGAGCCTGGTTATGTGTACCTACACCCTAATCACATGTTTTGACCAAATCACATGTTTTTTTTTTTGGTTTATAAAGCTGTGTTGGTGTTTATTGTTGTCATCCTTTTTGCTTGTTGCATGCATTTATGTCGGGAAGCATGAAAAATAATGTTCAATTTAATGGTTAAGAGTTAAGATGAGTGAATATAAGAGAAATGAAAAGAAAAAAGTTTGAGTGAATCACAATGGATTTGGTGTTGTCCACTTTTTATTTATATTAGGATATCTAATGATAGATGGTTTTACAACTCCACCTACATGAGCTTGTCTTATGCCACCAGTCCCAAGCTTTGACAAAGAAGGGTTGTGTTAGGTTGGCAGCCGGTATTAAAACTTTTTCCAAACTCCTATAGTCCTGGATCCTGAATTCTCTTTTCATGCTCATGTTAGGGTGTTCCTTGAAAGCAACACATTACACCTTAACCCAAGTGTGGTGAGAAATGGACAAGGGCATGGTAGGGCGTTCCTTGGAAGTGATGAATTACAGCTACACTTGGTTGTGGTGAGAAATGATTATGGTATAGCGGAGAAGTAAATGATAGAAATTGTATTAAAAGGATTGGACATAGAACAATGTTAATTAGACTTATTTTAGGTGAGGAAATCATTAACATAATTAGTGTTTATGTACCTCAAATGGGTTTAGAAGAAAACATTAAAAGACAATTTGGGATAACTTAGAAGGATATAATTAGTCCAAGAAATGAAGTGTAGGATATGATTAATCCAAGAAATTCTAATTAAAGAGAAGATTTTTATAGGAGGGGATCTGAATTGGCATGTGGGGAAATGAAGTGTAGGATATGATATGGTGCATATGAGGGATCTAGTTTTGGGTTGAGAGGAATGAAATGAGGGAGATAACTCTAGAATTTGCAATAGGTTATGATGTGGCAATAGTAAACACATTTTGAAAAGAAGGATGGGCATTAAATAACTTTTAAAAGTTGATCAAGTACAAGTAAAATAGATTTTTATTCTTATTAGGTGAACAAAATGGATGATGCATAAGGATTGCAAAGTTATTCCAAAGAAAAAGTTAACCACAACCTAGATTAATGGTGGTAGATGTGTGCATTAGAAAATGGACAATAGGTGTCCAAGAATTAGGTGGGCAAACCTAAAAGGAGAAAAAACTAGCAGAATTTAGTGACAAGTTTAAACATGCAATTAGGGAAGTGGTAAAGATTGCAAAAGAGGTTGAGGCTGAATTTAAGTGGGTCCGAAGGAGTGCAAATGGGTTAGCTGATTATCTAGCAAAACAAGGGGCATTGAGACAACAACTATTTTGGGCTGCTTTGTAATGAGGGACAGAAAAGAGTGTTTAAATGGGATCATCAATCCCATCACCAAGTTGTATAAACTATTCCCAATCTGAAATTTAAATAAAACTCATGCTTACTGATAAAAAAAGGAGAAATAAAAAAAAAAATTAGTGACAAGCTTATAGCAAAAGGAAAATGGAATTTTGGATGAAAAGACTAATGATGTATGGCTTGAAATGGTTAACTGTTTAAGAAAGTAGCGAAGGAACAGAGTTGGGATTGAAAATTTGAAGCTGGTTGTTAACTTTTTTGAGAGAATGCCTAACTCGAGAGTTGAGAGTGGGGGGTCGGCCTTTAAAATATTTAGGGTTACCTCTAGGCGATAACCCTAGATCAGTTAGTTTTTGGACTCCAGTGGTGGAATGAATTGAGAAGAATTAGCGAGGTGGAAAAGGAATTATATCTCTTTGGGTGGGAGACTTACTTTGATTATTCCACTTTTGCAAACTTCCCAGTCTACTTCATGTAATTTTTTAGGATGGCTCAGGTTGTTGTGAAAAGAACTGAAAAACTGATGAGGAACCTTTTGTGGGAACCAAGAGAATGGAAGAAAGATCATTTGGTGAGATGGGAGAAGGTGACCAAGAAGAAGGAGAAGGGGGTTTGGGAATTGACATTGTGAGTATGAAAAACTTGGTTCTCTTAAACAAGTGGCTTTGGCACTTTCCTGAGGAAAATGAGAAACTGTGGCAGAAAGTTGTAGCTAGTATTCATGGGCTGTTAAGAAATGGATGGGATGCTGGTTGTCTGCACAGAACTACCCCTATTGCACCTTGGAAAATGTATACATGATATCCTTCTCCTTTTACTTAATCATGTGAAGTATGATTTGGCATTAACAATGTTTTAAAAGCGCAAGGGATAATTTGCACCTAAGGCGCAAGGCGCAAGGCGAGGCGTGCGCTTTTTTAAGCAAGGCGCAAAATTACAAAAAAAAAGCTAAAAAAGTTAAAAAGTCAGAAAATTCAAAAAAATGCCAAAAATAAAAAAAATGCAAACAATTCAAAAGAATAATAAACATAATATTAATAAAAAATATAAACTTAAAATTTAAAATAAATGTTTTAAAATATAAAATTAAAATACATAAGCATAACATGTAAAGCGTTTTCAAATGAAAATTTAAAAATAAAAGCAAATATTTAAATCATTTCTTCTTTAATTGCATTGCTTCAAGTAGCTAATGTGATATAAAGCATATTGCATTCTTGATTCTATGAGTCGCCTTTGTACCATGCCCCTCGAGGCAAGCCCAAACAAGTCTATGTTAGGGTCTGAAATTCTTATTTCTCACATAAAAAATAATGATTTTATAACTTTCATTGCCTTTTTAGAAGATATTTTATTGCAATGAATGAGTGAACAACATTAGCAAATAGGGGTTCTCGGAGCTTTGGTGAGTGAATTTTTAAAAAGGCGCACACCTGGGTTGAGGGGCAAGGCGCATTGTGCACCTTTTGAAAGGGGTGCACCTAGGACCTGGGTGAGGCGCATACCCCAAAATGCGCCTTGCCTATGCGCCTAGGCGTGTCTTAGGTGCACCTTTTAAATCACTGGGCATCGATACATAAGATAAGATTTTGGGAACATTTGGAGTTTAGGCTAGGGTTAGGGAATAAAGAAGGGGAGGGAGGTCGAGTTGGATAGAGTTGTTTTGCTTTGTCTCAACTAGTTAGGAGGAGGAGAGGGATAAAGTGCTGATTAAGAGCTTGGTTGATAGGGAGGTTAAATTTGGCAAGAGCTTAGGTTTATTTTTCTAGGGAGGTGACGAGTTTGCTAGAAGAGCTTTTGAAGTATTTGAAAAGAGCAAAAGGGAAGAGAGAATGAAGAAGGGAAGGAGGAAAGGTCTGGGATGAGGATGGCGACAGGTTTGACGAGACATTTGAAGCTGAAGACTAGATGCTTTTGCAGGGGGATCTTTGTTTTCACTGTGTTTGATTGTATCTTTGTTGTCCTTCTGTAGCTGGTTTTGGGTGTTAACTTAGCAACAGTGATTTGAAAGGCATGCCTAGGCGCACAGGCGAGGCGCATTCTAGGATAGGCGCCTCACCCAGGTCCTAGGCGCAACCCTTTCAAAAGGTGCATGCTTGGTGTGCCTAGTGCGCTTTGCGCCTCAGCCCAGGCGTGCTCTTTTTGAAAATTTGATGCATTTTTTTTTTTTGAGTCTAGCAGCTGGGCTGGGGGCTCCACCCCCGGACCACCGTGCCATGCCCCTTGAGGCCAGCCCAAACAAGTCCATGTTAGGGTCTTAAATTCTTAGTTTTCACACAAAAAATAATGATTTTATAGCTTTAATTGCTTTTTAAGAAGATACTTTATTATGACGAATGAATGGACATCATTACCAAATAGGGGGTTCTTGAAGCTCTGGTGAAATCATTATTTTTTGTGTGAAAACTAAGAATTTAAGACCTCTAACATGGACTTGTTTGGGCTTGCTTCGAGGGGCGTGGCACATAGGCGACTCGTAGAATTAGGAATGTAATATGTCACATTAGCTACTTGAAGTAATGTAATTGAGAAAAAAGAGATTGTTGGTTTTATATTGTAGAAAATGTTTTAAATGTTTGATTTCATTTTTAATTTCTCATATGAATATGCTTTACATATTATGTTTATATATTTTAATTTTAAATAATAGGTTTTTTAATACATTTAAAATTTAAGTTTATATTTTTATTAATATTATGTTTTATAATTTTTTGCTTTTTTTTTGCATTTTCTTGAATTTGTTGACATTTTTTTTATTTTTAGCTTTTTCTTTTTAAATTTTTGTGCCTTGCTTAAAAAGGCGCACGCCTCGCCTTGCACCTTGCGCCTTAGGCGCAAATTGACCCCTGTGCCTTTTTTGTGCCTTGCACTTTTAAAACATTGCTTAGCAGCGATATCTGGTTGTAATCACTTTTTCCTTTTCAATCAATAAAAGTTTATTTTTACTCATTTGACCTGGCCACAATAGTCTGCTTCTTACTCCAGGTCACTAGGTTACCTCCAACAAAGGTATAATAATCTATAGTGGATCACCTATCATCCACAAATATGGCCAATCCAACATCTGTATAAGCCACTTTCACCTGACAAAGAGAATACCTCTCTTAGGATGTTTCTTCAAGTATCTAAGTATCTATTCAGCTGCAACAATATATGTAGTTCTGGGTCCATGCAATACCTAACATCACGAAGCATCTTCTCACTCCAAGTCTACAAATAGGCCCGATTCAGGTATTGTATGGTTTGATTCTCAATTTTCTTGTGTCTTGGAAAAGATTTAGAATGCACTTTCTTTAGGAAATGAAGATACCTTTGCTAGACTTGGCAACATTAATCCTTAGAAAGTATTTTAGAGGACCTAGATCTTTGATGTCGAAATAAGATCTCAAGAATTCCATCAACACTCATATTTTAGACAATTAGTTCGTGGTGATAACGATGCCATCAACATATACAATCAATTTTTCCACTTGGTCTCAATAACAAAGTATGGTTGACTTGTTGTACAACCTTATTGAACCTATTGAACTAAGTCATGGGTGACTACTTCCGCCCATACACAGATTTTTTTAGGTGGTAACACTTGTTTTACTGCTCCTGTATGAAAACTAGGAAGCTGGGCCATATACACCTCTTCTTTGAGATCCCCATTCAAGAAGGCATTCCTTATGTAAAGCTAGATTAGGTTCCATTGAAGAAGGCATTTTTGTTTTACTTCACATGGTGTCTGCCTTTCAGATGAGTTACGCCCCACAAAATGAGTCTTGCCAGGGTTGGCTTCTAAACACTACTTATATGCATAGATAATTTCCATCTTTAAGCATTGCATCATTTGGTTCAGTCCTAGTTTTCGTTCAAGTGTTAAAAAATTTCCTTTATTCCCAAACAAACTTTGAAAGAATTCACCTTTCCTTGGTGCAGCTTGCTGGAAAAAATTCTCACCATATTGTTGAGGCAACATTTAAGGCTTTTGCAAGAGCTCTTCGACAAGCAACAGAGTATGATCCACGCCGTCATGGGACTATTCCAAGGTCTGTATGATGGGTCTTCGTTTGAATTTTCATTAATTTCATTTGCATCTTAATCAAAATTTGGCAATTCTTTTGTATATCTGGTTTAGTATTTAAAGGTTTACAAGGATATGCACTTCTATTTTTACCTTCTTTATTTTTAATTTTTTATATCAGCAATTATAATGGATGTTACTCCTAAATTCAATCATGTTGTTATTCCACGATGGTGAATGGGAGTGAAAAGGATTTATTTCCAGTGTGAAGAGGCACTAGGCAGGGGGATCCATTATCCCCATTTTTATTCACCATCATGGTAGTTGTCTTCAGCAGATTAGTAATGAGGGCAGATAGCTTAGATCTTATAGAAGGGTGAAGGGTTGGTTGGTAGGGAATAAATAGTCTACCCTTATTTGCTATTTTCTGATGGCATAATCTTTTTCTGCCTAGATAAGGGTGAAGATGATCTGGTATACCTTCATCTGTTGGTGAAATGTTTCAAGAGAATCTAAAAAATTTAAAGGTGAAATTGGGAGAACTGCCTAATAGGGTAAATCTCTAGGGCAATATCATAATGAGATATATTGGGTTGCTTGATGGAGCAATGGTCAATTAGATATTTAAGTCTGCTTTTGGAAAGGAATCATAAGTCCTCTAATTTTTGGTCGCAATTGTTTTGATGTAGGCCTAAAAAGAGCATCTTTGCCATCCCCTTGGAAATCTATTGTTTCTATACTGCCTGCTTGAAGGTTTAGGTTTGCCTGCTTGAAGCTCACGAGTCATGCTAAAGTATGGTGGACCTTTAGCAATGATTAGAAAACAGAGGCAGGGGTGAGCATTCGGTTTATTCGGTTAAAAAACTGAACCGAATAAACCGAATTTTTAAAAACCAAACTAAATTTCAGTTAAAACCAAATTTTAATAATATATACTCTATTATATATATTATAACATATAATATATATTATATATTATAAATATATTGTGAAATCAAATTTCAGTATATTATATATTAATATATAAATATTCAAATATATAATATATTATATATTAATATGTAAATATATTATATATTACATATAATAATAAAAAGTTTGGTTAGCCGAAATTCTAATTCTAAAAACTGAAACCGAAAACCGAATTAGCCAAAACCGAATTAACTGAACCGATTTAACCAAAAACCAAAAAAATCAAAACCGAAATTTTTGGTTTGGTTTTTCGGTTTTAACCGAATATTGCTCACCCCTAAACAGAGGTGAATATCCTATTACAAATGGGCAGAGATGAAGAGGTGTTTGCTAGAAAAGTACGTTCCATAATACATTTAGGATGATCTATATATGGAATTGACTAATCTCAAGCAAGGTATGCTATCTATAGTCAATATTTGCATGTGATGAATTATATATTAGATGTGACATTACAAAAAGTGTGAGGGACACGTTAGCTTGTTTCATGAATGGGCTAAGGGATGATATCAAGAAAGAGTTTGAAGCCAATGAGTTTGAAGCCAAAAAGTGCAGTTCAAATTTATGACTTAGACCATGCTTTTGAATTGGCTCTCAAGATAGAGAAGAATCAGCAGGTTACAACAAAGAGTTTGAAGCCAATGAGAAGGTACGAAGTTGAAGATAGAGAAGGTGATTCCTTGCATGTTGATGCCTATCCTAGAGCTGAAGTTGTAAATGAAGCTAAAGAATAGAATTTAAACCTATCAAAGTTGTAGTATTGAAGATAAAGAGGATGTAGGCTAAGAAAAGATGGGAATTGTTGATGGAGCTTGAGGTTAATGCTCAGGAAGCGATAGAGTGGAGCAAGTTGAAGAAATTCAGGTGCAATATACAAATGTTAAAATGTGTTGGTTGTAGTAGATCTTAGTAAGGATGTAAGTCATGACTTTACCTTACAAGTTCAATTGGAACCAATTAAAAAATTACAAGCAAACATTGCAGCAGTTCCACCAACATCAATAATGGAAGAAGTCCAAGAGTTTGCTGAAGAATCAAGGGTATTAGATGCATAGAGGTGTGGTGGTTCCTAAACTAGAGATTGAAGGAAAAGCTTCGAATGCTGCAGTTGAGATTTTGGATATGAAAGTTCATAGTGATAAGTAAAGGGAAGATTCACCACAGTTTAAAAAAAAAGTTCATGCGAAGCAGTGTTTCACTGTTTCAGATAGACATTGCTTTCAAATCAAGATCCATTGAGGGACTCTACAATCCAAGTGTGTTGAAGTAGCTATTGGGAACTCTTACTCCTTTTGTCATTGAGGTAGATCAACTTTATTTTTTGATCAATAACAAAAGAATTTATAAAAGATTAAAAAGATAGATGCAAGAGGTACAATATACACACAGACATTGAGAGACACAGGCTTGTGTCTCCCTCTCCACCCCTTGCTTGGCTAAACCATCTCCCATAGAGTTACTGGACTACTTAATCCATTGGACCTTTACTTCCATATCTTTTGTTAACCATTTGAACTTCTTTTTTAGAGAGTCGAAAATCCACATCCTCTGATCATTGCATCCCAACCAGCTCACCACCAGTTTGGAATCTCCTTCAATAACTAATTTTCTGATGTTTAACATACTTGCTCTTTGTATTCCTTCCATCACAGCTAGCACCTCTGCTCTAAGGGGGTCTCCTTCCCCAACTGGTCTTGAATAAAGTTCCGTAACATTACCTTTGTCATCTCTGAACACACCTCCCATGCCTGAAGGCCCTGGATTACCCATACAACTTCCATCAAAGTTGAGTTTCATGAATCCCTTATCCGGTGGGCACCATATTGGATTAATTACTGATCTACGAGGTGGTGATTCAGCCACTGCCTTCCAGATCCTAAGAAGATCGTCCATAGGTACATTAAAGAATTTATCCATGGATTTGAACCAATGTACCGTTCTGAACAAGACAGTTTCAATTATAGCCTCCTTGGATTTTTCCTTGTCCTGAAACAATCTTGCATTCCTTTCTTCCCATACAGACCAAACAACCGTCACCCTTACACATTTCCACATGATCCTACCCCTTGTGTTTGGTATTCAAAGAATGATGATGCAAATAGGCTTGAATGTTATTTGGAGGAGTCCACCTACACCCAAATAAAGAGAGAAACCATTCCCAAATACAAGTAGTAAAAGAACAAGAAATTAGCAGGTGATAACCGTTCTCACCATTGGGCCTAAGACAAAAAGCATTTGGGGGGGAATAAACACCACTGTGGTCTCTTCTTTTGAAGTAAATCACATGTATTGATCTTTCCATGAATGACTTCCCAACAAAAAGCACTAAACTTGGGTGGAATAGGCTTTACACCAAACCTCTTTAATTGGGAGAGGTTGTGAAGACAAATCGGAATTAGACAAGGCTTGGAAAAATGAAGCACAAGTAAAGGAACCGGAGGGGGAACAAGTCTAAATTCAGCCATCAGGTTTGGAAGGATCCAGGAAAACATCTTCTAATAGTTGTAACAGGTTAGAGACATGAGGAGTTTCTGAATCCCTTAAACCTCTACGGAAACCCAGATTCCAACCCAACCAATGCCATTAGCAGAGCTAGAAGGAACAAGGAAATTAGAAACTGACTTGTCTTTGAAGCGTCTAAGAGCAAAAAGAGACAGGAATTGATCTTTTAAAGGGGAGGAACCCAGCCACGCATGTTCCCAGAATTTAATTTGGTCCCCACTACACAGATCATACTTAACTTGTTTCGAATGCTGCTACAGTAGTCCAAACCAGGAAGAGAAGGAAGGAGAAGAGGAAGGAGAAGAGAAGAAGAAAGAAAATAAGGGTCTGTTGAAATCTGTTGGATTACCCCTACTGTCGACCCCCTTAATCTTCATTAGATTCTAATGATCTTTACAAAGACAAAAATGCCCTTACTTAAGTGTGGGGTAGTGACTCTAATAACACTACCACATAAGCAAGCTACTTAACAAGCATAAGAAGACTAAACTACCCCTATTCGGCACACTTTAACACTTCCCCTCAAGCTGGAGAATATATGTCATATAATCCCAGCTTATTACATAGATAGTTCACTTTCCCTGAGCTTAGAGCTTTTGTAAACAAATCTGCCCACTGGTCATTAGAGCCCAAATGTTTTGTATTTATCTCTTCAGCAAGGACCTTCTCCCTCACAAAGTGGCAATCAACCTCTATGTGCTTTGTTCTCTCATGAAATACAGGGTTGGATGAGATACGGAGTGCAACTTGGTTGTCATAGTACAATCTCATAGGTTTATCCATGTGAAATCCAATTCCTTGTAGGAGATTCCTCAACCACACTAATTCACAGGTAGTGTGCGTCATGGCCCTATACTTGGCTTCAGCACTGCTTCTGGCCACAACCGCCTGCTTTTTACTCTTCCATGTCACAAGATTTCCTCCAAGAAATGTGCAATAGCCTGTAGTAGATCTTCTGTCATTCACTGAGCCTCCCAGCCATCTGTATACCCAACTACTTCAAGTTTTCCTCCTGATCTATACAATAGCCTGCGGCCTGGAGCTCCTTTCAGATACCTCACAATTCTAAGGACTGCATCCCAGTGAGGTATACGAGGGTTCTGCATGAATTGGCTCACCACACTGACTGCAAAGGAGATGTCGGGTCTCGTGATAGTCAGATAGTTCAGCTTTCCCACTAGTTGTCTATACCTTCCAGGATCTTCAAATACTTCTCCTATATCACTACTCAACTTAACATTTGGTTCCATAGGGGTCTCGGCTAGTTTTGCACCTAACAATCCTGTTTCTTCCAATAGATCGAGAACATATTTCCTCTGGCACAGATTTACACCTTGCTTTGACCTGGCAACTTCTATTCCCAAGAAATACTTTAATGTTCCAAGGTCTTTTGTTTGAAAATGATTGTGCAGAAATACCCAATTTTCTGCACAATTTATCACTACCAGTAATGACTATATCATCCACATAGACCACTAATAAAATCTTCCCAGCTTCTGAGTCATAGCTGAACACTGAGTGATCAACCTGGCATTGCTTCATTCCAAACTCTTCACCACTTCACTGAACTTCCCAAACCAAGCACGTGGAGATTGCTTAAACCCATAAATTGCCTTATTCAGTTTGCACACCTTACCATCCTCCCCTTGAGCAACAAACCCAGGTGGTTGCTCCATATATACCTCCTCCACCAGATCACCATGGAGGAAGGCATTCTTTATGTCAAGTTGAAAGAGAGGCCAATCATACATAACTGCCAGGGAGGGCCATGTAGGTCATAACAGAAATTCACTGTGTGCCATTCCCTACCACAATGAGTACACTTCCTTGCAGAGTTATTCTTCTCTCTGCCATGGCCTCCCCCTGAGTCACGACCACCCCGACCAATCATGGAGCTGCCACGGCCACCACGGGAGGCATGTTCTCCCCCTCTTGTACTGTGTCCACCTCCTCTAGCTGTCACAAGTGCTGACCTATCAGACTGAGTGGGATTCTTTGTCTGTCCAAAGAAATTCTGCGAAGCCGTGAGAATACTTCCTCAAGTGTAGAAAGGGTGGAGCTCCCTAATATTTGGGCTCTAACTGGTTCATATTTTGATTTCAGCCCCACCAAGAATCTTGTAACATCTAGTTGTTCCCTTTGCTGTTGCTGAACTTTAATATCTGGAGTGAGGGGATGATAGACATCGAGTTCATTCCTTATATTCTTCATCCAGGCATAGTACTCTTCTAGCGTTTTGTTTCCTTGTTGCCAATCAAAGTACTCCTGATAAAGCTGATATACTCTTGTTGTATTATCTTGTCCAGAATACAACTTCTTAGCATGTTCTCATATATCCTTAGCTGTATCAAGGAACATGAAGTTGGCACTGATTTTGGGTTCCATACTGTTCTATAGCCAAGTCTTGATTTGAGCATCTTCTTGTTTCCAATCATCAAACCCTGGGTAGTCGGCCGATGGTGTTTCATCTTTTATGTGCTTCACTTTCCTCTTTGCCTTAAGAAAAACTTCAACAGATTTAGCCCATGGAACATAGTTCTCCCCATTCAGTTTAATGAGGTCATCTGTACACTTAGGTAGTCAAAGGAAACCACCACACTAGGTTTCTGATCATTATACCCATCTCCCATTGCTGCCATTGAACTCTTTCACAATTGCCTTTAACCTGAATTCTCAGCAACAAGCTGACTGTTATCCAAAAAAAAAAATTGATATTCCAGCACCTATAGCAACTCCTAAACACAACAGTGGATACACACACCCTGTTCTTATTCACACTACTGCTGATTTCACAACACCACTGACCACATAGGCATCAATTTAACACTCACTAATCACATGTAAGCCCTCTTACATCCACTCAATAGGGATTGTGCAACATAAGCACCACAACATAGTTAAACCTGTTACACCCAGTTCAGACTAGTTTAACAGTTTTAAGAGGGCACTACACACCCACAAAAAAACTCAGCTAGGTCACAGCATTACACCTTACACCACTCGGCCACTCACAACAGCCCTAACACCACTCAGCAACTCACAGCAGCCTCTACACCATTCGGCTACTGCACACACAGCCCTTTCTAGGGAAACAATGAACCTAGTTCTCTAGGTTCTGATCGATACTAGTAGATTCTTGTAGGGTTTCTACCCAAAAATATCAGTAACACAAGAAGAAGAGATAACCGACCTTCCTTTGAGAATATCAACCAACCATTCACTGCTGAAGTCACTTTTCTTGATGAAGGTTATGCACAGCAGAGAGAGACGACCTGGGATGTTTCAGACTTAGGGCGAACCAGTTCTCTCCATAGACTGACTAGAAACGAAGGAGGAGAGTCACGAACACTGCTGAGGTGCTTTACCAACTGAAGTAGGTCAGGAGCATGGCTCTGATACCATGTTTCGAATGCTGCTACAGTAGTCCGAACCAGGAAGAGAAGGAAGGAGAAGAGGAAGAAGAAAGAAAATAAGGGTCTGTCGAAATCTGTTGGATTACCCCTACTGTCGACCCCCTTAATCTTCATTAGATTCTAATGATCTTTACAAAGACAAAAATGCCTTTACTTAGCAGAGTGACTCTAATAACACTACCACATAAGCAAGCTACTTAGCAAGCATAAGAAGACTAAACTACCCCTATTTGGCACACTTTAACATAACCAAAGAAAGGAAGGAAGGTAAGATACCACTGATGGCCTTCCAAGGAGAGGCACAAGTTGCTCAATTTAGTGCTCCACCATCCCATCCATCAGCTGAGAGCCCATGTATACCCTTGTCCAAAGCTTCTCTCTCTTGAGGCAGTCTCCAAAGCCACTTCCCTAACAATGCTTGGTTTCTTCTATGTAAACACCCTAAGCCTAGCCCACCTTCCTCCTTACTTCTGCTAACCACTTCCCACCTAACTCTATGATCCCTTTTACCTTTCCCCGGTTCCCACAAAAAATCTCTCATCAACTTCTCAATCTTCCTGCACACACAGGCCGGTGCCTTAAGGACTGAAAAGTAATAGATTGGCTTAGCTAGGGTTGATCGGATTGAAGTGATTCCGCCTCCCAGCAATAAATACCCTTTTTTCCAACAGTCAAGCCTCTTAGAATCTTTTCTTTCTCAAGTTCTTCAAAAGTTGAGGATGGGTTTTTTTTTTTTTTCCCTGAACCAAGGGAGAATGATGCAGGAGCTGAAGAGTCAAATTTGGAATTTTCTGAAATTTTATGTATTTCTATATTTTTTGGATAGTAAGGGTACTTTCTTCATTTTGTCCGATCTCATGTGGGCTTGGTCCATCGCATCTTGTTCTTCTAGTTTAGTATATCTTTCAAGTTTTAGTTTATTTTCATTAGTAGGTAGAAAGTTATTGTGTTTATTGATATACAAGACAAGGAGTGCTATTTTTATAATTATGGTGAACAGTATTCTGAGCCACACAAGCCACTCTATAGTCTATAAATAGATGCATTCTCTTCCTTCAGAAGCTAATGAATGAAGATTTCTTGAGAGCTCATTTGCAAGTTTGCTGTATGGAGTATTCCTACAAACCCTAGAGTAGTTCTAGGACCCTTGGAGTGATTCTTTGGGATTTCCTTCTCTTTTCTCTTTTTCTACTCTTTCTCCTCTTTAGACTCTCTCTTTCTAGTTTGTGCCTGTTTATTCTAGCCCTAGCCTTGCTGCATGACCTAAAGAAGGAAGACTAAGAGAATTGAATTAAGGACTCACACCCTGTCGTCTACCCCATGTTGATTCAAAGATATATTTTTTAAATACTCAAGAAATTGATGAACTCTTCAATTTTAGATTCCATCAAAACCCCCTTCTTAGTCCCAAATCTCATAAGATTGGTTCTTCCACTCCATAAGAGGACACTAGTTCGAAAATGCATTTGTTACTTTTGAACATGGAGAGATTGAAAATTCTAGGAAACTTTTGATTCAGTGGACTCTCACCCCACCAAATATCTCCCCAGAACTTTACCTTTGTACTCAATATTGAGTCATATCTAACATATTGAGAGAAGGTAGGCAACAATGACATGACGTCCTTCTGAGGACTTTTCGAGTTGGCGTTTCTAGGAGACCCAGAATCTTAACCATTAATGTGCAATCCACATGCTCTAATAACATAATCCATAGTGATAGTGTGTCAATTCTTTTGTGAGACATAGCCATCTTCCCAACGGTGCCAGAGTTTTCTCTGGGATCCATAGCCTCAATTTGCTTGTGGGATCCATAGCCATCTCCCCAACAGTGCAAGAGTTTTCTCTTTCAATTTTCCAATCCCTAGTCCACTCTCATGCCATATCAGTTATTAAAAGAAAAAAAAGACTAGATGTCATATCTATATTTTTGGTAATAAAATAAAAGAAGACTTGATTAAGAGAGAGAGAGCATTCTTGTGTCGATGGCCTTGGATGTAAGAAACTAACAATAGCTTGCAACAGTCTTCACCTAAATGCTTTGGTATAGCAGCCCAGTGCATCTTTTACAAAATCCTCTCTCTACTCCACATCTATATAATCATCTTAAGACCAGTTCTTGACAAACTTAAATTTCAATATTTTCTTTCCTCCCGTACTCTTAATTTAATTATTGTTTTTCACATTCCTGTTTAAGAAGAAAAAGAAAAGAAGGAAAGCAAGAATGCATCACTTATAAGAAAAGCAAGCATGCATTTAACTATGTATACTTGTTCAATCCATTTTGAATGTAAAGTAAAAAAGACTGAACCTCATGATGGTAGTGGATTCTAATCATTCTTTTGAATTTGATTTCCACAGCTCAAAAGGGGTTTTGTCACGTTCATGATGTTGTAAGGCAACATGTAAAGGTCTACTGTACAATCCTCTGAGGTAATAGCAAACAATGCAAAGATCCTCTTTATTCTCTCAAAAAAATTACATCCGTTTCATTCTGTCATCTTCTATGATTTGCACTCAACTTACTTAAAAAAGCAAACAAAAACTTGTTTTCAGTGTTTGCTAATAATTGATTGATTGTCAATGTTGGGACTTGGATATTTTTTCTGCCTAGGGATTCATAATGCAGCAAAAACTCAGCGCATAGTTTTCACCTTGTAGCGCCACTTTGAAAATCTTTTATAAGATGCACTATAATAATAATTTGAATGCTTAAGTTTAACTTAGATTTTCCTAATCAGACTAACATTTTTTGTAGAAATGTACAACTCAGAAGGGCGAAAATTAAATGAAATAGAAAGGAAAGAACTTAATCCCAGTATTATCTGACTTCTCATAATCATCTTGGTGATTTTTAGGTGTGTTATTTGGTTATGGCAGCATGTCAAATATCAGGTGGACACAATTCCCAGTTTGGTCGATAGGCCATTTCTACAAAAACCAAGGTTGTTACTAATAATATTGTTATTAAAGGGTAGGCTTGTGGAGTCTTTTATCAATTTGCAGGATTATGGCAATGACACCATATAAGGAAGGCACAATGTTTTTGTATCCAAATGATGAGCCTCCGCATTGTACCATCTTGTTAAATCAATAATAAATCCTATTGTGTAAACTGCACTTTGATGATTTGAAGTCGTAAATATATGGAAAAATTCAATCAATTTTGAGTATTGAGAGGTGTCATTTCTGGTTGTGGAATTAAACTGCTGCTGAATCTCTCTCTGTCTCTCATCCATGTACAACTTAAAGGTGGTATGTATCACATTGTGTCGTGTGTATTGTACGGATATTGAAGGTCTCCGAAACATGAAAATATTAAGAGTTGGGGAGATAATGACAATTTGAACTACTATCTTGTTAATACTCGCGTGGATTTCAGACTGAAAATTATAATTTAAAAAAGGGAAAATTCCTGATTAGTACCCTGTACTTTGGGCCTAGTGCTACTTTAAAATGCACAATTCAGTACCCAAATTTTTAAAACATGCCAATCCAGTGCCTTACGTTAACCAGCCATTAAGGCATTTGAAAAAAACACAAATGCCCTTTGATTGTAATCTAATTCTCTTTATCAACCATCAAAATGAAGTTTCAAATTTTTGCCTCTTCTATTCAAGGGGTCACCAGAATGCCCATTGAGATGTGACCCTAACTTTCTTGATAGAAGAGGCAAAGATTTGAGACTGTTCATTTTTTGTCAAGGTTTGGATGGTTGATAAAAAGAATTAGATAACATTGGAAGGGCATTTCTATCTTTTTAAATGTCATTTAATGGCTAGTTAGCAGGGAGTTCAGATCTGCGCCCCACAAGGGGGTGCCCCACAACGTCCCATAGTACATCCCCACTGTGTATTTGGAACATCTCCTGATGATAGACCACAATCGATGATATCATCATCGGGAGATGTTTCCAATGCACGATAGGGATGTTTTGTGGGACGTTGTGGGGCACCCCCTTGTGGGGTACAGACTGAACTCGTTAATAGGCTGGTTAACGGTATACTAGATTAGTATGTTTTGAAAGTTTGGATACTGAATTATCGTGTTTTAAAGTTAGGGGACCAAAGTGACACTAGGCTCAGGCCCCAGAGCCTTGTTCTCACGTCACTTTAAAAAATAAAATTTTGAAAATTGCATTACCTGCCATTTATGAATTTGGTAAATCTTACCGGAAATGGAACATAATTGATATCAGTGTTTGCTAATGCTGACGGGATGAAAAGTAAATTGGTCACTCACACCCGCATGTTTTATCAATCAACCAAGCATTTGAATAAACGAATGGGGTGAGTGATGGTAGACTTGGCAGTACCATTACCGTTAAATTTATCCTGCCGAAGAATGAATAGTATTTGGAACAGAGCAAATAAAAGCATAATGCAATTTCGAGTCCTTTGAAGGTTCGAAGTATAGGTAAGCATGCGGTTCGATTCAAATGAACGAAACAACACTTCGAAATATTTTGAAGTTTCAAAATTTATCATGGCCTTGAGGCTTGCCCAGGTTCAGCTGGGCCCGCACCCCAGGCCTGATAATAGATGTCTGGGCCGACCCATACGAATTAATATATTTATATATTAAAAATTTAAAAATTTAATCCAACTTCATAATCAAAATTACAATATAAATGTATATATTATGTAAAATATATTATAACATACATGGCATATATATATATATAAATATAAAAGGACCTGCCACGCAGCCCTCTTCATCATTTTTGACAACATTTGGTCCCCTGTACTTTAATTTCATGACAAAGAACCCCTTCCAACCGAGGAGTAAATAGAATACACCCATGTGCACAAGCCCGGATCTCCTGTAAGCAAAATTTCTGCTCACATAGAATCCAGTCACATAGGAAATATCTTCCATACATATATGTTAAATTCATGGGAATAGTTCATAAACCCAAATCCATAATCCTCCCAGACCTTGGTGAAGGCAGGATTTGATCTTAACAACGAGCCAGTTGGCACCTTGTTCATTAGGCATTTCTAACGCCTTAAAACTTCCTTTTCTCGCTTTAAATGAGAATTTTACTTTTTACCCATTCGATATTACTGGATCGGGGTGATCATTTCTAACCTGGCCAGGCCCGACTCAAGCCCAGCCTATATGCTCGGCTCATTCCATGATTACTATTGGATGAGATATTTCTGGTCAATGATCATAATTCCTAACAAAAGATCTGAACCCTTGAACTCAATACGTTAATTTTGAAAACCCAAGTGATGCCAATGGTTTCAGTAATCTATGCTATGAAAGTGGTATAATAAATGAAGTGCCAAATTATCCCAAAGATCTGGGCCCTACTTAAGATCAATGCATTTAGCTCAACCATCCAAATGATGTACCTAGATTCAACAAATTCAAGCTATAAAAAGGTGTACCAAAATAAAAATAAAAAAAAAACTATCAAAATGGTCTTCTAAGCGAAAAGAATTGGGTCATCCAAGCACCATATCAAGATTTCAACTAGTCTCAGCCATTCATGTAAAGCATCAAAGTTCATAAAAACAAGGTACCAAAGAGCACCTAATATCTAGAACACCAAAATGGCATCCTAAAATTAGTCAACTAATTCCAACCATACAAATGATGTACCATATTAACCAAAAATTTGGGCCATCACAATGATCTCCTATGATCAACGCATTAATCTCAACCATACAAATGATTTAACCCAAAAATTCATCCAAATGATGTGACTAGATTTAACAAAATCCAGGCCAACCAAACCAAATCAACACAAAACAAGATGGCCATGAAAATGGTCCAATCAGTGCAAAGAATCAATCTCAACCATGCAATTATTTCACCAAAGAATCAACTAATTGCAATCATCCAGCAGTTACAAAATTAATTCTTTCACTCTGACATTGATATGAATGCAGATCAATCTCTACACACATAAATTCTAACACACTGTTCCATTGCAATATATTAAAAGCTTGCGCATCTTATGTGTATTCACAACTGAGCAATTCTATAGGTTATATAAATTTCCATGCTTATCATAATTATTCCACCATATCCTAGTGTTTTATATCTTAGCATTTCCCCTCCTTATTCTGATTCATCGCTTAAAATTGCCTTTCCAGAGCTTTTCCAGAGCTCTTTGCCACATTGACACTTTCAACCTTGATTACAAGCATTCAATGTTCTGTATCAATTGAAGCAGTTCCAATGTCTCTTATCCTTTTATTTGGACACTCAGACCAAAATGATTTGTCATGGAAGACGCAATTTACTACAATGGCCACACCAATTGCTATATATTTACTTTTCGCGTATACAACTTACAAACAGAGATAACTCTCCAAAATTGAGAAACATATATTCATCATGTAAATAAAATCAAAAGAGAGTAGTTGACTGTTATGACTTGCCACTGGTACGAGAAGAGCAACTTCCATAAACTGTCTGAAATCTTATTACAACCAACTACAACAGGTGAAATGGGATGATGGAATATGACCAGTTTGGCGAATGTACTCTGCTTGTGCTGAAGTTCTTGATGCTTGCCGATTCCTTTTGGCTTCAGCAGCAGCTCTCTTTTGTTCTGATCGTTGCTTTGCAATAGCTATCTTCTTCATAATCTTCTCTTGAGCTTGGGCTCTCATTTTTTCTATCTGGGTCTGGAAGAATGAAGATGTTACAAATTAAGTTGCATCTTAGGGACCTCATGGACTCAAGGTCTATTTGAATGTAATACAATCTTCCTAAACAGAACATCAGATTTAGGTAACATAACATTCATTTAACTAATTAATTGCATGTTAAGCAGGGATATTATTTTAAAACTGGAGAAATAGTTGATAATAGCTCCAATATTCATCAGCTCTAAATAAGTATAAGCTCTATTCTTTAAATGCAGAACTATTTTTCCATAAGTTTCTAACAATTGGGCATTAGACTTATTTTGTTTGCGGTGCAAATTTCATTTGCACTGTTGAAAATTCATGGGAGTGAAAATAGGCTGAGTGTAAATTCTGGTTTACTTTTGTTTCAGATTTGATTTTTTTATTTGTTTATGAGAAGTAAAATACAAGGTAAAATAATGTGGTCCTCACCTTATATATATGGAAGAGGATGGGGTAGGAGTAGGGAAATGTGATTGGGAGTGACGTAGGAAACAAGCTGATGTGGTCCCCAGAGATCTGAGGTAAGAGAAGGTGGTGCAAATTTTGCATCAGTTTTGAGATGTATAATTTGCATTGCCAATGAGTGCAAATGAAACAAAAAGAGCAAATTTTGTACGAGATAGGAGTGCAAATCATAATTACAAACAAATGAATGCAAAACTGAACCAGGTGCAAAATTTGTATCTGGTTCAGATTTGCAGTGCAAACAAATAGAGCCTTATTGAGCTGGTAGTTTTAGTAATTTAGACTATTTCAGAGGTTCTTAAGTTATTTGGATGGATGGGGTTTCAAACACTGCAATAGAATATTTCCAAGTCTAAGAGTTCAGACAAGGTGAATGTAATATACCTCTAGTCTCCTCATTTCTGCTTCTATTTTTGCCTTTTGCTGGCTTTCCCATGCTTGAATTTTGATTTCTTCACGCTTGTATCTGAAATTTTAAGTTACTTGTTTTCAAAAATATGACACTTTGTTTCATAGAAAATCTTCTAAAAAAATAAATGTTAAGTATCAAAATATTTTGCTACTTTTGCTTTACTTTCATAAAAGGAGAGAGTTTGAAGAGACACCTGGCTGTGTGTTTGGATTTTTCAGCTTCTTCCCATGCAGCTGCCCGGTTTTCATATTCAATCTTAATCAGATGCTCTGGATCAACAGGTTCAGTTGGAGGAGTCTTCTTTTCCATCCCATCCTTACTAGCCCATGCTGCAATGCTCATCTTGCCAAGTTGAACACCAAGAGCCACAATTTCTCTACGTGTCTTAAGTTTCATCTCTTCCTCAGATAGGTCCTTGTTATATCCTTTTTGGGATTCTGCTTCATCGTCTGCGGTGGCCCCCACAGGTGTAGATGCTGGTTCACCTCTTCTGGGAGTAGATGGGATTGAAGATATTGGGCTTCGGAGTGGGGTTGTGGCTCCTACAGGAGTTGCAGTCCTTGAAGGCTCTTGACTTGGGATTGGTGTCATTTCTGTTCCCATATCTCTCATTGATACTGCTCTGATGGTAGGAAATACTGCATGGTTTAGAGGTTAGATTCAGTATGAAACAGAGAAACTTCAAGAGAACTCAATAAAGACTAAATTTATATTGGAGAACCAAACCACCTTAAAAAGAGAAAATTGATAGAGCAGTTACCAGATATTACAATATTGACTTTTGTTTAGAAATGAGCGGAAATGAAAGAGGAATTAATATTTAACATAAATATGGAGATCATAAAGATAGTTAGAAAGGTACACATTGGAGAACCAGAGTTATTTTACTGTCCACTATAATTGCATATAATATCGGCATTAAAAGTCTAGAAATAACTCCTACAGGTTGAAGAACAATCATTTCAGAATTCAGATCAATCCATGCATCATATTTGTTATTTTTCTTCCAAAGTCATTTATCGTATCTTTTGCAACTGTTGCAGGAATATGTTACATTGGGTGGTTAATTAGGTAGCATTTCTAAGTGTCCCTATTACTCAGCAAGTGGTAAAACAAATACCGCACTGACATATAATATATGTAGGTTGATGGGATCTTCCACTGATTTACTTGTGTACTTCATTAACGATGCATGTCTGATTGGATAATTTGTGATATCGCCTGCTCAAAAAAATCATACAAATAACATCCATACATGATTTGATAACAATGTTTTTTGGCATTACCTACCTAAAGAAGATCATGAATGCAACATCAGATAAGTATCTGCCACCGAATTTTAGCCCATGAAACATAAAACATAATGCATAATGCAGTAAGAGTGTAAAACTGTGCTCCTTATGTACTTTTTGGAAAAATCAGGCTTCAAATAAGAAGTTGAAATATCTATTCTAAATATATAGTTTGGTCGTGAAAAAGAAAATAAAGTTACCTGTTATATCTGTTGTGGGTCTCTCTGACCCAGATAATTCCTTATGATCAACATCCTTGTCTTGACTAAAAGGACACGGATCGACTGAAAAATTTGTCACATTTGCTGCACCTGAAATGGGATGAGCCCCAGAGCTAACAAAAGAGAACTTCTCCATCCCTATTCGTGGAGTTGCATAACAGGAATCAATCTGTTTTGTATCAGATACGGGAATAACTGATACCTTGTGGTCAGAGCTTGTCAATTCCGGAACAACTCTCACTAAATTGGTAGCTGGTTGTCGAACTTTTTGATTTTGCAAAATGGTTTTCTTAGAATGATTTGGATGCGCAGGGTGCCTGCTCATTATCCATTTCTCTGCATCATTCCACTTAGATGGCACAGAACGAGAAAAGGGTCTCATCATTGGATTGTACAAGCACCTCTCTCCTTTATGAAACTCAAAGCTAGATGAACTAGCGTTGCTGTCATAATCTGGATTATCTTCTTCTACAGGTTTAACAGGGTGAACTGTTGAGCTACTGCTACCAGATCTTGAGAATTGCTGAATTTTGATCCGACCCATGTCCCCAGTTTCCTTAGGAATTAGTATGTCCTTTGGCTTGGAAAGAGTATCGCCTTGACCCGAATTTGATACCTCCTTGGAAGATAATTTCACTGAGGATGCTTCTACTCTGGGAGCTGCAATATGAGAGGAAGCACTTGGCAGATCTTTCAGGCCACCTGCAAAATAACCAAGTTCAGATACAGAATATGATTCTGTTTAAGGTTTCAGAACTCACCACTCAGACTCAAGGAAGATCCCAAGCTCTAATGAACTTGACTAAGTTTTTCCAGTACTCAATCAAGATTTCAAATTATACCGATACAGAGAAGTTCTAACTTCTCCACCCCAAATTTGACATTTAGATAAAAAAAAATGCCCAGGTTAAAAGGTTTTATTTGAGAGAATTACTCAATGCTGACCTTCCTCCTCAAAATCTCCATTTTGGGGGGCTAATAGGCTATTCTCCACGAATTCTGCATCTTCTAGTCTACAAGGAGATGTTCTGGAAGAATTGCTATTTGTTCCATCCTTTTTTCTCTGATGGTGAGGTCCCATAAGCTTTAGCCTCAATTTACTCGGAGAAATTATGCCCATCTGCATTGACATTTAACATAAAAGGTCATGCTCAAGAAATTAACCCAATGCCAATGTCCATAATCATTAGATAAAACACTAAACATTCATTTCCTGGTCTTTGTTCAATATCCAAATGGGTAGCAAATATGTAATCTAACTTAGAGAACTGATATTGTCGTTCTAAACTCAGAATAAGCGACGGCTTCACCACACAAAGAAGAAGAGGCTACCAAATGCAGAATGCTCCTAAACATAATGTTGATACTAATTAGAGGATTCAGCTTTGAGTTCAGAGAAAAAAAAAATCCCACAGGAAAACCATCACGATGATCAATCTGTCTATTATCAACCATGAAGTATTTCTGTTTTCATTTCACTTCCACCAGCCCCAATCCACTACCCACATTATAAAAAATTAAAAGCAACACCTATCACAAAACAGAACTCCAGAAGTAGAGATAGCCTGAAACTTCATGGATTCAACCAACTTAATGCTGCAACTAAAAGAGAACCCAAGAGGTTGGGATATCGTTGTCCTCTATATGAGTAAGAAAACCATACCTGAACTTTATCAATCCGCTCATACTCCATGATTCCGTCCCTCTCTCTCTCTCTCTGGAGTTTCGACAAGAGAAAGAGAAATGCAACAAAGCTCTGAAATTGGGGAGGAAATCTCATTGCTCTGGTGCATTTTGTAGCTGGCAGGAGTTACAGCTGATGTGGCTGGACTGAATGACTTATTGCATTGTCTTTTAATGATTGTATTAAGTCATTCAGTCCAGTCACCTGGGTCGGCGATCTTTTTGAAAATCCAGCTGGGTATTGGCTTTGGAGCCCCGCTTTGCGTATTCCTCGGCGATTTTCAAAGTGGTTTGTTTTGTTCTATGACTAGTGAAAAGTGCTTCAGTTTCCATTATTGTTTTCTTTCTTTGCTTCTATGACCAACTTTTTGAACAGTCGAGAGCCAGAGGTGAGTTACCCAGTTTAGCAACTGAGAAAGGCGAAGGCGAAAGCCTTGTGTTGTGTTGTGTCTCATTAATAATAATATTAATCTATCTCTTCTCCATTTGGGCTTTGACGCGTCTCTTCATCCAACGTTTGAACTTTTTTGAGCAACTGTAAATCAATCTGTCAATTCTTTGGACACGTCTAATTAAAGGCTATAGAGGCTATTGGATAAGTCTTCCGATTAGAATAACTCTTCCACTCAAGGCAAAAAAGATTCCAATCCAGAAATAAACAGGTGTAATGTGCTGCCAAAAGAAAAGACCATATTCAGAAGCAATTGCCCATAAGGGAAGTAGTCTTTTTAGCAGTTGTGCAACTTTTTGAATTTGATTGGATATTCGAATGGAACAAAGCTCCATAAATATGATGAGTATTTCAATTCCCTGAAGAAACAAAGAAAAGAAAAGTTGCTTTTGCTTTTGCTTTTGCTTTGCATGGGACCCACTGCCTTGTGGGCCATTGTGGGCCTGACTTACATTCATTCCCTCTTTGGGTTATAGTCTTATAGATATGATATGGCCAATTAGAGGCACATAATTATAGGGCTATTGATGGATGGAACTCAGATTTCTTACAATATCAGGAAAACCGAAAACCCACATTCCTAAGTAGATTTTATCTTCCAGACAGGTTACAGGTCCACGGGTGATGCATATGCTTTGGCAATGAATAAATGAGACAACCTATTACTCTATACTATTACCACAGAATGCCGTACCTGATGTGCAAATGCGAACTTCTCATAAGCTTGGAAGAGGATTAGGACCCTATCTTCTCTAAATACCAGTTTGAATTTTGTATCTTTCTTTTATTTTTTTGTTTCTTTTTGAATTTTGGGTTTTGGGTTAAAGAAGCATACAAAACTAGAGATTGACCCCGTACTAGGTACGGGGCAATATTCTGATATTTTTGTCACTCATGTATTTTGATAAATTTTGTTTGATATCCATTTTTTAAGTTTATTACTAGCCAGCGATGCATAGGTTTTCTTAAGCGAAAGTGAAACAATAAAAACACATAACAATAGACTTTTTTTTTACTTAAAATACATTAAATTAGTGAATAAATATTAATCAATAAACTATGACAAAAATGCATAATTACTGAAAATACAATAAAAATAATAAATAATTACCAACAGTACAATAAATAAAATATATATAGTTACTGAAAATAAATGTAAATATCATAAATACAATGAGTTAAATTAAATTAGTGTAAATAACAAATTAAATTCCACAAAATAAGTTAAATTAAATTTCAAAAAATATCTTAATTAAAATTAATAATATTAAATTAATTTCCAACAAATACAATGTATTAAATTTCAACATGTTAAATTAAATTAATGAAAATCAATAATTAAATTCCACATAATACATCAAATTAGATTTTAAAAAATAAAACAACATAAATACATAATTACTAAAAATAAATATAATCTCTAATAAATATCAATCAATAAAATGGACATAAAAGTATGCAATGAATTTATAGAGAGGACTCTTTATGGGAAGGGATAGGAATGAGATAGACTGAGAGAGGGTGCTGCCTTGGCATAATGGGAGGTGTGGAGACCTATATCTTAGTAGAGGAAAAAGGATAAAAAGGGGACTTACGAATTTGTATAGAGGAATGGAGAGAGAGGTTGCTGACTTGGCATAATGGAAGGTTGGAAAACTATATATTATGAGAGGAAAAAGGAAAAAAAAAAGGAGTATAACAAATTCATAGAGAGAGAGAGAGAGAGAGAGAGGTTGCTAAGTTTGCATAATGGAAAATAGAAGAAGAAAAAGGAAACATATATCTTAGGAGAATCCAACTAATTCATATGAGAATAAGGAGTTTCGAAACTTTAAAGGGTAGTCCAAGGTTATGTTTGGTACCATTGTTGTTTCCATGTGAAATGTTTGGGTGGATCAATACAAATTGTTGTTTTAACCTTTCAATTATAAATGCCAATGATCAGTTGTATGGTCCTACCCATGCAATTTGTAGTTGAAGTGACTCATATACATGTGATGTGACAATACATACTTCTCACCCGTTTGAATTTATCAACCCAAAATGTTTCAGCAATGTAAAATTAAGCTTATTGACAAATGCCTTAGAAACTAAGGTTTTAAAATAGAGTATATGACATGTAAGTTTAGTACTAATTAATGGAAGTATAAATTGGGATACATTTAGGATTGGAAACCAAGAGATAATTCAATGTGACCATTTCCAATACCTTTGTTTAATAATTCATAATAAGGGAGAGATTGTGGAGGATGTCATCCAAAGAATTAAAGTAGGATGAGCAAAATGAAGGGGTGCATGTGGACTTTCAAGTGATAGGCGAATATCACTTTGACTACTAGGAAAATTCTATAAAACTGTTATAAGGCCAACTATGCTGCATGGAATGGAGTGTTGGGCAGTTAAAAAACATGTCCAGAAAAGTGGGTGTGAAAGGAAGGCAAATTCTAAGATGGATGAAAAAAAAAAAAAAAACAAACTAGAAAGGATAGGATCAGGAATGAAATCATCTATAGAAACCTAGGAGTATCCCCAATAGGTGATAAAATAAGGGAAAATAGATTAATATGGTTTGGTCACATGAATACAAGACCATCGGCAACATTATTTAAAGGGGCTAGAAAGGCCAGGGTAGACCAAGAGGGACATTAGTAGAAGTAGTAAGAAATTATTTAAACACTAATAATTCAACAATAGATCTAGCTTTAGATAGAATGGATTGGCGAAATAGGATTCATGTAGTTGACCCCATATAGTTGGGATAAGGCATAAACAATGATGATGAACCCAAAATGTTTCAACAATGGTACCAAACACAACCCAATTGGCCTTCTCAAAAATGTAAGACAATTATTTGGAGATGGAAAGCATACAAAAAAATTCTTGATAATGGGTTCACCATCACAATCATAAGGCCAACTTTAATTATCAAAGAACCAAAGAAAACAAGACAAGTTTAGCAAAAATGAGGCACTAAAACCTAATGAGCTTCTATTGATAGGTGGTGTACAAATTGGTGTGACTTGGTTAATCCTTTTTGAACTAAAAATGAATCAGGCCATAGTTAGGGTTTAAGTCATGAATATAGCATAGAATAGTCTGGTGGTTGACAACTGACCACCTATACTTAGAGGTGAGCAAATGCATAGATTCTACTCGAAACTTGAGCTAGCCTTGAACCAACGGCATTACTAGGTGGGGTTTGCTTTCATGTTCTTGGAACCAATCCCCACCCAAGCTAGTTCCAAGGTCTAGGGATTTACCTACTTGAAACAACTCCACCCAATCTATTACTAGGTAGGGTTTGCTTCCAAATTCTTGGAACCAACCCCCACCCAAGCTAGTTCCAAGGTCCAAGGGTTTTCCCTACTTGAACCAACCTTAAGAACTGACCTTGGTTGGCTTTGATGAAACCAACCTTATTGACCTTGGTGGAAGTAGCCTTGGAACCAAACTTATCTTGAAATAAATCACAAAATACTTTGAGGATGTGAAGATTTGTACCTAAACATTCGTAGTTACAAAGACCATGGTCTCACTTAACCATTGAGTCACTTAAGTGATTTTTCTTCAATTTAATATTTGGATGTGTAATTTAAAAGATACTATTTACAAAATGTAAAATTATTAACAGTTAAAATTTGAACTACATACTAATATATTAAAATAATTTATAAATTAAACTACATAATTTAACCAATTTTGTTAGTAAAGTGAATAGAAGTTTGAACTATATTATTATTATTATTATTATTATTTAATGAAAATCAAATTTTTAAAGAACAAATTCCACTTAGGGGGGGAGGGTAAAGAAAGAACAAGATCCATGGATAGGCCTTGGAGCTGACCCTGGAACCACCAAGACCAGAGCTAACCCTAGAATCAATCTTGATAGGATAGGTTTCAGTTATGCCTTTGGAACTGAACCAAATCGAACCAATCAATGTTCATCCCTACCTATATTGACATGGCATAACTGTTTAACAGATGAAAAATTCAAGAAAGCTTCTCATTTAAAAATAGAGAAATTATGGTAATTGGTAACTCTTTTTTTAGAAAGATCTTCCACAACCCAGATGACCAAAAGATGTAATGAGCTTTTGGAGTCTTCTCTTTAAAGGAAAAAAGGCCATTTGGCAAATGGCTCAATCTACCAAGCTTTTAAAAACGCGTTTAGAGGCTATTTATCACATATAAAAACCAGAAAGCTTTATTTGAAGCTTCCCGAAATTAAGTTTTTTTGGTCTTCTTGGGTCTTTCTACACACGTCTTTTGATCTTACTAGCTTTTGGTTACTAAATGGAAAAGACCAATCTTCAATCTTTTGAGATTTCCAAAGCCAAAAAGACCACGCAAAAAAACTTGCCAAACACTGCCAATATGAATCAAGACTAGGGGCTCATCCCTACCTATAATGAAACTGTTTAACAGATAAAAAAAATCTCCTGTTTAAAATGAGAGAAGTTATATGAATAAGGACTTTAATGAAAGAGGACCTTAGGGTCTGTTTGGGTTACAGTCAGAATTGGAATCAAAATCAGAATTGGAATGGTCTATCCTCATATTCTGTCAAGTTCAAATAGGAATGGGAATGGAAATTAAAATCAATAATAATGAGATTTCATTCCTAAGAAAAAGGCAAAAAATGACTATTCCCTCAAATGGGGGAGTACCATTCCAACAAGAATGGAAATGACATTCCAATTCCACCCAACCAAACAATTGTAATTAGAATAACTCATTCCGATTCCAATTCCAAACCCCTTATTCCCACAAACCAAACAGGGCATTAGAACTTTACAACCTCTTCCTCCCACCTATTCTAGACGTACAAATACTTTCAAAGACCGACCATTGCGACTCCACCTTCTAATAATATGTTCATGAATCCACATTCGGTTTGTCTGGTTTATGATATCAACAAAAATCCTTCACTCCTTGGAATTAATGACGCATGCGTCTTTCAATACGAATCACAGCACGTCCATGTTCTACAAACCAGCATTCTATTAAGGCTCGATTTTTTTTTTTTGTTAATTAATTTCAAGTTGGCGTTCAACTTGAATCATGTGGTCAGTGGACTGCTCCGGTCCAATTCAAACCAGAGTCAATGGGAGGACTTAAAAGAGAGAAAATTTTCCTAGATGATATGAATGGTTCTAATGGCATTCTTTAGTTGTCACTATAATTTCTCTCTTCTCAACCCCTGAAGATGCACCCTTTAAAAATAACTATTACCTATCTGTGATTTAAAAATAATCATAATTGGCATTTACTCCTAATTATGCCAGAGAGAGAGAGAGAGCGCCAAACACAGCCTTAATCTTTTAAACCTTTTATTGGAAGCACTTAGGCTGGATTCAACCAAATAGACCCTCGAGTTTGAGCATCCGGAAAAGCTGAAACTTTTTTCTATAATTGGTTTTGCAAAAAGCCAAGCTGCTCCCCCCACCCTTCAGATTCAAAGTTCAATCCTGTTTGGTTAAAAAGCATTTAATCTTTTATAAAGTGGGTGGATTCGAATTGCTGTACAAACCCTACTTTTTGGTTAACAGACACATTTTTCTTCAAAAACACCTTCCGCCGATTCGGCCATTTTCTATTCAAAGCAGAAATCCGTATCAATTAATTAATAATTTTCGAAAATTCAATTCCTCGGCGAGTTTTGTTCCAGACTTGTTAGCAAACTCTGTTTTTCTTTAGGTTTTTTATTTCATTTTCGTGTCTTTTAGTTTTCCCAAGCTTATTCCTTAATCAGTCAAACATACTTTCCAACTTGCATCTGCATTTGGTAGTGCGCAGAATTCTATAATCTGACAATACATCACCCACCATACTCATAGATGCCCCAACTCTTGTTCAATGCCTAAAAAAAAAACAAAAAACTAATTTACCTAATCCATCAACAGAGATCACAGACAGTGGAGCCCCAAAGCCCTAAATTTAGCTCCCCCAAATTCTAGTGTCCCATTTCCAATACTGCTTGTCCCTTCTCCTTAAACTACATTTGCAACCATTTATCAGCATTAACATGTCTTTATCTTAGCCCACAGCCGTAGAAAAGATGGCCCACCAAAACATTCTTTTATTAATTAATCAATAGTGGAGTGTTGGAACCTTGCGAATTCCATTATTCTATCATGTCCTGTACGCTATAAGCAAAGGGCGTCTTTGTTTAGGGTCTTCCTCCACCCGGGCCTTTGAGTTTGAGCCATTGAGAAATGACAAGTGTGGTGTGTGGGTGGTGAAATTTGAACTGCCCTTCACAAGCTGGTTTCATTTGCCACGTGGCAAGATTGCAAATTAAGTAAAAGGTGTCTTTGTCTTTATTAAAGTTTTTCGTCGTGGATGGTGAAATTTGAACTGTCCTTCACAAGTTGGTCCCATTTTCCAGGTGGCAAGATTTAGAGGATTCAACTTGATGCTTAATGCTCCTTGGTTTTGTTAAACAAGCATCAAAAGAAAAAGCCAAGTTTGTTTATGTCAGACGTACGTTGAAGCAATGGGTATGGGTGGGTCTAGGTGTATGTTCATTCATCTTCGCTTGCAATGTGCAAATGCTTTCAGATTTCAGCTCCTCCTGTATCACACTTCTTTAATACAGTTAAGGCGGGTCATGGTTGGTGCCTTGTGGTGTGATATCCTCATTACATTATGACATTGACTATCTTAAATGCTAGCCTTATAGTTTTTTTTGTACACATATGATTTTGTTTTATTCTCACTGGGGATCTGCTATCCATGCAATTGGGATCTGCTCCTCACTCAGGGCGCCTCACAATGACCTCACAAATACATCCAGTGTGCATTGGGAATATCTCCTGTAAATAATAACATATAAATAGGTGAGATATTCTCAATGCACGGTGGAATATGTCTGTAAAGGAATCTGGTGTGAGGAGCAGATTCGATTTCCTCATAAACTGTTCTCACATATAAACCCATGAAATACTACCGTCTGTATTAAGAACATTTTCATGAATAAAAAGAGAGAGATTCTCAATGTACAACTGTAATTATTTATGAATAAGGATGTAGGAAGAACTTGTGAATAACATATTCGAGCCCTTCTATTCTCTTCACCGAGTGTAGATGGAAAGGTGGTTTTCACATCAAATCAACAAAGTCAGACGAATGGGTGAAGCATGGTTAGGTTACAGAGGAGCGAATCCACTATTCCACCTTGACTTGTGTTATATAGGACTGGAAGCCATGTTTATAACAGTCGATTCTTGTTTGTCAAAAGCTGGTTAAGTATAAGGAAGTATTGATAATGGCTGAAATAAGTGCTCAATGTGGAATAAAAAAGGATTTGGATTGAATGAAAAAAAAAAAAAAGATATGTAAATCTTCACTTCATTCCACCTCACAAAATTTTAATTATTTTCAATTTTATTTTTCAAAAATTTTATCTATGATATAGTATGATATCGTATTATCCCGTGTTATTATGTTGGATTCTCCTCACCTGTTACTAAACCTAGCTACACAAACAGAGAAAAATTTATATGAGGTGAGGGATTGCAAAAGTTTTCAAATGGCTTAAATCAAAATGGTTGGAGTTGAACTGGTTCTGTGGGGATCAATGCAGGCCAGCTGGGTGGGTTGGATAAAGAATATAGGGTTCATTTGGTTCATAATCGGAATTGAAATCTAAATCCTTCAGAATCAGAACGAAATGATTTGTTTGATTCTGAAAAGAACAAAAATAGGATTTAAGATCAACATAAATGAGATTTCATTCACAAGAAAAGGGTAGAGAATGACTATCCCCTTAAATGGGAAAATGCCATTCTAACAGGAATGAAAATAGGCCTATTCCTACAAACCTAACGGGTCATATATAACCAAAAAACCTAATATGGATTTGGCTTCTTAAAAATAACCTTTTTAATTAATATAGTTGGAAGTTGTTTGGAGGCCTTCAGTCAAACATGAGGTTTGACTGGATGAGTGAGTATGGAAGGTTCTAAATCCATTATTCTTTCTCATGTGGGCCGCTCTTCACAATTCTTCTCATGCAAACCCAGACTGTGTTGAAAGGGATTTGGTATTATTTAGACTTTAGACAGAAAGCAATTGAACTTTATAGAAGTATGTGGTCCCTAAGGAGGCCATGCGACAGACACAGTTAGAGTGAGAGAGTGAGAGATATGATATTTTTTCCTAATGGGTGGAAGTTTTGTCAGAATTTTGCTCACAAAAAGGATGGATTTCAGTTAGATGAGATAGCATTAGGAGTGGTCCAAATTTTAGGACAAATTAAATAATGTGAATCGTTTGGCTTCATATAGCCATATAGTCTCTGATCAAATAAATAAGCATAATTGACGCAGTTAATTTTGTGGGTTTAATGATGGTAGAGGGACCCAGTTAAGTAATTGCAGGTCTGTCCACCTTGGACCGGTGACCTCGTGAGCTTTTTAGTGGGGTTGTTTGACCATTGCCATGGCCGAATTCGGGCTGCAACTTGGGACGGGACGGGTTAACCCGAACCCAACCCCCCCAGAAAAAAAGGTGAATTACTGAATTGCGTTGGATTGACTGTTGTACTGTTGAGTTAAAGTTGGAGTTAGGATTGAGTTTGAAAAATATGAATCGACTTAGTCTGTGTTTGGTTTGAAGGAAAAAAAATTAGGAAAAGGAAGGAAAATGTAGGGAAACTTTTACAAACCTTGTATAGGTTTTCATATGTTTTCCTTCCTTTTTTTTACCTTTTCCTTCAAGCTAAACATAGCCTTAGTGTCATATTTGTATGTATAAATGTCATATTGGATTTTTGGCTATAATAATTTTTGAACTTTGTCAGAAAAATCACTTTAAATTTTAAAGAATTAAAATGGCCATCTTTCTTCTCAAACTATAATGTAAAGACCATTTTAAATACAAAACAAATGATATTAGAGACATCCTTGACAAATCCGTTAGACAATTAATAAAATTCTAAAGTATATTCATGTCGCATTTAAGTTTAAATGGGCAACTTTTGATGTTAAAAAAAAACTATTAGTTAAAATTAAACTTTATTTACCTTGAAGTAAATTACTTCATGGATTTTATCAAATTAGAGTCATTAAATTAACAATAATTAATTTAATAGTAAATAATCAACAATAATTAAGACTAAATTATTACTTAAACACTAAATTAACTAAACTTAAACTAAAAATCACTTAATTTACTTAATTAACATAGAACCTCAATTTGCTTAATTAGATTTGATGTTGCACGATCTGGTCGCTCCTTACTGAAAGGTAGTTTGGACGTCGAACTGTTACATGGCCGGGTCGAACTATAAGGCAGAAAGATAAGAGCGTGGGGTACTTTACCTGGTGTGGGCATTCTGATGCTTAAGTTAGTGAAGGAGGTTTGAGAGAGCTGATAGCTTGTGAGTAATCGAGTGTGAGAGCTAAATCACGCGTACCTTGTGAGGCTGGAGGCGAAGATAAGATCCATTGGCGTAATTAAGTTGATAAGGCTTATCCAGGTCGTCTAACAGGAAGTCAATTCCGCACCCAAAGATGGAGTAATTAAGTTGATAAGGCTTATCCAGGTCCGTTCGATTCGGGCAGGATGAAGATAAGATCCATTGGCGTGTGACATGATTCCGAGGAGATTAGAGACACTTGGCTCGTTTCTAAAAGGAGGCTATGTGGCACCTTAGCAGGTTAGTGAGTGTGGCAAATTACTCGAGCCCCGGTCTTGGCTGTATGACCCGAGGTGCCCTAGGTGACTAGGACAACTGAGGTGTCTAGGATTGCTGAAGTGTTGCCAAGTCAATGTGCCGCTCCACGTGTCATCGTGTCACTGGATGAGCCAAATTATTGCTCATCAAGATTGATTTACGTAATTTACTTAGGGGCCATTTGGCAAGTCTTTTTTGAAAGATCTTCTAGAAGCTCTGACAGTCAAAAGATTGAAGACCATTTGGTTAAAGCGCATCTTTCTACGTGAAGACAAGTTGGAAAAAAAGGCAAAAAGCTCCATGTAGAGCTTCAAAAAAATAGCCCAAAATGAGCTTTTCGCATCTTTTTTTCAGGGCTGCAGTTTTTGACGTCTAGATCTTTTCCCAACCAAATGGGAAAAGATCAAAATGCGGGTTGCCGAGCTTCTAAAAGCCAACAGTCCATGTGAAAAGATGCACCAAACAGAACCTCATTTACCTTAATTAGCTTTGATTATTTAATTAATCTACTTAGCTTAATTTATTTAATTAACTTAATCAAATAGACAATTCACTTACCTGAGTTAATTTAGTTATTTAGTTTAATTAGATTAATTTCTTTAATTGCTCCGTTTACTTAGCTTAATTTACTTAATCAATTAGTTAATTCGCCTACCCGGACGGTCAAATTGTTCGACCCAAGAAATGATCAATTTTCTGGTTCCATTTTATACTTGCTTCGGAATTTTCTTAAAAAAATGTTGACTTGGTCTACAAATTGTTGAACTGTGCAATTATACCGCTAAATTCCCAATGAATGGTTTTTGGGGTTTTTTAATTAGTTTTTATTTTTATTTTTTAAAATGTCATGGGATGATGCATTTGGACTAGATGATCAAATCATTGACCCAAAAACTGGTGGCCAAATGATTTATTTTCGGGTTAGTTTTTAAAGTCTTGCTTAATTGGCTTAATTTACCTATTAAAATCAATTAGCTTTATTTATTATTTTATCTAATTAACTCAGTTTCCTTAATTAATTTAATTAGCATATTTAATTAATTGCTTAATTTGCATAATTGGCTTAATTATCCTAATTAGTGTAATTTATTTAATTTACTTAATTAACTGTATCCCATGGTGGACGTTGAAGTAATTTAGGGTCTAAAGCGGCTTTTTCAAATTTGATAGTGCCACATAAGTATGCTTTTATTATTTTATTGATTGTTTAATGGATCTGTCAACTATGTTTCTAACATAATCTATTTTTGCCTTAAGGTAGCCTTTCCATCATAGTTTAAGGGAGAAAATAGCCTTTTAATTATTTAGGGTCTAAAGTGGTTTTTGGCAAATTACAAGGATTGTTGGAGGCAAAATTCCTATAAACATATATTTATGTATACAAATATATAATTAGAACTATTCAAACCATTTGGAAAAAATGTGCTTTTATCCTATGGTCCATTTGGAAGAGTAGGAATGGAATGAATGAGGATACATTCCAAAATAAATTGGTAGGCTAATCCATATCATTGGAACAGCTTGAATTCAACTCAAATTCTTTGAATCATACTCAATCCAAATAAGGAGTCAAATTTGGGTTATTTGGTCTCTACTTAAACACCATTTTAGTAAAATAAATTTTGACGCATCAAGAAAGGACAATGGAAACACTGCGATTGGTTGCTAGGAATGCCAAGGACAAGATTGTTCATGCAATTTCCCCATACAAGAAGAAGAGGATCTATCAATGTAACAAAAGTATTAGCAACTAGAGAAGCCCATGTCATGGCTAAAGAGTGGAGGGATTATAATATCATTATAGAAGGAGATTCCATTGATAGTTGAAGGCTTGCTTAGGAAGTGCAATATTCCTTAGAGTATTGGTACATTGATAGAAGACATGGAGATAAATTATAAGTACGTTTATAGAGAGGCAAAACTAGTTTACAAAATTAGGGCACTTTTGGTACTTTTGTGGATTTGTCCGAATTTCTTGCATCTAGAGACTTAAAGCATATTGTTTCTTTTGATTTTTGGGGAAGAGCTATCTTATGTCTTGTGTAGCTCCTTTCTTCTTTACACACACAAAAAAAAAAAAAAAAAAAAAACAGAAGAATATACAAGCATTTATCCATGTATATGTGTAACAATGCATCCATAAATGTATGCATGCATGTATGTATATAAGTGTATAGATTAAGTTCCATTGAAAAATGAAAACTTAATATAGTTAATTAAATTTAATTATTTTAAAATCAATTTATATTCCAATTAAAAATGGGGAAATTATAAAACCTCTTTGGGTTTTCTAACAATCCTATGAAACTCTCCTATGTATTGACCTTAACATAAACCTCCCCTATTGTTTTGAAAAAAAGGTTCCAATACCTTCCTTTCATTAGCATTCCAAATAAAAAATGCTGATGTAATGCATTAATTTTCTTTTAAATATCAACTTTACCCTTAACCAACTTCATTCGCATGTGAATATACTAAAATACCTTGAAAAAGTATTTTATTCCTTTTACTTCACTTCAGCCTTTTTATCTTACTTCGTCCAAGAAGAGTTGGGAGAATTACTCTTGGAAAGTTGTTTGACAAAGTAAATTAGTGAAGGTTAAAGTTGAAACTTTAAATTATGTATGAAATTGTGTATGATAATACCTTAATGATGATAAGGGTATTTTAATGACTTTACTCAAAACTGAAAGCCAAGGGAAATGAAGTATTTACACTTTTTTTTTCCAAAACTATTGGGGAGACCTTTATTAGGGTAAAAAACACAAAGGTGATTTATAGAATTATTATATGAGGATTTTTTTTTTATAATTTTACCTAAAAATAATACAAAAATAATAACAAACCAATAAAAATTAATAAACAATTAACATTAAGATATAATAAAAGAATACAAAATTTTGGCCACTCTCACTAAAACACAACTTAAATTGTGATCAAATATACTAAACATAACCCAAAAAAATAATACTTGAATTAGACTTATATGAACACTGCTTAATTTAAAATGTCATAGAGCTCTGTTCTCAATTTTCCTTATAAATAAAGCCCATGAAAGAATATGGGCTATTACTGAGCGGGATAAGGTGCTTATCAAGCATCTCTGTTACTATATATATATTTTTTTCAATTAGTTTTCTAAACAGGAGAATAACAATGATGCTTATCAAGTATCAAACGGAAGGATTAACATCTGTTTCGCTAAATAATAAATACTCCACTATATATTGCTGCAACAAATACTCCAAATTATGTCAACACATATTGATGTAGTCGCTCATGGCAGATTAGTAGCGTGCCCACACATGGCAGAGGGAGGTGTACAGAGCGGACCCAATAGGAACGCCGTGCCGAGCAAAAGCTGGCGTGCGATGCGGGCCCAATGACATGGCTGCACGTTGCGGCTTCGGGTGGCTGTACTCAAGGTCAGACTGCATCTTGTCTGTTTGCCCTCACCTACTTCCAGGTGGTCTCAAGTATAAATATAGGGGATGACCCTTAAAGGTGAAAGATATAGACATTCTGTTACTTAGAACTCAATTACTTTCATTGTGACCTCATCTGAGTTATCCTAACTCAGGCCTCGTTAACCTCTCATCACACTCTCACTAACTTAATCGTTGGAGTCTCCGTCTCGAATTAACACCCGGGGCCTCTGACGTGCTCTCTTCCTCTACAGGGATGACCTACAGGCCCTTGGCCACAGTGGACGTCAGACTTATTGCCCTAGGCCCATCCAAGGCAGCAACACCTATGAAAGTGAGAGGATAGAGGTTAATAACCAACTTCACCCCTTGAACGTTAAGTTTTCTCCCCTTACAGAGACCTTCACAGCTCAGCCGATGTCCATTCACCATTTGCCACGTGGACTGCGAATGGCTCAGTTTGCTAGACAACTAAGCCTAGTTGGCGGACCATATTGGAGTCAATAAAATTGAAGGACGTAGTACTACTGTTCACTAGAATAACCATGGCGCAGCCGACTGGTCCATAACCATTATTTTTTGGGCTATCACCAGGCCTGTAAGTGGTTGAAGTGAGATTTTTGGTAAGTTTGGGCCCTGGACACTCTTGTAAGGCCCAAAATGCATCACCTGCTCTATTTTCTCAATGTCACCCTCCAACTCATCTGTCTGTAGCAGGAAGACTTGTTGAGTCTTGCACCGGTGGCCAGGTGCAAATTTCTTATCGTAGACTCGTAGTTGTAACATAATTCCTTCTTGTCTCGTGAGTGCATCTGTTCATCCATTAGAATTTTGGTAAAAATTAAACCCGAACCTGATTTATGAACAAGTCTATTCACGTGGTGATTGTACACGGTTGAGACGTGCCCCGCAGCCCATCTCAACCATAAATTTGGGAACATCTCTCCATACAAGTATGGAAAATACTTAGATGCAGAGATGTACATGTGAGGAGACTGTGGACATTCACTGTTGGGCGTCAATCTGAACTCCGATGTCACATATGTCTCTGGCAATTTTACGCAGATTCGCCTCAATCTTGTTAATTTTGTTTTCCATCATCATTGATCTAGTCTACTAAACTTAGGGTTTAGGGTTTAGGGTTTATGGTTTATGATTTTAGGGTTTATGGTTTTAGGGTTTAGGGTTTAGGGTTTAGGATTTAGGTTTTAGGGTTTAGGGTTTAAGGTTTAGGGTTTAGGGTTTAGGGTTTAGGGTTTTAGGTTTTAGTGTTTAGGGTTTAAGGTTTAGGGTTTAGGGTTTTAGGTTTTAGGGTTTATGGTTTATGGTTTATGATTTATGGTTTAGGGTTTAGGGTTTAGAACCGTTCTAACCACCAGTTTCTAGGTTGATGGTTCGATTATCCAATTCCAATGGATATTCTGTTCAGATAAAAAATAAAAAATTGTCAAAATCATTGAATAAATCGATAGTTTGATCGTACGAATCAACAGGTCATTGATCAATTTAATAGTTTTTGACCAAGAACCAAATTTGAAATAAAACGGAACTAGTTGTCGGGCTGAATGATCCGATCATCCAGGTGAACAGAGGTTCGAAAACCATGCCCTTTTATACCATTCTTAATTAATTACAGTTAGGTGGGTAAATACCTGAATAGGCGATACAACAATTCAAACTTGAGCTGGGAGTCGGGGGCGTCTCCTGACTCTCCTGTATACATGCCATATGGGTGGCTTCCCAAATCCCATTCGTGGTCACAGTTGGGCTCTGGGCTGTCTGATAGGCCTGGACCTGGCTTGGCCTGCTTGTGCAAGTTGGATCTTGGGCTTGGTCTCGTCTTAGGGTTGGTCTTGGACATGGTTACTTATGCTCAAAAATTTATTATCGGGTGTTTACACACTTCAATACTCTAATAATTCGTAGATACATTTGTTAAGATGGATATTAACATTTGAATATATTAAATAGACCTAAATGTAAGCATCCTATGTATCAAAGGCCTAAAAGTAAAAACTGGCATGTGTTATTAGGATACACACCAATATGTTGTGATACTTTGGACCTTGGTCTTGGGTTGGCCCTTAATTAACATGATCCAAATCATATAATTTATACCACTGCTTTATTTAGGAGAGTCAAAAAGGGGTTCGAAGAAAGAAATTTAAGAGAAAATGAGGGATTTAATGGGGGAGGGAGATGATGCCACACACATTGACTATTGGTGTGTGTGGGGGTGGGGAGGATGAATTTTAAGAATAACTTTAATTGATAGAGTAATGATGGATTTGATTAGAGAAGATTAAGACCCAAAAGGTTTTTTTATTATGACTTCTTATATTTATAATGGTTTAATTAAAAATAACACACCTTGTTATATACTCTTTTTCTTTCTTGTTTAATATATTATCTTTTTAAAAATAAATAAATAAATAAATAACCACATGTGAGAAATGAGAAGAAGAGATCCATGTGAGCATTAAGGTGAGAGGGACTCTTAGCCTCCCTCACTAGACCTTCATGTATTACAGATACTTAGTAAAAAAACCAAGATATGTTCTTACTATATAGAATGGAATGGATGATAGGTGGACACCGAATTTTGGACATTATTATCCATGCTTATGTAAATTTTTGAACAAAAATACCCCTAAGTAATAAGACAAGGACAATTCGGCAAGGTTTTGAGTAGTGGCCAGTTTAATTGTGCATGTGTGAATGCTTATTAATACCTTCCCCATAATGTATTTTATTCCCTATTAAATAAATAATCTATTTTATTCCCTATTAATGTTGAGAGTCACAAAAAGTACCCTTTCGGTAAAATTCTCATTTTTCATAATTCTACGACTTTGTAGTGATCACTTGATAGATATCAAAAAGGGGTTATGAGAGGTCACACCATCAACATATGTTTTGATCGATTAATCATGATATTTTAGTACTGGTTTTGTATCTTTGTACTTGTCCATGGTCTCACTAATTCCATGAAGGATGATGCTAGTGACTAAATGCCAATGATTGTGAATTCTTCCCTTATTAGTCTTTAAAAATGCTAAAGGTATTCATGATAATATAGTGTCAGATATCCTCATCAACCCTGCTACAATAATATTCCAAAAAGGCAGAAATAAATATTTACAACATCCTCAAAGAAAAGAGTTGGTATTTGGAATCTTCAATAGATATTTTCTCCATCTTTTCTAATCAGATTTATTCTCTCTTGTCTTCTATAAAATCAAGGTTCAAAATATCAACATTTATTTATATTGGGTCAGGCCATGATTTAAAAGGTAATCGGGTTTTAAATCGTTCCCTCTGAACTGGTTTAAAAAATAAATAAATAAATAAAATTTTTAAAAAATACTAATACGATGTATAAGGCTGTATCAATACTTCAATAATCAAAACGTAAAACTCTTCCATACCTTTAACTTCCCAACCCAGATGTGCTGGCGACAAAATCATCCGGAGCAGGATGGACAATCTATCACTATTGAAAATACTAGTATTCCATAAACATAAAGTGTGGGTCCTATGTGTAACAAATATTGACGTATTCACTGGTGATAGGTTGCTCGATCCGCTGTATATAATTTTGTTTCCAGCCTATCTGCCTGCCCCCTGTACTTTTCCATGCATCTAGGGTTTCAAACAGATTTTATCGTGTCAGATATGGAGTATATCCATTCATTTATATTTGAATTAAATCTAAATTGCAATCTGATATTCAATGGCATTAATAAATTAAATTAAAAATGATCAAAATATTATATTTATAAAATAAACTAAAAGTAGACTTCGATATTGTATATTTTTAACCAAATATACTGAATAAATGTTATGAAACTTGAAGCAATGATCTTCAGTGGAAACACAACATTCAAACCAACTTTTCTAAATATATCTGATTTGATAGGTGTGGATTCATATCTGATCCAATTATAAATGTATCAAATTCAGATCACCCTTATCCGGATAAAATTTGAATTCAAATTCAGATAAAGGGATATTATTTGCAGACGGAATAAATCAAAGGTATTTTTTGGTGAGCCCGGATCTCCGGCCCATGAGAACCCTGTCCACGTTTATCGCAACCACACATGAAGAACATTTCATCCTCTGCATAGTATTATATAGGGGGAGATGTTCTCAATTCACGGAGGGTGGTGTATTGTGGGTAGGCGTGGATAGGAGATCCAGAGACTTTTTTTGGTGGTTGTAAATACTAAGAATATGACATGTCTTCTTCTGTTGGTCATGTCTTTGAAGATCCTAAGGATGCTCATAAAAATACTGAAGGCTGTGTTTGGTTTGAAGAAAAAATAAGTAGGGAAAGGTTTTGAAACCTATACAAACCTTGCATAGGTTTCCCTACCTTTCCCCTTCCTTTCACTACATTTTTCTTCAAGCAAAACATACCTTAAGTATCAAGGCAGCATCCTAAACATTTTCATCAATTATTTTAAATATTCTTCTCTCCCCTTCTATTTTTCTATTTTGGAACCCAAGATTATTACATTACAACCATTAGGTCATTTCCTTGTCTAATTATGCTTGTTGATCAACTTATTCCAAAAAGTTATGGGATATTGGAAAGTATTCATATACAAAACAAGTAGACTAGTGTAAATAGATTTTCTTGTTTGTGCAAAAGCATTTTTTTTGGTAATTATAGAATATTTATCATAACAAGTGGCCACTGAGGCTCAATTTGAGAAGGGTGCAAATACAAATATGTTCAGTGTAAAACTTTTTTTTTTTTTTGTGTGTGTGTTGTTGATAAAATAAGAGGGGCCACACAAAACAGGGGTAGCATATCCCTGGAAATCGCTAGAACAAATATAAGCTAAAATCCAAGGAAGACCCTGGAGGTTGAGATTAAGAAAACCTAACCTACACGTATGAGCTTCATGGGCTAACCAGTCAGCAGCTTGATTATTAGCCTCGCGGTTAAGTAATGCCCTTCTCAAAGTGGTTCTTTAGCTCCCAACGATCTTTAAAAATCAATGTTCTTAACCTCCATGGAGAGGGTCCAATGCTTTTTGCAAGCAAGAGGTGACAAGCTTTGAATCACCTTCAATGATTATGGAGTGGTCCTTGAAATTTAAGACGAGGTTATGGGCTTTCCAAGCAACTCAAGCTTTCAGCCATGTTATTGTTGAATGCCTAGATAAAAAGTTTTAACATCAATAACTTTTCTAAGGTGGTCCCTGATAATAGCTGTCAATGAATAGTTCCCATTATTGATGCAAGAAGCATCAAAATTTATTTTCATAGTATCACTGTTAAGACTTTTCCAAGCAATAGGTCTCCTTGGCATTGTCTTCTCTACCATGGAGTTTCTCATAAATATTTAAAACCTTGTATTTGTACTGTATATATTTGTATTGATACTCTTCCCAATATGAACCTAAGGATCAGTTTAGAAGAAACACAAATACAAATATATAGAATATAAAACCTTATAAATTGTATTTCTAAACCTTATATTTTCACTGTACTATATATTTGTATTATTTATATTCTTCCCAAACTGAGCCTAGAGAACATATTAAACTGACATAAAGCATAGTACAAATACTTTAATGGGCCAATGGCTTCTGCATCCCGTATGAACCATAATCAGTCAACAAGACCATTTCAAAACTAAATACCCAAAACATCCTTACAAGATAGAGGTACTGTAAAGACAGTCAATCCTACCTTCTATGACATCCCATCAAGTAATCAAAATGTAGAGAATGTTATTTCCTTGTAATTGTTTAACCATTTAATTTAAATTCATTAAAGATAACGCGAAGACTTTGTATGTTTGTCATGTCCTCTCTCTTTCTCTCTCTTCTGTTCTCTTGTCCAACTTTTTGTAACATTATAATCATTTGGGGCCACGTCTCTTTATGCCTAAGAGTAAGAGAGGACCTTGATATGCTAATCCCACAAGGAAAATGATATGAGAACTTTTAAAGAATTCATACAAAGAATGAGGGAAGCCATTGAAAATACATTTTTTTCTCATGCAATTGAATTATTCTTTGTTAAAGAATATCAACTTATTCAAGGACCTCAACTAACAGTTTAAGCTTTTAGATTGAATGATTATTTGAGATGGTATCAAAGCCATTTGACCAAATGGTCTAATGCTCGATCCTCATTACCCCATTAAACCTATTCAAGGACTTCACATAACAGCTTAAGCTTTTAGGTTGAATGGTTCTTTGAGATTATTGACAACTTTATTACTAGGAATTTTATCAAAGCAAATTATCTTTTAGGAACATATTAGACATGAAACCGAAATCACATTTGGCCAACTAGATAAATCCAAAAGATTAATAACTGAAACTTCCTGATGGTATACAAATATATGGTTACATTTACAGAAATTCCAATAAATATTCTTCACATTTTGTACTAGCTTTCCTGCATCCAAGGCCTTTTTGTTGCACCCTTCCAGGTAATGAAAATGTGAGACTCACATTGTATACTTTAATATTCGTCCAACAGTCCCCCTCCCCCCAACTATTTGAGATCATTTCCTGCTAAGCAATTTAGTGACACCCTAATTAATTACCACTCTTAGTAACCACAGTTTCCAGTCACAAAAGTTAATTGGGGCATTATTTATTTGGACTTTTTTGGGATTGTCTAATAATATTTTGTTTTCACAACCAAATATATAACATGTTTGGTTGAAAGAAATTCATGGACTGAAAAGAAAAAGTCAATAAAAAAGGGCTGGGATTTCATATTCATCTAATTCATCGATACTATTTGAATTTAATGCTAAAATATTCCTGGGCTAACCAAATTCAGATTTAATGCATCAATAAATTAGGGCATAGTGGCAAATTATCAGATGAAGTTATAACAAGGGCATTGCTTTACTTTCTCCCAAGCATCTTAATTGGTTAAAAATTGAAGGAGCAATGGTTAGACAAAGTGAGGCTTTCTGGTTGCTTTTTTTTTGCTCTCTCTCCCTTTCTTTGTTTATCCTTTTTAAGATGTCTTGTTCATGGCCGGCCAACCTACTGCAAGGAAGCTACAGTTTCTGAAGAAACTTCAGAAGAAAGGCAGGTGCAATGGGGTGATAAAGTTTGAGTTGGTTTGTAATCAAACATTTTAATTTAACCCACATACCATCCCAAGTTGTAGTTCTTATCCTTGGGTTTTTCAATATGAGAATGCCAATAAATAGATCTTCTAAGGTTATGTTTGGTTTGAAAGAATTATAAAAGTCTACCTTTTCCTTTCTTTTCCTATATTTTCCCTCAAACCAAACATAACCTAAATGCTTGTGATAATGATGACGGGCTCTTTCTTTTCTCAACTTAGTGACATGTTTGCACTTTGACCATTTAATAATTTAGGGTCGTTTTTCAGTTTTTAACATATATATAAAATCACAGCTGACATGCATGCAACTACGCATGGCTTAATATATCAGCAGAGCTTTCATTATGATCACTAAAAAGTAAACAATACTGTTGCTTAAAGGAAAAGTGGTGACTTTCTTTCTATTGTTTATTCTGATATCCGCATCTTTATTAATTAAGATTGTAAACTGTTGAGAGTTGGAGATTTTAAGACAGGAAGACTAGAGGCCAGTTCATCATAAATGATATTTGTTGGTATTCTGGCAACAACTTATATGTTTTGAGCTCCTATGAATCTTTGCCTTAATTGAACTATAATATCGAACAATGGTGGAGGTGTTCAAACATATAACCAAACTTAGTTTTTTTTTTTTTTTTTTCTGAGTTTTTCAATACAAATAGTGCCAATCAAGGTGGATTGTTAGGTGAGATCTTTGAATACGTTGATATTTTTTAATTATAATGGGAGTAATAAAGATTGAACACTAGACTACTTTGTCAAAATGGCTCTGATACCATCTCAAAGAATCATTCAACCTACAAGCTTAAACTATTAGGTGAGGTCTTTGAATATGTTAATATTCTCTGATAGTTTTCGAAGAAAGATGACAAAAGTATATAAAAGGTTGGCTTTTGCAAATTGGGTTTAAAGGGAATATCATATTGGGAAGGTTTATGAAAAGATGAGTTATGATTATGAGATGTGTGACATGCAATAATAAAGGACTTAGCTTGCTTTTTGGGTGGTTCTTTCATAATGGAGAGATTGCCCATTTATGAATATTCTTCCTTTCTTCTTTTTTATATTGTTTTCATCAAAATTTCCATCCGAAAATGAGGCCAACTAAATTGGAGGACAACCAAGAAGCACCTGATCCATATATCTCCCGGTCAATTTAATTTGGTTTTCTAATCTCTTTCTGATTAATAAACCAAATGCTAGATTTTTCAAAGGATTCTAAGCGGAAACCATTTTTCTATGAATGATGTTGATCCTTTGTTTTTTTGTTTTTTTCCTTCACCCATTCTTCCCTTTATGGTTTTTGAACCTTTGTTGATTCGGACGGTCAAATTGTTCGGTATGGGAACCGTCTAGGCACCCGGTTCTGTTTTACCCCAAATCCAATCCTTGGATAAAGACTGTTGAATTAGTCAAAGATTCATTGACCCAGGTAATTGAACCATCGACCCATTGACATGTTCAATGATTTTTTACCATTTTTTATTTTTAATTTTTGATTTTTTTGTTAGAATGGGCCATCTATTCGAACTGGACAATCGAACTATCGACTCGAAAACCGATGGCCAAAACGATTCTATTGCCAAATCATTTTTTAAAACCATGCTTTCCTTGCATGCACCGTACCTAATTTATAACTCAAAACAAGGAAGCAAAAGAAAACAAGATCCATTTGGATCCCACTACTAATTTGAAATATTGAGGACCTACCAAATCAAAATCCTCCAAACTTATCTTTCCCACTAAAAAAGATAAAGTAGTACCAAGTAAAGTGGAGGCGAGAGAATAGCTTGAAGTCTATGAAAGAAAAAAAAAGCTTGCATTGTCTTCGTTGAGGAAGCAACTATGTTCTTTTCCACACCAGCACCTTTTAACACTTTCTCCAATTTTCTTCACTCCTTGTTCAATATAGTTTTGGTTATTTATACGGTAAATATCTCAACATCCCCTCACAACATAAACCAGTTTTAAGCCAAATCAATATGGATAATATTGTATTTAAACTCGAGCCTGAAACAAAGATGTTGTCACGGGGTCATGTGTTGATACATCGTCGTTTAATTTGATAGGCCATGTTTGCGAATGCTTAAAGATAAGTGTTTATTTGGGCTGGGATCACATTATTAAGCACTTATCGAGATTTGAGAAATAAGCCCAAAATAAGTGCTTATTTTAAAAATAAAAACTTATATTTTAATCCAAATTTCCAGCTTATTTCTTAGTCAATTTTTTTCTTCCAAAATTATCCTTATTTGAATTTTAAAATACCACTTACAAAATTATCCTTAGTTGAATTTTGTAAAAGTTTTTTTTATAAAAGTGCTTTTGCAAAAAACACTTTCATAAAAGTGTTTTTATAAAAGTACTTTCAAAAAGGACTTGTGTAAAAATATTTTCATAAAATTGCTTTTGTAAAAATACTTTCATAAAAGTATTTTTATAGAAGTCCTTTTATAAAAATTTCATAATAAAAATACTTTCGTAAAAGTGTTTTTATTAAAATACTTTCGTAAAAGTGTTTTTATTAAAATGTTTTCATAAAAATACTTTTGTAAGAACGTATTATTTTGGATACGTCCTCTCAACATATTACCGTTCTAGCTACAAACATTGGTCGCTCAACCTCCTGTTATATCTCCAGTATTTATGGAAGTTGCAACTACATTGAGAGGCGTGATCTTTGGGATTATTTAAATTCTTTGTTTATTATTGTAACCTCCCTTGAGATTCTAGGAGTAGATTTTAATGTTGTAGCTAGTTCTAGTGAAAGGGTGGGCTCAACTCTTATGTGGGACTAATTGACCTTGGCTATATGGGAAGCAAATGGGTCCGCTATAGCTAGATTGGATCGGTGCCTAGTTAATTTAAGTTGGCAGGTTAAAATCAGCATATCTTCACGAGTTGAAATCAGCCCCCCACAAGATAGTTTTCTATAACGTCCCACAGCATATCCTCGCTGTGTATTGAGAATACCTCCCAAGTCCCGATGGTATTTTATCATTCCTGGTATTATCATCAGAATACACAGCGGAAATGTGCTGTGGGATATTGTGGAAAACTATCTTGTAAGGTGTGTTGTGAGATGTTCTGCCTGGAACGAGCTCATAATAGGGAATTCTGTCTTTATTCTGTCTGAATTACTTTCTGATAGGCTCTCCTCTATTCTGCCAAAGCTAATATCTCCTGAACAAGGGGCTTTTGTCAAGGGGAGAAATATTTGTGATAATATTGGGGTGGTTCAAGAAATGACTATTGAGTTTGAATAGAAAAGTCAAGGGGGCAAATGTCATGTTTAAATTAGACATCGCTAAAGCTTGTGACAGAATGAATTGGAATTTTGTTTTTGAAGTCCTTAAGAAGTTTGGTTTTAACTTGGTTTTTTGTTATCGTTAATGGCTCTCGTTTAGGATACTTTCGGTCATTGAGAAGCTTAAGACAAGGTGACCCTCTATCTTCTAGCATCTTCATTATTGCAGAAGTTCTTAGTAGAAGTTTGTCTACGATTTTTCATAATGGTTATGTCTCTTACTTTGCTCTCCCTCATGGTTGTACACCCATTTCACATAGTCTATTTGCCGATGATACTATGATTTTTTCTAGAGGTGACAAAAGAGGTTTAACAAATCTTATGGCTTTTTTATCTATTTATGAACAAGCCAGGATTAACAAAGATAAATCTTGTTTTATCGTACATCACAAAGTGAATGGTTCTACAATTTGTATAATAAAACATATTACATGTTTTAACCATAAAGAGCCTCCATTTTATTATTTGGGAGCTCCTATTGACCATAAAATATTGAAAATAAATGATTTTGAGCCTCTAGTGTTAGAAAATTCATAAAAGGATTGAAGGGTGGAAATCTAAATTTCTCTCTGTAGGAGGTCGGTTGAATCTCATTAAACATGTTCTTTGCTCCATACTTATCCATATCCTAAGTGTTGTTTCTCCTCCCAAGGCAATCTTTTATAAAATTCATAAATTGTTGGCTAACTTTTTGTGGGGCACTTCAGATTTCGGAAACAGATTGCATTGGATAGGATGGTCCAAAATTTGCTTGCCTCAAGATGAGGGCAGCCTTGGTATAAGGTCAAGAGCCTTTAAATTGAAAGCTCGGTTCCATCTTTTGTAAGGAAATAGTATTTGGGCAATGTATATGACTTGTAAATATGTTATTTTAACTCCTTTGGCTCTTCTTTCATTTGGATGATTGGAACGTTTAGGCCTTACTTTATAATGGGGATTGGCATTTTGATTCTTCAAATTATATCCCCCCTCACATCATTGACATGGCTAAAAACTCAGATGTCTCTTTAATGATAAAATTATTTGGAATGAAAATTCTGATGGATTGTTATCTCTGTCATCAATTTGGAATATCATTAGAACTCAGTCTCCTCTGGTTAATTGGTACAAAATGGTGTGGAAATTAAATCAGGTCTTCCTACTAAAATTTCTATTTTCATGTGGAAATTTTTACATGGAGCTATTCCTGTTGATGAGGTAATTAAAAAGGAGGAATCTATCTTGCTTCAAAATGTTGTTGTGCTCATAACAAGGTGGAAAGTTTCAATCATTTGTTTGCTCATGGTGTTATGGCCAAAAAAGTTTGGAATTATTATGAAAGTTTGCTAGATTTACCAAACTTCCCAACTCAGCTTGTTGTTGATAGAATTCTCATGTGGTGGAATCAAGCTTTTGGTGATTCTCAATTTCATCATCTCATTAGGATTCTTCCTCCTCTTATATTGTTTGGATTATTTGGAAGGAAAGGTGGTGCTGCAGATTTGAAGGTAAGAAATCTATTTCTTCTCCTAGATAAACAAATGGTTGAGGGAAATTAGTTTTGCAAATGAAAATAAATGGTTTAACATGGGCATGCAATTCTCTGGTATTTGATATTCTTAACATTCCTACCTATATATACAAAAAGGAAGGAAAGAATTAGGTGGGTCACCTAGAAACCGCCACAAACTTTCTCTTATGAATTAAAGGGTAAAATACAAAAACCTCCCTTGTACTTTTTAGAAAATATGCAACTATCTCCCTTCCTAGACAAAAAAGCCGAAATAATATGTTTGATTTTTTAAAGTGCCTATTTTGCCCTTATGCATATCTATTTAGATGTAGATTTATTAAACTTTCCTCCAAAACACTATTCATTTTCTTCCCCAATAACTGTAAACCAGAGTTATCATCTCTCTCTCTCTCTCTCTCTGCCTCGACCTTTTGTCTGGCCTTGGCTACATCTCGGCTTTTTCCTCTTTTGCCTTCTTAATCTCGTGCACCATCTCCACTCGATCGAGTCTTTGTCAATTCCTTCTTCACCTGCAATTTCACAAACACCCACCACCACACAAGGAAAATGAGAAACATGGTGGTATCTCAACCTCACCAGTTGCTATAATGAGGCTAGCTTGAGTGTGTTTCAAGGTATTTAACTAACACAACTTGCATTTTGACCTCTTTGTCTTGCACCAATAATTCCAAAGTTGAGTATCAGATAAGATTAGACTTGCAGAGATGAATAGTTGGTGGAAGACTACATTTACAATAGCTAACAAGTCTATCTTGAGTGTGTCTCAAGGTATTTAGCTTATACCTGTCAAGCATGTAAAAGTTGAATGTCCATGAAAAGGGGTGATTTCGGAGGAAAAATATGAATTGGTGGAAGACAATGGCACACCTTATGTAAGTTGGAGTAGTGATGAGAGATGTCTAATCAAGTCCCAATAGCACTTGTGACATCCATCGATTTTGTTTAATTCCATGAGATGAATCCCCTTTCAACTTTGTATTGGAAATTTCTTTTTTCTTTCTTCTTAAAACTGAATTATTCGAAGTAAACCCATCAGTCAAATTAAGCTTTATGCCAAACCCATTACTGAATCATGAAGCGGTTAGAAATTACACTTAGAAGGTATTCATCATTGACCCTTGAAAAATATAGCAAAACTATTAGCTATTTTAGGCTTGAGTACCCATTTGGCCATTTGAATACTGTAATGAGTTGCAGCCCAATTGCAACCTTTTGTTTTTCCTATAAAGCAACCCTAGCTTGCAAACTTTCATTTTTCCTGTAGACTATGTTTGAAGAGGGAGAGAGGGAATGGGGGCGATAGATTGATAGACCATGTCTCAAGCTCTTGGGAATTGATTCTGTTTAGGAGAAGCCATGGCCATGGGTATGTGATGGAATGCCGATGGCTTCTAGTTCTTACTTCTTAGGAAGGAAATGAACAGTGTTTTGGAGGGAGGGCAAAATAGGTATTTAAAAAAATAAATACATTAGGTCGGCTTTTCTGTCTAGAAAGGGAGGAAGTTGTATATTTTCTAAAAAGTACGGGGGAGGTTTTTGCTAAAGTATAAACATTACGATTGCTAGAAAACTCAAGGGAGGATTTTGCATTTTACCCTAAATTTAAATGTGGATGGTGCTTGTCATGGGAAGCCCGGTAATCGTGGAGGAGATGGTGTAGTGAGAAACTTTATAGGCGGTTTTTGCTCTGCCTTCCACAATTTTTATGGCGAGAGCACCTCTATTAGAGCTGAATTTAATGCTCTCTATGATGGCCTTCAGATTTTCCTTATCTTACAACATTTTGGAGGTCGAGATTGAAAGTGATAAGCATTGCTTAATTGATATTCTCCTTGAAAAAATTACCCACCCTTGGCATCTAGCTTATATATCCTTCGGGAAATTGAGAAAACATGTGCTGTTATGCATCTTTCTTTCTATCATACATTAAGGTTATGTTTGGTTTGAAGGAAAATGTAGGGAAAGGAAGGGAAAGGTAGGAAATTTGTATAGATTTTCCTACCTTTCCCTTCCTTTCCCTACTTTTTCCTTCAAACCAAACAAAGCCTAAGAGAAGGGAATAAATATGCTGACTTCTTTGCTAATGAGGGTATTAATAAAGGAATCTACTATGCTTACAATTCCATCAATGAGGTTCTAAGAGAGGTAAGATTACTTCTTCAAGAAGACTATTTTGGGATTCCATCGCTTCATATAGGTTAATGGTCTTGTTTAATTTTGATTGGCTTTTAATCTTTTTTTCTTGAGCCTTGTATTCGGTTGGGATGAGAGGGTAAGGTTGTGTTTTGTTGTTGGATTTTGGGGCAAGGCGGGCTACATCCTCCCCTGTTTTGATTTACCTCCCTTTTGATAATGGTTAATAAATTTTTAAGATGGCCGCCCCTCCACCATTCGTCCTCTAATATCCAACCTACTTCATCCTTCGTCCTCTAACACCATTGCCAATTCGTGGTAGATTATGGACCCATGCATGAGGAAAGAAATCCATCATCCCTTGTGTCCCCAATGTTCTATCGAGCTACTCTCTTCCACCAAGCTTCCCTAGCCCATCTTGTTTGACCACGTGAATCATGGTCCTTTAAACCCTAGATCTTCCAATTGGAAAGCATCCATGAAATTAATCAGTTCTTTGGACTGAGAGAATCTATATTCTGTGGCCCCTCCATCTCATTGTTGTTGTTGAAAAGATTTAAATCTCCAATTGCCACCCAATTATTACTAATATTGTTGAACACATTTTGAGATCACTCCACATGAAGCTGTGTTTTGTTGTGTATGGGGTTCCATAAATGCACACTAATTCCTAGTGGTGTTTGAATGAAGTGATTTAATTTGCACCTTCTGTCAATCTAACTTGTATATATATTTTTATCATTTATTTTTTAATTATTTTTCTTAATTTTGAGGGTTGCACCTCACCTTTTTGGGCCATTACACCTCAAACTGTCTTTAGCCTTCTAAAACTTGGGTGTTTATTTGCTTAACTTGTGATAGTTCATGAGGGCATCCAGCAAAAAAATGAAGTTTGGTTAGTTTTGCTTAAGGAGGTACATGTATGGAATTTATACTTTTTAGCTAAATACTACATTTATACTTTTATTGCTTGTCTTGATTTTAATGCAGGTCATAAAAATTAAATTTAATTATATAAACTTCTATCTTTACCTTTTACGCTAATCACATTGCCAAGTCATACACAAACATACTCTATACCCATATTTATGCAACTACTGTACGTGTGTGCTAACTATTTGCTGTATCATGTCAATTAATTTTGGTCAGACCAAAATACGTAAAAAAATATTTCATATTATGGCTGTACATTATAAATAATTAATTGTTGAAACAAGCAATCCACAGTGAGAAAAGAAGGTAACTAAAGGAACAAATTAGTCAAACTCGCATCTCTAGAAGTTTGTTATTATTTAGAAAAAAAAAAGTGTGGTTCTCTTGTCTTTTTCCCAAAAAAAGTGTCTCTTATCTAATCAAGTAGGGAGCTTCCCCTCTATATATGTTTGATACATAGGGAGCTTCCCCATATGATCCCACTATCTCACTATTCTGCCATGTGAAGGGATCCCCTCAACAATCGAGACCATGCATCCATCATAAAGGGTGTCCTTTAGATTTGAAATGTGGTTCTATATCATAGTCTACATAGCCCTATACCCACAAACTATATGATAACTAGCTGCTATAATGTTGATCTTGAACAAATGGCAAGGTTTTTTTTGGCTAATTTCTTCCATGAGTTAAAACTAAAAAGGTGAGAGGAGAAAGAAAAGGTTCACTTTTGAACATATAAGAAAGGGATATTGTCTAAAACTCATTATAACTTTTTCATATTTCTCTTAAATTTATCATGATTTTTCAAAACCTCTAAATTAAAGAGCTCTCTATTCCAAGACTCACCTTTCATTAAGATTTCCTTTAAATCGCTGTATGTGACTATTAAAAGAATCTGTCCATGTAAGCATTCATGTATTTTACAAGACCAAATTACCCCCTAGAATGTCAAATCAACCCCTAGAATGTCTAGGCCTAATACTTCAAACCCAACCTAGGCCTGAAGTATTTAATAAGGTTGACCAGCCATTTCAGGTGTAACTTTGTTATTTTAGGGGCAACTTTAATATTTAATAAGGTTGACCAGCCTTAAATACTTAGATGGACAACTTCTATTAATAGTCACTAATGGCCATCTAACGAAATCTTAATAGAAGGTGGGTCTTGGACAGCAAAACTCAATTATAAAGGACTTTTTAGAGGTTTTGAAAAGTCCTAATGAGTTTAAGAGAAATATAAAAAAGTCACGGTAAATTTTAGGTCCGAAAAAGATGCAATCAGAAAGATTCCTAGGTGGTCTAGGGGAAAAACCGACAAAACAACCTCACGAGCAAAGTCATTATCCTGTAATTTTTTAACATGAAAAATGCAAAATAGAAGAAGGATGCCCTAGTTTTTGTTTAATAAACTAATGATATTTAAATGATTTTTTCTTCACAAGGAATTAAAAGAGTTTGGTACATGATAGGTTGTGGGGTTTAGAAAGACAAGAGAACTGACAATGAAGTCGATCCAAAGAACATCTTGGGTTGGTTCTATTTATTGCCCACCTAGCGCAAAAACTCCTAGGAATTTATATTTTTATTGTCCATTCACACTACATTTTCACTAAACAGGAAAGAGCGTAGGGGCTACCTCTTTTCTCTTTCGCCATCTGTGCCCTTTTCAAATCTAGGAAGGTAGAGCGTATCAAAATTCATTTAAAGAAATGTTTTCAGAAAGATGGACGAATTATCCTCCATACTACATACCTGATTTCTTTATTAATTCTTAGTACCTAAGCTAAGACCTCCTTTTAAGACAAATGAGCTGTTCTATTTTTCTGGTCAAATGCTGAGGACGATCCATTGAAGTTCAACTACATGCATGTGTCTAGAGCATGGGAGTTCTCTTCCTATCTTGACTTTCTTTGTATTGTTTTTTGTAGGGCGTTGATCCTTCTTTGACCCTCATCCTCTTCCTCATGAAATTGGGAGGACTATTCCATATTACAAAATAGATAAATATCTCTCTCTCTTTTGGAAGGAGAATGTTATAGTCATGCAAACCACAAACCTTGCATATCTAAAAAAGCACAAAACTGATGAAAATATATGGACAGTTTTCATCACAATGCAAAATCCTGTGTATCAGGGGATGGGCCCTTAGATGGTTTAAATTCAAGAATCAGTAAGCTGGCACATGTGCCATGTTTCAAGGATCATAGGGGTTCATTAGAGTATGATGTCTTGTACTATTTGAGCCAAAAATTATATATCTGTGAATCAAATTGTTGAAATTCTTTCTGATCATGCTATTTTTCCACCTTTGTTGATTGCCTACTGGGATTAGGGATGTCAATGGGTCTGGTTTGCCTCAATCCTAATTAACCCGACCTTTCAGCATTCCAATTCGAATCTGATCCGATTCAGCTTAAAAATACATGATTCTCGAACCCAATCCAACCTTATAGGGTTTAACCCGATTTTAACCCGATTTGACCCGTATAGTTTTAAATGTATTTTTAACACATTTTGAAGACCTAAAATACATTAATTTAAATAAGGACATTGTTTTATAAATTGTAAGGTATCATTTTTTCCATTCAAACCAGATTTACCATTTAACCCGAGCCATTGACAACCCTAACTGGGATCCCCACCTTTCTGACTTTCTAAATCCCATCAGAACTAGGATATATAGTCTCTTTTGATAGTAAGAATGGGTCGAGATTTAAAATTTTAGAAATTCCATCCATTTTGAACCAAAATCATAAGGCTGAGTTTGATTGCAGTAAAATTTTATTTGCACTAGTACAAATGTATAAGAATGCAAATTCGTGTTTAATTTTGTTTGGGGTTTTACTTTATTCTGCTTCATGTATTAATTCACTTCATGTGTATTGCAATTAAAGAAAATAAGATAAAATTTAAAACAAAAAAAGGTCAAAATTTACACTCAAATAATTTTTACTGCCATGTATTTGCATTACAACAAAACACAGCCTAAATGAAATCTCAGTAAAAAATGAAATTTGATATGTAATATTCCAAAATTTCTGAAGAGTCTCACTTAAAATCATAGAGATTTCTGCATAACAAATAAAAATTTCATAAAAAAACTCGCCTATATTTAAAACCATGTGGATGCGGGTATGGCCTCCACAGATAGAATCACTCTTTGTGAAATGAAAGTGCCAGGGATATATATCTTCTCTGATCAGACAACACCTAGCTATCAACAACCATTACTAAAATAAATAAACAATAAAAAAAAATGCATGAACTGCATTCTATTAATTTATATTATATTATTTTGTGTTTTTTTATAAATAAATATATTATATAGGTTGATTAGATTTTTATAACTCTAAAATTTACTCTCGGTGGAAAGGTGACAACTGTAAATTAAATTTAGAAAATTGATGTAAAATTGGAGAGTTCAAGGGGAAATAATGTTAATAATGTGTGAAACAAAGGCATTATAAAAATAAAACATTAAGTGCCAGTAAACAACAAATTCATGCCACTTGCATTCTTTGCCCTACAGACATGGTGGAACCCATGAGAAGACAAACTTTAGGGAAAAGTTGAACAGGTCATATCCTCGATCCCATCTTGTCTGTAGGGCGGAGTAACAAAAGAATTGCATAAATTCGTTGTTTATAGCATTTTCTCAAAACAAAAAATGAAATAAAAAACAAGATTATTGACAACATAGCGTCCTTCCTACTATCAAAAGTGGCCTACAAGGCCATTTTAAGTGGCCTTCGGCCCACATAAAAAGGCCTGTAGTGCCGCAGCATTGCAAACAAGAGCTCCTCGCTTAAGCACAACTCTTCTTAAACGGCCCTCTAAGCCGTTTAAGCAGCGGGGTTAAGCGAGCTTGAAGACCGTAAATTCCTTTCTTTGTAAGGAATTGAGTAAGGCCTTTACCAATTCATGTAAGCGCGCGTAGCGTAGCGTAGCGTAGCGTAGCATAGCGAAGAAGAAATAGCTTATGCAGTGAGCAGCATCAGCAGCCGTTTAAGCAGCGGGGTTAAGCGAGCTTGAAGACCGTAAATTCCTTTCTTTGTAAGGAATTGAGTAAGGCCTTTACCAATTCATGTAAGCGCGCGTAGCGTAGCGAAGCGAAGCGAAGCGAAGCGAAGCGGCGAAGAAGAAATAGCTTATGCAGTGAGCAGCATCAGCAAGCTACGCTCACGTAATGAAGCGAGCATCGCAAGAAGCATAGCAAATGTCAGATTTGCGAACGCTTCTGTTAGCGATTTTAGAGATGAATGTATTTACATTCTTTCTTCCTACCCCACGAAATTCACTCGTTTCAAGACCCAACCTCTAAATTCAGAACCAGCCCCAGATGAAAAAACCAAGACGTGGAAAGAAGTCAACATGAAAAACCACATGAACAACAACAACCTTTACTACTACAGTAATCAATATTGCTATTTCCAATTTCGCAAGTATGGATGCAGACGTCGAGTGGAAGGAGATGTAGATAAAGAGAAGATGGATAAAATGGAGGCTTTGTTAATGGATGCGACTAAGACAAGGCGGAACTTAATGCCTTGCTTGTGTCAGCTTGTTTATCTTTTTTGGGTTTTCGTTTGCGGAGGTGGCATTTCAATAATCGCCTTTGCCTTTGCCAGGTCTATCTCGATCCCTCTTTGACTTAGGATTCATCCTAATAACTTGCCGGATGTAGTGCCGAAGATACACTTTTGAGGGAAATTTTGACTTTCTGAGGCCTTTCTGGAGGTTTAGTAAGCAATCTTCTCTATTTCGCGATTTGACGATCATGTCATAAACGTATACTTCCACTTCTTTGTGCATCAGATCATGAAACAGAGCCGTCATTGCCCGTTGATAAGTGGCGCCGGCATTCTTTAGTCCGAACGACATGACTTTGTAGCAAAATGTGCCCCAGGGTGTGATGAACGAGGTCTTCCTTATGTCTTCAGGAGCCATCTTGATCTGAAACGAAGCGCGCTGTATCCATCCATGAAACTAAACATCTCGTTTGATAGAATTAGCCTTCCTACGACTGAAGGACGCCTTGGTCTTAGAAAGCTCTCGGACATTGCTACTGCATTTCGGATGAAGTTGGGTTGGAAACTCATCAGACAAACTTGTCTTTGGGCGGATTTTTTCATACACAAGTATTGCCGCAACACTCCTTTATGGCTCCTCACTGACAAACCTGAGGATTCCAAAACTTTGAAAGAGATATGTGGTCGCATCCGGGATATCATGATGGGTTCTAAATGGCTGATTGGGAATGGGCAAAAAAAAGATTTTTTGTTTCATCCCCCGCTTATTGAATTTGCTTTGGATAGACCTAATCATAGGTTAATGAAAAAGGACGTCCTCAACTCAGAAGGAGATTGGAACCTAAACTCTGTGGAGAACCTGCTCCCTCCCAATATTCTCGATTCTATTCATCAAAGTGGTTTCTACACGTCTCCTAATACAAAAGTAAAGACATGATCATCTGGAAACTTTCAAATAATGGTCGTTTCTCCATCAAAAGCTGTTGGGACATGATAAGGGATGAGGCCGGGGAGAAATTCTGGGCCAAACACGTCTGGAATAACGCGGTCCCAAACAAGATTGCTGTCTTTGCTTGGAAGCTCATAAACCGTGCCTTACCTACTGATGACAGAATTCAATCCAAAGGTATCAACCTGGCGAGCAGGTGCTGTACTAATCGAACAAATGAATCCCTTTTATAGGGAGTGAAATGGCTACTGCTCTTTGGTCTTATTTTGCAACCATTTTTGAGGTCAACATTGTCCCCCTAGAATAATCATATTCTATTGGGAGATGGGCCAAACTTCATTTGGTTGCTTACAAATCCTTATCTAATCTCATGTGGAAGATAAAGCTTTTAACCAAGGGTCCAAAGGCTATTATATAAAGCGTCCTAAATCATTTAGGTTATGTTTGGTTTGATAGTCCAAACGCTATTACACAAAATGCCCTAAATCATTTAAGCTATGTTTGGTTTGATAACAATAAAAGATAAACAGAAAGTTGACGGAAATTTTGTCTTTTTTCAATTTTCCATTTCTCTCATTTTCTATGAAAAGCAATGTTTTAAAAAATGACTTGGAATCAGAACCATTTTGACTACCGACTTTTGGACTGATGGTTAACTATTCAGTCCGAACAGACGATCTATTCTAATAAAATAATTAAAAACAATAATTAAAATTTAAAAACGGCCAAAAACCATTGAATGGATCGACAGTTTGATCATCTGGATCAATGGTTTGTTGACCGATTTATGGTTTTTGACCAAGGACCAGATTTGAGATAAAATGGAACCGATTGTCTAAACGATTTTTGGGCCAAATGGTCTGACCATCTGGGTCAATGGCAGTTCAAAAACCATGATGAAAAGTTTTGCAAGGTTACCAACTAAGAAAATTTTCAACCAATTGCGAAAAATAAGAGTGTTATAATATAATTTTCTTTTTTGAAATAAAAACTTTATTGTAATTCAACCTGAGAATGTAAAAGAATAATGGAATTTTCAATTCAATATTAGAATTAAAGAAATCATAAAGCCTGATTTCCATATCTTATATTCCTATTACCACGTACGCCCTGAAAACTAGACCAACAGCTAGTCCAGTCAAGCCTTGCCACATGGGTCGGAACTGGTTCCATCAAGGTTGCTGTATTGATGTAAGCTGATTGTATTTGTCTAACAACTAAAAATTGATCAGTGACGTGTACACGGTAACAGGAAAACCAAAAATAAATCAAAAAGACCATATTAAAGAGTGAAACAACAGGAAATAATTTGAAACAGTAGTGATGATCAAAACCAAACAAGAACTTTATGATGAATTGTACTAGAACAAGTTATGTAAAATAGGACTTAGTTGAAAGAAACAAATCCTAACAATTTTAAAACGAGCATGGTGGCTATGATTGACAGAGCAATGACTTCTTTCATATAATATGGACCCAAGATTCCAAATTCTAGGACCTTAATATTTGTAAAATCAGGGTTTTTGACAATTGATTAGACTACTATTTCTGGTTTAACTACTCCAATCATGTTATACAGCTACAAGATGTTAATTCATGTTTGTAAGAATTGTCCTTACAATCATTGTCACATTTTTATACCTCTTTATTTCCAAAATAGTTGGCTTTTTTGTTTACTATTATTATAATGGTTAAAAATATTATTTATTTTTTCCCACAATTCTATTAATTTATTATTAAATTTGAGGACTGATGGAATTGAACTTCTAATCTATGTATAGGAAAAAACTATATGCCTTCCTGATTTTTTGTTATGAAGAGGTGGGACTTAAGTGCATTTTATATACTCTTTAACATCCCTTGCATAAGAGGGATGTCTATACTAGTTGAGGCACATCTCTAAGGAACAGATAAAAAGACTCATCTTTATTATGATAAAAAGCAATATGGGGATAGTTTTGCATTTTAAATCATCTATGATTTAACTCAAGGTTTTTAAAATCAAACCGAACATCAAAACAGTCAGGGTCCGGTCCTTGGGTCGAACATTTTGACCATTCAAACCGAATGAATGACCCATTCTACAAAAAATTAAAAAATAAAAAAAAGTCAAACTGTTGAACGGTTTGACGACCTAGGTCAACGATTTGATGATTAGATCAACGGTTTTTGAAAAAATAACGATTCTGGGGCAAAATAGCTATTTCTCAAATTTTCCAATCCGATCGTCCAATCCAATCCCATTTTGAAAACCATGATTTAACTAATAATTAGGGTTGTGCCCTCTTTACAAGAAAGGATGTGTACAAGTCCATTATCTCTTCTCAATGAAAATTAAGGTTATATTTGGTTTGAAGGAAACCTACCTTTTCCTTCAAACCAAATATAACCTCAAGGTATTAAGCTGAAAAAAGGCAAATATTATAATAAAATGTCAAACTTTGAAAATAAAACCTAGTAAATTTGGTTTTCGGTTTCATATGGTAGACAAAACAGTCAGGGTCCGGTCATTGGTTTTCGGTTTCATATGGTAGACAAAACCAAATCCCACTTATGTTTAAGTATTGGGTTGATAGCAAATCCAATTGGATTGGGTAAGAAGTCCATTAGGTGTATCTAGTGAATTTGGTCCATATGGTTCTCTACATGGGCCAAATCCAAATGACTTAGTGGGTCACATGCCATTCAATATTTAGGTCTAAAGAGATAGTTAAAATTATTAATTAAATAAATCAAGTATATTGGTCCAATTCTAACTAATAGCTAGTTTGACTAGGAATTTGGATAGATAGAAAATTTAGGTCAAATTTGGAATGTTCTTGGATATTTCATATTTCTGATATGGTTAGAAAGGTTTCCAAGTTAGGAAACTTCTAATCAAATTAGAATTTGATTTGAAAACTCCTAATAGGACTATACCCTTTCCAACTCCATATATGTTAGAGTTAAAAAGAGTCTTATTATATGAGAGGTTATCAACTTACCATCTATTCTCCTTCCTCCAAACCCCAATTCGACCCAGGCTAAAAGGGGAGATTTTACTCAAGTCATTAACAGCTGCATTCAAAGAAGGTCATTGGAGTGCACGACAATTCATAAACACATACAAGATCGGGTTCTTGTTTTGGGATCTGCCATTTTAGTTCTTGGATTGGATTCTAAGCTAAGTTTTAGGCATGAATCACCAGTTTGTGAGTTGCAATTGTGTTGTCCACGTCAGGTGTGATTCCAACTTAAATCTGGACATCAATTGTCTAATCCTAGATCGATCATAGGAGAAAATGCTTTCTCCATGGAAAATTTGAATTATCCATTCTTGGACTGAAAAGATTCAATTGTTGCAACTAATAACACATCAAGGTTGGACCTTTTTGGTTTTAAATCAGTCCTTACAACAGAGAGAAAAGGAGGAGAGGAGGGATGCACCCACATCAGCAAATAAGGCATAATAACGATAGCGAACCAGGAAAGGTCTCCAAACATTAATGCAGTTTACAAGGCAATTTTGAGCTCTTTCCTAGTTGACACGATGAAGAGACCATGCAATCTTTGTTATTTGGCATTGACATAAACTTCAAGATGGGTGTCTAAGGCAGTGATTCTTAACTTGACTAATTAATGTTGGTGACGAGACTTGGTTGGAGTGTAGGGATGTGACTCGATGTTGATGGGCTGAAGGGGATATGCATATGTTCCTCCCTTAATTAGTTACTCTACAATATAGTTACTGCAACTATAATAGAGATGTCTAGTAGCAATACTTCCTTTCTACCACACCTTACTACTAAGTAGTACAATAAGCTCATATGACCCCTCAAACCGGGTGAAATCTACCCCGGCCTCCTACAGCAAATATGTCAATTGATGGAGCGCAATCCGGCCGGTCTTAGCTGTCAATGATTTTTCCTCTGAGCTGGAGCGACGAGGAGCTTGAAACGAGAAAGATGAGGGAACTCCGGGGGAATCCAGTGAGATAACTCCGAAGCTCAAGTTAGTATTCTCTCAAAGGCAAAGTATAGACCAGATGGCGCAAATTTCACATACCTTGTTGTTGGGGGTAGGGGGCCTTTTATAACCACTTCGCTCACTCGCTCCGAAGCCCTTGTCAAGTCGGGTATGATTACCCTTGCATCTGTCAGTTTGGGTGTCGTCCTTTCTGTTGGGACAGAACCATCACTGCCTTTTGTCGGAACCGTCTCTGTAACTGGAGATGGCGGTGTTAGGAGGTGGTGGCAGGTGGCCATTTGGAGTGTGACCGTCAAGCGTCAGATCCCAAGTCAGTCAGGTGCGCCGCCCTTGGGTACGAACTTCCTTGGTGTCAGGCATAATATGATTTGTTTGGTTTTGGTGTCCTGAGGGCGATGTGGTGGAGTGGTGAGCGAGGCGAAGTCTTGAGTTCGGAGGTATGTCCTGTATTGCTATAGGGCAGGTCAGTTCGGCGAGGTGTATCCCAAACTGTTATAAGGCAAGCCAGTTTGGCGAGGTGTATCCCGAACTGTTATAAGGCAAGCCAGTTCGGCGAGGTGTGTTTCGAACTATTACAAGGCAGGCCAGTTTGGCGAGGTATGTCTCGAACTGTTACATGTAGGCCAGTTCGGATTATTGTCTGGTTTGGGGCCAAAGGGTGAGTTCGGGCCCCTAGTAGGGAGTTCGGACCGTTGGTAGGGGAGTTCGGCCAGCCGGTTTCTCTCCTTGGTGCTCGTGCCTTAGGCGTGCTTTTGTGCCGAGCTGTTGCCTTTGCCATTGTTTTTGGCTTGTTCCAGTCTCCGCAGTCTTCAAAACTTTCTTCCGATGAGTACCTTCCTGAATCCACCTCTTCTCCTCGATGTCTAGCTTTGATAGCTCAGACGATTCTTCAAGTAGGACTGATGTAGGTTCTACGAATCGAGCCGTATCCCCCGACTGCTTTAGTGATCCTGAGGTGGAACTTGAGGATGACTTCGAACCTGTAGGCCGAGCCGCTTCGGGCAGTTTGGCGTCTACCTCTCATCGAGGTCGGATGCTAGACAGGTTTGGTCCTTCGACCATGACGCCCGAGGGCCTCCAATCTCTACTTATTTCTTACAATCTACTTGGGGGTATACCTATTTCATTCCTTCGGGTAGTTTTCCTTGGGAACACGGTCCTGATGAGATCGTGATTTTTCGAGAGCAGCTCGCTGCGGGGCTACGACTGCCTTTCCACCCACTTCTCATTGAGGTCATAAACCACTTCGGCATTACCATTGATCAGCTTCATCCGAACTCTATTCGGAACCTGGTGGGGACAGTCTCCATTTTTTTGCGAACAGAACTTCCCTTTAGACTTGGAGATATTCTCCTCTATCTTAATGCTCAAGAAACAAGCGGGTTTTCTTCCTGGGGGAAGACGGGCATACTACCTGTTTCCTCGCCCAGGCTTTAAGCTTCTGCACGAACTTCCTAACAAGGTCCTGATGTGGAAGCGGGACTACTTCGAGGTGCAAAGTGCACAAGGGTGGCCTTTTCAGACCGGGTGGGGTGAGGCCGCTCCTGATTCTGGTGTCACTCTCGATAAAGAGACGGTGAAGGGCCTCCGACAATGGGCACGACAAGGTTTAAAGTGCCATTAGTACTTAACGGAGGCCAAGCTTATTGCGGCCGGCTTGAGTTCGGGTAGGTTTCTAGTTCAGAGGTTTCTTGTTTGCTTTATTCTTTCATTTTTTCTGATGTCGAACTCTTTTCTGTAGGTGTGATGGATGCAGAGAGGACTCGTGGGGGGCGCCTGTTCCAAGGCATGAAGAGGAGGAAGCGGGTCGCCAAGCAAACTCGTACAGAGCTGCCCCCGAATGAGGAGCCTCAAGTTCCAGGCCACACGCTGGAGGATCTGCCCAGGGAGCCCGAGGTGGCTCCGCATGAAGCAACCGGGGCGCCTTACGCTGAGACCACTCATATGGGTGCTCCCGCCTACTCCAGTGCTCCAGCTCACTCTAGGTCCGCTCATACGCGGGTTGGGCCCTTGGGTTTGGGAGCTCAAGGGGAGTTCATGAGTGTTTTGTTGCCAAACTATGCTCTTCAGAAGAGTAGGGAGGCTACTTTCCCCGAGGAGATCGCGGCGTGGACCGATCTTCCTTTGAATCAGGTCGCCTGCTGTGCCGTAACTCATGCTATGGTGGTAAGTCAGATTTTGTATGCCTTCTTTATTTTCTATCCTTCTTGCTGGTGTTGCTCACTTGTTTCTTTTGGTAGGTGAATTCTTCTATTCACGTCTTAGCAGCCCAGGTGGAGAGGAGCTCGCGACAGGCCCGAGCTGCTGAGGCGGCCGCTTATGCTGCCGAAGAGGCTGCTCGCGTCGCTATGGCCAGGCAGGCGATGTCTCAGCGGGATGCCGAGGCCATGGGGGTAGTCGTCAAGCACATGGCGGACTTGAGGTTGGACCTGCAACACCAGGTCGAATATCTTCAGGAGGACATCAAGGAGAAAATGCAGATATTTTCCCAAGGTATTGAAGACGCCAAGAAGAAGGCTATGGAAGACTACATTGCCTCTCTGCATTTTGACGACCTGATGGTGGATTCTTACAAAAGGGGATTCAAGCTGAGCCAATGGATGATCCGGAACACGTACCCCGACCTCGACGTTAGTGCCATATCCACTTCGCGTATAACTCAGGCGATGGCCAATGTTGCCGATGGCGAGCCAGATTCTGAAGGCAAAGCAGGGCCTTCGGGTGTTGTTGAAGTGCCTTCTGATGGGGAAGAAGTAGCTCCGGGCATGTAAATTTTTTTTTGTACTCTCCTTTTTCTTGCAATGGAATAGACAATCTTTTCGGTTAAAGTGTTGCTATTTTTTCCGAACTGATTTTTTGTCGAACTAATAATATGCCAATCTGTTTCTTGCCCGGGTTATTGTACTCGCGCGACCTATTTCGGCCCTAAGGCTCTTGTAGCGAATTGATTCTTTTCCGAGCTGATAATATGCCCGACTTTTCTTTGCTTGCTTATGCCGATGTTCCTCTTGTTGGCTCTGCATCATGACCTTAAGGCCCTTGTAGCGATTTTGTCCACTTCGCTTGGCGGTTTATAGGTAGTATCACCTTAAGTTAACAATGTTCCATGCTCAGGGTACTTGTTTGCCTTCTAAGGTTTCGAGCTCGTATGCCCCCCCGAGCACTCTCTTTACTTTATAGGGCCCTTCCTAATTTGGTCCAAGTTTGCCCACACCGGGTTCGGGCACCATAATCTTATGAAGGACCAGGTCGCCAACCCGGAAGCTTCACTGCTTTACTCTAGCGTTGTAGTAGCGAGCTACCTGCTATTGGTAGGCCGCTATCCGGATGTTTGCGAGGTCCCTTACCTCATCCAGTAGGTCAAGGTTGGTACATAACTCATCTCCATTTGTCTGATCGTCGTATGTTTCTAGTCGCAAGGTTGGTACTTCGATTTTTGCCGGGATTACTGCTTCAGTGCAGTAGGTGAGGTTGAAGGGGGTTTCTCCCGTGGCGGTTTTTTCTGTAGTTTGATGAGCCCATAAAACACTTGGTAGCTCTTCCGCCCACAATCCCTTAGCTCGATCTAGACGTGCTTTCAGTCCGCGCAGGATGGCTCTATTCATTACTTCTGTCTGACCGTTTGCCTGGGGGTGCGCGACTGATGTGAAGTTCTGTCGAATCCCCATGTTCTGACACCACTCTTGGAACTTGATATCCTCGAATTGCTTGCCGTTGTCGGAGATCAATACCCGAGGTAACCCGAAGCAACATACTATGTTCTTCCAAAAGTTGTTCTGTATGTTTCGGGTCGTAACTGTTGCCAGAGGTTCGGCTTCTATCCACTTTGTGAAGTAATCCACTGCCACCACTAGGAATTTTCTCCCACCTGTTGCAGGCGGGAATGGCCCCAGGAGGTCGATGCCCCATTGTGCAAAGGGCCACGGGCTAGCGAGGTATTTGAGGTCGGAAGTAGGCTGATGGTGGATATTGGCGTGCTTCTGACACTTGTCACATTTTCTGACAAGCTCGACGGCTTCTGCCTTCATCCTTGGCCAGTAGTATCTTTATCGAAGTGCTTTTTGGGCGAGTGCTCTGCCCCCCAGGTGTCCGCCGCATAGACCTTCATGAGTGTCGCGGAGTACGAACTCGGCTTCAACAGGTCGCAGGCAACGCAAGTAGGGGAGCGTGTAGGACCGTCGGTACAACCGTTCGTCAATTATGACGTATTTGGCCACCTGGCGCTGCACCCTCTTGGCCGCATTGCAGTTTGCAGGGAGGGTTCCGTCTAGCAAGAAGCTCGCGAGTGGGTTGATCCAGCTCAGCTCTGGTTCGAGGATGGGAGCGACCTCCTCTGCCCCACCGAGAATACTAGGCTGAGGTAAGTCCTCTGTGTACACGGTTCTCATGTTGTTGTGACTTGTGCTGGCTAACTGGGACAGAGCGTCGGCCTCAGTGTTTCTGACCTCGGGATTTGCCTAATGAAGTGTGGCTGGAAGTTGAGCAGGGCCTCTTTTACTTTCGCCAAGTATGCGATCATGGAGAGCTCGCATGCTTCGTACTCGCCCGTAACCTGGTTGACCACGAGCTGGGAATCGCTGCAGATGACTAAGTGCTTTGCTCTTACCTTTTGCGCTAGGTTCAGCCCGGCTATCAGTGCTTCGTATTCTGCCTCGTTGTTAGATGCCGCGAACTCAAAGCGTAGTGCGTATTCCAATTTTGTGCCACCCGGGCCGCATAAGACTATTCCAGCCCCGCTGCCTTGCTGGTTCAAGGAGCCATCTACGTGAAGGATCCAGGGCTCCTCATCCTAGTTCGCGCTTGGCCTGACCAGGAGAGAAGCCACACTGGCTGCTACTTCACGGGGTTTAGACTCTATTGGCTTGGGAGCTCCGGGTTTGCCCGAACTGGGGACCTCGGGCTCAACCTGTTGAGGGGCTTCGAGGCTGAAAGTGCACTCAGCGATAAAATCTACTAAGGCTTGAGCCTTAATTGCGGTCTGTGGTTTGTACTGGAGATCGTACTCGCTGAGTTCGATGGCCCACTTCGTCAGCCGACCGGAGACCTCAGGCTTCAGCAAGACTTGTCTTAGGAGTTTGTCGGTTAAGACGACGACGGTGTGAGCTTGGAAGTACGGGTGGAGTTTTTGAGCTGAAATCACTAGTGTGTACGCTATTTTTTCTATCTGCGGGTATATCGTCTCTACTCCCTACAGAATTTTACTAACGTAATAGACGGGCCGCTGGGCCCGATCTACTTCCTTTACTAGTACTGAACTGACCACCTCGTCGCTCGCTGAGAGGTATAGTTCTAAGACCTCGCCCTCCTCGGGTCTGGCTAAGGTTGGCACAGTGGCAAGGTAGGTTTTTAGCTCGTCGAACGCGAGCTGGCAATCTCGGGTCCATTCGAACCCTTTGCCTTTGATTGCCTTAAAGAAAGACAGGCAGTGGTCTGCCGATTTGGACATGAAGCGACTCAAAGCGGCTATGCGGCCGTTTAGCCTTTGAACTTCTTTTACTTTTCGGGGTGGTCTCATATCAAGGATGGCCTTTATTTTGTCCGGGTTGGCCTCAATACCGCGCCGGTTGAGAATGTACCCTAAAAACTTACCCGAGGTGACACCGAACACACACTTGTTTGGGTTTAGTCTCATATCAAGTCTTTTATTAATTCCTACGAGAACTGTGTTTTGACGACCATTTCGTCTACATAACATTCTATTTTCGTGTCGATTAAGGGCCAAAAAAGCTTATTTACAAGTCTTTGGAAAGTCCCCCCAGCATTCTTTAGCCCGAAGGGCATGACCTTGTAACAGTACAGGCTGAACTCGGTTATGAAGCTGGTTTTTTCTTCGTCGGACTGGTCCATCTTGATTTGGTTGTAGCCTGAGTATGCGTCCAAGAAGCTTAGCAGCTCATGTCCCAAGGTCGCGTCCACTAGGTGGTCAATTCGGGGCAGGAGGAAGTAGTCTTTTGGGCAAGCTCGGTTCAGGTCGGTGTAGTCGACGCACATGTGCCACTTGCCGTTAGCTTTTTTCACCAGCATAAGGTTGGCTACCTAGCTCGGGTAATGAACTTCCCTTATGAAGTTCGCTGCGAGGAGCTTTTCGACTTCTTCGTCGACCGCCCTCCAACGCTACGGGGCTAAGTTGCGTTTCTTCTATCTAATGGGTCTGACTATAGGGTCAATGTTAAGCTTGTGAGTTATAAGGCCAGGGCCAATACCAGGCATATCTGCCGTGGACCATGCAAAAATATCTAAATTTTGGAGTAAGAAACTCACAAGTTCAGTTCGCAAAGGCTCATTGACGGAAGCACCGATCAGTAGTGTTCGCGTCGGATCTGTAGCCGAGGTCGGGACTACGACTGTTTCCTCAGTGGGTGAAGCTCGTTCCTCGCCCTGCTCCGCAGGCTGCTCCAGTTCGAGGTCATCGGCTGCCTTGGTTTTTCCTTTTAGGGCGGCAACATAGCATTTGTGGGACTCAAGTTGGTCACCCCGCACTACCCCCATACCGAAGTCCGTGGGGAACTTCATTGCCAGATAATAGGTGGAGACCATTGCACACAGAATATGCGTAATTGGTCACCCTATTATGGCATTGTATGGGGAGGAAGTCGCAACCACCGGGAAATCGTGGTTGAGTCTTACCGCGCACAGCTATGTGCCGACTTCCACAGGTACTGTTATTTTCCCCAGGGGCCTCTCCGCTGAAGCCCACCAGAGGAGTGTGCATGGGTTTCAATTCGCTTTTCTGCAACTGTAATTGGTCGAACGCCGATTTGAATAGGATGTCCGCCGAACTGCCTGAATCTACAAGTACGCGCCGGACTTCGAAGTCGCTGATCCTTAGCTTTATGACGAGCACGTCATCGTGGGGGTAGTGAACACCTCGCGCGTCGTCTTCTATAAAAAAGATTGGTTCTTCTGTCTTTGGCCTCTTGGGAGGGTTCTGCTCCTCTCAGGCTGCTTCGCAAACTAACGTCCGTGCTGTTGCCAAAGTGCATACTGCCACCACCGAACCGCCCACTATCATGTGGATGGTTCCCCGGACTGGCCTCTCTTCTAGGGGAGGACGCTACAAGGTTTCTGTCGGTCTGTTGCTCGACTCGGGGACATCCTTCCCGTGTTCCCCTTTCTGACCTGCTTTATTACTATTGTCATAATGTACAAAATTTCTCAAGTACCCGCGATGGATGAGTCCCTCTATCTCATCGCGGAGATTATTACATTGCTCGGTACTATGACCGTGATCTTTATGAAAACTACAGTATAGATTTTTGTTCCTTTCATTTGGGTTGTTCTTTAGGCGAGGTGGCCACTTTACGTAGGGGCGTCCTTGATCGTCATCAAGATCTTGGTCCGCCTTGTGTTCAATGGCATGTAATCCGTCCGAGCTGCAAAGGGAGCTTGGGACGGCTGGCTTGGCTTCGCCACTTAGGTCTGGCTTCTTCTGTCGCTGGGGTTGGAGAGCTCGCCTTCTCTTTTTCTTTTTTCAACCCCGCCTTCGGTTCTCTGGTTGATCTCTTCCTCTGTTCTCATAAACTTGTCTGCAAGCTTGAGGATCCATCTAATGGACGCCATAAAGGTTGCGGAATGGGTGGGCGAATTTCAAAAATTTCCTACCTTCTCCCAACTGGGAATCATATTCCCTAAATTTAGAATACAATATTCAAGGATCCTACTTGAACCATAATCAAACCAGATCTGTACCAAAAGATAAATGGGAGGAATATACCTGATCCGGAGAAGAAGTATCTCCCAAAGTTGGTGTTCACGCCCAAAGAATGCTCCAAGATCCGTTCCTGCTGAAGATGACACAGCTGTGAATGGAACAGAACCAGCAGGGTGCGTCCTACACACTGGATCCTTCACAAGAATCCTCTGGAGTATTAAACATTGAATCTTTTTCAGTCTTTCTTGCAAGACTGATGTCAAAAACAGATTTCTTGACTTTCTTCTTTGCAAAGATCTAATCTTGCAATGGCAGATGGCGGCGGTAGGAGGAGATCTCCAAAACGAAAAAGGCTGAATTGCTTTTTCTCTTTTTCTGGAGAGTATGAGATCTGATCTCAATTCGCAGGAACCTTTCTTGCGATTTTTTCTTGGTTCATTTTTCTCCTCCTTTCTTCTTGATTAAGAAACCTCCTTATTAGGAGTTATCCCAATCCAAATCAGTATTTGGATAGGGGATAATCTTAATCCTTTTTGCAAATAGAGTTAGCTTACTCCTGATCTTATCAGGAGGTTACTAGATTCAAATCTAATTTGAATTTGGTCTCTAAGAGTGGATAAGGCTAAAGGCCCAATCCTTTTACTAACTTTAATCTCAAATTTGCCCCAAGGATGGGTGATCCTATCAGCCCACCTCAAAATGGGCTTCTGGCCCATTAATGTTCAGTGTCTAATTACTTTCCAATCTGCTGCCCAGTTGGTCTTCTTTGTATGGCGTGGGACCCAAGCATTGATCTACACACCAGCCACATGGGTTCGGCCCAGCCTCTAAAACAAGGCCCAGCCGAATTCACTGAAAAACTCAATGAACCCCTTGAGTCCATCATATGGACCCTATGGGCCCAACACTTACATTAAATGGTCCCTGGGCCAAGCCATCTTATAAAAACGCAGGGACTATGGGCAGGTGCAAGATTAGCCCATCAGGTATTATCCTCAATGGTCTTACACTTAACCTCTCAGCCCTTAATGATCAAGCACTGCTCGACAAGAGAGGACCTCTCCCTCGGCTGCAAGGAACAGTGCCGCACTCTCCTCTCACATGGATCCCGAGAATTAAAACCATTTGCAAACAATTCAAAACCGTACATATATGTATAAATATATTAATTTTGCAAAACAAAATTCCAACGATTGAAATCAACTGCCGGCAGTTTGGTTTCCATCAGAGAGAGTGCATTCCCGATCATTACCCTTTGTCCGACAAAGTGGCTGATTCTGTCACTATGATCACCCACTCAGATGAATTCTCAAACTGCCCCAACATACCCAGGTTTTGATCCCCGCTAAGGATCTCACTGATTGGCATATCAAAGGCAGCCTGATCCAACACCTAGAATCGAGTGTAGGGGTCAGGTGTAACTTTCTAGTTTTGCCCATCTGTCTCCAAGGTCCAGGGCAATACTGGAAATCTGGTCCGGTTCAAGGATTCAAGTAATCCCACACTGCATGTGCCTCGGGTCTTACCCTGATGGCTGAGACAGGCCATCCCAACACTTGGTGGCACACCAGTATCAGCCTTGGCAGGGTAAATCTCCCCAGACTTATCCAACGGCTGTGAACATTTAAAACTAACATGAGTCTCTATAAATGTCCAGTTTTAGGGTTTTACACAGAATTAAACCAAACAACATGAATCAAACATGCACTTTATTTATTTCCACTAAATGACAAAAGTACATCAAAACAGATTGAAGCTAAGGGCATACAAAACTGTCTAACAGCAACGAGCTGTACCGCGGGGTCTAACCGAGCGATCTGCAAGCATGCTTCATTGAACCGCTTGATGTAGCTCCGGATGGGTTCTCCCTCTCTTTTGATTACCTCGAAGATACTTTCCTCGATTATGGGGCACCTCTTGCTGGTAACAAAGTGTGCGGTGAAGATCTACACGAGCTGGGCCCAGCTTCTTATTGACCTGGAAGCTAGGTTCCAGTACCAGGTGCGAACCACCCCTATGAAGGTGGTGGTGAAGGCCACGCACATGCATGACTCGTTGGCCCTAGCGAGGTGCATTTGCGACTGGAATGCGTCAACGTGGTCGTTGGGGTCAAAGGACCCATCATACTTGTCCAGAGATGGAAGTTTAAAGTCTCTGGGCAAGGGGATTGCTAGAAGTTATGTTGAAAGGGGGGAAGGATTTGAGAGAATTGGGACGGTTTTTACCTCGCCTGACCTCGTCTCTTCCTTGCCTCTGAGTTCGGGTAGGACACAGGTAGCAGTTCGGCGACTTCGCCAGCGCCTTCTTTGAGTGGGCCTGGTGCTGGCGCTGCTGGCCTCCGTGTTGCCGAGCTCGATGGGCCCGGAATGCTGGCCTGCTGCTAGGGCGCTGAACCGGTTCTCCGTGAGTGGGAACTCGGGCTTGGAGCGCCGAGGTGACTTTGCGGGCGAGGTTCCTGACCCACCCGCGAGCTGTGAGGCAGGGTTGATCTTTCTTTGCTTTCGGCTTGGGGATGAGGCCTGACTATTAGGGGGGTTCTGGGGTTGGGAAGCTTCTCCTTGGTGAGGTCGTCCACCTTGAGGGGAATTTCAAATTTTTCTCCTCCTTTCTTCTTGATTAAGAAACCTCCTTATTAGGAGTTATCCCAATCCAAATCAGTATTTGGATAGGGGTAATCTTAATCCTTTTTGCAAATAGAGTTAGCTTACTCCTGATCTTATCAGGAGGTTACTAGATTCAAATCTAATTTGAATTTGGTCTCTAAGAGTGGATAAGGCTAAAGGCCCAATCCTTTTACTAACTTTAATCTCAAATTTGCCCCAAGGATGGGTGATCCTATCAGCCCACCTCAAAATGGGCTTCTGGCCCATTAAGTGTTCAGTGTCTAATTACTTTCCAATCTGCTGCCCAGTTGGGCTTCTTTGTATGGCGTGGGACCCAAGCATTGATCTACACACCAGCCACATGGGTTTGGCCCAGCCTCTAAAACAAGGCCCAGCCGAATTCACTGAAAAACTCAATGAACCCCTTGAGTCCATCATATGGACCCTATGGGCCCAACACTTACATTAAGTGGTCCCTGGGCCAAGCCATCTTATAAAAACCCAGGGACTGTGGGCAGGTGCAAGATTAGCCCACCAAGTATTATCCTCAATGGTCTTACACTTAACCTCTCAGCCCTTAATGATCAAGCACTGCCCGACAAGAGAGGACCTCTCCCTCGGCTGCAAGGAACAGTGCCGCACTCTCCTCTCACATGGATCCCGGGAATTAAAACCATTTGCAAACAATTCGAAACCGTACATATATATATAAATATATTAATTTTGCAAAACAAAATTCCAACGATTGAAATCAACTGCCGGCAGTTTGGTTTCCATCAGAGAGAGTACATTCCCGATCATTACCCTTTGTCCGACAAAGTGGATGATTCTGTCACTATGATCACCCACTCAGATGAATTCTCAAACTGCCCCAACATACCCAGGTTTTGATCCCCGCTAAGGATCTCACTGATTGGCATATCAAAGGCAGCCTGATCCAACACCTAGAATCGAGTGTAGGGGTCAGGTGTAACTTTCTAGTTTTGCCCATCTGTCTCCAAGGTCCAGGGCAATACTGGAAATCTGGTCCGGTTCAAGGATTCAAGTAATCCCACACTGCATGTGCCTCGGGTCTTACCCTGATGGCTGAGACAGGCCATCCCAACACTTGGTGGCACACCAGTATCAGCCTTGGCAGGGTAAATCTCCCCAGACTTATCCAACGGCTGTGAGCATTTAAAACTAACATGAGTCTCTATAAATGTCCAGTTTTAGGGTTTTACACAGAATTAAACCAAACAACATGAATCAAACATGCACTTTATTTATTTCCACTAAATAACAAAAGTACATCAAAACAGATTGAAGCTAAGGGCATACAAAACTGTCTAACAGCTCCCACTTGCACTTAGGTCCAATCTGGTACAAGCCGGAGTCCCATACTTTCCACGTGTTTCTCAAACACCTTCTGTGTCAGTGGCTTAGTCAATGGGTCTACCACATTCTCCACTGATGCTACCTCTTGCTATCATCCTCCCGTAGGTCCAGTGTTGTCATACAACAATGGAATGGGTGATGTGCTGAATTCCAAATTCATGAATGAACACCTTCATTCATAAGGCAGCATCACTTATGGCAATGCGCTCGGCTTGGGTAGTGGACTATTAATTTGCAACTTAGGACCCCTGTTTGCTGACATTCAGGAAACAACACACGATCCTATCGTGAAAATATACCCAGATGTAGACTTTCTATCATCTGGATCCGACTGGAAATCGGCATCGATATACCCTAGAACTTGCAGTGAACTACCATCGAATACCAGACAAAACTCTTTTGTCCTTCGTAGGTATTTGAGTATGTTCTTCACAGCAGTCCAATGCTCCTGCCCTGGGTTTGCCTGGAATCTGCTTACCACACTCACCGCCTGAGCAATGTCAGGGCGAGTGCACAGCATGGCATACATGATGCTCCCTACGGCTGAGGCATAGGGAACGTCTCTCATGCTCTCAATCTCCTCAGAAGTCTTGGGAGACATCTTCTTGGAGAGAGTGACTCCGTGCCTGAAAGGAACGTTTCCTTTCTTGGAGTTCTCCATGCTGTACCTCTTGACAATTTTGTCAATATAAGCAGCCTGGGATAATCCAATTATCCGCTTCGATCTATCTCTATAGAGTCGAAGACCCAGTATGTATGAAGCTTCTGCAAGATCTTTCATGGAGAACTGCTGTGATAGCCATACCTTGACCGAAGTCAACATTCCTACATCATTCCCAATGAGTAGGATATCGTCCACGTACAACACCAAAAAGGTGATCTTATCCCCACTGGACTTCCTGTAAACACAGGGCTCATCCGGATTCTGCTTAAAGTCAAACGTTTTGACTGCAGAATCAAAACGGATGTTCCAACTCCTAGAAGCCTGCTTAAGTCCATATATGGATCTATTAAGTTTACACACCATGTGTTCCTGACCAGCAGCAATGAAGCCTTGTGGCTGCTGCATGTAGATATCTTCACTAAGATCTCCATTCAGGAACGCGGTTTTGACATCCATTTGCCAAATCTCATAGTCATGGTACGCTGCTACAGCTAGTAGGATCCTAATGGATTTAAGCATGGCCACGGGCGAAAAGGTTTCCTCATAGTCGATGCCTTCTTTCTGAGTATACCCTTTCGCCACCAAGCGAGCTTTAAAGGTCTCAATCCTGCCATCGGGGCCTTCTTCCTCTTGTAGATCCATTTGCAACCAATTGCTTTTACCCCGGGGGGCGGATCCACTAGAGTCCAGATTCCATTGGTCTCCATTGAGTCCATTTCAGCCCTCATGGCCTCCACCCACTTCTGGGAGTCTATGTCTAACATAGCTTCCGTGTAAGTCACGGGATCCTCTTCACTAGTCAAGGTTTCCACCAGGTAAATATCCTGGTCATAACCATATCGGACTGATGGTCTGGATACCCGGGTGGTTCTTCTAGGTTGGTAATTACCTGGAATTTGTGGGACATCTCCCACTGCTCCTGAGCTCTCCTCGTCAAATGAGTTTCCCTTTGGCCTCTGTCAGACAAGGTTCAGAGCCGTTTTCAGGTAAACCTTTCTGTCCAGTGAGTGCTTACCCATCATATTCAGGTTACGCCAAGGTACCGTGAGAGAGTTCCCATTTTCTGGTGAAGCCCCTCCCACATCGGTCTATGACGCCCCTATCATCTTATGAAACACTCTAATAGATCCAACAGCAAATGGATAGCCCAATTTTATGGTGCGTTTCCTCATTACTGAAGGACCCATCATTGTGCTAATGACGGAAGGCCTTTAGAGAGTCCATCACATGGGTCTCCCTATCACAAGCATTCATATTTGCTGGAGGGAACAAAAACGCCCTAGTTTTAATTTAGGTCAAACCAGAGTGGCTCCCACTGACTTTCATAAAGTCAGATTTCTGGTGGGCCTTAATTGGCTAGGGGTTCCGTACGCATCCCTTTTCAGGGTTGTGGGGCCCACCAAGCAAAGAGGGGTCATCCAATGACCTTGAAGGACACTATGGCAATGATGTGCATTCAGCCATGGTGTGTGCAAGAGCCACTAACGAGTCTTCATGGGCCAAGTACTTATGGCCCATGGTCGGAGCACATCAAACATACAAACATCACATGTAAAGGAGGAATTGATCCAATCAATTAACTGCTGTAAAGCCCATTGAATAGCCCATTTAAAAACTAAGTCATTAACAATTAATGACTACTAGGTGTATGGGCTGAATCGCAGATAGCAGTTTGGCCCATACAGCTTATCTCACAGTAATGGGCCTTTTGTAGATTTAACCCTTTAAAACTGGGCTTTACAGGTGGGCCGAATTAATCCTTGTAATTGAACATCAGATTTGGAACAGCAAGTGTGAGAAATACAGACTGAAAAACAGTCCCTATCGAACCCCAGATTCAGTCCAAACAGTTTTGGTCCAATCTAGTCCGAGAGGATCCAAAACTGATTTTCAATTCAAGAATTAATTCATAAAAGATCTGAAATTAATAATTTTGATTTCAAACAATCACAAATGAAACTATGGACTGTTCGCACCACCTGCAAAACAGAGGTTAATCACAAGGGTTGCAGTTTCACAAACTGCAAATCGTAGAAAGCGATTTCTCCAACTGCAAATCTCCAGCGCCGCCTTCTTCTTCCTTCTTCTTTAATCAAGAAAAAATAACAGAAATCCTATTTCTATTAATTACATTCTTGATCAAATCCTATACATTCAGTCTAAAATAAAAAAAAAATTATTTACAAACCGAATATAAATAAATAGAAAGAAAAAGGGTGCACAGACTATCTGCGCCAAATCTGCACTGTGATCTCCAGGTTCAAACAGTCCATTAAATCAAAATAAATAAAGAACAATTCTAAATAAATTTTGGATTTAATAAAATTAATTTCAGATCAATCGCCCTTAACAAGAAACAGTTTCTTGAAAAAAAGAAAACAATCTGCGCAAATCCTGAAAGAACACCTTCTATCCATCTGCGCAGGGTCAGATCTGATTTTCTTTTTGTTCAAGATTCGAACCTGTGGCTCTGATACCACTGAAAGAATGGTAGGATCCATCTAATGGACGCCATAAAGGTTGCAGAATGGGTGGGCGAATTTCAAAAATTTCCTACCTTCTCCCAACTGGGAATCATATTCCCTAAATTTAGAATACAATATTCAAGGATCCTACTTGAACCATAATCAAACCAGATCTGTACCAAAAGATAAATGGGAGGAATATACCTGATCCGGAGAAGCAGTATCTCCCAAAGTTGGTGTTCACGCCCAAAGAATGCTCCAAGATCCGTTCCTGCTGAAGATGACACAGCTGTGAATGGAACAGAACCAGCAGGGTGCGTCCTACACACTGGATCATTCACAAGAATCCTCTGTAAGTATTAAACACTGAATCTTTTTCAGTCTTTCTTGCAAGACTGATGTCAAGAACAGATTTCTTGACTTTCTTTTTTGCAAAGATCTAATCTTGCAATGGCAGATGGCGGCGGTAGGAGGAGATCTCCAAAACGAAAAAGGCTGAATTGCTTTTTCTCTTTTTCTGGAGAGTATGAGATCTGATCTCAATTCACAGGAACCTTTCTTGCGATTTTTTCTTGGTTCATTTTTCTCCTCCTTTCTTCTTGATTAAGAAACCTCCTTATTAGGAGTTATCCCAATCCAAATCAGTATTTGGATAGGGGATAATCTTAATCCTTTTTGCAAATAGAGTTAGCTTACTCCTGATCTTATCAGGAGGTTACTAGATTCAAATCTAATTTGAATTTGGTCTCTAAGAGTGGATAAGGCTAAAGGCCCAATCCTTTTACTAACTTTAATCTCAAATTTGCCCCAAGGATGGGTGATCCTATCAGCCCACCTCAAAATGGGCTTCTGGCCCATTAATGTTCAGTGTCTAATTACTTTCCAATCTGCTGCCCAGTTGGTCTTCTTTGTATGGCGTGGGACCCAAGCATTGATCTACACACCAGCCACATGGGTTCGGCCCAGCCTCTAAAACAAGGCCCAGCCGAATTCACTGAAAAACTCAATGAACCCCTTGAGTCCATCATATGGACCCTATGGGCCCAACACTTACATTAAATGGTCCCTGGGCCAAGCCATCTTATAAAAACGCAGGGACTATGGGCAGGTGCAAGATTAGCCCATCAGGTATTATCCTCAATGGTCTTACACTTAACCTCTCAGCCCTTAATGATCAAGCACTGCTCGACAAGAGAGGACCTCTCCCTCGGCTGCAAGGAACAGTGCCGCACTCTCCTCTCACATGGATCCCGAGAATTAAAACCATTTGCAAACAATTCAAAACCGTACATATATGTATAAATATATTAATTTTGCAAAACAAAATTCCAACGATTGAAATCAACTGCCGGCAGTTTGGTTTCCATCAGAGAGAGTGCATTCCCGATCATTACCCTTTGTCCGACAAAGTGGCTGATTCTGTCACTATGATCACCCACTCAGATGAATTCTCAAACTGCCCCAACATACCCAGGTTTTGATCCCCGCTAAGGATCTCACTGATTGGCATATCAAAGGCAGCCTGATCCAACACCTAGAATCGAGTGTAGGGGTCAGGTGTAACTTTCTAGTTTTGCCCATCTGTCTCCAAGGTCCAGGGCAATACTGGAAATCTGGTCCGGTTCAAGGATTCAAGTAATCCCACACTGCATGTGCCTCGGGTCTTACCCTGATGGCTGAGACAGGCCATCCCAACACTTGGTGGCACACCAGTATCAGCCTTGGCAGGGTAAATCTCCCCAGACTTATCCAACGGCTGTGAACATTTAAAACTAACATGAGTCTCTATAAATGTCCAGTTTTAGGGTTTTACACAGAATTAAACCAAACAACATGAATCAAACATGCACTTTATTTATTTCCACTAAATAACAAAAGTACATCAAAACAGATTGAAGCTAAGGGCATACAAAACTGTCTAACAGCAACGAGCTGTACCGCGGGGTCTAACCGAGCGATCTGCAAGCATGCTTCATTGAACCGCTTGATGTAGCTCCGGATGGGTTCTCCCTCTCTTTTGATTACCTCGAAGATACTTTCCTCGATTATGGGGCACCTCTTGCTGGTAACAAAGTGTGCGGTGAAGATCTACACGAGCTGGGCCCAGCTTCTTATTGACCTGGAAGCTAGGTTCCAGTACCAGGTGCGAACCACCCCTATGAAGGTGGTGGTGAAGGCCACGCACATGCATGACTCGTTGGCCCTAGCGAGGTGCATTTGCGACTGGAATGCGTCAACGTGGTCGTTGGGGTCAAAGGACCCATCATACTTGTCCAGAGATGGAAGTTTAAAGTCTCTGGGCAAGGGGATTGCTAGAAGTTATGTTGAAAGGGGGGAAGGATTTGAGAGAATTGGGACGGTTTTTACCTCGCCTGACCTCGTCTCTTCCTTGCCTCTGAGTTCGGGTAGGACACAGGTAGCAGTTCGGCGACTTCGCCAGCGCCTTCTTTGAGTGGGCCTGGTGCTGGCGCTGCTGGCCTCCGTGTTGCCGAGCTCGATGGGCCCGGAATGCTGGCCTGCTGCTAGGGCGCTGAACCGGTTCTCCGTGAGTGGGAACTCGGGCTTGGAGCGCCGAGGTGACTTTGCGGGCGAGGTTCCTGACCCACCCGCGAGCTGTGAGGCAGGGTTGATCTTTCTTTGCTTTCGGCTTGGGGATGAGGCCTGACTATTAGGGGGGTTCTGGGGTTGGGAAGCTTCTCCTTGGTGAGGTCGTCCACCTTGAGGGGAGGCCTTGACCGACTTCGAAACAGGGTGCTAGGGGGGAGCAGTGACTGGTTTAAGGGTAGCTGAGGGAACTGCTACTGATAATGGTGTTGGGAGAGGTGGTGCAGTACCTGGTGTTGCTGGAGTTGGTGCTGCTGGAATTGTTGCATTTGGGCTTGCATTGCCCGTATGCATTGCATTAGATCATCCAGCTGGTTCTGGCGGGTTGCTAGTGGGACAGCAGATGGTTCAGCGAAGTTCGTTTCAATAGGGAGTGAAAGAGGGATGTTCAACGAAGGAGGGTTCAGGGGCTCCACTGCTTATGGCACATTCAAACTGGGGATCCCATCTACTGAAAGAGGGATGGGGAACTGCCCAATGCACACCACGGGAACATGGAGTTGCTCTCCAGTGGTGGCCGTTTCCATTCCACGCCCGACACTGTTGAAGGAGGCCACAGGTATTGAAGTTTTTGAAAGAAGGGTAGGTAAGAGAGATTTAGAGGGAGGCTTTTAGAAGCGTTCCCACAGACGGCGCCAATTGATGGAGCGCAATTCGGCCGGTCTTATCTGTCAATGATTTCGCCTCTGAGCTGGAGCGACGGGGAGCTTGAAACGGGAAAGATGAGGGAACTCCAGGGGGAACCCTGTGAGATAACTCCGAAGCTCAAGTTAGTATTCTCTCAAAGGCAAAGTATAGACCAGATGGCGCAAAGTTCACATACCTTGTTGTTGGGGGTAGGGGGCCTTTTATAACCACTTCGCGCACTCGCTCCGAAGCCCTTGTCAAGTCGGGTATGATTACCCTTGCATTTGTCAGTTTAGGTGTCGTCCTTTCTGCTGGGACAGAACCGTCATTGCCTTTTGTCTGAACCGTCTCTGTAACTGGAGATGGCGGTGGCAGGTGGCCGTTTGGAGTGTGGCTGTCAAGCGTTAGATCCCAAGTCAGTCAGGTGCACCGCCCTTGGGTATGGACTTCCTTGGTGTCAGGCATAGTACGGTTTGTTTGGTTTTGGTGTCCTGAGGGCGATGTAGTGGAGTGGTGAGCGAGGCGAAGTCTTGAGTTCGGAGGTATGTCCTGTATTGCTATAGGGCAGGTCAGTTCGGTGAGGTGTATCCCGAACTGTTATAAGGCAGGCTAGTTCGGCGAGGTGTATCCCGAACTGTTATAAGGCAGGCCAGTTCGGCGAGGTGTATCCTGAACTGTTATAAGGCAGGCCAGTTCGACGAGATGTGTTCCGAACTGTTACAAGTCTGGCTAGTTCGGTGAGGTATGCCCCGAACTGTTACATGCAGGCCAGTTCGGATTATTGTCTGGTTTGGGGCCGAAGGGTGAGTTCGGGCCCCTAGTAGGGAGTTTGGACCGCTGGTAGGAGAGTTCGGTCAACCGATTTCTCCCCTTGGTGCTCTCGCCTTAGGCGTGCTTTTGTGTCGAGCTGTTGCCTTTTCCACGTGTTGCGTAACTGTGAGCTCGGGCCAAATCTTCCTTCATCATCAACCAACCTATTGTCAACCATTTCAAAGTGTTTGGATGCCTCTGCTTTTACTTCAAATGGGCACTTAACATGATAAATTTTCCCTGAGGGCTCGTAGTTGCCTCTTTATTGGTTATCCCTTTGGTCAAAAGGCTTACAAACTCTATGATTTGGAGACACATACCATTTTCACCAGCAGGAATGTTATCTTTCATCAAGACACCCTCCCCTTTTCTGCCTCTATGCCAAGCCCTCACAACATGTCTATTGTCACACTTCATCCCATCTTTGATACCGACTCATCCCCACTTCTCTCTCTTCCCCCCCAAGTTGAATCCATCGATATTCACCCACCAAGATCAAATACAGGAGTGATGCGTTCATTGAATGATACAAAGCCTGCCTTGTAGCAAATGGCTTCACCCAAATTGTTCGTTTCCTTCTGGCTATATTGGCGCTATTAGAAATTGGTTCATTTTTCAATTAGACGTCAACAATGCTTTTTTACATGCACGGTGACCTCAATGAAGAATTCTACATGAACATTCCTCTTGGATTTGCCAAAGAAGGAGGGCACTTAGTTTGTAAGCTTCACAAGTCCCTCTATGGACTAAAACCTGCCTCACGAAACTGGTTTTCTAAGTTTACTAATGCTATCTTACAAGTTGGATTCCATCAGTCTGTTGCAAATTACTCTTTCTTCATGTACACCTCCGAGTCTTCCCTCACTATTGTACTCGATTATGTGTACTGTTCATGCCCATGATTAGCGGTGTCAATTGGATTGGATTTGGTCCAATCCGGTCCAGCCTAATGTGAGTTCATTATAAATAGACCAGGTCCAATCCAGTGCAATGAATATTTTGGACCATTTTGGACCAGTCCAAATTCATTGTCTGGACCATCCAATCTGTTCGAATTTCTTTTGATTTAGATTGGTTTAAATCCAAACCTGGTCCATTGACACCTATATTCTTATCTTATATCAATGGACCAGATATTGGTTTAATCCAACCAGGTCCAATCCAAACTAATAAATATTTTGGATTGAATTGGTCCAATCTAATATGTCTTGTTGGTCCGTTCAATCCGTCTAAATGGATTTTGGACTGGATCGGGTCTGATCCAAAACTGGTCCCTTGACACCCTCACCCATGATCGAAAAGAAAAGGAGAAAAAATGGGTCAAAAGAAGCCTTAAAGATTCAAATGAGCATAGCATTTGATTCGGGCATCTGTTTTAAATATATTATATGTAAAAATGATTGTCTTGATGAGCACTACGTGCTATCAGTTATTTGGATTCATTTGCACATGAAAGGCCGAAATCACATCATTTTGATCCCAAAACAAGGATTTATCTAAAAGATTTCCTTGTTGTATAGTAACTTGTGTAGTCATTTTAGCACATTTTGAGTCGTTTGAATTTGATTAAGATGTTTTCTTTCATTAAAGTACAATTTTTTAGATGGTCATTATAGACAAAGAGAGAAATATATGGAAAGAAAATTTGATTAGAACGCTAGTTCCACTTTCTTAAAGCCTATCTTGATTACTTCCAATGATGTGGAGGATAGGATATATATGCTTGTGTAGAGATATAGTTCCAATGGAAAATTCTCTATCAAATCTGCAATGAGGATTGTCGAGCTAATAGGGGTAATGGCACTACTAATAGAATGCTCAAAGTCTTCATTTTTCTAGTCCTTAGTGGTAATCTCCCTACCAAGAATAAACTCATTATTAGCGGGTTTAATATTGACAGTGCTTGCAATTTATGTGGTGAAGAGGAAGATTTGGATCACTTATTTTTAAATTGTAGCTATGCCAAACATGTTTGGATGACAGTGAGCTCTGTCCTCCCTTTGGTTGCCCATTGGTGGAATAGGATTTTAAGATTAAAGGAACTATCAACTGAACCTCTAGCGAAGGAAAAAACTGTGGCCGTCTTTCGGTTTATTTGGAAAAACATAAACAACTTTTTGCTCAACAATAAGTCTACCCGTCCGATTCTCCTTAAAGTTGGGGTGCATTAAAATAAACTTTGATGCCTCGTGTAATTCGGAAGGTTGGTGCTCCAATGCTTGCATTTTCGGGGATGATCATCGTGGAGTAGTGCTTCATCTTAAAAGCATATTGTATTGGGTTAGCCTCTATCAATGTAGCTAAAGTGTGGGCTGCCTCCAAAGTTCTAAACATTACCATCAACTTTAAGGGTTCCTCCATCGTGATTGAAGGAGATTCGAAACTTGTCATAAACTGTCTAAAGAAGACCGTCGACTTATCATAAAAACTGCATATCATCATTGAAGAATACCTTCATGTGTTTTCTCACTTCCCTGCTGGTGTGTCTCTTTCATCCATTTATATCGTGAAGCAAACCAAGAAATGGATGGTTAGCGCTTAATGCGATTTCTGGTGATAGTGTTGTTGCTAATTAATGAATCAATTTTTTGTGATGTATCAATTTTTTATGTTAAGTACCTCGTTATTTGGTCTGTTTTCAATGACCGGTGACTCAGAGGCCGAAGTGAATTTTTGTTGGATGAGGACCTAGATAACGAGCTGACCAGGCCGAACTGGAGGCAGATTAGGTGCCAAGTTGACCAGAGGGCCGAGCTTACCAGAGTGTCGAGCTGGATTGATTGTTGAGCTTCGTAGCTCTTTAGAGACCTGCAAGGAATCAATGTCAGAGGACTCGGGGTGGCTAACCCGGTGAGGTCGCTTCGATGCTTAAGTCAGTATTCTCATAGTATACTGCGAACTAAAAATCACAAAGTATGAGAGCTAGAATATGCTTACTTGCCCCCCTATGCCATTGGGGTTGGTGCCTTTATATAGGCATTGTTTGGCGTGGGCTTCATGCACCGGGAATTTCGAGAAGTCGTCTAAGTGGTCTAAGATTCCCTATGGCAACCGCCATGAACATTGACCACCCTCTAGATCATTCGGTACGTGGGCCAACTTCCAAGGATCGTGGGAGTGTTAGGATATGCATGCCGAATTTGTCGACGAGCACGTCTCACAGGTCACCAAGTCGGCACCTAGGCCAGGCCGTCAGGTCGGCGCCCGTGCCAAGCTGCCAGGTCACGCCTATTCCAGGCCGCCAATTCGTGCCCATGCCAGGCCGCCAGTTCGGCGCTTGGGCCACGCCGTCAGGTCGGCGCCCGTGCCAAGCTGCCAGGTCACGCCTATTCCAGGCCGCCAATTCGTGCCCATGCCAGGCCGCCAGTTCGGCGCTTGGGCCACGCCGCCAGGTGGGACACCATCAACTTGGCCAAGGCAAGTTGTTGCCTAAGTGGTTCCGGGTGTCACCTAATTGTTCCGATGTGCCATGTGTCACAATATCATTGGAGGGCCAAATCCGCCCTCATCACTAATTTTCTTCTTGGGATCTTAGGTATATCTATTTTATGTAATTTGTGAGAATGTACTACCCCCGTTATTAGGTACATACCAAATAACAGGTATATCTTTTTGCTTAGCAAAAATAAATAGAAGTCGGTTGATGAAAATAAATTGAAGAGAAATCTTCGTTTCATTTTTATAGCTATACCGTTAATGAGGACATAGAATCTATTCCTCACAAATGGGTGCATCGTAGACACATCTATCATGCATTGGGAATATCTCCCATGAATTATAACTAATAAGTACGAGAAATGTCTCCAATGTACGATAGGATGTGCGTGTGAGGAGAACCCAAATTGATGATTAGGACTCGAGTTAACAAGAAAAATGGTTTTATAAATGAGACCGATTGTGCTCCTCACATAGGGCACATCCTACCATGCATTGAAAACATCTCCGTACTTATAATTTTGAGAGAATGACCAGCTCAAATCAGAATTTATAGCCCCAAAGTATAGGGAGAATGCAGGATGTGATTTATAGGGGAGAGAGGGCTAGTAGTAGGGGAGGCTGTAATTCAGAATTCTTCATCGTCTGTATCTGTGCGAAGATGTTCTCAATGCACGGTGGACGTGCATGTGACACGCACAAGTGAGGAGCATATCCCTTTCCTTTATAAATAGGCCCCAAAGTGTCACTACCCCCTAATTTACTCTAATAATTATTACAACCGTTATTTGGACAATTCTATGAGCACAATCTAATTGGCATCTCTACGTGTTAATCATTCATTAGCTCAAAACTTTTCAGCCAACCAGAAATAAACACGTGTACACGTTCTTGCCTTACTCCGTGAGAGCGCGCTCGTTGAATCATCACTGGTTTACAAAACCGGGGACCAAGGGCGCGATCTATCATGATTCCAGTCATTTTCCCTATATATTTTTAAAAATTTTAAAAATAAATAAATAACCAAAACATCCAGAAAAAGTCGATGGATTCATCCTGAGAGCGCTCAGCATCCACACAAACATCTTTCCAGGTCAGCAAGGCTGCCAACGGTCTTGATTTGAGTCATTTGACATTACTCCCGTGGATTTTACTCATCATTACATAGGAATTAATAAATCCCCACAAATTAAAAAAATAATTAATAAATATAAATAAAAAGGAAAAAGAAAGAAAAAGAAATTCGCTTTTTCAAAAAAAAAAGCAATTTTTCTTCTTCTTCTTCTTCTTCTTTCATGTCTCTAAACTCTCTACCGTTGTATCTATATATTCTCTCGCCACTTCTCCGCCAGATTCTGGCGATCAAACCCTAAGCCTGACCTTCTCCGGCTGCCAGAAAGGATGGACGAATCATGGAGGATGAGAATGGGGTTCAACGTGCCGAGGAGAAGATCCACGGAGGAGACTTCAGCTGATCGATTGAGACGAAGCTACTCTGGTATTGGTAATTCTCACTTCGACACCCTTGACCCCGAGGATTTCAACGATGTCTTTGGAGGTCCCCCCAGAACTATCTTTTCCCGCCAGTTTTCTGGAAGTTTCTCAAACAGAGTGGATTCTTTCTATGAGGAGATCTTCCAGTCGCCAGAGTTTGTAACTCCGGCTAACAGGGGCCGGAACTTGCCGGTCTTCAGGATCCCGACTTCTCGTCGGGGTACTGGTGGAGCTGGAGTTGGAGCTTCCCGGCGAACTGACGGTTTCTACGATGATATATTCGGATCCGACGAGGATCGGAGGCCGAGATCGCGGTCCAAGTCGAAACCGACCTCGAAATCGAAGTCGAAATCGAACTCTTCTTCGGTGTTGAGTTCGGAGGATTTGAGTCCTCTCCGTCCTTCCATTGCAGAGGATATCGTCTTCTCTTCCTTCGCGTCGAAGCTCAGGTACTTCACTACTACCGTTACTTCGTGCTCTCATCTTTTCTGCTAATATGACTTTCTCGCCCTTCCATTTCATTTCATTTACAGCACTTATATTCCTTAAACCAAAGGGTTAAATAGTAATTCCAGTCTCTGCAACCTGAAAAACCGCGGGAGTGGGACGCCATTGGGTGAACCGAATGACCATTTTACCCTGTGAGTTCCCCAAACGAAAATCCTTTTTTTTTAGGTACGCCTGGAGGACTTGGAATGGATTCTAAAATCCAAAATCCCAGAGTCCAAACTCTCAGGTTCCTAACCTCTCAAAAATCTAATACCTGATTCAAAGAGGAATCTAGATTATCGAATGCCATCCAAAAGGCCCCCATAAAAGATACAAGAGATTTGACTCTGTAACTGTCGAATTGGAAGTGTGTAAGCGGGTCCCCACCATTTATTCCAATCAGACGGTTATTGGGGGCTGTCTTACTCGAGGTCAGCAGCCCAAACCCTGATGGAGATTGGAGCCAAAGAAGAATCACCCTTCTGTGGATCATTAGATAAATTTAAGCAGATTTAATGTTTGGCTGTAATTTTAGATAGACAAGGCTTGCTCTAAGGCTAAAATGAATAGTGCAAATTATTGGTAAATCAAGATCATTCAATAAGTGGGCCCATACAGAACATCCAATCAAACCACAGTGAGATTACACGGGAAACTGAGCTACAACAACCAACCGGGTCACTGGCTGTGAATGCTGAAAGCTGACTCCCAAATCCCAATTGTATTTGTTCATGAGATACTACTGCTCAGATGGTTTATGGTTCAAATTCCTCAGAGTTTAGATTACCAAGAAATGAAGAAAAGATGCTTGGTTGATTTGGTCTTAATGAGGAAAAACAAAGAGCATAAAAACAAATGGTTTGCCACATGTATTTAGGCTTATTTGTATCAGCCTCTTGTGTTCTGGCTTTTTGTATTTATCCTGTATATTACCTAAGATTCTTTATTTGAATGCAACTCAATTGAAGAAACACCAAACACCTGTTAATGTCACTGAACTGAACAAGGGTCAGTTGATCTTAAGATACTTATAATTCACTCTGTTCCTGTATCATATCCAGATCCACCCAAAGAACTACTTTGTAAGTATTCTGTAACAGAATTATCTAAATCCCGTTATGTATTCTTTTAAATAGTCTCATTTTGGATGTTTCCTTTGATACAGAAGAAGCTATGACAAAACTTGGTGTGTATTGTCCAAATCCTTTTTGCAATGGGTGTGGGTTTGCTAGATGAGTCAGATGTCGACAACCCAAAATTCTTCCATGTGGGATTTTTAATGGAATCCCAAAAAGGATCCATGTGTCTGTCATTATCACTATCTAATTATGTGGCTAGTTTTAGTCTGAGGCCCTTTGCCATGGGACAAGAGAAAGACCCTTTAGGCTGTGTTTGGTTGCAGTGCAATTTTATTTGCACTAGTACAAATGCATGGGAGTGCAAATTCTCACTTAATTTTGTTTTGGATTTTACTCTATTCTGCTTCATATCTTAATTTACTTTACTTGTACTGCAACCAAACAAAATAAGTTAAAATTTGAAACATAAATAGGCCAGAATTTCCATTTAAATCATTTGCACTGTCATGGTTTTGCATCAGTGCAAATTTATTTGCATTGCAACCAAACACAGCCTTACTTACAAATTTTGATACTCCCAAACATAGACAATTAATTGGGGAATGGTGTCACATGAATCTGATGTTAATCTCTTTAACTAAATGACCAATCCATAGTCTCTGCTATCACCCTGCAGGCCAGATCTTTGAAATAGAGGAATTTGGTTGGCAAAGTGGTCTAGATGATCCATTTAGAGAATGATTTCTACAGTGTCAGTGTCTTTGGACTATCAGGAGGCTCCCATGACTGGCTACATCTAGCATGTATATTTAGAAAGATCAATTCAGCCACTGGATTAATGCAATCTACCAGAATGCCCGTACCAAAAATAGAAGTATCAAGATGACTTTTATACACACAGTAGAAACAAACAGTTTTTTATCATATTTTAAGCTGATTTTTTACCTCATTGATCTCCATGGAAGAACCCATTTAATTATGTGGCTAGATCTTGTTAATTTGGAGGCACCTTGCAAGTTAGAGAGAGACAGCTCTCTCTCTTTCTCTCTAACATACACACAGACACACCCTACTCTTGATCAGTCCATGTCCTGTATTGAATCTTTTAATTTATGTTAAATTAAGCCAATAAGAAGTTACACTTTCCCATATAAGAATGTATCATAATAGATACTTTAATTATTTTTATTACTTTAATAATTATTGCATTGTATAAGTATTTTCAACTAAGAGCTCATGCCTTCTATGACTATGGCCATAGCAAATTATGTCACCACCCAACAAACCACAGAAACTATCCCCATTTGTTTTAAATTCAAAAAATTGGGTATCTGCTTTTTGATGAAATTGCTAGTATGTCTGTGTTTCATTGGGCAATTTCCAGATTTTTTGGTGATCATGGTCTCTGCTGTTGTGAACTCTCTTATTAATAGATAATTTTCTTTTCTTGACATCAAGAAAAAGGGTGCAAAGATTTATGGCAAATGGAGGGGGGTAAACAGAAACTCCCAAGACATGGAAGGATAAATAGAAATATGCCAAACATAAAGGTGAAACTGCAAGAAAAGTATCCCAAAAAATTTCACAAAATGTTTAATAAAATGCAGACACAAGGATGTCTGTAAAAATGGTTACTACTAGAATATTCAGAAATTCAAATCGCTTTTGATTTTTTTTAGTACATTTAAAAATGCAAATTAAACAACTTAATGGCAAGTCATGTTAATTAGATAGAATACAATGAATACAAAAATATATTTTAAAAAAAATCCTATCTGAATAATTATCTTGAGTATTTATTTTAACATTTTAAGCCTCCTATAATTATAAATAATAATAATGGAAGTAAATAAGTGATTTATAAGCAAGTCAGATCAGTCAAGGCTTCTGATTAATTCTTCAAAGTTACCAATAACAATGTTGAGTCAGGGGAATTGTTTTACAAGGAACTCAGCCAACCGCAAGTGGATTGGGATTCAGAAGGAGAAAGCGATTCAAATAATATGCTCACAAGTAACCAATCATCAAGACCTAATTACTAATTACTCCATCAATGTCAGGCCAATCAATGTCCGTTGTCAACGAAATTCACCTTCAGCCATGACCGAGGAGCAACAAAAAAAACCTGGGACATCAGCTACTCCAAGCACTCACCTTTCATACACGGATTTCCAGTATACAGAACAAGATTTCACTGACACTTTGAAGAGCTCAAACTTTGGATTCTCACGACGGGTTTCATCCCCAGAAACAATTGTTAGTGTTGAACCCAAGTCATATCAGAGCATCAAGGTCTCGGTGGATGATCTAGAGACTGATTCTCCCTCTTCTGTAGTGTCTTCACTTTGTCAAGGTCCAGATGCTGAAGCCAGAATTCAAGGTAAGTTGTTTCAAGATGAAGTGGAGCATGAAGATGAAGAAATCGTGAGCTCATATGTTATTGAAATCACTTCTGACAAAAGGGAAGGGACTGGTGATTCAGTAGCAATAGATGAAGCAATTGCATGGGCGAAAGAGAAGTTTTTCAGTCAAAGAACAGAGGATTCAGAAGGTGGCAATCGGCAAGAGAATTTTGGACACAAAGAGAGAGGGTCATCTGTTGAAAGGGGGGGTAATATCTCTAATATATTCAATTTAAAATTCCAAGCAAGGGTTGTAAAGACCTTTCTTACACTCCCTATCCCTCTCCTTTTGACAGGAAGGAGGAATTCACTTGAATGTTTGGATCAGCAAATGGATGGAAATGAAAGAATACAACCACTTGCGGTAAGTTGTCTGATTATTTTGGAAAGGAAAAATATATATATATATATATTTTAACTATGAATAATTGGATCAAAGCAGAACAGGTAAAGCTGTGCTAGTGACAGTAATACTTAGAGAGGGCACATCAAACATCCTTAACTCAAAATTGATTTTGTCCTCCCTAGGTTAAACCATTGGAATGGAACTCTTTGTAGCCTGTGCTGTGCGGGAATCACAATATGGTTTCCCATTACCTGTCAAGTGTCAACCAAACACCATTGTTTTGACTAATATGATTTGTAACTATTGATAAAAAAAACATGATTTGTAACTTTCATATTTTTCCTCGTGATACTAATGCCATGACTTTTAAGACAAAAGAAATGGTACATTGTGCTTATTTTGTTCTAGTTGTTTACAGAGTGAGGAAGAACCAACTAAATGGACAGAATCAGGAGAGAATCAGCAATTCCAAAATGATGTAAGATTCTCCTGAACATTAGATTACATATGTGTTCTTACTTGTGTCTATTTCTATGTGTGTGATTTTAGAAAAACTAATGATCGCAAAGCTTGTTAATAGTGCTTAAAGCCAAACTTTTCATACTATACTAGTATTGTTGTATCAGTTCTAGTAACATCACAATGAAAATGCCCACAAGAACACTTGGAATCAGTCAAAGCAACATTTTTGGCGGAGACGTGTTAAGTCATGTGTAACATAATTGAAATTTATTTTTGATCATGTTAACCTTTTACAAGAAACACCAAATAAATTGATCACTGTTTTGTCTTCATTGCATTTCAAATGAACTTAAACAGACGGAGATGGAGCAGTTGGAGGAAGAAGTAAGGCTATGGGCAGCAGGCAAGGAAGGAAACATTCGTTTACTGCTCTCAACACTGCATCATGTAATACATAATGTTTCTAATAATTCTTTCTGTGAATCTGTTAAGATCTCATGTAGAGTTATATTAACAAGTTGATTGGCTTCAAATTCAGATTCTATGGCCCAATAGTGGATGGCAAGTAATCCCACTAATTGAGCTGAGAGATGCCTCACAAGTAAAGAAGGCATACCAGAAAGTAAGGTTGTGTCTTCACCCAGACAAATTGCAACAAAGAGGTATAACATTCCCACAGAAATATGTTGCAGAGAAGGCATTTGCCATCCTCCAGGTACCTTCTAGCTCTGATTATAGAAAAAGAGCAAAGCATGGGCAAAATTCTTTTCAAGTATCAAGTGAAACTGTAGTTCATCTTTTGTGTTAACTATATGTAATTTAAGCATGTCTCAGCTGATGATGATATTTGTTGTGATTGTAGGATGCATGGACTTCATTCATCTCCCAGGATGTCTCGTTTGGATAGGCAAGGCTTACAAGTGATCTGAGTCTTCTTTCTTTTGTTTAAAAATGGTCAAGGACTCGAGCATAAAAGCTGACTCCTGGACTACAGGCTCTTTCAGTGGTCATGCTAAAATATGGAGTCCCACTAACCATTTATGTGCTCAAGTGCCTTGCGTTGTGCCTGATGGTTTTGTGGGGAACCTACCTTCTCCTCTACCTGATGAGTATATATTAGGACGTGATGATGAGATTTCAATGAAGAGATTGGTTGTAATAGAAATGCATTGGACACTGCAGCAGTATTCAAATATATGTTCTTTCTTTTTGGGTAGTTTATCTTCTAGTGTTCAGAGATAGTTTGAATATTACCTTTGAAATAGAATGCACCTTTGGAATAATCTTTTTTCCCCCAAAGAGACTACCGATTTTCATTAGGTTCACCATCGAACAGAATCAACAGAACAGAATGGAATATGTAATTGAAAAGTTCCAACTATCCCAGAGCCACACAAACAAGGAATTCTTTCTATCATCTTGGACACAATGTATCAGATAGCAAGCGCAGAAGGTGCATTCCAGGTCCCTATCCACCCACACATCCCTGTGGCCCCTACCGGCTCACCCACCTCTGAAACTTCATGTGTGGGTGGTCCAAAGCATCCTTTGATTAATAGCTTTCTCAAGTTTGGAGGGCATTCTCAACCTTGAGCTTTGCTTGGTGCTAACTATCTTTGACACTTTGAAACCAAAAATTGGTGGCAAAAGAAACTAATAGGATACAAACACTTATTATCAAACAAAAGGAAAACAATACCAGAGACCCCCTTTTCTGAATCCTCTGTAAAGAAGCATTATCTCCGAGGTTCACACTTGGCATAAAGAAGCATTAAGATGTAACCCTTATGTATTTATACCATATGTCTAGCCATTTGAGCCTTAGGATCTGTTTGGTTCGTAGTTGGAATTGAAATTGGAATGGTCTATCCATCATGCCTGTTTGGTTTAAAAGTGAATTGGAATCAGTTGGAATAGATTTTTATTCCCAAGGGAGGGGGAGGGAATGGCCATTCCCTCAAATGGGGGAATGCCATTCAGCCAGGAATAGGAATCTGATTCCACCCAATTGGAATTGAAATGGCCCATTCCAATTTCGATTCCATGTCCCATGAACCAAACAGACCGTTAGATTCTTATGTATTTGCACTATACTTCAGTCATTGAGCCTTAGATCGAGATGTTTTGATCACGTGCATAGAAGACCATTTACAACACATGTTAGAAAACAGTGGACTATTACATGTTGAACGGACTAGAAGAGTTAGGAGAAGATTGAGAAGGACTTGGGTGAAAACAAAAAAATGTGATTTAAGCATCCATAACTTAACAATGAATATGGCACCGAACAGAATGGAGTGACAAAACAGGATTCATGTAGCTGACCCCATATGGTTGGGACAAGACTTAGATGTTGATGATGGTGATTTTCAAGTGTTATTGATATATTCTTTTAGGATTTGAATATGAAAATGTGGCTATGAGCATCTTAGTTTTTTTAGCATATTCATGCATTTCCAAAGCATATCCTGATATATCTATTAAAATTGTCTTTTGGATACTCTATAATCTATATATGACACTATACTTTTAACATTGACCTAAATCAACCAGGTGTCTTCTATTATCAAGTTGGTACAGCTACAGCTGCTTAGCATTACTGAGTCCATAAATCCCCTAAAGAAACTACCCATGTGTAGCCTACAACTCCTATAGGTCACATCTCCTAGAAGGCCACCATAGGCCCAATGACAAGGGACTATACCATTAAACTTTGAGTACTCCAAATGAAGTCCCTGGATTACCAATTTCAAATCAGCCCCTAACAAGACTGCGCCCCACAACGTCCCACAGCACATCCTGGCCCGTGTATTAGGAACATTTCCCTATGAAATGATGATGTCATCATTTGGAGATGTTCTCAAAACACAGTGGGGATTGTTGTGGGGCGCAATCTGGTGGGAGGCTGATTTGATCTCAGGATTACCCCACGAGAGTTTCTTAACTACAATGTTATTCTCACCACCAATGGTGGGAGGGGAGCAATGTGCTCAGATTCAGACCAAACATAATCAATTCACTTGAACAAAAATACAAAAGAACTAAAAGGTAAAATGTTTCAAAATATCTTTTAAAACTATTTTACATAAAAAAAAGCCGTTATTATCCCATGTTAGTTTCAGTTATCGGGGGGTACTGGGACAGGTGGACTGAGGGCAGTCCTAATCTAATAATAAATATTAGAGGTTACAAAATCTATTAACATGACAAACATCTACTGTGACCATCCCTTGCCAACCTCCAATGAAATGTGACGAGTCCATGATGGTTATAAATTCATAATATCAAATGAAATGTATTTTATTTTTTAATTTCCATTGCTCACGTCTTCATATTTCATTGGGGGATTGCAGGAGTGCTGTGACCACAGTTGCAGCAGATGTAAATTCTATTAACACATGTTTTTTTCATAATTTTGACCAAGTCAAAACGCAAGCCAAAAACCATTTTGGCTGCTGATCCTTGGTTCTGACAGAGGAAGGTTGGTTTGTTGCCGGAAAGAGTACTGTTCTTCGGATCAGGTCAAGAGGTAATATTTGCACTCTCTATCTTTAATAGACAATGCTACTGGAGCATGTCATATAGCTTACATTTTTAAACAGAATTAGTGCTTTCCTTAATCTTTGCATGTTGTCAAAGGTGTAATTCCGGTTGGCCCGGCTATTACACTGTTTTAGCTATTTACATATTGTCTTAGAGTACCCAAATCTTCTGACAATTGATTAAACATTAACATTCATTAACGTTCCGTCACACTCCACTCCGTACACATGTGAACATTAAATAACCTATAAAATTTTTTTAATGCCCGCTGTGAATTAAAACTTTGCAAACTGAACTGAACCCGAGCTTCCGATTAGAGTGAGCCTAGATGAGATTCCAAGATCTTCCAATGGAAATGGTGTTGCCAAAGACCATAAGATAATCTTCCAACAGCTCAGGGACGACGAACATCATGTCCTCGTTCCAGAACGGGTTTGAAAGGCTTCGGTTCGGTGTAGCGTGAGAAGTTCTGGTACTCAGCACCTGGTTTCCTACTTGAACGAATAATCAAGTTGGAATCTCTGCGCTGAAACAACCTCCTACCTGTGCAAACTCCCTGCCATTTATCAATGTGAATTATGGGCAAATCGCCGACAACCTTCCCCCACCAGCGGCGACGGAAAAACTGCTCCAATCCACATAGACCGGAAAAGTCACGCTGTACGGCGTCTATCATCAAAGCCCTGGCCAACCCCGGAATTAGCATCACCATTGACGCAGCGAACGGTGACATACCCCCATTATATCCACTCTAACCTTGCTACACCGCCATCGGATCCGCTCCGTGGGTGCTTGTTCTCCTTCCCTGTGAATTTACTATGCTTCCTTCCTTGGAGAGCTTATCTCACTAAAGAACTTTGAAGGAGTCGATTTAGGGCTTTTCTTCGCTTGTACTGAAATGAGCTTTATCGGAGAAAACCGATGGAACAGTTGTAAAACCAATCGCCGTCACATCTCCTTTGCTCAACTCTAAACCTTGACAATGTTGAAGGGATTGAGAGAGAACGAAGGGGAAGAAGAGAGAGAGAGAGAGAGAGAGAGAGAGAGAGAGAGAGAGAGAGAATGAGAGAGGGACCAAAGGTAGAGGGGGTTATTGCCGCTGATGGTTCACTGAAACCATTAAGAAGAAGACGGTATAAAAGCTACTCATCTTTCTTCCTTCCTTCACGTCTCTATTAAGAACAAGACATAGAGAGATTAAGAACGGCCCTAAGAGAAGTCTCGTTGTGTTCCTGGTTTTGTTTTCGATATGTCGCTGCTTTCTGATCTTGTCAACATGAACCTCTCCGACTCGACGGAGAAGGTCATTGCAAAATACATACGGTGAGCTTTTCTTTTCTTTTTTTTCTCCCCTTTGTTTTGTCATTCTGGGTGTATCAGAGACCCTCTCTACATGTTTGATGGGTTCCCAATTCGATTTTGGAAGAGGATCCCAAACTTCAAATCGTCGCTACTACTTCGTCTCCTCCTGCTTCATGTGTTGTAGTTTCTATGGCTTTGCCAATTTAAAATCCATTCTCTGACAACTTGCTTAGATTCTGCTATACTCTGATAGCCTGCTTAATGCTTAGATTTTGCTTTACTCCGACAGCCTGCTATACCCCACATGGTCACACCAAACTTGATCACTCCTTCTTGGCTTCAATCTTCCTCTCATTCAGAAAAAGCAAAACAATACAATCAGATTTACTTTTGTTCTTGCTCTCTGATATACACAGAAAGACCGACGAAGCATTGTGAAAATTTGAAGCAAATAATGGGTAAAATAATCGTTTTCATCCTTTTGCAAATGAATTTAATGGCAAGGAGGTTTTAAACAATTGTCAGAAAAACGCAATATGTAAATAGTAAGAATAGAGTTACTCAATTAAATAAACCATAATAATAATTTGAAAAATTTATCCTTTAAATTTTAACAAAATCTCAATCAAGCCTACCCAAATTATGCCCTTAATCGTCATTGTCACCAGAAGTTTGGAATGCTCACTTGCCCTAATTGCATGTCTTCACAATAGTGTTTTTTACTTAATTTTTATAGATTATATGGTGCATGTGCCTAGGCCCAACGAAAGGCTTGAAAAACCCAACCCAAAACCTAAGATTGAGTTGGGCTAGGTTCAGTTCTTTTTTTTTTCGCATTTCCTAGTATTCACATAAAATGTATGGCCAACATTGATATTTATTGAAGAACCATTCAGCCTAAAATCTTAGGCTGTCAGGTGAGATGCTTTAATAGGTTTTTATTCTCTAAGATGTCCTCTCATGTAAAAGCCTACTAGACTTGAGGCATGGACAAGCACAGGACTATGCATGCTTTGTGCTGAAATTTAATTAATTATAATAGAGGCGGTAAAGATTGAATAATAGACCACTTGGTCAAACATGCTCTAATACCATGTCAAATAACCGTTCAATTTAATTGAGTTGTTAGGTAAGGGCCCTAAATAGGTTTTATTCTCCAACAGTATTCCTAGAAAATGTGTCCCTATAAGTAGATGAATTAAAAAACTATGTTAAAGGAGTTTTCTAATCTTAAGCCTTTCATTTTTTTTTTCATTTCCTTCTTTGTTGTTTCTTTCGTTTTCCTTCATGGTTCTTTGGTTAGGTTGGTACTCTTCAAGGGACATTAGCTCTAACATGTTGCTTTACAAGCTTCCTTCTTAATTTGCCCTCTAGTAGTGGATAATTTGGAGTTTTTAGTATTTGATCTCTTTGGAGCTGACGAGTATCAAAGGAAAGAAGAAAAAAATGTGTCTTTTGATGAATATCTCTCACAATAGGAGAGATTAAATATTGAGTATCTTTAGTGACAATCAAATAGTACTACTATATAATCAAAACACAGATATAGTGACATTATTGTCGCTCAATATATAGACTATGACTACAATAATTAATCCACATGCATATTTACAATTACCAACACAATCTTATTGTCAATTGACGTGTAAATAAGATCTATATGAATTAATAATAATCACCATATTATTGATTTGCTTCATGTTGAATATATATATATATATGCCATATAACACAAAAACTATATTTAAATTTTTATATTTATATTTTAGTTTAAATGTATTAAAAAAGTAGTAATAATAATCAAATATCCTTAAATATTGTTTGCATGTTAATTTTGCTTTAATATGCAACAGATTATATGAAAAAGGAATAATATACATTAACTAAAAATCATATAAATAAATATAGATGTTTATATAGCAATAAAATATTTATATAATCTTTTACCTAAGTAATTTTCAATTGCACAAGATCTTTCAAGGTTTTAATGTGTCTATATGCTTTTATTAGTGATGTTAATAGGTTGAATACAAACTTAATGCACACTTCTACCCATCCTACTCCTAATGGCTCTCCACATACAATTTTAGTAGGACCATCGTTTGATAAAACACCATAAGCCACAATTCTATTAACTTCTACAACTTCAATTTAAATTGTTTTTGATAAAATAAGTGATTTCAAAATAGAAAATTGTCTAAAAATACCCCTAAGTTTTAGGAAATTGACTAACTCTACGCTTATTGTTTATATATTGTCTTATTACCCCTAAGTTTTCTAATAATTGACTAAATCCTCCCTTGTTGTTAGCATCTATTAATGTTTTGTCACAATCCATGCACATGTGGTCAATTTTTTAAAACCCAATATGTCCCTTTTCTGGTCAATTTTTCCCTCTATTATTATTCAAATTTTCAAAATGAAATTTAGGGCCTATTTTTTCCTCTTAACTCTTTTTTCTTAAGAGGAAACTTATTACTTTAAGAGGAAAATAGGTGTTCGTTTCTTCTTATCTCTTAAAGAGGAATCTTACAACTTTTTGCTTTCCAATAATGCCCCCAAAACACAAACAAAATTTCTCATGTATGCAAAGTTAAAATTGACATTTAAGAATTTTCAGAATTCATAATTAAGAATAACATTCTTTACATTCAGAGTTTAGAGAAAAGAAAAGTTCACCAATACCAATATACCTCTTAATGTAATTATTGCACTTTCAAATGTCAAACGTCAGAGTAAACGAACAAGCCCTTAACATCCTTACTCAATGATGGTTGTGACAAGGAAGAGAATAAGTCTAGACTCCTTAGAATTAGCGGTATCAGTGTGTCCTTTCCCTTCCCCGTGGAGTCCATTGTCATTGATTTGTAGAGACACATAAAATTGCAACAGAGAAAGAATTATAGATCAATAAAAGAAAGAAAAATTGGACAAGTTGGATTCATTGGATTTCATCTAAAACAAAAATCTGATAACAAATCAAAATTCTCACGAGTAATAATAAGGAAGTCAAAGATATATTAACCCGTGTCAAAAATTAGTGGAGGTTTTAGTTCATGATCTGCAATGAGTGTTCTTGAAAAAGCAAGTTTCTTTAGGAGATTAGTGGATCTGCACATTCCCCAACATTTCCTTTAAACAAAAAACCAGATCATTAAGCTTGGGTCTTCTCTCTCTTTCTCTCTCTATAACTATATGTAGGGCAGCAAGTCGGGCTGGGTTAGGTTGGGTTGAGGCCAACCCTAGCCCAACCCTAAGTTATCCCTAACCCAACTCGACCTACCCAACCCTTACCTTAACCCTAACTAAATTTCTTCAATCCTAACCCATTCCAACCCAACCCAAAGTCAACTTCAGGTTGGGCCCAACTCAACCTTCTTCCCATCTCTTAAAATCTTGTAGAACTTCTAAATCTTAGATTTTCACTCAACTTTCATTACATATATAAATCCTATGTTTTGTTAATATTTGTTTGTTGATGTTTTTATTGGTTCTTTTATGGTCAACAAGCTATGGGTGGCAAACAATAGAGAGGAGATAAAGAATAAAATATTTAGAAAACATAAAATATGTTATCAAGGTTTTAGTATTTCCAAGATTAAGTGAAGTGATTATTTTAAATGAAATAAATGATAGTATGTGGTAGTGGCTATACAACTATCATGCATCTAAACAAATCAATGTATGATCATATATATAGCATATATACTATAGAGTCAAGTTGCCCAAGGGGTCAACCTTAACCCAACCTGAAGAAAAGTCAGGTTCATAAATTTCAACCCTAACCCTAACCTGAGCATCAACCCAAGGGTTGGGTTGGGTTCGAGCTAACCCCGCCTAAGTTTCAGCCTTAACTATATGAGGAAAATACACACATCCAATTTTATGCCTCTAGCTCTAAAACTTACTTTTCAAGGATAATTAGTGCCATGAAAGGTACAAATCCTCTAATCTCTTAAAGAAACTTTCTTTTCAAGAGCACTCATTGTAGATCATAAACTAAAACCTTCACCAATTTCTAACCAGGGTTAACATATCTTTGAATTCTAAATTGTTACACATGAGAATTTGATTTGTTATCAAATTTCATGACAACAATTGCTTAGAGGATACATGTAAATGAAGGGCATACTTGATACCAACTCTTTCATTGAGGCATTGAAGTAGTGATGTAGCTTTCAACCTGGAGGCTGAACATTTTTTGCCTCTGTGGTGCAAGTCATCAGTTCAACATCTGGGTCAAACTAGTCAGACTGTGCCACATCAGTAATACATACATATATATATATATATATATATATATATATATATATATATATGTGTGTGTGTGTGTGTGTGTGTGTGTGTGTGTGTGGGTATGTATAAACATGCATTTTATCAATAAATAATATATAATTATGTTCTACATGTAAAATATATATATATATATATATATTATTTTATACTTGATTTATGTTTTTTAATTTAATTTTAATTTTTTATTTATAAAAATATTAAAAATTGTAAATTGAGACCAAAAAATGGATTTTTTGGTGAAAATAGTAGGATAAGGCACTGATGGATGCATAGATCTTGAAAAGTCACCCAAAATAAAAAATCACCTCAATCGAACCTCAAATCGCTAAGTTATGACCTCCCGATGTTTTCATACACATTTAGTGTGCAACCCGTGGCCTGGTCATTGGGCTGAACTAGTCAATGGTCCAATTGTTTGGGTTTGGTGGTTTTTGGCGAAGTCAACAATTTTTTACTATCCATTGAGTTTTACTAAATCCAAACCCAAAATCTTGATTGGATGACAATTTGAGCAGTTCAACTAGCCAGGTCAATGACAGGTTGAAAATACTAATCTCAACTACTAAACCTATCTATGAATTTCAACAATGTGTCAAATGTTTCATTTTGAAAATTTAAAGAATAATGATGGGTACAATAGTCTTTTTTCATCTTTCTGTTAATAGATGCTAACAACAGGGGGGATTTAGTCAATTGTCAAGAAACTTAGGAATATTTTAAGACAATATGTAAATAGTAGGGGTAGAGTTAGTCAATTTCCTAGAACTTATGGGTACTTTAAGAAAATTTTCCATAACAAGAATTGATTAATAAGTAAAGATAAATAGATGAATTATAAAAAGAATAATAAAAACTTATAAATTTAATTTTAATTATCAGATATATCTCTTTTAGTTATATTGTTCCATTCACACAAGATGTAATGGCAAACATAATCGAAGGACTAGTCATATGAACTTAGTTATATTAATCATGACTGCATCTTGTATAAGTTTATTTATAAAAAATTAGTTAGGGGTCACTTACAAACAACAAGACTTTCTCATTAAACCACATAAAATAAAACTTGATTTTACAATAACCTTACTCCTTCACATAACCCTATAATTATAATTTAGCCCATCACTTCATTTTCCAAGTTACAACCAAACTGTTTATTAAAAGTGGCCCTCTACAACTATAAATTAGATTTTATGTCTAGTTTGGTTTGGGTTCTATAATTAAACATTTTAGTCTAGTCTAAACAATTCTGGAACCCTAGTTTTCTGATTTGATTTGAGATTTCTCCGAACCAGACTAGACCATGAACACTTCTATTTATCATACTAGTGGGGACCCATGCAATGCATGGGCTTTGTTTAGCGAAAGCTAAACAATCGAAATATATAAGAGTATACAATTGTTTTATATTTTAACTTTTAAATAATTAATAATTATTTATATTATATATACTACTTTTAAGAACTTTTTATAATACAAAAATAACATTAATTAATTTCAGCTAGGGTTGTTCATCAAACTGATGAAATTGATCAACTTGAACCGGCTCGAACCAAGTTGGTTGGTTTTATAGTATTTTCTGATCGACTTTGGTTTAGCAATTTCCCAACCCAACCAGGTTAGGTCAGTTTCGTTTTGGCAATTTGTAAATTGACCAAAACCGAATCGACTCGACCATAGATATATATTTATATTTTATATTTTACATATAATTTTTTAATACGAGAAAGTAGGAAATTCCCATATTTCTTAGTCTAAAATATTTTATATTATAAATTTAATTTTTTAATAATACCATAGTAAAATTTTAATTTAAATTTAATTTTTAAATTCAAATTATTAATTTAAATCTTTTGAACCAACCCATCAAACCAAAAATCAACCTACACCAATATAACCCGAGTTGGCCAATTTTCACTAATGGTAAGTCAGTTTTGAGTGGCCAACTCCCTAACCTGACTAGGTCAATTTGGTTGGCCAAATAGTCTACAACTGAACTGAACCAACCCGTGAACACTCCTAATTTCAACTAAATTAATAGTCTAATCTCTAATAAATAACAATAGTTTAATCTCCAATAATTATTTGAAATTGATAGTGAAAATACACATTTATTAAAAATAAATTTACCATGAAAATACAATAAATAACTAACAAAAATACAATAAATACTAAAAATATATTAAATTATTCAATAAATAGTGTAATCTGTAATAAATATTCATCAATAAATTATAACAAAAATAAAATAAATATAATAAGTGCAATAAATTAAATATAAAAAGTTAAATAATAGTAGTTTAATCTCCAAAAATTATTGAAAATTTTCTATTAAATAAAAAAAATATTTATACATAATTATTGAAAATATATTTATAAAAAATGCAATAAATAATTACTAAAAATACAATAAATATTAATTTTAGTATATATATACTATATATATATATACATATAGATTAATATTTTGAAAGTTATTTCTAGAATTATTAATTGATATAAGTGAATTTAGTTATTTAAATAATATCATTATTTAAATTTTAAAATATTAATTATTTATTGGATTTAGTAATCCGTAAAATTATTATTTATACTATTATTACATAATTTCGTTATGTTAGCTATTTAAAATTTAGTTATGTTGAATATTTTGCTATTTAATATGTTTAGTTGTTTAAATATTTAAATAATATATAAAATGTTTAATTTTTTTTGTTATTTGAGTTGTGTTTATTTAAAAATTATTATGTAATATTCAATATGCTGTTATATAATTATTTAGATATTTTTCATATTTTGTTATTTAAGATATTTATTTATTGAAATATTTAAATAATATTTTATTTTTTAATGTTAAATTTTATTCTTTAAATAATATTTAAATTGAATTATCCATAAATTTTTTATATTGTTAGTACATAATTTAGTGATAAATTTTGTAAAAATATAAAATTATTAATAATATGAATATTATTCAATCTATTATAATTATATTTTGTATTTTTAATAAATATTTTAATGTTATTATATAATTTCGTTTTAATATTTAAATAATTCTTAAATTTTTTAATTCAAAATTTCTTAAGGCTGTATTTGGTTTGAAAGAAAAAGTCGGGAAAGGAAGGAAACGGTAAGGAAACCTATACTAGCTTTGGAAAGTTTCCCTACCTTTTCCTTTAAATCAAACATAACCTTAGATAGATATAGATAAAAACTAGAGGAGAGGTTAAATAGGAATTAGAGATAATTTGGGAGAAAGTGGGGGATAGTGGTTCCACTTGGCTGGACTTTAGAAAAGCAAATCCCTCTATTGGTTGTTAGAGATAATTTAGCCTCTATTATTTTATTATTGATTTAATGAATAATTATATGAAATTAAAAAATACAAGTTAAAACAAATAAAAAATTAGGAACGGGTTTGGAACAAGAAAAGACATGATGACAGATACATCCTGTACTGAATCAGACTCGACCCATTTAACAGGTCTAGCAACAGCTGCTCCAACGAATTCGGATTTTGTCTTCCTTTATAGCGTGCATTGAGAATACCTCTCCAATGCAAGAATACAAGCACAAGGGCTGTGAAGCCTGTGAAGACGATTTTGTGATGAGAATTCTGATGAATTTTCCCCGGGTACCCGCGTTGCCCGGATACCGATTAACCGATAAATGAACTCGCCCGGGTAAGCGCGTTAAGGAATTCTGATGAATTTGTGATTATATCAATATCAATCATGTTTTAACTTTTAAAGGTTGCAAACTTGGATGTACGAGAATTTCGAACAAAAGAATTTGGATATATGAAAATTGAAAATAGCTAAAATAATATAAAGTTTTCTTTTGGACCGGAGAGTCGAGACTCATCCAATTTCCAAGTGATAGATTTATTGAAATAAAAAACTTCAACATTTTAGGTTCATTATTCATAAAACAAATCTTTACTCATTCTTCTAATAATGATAGAAGAATATTAACCGAACGAAGCCTTGATTCAATGTTTTATGGTCTGGAACTTGCCAGCTGGTGCAGTGGTGTGGCAAAATTCAAAAACGTGGAGCCATTTACAACCACACCCTCTCACAAGTCCAAACGAAATAGACCTCGCCGCCTACAAGGTACAAGCAGAGGTAGAAGACGGTGGAATGAAAGTAAATCAGGAAAAAAAAGAAAAAGAAAAGAAAACCTTATCGCCCTTATCACATAATAATTTGAAGAGAGAAGAAACAGCCACACAAGCAAGCTTTGCCACCACCAGAAGCACAAGCTAAATACTGATGAACTTCTCTTTCTCTCTCTTCCTCTGTCCCTGACTCTGCAATCAGAGGTTCCAGTGATTTCGCGCTGCCCAATCCAATTTGCAGAAAACCCATTTGTGACATCTCCGAGGTAAGATTTCTATCTCGAGAAACAGTTCACTTGCCGCTTCTGTATCTCGTGTATCTGTTGTCGACACTCCATTTCCTGTTTTGTTATTGAAACTAGAACTAGGGCTTCTGTTTGTTATAGGGGAATTGTAACCAGTGGATATCTATCAGGTGGCACTGTGGTCAAGGTTGATCTTTGTTTGCCATAAGGTTTAAAATTCATCCAAGTTTGGTTACGGTTAACAGTTCTGATTCTTTCAAGATCGAATTATAGATAAAATGCAATTCGGTAGGATATAGTTAGGAGGCTGCATTGTAGTTTAGTTATTGGGTACTGTTTTCTTGGGTTGATGCCGATTTTGGGCTCTCTGTAACAACCATGTCTGTTCTAGCTTCCCTTGTAAGTCTGGGAGGTGTGAGAGCTAGTTCTTTGACCAGTTACTTTGAAGGTAGTCCTTCATTACCTCGAAAAATTTCGATAGTTAAGGGGAGTAGTTTTGGTAATCCGATTGGTTGGCGCAGATGGAGCTGTGTGTATGTATGTAAATGCATGGTCACGACAGATTTGGTGGCGGAGCAAGGGAGCTCGGTTTCTTTAGAATCCACTTTCAGAGGGAGCAAAGATGAGGATGTGGATCTTATCCTCAAGCCTGCACCCAAGCCTGTTCTGAAAGCCAGGCCTAAAGCTGAATCGCTTCAAAGTATTAATGCACAGAATTCAATACCCTGGTCCCCAGCAAAACCCAGTAGGGATTCTGATGATGAGAAATCTGATGATACAGAGGAGAGAAGTAGGGTGATAGAATCACTTGGGGAAGTGTTGGAGAAGGCAGAGAAACTCGAAACCAAGAGTCCCGGAAAACTGGATACTGTGAATGAGAGTGGGGACCGTAATAAACCAGAACCTAGCAACCCGAGGACCAGTAGGCCAGTAAATTCCACAGGGAGTCGGAAAACTAAGACTTTGAAGAGTGTATGGCGGAAAGGGAATCCAGTGTCCAGTGTGCAGAAGGTTGTTAAGGAGTCTTCTAGGCCTCCCATGATTGAGAAAGTGGATAGGAATCTAGGGGATGCAGAGAAGGTAGAAGCTCAATCTCGTGCTCCATTAAGATCTCCTCAGCCACCCAAGCAAGTTCAACCAAAGTTGCAGGCAAAACCTGCTGTTGCTCCTCCTCCTGTAATCAAGAAGCCAGTTATCTTGAAGGATGTGGGGGCAGCTCCAAGGCCTCCAGTTACCGATGACAGTGCCCCTAGTCAAAAGACCAGAGAACGAAAGCCAATCTTGATTGACAAATTTGCACCAAAGAAACCTGTGGTTGATCCTGTAATTGCTCAAGCAGTTTTAGCCCCTACAAAACCAGCTAAGAGCCCTGCCTCAGGAAAGATTAAAGATGAGTATCGTAAGAAAACTGGTGCAGCTGGAGGGGTACGGAGACGTTTGGTTGATGAAACTGAGATTCCAGATGAGGAGACTTCAGAACTCAATGTCTCCATTCCTGGTGCAACAACTGCAAGGAAGGGGAGGAAATGGACCAAAGCAAGTCGTAAAGCAGCTAGGCTTCAGGCAGCAAAGGATGCAGCCCCTGTAAGAGTTGAAATTCTAGAGGTAGGAGAGGAAGGTATGCTGACAGAGGACTTGGCTTACAACTTAGCCATCAGTGAAGGTGAAATACTTGGGTATCTGTACTCAAAAGGGATTAAGCCCGATGGGGTGCAAACTTTGGACAAAGACATGGTGAAGATGATTTGTAAGGAGTATAATGTGGAAGTCATAGATGCTACACCTGTCAGGTTGGAAGAAAAGGCAAAAAAGAGGGAAATTTTGGATGAGGAAGACCTTGACAAACTGGAAGATAGACCTCCTGTTCTCACTATAATGGGTCATGTTGATCATGGAAAGGTATGGACATATATTTATCCATTTTTGGGTTTCTTTTTTTTTTTTTTTGGTTTGAAATGTGTTTCATTGATATCAGGATTTCACTAAAATGTTGTTTATGTTATCCACTTGGCAGACAACACTTTTGGATTATATTCGAAAAAGCAAGGTATATTTGAAACTTAACCATAATTCCTTTTCCTATTCCTTTTTTATGGTGGCACATATAATTGAGTATGCTGTCTATTGGCATCTTTCATTCATTGTTCTTGATAAGAAAATTTATACTTTGGGCATTATATAATTGCCTCCTAGAAGAGACAAACTGCCAAACTGGGCAAGCTAACCTACTTATATGATCTCACCATCAGGCTACCTGTGTTTCTTTGGACTATTTATCAACTTATTATTGACTATTCCAAAGAATGTAAAAGACTGCACACTTGGACTTCTAATAATCTAATCAATTTGAATTAGTACTACATGGTAGTTCAAATCGCTGTGTAATTCTCAAAATGGATATACCAATGTTATATTATGTGCTAAACATACTTTAGATGTGACTGGTATACTTTTCCAGGTAGTTACAACTGAAGCAGGTGGAATAACACAAGGAATTGGAGCATATAAGGTGCTTGTTCCTGTTGACGGCAAGTCTCAACCTTGTGTTTTCCTTGATACGCCTGGACATGAGGTAATCTCTTGAAGTCTCTTTTTTCCTTTAGATATTCCTTCTGTTGCAGTGCTGCTTTTGTTTGATTTCTCTGTTCCTTTGGGTTTTTTATTGTCACTGTCAGATCTTCAAATATTGAAGTAGTTTCTTTTTTCGGAAGCTTTAACATAGATTTTATTTATTTATTTATTTTATCTTGTCTTCATTTTCTTGTTTGTGTTCTTATTTAATCTTGTAGGCATTTGGTGCAATGAGAGCCCGCGGAGCAAGGGTGACAGACATTGCCATTATTGTGGTTGCTGCCGATGATGGAGTTCGCCCTCAAACAAATGAGGCCATAGCTCATGCTAAAGCAGCTGGGGTGCCAATTGTTATAGCTATAAATAAGGTGTGTCTGTTAAGTAGCAGGCTTTGTTGAATTGGTCTTTCAGAATTTCTGACTGCAATATCTTATTCTTATCTTATCTCTCCCTCTCTTCCAGATAGACAAGGATGGAGCTAATCCAGAAATAGTCATGCAAGAACTTTCATCAATTGGTTTATTGCCAGAAGATTGGGGTGGTGATACCCCAATGGTTCAGGTCTTTATTTCCCTAAGGATGAAATTTGTACTTGTATCTTTAACTATTCTTTTTAATACTTTATAAGAGAGCTTATAATGAATTTTATCCATCAGATCAGTGCCCTGAAAGGGGAGAATGTGGATGAATTGTTGGAAACGGTCATGCTTGTTGCAGAGGTAATATATTGCTTTTTGTCTTATTTAGTAGGACATGCTAATAAGTTTGGTATTGATATTTTATTGTAATAGAGAATAATCTTTCCCATAGTTGTAGCTGCTTCTATGAAATAGTTGTTGGTCTGAAATGTTATTCAAATATTGAAAGATTTTTGTCTTATTTAGTAGGACCTGCTAATAAGTTTGATATTGATATTTTCTTGCAATATAGAATAATCTTTCCCATAGTCATAGCTGCTTCTATGAAGTAGTTGTTAGTCCAAAATGTTATTCAAATATTGAAAGATTTTTCTACTATATATCATTCTTCTATTTTACTAAAAGATTCTTGCTGCTTATGTTGTTGTATTGATATTCCATTTTCTTTGGTTCTTATACATTTTAACAATCCTTTGTTTTGTATTTTAAGTTGCAAGAATTAAAGGCCAACCCTCACAGAAATGCAAAGGGAACTGCAATTGAAGCAGGCCTTCATAAATCAAAAGGACCTCTGGCAACATTCATTGTGCAGAATGGTACACTCAAAAGGGGGAATGTTGTAGTCTGTGGTGAGGCCTTTGGAAAGGTTAGTCACTAGTATTTTTGTAAAAATTAGTACTTATTTGAAGTTTTTTTCCCCTTTATCTTCTCTCTTATGATTAGATTGAAATGTTGCAGCTTGTTTTGATTAATTCTATTATTTATTGATGGATTTATCTGAATGGTGCCCTGGTTAGGTGCGGGGTTTATTTGATGACAGTGGAAATGGTGTTGATGAAGCTGGACCATCTATAGCTGTTCAGGTTTTGTAGTATATTTCCTTTTTATATTAACAGTACTTGAATAAGTTAAAAGGCAACTCCATCTATAAGCCTTTGTACATTTCCTTTTTGACCATTTGAACTTGTAACCCCTCTTTCTTTGGAAAAGCAGTTACATTCCCAAAAGTGCTACTCACAAATTTACCATCATTGATAAACAAGTTAAACGGAAAATAGTTTTGCTATTAATATAAAAAATTGATAGCCAGCTGAAGGATATAAGGATAATCATGCTGTGGCTAATTTGAGTGCTTACTTGTGCACCACTTTCTTTTCCTTCTGCCTAGCTAGTCATGGATGAAGTTGAGGCTGCTTTGGAGTTATGCATGAGAAATGCATATATGATGTTCCAGATTATTATTATTTTTTCTTTGAAGAAAGAACCTTATGGGAGCATTACTATTATGAGATCAGTACACGTTTGATGCTTATCTTTCATTACTTGAAACCTAACTATTACTTTCCACAATAAAAAATAATAAGTTAATAAATAAAAGAGAAATAAGAAGTGAGAAACTTCCATTATATTGTTTGGATGATTTATTCATATCTTTTCTTCTATCTGTTTTTTGAACTGACTCCTAAAAATTTATTGGACACCATTTATTGCCACAGGTCATTGGGTTGAATAATGTTCCAATTGCGGGTGATGAATTTGAGGTTGTTGACTCTCTTGACATTGCACGTGAAAAGGCAGAGGCACATGCAGAGTTGCTGCGTTATAAACGTATATCTGCAAAGGCTGGGGATGGGAAGGTCACTCTTTCTTCCTTGGCTTCTGCAGTTTCAGCAGGAAAGCAATCTGGACTAGATCTACACCAGCTCAATATTATTATGAAGGTTGATGTCCAGGTACAAATATCCCCAAAATTTTAATCAGAACTTGATGGTCTAGCTTTTGATTTGTCCCATACTCGGGTGAAATCCACTATTTGATGGTTACAACAAGCATTAATAAGATAGTTGTAATAATTCTTCTTACATTGTCCTAGTATTGTTTGGGAAAAATAAAATGGTGGTTTTGAAACCATCAACTTTGTATGGAGTGAAATTAATAAACAAAGGACTGATAGAAAGGTTTCTTTCTTGATGGATGACCATCTCAGTTTTAAATATATTTGGGAGGCTTCTCCATATGATGGGTACATAAAATGGAAGTCTCCTGATGGATAGTGTATCCCTCACTCTGACATGTGCACCACAAAAGAAAAGAAAAACTGTTCTTATGGTCTGCCCAGTTGGTAACCTGGATTTCTTTAAAGTACAAATTTCCTTTTCCATATACTTATCTATGTGGATTTTTATCAATATTGAAACTAATTTGAGACCTCCTGATCATCAATAGGGGTCCATTGAAGCTATCAGACAAGCCCTTCAGGTGCTCCCACAGGATAATGTCACTCTAAAGTTTTTGCTGCAAGCAACAGGGGATGTAAGCACAAGTGATGTTGATCTTGCTGTTGCTAGTAAAGCTGTTATATTGGGTTTTAATGTCAAAGCACCAGGTTCAGTTAAGAAATATGCAGATAACAAGGGTATTGAGATTCGGCTGTACAGAGTCATCTATGAACTCATTGACGATGTGCGGAATGCAATGGAAGGTCTCTTGGAACCGGTTGAGGTGAGAAATGAAACTTTCTTGTATTTCATTTGATTCTTTTCCCTTGCCCAGTGATGTGATTATGGTGGCTGGGTGACTGTAGTGTAGAAACAGTTCTTTTTATAAGCATGAAAGATTGATCCACAATCCATATCCACCCACTATTCCACTTATGAACCTTGTCAATTAACTATGACTAACAGCATAAGGATGTGGCAATGATTATATATATATATATATATATATATATATATATATAGATATATGTATGTATGTATGTATGTATGTATGTATGTATTAGATAAGATGTTTCCAGTCATTCTCTCAAGTGTCAAGTTTTAGCATGGCAAGCTTCTAGGTTGGATTTGTTTGACCGTGTCCCAGTTCCTTTATTCTGTACCCTGTGCTGCTAAGATCAATATGAATAAAGATTAACAGATTTATATATTGATAGGAACAAGTACCAATTGGAGCAGCGGAAGTCCGGGCCATCTTTAGTAGTGGAAGTGGTCGTGTTGCTGGGTGCATGGTAACAGAAGGAAAAGTAGTGAAAGGCTGTGGTGTTCAAATTACTCGAAATGGGAAAACCATCTATATTGGCGTTCTTGATTCTTTGAAGAGGGTGAAAGAAATAGTAAAAGAGGTATGCACCTTGGACTATTAGCTTTCTGGTTGGTAAATTATGGTTGTTTGTACTGTAGATCTGGGTTGGAAACCCATCTTCATCCACTAACAATAAAAAATAATCACTAACCCACTTCCCATCCAAAAAAATAATAAATAAATAAATAGATAAAGAGAATAAACAAAAAGAGAAAAAGTCTATGGCACTGAATGATTAAACTCAAGATTTCTCACAAAAGGGAGACAGTGCCTTAATTACCTGGGAAATTCATACACAAATGTTTGGTTGAGGGAAAGTGCGTTTCATAGTTAATTTGGGATTTTAAACATGTTGGGGACATGAAAATTAACAAGCACTAGATATATGCAACTATGCTTAAGGTTATGGAGAATCCTTTGCCCATGAAAATTGTGTCACTGGTGTTACTAGAGATGTAGGGATATAGGTGAAAAAGTGATAGGTTATTGCCTATCTCCTTTGAGGGTAGCTGATGCAGGAGCTGGAGAGTCAAAATTGGGATTTTATGAAATTTTATGTATTTCTGTATTTTTGGACAGGGGGGTATTTTTATCATTTTTACAATTTTATGTAGCGAACAATGATAGGGTTTAATTTGTCTAGTTATAGTTTATGTTTAAAATTTCATAGTCATTGCTTAAGTAGGAGTAGAGTTATTGAGTCTTCTTTAAATTGAAATAGGATATGACAGCTTAGTTTGAGTCCTACTAGGATTATTGAGTCTAACAGTTTGATTCCTAGGATTATTATGAGTTTAGAGTCTATAAATATGTATGGACGTTTTACACAAAGGCAATTAACATATTGAGTGATTCCAGGTATTTTCTCTCTTCTCTCTCCCTATTTTCTCTTTTATTCCTTCAAGAAGCCATTACATCCATCAGCAGCCATAAAATTCTGATCCAAGAAGACCATTCACATTCTCTAAGGACTAGAACTGAGCTGGTCCTACTTCAGTAGCACTCCTACAGAAAGAAAAGAAAATATCTGCATTGCTCCCACACAGGTCTCTCTCAATATTTATACTTGTTATTACAAAATCGTAACTAACTAATGATAGCCCATATGTCGGCTCTAGCCGATCAGCTAATGTTATGTGGGAACGTCCTGGTGTAGACTTGACCATAGGCTTTAGTCTGTTGCTTCGGATACTCAATCTATTTGTTCTGCGGTCCACAATTGAGCATCAAAATCCATCATTTTGGCATTCTGCTTGACCCCCTCCCCCTTCCTTCTCTGTGTTTCACTTAACCTTTCTAGGATATGAGAAAATATAGAATTTCTTCTCTATATTGTCCTTATTGATCCAGTCAGTTTGGGATTCCCCAAGAAGATACTATTGAAATTGAGCTTCAAGGTAGCCTCTTTCTCTTTAACACTTGCTCCTATGTTTTACTATTAACTGTCATGAATCATCACCTCGGAAAGTCGTCAGATGGGAAAATTTGGGTACTTTGAGAAAGGCACACCATATCAAGGTCCATGTATGAATCCCATACCATGCTTCTTGTTGTATGGTTGGAGGCTTCTGCCTTGCATATAGATCAACAAAATGCACAACAAAAGAAATCTCCAGAAAATTCTTAGTATATCTTGTATACCTTTATCTGTTTTTCAATTCAGAATGTTTTAATATGTAATAATGGTGGATGCATATTAATTGAAACAGAAGAAATATACAGCTTCTTTTCTGGGTTTTGTTCAACTTCTCTGAATGAGTTGCTCTTATTTTCCCTGGCCAGGTTAATGCTGGACTGGAGTGTGGTATCGGGGTGGATGATTTTATTGATTGGGAAGTGGGGGATGTTGTTGAGGCCTTCAACACAATGCAGAAGCGGCGGACACTTGAAGAGGCATCAGCTTCAGTGGCTGCTGCTTTGGCAGGGGCAGGAGTTGAATTGTGAAACACTAGAGCTGACTAAAAGAAAAAAAAAAAAAAGATTCAATTAGCTAATATACTTTTTGACTCTATCAAGGTCTATTTTGGTTCCTCAAGTATCGATACCTTACCTGGAGGCGTTTCAAAATGCTTTCCAGTTTTCATTGCAACCTTGTCGCACCATTATGTTTGACGAGTTGATCCCAAATATCTGAGGGGTTCTGATTTTTTGTTTATTATTTTAAGCTATGCTGTATATAGTGTTGTATCTTCAATTTCAGCTTTTTGTTGTAAAGAAGGGATATTTATTTGAAATACCTGTAAGATTTAGTGCCACACCCACTTGTAACAGTTTCCGACACCCTTGAAAGAGCAATTATTCCAGCTCTTTTGATGTTGCAACTATGAACAACAATTTATCATGTACTATTTACTTTTTGGTTATTAAACAACTGACCAGTAACTTGATATACAGGATCTACTGAATACATACTAAGATCAACATATCCTCGTACATCTTGCTGCTAGCCTTTTAGTTCAAACTCATACCATGGCTTATACACATCATGTATGCCATTCCTTCATTGAGTAGCATATTTTCCTTCATTGTGAACTTGTTACTCAGAACCATATTTAAAATAATTCTAGGAGGCTAGGATTACTGCCTTTATGTTCATTTTGGCAGTGTTTGGCATCGATGCCATTGCTCCAGAAAATGGTGACACATCAGCGTCATGTTGGAAAATTTGGTGCTTCAGAAAACGGTAATATGTTTAGAACCGTTTTTCCATAAAAAACAGTGTTCCAAACTATGTCTTGGAAATTAAAAAGGCGTGGTCTGGGGAAACGCTGAATTCAACGTTTTCTCAATTTGGAGCTTGTTGCTGCCAACGAAGACATGTGATGTGGCAGTGACGTGAATGTGTTGCTGTTGCTCCAAGAAACATCCTACCTGGTAGCAATGTTTTCAAAGAAAAAAAAAAGACACCATGTTCTCAGAAAACGGTGCTTCCAACTCGCAGAAAACAGTGCTGTATATGCAGCATCGATGCCAAACATATGCTTTGTTTACCTACTGTTGTTTGCGACTATAAACACCTTGCTAGTTCTTTTTTTGTTAGCTACATGTCATTAAATGAAACTGTCACTGCTCAGATCTTAATGCTCAAAACTTTTATTAGTAATTATATTTGTATGTCATCTCTTTTTGTATGGAAGATGATGGATGTTGGATTCTCATCACGGCTGCTTTGGTGATTAACTTGTATGATAAAACTAAACCTATCAATATGGGTTCACAAATGTATGTTATTTTCCTTTCTATCTTATTTTATTGCTTTTTTAATTTTTGCATTTAATAAGTGGTATTGACAATAGTTATTTGATGTCACTTCATTTTTTCATCTCAAGATGTATGTATCAGAGCAAGTTCACTGGCCTGATCTGTGACTCTGTTTTATAGGAAAACCTCTTTGGTTTTTGGAATCAATTTCATCAAATGGCAAATTTTTTGGTAGTCATTTTCCAATCTTGCCCACTAATTGACCAAACTCGAAATGCTCAACCTAAGCCTGCAGTCTGCACAAATTGCAGCCCTACTTTCCTAGGCAAATATTGTTGGATGGTTGCATTCGCTTGTGTTGCAAGGTGATAGTTTTATGCTGTTATTATTAACTATAAAGGATGCAGACCGTGTTGAAGGCATGGGCAAGACAGTTGCAATGGCTTTGGGAATCTAGCAGGTTATATGAGATCGGCTTCGGTCAGTGCTAGACCCGTTCAAACACCATTGGAACAGTCTTCATCGGGAATATTTTCATACTTCTGTGCTTCATTTCATGAGGAGATATTCCCAATGCAAAGCTATGATGGCTGTTCGAACGGACTTTGTACCGACTAAATCGGGTTTCGGGTTATGTGTGATGTTTCACTTATCTCTATGGAACTTGTATTAGCAATCTCTATTTTATACAGTTCTGCAGGAAATATTGGGCATTAGCATACGAAGTATGTATGACTGGTAATGGCAAAAATAAAATGCCCCAATGATCTTGTATGTATTAGTAATGTCTCAGCAACATCATTGCTAATGAAGCTTCAACAATGTCTTCAAATTCTATTGAAGGTGGGATAAACTTGCCATACCAGTACATGGAGATATTGCAAACCGGGTCATGTAAACTTTGCTGCATCTGCATGAATTGTCTAGAAACTCCATTTTACAGAATAATCAGACTAATTAATACAAGCAAAAGATGAAATTTTTTTTCAAGGGACATCCAAAAACTTTGTCGATCTCATGAACACATCCGACCTCGCAATGCCAAAAAAAGGGTCCTATACCGATACATGTTACCTTCTTGGAGGTTCTCAAGATCGTGCTTTAACAATAATGTGGTTCTCAGAGACACGTGTCCTTAGGAAGAAAAAGACGGAATTTTATCTCCCCAAAGTCTGTTGAGACTATGAATGTAGATGGGTGGCATGCATGTATCTTGCCTACAAACGGGATTTTATACTCACTTTTCCTATCCATTCTCTACCCACCGTGAATTGCAGCCAGAGATATGGCGGGTAGAGAGTGAGTAGGAAAAGTGAATAGGAAATCTGGGTTTGCTTGCTTCTTGAATTCTATAATTAAAAAAAAAATGCAAAGCATTTTCTGGAACCCTTGAGCATTCCAGTTATTTCCCAAGACTTGGCCCTTTTCCCAAACTTACTATCAATCCATCCTCTTCATCTCTAAAGGCATTCCTTAATCCTCTTTTGAGACTCTAAGGCCATTCTTGTCCCTAATGGCTTACATCAAGAATCTCTGATTTGTGGTCTTTTACCCTATGAATTTATCTAGTACTTCTAAAAGGGCATTTTTTTAATGGATCAGAACTTAACCATCAATGGTTGTAGATGGATTACTTACCTAATTGGAGGGAGTAACTGATACCTTTGGATGTCTTCATTTATTGTGGGACCCCGTGATAGTAAAAAACAAATGCCTGTAAGAAAATTAGGATTTACTCCTCACACAGTGCACCTCACATTGACTTCACACGCACATCCCTCCATGTATTGAAAATATCTCCCATGAATAATAACACATAAGTACACAAGAGATCGGCTCTGATCAAGGCAAGCCCATGCTCACACCGTCCCAATAGCCTTTTGTAACCATGCATCAGGAACATCTCTTCATGAAATAAAGCACACAAGTATGGAGATATTCTCAATGCAAGGCTGTAAAGGCTGCTCGAAGAGGCATTGCCCTGATGGAAGTCAACCTCCATGAAAGGTTCCCATGTGCCTGAAGGTCGGTGTGAGGTGTACTTGATGAGGAGAATATCGGAGATGGTCAGCTTACGCATTGACCAAGTTACCCCTTCAAAATAAAGGAAAAAGAAGGGGCCTAATGGAATTTATAAAAGGGTTAATTATTTAAATATACCCTGCGGCTTCACTAAATTACTTAAAGATACCCTGTGATTTTCAAAAATAATTAATGTCTTGCTAAAGAATTTAAATTCCAAGTATGACAGAAAATAAATAAAAGGGCAAAATTGTCCATTATTAATTAAATTTTCAAAACATGTCCCTCTTTTTTAAAAAAAAAAAAAAAAACTCGTATGAGGGGAACAATGTGAAATCTGTTGTTTCCTCGAACTCACTAATAAGTATAACAGGCTGTTGAAATCCAGATGTGTCACATACGCAAATCCAAAAGCCAAAAGTTCTATTAGTCCACTGCTGTAACTTTCTGGAGATCTCAAGAAGCCCTTCACAAAATCGACACATATGACTAGGAATAGAAGGAAGTAAGAACCCTGTGTCAAAGGCATCACCTCCTGCTTCCTGTCTAGAATGTTGTTGACGAACAGAAAAATATATCCAACCCAGCGCAGTGTTTGGGGACTCAGGATTGGGCTTGATGCCAAATATCTTGGCTTGTCGTAGAACAAAGGCATGGACGGTAGAAAAACTTTGTGCATTTCAGATACATTAACTGTTTTCGTCAAATTAGAAAAATGCTGGTTTTGAGTTGTAATAGTTCCCCAAATCTGAGTTTAACAAGTAGATTTGAGCGTTAAGGAATTGACTTGGTTGAGTGGGTTTTCAATTTCTATCCTTTATTGCGTAAAAAGTCACCGTTTCTTATGGTAGAAGAAGAAAACCCCTGGGAACAAAAGTTGGAGAAGGTAAATACCAAATAGGGGTGTGTGTGTGTTTATGGACCCTGAGTTTATTGGGCCTGTCATACTAGCCTATCTCTATGGTGACGCGGACTATATACAATTATCGCGAATAATTGCCGTTTTGTTCATTGATCTGATCATTTTCCATGATCAACTGTAACAACCATGAGCCTATATAAGTGAAACCCATCAATAAACAAGGGCATTCGATGATCAAACATTTTCTTTTTTCCTTCTTGGGCATCTTAATAGATTGTTAAAAACCCTCTTTGAGCGGTGTTCCAGCATTATAATTTATAGCTCGAGCCTCGAGGGATGAAATGTTTCAATTTTCGGCGATGGGAAAAAGGATCATATCAAATGGTTCCCAAGGGAAAGGATGAATTGATGGAGAAATGGCAGGAAAAGAACCTTGCCCTTCTTGGAGCGCCTCAACCACCAAGTAGTCACTCTTGAGGGAGCATTGAAGGTTTCAGAATATTCAAGCCTTGCGCCTAAGTCCAGTAGCCTTTGCTGGTGAAACAGTGGTTGTGGTTCAGAATGAAAGTGTGAAGATCATCGTATCCCCTATCAAGTGATCCCAACTTCCATGTCAAGGCATCAACTCCCAACTACCACGAAGATCATAACAAAATAAATGTTCATTTATGGGAAACCTCCAACTCTGGCTCAAAAGATGTTCGATGAATGGCCGATTCAAAAATTGGCAGCATCGTATTTGAATCCTAGTAAAGTCAATCATTTTGGTCAATTAAAAAAGGTGTTGGGAGTTTACTTGAAGATGAAATCGGTAGCATCCAATTTAATTCCTGGTAGTGCATATATATATGTTTTGGAATGGTGGTGCAACATGGTTGTTACAGGTGGCTTAGTGGAGTTCTATTCAGTTTATGAAAGCCTGACTGATGTAAAGAAGTCCATGGAAACTATTCCAGGTGAGGATAATATTTTGTAGAACTTGATTACTTCGAGCTATGCAGCCAATGGGTTTGGTGGCCTTCAAATTGGGGGACAAGTCTGCGGTGATGATTTTAAGCTGGGTTTTGACCGTGCAAACATCAATGTTCAATTTGTGCAAGTTATCATGTATGTGCGATGTAGCCAAATGGAACGTTTAGAAGCGTTATTTGAAGATAACCCAAAGAGAACTCTAGAAAACTACAGTTCATTGGTGGCTCCTCGACTACATTATCGAGGAATAGAGGATGCCACCAAGATGTCTAGACAGGTGCAAGATGAGGATGCAGGATTTTGTCATGTCCCCTTCTTGGCTACACCAAAGATATTGCCATTATCTAACTTGACAGCTTGATAGGTTGTACACTATTGCTTTGCTGCATAATTAAATCAGGATTTGAGTTGGATGTAGTGGACGGACCCCTGCTCATTAGTGATGATTCACAATATGGAGGAAGGCAACTTGTTTACCAAGATAACAAATCAAATTCCGGTTCCAAGTTTAATCAGCTTCACGTCACTCACAATGGGTGTGGTCAGCATGGAAGGGGTAAGCTGTATTTAGGCATTTATATGGCACAAACTTGGAGGGAATACAAGGGTGACGCAACCATGGGACACCTATCATTGATCTAAAGAGTGTTGTTACTCAATATGCTGTATTTGGTTGTTTACAACAGAAATAAATTGGAGGGCAGACAATGCTATCCAACCATGAAAAGATCCTTGGGAAGGTAAGCTATTTGAGTTAATAAGGCATTCAATTGACTATGACTGTGGTTCTAATTAAAGGGACTGTTATGGTTTCCAATGAGCTTACATTTAAGCTAGCCTTTACATATCTTACTAGACAACGCCGTGCTATGGAAAATCTTGGGATGTTAGAACCAGGGAAATTGGTAAAGCTAAGTTGTCATCAGGGTTGAATGATACGATTGTTAGAAAGGACAAAGGTATGATTGTTGAAACTGATGAATGTAGAAGAAACATTGTTATTACTGCATGGTGTCTCCATCAACTATGCTACTTAACACCAACAATAGATGCTACTCAAGAGAAGTGGAAGGAGCTATCCCAAGGGTACCCTGTATTGTGAGACCTAGTTTGTAGTCATGTCCTTAGTAGTCGAGAACTATCAGTATACTATTCTTAGTAGTTTACTACTATCAGCATATTGTTTCTAGTAGTCGACTATTAGGATACTGTTGTAATTTTTCTTTTGTATTTGATCGCCTTAGTATATAATAGAAGGGCTACCATCGCCAACATCACTTTTTTGCCTCTCTCACATCTTTTCTTCTTCCCTTTGTCTCCTATTCTGTTCTTTCTTCTTCTTCTTAGAAAACATGTTGTTAGAGCTTTGATACTATTTCCTTCTGATTCGAACTTAAAACAACAATTGTTATCAACATACTGTTCTTAGTAGTTGACTATTATCAACATACTGTTCCTAGTAGTTAATTACTTGACGAAGAGATTTCCTAGTAGTCGACTACTAAGATACTGTTGTAATTTTTCTTTTGTATTTGGTCGCCTTAGTATATAATAGAAGGGTTAGCACCGCCAACATCACTTTTTGCCTCTCTCACATCTTTTCTTCTTCTCTTTGTCTCCTCTTATGTTCTTTCTTCTTATTCTTCTTCTTAGAAAACATGTTATTAGAGCTTTGATACTTTTTCCTTTTGGTTCGGACTTAAAACAACAATTCTCTTTTTTCTTCCTCTTCCTTTTCTTTTTGGGTTATTTAAAAACCTTAGTGTTGATGGCAGTTTTTGGAGCTCTCTTTGAGTTCATTTTTTTACTTGTGGACTACTAGAGTGACCTATAGAAGATAGGTCAAGCTTATGGACTGCAAGAAGGTGTAGTTCAAGGAGTTATTTTTTGCAGTTCAAACGAGTGGAAGACTAGGGTTTCAGCATAAAAGACTGTTGGGTTGGAGCTAAAAGGTAGTTGTTTGTGTTCTTGTGCAAATTACAACAAAACCGACTTTATAACAGTTGAGTTTTGAAAGGTCAAATGTCGTCCTCAAACTCAAGTGAAGTAACCTTAGAGGAAAATAGACCAACTGAGGTTTTCCGAACCCTAGTTTCCCCAGTCTACAGATTACTAATGTAAAACTAGATGAGTATAACTTTAAAGAGTGGTCTATCTCTACAAAACTTCATATTACAAGTAGAGATAGACATGTTGTTTCTCATTGTGGTGGAGAGAAACACACCAAAGATACATTTTGGATTTTGTACCTCATCTAAAACCAATAACTTTAAGGAAGGATAAGAAGCCAAGTAAAGTTCCAGGAGCCCATGGACATGTAACAAGCTCAAATATGGTGGACGGAATGCATAAAGCTAGAACTACTAGTGTTTCTTTAGGTATGAGACAAACCATTACTCCTTCAAAGAGATTCCTTGAGTACATGGCTGAAGAGGTAGACATTCTTAATCGGGCTATGGCTCGATTGGAACAATCCTCTATTACTTCCTCCTATGCCAAGGTAGGTATTACTTTTGCACTTAGTGCTATACAGTCTTGCTTCCCAAACACTTGGGTTATTGATTTAGGAGCTTCTAAACACATGACCACCAACTCTTCCTTATTCTCATCTTATCATCTTGTTTATGGACAAGATAAAGTAAGGGTGGTTGATGGCTCTTTATCTCTTATTCATGGGAAAGAGGATGTCCAACTTTAAAAAACTCTTTCTCTTAAGCCTATCTTGCATGTTCCTAATTTTACTGCCAACTTACTTTTAGTTTTTAGAATAACAAAAACTTTGGATTGTGTTGTAACGTTCTTTCCCACCCATTATGTTTTCTAGGATCGGTTGACGAAGCAAACAATTGAGAGTGGTCATAAGTTTGGAAGTCTCTACTTTCTCAATGGAGACATTGGTTCAGCTTTTAATGTAGTGTCTACTAATATCACTGAATGCATGGAATCTAGTACTTTGGTTTATATCTCGCATGCCAGATTGGGTCACTTGTCTTTTTCATTATTGAGAGTCTTGTTTTCAATGTTGTTTGAGAATGTCTCATTTGAAAGCCTTTTTTTTGTGATGTGTGCTAAATGTTTAAACATTGCAAAACAAATTATCCAAGTTTTAATAATGAAGTTAATACTCTTTTTGATTTAATTCATTATGATGTTTAGGCTCCCTCACTCATTAGTTCCATGGATAGCTACTAGTATTTTATTAGTTTTATTGATCAATTTACAAGATGCATTTGGATTTATTTGATGAAAGAAAGAAAAGTACATAGATTCATTATGGTATTTTGTAAGATGATTGAGACATAGTTTGGAAACAAAGTTAAATATTTTCGTTCAAATAATGCAACTAATATTTCAAGAGTTCTCTAAATGTGTTCTTTAAAGATGAAGGGACCTTACATCAGTCATCATACATCTACACACCACAACAGAATGGAGTTGTGGATAAGAAGAATAGATATTTACTTGAGACTATTCATGCTCTAATGATTTAAAGCAAGGTCCTAAAGAAGTTTTGGTCTCATGTTTTTCTGGTAACTTATCTCATCAACCGAATGTCATCCAAGGTTTTGGGAATGAGAACCCCTTTTTCTGTCCTATGTCCAGAGCAAAGTTGTGTTTTCTTTGCCTCCTAAGGTTTTCTGTTGTGTATGTTTTATTCATGTTAATGATTCTAAATGGACAAGGTTGGATCCAAAGGCAATCCGTGGGGTGTTCTCTTACACAAAAGGAATATAAATGTCTTGATCCAATTACCAGAAGAAAGTTCATAACCAAGGATGTCACCTTTTGTGAGTAACAATCCTTCTTTGAGCCTCCCTGGAATTCTCTTCAGGGGAAGATTAGTGGAGTGAAAGAGATTTTCTTAGAAGCTAACCTTTTTGTCTTCTCCTACCTCTCCTACTTCTTTAGACCCTCCTCATATTGGACCTTCTTCCTCTTGTCCAATGGAAACTACAAGTGATGAAAACTCTCCTCGTGGTACTACTCCCTGTCCTGAGGCAACTGATCCTAACTGAAATAATGACTTTGATGATGAAAGACATCTAAGTATTTACTGGAGGGAGAGAAAGAGAGACTTACCAGTGAATGACTATGACCAATCGAGAACTTTAGATTTTGGCCAAGGTATTGCTCCTCCCATTGCTTTCTCTAGTCTTGATTCAGATCTTCCTATTGCCTTGTAGAAACTAGTTCATTTATGCATTCTTCATCCTATTAATAGATTTGTTTCATATTCTCACTTGTCTCTTGCCTGTTACTCTTTTGTGTTCGCCTTGTCCTCTATCTTTACCCCTTCCAAGTACTCAAAGGCAATTATTGATCTCAAATGAAGGGAAGCTATGGGTGAGGAAATGAAAGCCTTGTTGAAAGCTAACACTTAGGAGCTAGTGGATCTACTAATAGGGAAAAGCACTATAAGGTGTAAGCGGGTATATACAGTTAAGCACAAGGCTAATGGTTCCATCAAGAGGTATAAAGCCAAACTACTTGCAAAAGGATTCACCCAAAATGAAGAGATTAACTATAAGGAGACATTTACTCAATTTGTCAAATTGAATATTATATGGGTGTTTCTCTTGTAACAAATTTTTCTTAGAAACTACATCAGTTAGATATTAAAAAATGCTTTCTTAAATAGAGATCTATAAGAAAAAGTCTACATGGACCATCCTCTAGGGTATGACATGAGAGGAAAGGAATACAAGCTAAAGAGGACCTTATATGGCTTCAAACAATTTCGAAGGGCTTGGTTTGAAAGATTATGCAAGGCAATGAAAGTTGTTGGGTACAAGTAAAGTAGTGTTGATCATACATTGTTCTATAAAAGAAATGAAAAGAAACTAATAGCATTGATTGTTTATGTTGATATGATTATTACGGGAGATGATTCGAATGAGATTCAAAAGTTGAAAGACTTTTTAGCCTCAGAGTTTGAAATAAAAAATCTGAGACCTCTGAAATATTTCTTGGGAATAGAGGTGGCTAGATCTAGAGAGGGAATATACATCTACTAAAGGAAGTATGCATTTGACCTTCTAAAAGAGATATAGAGGCTAGAAGCCAAATCAACAAACACTCCTATAGAGCAAAATCATGGGTTGCAGGAAGATGATGGGGAATGTATCCTGACAATGAGAGATACAAGAAATTAATTGGAAAATTGATTTATTATCCATCACAAGACTTGATATTACATATGCAATTCATGTGGTCAGCTAATTCATGCATGCTCCATGAGTTACACATATGAGGGTAGTAGAAAGGATCTTGAAATACTTGAAAACATGTCCTAGGAAGGGATTACTATTTAAGAAATGTGACAAAATAGATGTGAAAGCCTGCATTGATGTCGATTGGGCAAGTTCTCGTGGAGATAGAAGATCTATATTTAGACATTTTACCTTTATAGGTGGCAATCTAGTCATTTGGAGAAACAAGAAACAAACTGTTGTTGCAAGATTAAGTGCTAAGACAGAATATAGGGCAATGATCCATAGTGTTGCTGAATTACTTTGGCTTCAAAATTTTCAAAAGGAGTTGGAAATAAAGTAACTAAACCTCTAAAGTTGTATTGTGATAATCATGTTGCAATTAACATTGCTAACAACCCAATCCAATATGATAAAACAAAGCATATTAAGATTCATAGACACTGTGCGAAAAAGAAACGTTTTTGAGGACCTTTGCATCCCTTATAAGTCATCTACAAGACAACTTACTAATGTTCTTACCAAGGGGCTCACCAAGACATGATTTATGGAATTGTTATGCAAGTTGGGCATGAAAGATATTTATGCTTAACTTAAGAGGGAGTTTGTGAGACCTAGTTTGTAGTCCTACCCTTAGTAGTCGACTATTTTTGTTCCTAGTAGTTGACTAATAGGACACTGTTGTAATTTTTCTTTTGTATTTGATTGCCTTAATATATAATAGAAGGGTTGACATCGTTAACATCACTTTTTTCCTCTCACGTATTTTCTTCTTGTCTTCTTTTTAGAAAACACCCTAAATGTCACCTTAAGGACAAAGCTCAACTCAAGCGGATGGGAATGTTATGGACCTTTGAGTTTTTAGGTTTATCATACCAGCCTATTCTCTTTACAGCCTAACCCAAAAGCACCCAACTATTGCAACTAGGTATAACTGTCCCTATGGTGACATGGCCCATTCAGTTTGTTGGTTCAATTGGTTTAGTGTTTATGTTAGTCTTATTTATGTCTTAAGTTCTTGAGCTTATTATGGGCCTTAGTTATTGGGCCTAAACTTCTTTTATTCTTTTTTATGTCTAGGTATTTCATCACTAATCAGGGGCATTCTAGTCCTTTCTTGTAACATTACTTTGTGAATACTTATATAAGATCATAGGGCCGGTTGAAGTGACTAAGCCGCCATTCTTAGATCCCTTTTTTTCTTCTTCTTCGGCTGCTGTTCTCTAACAAACATGGTATCAGTGCACTAACTGGTCTGACTGGTTATAGTCGCCTCTTTTCTCCACTTCTCTATTCCTTCTTTTTTCTCTCTCCTATCTCGGCCACTATGAAGAAACCCTAGGGTGGACTATAGATCACAACAAGGTCTGTATCTAGGGTTTCTCTTAGTTGTAGGGCCCAAGGGGAGTTTGTTCCAGAACCTGATGTCCTACTAGAAATCCTGCAGCAGGTAGTATCCATTCGGCTGCTAAGGGTGGTCACAGTACAGATCGTAAGGGTGGTCACAGTCTAGGTTCGACCACCAGAGGTGCCAAAGAGGTATTGCCCTCGGCTACAGCTACGACAACAGAAGTCAAAGCCCAACCCAGAAGTGTTTAGTACAGTATAGAGGTGCTTCAAACCTGTTATGGGGGGTTCTTAGACTTGTAACAACTTCGGTAAGTTTGAAATCGTGTTCTTTGTACTAAGATTTCAATTGTGAGCACTGTAAGAAGAATGAGATGTCTTCAATATCAGGAGAAGTGTCTTCTAAGGATAATAGAAATGGTGGGAGGTCTTCTAATCTGGAAAACCCAAATCTGCACTGCTTGCAAATCACCAGTGTACTGTTGGACGAATATAACTTCAGAGAATGGTCTGTTTCAGCCATGCTCTTCATTACTTCTCGGGAACTTACGGGTTATTTAAATGGACAGAAGCAAGAACCTAAAGAGGGTGGTGTGGAATACGCAATATGGCGTAAGGAAAATGCTAATGTAATGTCCTGGCTGCTTGCTTCGATGACTCCAAGAGTGGTTAGGACTGTTCAACACTTTCCCACTGTTGCTAAGATTTAGAAGAAAGTTTCTAAAACTTATGGACAAAGAAAGAACAATGCAAAAATTTATAGGCTAAACCAAGACATTGCTGTATTGAGACAAGGAGATATGACAGTTGTAACTTGATCATCATCTTATTCTTGATTGGGAGAATATAAGAGACAAGGAGAGGCATGATAAGCAAATTGAAGAAGGTACAGCCTTTAAGTTCTTGGCTGGCTTAGACCCAATGTATGAGAGCATAAGGTTTCAAATTTTGGGAAGGGATGAAATGTCGGATTTACACCATGTCTACTATCTAGTAAGGAATGAAGAGTGTTGGGATTCTTTGCTGTAAATTAGCTATAAATTAGGCTACAAATCAAGTGTAATTAGCTATATAATTATTTCCTTATTTAGAATAGATTAGTCAAGATTTTCTCTTTTAAAATAGGGAACAAGTCCTAACGTTTAGGACTCCAATTGTATATAAAAGCATGTTTTACTGGAATAGAAAATATATGTCATTCAAACCTAATTATTCACATGGTATCAGAGCAACCCTAGACGCCTCCTATTCTTCCCATAGTCGTCCTACGTCAGTTCTCTATCTACTGCTTTTCCAGCAGAATTCTACATTGCTTATTCTGACAGTATTCATCAGCCATCCTAGCCTTTATCTCATCCCTGACAGCAACATCAAATACCATCCATGACAAACACCAACGAATCTTCAATTGAAACTCCAAAATTCTCCTCCTCAAACATCGAAACTGTTATGTTCAACAACAATGGTGGAGACTTTACAAACTACTCATCCACACCCATCACCATCTACAAATTGAATGGTCAAAACTACATCCAATGGTCTCAATCCTTCATGTTTCATGTCCGTAGCAAGGAGAAAGAAGATTATCTCACCGAAAATATCACCAAACAGATGAAAAATATGTTGGTTATCGGATTTGGAAGAGAGATAACAACCAAATTATGTCTTGGCTAGTGAATTCCATGGAGCCACACATAGGAGAAAATTTTCTCCTATATGAAACAACTGCAAAGATCTGGGAGGCTGCAAAAGACACTTATTCTCACAAAGACAACACCCCCGACCTGATGACAATTGAGGGCATCTTGCATGATCTCCAACAAGGTGATTTATCTATGTCCGAGTATTACAACAAACTCCATCAAAGCTGGTAGCAACTGGATGCTTTTGAAAAATATCCCTGGGATACTACCACTGATCTCAAACAATACAAGAAGATAATTGAGAATAAACGGGTCTACAAATTTTGCTTGGGACTAAATTCAAGTCTTGATGCTGCAAGAAGAAGGATATTTAGCACAAAACCGTTGTCAAGCTTACGTGAAGCATTCTTTGAGGTCCGAAGGGAAGAGAGTAGATGCGATTTGATGCTAGGGATGGAAAAATCAGCTTCTGGTGGTGAGTCATCAGCCTTGGCTGCCCGAAACCAGCAGCAACCACACAAAGGGGGAAGGCCATGGTGTGAACATTGCCACCACCCTGGTCATACCAAAGAAACCTGTTAGAAACTCCATGGAAAACCTGCTGATTGGAAGCCAAAGATAGCAGCAGAGAAGGAAATTCGAGGCAACATGGCAGGCAGTTCAGAGCAACTTGCAAATTTTAGCAAAGAGGAAATTGATGGACTGAGAAGGCTATTGCAATCACAGTAAAATCCACTAGTTGTTGGGTCAGGTTCCATAGCTCAAAAAGGTAACTTTCTTAAGGCTTTGACTGTAAAACAAGAGCACTATAAACCTTGGATTGTAGACTCTGGTGCTTCCGATCATATGACAGGAGATAGGCGAGTTTTCCACACATATTCTCCTTGTAATGAAACTCTCACAGTTAGAATTGTAGATGGTTCTTTGGCAAAAGTTGAAGGAACTGGTTCGGTTGTGGTATCCAGGGACATAACACTCAAATTTGTTCTATATGTTCCTAATCTAGACTACAACCTACTCTCCATAAATAAAATTACCCAAGATGTTAATTGTATAGCTAATTTTTCTTCTTATGTCTGTGAATTTTAGGATTTGGCTTCGGGGAGGATGATTGGCAGTGCTAGGAGTCATGTTGGGTTTTATCATCTTGAGGTTCAACCAGATTTTCTAAGATAATCTCATCTAGGAGTGAGTGAACCTATTTCTTGTCACGACAATTCTTGTGTCTGTTAGTGAGTTGAAAAGTGAGAGTGAGAGGTTGGTGGTGTGGCATTACAGGTTAGGTCACCCAAGTTTTATGTACTTATCCAAACTTTTCCCCAGTTTATTCAGAAATAAAAGTGCTAGTTCTTATCAGTGTGAAATTTGTCAATTTGCAAAACACTCTCGCATTTCATATCCAATTCAGCCATACAAAGCATCGAAACCTTTTTCTATGATCCACAGTGATGTTTGTGGTCCATCTCAAGTTCCAAATGTCACAGGAGCTTGGTGATCATCTCTTTCATAGATGATCACACACAACTCACATGGATTTTTATCATTAAAAATAAATCAAAAGTTCCTCAAATATTTAAGAATTTCAAAACAATGATTAAAAATCAATTTCAAACTTCTATTCAAATACTTAGAACTGACAATGGAAGAGAGTTTTTTTTAACTCTAATCTTAGCTCATATCTATCAACTGAGGGAATCATACACCAAAGTTCCTACGTAGATACCCCTCAACAAAATGGGATAGCCGAGAAAAAGAATAGACACCTTCTGGACATTGCCATGTCTCTGTTGTTTTCATCCAATGTTCCAAAACATTTTTGGGGTGAGACTATACTTACAACAGCATACCTAATCAATCGGCTTCCATCCAAAGTATTAGATTTTTCCACTCCAAATCAAGTATTGTTACAATACTTTCCTCAAAGTCGGCTGATTTCCTCTCTTCCGCTAAAAATATTTGGGTGCATTGTGTTTGTGCATATCCATCAACAACATCGAACCAAGCTTGACTCTTGATCCATCAAATGTATCTTTATAGGGTACTCTCCCAACCAAAAGGCTTACAAATGCTTTTTTCCTAACCAAAAGTTTTATCACACCATGGATGTCACATTTTTTAAAACCAAACCATATTACCCCAAAACTGATATTCAGGGAGAGAGTTCTAATCAAAGTCAACCACAAGAATATCAGTTTTTCTTGGATAGCATAGATTGCACACCAGAAACATCGGAAACACTTGAAACACCTTCTCCAAGTGTCCAAATTGAATCTAAACCAAAACCAACTGATTCTGAATTTCCCAAGATAATTGGCTATCACAGAAAAAGGGGAAAACCGAAGGAATCAAAGACTAGAAGATTCACAGATACTGCCAGCATTTGAACTTGAGGTAAAAATCCCTACATCCGACTTACAAATTGTGGAGGAAAATTCTGTAGGTACTAATTTAAGTGATCATGATAATTCCGATGAGAACCTACCCATTGCACTCATGAAAGGGGTGAGAGAATGCAAAAGTAGGCCATTGTACCCTATTGGCAACTATGTGAATTATGAGGGACTATCTTCATCTTACCAAGCATTCATTAGAAAAATCAATTCAATCTCCATTTCCAATTCAATCCAAGAAGCCATGGCTATCCCAGAATGGAAGAATGCAGTTAATGAAGAATTTAATGCTCTAGTGAAGAATGGTACTTGGGAAATTATTGATTTGCCTCATGGAAATAATGTGATTGGGTGCAAGTGGATCTTCATTGTAAAAACAAAGGCAGATGGTAGTATTGAGAGATACAAGGCTCGGTTGGTAGGTAAGGGATTTACTCAATCCTATGGCATAGATTATAAGGAGACCTTTGATCTGGTTGCAAAACTCAACACTATTCGAATACTTCTCTCTCTTGCGACAAATTTGGATTGGCCCCTCCATCAACTAGATGTCAAGAATGCGTTCTTGAACGGGAATCTAGAAGAGGAGGTCTATATGGACATTCCCCAGGGGTTACAAAACTCATCAAACATTAACAAAGTTTGTAGACTAAAGAAGTCACTTTATGGTCTAAATAGTCACCCCAAGTTTGGTTTGAGAGATTTACCAGAGTTATGAAGAGTAATGGGTATTACAGGGATAGTTTGATCATACAATGTTTGTCAAACATTCTTCAGAAGAACTGATTTCTGCGTTGATTGTCTATGTTGATGATATTGTTCTAACATGGGATTATGCTGAGGAGTTTCCAAGAGTCAAAGAATTTATGACTAGGGAGTTTGGGATCAAGGACCTAGGTAAACTCACATACTTCTTGGGAATGGAAGTGGCTAGGTCTAAGTGGGGCATTGCAATTTCTCAAAGAAAGTATGTACTGGATCTTCTTAAAGAAACAGGTATGCTTGGGTGTAAACTTGCAGAGACACCTATGGACTACACCACCAAACTTGGTTCAAATAAAGAAAGTGCTCCTGTAGATAAGGGAAGATATCAAAGGCTTGTAGGGAAGTTGATCTATCTCTCACATACTAGGCCTAACATAGCATTCTCAGTGAGTGTTGTTAGTCAGTTCATGAACAACCCTACTGAAGAACACATGACAATGGTGTACAGAATCTTGAGATACTTGAAAATGACTCCAAGAAAGGGACTGTTATTCAGAAAAAAAACTCAAGTAGGGAAGTGGAATTGTATTCTGATGTAGACTGGGCAGGCTCAATCACAGATAGACAATCAACTTTTGGATATTGTACCTATGTTTGGGGAAATTTGACAACATGGAGAAGTAAAAAGCAAGTTGTGGGGCTAGGAGTAGTGTAGAAGCGGAATTTCGAGCTATGGCTCATGGTATTTGTGAAGGAATTTGGGTGAAAAGAGTATTAGCCGAATTGAAGATACCTTCTGAGGGAACAATCCAACTACTGTGTGATAGCCAATCTACCATCAATAATGCTAAAAATCTAGTTCATCATGACCAAACCAAGCATATGAAAATAGATCGACATTTTATCAAAGAAAAGATAGAAGGGAAAGTAATCAAGCCTGTTTACATTCCTTCTAATCTTCAGACTGTCGATATCCTAACTAAAGCACTTCCAAGGGCACATTTTGAAGATTTTAGTTGCAAGCTGGGTATGATAAATATTTACAACCTAGCTTGAGGAGGAGTGTTGGGATTCTTTATTGTAAATTAGCTATAAATTATGCTACAAATCAGGTGTAATTAGCTATATAATTGTTTCCTTATTTAAAATAGATTAGGCAAAATTTTCTCTTTTAAAATAGTGGATGAGTCCTAATGTTTAGGACTCCAATTGTATATAAAACATGTTTTGTTGGAATAGAAAATATATAGGTCATTCAAACCTAATTATTCACAAAAAGGTTAGGAGGAAAGAGATGCAAGTTGACACTCAAATACAGCCTGTTGAACATTCAACCTTGATTTCTTCAAACCAAAAACGAAGCAAGCATTCGGACAAGAGGCATCTTAAGTGCACTCATTGTGGAGGTGAACAGCATGTAAAAGAGATTTGTTGGGTTCTTTATCCTCATTTGAAACCAACTACGTTACTAGTCACAATGGTGAGAGCCCGAAGAACACATCTATAGTTACACTTCCTCCCATGGGACAGATTGCTAATTCCCACACATCCAGGTCCTTGGATTTTACTACTGATGAGGTAGAGGTCCTTAGCCGGGCCTTAACCCGTCTAAGGACTAATTCCCCTGCTTCCACCTCCCTTGCCAGATCAGGTATTGTCTCTGCTTGTAGTGCAACTAGTTCTATATAGTCTACTTCTTGGATTATTGATTCCGGTGCAACTGACCAATGACACACATGTCCTCTTTATTTTCTTCTTATCATTTGATGTCTGGCCAATATAATATGAGAGTTGTTGATGATTCTCTCTCCACTATCTCTGGGAAAGGGGGGTTGACCTAAGGAAGGACCTCTCTCTTAAATCTATTCTACATATTCTCAATCTTACTTCCAACCTCTTATCTGTTTCAAAACTTACCAAGAATTTAAACTGTAGCATATTTTTCTTTCTTACTCATTGTGTCTTTCAGGACAGACTAACGAAGAGAACGATTGGGTGCGGTGATGAGTGTAGAGGTCTCTACTATTTTGATGCAAACATCAGTTCAGCCTTACAATCATCTACTGCCAGTAGTTAGAATAATGGGGAGTCAATAGTTAGGTTACACTTGTGGCATGCTAGGCTAGGTCATTTACCTTTTTCGTCATTACAAGGGTTGTTTCTTGAATTATTCAAGTGTTTTTCGGGTTAAAGTTTAGTTTGTGAAGTGTGTCAGTTGTCAAAACAATGTAGAACTCTTTATCCAATTTCTAGTAATGGAATTCAAGCTCATTTTGGTTTGGTCGATTCTGATGTTTGGGGCCCTTCACCTCTTATTTCTGTAAATGGCTTTCGTTACTTTATCAGTTTTATTGATCACTATTCATGATACACATGGATCTACTTGTTAAAAGGACGTGATGAAATACCACGGATAACCATGGCATTTTGTAAAATGATTGAAACTCAATTCGATAAAAAGATTAAGCAATTCTGTTCAAACAATGCTACTGAATATTTTGAGAGTTCCTTGGACCTGTTCATGGAGGATGTAGGAATGCTACACCAGTCATCTTGTGCTAGTACCCCTCAACAGAATGGGGTTGCTGAGCGCAAAAATAGACACTTATTGGAGACAGCTTGAACTTTACTATTTCGGCACAAGGTTCCCAAGCACTTTTGGTCTCAAGCAATCCTTACCGCATCATATCTGATAAATTGGATGCCATCTAAAGTATTGGGTATGAAAACCCCTTTCTCTGTCATTTGCCATAATCTTCCTGACTTTCCTCTTCCACCTAGAATCTTTGGCTGTATATGTTTTATTCATGTAAAAGATCTAAAGAAAACCAAGTTGGATCCTATGGCTATGAAATAAATCTTTCTAGAGTACTCTCCTACACAAAAGGGTTACAAGTGTTATGATCCAGTTACCAAGAAGAAATATGTCACAAAGGATGTGGTATTTTTTGGGTCTCAATCCTATTTTCATTCTTCCCAAAATCCTCTTAAGGGGGAGACTAGTGGAATGGAAGATGATTCTTCTTCTCCAACTTTTTTTGTGCCTCTTTCAACCTCAGGCCTTCCATCTTCTCCTCCTGATCCTCTTAGTTGTAGCACCCCAGGTGAATCTAGTGAGGCTCCCATTGAACCTGTTACCACTCTTGATACTGCAGATGTAACTGATGACACTAATAGGCAACAAAAAAATACGAGAATCACCTCCAACTCATGGCAATAACCAATCGAACTCGAATCAATTTGTCTCAACAACTCCAAATAATCTTATCACTCATACTTCTGATTTGGATCTCCCTATTGCTCTTCGTAAGCCTATCCGTTCTTGTACTATCCGACACCCCATTACTGAATATGTTTCTTATTCACATTTATCTCCTCGTTATTATTCCTTTGTGTCTGCTCTCTCTTCCGTGCATATCCCTACTAGGTACTCAGAGGCAGTGTCTGGCCCAAGATAGAGAGAGGTTATGAATGAAGAAATGAAAGTCTTAATGAAAGACAAGACTTGAAAATTAGTGGATCTACCAGAAGGGAAGAGCACTGTGAGATGCAAGTGGGTGTTCACTGTGAAGCATAGGGACGGGTCCATTGAAAGATACAAGGATAGACTAGTGGCGAAGGGGTTTATTCAAAAGGAAGGGATTGACTACAAAGAGACTTTTGCTCCATTTGCAAAACTCAACACAATCCGGGTTCTATTGTCATTAGCTGCAAACTTCTCATGGAAGCTATATCAATTGGACGTGAAGAACGCTTTCCTAAATGGTGATCTACATGAAGAGGTATTCATGAATCCTCTACGAGGTTATGGTTTTGATAGAAAAGTGTGTAGATTAAGGAAAGCATTATATGGTCTTAAACAATCCCCTCGAGCTTGGTTTGAGAAGCTCTATAGGGCCATGAAGAAAGTGGAATACACTCAAAGTGGTGCAAATTATACTTTGTTCATAAGGAAACAAGATAACAGACTTACGACACTCATGTCTATGTGGATGATATGGTGATTACAAGGAATGACCTAGAAGAGATAAAACAATTAAAGGAGTTCTTGGCATCTGAGTTTGAGATTAAAGACTTGGGCCATCTGAGATACTTCCTTGGAATTGAAGTTGCTAAGTCACAAGAGGGTTTATATATATCAACAGAAGTACGTCATTAATCTTCTAGAGGAGACAAGTATGATGGGGATTAGACCAGCAGATACTCCAATAGAACAAAATCATTGTCTACAGGAATCAGTTGGAGATGACTACCTTGATAAAGAGAGATACCAAAAACTGGTAGGGAAATTGATATATCTATTTCTCACTCAACCAGATATTGCTTATGTTGTACATGTTGTCAGCCAGTTCATGCACTCTCCAACGATTCCTCATATGAGAGCATCGGAAAGGATTCTTAAGTATTTGAAAACTTGCCTAGGAAAATGAATTTTGTTCAAAAAACACAATAAAATTGAAATTGAAACGTATACTTATGCAGATTGGACTGGTTCTGTTGGATACAGTAAATCTACTTCTGGGTATTACACGTTTGTTGGAGGGAATTTGGTTACATGGCAAAGTAAAAAGCAGAATGTGGTTGCTAGATCAAATGTAGAGGCTGAATATCGAGCTATGGCTCATGGCGTTGCTGAACTGTTGTGGCTTAGGACCCTTCTTGGTGAGATCGGGATAAGGGTTGAGTGTCCTCTCAGGTTGTATTGTGACAACAAGGCTGCCATCAACATTGCAAATAACCTAGTGCAACATGATAGGACGAAGGATATTGAGATTGATCGACACTTCGTTAGAGAATGGATAGTCTCAGGGGAGCTCTGCATTCCTTATACTCCTTCAAAGATGTAGATTGAAGATGTGCTAACAAAAGGACTAGCTTCAATGAAATTCTCAGACTTACTTGGCAAGCTAAACATGACTGACATCCATGCTTAGCTTGAGGGGGAGTGTTGGTTCAATTGGTTTAGTGTTTATGTTAGTCTTATTTATGTTTTAAGTTCTTGAGCTTATTATGGGCCTTAGTTATTGGGCCTAAACTTGTTTTATTCTTTTTTATGTCTGGGTGTCTCATCACTAATCAAGGGCATTCTAGTCTTTTCTTGTAACATTACTTTGTGAATACTTATATAAGATCATAAGGCCGGCTAAAGTGACTAAGCCACCATTCTCAGATCTCCTTTTTTCTTCTTCTTCTTCTTCGGCTGCTGTTCTCCAACAAACACAATTATTGCGAATCATTACGTTATATTCATTGATTGTAATCCTTGTCCAAACACTCCATGATCAATTGTAATGGCCATGAGCCTATATAAGTGAAACCCATCAATAAACAAGGGCATTAAATGATCAAACATTTTCTTCTTCCTTACTTGGCATCCTATAAATTACTGAAAACCCTCTTTGAGTGGTGCTCCAACATTATAGCTTGAGTGTTGACATGTTTCAATTTCCAATAATGAGAAAAGGATCATATCAGTGTGTTTGTTTGTGTGTGCGTTAGAGAGAGAGATGAGAAATAAAGACAATAGAGGACATGGATGAGGGGAAAGACCATTGGCAAAGGAGTTTTGATTGGTCCAAATTAACCCATATTTATAACAAAATTTAAACCAGTATATTTAGTTTATAAACAGTCACCAATCATTATAATATAAATTCAAAAGAGTTGATTATGACTAGAGTTTGGGTTAGTGAGTTCTTATTGTAACTAGGTATCTATTTCTCTGACATAACTAAGACCATTAATATTGAGCTTTCGGCAACGACAACAATTACCAATTAAAAGAGGAGTCTTGGCATTAGACCTGGCAATTGGGTTGGGTGGGTCGAGTTCGGGTTGGGTCAAGGTACTTTGGGTTGATTTCAGGTCGGGTTGAATTTTGGGTTGGGTTGTCAAATGCTAGACCCTAACCCTAAATGTTCGGGTTACGATTGACCCATGGGTCAATTCGGGTCATCCCAAAAAATAATTGAAATTTAAAAAAATAAAGAAAAGTTACATAAAAAATGTCAAAATTAAAAGAATTAACCTTAAAATTCCAAATATAAAATAAAAAGCTTGAATATTTAACAATTTAAAGAGTAAACAATAAAAAGTAAAGACTAAATAGAAAAAATTTTAGAGTGGAAATTTCTAACAATGCATAAATAATCCCAATTAGACTTGACAATCGGGTCAACGGGTTGATCCATGACCCAACCCAACTCAACCCAGTTTTTTTCAGGTTGGGTTATTTTCACATTCGGGTAGCTAGATATGAGACCCTAACCCTGTTTTTTCGGGTTGGGTTGGGTCGGGTTGGGTCAACTTTTTGCCAGGTCTACTTGGCATTATTGTCAAACTCTTCAACACATGAAATGAACCATTTCTTAAATCGGACAGTCATTTTCATTTATCCAATGGTTTATTCTAATTCTTTAACACAACCATTTAAGTGATCAGTCACTTTGCTCAAGCTTATTTATTGAAAATGAGACTCTTAAGATGTTCCTCATAATTAGATCAGTTTCATCCAATTCAAGCAATACAGTTCTAAGTTCTAATCCCTAATTGTCTATCCTGAATCACCAGTCATATGTAACTATTCCATGAAACCAATGCAAAATACATGCTCTCTATTTCAATAGTATAGACACACATTAAGGCACTCAACTATTTGATTCTCATGTAATCTATTTAGAGGAAAGGGTTATAAGTCCATGAATCTCATCAACATAGGGCTGACTGACATCATAAATCAAGTTGCTACAGAACCACCTGCACAAATGAAAAGAGAAAAAAGTGATATGCTAATAATATTAGTACATTAGTCCAATGATTTACACAGGGAAATTACAGTTTAAGACTGACATAAATTGGGTAGGAGATACGATATTGTCTCCCCAGTAAAAGTCCCTTTTACTTCACTTTTGAAAACTGGACTCGGTGTCAAGGTTCCTTGCTACAGTGAGACTTAAACTGAATCACATAGAGTAGGCTTATTATCATTGGTCAAGAAAAAATGGCCAGATAAGAACCACATTTAAGAAGTGGATAATCTGCATTTGAAGAAGAAAAATAGAGGATCATATTTATTTTCTTATGCCCGTCAGTACATGTAGAAAGCATGCAGGTGAGAAGGATCCACCATTTGATGTGTGACATGTGTCCCACCAAGGACTCTACTTAGGCTGAAAATGGAGTCAAGTGGTTATTTCTTTACTTTTTGACAAGTTGGAAAAGAATTGATGAAATCCCTGAAAGAAAGAGCAATGAAAAGCTAATGACAATCGAACTAGGTCCTATTTTTTCCTAGGAGATTCTCTTGGTGGGACTTAAAGCCTGCCAACCCTTTGGCATCATTGAAACTCTACAATTCCTGTTTGGTCACAATATCATTTCATAACATAGCTAGCATGCAAAAATTATACATCCTAAGTCTAACTGCATACTGACCTCCTTCACCCCTCATTTCCTCCTCTGATTTCCAGACAATATCTTTCAGTCCAGTTGAGATGTTCTTGTAAAACTGAAAAATATTTGTAATAGAATTGAGATTAATGTCAACATGGTAAGTTAAAGGATTTTCAAAAATATCACTAGTGAAACTTAAGATTTTATATGTCAATAAATACTATGCTAGATTATCCCTATAGATTCCTGACCAATGTTTTAAAACATGGAAGCGTGATGCGAGGCATTCCACTACCTAGAGAAGTGAGGCATAGTTCAGAATGTAAGAGGTGTAAGCCTCCCGAACACAAAGAGGCGTAACCCTCCTTAAGAAGAGAGAGGGGGATGAGGAGGAAGGAGGAAGAAGAGGAAGAAAAATCTCATTTTTCTTTATTTTTAATAAAAAATATTTTATATTAAGAAAAATGAAGATGCATGGCCCTAATTGAAGATGCCCACTTTCTTTCCCCTTATCTTCCCTTCCCTTTCCTTTTCTTTATTTTTCTCTTTCTTTTTCTTCCCCTTCCCTTTCTTTTCCTTTCTTTTTTTTCTCTTTTCTTCTTTCTTTTTTCTTTTTCTTTTCTGTCATTTTACATGAGGCGCATGAGGCATACACCTCTAGCATGCCTCATGAAAAAAGCATATGAGGTGCATGCCTCAGAGGTGTCAGTGCCTCTGGCATATGCCTTTTGGGGGCGCCTTGCCTGGAGGTACGCCTCCCACGCCTTTTAAAACACTGGTCCTGACTATTTTAATCTCTTTTGAACCATGCATTTTAAAGCCAACCAACAATGACAGATTAGTGTATTATTGGGGTTTCTTTCCTTTAGTTAGTAGATATAATAATGGAATCAGCATTTACAATCAAAAAGTCACTTCCTATAACTGTAAGTTTAAAATACCATACGTTGTGAAATTCCAGAGTATCTCCACCTGACTTCCGGAGTTCAACCATGTAAAGTGAAGGAGCTACCTCAAAAATCTGTGGGACAGTAGTAGAGGAAATAAATTAGTATTTTACATCTATGGATCAAATTTAACAGGTCCAATGCAGAATTCATGTCCTATCAGTAAGGGACCGTTTGGTTTGCAGGAATAGAGGTCTGGAACCGGAATTGGAACTGGCCATTCCGATTCCAACTGTTTGGTTGGGTGGAATCGGAATCCCATTCCCATTCCTAGTGGAACGGCATTACCCTATTTGAGGGAATAGTCATTCCCTCCCCCTCCCTTGGGAATGAAATCCCATTCTAGCTGATTCCAATTCCATTCCGATTCCTGTCTAAACCAAACAGACTATGGTAATGGATCATTCAGAATCTGATTCCAAAGGATTTTGATTCCAATTCTGACTATGAAGCAAACAGACCCTAGGTAATTCCTTGCACTTGAGCTTGATATGAGTACCTCTGTTGCAATGGATAAATGGCCTTTCCGTCCAGTTTTCTCCCCTTGAAGCTTCATCTGGAACAAGAAAAACAAAGGGCAGGATAATGTTAGGGTTTCTGAACATTGCCATTGTTTAATTTCTATGCTCTTCAGTTGTACCCCCAGCACCCAAATTGAGAGGGGTTAATTTAGATCATGAACATTTTCATGTTCAGTCCAGGAAACAAGTACCAGAAAGCAACTGAAACAATATTTTACAGCCTTCCTTGGGAAAAAGACCAAGTTCAGCTGCATTTTGTTTCTCCAGACAAATATTTACAAATTATAATGATGAAGTAACCCAGCAAGGCAGAATAGAGATGATGTATATTTCAAGTAAGATAGTCACAATTCAATGAATCCAAATTCTTTATATCTCTAGCAATTTTGCAAATTTTGTCCTAAATACAATTCATTGGAACATTCCTTTCAAATTTATAAAACATAGAAAAACTTTGGCTGTTTGGAAGAAACGCAGCTGGGCTGTTTGGGAGCTTCCTGCATATGACACATTACAAGGAGATGGGGTAAAAGAATATTTGCAACCAATACTTTTTTAGTCAAAAAGACAAGGAACCGAGTGAGATAACATGTTGTGCAGAATAAGATCTAAAACAGCCCATTACTGTGAAATGCATCTTGAACCATAACTGTTGCACCCCTAATTAAGAGATTTCAAATTACAAAGGATATAGCTATCATTTACATTCAAAAGCAACTAGTTTGAATACCCTGATTTTTCAAACTTAATTAATACATGGTAAAGAAGTCTTAATGTGGAATGGACTGCAGGTCACATTGTATTTAAAATATTGCAGCAGCTAAAAGAGATATAAGAGTAATTCTGGAGATATGGGTGGTAGGGAAAAGTTGATGCTAGAAAAACTTGCATGGCTGGATAAACTAGAGGAAGAGAAGTTACTTTCAAGGAAGGCAGATATAGAGGAAGAGCAGCTTAGAAGGTTTCTTACAAACAGTCACTTTTGGATTAAAGCAGCAGATAGAAATTACAAATTTTTCCACACAATATGCAAGGGCTAGAAGAAGAAATAGTACAGGGCAAGTAGAGAGAGATTTTTTATATGAAATAGGAAATAAAAGATGTCATTAGAAATTTCTTTATTAAGCTCTATACTGCATTACCAAGAAGAGCCTATTTTCTTGGGAGATTTAGCTCTTGAGGCTCAAAAGAGAAAAGGAAGAATGGGTGGAAAGAAGATTTGAAATAAAGTGTGAATAGGGCCTTAATAGCTTCCTTTTTAGTGATGGTTATGAAAATTTTTAAGGTGCAAAGAGCTAAAATCAAGGTGATCCTCTATCACCATTGTTGCCCATGTTTGTGGTAGAGGTGTTGGGTCGGCTGACCTCAAGAAGTGAGGAAGAGGGTCCCACCAAAGGATTTAAAACAAAATCAAGAAGGTATGGTCATAGACAACTTCAGCACGCAGATGGTGGTAGTCTTAGAGACCTATTGAAGAAGAGTTAAATTTGAGAGCTATCCTAAAAGACTAAATTTTTATCAGGATTGAAGTTGAACTTGAACAAGAGCATAAAGATAAGGAAAGGAATATTGATTCATTGTTGCTGGAAAATTGTGGCAGTTTTTGATTGTATGGTGAGAGACTTGCTCTTCAAGAAAAATGTTACTTCTAAACCAGTTTAGAATTTTTTTTATAGTGTACAAGTTTAGGGGCATGTGCAAATGTACATGCAACATGCAAGAAAGAAAACAGAGGGGGGGATCAAACTCAAGACCTAACATTCCGAAAGATGATTGCCACTCGCTATGAATTAAGTTACACTCAACTTTGGGAGTCAATTGATGCTTCTCAGGTCCAATACTTGGAAAAATGACTTGAGGAAGATGAGATCAAGGAAGCAATTTTTGCTATGAATAGATCTAAGGCTCCAAGCCCAAATGGATTTACAATGGCCTTTTATTAAGGTTGTTAGAAGATAATTAAACTGAGTTTGCTTAGAGAGTTTAGAGAATTCCATGGGAGGGGTTTAATTGATCCGAGAATGAATTCTACCTTTATCACCCTAGTGCCAAAAAAGTCTAATGTTACTCACCCTAAGAATTTCAAACCAATCAACTTGGTTACTAGCAATTTATAAAATAATAGCTAAGATGTTGTCTCTAAGGATTAAGAAAGTTCTTCCTTCGATCATCTCTCATCACCAAGGAGACTTTATTCAATATAGACAATTTGTGAAACAAATTCTCATTGCTAATGAATGTGTGAAGGCCCATAAGAGATCTAAGAAAAAAGGGTGTGGCAATTAAGTTGGACCTAGAGAAGGCTTATGATCAGGTGGATTGGGAATTTTTAATTAACATCATGAGATCTTATGATTTTGGAGATTTGTGGTGTAAGTGGATCAAAGGTTTCTTACAAACAGTCACTTTTCAATGATTGTGAATGGTTCGGTGGTGGACATTTTTGAATCAATTAGAGGGATTAGACAAGGAGATCCCCTACCCCTCACCTTTTCATTTTGGTGGTAGAGGTTCTTAGTAGGTTGACTGCTAGGTCTATATAAATGCACTTTCTTAAAGGTTGGGAGGTGGGAAGAGATAGAGTGGTGGTCTCCCACCTCCAGTAGAAGACGACATTTTCATTTTTTGTGATAGGGAAAATGGGACGGAAAATTTGAAGCTGGTATTGAGCCTTTTTGAAAGATGTCTAATTAAAAAATCAATTGGAACAGGAGTGCAATGGTTGGTTTAAATGCAGAAGAAGAGGAGCCAGACTCATTTGCAGAGATTTTGGCATGTGAAAGAGGGGAGTGGCCTCTAAAATATTTAGGTTTACCCCTTGGTGGAAACCCAAGGTCTATAAGCTTTTGGAATCCAGTAGTTGAGAGAATTGAGAAAAGATTAGCTGGTTAGAAAAGGAATTACGTTTATTCAAGGGGGGAGAATCACTTTGGTAAAATCAACCTTGGCTAACCTCCTTATCTACTTCATGTCTATTTTTAGGATGCCTTTAACAGTTGTGAAGTGGATGGAAAAGTTGATGAGAGATTTTTTGTGGGAATTGAGAAACAATAGAAGGATCATTTGGTTAGATGGGAGAAGGTGGTGAAAAGGAAAGAAGAGAGTGGGTTGGGTCTATGTAACAAAAGTAAGAAAAACCTTGCTCTTCTAAGTGGTTGTGGTGCTTTCCCTATGTTTCCCTCTCTTTATGTTCTCTTTAGTCTCACAGAGAAACTTGTGTCTAAATTCTTCGGGTATCCCCCCTCCCCTAGGGAGGGTTGGAATTTGGGGTTAGTAAGAAACCTTAGAGAGTCAGAAGTTTCATCGGTGTGTAACCTGTTAAACATTCTAGATGGCCTTGTCCTTGATGATTTAGGGAAAGACATAAGGATTTCGTTTCTCAATCCCTTTGGTCCATTTCCATCCCCATTCCTTTCCTATGAAAGAAGTTTTGTGTGCCCCTATCCCCCCAAAAGTCGATGCCTTTTGTTGGGAAGTTTATCATGGGTGCATCAACACGTGTGATATGCTACAAAAGAAAGGCCAAATTGGTGCTTGTCTCCTAATTGGTGCATTTTGTGTAAGTTGAATGGTGAGAGTGACTGCCATCTTTTAATCTCTTGTCCCTTTGCTTCTTGTAATTGGAAATGGTTTTGCTCTCTTTTTGGTTGCAGGTGGACCCCTCCTGTCAGCTATAAAGGGCTCTTTAGCCCATCTTTTCTAAGGAGAACAAAGAAATGAGGTAGAATCTTATGGAAGTGTGCAAGGGCAGTAGTGGTGTGGTCAGTTTGGGAGGAAAGGAACTTAAGAATCTTTGAGGAGAGAGAAAGAAATAAGGAGGGAATATTGGAGACTGAGACTGTAAGAGTCACACACTGGGTGAAAACATTGAAATTATTCTCAGATTTCTCAATGGAAGACTTTTTTTGAAACCAGAGGTCAATTGCCCTTTCCTCCTCTAGGAAACAAAAGATCCTGGAGGCTCAGTGTCCCCCAAGTGGTGGGTAGATGAAGTTGAACTTTGACGGAAGTAGTTTTGGTAATCTGGGACCTTCAGGAATTGGTGAAGTGATTAGAGATGGGAGTGGGAATATTTGTGGTTCGTTTTCAGGGACCATTGATCAAGGTGATTCAATGAGAGATGAATTCATGGCTGTTATTGTTAGGGTGCAAAAAGCCAAGGGCATGGGAATTACAACGCTGATTGTTGAAGGGGATTCAAAAATAGTCATTGATTGGTTGAAAAAAGGAAAAGGGGTACTATGGAAATTCAGAAACGAATTCAGAAGGTTCAAGTTTCTGTCAAGAAATTTGCAAATTCATGTAAGGTGTATTAGGAGGTCTGCTAATGGTTTGGCAGATGGATTAGCCAAGCAAGGAGTACATAGACATCATTTGTTTTGGGCTCAATGTTAATTGTGTGGAGGGGTTTTTATTTTTTGTAAAGGTTTCTTATCATAACAACTTCTTGTTGTATCCTCTTTTTCTTTAAATCTTAATAAAATTTCTTTAGTTGTTGATAAAAAAAGACTGTCTTTCTTTATTGGAGGCAGAGGGATCTATCTCACCTTGTAGTTACTTTTCTTCACATCAAATCCCAAAGGCATGGCTGCTTCCTCGATTTTAGAGATTATCTCATTTGCTGGGCATTTGGATGTAAATCTTGTTTGCCGCTTAACGAGTCCCTACCAGAGATAATTAGATGTTTTAGGGATCTATGAAAATCATAATGATCAATTAAGAGCCAAAGAGTCCAGCAACAATGTCATTAATGGCTACAAATTATGCAAACTCGTTAACCATTCCCATCAATATACAAAATAATCAACTATTGTCCATTATTATATTTTCTAATCCAAGAATTCCTGGTTTTCTTTTTTCTTCCACATCTGAATCTTAGCACCAATGTCAGGTTATGATGCCATAATTGTAGGCTGGATATGGACCAAACCCTTGCATTTTTTTGCACAAAATGGATGCTCTCAGATTCAAACATGCATTCTAGTTATATTTGTCAGCCTGAGATGGTTCTACCATTGCATCAATTAAATGGTTTGTCCAATAGATGGTTTTTAAAGTCACAAACAAGTCATATAATGATAAAAGTCTACCCACTTGTAGATTAAAGTCTTACAAGTTATTTGATTTTCTACATGATGCCCAAGGACTGCAAATTTCATATTTAAAGATGCAACATATAATATCAATGGTGTCATCATGTTTGATACCCAATGTTTTAAGTAACACCTTAAAGATATGCTACAAATCAGAAGAGCATACCATCTGTTTTTCAAATAAAGAGCTGAGATTCAGACCCTGAGAGGTGGAGATAAGTTCAAATGCATTCATTGTGAGTGGCCTTTCTTCACGCTGCTCAACGACAAGGTTTTTACAGTCCTATTGGGAAAAAGAAAAGGCACTAGAGAGTGAATTCTACTAAAACTGATGCTTCCTCCAACAATACCACATCACCACTATATTTTCTTAATGTCGGTTTTGAAGTGTGTAAGAGTAATTACCCCAGACTCATTAAAAATAGCATCCACATCAGCAAGACTAACATCTTCTGATTCAAAGACTGGTGGCTTATGTCCTTTCTTAAACCATTCATTTCCTATGACCTCGGAGATTGAGATTCTCTGTTTCAGATCATGACAAGGCAATATACAAAACTATAAATGATTGAGAAATTATGGGATATGGAATTCAAAAGGGGGATTAGGACTCCAATTTGAAGAATACATTCTGACAAGATAATACATAACAAAGTAAAAAAACATGAAACAAAAGGCATACCGTCTCTGGATTGGGGTCAAGAATCCTTTTGATTAGTTTCTTTGCACTTGTTGAGAACCATGAAGGGCAATTAAAATCAGCCTTAAAGATCTGTAGTCATGTGAGGCACATGTAAAGACACGTTTCATGTTTACTACACTAAAAATATGCACAACGAGGTTATACATCCTCAAAACACTTGAAACAGTGAATCCTTGTTTTAGAAGGCAAGAAGGAAAAAGAACCTGCACCTTTACTTCTTAATGTCATTTCTAAGCACAAATACAGCAAAAAAAGGGGTTTTACCCATATGAAATTATGCAAATAAAGAAATTATTATGTTGGATTCTTTTTCCTTTTTTTTCTCCAAGAATAAATACTAATGAACCATGGGTTAGAGAAATAATTAAGCTTCAAATCGCATTATCTTGGATAACATATCTAATAACCAATCAATATGACATGACACAAAGTGATGAAGAAACTCACCTTTTTATACAATTGCATAAGGTTAGAATCTTCAAAAGGCAAATAACCTGCCATGAGGACAAAAAGAATTACCCCACATGACCACAGGTCTGCCTTTGCCCCATCATAACCTTTATTGTTAATCACCTGGAAAAAAGAACCAAAATAAAGAGAGCCAAATGGAGTTCAAATTAAAGAAAGAAAAACCACTGTTTTATCAGGAAACCAGGCTGCACCCAGAACCAATATACCTCTGGAGCAACATAATTTGGTGTCCCACATGTTGTGTGAAGTAATCCATCTTCCTGAAATAAAAATGCTTATTAAGTTAAGCAAAGAAATCAGGTTATTTTTTCTTTTTCTTTTGCTATAGTAGCACTGCTAATAATATCAGGCAAGTCTGGACAAGAGTAAGTCCACAGTTTTCCTTATTTAAAATTGAAAATGGTATAAACAATACTTAGCCATTGACAAGGTTTCAAATTTTCAATACTCACACGGACTTGCTGAGATACTGCACTTAATCCAAAATCTGAGACTTTAAGAACTCCATTAGCATCCAGAAGCAAATTTTCAGGCTGTTATAAGCAAGTACATCAGATGGACTGAATTTCACAAAATTAATTGATTTCAATAAGCCCAATATTCTGCAGAAGTTATTGCTGTTCCAAAAAGTATATATATTCTGCAGAAGGTACAGTGAGGTGTATATATTTGAGATGTAATGCGAAGCAATAAAGGGAACTAAACTTCAAGGCTGAACATGATCTCAAAATCTACCTTTAGGTCCCTATGAAAAACACCTCTACTATGACAGTAATCCACAGCATTGATTAGCTGCTGAAAATATTTTCTTGCTTCATCTTCCTTCAGCCTCCCATGACTAGCCTGGCATGAAGGAGAAAGATGGATAATTTTGAGTTCTTTGGTGCTCACAACAACTTTGATAAAATTCATGGCACAAGTAAAACTGAAGCAGGTCAACATCTTACAATTTTGTCAAAGAGTTCACCACCATTCACAAATTCCAAAACAATGTATATCTTGGTCTTGCTAGCCATCACCTACATCAATATCTCCAACTTTAGAAACACTATTATATATGGAGGCTTCTGTACTCAGAAAATTATTACTCAAATAAAGGTAACATTCCAAGTATAGGGCTCTTATGGAAAAATTGTAAATGTATGCTGGAATATCAAAATTCGCAGCCTTGCAGGGAAACTTAAATCCATGAATTAACTAATTGAAAAAAAAAAACATCCAAAAGATGGAAAAAGGAATAATGAATCAGCAAAAGCCACCAAATATATGAAGCACAGGGAGGAAGACCAGCATAATGCAAATATGTTTTATTGGATAAGGAAAAAACGACTATAGTTGTACCTCGTACATGCGTGTCACGTTTGGATGTCTGATCAATTTCATGGTTGAAATTTCACGCTTAATCTGCAAAATTGAACACGAAGAAAACTATTACTGCAACAGATTCTATATCCAGGGATGACAGGAGAAGTTTCACATGCCTGGAAAGTTTACCAGAAGAATTAGAAACAAATAGCAATGACAACCTTATGAATATCATTGCAAAATATAATTAGAACTCAAATTTCAAAAATAAAAAAAAAAAACAAAAAAAAAACAAAAAACAAAAAAACGAAACTAGAAGCATCTTATCAAAACATGTTACATATGGGCGTGATCAGGTGAACTTCCAAAGGAAAAACCAGTTTGACGATGATAGCATTTAGCACATAAGCATTTTTTTTTCTTCTCTTTCTGATTTTCTTTCCAGAAAAGTCTCAATCAGGATTTTATCGGATTATCGGGAACAATTTTTAGAATATATTTTTAAGTTACGTTGAAAACTAATTAATGAGATACCCAACTCACCAAAAAAACAGGAAAAAAAAAACAGCATAAAATTATTAAGTGAAAAAGATTAAGATAATCAAAAAAGAAAAAAAAAAAACATAGCAAAGATGAAGAAATAAATAACAGATTCAAAGAAAATCAAAAAGATCAATTTCTTTAAATAAGACGGAGGGAAATTTTAAGGGAAAGAAGAGGAAAAAGAAGGTGAAGAGTAAAATTAACAGTACTTGGCCAATCATCTTATGTTTGAGAACCTTCTCCTTATCGAGAATCTTAATGGCAAAATTCTCTCCCGTATCCACATTGTGAGCGAACTTCACCTTCGCAAACGTTCCCTCACCCAGTGTTCGACCCAGCTCGTACTTCCCGACACGAGTTCGGCTGCCACGAGTTGCCATCTTTGACATCTATCTTTCTTTGTTTTCCTTCCGTCCCTTTTCTCTTTCTATTTCGCCTTTGCTGCCCTTTTCACAAATTTCTTCTAAGATCTCTTCTTCTTACAGGGTTGCCACACCTGCGACATCACCATCTTCATCTCTCCTTCCTTCGGTTGGAACAACCACAAACGGATAAAAGAACCTTCTAACCCCGACCGACTGAAGCTAAGCCTTCCAGAAATCGAAGCAGAGATCTATCGAGAGGCCGAAATCTGCTTGATCTCGTGGCTAGGAAGTCGCAGAGGAAACAGAACGACGATCACGGAGGAGGACGGCAAGAAAAGATTTTCCATGTAAAGCTAAATTTAATCAATCAAATGCTTTAATAACAATTTAAATAAGCGAATATTTCGGATTTTTCATGGCAGATCCAATTGCGGACTCGACATTTTTATCTTTGTCACGAGCGACTTGCAGATATCTCTCAGTGGTTTGTTACGTTTCTTCTTTCGAGCAAAAGAAAATTAGAACTTTTCTTCTTCCTTCTTTCTTCTCTCTGCAAAATTTCTTCTGAATCTCCGGACTTTTATCTCTGACTCTCAGAAGAATGTTCGTGCATATACAAAATCAGAGACATGGATTATTGGATACTCCCTTCCCTCTCCCTCGCCTTCCATTTTTAAATATTACAATACATAATTTCTTTGACTATCTGTTCGGGTTCGGAGTTTAATCCGAGTTTCATGTATTCGTATGTCGAAGTCATGATTTAATCACTTAATGACTTATGAAGACTCAACTCTAATGTCAATGGGTCGGGTTATTTTCACGAGACTCCGATCAATTTCGGATCCCGTATCTGCGATCGAGTCGGGTCCTAGTCAAACGACGTTATGTATGGGGTCCTTTTATATTGGGTCCTGTATGATCTAGCTTATATACTAGTCGGATTATCGGGTTGATTTGATAGACATTTCTTAGTTTCAGGAAAGTCCAGCCGTCCACAACGCTTCCAGATCTCCTACCACAACATTGAGAACATAGATGTGAATTGGGATCTGTTACTCACATACCGCACTTCACACCGACCTTAATATATTGGGAATTTATCTTTGGAAATATCTCCCATTAATAATAATACAAAGCATGGAAAATGTTTTTGATGAGGGGTGATTTTTCCCATTATGATACGTGGTTCCACGAAGAGTCACACAACTCAACTTTCAGGAACATGATAGGTACTTCGCATTTGATGAGGGTGGATTTGGCACTTCAATGATATTGTGATACATGATATCTCGGAACAACTAAGTGATACCTAGAATCACTTTGGCAACAATTTGTCTTAATCAAGTTGATGGTGTCCCACCTGGCGGCCTGGCCCTGGTGTGAGCTGGCAGCCTGGCACAGGCGCGACTTGGCGGCCTGGCATAGGCACCGACCTGGCAGCATGGTCTAGGCGCAACTTGGCAGCCTGGCACAGGTGCCAACCTGGCGACTTGCAAGATGTGTTCGTCAACGAATTCAGCATGCATATCAAAACACTCCCATGATCATCGGAAGTTGGCACACATGCCGAACGATCCGGAGGGTGGTCAACATGCATGGCGGTTACCTCAGGGAATCTCGGACCACTTACATGACTTCTCAGAAATCTCAAATGCGGTGCGTGAAGCCCAACTAAACAATTCCTATATAAAGGCACCAACCCCAGTGGCATATGCAAGTAAGCATATTCTATCTCTCATACTTTGTGATTTTTAGCTCGCATTCTACTATGAGAGTACTAACTTAAGCATCGGAGCGACCTCGTCGGGTTGGCCACCCCAAGTCCTTTGACATTTGGTTCCTTGCAGGTCTCTAAAGAGCAACGAAGCTCATCAATCCAACTCAACACCTAGGCAGCTCGCCACCTGGTCAGCTCGGCACCTCATAGGTAGCTCAGCACCTGGTCAGCCCGACACCTCACAGGTAGCCCGGCATCTCACAAGCAGCTCGACACCTAGGCAGCTCGACACCTCACAAGCAACTCGACACCTGGTCAACTCGACACCTCATAAGTAGTTCAGCACTATAGTCAGCTCGCCACCTAGCCTGCCCAGCTCGATTCCGCTCAGCAGCCAAAGTTCTCCACTTCGGCCTGAGTCATCGACCACTTGGAAGCAGACCAAATGACGAGGTACTTAGCCAAAAAATCGATACATCAATAAAAATTGATTCATCAATTGGCGCCGTCTGTGGGAAACGCTACAAAAAGCTAAGTTCTCATCCTCCGAAAGGCTAAGTCCTCTTCTTCTAGAAGCTAAGTTCTCACCTATTAGAAACTAAAAGCTCTCACTTTCTAGTTTCATTTTTTATGAACTCAAAGATTATGCAGGAATTTGATGGCCAACAGACTAAGCAGCTCTACCAACTTTATTTCAACTTAGATAAAGCCTCATCAGTCCTCTTCGCAAGGTACCCTCTACAAAGATGAGCTCTTCGTGGCTTCCGCGGGAATAGGCGGCCAACAGATTGCATGGACGCCCCTGCCGGTCAAGCTTTCCAAGGCTCCCGTGCAAGTTGGTGACCTAAAATCAGCAGTGCTACCCCCGTAGGTCGAGTTCCTAGTAGCTTCTTGTAGGAGTGGGTAACCGACGTCACTAACAAGGCTGATGTAGCGCAGTCGTAGCTCTAAGGCACCGGCCTGGCCCAGATGCGACCTGGCGGCCTGGCATAGGCACCGACCTGGCAGCCTGGCCCAGGCGCGACCTGGCAGCCTGGCACAGGCGCGACATGGCCCTGGTGCAAGCTGGTAGCATGGCCCAAGCGCGGCCTGGCGGCTTGGTCCAGGTGCCGACCTAGCGACCTGGCCCAGGCGCAAATTGGCAAGTTGATAAAAGAATTCGGCTCCACAAAAGACCTAGTCGCCTCTTTGGCATGGGCAAAATCAAAGATAAAGGAGAGTGGACTACGAGTTGCTCCTAGAGCCTAAGGTCTAAGGTGTCGAACTGGCAAAGACTTTGGCACCACATAAGACCTAGTCGCCTCTTCGGCACGGGCAAGATCAAGGAGAGTGGACTACGAGTCGCTCCCAGAGCCTAAGGGCCAAAATACTGAACTAGCGAATACCTCCTCACCACATAAGGCCCAGTTGCCTCTTCGGCATGGGCAAAATCAAGGAGCGAACTGTGAGTCGCTCCCAGAGACTAAGGAATTGAATCGATGCTTACGAGCTCATCGAATTATTCATTACGGGCCAAAAGGAGAAATTTACTCCCTTTGCCGAGTTACTTTCAGCTCTGGAGTGGGGGGCAAATGATGAGGGTGGATTTGGTCCTCCAATGATATTGTGACACGTGGCACCTTGGAACAACTATGTGACACCGGAAACCACTTTGGCAACAACTTGCCTTAGCCAAGTTGATGGTGTCCCACCTGGCGGCCTGGCCCTGGCGCGATCTGGCAGCCTAGCACAGGTGCGAGTTGGTAGCTTGGCACTGGCAGGACATGGCGGCCTGGCCCTGGCACGGCCTGGCAGCCTGGTACAGGTGCGACCTGGTGGCCTGGCATAGGCGCGACCTGGCAACCTGGCACATGCGCCGACCTAGCAACTTGCAAGACATGCTCGCCGACGAATTCGGCATGCATATCCAAACACTCCCACGATCCTTGGAAGTTGGCCCACATGCCGAACGATCCAGAGGGTAGTCAACGTGCATGGCAATTACCTCAGGGAATCTCAGACTACTTACACAACTTTTCAGAAATCTCGGATGCGGTACGTGAATCCCATGCCAAACAATTCCTATATAAAGGCACCAACCCCAATGACATAGGGGAGCAAGTAAGCATATTCTAGCTCTCATACTTTGTGATTTTTAGCTCGCAGTCTACTATGAGAGTACTGATTTAAGCATCGGAGTGACCTCGCCAGGTTAACCACTCCGGGTCCTCTGACATTTGGTTCCTTGTAGGTCTCTAAAGAGCAACAAAGCTCATCAATCCAACTCGGCACATAGGCAACTCGCCACCTGGTCAGCCTGGCACCTCACACACAGGCAGCTCGGCACCTCATAGGCAGCTCGACACTATAGTCAGCTCGGCACCTAGCCTGCCCAGCTCAATTCCGCTTGGCAACCAAAGTTCTCCACTTCGGCCTGAGTCATCGGCCACTTGGAAGCAGACCAAATGACGAGGTACTTAGCCAAAAAATCGATACATCAATAAAAATCGATTCATCAACATCCATCACATACTCTTTGGCACCACCTTGTCAGGTCGAACTATAGGTAGATTGGCCAATGTGGGGCCAATGTCTAAGGTGACTTACCTCCGCTGATCTAGTAGATATTCAGCCCTACCTTGGTAGGTCGAGTTGAAAATAGACCGGACATATTAGGTCAACGTAGGAGGCGACCTACCTCTATCGACCTAGTAAAGATTTATGACGTGATAGGCAACCTCCTCGTAGAGCGAGCTATCGCTTCTAACCTTTCTAGGATCATGACACCACATTGATGGAGCTAACTACTGCCCCCGCCCGCTTTGGGCATGATTGGTAAGGACTTCCTACTTACACGGAGTCCACCTATGAGCATGAAACCACTCCCGAATCAAACGGACCGGAGATCTCGGATGCACATCATGGAGCTTATGGCAGCCAGCTTATATAAAAGCATCCCTCTCCTCAGAAAAGGTGCATGTGATTTAGCATTCACAGTTCTCTAGCTCTCTCAAAACTCTTCACTGACCTAAGTATCGAAGTGTCCACCCCAAATAAAACAACATGAGTACTCTTATACTGTTCTTTTACAACTCAACCTGACAAATTCACCAACCTAACATCCGAGCTATCCTATTGCAGGGAATTGCCAAATCGCAAGCCATCCTATAGCATGGAACTGCCAAATTACACATCGATTTCCCGATACATGTTAGGATGTACCAAGACTGTATCTGTTCCTCAAGCTTGATGCTTCATAGGCGTTTCACACGCACATCCTATCATGTATTGGGAACATCTCCCTTATTTATTAGTTATTATTTACAGGAAATGTGTGCATGATGGATGTTCCTGTAAGGCACGGATGTACCTATCAGATGGGTGTGAGGTGCGCTGTGAAACGAGTAGATCCGAATTCATGAGATGTTTAAATGTATAACTGCATCACATGAGTGGGTAGGTGTGGGTTGAATCGCATGGGTAGGACATCCGGACTCGTTCATGAGTTTTTCTTCGGTCAGCCTGGTGAAATGATCAAATCTGAATTATGAAACGCAACCTTGCTCGACATTGGCCATCTAACGGCACCGTCAATCCAAGCAGAAACATAGACAATTGAGTGTGGGGCCACCATTGGATCAAATCCATTGGGATGGAATTTCTTGGTTTTTGAACCTAATTATCCATGGAAAGCACAAATTGTATGTCAATGATGATTGAAGCCAATATCTAACTATTCAACCTCAATACGGCAAAAAGCATAAACCTTGACTTTGGGATTAAAATTGATTCGAGGTTGAGACCTGAAAAGGTTCATATATTTGAATTCAATTCGATTAAAGCTTGAGAGAAGCTTCATGTAAAAAATAAAATTTATATATATAAAATATTATATATATAGCAGCACTAGTAGGATTTATCAAGAAAAGTAAAATAACTAAGAAAAGAATGTAATGTTGTTTACTTAAACTTTTATTTTAATAATTTGTTATAAATATATTTTTATCAATTTAGTAATTTAGATTAATTATATTAATATTTTTAATAAAATAATAAATTATTGTTAATTATTTAATAAAATATTTTTTTTCATGTTATTTGTTAGTGTTATATTTTATTTATTTTTACTTTATTAATGATTAAATGTTTTGATTTTTTGTAAATATCCACCCAAGTTGCACGCATCGTAACGTTTGTAATTGGCCTGGACCAAACTGAGTACAACCCATGTATGTATTATTATTTACTTTTTTTTAATTATTTTTAGATGGTATTAAAGCCAAAGGAACTATGAGGGATGGGCTACCCCCATTGTATAGTCCAATGAGCCAAAAAATTAAAAATGTCAAGCTAAACTTTGATAGTGTATTGATAGTTTTTAAGCTTAACTGGCCTATCCCAAGCCCCACACCTTAAGGCCTTGTTCGCTTTTCGATAATTGACTTACCCAGGTAAGTCTTTTTATTTCCCATGTAAATAAGACAATGACCATTTTATCCATAAAAATCCATTATTAAAAAGGGCATTTTTGTTGCATTCAAGTGTCAACAACTTTTCTCCCAAGTAGAAAAGTTATTTACCCACTTAGGAGATGGGTGGTAAGTGATAATCAGGAAAATAAAGTTTCCCTAGTCTCCACATAAATTTGAAATGGGATTCTTGGTCAATGGGAATCAAAATTCCATTGACTAACTTTCCCCTTCTCAAAATCCACAAAAAGAATACCCCCTTATAATATTTGTCTAGGCCTACAGGCTTGTCCATGTTAACACACACACACACACACACACACACACACACATATATATATATATATATATATAATTTGCTATCTAAATATTATATAATAATATTTACTATATATGCATACAACTTCCAAGTTGATCTTATTATGAGTTTCTTAGTTTGGGTCTTATCCACTAGGGCTGGCATTGGACTCCAAAAGTTTGATACCCATATAGACTTTGAATTCGATTATCCTATATTTGGATGCTAGAATGTGCATCGGGTTAATTATTCAATTAGATGTGGATTTAATCCCATCCAATTTGATTAAAATCTTCATTTAATAAAAATTATTATTTTGTATATATGTAGTATAATTATGTATATACATAGATATTATGTGTAATTGTACATATGTGCACTCATACTTTAAAATTCAAAATAAAACATAATAATAATCAGATGTGGATGTAGATCTAGAAATTTCATAATTGGATGTTATTATGGATGTAGTTGGATTTGATTTGAATTTGATCCATTTACAACCCTACTACCCACATTATGTGTGCACTTGGTGCATATTTGAGTTAGACCTAATTCAAAAGAAAATAGTTTCTTGAGCTTGAAAATTTATAGATATAATCGGATTATGCTAAGTTATAAACGATTTGTTACTTTTATTATTACTTTTAATTATCCTATCAGTACTAATTTTTATTAATTTATTAATTTTTATTAATTGCTAAAGTTTAATATTTATATTATTTTTTGTTAATTTCCCTACTACTCGCATTATGTGTGGGCTTGGTGTAGATTTGAGCTAGACCTAGCTTAGAAGAAAATATATGCTTGAGCATAAGGTTGGGCTAAGTTAATTATATTTAAATAGAATTAAATTGTATTTTAGTTTTTTATTTTATGAATTACTAATTAATTTTTAGTAATTTCTTATCTTTTAATAGTTGATAGATAAAAACTTTCTAAATTTTAATATTACTATTATTATTATTATTATTATTATTATTATTATTATTATATTAGTATTATTATTTTATATATTTATTATATAGATTACTATTATTATTATAATTATTATAATAATAATAATAATAATTATTATTATTATTATTATTGTATGTGTTAAAATATGTTGTATCATGTATCACACGTTATAGGTTATAGACAAATCAGATATGTTTTTGAGAATGGGTGAACATAAACCTATTTAGCTTGTCTTCTTCGTTTGAGTGATAAAATAGGTTCTACATTTTAAATTTTTATTAATTTTTTATTTTCATATAATTTTAATGGGTAAAATTATTAATTTTAAAAATATTATTAATTAATTAAAAATACATTAATACAATAATAAAATAAAAAGAATAAACAAAACAAAATACATTAAAACACGGATTCTATTTGCAATATATCGATCCATGTTTAAATATTAATATTATTAAAAATATTAATTAATATTTTTGTATTTAAATTCTTATTTTTATTAGTGTTCATTAAGTTTAATTTTTAACTTGAATTGAAATGTTTTTAATGTTTATTAGTTTTAAGTGGAAGTTTAGTGGATTTTTAAATAATTTTTTTTAAATAATATTTTTACTTTTATTGTTTAACCTAAATCAATTTATGTTATTTGATTTATTAATATTTTTCTATATTATGTTATATTATTATTCTCTCTCTTAAATGTTTTAAATATAATAATAACATAGACTAAAATAAGAGGCTTTGGAAACCCCAAATGTCTCTCTATTATCTCTCTCTCTAGTGTACAATGATCCAATCAAAATAGACAATGATTACTTTTTGTATTTTTAAAACAAAAGAAAATACAAAAAATACAAAAATTGAAAAAATAGATAAATAACTTCTCTCAAATAAGAGATATGCTGACATGGACCATCCAATTTTATTATATATATAATTAAAATGTATACATATAAAAATTTAAAAAATATTATAATATTATAAACTCGATTAAGCTTATGAACTTCATAAATTGAATTTAATTGATTCAAATTGATTTAATTAACAAACAAAAGTATGTATTGAACTTAAACTGGAGTTAAAATTATATTCAATTTAGATTGAACTGAATTAACCTTTTTATAAATCGAATTCAAATAATTCATCAAAATCTTATTCGTGCCAACACTAGTTACTTGTCAGGTAACTAATATCGTGGAGAGTTGTTAAAGAATCATGCATAAGACACGTGTAAAGAATGACAAAGAGCGTTCAATTAATCAATTTAATGTAATTCCAAGCTACAAAGTCAGAATGTCACATGCATTGCAATGTTGTTATTAAATAGGTTTAGTTTGAAAAGAGTACAAATACAAATTGTAGGTATAAATACATACAAAATAATATAAAATACAAGATTTTACATTTCATAAATTTACATTTACACTCCTTCCAAACTGAGACTAATGGATGGAAAGATAAGAGTTCCATTGGCATAAATATTCGATTTGTGGTTGAACCAGTCAATCAGACCGGTTGATCAGAAATCCAATTATCCAAAATTCCAAATAGGTCCTTGGATCTATTTATAGCCCTTATAAAAGTCAAATTCTATATATTTATAAGACACCATTAACATTGCATTAATATTATTTATAAAGTAATTAATAAATTAATAAATTAATAAATTAGGTGGATTGTTATTTATTATTATGATCCACAACTCAAGGCTGATAGGGCTCACCTGATCGTGCCTATTAAACTTATTAATATTACGTTAATTTATTTAATATTAGCAATATAATCAGCAAATAATTACTAAACTATGACACTATTATTTAATTAATTGACTGATTAAATCTGATTATCCTTCATTGTTCACTTTATTCATTAATTGGGGACGGTTATTTTGCTTCAATTTTTCCTGACAAAGCCCATGTATTACATGGGTCCCGATGTGTGCCCAGTGCGTAGGTGGCAAGTTGGGTCGTAAGTAAATGGGTTGAGTAATTTAATTAACAGAAAAAGGGGTTAAACATAATTTTATCATAATTTTTATTCATTGTTAATTAATAGCATATTTTAATTAACCATGAATTAAAGTTATGTCAATTAACTATAAATGTAATTAACAGTAAATTTCACTAAATTAACGATAACTTATAATAATTGATGATAATTTGTGGATTTAGTGAAATTATCATTTGATCTAACTATTAGATGTTGGATTTCCTGTGCATCACATGGGGATCTTCTAGCATAGTTAATAAAAAAGAATAAAAGAAAGAAAATAAAATATTGATTCAGTCCATGTGTCACGAGTAAGCTTTTTATGCCTTTTATTAATCATTTTCATCACTAATAAGAAAAATTCTCATTTATCAACCTGTTTTCATATGATGAATATATAAATTAGAGATATATCCGATATTTTTGTGTAAAAAAATTCTATATTTATGTATAATTTTATATTTTTATTATTTGATACACGACATTAAAGCTATGTTTGGTTTGAAGGAAAATATAGGGAAAGGTAAGAAAACCTTTACAACCATTGTATTGGTTTCCCTACTTTTTCCTTAAAACCAAACATAGCCTAAGGGTTGACATGACCTCCCACCAGCACATGAGGTGTTGTAAAAAGGTTGTCTTATTCCGTGTCTTTCCCATGTTGTGGGGTTGCCAAAGAATTGAGTGAAGTCCTCCGGCCTCAACCATATATTTAAAAGTCATTTATATTTTGATTTTTTTCTTTAGTTTAGACACATTTTTTCCAAATACAAACTTTTAATTAAAAAAATTGGGAATTCGGGTCCCAATGGGAAATCCATTTCCATTGGGGATTAGGATTTGAGGCTAAATTTCCCCCTTGACACAGATCGGCATTGGAGATGGGGATTAATTTAAAAGCTGTGGTTAAGAATGGGGAATATGGTTCCTTTCCCCAATCACACACACACACACACATATATATATATATATATATATATATATATATATATATATATTTGAGTTTATGGGAAGATGTTCTCAATGTTTGACTGGATTCATATGCTTTCGAAATGTTTTTACTTGCAATGAATCTTATCCCACAAACGAGGCACATTGGATGAACCGGGAAGAACCATTGTGAGGCACGAAAAGCATATAAAGGTGATATTTATAGATTATCAAGAGAGCTAGACACATAGAGAGAGAGAGAGAGGTGTTTAATTAGAGAGAGAGAGAGATAGGTGTAAACTTTAATTCCTCATACATCCTGATAAAACATTAGTTATTGATCAATATTGTTGACGTCCATGGGTTAATAATACATGAATTAATAAGCATGAGGGGTAATTTGGTCATCTAATGATATTACGACGCGTGGCATTGTAGAATAGAAAAGTGACACCTTGGCACCATGCAAGTAGATTCCAAGAGTACTTCAAATACTTCACAATTGTATCGATAACCTCGACACCACTTTGGTAGGCCAAACTGTGGACAGCCAGGCAAGACCTCAAGCCAATATAAGAGGCAACCTGCTTCCACTGATCTAACCTGACTCTAGTTAGCGACTTGCTTGACATATCAAGCAACCAACCCCTTAAGTGGGCTATCGCCTCCGAATTCCCCAAGATCATGACACCACATTGGAAGAGCTGGTTATTACCCCACCCGCTTCGGGTGGGATTGGATAAACGTTACGCACTTATGTGGAGTCCACCTCCAGGCATGAAACCACCTCTGAACTAGACGGGCCGGAGATCCTGGACCCCTATATAAGGGCCTCACCTCCAATTTCATAAGTTACGTGAAATTTAGCTCTCTAACTTAAGCATTAGAGTGCCCACCCCGGGTCAAGCAACCCAGACACTCTAATTACTTTTCTCTTGTAGCTCAACCGAGTGACCTACTCAATCTGGTGTCTGAGCTGCGATCCAGCAGGGAGCTCTAGATCGTGCATCATCAATTGGCACCGTTTGTGGGTAACACTACACAAAATCTGTATTCTCATTCTCTCTTTCTAATTACATCTATAATAGCATCTTCCAACAACAACCCTATCAGCAACGTCAACAACAATGTACATGCTGACGGAACATTCACAGGGGGCAAGACCAGTACGTCATGCATACCGATGTCTCCTTTGTCACTATCGAGAAGTTCATCGTGCCCCTAACCTTGCCAAGCGTCCCTGTCACGCAGAACCCTAACCGCCCTCTACCCACTATGAAGGCGCCACTTCCACCGATCAAGCCCTCCATGGTTCCCGTTGGAACCAATGGTCTCCAGTTCAATGAGTTGGTGCAATTCGCCCGTGGGATTGATCTATAGGTGAGAACATGGGAAGGCCATTTTTTGGCACTAGCAGCGATGCAACAACAACAACAACAACATCGGTAACATCAAACTGCAGGGCAGAACACTAACCAAAACTAGCAGCCCAACAACCGAAATCAGAACTAAAACCAAATACTAGACCCACCTCGCCTTCACAATGACTAGAACTAGGTTTTTGCTATGGAGTCAACCCGAGCTATGATGTCCGAGGCCACCAACTCCACTGAAGGGTCCCGAATAAGGTGTTGTAGATGTGTATGCCACAACATAGGAAGGAGACACAACATCGTAATCTCAAGGGCAAAATCGAGGAGCTGATCCACCGAGGTTACCTGAAGTAGTTCATCAAGCATGAGGACCACCACCAACTTGTTGATCAGCCCAGAGAAGTGTCATAGTCGAGAAGGGATCAAAACAGGGACAACCTCCTCAAGACCCACCACCAGTAGAGTAGCCCATCCATGGTGTGATCAACATAATCACGGGTGGGTCCATTGTGGCAAGATGTAGTACCTCAATGGGAAAGAACTCAGTCCAGAAGTTCATGCATGAGGACGAGAACCCACCCAAGTGCCCTCACGTGGAGGAAATCATTTACATCACCGATGATGACGCTTAGGGGATCCAATATCTGCATGATGACGCTCTCGTGGTCAAGTTAGTGATAAATGACTTTGAGATAAAGCAAATTTTGATAAACTCCGACAACTCGATAGACATCTTCCTGGAGGCATTCGAGCAGATGGAGCTGGAGAGGAAGGACTTGCAATCGGCCGACGCTCCCCTAGTTGGCTTTAGTAGAGAAGTGGTATGTCCTCCGCATAAGAGTGCCAATGACAGCGGGCTTGCCACCAAACCAGGTGCACTTCGACAACAATTTCCTAGTTGTTGCAACATTCTTTCCCTACAACGCCATCTTAGGACAACCGATCCTACACGTCCTTAGAGTCGTGGTGTCAACTTATCACCTATCGATGAAATTCCCAGTGGACTATGGAGTAGGAGTGGTGTGAGGATATCACCTCGAGTTGCGGAAGTGTTATGTGGTTGTGCTCAAAGGCAAAGGAAAGTAGGTCGCTAAGGTCGATTTGGAGCCACTCCCGGAGAATAGTGACAAGAGAGCTCGCCCCATGGAGGACATCATCCAATTGCTGGTCTTAGATACCAACCCGCGAAGACAGTGCAGATCAGAGCCTGCCTCATGGAACCACAATGTTCTAAATTGTCAAACCAGTCTAGTTGAGGAAAAGGAACCTCATACAAGAGCAATTGAGGATAGTGGATGAGGAGGCAGAAAAGCTCCTCACAACAGACTTCATTAGGGATAACCAATATTCGAATTGAATTGCAAACCTAATATTTATGAAGAAGGCCAACGATAAATGACACATGTGCATCGAATACATTAACTTCAAATAGCCAATGACTAATGCCAAAAATTGGACATGAACTCATGGTTATCCTTTAACATAAATGTTCAACTTCCAATAGCATCTTCGAGTCTTGAAACTCAAGTGAATAAAATGAATCGTGAGAAGAAAGGCAAAACAGTATTCCATCAGTTTTATTGAAATGAGCGTCCCTCTTTACAATTAATCGATAGAAGGCTCTCCATGAAAAAGCTTATGGATAGGACTGCAACCTGGTTTTAATTAAGTTGGATTGAATTTCAGGTTAGGTTTAGGATTCAAAAGTATAAACCCATCTTAATTTCTGCAGGTTGGATTGGGGGTGTGTCACTCTGGTTGGCCTGGCCTGGGGTAATTAGCATTTTACACTTTTTTGGGTAATGCATATATGTAAAAAAGCCAGCACTTACTTTGGAGTCCCTGTTGTCAATTATGATGACCTTGAAGAGATCAGGGTGGGGCATTTGACTTTAGGGTCGGGGACGGGGCAGGTAAAACCCGGCCCCTCCCTGCCCCGTTGCCACACTTATCATATTTCTCTCCTCTAATTTAAGATTTTAATAAGTCCATAGCGGGGTACTTCCATCCGCTGACCCGATAAAAATCCAACTCTGACCCGAAACAGCCCTAGATACATGACCATTTTTTTTTTGTTTGTTTATCTATTTTTATATTTTTACTACATGATTTATGATGCCATGGGTCCAGAGTCCAGTTGAACTGTTAACCAACACAGGCTAGGACGGTTGAATTTATAATGTGGATCCAATCTCTTTTTTTATTTGCAATTCAGATTAATATTATGCTGAGCATTTCTTTAAATTAATTGTAAGCATATATAATATTATAATTTGAAAAATATGGACTACTTTAATAATTAATACTTTTTTATAGGCATATTCGTAGATCCTTTAATAGAGTATCAGAGTAAGATAATATAAAATTAAATTTGGAGGGAACTAATAACAGTATAGAGTATTTTGGTGAGGAATGAGTCGATCAAATTAATTAATTATTAATTTTATTAGACATATGATATTGTAGTATTATTATTTGTGTTTAATTTTCTATGTTAAATAAAGTTTTTAATATAACAGAAGAGAATTGGATTAATAATAAATAAAATGAAGAAATCATTAACAGACATTTCAAGTAATGACAATTGAGTTGCCAATGTCTTTTGGTTATTTTCTTCTTTACAAATTAAAAAATCAGAAAAATTCAGATATGGATCCAGCTAGAAGAGTAGATGAGGACTGTTAAGCTGGACTACTTGTACTTTATATACACAATGTAGATGCATAAGTTAGAAGCAAATACCTACTAACTGGAGTAGTTGAAGTGATAGCACCAACCCCACAACAGTTCAACCTAGCCAAAGAGAAGGGGTTTAAATTAGCTGGAGAGAGGCCAGCTCTACTACACAATAGTCCCTGAAAGTAAAAAAAGGCAAAAGTATATAAAATCACCCATATGTATCCTTGAGTTCTCATTCAACAAATGTAAAGAAGAGTTCGGCTTTTAAAAGAAAAAAAAAATGTAAACAAAAGTCTTCATAAGACGATGTGACATTGACCCTCCAGCCCATGCCCTAATAATTCATTTACTTTATGCATTAAGTACACATCAAAGCCCTATAATTTAGACAATTTGCTTAGTAAACACCTCCACCGAATGTGATGAAATGGAAGATGATGAACCAAAAGAAACTCATAAAAAAAGCTTGTATGTTAATGTGAATGGGGGTGTTTGTCTCTTCTTGCTTAGAATGTTGGTAACCCTACGTTAGAAATTTCGAGTAATGTTATTAAAATTTTCTTTATAAGGAAACAAGTGAAAATTAGGGGCATTCGTTTTTTGGATTTCGAAAGAGGAAAGTTGGTCAATGGGATTTTCGTTTCCATTACTTATGTGGGGATCAGGGAAAATTTATTTTCTTGGGTATACCTTTCCCCTAGGCCTAGGTGGATAAATAACTTTCCCACCTGGGGGAAGTTGTCAACACTTGAATGGGATTAAAACGCCCCTTTTAATAATGATTTTTTATGACTAAAACAGGCATTGCTTTATTTATCTGGGAAATAAAAGAACATGGGTAAAAAAGCGAATAGGCCTTAGGGGGCATTTGCCTTTTAGATATTGAGAGAGGGAAAATTGTGAATCCTTTTGACCAAAAAACCTATGTTCTTTTTTTAGATTTATGTGAGGACCTGAAGGAAAGGTTTATTTTTCCATGTAAGTGATACCCATCTCCCAGGTGGATAAAAAAATTTCCCACCTAGGGGAAATTACCAACACTTGGATGGGACAAAAATAACCCTTTTAATAATAGACTTTTATAACTAAAATATTTATTGATTTATTTACCTAAGAAATAAAATAACATTGATAAATTCATTTACATGCTAAGTAACTTTCATAGCCTTAGTGGTATATCTTAATTTATTTTTTGGAAGGTTACTAAAAAGTATGCTCTCTGTTTATATATTATCTAGTTTTACCTAATATACTAATTTCATTTGAAAATTGTGGCTGAAATTCTTTGAAATTTCAGTGAAAATGTCAACATTTTGTAAGCATGAATCTAGTGGTTTTGCTTTCTCTTAAAGCAAACTGCAAGCAATTTGGAAGAAAGTTAAATAAATAACATTACTTTGATAATTAGAGACAACGTTTCCTAGTAACCACCTCCTAATAATCTTCATTAACCGCCCATTGGAAACTTTTTGCTTTTGTAAGTTAAGGCCATTCAGACATAAACAAAACACCCTCTGACCCTTAGATTAATAAATGAATTAAAAATGTTCTAGAGCCCTGTCCTCTTCACTTCATTAATTAATGAGAAAATGTTCTATCTGTTAAGTAAAAAATCTTAGAGACTATGGGAATATGTATACTTTTGGCTGTGTTATTATTACCATATTAATATATCATGTTGCCTATTGGTATTTTCATAACTTTCCATGCATCATTCAGTTCCTGCATGATCTTATTGTATCCGACATTCCCGTAATATAAATGGATGCTTTGGATTGTATTCCAAACAAAAGAAAAAAAATCTTCCATCATTCGGTTTGTATTCACATAACTATAGAAAAGAAAATAAAAACAAAAACAATACTACCTGTCCGGATTGATAAGTTTTAATTTGACTAGCTTAGATTGGTAGAGAGGCCAATTCTCTACACTCAATAGCTTTGATCTTTGGATTTTATGTTGGAGAGTGATTAGGACACATCCTATGCATATATATGTTTGACAAACAGTGTATATATCTAGTGAAAAGACCAATGAAAACCACTATTTGTTACTATAAAAGTCAAATTATAGAGGTGTTTTTGTCGTTTAGTATATACACTTATGAAAGTGTATAAATTATAACAAATACATAAAAAGAAAGAATAAAAAATAAAACAATATACTAATAAAAATGAGTGTGCCCAAACTGGTCACCATCTTTAACCAAGTACAATTAGTGTCAATAATACATATAGCCATTTCTTTTCCTACCAAACTTCATTGGTGAGGACATCATCACCTGACAAAAATATAATATCTTTTAGCCTTCCATACCTTCCATGGTGGTGGTTCTTGGAACTAATGTGATAAGATTGATCGTGCATAGCTTAGAGGAACTTGGATATGCTGCCTGCAAAGTAATTTATAATTCAATTCTTACCTACAAGACATTACAACCACAGAGTCATCAGGAACATCACAACTGCCATTAATAGGGAGATATTCTTGTGGGTAACAGATTTGGAGCAAGTTTTTAGATATCATATTAGTAAGTGTGCACTTATTTTGTACATGACAATTTTTATGATGGTGATGATAGTAAATAATATGTTATAAAAACTTTTCTATAATTTTCTTATATTTTTATATTGATAAAAATTATTCATATTTATCACACTTACTTTTGTATAATATGATAAATATATAATATTAGAGATGTTCTCAAATATTTTCTACAATATATTATGATATTAAATATATGATCAAGATGGTAAAATGATCTCACAAAATATTATGATACTGAATATATGACCATCATCATATGTGATTCTGTATATCAATATATATATATATATATATATATTATCGAAAGAAAGAAAATAACTAAAAAAAGAAATCTCTATCACTATACATCCACAAATGCAAATGGATGGATGGTCAATCATATATAAACTATAAAGTGAAGCTACATTAACTGTTAGATCACGTGTGAACTTTTACATTTTACCATCTGCCATAGTACCATATTTCAAAATACAAACGCAGCTTTAATTTTGTACATTTTACCATCATAGTATTGCAAAGACAGCTGCCTAGTTTGATTAAAAAATGGGATACTCTTCACCTGATGCAATGGTAAAATTCCGGGCTGACCAAGTGTCAGAAGAATGGGTTTAGGTCTGAAAGTGATTAATTTTGTACAAGTGTTACAAAAGTTAGGTCACTGTCCAATCAACCCGTCTCCGATTATCAGGACCACCATTACTTAATGCCCCTTCAATAGCACCCTCTCATCCCAGTGGGATCGATAAATCCCACTGTGTAATAAAAATATCTCTCATAAATAATAACATACAAGTACGAATGTCGCCCATGTGTGGATGATACATGCTGTGAGGAGAATATCCAGACTATCTCTCACCTGCCTGCCGGCCATGTCCTGATTTAGTGCCTACATCAATGCGCACTTTGAATTCTTTACAACCCGTGGAGTCCTTTCGGCTTTGGAGGACGGTAGAGATTGTCCTTGGAAGGAGAAAGCTTTGCGATTCAACCTCTTATTCAATTAATATAGGATGTACAAGAAACCACTAGTTTTTTAGGTTAACCAAAATCAAGCCAGTCCGGTTTTTCGAAAATACCGAGCCGAAAACAAATTGATCGATTTGGTTAATCGGATTTTTTATTCGACTTTTTCTGATTCAGTTTGTTTTTTCGGGTTTTCGGTTTTTTATGGACACCCTAATAAGACCTTCATTTTGACCTCTCTCTCTCTCTCCATTTGTATACCTTCGCTATCCAAACTTCTGACAAGTTGGGTTAGCATAAACTACTTCCACTCTATGGTGGTTAATGCGTCTCTCTGCCCTATTTGGTGTCTATTTGGTGTAGGCTGGTGGGGCTAATATTTCAAGAGGTTGAGAATGGGAAATGGCCCAATGCTTATTGTTCCCAATTCAATCCCCTCCCTACTCACATCCTCAACATCATCCTCCCCATCACCATCACCAAAGACTCAACTCCACAGTTGTAGTCATCACCACCTCAGTCCTCTTCATCTACTCCATAATGTACCCACCCTCTCATCGATGTCCTCATTGACACCCACTCCTTCCCCTCCACTAGTACTACTTAATCGCAACCATTTTTTACTGAGTCACCTAGACCCAGCCAACTTGCTAAAAACCCTTCCACCACCACATCATCCTTTCCTCATCGCACCCACACCATGATCACCAAACATGAACTCTCTTTTTTCCACCTTTTATGGTGCAAATATAATTGGCTATAAGTAGATATTTTGCATTAAACACAAACAGATGGTAGTATGGATCACTTCAAAGATTGCTCTATAGCCAAGAGGTGTACTCAACGAGAGGGTATTGACTACATGGAGACCTTTAGTGCTATCATCAAATTTGCGATTATTCACATTTTTCTTCACCTTGCTCTTGCTCGTAGCTGGTCTTTACAAAACCTTGATGTCACCATAACCTTCTCGAATAGTGACCTTCAAGAAATAATATACATGGCCCAACCTCCTAGATTCATAAACTCGAAACATATATCCTCATTATGTTGCAAATTACAAAAATTAATCTCTATATAAGGCAACAAATAAGCTCCTCGTGCATGGTATCAACATCTCAGTTCCTTCCTTCTCCAAGTTGGCTTCACAATGTTTCATATTGATATTTCACTCAATACATATATGTGGATGACATCATTATCATAGAAAGAGCAAGGAGGGAGATAGAGAGAGTGAGCTCGAGATATGATAAGATTGAAAGCCTCAATACTTTATCTTGGGTTCTGGAGAGTATATATAGAAGACTAGTAGTTTAGGATAGAGATCATGAGATCCTATCAAGTAAGATAGAAGCCTAGATAAACAATACAATGAGAGGATAATCCTTATCGTGCATGGCTAGTATAGCCGATGCATGAGTTTACATGGAGCACGTTACGTGGATTACTGATGTGACTCTTAACACGCCCCTTCAAGCGATGATGTACTCGTTAAGGAAAGCTTGCCACATAAGAATGTGAAACGCCGAATATGTAGAGGTTTGGTGAAGATGTCGGTCATTTGATCAACGGTGGTGATGAAATGAACCTCAAGTAGGCGATGTTGAACCTTGTCCCGAACAAAGTGGAAGTCCAGCTTAACATGTTTGCTACATGAGTGATTAACGGGATTAGAGGCTAGGTAGGTAGCACCTATATTGTCACACCATAATACTAGAGAGGAGGCCAGTGGTAGGCCCATTTCATGAAGGATCATCAGAAGCCAAGTGAACTCAGCGACAAGTATGGAAAAGATCGATACTCAGCTTTGGTACCTGATCTGAAAATAGTGACTGCTTCTTGGAGGACCATGAAATGAGGTTGGGCCCATAGTAAATACAGTAGCCTCCCTGGGAACGACGGTTGTCTAAACACCCGGCTCAGTCAGAATCACTATAGCCATGAAGTTGAGTGGACTGAGAGCGATGAATGCGGAGGCGCAGAGTCTTGGTATGCTTGATGTACCGGAGAATACATTTCATAGCAGCCTAGTGATTGATTGTGGGCTTGGACATGTACTATGTCACCTTGTTGACTGAGAAGGCCAAGTCTGGATAGGTTACAGTTAGATATTGCAAGGCTCCAACAGTACTACGGTAGAGAGTAGGGTCATCGAACATATCCGAGTCCTTGGTGGAGAGCTTGAGATTAGCTGCCATGGGGGTAGTACAAGGCTTTACATCAGCCATTTTGGTGCGCTGGAGAAGATCCAGTGCGTATTTGGACTGAGATAGGATAATGCCATCGACTGTGGGCTTAGACTCTAGTCCAAGAAAGAAATGAAGAGGCTCAAGGTCTTGAATGGAGAATTTAGAGGAGAGTGCTTGGATGAAGGAGTATATATGGGTTGGGATGGACCAAGTGACGATGATGTCATCAACATAAATGAGTATCAGAGTGATGTCCTGAGGCATGTGATGGATGAACAGTGATGCATCTGCTTTCGACTCAGTGAACTCATGAGCAGTTAAGAAGTTATGTAGCTTAGTGAACCAGGCCCGTGGGGCCTATTGTAACCCATAAAGCGAGTGGTGGAGCTTGCATACATGATCAGGGAATGATGGATGTTGGAAACCAGGCGGTTGGCTCATGAAAACCTCTTCATTCAAGTAGCCATGGAGAAACATGTTGTTGACATCTAACTGGTGAGTGGGCCAAGATCTGGGCGTGGCAATGGAGAGGACCAGCCGAATTGTTGAAGGATTAACAACTGAATTGAAGGTGTCAGTGAAGTCATTACCTTCCTGTTGATGATACCCCTTGGCAACTAAACGGGCTTTGTATCATTCAATGGTGCCATCAGCCCAACACTTAATCTTGTAAACCCAGTGATAGCCTACAATGTTGGTTTGAGGGGATGGTGGTACAAGGGACCAAGTCTAGTTTTAGACAAGGGCATTGAACTCACCATTCATAGTAGCATGCCAGTTGGGATCATGGGCAACTTGTGAGTAGCAAGTGGGTTCGGTGTCAGTGGAAGTGGAGGTTAGGGCATATCGACACGATTTTTTGAATGGGTTTGCATGCTGTGAGAGGGTTGTGGAATGGGTGGGCTTGTTGGTGGGTCAACACTGGTAGGTTCGATGTCAACAGTGGTTGGCAGCGTAGTGGGTGGAGAGGAGATAATGGGCTAGGCCGGTGGACTAGATGGTAGGCTTAAGAAAGGTTTGGCAAGAGGCTAAGTGGTTAGCTGATGGGCTGGCGTAGTGAGCATATGGGCCAGAGCATGTGTAGTATTGTCTACAGGCGCCAAGTGTGGATGTTGGAAGTCGATTAATAAGAAATACGGATGTGTCAAAGGCTTCATGCCAGAACTTACGGGGAAGACGAGCACTATCAAGAAGTGTCAAACCTGTATCAACAATGTGGCGATGCTTAAGTTCAGCCACCCCATTTTGGGCGTGTGTATGAGGACAACTGAAATGATGGAGAATGCCATGGGTCTACAAGTATGATTTGAACTTATGGTATTCACCCCCATCATTAGTGTGTAAAATTTTAATGGACCGACTCAAGTGTTTTTCAATCATGGTAAGAAAAAGAATAAAGGTAGGTAAGGCTTCCGATTTTGTAAACAAGGGAAAGATCCATGTAAAATGACTAAAAGCATCAATGAATTCAACATAATAGCGATGACCACTAGTAGAGGGTACCGGAGATGGTCCCCACAAGTCAGAGTAAATAACATATAGGGGAGAAGATACACTGGTGGATGAAGGGGGTGAGGCAGACGGTGAGATTTACCGCAAGCACAGGAATGACAAAAAATGGAACTGGAGTTGGTGGTAACTAGCAAGTTGTGCTGTTGGAGAATGTGCTGGACAACACGCTGTTGAGGGTGGCCAAGACACTAATGCCAGCCATCAACTGTAGTACGAACTCCTAAGAGAGCCACAAGTTCCTTATTAGAGCTACTAGATGGAGAGATAGAGAGTTGATAAAGACCATCCTTAGTCGGTCCAGAAAGAAGAGGAGTCCCCCAGAGTTTGTCATTCACAATGAAACCAGAATCATCAAATTCAGAGAAGACGCCATTATCACGACAAAATTGGCGAACAGACAATAAATTCTTAGTGATAGCAGTCACATGCAGAATATTATTTAAGTGTAAAGTGCGAGAAGGGGTATGAAGAGAGGTGTGACCGACATGTTTAATGTCCAAACCTGCCCCGTTACCCACTGCAATCCTATCAGTCCCATTGTAGTCAGAGCGGAGAGAGAGATTGCCTAAATCTTAAGTTAAGTGATTTGTGGCTCCAGTGTCTGAATACCAATCACCATCTGAGGAGTCGGTGGTGTTGGCCGCAACCAAGGCCTTAGGTTGATTGGTGTTGCCATTAGCTTGGAAATTGAGATCAAAACGATGGAAGCAGGAAAGTGCAGAGTGGCCAACCTTGTTGCAAACCTGGCAAATAACCTTAGGTTGTGACTGGGTATTGCTGTAGTTACGACCCTTACCTCGGCCATGTGAGGATGGAGCACCGCCACGTCCACCATGAGAGGAGTTTGGTGGTCTGGTTCCTAGTTTGTGCAATGCTAAGTTGGCGGAGAGAGGTGAATCTGAAAGTGTTGAATGCTGACGGTCTAACCTGCATTTGTATTGGAGTAAGAGGCTGTGAAGTTGTAATGGCTGTGACCAAGGGGTCATAATCAAGTTCCAAGCCCCCGGTGGTGTGGAGAATAATGTCATTGGAACAGAGGCCATGGCCAGCTACTTCAAGGGCGTCGGTGAGACCTTTGATCCGTTGGAGATATTCAACCATGGTCTTGGATCCTTTATGAAGGTGGTGCAAATCATTTTTCAACTGCATGATATGGGCTCGAGAAGGAGAGGCATACACACAAGTCAGGGTGGTCCAAGCCTCATGGAAGGTGTGGCAGTTGACGACCTATGCCAAAGCATTTTCAGTTAGGGTTGCAAGAAGCCAACTAAGCAACAGTTTGTCCTGGATTTGCCAGGTAGTGAATTCCGGATTAACAATCTTGACACCAGAGATGGAGTCATCTAGGTATTGCTACAATAGGGGTTGGAGCCATCAAGGTAGCCGAAGAGTCCTAGCCCTTCGAGCATGGGTTGATATTGAGCTTTCCATAGGAGATAGTTGTGTTTGTCGAGCTTGATAGACATCAGGTTGGTGAGGTTACCAAAGGGTGAAGGAAAATGGGAAGAGACAGGGGAAGGGTTGTTGGCCATGGCTCCAATACCAAGATAGAGCAAGGAGGGAGATAGAGAGAGTGAGCTCGAGATATGATAAGATTGAAAGCCTCAATAAATTATCTTGGGTTTTGGAGAGTATATATACAAGACTGGTATTTTAGGATAGAGATCATGAGATCCTATCAAGTAATATAGAGTCCTAGATAAACAATACAATGAGAGGATAATCCTTATCGTGCATGGCTAGTATAGCTGGTGCATGAGTTTACATGGAGCACGTTACGTGGATTACGGATGTGACTCTAACAGTCACTAGCCCTAGTGATTCCTAGATTGCCTCTTTCATATCTACCATGGGTATGGAGTTCTCTATTAAGGACTTGGGTGCACTTTATTATTTCCTTTAAATTGATGTACTTCACTTTGGCTCTCATATTCACCTCTTCCAAAATAAGTATATTGTTAATCTTCTTCACAAAATGGGCATGGATTTAGTTAAGCCAATCGATTTTCCTATGGCTACTGGTCTTCACTTTCCAAAACATCTAGTTTGCCTCTCATTGATGCTACAAAATTTTGTTAAATTGTTGGTGTTCTTTAGTACATTACCATCACACACCTAGAGATATCCTTTATGGTGAACAAGTTATGCCAATTTCTTTATCACCTGACTAGTGCTCACATGGCTATAGCTAAATGCTTATTGCATTATTTAAAAGGTACCCTAGACCTTAGCCTTCAATTTGTGACTTCTTCATTTCAGTTATGTTGCATGCATTCTTTGACGCTAATTGTGCTAGGTGCCTTGGTGATAGGTCTCAAGGTGGTTTTTGTATGTTTCTTAGAAAAATCACATCTCATGGATATCCAAGAAATACTCCATTGTCTCCCGCTCTAGCATGGTGTTAGAGTATCGTAGCATAGCTATTGCCACCTCCTAAGTACTATGGGTCTATAACTTCATTCCCTATTTTTTGAACTATGAATTACAATGTGGTGTGACAATATTAGTGCTACATACCTCACTGTCACACCCATATTTCATGCATGAACAAAGCATATTGAAATTGATTTCCACTTCGTGTATGAACAAGTCATTCACAAGTAACTCTAAATTTGCTACATTGCCTCTGCTAATCAACCAGATGATATTCTTCCTAAGTCTCTATCTCCTTCCTAATTTAGTTTACACTCCATACCTAATCACTATAGTGGTTGCCAGTAGAAAAGCCCATTAGGCATCGTTGTGTAGCTAACATCTCATTTATTCTTTTTATCCATGCAAATTTGTAAGGTTTAGGATGTTGTTGGGTCTTGAGATTCAATTTGTGGACTACTTCTGATAAACATTCTCACAACCCCCACTATCAATTACGAGGCTTGCTTTCTTCCCACCCATTGGTATAAGTGGTGTAGAAGATATTATTTCTAAGACAATAAGACGATTCATCCTTAGGAGTTAGGAATGATCACTGCATCACCAAGGCTTTAACTATATCACCATACACCGATTCATTCTCTAAGGTCTCATCATCATATGAGTTCAACATAAGTGAGGCTGAATAGTCAAATGCTTCCACTTGGAGTTCAACATCATCTTTCACAAACATCATCCATTTTCTTTTATCATTCCTTGTGCATTCATTAGATTTATGACTTGGTTCACCACAATTATAACACTTCAACCCAAATAAGCTAACTTGATTTTTGTTTGGTCCATGGCCCTGGTTTTGGTTCGTCCTATGGGATTGTGGTTGGGTAGTTTGGTTTTGGGTTGGATTTGGATTCCCACATGGAGGTGGTTTGGTCACATTTTCTTTGGTTTGACCCAATTGGGTTAGGTTTGTTGCTTTGTTTTTCTATGGTAAGAGCGAGCAAGCTAATGTGCCATAGAAACATTATAACAATCAAATAGGTCCAAACTCATCTATATACCAAGCTATTAATTGGTCATCAGTTTCATTTAACTCATTTCGGGTCACTAACAGATGAAACTTCTTTGTATACTCATCTACTGTATCAATTCCTTGCTTTAGATTTTATAATTCATAGTAAAATAAGTGGATATAATTATGGTGTAGAAATTCTAACATCATCTTTGTCTCGAGTTCCTCCCATTTTTTGATATTTTCTTTGCCTCTTCTGTCTCTTAACCTTTAATTAATGCCACCATATTGCTACACGCCCCCCAAATCAAGTGGTTATTAAGGGCACAATCTTATTTTCAAGAACTTCTTTGAATTCAGACTTCTTCCGCCACAAATAGTCAGTCCATGGATTCTTCTAGATTCATACCTCCATAGAACTTTGGGATCACAATCTTGAAACTCATTTTCCACCATTTCTAGTCACCACCCACAACTAAAGATAGTCTAGTTGCTTGCCTTGATGATGAAAGGGAACGAGCGGAGGCACTTGCGTCGGAGTGGTTATCCAATAATGTAGCGATCTCAACTCTTAAGCAAGTGCATTAACTTGTTTTCTTAACTCTACCACCTCTTCATTTCTTTTGTTGTTGATTTTCTACTCTATAATATGAGGCATCTACTTTTTCTTTGGAGACATAACCCAGAGAAGGGATCAAACTTATTTTGTGATACCAATTGGTGTAGTTTGGAAATAAATTGCATTCAGTAAAGTTTCAAATTAAGAAAAGAATTAAAGTTGAAAGAAGAATAAAGTCTTAATTGCACACTCCTTATTAAAAATCTACTAAATCTCTTCAAAAAGTAAAGTCTTAATTGAGACAAATTTAAAAATCCCATTATGATACTAATTTGGTAAATACTAATAAAGATAGGAAGATTTAGAAATATTGCAACGATGCTATCTTGATAAATACAGACTAAGATGGATCATCAAACCCAACTCAGTTGAGTTAATGGCACCATCCCAACTTCATATGTGTTGGAGTGGTCCCAACTTATATAGGACTTATTAACCTCATCCTCTACTATATCAACTACTAATGTTCCATGGTGGTATTCCTGTGGCTAGTACCCGTGGGAGCCAATTCTATCTATTTCCTCACTTTTGACTGGGAAGTTGTCATACAAGTTAAGTTTCATGGAAGAAGGGGCCACCGGTACTAAGATTAGGCCAAAACTTCCTCCAAGAACTCAGATATGAGAAACTCGTGCACCATACATACTTTAAGCTTAGGACTCATTTCACCCCTTAGAACCCAAATGTTATGGTCGAACTTGACAAGAATAAAACAGTATGGGTTTAAGCAATAAGCTTGTAAAACAACTTTTGATTTGTCACGAGTTGCTAATTGATCGTTCCAGTGATCACTAATTGCGGCAATCAACGACATTGTAACGGTATATGACTGCACCCACTCACAGCACTTACAGTGTGAGAAGGGGTCTCAGAACCGCTAGCTCTTGCTGGTATTACTGCTCGGTTGATCTGACAACCTGCTAATTAAGGATGGGAAACACGTCACATGTCTATTAAAGGGAATCCACGTGTCAAGATATTAGATAGTATCTTTGAATAATGGGATATGATTTGAAGGTGGTTAGTGGGTAAGTAAAATCAGGTGAGTAGAAGTAGGACAAATTAAGTAGGACGCTTTGTTAGTGACGTGTAGGGATTACATGGCTATAGTGCTCGTGTTAGTACATGGCTGAGTTTAGTGTTTAATACCTTATTTGTAGGGGGGTCAGTTTTGAGAGTTAATTGGAGTTATATATATTCTAGTAGGTATCGTTTTGAGCATATAAATTACAGAATTTTACCTAATTAAAATCACTAGTGAATGACCCCGTATTAAGTAAGGAGAAGTTGACTATTTATAAACTGCCATTTTTTAAGATACTCGTACAGTCTATGGGTCCACATAAATTGACTCTTATATGTCAAGCCCATAAAATTATGCCGGTCGTTAAATTCAACTTGAAACATTTATTACTTTAATTTAACCATTATTATTATTATTATTAATTTATTTTAGTATTTAATTTAAATTTTTTGTTACATAGTAATAATATTAACTAAATTTGTAATTATTTAAATATTTGCTTAAAATAAATTTTTCCAACCGAGTATAATTATTATATAATAGATTTGTTAATTCATATTTTCCATATAAGAATAAACATTAATGATTTGGCTTAACAATTTTAATGACTATTAATAAATATTGATTCTTATTTAAGGTTTAATTATTGTATTTGGTAATTATTATGGGGCGTGCTTTGAATAAACATTAATGATAACTGATGATTGTTATTTCATTTTTTATTATTAACTTAAATAAGCACTTGATGATTGTTAACATTATTAATTATTTCTATAAATAATTGATTGTTATTATTATTTACTTAATTCAGTAATTTTGAGTAAGTAATTATTTGATTTAATCTGAATTATTTCATTTTTTTAATTATTTATAATAGACATTTAGGGTAGGCTCTTTATTTGATTTAAGAGATTTTCTATGTTTTTATCTAGACAATGACCCCATACTAAGGGGCAACTATGGTGTCATTTAATTTGAAATTTACTATTTAATAATAAAAAATCAATGTCCCGTTGAGCAATCCACCCTCAAAAAGGTATCAATAACTTTGAAATCATTAATCTATTTATAAAATAGTAAACTTAGATGGATGTTTACAACAGTATCACCAATACTGCTTAATTTTAGGGACATATGAATGGATAAAAAGCATTTATGATATCCATTCAAAGAGGCAAAAATGGAAGAAAATCATTCAAAGAGCTACTAAGAAAAACAATCCATGCCAAACAACATTTGTAGATGCTTCCATCATCTAAAGTAAGAGATGAAAAATATATGACTACAATCAAATCATCATTATGTATGGCTACAATCAATTGATAATATAATTAGGAGTTCGAAGCACATCCAACAGAGGAAACATGAAAGAAAGAAGAATAATGGGACCATCCTAAGTATGGAAGTCACCTCCAAGTTAGGTGGCAACGCTTCTTTTGGTCGATCATGGTTATGAATTTTAAGTAAGCTCTCCACAATGCATGTAGACTAGCTAGAATTTATCTTTAAGAAAAGATAGGGAAACCTGTACATAACCTAATGGTATGTTTGAATTATGGGAATTGGGAGATAGAAATAGAAAATGTAGGATTAAATTATAATTTTGGGCATGTTGATGTGTCAAATTCAGGTTAATTAAATTACTCATAGATTTTTAGTTCATTCATTTAGTGATAATTTGAATATTTTTTATTCCATGTCTTTATTGAGTAATATAGATTAATAATATATTAAAAATTATGAAATCAGTATAAGTATATTACTATTACTATTATTTACTAATAATATATTCTTATTATGTGTGTATTGATTTTGAAATCAGTAATATTAAATTATTATTATTATTATTATTATTATTATTATTATTATTATTATTATTATTATGAAGTAGTTAATTTGTTATAATTATGATTTTTAGTTAATTCCCGAAATAATAATTGCTTTTATAATTCTTTTAGTTTAACAATAATGAATAATTGAAAGTTTATAATTTAACTTTCACTAAATGAAATATTTATTGGAGAATAATAATAGTATTAATTATAATAATAATAATGTAAATAATTAACACTAATTATATATTTAAAAAAATAATATGAATTAATATAAATATAAAATGATTATATCCCAATTAATAATTAACATTATTAAAATACTTATTAATTATCATTAATTAATTAACATTCCAAAGTAATAATTATCATTATTATAATTAAGGAATTAATTATCAATAAGTAATTATAATCAGTAATTAATTTTTATCAGAAATCATTATTATTAGTAATAATTAATTATAATTATTGATGATAATAATAATATAATTATATTAATTAATATAAGTATTAATTATAACTACTGATGATAATAATAATATTAATAATATAATTAATTATTTCATATAAATATAAATAATTAACATTCAATATTTATTTTCAAAATAATTAATATGAGTTAATATAAATATAAAATTATTATTTCTGAATTATTAATTACCATTATGATAATTGTTATTAATTATCATTCCGAATTAATAATGAGAAATATTATCAGCAATTAGTTAATATCAATAGTTAAGTATTAGCAGTAGTTATTATAAGAAATTATTATTAGTAATTAATATCTGAAATTAATTAATTAGAAGTCATTAATTATTATTAGTACCCCTCTCTTTCAAAAAGTTGACTCATCATCATCGTCATCAATGACAACAATTTGATAAATACATAAATTGATAAAAATAGGTAAATATCATTAATTTATTTTTTTTATCTTTTGGAAAATTGAATAAGAGAAATAAAATGGTTAGCGTTGCAAATGAAAAGTTATTTGGATTTTTGCAAAAAAAAATTATTGAACATAAAAAAACCAATTACTCAAAAATAAGGTCATTAATGAAAGAGTAATTAAAATTATTCTTTAAATAACAATTTTAAGAAATTAATAATTAATAATTGTTTGAATTAAAACGGGTAATTTCAACAAATAATTTTAAGTAATTAAAAATTTTCTATTAACATTTTTTAATAATAATCAGTATTATTAATAGATTAATAATTGTGAAATCAATAATAATAAGTATATTATTATTATTTTTATTATTATTGTTAACTAATAATATATTGTAATTATGTGTGTATTGATTTTGAAATCAGTAATATTAAAGAATTATTGTTATTACTACAATTATTATTATTATATTTTTATTTCTATTAAGTAATTAATTTGTTATAATTGTGATTTTTAGTTAATTTATAAAATAATATTTGCTTTTATAATTCTTTAAATTTAACAATATTGAATAGTTGAAAGTTTTATAATTTAACTTTCACTAACTGAAATATTTATTGGAGAATAAGAATAGTATTAATTATAATTACTTGTAATAATAATAAAGTAAATAAGTAACACTAACTATATATTTATAAAATAATTAATATTAATATAAAATGATTATATCCCAATTAATATTAACATTATTAAAATACTTATTAATTATCATTAATTAATTAACATTCCGAAGTAATAATTATCATCATTTGTATTAGTAATAATTAATTATAGTTATTGATAATAATAATAATAATATTATTATTATTATAATCCTTAATATAGTATTATTAATTATAATTACTTATAATAATATAATTAATTATTCCATATAAATGTATCAATTATAATTTCTGATAATAATTATGATATAAATAATTACAATCAAATATTTATTTTCAAAATAATTAATATGAGTTAATATAAATATAAAATGATTATTTCTGAATCATTAATTACCATTATGAAAATATTTATTATTAATTATAACTAATTATAATAATATAGTTAATTGTTTCATATAAATGTATGAATTATAATTTCTGACAATAGTTATAGTATACATAATTACCATTAAATATTTATTTTCAAAATAATTAATATGATTTAATATAAATATAAAATGATTATTTCCGAATTATTAATTACCATTATGAAAATATTTATTAATTATCATTTCGAATTAATAATGAGCAATATTATCACTAATTAATTATTATCAACAATTAAGTAATAGCAGTAATTATTATAAGAAATTGTTTTTAGTAATTATTATTAGTAATTAATAGCTGTAATTAATTAATTAGAAGCAGTTAATAGTAATTAATTAGTAATTAGTAGATGTAATTAATTCATTAAAAGTAGTTAATAGTAATTATTCTTAGTAATTAGTAGCTGAAATTAATTAGTTAGTTTAGTAGTTAACAGTAATTAATAGCACAAATTTCTTTTTTTAGGAAATGATTGAAAGTGGGAGCTTCCCACTTTTCACAACTTTGCATGGTGGTAGGCTCCACTCCGTATGTTAGTGGGTTGTTTTCTTGAACTCCCACTAACCAGAATTTGACACATGTCTAGTGGGCTCTATTCTTAAACTACCACTATTTAGATTTTGACACGTGTCCATTTTGTTTAAATCTTTGAAATGACAGGTGTCTTAATGTAAGTTGGCCATATATATATATATATTAGATTTGGTTTTTATTGGAGGTCTCTCGTTTCCATCCAAGTAGACAAAACTCACTTTACATCCCTATCCGGGATCGTGACAAAACAATTCATGTCCCACTTCATGGCTCGCACAGTAACAAAAGGATCAGAAAACCTATCGGAATCCTATCTTCTCTAGTTTAGCACATTATTCATTGAGATTGCAGATTCTTTTTTCTTCATTTTGAAGAAACCTAATCTTTGATATCATCGATGAAAAGATATCACGATTTTGCACGTTAAAGTCTTTCAGAAAATCCCTAATTACTTGCAATTTAAGAAATGATTAGATTATTTGAGTGCACAAATACCTTCATGTGATGACCAACAAGGGATATATACTGAAAGCCATGAATGCTTAACTAATAAAGAATGGTATATTAATAGACTAGCGGGGACCCGTGCGATGCATGGTATTTATTAAGTGAAAGCTAAATAATAGAAAGGGTCATTTACTAAAATATCCCTTATAGTTTCATGGATTTACTAAAACCTACCCTATAGTTAGCATTTTACTAAAACAACACTTATAATTTGCAATGTATTTCATCAATCTTCCATTAGATGATAGTGAAAATGACAAAATTGGCCCTAATGTTCATTCAAATAAATTTAATCAAAAGAAAATAAAAATAAAAATATCAAAATTTCCCTTAATAAGACACAAACAACCACTCTATTAACTATATTTGGTCAATTTTGTTTTCTATACAAAAAAAAGTGTTAAGGGTATATTTGGAATAAAAAATAATGGGCCTAATGGCAAAACAAACACTTCGTAATGAAATGTTGATTAAGTAAATAATTTGTAAAATATATGGGATGTTTTAGTAAAATGAAAACTATAAGATAGGTTTAAGAAAATATGTAAAACTATAAGGTGTGTAGGAATGGCAATGGGGTGGGTTCGGGGCAGGGATCATATTTCCCATCCCTGACTCCGATTCTAAAGTTAACCCCCATCCCCGATCCCTAATGGGGATGGATTCCCCATGGGGCCCCGAATCCCCAAAATGTTTTGAAATAATAGTATTTTTTAAATAAATTTATTTAAAATAAATACAAAAATTAAATTATAAATAATGTTTTAAATATGTTTTGATATATATATATATATATATATATATATATAATATAATATAAATAATATAATAGTATATTTAATATAAATAATACATATAATCCCCATCCTTGACCTCGACACTAACCCCGACCGACGATTCCTATTAATCCCTGTCTCCCGCTCCTACCCTGCCAAAACAATCCCCATTGAGTCCCCGTTGGGGATGGGGAAAATTGCCATCCCTAAAGGCCTGTTCTAGTAAATGACTCTAATAGAAACACATAAGAGTATACAATTGTTTTATATTTTTTAACTTTTTAAATAATTAATAATTATTCATATTTTATATACTACTTGAATAAAATTTTTATAATACAAAAATGACAACAATTAATTTCAGTTTGGTTTATTCATCAAACTCATGAAACTGACTCGAGTTTGTCGGTTTTCTAGTATTTTAGATTGGCTTTGATTCAAAAAATTTCTAATTTGACCAAGTTGGATCAATTTCACTTTGGCCATTTGTAAACTGACCAAAACCGAATAACCTAACCATGGATATATATTAATATTTTATATTTTAAATATATTTTTTAATATGAATAACTGGGAATTTTCCCATATTTCTTAGTATAAAATTTTTTATATCATAAATCTAAATTTTAAATTTATTTTTCAATAATTTCATTGTAATTTTTAAGTTTAAATCTTTTGAACCAACTGACCAAACCAAAGAATTGATCCAAAATAATACAACTTGAGTGGGTGGGTTTTCACAAAAGGTTAGCTGGTTTCATCTAACCAACTCCCTAACCTAGCCAGGTCAATTTGGTTGGCCAAATAGCCTACAACTAAACCAAACCAACTCATAAACACTCATAATTTTAGCTAAATTAATAATCTCATCTCTAAAAAATAACAATAGTTTAACATCCAATAACTATTCAAAATTTATAGTGAAAATATACAATTATTGAAAAATATATTGATAATGAAAAATACAATAATTACATAAATTACAAAAATACAATAAGTACTAAAAATATATTAACTTAGTCAATAAATAGTATATTCTCAAATAATAGTTTAATATCTAATAGATATTAATCAATAACTTATAACAAAAATACAAAGATAAAATTTAAAAATTTCAATAATAGTAATTTAATCTCCAATAATTATTGAAAATTTTCTATTAAATAACAAAACAAAATAAATTTATACATAATCATTGAAATACATTTATCACAAAAAAAACAATAAATAATTACTGAATTACAATAAATATTAATTTTAGTATATATAATTATATAACAAATATAGATGAAGAGTTTAAAATTATTATTATTAAATATTAATTTCTTAGAAAGTTATTTTCTCGAATTATTACTTGATATAAGTGAAATTAATTATTTAAAATATTATATAAAAATATTAAATTATTATTAATTTCAATATTATGTTATAATTATTTTTTTACTTTTTATAATTTTTTTAAAATTTATTAAATACTTTGTTTATTTTAAATATTTAAAATCTAGTTATGTTAAATATTTTGTTGTTTAAATACTTAAATAATATGTACAATATTTAAAATTTAATATATTAATTATTTATTGAATTTAATTATCCATAAAATCAGAATTTATACTATCATTACATGATTTCATTATTAATTTTGTAATATATTAAATTATTATTAATTTCAATATTATGTTATAATTATTTTTCTACTTTGAATATATTTTTTTAATTTATTACATAATTTCGTTATTTTAACTATTTAAAATCTAGTTATGATAAATATTTAGTATTTAAATATTTAAGTAATCTAGAAAATATTTATTTATTTTTTTTGTTTTTTGAATTTTATTTACTTGAAGTTATTACATATTATTAAATACTTGAAAAACATTTAAATTGATAATCTGGAAAAATATAATTTAAATTGTTAGTACATAATTTCGTCATATATTTCGTAAATACATAAAATTATTTTTTGTGATTTTAATAAATATTTTAAATTCATATATAATTTTGTTATAATATTTAAATAATTCTTAAATTTTTTAATCCAAACTTTCTTTAGATAGATATAGATAGAAAGTAGGGGAGAGGATAAATATAAATTAAAGATAATTTAAGAGAGAAACTCTCTACTAAATTAGAGATAATTTTGGAGATAAATAGGAATTAGAGAAAATTTACAAGATAAATATGAGTAAGAGATAATTTTGGAGAAAGTGGGGAAGGTAGTTTAGAAGAAATTTTAGAAGAATAGATTATTTAGGTTATTGGGAAAGTGCATCTCATTGGTTGTCTTAAAAATGACATAAAATAAAAAATTAAAAATTAAAAAAAAAGGAAAAAATTTCTTGACCGCTTTGTATATATATATATATATATATATATATATATATAGGTTTGATATACCTTCATTGTGATGATGATCTACCTCCACCCTACATTCTCCTTGATTCTCTCTCCTCTCCCCTTCTCACCACTCATATTAAGCCAATTCAACACCCTTTATCTTCATTTCATAATTAGCTAGCTCAATGTATATTCCTAAAATCTCTCTTTATCCCCTATCTCCCAAAACCTCTCCGCATTCCTAATTTATTGTTCTTAAAACTCTCGAAGTTTATTAATTCCTAAAAGTCTATCCTTATTCCTTTATACTCTTAACTAATTCCCACTTCCCTACTTCATATATATATTCGATCAATTTAGCTAAAGTGATGTGGTTTGTTCGACCAGATATGGTTTGGTTTTCATTAATGTGGCCCAATTATAACCCATTTACATTGAATGGCATATTATGTATTGTTTGTAATTAAAAAATTCAATTGATTTTATTATATCTCATACAAAAAATAAATTAATTATTTTCGTGATTAATTAAAAATTCTCAAAAAGTATTACTATTTTTAATATTTAATCATTTTCATTTTAGTAATAGTTTTTGGATTAATTACTAATATTGTCAACAATTTACTAATAGCTTACCAAAATTAATTAAAAAAATACATTCACTTAAAATCTATTATTTATTAAAAATTTCCAAAATATATTACTATTTTTAGTAATTAATATTAGTGATATTTTAATTAATAATAATTAATTAATTAGTGACATATCTATATATAGGCATTTAAAAATTGTTTAATTAATTAATTAATTACCAATAATTAATTGTTTTATTAATACAAAATTTTAAAAATTAATAATTGTTTCACGAATAATTAAATTAACTATTATTACTTTTAATAATAGTAATATGAATATAGAAATATTTTTATAAATTAAGAATTATAAAATTTATTAATTCATGATTGAGAATATTATTAACTATAATTATAAATTTATTAATATTTTCAAAATATTAATTATGAAAATTTAAAATAATTATTAACTGTTCTTGTGAACAATTAAAAATACCATAAAATATTTCTATTCTTGGTAATTAATATTACTATTAGTAACAATAAATTAAAATTAGTGCTATTAATTACTAGTGGTGACCCTGTGATGCCCGGGTTTTGTTAAAAGAATTTGAGGAAAAAGGAGCTAGGGGTGTACCTTCGGTTGGGTGGGCCTAAGTAGAGCCTGACCTAGTTCAACCAAAGCTTTTGCACAAGTTGGGCATGAGTTTTTGAACTTCAAGCTGGGTTTTGGCCAAAAAACTTAAGGCTAACCTAAACTCAGGTTGGGTTTGGGTTGAGGCCTCAGATAACTTAAACTCGACCCAACCCAATTTTATCAATATGTTTTACCTAGCCCAAGATGTTAGGTTAAACTCAGGTTGGACATAAGTTGGTAAACTCGGGCCTAAGTTAGTAAATTATCAGTAATTATTGTCATTCTATTTTTGTTATATATTAGTAAATTATTAGTAATTATTAAAAATTACCAGTAATTTTTCTCTTACCAACCTAGGCCTAACTTGATTTTAACCCAATATCTTGAGCTGGGCTTGGGATTGGATGTGTTGAGCTTTGTAGCCCAATTTCTAGGTAAAATATATTGAATTATTGATAATATGTAGATATGTATATTACAAAATGTTGGGCGGGCTTAAATTGGTCAAATCGGTCTGGTACTACCCAAGACCTCAACCCAAGCTCAACCCGAATTTATGTTAGGCTTGAGTTTTTTAGCCTAAGCCCAGCTTGAAGTTGAAAGCTCAAGCCCAACCAATGCAAAATCTTTAGTTGTATTGTATCAGAATCCGATTAGACCTACTCAAGCAGCACCCTTAACTCCTTTTGCCTCAAGCTCTTTTAACAAAGCCCATGCATCACATGATCCTCACTTAACTGTGCTTATGTCTTGCCTTTGTCAAAATTCACCCCTTGTACATGAGGTTAAGTTAGTTATTTCACTCTACGCCACTAACACGATCTACAAGCAGAGATGGCAATTTGACCCGCCCATGTCATGGCTCTGACCGACTGGGTTTTGGGGTGGGAGTGGTATTTGTCCACCCCACCCTAACCCCGCTCCGAAACTCACCCCAAATAAAAGTGTGTGAGCAGGGAAAATTTGGGGATACTCATTCCCGCGGGATGAGGGAATGAGAATCCCATCTAGTTGATTTTGACTTTTTTTTTAACCAAACAGATGGGGAATAGACGATTCCAATTCTAATGAATTTTGATTTGAATTCCCATTCTAATTTCAATTGTAAATCAAATGAATCCCTAATTAACGTTTAAAATTTTTCAAATTAAATGTCTGTTTTGGAAATTTTTATTATATCGAAAAAAATTATTTGGATTTTGGATGAATACCAATTGATTGATTATCAAGCTAGCTTTTCAGGTATGATACCTTTTTGGTAACATAACCAGATTCTCCTATTTTATCATTGTTGGACTGTGTTGTATATTATTTGAACCAGAATACCAGCATTATTAAGCTGTTTTTTGTTTGAAAGAAAAGCAAGGGAAACCTTTTCCTAAGGCTGTATTTGGTTGCAATTCAAATAAATTTACACTAATGTAAAATGTGGTAGTGCAAATGATTTGAGTGTAAATTCTTACTTATTTTTGTTTTGAATTTTAGCTTATTTTGTTTGATTTCAGTACAAATAAAGTAAACTAAGACATGAAGCAAATTAAAGTAAAACCCAAAACAAAATTAATGGAGAATTTGCATTTTTTTTTCATTTGTACTCCCATACATTTGTACTAGTGCAAATAAAATTTAACTGCAACAAAAAACAACCTTAATTTTAATTTTTCTTTCTTAGGTTTCACTTTCTTTCTCTTCCTTTTCTTTCAAACAAAACATAGCTTTAAGGTAGAATAAAATTTCATTAAGAAAAGAGAAAAATATAGAAAATAGAAGATATAAATAGTCAATTATTGCAACAATAACAAAAAGACGATCTGTGATACCACTTAGGCTGGTTTTAATCAAGGTGTAGGCGCTTACACCATTAATTGTTTTGAAAACCAGACCATATTGGACGGTTAAATTGTTTGACCTAGGAACTAGTCAGGTCATTGGTTCAATTTTGGCCTTGACCTGAAATGGTCAGAAAACTGCTGACCTGGGTGGTCGAGCCAGTAAACCGTTTGACCCCAAGCAGCGGTTCACTATTTAATAAAATATTTAATTTTTTATTTCAAGGATCATTAACAGAGAAAAAAAAAAGTGATGTAAAGACGGGGAGGGATTGAGACAAGATCTCAAATCTAAGATCACTAAGATGAGAGAGAGAGAGAGAGAGAGTAGAAAGGGTCAAGGGAGAAATGTTGCCATTGCTATCTATCACCACCATTGTTGTCACCGCCGCTGTCATCATCGTCGGTGAACATCTCCTCCTCCTTCTTATTCCTTCTTTCCTTTTCTTCATTCCTTTCTTTCTTTCCTTTCTCAGCCGATAGCCACCTACCTCTCTCTTTTTCTCACAAAAGAATATATACCTATCATCATTTTTATCCTAATATTCCAATCTAATGTTAAGTAGTATATCAAACCACTCCTAGATGGTCACACTGTAGACCCGGAAACCAGTGGTCAGAATGGTTCTGTTTCTCGGTTGATTTTTAAAACCTTGGTTTATCCTATCTGAACTGACTCATAGAACTAGTAATGAGGGTATTTTGGTTTGAACCCCGACACTCATTATTAGAAAGACCATGTTCTTTTTATGGGGGGGAGGGGGTGGGTGGATGAGTAAAGAAAGAATAGATCCCACTGGTAGACCCTTGCAACCAATAATCTTTGGCAAGAAAGGTTTAGGTTCTAGGTTCTGCCTTAGAATCGAACTGAACTAATCTATACTCACCCCTAAATGACCCAAGACTCCAAACTCAACCTAGATTTTGCCTTTGCCCGGCCAACCTTCCCTAAATTTCCATTAATCTTCTTTCCAAGCTAGTGACATCTAGAAGAAGCTAAAATGTCGACCTTCTTACTAACAACCCTTTTCTCTGTTTGCCTCCCATACATTTGTATTAGTGCAAATAACTATTCTCTGTTTAATTCTATCTCTTCCATTAACCTCCTTTAGCTTTATAGTCAAATGGTATATAACTTATGAGGTAAACCAAAGGGATGGAAAGTATTAAACTGAATGCTCAGGTGGGGTACAAGTAATTAGCCCTTTATTAAAGGGTTTTGAAGTTTTGGAACCATAGATATTGGAGAACAAATAACAGACGTTGGAAATTAATATAGACAGATGATTATACATTTTTATTCAGTTTTTCGTTAGTATTAGCGATCATTTGGGGGAGATAATTATCTTCTAATTGCAAAATCTCCAGTGTCTTCTTCCAGACATCCAAGCATGAATCCATATTACCTACATGGGGTGATACTCTTCCTGGTTTGCAGTTACATGAGTAGTATGCAAAACCATTGTCCAGGTCGTCAGCCACCTGATCGCTTGATGCACAGAAGAGGACACTCCTTGCTCCTAGAATAGGTGTATAACAAGTTAACAAGCAAATCTTATAGTCTACTTGGTTCAGACAAGAATTATCGGAATGGGAATTGGAATCAATTGGAATGGGATTTAATTCCCAAGGGAGGAAGGGAAGGGAATGGCCATTCCTTAAACTGAGAGAATGCCATTCCACCAGGAATAGAAATAGTATTCCGATTCCGCCCAACCAAACTATTGGAACCGGAATGGCCCATTCCAATTCCGATTTCAAACCCCTATTCCCATGAATCAAATGGACCTAAATATAATTCACATTGAAGCTGTTCATTGAGGGAGGTTTAGTTAGAGGTTGATCTATTTGAACTAATATATGGTAAATTTGATATATATAGGCATTCATAGTGATAGTTCATTACCCTCATCAGGGTCGAACATCCAGAATGATTTCTTCTGGAAGCTAGGAACCTGAAAAAAAATTCAATTAATACATCAGCTAATTAGCTCAATCTTCCATAACAAATCAAAGTACAATAAATCTCTTACCAATTTGGTGGTGACAATTCCTGGATGTACAGCAATGCATTGAATGGAAGCTATCTTCTGTTCTAAGAGACTGTTAGCCAATATCTTGAGAAACATAAGCTGTATCAAATGAAAGATAAATAATTTAATTAGAAGTAGAAAGGAGATTATTATAAGTTGTTATTTGTTAGGAAAGAAGGCTGAAAAGTACTTTATCCTCAACTCAAATATATCATTATGCATGTATCAAAACCAAATAGACGTGCCCTTAAAAAATGTTTATTATGAAGAGAAATTAATTAGGTCATCTACTTTATTGAAAACCAATTATAACTATAATTTTGCATCGGTCAAATGAAAATTGTAATTTCTGTGAAGTTGATAACATCCATATAAGTAAACGAGAGGGCATTAATTGCTTTTACATGTGCAAGCTTGCTGGCTGCATATGCTTTCATGCTGCTGAAATTGTGCTCTTTAACCTTGCCCCTCCAATTTTTGGGCTCCATGATTGCACAATGATGAACCTGAATGTAAAATAAACAGGAATTAATCATACAAACCCAACACTCAAAATATTTTTTCCCACTAATTATTTGGTAGTAACAATAGATAATTGTGTAAAAGAAAAACTCTCATCCCTTGTAATAGTTAATCCATGATTATCATTTAGAAAAAAAAAAAAAGCCTCATAATATCTGTTTGATGGGTCCAGTCAACCGTCTTGCAAAGCAGAGAGAACATGGAAATGCAAGGTTTAATTAACAGACACAAAAATGGGTTAGAGAGGGGGATTAAACCGTTTTGCACGACTTAGTTTAATCAACCTAGGCTTGAACTCATGGTTTTCTAAATCGGACCGGATGGTTAAATCAGAAAAATGGGAACCGGTTAGGTAATCGGTTCCATTTCACTCTAAATTTGCTTTTTTAGACAAAAACCATTAATTTTGTCAGCGACCCACTGATCCGGGCAGTCAAATCGTTGATCTGTTGTTGGCCGTAAATCAGAATGGGCCGTTCATTCGCCCTGCGAACTGGTCGCAAAAACAATTTTCTATCCGATCCGATTTTAAAAACCTTGGTTGAACTAATTATGTATTTTTTCTTCAGCATTTCATCGTCTTATAATTTAAAATGGATAAGACAAAGCAGGAGGGAATTACCACAGAATTAACATTGACAATTCGAGAAGATGGAGCTTTGAGAAGGGAGGGTAAGAGAAGGAGAGTCAACAGCGCCGGTGCTACATGGTTCACTTGTATATGTTGCTCGAGCCCATCCACTGAAAATTGCTGTGGCTCTGTAGAGTATTAGAAACCCGAAAGGCAAATAAGGAGATAAAGAAATAAAAAGAGAAGATAATTCTTAATTAATAACAATTATATATTTATTAGTAGATAAAACAGTGCTATATAAAATTGTAAAAAATAGTGGAAGTTTTCAGAATCCTAAATTTTTTTACAAAGAAAATATATAAACTAGAATACCGTTCATAGTAATATTTTTAAAGAAAATAAAAAATAGAATTTTGCAGATCTATTTAGGGTTAAAAGAATTTATAAAAGAGAATAAATTTAATAGTTATTTGAAAGTTTTGGGACATATATATACTATAGTTCTTAAGAGTGAAAATGTCATAAATTTCCCCCAGCTATAGAATCTACAATATTCAACCCTTCTCAGAATCTACAATGTTCTAAAACAACTTATTTCTTGTTAGAAAAGGATTGATCATCTCCAGATCAATCAGAACAAATTAATTAATTAATGTTCTTAATGTTCTAACAACCGAAAAACTTGTTGATGAACCTGGAGCGGCTTGCCCATGTCACTCTTCTCTTAGTATACAATCCGATGATGGCAATGCATGGTCTCTGGTTCTTTCATCGCTGTTATAAAGATCAGATCTTCTTCTACACAGACTAAAATTTTATTTATTAATTACCTCCCATCAGTAGAACTCCGGCGTTGTTGATTAAAATATGCAAGGGCACCGCCCGTTGCTCCCAGACTTCGGCAAACCGCCGGACGGAGGCAAGGGAGAGGAGATCCAGCTCCATGACCTGTGTGATTAAGCAATGTCAGTCTGAATAAAATAATAATAAAAGAATTAAACTGATGGAATGAAACAACTATAGTGGAATATTGAATAGTGAATACTACTACTCTACTGCATGCACTTTATAGCCAGGGCGCACGATACCTCAACATTAGGAACTTTTCTATAGTGCGCCTCTACCGTCCACTGACGTGCTATGTCGCTTGCAGCCTTGGTGTTCCTGCAAGCCATGATAACGTGGGCCCCCGCGTTTGCTAGTTCCCTGTTGCATGGAGAGATCAACACACTGATGACTACTGACCCAAATTGTAATATCATTATTTGCCTGTATACGCCATCTTCAAATTATATAAGTTTTTCCACTTTTGCTTTCTCTTTTTCTCTTTTGTGGGGTTTTTTTGTTTTCTTCTTTCTATCTATATACTGTGTTCTTCAAAGGAACCAAGACAGAAACTTCTATAATCTATATTTCATTTTGAGAAGAGAAATTGAGAAGTTGTTCTTCTTGACATTATCTTGACAAAACTAATAATAAACACTGCTAAATTCAAAACATGTAATTTGTAGCCACACTTCTATCAATCTAAGATGCATATTTCTTGCTCTGTCTGTTTGAATGGAATTAGAAAAGAGCAATCTAATAAATGCTTACCATATATTAGGAAAATGGCCGAGGAATGAAGAAATTAAGATACTGATCATCAGGGCATGCTAGCTTTTTGTTGTATATATAAATATATATGTGTGAGAGCCTGATCGAGAGGGAGAGAAAAGGAGTTACCTTGCCGTATGAAGACCGATACCGCTGGTTGCGCCGGTGACGATGACGGAAAGACCAGACAGATGGTTGGGTAGGACGGAAGAACAAGGTAGATAATAAGTAAGGAGTTTCTGGCAAAATATCTCCTTCACCACCTCCCACAGACCCCCTAATCTTGCCCTACTCTCCATGCTCTCTCTCTCTCTCTCGATCATCCAAGTTCTCAACAAGGTTTTAAGCAAATCAATGACCGATCGATCGATGTTAGTATTTTACACAGTCCCAATCTTTAGAGGCTTGAAATGATGACAATTATGAACAGCCAAGATCCAACAAATTAAAACTAGCTAGCTAGGGAAAGAAACACCCCCGTCCCCCTGAAAGCTACATATGCCCATATTTATATGTACGAGCCCTAGCTATGCTGAGACTGCTTACAAGCCACCACATATTAAATGGGGTTTAGGGTTTCGACACTGTAGATTCACCGATCGAAATACTTATCTATGTAAGGGTACGGTTGTTTCTCTGAACCTGGATCAAAGTTTCAAACGCCACACCCATGGTGATGAAACATATGTCAGACCATCAGCTTTTAGATGTTTCACTACAGACGTGTCAATTATATGCATGCATGAAGCATGAATGTACGTAATATATATATATATATATATATATATATACGTACGTATGTATGTAGGGTTTTGTCACTTGTCACAACGCTAGCTGGTGGAATTTCACAAGGACTAATTAATATACACACCTCATGATCTGATTGTATTTGACTTGACCCGGCCCGTAAACAAGACTTATTCTTTAGCTGGCATATTTGGCATGTATACATATGAACTTGGCAAGGGTCGTCATATATGATGTACCCCACCTTATGTGTTAGTGCTGTGTCTTAACCTAGTAATAGCTAGTCACCACCATTTAAAGTAAGTTTTAATATTTTTATGATATGAAATTTGTACTTGCCACGTGGAAGATTCTATTGGTCATTCACAGTCTCTTCGTCAAATGACCTGACTAACTCACCCACTTGGCTTGACCATTCAGGTCCTTTAGCAAATGGAATCATGTGCATATGGTAAATCAATTTGGAAAATTCAAACTTTTTCAATAAATAAATAGAAAATTTTATGGAAAGAGAAACAAGAAGAGGGAGATATAGACCTAGCAAAAAGTTGATCCAATCCACAAATCTGACCTAATCCAATCCAAAAAAATAGGGTTAGGGTCTCATATTTAGCTACCCGAATGTGAAAATGACCCGACCTGACCCAATCCAAAAAAAACTGGGTTGAGTCATGAGTCAACCTGCTAACCCAATTGTTAAGTCTAATTGGGATTATTTATGCATTGTTAGAAGTTTCCACTCTTTAATTTTTTTCTATTTAGTCTTTACTTTTTATTGTTTACTCTTTAAATTGTTAAATGTTCAAGTTTTTTATTTTATATTTGGAATTTTGAGGTTAATTCTTTTAATTTTGACATTTTTCATGTAATTTTTCTTTATTATTTTTTTGGATGACCCTAATTGACCCATGGGTCAACCCTAACCCGAACATTTAGGGTTAGGGTCTAGCACCTTACAACCCAACCCGAAATTCAACCCGACCTTAAATCAACCTGAAGTACCTTGATCCAACCGGAAACCGACCCACCCAATCCAATTGCTAGGTCTAGGAAGATGCACATTAAAACTAGAATCATAGCCAACTCAGATCCGAATAAAAAATTCAAAAAAATAAAAGCACCCAAGACGCCAAAGACAATTTCGCAACAAGCTCTCCACAAACCATCGCCCAAAAAACAAGAAGATCGAACAACCCCACAACTTCTCTAGACAAAGAAACACCGATCTCAAATATCAAACCTAAATGGAAAATGCGATCTACACAGTCTTACAAAAAAATGTAAACTCAAGACTCACAACCCTAACTCGCTGGAGAACTAACTCGAAGCCTGACCTCACCCATCCCTTCCTCTCCCTCTTGTCGCTTTTGCCTTTCTCAAATCCACCTTCACCAAAGCGTCAACATAAAAATATATGATGGGAGTAAAACCGACCTCCGGGTAATTAGACACGTGACATCCATAGGAGAGTTGTCAACCGACTCGCAAGCTGGACATCGAAAGCCTAGCGCGGCCTTAGGTCAAGGAGAATCACATCAGGAGTTGTGAGCCTGTCTCGTCAAGAGATGTGCAACTTGGAACGAGCTTCCCCGAGTCCCTGCAAAGTCTTGGTCTAAGAGCGACCTCAAACAACAATTTAGCCGAGTGCCGAGGAAGTAGTTCCAACTGAGACAAATTGCTGTCAAAGGCAAGCATATATAAAACTCTACCATGTGTCCAAAAAGCGACCATTTGGTAGCCCATGCAATAGAATGCTTGACATGTAAGACACTCCATCAATCAATGGGTCCCAATCCTACACCATGCATTCATAACATGGCACACAGGTCAGCCAAGCATGTTATACTCGAGCACTAGGTGGCCATGTCGCTTGACAGGTGGCCCTGGTTGAGCCCCAGGTGGTCCTGGCTAAACCCTAGGTGGCTTGACTGATCTCCAGGTGGCCTGTAGAGATCTAGGTGTCCTGGAGCCAAGCTCTAGGTATCCTGGTCAAGCCCCAAGTGTTCAAGGCCAAATACCAAGTGTTTCGAGGTATGATAGATGTCCCACACTTATCCAACACATACGCTCACGATGTGCTTCTGAAACCTATATAAAGGTCTAAATAGCATTCAATTCATACTTTATGCTTCATTAAATTCTCACCTACCCCTTGGATACCTCGATGCACTAACTTGATCGTTAGAGTTGCAAGCCCGGGATATCACCCTAGGCCCTCTGACCTTTCTTCTTCCTTTGCAGGTGGACTCCAAGATGAGTTCAATGATCTGGTTCACATTGTTAAGGACATGAACCTCAAAGTTCATGCAAGAGATGAGCTCGTATAGATTTTTAGGCAAGCAACGCGAGATGCGGCAATGGAAGCATAGCAGGACCAACAATAGCCACCACCTCATGGAGATCATCCAATACAACCAATTCAGCAAACTTAAGTTGTATAGCTCATCCAACAGATGTAGCAACAACAGCCAATTCCACCGCCGCCTTCGCCGATTGACCCTCTAGCTCGGCACAATGGAAGGCGCCTTGAACAAAGAGATAGGTCTCCATCTCACCATGATTGACACCAGGGATAGAGGACAAAGAGAAGAGGAGATGAAGGACAGGACCGACGTGACAAGCACTACTGGTAGCTAGATCCACCTGCTTGAGGTTCATATTTCTCTAGGGAAATGAGCAGATCAAACTCCTCCCATAGGATGGATCAATCACAAGCGTCTGAGCAGCTCAGGAGGCACTGACATCATTCACCAACAAGTAACTGTGGTGAGTGAAGGGAACGCCCTGATAGACTTGACGTCACTCACCAAGAAGTAATAAGTAAGTTGACCAGTAACGTACCCAACCTGGCCAAAGCATCCCCCTTGTTCCAGAGATTTTGTTGGAACTTAACCTTTGAGAAATATGATGGTATGACTGACCCAGTAGATCATATGGAGATCTTCCAAGCTTCGATGATGTTTCATGACGCTTCAAAAGCTAGCATGTGCATGGCTTTCCTACTACCTTTAGGAAAGCAACCAGGCTATGGTATTCCGGGCTGCCACCTTAGTCCGTAGAGAGTTGGGCCCAGTTTTTGGAGTTTATTTGTTACTCACTTTGTTACCAGCCGCAAGTGCCAGAAGACGGCAGTAATGTTAATGCATTTCAAGAAGAAGCCTAGAGAGAGGTTGTGGGCATATGTGTAGAGGTTTGAGAACGAGGCATTGGAGATGAACGACCTTGATCCCATCATCAAGCTGTCAATAATGGTTCGAAGTGTCAAAGATAAGCACTTTAGATTTTTCCTAATGAAGACCCCCCTTCCCACAACTTGAAGGAGTTCCTAAAGCGGGAAACAAAGTACATGAATGCAGATGAGACATTTTAGATGAAGAAGGACCACAAAGAGAAAAAGCAAAAGAAAGACAGAGAAGATAGATAAGGACAGAAGAAGACCAAGGGGTCCAAGGGTGAGGGGTCAACAGCACAATCTCGAACTCCACGTTGCAAGTTCAAGAGGTATAATCCCCTGAATGCCCCTCGAGGTTAGACTCTGATACAAATATAGAGTGAGAAGTTCTTGAAATGGCCGAAATGATTGAAGGGGAACCCAATCAAGTGGAACCAAAAGAAGTACTATAAATTCCACCGAACAGTTGGTCATGATATGGAGGACTATTATGACCTGAAAAATAAAATAGAAGAATTGATAGAAAGAGGCTATCTGAAGCAATTCCTGAAGAAGAATTCAGCAAGAAATGAGCAGAAAGAAGAGGATGACGTGGACAACCTCCAGGACAAAATCGCAGGTAATGTCATGGTAGGAGGCTCAATGTTAGCTAGGTGCAATTAGACCATGAGAAGATCTCTAGTGAGTGAACTACGAACCGATCAACGAGGCCAACTCGAGAAGAATCCCAAGACCAGTGAGCCCATTGTATTCACTTATGATGACTTGAAGGATGTTCAGTTTCCACATGATGATGCCTTGGTCGCTACCATGACAGTAGAAAACTACTTGGTAAAGAGGATTTTAAATGATTATGGAAGTTCAGTTGACATTCTGATTTTGACAGCTTTTGAATAGATGAAACTAAATAAGAAGAGACTTGCCTTGACCAACCAGCCTTTGGTTGGCTTCTCAAGGGATGTGGTAAGACCAGTTGGGAAAATTTACCTGTTGATAACAGTGGGACCGTGTTGAGACAAGCTAGTGTAATGACGGAATTTCTTGTTGTCAACTCACCATCACCCTACAACATTATTTTTGGTAGACCTTTGCTCCACTCTCTCCATGTTGTGGTATCAACATACCACTTGGCGATGAAATTTCCTACTAAGAATGGCGTGGGGACGGTCTGGGGTAGTCAACTCAAATTTTGACCATGCTACATGGAGGCGCTGAAGGGGAAACAACCTATGAAGGAAGAGAAGCCGAGGAAATAGAAAAAGAAACCAGCCATAGAAGACAAGGAGGTTGTAGCTGTTGATATGGACCAACCAACCGAGGAGAATACCAGCCGAACTCAGACCGTGGTAGTACCCATCTCGGCGACGGAGCCAAACAAGACTATTAAGATTGGTTCTCTTCTCCCTCTAGACTTGCGAGATGAGTTGGTAAGGTTTTTATGTTTAAATTCTGATGTATTTGCTTGGTTCGAGGCTGACATGCCAAGGGTCGATCCTTCAGTCATAACTCATGGGCTTAATGTTGACCCAAATGTTAGACATGTAGTGCAGAAAAGGTAGAAGTTCACCCCTGAGTGTTTGAAGGTGATCAAGGAGGAGGTCGGGAAGCTGTTGAGCTTCATTAGGGAGGTGGAGTACCCGGATTGGGTTAGCAATGTTGTATTCACGAAAAAGGCAAACGGGAAGTGGCATATCTGTATTGACTACACTAACTTAAATAGAGCCTGCCCCAATGATTACTTCCCTTTACCTCGCATAGACCACCTAGTTGACGCGACCTCAGGATACAAGCTTCTTAGCTTCATGGATGTATTTTCTAGATATAGTCAGATCTCAATGGATTCAGATGATGAAGAAAATGCATCATTTTGTAACTGAAACGGATTTATTTTGTTATAAAGTAATGCCCTTTGGCTTAAAGAATGTTGGGGCTATATAGTAAAGACTTGTAAACAAAATTTTCAAGGAATTAATAGGAAAGAATGTTGAAGTCTACGTCGATGACATGGTGGCTAAAAGCCAAGCTGCATATAATCATATAAGCAACTTGAATGAGATATTCGGGGTGTTGAGGGAGTATCAACTTAAACTCAACCTGAATAAGTGTGTGTTTGGTGTCACCTCGAGAAAATTCCTATGATTCATTGCAACTCGATGTGGCATCGAAGCTAACCCTAAAAAAATTCAAGCTATCTTAGGCATGCAACCTCCAAGATCTATTAAAGAAGTTCAATGGCTAACAGGTCGGGTGGCTACCCTTAGCCAATTTATCTCGAAGTTCGGAGGTCGGTGTTTACCATTCTTCAAGTGACTTCGAAGAATTAAAGTAGTATCTCAACTCGCTTCCCCTGATGACAACATCAGAACCTGGAGTGGTATTGTTCTTTTACTTGTCAGCTAGTGATGAAGTTATAAGCTCAGTGCTCACATGGGAGGTAGATCGGGTCCAACGCCCCATCTATAAGCTTAGTGGTCACCTATTGAAGTGTTTTATCAGCAAGGTTTTACGGGACACCGAGACCAGTTACCCGAACATAGAAAAATTATCTTATGCCCTGGTCATCTCAACTCAGAAACTTCGACCTTATTTCTAAGCACATACCATCATGGTTCTAACTGACCAACCACTTCAATAGGTGTTAGCAAAGCCAAAGGTCTCAGGACGATTGGTTAAATCGTCGATTAAACTCTTCAAATTCAATGTGAGATATGAAACTTGACCTCGATCAAGGCGCAAGCATTGATTGACTTCATTGTAAAATGCACTTTTACACCAAAACAGCTCGCCTCAAAGCAACCACCCACCAGCTCGACACTTGTTCCTAGTCCAAATCATCTAACCAAAAGGGTAGTGGTTGAGTATGAATATGCACTACGCTTCGGGTTCAAGGCATCCAAGAACGTGGTTGAGTATGAAGTGCTTATCGCTGGGCTAAACTTGGCCAGAGAATCCATTCAAGCCAATTCTGATTCCAATTCCAAAGGATTTTGATTTTGATTCCAATTTTGATTTTGACTACAAACTAAACAGACCCTTATGGTATTAGAGCTCTAAGATATTCATAGGAAGGTTTACAATCTTCTTCCTCTTCCTCATCCTGGACTGATGTGGTTTGAGCAATGGTGAAATCAAACAAGATGGCATCTTTGTGTCCCAACAACCTGGTTGATATGTATATCCTTGATCTAGATGAAGCCGAGTAGGCGCATTAACTCATTGTAGCCTATTTTGCATGAGGAAGTCACATCAACGCATAACCATCTATTCATAGAGATCATGGCACATGATATCTATCATTGTTAATCATTTTGCTTTTTGAATTAAGATGTAACGGCTTTAGGATAGCTATAGGCCAAGATGCTATCATTTTACTGCATTTATCACCTATGTGAGTAGTGTAGCAAGTTAGCAACACCATAGCTCAAGGAAAGTCCAAGCGAACTATTAGAACCTAAGGAAAAGATGATACCAATTTGGTATTAGAGCCCTTTGATTCCCAGGACAAAATGATGGATCAGTATGAGCAAAGATTGAGCAAGATGGAGAATGACCAATGGAGCTTCAATAGTTGCTTGGACAAGATCCTTGCCAAGTTTAATCATCTTAGCCCAACAAAAGGAATGTCTCACTGTAAATGAGCTCTTAATCCTTCACAAGTTAAGGTGGAGTCCGCTCACGGAAGCGAATCTTGGGGTAGCTATTAGAGGAGGCTTAAGGTGGACATGCACAAATATTTTGAAGCCAATCTTAATGGTTGGTACTGCTTATATAGCAATACTTCAAGATCCAATGTGTTGGAAGAACAATGGGTCTAGGTCGCTAGTTTGGGATTTGAAGGGAAGGTACTAACTGGTACAGGGAATACCAATTGTAGCCTACTTGGAGACAATTTGTCGAAACCCTCAACAACTGATTAAATGCACCAAAGGGCACTAATCACACTATATGTTCATTAACTGAGCTTATTCAAATTGGGTCCGTTCAAGAGATTTAAAGAAATAATGCACTATAGAATAAACTCAAGATGAATGGGTGACAATGGAAGGTCGACCCCTTATGTATTTATAGAGTTAGCAAACATGATTACAATAGGACTCTTTGAGAGTTCTAGATAGAGTACAACAAGAAGATAAGGAGACTAGAGTTAGGATTAGGAGAGGAGAGATGTTAGATAGTTTTGTATGCCCTTAGCTTCAATCAAGATGATGTACTTTATGAGTTTTTTATAAATGAATAAAAGTGCATATTTGATTCATGTTCCCTTGGTATGTTTCTATGCAATACCCTTAAAATTGACACTTAATGAGATTCGTGTTAGTTTAGAATGTTCACAGCTAGTGGGTCGGTCTGGGGAGACCTATCCTGACAAGGCTGACACTGTGGTGCCACCAAGTCGGTTGGGGTGGCCTGTTTCAGCTGCCAGGGTAAGACCCTAGGGACATATAGTGTAGGATTAGTTGAATCTTTGAACTGGACCAGATTTCTAGTATTGCCCTGGACCTTGGTGATTGATGGGCAAAACTGGAAAGTTACACCCGACCCCTAGACTCGATTATGATACTACACTAGGTGTCGGATTGGACTGTCTTTGATATACCAATCAGTGAGATCCTTAGCGGGGGTCAAAACCTGGGTATGTTGGGACAATCTGAGAATTCATCTGAGTGGGTGATCATAGTGACAGGATCAGCCCCTTTGTCGGACAAAGGTAATGATCGGGGATGCACTCTCACTGATAGAAACCAAGACTGTCGGCAGCCGATTTCAATCGTTGAGATTTGTTTTGTAAAATATATTTTATATAAAAGTATATATATTATGGTTTCTAAAAGGTTTGCAAAAGGTTTTAATTCCCGGGATCCATATAAGTAGAGAGTGCAACATTGTTCCTTACAGCCGAGGAAGAGGTCCTCTTGTCGGGCAATGTATGATCATTATGGGCTGAGAGGTTAAATGTGAGACCATTGAGGATAATACCTGATGGGCTAATCTTGCATCTGCCCACAGTCCCTGGGTGTTATAAGGTGGCTTGGCCCAGGGACCACTTAGGGTAAGTGTTGGGCCCATAGAGCCCATGAGATGGGTTTCAAGGGGTGCACTGTTCATAACAGTGTATTCGGCCAGGCCTTGTAACAAAGGCTGGGCCGAACTCATGTGGCAGATGTGTAGATCAATGTTAGGGTCCCACGCCATAAATGAAGCCCAACTAGGCAGTAGTTTGGAATGCTAAATGAATACATAACTTAAATGGGCCTTAAGCCCATTTCGAACTGGGCTAATTTGATTGGTCACTTAAAGGGGCGAATTCTGAGATGGATCAACTGATAGGATTGGGCCCAGCCCCTACCCACCTAGAGAGTCCAAGATCTAAATGAGATTTAGATCTGGAAGCCTCCTAATTAGATTAGGAGATGGCTGATCTGATTTTCAGATAGGATAAGGGTTATCCCTTATCACTTAAAGGGACTTCTTATCCAAATATGATTTGGATTAGCAACTCCTAATGGGATTAGGAGCTGATCCCTTTAAGTCTATAAAAGGAGGAGGGAGTGGTAGCCTTTAGACATGCAACACAAAACTCCTGTCTTTAGAGCTGAAATCACAAGAAGAGAGAACTCTGCACCCTGCGAATACTCTTTTGCCGCCTCCTTCCTGCAACCACCGCCTCCAGCAGTTCGATCTCCTCTTCTCTACAGGAGTAATCAAGATTTGATCTTGATACCAATCTTTTGGAGAAAAGATTGGTTGGAGCTGTATTCACAAGCCACCCAGTTGATTCTTGCGAAGAGTCAAGTTCTTTTGGAAGAACACTATTGATTCTGCTCCATCCTACACTGCGCCATCTTCAGTGGGAGAAGATTTTGGATCCTTCCTTGGGCGTGAACACCTCCATTGGGAGATACTGTTTCTCTGTATCAGGTATAATCTCTCCCTATTCTTTTTGGTTCAGATCTGATTCAGTTTATGGTTCAAGAATGATCATTGAAAATATGATTTTCTAAATAGGGAATGCGATTCCCAGTTGAAGGAGAGAAAAAAAAATTTAAAATTTACCCCCTTATTCCACAATCTTTGGGCGTCCATGTGATGGATATCCTATCCCTTCAAGCGACATATCATATTCAAATTCATAGAAAAGAAGAGTTCTATTAGATTCAAACTCCCTAATATGCCCCCTCAAGTGAAATGTCCATGAAAGACATGAAGCTTGGACCAAAGAGAAGCAAATCGAGCTCCACTAAACGGTTTAGTTAGCAAATCTACCACTTGATCATCCGAGGAAATAAACTGAATAGAAAGAGATCACTTGAGAACAAGATCTCATAAGAAGTGAAAATCAATTCCAATATGTCTAATACGAGATGGAATACTGAGTTCGCAGCAAGATACGTGGCACCAATGTTGTCACACCAAATCACGGCAGTATGTGCAAGAGGCTGTTTTAGATCATGTAACAAGGAACATACCCAAAGAAGCTCGGTAGCAGTACTTACACAAGCTCGGAATTCACTCCGTGCTAGATCGGGCAATGGTGGCTTGCTTCTTAGAACTCCAAGCAACTAGATTGCACCCCGATAAATGAGATAACCTCTAGTAGAATGTCTGTCATCAGGGTAGTCGACCCAATCAGAATCGGAGAAAGCTCGAAGAGTAAGTAGAGCTGATGTGGAGTAAAAATGAAAACCATTATTAGCAGTATGTTTAAGATACCGAAGTATCCGCTTAACAGTAGTCCAGTGTTCTATTGTTGGAGAATGGAGAAATTGACACACCTTGTTCACAGAGAAGGAATTATCAAGCCTCATAATGGTGACATACTGAAGAGAGCCAATGATGCTATGATACTCAAAAGGATCAAAAAGAGAATCACCACTAAACTTGGAGATCTTAGTAGTAACAACCATGGGAGAAGTGAGAGGTTTAGCTTCAACCAAGTTGGTGCGTTGCAAGAGATCCAAAATGTACCATCGCTGAGTAAAAACGATGCCATGGGATTTTGGTGTAATCTCCATGCCAAGAAAATACCGAGCCGAACCAAGATCCTTTAAAGAGAAGTACGACCAAGTGTAGCAACTAAATCATCAAGAGCAGAAGAGGAGGAAACAATGAGAAGGATGTCATTGACATGGACCAACACGTATAGAACGACCGAATCCTTGTGGTAAATAAACAAGGAGGGGTTGACTACTAACATGCAAAAACCAAGTTGAGTAAGATGAGTGCTAAGGCGAGAGTACCATGCAGGTGGGGCCTGTCGAAAACCATAAAGAGCTTTGTTGAGTTTGCAAATATAAGAGGGAGAAGCCAGATCCTTGAAACCCTTAGGGTGATGAAAGTACTCCTCTTGTGAAGAAACTCCAAGGAACCATAACCTTGCTCTAATACCAAGTAGAGAAGTGTTGAAATAAAAAATCTGTAAAAGAAAAGAATATTTCTTGAAGTAGAAGAGAAGAAAGGAGAAAAGGAAGAGAAGAGATTTGAGAGAGAAAAGAGAGCAATAATGCTGGTCGCCCTCTTCACTATTATTTATAGTCTAAAATAATAAAGAGTATAAAGACCAATATACCGTTATAGGTCGGCTAACACACAAAATAGTATAAAACAATTAAAATAATTACTCAAAAATAACTCAACAAGAGTGTTGTGGTCCCTACTTCTTATCTAAACAATAAATAATCAAAAAACTACCACTATAGACTACACAACTTGTCTAAATCCTTAACATGTACCAATGGGGTTAGGTTTATTAACGTAAAGGTCTAAAGTTTTGTAAAATTCCAAAAGTGTCCCTAGTTCAACTAAGAGAGGCAGGGACACTTTTGGAATTACAAAGGTCTATAGACTACCTCTCTTTGCACCCATTGTAAAAATCCCCATGTGTTTATTTTGGTCTTTGTTGTTCCATAGCCTGCTACCTAACAACAAAGAGATGCAGTTTTCAACACCCGATTTTTGCTAGGTCCTCTGCCTAAACCCCCAACTCATTCTTGAATATCCAATTAGACTATTCATACATATATGAATGCATGCTTATATGCAAAATATATAAAATTTCTATTTAAAGGTTTAATTTAGTGATACTAAATAGGTTCATACAATTTTTTACTACATTGGACCTAATAGGCCCACTTAAGCCTAATTGACCAATCCAAGGCCAACTTAAGTTTAGGCCTAGGCCCAAATTGAGTATGTAAGTTTTAAGTTTGGGCTAGGCCTATGTTTGAACGATCAAGCTTGACCTCAAACCTAATCTAGGCTCAACCTTAGACTCAATGTGAAAAGTTGGACCTAGATTGACCTTAAACCTAACCCAGCCCACCTAACTTGTACCTAGGGGTGTCAATTGGACTAGATTTGGTCCAATTCGATCCAGTCGAATGTGAGTCCATTACACTAGGTCCAACCCAATCCAATGAATATTTTGGACCATTTTGGAACGGTGCAATTCAATGTTTGGATGTTCATATTTGCTTTAATGTAGTTTAATTCTAATCCAAACTTGGTCCATTGACACCTATGTTCTTATCTTCTATCACTAGACCAGATATTGGCTCAATCCAACCCAGTCCAATAAATACTTTGGACCATTAAATTTAGACTGGTCCAGTTCAATGTCTTATTGGTCTGTCCAACCCGTCCAAATTAATTTTGGTTTGGATGGGATCCAATCCAAAACCGGTCCATTGACACCCTTCTTGCACCCATGAAATAAATTACTTAAACCTCCCATGTAGTTTGACCAACTTCCTCTCTACTTTGTCCTATGCAAAAAACCTCCCCTTAACTAACTTGATCATCATCATCATCCAAGTCTTATACAAATTAAATTATTGATTTTAAAATTAACTTTTACTAATTTACTGTTATTTTAAAAATACTAGAAATTAAAATACAAACAAAGTTAATTATTTTAACAATTAAAATTTTTAATTTAAAAATAAAATAAAAATTAATAAAATATAAATACAAATTTGCCTACACTTGTTGGGATATACAACTTACTTGATTTGTAATTAGACTAACTAACCAGAGAAAACAAAAAAAAAATGCTTAATTTTTACATAAAAAGACTTAGCTCCTAGCATTTCTAAATATTTTCCCTACCCCAGCCTCCATTCCCTCCTCTCTTTTAATTATTTGCATTTCTGGCTCCTGGGGGCATGCTACCCCCGTCTCCCAGCATTTCTAAATATCATAGGATTCCTTTGTTTTAATTTCCTTTAATAAAATCCGTATATTATTCTGGTGTCAATAGGGAATTTGATAGGACTCCTTTTACTTTCAATCTTGCTCTGCATTGCACGAATCCCAACCAGTAACATATAGCAGTGTTGGGCCGCGAAACATGCAACAAGTGAACACTTTGGGTTTCATCCGAGACCAAGAGGCACAGACCAGTCCTCTTGATTGCATTTATTATTGGAGGAAGTTTGACTGATAGATAGCAAATGCCAAATGGTTTAAGAGTTTAACTACCAAACAGATTTTGACCGAAAGGTCGGTACTTATTCACAAGATTTGGAATGATTGGTGGTCTGGTAGACCCGAATTAAAATCTCTTTCCCTGTCTCCCAATTGTTCAAACAAACTTTTTGGGACATTTGAGTTTCCATCTACAAAGTAAATCCCTTTTGGGGACATTTGCTTTGATCTGTTCAACCCGAACCCGATCTGACTTTCTCCGTTCCACATATAGTATCTTTGCACTCGGTGGCTCTATTTACAAATGTTATGGCACTGTATTAACGATCGGATTTGGCACACCTTACCACCTTACCTCATCCATTTGACATGCCTACATGTAAAATAAAGTAGTTTAGTTTATATGACAATTATTTTAGAAGGTTATTAAGGCTTAATTTGAAAAGAATATAAATACAAATATGTACAATACAAATACATATAAAATAATACAAAATATAAGATTTTGTACTTTATTTATTTGCATTTCTATTCCTTCCAAATTGAGCCTAAATAAATATTTAGGGGTTGCAATTTGTAACCCAATCCAGCCACTTATAACCTATTCAAATCCATCCATTGATTTAAATAATGGGTAAGAAATTAAGGGTCATAAATAATATTTTTAAACTGTCGTTCCAGATGGTTTGGAACCATCCATGCAATCGGTTCCATTTTATCTCAAATCTGGTCTCTGGCCAAAAACTGTTGAATTGGTCAATGATCCATTGATCAAAGCGATTAAACCGTTAACTTGTTCAATCCATTCAACAGTCTTTGGCTGTTTTTTTTTTCATTTAAATTATTTTTTTAATTTATTTTTCAGAACAGGTTATCAGTTCGAACCAGATTTCTTTTTAAAACATTGGTCATGAATACCCATTTGGGTCAATCACATCTCTCTCCCAACTAAAATTGTTTAAATTGAGTCTTATTGTCTACATCACCTAGTTGAATCAGTAACGGCACATAACACTATAAAAAACCCAACAAACCATTTATCAAAAGATACTTGCTGAAATCAGACTCCTCATATGATTCTTAGGCCATGTTTAGCAGTGCTTAAAAATAAGTGCTTATTTGGGCCCTTAAGCACTTATTGGTATTTAGGAAATGAGCCCGAAACAAGTGCTTATTTTTTAAACCAAATTTCCAGCTTTTTTTAAGTGCTTATACAATAAGCACTTATTCAACTTTTTTCTTCCAAAATTATCCCTAATTGAATTTTAAAATACCACTAATAAAATTATTCTTAGTTAAATTTTACAAAAGTACTTTTATGAAAGCATTTTACGAAAACAATTTTATAAAAGTACTTTTATGAAGCACTTTTACAAAAACATTTTTATAAAACTACTTTTACGAAAGAACTTAAATGAAAGCACTTTTATGAAAGTACTTTTATGAAAGCACTTTTATGAAAGTACTTTTATGAAAGCACTTTTATGAAAGGACTTTATAAAAGTAATTTTACAAAAGTGCTTTCATAAAAGTGCATTCGTAAGGGTACTTTCTTAAAAGTGCTTTGGTAAATGCACTTTTATAGAAGTGTTTTTGTAAAAGTGTTTTCATAAAAGTACTTTTGTAAAAGTGCTTTCATAAAAGTGTTTTTATAAAAAGTAATTTAACAAAAGTGCTTTCAAAGGGTATATTTTGAATTTGAAAGAAACCGAAGGACAAAATAGTCACAAATGCTTATTTAAGTACTTATTAGAGAAAAAGACTAACAAACACCCAATATAAAATAAGTGCTTATTTTTTAAAATAAGCACTTGAAAAAGTTGGATGCCCAATGCAAATAAGTGCTATTCTTGTAGCACTTATTTTTAACTTAAGCATTCCCATACATGGCCTTGTCTGCCAAAACCCTGATCCAAACCAATTTCGGTTTTGGAATATTTCTCCTTTTTTGTTGGAGGGTTGCTCTTCTTATAAATTATGACATCATTACACAGATTTTTAGTTAAGACTTCAAGTCTGGTCCTGAGACTTAATAAAAAGCTTGCTTCATGGTGAAGTGTAGAAGTTAGATAGCAGTAGCTACTTCCCTTCTCTGAAATCTGGTAAGCACACCAAGTCAACAGTCCAGAAGGGTAGATGTAGTCTTCTCCTTTAATTCCTTAAAGCGTGCACGGCGCATTCCCTTGTATTTGCATATGTCTATGAGCGATAAATAATCAACTGAGCCCAGTTACAGTGGTTACAAGCAAAACAGAGATCTCTGCACCATGGGACAGAGCAGCGTCAGTGAGCCATTGTTGCTCGGCCTGGAAAGCTTTCCCCGGCTCTCCGATTTGTCTTCCGACGCCGTTGAAGAGATATTGTCACTTGAAGCTATGCCTCTGAGGTGGTGGTCACGGCTGTTCGCTTGGGAGTCCAGACTGCTTTGGCTCCTCTCTGGGTCTTCTATCATTGTCTCCATTTTCAATTTCATGCTCAGTTTAGTAACCCAGATGTTCACTGGTCATCTCGGTTCCTTGGAACTTGCCGGAGCTTCTATCGCCAACGTCGGAATCCAAGGTCTTGCTTATGGCATCATGGTGAGTCTCTCTTCAATCCAGCTTCTTCATGCTTTTCTTTTCACTGCTTATCAGCATCTCTCTCTCTAGAGGCTGGACGTCGAAGTTCACTATAAATTAATTTTGATTCCAACTTATTTTCTAATCCTTTTATGATAAAACTGGGATATCTCACTTATGATAAAGGGGAAACTAGTTCATTAAAAATAAATATTTAAATAGGATATCTCACTTAAAATAAAATAATAAATAGGGTCATTTTCTAGAACACTCCCTATAGTTTTACGGATTTATTTAAATCTATCCTATAGTTTTTATTTTACTAAAACACCCCTATAATTTGCAATCTATTTACATAATCCATCTTTCACTAAAGCCCCGTTTGCTTTTCGATAAATTATGCACGCCTAACACGTTTTCATACAGAAAAAAAAAAAAAAAAAGAGCAAAGTTTACCAAAAGGTTTTTAACCGTTAGATAGAAAAACACAAAGGATTAGTAATCAAGAATATTTATACATGCTTTTATAACTTCATTTATTTTCTGCTGTTAATTTGTCGTGATGCTTTGTCTAGTTGGGCATGTCTAGTGCAGTGCAGACTGTGTGTGGCCAAGCTTATGGAGCGAAGAAGTATGCCGCCCTTGGTATCATTTGCCAGAAAGCCATAATTTTGCATTTGGGAGCTGCTGTGATTCTCTCCTTTGTTTACTGGTTCTCAGGCCCAATCCTCCGAGCAATTGGTCAATCAGACAGCATAGCAGACAATGGCCAAGTCTTCTCACATGGGCTCCTCCCTCAACTTTATGCCTTTGCAATCTACTGTCCCTTGCAGAGGTTCCTCCAAGCCCAGAACATAGTCAACCCATTAGCTTGCATTTCTGTAGGGGTGTTCCTCTTGCACATTCTGCTTACATGGCTGGTTCTCTATGTTTTCAAGTGTGGGCTTCTAGGAGCATCTCTTACATTGAGTTTCTCTTGGTGGGTCTTACTTATAATAACTGGGCTTTATGTACTTTTAAGCCCATCTTGCAAGAAGACTTGGACTGGGTTCTCTATGAAGACCTTCAAAGGACTATGGTCTTATTTCAAGCTCACAGCTTCCTCTGCTGTCATGCTGTGGTATGTGTGCAAAACATTTTCCTAAGTTCTAATCTTTAATCTTATTAACTCAGGTTATCCAATTAATCCTTTGAACATGTTGATACAGCTTGGAGATATGGTACAACCAGAGCCTGGTACTTATATCAGGCCTCCTCCCTAATCCTACGGTTGCACTTGACTCTATTTCTATATGGTATGGCCAAGTAAATCAACTCTCTCTCTCTCTCTCTCTGTGTTGTACACTTACATGTTCTGTGGATATTTCAGCATGAATTACCTGAATTGGGACATGCAATTTATGTTGGGTCTAAGTGCAGCTGCCAGGTTTGTAGCATTAATTAAATTTGTAATTGCATCTGAATTCAATAACAGATAAATGCAGAATTTTAGTGCTTACAGTTTTCTGGGGTTTGCAGTGTTCGAGTGGGTAATGAGCTCGGGGCTGCTCACCCAAAGGTCACCAAGTTCTCAGTGATTGTTGTCAACACAACCAGCATCTTGATCAGTTTGGTTTTTAGTGTAATTGTTCTTGTATGCCGAACCCCTTTAAGTGAGGCTTTCACTTCTAGCAGTTCAGTTATTAAGGCGGTTTCCGAATTGACACCATTGCTTGCAATCTCAGTCTTCCTAAATGGCATTCAACCCATACTCTCAGGTACAATTTTCAGAAATAAATACGCTGTCCAAAAGAAGTTAACCACATTCCAAACTTTGGACTAACGCCATGTTTGGGAGTGCTTAAAAGCAAGTGTTTATTCAAATAAACACGTCAAAAAGCTCTCAATATTCAGATGGACTAGGCTTAAATGAGCATGCCTGAATTCAAAGTTACAAACTCTTTTAGGGTTTCATCAGAAATGTTTTGGGATTTCAGGTGTTGCTATTGGGAGTGGATGGCAAGCCCTGGTGGCTTATGTTAATTTAAGCACTTACTACATTATTGGTCTCCCCGTTGGATGTGTTCTTGGGTTCAAAACAAGTCTAGGAGCAACTGTAAGTGTCTCTCTCTCTCTCTCTAGTCTCTATTGTTCTATGTATTAATTATCTATTCTGATCACTGAACTGAGTCTTTTTCAGGGGATTTGGTGGGGGATGATATTAGGAGTTTCTCTACAGACGGTAACCCTTATCATTTTAACTGCCAAAACAAATTGGATAAAGGAGGTAAGTCTTCTTTGTTCACTTTATATGAATATATATATTAAAATCACATATATTAAAATGGAGCAAGTAATCAATATTTTTTGATCTTTCATAGGTTGATAAAGCAATGGAGCGCATAAAGAATTCTGCAGATCATGAAGAAACTCTAAACTTGGTGGACAACATTGCATGATCATTCCGTGCTCATTCGATTTTCTTTTTGTTGAGATTGAAGAAATTTTGTCTCGGCGGCATATGACAATAAATAGTTTTTCTTTTTTTCTTTGTTTTTTCTACTTCAGCTGCAGATGAATGTGTTGGTGCAGTAAAGTTTCAGCATTAATTTAGATTTGACAATTGAGCATGGAGAAACACCATCACTAAAAATTTAATATACGAATTTTAGGCTTTATTTGTTTGCAAAGCAAATCTGAACCAGATGCAAATTTTGCATTCCATTTAGTTTTGTATATATTTATTTGTAATTGTGCTTTACACTTTTACCTGATATAAAACTTGTACTTTTGTCTCATTTGCACTTACTATCAATACAAATTTTACATCTCAAAAAGATAATCAAAATTTGCACTACCTCCTACCTCAGTTCTCTCTCATATAAAATGGAGACCATATCAATGCAAATTTTACATCTCAAAATGATAATCAATGCAAATTTTACATGCCTTTTATTTTACTCCCAAACAAATAAAGTCCCAATCAGTCACTCAAACTTTTGTTTTTTATCTTATGTTGCTTTTTGATAGGGATGGCAATTTTCCCCGTCTTCAATGGGTACTTGGGCTCTCCGACCTGGCGGGGCTGGGTATGGAGAGTGCTTTAGCGGGGTCGGGGATGGGACTAACATTGAATTCCCAATCGGGGTGGGGAATGCAATTTTCATCCCGCCCTGGCCCCGATTAATATAATATGTATAATATATTATAATGTTATATATTATTTGATTAACAAAATAACAATTTCAACTAACAATTAATTAAACATTACATAAATTACAAAAACTCAAAAAAGAGTAAAAAAGTAGACTAAAAGGACAAAAACTTAAAACTCTCGAGAGACTCTTCTACCACCCGACAGGCGAAGAAGAAATAACAGATGCAGCGGCTGAAAGCCTGAAACTCAAAACTCTAGTATGGTAGTGCCCTACTCTTCAGCTCTTCTTCTGTTGAGAGACTCTTCTACTACCATTTCGACAGACAAATAAGAAAGAACAGATGTGGTGGCTGAAAGCCTGAAACTCAAAACCCTAGTATGGAAGTGCCCTACTCTTCTTCTTTCATTTATCTGTTCTTCCTTCTTCGTCTCTCTCTCTCTCTCTCTCTCTCTCTCAGGTGAGGCAATGCTGCAACTCAAAGCCCGTAATGGTCCTCTCTTTCAATGCTTTTGATTTCTGATTTTTGAAATCTCAAATAGATTATAGATTTGAAAATCTACTCGCAAATCGCAAGTCTGGAGTCTCTCTCTCAAATCGGGGTTTCGAGTCTCCGACAAGGATGAATTCCCCGTCGGGGTCGGGGATGGAGGGGAATTTTTTTCCCCGACAGGATCAGGGTCGGGGACGGGGGATGATTTGGGGGTCGGGGTCTCCCCGCCCCGTTGCCATTCCTACTTTTTAACCCTCCTACCAATTCTCATTTTACCTCTTAAGACAGTAAAATATGAAGCCAAAATACAGCAGAATTTACACTCTGTATATTTTGCTCTCGTGCATTTGCAGTCAGTAGGTTGCTGAGGCTGAGAGCCTGGGACATTAATTGTTGCACCGACAATGTGGGTGGTAGAGTTAATTGTTCAAGATCCAGTTCACCTAACAAGCATTGTATACCTGTTATAATCTTGTAGTAAGGGACTTACATAATCTGCTTTAGGCATGTTCAAATTCTTTGGTTAGGCAGAATTGAAATCTCATTCCTATTTCTGGTGGAATGACATTCCCTCATTTCCTTTCCCTCCCTTAAGAATAAGATTTCATTCCAATTGATTCTAATTCCAATTCTAATTTCTATTTGAACCAAACAATCTATTCTTAGTACACAGTCGCAAGTAGCTGTGAAAACGGTATGAACAGGACTGAATCTGATTTCACATAGATTGTCAAAAATTATTTGACAGAACCTAACCATGAATTTAAGTGGATATTTCAAAATTAATTTGATTAGGAAATATGTGATCATTTGATCCCAATCATCAGAATGCAAGAAATGACTCAGTTATGTACCCTAGATTGTGTCTGCAGGCAACCTTATATTTTATTAGTCCTGGGAAATCTCTAGAAACCTGAAAGACAACCCTATAAAATAACATAAGTCCAGCCTTGGATGTGATCAGGCAAGTTGGACGAATCATTTGGTGGCACATAGCCCAATTTGATTATACATATCAATTTTAAAAATGGATCCGAAGGTCAAATCATTTTTGTTTTCACGTCGTGGGTTATGAATTCGACCATCCGAATGAAATGCGGCAGACCATTATACATCACCATATATATAAATATATTTAACTATATTTTTTAATTCAGTTTTTAATTTTTTTATTTATAGAAAAATGCTAAAATTTACATCTGAATGCAAAGTTAATCATGACCTCCAGAAGTTTGTACATACTTCGAGTGTACAACTCGTGACCCATTACTGGATCGAACAGGTCAATGATTTAACCACCCGGTTTGGGCAGTTTTTGACCAGATAAATTGTTTTTGATCAAATGGTGAGTTTCATGCAAATCAGACTTGGAATCTTGACCAAATAACAATGCAAGCCATTCGACCAGTCGGATTAATGACAGATTGAAACATTATATGCACATGAAATTAGTCATTTTACACAAAATATACAATTTTTCTATTTAATAGCTCAGGCAAATTTTCCCAACTATATGGGTCAGCTACACAAATCCTACTTTGCATTCTATTATATATAAGGATCAGTTTAGAAGAAGTACAAATACAAATATATACTTATAATACAAAATACAACGTTTTACACTTTATATATTTGTATTTCTATTCCTTCCAATCCGAGCTTAAAGTAATATCCATTGTTAAATTATTAGTGTTTAAGTCATTTTTAACCACTTTTACCAAAGTCCTTTTTTTTTCTTCCCCTGACCATTTTAACCCCTTCAATTCTTATTAAGGCTTCTATTGACGATCTTCTTATACACATGACCAAACTATGTCTAATTGTCTACCACTTATTAAATAAAGAAATAAATAAACATCTAAGTGTTCTTTCTCTCAAGCTGGGTTCGGATCCGCTATATCAGGTTTGACCTTCAGCTCATGAGCTCGAGTCTTGTGCCTAAGCCTTGGGCCTGAGTTGACCTTAAACCTGGCCCAGCCCGCCCATGTTGCCCTACCGATCCATGACCTTCCCACCCAGCAATGCTATTAGTGATGCAACTTGACAAGTAAGGCTGTCAATGGATCAGGTCAGACCCGATGGAACCAGACCAATTGGGGCGGTTCTGGTCCCAATGGATCAGTTCCGGTTCTTAAAAAAAAAGTTCCCAATTATTATCAGGTCAGAACCGAATCCACCTTGTCCCAAACTGATTTGGACCCAATCCATATATATATATATATATATATATATATATATATTATTGTTTTTATCAATTTCCTTTTCAGCAGGTTTTTGTATTGTTTTTAGTAGGATTTTTGTTGTGTTTTAGGTTTTTACAGGGTTTTTATTGCACTTTTTAGCAGGGGTATTATTAGCATACATATTCAAATCGGGTCCATTGGATTAGACTCGATTGTCCCAAAAATCGATCAGTTCGGTTCTGGGTCCAGAATTTCAGACCCTATAGGGTCTGGATCGGTTCCAGGTCCATGAGTTCTTCTATCGGTTCTAGGACCAGTTCTACCTGGTTCCAACCCAGAACCAACCCGTTGACAGCCCTATTGGCAAGCTCAGGTTGAGAATATGTTAAAATTTGAGTGCTCCTAACCCAGAAGCCCAGGCCCAATGCAAAGCAAATTCCTCAAGTACATGATTTTCACCTCTTATAACCACATGTGAGTCCAGATCTTCTCCTCACACAGTACATCTTACACCGACCTTACAACATGTCCTAGCTGTACATCAGAAATTTCTCCCATATTTGTATTTATTATTCATAGAGATGTTCTTACAGGGTGAGATGTGGCTGTAAGGTCATTGTGAGCGTGTTCAATGAGTAGCAGATCCCAATTCGCCACATGTACCTTATATAATAATTCATTAAATTCTTTATACGTAGTTTTGATAACACTAATTGATTCAGATGAATTGCGATCTTCTGCCAATAAAATACATACCAACCTTCTACCAATTTGATCTGGGAATAGACATTTTGAACTTGTCATCTTTATTGTTAATATCCAAGACAAAGGTATACAGAATTAATGGTCCTGATTCCTTTTTTCCCAGTCTTTATTAATAAGAATTTTATCACAGTTCTTTATTATTTAGCCTATTATCCCAACAGGGGATAAAGAATGGTAGGAAAATATCAAATAAAATGATTAAAAAATAATTTAGTTATTAAGATAATAATGGAACCGAAGGGATCTTGACTGCAGTTTGGAAGAAAAAGGAGATTTATTAATAACCAATGGTTTTAGTGTTTTACAATATTTAATCAAGATAATGAGACAAGTGCTTAGTAATCTTGAAGATATTTTCTAAATCTCTTGCCCTTCTGCAGGAAAAAACTAAAATTGTCTGGACAGAATTTGGACCGAATACCAACAAAAAAGAGAATTTGGACCATGTCTGCTGTACAATAAATGGGAGTCCGATTCACCTGCCAAAAAAGTACGTTCCAACCCTTTATCAACATTACTTTTATAAAGGGTCTGTCTTAAGTCTTATTATGAGATGTGCGATGGTAGATAAGTTGGTAGAGGGTTGGATTGTATTTTATTGGTAGAAGATGTCAATTCAATAAATTGGTGTTTTAGAAAGGGAAAAAATATCTAGAAGATAATATCCAAGCTTTATTGACCCACTTTTGATTGTCTTCACATATGAGAGTTGATGGAGTGCAATCCGATCGGTCTTAGCTGTCAACGAATTCGTCTCTGAGTTGGAACGTTGGGGAGTCTGAAACGGGAAAGGAGAGAGCTCCGGGGGAATCCGATGTGATAACTCCGAAGCTTAAATCATTAATTTCTCAAAGGCAAAGTGTAGATTAGATAGCGCAAAGTTCACATACCTTGTTTGTTGGGGGCAGGGGGTTCTTATAATCACTTTGTGCACTCGTTCCGAGGCCCTTGTCAGGTCAGGTATGATTACCCTTGCGTCTGTCAATTCGGTCGTCGTCCTTTCTGTTGGGACAGAACCGTCACTGCCTAACTGTCTCTCTAACTAGAGATGGCGGTGTCGGGTGGCGGTGGTAGGTGGCCGTTTAGAGTGCGGCCGTCAAGCGTCAGATCCCAAGTTAGTCCGGTGCGGCACCCTCGGGTACGGACTTCCTCAGTGTCAGGCATGGTACGATTTGTTTGGTTTTGGTGCCCAGAAGGTGATGCAGAGTGGTGAGCGAGGCGAAGTCTTGAGTTCGGAGGTATGTATAGGGCGGGCCAGTTCGGCGAGGTGTACCCCGAACTGTTACAAGGTTGGCCAGTTCGGCAAGGTGTATTCCGAACTGTTACAAGGTTGGCCAGTTCGGCGAGGTGTATCCCGAACTGTTACAAGGTAGGCCAGTTCGGATTACTTTCTGGTTTGGAGCCGAGGGTGAATTTGGGCCCCCAGTAGGGAGTTCGGTCCGCTGGTGTCTCCCCTTGGTGTTCGCGCCTTAGGCTTGCTTTTGTGACGAGCTGTTGTTTTTGCCACGTATCGCGTAACTATGAGGTCGGGCCAAATCTTCCTTAATCAAGAGTAGTTGACCTCTTTGGTCTGTTTTTCAAGGAATAACATGAAGAATTTAATATTTGATTGGCTTGCTTGAAACATTATGGATTATTAGGAGTATTTCTTACAGAAAGGAATTAGGAATTTTCAAAGCCTATCTGCTTTGCTGACTCAGAAATCGTTGGTATGATGTATCATTGTGAGCCTTTCATTCTCATGGGAATGGATAAAAAATGTCTTGTTTGGACACTTTCAACTTTTTTCTAAAACTCTCAATTTGTTGACAGGATATTTATGACAAGTATGTCATATTTTTTACAAAATATCTACAAGTATAATATCTTTTTTTTTTCTTGCTTTGCAGTCTACTTGTATCCTGACATGTCATTGTTCTTTCCATGGTCTTTGAACCACCATTGACGCAGAAGATCGGACCATTCAGCCTGAAAACTATTCAAGCAACCAGTTTAGTTCTGTTTCACTTTTAACCTATTTTTTGAATAAAAATCATTGACTTGGTCAGTGACCCATTAACTTAGGTCAAACCAATAATTCATTTGTCCTAGAGAATGGTTTTTAACTGTTTTTTATTTTTATTTATTTTTAATTGAAATGGAGGTATCCATTCAAATTAGACAATCAAACTACTGACTAGAAAATCAATGGCCAAAGTGATTTCAGTTTGAAGTCAGTTTTTAAATCATTGATTCTTTCTCTATGATTTTGCCTGATGTAATAGACCATAATGTCCATTTACTTTTCTGTAACTCTATCAACCAAGATGAGATGGGGTGTAGTGCATATAATATTTGAATAGTGGTTGGTATAAAATCCAGTTTTGCTTTTGTTGAGAAAAGTTATCGGTTAACTGATTGACGAAAAAAAAAAAAGAAAAAAGAAAAAGTTATAGGTGGGTAGTAATAAGTGAAAAATGTCAATCAGAAAATACTTGTAAGTTTGAAAGAAAAATTTTGTAGAAAATTTTCTACAAAATTTCTATGTATCCAGTGAGAGTAATGAATAGGAGAGTAAATTTTCAAACAATGTCTACTTTAGCAAATTAGATATGTCACATTAATTAATACGTAGAAGATGAATTTAACAAATGACTTCACTAGTGAGAATAAATGATTATATTCAAGTTGATCACTTTAATTAACAAACGTTTTAACCTCTCCAAATTCCTTCCTTATATTTCAAAGAAGAAACCCCCTTCTCTTAGTTTGACATCAACAATCTAATCGAATATGATATTTTCATGTTTTTAATACAAAACTTGAAATCAATCAAATGCCGTTTAAAAGAGTCATTTTTAATACAATTGTAAGCGGGCAGTTCTGATATACGTACTACCAGCTTAGATCGTTTTTGTTGTAGTGATATTCATAATTTAAAAGGATGATACAGAGATGCCACGTATAAGAATCTGATATCTACTCACCTTTCAAATGATTTTGATGCTAGCTGATTTTACTTTCTGTTTACATAGTCCATTCTGCAGCTATGAAAAGATTCTACAAGTGACACTACTGAAATCGATCTCTATGTATACATCTTTTAATTTGCACCCAGTTACATGTGGGAGAAGTATTGCTTATGATATTTACAGTGGATAGAAGATAACAAGGAATAATCAGCTGATCCTTAATTAATTAATATTTTTTTCTCCCTTCTTCCTGAAGGCCCAAAATAATTGCCTTCCATTCAGTATCCAGAGGGTTGTTCTTAATGCATGGGCAAAATAACTGTCTTCCAATATTGTAATTCATGGGAAAATTGGAAATTTTAAAATGCTTTAAAACAAATCTTCATTTTTGGTTAAGTTCTTAATGCATAAAATTTATCATCACAAATGCAAGAAGCTCGATCTACATATGTATGAAACACTGGTATATTTACTCTGATTGGTCAATTGGCCAAATTTGTATACTTGTATTTGCACCAAATCCGGATTCACATATTAATGTCAATCTGACAGATGGGGTGTATTTAGAATTTCATTGGAACGTTGGGGTGGAATTCTAAGAGGTTAAAGCATTTATCTGAAAACACAAAAGGTTTAATCTACCCTTAAAATGATGATGGAATTACTAGGGCCTTTTTGTAAAAGGTTGGATAACAAAGGTTGCGTCTGGAATTGGTGTAAATTAAGAATGATATAAAAGATTACATCAGTTCAGTTTTGTTGGCGTTTGGAAGGAGTGTAAATGAAGATCGATGTAAAATTTCATTCCGCTTTAGATTTGTTGATGCTTGGATGGAGTGAAGTTTTACATCATGAATCGATATAGAGCCTCATCAAGTATAAATTTTTACATCAATTATCGATGTAAATACTACATCGATTTTATTGATGTAAAACCTTACATTTTTTATCATGGTTTTCAAAATGTAATGGTCATCTATTATACGATTCAGTGTAAAACATCATTAATGTACTTTTACATTGATGACGTTTTACACTAGATCCAAGTTTTTTGAAATATTAATTTGGTCATATAACGCAATGAAAAATGTGGCAATCATGGGTAATAATTAAGAAATAGGGTCGTTTGCTGCATAGAGAAATGATAACTTACCCTGATAATTAATAATTGCGGCCATAGTAATAATGGTGACTAAGGAGAGCCCAGATTTCCTACCTATTCTCTACCCGCAGTGAATTGGAGTCACACATCTCTCAATTTATAATAGAGAGGTGTGGCTCCAATTCACGACGAGTAGAGAGTGGGTAGGAAAAATGAGTAGGAAATCCCGAGTGGACTAAGGATGCTCACAATTCAATTAACCAAACCATGGGTCTTTTTTTTTTCAATCAAGTCGGTATCACTAATTTTTTTAAAAGGATAATTGAAACCGAACTAAAACCAAATTGGCTGAGAATGAAAATGTCCAAAAAGCACAGGCTTATGTGCGGACGAGCTACAACCACTGGATATTGGAATATATATAGCTGAAGATGCTGAACTGAAAAACTTATTCTTTTGTGTTTTAGTCAATAAGATTCCAAGGAATTTGTGTGGTCCTAAATGGCTGAAGCTGAAGTTGGGCAAATCGTTATACCTTTTGAAATTTTAATTATTTTATTATTTTATTGGCTAAAAGACAAAGCAATAAGCCTTTAAATTTGGTGTTGAACCAAATTCAGACTTGCTCTCTTTCATTTGGTGTCTTGTCCAGCTATAAGGCATGTTGGCAGCCTTTAAATTTCTTTGGTAACAAAATGAAACTTTTATAAAAATAAAAGAGAAAGAAAGAGGTATACAAAACGGCCCAAAAAACATAAGCAAACCTTGGGCCAAATAGACCACTAATGACCACAGCCCAATGACTGCCCAGCCCAGTAGAGCAAAAAATGGTCCTTATAATACTATAGGTCCACCCCTTGAAATGAACAACTTTACAAAAAGGACCCACTAAAGGCTCATGGTTTCCATTAACAAAACCGAGGCTTATGATAAGCTTTTTCACTATTATGTTATTAAATTCAAAAAAAAAAATAATTACATCCAGGTTTTTCAGGGAAAATTTGCCTATCCAATGCAATTTAGTAATATTGTTCTTGATAGTCCTCAACATATTTGTCCTTTGAGAAGAAAATAGTAAGGCTTAGTTTGGAAGGAATACAAATACAAATATGTATAATATAAATACATACAAAATAACATAAAATATAACTTTTGCACTCTACATATTTATATTTGTATTCATTTATTTTACCCTCAAAATAAATTCTGAACTCTACACTTTCACTACACACATTTTATGGTGGATACGTTTATTTACTGTATAAATTTCCAGAACATAACAAAATTTATGTGCACCTTTACAAGCCTACTTAGTGAGGGGCTTAACCAGTTAAGAGAAAATATGTAAAGTAAAAACCACTTATGCCGAGTGAGATTCAACAAAGAAAATATGTGAATATCGATTACTGAACCTGTTTTAGGAAGAAGAATAAAAAAAAGAAGAAGAAGAAAAGACGATGATGACGACCACGATCATCACAACAAAAAAACTCCTGGAGGACAAGGAAGGAGTTTCATTAACACTGGCATCTCTCTCTTCTTCAACAATTGTATCTAATACTTTCTTCGTTCTTTTCCTCATGATACATACAACTTGTGGCGGAGCAACCTCTGTAACAAACCTCGCCACCCGTGGAGTTGCCATTTTGTTAATTCTTGACGATGAAAAATGTATAGCAGAAAAGAAGAGAGAGAGAGAGAGAATTGGGAATGGCTAAAGAAGCTACGCTTTGGATGGAATTTATAAGCCAATCTTAAAGCCCTTAAGCTCGTATTGACTGAATGGTCCTATCAAGGCCTGAAAAGTTTTCCAGCTACAGTACAAAATACACTTTTTTCTTATCAATTGCTCGGTAGAATCTCATGATACTACGTGTTACGTAGGGAAAGGATAATAATATATTTCAAAAATTTCTTGTTTATTCGGACTCGAAATTCTGTGCTTCTATTACCCAGATTAGATAAACACGTTCGGTGATTATCATTCACAAGTTTCAATTTCCACAATGGAGCTGACTTATCCAACTGCACCCTAAGCTTCAATGGTGACCAATTGAACCATCAACAGCACCTAAACAGTAAGAGCCCGTTTGGATAATGGGAATAGGGGTCTGGAATGGAATGAGTCATTCCAATTTCAATTGTTGCTGGTTGGGCGGAATCGGAATCTCATTCTTATTTTTGGTGAAATGACATTTTTTATTTGATGGGATGATTATTCTTTCTCTCTCTTATAAATAAAATCTCATTCTAGTTGATTCCAATTTCCATTTTAATTCTTGTCTGATCTGAATCAAATAGACTATAGAAATAGATCATTCCAATTTCAATTCTGAAAGACTTTGATTCCAATTCCAACTGTGAACCAAACGGACCCTAAATATTCTCTTACAACAAATCTTTTGATTGGTGATCAGTTACGTTGTTAAGAGGACTTTGTTACTTTGCAAGGATTGAACCCTTAATTACCCACTTGGATGTCCTATTCCATCCCTGGAGTACTAGGCCCCTACTCTGTATATTTTTACTGTTGATTTGGAAAATCTTTTATCCATATAAAGTTTCCAAGTGGATAATTACCTGGCAATGTCAGGGATTGATTTATAGCTACAGGAGTTACTGGATGGCCAATAAGGACCTTAGCTTATAGGTATTAATGCACCTCATTTTCAGATATCAGGACCACCATTGAAAAGGTAAAATCCAATAAGTAATAGTAGAAATCAGGCCGAAAGCAAAGCCAATATCAAATTGTTCTTCATTCTTTTTGTGTGGATAACTCTTTTTGTAGGACCCTTTAATTTCAGTGGTGAGTCACAAATCCTTTAAGAATACAACACATGGTAAATTAATTATGAGGAATTCAGGGCACACCACGAGCTATCTATCAACAGGTCTTTGGCACCTGAAGCTTCTCAACTCCGCCTCAACCTCTCAAGTAGTGGATAAAGACAATTAATTCCTAACACAAGGAAGGATAGAACTTTATCAAGGAGGAAAATGACGATTATATCTATTATATGGCCCTCGCTAGCTGTGTTTCTTTTTTATTTTTATAATTTCTTTAATTCATACACTTCTTACCTTCCAAAACTGTTTTTTCTATCCTGAAAATTTCCCCTCCTATATCTGAACTCTATTCTGGTTCTGGCGAAGCTGGCCGGTCTGCCGTGAAAAATGCTTCCAACATGATCTATACCCGCACTTCTTAAACATGATTGTCATCTCTAAGTGCGACCCTTTTAATGACTGAAAACATGTTTGAGATGTGTGGCCATGCATATATACATCATGTTGGAAGTAGATTCTGGTCACCTCTCCAATCGTTAAACCCAACATTGTTGGTCCTAGCCATTTGGGATCTTGGTAGGTTGGACCCTGGACATGGTCTTAACCTTTGGCAATGACAATCTGAACCAAGGGGAGGAGAGGTGAAAAAGGGGTTGACCGAACCCTATGAGGGGCTGCTTATATGCCCTCTGGTGAGGAATTAAGCCACTGTAGAACGCTAGTTTGGGAACTTTGATGAGAGAGAGAGGATATAGTTAGCATCCCATATTATCAACATGGAACAAATAGATGGTAACATCCCACCACGCTTCCGCAGTCTCAGTGCCCACACAGGCTGGCTTTGCATTAGTCCACTTAGTCCCGGCCAAATACTGCAATACCGACGTCATCACTTGCGCCACATGATTGCAACTGGGAGACATATTGTAGGCTTTGATACCATTTGTTACGTGCCTTAGGAGAACTCACCCCTAAAAACTAGCTGTTAGAGGGAAGAAATCCAAACACATATATGCTCCACAACAACATCCCATTTTACCAATATGGTATACCTCACATTAACATCCCATTCTACCAACATGAAAAAATGAATCTTAAGAGAGGGAACCTTTGAAGGTTGAGGGATGAATAGAGGTTCACACAAATGGAAAAGCTCAAAGAAGATCCTGATATGTCTCCTTCAAGAGACCTCTAGTTATAGGTTCCTAAATAGGTTTCCCCTGCTGGAAAGTCCACTTTTGGGTTTGTCATGCAGTTAACCGATTTATGCCACTTGGACTAACTAAAGTCATACCAAGTTCCCATATGGTTATTTTAGTACTTGTACGTACATGAGGACATGTGCCACTAGAGTCTTTAAGTGTTTAAAGGTAACGTGATAAAAGGGTTGAGTGCAAAGCTGAAATGTGGATGCAAGGTCCCAAGGTTGCGAGGTCGAGGACAAGCACAAGACAAGGTCCCAAGGTTGGCGAATAATAGAGAAATCATATGATACCTGAAATGTTCATTGTTCAGAACCATCCTTAGGGTAAGGTTGTTGTGCCTTGTACCATGAGGTCAATATAGTCCTTTCGATTGCACCGGTGCAATTTTACCAAGTCCTAGGCCTCTAATGTTTCATTAAGGCAATAGCGTAAAATCCTATGAAACTAAGGATTTTCATTGTCCGGGTCTCCAGGATTATCCTTCAAACAACTCAACTAGGTTTAGGTGGTGCCTTACTTGATGTGGTCAATAATATTAATTCAGATGCACTAGTGCAATTTGGCGGCGTTCTAATTCTTCTACAAGTGGTTATGGTTAGCACTGCCTTGTAGATACATTGGTAAAATTTGACGACATTTCAATCCTCCTACGATCCGTTGTAGTGAATAACAGAGAATTAATCTTGCAAAACCACGAATATTCTTCACCCTCTGAAATCGTCTTAAAACAATTGAATCACGTCTTGTCTTGTAATAGGATATCAATTCCACCTTATAAATGCATTGGTACAATTTGGTCAAGACTGTCGACCCTAATAATGAAAACGGCTGCTTCTGGTGGTTGTCAGCTTGAGGTGTTTTCAACATCTCAATGCATTGGTATGTCAAAACCATTGGCTTAGCATTGTTAAAAGTGGAAGTCTGGGCCACCACCTCAGACATCACTAAACAGTAACTAATTCTGTGAGGAAGCGGTTTAGACCACCACCTTGGATATTGCTGATTGTCGCCAAACATAACTACACGTCACCCTTTTAGGCAGCATTCTAGATCGCCACTTTAGACTTCGCCAAACATTGCTTATTTCTTTTAGATGGTGATCCAAACCGCCACCTTAGATATTGCTAACTACCGACTTAGGTTTCACCAGACATTGTCTGACCCTTTTAGACAATAGTTTGGACCGCTGCCTTAGTTCTTATTTATGGCTATGCCATAGATTTTTTATAATTCTTAAGCTATGTTAATTTCAACATTTTTTCTATCTTTTGTACCTACCTGCATTTTTATTTGATTTATCACTTTAATACCTACTTGATGCAAATCCCATACATGAAAGGTTAAACTTATATAAAAAGTGCAATGTAAAACAAAATCTATTAATTTGATGATTAATTATTACAATATCCAAAATAGATTGTTCAAATACACTTGGATGGGGAAATAAATTTCACTTATGGGAAGTTGCTAACACTTAGATGGGACAAATTACCCTTTTAATAGTAGCTTTGTATGGCTATAACGGTCATTGTTTTATTTACTGAAGAATAAACATGTTCATGGACCGGGTAGCCCAACGGATTGGCCTAGCCTGGCCCATTATAAGTCGGGCTTGGTCATAACTTTTGGCCCACAGGCTCGGGCTTGGGCCTAAAGCACTGGGCCCGACTTTTTTTTGGGTCGGTTTGAGCTTTCTCAAAAAAGCCCAATCTGAGCCCAAGCCCGACTTGGTATTATATATTAAATAATAAAAATATATTTTATTTAATAAAATATATATATAATATTTTTTCTTTGTTACTCTTTTTTTTTTCCAAGCCCGGCCTATGAACAGGTCTACCGGGGAAATAAAAGAACATGGGTAAATGCACTAAACCGGATAAGTATTTCCTTACTCGGGTGAGTATTTCCCAATAAACGCTTACCCAAGTAAGCACATATACCCGGGCAAATAATTTCCCGAGAAACACTTATTTACCCAGGTAAGTACAGGGCCTGAAAGTAAGAGTTCCAAGATAAATACGTGAGTCACCGCAATGAGAAAATGGAGCACAAAGCTGGATGTAAAATTAGCACATTAGCAAATTTTAATGAAAATATCTTAACTCAGATGGTTAGAACTCAAAAGATAATGAGCTATTTAATGGAGTCTTGGAAGATGAACAATCCTGGTGGCATTGTGGCATTGCAAAGTAGCATAGATGCTCAAGATAAAGATGTTTTATGATACAAAATTCACATGTTTTATACATCAACAAAACCTTTGGTTTCTAAAGGCAAGGGATATTGGCCATCAAAAATGGTTGCCACTGGTTCATGTAATTTTTCTTTAAAAGATACTAAGCTCTGCTCACTATCATTGTAATCATCATCATCATCTTTGTCCTCATCGTCTTCATCTTCATCCTCATCATCATCGTAATTGTACTTGGATAACCCAGAAACAATTTTATTTTCAACAATATTGTTGGTATTTCCCACAAGCACATTAGCTTCCTTCAATTCCTCCTCTGTTTTTGCCAGAGAGAGAAGGATATTCTTTGCTTTCTGATCAGGAGGGAAACCACAATTTCCCATTTCCTTAAACCAAATTAGAGCACTACCGAAGTCCGTGTTCTTACCATAGGCATCCATTATTGTAGTGAAGATGGTCTGATTGGCTTCAATACCCTGGATCCGCATTTCCTCATATTTCTCCATCATCTTATCTAGATTATTCATCTTTGCATATCCCTTTATTAGTGTTCCGTAAGTCACCACATTGGGTTCAAAACCGTCTTGCTTCAGTCTTCTGAAGAACTTCTCAGCACCTTCCATGTCAGATGCATTGACATAAGCAGATAGCATTGTTGTATAAGAACAAAGGTCGGGCATACATCTGTGGGAAGAAATACAATATGCCTGAGAAAACAAATACTATTTTGCCAAACATGACTAGAATGAATAAGATAATAACCCGCAAACCTAACCAAAATATCTTTAGGTTCTACTCTAATGAAAGAGGCACATTCATAAAGAATTATTTAGTTATGGTATTTTAGGCATGGGAAAGGTAGATAAACATAGCCTAATCTGAAACTTACATCTATAATCAAAAGATAACAAAATTATCATCAGTAAAAATAACCCAAATATTTAACCTGTTAATAAAGTTTGTCTTTGACACAAATTTCCCATCTGTATCATCATCAGAATTTCTATATGAATAATGCACTCTATGTGGCATAATAAGGAAAACTTTACTTGTCTCTTCTCATGCTCTTGAATATAGTTCGAGCTTCCTCCACCATTCCTGATATTGCAAATGCATCAAGCAAAATGTTATATGCTTTGCGGGTTGGCCTGCAAAAGGAAATAAGAACAACCTATTATACTGATAAAAAACATATTAAATCTTCATTAGTAATGATTTGTAGTTTTAAAGTTAAGCATACAACCTCCTTGAAATGGGTATAAATCATGATACACCATGCTGGTTTTTATTGTTACTGTGAAAATGGTAACCCATGCTTGAATACTTGGTAATCACACTGATGCATAAGCTGAACTGTTAAAATGAAGCCAAAGTAGCAAGCAAGGACCACAATCTCACTCAAGGTGTGTTGCCAAATTCAGTTAATAAAAAGATATTTTTTAAATACAACTTATCAAATCTCCTATACAAAATGCCTTCCATCTATTGGAGCATTTGAAGGGCATAAACAATTGCTTGTTTGATCAATTTATAGGTGGGGTTGACTGCCTTTATTTATCTTTTCTATCCTTTAACAATACCAAAGAATCAGATTGATAGCCTTTGGAGGAACTCATGATAATCATTTTCTATCTGTCATTTTCTTTTGGTGTTTTATTGCAACTTTAGTCCCCATAGGGGTGAGGTGCCATATGCTAGACCTAGTGAGTTTGAACCTGTGTGGGGTCTATTTGCACAACACTGAGAATCTGCCTATTTGTGGGTTTGAACCTGTGCCTCCTCACAGAGGGATACATGTAACCAAGTCAACTATGGGGTCATTGGCTTTTATCTTTCATTTCATGTATATAACTTCTCGCTGCTTGTAAATGTTTCCATATCTCATGACCAATGTAGCATTATCTCATGGGGCTTCCAACTATCTACTAGCAAAGATGTGCTTCTGGGGTATTATATGATGACAGATAGATCAAGCTGAAGGGAAAATTTTATGAGCATTATAAGATCACCCATGTTTTATCAGAGAAAATGTTTAAACAACCAAGTAATGAACATATCCATAGTGGTCAATGAAGAAAACCAAGACAGGACCTCAAACTCCTTGAGGGGGCTCAAAGTACATTCGGGGGGTCAAAACTTGATGATAGGCTCCACATAAAAATCTGTGAAGAGACAAAGATTCTCAAGATCCACTTTGGTTAGAGAAATCCTATCTCCCTGTAAGGTAAGATGGTGATATTTCTCTTAATCAGAGCACAGAGCACCATAAAAATATGGCTACCTTCCATATGGCTTCAAGGTATGCTTGTAGTTTGACACTCCACGCTACCAATAACCATATCTATCATCTCAAAGCAGTCAGCTAGGAGATAAGAAATGAGGCACATTTTGAAGCCAGATGCTATTCTATTATGAGATTTCAGCTCCTTGATACATTTGGGAATTTGAAAATTTGTCGTTTTCAAAAACCCTGTCTGAGGATCATCTGTTGATCATTGAGGCTCACATAAATTATTCTTTTTTTCTTTGATAAATATTAACAATCAACAATTTTATGAACCAGACAATCATAACAAAATTAAAAAAGATACAGTCAGGCAGCTCTGTGGATAAAGTATGTTTATGATAATCTGAGCTTTGACAGTCCAGTTTATTACATGATTGGATTTGTCAGCATCCACAGTCCTAAAGGACCAAGTATTTGAAACACAGAAAATGAGCAACATCTAAGCACCTTCTACATCGTGCCTGAAGAAGCTCAACAACTTGTAACTCACCAAGTTTACAATCTTGATTTCATACTCCAGTAAACATATTACAGATTAAATGATACAGTGACACAAATTAGTCTTTTCCATCAATTAGCTAGGTCTAACAGAAAACCTATAAGATAAATTTCGGTCACAATAAACTGAAAGATGAAACAATCAAGAAATAAAGTCCCAAAAATGTCTGCATACCTGACACCCGCATCCAGCATCTCCTCAAAAACTGCCAATGCTTCTCCTTCCCTTCTGGCTTTCCCATATGCACTAATCAGTAGAGCATAGCTCACCACGTCAGGTTGAATGTTGGCTCTTTGCATCTACAAAAAACCACATATAAGAAGCTGACAAATCCATTTTCAATAAAAGATTGACACAACCAACAGAAGGATGTAACAAACTATTTAAGTATTTACATTGCCTTTTTCCAAAACAGTTCATACAGTGACCTTACATGGTTGAAACAAGGCTTTCTTGAGTTGAATTGAATCTTTTAAAATTTCATAACTCAGATTTCTCTTTTTCAAGAGTGCCTGCCATGAATGTCTGGATGTGTTTTAGACTTTTCGTACAATATATGCATGCATACCCACACATGTTTTTTTCCAAAACAGTTCATACAGTGACCTTACATGGTTGAGATAAGGCTTTCTTGAGTTGAATTGAATCTTTTAAAATTTCATAACTCAGATCTCTCTTTTTCAAGAGTGCCTACCATGCATGTCTGGATGTGTTTTAGTACAATATATGCATACATACCCACACATATGCATGCATGTGTACATATAAATACTTGTATATATTAGATAGGGTTCATTGTTCATTAGTTTAAGCAACAGAAGTAAACTATTCAAGACTGGAAAACTATGCCTAAGGTCACGTTGCTTATGGAAACTTGGATCAAATGAAACAATTTGGTGGCTCAGGATATCAAAATTTTTTAATGAAATTATTTCATTAGCACAAGATAGGTAGAGCTGGTCAAAATTCACACAGGGTTCAATTTGCTAACTGTTTTTAGTCTACAATTTCTTTATGCTCTGTTAAATATTTATTTCATTACAACATTGTGTTTAGAACATGGATATCAATAGATTTAAAATTCCACTTTCTTATAGATATGAAGATTTATTTGTTTTTTGCATGAAATTTTTTACCATTACCTTTTTCACTATAGATGCCCATTATGCTTTGTAAAATCTAAAGAATTAATATATGATCTACAATCTAGTTTTGGAGGTTTATTAACTTTGTTCATTGATTATCAAGAATAAAATAATATAGTACATGAATTATAAAACCCTACCTGGTCATAGATATTTGAAACCTCCTTGTAATTGGTTTCAAACGACATGAGGCTATTATAAGTAACTGTAGATTGTGGGACTCCCCTCTCAGACATCTTTGCAAATATTTTGCGAGCCTTTTCATATTTTCCAGCCTTCCTATACATGTAAATCATCATATGGAACATTTTCTGATCTGGCTTCAATGGCGATATCTTGTCATCCAAAAGGGTCTCAAAAATTGCTTCAGCTTCTCTAAATTTGTCCCCCTGCAAAAGCCCCATGTACCTTCATTAAGTTGTAACTTGTAGCATAAAAATCAAATAAAGTTGTTCTATGAAAATGATAGATTCTTAGTATAAATATCTATCTAATCCTTCAAATTGCATGCTACTTTCGGTACAAAATTGCTCCAAGCTAATCTAGAGAACTCACCATAAAAACAGGATTGAACCATTGTTCATTTCAACAGTTCTCCGTATAACAATATTGAGGTACCAGTACGAAAGCAGTAAACCACCTTTGCAATACAATGACAAATAGAATAATCAAGAAAAGAAAATTAAAGGAAGAAAAAACAAAAAGAAATAAAAGGCATTACTTGGAAATCATAAAGAGAAATTAAAGAAATCAAGTCCAAGGGCCTGTTTGATAACAGCTAAAGTTTTTTTGGAAAAAGGTAAAGTAATTTTATTCAATGAGAAAGCCAAATACAACAAGACTCAGGCCAACTAGGCCTTCCTGAGCCCAAAACATATTACAAGAACATCCATGATTTAGTACAAAGGAGAGAAACATTCTGACTTTTAAACTCCTCATTCACCAACACCCAGGAGCAAATCTTCCCCACCACTTTCTGCACAATCTCATCTGAATTTTTAGATTGATTACAGAAAATTCTATTGTTTCTTTCCATCCAAATGGACCAAAGAACAGCCTGCGGAATAGTATTCCAAACAAGCCTGCCTTTCATACTAAGACCCTCCAATCTCCAACTCATAAACAGCTCCTTCACAGACTTAGGCATAGCCCGACACACCTCTAGTTTTTTGAAGAAATGTCCCCAGATTGAAGAGGAGATCGGACAGTGAATGCACAAGTGATCTATAGATTCAGCACCCATGCCGCATAAGACACAGGAGGGATCAGGAATCTGCATACCCCTTCTCTCCAAGTTGACCCTAGTTAGACATTTATTCAAAACCATTGTCCAAACCAGGAAGTTAACCTTGGAGGGACAGGTGGGGTTCCAAATCTGCCCATCTGGGAAAATCTCCTGACCTGAGCTGCACATCTTAAGGAAAAGAGATTTAATTGTGAATCTACCATCTGAATTCCACTTCCAAGTCCATTCATCTTCCATACTCGTATCAATTCTCTGATTTTGAATCTGCCCCAACAGACCTACATACTCCTCCACTTCCCAGTCTAGCAAATTCCTCCTACATAGGGGAGTCCAAGAGAAGGAGCCCCCAGCAGTACTAATGTTATCAGCAACTGAAGAATCATGATTCACTGCAATTTGGAACAGCCGGGGAAAAGCATCAGCCAAGGGGCCTTCCTCACACCAAGAATCCTTCCAAAACTTGATTCTATCCCCTTTTCCAACTTTAAACTTGACCCCTTTCATGAAAAGAGTACTGATCTTAGAAATACCAGCCCAAAGAGAACTACCCCCAAATGATAGGGGATCGAGAGTTTTCCAATTTCCCCAATCCACACCATAGTTAGCCGCAATGAAGCCCCTCCACCAAGCATTTCTCTCATAAGCAAATCTCCATATCCATTTGCTAAGAAGAGCAGCATTGAAATCTTTTACTTTCCTAACTCCCAAACCACCCTTCTCTTTAGGCTTACACACTTGTTCCCACTTAACAATGTGAGTTTTCTTCTCATCCTCCCATCCCCTTCATAAGAAGTTCCTTTGAAGCTGTTCCAACCTCTTTGCAATTTTATTTGGAATTGGAAAGAGAGAAAAAAAGTGTGTTGGGAGATTGGACAGGGAGCTCTTAATCAATGTAACCCTACCACCAAAAGATAAATATTTAGCCTTCCAAAGAGCCAACATCTTCTCCATTCTCTCAATGATTGGACTCCAGATTGAAGAAGAGGAACATTTTGCTCCAAGAGGCAAACCCAAATACTTAACTGGAAGGAGCTCCATTTGGCAGGCCATTATCTGTGCACAATCTTACAAATTTACCACTTGACCCACTGGGATGATCTTACTTTTGTTCAGATTGACTTTGAGACCCGTAACCACTTCAAACCAACTCAGAATTCCAAGAACTGTTTCCAACTGAGGCAGAGATGTGTCCACAAAGCAGAGGGTATCATCGGCAAACTAAAGAATATTAATTGTCTCTTTACCTGGAGAGATAGCAAACCCATTCCATAATCCCGATTCTGCAGCCTTCTTACTAAAAAGAGTGAGGATTTCCATCACACAGATGAACAGCAAGGGTGACAGAGGATCTCCCTGTCTCAGCCCCCTAGAACTACAAAAGAAACCTGTGGGCTGCCTATTAATTAGGATTGAAAATTTAGAGGTCTTGGTACAAACATTAACCCAGTTTCTCCATTTCTGTCCAAAATTCATGCAGTCCAACACCCTATCCAAACAATTCCAATTGGCATTGTCATAAGCCTTCTCAATGTCAAGCTTACGAACAACCCTCGGAATACCCTGTCTTCTCCTTGAGTCAATTAACTCATTAGCAACTAAAACTGAGTCTACCATCTGTTTGCCTGGAATAAATGCACTCTGATTATTTGAAATAACATCACCTATCACCCCTTTCATTCTTTCTGCCAAGACTTTCGCCAAGATTTTATAGACACTGTGAAGTAAGCTAATAGGCCTAAACTCCTTAATATTCATAGCCCCTCAATTTTTGGAATAAGGGAGATAAAAGTGGCATTTAGACTTCTTTGTAGGGACGCATTTGCATGAAACTCCTGCAACACCTTCATCACATCTTCTTTCACAAAGTTCCAGCACTTCAGATAGAACAGATTGGTAAAACCATCCGACCCAGGTGATTTATCACCTTCAAGCTTCTTAATTGCTGCACTGACTTCCTCTTCTGTAAAAGGCCTTTCAAGCCAACTTTTCTGGGTCTCACTCAGTTGCCTAAAGGAGAGATTGAAGGGAAATGGTCTCAGCTTCCACTTTTCCTTGTAAAGTTCTTTATAGAAAAAGGTTGCCACTGCTTTAATCTCTGAATCAGATTCACCACAATTCTCATTCCATGTCAACTTCTTAATAGTTGAGACTCTAGCCCTAGCATTAGCCATTTTGTGAAAGAAAAGTGTATTTTTGTCACCTACCTTTAGCCAATTAACTTTAGCCCGTTGTCTCCATTTCAATTCCTCTTTCATCACCAATTTTTCCATGCTGTTTTTTGCTTGAAGTCTTTTCAGCCTTAACTCTTCAGAAATAGGACCCATTTCTTTTGCTTTATCAATCTCTTCAATAATACCCAATAAGGCTTTTCTTTCAGTCCCCAACCTTAACTTATTCTCCAAGTTCCAGATTTTAATTCTTTTTTTTTAATAGCCATCAGTTTTTCAGTCCCCACACTTTCTTCATCAATGGTCCGAGCGTTTCCTCCTCATACCAAGAGTTTTCAAATTTAAGAGGAGTTTTGACCTTCTCCCTCTCTCCACAAATAAGCTGAATAGGAGTGTGGTCTGAGATAGATCAAGCCCAATCCTCCCCTCCTGTACACAAGGTCGGGTGATCCATGTCGGTTCAAACCGGTCTGGAGAAAAGGCTAGATCCAGGCTAGTCGGGCTGAACTGTCTTGGTCTACTTCCGGTCCATCTTGGTTCACTGGCAGCTTTAAGGTTCTTCTTTCTACTAGGCTTCTGATTAGGCCGGGTAAACGGATTTAGCTAACCAAAATCTGAATCCCTGGACCCTCTTTGAAATTTCCACATCTGCACCATCCCCAACTTCAAAGAGAAGTCTTGCCTCATTAATTGCCGTCAGCGAGCATTCTTCCATAGGCACCACTTTTAGGTCTCTTAGGCACTCTTTTATTAAATTTTTAATATTATCAACCAACTCACCATCTCCAAGAAGACCCATTTTCAAAACAGAGGCACTTCCCTCAAGGCCCGCCCTGACTTTTGAATCTTGGCCCTCTGTTAGTATTGGGATCGAACGGTTCCTATCAGAACAGTAGGACCGATCATCTTCTTCTTCCTTCTCCGCCAATCTCACCCGCTCTAGTCCTCCTCCCCCTAGATTAACTGGATGAGCATGCAGTGGGGAGCATTCACTGACGTCCTCTAAGACTATTGTCTCCGAGCCCATCTAGTCCTCCCTGACCTTTTGATTTCCCTCTTCTGTGAGCCTCTCCGTCTTCCACCTCCGAACTGACGGAAGGACTTCTGACCAGATGGAAACTGAGAAGAGAACTTCCCCAGCAACAATCTCCACCTTCTCCAGAATCAAGCCACCTTTCTTCACCTTCACTCGAATCCATTCGCAAGTAGCCAACTCAGAGGGAGAATCATCTGTTTCAAGAAAACCACCGCACGCATCCCCGATTGCTCTAATGACACTCGGACACCATAGAAGTAGAGACAGGCTGAACACCCTAATCCAAATATCCTCCGACCGGTCGAAGTCCTTTTCCAACTCCAGATAAAAACAGCCCGCGCTAGCTCCCCACCAATCGAGAAGAGGGTTCCTCCCCATTGACCATGGACCTTTTTCAAGGATCCATCGCACCTCTACTTTGGAAGGCAGGATGAATAAGAAGAGCTCATCCGCCAACTTCTTCACCTTCACTCCCCGCACCTCCTTCCAGATTTGATTAGCCCAGATCTCCACCTCCTTTTACCCCACCTTCCACCCAAATCTCCCAACTAAACAATCCCTTAAAAACTTCCTTCTTGCTTCCACCCCTTTCATCTCCGTAAATATCATAAGCTTACCTTCGACAGATTTCAAATCAGAACGTCCAAAGTCCGGCCAAACTCTTGCTTTCACCGCTTTTCTGTAGGAGAAATTTGGTCTTGACCATGCCCCCATGCCTTCTCTCTTGTACCAGTTCTGAGCTTCCCATCTGTTTCCTCTCCTTTGGACACTCCTAGGAAAACTTTTTTGGAACATTTTCATCGACCACCTTCTCGTCGGAGATGAGTTCAGTTCGGTTCCCACCTTCTCCCCGGAGATGAGATCTGTCACCTTCTCGCCGCACTACCAACTTTCAAAGCCATGTCAAGCTCCTTCTTGTCGCACTACCAACACCAAATCTTATAGTTTTGATAACAGCTAAAGTTGCTAAATTGAAAGACTTATAGTTTTGTATTTTAGTAGATTAAATGATTAAATAATAAAATATTCAAGAACATAGTAATCTATCCAACTTCACCTTCAGCCATTATGGGGTCCATAACCTCCTTAAAAGCCTGTTCACTAAAGGTCAAAGCAATAAGCTTTTCAGTTCAGCAACTTCAGTTGTTATCAAACAGCTCCTAACCTGCTATATTGGCTGAGAGGAAATGAATAAGTTTTCCTTGCCTATCGAAAATAATAAATAAAGCAAACGGGCCAATACCCAATGCCCCAGCTATATGAGGCTTGGGAGGGGTAGACTGGAAATGGTCCCAAACTTTGGCAATTTTTTGCACACAGTGGCTATTCTCAGACTCGAACCCATATTCTCATGCTTGCCAGCCCAAGATTTTACCATTGGACCAAGTAATAAAAATAAAAAAGAACAAAAACACAAGATTTCCACAGAAAAAAAAAAAAGGTTTCATAAGACCATTTAAAAGTGAGATTTCATTCTAGAAAAAGAGACTTAAAAGTTTCAAATTTTGAGTTGCAAAAATAGACAAGAGCTACTCCACCTTCTTTACATTATAAACTATACCTTGTAAAATTACTGTTAAGCTAGCTAGAACAAGTGCATCAAAGTAAGTATTAGAATTGAGATCTCTAGGGCCAATACAGTTATTTCATAAAAGAATTTTAGTTATTCCAAGCAGTGTTGTTGCATGGACAAGACATGGATAAAGCAATCAGAATCCAACATGTGTCACAAGTCAGGCTCAGCAAGATGAAAAAACCTTATTGACAAGTCTATATAAAAATACAAACTATAACCTATATTGTTTTCAATTCTAACATACATACCTATAGAACATGCTCTAAACATTTATAGACATTAGCTAATAGCCTTTTATATGAAAATGGCAATCATTGTGTAAATTAGTTGTTCAATTAAACAAAGAGAACTGAAAATGTTTAGAGTGTCCTTCAAGTATACATGGAGTTGGAATATGATGAATGTCCAACAGGAACACTTCATATGTTCAGGAAAGTCCATCCAACATTGATACCAAGTATTTTGCGTGGTTAGAGTAGAAATAACTAATTGCAGATTTAGTCGAGTTTCTTGTGAAATGAAAAAGGGGGAAGATGAAGATTTCAGCAGTAGAGAAGAAAGGAGAAGAAGAAAAAAGTAAGAAGTCAACCAGGATTCATAATTAACCCTAGCTACCTACCTCTCATTATATTTATACTTAACTTAAAGGATGAGATATTACAAGGATGCCCTTAGTAGGGTGGCTACTAATATAGCTGAACAGTCACAACTTAAAAAAACATAAACTAATGGGCCTAAAGCCCAACAACTTCCTAACTAAATAAAAAACAACCCGAACCAACTCAACACTCCCCCTCAAGTTGGGAGTAAATGTCACACATTCCCAACTTGCGTAGATCATGCTCCAGCTTGTTCTTTGCAATACCTTTTGTGAGAACATTAGCGAGCTACAGATCAGAAGCAATATATGGAAGACAAACTACTCCAGAAGTTACCCTTTCTCTGATAAAATGTCTATCCACTTCAATGTGCTTAGTTCGGTCATGCTAGACTGGGTTATGGGCAATGTTAATTGCTACCTGGTTATCACAGTATAGCATCATAGGTTCTTCTGCCTGTACACCAATTTCTTCTAACAGGGAACGGATCCAGAGAAGTTCTGAAACTCCATGTGCCATAGCCCTGTATTCGGCTTCAACACTTGATCTTACAACCACTGTTTATTTCTTACTCTTCCATGAGACAAGGTTACCCCAACAAGGATGCACACTCCTGAAGTTGATCTCTGTAGAGAACACTGATGTGGGCCCCACAGCTACGGTCCCACTATGTTCGTAGGGTAGAAGATGTTCTAGTCTGCCTAGGGTTAGCTATTGGTCATTTAGTTGTTTCAGTTGTTATTTATTTCAGCCCTTGTTTTCTCTATTTGTTATGTAAAGACTAAGGGCAGATCTATCCTTTCCATGTAATGGGCATAACCTATAAATATTAATTAAAGTGGCGGCGGCAGAACATTAAGCTTCTGCTCCTCCTTTCAACCCTTGTGTTCTACTGCTTCTCCTCCCTCTTTCTCTTCTCTCCTCTTCCTCTCTTCTTATATTTGATCCTGAGATTCATTAGGGTTCAAGACTGATAACAGTCCTGAACTTCTAGTTGGTATCAGAGCCAAGTTCTCTCATTTGAGTCTAGTCCAGCCGACCACATGAGAACCATCTAAGGCTGGAAGCTGAGAAAGCAGAGTTCGTTGACTGGTTCTTGGAAATCTCCAGAGGATTAGTAGTTGTTTGAAGAAGTGTCACAGTTGTAGCAAGTTGGTGATCAAGAAGAATCAGAGAAGGCTAGGGTTCAGGTAACCTTGGTAGGCAGCGAACTGCATTCTACTATAAGTTTTTACTTTCTGAGAGAAGTAACATCAGAAAAGATAGGTTGGACCTATCCAGTAAGGGTTGCCGAACTACTCTAGGGTTTTATCTCTCTATTCTCTAGGGTTTCTCTAGGGTTTTGTCTTATCCCTACGGCAAACCCTAGTATTAGGCCGAAACTTGTGATCTTATTCCTACGGCAAACCCTAGAATTCTCCTCAACATTGATCAGTTTTAGGGTTTCATATTAACCCTAATACAAACCTTATCCGTACGGCTCTTAGGACTGATTAAAACCTCGAATTGGCTTCTGCATATCAGATTGCTCTTCAAACTGTGTTTCAGTCTTCTTTTGGGGTTTCGAACACTTTTGAAGGGGTGAAAACAGTTCGGACTGTTGCTGTTGTGTGTGGTTATTGATTTCAGATCAGTCTTATATATATTTCATGCACATCTATCGTGAGTACAGATTGGTTCTCTACTGATTTTGTGACTGTTGTTGGGAGTTCTAGTGCTGGTTTTGACTGTAGTAACCATAATCTTTGATACTTCTGGTTCTTGACTGAAATGGAGTTTAAGAATCAGGCAGAAGGCAGTTTTGGGAACAGCAGTTATGGTGGTGGTTCTGAGACAGGTTTTCAGATTACAACCGTAAAGTTTGATGGATCAAACTACTTGGAATGGGCCCAATCAGCCATGATGGCTATTGGGGGAAGAGGCAAAGTAGGGTATCTCTTGGGAGATGTAGCAGAACCTTCCAAGGGAGACCCTATGTATACCAAGTGGGTCCAAGAAAACTACTTGGTTATGACATGGCTCTGTAATTCAATGTAGCCCCATATCAGCCGAAATTACTTATGGGCAAAGACAGCCAAGGAGATATGGAATGTGATGAAAGAGACTTACTCCCAACCCCTTAATGTTGCCAGAGCATATGAGTTAAAATGTGAGGTGAATGCCCTTAAACAATGAGAGAAACCGGTGTCGGTCTATTTTTCTAACTTGCAGTCCCTATGGCATGAGATTGATCACTTAGAGACTCTTGAGTGGGAGAGTCCCAAAGATGCTCAGATACATAGAAAGCACATTGAGACAAACAGAGTGTTTGAGTTTCTGGCAGGACTGAATTCAGAATATGATATTGTGAGGCAGCAGATCTTGACCAGAGATAGTGTGACCCTCTCTCAGGCATACTCCTTAGTGCACAGTGAAGAGACCAGGAGGAAGGTCATGATGCAACCTCAGCCGCTTACACCTGCCTAGGTAGCTGTCAAACCCAAAACAGAGGGTGATTCATAGAGGGACAGAAAGAAGGAAGATAAAAGGGATGTGGTGTGTGAGCATTGCAAGAAACCTAAACACACAAAAGAAACATGTTGGAAGCTGCATCCACATTTGGTCCCGGCAAAGTTGAGAAATAAAAGGAGTAATGCTCATGTGGCTACGACTACCGATTCAGCATCCTCATCTAGCACGAGAGGCACACCATTAGAGACCTTAGCTGCAGTCCGGGCAGCTCTAATACAATTGGAGAAGGAAGTTGGCAGTTCAGCTCAGTTACCGCAGTCATCATTAGCTTCGGCTACATCGGCCTTTGCACACTCAGGTACTCGAGCCTCAGCCTACCATGCCTCCGCTCCAGGTACTACTGAATCGTGTTGGGTAATAGATTCAGGTGCATCTGACCATATGACCAGCTTGCCCTCTTTGTTTACTACTTATCACTTATATTCTGGTAGGGATAAAGTATCTATAGCTGATGGCTCTCTTGTCCCTATTTCTGGCAAGGGTGACATCAAACTATCAGATACTATATCCTTGTCCTCTGTCTTGCATGTTCCTAAACTGGATACTAACCTCCTTTCCGTCAGTAGCATTACCAAACATTTGAACTGCTCAGTAACTTTCTTTCCTGACCGATGTGTTTTTCAGGACATGGAGACGAAGAAGGTGATTAGGACTGGCTGTGAGACGAATGGGATCTATCTGCTCGGGGAGAGTTCTCGTCGGGAAGAGTCAGTGGATAAGAAGTTACTTGTTTCTCAAGTTGTGAGTCCGGTTATGTTGTAGCATAACCGATTGGGTCATTTATCTTTTCGGTCCTTGAAGAGTCTGTTTCCTATTTTGTTTCAATCTGTTGAGTCATCTCAGTTGAAGTGTGAAAGTTGTGAGTTGGCTAAACATTGTAGAAACTCTTATTCATTGAGTAATAAAAGGAGTAATAGTTCTTTTGATATTGTGCATACTGATGTTTGGGGGCCATATCACATTCCTTCTATGGGGGGGGTACAGGTATTTTTTGCTATTTGTTGATGACCACACCCGGTTTTCATGGGTTTATCTTATGCGATCACGAGATGAGGTGCCTGTCCTGACCCAAAATTTCCACCAAATGATCCTAACACAATTTGATGCCAGGATAAAAGTGCTTAGATCTAATAATGCAAAGGAATACTTTGCTAAGCCATTGGCATCGTACCTCCTTAATCATGGGGTTATCCACCAAAGCACGTGTCATCATACAGCTCAGCAGAATGGGGTTGCAGAGAGGAAGAATAGGCACATCTTGGAGGTGGCTAGAAGTATTATGTTTACCTCCAATGTCCCTATTCGCTTCTGGGGTGATGCTATCCTTACGGCGATATATCTTATTAATCGGATTCCTTCTCGGGTTCTTGATATGAAACCTCCTTTTTCCCTTCTATACCCCAATGAGGAGTTGTTCACTATTCCCCTCAATACATTTGGTTGTACCTGTTTTGTTCAGCTTCTTGGTCCCAATCACTCCAAGTTTCAACCCAAGGCTTCCAAATGCATCTTTCTTGGTTATGCACAAACTCAAAAGGGTTATTGTTGTTATGATCCTGTCTCAGGGAAGAAGTTTGTATCCATGGATGTCACTTTCTTTGAGGAAACACCCTACTATTCTCGGGTCTCTCTTCAGAGGGAGAGTAGTGAGCGTGGAGATTTGGGTCTTTTTCTTCAGGGGGAGGAGGAGTGCAGTGAGGACAGGGTTAATACCTTTGGGGTTGTTCCTTTACCTATTCCAATTGATGATGAGGGTTGTAGTAGCAAGGGTGGTCAAAGGGATCGGGAGTTGAGAGTCTATCATAGGCGATGCAGGCAGATTGATCCTGGTCATCAGCAGTCCCAGGCAGCTACAATCTCTTCCGTGGCTCCAAGTCTAGATATTACAGTCCCAGGGCCCACAAAGACTCCTTCCATTGTTGCTACCTCACCCTCTGCAGATGACCTTGACCTTCCAATTGCCCTCCGTAAAGGAAAACGGCATTGCACTACATCTACAGCCCACTGCATCTCCTAGTTTGTGTCCTATGATCGCCTATCTCCCTCCTATAGGTCCTATCTCACCTCTGTTGCTGATGTCCCTATTCCGAGAACAGTGCAAGAAGCCCTATCAATCCCGGAGTAGAGAGGTGCAATGCAAGTTGAAATGGATGCCCTGTTGAAAAATAATACCTGGGAGCTAGTTGACTTGCCCAAAGGAAAGAAACCAGTTGGATGCAGGTGAGTATTTACTGTGAAGCATAATGCGGATGATTCCATTGAGAGGTACAAAGCTCGGTTAGTTGCAAAGGGGTTCACTCAAACCTATGGTATAGATTACTTTGAGACATTTGCCCCGGTAGCCAAGATGACCACCATTCGGATTCTATTATCTCTTGCAGCAAGCTACACTTGGCCTTTGTACCAAATGGATGTTAAGAATGCTTTCCTGAATGGGGACTTGCAGGAAGAGGTCTACATGCAATTGCCTCTTGGATTCTATGATACAGAGGCAGGTAAGAAAGTTTGTCGGCTCAATAAGGCATTGTATGGTTTGAAGCAGTCACCTAGAGCTTGGTTCGACAGATTCAGACTAGCCCTTGGGAAGTTCGGTTATGTACAGGCCCAGTTAGATCATACACTGTTCATCAAGAGGGTGGAGTCGTCACTGACACTACTTGCGGTTTATGTTGATGATATTGTGGTCACAGGAAACGACAACCATGAGATTGAGTCCCTCAAACAGCTCCTTCATCAAGAGTTTGAGGTGAAAGATCTGGGTACACTACGGTATTTTTTGAGTATTGAGGTTGCTAGATCTAAGCAGGAGATCTTTGTCTCTCAGAGGAAATATGTGTTAGATCTCTTGGCTGAAACTGGAAAGCTAGGTGTCAAACCTGCAGATACACCCATTGAACAGAACCACAGGATTAATGCAGAGAGTGGGGAGCTGCTTGAAGACAAAGTTATGTTCCAGCGGTTAGTGGGAAAGCTCCTATATCTATGCCTTACCCGACCAGACATCAGTTATGCCGTCAGTGTTATCAGTCAGTACATGCATTCTCCTAGAACCACGCACCTTCTAGCAGCAGAAAGAATACTAGCATACTTGAAGAGATGCCCGGGTAGAGGTATACTGTTCAAGAACAATGACCACATGAAGGTGGAAGTCTATACGGATGCCAATTGGGCTAGGAGTGTTGATGACAGAAGGTCTACCTTTAGATATTGTGCTCTTGTGGGAGATAACATAATTTCTTGGCGGAGTAAGAAACAAATTGTTGTCTCTCGATCCAGTGCTGAAGCTGAGTACAAGTCAATGGCTAATGGAGTGGCTGAAATTCTTTGGTTGAGATCACTACTTGAGGAGTTGGGTGTTGAGTATGAGAAGCCCCTGATGTTGTATTGTGATAATCAAGCGGCTATTAATATAGCACACAACCCAGTGCAGCATGACAGGACTAAACATATTGAAGTTGATCGACACTTTGTACGAGAGAGGGTCTCATCACAAGAAGTATGTCTCCCATACATCACCTCCAATATGCAACTGGCAAATATCCTCACTAAAGTTGTATCCCGGAAGAAGCTAGAGGCAGATCTATCCAAGTTGGGAATGATAAACATTTATTCCCAACTTGAGGGGGAGTGTAGAGAACACGGATGTGGGCCCCACAGCTATGGTCCCATTGTGTTCGTAGGGTAGAAGATGTTCTAGTCTGCCTAGGGTTAGCTATTGGTCATTTAGTTGTTTCAGTTGTTATTTATTTCAGTCTTTGTTTTCTCTATTTGTTATGTAAAGACTAAGGGCAGATCTGTCCTTTCCATGTAATGGGCATAACCTATAAATATTAATTAAAGTGGCGGTGGCAGAACATTAAGCTTCTGCTCCTCCTTTCAACCCTTGTGTTCTACTGCTTCTCCTCCCTCTTTCTCTTCTCTCCTCTTCCTCTCGTCTTATCTTCGATCCTGAGATTCATTAGGATTCAAGACTGATAACAGTCCTGAACTTCTAGTATCTCCTATCATCAAGGCATCCTGCCTAATTTGCATCTGTATAAGCCTCTAGTTACAACTGTACATGATCGGTAAACAATATGCCTCTGCCCGGGTGTCCCTTCAGATAAGCAAGAATCCTATCAACTGCCTCCCAATGCTGGACTCGTGGAGCATGCATCTATTGACTTACTACACTTACTGCATAGGAAATGTCTGGTCTTGTCATACACAAGTATAGCAACCGACCCACAAGTCTCTGATATCTCCCAATATCCTTTATTGGTTCACCTTCTAATGCATTGATTTTATGGTTCTGATCAATAGGGGTGTTGATTGCATTTGTTCCAAGCTTCCCTGTCTCTTGAAGGAGATCCAAGACATACTTCCTTTGAGAGATAATAATTCCATGTTTTGATCTTGCAACTTCAATGCCTAAGAAGTATATCAGTTCTCCAAGATCCTTAATTTCAAATTCTTTATGTAGGTTCCTTTTCAGACCACTAATCTCACTCAAATCATTCCTGGTGACAACAATATCATCCACATAAACAATTAGGACTGACACCAAAGATCCCCTTCGCTTCACAAACAAGGTGTGATCGGATTGAGTCTGTGTAGCCAAAAGCAATCAAGGCCTCTCTGAATCTGTCAAGCCATGCTCTGGGAGATTGTTTCAAACCATAAAGTGACTTCTTAAGCCTGCATACCTTTCCCTTTTCAGTATCATTGTAAAAGCCAGCAGGAAGATCCAATATACACTTTTTCTTGCAGATCCCCATTTAGGAAAGCATTCTTCACATCAAGTTGAAACAAGGGCCAAGAGTATGAGGCAGCAAGAGAAAGAAGTATCCGAACAGAGGTCATCTTTGCAACTGGTGCAAAGGTCTCTAAGTAGTCAACGCCATAAGTCTGTGTGTAACCTTTTGCAACAAGTCTTGCCTTGTACCCTTCTATACTTCCATCTGCCTTATATTTTACTGTGTAAACCCATTTGCATCCAATTGTCTCCTTACCTTCTGGTAAATCCACAATGTCCCATGTCTGATTCTTAATCAAAGCTGCCATCTCTTCCCACATAGTTGTCTTCCACTCAGGTTTGGAGAGAGCCTCACTAACACCCTTGGGTATAGACACTGAATCAAGAGAGGAAAGAAAAACACGGTAGGAAGGAGAAAGTCCACTGTAGGATAAGTACTGTGAAATACAATGAGCAGTACACTTTCTCTTCCCTTTTCTGAGAGCAATAGGGAGATCAAGGTTATCTGTAATAGTGTTAGTAAGATCAACGGGAACTGAAACAGTAACGGGACCAAGAGGAATACCTGAATCCATGTCAGTCGAATCTGGAGTCTCCAAGGAATCGACAGGAAGTGACGTGAGTTCTGCTGTAGTGGAATCAACCTCCTTGTGAAGTCTTTATCATAAGTAATGCTGAGAAGCAGAACACAAAGTAGGTGGCAAGGTAGGTGACATAGGGTAGTGGTCAAGCACAGAAGTAGACACAGGGATTGGAACTGGGAGAGGAATAGACTGCTGACTCACTTCCCCAAAACACTCCCCTTGAGAAAGATTCTTTGAAAAGAAGTACGTGGATTCAAAAAATGTGACATCCATGGTAACATAACGGCTCCCAGAGACTGGATCATAGCAGCAGTACCCTTTCTGATTCTCTGCATATCCAAGGAAGACACACTTATTTGCCTTGGGGTCAAGCTTCGAGCAGTGAGGACCAAGGATATGTGCAAAGCAGACACACCCAAACACCCTGAGAGGAATATGAAACATCTCCCCCTGAGGAAAAAGGAGACTAAATGGGGTGTTGAATCCAAGTATACGAGAGGGCACCCTGTTAATCAGATATACTGCTGTGAGAACTGCATCACCCCAAAGCCGAACTGGAACTGTAGATGTGATCATCATGCTTCTTGCAATCTCAACAATGTATTTATTCTTCCTTTCTGCAACACCATTCTGCTGTGGACTATAGGGACAACTGCTCTGATGGACAACACCATATTCTAACAGATATGAGGCAAGGTGTCTTTCAAAATATTCCCTGGCATTGTCGAATCTGAACACCTTTATTCTTGTTCCAAACTGTGTTAGTACCATCTGATGAAATTGCCTCACCAAGGATGGTACTTCGTTGCGGGATCTCATCAAGTAAATCCACGAGTATCGTGAGAAATCATCGACAAATAAGAGAAAATAGCGATAGCCTCTCATAGAAGAAACATGGTAAGGGCCCCACACATCCGAATGAATAACATCAAAAGAAGAAGAACATCTTTTATTACTAGGTTTAAATGAATGTCTACAGTGCTTTCTAAGCTGACACGATGACTCTGATGAGAAGGAAGTACATCTAGAAGGTAGATTCCATTCACTTCACGACCACTCCCAATCGTCCTCTTTGAATCCAAATCCTACAAAATACAATGACCAGGAGAAAAAATTACTAAGCAGTTCAGGTTCTTAGTCAAACTACTAACAGATAACAAATCAGTGCTCAATCTGGGAACATGAAGGACAGAGAGTAGAGAAATAGAATCACTAATCTTGACAGATCCCTTCCCAGCAATAGGAACATGGGATCCATCAGCTGTGGAGACCTTATCTCTACCAGAATGGTAAGTTGAAAAAGTAGTAGAACTCTGGGTCATGTGCTCTGATACCAAGTAGAAACATAATTTGTAGTGGCGTGTGAACTACCTATGTGAGCAAAGGAAGTAAAGTGGACTCCACCAGTGCCACCTGTACCTTGTTGTCCACTTGCGGCTGAACTGAAACTGGTTGTATCCCGCTGGTTCAGAAGTAGTCCATACCTCTCAAGTTCGGCCCTTACTGCAGCAGGTGTAGTAGGAGGGGCCGGAATGTCACCAGTAACTGCCATGTGTGCATTTCCCTTCTTATTTTTCAATCTAGTCGGCACAAGATGAGGGTGAAGCTACCAACAAGTATCTCTTGTGTGTTTAGGCTTCTTATAGTAGTCACAGATCAAATCTTTTATCTTCCTTCTTGATTTCACTACCACCCCGATCTCCACTTTGTTTAGGTTTCACAGCACTTACCATGGTAGAATGATCAGGAATAAGGTTTTTCATCATCACATCTCTCATGCACTCATCCCCTGACACAAAGGCATATGCCTGGGAGAGAGTAACATTGTCCATGGAAAGAAGGTGTTGTCGTGCAATATCATACTCAGGATTAAGGCCAGCAAGAAATTCAAACACCCTATACTTCTCTGGATGTTTCTAATAGGTAGTTGCATCCTTAGTGGTTTCCCAAGCAAATGTCTTTAAATGGTCAATTTCCTGCCACAGGGTTTTAAGGGCTAAAAAATAGGCTGCAACAGATCTATCTCCCTGCCTTGTAGAAATAATCTGATTTCTCAATTGATAAGCCTTAGCAACATTCTCCCTCTGTGAATAGGTTTCTGCAACCCCATCCCATATTTCCTTAGTTGTATTTGCCCATAAAAAATTTTTACTTATATGGAGCAACATGGAATTAAACAACCAAGTCATCACCATATAATTCTCCTATACCTACCGGGAGTTGCTAGTTTCTGATTTCACCTCTTCAGCAATGATATACCCTAATTTCCCACAAGTACCAATGGCCATCTTTGCAAATTGTGACCATTTTAAGTAATTTGCACCATCCAACCTAACTGTAGTAATGGTCCCAGCCTCGAAAGGGTCTCTAGCACCTCCTCCATTGGTCTCATTTCACTCCCAGGCTTATTTTCAACTCCGTGGCCCTCCATGCTTCTCAAAAAATGTAAAGAAAATAACTGAAACTTGCAACAAGATCAAACAAAACAATTTTTGGAACCAACAACACCTTTCTGTTGTCCTAGACTTTCTTCCCACAAAAGATTCATTTTCTGTGGAACGGGAGAAGAGAGAGAAGAGGCAGCCGCTCTCTCTAGAAGCCTCCAAATCAGGTAGGACTTGAATCACCCCTTACAAAAAACTCCAAAGAACCCTAAAAAATTAGGACGCCACTTCCTAGGTCAAAATTGAAGAGTCCAACAGAAACAAAACTCTTTCCCTTTCTCCAGTTTTTCCTGATTTTGATGAGAAACCCTAGACCATCTACAGGGCACATAGATCCACCAAAAAAATCTAAAACTAGGCTTACCTGAGAGCTTCGATCGGCCTCTTAAATCACCATGCAGTCGGTCGATCTAAGGCTGCATGAGAGAACAACTTCAAGGAACCTTCGATTCGCTCTGATACCAAGTAGAAATAATTAATTGCAGATTTAGTCGAGTTTCTTGTTAAAGGAAAGAGGGGGAAGATGAAGATTTCAGCAGTAGAGAAGAAAGGAGAAGAAAAAAAAAGTAAGAAGTCAACCAAGATTCAGAATTAACCCTAGCCGCCTACCTCTCATTATATTTATACTTAACTTAAAGGATGAGATATTACAAGGATGCCCTTAGTAGGGCGGCTACTAATATAGCTGAACAGTCACAACTTAAAAAAACATAAACTAATGGGCCTAAAGCCCAACAACTTCCTAACTAAATAAAAAACAACTCAAACCAACTCAACAGTTAGCTTTGGCTTTTTATATTGTATTTTACCATCCACATTAGCAATAGTAGTTTGATTTTTATTTTCTCCAATATGAGTGTATTTACTATTGACAATATTGAACTTTTTTCAAGCTCTTCTAAGTCCTTGGTTTGGTGGTCAAGTGAGATTCTTGATAGAAATCAGCGTGCAGCTTTAAACATTAGATTGTCGGAGTAGGGACTGGTCCAATATTCTTCCAATAATATTGATGACAGCTCCATTACAAATGCAGATCATGAAGGAAGTGGAGGTGCCTTTATCCCAGTGTTTTAAAAGCGCAAGGCGCAAAAAAGGCATAGGGGTCAATTTGTGCCTAAGGTGCAAGGCGCAAGGCGAGGCACGTGCCCTTTTGAAGCAAAGGTGTAAAAATTTTAAAAAAAATGCTCAAAAATAAAAAATAAAAAAATCAGAAAAATAAAAAATGCCATAAAATAAAAAAAAATTAAACATAATATTATTAAAAAATATAAACTTAAATTTTAAAATAAATGTTTTAAAAACCTATTATTAAAATTAAAATACATAAACATAACATATAAAGCATATTCAAATGAGAATTTAAAAATAAAATCAAACATATAAAACATTTTCAAGCATGCGAAACCCACAATCTCTTTTTTTCTCAATTGCATTACTTCGAGTAGCTAATGTGATGTAAAACATATTACATTCATGATTCTACGAGCCGCCTTTGTGCCATGCCCCTCGAGGCAAGCCCAAACAAGTCCATGTTAGGGTCTTTAATTCTTAATTCTCACACAAAAAATAATGACTTTATAATTTTAATTGCTTTTTAAGAAGATATTTTATTAGGATGAATGAAGGAACAACATTACCAAATAGGGGGTTCTTGAAGCACATCAGGCGCACCAAGCGTGTGCCTTTTGAAAGGACTGCACCTAGGACCTGGGCAAGGCGCCTGCACTAAAATGCACTTTGCCTATGTGCCTAATGCGCCTTGAGAGAGGGAGATCATGGCATGAGGTAGTGGCAAGCATTCATGGCTACATGGAGAATAGCCAAGATACTAGTGTATCATGTTCGGCTATGTTGACAGCACCCTGGAAATTCATGGCTTTATTCCTCAATTTCACAGGTTTGTCAAGTATGATGTGTGTTTAGAGAACTCTATTTGTTTTTGGGAGGATGTTTGTATTGGTGACTCTGGTCTAAAAGACCTCTCTTTCCCTCCTTGTTTCCATCTCTTTTTATAAAACATAGTTGTCAAGTATGATGTGTATTTAGGGAATTCTAATTGTTTTTGGGAGGATGTTCGTGTTGGTGATTCTGCTTTAAAATACCTCTTTCCCTCCTTGTTTTCCATTTCTTTGTATAAAACATAGTTGTCAAAGTGTCTAGGCGATTTTGGGTGATGTTGAGGCACCTAGTCGCTTAGGCAATAAGAATTTTATAATATAAAAAGCTAAGTCTTGGCCAGTTCCCTAGTTTTATATACCATTCAGCATGCATATTAATTGAAAAATAGCAATTCTCTTTATTAAAAACATTAAATTTCCTCTAAAAATGCGTTAAATCATCAGCATGCATATTAATGCTACTATAGTAAGCATTTAATAGAGAAATTTCATATCGATTACCAACTAAAGAAGGTTATTAATTTTATATGATAAAAATTCAAGATGGAATGTAAAATAGAAAAAAAGTTCAAAAAAAAAAAGGTTATTGGCCTGGAAAAAGAATTACATCTCTTTGGAGGGAAGAATCACCTTAATCAGAGCTACTCTCACTAATCTCCCTATTTACTATCTATCCGTTTTTAGGATACTCACTAGGGTAGCTAAAAGGTTAGAAAAATTAATGAGGGATTTCTTGTGGGAACCAGGAGAAGAGAAAAAGGATCACTTGATCAGTTGGGAGGTAGCTAGTCGTTGTAAGGAAGGGAACTTAATCAACAGAAATGAAGCTCTTTTAGGCAAATGGCTCTGGAGGTGGCCTGTCGAAAGAGAGAGGCTCTAGCATGAAGTGCTGGCTAGTATCCATGGATGTTTTGAAACTGGTTGGGATGTTGGGATATCTCGACGAGTTCAACTCACTACTCCTTGGAAGGCAACTTCTAGTATTCTCCCTAAATTCCTCAAGTTTGTAAGGTATGACGTCTGTTCAAGTAACTCTGTTCATTTTTGGGAAGATGTTTGGGTGGAAAATCAACCTTTAAAAGATCTTTTTCCCTCTCTTTATATTATCTCCCTCTTTAAAAAGGAGCTTGTTTCGAGGTTTCTTCATCACCCAGTTCTCCCTTTGTCTCCTGCGTAGGATCTCGGGTTTCGCAGAGGCCTAAATGATGAGGAACTTGCTTGTCTCTAAGCTTTAATTATTGTTGGATTCTACTTGATTGGACCCCCTCAATCCAGATAAAAGAGTTTGGACCCTGATGTCGAATGGCCTTTTTTACTTGTGCTTCCTTTTTTAAGTCCCTTTGCTCTTCTTCTTCCCCTTGGATTTTCCTAGTGAAAGAAATTTGGTCTAGGCCTATCCCCCAAAAAAATAATAATAATAATAATAATAATTGCCTTTGTTGGGAGAGTTATCATGGGAAGATTAATACTTAGGATAACCTGCAAAAGAAGAGACCTTATTTGTGTCTATCCCCAAACTGGTGTACAATGTGCGAAGTGCAAAACGAGGACTATTACCATTTGCTGCTATCTTGTTCTTTTGACGCAGATATTTGGACTTGGGCTTTCTCTTTATTTGTGTACAGGTGGAACTTGCTTTTTGAAATTAAAATGCTTTTTGATCCATCAACTTTTCGGTGGCCAACAAAGAGAGGAAAACTGATGTGGAAATGCACAAAAGCAGCTACAATTTGGACTATTTGGGAAGAACGGAATGCCAGGATATTCAAAGGAAAATAAAGGAGTCTTAAAGAAGTTAAGGAGTGCATTTTAACAAGGACCACCTTTTGACTAAAGATTTCTGATTTGTTTGTGGATTATTCCTTTGATGACATTCGGAGGGGTCGGGTAATGGTGGCTTCTGTAGTCTCTAAGAAGAGTACGACATCCTACTTATAAATAATATAGTTCACGCCACCAACCTATTCTTTTGGCTTTCTTTCAATTTTCTCTCTTCTTCCTTTCTCTTCTCTCCTCTCCTCTCCTCTTCTTTTTTTTTTTTTTCCTCTTTTACTTTTTGCACCAAGACAAGATGGTAACCAAACAAGGTGTAAATGGGTGTTCTTTGTAAAACATAAGGCAGATGATACAATAGAGAGGTATACAGTCCAACTAAATACAAAGGGCTTTACACAGGTGTATGGAGTAGAATATGCAAAGACTTTTGCTCTAGTTGCAAAGATGAACTCTATTAGGGTTCTACTTTCTTTGGCTACAAATTTGGATTGGGAACTTCATCAAGTAGATATCAAGAATGCCCTTTTAAATGGGATTTGGAGGAAGAGGTATACATGGTCCAACGCCTAGTTTTTGTGCTAAAGGCAATGAACAAAAAGTGCACAGATTGAAGAAGTCTTTATGTGGCCTAAAACAGTCTCTAAGGGTCTGGTTCAACAAATTCCATTAGGTTGTGCAACAAATGGGATTCAAACAATGTCAAACTGACCATACTCTCTTTATGCTGCTCTGATAGTCTATGTTGATGACATAGTCATCACTAGTAATTGGACATCAAAGGTGTAGAAACTAAAGAAGTTCCTAGGAACATAGTTTGAATTGAAGGATCTGGGTCCATTATGTTAGATTCTTGGAATTGAAGTTGTCTGCTCACAACAAGGGATCTTCATTTTACAAAGGAAGTACATCCTAGATCTATTAAAGGATACATGCAAGGTAGGGGGCAAAACCAACTGACACCTTATGGTTGTGAATCGTAAGCTAGGTGACTGTCATGGGGAACCTATAAAAGATGTTAAACAGTACCAAAAATTTGTGGGGAGGCTCTTATTCTTGTCTATGACTCAGCCTGACATAGCTTATGTTTTGAGTGTTCTCAATCAATTTATGCATGCTCCTAAGGCTACTCACCTAGAGGTAGCTAAGAAAGTGGTCAGATACCTAAAGTAGTTCTCAGGAACAAGGCTCCTTTTTAACAAGCATGGGCATATGAAAGTCAAAGTCTATACTGATGCAAATTGGGCTGATTCAGTGGATGCCAGAAAATCCACTAGTGGCTATTGTACCTTTGTGGGAGGAAATCTTGTAACTTGGTAGAGTAAGAAACGAAGTATTGAGGCCAGGTCTAATGAGGAGGCAGAATACAAGGCTATGCCCCATGATGTTGCTGAAGTTCTATGGATTAAGAACTTACTATGTGAATTGGGATTTACAATTGATGGTCCTATATCACTCTATTGCGATAATAAATTCATCATCCATATGGCATCCAACCCTATCCTCCATGATAGAACAAAGCACATTGAAGTGGACAAACACTTCAAAGGAGAAATTAGAGGAGGGGGGAAGTGTGCACTCCCTATGTCAGCTCCAAAGACCAAGTTGCATATATTATTACTAAGGGCCTTCATCATTTGTGACACAATGAACACTGACATGTTGAGGATGATTGATATCTATGCCCCAACTTGAGGGGGTGATGTAATCCTCAGTTTATGTGCCTTAGGGGCACTTTTCTCTCTTCATCCTTTCCCTTTTCCTCTCCTCTCTTCTATTTTTCCTTTTTTATCTTCTGCACAAGAAATAAGATGCCTTAATATAAATGATACTATAATAAGGCACCCACCTCGTCATTTCTTTCGCCTAGGTGGGTGCCTAGTTGCCATAGGTCAAGGCGTTTGAGTGAGGAAACCAGCCAAGGGCACCAAGGCCACGTCTTGACAACAACGGGACTATAAAAATCAGTTGTTTCCAAACTCCTCACCCCTCCCATGCTTAGGTGATGAATTGAGATTTTGGGTTTCATAGAGGGTTGCAAAATGAGGAGTTTGATTTTGTGGTCGGGCTTTTGCGTACTCTCAGTAATGTTTGTTTGGAACCCCCTAAACCAAACAAATGGGTTTGGCTTCCTCATCCCAAAGGGTTTTGTCGTGTCTCCTTTTTAGGTCCCTTTGTCAATCTCCTAAACCTCTGGTTTTCACCTACAAGGAAGTTTGGTGTATGCCTATCCCCCCTTTAAATTAATGTGTTTTGTTGGGAAGTGTTCAATGGGAAAGTTAGCACTTTGGACAATCTACAAAAGAAAAGACCCTTCATGTATTTCCCCAAACTAGTGTATACTTTGAAAGTCCAATGGAGACCTATTATCACTTAATTTTCCTGTCCTTTTGTTGTAGATATTTGGGATTGGTTTTCTATTTGTTTGGGTGTAGGTGGAACCCACCAACGGAGGTAAATTTGCTCTTTGATTTGTATATCATTGCTTGGCCCAAAAAAAAAGGAGAAAGAATGATGTGGAAATGTACAAGAGTAGTAGTGATTTGGACCATTTGTGAAGAAAGAAATGCAAGAATTTTTCAAGAAGAGAGAAGCAGACAAGAAATCAAGGATTGTGTGATGAACAAGACAATACATTGGTTAAAAATCATCGACAATTTTCACTAATTTTCCTTTGATGGCGTTTGAAGAAATTAGATTGTGGTGGAAAGAAGTTCTCCCAAGAAAGATAGGGTAAGTTCAATGGGCACCTCCCTTGAAGGATATATAAAGCTTAATTTTGATGGGAGTAGTCAAAGTAATCTAGGCCCTTCCAGAATAGGAGGGGTATTGAGAGATAAGGATGGAAATGTTATGGCATTGTTCTTGGGAACAATGGGAGTAGGAAATTATCTTAGGGCTGGATTGCTTGATGCCATCAAGGAATCCAAATTGCATGTGTTTATGGAGAATTTAATGATTGAAGGCGTAAGTAAGGTGGTTCAAGGATCCATAGTTTGATACTTGGTGTTATAGGAATGAAATCAGGAAGTTCAAGTGGTTAATAAAGAATATGAGCATGAGAATATAATGGGTGGGGAGATCGGAAAATACAATACTTAGCCAAGCAAGGGGCAAATAGGGATCAATTGTATTGGGCTTGGTTGTAATTTGAATTTTCCATTTCTTGTAATTTAACCACTATATTGGGAGAGGTCGCAACCCGTGTCTCTCCTAGAGTTGCTTGAACAATTTGAATCTCCTGATATTAATAAATTATTCATTTATCAAAAAAATCCTTGATTCTTGTGGTACTAATTAGTAACCAATCCTATCATGGCCAAAACAATTCAGCTAAGGGCGTGTTCTCCATTGTGGTAATTGTGATGTCTTGTTTTCTATGTGATGGTTGTTTTTGGTTATCATGGTTTAAAATGTCCCTAATTTCGCTAATATTACCACAACATATTTCCATTTAAATAGGTAGCAACACGAAATTTTACTAGAATCGGCATTCCCCAATGAACACTACCAACACCATGTGAAGTACAAGAGATAGTGTTATTACATTGGTGACAATATTGTAGATATGTGGAGTAACAATGTTATTGTCTACATGATTACCACTTTGAGCTAGGTCAATATTCATTTCAAACATGAAGTTAAATATTAGTTTTTCTTTGTATGATAGATTATTTCGTTGATCTATTACAACCATTTACATTTTCTATGAGTTTAATTTTACTTTAACTCATTCTATTGTGAAGCTTTAAATCTTAAGGTTTATAGAGCAACTTCAGAACGTATTCTTTTGTTTATAACATTAGTTTCTTAGCTTTGTTTTTTTTATGACAAATAGTTTCTTTTTCTTTTGGAAAAGGTAAAGTAATTTTATTCCAACTGAAAAACATACAAGCTGGGATCATACCCAGAGGGGCAGTCTGAATACCACAGCAGTTACACTTTCCTCCAGAATTCAGAACAATAAAAAGAAGACAAATTCAGACTTCTAAATTCCTCAGATACAGATATCCAAGAAATCAGTTTGCCCACAGCTCTCTGAATAGTGTCTTCAGGACTTTTGCCTTTCTTACTGAAGATTCTACTGTTCCTCTCAGCCCAAATGGACCATAAAACAGCGGCAGGAATAGTCCTCCACACCAGGTTCCCTTTCTTACGAAGGCCTCCCACCTTCCAACAATCGAGGAGATCCTTAACCGATTAGGCATTACCCAAATCTGAGAGGAAAAAGGACAATGAATACATAGATGATCTGTCGATTCAGCATGTTGCCCACACAGACTACATAAAGGATCCATAACCTGAATGCCCCTTCTCACCAAATTAACTCTGGAGAGACATTTATCCAGGGCCATCATCCAAACTAGAAAGTTGACTTTTGAAGGACTTATAGTATTCTAGATCTGAGAAGCAGAAAAATCAGTAGCATCCAAACTACCCAATTTAGAGGCAAGGGACTTAACAGAAAATTCACCATTCGAATTCCATTTCCACCTCCATTTGTCTTCCAACTGCTGATCAATCCTCTGATTTTGAAGAAGAGTCATCAAGCCTCCAACCTCTTCTAATTCCCAGTCAAACAGATCCCTCCTAAAAATGGGAGTCCAAGTTAGAGACCCACCTGTCACACAACAGTACTCAGCCACAGAAGCTTCTTGATTAAGAGCACACTGAAAAGGATGAGGAAAAGATTCAGCTAGAGTCACATCCAAGCACCAAGGGTCCTTCCAGAACTTTGTTCTTTCCCCATTACCAACCTTAACAGAAATTCCTTCCATGAACACAGAGAAGCTTTTCATGATAGATTTCCAAGGGGAACTACCCCAACTTAGGGGAGGATCCCTGGATCTCTAGTTACCCCACTCCACCCCATATTTATCTGCAATGAGAGATCTCCACCAAGCCTCCCTCGCAGCCGAGAACCTCCAAATCCACTTGCTTAGAAGGGCAGTGTTGAAATTCTTCACTTTCCTAATGCCTAACCCACCCTCAGCCTTAGGAAGACAGACTTGATCCCAGCTTACAAGATGCACTTTCCTCTCCTCCCCCCAACCCCTCCAAAGAAAATTCCCCTCGATCTGCTCCAATCTTTTGGCAACTTTGATAGGGATGGGGAAGAGAGAAAGAAAGTAGGTAAATTGGAAAGAGTGCTTTTTATCAGAATAACCCTACCCCCAAATGAGAGATATCTAGCCTTCCATGCAGCCAACTTCCTTTCCAGTCTTTCAATAATTGGGTCCCAAATGAAAAATATTTCTTAGCTTTGTTTAATGATTTAGAACAATACAATAGCATAGGGATATAATTTAAAAAGGTATCCCTATGCTTCTTTTATCATTTCATAAAATATCATTCTATTTTTTGCATATTTTATAATGTTTCCACCATGCCTATAATTTTTATAATATTTCCATACAATATTTTTGACATTTCCAACATGTTTCTTATATTAAGACAATCAGCATTTCCACCAACACTAACATTTTAAACCTTGTTAGTTATTGTGATGAATTTCCACTACAAAATAAATATTTGTTATTTGTAAGCTGAAATGTTGTAGTCGAAGTAGTAGAAGAGAGGAGGAGACCAAGAGGTGCTGAGAATGTCAAACTGCTTAACCTAGTCGACAGTACTATCATTTATATTAGATTACAGTACAATGTTACAGGAAATGTCTGGAATGCCCCTGATTAGTGATGGGACACCCAGACTACTTAAAACACCAAATAAACTTAGGCCCATTAACACAGGCCCAGTACACAACAACTTAAACACAAATACAGGCTAATAAGAACACTTATCAGCCGAACCATCAATACATAAAACCCTTCAACCTAACACTCCCCCTCAAGCTAAGCATGGATATCAATCATGTTTAGCTTGCCAAGAAGGTCCACGAATTTTGTTGTAACCAACCCTTTAGTCAGTACATCTACAATTTGCATCTCAGATGGAGTATAAGGAATGCAGAGTTCTCCCGAGACTATTTTCTCTCTAACAAAATGTCGATCGATCTCAATATGTTTTGTCCTGTCATGTTGCACAGGGTTATTTGCAATGTTTATGGCAGCCTTGTTGTCACAATACAGTCTGAGAGGGCCCTCATCTTTAATGCCAAAGTCATTAAGAAGAATCCTGAGCCATAGGAGTTCAGCAACCCCGTGAGCAATAGCTCGATATTCAACTTCGGCACTTGATCTAACAACTACATTCTGCTTCTTATTGCACCATGTAACCAGGTTCCCTCCCACAAATGTACAATATCCTGAAGTTGATTTTCTGTCCCCAATAGAATTGGCCCAATCTGCATCAGTATAAGCTTCAATTTCAATTTTATTGTTTTTTTTCTGAATAGAATTCCCTTTCCTGGGCAAATCTTCAAGAACCTGAGAATCCTTTCAACTGCTTTCATATGAGGGATCTTTGGAGAGTGCATGAATTGGCTGACAACATGCACTACATAAGCAATATCTGGTTGAGTGGAGATAAACATATCAGCTTCCCTACCAATTTTTTGTATCTCTCTCTATCACAGTAGTCCTCCCCTACTGATTCCTGTAGGCCATGATTCTGTTCTATTGGAGTATCTGTTGGTCTACACCCTATCATGCCTGTCTCTTCTAAGAGGTCAAGAACATACTTCCGCTAACATATGTAGATGACCTAGCAACTTCAATCCCAAGAAAATATCTCAAATGGCCCAAGTCTTTGATCTCATATTCAGAAGCTAAAAACTCCTTCAGTATTTTGATCTCTTCCAAGTCATTCCCAGTAATCACCATATCGTCTACATAAATAATGAGAGTTGTAAGTTTGCTATCCTGTCTCCTTATGAACAAGGTATGGTCTGCACCACTTTGAGTGTACCCCACTTTCTTCATAGCCCCACAAAGCCTCTCAAACCATGCACGAGGAGACTGCTTTAAACCATATAATGTTTTCCTCAATTTACACACCTTTCTATCAAAGTCATAGCCTGGTGGAAGTTCCATAAATACCTCTTCATGAAGGTCACCATTTAGGAAGGCATTCTTCACATCCAGTTGATGAAGTTTTCATGAAAAGTTTGTTGTCAATGACAATACAACTCGAATTGTGTTGAGCTTTGCTACTAGGGCAAAGGTTTCTTTGTAGTCAATCCCTTCTTTTTGAGTAAACCCCTTTGCCACAAACCCGGCCTTGTACCTCTCAATGGACCCGTCCTCCCTATGCTTTACAGTAGACACCCACTTGCACCCGACAGTGCTCTTCCCCTCTGGCAGATCCACTAAATCCCAAGTTCTTGCTTTCATTAGAGCTTTCATCTCTTCATTCATAGCTTCTTTCCACTAATTCCCAAAATCAGCAATGGGATGTCGAGTGATGCAAGAACGGATAGGCTTACGGAGAGCAATAGGAAGATCCAAATCAGAAGTATGCGTGTTGGAATTACCTTGGATTGCAGAGACAAATTGATCCGAGTCCAACTGGTTGCTGTCATGAGTTTGAGGGCCCTTTTTCCTTCTGTTGTAGGTGATTCGTATCTCTTTTTGTTCCCTACTAGAGCCTTCAGGGATATCTGTAGTATCAGGAGAGGTAACCGGCATAGTGGGAGCCTCACTAGGTTGACCCGAGATGCCACAACTAGGAGTAGAAGAAGATGATGGAAGGCCTGAGGGAGATAGGGGAACAAAAAAGGAGGGAGAATGAGAATCCTCTTCCATCCCACTAGTCTCCCCATGAAGAGGATTCTGAGAAAACTGAAAATAGGGTTAAGACTCAAAAAAGAGCACATCTCTGGTGACATACTTTCTCTTAGAGACAAGATCATAACACTTGTAACCCTTTTGTGTAGGAGAATACCCCAAAAATAATCCTTTCGTAGCCCTAGGATCCAACTTGGTCTTCTTTAGATCCTTCACATGTATAAAACATATACAGCCAAAGAACCGTGGAGGAAGAGGAAACTCAGGAAGAGTAGGACACAAAACAGAGAAAGGGGTTTTCATAGCCAACACCTTAGATGGCATCCGATTTATCAGATATGATGCAGTAAGTACAGCTTGAGACCAGTATTGCTTGGGAACCTTGTGTTGGAATAGTAAGGCTCGAGCTGTCTCCAATCGATGTTTATTCTTACGCTCAACAACCCCATTCTGCTGAGGGGTATTAGCACAGGATGATTGATGTAACATGCCAGCATCTTCCATGAATAAGTTCAAGGATTTTTCAAAATATTCAACAACATTATCTGACCGGAATTGCTTAATCTTCTTATCAAATTGTGTTTCAATCATCTTGCAAAATGCCATAGTTATCCGTGGCACTTCATCTCTTCCTTTTAACAAGTAGATCCATGTGCATCGAGAGTAGTGGTCAATAAAACTGATAAAGTAACGAAAGCCATCAATAGAAACAATAGGCAAAGGGCCCCAAACGTCAGAATGAACCAAATCAATAGGAGCTTGAAGTTCATTACTGGAAATTGGATAAACAGTTCTACATTGTTTTGACATTTGACATACTTCACAGACTAAACTCTGACTTGAAATGCCCTTAAACAATTCGAGAAACAACATTTCTAATGAAGAGAAAGGTAAATGACCTAGCCTAGCATGCCACAGATGCAACCTAGCTATTGACTCCACAGTCTCCAGACTACTAGCAGCAGATGCTTGCAAGGCTGAACCGATGTCTGCATCAAAATAGTAGAGGCCTCCATACTCATGACCGGTCCCAATCATTCTCCTCGTCAATCTGTCCTGAAAGACACAATGAGTAGGAAAAAATGTTATACTACAGTTCAAATTTTTGGTAAGTTTTGAAACAAACAAGAGATTTGAGGTGAGACTGGGAACATGTAGAACTAATTTAAGAGAGGTCCTTGCTTAGGTCAACCACCCATTTTCCAAAGATGGTAGAGAAAGACCCGTCAGCAACTCTCTTCTTATCCTGACCAGACAACAATTGATGTGAAGAGAATAAGGAGGACATATGTATCATGTGGTTAGTTGCACCGGAATCAATAACCCAAGAAGTAGAGTCAATAGAACTAGTTGCACTAAAGGCATAAACTATACCTGATCTGGCAAGAGAGGTGGAAGCAAAAGAATTACTCCTTAGACAAGCTAAAGCCCAGGTAAGGACCTTTACCTCACTAGCAGTGAAGCCCAAGGTACTGGCTCCAGAGGAATCAGCAACCTGCCCCATGGGAGAAGTCACTGTTGATATACTTTGTGAGTTGTCACCATTGTTACTAGTGACAAGGTTCCCACTTGCCGCATGACCCTTCTATTGCTTCTTGTCCTTTCTCAATGCAGCTGGCTTCAGGTGAGGATACAGGACCCAACACTTTTCTTTTACATGTCTCTCACCCCCACAATGAGTGCACTTAAGATGCTTCATGTCTGGATGTCTGTTTCCCTTAGTGGAAATCAGGGCTGAGTGTTCACCAAATTGTTCAGCTAGTTGAATCTGAGAGTCAACTTGCATCTCCTTTCTCCTGACCTCTTCATTCCTTACCAAATAATAAACATGATGTAACTCAGGCAGTTCATCTCTTCCTAGAATTTGTGACCTTATGCCCTCATACACTGGGTCCAGGCCAGCCAAGAACTCAAAGGCTCTGCTCTCTTCAATCTGCTTATCATGTCTCTCCTTGTCCCTGGCATTTTCCTAGTCCAAAATCAAGTGATGGTCAAGTTCTTCCCAAAGTCCTTCTAGAGCTGCAAAATATGTTGCAATTGTCATATCCCCTTGCCATAAGGCAACAATGTCTTGATTCAGTCTGTAGATTCTAGCATTATTTTTCTTTTGTCCATAGCTTTTAGACACTTTTTCCCAAATCTTGGCTATTGTGGGGAAGTGTTGAACAGTCTTGGCAACTCGTGGAGTCATAGAGGCAAGCAGGCAGGACATAACTGTGGCATTCTCCTTGCGCCACACTGCATACTCCACACTACCAACTTCAGGTTCCTTCTTACTCCCATCTAAGTAGCCTGTGAAATCACAGGAAGTAATAAAAAGCATTGCAGAAACAGACCACTCCCTGAATTTGTATTCATCCAGCAGCACACTTGTAATCTGCAAGCTATGCAGATTCGGGTTTTCCAGATTTGAAGACCTCCCACCAGATCTGATATCCCTAGAAGAGACCTCTCCGGATATTGAAGACATCTTGGTTGCAGACTCTGTGTAGATAACACTGTTTCAGACTAGCCGAAGTGTTCACAGTGCTGAAAAAAGACTAGTTGCAGTATTGAAGAAGGTTCTGATAGCTCGCAACATTGGTTTAGACTTGCCAAAACTGTCACAAATCAGAAGTAGTTCAGTTACAGCAGCAAATAAGGTGTTCTATGAGCTGGTAACCGACTTGAAGCTAAGAGCTCTCCACCACTGCACTATGCAGACTTCTCTTGGGCTTCGATTACTGCAACTGTAGAGAGTGATCCCCCCTACGCCCAGTATTAGGACTGCTGAAATCAGTCCTCAATCTAGGTCTGTCCTATACAGACCTCTCTTAGCAGCCGAATGGCTACTCACTACTAGAAACAGTCTAGTAGGACATCAACTTCTGGGTCTTACTTCCCTTGTGCCCTACAACCAAGGAAAACCCTAGGTTCGAACCTTGTATTGTTCTCCTGCAACCCTAGGGTTTCACCACAGCAACCAAGATAAAAAAAAAAAAAAAAAGAAAGAAAGACAACGAGAGAGGAGATGGCATCGGCTATAACCAGGAAATTGCTTAATGCTCTGATACCATGTAAGCTGAAATGTTGTAGCCGAAGTAGTAGAAGAGAGGAGGAGACCAAGAGGTGTTGAGAATGTCGAACTACTTAACCCAGTCGACAGTACTACCATTTATATTAGATTACAATACAATGTTACAGGAAATGTCTGGAATGCCCCTGATTAGTGATGGAACACCCAGACTACTTAAAACACCAAATAAACTTAGGCCCAGTACATAACAACTTAAACACAAATACAGTCTAATAAGAACACTTATTAGTCGAACCATCAATACATAAAACCCTTCAACCTAACAGTTATTATGGGCTTTGATTCCAAATTGTGAAAATTTGTTATTGCTAGGAGGTTATTTTCGAAAGCTATAAAAAAAAGCTTCCAAAATCTAGAAACAAGTTGCCATCTCAGTGGAAACCACTATTTTTACCTATTATTGATATAATATGCAGAAGCCACTCCTGAAAATAATAAATAAATAAAAGAAGAATTGATTCCCACTTCCCACTATATTCTGATTGTGAAAATGACAGCAATACCCATTTTCTTGAGAAGGCATCCTCAAAGAAACAACCATTTTGGCCCATTTTTTTCAGAAAATTTCCTCAAGCAAGTGGCCACATTGGAGAACACCGCCCACACAAGTTGGTCAAGTATAGTCCAGAATATGTCTGTAACTCTGTACATGGACTTGGTCATTCTTACAAGTTGAAGTTAAACTACACCAGTTAACTTTGGACAAACATATTAAAAAATAAGGATGCTAACATAACCATTTAAAAAGAATTAAGATAATGATGAAAACAAAAGAAAGGCTCAGCATCATCAATGACCTTTTCATAAACGAGTTTAATTCAGCCCATGAAATGCAAAACATGCTGATTGTGCATATTAAAGAAAATAAGGCTGCCAAGACTACTAGTTAAAAATAGAGAAAATTGATGAAAATAAAATATGGGCTCCAGCTAATCAATGACATTTCATGAATGACTCCAATTCAGCCTATGAAACGCAAAACATGCTGATCATATAACTTGATTAAGCCTTATTTGGAGGTTCAGCTACAGAAAATCGTTTTCATCATTCCACTCTATCAAATTGACCGTATGGCAAAGAAAAGATTGATTCTATCATTAATCAAGTGTTTTCTATATATTGAAAATTGTTCGAGTTAGTACTTGGTCCACAATAAGTAAGTCAATTAACAACTTAAAGATTGGTGACCAAAATAAGGCCTGGGAAATTAGTTAAAATCAGTCAAAGTATTCACAAGCCAAACAGCTGCAAGAACTGAAAAATGAAAAGAAAAAGGAAGGCTACTAATATAATGGTTTTACCTCAACAAAAATCTTAAGGATGATTTGATATGTCAAAGCTGAAGGTTCAGGTCCTGAAGTTTGCATCCTTCTAAACATTGTTTCTGCTTTATTATATTGGCCTCCTCTTCCATATGCTTCCATCAAAGCAGTATGGGATATCACACTTGGTGGATATCCCTTCTTATTCATGTAGCTCAGAAGCCTCTCTGCCTTGTTGAACTCTCCTTGTTTTCCATAAGCTGTGATAAGCATTAGGAAATCCATTTCACTAAATTCCCACCAATGCTGAGTTCTGAGCCATTCAAGAATCTAAAAGAGAAAGTGAATCAGTGCACAATAAAAGTAAACGAAAAATAAATGATTCCAGAATATTATAAAGCATTTACAGAAATCATACTTAGAAGTTTCTTGTTCATCACATACAAATGAACCATCACAAATATCAATTTAAACAACACCTTAAAGCAGTTATTATAATATATTTGGGGAATGTTGATGTCATTACCTCACTGACGAGGTTCCATTTCTTTAGCTGCTTGAATCTCACTAAGGTACCCAGAACAAGGTCCCTAGGAAGAGCCTCATTTTTGGTCCTCTTGTTTCTGAGGATTGAGACTGCTGAACCCACCTCATCGATTTCCCTCATTAATTTTCTCCAGTTCTTCTGATCTGCTTCATCAGCTGCATCTTTAAAAACTTCCACTTTCTTCCTCCTCTGCATGAACTTCCTCGGTGCTAACATACCAAGGGAAATTACCTTTCCTCTTTTATGGATTTTAATCTCGGCAAGTGATGGATGGCCAAGCACTTTTACTTTTCTGAAAATATACATAAAAAGCCCATATGGAATCACCACACAACCACAAAGAAGCACCCCAAAATTCCAAAACTAAAATGCATTTGACATGCTCTTCCAAGAAATAGAAACCAGATTATACATTGTTAATACCAAAAATGACGAAAACCACTATATATCTCACAAAATTCACACGGTATAAAGACGTAAATTTCATTCCCTCGTTGATAAATGAAGTCTCAGAAACATAATAAAAAAAAAATGAGAAACATATTCTTGAGAAAGAAACCATGGGCCATTTCCGAAACAATCAATATAAACAGGCATGAAACAAGCAAAGACTTCATAAGGAATCGAGTGGGAACATTACATGAGCAATACCCCACAATAATTCTAAGGTTGAACAAAACAAAATTCACTAGAGTGAAGTAATAACAGCTGATTACAACAACCTGCAAAACCGTAACTCGCATGGTAGATTATGAATTCAAGGAAAATAAACAAAACCCATTCATACTATTCCTAGTTAAAACCAAAAAGTATAAGCTTTTCCTTCAAAGAGTAAAACCCAATTAGGAGTAAAGAAATAGTTCAACATAAGAATTGCATAGCAGAGAATACCCATTTCAAAACTCAACAATAAATTACAAATTAAAAATATCAAGATAAGCAAAAAGGCAAAACATAATAGAACACGGGCAAATATAAACATTCAATGAAAAGAAAACGAGAAAGAAAGGAGCAGATTAAACAATGAAGAAAACCCGGATGTAGATTCGAAAATTACCTTATACTAGAGGAGAAGGAGAGCAAAGAATGCGATTGGATTGCTTCCATTTCTGCAAGGCAAACTCCACTCTGCCTTATCAGCTTTCCCAAAGGACGTCTAAAACCCAAAACCTCTAGTCGCCAACTCGATGCCAACACCAACAACCTTGTAGTAGTATGAAATATTGAAGATTCATCCTTCCTCTGTCTAAATCGTGACACGTGTTCACAATGATGCTGCTTCCGTTTGGATAAAACGGTCTAACCGGATTTGTTCTCACATCCAAAGTCAGACTCTAAACTCCGTGAGAAGCCTTCCGTCGGGTACTTGGGTAAACGGGCACCCACGAAAACTATTGGCTGTGGTCCAATGGCAATTAAGACAGGACTAGGGATGCAACTTGGGCGGGCCCAACCCGAGCCCGAATTGGCCCAGCCTGAAATTTTATACGGGTTGGGCTTGGATATTTGGGCTGGACTCAGGCCCAAGAAGTCCATAGACCAAACCAAGCCTAAGCCCAATTCGAGTGCATCAAATTATAGTGTAGGTTGGGCTCAGATAGGGAAGACTAGGCTTGATCTTGGACTTAGACCTTAATCCAAATTTTAGGGTCAGGCCAAGGTTGACCATAAACCCAACCCAACCCGCTTGACTTGCACCCCTACACAACTACTCATTATTGGTTCAATTTGGGGCCTTCAGGCAGGCTTCTCAATGATACCCAAAAGATCCCATTATTTTCGAGTTTATGTAATAAGATCCGATTATAAATATAATATTTATTTATTTTAATATATAAATTTTATATGATTATATTTAAAATTATAAAAAATATATATTTTTTATATATGAATTTATATATATATATATATATATATATATATATATATATATTCAATATGTTATTTTACATTAATTTATTATATATAAAAGTTGAAAAGTAATTAACTTTCTTTTTTTGTATTTTGAAAAATTAAAATAGAGTTAGATTAAACCTAAATTTTATTTGAGTCCATTAGAATTTGAATTTGAATCCGAAGTCTTCAAATCTGATCGAATTTGGATGCAAGGTCAAGTGTGATCCAAATTCAATCTGATTACATCCTTACTACTGCTAGGGGTCACAAGTGATCATTTTAGTCTAGCTTGAAAAGCTCATGAAATTCCAAGCCTAGATTTAGTGTTTGAGCCAATACAACCTACATGTATTTTTGCATTTTTTTTCCTTTTGAAAACCCAAGAGTGAATTCATTGCACTAAATCATTTAATAGTGTAAATAGTAGAAAATTCATAATCGCATACAATGTGCACGGTCCCAAAACATTACATGCAAATTTAGATATGCATGCTCTTGTGTTGCATGTTCAATGAAAGAATTCTATGCAAATCATTGTTTTAAAAGGTTTTAAACATTGAGGAATATTGAGGTGTACACCTTGAGGCAAGACACAAATTTTGCCTCAAGGCTTAAGACCTTGTCAACATAAGGCATATGCCTTAAGCCTCACTGAGGCACAAAAAGGAATAAGCCTCAAGAATCAATGATTATATAATAATTTAATACAAAAAAATATTTTTATGCATATTTATGGTTCAAAATATAAGAAAAAACACTAGTAATTATGGACAAAATAAAAAGAGTTAAAATGAAAGACCAATAGGGCAAATCAAATTCTACTAGTCTCTTTTAGTGTTTTAGGCTCTATTAGGAAAGAGTGCAAATAACATTTTAGTGCATATATGCACTTCAGTTTAGTTTTGCTAGTGTTTAAGAAGCATTTATGTCTTAAAAACGGCAACAAACATATATTTCAAGAAATGTTTGCATTCAAATGAGAGCATATTTGCATCTAAAAATATATCTGAACATTAAACTCAAAGTTAATCAATGTTAAAAAGGTATATTTCAATCTTGGAAATCATGTTTGCACCTATCACAACTAAAAATCATTTGAGAGATTATCCCTCGGGCAAGTGAGATCTTATTTTCTCAAAAACATCATCTCAAAACATTATAACACCACATATGCAAAGAACATATGAGGCTATCCTGTTTAAAATTAAAGATAAAAATTGTAAAATAATATTTAATACATCAAAATAAAGTTCATCTCCAAATCCACCGAATAGTCCTTGCATAAAAAATATTAAGAAAAACATCATAATACTAAGTAGGAACAAAATTTCTATCCAACCAATAATAACTTCAAAGAATAGCTCCTTTTAAAACATTGAAACAAAAAAAAACCAAATTAATAAATAATTAACTAATAAGATCTAATCCTTATTTCAAGATCAACACATTAGCAAAACAAGCTCTTGAATCTTCTCACACCCAAGCAAAATTTAAGAAAAAGTTGTTCAATGTCTGAAAAAAATGTGGAAAGAAAATTGGTGAATACACTACTAAATAATTGGCAATCCATCTCATTGGTCAGATTGAATAAAGGTAAAAAATCATTAAATAATAATTTAAAATCTAATAGAAAATCTTTTATTAGAAAATACACAAACTTAATATACATTCAATAGAAAATAATAACAAACTTTAAATAGAAAATAATAACGTAGAATGTATAACCAATTTCACATAATAGATTCAAAAGGTAGACTACAACCAGTTTAACCCTAGTGGCAAAGTCTAGAGCCACATATATGCCCTATAGTGAAGGCCCAAAATAGACTACTTGTGATATAGTCATGCTCATACCCAACGGTAGGGCCTAAAACATATTTACTTTATCCCATAATATAAATAGATACAACAATCCACGCATGAATCTCAATAGCATATCTAACAACAATAGTTGATCAAAACATACTCAACTTAAAGACTAAATGTTTAGAAAAATCAATAGAATATTTCAAAAAATATCAACTAGGAAGTAAATCATTTTAAATAATTAATAGTATAATAAGCATAATTACAAACTATAATTGTCTAAAATTTTTTTATTATAACTAAGTATTATATACTTTTTGTTCAATTAACATTTTTAAGACAAAGTAAATAGATAGAAGATGGCTTACCTAGTACGCTAAATCCCAACTACCTAATATATACTGAGTCAAGGTGTATCTTAAAAGTCTATAAGCAATAAATTGATAAATAATAAATAATTATTACAATAAATTCAAAATTTTTGATGTTATATGCATGTTGCATGTGCCTCTAACTCATTTCATAAATCCCACTAAATCTAAAATAATTTACCATTCTAAGCTTTTAAATTTCCTCAATTTTTGATTTTCAATCAACATGCTATTAGGTCTAGTTTCCAACATTTATAACTCATTTTCTAATAACCAAGTTTATAAATATATCCTTTAAATATAGATTCCCTATAATAAAATATAAATTAGAATCACTTTTGACCTAAAAATATCACAAACTAACTATGCCGTGAAGATCTCATGACATGGTATCAATTAAACACACAATTTAATCATTTATATCATCGTACATATCCTTTTTTTCGGTGGTTTAAAATCGGGTAATTGCCATTCTTCATAAATTTCACAGGTTTAGTATGTTTATGATGCCAACTTACAAAGATCATAATATTCCACTCAAAAGGTAAAAATGAAGACTTTTACCAACCATTTCGAAGAGCTCACCAAGAACTATAGTCTGGAATCAAAATCCGAGTAAAAATGTCATTGAAAGGTCAGTTTCTAGTGGCCTAAATTTAGTTGACGTCCACTTTATTACAATCTAAAATTTAACTTAATTCCCAATTACAAATCAAAATGCTACAAGATTGGATTTGTTAGGATTCTAAAGGCATGAGGTTTTAATTAAAATCATTTTCCTTTTTAGAAAGTGGCCAAAAATGAACATCCAATGCAAAACCCTAATTCCTATTTTAAAATTAACCCTAAAATGCAAGAAAAAACAAACTCATTGATTGAAAGAAGAAAATAACTTTTGTAGATTGATTGTAACCGAGATTTCAATGTGAATCAACCCCTAATTTCCTCCTTCATTTGATAGAAAAGAGAAAAAGAACTCTTGTTTTTGAAAGAAGAAAGAAAAAAACTCACATGTTCAAGACTAAACATTTAATTTTTATCTTTATGCCTTTTTTTATTACTAAAAGGTTCCTCTAAAATAGAAAATTCCAGGGTAGTCCCATACCCCTCTTAAGTAAATAATATTATGTTAAAACAAAGTACTTATACTAAAAAGCTTCTACTTTAGACAAGTGGCATCTTATATTCTAAAGAAAGAGCATATCAAGAGTAGTTATTCCCACTTTCAAACAAAATCTTCATTCCTTGTACATGTGTCTATCCACTCCAATGATAATTACCTTATACATGAATCTTTCCGGATCTCTCTCTATTTATTTCTCTCTCCCCTGTGAGATTTAAAAGATAAATCAATGGTCGTTTTTACTTTCCATTTTCTCGGATTCTGTTCATGCGCCCAACCAAACACGCTTCTCTCTCTCTCTCTCTCTCTCTCTCTCTCTCTCTCTCTCTCTCTCTCTCTCCTCTCCCCCCCCCCCTCTCTCTCCAGATATCTCTTTACCCATTTTTGTACTCTTACGTAATGAAGGGCCCATTTTATGATCTTTCCTCTGTAATTCAAGTATTCAACTATTATTGCGATTTATCCATTCGTCCATTTCTGTCTTTCTTCGGGCAATGTAGATGGCAACTTAGGCATATCCAAGTTCTTGGGTCTAGAAGTATAATTTGTTGAGAAAACCCAACTTGTTAGATCATCGATCGAGATATGGGTAAGGATGAAGGTGTCTCTTATTTCTGATTTTAATATTCAAGTTTTGAGATTTATACGTAGAAAGAGAAAAAAAACGTTTTGAGCTTTATATGGTTCCATAAACAGATACATAAATCCTAGAGAGATACATTATGTTTGTGTTTGAATCTTCAAATTTCCTCCCTTTTTCTAATAAATTCTTTTATAGTTTTTGTTTGCTTTTTTCTCTTCTCTTTCATTATACTGGTTTTTGGTTAATGTAGTGGTGTGATGAATGTTCATACTCCCTATATTAATTTTATTTCCTTTAGGATTTTTTAGGTGATTTGACTAAGGAAGCCTTTTAGATACATTTATCTTGTTAACTTGTCATTTCATAATGTTTACATTGAGTTGTAGTTACTATGGTTTCTCTTTCCAATTCGTGGTGAAGCTTTTGTTATTGGTATTCTTTAAAAGAAATGTAGATTAATTTCGTAGTGAATTTTGTATTGAAGGGAAAGTCCTAATTAGGATGGTCATAGTAATCATGTTCCTCATGCCTATAGAATGCTATGCACTTTTTTCTTTTTCCTTGTGTGTGTATGTGTTCATTTCTTCTACACGGAATACCCAGAACAATAAAAAATTTAGATATATCTTAATTTTCTCAACAATGATATAGTTGTTGGATTTATGAATTCATTATTTTTTCTTAGAGCTTGCCACTTCATTTGACATATTTTAAAGATTTTCATTTTATAATTTTATCTAGAAACGGGCTAGAAAATATCATATTTTATGCTAATGAATGAATTATTTGCAATTTAGAAGCAAAAAGGCATAGAGAGAAAAAAAGATATTTATTCACAATAGTTAATTAACAATAAATTATCAAATAAATACTACATTGTATTCTAGACATTTGCAAACTAATTAGTTTCTTATAGATTTTTTACCATCCAAAGAATACAAGCATTGTACTTCTTTTCTTAGTGGTTGTTAAGGCATTGCCTAAACAACAAAAAGCACAAGGTGGGTATCTTATTGTAATATCATTGCTATGGCTAAATCTTACTAATATGTGTGTTATTTCATTTTATTACATTTTGTATATTATATAATATCATTGAACCTTAAAATGATCCAAGGCTTTTGAAAAGGGAAAAAAAAAAGAAAGAAGAGAAAGATAAAAAGGCTTTTTTTTTTTTTTTGCTTTTTCTACTCTATCTACATGTTAGATTAAATAAAATAGTGGTTATTCCCATTTACAAACAAAAGTTTCCTTGCTTATAGATGTGTCTATCCACTTAAGTGATAGTTATCTCGACTCTTAAAAGGTTAGTGGTAGTTACCTCTATTAAAAATGAAGAAAAAACAAAAACTTAAATGAAATAGGATCCATAAAATGGGTTATTATTTAGAAATAAAACTTGATTTAATCTTTTAAATTAAATAATAAATTCATATATAAATAATAACCAAAATTTACAATATAAAAAATGGGTGTGAAACAAAATTTATTGGAATACATAAATAAAAAAAAACTAAAATATTGGGCCCATACTTAATAGGGGGTCATTCTCTTGCTATCATTACAAAACTAAACCAACTTTGCATTTTTATGAAGCAAGGATACTTAAATTTGTATTGATCATTTCTATATTTGCACTGGGGGGGGGGGGGGGGGCACTCAGTTGGTATGTTAGTTTGTTCTAGCATAGACATGGATTTCATTCTTGCAACCACCAACTTCGGGGAGGGGGTTATTAGTGTGGTGCATGTATCACTAAATACAAAAAAAAAATCAATACTTAAAAAATTAAAAAAGTTCTTAATTTCCTTTTGATAAATTAAGTGATCTATCTATCTTGTTATTCTAAATCTAACATCCAAAGTTTGTTATTTTTCTCATTTTTCTTCCTAGTGGATTTATTTTTTTATTATTTTTTTCATAGATCAAATAAGTTAAATCGTTTCCTTTCTTCTAGATTGTCAAGTAACCATAGATTTAATATCAATTATATGCATGATTCTTCATATATTTACTTTATTCTAAACTAGTGTCTAGTTATTTGAATAATTCAAGAATTTTCATATTTTGAAACTTGTAATGTAAAATATTTATAATTGTGGGTTAATTACTTATTATTTTATTTTACCTTTAAAATTTAGAATTATTTATAAATTTCTATTTTATGGATATTTGTACTTTATATCATTCTAACTTGGTATATAGTATGTTATTTTTATCATTTATAAAGTTTAATTAATTTTTCTCCCAATGCCTCAATGCTTTACACCTTACCTTTCTGGGCATTTACGCTTTTAGCCTTTTAAACCTTAATGTAGAAAGGCTTGATGCCCAAATTGATAGAAAATTGAAACCCTTCTTTAAATGCCAATCAATGCCTTCACCATCATTGATAAATCCTTGTTTACATTAACATAACTTGTATCTATTAATATACATTAGATATACATATTTGTATATATTATTTTACCTTATATTGTATATTATATATATAAATTTTATAATATGACACACATACTTCATCTTATATATTATTTTATATTATATAATGGATAAAATAAATTTATATAACATTATATAACATACAATATGAAATAGAAAACTATATAATAAATATAAAGTAGACAATTTTCACTTTCCCCCACCTCACTAATTTTTATTTGCATGTACACTTAATAACAATGACAAGTGGAGAATTTAACATAATACAATTGGGGTATTGTGTCATAAGGTTTTGGAAAATGCAGTTACAAAACAAACAAAATAGGTATAGAATCAGGCTCGACTCAACAAGAATCCCAAGTAGGTATGGGCCTAGACTTATGTTTTAAGCTTGTAACACTAGGTTAGATCAGGACCAAGCCTAGGGTTAGCCCACTAAGGACACCCTTGTGGTACCCACACCATGATCACTTAGCCTTCTAAGTTGCCATGTGGAAGATATTAGATTGGTCTCATCTAGAGGCATGCACAAAAATTAGATTGTCTTCTGAACTGCTGATTTATGCATCAATTGCTTCAAGAAAATATATTTTGGATTAAAGTGGGACCTATAAATGGTGGGTCTTAATAATTCCTATCTAGGACAGATGGCAAAGCATATGTCTTGACCAGTTATAGATCCCTTGCCTTTAGACTCAATAGAGAGCATGGGGTAGGGGTGTCAGTGGATTGAGTTAAGGGATAAAATTGTATTAATATGTTCAATGGGCTTTGGTTGATCCCAATCCATATTAAACCCCAATTCATGACAAAAGTGAGATTAAAAAGTATTATCCTATCCTTTCACTAGTATTACCATTCATAGGTTGGGGTTGGATAGGGTTTGAAGTTTGAACTCTAATATTATGGGTCGGGTTTTATCAATTGACCATATACCCGCCCTGTTGACATCCATAGCTTTGGGAGTTAAATCTTTTTGGATCTCTCTCTCTCTCTCTCTCCCAATGAGATTTAAATGATAAAACTAATGGTTGTTTTGTCTTTCCATTTTCTTGGATTCTGTTTACGCACCTAATTAAACACACTTCTCTCTCTCTCTCCCTATAGATGTCTTTACCCATTTTTTTCTACTCTTACATAATGAAGGTCCCATTTTATGATCATTCCTTTGTAATTCAAGTATTCAACTATTATTGTGATTTATCCATTCATCCATTTATGTAGATGGCAACTTAGGCAAATTCGAGTTCTTGGGCCTAAAAGTATAATCTGTTGAGAAAATCCAACTTGTTAGATCATCAATCGAGCTGTGGGTAGGGATGAAGGTGTTTCTTCTTTTTTATTTTACTATTCAAGTTTTAAGCTTTATAGTAGAAAGAGAAAAAAATTAAATTTTATATGATTCTATAGACAGATATGTACATTCTACTGAGATACATTCTGTTTGTATTTGAAACTTAAAATTTCTTCCATTTTTCTAATAAATTCTTTTCTAGTTTTCTTTTGCTTTTTTTATATTCTCTTTCACTAGACTGTTTTTTGGTTGATATTATGGTATGATGTGTTCTCATGCTCCCTGTATTACTTTTATTTCCTTTAGGATTTTTTTGTGATTTGATTGAGGAAGCCATTTGGATACGCTTAGCTTGTTAACCTGTCATTTCATAATGTTTACATTGAGCTAGAGATATTGTGGTTTCTCTTTCTAATTTATGTTGAAGCTTTTGTTATTGGTATTCTATAGAAGGAATGTAGATCAATTTATTGTGTGTGTGCACTCATTGCTTCTACATGGAATACCCAAAATGCTAAAAAGTTTTAGATATATCTTAATTTTCTAAACAATGATATAGTCCTAGGATTGATGAATTCGCTATTGTTGCTTAGAGCTTACCACTTTATTTGACATATTTTAAAGATTTTGATTTTGCAATTTTATTTGAAATTGGGGTTAGAAAATATCATATTTTATATTAATGGATGGATTATTTACAATTTAGAAGCAAAAGGGCATAGAAAGAAAAATGTATATTTTGAGTTGGATAATAACCTTTTGTAACTTACAACAAAGAAAAAAAAAAGATAATTACTCATAGTAGTTACTTAATAATAAATTATCAAAAAAATACTACATTGTATTCTAAACATTTGCAAACTGATTATTTTCATATAGATTTTTTTCATCATCCAAAGAGAATAGGAGAATTGTACTTTTTTTTAGTGGTTGTCAAGCCATCACCACTTAAGCAACAAAAAGCACAAGGTGGGCATCTTACTATAATATCATTGCTATGCCTAAATCTTACGAACATGTGTGTTATTACATTCTATTATGTTTTGTATATTATATAATACCATTTATATTTTGTTTTAATGTTTTACTATTGAACCTTAAAATGATCCAAGGATTTTGAGAAGAGAAAAAGAAAGAAAGAATAAATAAGCTTCTTTTCTTTTGCTTTTTCTACTTTATCTATATGTTAGATTAAATTAAAGAGTGCCTCCACCCTTTTCTCTTATACTTACTCTCTATCTTAAATTTTTATCATATAAAATTATAACATTCTTTAGTTGTTAATTTGATATGAAATTTCTCTATTAAGTACTTATTATATTAGTTTATTTTTAAAATATTGAGATTAATATATTTCAAATACTATTGCCTTTTAAGTATGGCGATTTGCCATGTTTTGAGAGGAGATTTAATGTCATTTAATAAACATAATTTCTATATTTTCAATTAATATGCTTGCTAATTGGTGTATAAAACTAGTGAATTAACCAAAATATATTTTTTTTATAAAATTATTATGGCTTATTCATTGCCTAGGCACCCTATTATCACCAAAATCACCTAAATGACTTGACAATTATATTTTCCACCAATTTTCTTAGAGTGAAATAAACAACAGAAAATGAAATAAACTCTTAATATTCACTTCATTTTCCTTTCCTTGTGTTTCATAACAAGGAAAGGCAAGGATTTGGGAAACAAACAATAGAAAATGAAATAATGGTTTATATTTTGGGAAAATTCCCGATTAGTGCCTTGTACTTTGGACCTAGTGCCTCTTTGGTCCCCAAACTTTAAAATGCAACAATTCAGTACCCGAACTTTCAAAACATGACAATCCAGTACCTACTATTAACTAGCTGTTAATCAGCCCTTACGTGGCATTTGAAAAAGACACAAATGCCCTTTGAGTGTCATCTAATTTTTTTTATCAACCATCCAAGCATTGACAAAAAATTAACAGTCTCAAATCCTTTCCTCTTTTATTCAAGAAAGTTGGGGTCACCAGAGTGCCCAATCAAACATGACCCCAACTTTCTTGAATGGGAAAGGCAAGGATTTGGGACTGTTAATTTTTTGTCAACATTTAAATGGTTGATAAAGAAAATTAAATAACACTTGAAGGGCATTTATGCCTTTTTCAAATGCCATTTAACAGTTTGTTAACAGCTAGTTAACGATAGGTATTGGATTGTCATATTTTAAAAGTTTGGATACTGAATTGTCACATTTTAAAGTTCGGGACCAAAGTGGCACTAGGCCCAAAGCACAGGGTACTAATTGAGAATTTTACCTTATATTTTTCTCCCATACTCTAGATGTGAAATCCAGTCCAAGATTTATTATTCATCGTTCAACTAAGACTTAACCTCAAATATTTGGGGCCAGCTATATGAGAATCTTGTCCCATCATTGTTTTGTTACCATATTTACAAGAGAAGGAAAAATAAAGAGATAATAGAATTCATATTTGATTAATAGAGTTTTGGCAACAACATTAAATTAACCACACGATTTTTTATTAATTTCTACTTCATTTCTTTTTATTTGATTGTGTAATTCTTTGCATGTTTCCCTTGATCTAGAATCAAGTTCTAATGGAGTTTATATGGGCTTCAATTGATTGTTCAATCTTTTTAGAAAATGTTGGAATTTCCACATTTGGTGTAATATCCAAGTTCCTTGTGTCTTATTGGCATTCTCTGTTTTTACTTTTTAACATTATTTGGGTGTATTCTATTTTACTTTTTAATGTTATTTGGACTTAGATGAATTCTTTGTTAAACTTGATTCAAACAACTCTAATAATAATTACGCTTTTGTTTCCTTGATTTCTAGTAGATTTAGGGGTGGGGTTCTTTTTGTGATTGTGTTCATATTTCATTTTGTTCATGCACGCAACTAGCATTTTGGAGTACATTTTATTTTTGTTACTGATTCTACAACTAGAAAAACATGGCTTTGAAATCAGAAAAATCCCCATGTTTTGAACACTATAGAAAATAGCTTTTGAAACAACCACATGGTTCAGAAAGAAGCTAGTGCGGCTAAGTGATTTTGTATATCTTGGGCCATATTCCAATATTGTATAAAATGTAATGTATATTATATTTTATACACATTATAAAATATATTTAGATATAATTTTAACATATTATATATTCTTTTGCATACTATAATTATATATTATTATATATTTATATTATATATATGTATATATAACATATTATGTTATATTTTTAATGTATTATATATTATTGTTAACATATGATAAACAAAGAATCATATGATCAAAGTTGAATGGTGGTTGTAGTTCTATGTGATTTAAAACATAATCACAACCATACATAGCAGAACACCTATGACTATCCAAAATCAATATGTTCATTTTCGTAAGGAGGCATATGGTTCTAGAACACAACCACCATTTTTTCTTTCTGAACAATGAACTAAACACCACATTGGTTTGATGGGTTAGAAATTTTGTTTTCTTCAAATTTTTGTGGATGGCATTGGCCTACTCTCTTCTTTGATCTACATTTTATGTGTTTGATTTTCATTTTTTTAGATTCTTTTAGTCATAAATTTACTTTTTGTAACATTGTTGTCAAATTGTTCCTGTTTGTGTTTCCTCATCTGAATCTAGTGTTAAATTATCCTTGTCATTGTGTAGTCATAATTGGACACACACATACACAAAAGCAATGCATATGATTTCTGATTAGCTTTTTCTGTAAACTAATTTGTTATGGTTATGTATTTTGTTTGGTTATTTGAAGGATGCAAGATTAGGGTTGTGGGTATGAAACTTGCAAGAAGCAAAAGACTAGGGAGTTTTGTAAACTAATCAAGTTCTAAAGAATTTAGAGATAACAAAATGGCGGCGGTTAATGAAGTCCGTGCAAATGGGCTTTCCATTAAAACTTTAGAAGTTGAAGCAAAGCTAAATGAGGGGAATATTCAAGAAGCCGAATCTTCACTCCGGGAAAGTTTGTCACTTAATGTTGAGGTTAGCAATTTTTTTCTTATCTAATGAAAATAATAAAATTAATTGTTGTATTTTGTTTATTATTCTTAAATTCTTTCTCAGTAACATTATCTTTTGTTGATTTAAGAAAGTGTGATTAAATATTTCTATTAAATAGCTTATTTCTTAACATACTTCACTAGTTTTCTTATAATTTTGCAATTTTTTCTTTGTTATCATCAAAAGATACAAATCTATAATTTCTTTTAGTATCTCCATAGTGGGAGGAACATATTGGGAAAATTTCTCAAACAGCTTTGGCATAACCAATATCTGATCATTTCCCAATTATGCTCCATGTAGGGGATTTAGAAATGGCCCATCTTTAATTGGCATTGTAAATATCTAGTTGACCCACCCATCATTAAAAAATAACTTAACTTCAATGTAGAAAGAGAACTAAGGGGGCAAGGAAGAATTAAAGTTTATAAGAAAATGAAATGGATAAGGGCAAAAAAATATGAAAATCTATAAGAAATAGATATTTAGAATGTTGAGGGAAGGAAAACCAAAATATCAACAAATTTAAGAGGGGATTATGAGTGTGGGTTAGAGGGAGGGTAGGGGCTTATAGGAGGACTAGTTTAGGAGGAAAGAGTGGAAATTGAAGTTAGGGGAAGTTGCTAGATGAGAGAAAATTCTAGGTGAAAATGGATCAAAAAGGGGATGGTAAAGTTGTGGAATACACCTACAATAATTTAGAAAATATAGAAAAAAAAAGAAAAGGAAGAACAAGAGAAGGGAAGAGAGGAGAAGAGTTCAATCCTTTCTCTCTCTCTAGCACCTGGGGTGTCTTCTATTCTCTTAATTCTAAATTGAGTACAATTCCCTGGATGCCCTTAATGGGGTGGCCAACAATAAAGAAATAATAAAACAAAACAAAAGAGGCCCATTCGGCCCATTTTGACTACACTCCCCCTTAAGTTGCACATATATGTCAATTATGTCCAACTTGCTTACATAATGTTGAAGTTTTGATTTTGGAGCTTAATTAGTCAGAGAATCTACTAGTTGCTCTTCTGATGTAATGAAAAGAAGGCACACCTCTCTTGAAGTCACTCTCCTCCATATAAAGTGTCTATATACTTCAATGTGCTTATTTTTATCATGCTGAACTGGGTTGTGAGCAATGTTAATAGCAACTTGGTTATTACAATATAACATTAGTGGTTTGTCACATGAAACACCCATCTCATCAAGGAGAGGTCTAAGCCATAAAAACTCAGAAACCCCATGGGTCATAGCCCTATACTCTACTTCAATTGAAGATCTAACAACCATTGGTTCCTTTTTACTTTTCCAAAAAATAACCTTCCTACCTACCATAACACAATAGCCTGATGAGGACCTCCTATCATCAACATTATCTGCCTAATCAACATATATATGGTTCTACCTTCATGTGACCATGTTTAAAAATAGTATACCCTTCCTTGGAGTTCCCTTAAGATAGCATAGTACCATTTCTGCAACAACAATATGTGTGCCTCTAGGAGCATGCATGAACTGGTTGATTACACTTACAACATATAAAATGTTTGGACAATTTATACATAGATAAAGAAATCTCCACTCCACAATAATCTTTGAAACACTCTCATGTTAGCTAGACTTCTATATCATTAGTTGAAAGTTTATGATTCACACCAGTTGGGGTGGAGTCAGGTTTAGCACCAAGTTTTCTAGTTTCAGTAAGAAGATCTAGCACATATTTCCATTAAGGAATAAATATACCTTCTTTGGACCTAGCAACCTCAATGCCAAGAAAATATCGCAACTCCCCTAAGTCTTTAATCTGAAATTCAGAATTGAGGAACTTCTTGAGATCATTAACTTCTTCTATATCACTACCAACAACAATAATATCATCCACATAAATGATAAGAAATGTAACTAAAGTATTTCTCCTCTTAACAAAGAGGGTATGATCTAATTGAGTCTGAGTGTAGTCAAATTGAATAAGAGCAGTCATAAACCTGTCAAACCAAGCATGTGGAGATTGTTTCAAGCCATAAAGTGACTTCTTTAATCTACACACCTTATCTTGAATCTCCTTACCATATATACTAGGGGGAATGGACATATATAATTTTTTTTAGTGAGATCACCATTTAGGAATGCATTCTTAACATCAAGCTGATAAAGAAGTTGATCATAGCTCACTACTAAGGATAAAATAATTCTCACAAATGTCATTTTAGCAATTGTAGAAAATGTCTCAATTGACCCATTTACATGATAATTGATAGTGTAAACCCTCTTACACCAACAGGTTGCTTTCTAGTTGGCAAGTTAACAATATCACACGTATTATTTTTATGAAGTGCTTCTATTTTAATCATCATAGCACCCCTCCACTATGGTTTGGCTAAGGCTTTAATCATTAACTTTGGGATGGGTTATAAGGAAATGAAAGCTAAAAGGAATAGTAGGATGGAGACAACAAACTATAAGAAAGGTGTTTGGAAATGCAATGAGCTTTACATTTTCTCTTACCACATCTAGAGCAAATGAGGGTGTTGGTGGTAGAGATGTCATGCCTATTGAGAATCAATTGGAGATGTGGGATCAAATCGTATCTGCCTTAGTCTTTGCCATTGGTACCACATCTAGAGAATAGGATGAGTGGTAAAAACTAAAGGATTAATGGGAGGAAGGGGAGGAGCAAGAATGGAAAACTTCAAAGGAGAGGATCTCTCCACAGGAGTGGGGCAACTATGGAGGGCTCAACACAAGACTCAACTGGAGCTAGAAAATAAAGGGATGTAAAAACAATTCAGGAGATCTCTTCCCCTTAGAAGGACAACTATAAAAAGGGACCGACTTTGCAAAGGTTACATCCATGGAAACAAACTGGGTGTCATTAATGGAATCAAAACAATAGTACCCTTTCTGTGTGGAGGTATAATCAATGAAGATACACTTTTGAGCCTTGGGTTCAAACTCATGTCTCTTGGAATTGGGAATGTCGACATAGCAAGTGCAACCAAAGACACACATAGTAATGGTGAAAACCTTAAGACTAGGAAAGAGAAATTCAAAATGAGACTTTAACCCAAAGACTCAAGAAGACATATGATTAATAAGATAAGTAGTTGTTAAAACCACATCTTCCCAAAACTTCATAGGAACATGGGTAGCAAAAAGAATACTCCTTATAACTTCCACAATATGTCTATTTTTTCTCTATGCTATTCCATTTTGTTGTGGACTAAGAGCACAAGAATTTTGATGAACAACATCAAATTTCTCAAGGTAGAAGGTAAGGTCATTCTCAAAATATTCCTTAGCATTGTCTGATCGGAATATTTTGATACGAGTATTAAACTGATTGAGTATATATCCATGAAACTATTGTACAAATTTAGGCACTTCAACACGAGAATGCATAAGATTAATCTAGGTATATTGTGAAAAGTCATCAATAAATATGATGAAATATCTACAACCACCCATACAAGGTAAATGGTAAGGCCCCTATACATTGGAATGAACAATACTAAAATAACTAATTGATCTTTTATTACTTAAAGGATAAGTGTTTTTACAATGCTTTTAGAACTCACAAGACTCACAGTGTAGGCTCAACAAACGTATTCCTTTAAATAGTTCTACAAACAATTGACTCAATGAAGAGAAAGACAAATGACCCAAACGACTTTGACATAACATAATATGACTAATGGACTCTGATACAAATGCAATTCTCTGAGGTTGTACTTATCTTTGCTCAGGCATGTTTATTAGATAGATCCCATTCACTCATGGTCACTCTTAATCGCCTTTTGAGATTTTATGCCTTGAAAAACACAATATGAAGGGAAAAAAGGTCACACTATAATTCAAGGGTTTAATTAAAATATTAACTGAAATCAAATTAGTATTAAATTAAGGTAAATGAAGAACAAATGATAAGGTTAGGGCATGTGAGGTCTTAATGTCTCTATTTCCCATGATAGGGACAAGGGAGCCATCAATAAGGGATATCTTGTCTTTACCAAAAAGGAGTTGGTAAGAGGTGAGTAAATGTGAAACACTAGTCATATGGCTAGAGGCACTAAAATTAATTATCTAAGGGATTTTATGAGTACCTAAAATAGTAGCATGATTTGCAATGGCACGAATACCCAAGCATGCATACAAAAAGGAAGGAATTGTCTATGAAGAAATAGATGTTGTAGAAATAGACTCCAGATGACTGATTATTCGACCATACTTCTCATACTCAGCCCTAGTGGCAAGTTGCTCTCCAATTGATTTCTTACCACTCTGCCCCTTTTCATTCTATGAGGAGGTGGCTACATTTGCATTTCCACCTTTTCTATTCTCAATCCTCTTTCCATTGCTTCCATTTTTTAGTCTGGCAGGAATGAGCTTGGGTGCATCATCCAATAGGTGTCTTTAGTATGTTTAGGCTATTTGTAGTACTCATAGATAACATCTTTCTTTCCAATGTTGATCTTCAGCTTTATTTCTACATTAGCATAGTGATCAACCTATTGCTCTATAGACTAAACCTATCTTCTACTCTCCTCACTACTCACCATAATATAAGCTCGAGACAAAGTCACCTCTTCCTTTGCCAAAATATTCTACCTTACAATATCATACTCTAGGTTGAGTCCAGTAAGGAACTCAAAGATCCAATTTCTTTCCACCAACTTCCTATTTGTTTTTAAACAACAATCTCTATCAAATAAAAATTCTGCCAAAGAGATTTTAGTATGGAGCAGTAGATGACTAAGGGTTTCTCCACCTATCTTAGAATATTCACATCATTCTTTAATTTGTAGGCTCAAGCAAAATTTAGCTTATGGGAATAGGTTTCTTTGACACTATCCACACTTCCTTTGTAGTTTCCATCCACAAGTAGCGCTAACTAATATGTGACTGCATAGAATTCACTAACCAACCCACTACTATGTAGTTATCCCACATCCACCTTGTAGTCTACTGGTTTCTTTTTATTCCTGGTAATGTAACCCCATTTCCCTCTACTACACACATGTATTTTAATTGACCAAGACCAAGCTAAATATTTGGTTTTGTCCAACTTTACAATGGTCACTACCCCCAATAGAACCTCCACTATCCTCCCATGTCCAAACCCAAAATCTGTGGGATATTTGGTTTCTCCTCTAGTTTTCTCAATTGAGTGAATGGATGCAAACAAAAATCAAATTAGGGTTTACTAAGCTAAATTTGCTATTCCAAATAAAGAACAATTCTTTAACCACCCAAAACTAGGGTTTTATAAGACCTGATAGGATGGGAGAAGGAGAGAAACTTTAACCGCTCCTACTAGAGGTTCCAAAACTCTATCCAACCCAACACCCTTAATAGAAATTAAAGAGCTCCCCTTTGATTCCCAAGCGCCAGTTTCAAAGTGTCTCTAGGACTTGTAACAAGATTTCTCTAGTTATCTAAGGTTTTCGAGAAAAATCTCCAAAACTTGCCTTGGGGCTTCAACTAAGGATGAAAATCTCCACAAAACCCTCTTAACTAGGATAAATAATTTGTTGATTGATCAACTGATCAATTCTTCATACACTGCATATGGGCTAAGAAAGGAGAAAGATGTTGAAGATGAAAACCTATTCTGATACCAAGTTGTAAAACACACATACAATAATTCAAAAAGTATTGGAAAAGAAAAGAAACGAAAGAAAAAAGAAAGGTTTCAATAGAGGTTTGTTGAAGAGGAAGAGAAGGGAAGAGAGAAGATAATAGTTTGATCTTTTCTCTCTAACCCCTAAGATATCTTTTATTCTCTTAATTCTAAACTGAGTACAATTCCCTAGATGCCCTTAATGGGGCAGCCAACACTTAAAACAAAACAAAAGAGGCCCATAACTAAAAGAACATAAACTTAAAATGTAACTTAAAAGAAATAAAGACACTAAGGCCCATTATCACTACATGTAACACCACCATGTCCTTTCACTCTCTAATACATGGATGGAAAATGAGAAAAAGAGAAAGAAAAATTACGATCTTGAGATTGATCCATATTGGAGTTAACAACCACCCCAAGAACCTTACAGATACTCAATTCTTCTCTATTAAGCTTTACCCTAACTATATGAAGATTCTCTAGCAAGGATTTTTTTTTTTTGAGTGATGATAAGACAACATCTAGCATCACAAACTAGCTTGAAATTGGAGTGGTAAGAGTTTGACACAATCAATGGTGTAGTGAAATAGTTAGCAGGTTAGGGTGCATTGTTCTCCTCTAAATCACTCAACTAGCTTATCAAGTGGGAATGAACTCGAGTAGAAATAGGGTAGCTTAAATAATGCAATAAACCATTTGCTGAATATTCCTTGCATTAGATGAGCAAGAAGTCTCCTTTGTATTTGGATGAATGATTTTTGTTGAATCTAGAGAAGAGGGTGGGGAGAAAAAGGAAGCACTCATGGCAACCTTGCTAACATGGATAATGGTAGAATAGTTAAACCATTTTGGGGGTAAGGAGGGTGAATTCTCTATGGGTCTCTATCTCCACATTCCCCCTTGCCATGAAATTCCCATAGACGGTGTCAATCTGATGCTCGACCTGAGGTAATGTAGGACCAAGGTCGTAGTCAAATAATCCTTGCTAACTGGGCGGAGCCAAGGTGGAAGGATGAAACTGTGCTCCCAAGATTTGAAATCAAGAAAGAATAAGAAGCCCGAGGAGTTATCCCTGGGTAGATACTTCGATGCTCAAGTCAGTAGAAAATAGTGGACGATCGGGCCAAGCAGTTAGAGAATAGTGCTGGTCCAAGCAAAGTAACAGTATGGGAGTTAAGAGTTAGATCCTTTACCTTGAGCGGGAGATACCTTTTTATAGCTGAAGATCCATGTTCTAATCGGATGGGGCTTTCGTGGTTGCCGGGATGAGGTTAATCGCCGAGGTCTTCCGGATAAGACTTGATCCCCAACAAAGTTGTCCCCATCCATACGATGATCTCCTGTCTTAGTCGTGCTTATCCTCATGACACGATGTTGACATGCCGAGTAGATAAGGTAGTGCCATTGAGGTGACGTGGTCGATGAGATATGATGGCTGTGTAAGTGATATGTGGCATCCGGACTTAGAAGGGGAAGCAGTGTAATCAGAAGAGGAAGAAGAATGGAAAGGCGAAGAAGACATCTTTCCAAGTTAAGGCTGTAGGATTGAAACAAACTCCGAGCATCGAAGACTACTCCTCACCGAGCTCTAAAAGCAACTTCTTTTGCAAATGATGAAGGGGAAATGCTTTCCACCCTATTTATAGGTCCCCAACACTCCAAATCAAAACAGAATCGACAACATGGATCTGACGCTGTTCTAACAAACTCAAGAGGGCCAATCGATGCAACCGCTCTCCGCATGCATAAAGTCTCGGGAAGCAAAATGACACCACTGACAACCTGTTTCAGGGATGCAACTAGCATTGAACCGCTCGGCTCACCTAGAGAGACTAGCCCAACTTCAAGCCACTCGGTCCAGCCCGTGCACTCAACCAGACTTCAACTTCAAGTTCCTCAACCAAGGATTGAAGAACTCTTCCATGCCACACCATGGCCGAGCACTTCACTCCTCGACTTTGGAACTGGGTGAGTGGTGTTTGGGTTATGGTTGAGCTGGCCCTAGACGCCACGTGTCACCTACACAGCCATCCTATCTCCTCGGCCACGTCACCACCGTGTAATGAGGATAAGCGTGACTAAGACAGGAGATCATCATATGGATGGGGACAACTCCGTTGGGGATCATGTCTTATCCCGAAGACCTCGGTGATTAACCTCATCCCGGTAACCCCAGAAGCCTTATCCGGTTAGAACATGGATTTTCGGCTATAAAAAGGTGTCTCCTGCTCAAGGTAAATGATCTAACTCTTAACTCCCATACTGTTACTCTACTCAGACTAGCACTATTCTCCAATTGATCGGCCCAAACGCCCAATGTTTTATACTGACTTGAGTGTTGGAGTATCTACCCTGGAATAAATCGTTGGGCCTCTGACTCTTTCTTGATTTCAGATCTTGGGAGCATAGCTTCTTCCTTCCACCTCGGCTCCGCCTAATTGGCAAGGATTATCTGGTTGTGACCTCGATTCCTGCACTACCTCGGATCGAGCAGAATTAGAGGGTAATAGAGTTGTAGAGTCACATCTTCTTGGTTCAATTATTAGAAGTTTGTTGAATTCAGATTTGAATCCAAATGCTTGTGGTCCCGTTAAGTCTAGAAGTTAGAGGCATTGCAGTTTGAATGGCGGTTTAGTTGAGCTAGTTATTAGATCCAGTGATGTAGGTTGAGTTAATGGTTCAAGTAGTGCTTCTGCTCCGATGGCCTTAGTGTCTATAAATACTATAGTTTTTTCAAGAATCAAAGAAAAAGTGAGAAAGTTGAGTGAGAAGAGAAGAATAGAAGCCAAAAAGATGGGTTGTCGATGCATAGTGTATTATTTATAATTGTGCGATTGACATTACATAGGAAAGGACCTAAATGCCCTTATATATAAAAAAGAATTAAAAACTCTCACGTGACAATACTCCCCCTTAAGTTGGGTCATAAATATCAAACATTCCCAACTTGCTACATGATTCATCATACCTTTTGGAATGCCATAACTTCTTGGGAACACTCACGTGGAAGATCAAACTTTGAGAAACTTCCAATAGGTGGCAATTTTTCCTTCCACTACCTTATTTTGTTGTAGAGTTCAAGAACATGAGCTCCAATGAACTACACAAAGTATTGGACAAGGATTTATTCCCGGGTAGATACTCCAACACCTTTAAAATACTCCTTCACATTTTCTAACTAGAAAACTTGTGTCTTTACATGAAGTTGAGTAAACACCATTTTGTGAAAGTATTGGATAAGCTTGGGAACTTCCTAAAGTGGAGAGGATTAACCTAGGTGTACATGGAGTAGTCATTAACAAAATTGATAAAATACTTGTAGCCACCTACGGTTGTTATAGAAATAGGGTCCCACACATCAAAATGTATAATATGGACAGGAGGAGAAGATCCTTTTATTATTTGGAGGAAAACAATTCTATAATGTTTACTCAACTAACATTAGGACATTGAAAAAACCATACAAATTTTTAAGTAACTCTAGAAACAAAAACTTTAGTGACTCAAATGACAAATGACCAAGATGATTGTGCCACAAATATATGTGTGTTTTATTCATAAGTGAAGTATTTTGAGCAAAAGAAGAGAAAATGAGAAAAGAATAGAGGAGAGAATAAGAAAATGGGTGGAAATATTATTTTATCCAGCCTAGATGGAATTTCAATGAAATTAAAACATGAGAAATTACAAGGTTTCCCTTCATTAGGTGGGGTAAACATAAACAAATTAAGAAATAGTAACGTAGGCCTATTAGGCCCCAAAATATATAAACTTAAGTAAGTAAAAACCCAACCTATACAACATTAGGACTTATAACACTCCCCCTTAAGTTGAGCATAGATATCAATCATGCTTAACTTGCCCAGTAGCTCATGAAATCTTGATTTGGGCAATCCTTTTGTAAACACATCAGCTAACTACTTTATTGTAGGTAAATAAGGAATGCATAGATATCTAGAAATGATCCTTTCCTGAACAAAATATCTATCAATTTAATGTTCTTGGTTCTATCATGTTGGATAGGGTTATTGACAATGTTGATGGTTGCTTGATTGTTGTAGTATAGTCTTAAGGGGGGATTAGTTTGAATTTCCAACTCCTTTAGTAGAGTCTGAACCCACAAAAGTTTAGTTAGGCCATGATCCATGGCCTTATACTTTGCCTTTGCACTAGATCATACCACAACCATTTGTTTCTTACTTCTCAAGTAACCAAATTTCCACCAACAAAGGTACAATATCCTATTGTAGAACTTCTATCCCTAATATACCTTACCCAATCAGAATTTATAAAGCTTTCTATGACCATTTTATCATGTTTCTTGAATAAAAGTGCCTTTCCTAGACATGACTTGAGATATCTCATAATTCGTTGTATTGCTCTCCTATGAGAGATTTTGGGAGCATGCATATATTAACTCGCAATGTAAACAATGTAAGAAAAAATTGGCTTAGTAAGAGATAAATACAGAATTTTACCTACTAGGCATTGATACCTCTCCCTATTAGTGAGCAACACATCTTCTCCATCTTCTTGCAATCCATGTTTTTGTTCAATTGGAGTGTTAATATGTCTATTCCCCAACTACCATGTTTCATTCAATAAATCCAAAGCATATTTCCATTGGCATATATAAATCCCTTCAGTAGATCTAACAACTTCTATTCCAAGGAAGTACCTTAGAGGGTCAAGATCCTTAATTTCAAATTTTGAAGCCAAAAAGATCCTTTAATGTTTGAATCTCCTTTGTATAGTTCCCTGTGGTCACAATGTCATTAACATACACAATCAATGTAGTTAATTTGTCATTTTTCTTCTTGTAGAATAAGTTATGGTCTACATTAATCTACATATACCCCACATTTTCTATAGCTTTGCATAGTCTCTCAAACCATGCTCTTGGAGATTGCTTTAAGCCATATAAAGTCTTCTTAACTTGCATAGTTTTCCTTTCATGTCATACCCTAGAGGAGGATCCACATAAAGTTTTTCCTGGAGATCACTCTTTAGAAATGCATTATTGACATCAAGTTAATGCAATTCCCATGATAAGTTTGCAACTAAAGAGAGAAAAGCGCATATGATATTCAACTTTGAAATAGGATCAAATATTTCCTTGTAATCAATGCCCTCTTACTTTGTACCTACCCATTGATCCATCAGCTTTGTATTCTGTTGTGTAAACCCACTTGCAACCCATAGTTTTCTTCCCATGTGGAAAATCCACTAACTCCTAGGTGCCATCCCTCAAAAGTGTTTTCATTTCTTCATTCATTGCTTCTCTCCATTTGGGATCAAGAATAGCTTCCAAATACCTGGAAGGAATAGTATCAATAGACAAAGTAGATATGAAGGAGTAATAGGTAGGAGAGAGATGAGACTATGAAACAAACTTAGACATTGGGTGCAAAGTACATGAGCAAATATGCTTTCAAAGAGCAATGGGTAAGTCCAAATCAGATTTAGAAATAGTATCTTGACCACCACCTGATTGGTTGTGGACTTTAGTTGGAAGATCTCCACCACGAATCTGATAAGAAACTCTTTTCCTTTTTCTTTTATACACACTCATCTCTATTCCATCATTTCCATTGTGCATAGTGGTCTGGGTGGTGGCACAAGAACTGTAGAAGTCTTTTCATGGCAAGATGGATCAGAGGAAGAGGGTGGAGAGGATGGAATTGAGGAAGGTTAAGGCAACAAAGGATTTACCTCAGAGGAAACCTCTTCCACCCTACTAGTCTCCCCGTAAAGAGGATTCCAGGGAGGCTCAAGAATGACTAGGATTAAAAATATGCAAAATCTTTGGTAACAAACTTCCTCCCAATGTCAGGATTAAGACACTTATATCCCTTTTGAGTAAGAGAATAGTTAAGGAAAACAACATAAATAACCTTAGGGTCCAATTTTATACTCTTGGAATCTATAACATGGATAAAACGCATACAACCAAACACCTTGGGTGGTAAAGAAAACTCAACCTGATTAGGGCAAAGACTGAAAATAGAGTTTGCATGCCCAACACCCTAGATGGCATCCTATTTATTATTAGATAAGAGGTAGTAAGCATTTCATGTGATAAAACTTCTTTGGAGCCTTGTGTTGGAACAACAAAGTACGATTAGTTTCAAGTAAGTGGTGATTTTTCCTTTCTACAACTCTGTTTTGTTGTGGAGTATAAGTACAAGATGACTAATGGAGGATTTTTTCATCTTCAAGATATTCAAGAAACTCTCAAAATATTCAATTGCATTTTCTGATTGAAACTACTTTACTTTCATCCCAAATTGTATCTCAAGCATTTTGTAGAAAATTGAAGTAATTCTAGGAGCTTCATTTCTCTCTTTCATCAAATATATCAACATGCATCGAGAGAAATGATCAATAAAATTAATAAAATAGCAGTATCTATCCAAAGAAATAATAGGAGAAGAGCCCCATGCATTGGAGCACTAAATCAAAAGGATTGAAAATTTCATTAATAGATTTTGGATATGTTCCCTTATAATGCTTTGACATTTGACAGACTTCACACAAAAGATTTTCTAATGACACATTTTCAACTAACTTCCTATGAGTCTCAACATCTTTATTGCACCCCCGCACATCAATCTCCATTAGATCAATCTCTTTTCAAAGGAATTTCAGTGTTGAAAAGTATGCAGCTAAAGGATTCTCCCCTTATCTTAGATTATTCACATCATTCTTTAGTTTGTAAGCCCTAAAAACATTCGATTTTTGGAATAGGTCTTCATAACACTATCCTACACCTCCTTTGTGATATCCATCCACAGATAGTATTGATTGATATGAGGTTGTATGAAATTTAATAACTAGCCAAAAATTGTATAGTTTTCCTACATCCACCTTTTATAGACAGGGTCATAATCCTTAGGTTGCTTCTTGCTCCCTAAGGCCGAAACTACTCTTCAATCAGCCAAAATTAGGGTTTCACTGGACTTGACAACTTGAGAGAAAGAGAGAAAATCTAGCCTCTCCTACTTGGGACTCCAGAATCCTTCCCAACCTGGACTGATCTCAATATTGATCATGAACCTTCTATTCTAGCCCCAAGCACCAGCTCCAAACTGTCTCTATACCCTTAATCCAAGTTCTCCAATTAGTTAGGGTTTTCGGGAAACTCTCCAAGAACCTGTCTTGGGCCTTAACTAGAGACTATAATTTTCTTCAAAAACCTCCCCCAATTGGGTTGTATAAGCTGTTAATCACTTAACCAATCAATTGTCTATACACACTATGTATGGTTGTAAGAAAATAAAGAAAAAGATGGAAGAAGAAGAAGAAGAAGAAGTGTGTTGATACTCTCTTCAGTCCCCTAATCACTTATTTTAAACTAATTGTAAATTTCATATAATTATAAGAGTGCCCTCAATAGGGTGGCTACTTAATGGGCAATAAAAAGAAAGAAAATTTGGCCCAATAACCAAGGCCCACTAACTGAAACATAACATGCTAATAACAGCACAAATAAAATAAAGAAGACTAAGGCCCATCTGGCCCATCATCTCTACCGTGACTAGAATTTAGAGGGATAAAAAAGGAGATAGGTGAAGGCAAGTTCTAGAGTGGAGGCAGAAGATAACACTAAGGTTTGCAAATAAATCGAGTGCCGCTAAAGATAGTTTGACTGACATGATTTTGGAATCTAAGTCAGCACATGGTGGTAGAGGTAAGAGGCTCATGAATTAATTGATTCTGGGTTATGTTTTGACTATGACTCATTAGATGTGCAGGTTTCTGAGGTCAAATTGTATTGGTGGAGGTGTGATTATGATTGGTTATGTTCTGTTCTCTTTTTGTATATTTTTCATGAAAGAGAAAGTGAGGTTGTTAGATCTTGTGTCTTTAGAAGTCAATTCCTAGTTTTTTTTTTTTTCGTGTGTGTGGAACTGATGTGATAAAGAGAAACGAAATAGAGTGTTGCTTGTGGATTTTATGGTGATGTCTCTGTTTATTTTCTTTTTAATGATCTTTTTCTACCAAAAAATAGAAAATTTCTCTATGGAACAACTCATCCAGCAAATTTCCTACATAAATTGTGGAGACTGTAGCCAAAGCTTTTTATAAATTTCTGTGGGATCTCTATCCAGGAGTAATGCTTGATGTGTTTCTAATGTTTTGGAATTAATAGCGCTTTTAGAAAATTTTGGATCTTTGTACAAATAAACAATCTTTCAACACTTAGTCGTGCTCTCTTGTTTTACTTACTGATAATTATTCTCTCCTGCGGTAAAAAAATCAGAGTGATTCTACATGGTTTACATGTGTTGAAATGGGATGTGCTTCTCAGAGAGAGTGCCTCACACTGACCTCACAGCTACATTCCACCCTGTATTGAGAACATCTTCCCATAAATAATAAATGCAAGTACGGGAGATGTTCTTGATATGCAGCCAGGACATGGTGTAACGAGAGGAGCAGATCAGGACTCACATTTGTCATGCCTGAACTGTTTGGTCACATGCATAAAATCCCTCTACAGCAGCCGTAAGAAATGATGTGTTTGAAGTTGAAGGGGCTAGAAGGGCTAGATAGGGGCAGACCAAAAGGGACTGGCAAAACAGGATTCATGTAGCCTACTCCATATAGTAGTTGGGATAAGGCTTAGATGGTGATATAATAAAAAATTTGAGCTGAGAGTCTGAGACTTATGTTTGAATAGTTTCTTGTTAGATCCCAATTCCCAAATGATGGTTCAAACATGTAATGTGCTGCTGTCAATTTTATTTGGTAAGTGCTGCTGTTGATTCAACTTCTTCTTTCTTAAACATTTCACTGATGTAAAAGATCCTAGTAGTTCAAACCTCAAACCATGAAGCATCGTTAAGTAGTCAACTTTATTCCTATAGCTAGATATAGGTTTTCTATTATATTTCCATGCAGCATATTGTAGAGAAAAATAGCATTTAATTAATGCATATTCATGCCACCAAAAGAGACATATTTTCAAAATATTTGCAGGAAGCAAGAGCCCTCCTTGGAAGGTTGGAGTACCAAAGAGGCAACTTAGAAGGTGCACTTCGTGTTTTTGATGGAGCTGATCTTCAAGCTGCTATACAGCGGTTGCAACCTACTCTTACTGAAAAAGCAGCTTCGAGGAGGAACCGCTCCCGCACAGAGTCAATGCAGATAGTTACTCAAAATTCTGCTAACTTGGTGCTTGAAGCCATGTACTTGAAGGCTAAGTCTCTTCAGAAACTTGGAAGAATAACTGGTATTGAATGCTAATATATAGATTGCCCCCCTTCCTCCCTTTGTTCCAAAGTGTTTATGTAGTAAACCTAACTTTGATATCTTTATGGTTGTTGCAGAGGCTACTGAGGAATGTAAAAATGTCCTTGATATTGTGGAACGGGTATTTCATAATTGCATTCTTGATATGGCGACAGACAATAAGTTGCAAGAGACAGTTAGCCGGGCTGTAGAGCTCCTTCCTGAGCTGTGGAAACAAGCTGGTGGTTTTCAGGAAGCAATGTCTTCTTACAGACGTGCCCTTCTGAGTCAGTGGAACCTGGACAATGAATGTTGTGCAAGGATTCAAAAGAAGTTTGCTCTATTTTTGCTCTACAGTGGTGTAGAAGCTGGCCCACCTAATTTGGCTTCCCAGATCGATGGCTCATATGTTCCAAGAAATAATCTGGAAGAGGCAATTCTGTTGTTGATGATCCTTTTAAGAAAATTTCACCTTGGTAAGATCAAATGGGATCCTTCAGTAATGGAGTATCTTACATTTGCACTCTCTCTATGCGGGAAGACTTCCATATTGGCAAGGCAAATGGAGGAAATCTTACCTGGAGTATTTCACCGTTGTGACCGGTGGAACATTATGGCTCTTTGTTACAGTGCAGCAGGAGAAAATGCTGTTGCTTTGAACCTTTTGAGGAAGTCTTTGAACAAGCATGAAAAACCAGATGAAATCTTGGCACTTTTATTAGCTGCCAGGATATGCAGTGGAGACCCTCTTCTTGCTGCTGAGGGTGTAGGCTATGCACAGAGGGCAATTGCAACTGCTCAAGGTGTGCATGTGCATGAGCATTTGAAGGGTGTAGGTTTTCGCATGTTGGGTCTTTGTTTAGGAAAGCAAGCTAAGGTTGCTTCATCGGACCATGAGAGGTCTCATCTCCAGACTGAAGCTTTGAAATCATTAGATGCAGCAATTGCATTTGAACAGAACAACCCAGATTTAATTTTTGACTTGGGACTTCAACATGCAGAGCACCGGAATTCTCATGCAGCTTTGCGTTGCGCAAAACAGTTCATTGATGCAACAGGAGGGTCCATGTTAAAAGGATGGAGATTGCTTGCTCTGGTTTTGTCTGCCCAGCAACGATATTCAGAGGCCCAGGTGATTATTGATGCTGCTTTGGATGAGACTGCAAAGTGGGAGCAAGGGCCATTGCTCAGAATGAAAGCAAAACTAAAGATCTCCCAATCATTGCCTATGGATGCGGTGGAAACTTATAGATTCCTCCTTGCGCTGGTTCAAGCCCAAAGAAAATCTTTTGGGCCTCTTCGAAGTAGTATCCTCCACGTAATTACTTCCCACTTCTCTTAATCTATCAACTGTTTGTTTAATGCATGATATTCTTTATCCATGTTCTTTTATTTCCCAGGTAAATAAGGCAATGAGCATTTTATCCATAGAAATTTATTATTAAAAGGGGCATTTTTGTCCCATTCAAGTGTTGGCAACTTTCCCCCTATGTAGGAAAGTTATTTATCCATCTAGGAGAAGTGTATCACTTTCCTGGGTAAGTGGTATATAGGAAAATAAACTTTCCCTAGTTCCCACATAAAGCTGAAAAAAGAACATGGATTCCCATTAACCAATTTTCCCCCTCTCAAAATCCAAAAAAAGAACGCCCCCCAAGGATAAATGAATAATTTGATAATTAAATTAGGTTTTAACCTTGTTATGTAGCTAATTTTTTTTCTTATTAATAACAGTCCACATAAAATTTATGTTAGAGTTATAATTGAAGACTTGCTTAGCTATTGTTAGCTAACAAGCCCTTAATACAGACATATTGTTGTATACCTAATTTTATTGCATAGGGGTATTATTGTCCATTCACCATATTTTGCACTCTTGATATAAATAGGAGAGTGGGTTCTGCTATGCTCATGACATTCTCTCCACTCTTGTCTGTTTTCTCTCTTCTTTCTCTTATTCCTTAATTGATCTATTGCAAAAAACATGGTATCAGAGCACAAACCTGCAATAGATCAGTAAGACACTTCTGATTGGAAGAAGCAAAGGCACTTCCGAACCAATCAATCTCAAGAAATCTCGACTTTATTCCTTTATCTCTTGGTTGGGTGAACAAGAACAAAGATTTTTTGAATTGGTTGGTGTTTTTTGGACTATTGGCTGGATGACCTGGGTATTGATATCACAACAGCCCATTGTTTGATGTTGCAGAAGTGCCTCCTGGTTGGAAGTGTAAGAGAAGAAATGATATAGCCTATCAGAAACGTGTCCGAACAGAGTTTTTTTTTTGCACTCTTGGCTAGCCTCAATCAAGTGTTTGAGCCAACATGTTTTCAGATTTTGCTAGTCAAGAGTTGCCTACTATTCAGAAGGTCTATGCACTTGTTCAATCTAAGGAGAGTAGAAGGTTGGCTATGAATCCTCCAGAAGGGGAGCCAATTGCTCTTGCTACAAGGAGTGCAAGCAAAAGTTTAAGATGAATTAAAATTATAGTCACCTAGCACCAAATAAAGAGAAAAAAAAGTGAATTCTATATCTAGTTATAAAAGAACAAGGGATTGGCAAATGATAAGTGGCTTCACTATTGTTGAAATAGAAAGTACATCTATGGGAAGAAACACCTTTTAGGAAAAAAAATATTTGACTGGTGGAGTTAGATTTAGCTAGATTGCCTTGAAAGAGAACATCTAAGGGGAAAGAGAGGAAAATAGAGAGCTTGAGAGAACATGGCACAGGAAAAGGAACTAGTTGGAATTGGGATCCAAATTTGGTCAAAATCTCTCTGAAAGAGAAAAATCCCATTTAAAGTTTCAATTAACCTAATCACTTCTACCAAAACAGACATCCCTCTTCTAAAACTAAAGTTCCGTAATTGTGTTAGGTAGCAGAACTTGCCTAAACTAAGGGAATAGAATTTGTACTGTAAATAACACAATTCTTTTCTCATAATAATCAAGTTTTCAGTTAATGATTGAAAATGGAAAATAATTAAAGTTCCATGAAGCACTAGGCAATGACGTAGAAGTGCACCTCATGGTTAGATATTAGGATTGGCAATTTTCCTCATCCCTACTGGGTACCCTGCCTCCCCAACCTGATTGGGTCTGGTATAGATTTGCTCTGATGGGGACAGGGATGGAGATGGGGAGTGAAGTCCTCGCCTTTTCCCAACCCCAATTGTAATATTTAAATATTTTTAAAATATTATTTATATTTTAAAATTTGAAAATGTATACATATATTAAATATTATAAAGTATTTTTGAATATATGTTCTTAAACAGATTTGTATTCATTTCAACTCAAATAGATATTAGTTAAGTATTAAACTAATTTGGATTAATGAATTTTTTAGGTAAATCTTTTTCCAAAGCAAAACTTTTAATTTAAAAATAAAAAAAATTGGGGATTTGAGTGCTTGATGGGGAACCTATCTCTATCGAGGATTGGGGAGGAGGGTTCATTTTTCTCCACGACAGGGATAGGGGTGGGGACGGGGAATTATTTAGAAATCAGGGTCGGGGATGGGTAGTATGGTCCCTGTCCCAAAGAGAACCCATTAACCTATGTACAGGAGGAGATGTACAAGCAATATACCACTAGAACCAAAACCAAAAATAGACCCTCCTAGAATTTACAGAGGCATTGAGGAGTCCCTATGCAAGAAAATCTTCCCACCCCAGATAAGCCAAATTGTTGACTATACCGTTCAGCTCTCTAGTATTCCATCTAAAATGACAAATCAAAAAGGACAAGATTTCTTTAATCTCATTTAATATGTAGTTAAATCTTCAAGTGCCTTCCTTTAAGTTTTTCATCCAGCAGATCACATTTTTGGAATTCCCTTCCACCACCATCTCTGTAAGGTTGAGCACCACTGCAGACCTCAAACCTGCCAACAAAGCACAGATTTCTACTTCTGCAGCATCTGTATCACCAATTGTCTCACTGAAAGCCCAACTCAGATCACCATTGGAATTGGTCAGTTGATCCTCAATCCCAGCCTGACTCCTGTGACTCATCAAGCTTTTGCAGCTACCATCAAACTGAAGGATAAAATCAACCTGTGGTCTAGGAAGAAGGCTGGGTCCAATAAAGGGAGTCAATCAGGATATGTTCAAGACCTACCGTAGATCTCTCCAAATCCCCAAAAGAGATGCCTCTAAACAGCTTGTTGGCACTGATCCACAAGTTGATTAACAGAAGAATTCTCTTTTTCAGGTCTTTAACAGAACTTTTCCCTTAAGAGGCCCTTTTACTCTGCTCCTCCTAGATACATCACATTACTGCATGCACTACCACCTTCCAATACAAAATACCTCTGCTACTCATTCTACAGCCCAGCCATTGCTGAAGAAGATCCACCACTGCATTCAGGGGAACCGAATAGTAGCAACTAATATGGAAAGGATTAAGAAAGAACTGCAAAAGGCTGTGAGCCACCTAACAATTAATAAAAGGATGACAACAGGACTCCCCATCCTTCATACACATTAAGCAAATATGAGGAGCAATGTACCAACGCCCCTTTCTCTTCCTCAAAATTCTTTCAAAGGTGTTGATTGCTCCACAGGAAGCCTCTCACACAAAGAAACAAATAGGAGGAATGATAGAGAGCCAAACCATTTTAGAAGCAAAAGAAAGGGGTTGCTAAACCAGCCACCTAAAGGTGAAAAAAAGATTTAACTGAAATTTGGTCATTGGAAGCAGGCCACCAAATTCTCTTGTCAAGGGATTGAGGAGCAAGAAAAAGTGAGAGGAAAGAAGGGGGGAAATGGACTGGGATTCTGAATCCATTAAGGATCTATGGAAGTTGGAGTTGAAAGGAGCCCTTGATCCCCTCTGGAAGTGACCAAGAAGATAAAGGCCTCCTTATCCAAGGCAAGCCTGAAGAGATTGGGGTAAGAGAAGCAAAGGGGCTGTTGTCCAAGCTAGAGGTCAGTCCAGAATTTAATACGATTGTCATTATCTAATTTCATCTCAAGAAAGGAGCAAAAAAATTTTGCTACGTCCTGGAAGTGTGTACTTCTGCCTTTTCACGGTAGAAGACTCAGCCACGCCTCTTGTTTTGTTGAAAATTTTTGAATGCTAAATGATGTGGCTTGAACATCCACCGTGAAAAAGTGAAAGTATGTACTTCCAGGATGGATCGAAATAGACTAAAAGAGGAAGCTCTGTAAAGAGGCAGGTTTATCCCATCCATCCCTATTCCTTCCAAATTTATTCTGAATAATAGAAGCCATGAAGCTATCTTGTGCCAGAGGAAATCTCCACAACCATTTCCCCAAGAAAGCAATGTTCCTCTCCAGAATATGTCCCAACCCCAAACGAGCCTCCAACTTAGGCATACAAATCTCTTTGCAAGATGGTCTCTCCTTTCTCATCCCCCATCCCGAAGAAAGTCCCTTTGAATATTCTCAAGTTGTTTCCTTACTCTAGATGGGGCTTTAAAGACTGATAAGAATGAAGCCCATGTATACTTTGGATGACAGAAGTCAATGCTTGTCCATCTCCAGTAGAGATCCCCACAACCATTTCTCTGATAAGGAAGGGATCCCCATCTCTCTAATCTATTTAGGATTGCACAATGTCTTCCATGTGATGAGATAATCCTTTTGGTATTCCCTGGTTCCCATAAGTTCCTCATGATTTTCTCGTCTCTTTATGAATGAAATTGAAAACATAAAAACTGAGAACTGAAAAAATATGTTGGAAAGTTCAAGAAAGTGGATTTGATGAGAGTAATTCATCCTCCTAAAATATGTAAACTTTTGGCTAGGAGATTTTCCTTAAATGCATGTGTAGAAATTATATGCATTCATATGCTGAAGTGGTAACTAATTTCTTGAATGGTAAATGTTGTTTCTAAATTTGTTTGTGGTTTTACTTTTATATTAGGTTGAGGATGACAAGATCAGTGAATTGGAAGTTTGGCAAGGTCTTGCTAATCTCTACTCCAGCCTTTCACATTGGCATGATGCTGAGATATGCTTGGAGAAGGCTAGAGCGCTGATGCAGTACTGTCCTGCTACACTGCATGCTGAAGGCAAGTCTTCAAACTCTCGTCCACAAAAGAAGTCGATTTCTGAAAATTTTCTAATTGGAAATAAAGATACTATTTATGGTCTCTCAATGTTCAGAAAACCACAAAATAATGCTAACTGTTTGCTTTCTTTTCTTTTACGAAGAAAGTTGTTTATTTTGATAGAAAAAATTACCCTGTGATAGCTGACCTGTACTGTTGTGGATCAGAAACAGGAAAACGGGGGGATAAATGAGATGTCCACTTTTAAAGCTAGAAATAAAATTATATGATTCATTTTTACCAATGATATATGTACAGAATGCAAAAGATGATAATCTATTATTAAACACAATATTATTACTTATTGACCCTTTAACACATAAGGACAAAACCTGCTGGAGATTTCTATGCAAGGATCATTTATGCATTTTATGTGGGAAAAAAGTGAACCGTCCTTTTCTAGGATATGTGTCCTATATCTTTCTGGATGGACCAGACATGATCTATTTCGTAGATGAGACCTAGCCAGAAAGTTGTACCATTTGGACATTTCAAATGATATTGCTTGTGTACCTACTTTCCTAAAATATGTTGGGAAGAGAATTTATTGTTCACCAAATAACAATAAGATTTATATCAAAACATGGCAAGCCATCATACACAAATTGATAAGAAAATCATAAACCAAATGACAAAAGTATTTTAAATCTACCATGTTGTGTATTAATGAAAATATAGTTTTTGGAATGCAATAAGTATCTAATAGAGCAATTGCATGTCAAAAAACTATTAGCAACTAAACAATGCTATATATTTTTGGTAGTAAAATATTTGAGAGAGAAAGAGGATGTCAAAGGCAAATACAGAATGGAAACCCTAAGAGGTGGAACAATTGAAGAAATATCAAGGCTTAGTAGCACTATTATATAAGACATCACCATAAATATGACAAACTGGCTGAAAACTATGGGTAATCTTTGACTACTCATTGGAAGATATCACTAGAGAATGCAAATGGATAGATGAAACATCAATAGCTAGATCTATCTGCAATTTAAGGTGGATTCCTCCTGAAGTTCATGTGGAAAAACTAAATATTATAGCTGCAGTATGGGTAATCCGGGCCCCTTGGGAATTGGAGGTATCTATAGAGATGGAAGAGGAATTATCTCAGCATTATTCTCCTGTCCATTGAGCCAAGAGAACTCCATAAAGGCCGAACTAATTTCTGTACTTAAAGGATTGAGATTGGCAAAGTTCCTTGGTCTAGGAGTCTAGTTGTGGAATGTGAGAGATGCCATGTAGCAATACCACAACTTCTTGAGAGAAATAAAAGCATTAGATAGGGACCTGGCGACCTGCAATTCTTATAGTTGGGTGCCAAGATAGACAAATGCTATGGAAGATGATCTAGCCAAACAAGGCATTAATAGACAACAATTGTATTGGGGTGAAGTAGGTGACTTAAATGTAAGCTAGCTATTGTAAGAACTAACGAAAAAGAGGAGGAAATGGAACTCTTGTGGATCATTGCTCTTTGGATTTGCCAACTTGGTTGTAGGCAAGCGATTCTATATTCATCTTTTCTCAAATCAATAAATTTTTGGTTAATTATCAAACAAAATATGTATATGAACAATATAAGCTTTACACCCATGCCCAAACATGTACAAATGCACAATTATGCATGCTATTTATATTTAAGTATCTTTTTTCTAACTATACATACGCATGAATTTGTAAAATATCTATATAGACATCTATTAATGACATTTGTGCATATTTTTAGTCTATTCTACTTCTAAATTAGACTATAAAGACCAACAAAAGATAGATGTGCAAAATACATTCTAAAAAACCTTACAAACTCAACCAACCCACCCTGGCTCATCCAAGCCCACCTGAGCTTATCCCAATCCGCCCAAATTGCACCCTTGAAATTGATGCATATACACACATGCAAGCACAATACCATAAAACAACACATGTACTAATTAGATGCACCCTGAATAAAAGAATTACAATTAGGTTTTATCCTGATATATTTTTTTTTTCTGGCATTCAGGCTAAGGGCTTCCTCAAGGGTGTCTTGTTGTTGTCTATGTGATGCCTTGACAACTATGATCTGTTGTTATATGATGCACTTGTATCCAGTACAAGAAAAACAGAGAACCTTTTATCAGTGGAATTTCCCACAAAAGGAAAAAAAAACAATATCTCAATATGTAATCCTACTTTAAATGTGATATAGACCTTGAAAACAATATGGTAGATCTGGATGGTTGAAAACTTCTTGATTAAGCTTGGTTTTTTTGGATCATGTGCAATGTGATGCAACCTCTTTAGCCTGTAAACTTTTTATTGAAGGTATCTGAAATTCTAGGACCCAATTTTGTCAAGATGCCCCAATTCTTATCATGCGATTAAAAAATTTATGTTCTTATTTTCCTAAAATTTTATTAGGTATTATGTATGATGGACGTGGACAGATGCTAGAAGCGTTGGCTGCTTACAGTAACGGTATTTCCCTGGACCCAAGTTATGTGCCTTCTAGGGTCCTGATCGGTGCATTGCTACGGAAAATGGGCCCAAACTCATTACCTGTAGCAAAAAGCTTCCTCTCAGATGCACTAAGGCTTGAACCTACCAATCGTGCAGCTTGGTATTATTTAGGAATGATTCACAAAGATGATGGGCGAATATCTGATGCCTGTGACTGCTTCCAAGCAGCATCCATGCTTGAAGAAGCAGATCCAATTGAAAGTTTCAGTTCAATTTTGTGAGTGGCTATTTCTTCTCTTTAACTCTGTAGCATTTATTGGTACTGCAGGAAGCTTCAGACTTAAGTATCATAGCTGCATTGAGAGAAAGTTGGCAAAGTGCAATGCTTATTGGGGTTGGGTTTACATTTATTTTCTCATTATGGGTTTCAATCTTTGCTGCAATTAGTTTCCTGCATCATTCTTTCCCCGGGTTAACTAAAAGAAAGAGGGGGGAAGAAAAAAGCTAGAGTATCCAAATGATTAAGTTTGTGCTTGGAAGTGTATGTATTATACAGATTTGTGTTATAGCAGTAACCACCCTTTATTGCTCCTATGTTGTAAAATTATCATGGGGCTCACTTTCTGAGATATAGAAGTCCACTTTATATTCATTTTTTTTTTGTAATTATTGCTTGTAATAACTTTTTAATATAGCAGAGGCTTCTAGCTCTGGGAATTGAGCCAAGTCAATTTTATACTGGCCAACTTGGAACCTAAATTTTTGAGAAGCTTATGGCCAGACCAACCAGCTTGATCAGAAAGCAGTTTCACAAGTCAAGGTTCATTTTCATTCTTGAGAATTTGTACATTCAGTGTGTATGGTACTAGAAAACCCATCACCTCCTACATATTGATCTAAATAACTCCTTAATACATTTTATGATGCAGATTACTACCAAGGTTCAAAATATTGGTATTTCATATTGTATCAGTAAACCTGCAAATGGATAAATATGGCAACACATTTTGAATATGCATGGATGTATTGAAAAGATATGGATATGCTTGGATACACTGTTAAGACTGCTAAATCTCAGAAATACACTCATCATCATAATAACTCTAAATCTTAGGTTGATATAACCGTGAATAAAGTATAAACACAGTTTATATGAGGAAATACATTACATTCAATAATACTGAGAGTCTATGGCATGTAGATATCATACAATAACTTTACTAATAAAACAACTTTTTTGGTATCATAGTTACACCTGACTAAAAATGTATTAGCTACATGAAAATATACAAAATCTATAAATGTAAGAGTCCAAGATACAAATCAAAAGGCAACTATTGCATTTTAATTACTTAATCAAAATTTATTTATTTCATTTTATTTCTAATTTTGAAAAAAAACAATAAAAAAAATAATTTAATGGGTTTAACTTCTTAAAAATACTAATGGGTTCAACAAATAATCAATTTTATACAAACTATTGTAAAATTAATTTTAAAAATTGCTTGTTTGCTTCAATCTTGAGTGATATTGCTTCCCCCTTCCCATGACCTCCCCAAGATCAAGATTCCTTTCAAAACCTAATCTCATAGGGGTGGGACCTACAATCCTTGATATGGATTCTTGGGGATCTGATCCATTTGGAGGGCCTCAAACCAGTTGCAGGTGGAGAATCATGTGGGATGACCATTAAAAAGCAAGTAATTGAATGATTTTGGAATCATTCCCCTGCCATTAGGGGTGTAAACTGACCAAATTTAAATCGAATAAGGCAATATTTAAATTCGAATTTGATTAGAAAATTCAATATCCGAATTCAATTCGATATCCGATAGATATTGGAAATTAATATTTGAATTTGAATTTGACCAATTAATTATTTTAGGTAATTAATAAATATATAAAATAAATATTTATTTATATAACTTAATTATCGTATATATATATATAAATTATATAAATCATTTAAATATTTTATATATTATATGTAATAATTAAATAATCGATTGAATTAGGATATTTATCAAACCAAATAAGGTCATATCGGAATTCAAATCCGATTAATTCTTCAGTATGAATAGGATATCCGAATTCGACTGATTAGATATTCGAATTATTCAAATTTGATTTGATTATGTTGAATATCGAATTCAAAATCGAATTTTTGAATACCGTGGACACCCCTACCTACCATGCCTTGTCACTCAATCATTGGCTATCATGATTACTACCCATTATGAATAAATCATTGTTTTGTTTTATTCTTTGATATAACGGTGATAGAGACCTTATATATCTACAATTTTAATCTAATGGAGAACATGACTATTCTATATCAAAAACTGTCTTCGTAGTGTTCTTCTTAGGAAGGACCTAGCCCCCTTTGAGCGGTCTTCACCATTGATTGGGGGAATCCTAGCAAAGAGGTACACAATTTCTTGGTATTAGAGCATGGCGGTTCAGCGATGGAAAGGATGTCTAGCCTTGAAGAACGAATGAGCAACCTAGAGAGGAAGCACGATAAGGTTCACGAGTAGCTAGCAACAATCTTATATCAACTGAGCAACCTAGGGGAGTCTCCTCATGCCTTAGAGGAAGGAAGCAGGAGGAGCTTGACTGCTAGTAGTGGACAAGGATCGAAATCTGCCGACGATCCCTCAGCCATAAAGCATGTTTTTGTAGGATTTTTTAAGGCGGTGAGCCTAGACCTTCCATGCTTTGGTGGAGATAACTTCGACGGATTGGATTGCATGAGTTACCAGAGGACCAGTGGGCCTTAGTCGCTGGTCTTGCCTTTGACGGAAAGGACATAGATTGGTATTGTTGGTTCTGGGACCACCAGCCTTAGGCCACCTGGCAATAGTTAGTCTCGGCTATGGATGCTCGATTAAATGCGATACAAGGACTAAACCATGTAGGGAGGCTCTCCAAACTAATGCAGATGGGCTCTATGCAGGAATTTATAGAGGACCTCTAGTGTCTAGTTAGTCGAGTGAAAGGTATATCTGAAGATTATTTGGATTGGGTATTTTGTCATAGGTCTGAAACTGGAAGTGAGGGTCAATGTAGAGAAATTTGAGCCAATGACTTTGGTTTGATCCCTTCACTTGGCCTAGTTAGAAGAAGAAGAAAACATCGTGAAGAAGAGGGCCATGCATCTGGAGCCCTTATGCCCCCGACCTCTAAGGACTAGCAACCTGAACATCACCAAGAACACCTCTGAGGCTCGATGTTTAACTCTAGCTATAGCAAGGGATAGACGCAAAAAATGTTTGTGCTATTATTGTGATGAGAAGTATTCTCCTCAACATCGCTACAAAAGCCCGAGGCTCTTTTGGATGGATGCATTTGTGGAGGATGAAGAGGATCCTGTTATAGAGGAAGGCCGAAAGGATCAAAAGTCGAAAGAAGAGCAACAACTAGAGATTTCCCTTCCCACCATTATTGGTTCAGATTCTCCTCAAATCATGCGAATGAGAGCCATTCTACAACAACAACCCCTGGTTATGTTGATAGATAGTAGATCCACCCATAATTTTTTGGATCCACAGTTCACTGAGAGAGCCCGTATATATCCTACTACTAAGGTATAGTTCGAGGTGATGGTGGCCAACGGAGAATGGCTTCAAGGCTATGAAAAGTGTAACAATCTGCAAATCCAAGTTCAAGGCACCACTCTTATTATTGATTTTTACCTTTTACCATTGCAAGGATATGATGTTGCCCTAGGGGAACAATGGTGCACTCTTGGCCTTGTAACATGGGACTTCACTAACATGGCATTGTAGTTCAAAGATCAGGAAGGTCCATATCTGTTAAAAGCTATCGGGTCTAAAGAATGGAAGGTGTTGAAGCTGAATCAAATAACTAAGATGATGAACAAGGCCAAGCAGATTAATGTACTGTATATGTGCTCCCTCAACGAGACAACCCAACCACCCTCTATAAACCCAGATATTCAAGCTGTTCTTACTAAGTATTACTCTGTATTCCAAGCCCCCACCTATCTCTCTCCATACCAAGCTTGTGACCATTCCATTCCCCCGATAACGAAAAGTAAACCAGTCAACCTCTGACTCTATAGATATCCTTACTTCCAAAAAAGTGAAATTGAATGTATAGTCAAGGTAATGTTATAGCAAGGACTGACTGAACCCAACTCTAGTCCCTTTTCCTCACTTGTCCTGTTAGTTAAGAAGAAAGATGGGGGCTAGAGACTTTGCATTGATTATAGGGCATTAAATCAAGCTACCATAATGAACAAATACCCTATACTAGTACTAGATGAACTCCTGGATGAGCTAAGGGGATCAAGATGGACACTATGAATTTGTAGTGATGCCCTTCAGGCTTAAAAATGCTCCATCAACCTTCCAACCATTAATGAATGAGCTATTTTCAGCCTACCTTTCGAGGTTCATCCTTGTCTTCTTTGATAACATCCTCATTTATAGCTGAACCTTGGAGGAGCACAAATAACACCTAAGGGTGGCCTTTCAAATCCTTCAACAAAATCAGCTATTTGCTAAGCTCAATAAGTGTTCTTTCACTGTCTTGGAAATTAGTTACTTACGTCATATTGTAACAGTTGAAGGGATAAGGGTTGATCCTTTAAAAATCGAAGGGGTGTTGTAGTGGCCTAGACTGAAAACCTTGAAAGGGTTGTGGGGATTCCTAGGGTTGACCGGGTATTACAGAAAATTCATTAAGAACTACGTAAGAATAGCAGAACCCCTCACGACTTTGTTGAAAAAGGAGACTTGGGCCTAGAACCCAGAAGCCAACTGTGCTTTTACCCAACTGAAGCAAGCCATGACTAAAACTCCAGTCTTGGCCCTACCCAATTTTGACCAACCCTTCTTAATAGAGTGTAATGCTAGTGATTCTAGGGTGGGAGCACTCCTGACCTAAGATAAACAATCTGTTGCCTTCTTTAGTAAAGCCCTCAAGGGAAGAGACTTAACCCTCTCAACCTATGAGAAGAAACTTTTAGCCATAATCATGGAGGTTTAGAGGTGGAGGCCCTATCTTCTGGGCTAGAAGTTTAGAATCTCAACTAATCACTAGAGTTTGCGGTTCATATCACAACAAAAAGATCTCCACCCTAGTTTAGTAGAAGCTGGTTGCTAAATTGATGAGGTACAACTATGAGATAGCCTATCGAAGGGGTAAGACAACAAAGCTACGAAAGCTCTATTTAGAAAAGCTGCGGATGACCTGAGAAGAGAAGTTACCATTGATCCATAGTTGTGGCAGATAGTGCAAGATCTAACCCAAGATCCATCTTAACCTACCAAATACCACTACAAGGACTAATTTGGAAAGGAAGCATGTTGATTCTAGGAGGTAATTTAACTCTAAGAAGGTAGATTTTTTATGAACTACACTTGCCATCCACCAACAATAGGACATTTTGGGTACCATAATACTATCAAGTGCATACAATCCATTTGTTGTTGGAAGGGGTATCAGAGGGATGTGAAGAGATGGATTCATGAATGTGACAATTGCTAGAGGAACAAGAGTGAGAATGTTCCCTTGTCGAGTCTTTTCTAGCTTCTACCATACCAAAAAGGAATGAGATTTCCATTTCAATGGATTTTATCGAGGAACTGCCAACCTCTAACAAGAAATCGGCCATTCTAGTCATGGTGGACCAACTGTCTAAGTATGTACACTTTTTGGCTATAAGTAACCCCTACACTACTCTTGACATTGCCAAAATCTTTATGGACCACATTTTTAAGTTGCATTTCAACCAGCATTGTTAGCGACCGGGACCCAGTATTCACTAGCTTATTCTGGTTTGAGCTCTTCAAGTTGCAAGGCACATCACTAGACATGAGCTCTTCATATCACCCTCATTCTGATGGGTAGACTAAATTTTTAAACCGAACATTGGAAACTGATCTCCGATGCTTTGCAAGCTCCCAACCCCAGACTTGGACAAAGTGGCTACCTCTAGTCGAGTCGTAGTACAACACTAGCTACCACTCATCCATTCAAATGACCCCCTTCCAAGTTGTGTATGGTTATCCACCCCCAACTCTACTGAACTACATCCTAGGAAAAGCAAGAGTTGAAGCAGTAGAAGCTGAACTAAAGGACAGAGATCAAGCTTTTGCAAAGCTAAAGCAACACCTGTAAGCTGTTCAATAGAGGATGAAGAGACAAGCAGATTTACAATGAATAGAGAGAAACCTTGAAGTTGGAGACCATGTATATCTGATTTTACAACCTTACAGGCAGAGCACTATATTTGCAAGAAGGAATCAAAGTTGTTTGCCCAATACTTTGGACCCTATAACGTGCTTGAAAAGATTAGACTAGTGGCTTATTGGCTGGACCTACCCACTGATAGCAAGGTCCATCCAGTATTCCATGTCTCATGGCTTAAAACAAAGTTGGGCCCCACTCATGATATCAATCCTACCTTCCCTCCACATCTCTCCGATTAAGAGGGGGAGTCGTTCTGAAACATAAGTCTTTATAAGGTGGGAAGGTACTATTGAAACTGATGCCACCTGGGAAAGATGGACCAACTTGATGAAGAAAAATATCCGGGATTATGCCTTGAGGACAAGGCTAATGCTAAGGGGGGAGGAATGATATGGATTCCCAGGGATCCGATCCAATCCATTTGAAGGTCCTCAAACTAGCTGTGGGTGGAGAATCATGTGAAGATGGCCGTTAAAAAAGCAAGTAATTGAATGATTTTGGAATCATTTCCTTGCCATGCCTTGTCACTTAATCAATGGCCAATTGGCTATCATGATTACTAGCCATTATGAATAAAACATTGTTTTTTCTTATTCTTTGATGTAACGATCGACAGAGATCTTATATATCTGCGATTTCCACCTAATGGAGAACATGGCTATTCTATTCCATATCAAAAACTCTCTCCGTAGTGTTTTTTCAGGAATGTTGTAACTCCCCTTGAGCAGTCTTCACTATTGCTCGGGGGAATCCCAACCTCTCTTAGACAAAGAGAAGAGATACATAACAATCCTCTTCACAAATGTGGAGATAAACAATCCATCCACCTTCTTCCTTTTTCTCTTGTAGGGATATGTGTTTATGGTAGACCAATCCTACAAGAGATCAAGGGGTTTCTAGTTGGTCCCTTCAACCTCAAGTGAAACATGGTTCTAACTTCATTCTCTAGGCTCGAAACATCTTATCATATGCTTTGAGGATGAAACTGAGTATCTTAGAGTTTAGCAACATGAAGCTTTCACAATCAAGAAGTTCCTGTTTGGGGTTTCTCAAATGGATGGTCGGACTCCATGTTTCAGGTTTGGATTAACTTTTTAGGGTTGCCTGTGAATATCTCTACAATGAGATTTATTTGCAATCAATAGCATAAACCGCTAATAGGATTTTGAAAATAGATACTTTAACTTCTAGACTGGTGATGACCATGGCTGTTTGAGTTTGTGTCAAACTCCATCTCCTAAGAGTGAAATCATGTGATGATGAGTGTCTGCCATATTTGTGCTTAATTGATGAATTCCGCTATCATAGTTATTCCATGATACTGCATGAGATTAAAAAGCTGTTATGATGTGTTTGTTACATATGCAATATTGATTGCATGGCTTGAAATTTATTTCACATGATAAATTTATGATGAAATGCTTGCCAATCATCTTGAACATGTGAATTAAATGGTGTTTTGACTAAATTTTGGTTGAGAAAGTACTTATTCTAATATGGTGGATTAATATGTCCTAGTGCAAAGACTAGATTCATTTAATCATTAATTCCAAGGACTAAACATGTTTCATCACAAGTCTTGAGATTAGTTTCCTCAGAAAAAGGTTAATCTATAGTGCTTCTTGCAGGGTGTTCTAAGCGGAATGGGTGGTTAGTATAACTGTTTAGCTTCCCCTGAATCACATGGAAGATTCATTTGAGTATTTTCCCTTAAAATATTCACATTAGGGGACCTTTTGAATCAATTATGGGGATAGTAATCCAAAACTCCCCCTGAAGCATATATAGGGAGCAACTTTGTTTATTTCCCCTTGAAACATAATTGTGAAGGATTGTTGCAAATATCATGATAGGAGGTAAATTCTTCCTTTCTATTTGGGAAGTACATTCATCTCATTTGCATTTCTCTTAGCTTGTTTCTTGCAACAATTATTTTTTAATCAATACCAAATTTCTCCCCCTTTTGTCATCAACGGAAAGGAGCAAAATATATAACCAATTAAGAGCTTATGATGAGAGATAATTAAATATCACAATATATCAGTTAGGAAATAAATTTATGGATCTAACAAACAATTCCAATTTCCATTTGAGCATTTGGGCCAAGATTTGTTGCTTGGCTGAACCAAGCATTTTTCATCGTATTTATTTTCATAAATTTTAATTACTAAAACAAATTTTCTATTTTTAATATTTTTATTTATGTGAATTACAAAAATTAAAATTTGTTATTTTACATAAATTATATCGTTGAAGGATCAAAGGATGTGATCAATCATTAATAGACCCATCTAAAAGTTCTTTCATACCACACAAATCAATTAAAACAAATTATTTTCTGACTTTTGAAAAGCAAGAAAATGTGAAATCATCAAACATAAACCATTTTGCCAATATGTGGTCCATGTGAGCAAGTGTTTGTTTGTGTTGTATATGGACAGTACCAAGTGGAATGAACGCCACCAACCTCATTCCATACATGCCACAACACTTAGTATTAGTGAGAAATAAACAAAGATTCTTAATTATATCATTTTCATCATGGACCAATAAAAAGTTCAGCAAAAGAAACATAAATTCAATTAAAAGTTCAAAAATATAATAAAAGCAAACTGGAGATGTTTTGAATGTTGACAAAAGACTAAAAATATAATAATAATAATAATAATAATAATAATAATAATAATAATAATAACACAAGAAAGCTAAGAACTTAAAAAGAAAATCAATGAGGCTAAATCCAAAGTATATGATGAACAATATCTAAACTAGGTAACAGAAGAGAAAATATAATTTATAAACTAGTAAAGATGAGAGAGAGAGAGGTAATAATATTTAAATCATATAAAATACTTAAAAGAAGAAATCAAAGAATCTTGAAAAGAGATAGAAATAAAAAATGAAAAGAAAAAACTATATTAAAAATTATTATAAAAACACATAGGAGTCGGGAGTGCTAATGGAGGAGGGATTAATTACTCTAATATTATATTATTAAAAATGACATGTACATCCTCGTAAGTCAGAGTAAGTGAAATGAAGAAAGTTTTAATTGAATGGATCACAAAAGCAGTTTAAGAATGCTGGAAAATGTAAGCCTATTATGGCTAATTTTGATATATTAAATATGATAATGAAAACTAAGCAGATTTTGATATATATATATATATATATATATGCATGATGAATGAATTGAAAAAGAGCACAATGCTGTTTATGTTAAGAACAAAGGCATTATACAAAGTTGTAATATTTATTGTTAGATACATTGAACTTTTGAGAGGGAATATTTGAGCCATGTTTTGGGCATGAAATAAGAATATCAAAACACCAATTTAATTTTATTTCAAAAAGATCAACCGTAGAAGGTATCTTTTTATTAATTAAAACAATTGACGTAAACCATAAAAGGTATCTTTTTAAGGAAAATAAGTTGGATTGGATCAAATCCGAAAATCTTACTTACTGATAGGAATTGAATTCAAATTGAGTCCTATCAGACCCGATCGAATCTTTGGATCTAACATGAACAATGTCGAATCCAACCCGATCTGTTTGCATCCCTACATACTCTTTCTCATTATCATAATATGCATTTTAATTAAGTAAATTTCCTCTTTTTATTGCATGTTTGTCAATAAACGCTAAAATTGATTACTGAAATTTATATATTAATAAGTATTAAGGTGGGTTATATTGATTTTCTGAAAATTAAAGTATATATACATACACACTTTAGTTCTTCTATCGTTTTTCAATAGTTACCAATTGGGTCTCGATGTCTCACACTTTATATAAAAGCATTACATTATGGTTTTCTTTTTTATGTCTAAATAACTTATGATGATCATATAAGTTTTTGTCATTAATATATTTTTTTAATATTTATTTGATTTTCCTATTGTATTCATATGTATCTTGATCTTTCATCCATATCCATATGTATCTAAAGCATAAGGTAATATATTTCTTAAAATTTTCTTTTTGGTACACCTTGTATTTCCAATACTTTGAATCTTATTTCGAACAAAAGCCTTTTGCTCCATCAAATGTTCTTGCTTCTGCCCAAGCCTATGGTAAGGTAGTCCTTCAATCCCCAGATCAGCCCTCTTAGGCCCCTCTTTCTCACATTTAGGCCCATGCAGAGGATCCCATAAGATGTGGCCATCAACCCTTACAAAGCTGCTGACAGGCATGGTACTTAGAGATCATAATGGAAAGTATATCTATGTACAAGTAATCCCTGTTTAGATTTGCTCCCACATTGAATCTGAAGCTCAACCACAACATTCTTTTTGCTCTAGAGTTGGGTTTGAGTAAGGTCCATTTCAAAGGCGACGCACTTTAATTATGTGGTTCAGCTCTTGTTGGTCCTTGATACAGAAGCAGTGTGATGTATTAACAGAGCGATGTCTGAGTGCTTGGGTCTCTTATGTGGCTTTGGTTACTACTTGGTTTCTTTTTTCCTGAAAACAGTGTAAATGTGCCGCCCACAAGGTGGCAAGATTTGCTCTTAGTTTCTCTAAGGTCACTAATTGGTCTGTCACTCCCTCCTTTCTACATTCTGTTATGTACCCTGAGTAGTTTGTTGAATGAAATGAAATTAGCCATTGGGCTTAAAAAAAATGGATGATTTAACTAAATACATTCAACAAAAAGTCATGGTTCTTGTAGTTTGTTAATGACATAATTAATATTATTTGATAAAATTATAGAAGGATTAAATGCAAATCAGGCTTATGCACAGGTATTGAAATAAGTAGGGCTGAAAAAGAAAATTAAGGCACACTTAAGATTGGTGACCAAAAGATACCTCCATGTGATTTCTTGCATTACCTACGCTCGACAATCCTTAACGAGGAGAAAATTAAGGAGGCTTTTGCACAAAATTAGAGTGGAGAAAATAGAAGGGGTGCATCCGAAGTCTTATTTGCTAGGGCAATGCCACTTAGGCTAAAAATAATTTATGAAATGACCATATGACCAATTATGTTCTATATAAGAATGTGATGGACAACTCAAAACATATGAAAAAAATGAGTGCAAAAATGTTGATGTTGAAATGGATGAATCGAAAAACTAGTTACATGATAAAATGAAGAAAAATAGATTAAGATGGTTTAGTCACATGCGGACAAGATCATTTATAGCACCGATAAGAATAAGAAGAATCAATCTGTTGTAAGTTGAAGGAATTAGAAGGCCTAGGGGCAAATGTAAATGGGCATGAATTGAATCAGTAAGAAATGATTTAGGGGATCATAATTTAAGAATGGATATTACATTGAACATAATTTTATAATGGAACAAGAGTCATGTGGCTGACCCCATATAGTTGGGACAGGGTTGAGTTGAATCATTAAGAAATGGTAAATCAGTCATCCACTAATAGAAGGAGAAGCATAAGGGAGAAGATGAAAAGGTAAATTAATGTGCTGAGGGTTATTTAAGAAAAGAATTTTATGGTAATATTGAATGATAAGATAAGATAATTGCATATGTTAAAACAAAAAGAAAAGAATGAAGGAAATTTATGAAAGTTTGGTGGAGCATCAAGTATACATTTAAGGTATCTATTCACTTAAATGGGACATGCTTTGATACTATTGGGGAACGTGGTGGGCACAATGGACAATGAAGGCTGATGATGTGCATTAGTGAACATCTAGTGTAGGGGTTATGTTCATATAAGAAAAAGCCTACCCCAGTTACTCCCCAGTGTTAGTGAGACATACAATGAAGCTAATATTGTTTGATTAATTTTCCGGTGCTTAAGTCCTCGTAAAATAAAACAAACCATTACTTTTAATGGCACCAACAATTGAGACGAGTATGTGTACTTGTCAATCCAAGGTATTGAATTAAGGTTCTATTTTTTTTTTTTACACAAATAAGAATTTCAATTGCTTAACCTTTTGATCCTAGTTGAATTGTTAATATATGCAACAGCTTCCGTAAAAGGTTGATCTGTTTAGATGGTCAGAATTAGAGAATCAAACTGATTTTCTTGTTCATGAGGTCTCCTACACGAGATCCATTGACAGCATACTTTTTTGGTAGAAATTGAAATCACACATCAGGTTTATACCATAATATCATTTTATAACATTGGTGATTTGTTAGGGTCAAGTAGTTTGTTTTCTGCCCTAGCTGCTGAGCTTCTCCTAAATTTCTTAATTTCCCTTCTTAAATCAATGACCCAACTCTAATCTTCACTTGTAATCCATAGTTGCTTATAACTTGTAAGAGACGTCTTCGAGGAATTTACAGGGGTCAAGTCCAGATTCCAGAGCCTTGCTCATGTGTCTACAATTTAATTCATATTTTGTTTAGAAAGCTTATGTTGATACCTTCAGATTTCTTTTGTTTATTAACTATAAGATGTTCAAGCGTGCTATCTCATTTTATGTTGAGATAGATCCTAGAGAATTCAAACTACTACTTCTCAGACCCCATTGGCTTTTCAGGAAGTTAATTCTGGTAAATGCATTTACCCCGATAAGTGTTTATTAACTATAAGTGTATTTATTCATGTTCTTTTATTTCTTACGTAAATAAGAAAATAATCATTTTAGTCATAAAAAATTATTATTAAAAAAGATAATTTTGTCCCATCCAAGTGTTCACAACTTCCCCCATGTGGGAATGTTACCCACATGAATCTGAAAAAAGAACATAGGTGTATCAATTGGGAACCAAAATCCCACTTTTCCCCTGTCAACATCCAAAAAAAAAAAAAAAGAGGCCATCAGTATAAAATTTTTATGGTAATAAAATTAGAACCAGCATAATGGCCCTGGATGAGACCAGATGGGCTGGACCATACCTTAGCATCCAAACCCGATCCAGCTACATCGCCCATTCTGCATATTTCTTGCTTACTTACAAGACCCCTTCACATAGGGCTGTCAATATTCAATTGGACCCAGTCCAATATAACTCAATTACCGATTGAGATAAATACTTTGGACTGATCCAATTCAATATCGTAGCTGGTACTGAACCACTTTTATACAGCCTGCGCTATCTTGCAATTTCAGCAGGCTAACGCCATCATATGTTACCTCATAATAATAGAGGCGTAATTTCTTCAAAGAACCGAGCTGGGGAGTATCATGCAAGGGAATAATGACGGCTCCGAATTCCTTTCTACATAACAAGACGAGAAGAGCAAACAAAACAGAAACCGCCTGTTGATATAAATTCTGCATTGCAGTCCACTTGCCAAACATGAAAGAATACACACTATCCCCACTAGTGAAGCGGGGCACCTATTTTTCTTCCTGCCTTGAAATCAAAATTTCTGGCAGTTACACGCTTATTAGGCTCTTCATCTCGAGCTAACTCAGTTAAACATACCTAGATGCATTATCTATTATAGCTATGTTCAACAACCAGACCTAACTAAACCATGCAAGCAACACAGGGGGACTGTTCTTTACACATAACCAAAAGGTTGGAAAGTCCAAGGGGAAAATTGATGATTTCCCCCATATAAAACCAGGTGGTTACGTTGTTTCAGTCAGTCTGTACCCAGGTAGCATAGCCATAGATGGACGGAGGGATGGTTACAGGCGGGAGATTAGAAGTGGGACAGACACAGATGCCATCTCTTCGCCCATGACAGGGTTGAACAAATCCAGATTCCCATATCGTTCCAGAACACGCATCCTGCAATCCTCAGCAGCCATTAGTCCAGTTGAGAACGCTCCATGCACCGACCCTGGATAAGCCATACTTGTTGCTTCCCCGGCAAAGAACAGATTGTCCACAGGGATCCTCAGCCTTTCATATAGATGATGAGATTTTCCTACTGCATCATAGCTGTAGGCTCCAAGTGAGTTGATATCCGTTCCCCAGCGAGATACAAGATATTGAATCTGTGCAACACACAGGAACAAAGTTTTGAATGTTAGAACTATCCTAAATGGCATTCAATACTAATAGTGGCAATGGAGGATGAAAATTCAGTTTGATTAACACATGATGGGGTATTAAATATTTGCAAAGATACTCTAGGAAGAAAATTAAGCATACTGAATACTAGACGTTTGCAAAGACTCAAGTGAACACAAAAGGCAGGTTGTTAGCAACCTTCACTGTTTCCTAACCTTGGAATTCCTTCCAAGCATTACCCATGAACAATTTGACCCTATACTGGGGAGCTTTCAGAAATTTGCATATCAGGGAAAGCAACCCTTCTATAACTTCTTTTTAAGCAATCAAACCATATAAATCTGGCAAAGACGGTGGATTTCAGAACCAAGACACAAGATCTCCATGATAAAAATGTACTAAACAGGACAACCTTAACCATCTATGTATAGATTTTTATCAGAAAATGCAAAACTAATTTCCAAATGGGGGGGAGAGAGAGAGAGAGAGAGAGAGAGAGAGAGACTATAAATGACAAATTATAGAGGCATCTGATGAATGGTACATTTTAAAGCAAATTTACCGGTTCAGAAGCATCAGGAAGAATTTTTTTGAGTTGCATGAATGCAAAATTAGCAGCAGCTTCATCAGACATTTTCTCAATGTCTTGGGCCAGTTGTCCTGCAGGCATATAAACAAGAACAGGATGACCTGTTGCCTTGTGAAGGTTTAGGAAGTAGCTGCATCCGTAAGTAGTAGAAGCGACTACTCCCAAGAACTCAACATTTGGCCAGAAGATCTTGTCAAAGTGCAAAACTATCTTGTTCTCTATGCCAACTCCAAGACCTGCTATGGCTTCCTCTTTCCACTCTGGTAAGCTTGGTTCAAACTCTATGGCATTGGCTTTCAGAACACCAAGGGGAACAGAAACAACAGCTGCATCTGCTACAAATGTCCTACCATCTTCAACTGTGACTTTGACCCCATTATAATGTCGAGCAATTCTTGTAACCCTGAGAGAAAAGACATGGATAAGAAAATGCCAGCTAGAAGAAACCATCAGCAGAGTATAAACCAAAAAGCACGAAACCATTAAATCGATTAATCAACTCATACCTGTGGCCCAAACGGATATCAAGTCCTTTTGCCAAGGTGTTTATAACTGGAAGATAACCCCGGACCATAAGTCCATGACCACCAGGAAGTAGTTCTTCCTGTATGAAAGGTAAAAAAAAAAGTCAACTCAAATGTGCAATTGAACCGTCATCAAAATTTGAAGAGTTCTCTCGAGTAACGTACTCCTTAGGGTCCACACCCATTGAGTGGTCTCCACGATCTAATTCCCAAGAACCATTCAACAGTATGGACCTAAGTAGTGCTTACTTTCAGAAAGAAAAACCCAAATAGCTTAGTCTGTCATTCAAAGAGCCAACAATAATCTTGAAAGACAGTTTTGAGTGAAACTGGTTAGAGGAATAAAATCAACTCACAAGATGCAAGACAACCTATATTGTAGCAGTAACAGCAAACTTGATTCATAAGATGATGAAAGGCATCAATGAATCTTGTATGTATTTTTTCACTCCGTGCATTTTCTAGTTAATCTTATAGTTCAGGAAGCCTTCTAATATATATTTATTACTTTTCTGTTTTTCTTTCTTGGAGTTTAACTTCAGGACATTCTTTATGGAATTAGCATAAGACGAGTCAATCTAACAAGTTCTATCAAGTACTGACCTCAAAGTTGGTTTTCATGTGATCATATGATATGTCAACCTTTTAAAATAAAGTACATAGGCCCCGTTTGGTTCGTGGGAATAGGGGTCTGGAATCGGAAACAGAATGAGCTATTCCGATTCCAACCGTTTGGTTGGATGGAATCGGAATCCCATTCCCATTCCTGCTGGAACGGCATTCCCCCATTTGAGGGAATGGCCATATTCCCCCATTTGAGGGAATGGCCATTCCCTGCCCCTCCCTTGGGAATGAAATCCCATTCCTGCTGATTTCAATTCTCATTCCCATTCCTGTCTGAACCAAACAGACTATGGAAATGGACCATTCCGATTCCGATTACGGAGGATTTTGGTTCCGATTCTGATTATGAACCAAACGAACCCTTAGGAAAAGGAAAACATGAAAGGAGAATAGTTTGTAAGAACAAAGTCCATATCATTTCTCTACCAAGGCTTCTTTTCTGAGGCAGGGGTCTCAAGTGGACAAAATCCTCATAGATACAGTATGTATAAATCAGTATGGTACAAGTCAAAAGCAAACAGATACTCCTGAAATATAGGTGTCTCCTACCTGCCTCTTGGTCTTGCACATTTCTAGCCAATAGTATGATCTTTGACCAATAAGGCAAGTGCCATGTGCCTTTTCACACAAACATCATCGTCATCATCACCATCATCCTCATCATCATAAGCCTTGTCCCAACCATATGGGGCCAGCTATATGAATCCTGTTTCACCATTCTGTTCTATTAAGATGATGCTGATTTATTCTGTTCCAAGAAACCCCATATTGTGTTTCATCAGTGGATTGAAATGGAGTCTGTCCTATTAAATTAGAAACTCCTGCTCAATAGCATAGGAATATTTCAGTTCTACATAAGATCAAGGTTCAGAATTTTGACACGATACGCCCCATATCAGGCGTATTGTATCATATCAGTGACCTGTCAATATGCAAAATTCAGGTCTTTTGGGGTCAAAACCCATTTCAGGGGGTAGGCAGGCCTTAGACCAACTCCTCTGAAAAGGTTTTGAAAACAGTGAAAATAATATCAAGCGTGAGTTCGAAGTACTGGGACACTGCTTCCGCGTGTCAGGGTGTATCAGCACTCTGAACCTTGCACAAGATAAGGGGAATTTTAAAATAAAACCAAGTTCTCTACATGTAGACAGCAGTAGGTATAAAGAACAATATATATCTAAAGGAGAAAAATACAGACAGTTGTATTTGGCATAAAAAAACAAAAGAACTCGAGGGACAAAAACAAAGCATTATAGTATTCTTTCTTTCTTTCCCAAAGGCTTTTAGCACAAAATTTCTGGCCACGAAACATCCTTTTTTTTTCTGTTTCATAGGCTACACTACACAATGTAGCCTATGAAACACAGTTGTATTTTGCATAAAAAATAATGAGAATTTGAGGGACAAAAACAAAGCATTATAATATTCTTTCTTTCCCAAAGGCTTTTAGCACAAAATTTCTGGCCATGAAACATCCTTCTTTTTTTTTGGTTCTGTTTCATAGGCTACACAATGGGGGGTAGCCTATCCCCCATACCCATAACACCACCCAACCTTGGTTACAGTGAGATTTGATCCCAAGCCTCTGCTACGACAAACCAGAGAACTTACCAACTAAGCCACCATCAGTTCGTGACTATGAAACATCTTTGCAAATAACACTATAGACAAGTCATCTAGGTGACACCTACATATTGTGGATTGTCAAAGCAAGCCGTCCCTTAGGAAATTAGAATTTAATAAGTACTAAATCTAAAAATATCATAAATATTGTACTACTAAAACTGTAGTAGCTTTTAACATTTTTATCTTGTCTCTCTCCTCTACTTCCTTCTACTCACCCTCAGCAATACCTGAACTGCCAAACATCTTTACTTATGTGAATTTAATTATATTTATTACACAGTAAAAAATTTAACATTTCAATATAGTACTATACTTAATTATAATTAAGCCATTTTATATTAGTTACATAATTCATTTTTTAACTAACAATTTTACACTCATTATTAATTAGATAATATAATTAAATACAACGCCAGATAAGGATTTTATGTGATATGCCTAATTGTCATAATGGTGACTGCTAAGAGCAATCAACCAAGCAGACAATCTGCATAAAGTTATTATTCTTATAAACTATCACGGTCCATAGAAGACTTGCCTGATCCCAACATCTAAGTGAGATTGTATCTGCATCAGCAGCAAACCAACCTTCCATTCTGCATAAGTACCACTGCAATACCTTATATGAAAGCCCTTCTAGCCTGCAAAAGAATTCCATGGATGTTCTTAATTACAAAGAAAAGTAGATGTCTTATAGCCAATGGATAATTGGTTATTATATCAATAAAACCTTAGATCTGGTCGTCTTTCAAAAACAATTGAAAACGCACAGAGTATAGACATGTCATCACTATGCTCCTTCCTGACTTTATATGTCTGGAATCATCAAATGTACAAACCTTAAGAAAATAACCAATCACATAAAAGCAATAATGCATTAGCAGCTTAAGTGATGGTAAAAAACACCCCAGGAAAGAGACTAAAATAAACGTCTATTATAATAAATTTATCATATAAAATCTGTCTTTAATTTCTAACTTGCATGTTTATCATAAAAGAAAATTGAAAAAGCTTGTGATATAAAAAATAAGCTGTGGGAGAAGTACTTATGTTCAGGCTTCCAGAGGAGAAAAGGTTGCCACCTTCGGGACACTGTATCAGTGCCAGAAGATGATAAAAGTACCTTTATAAACGTTTTCATATTTCAGGTTTCCAGAAAAGGTTGTCATTGTTAGAAAGTTTGTATCTGCTCCAGAGAGTGATACAAGTATCTTCTCTTTTCTTATACACAAACACATGCACAGAAGAAGTACCTCTTTTAAAATGCTCTCAAATGTCTCGCCAACCTTTGTGACCAGTTCTTGAGGAACTTGATTTCCATCTGTATCAAAGAGTGCATAGCTGCAGAATGAAATACATAGACAAACAACATCAGTTAGGATCCATCCCATCCATCAGCATCTTAGTGCTACCATTTATCATAGCACATCATGAAATTTAAACCATCCACCAGATGGAAATGTGCAGAGTGCCTAACACATGACAGTAGACAATGTTATCAACAAAGCATCAACCAATTGTAGGCATGACTGTGGATCCTAACCAGATCACACAGACTCCAACCATCATTTTCATTTACTAGATGGATCATCATCATCATAGCCTTCCCAACTCCAAACTATATGGGGTTGGCTATATGACTCCTGTTTTCCATTCCATTGTGTTTAGTGCCATATCCATCACTAAATTACGAGTGCTTACATCATTTCTTAATATTTCAACCATAGTCTTTTTCGGTCTGCCCCAAGCCCTTCTATCCCCTTCAACTTGCAACAAATTGTTTCTTCTTACAAGTGCTGTAGATGGTCTTCTATGCACCTAGCGAAAACATTTTAGTGATTTAATCTACCTTTTCTCATTTTATCACCCTATTGGAGATACTCCTAGGTTCCTTCAAATGACTTCATTTTTGGCCCTATCTATTCTAGTTTTTCCACTCATACATTTCAACATATACATTTCTGCCACACTTTTTTTTTTGACATATTGTCTCTTGATTTCCCAACACTCAGCTCCATACAGCAATGTTGACCTTACAACTGCTTTATAGAATTTTCCTTCTAACATAAATGGTATTTGCTTCTCACAGAAGACTTCTTAACTTCTCCTTTGTTATGAATAAACACTCATACAAACTTTAGGGCCTCTACCATGGTTCTAGCTCATTTGCATGCAAGTTAAAAAGAAAAAGGCTAGGAAGGAGAACAAACCAACAGAAACCAAAGTAAAGCTGATGTATTACCTTTCCAGATCATGGTCATACAACACAGAATTATCTCCACTAGTACGATAAAGGGGTAGTCCCAGTCTTCCAATCACAGGTGCCAAAGGATTCTCTTTGCAAACTCCATGCAACCTGGAGCATAATGACCAATGATGCAAAGTTCAATATCCTGTCAGGCGATATCCACATTTTACAGAAAAAAAAAAAAGTTGTGTAGATCATTAGGTCATAGTGAGTAAGCACCATTTAAGGGAAGGAGAGAGAAGTATACCATGATGCACCCAAGTCAATGGGAAAACCAAATGAATAGTCAGTATAAATTCGACCTCCAATTCTATCCCGTGATTCCAACACGACAACCTGTCAGAAAAGTTGGATCAGGTTGGTAAGAAAAGGAAAAATATCTACGCATATCTCTAATCATAGTAGTAACATACCCATGCGAGTATATTGAAACAAAATAGTAGTGTGATATAGATAAAGCAAGGGGACAGCTCTTACTTGGAAGGAGGCATCATGGAGAGCACGAGCAGCTGCAATTCCAGCAAAGCCACCACCTATAATGATGACTGAGGGCGAATTGGGTTGCCCTCTCCCAGTATTTGAATTGCAAGCAGCTGTAAGAATATGAACAGTTGAACTTAGATTTGTAGAAATACAAGGCAAAAGAATTTTTGACTTTTACATGATCAAACAGTCTGACAATCAGAAAGGAATTAGAAAACATATGCCATTGTTCATCATCGCATGGTAGTTTGAGTTCCCAATTCTCCTGGATGAAAAGTGTACATAGTTGGAGATACACATTAGCTGGAAGACACCTAGGTAATCTCAAGTTATGATTATTATCTTTTACTACTAAAACCAACTCATGAAAGAAGCTTTAGAATTTTAAACAGAATTGTTCCATGATAGTAGACCCTTCTTTTTATTTCAAATACTTGAAAGCAAAGTTACTCTAACACCTACAAGTCCAATTAACTATCATGGCACATTATTATGACAGTGAAAAAGATCAATAGTAGGCATTGCATACTGATGTTAGAAAAGGAATTAATGTAAAATTTACGCAATTTAGCAAGTTACTGGTTAAATTGTAGACACTATAATTGGTTAAAACCTTAAAATCTACAGAAACTTTGTTCTCATTTCTCAAGTGATTTTACTAGAAAAAGATAACTAAAAATGAACCTACAACCATAAAGAGTTATCTCAGCAACTCATTGTTTAGAATTCCAAATAATATCATGCAATTAAAAATACTGAAAATAAATCTGCCAGTGTGAGCTTGATAAGCACCAACAATGGATTCAATAACGGAAATACAAACTGGAGCTGCTTCAAGGGGGCCCAAACATCCTGAAATGGAAGAATTACAGAGAAGATAAAAGAAGTGGGTAAGAGAATGAAGAAGGAAAGAGGGAAAGAGGGGAAGTTCTGATGCTTTATTTTGTTATTTCAAATCTGGATACAGCTACTGATAGCTTCTCAATACATCAGTTAGAGTCACCTCGTTGCATGCTTCAGTTATTGCATGAGATGTGCCTAGATGATGTGCCTTTCGGACATATACATATCTGATAGGCAGTTTACTAAATCAGGTTGATTTTGGAGTACCCTGACACTGGGCTGCCTAAGCCTGAATACCAGCCTGGCCATGCATGAGCAGAAATTGGACCCTCATGCTCAGTCCCAAGCCTAGAAAAAGGAGGAGGGTTGCATTGTTTGACAGCTGGAACTAAAACTTTTGCGAAACTCTCATGAACATGGATCCTGATTTGTCTTTTCGTGCTTATGTTAGGGTGTTGTCTTGAAATGACACATTGCATCCTAACCCAAGTGTAGTGTCAAATGGGCAAGGGTTTGGTAGAATGGTGCCCCCAAGTGACCCACCAGAACAATGCCTAGCTGTAGTGTTAAATAGACAAGGGTTCATGCATCCTTTTGGGTGAAGGTGGGTTAAGAAGCTAACCCAAGAGACACAACTTCGTTCAGTTACTTAGAATGCAGAAACATTAATAAAAAAAGACTAGGGAATTGATAGACAGTATAAAGAGAACAATGGTTAATATTGCATACTTACAAGAAACTAAATGGAAGGACAAAAAAACTAAAGAAATTGATGGCTACAAATTATGGTACAAAGGAGAAGTAAATAATAGAAATGGAGTAGCAATAATAGTAGAGATAAGGATCTAAAAAATGGAATTGTAAATGTTAGAAGAATTGGAGATATAATAATTTTAATTAGGCTTTTTCTAGGTAAATAAATAACTAACATAAAATTAGTGCTTATGCACCACACGTGGGTTTAGAAGAAAACATCAAAAGACAATTTTGGGAAAACTTAGAAGGATTAGTCTAAAAAATTCCAAACGTAAAGAAAATTTTTATAAAAAAACTTACAATTACAAAGAGAGAGACATCAGATTTTAAAATTGCGATAAGCCTTCACCAAAAATCAGCACTTAGCCCTTATTTATTTGCACTAATCATGGAAATAGTGACTAAACATAATTAGGAGGAGGTCCCATGGTGCATGCTGTTTTCTGATGACATCATTTTAATTGATTAAACTAACAAAGGATTAAATGCAAAATTAAACTAATGGACAAATGACATAAGATGCAAATCAGTCCTCAAATATTAGGTGTAAATTTGAAGATTAGAAGAAAAAAGAAGAGAAATAAGAGAGCAATACAAGAGAAGAAGATGACGAAAAGAGAAGGAAGAAGAAGAAGAAATCGAATCCTCTCTCCTGTCTCCTCTAACCCTTTTTTATTAAGAATTAAAGTTAGAGTAATGACAAGTATGCCCTTAAGTGGGCGTCCAGCTAGGCAGTAACATAAAGAGATTAAACAAAAAAGAAATAACAGACCCATTAAGCGAGGCCCATTAGCCAACAATAAAAGAAAAGATATTACAAGAGAAGATACTAGGGCCCATTCGGCCCAGTCTCTTTACACTCCCCCTCAAGCTGAGCATAGATGTCAGTCATGCCCAACTTGCTTATATAGTGTGTCATTTTCCCTCTTGGAACTCCCTTGGTCAAGATATCAGCCAATTGCTCGTCTGATGTGATGAATGGCAAACAAACTTCTCCTGAGGAAACTCTTTCCCTTATAAAATGTCTATCAACCTCAATGTGCTTAGTTCTGTCATGTTAAACAGGATTATGTGCAATGTTGATAGCTGCTTGGTTGTCACAGTAGAGCATCATTGGCTTCTCGTAGTCAACCCCCAATTCTTCTAGAAGGGATCGTAGCCACAGCAACTCTGACACACCATGCGCCATTGCCCTGTATTCTGCTTCAGCTGAGGATCTAGCAACTACAGACTGTTTCTTACTTCTCCATGACACAATGTTCCCAGCCACCAGAGCACAATAACCTGAGGTGGATCTCCTATCATCAATACATCCTGCCCAATCAGCATCAGTGAAAGCTTCCAGCTTCACGTGTCCATGTTTAGCAAACAGAATACCTTTCCCTAGAGTACCTTTCAAGTAACACAGAACCCTTTCTACAGCAGCTAAATGAGTATCTCTGGGAGAATGCATAAATTGACTAATAACACTTAGGAAATATCTGGCCAAGTCATGCAAAGATATAACAACTTCCCAAGCTGTCTCTGAAACACCCCCTTATCAGATAAAAGCTCACCATCTGTAGGAGAAAGCTTATGATTAGGATCAATAGGAGTGGAGATTGGTTTAGCTCCAATTTTACTAGTCTCAGCAAGGAGGTCAAGGACATATTTACACTGAGAAATGAAGATACCATCCTTAGATCTAGCAACTTCAATGCCCCAAAAATACCGAAGATCTCCCAAATCCTTGATCTCAAATTCAAAGTTGAGAAACCTTTTTAGTTTACTAACCTCTTGAGTGTCATTACCCGCGACCATAATATCATCAACATAAACTATCAAGAAGGTCACCAGAGAGCCATTTCTCTTCAAGAACAAGGTATGCTCAGATTGAGTTTGTGTATAGCCAAAGGAGACAAGAGCAGCCCTAAACCTCTCAAACCAAGCCCGAGGAGACTATTTGAGACCATAAATAAATTTTTGCAGTTTACACACCTTGCCTTGCATTTCCTTCCCATACACCCTTGGAGGCAAAGACATGTAGACCTTTTCATGCAGGTCACCATTTAAGAAGGCATTTTTAACATCAAACTGGTGTAGAGGCCAATCAAAAGTAGCGGTTAGAGATAACAAAACCCTGACTGAGGTCATCTTAGCGATTGGAGCAAATGTCTCAAGATAGTCAATGCCATACATTTGAGTGTAGCCCTTAGCAACCAGCCTAGCCTTAAACCTCTCAATAGAGTCATCAGAGTGACATTTAATGGTAAAAACCCATTTACAACCCACTGGTTCCTTCCCTTCAAGAAAGTCAACAATATCCCAAGTATGGTTCTTATGCAAAGCATCCAGTTCAGCCATCATAGCATCCCTCCATTCAGGTTGAGATAAGGCTTCCGATACGGACCTGGGTATCTCATGGGAAGAAACAAATGCAAGAAAATAGTAGTAGGAAGGAGAGAGAAGGCTGTAAGACAGGTGTTTGAAGATACAATGGGTTGTACACTTCCGCTTGCCCTTGCGGAGAGCAATAGGAAGGTCAAGGTCTAGGAAAGCGGTAGATGGGTCAGAAGAAGGCTGATCTGTTACCTCAGGAATGTTGGGAGGAGCAAGAGGCTCCTCTGAAGGGGTGGAAACAACCTGCCCATGTCTGAATCTCTGCCTTTGGTACCACCTTTGGAGAACAGGATGAGGAATTATAGGAGAATGAGGTGGAGGAGGAATAGGAATATCAGAGGTAGGTCCGGTGGTAGAAGTGGACACCTCATGATAGGACTCAAGAGGAATGGGAGGAGGAACAGCTGAAGACATAGCAAAGGGTTCTTCAAATTTCTTCCCCTCAGGAGGAATGCTAAAGAAAGGAGTCAACTCAGCAAAAGTGACATCCCGAGATACAAAACGGATGCCACGAACTGGATCAAAGCAACAATATCCCTTCTTCGTGGAAGCATATCCCAAAAAAACACATCTATGAGCCTTAGGTTCAAACTTATGCCTTTGATGACTGTGAATATATACATAGCAAGTGCACCCAAAAACACGGAGAGGAAGAGAAAATATATCCTCATCCGGGAAGAGAATGCTAAAGGAGGTTTTAAAGTCAAGGACCCTGGAGGGCATACGGTTGATAAAAAAAGTAGTAGTAAGAACAACATCTCCCTAAAATTTTATAAGAACATGGGATGCAAACAAGAGGGATTTGGCAACTTCAACCAAATGTCTGTTCTTCCTTTCCACCACCCCGTTTCGTTGTGGAGTGTAGGAACAAGAACTTTGAGGAATAACCCCAAAAGTTTCAAGATAGGTGGAGAGGGTTCTCTCAAATTACTCCTTAGCATTATCAGAACAGAATATTTTGATACGAGTGTTAAACTGGGTGAGGATGAGTTCATGAAATTTTTGCACAATAGCTGGTACTTCATCCCTGGATTTCATGAGATAAATCTAAGTGTAACGCGAATAGTCATCAATAAAAAGGATAAAGTACCTGTAACCCCCCATAGTTGGCAAATGATATGGCCCCCACACGTCAGGGTGAACGATATGAAAAGGAGAAAGATCCTTTATTGCTTACTGAATAGGAATGTCTACAATGCTTTGCCAGTTCACACGACTCACAATGAAGACTCGATAAAGACACTCCCTTAAACATATTTAGAAACAAATGACTCAAAGCAGAAAATGACAAATGACCAAATCGAAAGTGACATAACAAAATTTTGTTAACAGACTCTGACAAAACTGACTCTAAGGCAACTCCATGAGGTGGTCCCAAAGCTCGATCCAGTGTGTCCAGCAAGTATAATCCATTCGCCTCATGGCCACTCCCAATCATCCTCTGAGATTACAGGTCCTGAAAAACACAATAAGTGGGAAAGAAGGTTATGCTGCAATTCATGGATTTAGTTAAGCAACAAACAGATAAAAGGTTTGTGTTAAGTTTAGGGACATGAAGGACAGAGGATAAATAAAGGGTGTCAGAAGTCTTTATATCTCCTTTACTAGAGATGGGAGCAAGAGACCCATCAACAAGGGATATTTTCTCTTTGCCAGAGAGAAGGTGGTATGAGCAGAAGAGATTAGACAGGTTGGTCATATGGTCTGATGCACCGGAATCAATAATCTAAGAGATTTTATGATTACCTGAAATTGAAGCATGATTTGCAGAAGCACGAATACCTGAGTGAGCAAATGCTGATGAAGATGATGTGTTGTTGGAAGGGTGAGATGAAGATACCGTAGCTTCCAAGTGATTTAGGAGCCTCCCATACTTTTCAAAATCTGCCTTCATACCTTAGCTGTCTTAGGCTTTCCTACCTGACTGCCCTTCTTAGAGACCTATCAAGGAGAAGCTCAAAATAAAGCTTCCAGCAAGTGTCCTTTGTATGCCTTGATTTCTTGCAATATTCACATATCTGCTCCTTTTTCTCAGTAGAACCCTTTGGCTTTATTCCTGCATGTGCAAAGTGTTCTGTAGGTGGACCCTGCAACTGAACTTGTCGCCTACTCTCCTCACTACTTATCATAGCATATGCCTGTGAAAGAGTAACCTCATCTCTAGCCAGATATTTTGCCTAATGATGCCAAACCCAGGGTTGAGTCCAGTGAAAAATTCAAACACCTTATTTCTCTCCACCAACTTCCTATACATTTCAGCATCATTCTTACTCTCCCATACAATTGTTTCCATAACATCAATTTCTTGCCATAGGGATTTCAGTATAGAGTAGTAGATTGCTACACTCTTCTCCCCCTGTCTTAAGTTCTTCACATCACTTTTCAACTTATATCCTCTGGCTACATTCAATTTCTATGAATAGATCTTAGTAACACTGTCCCATATCTCCTTAGCCGAAGACATCCAGAGATAATGCTGACTTATATGAGGTTGCATAGAATTGACCAACCATCCTATGACAGTATAGTTCTCTTGCATCCATTTTTCAAATTCAGGGTCTATCTCTTTGGGTTTCACTTTACTACCTGTGAGTACCCGAGTGTTCCTCTACTACAGACAAATTCTTATAGACTATGGCCAAGCAAGATAATTTGTCCCATCTAGCTTGATTGTGGTTACACCAGTCAAAACGGAATCTACCGAGCCAAGGCCTGAAACCAGCACTTGCTTGAACTCACTTCCGTATGGCTCCATTAATCAAACGAAAATCAAAGAACCAGAAATTTTGTCTGTATAAACTTACTTGAAGTCAAACCAGAACCCAGATGCTTGAAAACTAGGGTTTTACTCCGTCTAGTTGTTGGGGAGAAAGAGAGAAGATGCATCCGCTCCTACCAGACCTTCCCAATCTCTTCCAAACCTGAACCACCCTCCTTTAGGAGTCACAAGACACCTCCCAAGCACAGAGCGCCACACCCAAGCTTCACCTTTACCTGTACCTTCAAAAATCTCTAATCGGCTAGGGTTTTGGGCAGCCACAGAACAACACCGCTTCTTGGCAATATCCAGCAGATTTAAACTCTCCAAACCCTCTACCAACTAGGCCAGGATCCTCTGTACTATAGAAAACCTATCTCTCCATACATTCTCTTAACCTAAGGGTGTATGGGAAAAGAGGAAAAGGAAAAGGAAGATATAGACCTGCTCTGATACCAAGATGCAAATCAGTCCTCAAATATTAGGTGTAAATTTGAAGATTAGAAGAAAAAAGAAGAAGAGAAGTAAGAGAGCAATACAAGAGAAGAAGATGGCAAAAAGAGAAGGAAGAAGAAGAAGAAATTGAATCCTCTCTCCTGTCTCCTCTAACCCTTTTTTATTAAGAATTAAAGTTAGAGTAATGACGAGAATACCCTTAAGTGGGCGGCCAGCTAGGCAGTAACATAAAGAGATTAAACAAAAAAGAAATAACAGACTCATTAAGAGAGGACCATTAGCCAACAATAAAAGAAAAGATATTACAAGAGAAGATGCTAGGGCCCATTCAGTCCAGTCTCTTTACAACATAGAAACAAGAAGTTTTAAATAGGACTAAAATAAAATATATGACATGTAAATTTGAGAACAAGGAGTACAAATCAGGGTACACTTGAGATAGAAGACCAATAGATAACTCAATGTGACTTTTTTCAATACCTTGGTTCAATAATTTATAACAAGAGAGAGATTAAGGAGGAATAACCCATAGAATTAGAGCAAGATGAGCAAAATGGAGGGGTGCATCTGCAGTTTTATGTGATAGATGAAGACCACTTAGATTAAAAGGAAAATTCTATAAAACAATTGTAAGGCCAATTATGTTGTATGCAAGTGTTAGGCACTTAAGAAACATGTCCAAAACATGGGATTGGTAGAAATGTGTATGCTGAGATGGATGGATGGAAAAGTTAGGAAGGATAGGATTAAAAATGAAGGCATTCATAGGAACTTATGAGTTAACTCCTATAGGTGATAAAATGAGAGAAATAGACTAAGATGGTTTGGTCATGTGTATAGAAGACTATCCACAACATCTGTAAGAAGATTTGATTTGTTACAAGTTGAGGGAACTAAAAGGACAGAAGATAGACCGAAAAGGAACCGGGTAGTAGTAAGAAATGATTTAAGCACCAAAAAAAATTAACAATGGATATGACATCAAACAGAATGGACTAGCAAAACAGGATTTGTGTAGCCGACTGCCGACCCTTACAGTTGGGATAAGGCTTAAATGATGATGATGATTATGAATTAAGAATACTGAAAATATTTATAGCAGATATGAAAACAACATTACCTTCTTGGGATCATCAATGCTACGACACGTTTTTCCAAACAATTAAATATGAAAATGTTTATTTCCATGGCAGCCCAGGTTCTTTTATTAGGCAGGGTTGGCAAGGTTGACAAGTGTCAATCCATTATTCCCCGCCACAAGGGAACTATCTTAACCCTCATTTCCATTAAAAGAATTCATAACCATCAAGGGCTAGTTTTTGTAAGGGAAGATCAAACGCAGCTATTCAACAGAAAATAGAATGGGCAAAGCTAGTCAAGGTGTAAAGACATGATATATACACTAAAATTTGGTGGACATGCAGGTAATGTGACCAAGGAAACCATATACGTGACTGGCAGAAAAAGATAATATATGGTCGCTTGTGGTATTCTGAGCCATCCCTCCACATGGAAAAACTACTACCTCTGCATGTTTTTAATGCACTAAGTGACATGTTCTTGAATCTTGATGTGGGCAGGAAGACCATACACATGAACGATCCAAGGATCAAAGTATTCAACGTCAACCTTCAACAAGGCAATAAGGTGTACGCAAGCTCCATAACCCGCAGCCACAGATCAAGATACCATCAAAACTTTTAGAATCAAGAATGAATATGCTTGAATATGGATACCCTACTATTGAATGAGATAGAGAGTAGTGCAGGAAGTTCAAAGAAAACTAAAAAGCAACTTAAATTTTCTACGTTTTTTATTATTATTTTTTCTCAAGTGCGTGTAGGTGTGTGGAATCCAACAAAGCAATGTTGTCAGTGGTCGCAAAAAAGCCATTGTCGTCTTCTAAAGGTTCCAACTACGCCTGTTGAAAGTACAGCGTGTTATTAACCCCGGAATCTATTCATGTCTAAAGCATGACTGCATGAGAGTACGATAATGCATGTCGCACATGTGTGTGTATGGATGAATAATGACATGTAAGTATGCCATTTATGTATGTATTTACTTTTACATAGTAAATAAAGCTACAGTATGTGCATGCAATGCACATCCAAAATGTCTATAATTATATACATCGTATGAGCACTTATATCTATATGCATGTATGCTGAAGAAGGAATCAACCATGAAACAAACAAAAAGCAGTTCAGACGCTGTCAAATAGCATTATAGCAGTATTGCGTTGCGTGTCAAATTGCATGTTTCGATTTTGAGAGGAGAAGAAGAAAAGGAAGAGGGAAGGAAATCAAAGATCAAAACAAGATTTTTAAGAACAATCAGGTACTGAGTATCAAAGCAAACCAAGAAAGCAGAAAAAATAACAGAGGCTCCACCGGAAAACAGAACATAATCACAATCATGTAGATTAAATCGAGAAAATAAAATAAAAAATTCGAACCAACCTCTTCTCAATTGGCGATTACTCTGATTGTCGGACTCCATATTGTAAAGATCGTTCTGGATTTAACCTAGGCTCCAATGGCTTCTCAAATTTAAACAAGGCAGGAGGCAACTGAGGCGAATAATGGAGGATAAAAATCAAGAGACAGGTAATGAAGTGACTTGAATTCGAAGAAATCCCCAGCTTCACGAACCAGCTCATGCGGATAAACACAGCTACGAACGCACCGATCTTTGATCGTCGGGAACCCTCGCCTTAATTCGACGAATGACGCCGGGAATCGGCTTATTCTACCGAAAATATCTGATCTTTCTCATGAAATCAAAGCTAAATATCTAGACTTTTTGTGATATTTTAGCAGAAGTTTTACGATTATAAAGCAGATCAGATGAGTTAAATGTATGAATAGAAGAGAAGAAGAGCGAGAGAAGAGACGTGAACAACCAGGCGAACTGTGATCTCTGGTACCTCTCTTCCTTGTTCATACCTTTTGGGCTGCTTTTATAGTCTTATCCTTGGTAACGTAAATTTTTTGTATTATTTTTTCCTTCCCTAACTAATATTTTGATAATTATCTATATACCCCTCAAAAAAGCATCAATTGCATCATTACTGGACCTGTTCACGGGCGGGCCGGGCCGGGTTTTTCCTCTACGTTAACAAAATATCTTCAGTAGCCCGAGGTTAGAAATTAAAAAAAAAAGATTTTTTTTCTTTTTTAATTTAATTAAAACCTATTTTATTTATATTAAAAAACCTCAAAACCTAAAAAAATAATAAAAAAGTCTCAAGAAAAATATATTATATATATACTTTTTTATTATAAAATATATTTTTATTAATATAATACATTATCAAGTCGGGCTCGAGCTTGGGCCGAGCTTTTTTGAGAAAGCCTGAGCTCAACTTGAAAAAAGTTGGGTGCGATACTTTAGGCTCAAGCTCGAGCCTGTGAGCCTGAATCTTGTCTAAGCCCGACTTAGATTGGGTCGGGCCAGACCGGCCCATCGAGCTACCCGGCCCATGAACAGGTCTAATCATTACCACCCTGAAGGCCTGAAATTTGGGATAGTGATTCTTAATTCTAATGACTTTCATTCTGTCAAAAAGACAAATTTGCACTTATGATTTCATTACTCTACGCTTGTTTGTGTTGTAAACATGGATTGTAGTTAAAGTTGCACTTGAAAATGATGCAAATGGAGTGTAAATCCCGGTTTAGGGTAAATTTGCATTCTGGTTCACTTTTGCCTGTTTTGGAAACATTACATTTATGCATTGACAAATGATAGAATTAAATTTGTGTTTATTCATGGGTCGGGCTTGGGCTTGGCTTTTGCCAAATTTTGAATAGGGCCTGGCCCAAAGCCTGAGCCTAACACAGTGTAAGTCATGCCCAAAGCCCCGCCTGTGAATTGCATTCAAATGGGCTTTTGATAAAAAAAAAGCGTATGTTTTATTGAAATTCATATTTACATCCATTACAACTAAAAGTCTATTTGGTAAGAAAATAAATTTGTTGGTACAAAACTAACCCAACTTTATAATTTATATGGACCTGTGTTACACTCTTCATATTTACATTCACACTTATTCACATCGTTTCCAAACTCGCCTAAATATCTAAAATCAATGTAAAACTTTATTTATTTTCTGCTTTATATTAATAATCGATGTAAATAAAATTTTGATAAAAGCCATGTAAATATTTATACCGATAATTATACTTTCCAATTTATAACAGTTTATAACTTTAAATCGATTTTCATGGGTGTAATTTTGCTTTTACGCCGCATTCAAATGCAACCTTAGTTAATCTCCGTTAATGGCCTTAATGTTAAAGAAAAAATTATGAAAATACCTGTTTAAAGTTATATATTCTTTTATATTTTTCTTGCTAGCTTTTGTACTTTCTTCATTTTTCTTTATAATTTTCTATAATTTTGCTGTATTTTCTTAATTTTCTTTTCTATTGTTTTTTTTTTGGGTCTTTTTGGGTTTTTCAATGCACATGCCGACCAGTCCTTCCATCTTTTGGTTAATAAATAGAAAGAGACCAATTTTTTGTCTTCCAAACTTGTCAAATGCCACCATTTAAAGTCAAGATTTGAAAAAAAAAATAAAGAATTTTATATTGTTAAAATCTTTCCCTCGGCTTTTGTTTCTTTCTTATTTTCTATCAAATTAACCAAACACAAAACTCCATAATTAACATTTGAATAAAGGATTGAATAATAAATAAATATTTTTAAATATATTCTTCTTATTTATATAAAAGTATTATTTTATTTTGTCAATAAGATCATTATGTTGATGCTTGCATGTATTACTACCACTTTTTAGTCACTACTAGCACCTTATGTAAGATTCCTCTTAATAAAATATAAGCATCCATTTGGGTTGATATCAATGTACTGGTAAAACAATGATATATTCTAATCCAACGATATCAGCCACGAGCTGTAAGTTTGAAATGGAGTTCAGATCTGTTCCTCACATTGCATTCTTCACACCAACTTCAAAGTATGTTTTAGTTGCATATTTGTATATTATTATTCATGGGAACTGAGCTGTTTCTGATGAGATGTGACTGTGAGACTGATGTAAGGAATAAATCTGAATTTGAAATATACCTCATCAGTCATGGCTTAATTGTATAGAATCATGAAGCAAGTAACAACAACAATAAAAAATTAAAATAAAAATGAAAATAAAAAAAATGAATAATGAATAATAATAGTAATAATAACAAAAAAGAAAAATAACAAATAATAATAAAATCAGATGAAAGAAATTAAGTGAGAAATGGTGGGTGATCAACTGCTTAAAAGAAAAAAAAAAGTTATCCTTCTTTTTGTGGAAAACAATATAGTGGGACACATGATGGTTCACCTACTTAGAAGGTGATAGAGAAAGAACATACATTATGTGCACATGAAATGTTTGAAGTTATTAAAAAAAAGTTCAGATCGGTGGAGATGGAATAGACTAATTGTCTACAGATCATGTGAAAGGGTCTATTAACTGAAATCATTTTATATGAAAGAAAGCTCTATGTAAGACCATGTTCAAAACTGATTCTGTTTGGAGGGCCCCAATTAATCCATTAATTCAAATCTAGGAATAAAAATAAATATTTTCTAATTCTGATAAACTCCTCTAACATTATAATATCTTTGATTATAGTTGTTGCAGTCCAATCAGAACATACATCAGTCCAATTAATCCATTAACCCATTCTATATCACATTAATTGTAAAATGCAGTTGTCCACGTAGATTATAATTGCTTTTCAACCTCTTTAGAATTTTATAGTTTTTTTTTTTTATTTTAAAAATAAAATATTAAATATGAAGCTCTTAAACTCACCCAACCTGTGCTTCGCAAGCATGGGTCTCTTCTAGTTGGTACTATAATAAGAAGTAATGGAGTTTATTAATTAAAACGAAGAACAGATCGATTAACAATGAATATATGGTGAAGAAAGAAGGGAAAAACTGTTCAAGCATGCAAATTGGATTATTTAAAGGTGTTCTCATTAAATAAACAAATACAAAGTTTAAGAATTAAAATTGTATAAAAAATAAGAAACTTTAATGATGACGGAGAGAGAGAGAGGGGTTTCGTCAAGCATCACAACTTCTACCAAAATACTCATTAAATAAACAAATACAAAGTTTAAGAATTAAAATTGAATAAAAAAAACTTTAACGACGGAGAGAAAGGGAGAGAGGTTTCGCCAAGCATCAAAACTTCTATATACCAAAAACAAAACAAGAAAGGGAAACCCAGACAGAGAAAACGACGAAGTTAGTGACGTCCAATTGTTAGGTATGATATGAGGTATATTGTTTTACGTGGTTCTGCAAGTGTAAAAGTAAAATGGTGAAATGAAAACTTTTAAATTAAAAACTAGAAAGATTAGCTGCAATGGGTTATCTGTTCAGTAATTTTACAACCTATTTCATGTATTAAATTATTTCAATCTTACAAACCTAGTGGTTCCGATCCACATCCAATTTACTACATGGAGATATGCAATGGCGCCATCTGTGGAAATTGAATTTGATTCCCTCATCTGTCAAATGCTTTTTTTGGAAATGTGTCCAAAATATCTTACCTACTAGAACCAATCTACAGTCATTCATGGAATTTGAATCTACTAATTGCTTAATATATATGTGGAAATGTTGGTGATATGGTCTTTTTCTATACAACTATGATTTTTAAAAATGGACCGAATCAAGCGGTTATATTGGAAAAACTGAGAACCGGTCAGATGATCACAGGGACGGAGCCCCCTACTCTATGTTCATTAGTATTTGACCCCCTAACATTAAATCCTAGCTCTGCCCTAGGTGACCAGCTCTGTTTTACTCTAGAATTGTTTTTTCTTTTCCTTTTGTTTTTTTGTTAAAACAGACTGTCCATTTTATTCAAACAGTCGGACGGTTTGACTCGAGACCTGAAAACAGTCCGATTCGACTTTAAAAGCCTTATATACAACCAATTTGGTATGGTTCTTGTCTGCAGTTCTGTCCTGTACATCATGGATTTTCAGATGTGGTAAACTCTATTGATTTATGGTGGAGTAGGGATGAAGAAAATGCTAACAAGGAGAATGGTTGGTTGTTATTACGAGGAGCCTTCTCATACAAACCATTTGGTTTGCGCGAAATGATTACTTTTTTAAAAAATAAATATTTAATCCAATGAAAATAATCATTCAAGCACATACTCGTTTAGATCATATCCTACACGGGCTTGGGAGACAGAATATATCATGCAAGCACATACTCGTTTAGACCATATCCTACACGGGCTTGGGAGACTGAGAATATATCACTTCTACTATTGAACGTTCCATGCATTCAATGGCAAGCTCCACCTTGGGCTCTTTAAAAATCAATATTGATGCTGCTTTGTAGATTTGGAGGGCATTTCCAATGATCAGTTGTTAATGGTGATTTTCTATTTGTTAGAACAAATCAGCTGACTCAATGGCTTTGTATTTCTGCTTATAAAAAAAATGGCTTTGTATTCAGTATTCCTCATCAATGTTTAGAAAACTGGATCAGGCATAGAATTGGAGAAGGGAAAGGTTTATATATACACACATTTAAAGTAAATGACCAGGTTCAAGTCTCTTAATTTATATTTTCTTTAAAATATGTATATAATAAAATAATATATACTAATTAATACAAGTAAAGAGGTGACTTAATGATAATTAATGGGAATGACAATTTTCTCCATCCCCCACAGATATTCAAGCTCTCTGATCCGATAGGATTGAGTATGAGGAGTATTTTGGCGGGGTCAGGGTTGGGGGTGGGGCTAAAACTGAATCCCCAATCGGATTCGGGGACGGGGATGGGGAATGCAATCCCCACCCCACCCCGGCCCTGTATATATTATATTATATATTACTTTATATAAAATTTATATTATAATTACACAAATAACAAAAACTAAAAAAAAAAGTAAAAGACAAAAACTTAAAACTCTCGAGAGTCACCGTCTTTAGTACCTAGACATAAGACACTCAACAATCAAAGAAGAAACAATAGAGGGCGGCGCCTGAAACTCGAAACCCTACCCTTCTTCTTCTTCCGTTCTTTGTTTATCCTATCGTCTTCGATATCAGTAGTCGCCGTCCGTTCTTTCTCTTTTCTCTCAACTCAGTGCTCACAAGTTGCAGATCTGAAACTTTGCAACTCGTCTCTCTCTTTCTCTCAACCCAGTGCTCACAAGATGCAGATCTGAAACTTTGCAATTCGTCTCTTTCTCTTTCTCTCAACCCAGTGCTCACAAGATGCAGATCTGAAACTTTGCAACTCGTCTCTTTTTCTTTCTCTCAACTCAGTGCTCACAAGTTTCAGATCTGAAACGTTGCAACTCATCCCTTTCTCTTTCTCTCAACTCAGTGCTCACAAGTTGCAGATCTAAAACTTTGCAACTCGTGTGAATCAATGTGAATCGCAGTCGTGGCCATCACCTAATCAATGTGAATCAATCTGAAACTTTGCAACTCATGGCCATCACCTAATCAATGTGAATCTCAGACGCAGATCTGAGATTGAGGAGTTTTCCTTTCTCCGACAGGGAACTCAAAAGCAATCGAGGATCCAGGTCTCCGATGGGGGAACTCATCCCCAGTGGGGTCGGGGGTGGAGGAGCATTTCTTTCGGGGACGGGGATGGAAATGATTCGGAAACCGGAGTCGGGGATGGAGAATGTAATCCCCGCCCCGAATCTGCCCCATTGCCAATATATGAAAATTAAAGGTTATGGATGGAAATGATTCGGAAACCGGAGTCGGGGATGGAGAATGTAATCCCCGCCCCGAATCTGCCCCATTGCCAATATATGAAAATTAAAGGTTATGGATGGAAATGATTCGGAAACCGGAGTCGGGGATGGAGAATGTAATCCCCGCCCCGAATCTGTCCCATTGCCATTCCTAATAATTAAGTAATATATGAAAATTAAAGGTTATGGGTTCAAACCTTACTGAGAACTATTTAAAATTTCAATTGTTAAAGAACCTGAGTGGTTTTCACAAAACTGGAATAGGTTCACCAGTTTTCGGTCAAACCGACTGATCATTTGGTTTTCACCAGTTTTGGGTAGGTCATGGTTCAACCAATCCGACTGGACAGTCCGATCCGATTTTCGTATTCCTTGAATAATTAAGTATATATATTTTTTGATACAAGGGAATAGAAACGAAAAAAGAAAAAAGAAAATAATTAATTATAATTGACTATGATATTAGAGTCTGGATTTCCTGCACTTTTGTCCAAAGTAATTAATTACATGACACTTATCCCATGTTGATTTGAATTTTGAAGTGCAGAAAATCCAACCTCTTGAAACAATTAGTCATATCCTTCTAATCTCCAACTCATACAGAAATAAGGACCATTTGTTTTTTATTGCTTCCATGGTCTACCTAAACCACCCTAACCGGTAGCAGTTGAGGTTGTTTGATATCGTAGTGTTGTGTGTTTGTTATGATTTATGCTTGGATTTTGTTTCACGGGCAGATCATCTACATATGTTTTGTATTTTTATCTCAGGTTACGTGAAATTCACTTTTACAGTAAACATCATTTTGATGCTTCATTGTTGGGTTTCATTTCGCTGGCACTTAATTAATGGCACTTGTGTGTAATAAATAACGATAAACAATTGTTGAATGGCACTTCATGTCCACAATGTTTTTTCCCTTAAGACTGCAGTTGGAAACGATGCAAATAAGTGTAAATGTAAATATGTAGGGTGTAAAACGATTTATATAAATTGCAAAATTGGGTTAATTTTGCACTGACAATTTTATCTTCTTAACAAACAGACTTTTAACTGTAATGAATACAAACATGAATTCCAATAAAGCATATGCTTTTTTATTTTATCAAATGTCCACTTAAATGCAAATTTACTTCTTTTTTATTGATGTACTTTTACATCTTATTATCAATATAAATATACATTGGTCTTTCATTTGTAAATCAATGTATAAATATAATGTTACCAAACATAGGCAAAAGTGAAACAGAGTGCAAATTTACCCTAACCGGGATTCACACTCCATTTGCATATTTCCAAACACAGCCTTATTTCCAATGCATAGATGCAGCGGACACAAAACAGCATCATAATACCAAACAACGCCATAGTTAGACCCCATTTACTCTATCCAAATTTTTGCATCTTAATATTATATTTTTTATCACCAATTAAAACCATGAAAGTAGTATCTTTTATATCAAACAAACTATATTATGTTTGAGTTCTTTTGTTTTTTTTTTCTCAAATTTTGGTATTATAGGGGGAATTGAGGGTGGGGTAAGAGTAAGAGGCCCATTGACCATACCTCCGAAGCCTACGGTTCTGTAGGTTTGGTCCTATACCCTCTTACTTGGAGGGGTGCCAAGTGACCATATTAACAACTGGGTGAATGACATGGTTGGTTTTAATATTGATGCTTTATGATTTCAACTTTTGACTTACTTCATTACTCTGTTTAGTAAGTTGAGTTGTCAACATAATCATCATTTTCTTCTTCTTCTAAGGCTTGTCCCAACCATAAGGGCCAAAATACATATACTTGTGAAGTCCCTCCTACTTCAAACATAGAGAGCATCATGAGAAATTTTAGTAATTTATTGATAAATGGATCCTCACATTGTTCTTGTATTAACATAAACCACTCTAGAAAAATACAATGCTTTGAGCTAGAGCTCATGAAATTGGGCCAAAAACCCATCTATCTCTTATCGGGTATTGTACTTTCCAGTATGGGTCTTAACCCATTGATGTAATGTTACAAAATCAACATTTGACTTGGGTGAAGATTTCACCTCTATTTCACAGACTCTTAACACCCAAATTGATTCAAGGATCCGGAGAAAGTTGAAATGAGAGGATTACAAAATAACTGGCAAATGCATCACTATGTCTTTAGAGAATCACAGGCATCTTTGGACATTGCAACCTAAAAAAGCCATGCATCAGTGGGTGATTAGAGAATTACAAGCGTCTTTGGGCATTGCAACCCGGTATTTGAGCCTAGTCATCCCATTGAACAATATCCCTCATAACAGGAAGATTGTTTAAAGTGGCTCAGTCAATGCAGCTCAAAGGTAAAGCCCTCCCAAATGTGCTTATCGATGTATCTTGGTAAGTGGTGTTTGGACACTTAATTGGTCCAAAGTCAGCCTAACATAAGTGCATATACCCAGCTCAACATGTCTAATTGGGTTCCCATTTTTGCTACGGAAAATAAAGATTATTCAATTAATTGATCAAGAAATACATCTGGACGGGTAGTCACCCACACAACTTAGGTGGTGTTTGATAAATTTGAAATTTTAGATCTGAAAAGTTGAAAAAATATTTTATATTTGAAATCTGAAAAGAAGTATAGTGCTTTTCTGCTTTTTAGAAGCTCTAAATCTATAAATTTGTTTGTATTGGATCAACCTTTTATCATTTGAAATTCACTGATTTTACTATTTTACCCCTAGAATATACTATTTGGAAATGTTGAATTCAATTTGCATTATCTCATAAAAATAATTTTCAACTTCAAAATAATATTGAAACAATACAAATAAAAATAATAAATTAATAATTAATAAATGAAATGATTAAAATTAAAAAAAATAATTAATGACTATAAAAATATTAAAATAATTAACAATTAATAATTTACACAAAAATTTAAAATAATTTTTAAAAATTAACAATGAATAGGAATCTCCACAACTTCCTTCCACATCTGTGAAGTGTGAACTTGAGAGGAGAGATACCAGCCTCTAGGTCTAGGAATCTCCTATCCAACATCATCCAAGCCATTATAGATTTTCCATCCTTTACAACTGCATCATTGTAAACAAGAATATTTGCCTCCTTGTGGTATCAATTTGTAAAGAATGAAAACTGTTATAGCCAAGGATGGGCCAAGGGCAACAAGGTAATATTTCACTTCCTTTAGCCAAGGCCAATGTATCCAATCCTGTGAGCAAGAGACCACATGTTAGAGGACCTGGGTGTTACCCCAAAGGTGGAGACTCCGGCAGTCAAATTAGTCAAGTATGTGAGAGAACTCGGATGAGGTCCAAGGGCAGAGCTTAGACGAGGTCACTTGAGAGCAAAAGAGCTTAAGAGCTGGAATGAGCAAGGTGGTTAGAAGTGGTTGGCAACATACGACCATGATTACATCCGATCGATGCCACATGGCACCATCCTAGGCCTTGCCACATGTGCTTACATAAAAAACTAAGGCCCCATTTGGTTTGTGGGAATAGGGGTCTGGAATTGGAATCGGAATCCCATTCCCATTCCCATTTCTGCTAGAATGGCATTCCCCCATATGAGGCAATAGTCACTCCCTACCCTTCCCTTGGGAATGAAATCCCGTTCCTTCTTATTCCAATTCCCATTTCCATTCCTGTATGAACCAAACAGACTATGGGATTAGACCATTCTGATTCCGATTCCAAAGAATTTGGATTCCAATCCCAATTCCAATTCTGGTTGTAAACCAAATGGGCCCTAAACCACCACCCGGTACATTCCACCACTCAGCACAGAACTTTATAGCATCTTGAAAGAGATAACCAGGATCAATAGCCATTCCAAAAAATACCACTTCATTTTTGGCATTCCAAATTTTCCATGGTATAGAACTTAGCACAAAATCTTTTGGAAGTGTGGTTAGAAATGACAACAGCTCTAACTTGTTCATGAATCCAATCTACAACGTTCACATGCACAGTGATATTCACGCGCATGCAGAGAACAATGCGGCAAAACTTCCTCTGGAAAACCACCTAAGTTGATCAGGCAATATTCGAATTGGATCAGGCAATATTCGAATTCAAATCTGATTAAAAAATTCGACATCCGAATTCGATTTGATATCCGATGGATATCAAAACTTAATATTCGAATTTGAATCCGATTAAATATTCCAATATTCGATTCGATTCGAATTCGACTAATTAATTATTTTAGGTAATTAATAAATATATAAAATAAATATTTTATTTATATGAAGTATATAAATTATTTATACAATTTAATTATTATATATATAAATTATATAAAACATTTAAAATTTTTATATATTATATATAAGAATTAAATAATCAATTGAATTTGAATATTTATCGAATCGAATCAAGTCATATCCAAATTCGGATCCGATTAAATTTGACCGGTTAGATATTTAAATTATCCGAATTCGATTCGATTATGTCGAATCTCAAATTCTGCCCTTGCAAGTGACAGAACCCCTATTGGCAAAGCACTAGAAATTTTGTCTGAGCAAAACAACATTACACGCTGAATCGGTGTGCCCTTTGTAAAGCTCAAAGTAAGGACTGTTACCACTTATTGATCTCTTGTTCGTTTGTTGTAGTTCTATAGGATTGGATTTTGGGCTGTTTGAGAGTAGGTAGAACCTACCATCTGTCTACTTTTGAGTGGCACACAAAGAGGGAGAATTATGTGGAAGGCTATTAGAGTAGCAATCTTGTATACTATCTGAAAAGGAGTGTGTCAGAAGCTAAGGACTATTTTAACAAGGGCAATTCAGTGGTTGAAAACATTAAACTTGTTCGATAGTTATTCCTTCAATGACTTGTGGAGGAATTGGTTAGCAGTAGCCAACATTTCTACTAGGAAAAATAGACTTTTAGTACAATGGGAGACACTTGGGGAGGAATTCATTAAGCTGAATTTTGATGGGAGTAGCAGAGGTAATCCTGGACCCTCGGGTATAGGAGTTCTGAGAAATAAAGATAGTATAATCATATCCTTATATTCAGGGCCTCTGGGTCTAGAAGACTCTATAAGGACTAAATTGCTTACTGCAATACAAGGTATCCGACTTGCAAAGCAGTTAAGGATAGAGTCCTTGCTTATTGAAGGGGACTCGCAAGTGATGGTGGAATGGCTACTGTATCCAGACCTTGTGATTTGGGACTAATAGAGACTTCATTAAAAAAGTCAAATGGCTAACAAAAAAATACGACAGTTAGAGTCTAGGTAGATCAACAAACTCTATGGCTGATTGACTTGTTCATCTGATCTTGTAATGCTATAATCAATTTTAAAGGAAAGGTCGCATCTTGTGCCTTTCCTTGGGTTGCCTGTTACTCTTATTTTCTAGATTTAATAAAATATTTATTCATTATAAAAAAAAACCTTACACTTTGAGAAGCAGCAGAAAAGCAGGAGCTAATGCTAATCAACAGCTTAAGGGTTATGAGGGTACTACCTTACTATTTTATTTAATTATTGTATATATAAACAATTATATGCATCAAAATTCATATAAAATTAAAATTCTAAGTTTTTTTATAAACAATTGTATACATCAACAGCTTAAGGGTTCACGGCCCAGCCTGACCCAAGGCTTAGCCCACAAACCAACCCTGCCCAAAACAGCCCACATGCGGGCTGTGCCATGCCAGTCCAGCACGGCCTGTTTTACATCTCTACTGCGAATCAAGTTAACCTATCATGCATCGGCGATGCTCTTCATCGAACAAAATATTACTGAGTTTTTGAACATAAATTTAAGCATCATTCATTAGAATATAACTAGCTAGATATTTTCTGAAAGCACTACTCAACATGTCTCATAATCGCACCCTCGTAAATCTGATTCCAAAGGATTAAAAGAGGAATAAAATTGGACACTACGCTGCACCTTCAAAGAATGATTCAACAAAAATTAGCCAAAAATGAAAGTGGCACCGAGTCCAACAAGCATCTAGCACTTTCCCTATCATTGTTTTTTCAAATTTTCAGTTGTTACAGATGGATACAGAGAATAAAGAAGAGACTAGCAACAAAAAATTATAAAACTTCTAGGTCAGGCGTTTCTGCCTCAACAGACAACAAAGCAGTATGCACTCTGTCCAACCAGTTGTCCAGACGGTCACGCAAGGATTTGATCTGGGGTATCCCCAAAACTCTTGGTTGCACCCAAGAAACGTAAACCGTTCCCTCAACTTGATCAATTATCCCTTCGATAAGATGAACCTGCAAATAAAAGTTCTTGAATTAACTAAACAAGAAAAGCTTCTGAAGTTTTCAAATATCACTAAGGATAACAGTGAACTTTGTAATTGCAGACTAATCGTTTTTAGATCAATACAAGCATACTTGTCATTGACCCTGTATCTTATTTATTTATTTGTACTGCATTGTTTGATATTACTTCTGCTAACTTCAATCTCATTTGCAGCAACCCAATGCAGGCAGACATATGCAAGGTACATATCGAGTAATTACATTTACATTGACAAAATGACTTCAGCTTGCCTTTGTTTAATCATTCCAACTCAGTTCCATAAGGAGAAATCTTCTAGTAGTTGACCCTATATAGTTGAGCAAGGTTTAGATGATCATGGTGATGATTCATACACAAGATGTTGGCAATGCAAGTAGTTCACATTTCACAAAAATCAACTATGCAGGGGAATGATTCTCCGAAGTGATACTTGGTAAAACCTAGAGGGAGGCTAGTGGGGACTAGGCCGCCTGTTGCGGTGCTTAGCACAACATTATTTCTTATAAATTAATAAATTTTTTCATTATTATAGTCTTACAGATCAAAATCATATTCATGCACAAGATCCAGTAAATCCCAACATTGGTGTTGGTCATGAAAAAGGATAATAATTATATTAATCTAGCTGAATTACATTTAACACTTCCAACCAAACTAGATTGAATGATACTCAGGGCATTTACATTAACACTGGCAATTTGGCCTGCCAAAATGATGTCACCTAGGTCATTGGAATGAGAGAAATCTACACTTCACCCCATCTCACAATTTTTTATTTGTTTTTTCCAAAACACCCCACCTACGATATAGTACACCCCCCCCCCTTGTATTGTGTCAGAATCCCCCACCTATCACTGTTCCCAACTGTACAAAGGACAAAGACATAAAAATTTGTGAGGTGGGGGAATCTGGAAATTCCACTTGGAATTATTCATTAAATTTCGCATGATTTTTTTCACTACCATCTATTGCATACATAAATATAAACCAATAAGCCCTGCAAAAGAACAAAAGATATTTCTAATTATTAATTTATTATATCACAATGAAAAAAGGGTAAGACTTACGCATACCCTGAGTTTTTTAAATAGACTTAAATATACCCTGTGGCCATGAAAAGACCTTTTTACCCTTCATCATTCTTTAAATTTTCAAAAATAATCTAAAAGACCCATACACTATTCATCGTGTCCTAAACGTCATTGTTCAAATACAGAGAGCTTGGCTTCCTCATCTTTCTCCATTCTCTCCCCCTCCCCCTCCATTTTTCTTTCTTTCCCTTCTATTCTATCTCCTTCCTCCACCCCTTCAGTCCATTGCTGGACATAACAGAGGCGACAACAAAAATGAAAAGTGCTCATCACCAGGGGTGTCAATTCGACTGGATTTGGTCCAATCCGGTCCAGTCCAATTTGAGTCCATTACAAATGGACCTAATCCAATCCAGTCTAATGAATATTTTGGACCATTTTAGACCGGTCCAGAGACTGTCCAATCTGTTCAAATTCGTGTTAATTTAGATTGGTTTCAACTCGAACCTGGTTCATTAACACCTATGTTCTTATCTTCTATCAAATGGACCAGATATTGGCCAATCCAATATAAATTCATTATGGATGGACCAGGTCCAATCCAACATTTCACATTGGTCTGTCCAGTCCATCCAAATTCAATATATCTTATTGGTCCGTCCAATCCAACACCCCTACTCATTGCCAGCTTCTCTCTCTCTCCTTCCCTTCTTTTTCTTCCTCTCCCCTCTTCTTTCTTTTCTTTTGTCTGTTCCTTCAACCTGCAACCTGCCACCATCACTGAAATGCATTTCTATATTTTATTCTGTCTCCTCTCTACAATGTTATCCATCCACTGACTCCTTATGTATCAACCATTGGCCCCCACTTGATTCAACTTGAGCATGATTGTTCCTCTCCAACACCAAAGTTTGATCTGTGCAAGTCTACCAGAAAGCTCCATTCTCTATCCCAACCAACCAAGTCATCTTATGGAAACTCATGATAAACACATTGTTAGTGCTAATAGTGAAAAACTGAGCATCATTGATAGTAACGACATATCCCTTAAACTTTCACCCACTATGTCCTTTCCTCTCTCTAAGACATTCTTTGCTCCTAATCTGACTACCAATTTAATTTCAGTCAGTCAACTTGTTGATGAAGGAAATATTCTCACATTTTCTCATGATGGTTGTTTGATTCAAGACCGACACCCTAGAAAGGTGAAAGGAAAGGGGCGTAGGTTGGACCGTCTATTTGCTTAGGAGTTCAAGAAATCTCAATTATCAACACCCTCAACCTATCTTAGTTCTTCTATATCTAGTTCTTTTTTGAGTCAGATAAATAATGTTTGGGACTTGAAAAGTAGAAGTTTTTGTTTGATTCTGGATTAATTATGTCCAAAATTCCTCATGTTTGTACTTTTGATGCTTCATCTACTGATTGTTGCTTAAATAAAAATCATGCTTTACCTTTCTTTAAAAAGCTGAGCATGCTACTTCACTGTTTGAGATTATACACAATGATGCTTGGTTTGCTTCTATTATCTCACGATTAGGATACAAATACTTTGCGTTGTTGATTAATGATTGTAGGACTTAAATGGGTTTACTTCTTACGACACAAATCAAAAGTTTTTACAACATTTAAGCTATTTCATGCTATGGTACGCGTTAGGTTCAAGGCAAACATCAGCATTCTTCACTTAGACTCAAAGGGAGAGTATACAGATGGAGATTTTTAGGATTACTTAAGAGTTATGGAATCCAGTCTCAACATAGTTGCCTAGATACTCCTCAATAGAACAGTGTAATAGAATGCAAGAATGGGCATCTTCCTTCCTCTGTTCTTGCTAATATTTCACCCTTTAAAAAGTTTTTTTGGTTGTCCTCCTAACTTATCTAATTTCCATGTTTTTGGTTGTGTATGTTTTGTGCATCATCCTTTTCATGAATGATCTAAACTTACTATTCAGTCTGCCATGTATACATTTGTGGGGTATAGTCCTGATAGTCCTGATCACAAAGGGTTCTTGTGTTTTTTTTTTTGAAAAAAGGTTAACTTTATTCGATAAAAAGAAGAGGTACATGAGGAGATGTACATAGCAATTAAGCACTCAGGAAGTTACATAGGCAGGAAATTATCAAAAAAAAAAAAGTTACATAGGCAGAAAACTATCACTAAATAAGTAATCCCTGTGAGCGCCAGATTTATCTAGATTGTCAGCTTCAGAGTTTAGCACCCTCGGAATCCAGACCACATGAGCATTTATGGTGGAGAGGCTGTCTCTCGCTTCAGGCAGGCAGGGAGCTAAGGCCCAAGGCCCACTGTCAAGATTAGAAAGCCAATTAATGGTGTTGGCTGAGTCTCCTTTAATGGTAAGATTTAATAAACCTAGGTCTTTTGCAATCCTGATGCCGGTTAAAACTGCCATGACTTCGGCCTTTGTTGAGGAGGCTATCCCGATCGGCCCACTAAAAGCCCAACTGATAATACCATCTCTTCTTCGAATTACACCTCCAACACCCGTTGCACCTCGAGTACAAGGTCGTCTCCCCTTCCTTGTTAGATCTAAAACTGTGGGAAGTGTTGAGTTGCATGTGATTAGAGTGAAGTAAATTTACGGCGTTTCTTTGGAGGTCATCAAATGTGACACCTCTGAAATAAATTGAGCTGGAAGTCCACAGGAAGCATCTATAACAGATTAGAGAAATCAACTCCTCATAGTTTTTTTTTTTCATCAATAAGCTCCTCATAGTTTTTTGTTCTGTTGGTAAACACCCAGTTGTTTCTCTCTTCCCAAATGCTCCAAAAAATAGCATGTGCAGCAGATTGCCATAAAGTTTTCCCTCTTTTGCTTAATCCTCTTCCTGACCATTGCCCTAAGCATTCAACCACATTTTCTAGGAAAACCCAACTGTATTCAAATATTGTAAGAAAAAAGTTCCAAAATTTTCTAGTTTCTCACAGTGAAGCAGGATGTGGTTGGTAGATTCCCCAGCTTTAAGGCAGAAACAACAGACATGAGGAGATACATAAGACCTTCCATGGTTCTTTTTCTGAAGGAGATCATAAGTGTTGATTTTCTTTAAGCTGGCCTCCTACACAAAGAAACAGACCCTGGAAGGGATATGAGCACACCAAATTCTCTTGTAGGGGTACTGATCAGTAGTTTGTTCTTCCCTAACTAAAGCCTTGAAGCAAGATTTGGTTGAAAACTTACCCATCCAGATGGGTGAAGGGTCCACACACGAAGGTCAGGGGAATTTTGGGAGAGGTATACCTCTCTCAGGGTGTGCAAGAATCTAGTAATTTCACCAAGTTCCAGGTCCCTTGGTGGTCTCCTAAGAGTTAGATTCCAATTGAAGGGGGAGTAAAACCTGGGATATGGAAGCTTCTTGGTTTAAGGTAAGGCTGAATAGGCAAGGGAAGGAATTGGCTAAGGTAGAGTTACCCCACCAAAGGTCAGTCCAAAACTTAATTCTGTCGCCCTTTCCTACCTTATATCTGATAAAGGAGATGAAAAAATTGTAAGTCAAGATTATACCTTTCCAAGGGTAGGTGTCTTTGACCCGATTCAAGTAAAGCTTTCTATCCCAACCATTGGCGTGCTTCCCGTATTTGCTAGTGATTACAGCAGTCCATAGCGCACTTGGTTCTAGCGGGAATCGCCACAACCGTTTACTGAGAAGAGTTGTTTTTCATTCTTTCAAGTGGCCTACTCCCAACCCACCACCCTCCTTTGGTTTGCTAACCTGAGACCACTTCACAAGGTGAGAGCCCCTTTTCTAACTGAATGGCTATCTTGTTAGGCAAGCGGAAAATAGAAAGTAGTAGGTGGGAAGGTTTGCCAAAGATGCTCTAATGAGAGTGAGTCTCCCCCCTTTGGACAGGTAGTTCCTTTTCCATGTGGCTAACTTCTTCTCACATTTTTCTAGTATTGGTTCCCAAAAACTTTGATTTCTCAAATTCCCTCCAAGAGGCATCCCCAGATAAGAGAAGGGGAGATTCTCTGCTTTACATCCCAAGATCTTTGTGAAAGTATTCAAGGAGTGTGCACCAGCTAGATTTAGGCCAACAATACTGCTCTTAGAGAAGTTGACTTGCAGTCCAGAAATCCATTCAAACAGGTGATGACCCTTTTCAGATTTGACACGATTTCTTCATCAGCCTCTAGGAAAAGGATAGTGTCGTCGGCAAACTGGAGATGAGAAATTTGGGTGGCTTCCCGTCTGACTTCAAAACCTCTCAATAGTCCTAGAGAAATAGCCTTATTCACCAGTTGGCTAAAAATTTTTGTGACTAGAGTAAAAAGCAATGGGGAGAGGGGGCAGCCTTGTCTTAGACCTCTTCTAGCATTAAAATATCCTTTTGGTTGACCATTAATTGGAATTGAGAACCAGGTGGAGCTTATACATCCCTCAACCCACTGAATCCACTTTTTTCCAAACCCCATTAGTCTCATGGTTTCCATGAGACACTCCCAGTCTACTTTGTCATATGCTTTTTCCAAATCAAGTTTCACAATCACATCTGGTTTGCCATTCAATTTCCTCTCTTCTATGCATTCGATTGTTATTAGGATGCTGTCAACAATTTGTTACCCTTTGACGAATACAAATAGATTTTGGGAGATGATTTCACCTAAAACTTTCCTTAATCTTTCAGCTAGAACCTTTGCTAAAATTTTGTACACTCCCAATCAAGCTGATAGGTCTAAAATCTTTTGCTTCTAAAGACCATTTCTCTTGGGAATCAAGCATATGAAATTAGAGTTATTTCCCTTGTTGAAAATGGCTGAATGATAGAAATCATTAAACACCTGTATCAAATCTGAACTAATAATGTTCCAACAAATCTGATAAAAGAAAATTGGGAAACCATCAGGGCCAGGGGCTCTATCTTCATCTGTGCTAAAAACTGCATCCTTCACTTCTTGTTCTTGAAACTCTGTTTCTAACCACAATTTGTTCTCCTCCAACAGTTTGAGCCCTTCCCAAAGGCTTAAAGAGAGTTTTCTGTTTTCTTTTTCTTGAGTAAAGGTCTTTGAAGAAGTATAAGAAAGCTTCAGAGATTTCCTCAGGGTCCTCCACTTCTCGTTGCCCGACTTTTAATTTTGTTATAAGACTTCTTTTCCGCCTACCATATGCATATATGTGAAAGAACCTGGAGTTATTGTCCCCCTCTAACCATCTGACCCTAGATCTTTGTCTCCAGCAAACTTCTTCTCTCCTTACCACCTTTTCCCATTCTTTTTGTTAGATTGCTAGAGTGTGTTCGGCTGATAGGGTCTCCTATTAGCCCATTCTTATGTTAATTTTATCTTGTAACTGGGCCTTTGCTAATGGGCCTAATCCTGTTTATGTTTTAAGTATTTTGGTTGTCCCATTATTAATCAGGGGTATACCAGTAATGTTATTGTACTTTGTACTTCACTTATATTTAAATAAAGGCCTGGTTGACTGGTAATACAGTTCGACATTCTCTGCATCTAAGAAGTTCATCCTCTTCTTTACTACTTCGAGTTCAGCTTCTTAGTTTACATGGTATCAGAGCATTAGCTCCTTCTTGGTTTCAACCGGTGCACTATCTTCTCTTGCTGCCTTCCTTCATCTTCTCCTTTCTTTCTGGGTTGCTGCAGTGAAGACCTAGGAGTGTAAGGGAACTCAGCAAGTTCGAACCTAGGGTTTCTCTTGGTTGTAGGACTCAAGGGAAGTAAGACCCAGAAGTAGATGTCCTACTAGTTTTTTTTAGAAAGCAGTAGCTATTTGGCTACTAAGAGAGGTCTGTACAAGACAGACCTAGTTGAGGATTGATTCCAGCAGTCCTAGCACTAGCCGAAAGAGGGAAGGCTTCCTCTACAGTTACAACTTTGGTGCTCCAGCCAGATTTGTGCAGAACAGTGATAAAGGCATAGCCTCCTCTACAGTTGCAGCTTCGGTGCATCAGCAAGACCTTTACAGAACTGTGGCGACTTCAGTTACAGATCATTTCCAGGTCGGTTATCAGCCCTTCTTCTGGTATCAGCACTACTGCTGCTCTGTGAACTGGTTCAGTTACAGACCTTCATTTGCTACTGTACCTGAACTGGTTTAGTCTTAAGTGAAACCTATCCAGTGTGCTACCAGCACTGTGAACTCTGTGACCACTTCGGCCAGTCCTAACCAGAACCACCTACAGCACTGTGAACAAACTCTTTGACCGAAGTTAGGATGTCATCACTTTCTGGTGAAGTTTCTTCTAGAGATAACAGATCTGTTACAAGGTCCTCAAACCTAGAGAACCCTAATCTGCAGCTTGCAGATTACAAGTGTGCTATTGGATGAGTATAACTTTAGGGAATGGTCAGTCTCAGCAAGACTGTTCATTACCTCTCGTGACCTCATAGAATATTTGGATGGAGACAAAAAGGAACCAGAAATCAACAACCCGGAATACACTGTGTGGCGCAAGGAAAATGCCACAGTCATGTCTTGGTTGCTGGCCTCCATGACTCCTTGGGTGGCCAGAACTGTTCATCACTTCCCTACAGCCGCAAAAATCTGGGAGAAAGTATCTAAGACATATGGCCAAAAGAAGAACAATGCCAGAATCTACAGGCTGAACCAAGACATTACAGCCCTAAGGCAAGGAGACATGTCTCTGGGAAGAGCTTGACCATCACTTGATATTGGATTGGGAAAATGCAAAGGATAAGGAGAGGCATGACAAGCAGATTGAGGAGGGCAGAGCCTTCAAGTTCCTGGCAGGCTTAGACCCTATATATGAAGATGTAAGGTCACAGATTTTAGGGAGAGACAAATTACCTGAAATTCATCATGTTTACTATTTGGTGAGGAATGAAGAAGTAAGGAGAAAGGAGATGCAAGTTGATTCCCAGACACAAGCAACAAAACTATCTGGGGAACATTCAGCTTTAGTCTCCACTAAGGAAAACAAATTTTCAGACAAGAAGACCCTCAAGTATACCCATTGTGGTGGTGAGAAACACACAAAGGAGAAATGTTGGGTATTGTACCCTCATCTAAAGCCAGCTGCTCTGAGAAAGGACAAAAAGCAACATAAGGGCCATACGGCAAGTGGGAATCTTGCCACCAATAGCAGTAGTGACATCTGACAGAGTACTCAACCAGTGTCTTCCTCCACTACAAAGCAGGTTGTTGATTCTGCTGGACCAAGTACCTTGGGCTTTACAGCTAGTGAGGTAGAGGTTCTCAGTCGGGCATTAGCCCCTTTGAAGAACAACCCTTTAGCTTCCACCTCTCTTGTCAAATCAAGTACAGCCTCTGCATTTAGTGCAACTAGTTCCATTAATTCTAGCTCTTGGGTGATTGACTCAGGGTCCACTGACCATATGACACACATGTCCTCATTATTCTCCTCATATCATTTGTTGTCTGGCCAGGATAAGATGACAGTAGCTGATGGGTCACTCTCCACCATCTCAGGAAAGGGAGTGGTTGACCTAAGCAAGGATCTTTCTCTTAAATCAGTCTTACATGTTCCTAGTCTTACATCAAATCTGTTGTCTGTTTCAAAGCTTACAAGAAACTTGAACAGCAGTATAACTTTTTTTCCCTCTCACTGTGTCTTCTAGGACAGATTGACGAGGAGAACGACTGGGAGTGGTCGTGAGTATGAGGGCCTCTACTATTTTGATGCGGATGTCAGCTCAGCACTGCAAGCTTCTGTTACTACTAGTCCAGAAAGTGTGGAGTCAAGAACTGGACTGCACTTGTGGCATGCTAGGCTAGGTCACTTGTCCTTTTCTTCTTTAGCTATGTTGTTTCCCGATTTATGTAGGGGAATTTCGAGTCAAAGTTTAGTTTGTGATGTGTGTCAAATGTCAAAACAATGCAGATCAATGTATCCAATTTCTAGTAATGAAATACAAGCCTCTTTTGATTTGGTCCATTCTGATGTTTGGGGTCCTTCACCCATTGTTTCCATTGATGGCTTCCGTTATTTTATTAGTTTTATTGACCATTATTCTCGGTGCACTTGGATTTATCTGTTAAAAGGGCGTGAAGAAGTTTCACAGATAACTATGATGTTTTGCAAGATGATTGAAACACAATTCGGGAAGAAGATTAAACAATTCCGTTCAGACAATGTAGCTGAATACTTTGAAAGATCCCTGAACTCATTCATGTTAGACGAAGGCATGTTACATCAGTCATCATGTGCTTACACCCCTCAGCAAAATGGAGTTGCTGAGCGCAAGAACAGGCACCTAATGGAAACAACTTGAGCTTTACTTTTCCAGCACAATGTGCCCAAGCAATATTGGTCTCAACCTGTCCTCACTGCATCATACCTGATAAATCGGATGCCATCTAAGGTACTGGGACCACTCTTCCAGATTTTCCTCTTCCCCCACGGGTTTTTGGATGTACATGCTTCATACATGTGAAGGATCCAAAGAAAACCAAGCTGGTTCCTAAGGCTACAAAGGGAATATTTTTGGGGTACTCTCCTACACAAAAGGGGTATAAGTGTTATGATCCTGTCTCCAAGAAAAAATATGTCACCAGAGATGTAGTTTTTTTTTAGTCTCAACCATATTTCCAGTCTTCCCAGAATCCTCTTCAAGGGGAGACTAGTGGAATGGAAGAGGATTCTCAGTCTCCCTTCTTTTTTGTTCCCCTTTCATCACCTTCCACTCCCCCTTCATCACCTAGCTGTAACATTCCGAGTCAACCTAGTGAGACTCCAGCTTCAGCTGATGCTTCTGATGACTCCAGCAGGCAAGAGAAAGAGATACTCACATACAGTAGAAGGAAGAAGGGCCCTCAGCCTCATGATTGCAACCAGTTGAACTCAGATCAATCTGTCTCTGCAATCCAAGGTATTTCTGACTCTCTCAATTCAGATTTGGATCTTCCTATTGCTCTCCGTAAGCCTGTTCGTTCTTGTACCACTCGGCATTCCATAGCTGATTATGTCTCTTACTCACATTTACCACCTGTCTATCATTCCTTTGTGTCTGTTCTTTCCTCTGTATGTGTCCCGTCCAGATATTCAGAGGCGGCATATGATCCAAGATGGAAAGAAGCCATGAATGAAGAAATGAAAGCCCTAATGAAAGCAAGAACGTGGGAATTGGTGGACCTACCAGAAGGGAAAGGCACTGTTGGGTGCAAGTGGGTATTCACAGTAAAGCACAGGGAAGACGGGTCAATTGAAAGATACAAGGCCAGACTTGTGGCAAAGGGATTTACACAAAAGGAAGGAATTGACTACAAGGAAACATTTGCCCCGGTAGCAAAACTCAACACAATCAGAGTTCTACTGTCATTAGCTGCAAAATTCTCTTGGGAACTCCATCAGCTGGATGTGAAGAATGCTTTCCTAAGTGGTGATCTACATGAAGAGGTATTCATGGAACCCCCACCTAGATATAATGTTGGAAAGAAGGTGTGTAAATTAAGGAAAGCTTTGTATGGCTTGAAGCAATCTCCCCGGGCATGGTTTGAGAGACTTTGTACAGCCATGAAAAAAGTGGGGTACACTCAGAACAGTGCGGATCATACATTGTTTACAAGGAGGCAAGATGGAAAACTTACAACTCTCATTGTTTATGTGGATGATATGGTGATTACTAGAAATGATGTGAAAGAGATGAAGAGGCTGAAGGAATTCTTAGCTTCAGAATTTGAGATCAAGGACCTGGGAAATCTGAGATATTTTCTCGGGATTGAAGTTGCTAGATCAAGAGAAGGAATCTACATATGTCAACGAAAATATGCGCTAGATCTCCTAGAAGAAACATGCATGATGGGGTGCAGGCCAGCAGACACACCAATAGAACCGAACCATGGATTACAAGAATCAATGGGTGAGGAATAATGTGATAAGGAAAGGTACCAAAAATTGGTAGGAAAACTGATATACTTATCCCTCACTAGGCCAGACATTGCCTATGCAGTGCATGTTGTCAGTCAATTCATGCACTCACCAAAGACTTCTCATATGAGAGCAGTGGAAAGAATTCTCAGATACTTGAAAACTTGCCCAGGGAAAGGAATTCTATTCAAGAAGAATAGTAGACTTGAAATTGAAGCCTACATTGATGCTGATTGAGCTGGGTCTGTTGGAGACAGAAAATCAACCTCAGGTTACTATACATTCTTGGGAGGAAACCTAGTTACATGGAGCAGTAAAAAGCAGAATGTTGTGGCTAGATCAAGTGCAGAAGCTGAATACTGAGCTATGGCACATGGGGCGGCTGAACTCTTATGGCTCGAACTCTCCTTAATGAGCTTGGTATCAAGACTGAAGGTCCTCTCAAGTTGTATTGTGATAATAAAGCAGCTATCAACATTGCCAACAATCCCGTGCAACATGACAGGACAAAACATATTGAAATTGATCGACACTTTGTCAGAGAGAGAATTGTTTCAGGGGAACTCTGTGTGCCTTATACTCCATCAGAAATGTAGATTGCAGATGTATTAACAAAAGGGCTGGCAACTACAAAGTTCAAGGACATACTTGGCAATGCTAAACATGATTGATATCCATGTTTAGCTTGAGGGGGAGTATTAGATTGCTAGAGTGTGTTCGGCTGATAGGGTCTCCTATTAGCCCATTCTTATGTTAATTTTATCTTGTAACTGGGCCTTTGCTAATGGGCCTAATCCTGTTTATGTTTTAAGTATTCTGGTTGTCCCATTACTAATCAGGGGTATACCAGTAATTTTATTGTACTTGTGTACTTCACTTATATTTAAATAAAGGCCTGGTCGATTGGTAATACAGTTCGACATTCTCTACATCTAAGAAGTTCATCCTCTTCTTTACTACTTCGAGTTCAGCTTCTTAGTTTACACTTTTCTTATCATAAATCTTCTCCTTCTTTCATTCTCATCTAACTGACCAATCTGCTCCTTTTGGTCTAAATCATCCAACTTAGATAGGAGTGCTGATTTCTCTTCCTTAAAGGCTTTACATTCCTCTTTGGCCCATCCTTTTAATTTCCTTTTTACAAATTTTAATTTTTCCAAGAATCTGTAACCTAGCCAACCTTTTGTCTTACATTCCTCCCACCATGAGGCAACCTTTTTGCCGAAGTCTTTGTGTTCTGCCCAAAATTTTTCTAGCCTAAAAGGGGTTTTCCCTCTAACCACCAAATCTATACTTAGGGTGATAGGCCAGTGATCAGAAGTACAACGGGAGCAGATCTCCTGAAAGGTCAGGGGTATTGGGCTTCCCAATCTCAAGTAATTAAAAATCTATCAAGCCTACAACTTAAGGCATTCTCCTGCATGTTTGACCAGGTAAAATTACAATTCCTTAGGGGGAGGTCGTGTAGCCTGTGTCTGGAAATGAAGTTAGAGAACTCCCTCATGCTTCTATTTACCCTCTTCCCATTGGAATGTTCCTGACTGAATCTCGTGACATTGAAATCTCCTCCTACGCACCAAGGAAACTCATCATGTTCATGCAAGGAATCCAGCTCTTCCCAAAATCTACTCCTATTTGATGGAGCATTAGGGCCATAAACTATTGTTAGAATCCAGGTGAACTCATCTGCCTTGTTTGTGAAAAGTATTGAAAGGGAGAATTCGCCTTTATCAACTTCCACTCCTAAAACCACGTCTTCTCTTCACATGACAAGGATCCCTCCTAAAGTGTCTATGGCTGGGAGGGCAGTGCATTTTCTGCCTCTTAAGCCCTAGATTGCTCTGATTAACTTCCTGTCCACCTCTTCTTTTTTGGTTTCTTGTAACAGAATAATGTCAGGATTCTCTCTTGGAAGGGTGTCTTTTACTAAGCTTCTCTTAATTTCACCACCCAGCCCCCTTACATTCCTGCTCAGGATCTTCATCTTAAACTTTGTTGGTCTTACCCATACCTATTCTTCTATTCCGTTCTTTACCAGAAGCCTTGCTGGAGTCACAATGCTAGAGACCTAGGTTTTTGAACATCTCTGTGACTTCATCATCATTTTGTTCCCTCCTAGGTCAACTAACCAAATCCTTGGACACTGAAGTTGAACCCCAAACTTCCACAAAATCACATTTGTTTGGGAAAAACATTGGTTGGGATAGTTGGTCGCCTGAACCTGGAACACAAGGACAGCAAGGGTGGCAATGAGAAGGTGAATCACGATAATGATAAAAACAGGAAGAGGACTTTGGATTTGGATCAACCAAACAGACATCTTCCAACATTTCTACACTTCCCCACACCTCTCTTTCTGCAAAGAGGACTTTGGATCTGTTGAGAGATATCTCCTGAGCATCCATCTCTGATTCTGTCTTGTAAGTGCTCAGGTCTTCATCCGACTCAGATTTGTCTTCTCCAAAGGAGCTTGGGATCGAGCTCTGTGACAGTGTTGGGGGTCGGTGGACTCCCTTTTTGCATGCATTTAGACTTGAGGGAGTTGCAGGGATGTTTTGTTCGCTGAAAGTTGGTGTCGATGGAGGACTTAGCCTAGAATGACCTTCTCCCTGGTCCAAAGGTGAGTGACAGCCCGATGGTTTGACAGGTTGCTTAACCGGGTCGGATTTGGGTAACCGGTAAGATTTTGTAACACCTAGACCCGAAAAAATAGGCTCTGAAACAGGCTTTGGAACATGAACCAAGGTTTCATTCAATATTTGAAAATTTTTCCTTTTAAGGCTCTTGAAATAGAGCTTCTCTCCTCTTCCTTTACAGTTACCTGGTAGGGAAAGGTTTTGCTTCTTCCTTGCTTTACACGCCTCTGCAAAAACCGCCACCTTTTTGTTGTCCTTAGCACGAAAGCTTCCTGCACAGGCCACGGGTTCAACTAAGGCTACAAGAGTACCCTAAGTTCGCGAGCCGTTGCTCCGAATTGACTCGGTGGAACGGGAAGATGACTTAGTTTTCTTCTCTACTTCGATCATGTCGAAGAACCAGACATTTCTGTCTAGGATTGGCATCGATCGGGGGATGGAGGAACTCCTTGGTTTTTCACCCTCAAGCGAGCAAAGCTCACTCCAACCAGTCCTTGGTTTTGGGGTCAATCTCTTCCAGCCGTCCACATAAGCTTCCTAACAAAGAAAACACCTCCTTCGACCATAGATGGAACGGGAGGCTGTGAACTAAGACCCAACCATCAAAACTTAACCCATAAGGGATTGCATCAACAGTCAGCCACCACCGATCGATCTTCACCCACTTGCCATAGACGAGAATCTTCTCCAATCTCATCCAAGCAAAGACTAGATCTTCGAACGAGGCAAAACCCACAACTCTGTTTCAGGAGAAGGGGTGGAAACATACGAGTTCTAGGGAATGAAGGTTAGTTGAAATTCCTAGCTTGACTTCGTTCCAAGTTAGGTCGTTAGTTTTGGAGAACACAAAAGCGTTTTTTCCATTTGCCAAAGGGTCTTAGTTGATCGGCTATGGAGATGTGGGCTGAACCGCCGGCCAATAAGGATGGAAAGTCCCCTTGTAAGGGAGCTTCAGAGGTTGGCAATTCAGGGCTCGGGAGAAGTAAGTTTAACAGGGAAAGTTTTCCAACCTGATTTCCTTGCTTCTTCGGGGATGCAAATGGCTCTAAGTTTTTGAGCAAGCTCCCAGCAGCTTAAACGGATGAATGTTTTCATTTAGTTGAAGAAGAAGCACCTTCCCTCTATGGGTGTGCTTTCATTCCTTTACCAAATTCTTTTGATCTTTGATCGCCTCTCGAAGAAAATCTCCCAACCATTTTGCCTCTTTTACTTACAGTGAGATTTTCAACCAAGCACCTCTACCTCTCTCAGTCAACGCCAGAACACCATTGTGTTATGATCTTCTTGTTTGTCGTATTCAAATTTCACGAGATGTTGTGTTTCTTGAACATATATCTTTCTTTGTTGGAGTTCCTTGATTGTCTACACCCTCTATCTCTGTTTTGCAGAATTTCAATTTAGAGGATATTCCTCCCCATCTGCGATGAAAGATCTTGTTTTCACTCGCAAGAGGTTACGTGTTCCAGATCCTATGCTTATAGCCTCCTTTCCATCTGGTCCAGAACATCATCTTTCTAATCCTCTTATATGGTTTGAGCGCTTTCAAGATGTAGTTTTTGTTGGATATAGTCAGGGCTCCTCTGGTCACTCTCTCTTTGTTAGGCGATGGCCTCAAGGTATTACTATTCTCCTGTTATATTTCCTAGGCTTGGAAGTTCATCACAGTAATCGGGGCTATTTTGTTTGTCAACAGAAATATGCTTCTAACTTTTCAAGCTTGTTGATACACCTCTAGAGTTTGAATGTTAAACTATCTACATCAAACGGTCCACTGCTTCTTGATGCTACCATATATCTCTTGTGGGGTCTCTTATCTATCTTAGCATGGCTTGTCCTGATAATTAACATGTCTAGGTTGTTAATTTGTTTTTGCTCCCCATCAGCCTCATATGACTGTTGTTCATTGCATTATTTGTTATGTCAAAGGCACAATTTCTCAAGGATTGTTCTCCTCTCCTATTCGGTTGAAAGCATATGCTGATGCAAATTGGACTGGTTGCCCTGATACCCATAGATCTACTTTTGGATAGTGTGTTTCTATAGGTGATCCACTAATCTCCTGGAAGTTTAGGAAGCAACAGACTATCTCCAAATCTTCCACTAAAGCCGAGTATAGAATTATGTCTTCAATTTGTAGTGAGATCGTTTGGCTATAGTCTCTTTATAGATCTTGGTAATCCACTTCCTACTCCTATTCCTCTCTATGCAGATAATACGAGTTCTATCAAAAGTGCATCGAACCTTGTCTTTCATGAGAGGACCAAGCACATTGAGGTAGACTGCCATTTCATTAGAAAATTTTTCATTGTTGGATCCAATGTTTTAAAAATCGACTTGGAGGCTGAATCGTTTTGCCACCATGTCGCGGGTCACCGATTCGACTGGCCAGGTCGAACAGTTTAGACCGTGCCACATTAGCGCATTTATGTATGTTTTAGATATGTTAAATACGTTTTAGATATGTTATATGTATTATTTTATATTTAATTTGTCTTTTAATTCAGTTTTTAACTTTTTTATTTATAAAAAATATTAAAAATTGCAACTTGAGGCGAAAATAAGTTTTTTTTTTTTTCTCGCGAAAATAGCAGGGCAAGGTGCCTACAGACCTTGGGACATAGATCTCGAAAAGTTACCCAAAATAAAAAAAAAAAATCTTGTTTTTACTGTAGCTACTGTAGCTATTGTAGCTACAGTAGTCCGAACCAGTAAGGAGAAGAAGAAAGAGAAGAGAAGAAGAAGAAGATGAAAGAACTGTCGAGCTTGATAGCTAAACCCTATCAGTCGACCTCTTAATAGTGATTAGGCTTCTAATTAAATGTACAAGGACTAAACTGCCCCTACTTAAGTATGGCATAGAGAACCTCTAATAAGACTGCCACATAAGCTCATAACTTAACCAAGGTGAGATGACTAATCTACCCTTATTCGGCTAACTCTAACACTCCCCCTCAAGCTGGAGAATATAAATCATATAATCCCAGCTTGTTACATATATAGTTCACTCTCCCTGAGCTTAAGGCTTTTGTAAACAAATCTGCCCACTGATCACCTGAGCTTACATGTTCTGTGCTTCTCTCTCTAGTAAGAACCTTCTCCCTCACAAAGTGGCAATCAATCTCTATGTGCTTTGTTCTCTCATGAAAAATAGGGTTGGATGAGATATGTAACGCAGCTTGATTGTCACAGTACAACTTCATAGGTTTATCCATGTGGAACCCGATTTCTTGTAGGAAATTCCTCAACCACACTAATTCACATGTAGTGTGTGCCATGGCTCTGTACTCGACTTCAGCACTGCTTCTAGCCACAACCGTTTGCTTTTTACTCTTCCACGTCACAAGATTTCCTCCAAGAAATGTGCAGTAACCTGTAGCAGATCTTCTATCAGACACAGAGCTTGCCCAATCTGCATCTGTGTACCCAACTACTTCAAGTTTTCCTCCTGGTTTATACAATAGCCCACGGCCTGGAGCTCCCTTCAAATATCTTACAATTCTAAGAACTGCATCCCAGTGAGATATACGAGGGTTCTGCATAAATTGGCTCACCACACTGACTGCAAAGGAGATGTCTGGTCTCGTGATAGTCAAATAGTTCAGCTTCCCCACTAGTCGTCTATACCTTCCAGGATCATCAAATATTTCCCCTGTATCACCACTCAACTTAACATTTGGTTCCATAGGAGTCTCAGCCGGTTTTGCACCTAACAGTCCTGTTTCGTCCAATAGATCAAGAACATATTTTCTTTGGCACAGGTGTACACCTTGTCTTGATCTAGCAACTTCTATACCCAAGAAATACTTCAATGTCCCAAGGTCTTTTGTTTGAAAATGATTTTGCAGAAAGACCTTGAGTTTGTCGATCCCCAATTTGTCACTGCCAATTATGACAATATCATCCACATAGACCACTAATAAAATCTTTCCAGCTTCTGAGTCATAGTTGAACACCGAGTGATCAACCTGGCATTGTTTCATTCCAAAATTCTTCACCACTTCACTAAACTTCCCGAACCAAGCACGAGGCGATTGTTTCAACCCATAAATTGCCTTTTTCAGTCTGCACACCTTACTAGCCTCCCCCTGAGCAACAAACCCAAGTGGTTGCTCCATATATACCTCCTCTATAAGGTCACCATGAAGGAAGGCATTTTTTATGTCAAGTTGAAATAAGGGCCAATCATACATAATTGCTAGGGAAATTAACACACGGACAGAGCTAATCTTAGCCACTGGAGAGAAGGTCTCCATATAGTCCACTCCATACAACTATGAATACCCTTTAGCAACAAGTCTGGCTTTCAGACGCTCCATACTACCATCTGGCAAATATTTAACAGTATACACCCATTTACAACCCACAACATGCTTACCAGGGGGAAGAGTAGTGTGCTCCCACGTGTGAGTACGTTGAAGAGCAGAGAGTTCCTCCTCCATTGCCTGCCTCCACCCAGGTGAACTAAGAGCCTCTTGGACATTGTTAGGTATGGAAATAGATGACAATAGTGAAACAAATTGGCGATGTGAGGCGGAAAGGCGAGATACTGAAACAAAATTGAAAATGGGATGGAGAGTAGAACTACGTTTACCTTTCCGGAAGGCAATGGGAAGGTCAAGTCCTGAAGGTTCAGCAACAGGAGCAACGACAGGATCCGCGGACAAGGTAGAAGCTAGAGGAGGGGCCGGTGTCATTCGACGTGTATACACTTGCCGAATTGGTGGTCGTTCAGTAGGGATCTGCACTGGATGAGATGACAAGTCAACTCCAACAGGAACACGTGGAACGGGATCACTGACCGAAAGAGGAAGAGGAAGTAAAGGTGGAGACGAAGATGCTTCAATTCCTGAGAAGGGAACAGACTCAAAAAATGTGACATCAGAACAAACATAGCACTTCCGAGTAATGGGATTGTAACACTTGTACCCTTTTTTGAGTCCGAGAGTAGCCAAGAAAGACACACTTAATGGAGCATGCATCCAACTTGTCTATTCTAGGACTCAGACTGTGAACAAAGCATACACAGCCAAAGATACGAGGTGTTAATGGAAAGGGGAGACAATGTGGGAAACAAGATAGAGAAGAGAGACCGACCATGAAGAATAAAGGAGGGCATCCGATTAATGAGGAAACACGCAGTAAGTACAGCATCACTCCAAAACCGTTTAGGAACACTCATATGATGAAGAATAGACCGAGCTGTTTCAAGGAGATGACGGTTCTTCCGTTCAGCCACCCCATTTTGTTGAGGAGTGGATGCACAAGAAGTTTGATGAATGATGCCATGTTGTTCTAAATACTGTTGAAAGGAAGTTAGAAAATATTCACGACCATTATCTGAACGAAGAACTTTGATTGGAACAACAAATTGTGTACGCATTTCAGCATGGAATTTTTGAAAAATGGAAAATAATTCACTCCTTTCTTTCGTTAAATAAATCCATGTCATTCTTGAACAATCATCAATAAAAGTGACAAAATACTTGTAACCATTATAAGACTCTATTTTGATCGGGCCCCAAACATCTGAATGAACCAAAGCAAAAGGACTCAACATACGACTTTCAACTCTAGGACTGAAGGAAACACGACGATGTTTCCCAAACTGACACGACTAACATTGTAACACTGACAAATGACTCAAAGACGGAACTAGCATCTTGAGTGCCTTGAGAGAAAGATGTCCCAGTCGACAATGCCACTGTAGAGGAGTGAGTGAAGTCTGAAGTGCAACTGACGATCCACCACCGTCAAGGTAATACAATCCACTAGCTTCATGCCCCCCACCAATCTTCTTCCCCGTCCTGAGATCCTGAAAAACACAAGAGGAAGGGAAAAAAGTAACAGAGCAGTTAAGTGTCTTGGTTAATTTACTAACAGACATCAGATTGAATGGAAACTTAGGGACATATAGAACAGATGATAAAGAAAGGGAAGCCATGTCAACATTGCCAACACCACAGATGGGAGAGGAGGAACCATTGGCAAGGGTAACAGTTTGAGATGTGGAAGTTTCAGAGAGAGAAGAGAACACACCTGGAGTCTCGGTCATGTGATCAGAGGCTCCAGAGTCAATAATCCAATGAGAGGTTTTAGATGACAGGCAAGCTATACCTGAGTGGGCAAGAGTAGCAGTAGTGTGCTGTGAAGTGGACTGAAGGAACCGCTCATACTCATCACGCGGTACACTCACCATCTCCCTTCCGGAAACAGATGTAGATGTGGAAGGAGTTAGGTCTACCTGTTGATTATCACTGACATCAACCCCACCAGCAATAGCATGATTGGCCCATTTAGAGGGAGGGCGGCCATGAAGATCATAACAGAAATTTACGGAATGTCCTTCCCTGCCACAGTGGGTACACTTCCTTGTAGAGCTGCCTTTTTCTTTGCCACGGCCTCCCCCTGAGTCACGACCACCACCACGGCCAAATATGGAACCACCACGACCTCCTCGGGAGGCATGTCCTCCCCCTTTCGTACCACGTCCACCTCCTCTGGCTGTTACAAAAGCTGATCTATCAGACTGTGTGGGTAGAGCCCAAAGAAATCCTGCGAAGCCGAGCAAACACTTCCTCAAGTGTAGGAAGGGTAGAGCCCCCCAATATTTGGGCTCTAACCGGTTCATAGTCTGAGTTCAACTCCACTAAGAACCTTGTGACATCTAGTTGTTCTCTCTGTTGTTGTTGAACCTTAACATCTGGAGTGAGAGGATGATAGACATTGAGTTCATTTCTGAGGTTCTTCATACTGGCATAGTACTCTTCTAGGGTTTTATTTCCTTGTTGCAGACCAAAGTACTCCTGATAGAGTTGATATACCATTGTAGTATTATCTTGCCCAGAATACAGCTTCTTGGCATGTTCCCATATGTCCTTAGCTGTATCTAAGAACATGAAGTTGGTACTTATTTTGGGTTCCATACTATTCCATAGCCATGTCATGATTTGAGCATCCTCCTGTTCCCAATCATCAAACCCTGGAGAGTCAGCCGATGGTTTATCTTCTTTCACATGCTTCACTTTTCTCTTTGCCTTGAGAAAAACTTCCACCGACTTAGCCCATGGAACATAGTTCTCACCATTCAGTTTAATTGAGGTCATCTGTACACCTAGATAGTCAGAGGAAACCACAACACTAGGTTTCTTATCACTACAGCCATCTCCCATTGCTGCCATGATACTCTTTCAATGCTGCCTCTAATCTGAATTCCCAATCACCAACTAAGTGCTGCTGTCAAGAGTTTGATGTTCCAGAACCTACAGCAGTCCCTAAACACAATGATAGATACACACGCCTTTGTTCTTATCCACACCACTACTGATTTCACAAAAAAAAACACAGACTACACCGACATTAACTCAGCACTTACTAACCACATGCAAGATCATTTACAAATACTCAACAAAAACTCAACTAGCTGTCACACCACTACTGTTGTCAAGAGTTTGTGCATTACAAGCACCACCACACAGCCATAGCTGTCACACACAATACAGACTTGCTTTAACGCTTTTAAGAGGGCACCACAAGACCAACAAAAACTCAACTAGTACCATTGCATTACACCTTGCACCATTCGGCCACCTACAGTAGCAGCCCTTACACCATTTGGTCACTGTAAACACAGCCTGTTCTTGGAATTTTTCCAAGACCAGGGCAACAACCAACTTAGTTTTCTAGGTTCTGATCAGTCCTCTCAAGTTCTTGAAGATTTTCAGCCCAGAAATACCAACAACACACAAAGGAGAGATAACCAACCTTCGTTTGAGAGCTTCAGCCAACCATTCACTGTTGAAGTTGTTTTCTTAGGAAAGAAGGTTTTGTGCACCAGAAAAAAAAGAGTTGTGATGTTTCAGGCCTGGGACAAATCACTTTTCTCCATTGACAGCCCAGAGAAGAAAAGGAGAGAACTGAAGCACGAACTAAAGTTGTCACGAACTGAAACAGGTCACGAACTGAAGTTGTCACGCTCTGATACCATGTTTTTACTGTAGCTATTGTAGCTACTGTGGCTACAGTAGTCCGAACTAGTAAGGAGAAGAAGAAAGAGAAGAGAAGAAGAAGATGAAAGAACTGTCGAACTTGATAGCTAAACCCTACCAGTCGACCTCTTAATAGTGATTAGGCTTCTAATTAAATGTACAAGGACTAAACTACCCCTACTTAAGTATGGGACAGAGAACCTCTAATAAGACTGCCACATAAGCTCATAACTTAACCAAGGTGAGATGACTAATCTACCCTTATTCGGATAACTCTAACACATCCCAATCGAATATCAGAGTGCAAAGTTATGGCCTTCGAAAGTTTTGCATGCATTGAGTATGCAATCCGCAACCTAGTCACTGGGTCGAACAGGTCAACGATCGAAATGGTCGGTTCTTGACCAAGACAACGGTTTTTGATCGTCTTACGGGTCTTGACTAATCCGGACCTGGAACCCTGACTGGGTTACGGTTCGACCGGCCAAGTCAACAACAGGTTGAAAACATTGCTAGATCTATTTCTCTACCTCATGTGGCCTCGAACATGCAAATCGCTCATATCTTCACCAAGGCCATGACTAGATCTCGACATTTCTTTCAGTTGAAAAACAACCCTTCGAAATATGGAACTGTATAGGATTAGATGGAAAAATCAAAAGGAGTAAAACAATTGAAAAGATTGGTAGAAGAAGAAGAGAGAGCTGGCGGCAAAGAGGGTTAGAGAATGAGAGGTTCAAACTAATCTCTCCCTCTAACACTCTAACACTATTTCATTAATTTAATTTTTGAATAATTACAAGGGAGGCCCTTGGTTGGGCAAGAAATTACAAAAAACATAGCATAGAAGATGATGGGCCTAGAATAAGGCCCATTACAGAAAAGAACATAAATTTAACATAGAAGTTGCCTATGACCATTCGGCCCATCTTCTCCACACTCCCCCTCAAGCTGAGCATAGATGTTAATCATGCCCAGCTTACCAATGTCATGTTGAAGCCTTGCCTTGGGAATGCCCTTGGTGAGAAAATCTGCCAACTGTCCTTCAAAAGTGATGGAGGGAAGACACACTTCACCCGAAGAGACTCTTTCTCAAATAAAGTGTCTATCAACTTCACTATGCTTAGTTCTATCATGTTGTACTGGGTTGTGGGCAATGTTGATGGCGGCCTGACTATCACAGTACAACATCATTGGCTTGTCTTGCTCAATCCCAAGTTCCTCCATCAATGATTTTAGCCACAACAGTTCAAAGACTCTGCTTCTACTGAGGATCGAGCCACAACTGATTGTTTCTTGCTCCTCCAAGAAACAACATTACTAGCCACCAAACTGCAATATCCTGAAGTAGATCTTCTGTCATCAATGTTTCCATCTCAGTCAGCATCAATATAGGCTTCAAGTTTCATATGACCATGCTTGGCAAACAAAACTCCCTTTCCCGGAGAGACTTTCAAATAACACAGAATTTGTTCTGCGGCTGCCATATGACTATCTCTGGGAGCATGCATGAACTGGCTAATACAACTGACAGCATATGCAACATCTGGCTGAGTCATGCACAGGTACAGGAGTTTCCCAAGAAGTCTCTGAAAGACCCCTTTATCTTCTAACGACGTCCCATCTGAAGCGGAAAGTTTGTGACTCATATTAATAGGAGTAGCAGCTGGTCTAGCACTCATCTTCCCAGTTTTAGAAAGAAAGTCGAGGACATACTTCCTTTGGGAGATAAGGATCTCATCCTTGGATCTAGCAACTTCTATGCCAAGGAAGTATCTCAACTCCCCCAGGTCCTTAATCTCAAATTCTATACGGAGGAAAGACTTAAGAGCATGAATTCCTGAAGCATCATTACCAGTCACAACAATATCGTCAACATACACAATAAGATATACTGCTAGAGATCCATTTCTCTTCACAAAAAGAGTATGATCAGACTGTGTCTGAACATAGCCAAAGTTAACAAGTGTTATTCTAAATCTCTCAAACCATGCTCTAGGAGACTGTTTGAGGCCATAAAGAGATTTCTTCAATATGCATATTTTTCCTTGCATATCACTTCCATACATTCCTGGAGGGAGAGACAAATCATCAATAAACAAGATTTCATAAGGAATATCCAAATGAACCGAGAAAAATCATCAATAAACAAGATGAAGTATCTGTAGCCCCCCATAGAGGATAAGCGGTAAGGCCCCCGCACATCATAGTGCACAATATTAAAAGGAAAAGAAGATCTTTTATTGCTCAAAGGGTAATTGTTTCTACAATGCTTTGATAACTGACACGATTCACAATGAAGACTAGACACACTAATTCCCTTGAACAATTCAGGGAATAGATGACTTAAAGCAGAAAAAGACAAATGACCCAAACGACAATGACACAACATAATTCGACTGGCAGACTCTGAAGAAATAGAACCAAAAGCAACATTCCTAGGCTGATCAAAGCATTGTCCCGAAATATCGAGCAAGTATATTCCATTCGCTTCATGGCCACTCTCAATCACCTTCCAAGACTCCAGATCCTGAAAAACACAATGGGAAGGAAAGAAGGTTACACAACAATTTAATGACTTGGTTAAACTACTTACAAATAACAAATTTGTATTTAATCTAGGTACATGAAGGGTAGAAGGTAGGAGTAAGGAATCTGTAGCCTTGACAGTTCCCTTGCCAGAAATAGAGGCAAGAGAACCATCGGCTAAGGTGATTTTATCACGGCTAGGAAGCAAATCATATGAAATAAACAAAGTAGAAAGGTTGGTCATGTGATCAAAAGCACCTGAGTCGATAATCCAAGGGGTCTTAAGATTACCTGAGGTGGTTGCATGATTAGCAAAAGCTCTTATACCTGAGTGAGCAAATGCAGAAGTGGTTGAACTTCCTGAAGGGTTGGAAGATGAAGTTACACCTTCGAGATGACTGATCATCTTTTCAAACTTTTCATACTCAACTTTCATGGCCGCCAACTGTGCACAGGCAGACTCAACTTTAGTATCTGGACCAGTGGTTACATTTGCACTCCCTGTCCTTCTACAATCATGTTTCTTCTGGAACCGAATAGGAACAAGATCGGGATGTAATTTCCAGCACTTGTCTTTGGTGTGCTTTGGCTTCTTGCAGTATTCACATACAACTTCTTTCTTTCCAGAGCCATTAGGAGACCCCACAACTCCTTTGGGTTTAACCCCCATATTTGCAAAGTGATCACTAGTGCCAACCCCTTGAACCTGTACCAGCCTTCTGCTTTCTTCACTACTGACCAAAGCATATGCTTGTGACAATGAGACACTTTCCTTGGATAAAATATTTTGTTTTGTGATGTCATATTCTGGGTTTAGTCCAGTTATGAACTCAAACACCCTGTTTCTTTCAACTAATTTCCTGTAAGTTTCTGCATCATTGGTGGTGTCCCAAGTTACAACTTCTATTAGATCAATTTCTTGCCACAAAGACTTCAAGGTTGAGAAGTATACCGCAAGGGATTTCTCTCCTTGTCTTAAATTCTTCACACCACTTCTCAATTTATAGGCTCTGGCTACATTTAGTTTCTGGGAATAGGTTTCTGCAACACTGTCCCAGATTTCCTTTGCCGAGTTTATCCATAGATAATGTTGACTAATCTGTGACTGCATTAAATTCACAAGCCACCCAATAACGATGTAATTCTCTTGAATCCACTTCTCATAAGAGGGATCATCCTCTGGGGGAGCATTCTTGCTCTCGGAGATAAACCCCCACTTTCCTCTACTACATATATAAATTTTCATAGATTGTGACCATGCCAGATAGTTGGTTCCATCCAGTTTAACCGTGGTCACAGTCAACAAAGAATCAATTGGGGTTCCCAAAGAATGTCCATATTCAGCAACATTCTTACTCTCAATATCTGAGGAGTCCATCATGTAAATGCTTCAAATTGGGTTAAATCGGCCTCAAACACAGCAATTCACAAGGCCAACTCACATCTGACAGCCATGAGAACCGAGCTCGGTAACAGCTCTTTCAAGAAGAAGATGACTTGATTCAGCCTTCAAGAGGTAACCAGCAGACCTCCAAACACTGTGTACCCGATTGGAGTACCTTTCTAGTTAGGGATTCTAGGTTCCCAACAATAAGTGCCCTAAAGAGAGCAAAACACAGTCCGCAATAATTAAAGGGGCATTTTTACGAACACTGTATATGCAGCAGAGAATACCCCACTGTCACCAAGTAAGAACCACCTCAGGAGCAGTCCATATAGGTCCAAGAAGCAACTAAACTGAAGTAAGAACTTGCACCACTGAGTCCAAAGAGGTTTCGGCAACTTGACAGTCCAACAGGGTGAGAAAACAACCCAGAAATCTCTGAGTTAAATCAGGTTAACCACAGCCGAACAACTGAACAAATTTAAAGGGGTTTCGAACACTTCAACAGTCCCCAAAACCAGAAATATAGCCCAAGGATAACTAAATGCAACTTATAGTCTTATCAATCTCTGATTTGAGCTCCAAATCAGGCCGAACAATCCTCTCTGATTCTTCCTAGTCACCGAACCACTCTCCAAGTGATTAGAGTTTTGGGCGCCCTCCAATGACCTCCAAGAATCAGGCGAACAAGTTGAAACTTCCAGCCCTAGAACACCCTCATGCAATCGGCTAGACTATACCCACATGAGAGCCACGCCAAGTTCAGGCCTGCTTTGATACCAAGTTGAAAAACAGCTCTTCGAAGTATGGAACTATATAGGATTAGATGGAAAAATCAAAAGGAGTAAAACAGCTGAAAAGATTGGTAGAAGATGAAGAGAGAGCTGGCGGCAAAGAGGGTTAGAGAATGAGAGGTTCGAACTAATCTCTCCCTCTAACACTCTAACACTATTTCATTAAGTTAATTTTTGAATAATTACAAGGGAGGCCCTTGGTTGGGCAAGAAATTACAAAAAACATAGCATAGAAGAGGATGGGCCCAGAATAAGGCCATTACAGAAAATAACATAAATATAACATAGAATAACAGCCTATGGGCCATTCGGCCCATCTTCTCTAAACTTTCTTGTATACAAATTGATCCTTAATGAATCTTATTAGTATAGTCTTTTTTTATCAATAACAGAAGAATTTCATTAATCATGGAAACAGGTACAAAGGAACACCAGTTGATAAAAAAAAAGTACAAATGAACATCACAAAGAGAGATATCTTATTAGTATAGTCCTTGTCGTATATTACACTGTTTATGTTTATATTTATTCTTTTTCTTTCTTTCTGCCCTGCATGGGTATTCTTGTAATTGTACATACACTTTAATATGCAAGTGACTCTTTAGAGTGGGGCTCGATTATTCAGGACACTCCCAAGTTTCTTGTCTTTTCTATTCTATTCAGACAAGAGAGTTTACAGGAACGTAGCTCAAGAAATTTTCAAAATGAATTGCTCCAAAAGAATGAGATACTGAAGAAAACAATGGCTATGGAAATCTCTCTTTCATGAAGAGCCTTTTATAGTTTCTGTACAGTTCCTTGCTATATAAGTCTTTGGGGTCTAGTTTTTTGAGATCCTGTTTTGATTGTATGCACATTACCTTCTTCTCAAAAAATATTAACTCCACTCTTAGTAGAACTCCTTTGGTCATAAAATAGAAATTTAACAATTATGAAGAGTTTTCAGCAAGTTCATACACGCCAATGGAAAATCTAAGATATACATGCTTTCTTTATTTATTTCTTCTCTCTTGTTATGGTCTTGCTTTGTTTTTGTTTTCCCCTTTGTGCATGCATATGTTGGTGGGCGGTTTTTTCTTCACCTAGCTAAAATTAAGGATAGCATCCACTTACAGAAAGGCTCTTCATGAGAAGGTACTCCACATCCTCTATGGAAAGTTTGGTTCTTTCTGCAATGACACTTAACGGAATAGTGCTATCTTCCGAGGGACGACTGCCAATAAAAGAAAATTTGTTTAAATGCAGCAATAATAAAAAGAACAAACAGTAATAAGTACAACCTTGTTCAAGCAAACTTCTCAATTAATGCTGCTATCCAATACATACCTGAAGATGATTTCCATCAAACAGAGAATGTTGATCTTTTCCAACAGTTTCTTTTCATTCTCTACTAATGCTGGCTGAGCTATCAAAGCAGCTCTATGAACATGGCAGAGTTCTTGATAACGAACTAAATCACCACAATTGAATGCCTGGAGAATGTAGTAGAGCCACTCCACCTTTGTCCCTAGAAGACACTTTATCTGCAGCAGTCATTAAGAGAGGTCAGTACCTGCAATTAGCAAATACCCACACTCAGAAATGAACTTGAGCAGAGGGTCACTCCATCACTGGATAAGAGAACAATACAATAATTTCCAGGTAACAAACCACAACTCAACCCCTCTCCTACATTGACCATGCGTCAAGAAAATAAAAGGTACATTCTGCTTTAACCAGCCTCTTTTACAGATCATCAGGGGTGAACAACATGCATAAGATAATCACAGCAATAGAAATCAAACAAAATAAAAGGGTACAGAGTCTAGTAATACAGTAAACATTTGCAATGATCATTGCAGCAATCCCTTGGGGAATAACCCAAGGCATCCATCAAGGCAATAAAAGACAGTGGGATATAGGAGTAAGATGCTCTAAGAGCAACTAGCCTTCATTCACAATGTTAATTATAAAAACGCCACTGAGGTTTATATAGGAAGGAATAATTACATGCTTGGACTGTAGAGTAGAGGCCACACAATGAACTAGAAAAGGATCTTGAAAGAAAAGAATTCATTTGTGGGACTTGAAGCACTGAAAATTGCTATAATGTGTTATTGGGATCACACTTATCAGCAAATCTCAGATGGACAACAAAAGAAAAGAATCATTCGTGGAGTAGATAGCCAAATCAGGACTGACAATTTCAGACAGACACGAAGGAATAATTTCAGATTTTTCTGAAATTATAAACGAGCATACACTCTTGAATAATTATATAATTATAAAGTGATAAAATATCATCATAAAGTGATATTTTATAATACCCACTTCTTCCATTTAGAATAAATTAGTTATTATATCATACCCAATGTTGCTATTTTTAGATATAAATATTATTTTATTATGATTAACATATGATTATGCTTATTATATTATAGGAGTTTAAAATATTAAAATATAAATTATATTTTATTAAATAATGTATAATTTAAACTATTTCATAATGGAAAACAAAAAAAATAATAATGATAACTTTAAAATAGTGTTTTAAAGAAAAAGAATCATATCGCAACAAATTATTTGAATGATAATTACTTACATATAAATTGAAACCTTACATTAATATAATAAAAGGGCAACCCAGTGCACAAGGCTCCCACCAATGCAGGGTCTGGGTAGGGATAGATGCATGCAACCTTACCCCTGCAGGCACAGAGAGGCTGCCTCCAAGATTTGAACCCTGGTCACCCAGGTCACAATAGAGCAACCCAACTGTTGCGCCAAGGCCCACCCTCAAACCCTGCATTTATATATTTAATAATTTAATAAAATAAAACTTGTTAAAACCTATATAAAAGATTTTTTAGCACAAGGACAATATGTCAATATATATTTCAGTAGTATTTCATATTAGTACCTATCAAATGGAAATACTTAGGTATTTTAAATTATGAATGTAAATAAGCAAATCCATTACAGAAGGCTTACCTATGTTATCGGGACACATCCAATATCTTTTCAACAGCGACCATGTAACACTTAAATGACCCTGGGCTGTTTCCTAATTCAAAAACCACGAGAGATTTGCATGGGGGAAAAAGAAATTTTTTCCACAGGATTAGAAAATAAAAGAAAGGAAATTTTTGCATTAGGGCACTCTATAAATGTGCTAACTCAATTGTAAATATGGTACAACACAATAAATACTTCCATTGTAAATAGAAACTACACTTTTATCATCAATTAAGTTCTTACCAGTTCTTGAAATAAAATAAAATAAAATAAAATAAAAACCATAATTATACAACAAAACGCAAGAAGAGGTTTCTAAAATAAAAAATAAAATAAAATAAAAACATTGCAGTCAACAGAACAACCCCCGAAGCAATAAAGGTTGAAATACAACCAATAAAAGGTCAAAATGTAACAATTTATATGGAGATGCTCTTACAATTGGATGTGCAAGCAATTCTCCGAAGTTGTAGATGTTATCTCCAAGCAGAGCTGAAAGGGACAAATCAAATGCCAAATCCTGAAATAAGATGACAACAATATTAATTATAAAAAAATACAATCACAAAAAGAATCCAAGTCTCCCTGTGCATGGATCTTTGGAAAACAAAAAAACCTAACATTAAACATAACTAGTTCTGAAATGTAGATCAAAAGAATATTAAATTAATTTCAAAACCAACAATTTTACAGGAAGGGGCTGTTAGCAGTTATCAGGAAATTAAGGAATCGTGAGTTATAATTTGTTATTGGACTCATAACAGTGAGCTTGTTATCAGAAACATTTTTTGAAGATAAACAAAGAAGAAATTTTATTGATAAAAAAGCACAGTACATCTAAAAAACTAAAACTAATGTATCAAGCAACCTAACAGAAACTGGACTTAATTGATGTTACTTGGCTTAACCATTGGGCTGCTACTGGGCTGCTTTTCAATCTCAGTCCTCTTTCTTTTTCTATACTTTATGAAATTTTGAATGCTCCCTTTTCTCAATAAAATTTTCAGCAATAATTCCAATATCTAAGGGATGTCTTGCATCAGGTGAGGTGCATATATTTGCTTTGGGCTGCAAAATTCTCTCTTCCCCTTTTTATTTTCCTATAAATTTTTACTATTACTATAAAACAAAAGGATTATGAAGGTAAAGGAGCCTTTGATTCTTTATATTCAACATTCTGTATTTCACATTTGCATAGTAATAACTATAAAAATGTACCAGCTTGAATGTTTCTGAAAGGGACTCCACTGATGTGTATGCCAGATAAAGAAGTGCACTTTTATAGAATTCCGCAAATTCCTGATGAGATTTATGGTACTGAGATAAAACCCAATAATAGCTTGCGTATACTGATGGATCAATATCAGTCATGCTATCAAGTGTAGTCTTCCCATCTTCCAACAGTTTCTTGCACCCTTTTTGGTCCCCTTGCTCAAGTTTGAATGCAGCAATCTGCATCTTGACATAAAGGATCGACTCCTCTATACGTAATTCCCTTGTAGCTCGAAGTTTATCAATCACCCCCTCAAGATAAACAATGGCAGCTTCTTTTTCAGGATACTGCCGAGCAACTATTACAGCAAAATGGGCAAGCTTGAGCAGATTGATCTTTGTCTCAAAGTCAGTGACAAAATTATGATATAACTGTATTAAAGCATCTCCAGCCTGAAGAGCAAAAGCAAAGAAGTAAGCCCTCATGAATATCCGATTAGTAATGGAAGGAGAGGAAAAAAAACGAGATACGCAAAACCTCAATCTTTCACAATTAAAGCAGAACTACAGATGGATATGTAGCAAGTTTGTATCAAAACCAACATGTCTGAAAAGAAGCATAAAGCAGTACACAACACCATTAATAAAGAGCAAATAGCCTCATCAGTTCACGCCTGCACAATTAAGCACAACCACAACTAGATAAGTAGCACGTACACATAATAATCAGCATCTGTGGAAGAGAGCATAAACTATGACATATAAACACACTTCCAACCACTTTCATAGATATTATGTATAACCCATTTATGGGTGAGCATCTGTTTTCTGTTGGCAATTAACATGGAAGTCATTTCAATGTCAGACATAGACACTTCAATTTTTAGTGCAAATCATGCATCCACCACCTTGCTCATGTTCTGTCCTGCCTTGTTTTTATGACATATGTTAACATCTTTATCAAAACATGACCAACCAAAGGGTAAGAAAAATGATTAATACATGACTAAATCAAATAACCATGTATACCTTATCTATATCCACAGTGATCATAGTTTTCAAGCCACCAAGGTGAAGCTAGGCAACCAGGGAGTTCTAGGTGCCTAGCAGTTGGCCTAGGCATCATCTAGGTATTGACTTTTGGGAGAAAATCTGTGTTAGAAAAAAAGACAGGTGGAGGAAGTGGAGAGAATTTGGGAGCAAATCTGTGTTTTGTTGGAGGAATATAAACAGACAGAGGAGTTGTTGGAGGCAACACCAAAAAAACCAGAACCCTAGGGAGCAACTGTTGTGAGAAGAAAGAAAGAGGTAAATCAGTGATGTTAGGAAAAGAAGCAATTAGGAAAAGCAAAAAGAAAAAGAAAAGGTCTGAGGTGGAAAGGCTAATTTCAGACATAGAAGGGGACTTAAAATTTAGTGAAAGAGGGGAGAGGAGTAAGGCTCTAAAGTGATGGAAAAAGACTGGTGTAGAGGGTCTCATTCTACAACTGAGTTGATGAAGATCATTAGCTGGAATTGAGGGGTCTAGGAAGTGCAAGAAAAAGGAGGGTGATAAAAGATCTGTAAAAGAAGGAAAGGCACGTGGTGAGAACACAGGAGCTAGGGCCCAAGCCCAGTCCGCTATGCTAGTGAGCCTCGACCACCCATCACTATGGTGTATACACGTAAGAGGAATCCCCGGCCAACACCTGAGCAGCTCTTGGCCACGTTCGATGGAATCCCAACCAATTCCACTATCACAACCAACTGAGTTGGTTCTCTGCAATGTAACGACCAGCTACAATGTAACGCAATGTAACAGCCAGCTACTGCTTATATAAGCTGTGCCTTCTATCAATGAGAATAAGAAAAGAATACTCTCTCTCTCTCAGGAGGTCGGTTCCCTCGAAGGAACCCTGAGATGGGTAGTAACCTATCATCTGGTATCAGAACCCTGAGATAGCCAGATTGTTCACCATGCCGAACACACGACCAGTCTCGGTAGACGAACAAATGGATCGCCTGGAAATCGACATGCACCAAGTGACGGCGGAGCTGAAGGAATTGAAGGAGGTGCTGTCCATGGTAGCATCCCAGCAACGGGAGAAGTCGGTGGCGGGGAGCAGGGAGAATGATCTGGAGGAGTCCAGCAGCAGTGGAGGAAGACGTCCGGGGTCCTACGGGGGAAGATGCACCAAGCTCGTCTTTCCGGCGTTCTATGGAGGAGACCCCATCCCGTGGATTTTTAAGGCGGAACAGTACTTCGGGTATCATGAGACCCCTGGTCATCAGCGGGTGATGGTCGCCTCCTTCCATCTCGACAACGACGACATCCTCTGTTTCCAGTGGTTCCGGAGATCGTGCCCACAACATGGCAAGACTTCACCGATGCCCTTTGTGTACACTTCGGACCGAAAGCCTACAATGACTGGGACGAGGTTCTTTCAAAGCTGAAACAGACGGGAACGGTCTGGGAGTACCAAGTCGAATTTGAGAGGCTCGCGACCCGAGTTGACGGTTGGACGGAGAAGGCGTTGGTCAGAAGCTTCGTCGGAGGACTTAGAGAAGATATTAGAGTGAAAGTTAAAGCTTGGAGACCCTCGACTTTACTGGTAGCGGTCGGGTTAGCCCGCCTTCAGGAAGAGCTCCTGGACCGATCCAAGAAGGTAAATCAGGCCACCGGACCAATCCTTAAGCCCCCGCCTCCCAAATCAGATGGGCTTTTGCCCCGGCCCACTAACAGGTTAGACCCAGTTACCTCTCAACGGCCCAAAATGCCCTTTCGGCGCCTGACCTGGGCTGAAATGCAAGACCATCGGGAAAAGGATCTATGTTATAACTGCGAGGAAAAATTTGGCCCAAGCCATCGATGCAAAGCCCACAAGTGTTTCTCTTGCAAACGGAAGACACCGAAGGAGAAATGGAGGTTCCCGCCCCTAAGGAAGATGAGGCCGTGATCCTTGAAAGAGAACCGAAGATCTCTCTCAATGCACTAAACGGTTCGGCATCTATAGGGGTTATGAAGGTTACAGCAGGGCAGCTTTGTGGGCATCCGGTGACAGTTCTGATAGACAGTGGCAGCACCCTCAACTTTGTGGCTCGGATTCTAGCCCAGCAACTAGGTATGATTGTCCATTATTATCCCCCCTTCCCGGTTCATGTTGCGGACGGAAATAAAATAGTATGCGATGGTATCTGTAGAAATGAGAAGTTGTTCATTCAGGGCCATTAGTTTACTGTGGACCTCCACCCCCTAGAATTTAGTGGGGCAGGTGTTGTGTTAGGGGTACAGTGGTTGCACCAATTAGGCCCAGTAAGGTGTAACCGGGCCCATATGACAAAGGATTTTGAATTAGGGGGAACTCACTACCATCTACAAGGCCTGGGATCCCCAACCCTTAAATCTAGTGATGCCCGAACTCTCTTGAAGCCATGCGTCATGAATCCATAGGCCCAACTCTCAACCTAGACCCAAATCGGCAACTCAACAATCAAGATATGGCCCACCTGCAAGACCTTCTGAACCATTATATGGATGTGTTTGGGGAACCGGATAACCTACCCCCTGCCTGGGCACAAGACCACCGTATACCCTTGATACCGGGGGCAACCCCCACTAATGTGCGCCCCTACCATTATCCCTACTACCAAAAGACAGAAATAGAAAGAATTGTAAAGGAGTTGATGGATCGATTTCCGATTCCTATAGTGGAAGAGCTTTTGGACGAATTGGGAGGAACCCAATTCTTCTCCAAAATGGACTTGTGGTCAGGATATCACCAAATAAGGGTCCACCCAGAAGACATACCCAAGACGGCTTTTCATACACACGGTGGCCATCATGAACGACATATTTAGGCCCTTCCTAAGGCGTTTCATACTGGTATTCTTTGATGATATTTTGGTTTACAGCCGTGATTGGCCCACACACTTGCAACATCTTGAGAAGACTTTGGAGGTACTAAGAGAAAATGGGTTCTACACCAAACTATCTAAGTGCACATTCGGCCAGACCAGGGTCCACTATTTGGGCCATATTGTTACAGCATGTCAGGTTATGTCTGACCCAGAGAAGATCTCGTGTATCCAGGCCTAGCCCATCCCTGTTACAGTGAAGGCTCTCAGGGGGTCCCTTGACCTCACCTGCTACTACAGGCGTTTTATTCCGGGGTATGGGTCGATTGCAGCACCATTAACCCAGTTGTTGAAGAGGGACTCTTTCATCTGGGGGCCCAAAGCCCAGCAGGCCTTTGAGGACCTGAAGAAGGCCATGTCTACCCTGCCCGTTCTGACGCTACCAGACTTCAGTGATACCTTTGTGTTAGAATGCGATGCATCAGTTATGGGCTTAGATGCAGTTTTGATGCAGAAAGGAAGACCACTGGCCTATTACAGTAAGGCCTTGACAGCCCGGGCCCAAGGTTATTCTACTTATTATGTAAAGGAACTCATGGCTGTTGTTTTGGCCATCCAGAAATGGCGGGCTTACCTACTGGGCCGACATTTCATCATTCGAACAGACCAAAAGAGACTCGAGTTCTTGTTGGAGCAATGGGTCCACACAAAAGATCAACAAAAATGGGTATCCAAGCTTCTTGGGTACGACTACTCAATTGAATACAAACCTGAGCCCACCAACAAGGTAGCAGATGCCCTCTCGAGAGTAATTGAGTTCCAACAGTTGACGGGCTCCCAGCCCACTCACCTCTTATTTGAGGCAATCAAGTTGGAGGCTCGTGAAGCACCAGAATTGGCCCAGATAAGGTCCCGTTATCAGCAAGACCCCACCTCAGTCCTAGGATACAGCATGATGGGCCCAAATCTTCTATATAAGGGACGGTACGTGCTACCTTCCTCTTCCCTCACATTACTGCTCTCTTGCAACTGTTTCATGACTTTCCTCAAGGGGGGAACTCTGGTGTTTTACGGACTTATAAACAGCTGTCTTCACACCACTATTGGGCTGGTATGAGAAGAAGAGTCCAACAATATGTGGCTGCCTGTCTTCACACTCTCCTCCCTCCCAGGTATGGGAGGATATCTCAATGGACTTCATTACTGGGTTGCCCAAGTCGAACTGGCATTCAGTCATAATGGTGGTCGTCGATCGCCTGAGCAAATATGCACACTTTTCAGCACTTCCGCACCCTACACTGCTGCAATGGTTGCTGAAGTTTTTATCAGGGGTGTTGCTAAGTTACATGGGACTCCCAAGTCAATTGTCTCGGATCGGAACCCAACCTTCCTTAGCCAGTTTTGGAAGGAGTACTTTCGACTTCAAGGAACCAAGCTATACCGGTCCAGCAGCTATCACCCACAGTACAGCCAAACTGAAGAAGTAAACAGGTGTTTGGAGACATATTTGAGGTGTTTTACAAGGGATAGGCCGTGACAATGGGCCCAATGGTTGCCTTGGGCCAAATACTGGTACAACTCTACCTATCAAGGGGCTATAGCCATGACCCCCTTTAGGGCCGTGTATGGAAGGGATCCTCCTGCCATCTTGCCATATGAACTAGGGTCCACTAATGTGGCTGCAGTAGAGACACAATTGATTGATCGAGATGAGATACTGCAAGAACTCAAGTTCAACCTGAACTGGGCCCAACAAAGGATGCTCTACTACGATAAGAAGCATCATGAGGTGGAGTATCAGGTCGGGGAAAATGTTTAATTGAAGTTGCAACCCTACCGTCAAGTCTCAGTCACAAAGAGGGCTTGCCTGAAATTTGGACCCCGTTATTTCGATCCTTACAAGATCGTGGAGAAAATTGGCCCTGTTGCCTATAAGTTGGAGCTTCCACCCTCTTCCCGCATTCACCCAGTTTTTCATGTGTCCCTGCTCAAGAAGTGCACCAGCCACCAGGCCATCAACAGCCCAACACTGCCCACATTCACTGATGACGGAGGCCTAGTTACTGAACCCAAGAGCATCATGGACTTCAGGTGGGTTAAAAAGGGGGAACGGTTCATCCAGGAGGCTCTTGTTGAGTGGGAGGGACTACCTACAACAGACGCCACTTGAGAACCTTACTGGGAGTCGCAAACTCAGTTCCCATATCTGGACCTTGAGGCCAAGGTGGGGAGTGGAGATGGTGAGAACACAGGAGCTGGCCCAAGCCCAGTCCGCTATGTTAATGAGCCTCGACCACCTATCACTATGGTGTATATACGTAAGAGGAACCCCCACCCAACACCTGAGCAGCTCTTGGCCACGTTCGATGGAATCCCAACCGATTCCACTATCATAACCAACTGAGTTAGTTCTCTGCAATGTAATGGCCAACTACTGCTTATATAAGCTACACCTTCTATCAATGAGAATAAGAAAAGAACTCTCTCTCTCTCTCTCTCTCTCTCTCAGGAGGCCGGTTCCCCTCGAAGGAACCTTGAGATAGGCAATAACCTATCAGCACGGCATTGTATTGATTCAGGAAACCAAACTAGCTGATCTAGATAAAAAATGAGTTAGAAGCATGTGGAAAGCAAGAGTGAGTAGTGCTCAACTCTCTCTTGGGGATCCTCTGGGGGGATAATTAATCTTGGAGAGAGGATATGGTAGAATCATTAGAGGAGCTGATAGATAATTTTTCTATATCATTAAAGTTTAGGATGATGGAGGATGGGCATATCGGCCTGTATCAGTACTCTTTTAAGTTTTATTTTTTTCCCAAAACCGGTTCAGAGGGGTCGGTTTAAGGCCTGGTTACCCTCTAAGCCATGGTTTGACTCGATACAACCCTTGGAGGGGCGTATCAGGAAGCCATCGGCATGATACGTATCGGCCGATATGTGTTGATACTTTGAACATTGTGTGGGTGTTAACAAATGTGTATGAGCCGAATAATTATAGAGAACAGAATAAACTATGGGAAGAGCTCTATGGAATTCAAGGAGTATGGGAAGGCCCTTGGTGCTTGGTTGGAGATTTCAATGTAATAAGTTTTCTAAATGAGTCAAACAATCCCCAACAATCTATCACAACTAGCATGAGAAGGTTCAATGAACTTATCGACAATTATAATCCAAAGGAGTTCCCTATGCTACAGGCTAACTTCACTTGGTCCAATTTCCAAGAGAATCCATCTTGTTCAAAACTGGATAGATTCCTTTTCAATGAAAGTTAGGAACCACATTGGAGGGGTTTGGTGGCTAGAGCTCTGCCTAGAGTTACCTCAGATCACTATCCCATAGAGCTAGGCCAAGAGACCTTTGGGATTGGACCTAAACCCTTTAGGTTCGAGAACATGTGGTTGACACAGTCGGACTTTGTGCATAAAATGAAGGAGTAGTGGAGAGAAGAGGTTAGGGGAGTGAAGTGGAAAGGGGTTAGATTCTACAAGAAATTAAAAAGTTTGAGATCCAAAATAAAAGATTGGAACAGGGAGGAATTCAGGAGATCGGAAGAGTTAAAAGCCAGATTGTCAGGCCAAATTGAGGATTTAGATTCAAAGGAACATCAAAGGACCACAAGTGCACAAGAAAGAGAATTGTGATGGAAGTTGAAGAAAGATTTGGAAGATGTCCTGTTAAAGGAGGAGATATCTTGGAGGCAAAAATCTAGGCATAAATGGATCAAAGAAGGGGATGGGAATACCAAGTTCTTTAATGATATGGCCAATGGGAGAAGAAAAAATTTTGTGGCCAAGATTGAGGTTGAAAGAGTAGAAATTGAGTCACAAGAGGAGATAGCCAACTACTTTGCAATTCACTTCAAATCCATTTTGAGTAGGCCACTAGAGAGACGGGTGACAATGGAAAATCTAGATTGGCCAAGTCTATCAGCCGTTGAGGCAGATTGGTTGGAAAGAAACTTTGAAGAGGAAGAGATAAAACAAGTTGTTTTTTCTAGGGACAGGTCAAAGACTCCTAGACCAGATGGTTTTACCATTGCTTTCTATCAAGAGTGTTGGGACATTATCAAAGAATATTTGTTTGAGGTATTTATGGAGTTTGAAAACAACCATGTGATTAATCACGGAGTTAATGCCACTTTCTTAGCTCTCATCCCGAAGAGAATAGATGACAAACACCCTAAAGATTTCAGGTTGATTATAGTTTGGTGACTAGAATCCATAAGATTGTGGCAAAAGTGCTTTCTTTAAGGATTAAAAAGGCCCTTCCGTTTCTCATTACTCAAACCCAAGGGGCCTTTGCACAAGATAGACCAGATCCTTATAGCAAATGCATGTATGGAGGAAATAAGGAGATCAGATAATCAAGGTTTTATTTGTAAGCTAGACATTGAGAAGGCTTATGACTTAGTGGATTGGGATTTTCTATTAGAAGTGCTAAGAAAATGTGGATTTGGGGATAGATGGTGCAGGTGGCTGAGTGGATGCATAACATCTTGCCAGTTTTCAGTTCTAGTTAATGGAGGGGTCAAGGATTTCTTCCAAGCATGTAGAGGGCTCAAGCAAGGAGATACTCTTTCACCCTTTTTGTTCACACTTGTGGTAGATGTGCTTAGTAGAATGATTTCTAAAGCAGATAGGGAAGGGCTAATAAGTGGTTAGAGGATAGGCAAAAATAATGTCCCGGTGACTCATCTTTAGTTCGTTGATAATATCATCATTTTTTGTGAAGGGGGGGGGACTTAGGGAGAGTGAGGAACCTAAAAGACCTTATTAAATCCTTTGAGTCTACTTCAAACTTGACAATTAACTTTGACAAAAGTTGTGTGGTGGGAATCAATTTGAAAATTTGGGAGGTAGAGGCTATAGCAGGTTGTCTAGAGTGTTCCATGTCTGACTGGCCTTTAACCTACTTGGGACTTCTGTTAGGAGTTAACCCAAAAGAAAGTCAGTTCTGATATCTAATTGTGGAAAAGTTTGAAAAGAGGTTGGCTTGTTGGAAAAATAGTTACATTTCGATAGGGGGTAGAGTGACCTTGATTAGGGCGACACTTGCTAGTCTTTCGGTTTATTTTCTTTCAGTATTCAAGATACCCTCAAGGGAAGCCAAGAAGATAGAAAAGGTGATGAGAGATTTCTTGTGGGAGCTAGGGGAAGAGAAGAATGATCATTTGATTAGGTGGGAGATAGTCAACAGGAGTAAGGAAGAAGGGGGATTAGGATTCGGAAACCTGGTTCTTAAGAATGAAACTCTACTAGGTAAGTGGCTTTGGAGATGGCCATTTTAGAGAGAGAGATTGTGGCACAAGGTGGTGAATAGTATTCATGGCTGTTCGCAAAATGGTTGGGATGTCGGGGTATCTTGACGGGCGATTCTTGCAACACCTTGGAAGGCTATACATGGACTCCTTCCCCATTTTCACAATCTGGTCAGGTATGATGTTAATTTTAGAAACAATGTTCTTTTTGGGGAAGACATTTGGGTAGGCAACCAACCTCTTAAAAACCTTTTCCCCTCTCTTTACTCTCTTTCCCTTTATAGGGAAGAGCTGGTTTCTAGTTTTATTTCCTCCTCAGCTTCTTCTATGGCCCTAATCTGGGATTTTGGTTTCCGCAGAGGGTGACATGATGAAGTGCTTGTGTTTGAAAACTGTTGTCTTCACTTGAGTCTATTTATTTAGATCCCCTCAAACCTGACACAAGAATTTGGACCCCTAACCGGAAAGGCCTTTTCACTTGTTCCTCTTTCTTCAAGTCCCTTTGCTCCACTTTTGCACCCCAAAACTTCCCAGTTAAAGAATTCTGGACTAGTCCCATTCCCCCAAAGATAACTGTTTTTTTGTTGGGTAGTTTATTATGGTAAGATTAATACCTTTCGAAACCTACAAAAGAGGAGACCAAAATGGTGCTTATCCCCTAATTGGTGTTTTCTTTGTAAATCTCAGAATGAGGACTGTCACTACTTACTGATCTCTTGCTCCTTTGTTACAGGTTTATAGAATTTGAGTTTTATATTGTTTGAGTGTAGGTGGAATTTGCTATCTGATACTAGCTTGTTGTTTAATCCGTCTATTTTTGAATGGCACACAAGGAGAGGGAGAATTATGTGGAAGTGCATAAGAGCAACCTTGTTGTGGACAGTTTGGGAAGAAAGGAACACTAGAATTTCTTGTGAAAAAGAAAGGAGCTTCTCGAAAGTTAAAAAATGTATTTTGACAAGGGCAATTCAATGGCTGAAAACTCTAAAGCTCTTTGATGCATACTCTTTTGATGACCTATGGAGAAGCCAGTTAGCAGTGGCTAATACTTCTACCAGGAAGGACAGACATGTGGTTGAATGGATGCCACCAGGGGAGGAGTTTATTAAGCTGAACTTTGATGGAAGTAGCCTAGGAAATCCAGGACTTTCAGGCATAGGAGGAGTGCTGAGAAACAAAGACAGTAGCATTATATCTTTGTACTCAGGTCCTACAGGTGTGGGAGACTCTTTAAGGGCCGAATTACTTGATGCTGTACAAGGAATCCAGCTTGCATATCAGCTAGGCATAGAACATCTGATTATTGAAGGGGATTCCCAAGAGATAGTGGGTTGGCTGAAGGATCCGGACACTGTGATCTGGGGTTTTAGAGATCTTCTGAAAAAGGTTAAATGGCTAACAAGGAATATGACAATCAGAGTTCAGTGGGGAGACAGGTCAGCAAACTCAATGGCTGATTCACTTGCAAAACAGGGGGTTCTTCGGGCTACTTTATTTTGGGCTTCTCTGTAATTTCTTTTGAACTTATAATTCTATAACTAGTTTTAAAGGAAAGGTCGCATCTGATGCCTTTCCATGGGTTGCATGTAATTTTTATTTGCTGGTTTAACAAAATCTTACTCATTTATCAAAAAAAAAAAAAAGAAAATTATAGCTACTTGATGAATATTATTGCTAATTGATAGCATAGATTATTGTTGGCTACCATGCAAATAAACAATCAACTTAGGAGTTCTTTTACTTCCAAAAATAACTATCTAGGTGTCTATGCATCTTAGGCACTTCCTATTCAGTAGTCACCTAACTTCACCTTTTGCCTTGAAAAAATCTGGGTGCCACAGGGCCATAGGCTATAAGCCTATAACACACAACTTATATGCAACTCCCATTGCCTCAGGCCTTGAACAGTTAAATACTCCAGATAACAACACCCATTATTTTAAAAGCGCAAGGGAAATTTTGTGCCCGAGGCACAAGGTGAAGCACACACCTTTTTGAAGTCAGGTGCAAAAATGCAAAAAAAATGCTAAAATTTCAACAAAAAAAGCCAAAAAAATAAATATATATATGCAAAATATTAAACACAACATTAATTAAAAATAAACTTAAATTTTAAAATAAATGTTTTAAAAAACCTCTCATCTCCTTTTAAAATACATAAACATAACATGTAAAACATATTTAAAATGAAAATTAAAAAAAAAAAAAGCATAACATATAAAACATATTCAAGCATGTAAGCTCTTAATCTCTTTATTTTTTTCCCAATTGCATTACTTCAAATAGCTAATGTGAAGTTAAACATTATGCATTCCTGATTCTACGAGCCGCCTTCTTGAGACAAGCCCAAACAAGTCCATATTAGGGCCTTAAATTCTTAATCCCTATAAAAATAAAGGTTTTATAACTTTAAATGTCTTTTAAAAAGGTGCATGCCTGCGCTGATAAGCATAACAAACAGAGAAAATACACAATTTTTTGAAAGGTGCACACCTGGGCTGAAGGCAAGGTGCACCACGTCTTTTGAAAATGCTGCACCTGGACCTAGGCAAGGTGCATACCCCAAAATGCACCTCGCCTTTTAAATCATTGACTACACCACTAAGAAAACTAACAAGGAAAGTAGACGTAATCGTGCACCTAATTTGTACGTTTGTGTTTTGTCCATTGTGTACAAAATACACACAAACAGCTGCTCATATACACAAATCAGATTTCCAGCACCCTCTTTGAAATGTGGAATAACATAAAACTCACCGAATGTATCAGGAGAGAATGTTGATAAATACCCACTAAGCAAGACGGTTCAACATTCTAACCATCTTGTGTGCAATTTGGCAGTTTCTAATACATGGTCCACGCAAGTAACTACTGAAGCCAACTCCACTACATCCTTCTATTAAGGAAATCCACTATATTTGTATGGGCATGCCAATTACTACCTTAATTTTTCTTTGATGTGTTTGTGGAGTGTAGGAGCCAGGAAGACTTAACCGTGTGGTTGTAGGGAAGCTCTATCTTAACATCCTTCAAAATTTTAAAATTAGAAATGCCTACGAGTCCATCTGTAAATATCGCTTACATTACACAGTTCCCCGGAAAAAAAGGACAGAGTGCTCCTAAGTTAATCGAAGTGAACAATTTAATTTAAAAGCATAATTAAACGATAAAACAATTTAAACGTACACACCCGGGCCAAGATCCATCATTCCTAGTTCCTACACTACGAGGGAACTTACTAAAGTGAACAGAAGTACAGAACAACCTTCACTCTATAGGGTAAAAGACAAAAACAAACCTTCACAACGCAATAAGATAGAAACCCTAATTTTCTCAACAATTAGAAACTGCAACCCGGTCTGAGACCTCAAAACATAAGTATTACATCAGGAACTACTAATTCTAGCAGATCAACTAAAGGAAGAATGTAAATTTTCCTGGTTCCAAAAAGATCGACTGAAGAGATAAGCAAGTTGATATACCGTAAAGACTTTGTTCATGAAATCAAATCCAGTAAAATAAGAAAATGAAGAGGAGAAACATAAGAAACTGGACTAAAGCACAACTGAGGAAACAATTTTTTTTTTTTTATCAATAACTGAGGAAACAATTAAGATGCACAAAGCAGACAAACTGACCCGAAACACAGATAGGGCAACGAACTGCTCAAGCTTGTGGGTGAGTTGGTGCCAAAGCTTCTTCTGATACAAATCTTCCAATGCATTGTACCAATCAGCAAGATCCGGCTGAGCGTCACGCTGAGATTCGAGATACTTAAGAGCGGACATGGCCAAAGCACGATGAGAAAACAGTATTCGAGAAAAAATAACAGGACGATTTCCAGAGAACAAATTTGAGTGGAATTTCAGAAGGAAAACCCGAACCCTGCTTTTCCTCTTCTGTTCAAAGAAAGATACAAAGGACACCTTGCTCTAAATCTGCTGCATTGAAAATGAAAATCCAAGTTTGTTCCGGTTTGGTTCACTAATCTGGTACTGGACCGGTTGACCCAATAGATGTCATGTCATCGCCTCATCGGACCTTGATCGACCGTTCACCTTGAAAAGGGAGTGTGGCTGGGTGGGTTTTTTCCTCTCCGCCGATGAGAAGGAAGAAGCTCTCCGTCTGTCTGATCTATTCTGATCTACTCTAGTTTTTCTAGTCTATATACCCTAAAAAACAAAAATCCAGGTTCTCTCTGTTGAGCTGGCGAGATGGCGAGCTCCTAGTTCTGCATATGGGAAAGAAGAAGCCCGATGATTACGGTATAGCACCGAAGGGCAAAACCAGCAAAGACTCTTCCACCGGAAAAGATGGTAAGAAAGAGAAGCTCTCCGTCTCCGCCATGCTCGCCAGCATGGACCAGAAATCCGATAAGCCCAAGAAACTCTCCTCCTCCGCTGCGAAGCCCAAGCCTAAGGCAGCTCCCAAACTTTCCTCTTACACCGACGGCATCGATCTGCCTCCTTCTGATGACGAAGACGAGGATGTAGCTGACTACGGCTCCGGCGAAGACGACTCCAAGAAACCCATTCAGCGGCGGCCCGAGTCGAAGCCTCTTGACATCACTGTATTCGACAAGGAGTTGAAGAAGCGAGAGAAAAAAGATTTACTTGCTGCCCAAGCTGCCGAGCAAGCCAAGCAGGAGGCTCTGAAGGACGATCACGACGCTTTCACTGTCGTCATCGGTAGCCGTGCTTCCGTCCTTGATGGCGAGGATAGTGCTGATGCTAATGTGAAAGATATCACGATTGATAACTTCTCTGCGTCTGCGAGGGGAAAGGAACTCTTGAAGAATGCTTCGGTTAAGATTTCGCATGGAAAGAGGTATGGGTTGGTTGGTCCCAATGGGAAGTGCAAATCTACGCTGTTGAAGCTTCTTGCTTGGAGGAAGATTCCAGTGCCAAAGAACATCGACCAGAATCCATTCCTTGCTCGATCAAACATTTTTAGAGGGGTTTTGGAGTAAAGTGTGGATTACCTCAGAACTGGAAGCCTCTCTGTGGAATGGAAACCAGGAGCTTGAGGAAGATGATGATAGGGCAGGATGGGTGACATTTGGAGAAGGAGGGATGGACATGGGCCAACACGTAGACGTACACGTGGATAGAATTTTTTTTTTCAAAAAGGGAGGGGCAAAGACGGTAAGACTGTGTTTGGTTTGAAGGAAAAAGTAGGAAAGGAAAGAAAAGGTAGAGAAACCATATAAGGTATGTACATGTTTCCATTCCTTTTACTACCTTTTTCTTCAAACATAGCCTAAAAGAAGCAGTTCATTTCCTTAAGGAGATAGGAAGTTCAAACGGTGGGGTTACAAGGCGGGTTATTACTCCTTTAGGTTGCATTTGGTCGAGGTGTAAATGAGAATTGGGGTAAAATTTACAGTCAGTTCGATTTTGCCGGCATTTTCTAGAGGTGTTAATATATTTCATAATGGGTGTAAATATTCATTCTTGTCATATTTATTGAAAACCAGTGGAAAGCTTACATCAATAAAATCAATGTAAAATTTTACCTTTGTCTTCCTCTGTACAATGGTTACCTCGCCTTTCCTCTATCCAATGACTACATCTTTTTGTTCGATCGAAGAAGAGAGTGAACCAGTGCAACAGCGATGGCGTATCAAAGTTCCGTCTAGAGAGTGAACCAACTCTGGCGTATTAGTGAGCGGCAACGTATTAGTGAGCGGTGAGCGTATCAAAGTTCGATCAAAGAAGAGAGTATTAGTGAGTAGTGAGCGGCGACGACACATTCGAGTTTGACCGAAGAAGAGAGTGAACCAGCTTCGACGTATCAGTGAGCGATGAGCGATGAGCGGCGAGCAGCGTATCAACGTAAATCCTACAATCCCCCTCATCAATAAACGGACTACGATTCGACATTACTAGTGAGTGGTGAGAGGTTAGCGGCGTATCAGAGTTTCGTCCAGACCCAGTTCCAGTGTATTAGAGTTCTAGCGGTGGCAAGCGGCATATCAGTGCAAATCCTACCGGTATACGCATTGAAGCACTGCGTAAGATTCAATGCATAGCGGTAAGATTCATGACATAATCATTGCTGGTTCACCTTTTTTCATCGAGACCCAGTTTTTTCACCTTTAATTAAATAGCTTTTTAATTTACACATTAGAAAACCAAACATGATCGGTGTAAATTTTCAAAATCAATCGGTCCCGATTTTTATGGTGTAAAATTTGAATTTACACCTTAAACAAATGCAACCTTAAGGAAATTTTAAAGGGGGCAACTTTTGAGGGATGATGGAGCCCGTGTCAACAAAAGTCAGTTATTAAATAGACCCAAAGTGTGGTGAAATGAACTGGGTTGAGTTTTTTTAAAGGAGGTGATGGGCCAATAGTTAACAATGCACGTGACTACTTAAAAAGTCATGTGAGTAAAGAACGGGAGCTTTAAAAGACCAAAATTTCATCTATCATCACCCCATCGAGAAAAACCTCTTCGACAGCCGAAGTGATTTTGGTTTTCAATGGCAATAGAAACAAAAACTCTCGGTGGAGGTTTTTGTTTGGTGGAGTTTTTGAGGAAAGCCAAAGAGTGGTGGAAAAGGGAATACCCTAGAGGATGTCTGGGAAATGTTGAAATTCCATAAAAAACTAAAAAAATCTGAAAACAAAGATCAATGAATGGAATACCAACTTTGGGATAATTAAGGAGATAAAGTCAAATTTGATAAGCCAAATTGAGGAGATTGATAAGAAAGAAGTGTTAGGCCAGATGGAAGAGGGGGACAAGGAGAAGAGGTTTCAATTGAAAAAAAGAGTTGGAAATCACATTATTAAGGGAGGGGATATCTTGGAGTTAGAAGTCTAGAGCTAAATGGATTAAAGAAGGGGATGGAAATACTAGATTTTTTTTTTTCACAATATTGCAAATGGAAGGAAGAAAAAAAAAAATTCATATCAATGTTGGAAGTAATGGGTGTAAAAATCACAAACCAAAATGAGATTGCAAAGGCTTTTGTGGAGTACTTTAAATAGTATAAAAGGCTAGTGTTGGAAAAGTGGAAACTAGAAGGTTTGGAGTGGCCTTTATTAGAGAATGCTTTACAAAGTGATTTAGAAAGAAACTTTGAAGAAGAGGAGGTTAAGGAAGGATTTCTCTATGGATCGCTCTAAAGCCCTAGGACCAAATGGTTACACTATGGCTTTTTACCAAGGTTGCTGGAAGTGGTTAAAAATAGACCTCATGAGAGTTTTTGAGGAATTCTACCATAGAGGGTTTGTCAGCAGGGGAGTAAATGTTACTTGATCCCGAAAAAAATGGATGCATACCACCCCAAGGATTTTAGGCCCATTAGTTTGGTGATAAGTTAATACAAGATTTTAGCCAAAGTCCTATCCCTTCGCTTGAAGAAGGCTCTCCCATCGATTATCTCTCATTTCCATGGGCCTTCCTTCAAGAAAGGCAAATTGCTGATCAAATTCTTATTGCAAATGAATGTGTGGAGGATCTTAGAAAGTCCAAGAAAAAAGGGATTGCGTGCAAATTGGATTTGGAGAAAGCCTATGATTGTGTGGATTGAGAGATTGTTAGATGTGATGGAGAAATGTGATTTCGGAAGATAGTGCAAGTGGATAAAAGGTTGCTTACAATCTTGTCATTTCTCAATTCTAGTAAATAGAATAGCCAGAGATTTTTTTGGGGGCCCAAAGGGGTATCAAGCAAAGAGATCCCCCATCACCTTTTTTTATTCACCTTTGTTACTAAGGTCTTTAGTAGATTGATTTCAAAAGCTAACAAGATGGCCATAATTAGGGGATGGAGAATAGGAAGAGGAAGTGGTGGTCACGCCCTTATAGTTTGCAGATGATACTATCATTTTCTGTTAACCTGAGGTAGATCAAAGTGCTAAAGGCCTAAGGCTTTTAGTGAGGCTTTTTGAAAAGGTGACAAGCTTAAAGGTAAACTTGAGCAAAAGTGTGGTGGTAAGGGTCAACATGGGTCAAGAAGATATAGATATGTGGGCTAGAGAACTGCTCAAGCGACTAGCCTTTGAAATATTTAAGACTCCCTCTTGGTGCTAACCCTAGATCTTTGAATTTCTGAGATCCAATAGTGGAAAGATTTGAAAAGAAGCTATCTACTTGGAAGAGAAACTACATTTTATTAGGGAGGAGGATAACTCTCATTAAATCCACTTTAGCAAACCTCCTGGTTTATTTTTTCTCGATATTTGAAATAATTGGGCTCATTGTCAAAAGATTAGAAAATATCATGAGGGAGTTTTTTGTGGGAACCGGGGGAGGAGAAGAGGGATTATCTCATTAGATGGAATATTGTATGTAGAGGGAAGAAGAATGGTGGCTTGGGTTTGGGTAGGATTAAGGATAAAAGTAGGGCATTATTAGGCAAATGGTTGTGGAGATTCTCATTAAAGACAAATAGACTTTGGGAAAAAGTGGTGACTAACATTCATGGGCTCTCTAAGAATAGGTGGGATGTTGGAATCTCTAGCAAGGCTTCCAGAACTGCACCGTGGAAAGCAATCCACAAAATCCTCTCACTTTTCCTCAATAACATCAAGTATGACCTCAACTTGGGAAATAAAATAAGATTATGGGAAGATCTCTAGGTGAGTGAAAATCCTTTGAAGACTACATTTCATTCTCTATTTGCTTTATCATCTCTCAAGGGTAAACCTATTGTTGACTTTCTATTCCCTTCTTCATTTTCGGGGTTTGGGTGGAATTTGAGTTTTCGGAGAAATGTTAAAGATTCAAAATTGATTCATGTGTCCAACCTCCTTCTTTTGTTGGAAGGGTGTTCCTCGATAGCACTAGAATAAACACACGGGTGTGGATTGGTAATCCCTCGAGGGCTTTTAGTGTCTCATCCTTTTTGAAGCCTTTGTCACCCCTCTCCCTTTCAGCCTATTTCATAGTTAAGTCTGGTTCCGTCCTTTTCCCCCAAAAGTGAGTGCTTTTTGCTAGGAAGTTTGCCATGGTGCAATCAACACTTGCGATTTGCTACAAAGGAAAAGACCTAGCTGGTGCCTCTCTCCAAACAGATGTGTCTTGTGCAATTTAGGTAGTGAATTTTCCCATCATCTTTTTATTTATTGCCCTTTTGCAGTTTATATTTGGGATAGAATTTTCGTTCTTTCTGGATGTAGGTGGATTACTCCAAGGAGTTTGGTAAGGTTGTTTGCTCCTTCTACCTTTAGGTGGCCAAGAAAAATGGGAAGATTGATGTGGAAATGCACTAGGGCTGTTGTCGTATGGTCAATTTGGGAAGAATGAAATCTTATAATTTTTAAATATAAAGAGAGAAGTGTTGAGATTGTGCTTGAATTTGTGCTGGTGAAAGTGGTGCTCTAGGTAAAAACAATGAATTTGTTATCTGAATTTACTGTTGATGATCTACTCAAAAACTGGAGGTTGATTTCAAGGTCCTCCTCATCCAAGAAGAAACTGGTGAAGCAGTGGAATCCTCCCAACACCTAAATTCCTCGAGTTGAATGTTGACGAGAGCAATATTGGTGATCTAGGCCCTTCTAGAATAGGAAGGGTGCTAAGAGATAATAAGGGAGAAATCTTGGGACTGCTCTGAAGACCAATTGGGGAAGAGAACTCCATAAGAACTGAGTTGGAGGCAATTCTATATGGTTTACAAAAGACAAGGGAGTTAGGAATTCAAAAATTAATAATTGAAGGGGACTCTAAAGTGATCTTAAGCTGATTGAAAGGAGAGGAAAAGAGCCCTGGTGGTTTAGAAATGAAATTAAAAATTTAGAAGCCTGTCAAAAGATATGCAAACTCTAATCCAGTGGGTTCCAAGATCAACAAATGGTTTAACAAAACAAGGGGTTAGAAGAGATCAGATTTTTGGACTTGGTTATAATCCTAATAGGGTATTTTAGGGGTTGTATCTTTGGTGCTCTCTATTTTTCAGAAGGTAGTTGAGGCTTCTCTCCTTTGTAAATTTTCTCTACATTAATAATGTTTTCTTTGATTTTACTGATAAAAAAAAATTTCTATGTGAATACTCCCTCTTTTTTAGTCTTGGTAAATGGAGTGTGAATACTCCCTCTTTTTTAATTTTTTGCCTATTTTTATTGGCCTCTTGGAGAAATAAATATTTATCATATGGAGGTAAAATAATTTTATTGAAAAGTGTGTTATCTTCCCTTCCTTTGCATTTGTCTACCTATTAGGATGGCTAAATTCATAAAGAAGAAGATGCGAGATTTTTTATGGAGAGATGGAGGGATGAGAAGAAGAAAAAAATACATGTTGGTCAACTGGTCAAAGATTTGCAAATCCAAACTTCAAGGGGGTTTGGGTGTGAGAAGAGTGAAGGACTTCAATTATGCTTTATTGGGAAAATGGTTTTGGAGGTTTAGTGAAAATCAAGGTGGTCTATAGAGGAGGGTGATAACTACTAAGTATGGGCTTAGAAATTCTGGTTGGATTCTGAGGGAGTCAAACCAATCCTATGGATGCTCTATTTGGAAAGGGATTGAGAAAGTTTAGGGTCTTTTCTCAAACGGAATACACTTAAGGGTTGGGAATGGATTGCAAGTCTTCTTTTGGAAAGATAAATGGTGTGATAATAGATCTTTGATGGATATTTATCCTACTTTGTTTGAAATAGCTTCAGATAAAGATGCTCTTGTTTCAAACTATATGTAGGTGCAGAATAGAAACATTGTTTGGATGCCTCTCTTTAGGTGAAATTTGAACTATTGGGATGTGGAACCTCTGGTTGATCTGTTGCACAAACTATATAGTTCCAAGTGGATGTTGGGAGAGAGAGGACTGAAGAGTTTGGAAGTGGGAGAATTCGGGGGTTTTCTTTGTTAGATCTTGTTACAATTACTACTCTAGATCAGATGAGTCAATTCCAGTTAACATTTTGTGGTGTAAGAGTGTGCCCACAAAGGTGGTTGTCTTTTTTTTGTTATTTTTTATTTTTTTGGACAGCCTACCTAAACAGGATTCTTACTAGGGATAATTTGGAGAAGAAGGGTATGTTGTTGGGCTCAATTGCCTGTATGCTCTGTCAGAATCATACTAAGTCAATCAACCATTTGTTACTTCATCGTTCTTTTTCTTTTGAGATTTGGATGAAGGTGAGAAGCTTGTTTGAGGTGAAAAGTTGCTGCCCTGAATCGGTAGCAGATTTTTAAGAGTTGGAGCGTCAAGGGCCTCATAAAAGAAGGAAAGTTAGTGTGGAACCTGACTCCTGCTACAAATTTTTGGTGCATTTGTAGGAGAGGAATGCATGGATTTTCAAGAATCAGCACAGCTCCATAGACAGTTTTTTCATAAAATTTTGGGGAAAATGTTCTTTTTGTTAGTAGTAAGTAGTGTGTTTAGGGACAAGAATTTTAGTTCCTTTTTTGTGATTGAGAATATTTTTGAAAATCAAGGTTTGGGGGTTTAGATATGTTTTGGGCAATTTGGTGTAAACCCCTGTGTACAACTCCTTGTACATGTTTTTTGTTTATTAATGAATATTATACTTTTACCTGTTTAAAAAAACAAAATGTTATTAATGTTTATGAAATTGGTACACATTTCCCAATGTATCTAAGTATCTCCATATATTTTTGTCTGTATCCATACATTTTCGAAGTGTATTCATATCCAAGCGGGATGGTACGATATCTAATACCAATACTTTAATACTTGGGTATCATATTATAATATTTTTATATAAAATATAAAATAACATATTATACACATGTTATAAAATATTAGCTATTGGGTCAGGTCTGGGGTTGAGCTCCTTATCCTTGGCCACCATGGTTAACCCCACCTCAAACCTAGTCATCAGTAAAAAGAAAAAACCTGCCCCAACTAGGGTGAGATGGGAAAGATTGTGTGTGTGCCATCTCTACTCTCACTGTAAGGTATTCTAATTGACCACTTATTTTATGAGGGGGTAATTTGTGTTGATTGGTTTAGAACTTTGGATTTAGGATCAAACCTCAAACTTGATATTAGACTTTGAGCTTGGGCTATCCAAAGGCAAGGTTTATCATTTATTAACCCAAACTAAAATTTGCATTGTCCAGGCTTGTCTCAAGTTTGGTTAATCTCACATGAGCTTGGTTAGTCTTAGGTGATTTGGATAGATCTGAATAATTTTGAGATCACAACATTTAGATGTTTCCAAAGTGCAGTTGTATGTCTGTGCTTTCATGTGCACAGTTGTTCTTAGGAGATATTGTCACTCATGGAATGCCCTACACCATTGTGACAATGGGGTCTGATCCCGAGTCTTTGCTATAACAAACCTAAGACCCTATCAGCTGAGCCTGTTGGCAGCATTGCCATGGGTTTGAAAGGTTTAAGTTGTGATTTGCACACCTACTTTTTATTTGGATTTATATTTTAGTTTTAGAAAAATAGAATGAAAAATATGTACAAATTCCATTATGTAAGTGTGTGTGTGTATATACACATGTGCCGAGGGAGGACTATGTGGTAATTTTATTAGTTTACATAGGTGTGATTCAAAAGTTTTAGTAAATGTATTTTCGTCCACACGTGTAATTATATCCAAACAAAATTTACTTTGAGTTTTAGTTAAGGCCGTATTTGGTTGCAATGCAAATAAATTAGTACTGATGTAAAACTATGGCAATGCAAATGATTTGAGTGTAATTTCTAACCTATTTTTGTTTCAAATTTTATCTTATTTTGTTTGATTGTAGTACAAATGAAGTAAATTAAGACATGAAACACAATAAAGTAAAACCCAAAACAAAATTTAAACAATAATTTGCATTTTTTTTTCATTTTCATTCTCATGCATTTGTACTAGTGGAAATAAAACTGCACTGCAACCAAACTCGACCTAAAATTCAAAATTTCCTCTACTCCTTAAAGCACTTGTGTCTCTTAATGTTTTGCTTGAATCCCACATGGGATAATTACAAGAAATTCTTGATCTTATACTAGGAGTTCAAGTGGGTTAGGTTGTGTGCCAAGCTGAGTGGGGGGTTCACCAAGTCAGGTGTGGGTGTGGATTATTCCCTACATATCTTTTTACAACCTCTCAATTTAAGGGTCTGTTTGATTCATAGCTGGAATTGGAATCAGAATTGGCTCGAATGGATTCTCTCATTCTCATTCCCCAAGGGGGAGGGAATAGTCATTCCTTCATGTAGGGGAATTCCATTCCACCAGGAATGGGAATAGGATTCCGATTCCACCCAACCAAAGAATTAGAATCAAAATGGACCGTTCCGATTCCGACCATACTCCTATTGCCGCAAACCAAATGGACCCTAAATTTTAACTTCTTGTGAGTTGACTTTTCATAGCATCCTACTACACATACTATAGATCCCGAGATTCTCCACATGCTAGCATATGTATTCTTGTTACTTATTAGACTTGATTTTTAATTGGGTCTTTAAAAGAGCTTAACTCAATTCCTCATTTGGCCTTGGTCCAAATGAGTTGGATCTTATGAGAAATTTACATGTTTCCAACTTAGGTCATGTTTAGTACTATTTCTATTTCTACCAAAAGCATTTTGGGTTTATCAATGCGTATTTGTTAGGGAGATTTTCTCCCTGAAATATTTATTTGGGTTAATAAATATATATTGTTATTTCTACATTTGACATTTCAACTATAAACCTCTATGATCAGTCCCACATATGCATTATTCTAGTTGAAGTGACTCTCATATGTGATTATCAACACATATTTCTCATCAATTTGTAACAATTAATTCAAAACGTATTATCTAGAAATTGTTGGATTTTAATCTAATTAGAGATTAAATCCAATGGGGTTTGATTGAACAATTACATGAAAAACGCACCTGCACACATCTTGAAAAATTGTTTTTTCTCTTACTAAAACCAGTTTTTTAACTTGTCCAACATTGAAAAATTACAAGACTTGTTCTGAGGTTTTAACTTGTCCCACATTGGAAAATTACAAGACTTGCTACTGCACAACACCCATGCACGCGTTTGCGTACATGTGTGAAGCATAATGAGGCGCTTTAGAGGCACACTTTGCTCATGAATGGTGGCTTTGACTTTTAATGTGAGGCTGACTGTTAATGTTTTCAACGACCACGAATCGATCAGGTGTGATCAAGAGGCACTATTCAAAGTTAATAATCATTAATTGTTAACTACCTTTTAACAGTCACAATTTCAAAAGTTGTGATTGTTCAAGGAGCATTTTTTGAACCAACACCTTCCTTTGCTCCATGACTCTTCAAAAATTATTTAAGGAGCATGAATAAAGCAATTAGACACACAACTTTCGAAAATCACTTTGTTTCTCTCAGTCCGGTCTACTACTATCTCACAGAAGGTTTTTTCGGATACTCTTCAACTTTGTTGGTTGCAAATTCTCACCCAACGCTTTGTTGTATCCTAGGAACGAATTTTCCTATAACCCAACAGCAAACTCAGTGGAATTGAGTGGGGGAAAATAACATTCTAAAGATAGTGTCTTTAGACACGCCTCAGATCTTCTCCTCTAAGTTTCAATAACCCCAATTCCCAACAGAAATAGCAATAAAAATAAATACAACCTTAATTTCAACTGTTGAGTTGCATGAAACCAAATAACCATCTTATCCTTTAGGCTATGTTTGATTTGAGAGAAAATAAAGGAAAAGGAAAGGAAACCTCTTCCAATTCCTCTTCTTTCAAACTAAACACAGCCTTAAGGCCTAACTTTCCTTTATGAGAAAGACAGATTAGAATCATAGATAGCCTCATGTTTTCTTAGCCAGATTTAAAGAGAATTCTAGAGGAAAATGCGAAGGCCACTTGTAATTAAACATAGGCAACATCAATTGTGTGAAGATGCATTACAAACTAAGCATAACGATAGAGATGATTATTAATTGGTGGTGGCAAGTTATTATTAGATGTTGTTAGCTGTATTAATATGATGCGTCAAGTGAACTAAAGGAGTCAACGAAATATATAATTAATCGTAAACTTTGCATGGGACTAGAATTCTTTTTTAAATGGCTTCCTGAAAATGCAGAAATTAGAATTCTTTTTTACGGCTAAAATCTAAATCACCCCCACCCTATCCCTCCCAAAATACAGCACTAATTTAGCTTTGCATGGGAATACATAGGAAAAAATTTGGCCGTCCAAATTTGACCTATCTTAGGTGCCAATAGGGCTCTCCAATAGTTTCCATGCATGTAGGGGTGTCAATTGGACTGGATTTGGTCCAATCCGATCCAGTCCATTGTGAGTCCATTATAAATGGAACAGGTATAATCCAATCTAATGAATGTTTTGGATCAATTTGGACCGGTCTAATTCAATGTCTGGATCGTCCAATCTGTTCAAATTCATTTTGATTTAGATTGGATTCAACCAGGTGTGATCATTTCAACCCAGCCCAGAAATTCTAGGCTTGGGCCTGAGTTTTGTGTTCAGGCTCAGCTTGGGCTCAGGCCCACATCAGGCCCGCAAATTTTAAGGCCAGGCTTAGGCTTAATACTTCAAGTCTGGTCCGACCCGTATATAATTAAACTTACACATTTTGTATATAATGTATACATATGTATACATATTATTTTATATTATATTATGCATTTTATATATAAATGTTATAACATGACATGTATAATTTATATTATATAATATATAAAATAAAAGTTCATATGCACGTTAATTCATTTAATATTAAATATTATAGATATGTAATGTTTTATATATGAAAGACATTGGCCCATAATCAGGCCCAGCCCGACTTGGGCCCGTGTAGACCTGGGCTAGGGCTTAAGCTATAGCCCTTATCATAAGTGCAAAGCCCGACCCAGCCCGGTCCATGATCACCCCTAGTTTCAAACCAAACCCGGTCCATTGACACATATATTCTTGTCTTATATCAATGGATTACATATTGGCTTAATCCAACCCAATTCAATATAAATTTGTTACGGACCGACCAGGTCCAATCCAATCTAATAAATATTTTGGACCTGATTGGTCCAATATATCCTATTGGTCCGTCCAATTTGTCCAAATTGATTTGGGGTCCAATCCAAAACTGGTCCATTGATACCCTTACATGCATGCATGACACATTTGTTACTTAGGGTTGTTTGGTTTACGGAATAGGGGTTAAGATTTGGAATTGGAATCTAACCGTTTGGTTGGGAAGAATCGAAATCTGATCCCCATTCTTGATAGGATAGCATTCCCCCATTTAAGGGAATGGTCATTCCTTCCCCCTCCCTTGGAAATGGGAATCCATTTTGGCCAATTCTAATTATGATTATGATTTTGATTGCAAACCAAATAGTTCCTTATATCTCTTCAAAAAGTATTGTATTGGTGATGGTTGCATTACTAGGTGAACTCACTTATCATGACATATGAATATACTAGTAAATGTGCACATGCATTGCATGTGGCAATTTCCAATGACAATAATAATGATGTTAAAATTTAAATGTTCTTATTAGAGCTCATGTAATAGAGATAAGCGATTAAATCATAGTATAATTTGTATCATAAAAATGATAACCAATTATGTTGTTATCATCATCATTTAAGAGCTTTGTCCAAATTATATGGGATCAGCTACAAGAATCCCCTTTTACCATTCAATGCTATATTCATTGTTAAATTATGGGCACTTATATTTTTTATTACTTTCACCTAAGTCCTCGATTTATCCTTGGCTCTTTTAGCCCTTCAACATTAAATTGAACACCTTTTCAAACAGATCTATGTATGGTTTTACATACAAATGACCAAACCATCTCAATCTACTTATTCTCATTTTTCTCCTTTTGGAGCTACTCCTAGGTTCTTCCTTCATATTCTATTAATCAAGTGGTATTCATTAAAATTATTTAATGGGGTATGATCGGATAAAGATATGTTCATTTTTTTTATATTTTGTATTTTCATTATTTATTTTATATGACATTACTAGTTAACTTGTTTAATTGGAAGGGAAATGCAATTGCAATTGACTTTTAGAACATTGATTTTATCTTATAGTCAAAACAAGTGGTCAAATGGATAAATCCATCACCTAACAATGATTCTAAGTCCATTTACAACCATACCACTTACTTGCAAAAGACCATTTACTTGATTATAACATTGTGGCCAAACTGAACAATTTAACCTAGTTAGCAGAATCACAAATTAGACATCAATTTTTCTAATTTTTATATTCCAATTATATCATTAATAAAAGTGGTTCTTATTTATCACATTTAGTTTTTAATATGCTAAATATATAATAGTAGACATGTGCCCAAAATTGTTTTATTTTATTTTTTTTTGTTTTTCATAATTCTTTGTATTTCTTTATTCTTATTTTTTTAATTATGACACGATGGGTCGACCAATTTGACCCAAATGGTTGAACCATTAATCTTCCACCCAGATAGAAAATGGTCTCAATTTTTTTTTAATTTTAAATTTTATATTCTATTTTCGTAATTGGTAAACACTTCATATTTATCATATTTATTTGTTGGGTTGCCATTGTGTGGCCCAAGTTTTCTCATGCTCCATTTGGGTACTTCTATTGTATATATACTTCCTTTTATTTTCTTTTAATGAAGTTTTAGGTTACAAAAAAGATATATCATATTTGTATTTAGTATGGTGATATATAATAATAGTGATATGTCCAAAATTTTCTATAGTTTTCTTTCTTTTTTTTTTGTTTTTTGTATATTTACCTATTTTTAATTTTTATTATTTAGTTATGGTATATATTTTGGATTGATCCATTTAGTCCAGATGATTGAACTGCTTACCCACCACCTAGATGAAAAAAAATTGTTTCATTTCCTGAGTTGATTTTAAAAATATAGCTTTTTATATTATGAAAATCATTATTTATGGACTTAATTAATGGAGCTGAATAATAAAAAACAAAAGTACCTTAAATATAGGATTTAATGATAGAGAATATGAATTAATACCTTAGATATGGGATTTAATGTGGGGGAATTGAATAAAATGAATAGTAGTATTGAAATTACATCTTTTGACCCCCAAAATGAAAATTGTCCAAATTCAAAATGAAGAGTATTTTATCCAAAAAAAATCTAGGAGTTAATATCTTAAATATAGGATTTAATGGGAGGGAATGAAGGGTGTTTTAGTCAAATAAAATTCCAAAAATCTGAGGCCTCATTAATGCTTTTAATAGTAGTAGGAAGAGTCCCATATTGACATTCCAGATCCAGGCTATCCAACATGAATAGCCATTCCATTAAGTAGTGGATGAGGCCACAACTCTTTCTTTTCGAAAAACGTTTTGAATGTTGGATGAGGTGACTGGGAATTTATTGATGTCTAAGTAACCAATCACGAGTGAACATGTCAGTATTTTATACACATGAGACCTTATGATTGATTATTAGTGGCTTTTAATGCATGAAAAGAATCACGTTTGTCAAGCATGCAGAGGTTGTAGCGTTTCTATGTGCTAAACTGCTATTAATATCACATGCCTTTTAGCTTTACTATAAAAAGAATGCCGAAGGTTGAGATAAAATTGCAAAATTGGAAGAGCAAAGCCTCTCTGCAAAGAACAAGTACCCCCTACCACTAGGAAGATGTCCAATTTCTTTTGTTACGGTTGTGGCTGCACTGGTTCTGGATGTCAACGCATTTATCCTGATAAAACCTCTTGTCTTCTTGTTTTTGTTGTTGTTCTTCTTCTTTGGGTATCTTTTCCTTTAATGGCCGCCTCATATGGGTTTGTTTTGGCTTCCTATGGGTTTGTTTTGGCTTCCTTCTAGTTATCTAGCACAAATACAAATAACCTTTAAGGAGTGGAACAAGAAAATTTCCCTTGATGAAACTTTGGCTCCTTTCATGGAAGGATGAAGAGTCTTCGTCTTGGTGAATAAGAACAGTTCCGATGAGCACTGGAGACAAAATTGTACACACCAGGCTGAGCTATCTATTACGAACTGAGGGTTCTATTTGGACCCCATGTGCAGGGGCGGAGCCAGGGGTGGTGGAGGGAGCCATTCTCCCCACCCATCCCCCTTCCCCAGTGCCTTCAAAATTCTCTTTAAATTTATTTAAGTTTCACTTGTATTTTAGCCCCTTTATTCATGTTTCCTAACATTTGACCCCCCATATCTATGTTTCTAGGTTTTAGCCCCCTTAATAAAAAAATCCTAACTCCGCCCCTACCTATATGTATTGAATACTAGCATCTTCACTCATAAAAGGTACGTACTCTAGATCTATATTCATTTTTTTTAAATAAGGTATATATGTATTAAATAGAGTTTTTTCTGCTTCTTCAAATAAAGTCTTTTATTGAAAAGAAAAAAAGAAGAAAGAGAGAAAAATGCTTTTTTCGCTCTTTCACCGAATGATTTTTTATTAGTTTTTGGTTTTTACAACATAGAAAACACAAAAAACCAGTTGGAGAAGCACTCCCAAAGCTCTGATGTCAAATTCGATCTTGAGATGGGATAGTTTTATTGTATTTGCATAATTGAATCAATTGAGGCAAACTTGATTCTGGATAATTTTTGAAGGAAACAAGTATTTTATTAAGACGAAAAAAGTAAAATGTTTACATCATCTGTGTTTTGTGGGAGACCAGCTCCACTGCTCACAAGACCGTTCTCAAAGTCCCTTGCAGCCTTGTATTAGGAATATCTCTATACTTGCATGCATTTTTTCATGGCAAGATATTCCTAATGCAAGACTGCAAGGGACTGTACAAATGGTATGAGCACAGTGGTCTTGTGAGCACTGAAGCGGATTTCATTTTGTAGTTACTTCTTCCTTTGAGGCCCTATTTGCTTTTTGGTAAGTTAAATGCAGCTACCTAGGTAAGTTTTTCTTGGAAAACACTTACCCGGGTAAGTGCATTTACCCGTATTCTTTATTTCTCATGTAAATAAGACAATGATCATTTTAGCCATAAAAATTCATTATTAAAAGGAGCATTTTTGTTACATTCAAGTGTTGCCAATTTTCCTCTTAGGTGGGAAAATTATTAAGTGATATTCAAGAAAATAAATTTTCCTTAATCCCCACATAAATTTGGAAAAAGAACATGAAGTTCTTGGTTAATGGAAACTAAAATCCATTGACTAACTTTCTCCCCTCTCAAAATCGTAAAAAAAGAATGCCCCCTAATTCTCTTTTAAATCAGCAAAGAAACCCTCTTTATTAATCTTTTCCTTTCTATGAATGATGCCATGGAGAGACCGTCAACATTTGACAGCCTAAGCTGTCCACATGACTCCATGTAATAGTAAATGTGCTGGAGGCATAATTGCATGGACTACCATGTCATGTGGACAGCAGAAGTTGTAGAACGGGTGTGGAGTGTCACAGAATTGGCTTTGCAACCTATACCATACTATGACATGTGGATCAATGTGTCAAAGAAGGAAAGCCCAGTAAACAACACTAACTGTTAAATACGAGATGGAATTTCCTAAAAGCAAAAATCGTGCAAATACCTGGATATCAGCATCTAATCATACATCAAGAATTTTTATACACAAGGCAACTAAATCTGAGTATTGTGCAGGATTAAAAGTTGAATGGCCTGAATTGTTGGGACAAAATGCACACTACGCTGTAGGAGTGATCCAGAGAGAGAACCCTCGTGTCACAGTAATAATCATGGACAACCACCATCTCAGTTTTGATATTTGCTGTAACCGTGTGAAGGTGTTTGTTGACAATCCTTCTGATCCCCAGGCTAAGGTTCTTTATGTACCTATGGTTGGTTGAAGAAGGCTGTCCACTGCTCATTTTTCTCATCTAATCATCTTCCTAGCTGTATGCCTGTATCAGCGTTAGCTGTCTCAATGTCATCAATAAATAAAATGAATAATTAAACCGCTTTGAGGTTCGATGTTTTGATTGATTTCGTCAGTTATGTGATTAAACCGCATTTTGGTGTCAGGTCCCAGCTTTGAAAATAATTTTAGGATCTTAAGTTCTCATGGAATTGTTTTCTTGTGTATTGCATTGTGTATATATAGGGTTCAAAGTAATTCCAACTTTATCTTTTTTATTAATAGCGTTTACTTCAAGGGTAGTCTCACTTTAATACCGAACTTCATGTGCACTGCAAAACCTAAACACCCAGAACTGCCATTTTGGTCTCTGTTGAAAATCAGTTAATTATCTTTATCATGTGATGATGCGTGCGACTTAATGTTTCTGAAAATATCAAAATTATCCTTAAAAAAAAGATATTATTCATTGTCTTCCTTGAGACCGAATCAGAGTAATAATGTTCATTTTTTCTTTCTTTTTTTTCTTTCTTATATTGCCATTAACAAATAAAAAAATTAGTGACGAGAAGAAATGTTGTCCTTTCATGGAGGCCCTATTGCTCCATGTTCATGTAGGCTTTTCCCAATCTTTTACGCCATTGCTTTTTATTCTTGTTAATGCATAAAAGTTAAAATTAATATATATATATATATATATATATATATTTTGTTTGGACATGTAAGATCCACTAAGAATAAAAAAAAAAATATTGGCCCAAGGAAATGTTCTTGGGCAGGGGCTAATTTGGAATTAAGAAAGGCTATGGAGAATGAGGTCAATATTGTATTGGCGCAATATGAAAGTGCATCAAGTGGGAGTGGTGGGCCCATTAAGAGAAAATCTTGACCTAAAGAAATCCAAATTGCAAAGCTATTGGTAAATAAATATCATTGGCCCGTTAGAATATTCGCCCAATGCAAAGCCTAGTTTAAACTAAGTAATAGCCTTAAGCCTTCGATCACCTGATTTCCATATACTTCAGTCTTATGCAGTGAGGAGATTTATATGTGTAGAAGTCCCAGTCAAATGGGATAGCTATTGGTCATTTGTTTGCTAGCTTTGAGAAAGAAATCCTTGGTTTCTATGTTTTTAACTTCTAATCTCTGCTAAAGTGGGTGAAAATTTCAACTATACATCAAATGAATCTCTATTACCCATCTCATTCTGCCTCAATACTTCCCATTTTGTTCCCTTTATTCTTTGGGAAAATCTATGATGTGGAAAAGATATGGTATGGAAAGAGTTTTGACCAATCAAAACTCATTCATGATTTTTTCATAAATAACACCTGTTTGGCTATCACGTTTATGATTCCAATTGATTGGTCAAAAAATTTTCAGATATCATATTTTTTCCATATCATAGTCTAACTCTTGTTCTTTATAACCAAGGTTCAAAGTATCTAGAATACAAAGAGTAAGAGTATTGGATAGCTAATTTTAAGAAATGTATCATGATATGCTTTGGATACACATTGATACTCATATATCATATATGCCTAGAAAACTCAAATAAGTTATGTGCACATAAAAATTTCATGCTTTAATAATATGCGAAGTGCTTGGGGATCATAATAAACTTTCGAGTTGAAATTTTCATATTAGTAGTTTTTATAGTAATTAAGGCTGCATTTGGAAATGATGTAAATAAGTATGAATACAAATATGTAGAGTGTAAAACGGTCCATATAAATTGCAAAGTTGGATTAGTTTTGCATAGACAAATTTACCTTCTTACCAAACTGACTTTTAACCATAATGGATACAAACACGAATTATAATAAAGCATATGCCTTTTTTTTTTTTTATCAAAAGCCCACTTGAATGCAAATTTACTTCTTTTTTACTGATGTACTTTTACATCTTATTATCAATGTAAATATGCATTGGAAAATGTGTTTTCTATCATTTGTCAATGCATACATGTAATGTTGCCAAACACATGCAAAACCGAACCGGATTTACACTCCATTTGCATCATTTCCAAAAAAGTCAACCACATTTAAAGTGCAAATACATATTATGCACTACATATAAAACAATACAAAATCTTGCAAAATGCACTACATATCAAAGAGTACAAATACAAATATGTAATGTGCAATTGCATATAAAATAATACAAAATACAAGGTTTTGCACTACACACTTGTATTTGTACTATTTCCAAACTGAGCTAGGCTGTATTTGGAATCAGTGTACATTTTGCAATGAACCAGAAAGTGATCATTGCTTTTTTGAAAATAGTAATGGGTGGAAAAATGTAAAGTTTTACATTGATAACATTGGTTCTTGATTTACATAGCATCCAAGTATATAAAATTACTTTTCAGCTATTCCACCATGGCACCATGCTATCTTGTTGGCATCCTTGAGCAAATCTGGATCAGACTTTCGTTTCCCAAGAGAGCCTATTACATAAATAATAGAGGCAAACACCACCTTTTTAGCTGCCTCGATGTTTCTTTATACAATTTTTAGGCAAATCTTCAGATGATTGCATCCCTAAACTCAAATTTCAAACTTCATCAAGATCCTGACCCAAGCATCAGCCACAAGAATCCTACCCACATGACACTACAACGGTATGGGAGATGTTTCCAATATATGTACAGCTGTGGTCAGGTGTGGGTAGGGTTTTTGTAGGTAAAAGATCTAAATCTCCAATTAGGGCTGCAAATAAGTTGATCAGATCGGATTTGGATCCAATACCAATCCATTAAGAGGCGGATTCGGATCATAATTGTCAAGGCGACAAGGTGCACTTTGAGACTCGCATCGCCGAATCGCCAAACAGTTTTGTACTATGTATTATAAAATACTTTTTTATTCTTTATTTTTTGACATTATAATTATAAAGTAGGCATTATTAAACTAAAATATTCATTTTGTGTTTATATACTAATTTCTTTTTACTATTTTCTTATTTGTTAGGGTTTAATCAATATAAACATTGCTAAATGTTGTATCGAACTCCCAAAGACTTTAAAACCTGAACTAATTAGGAAGAACTTAAAATTTTGTCTAATTAACACATTTTCTATTACTACTACAAGTACACATTTTCTACAACTACAACTACTCTCACCTTGGCGCCTTGAAAACTATGATTTAGATATCCTTCTTGGTCCTAACAAATCAGATTGTATCGAAAAAGCCGATCCATTAACTTAATAGATCGAATTAAGATATTGGCTGATCCGATCCACTGTGACCCGATCAGATCCATTAATTATGAAATATTATATATTATATTATTTATATATTGTATATTATAATAAATTATTATGTTACGTAAATAATATAATATATTATTTATATTACATAATATAAATATAATTCTAATTGAATCGGATATCCGATAATACATTCGAATTCGGATTCTAATCATGCTTTTAAAAAATCCGACGGATCCATATCAGAATCGGATCGGTCGAATTTTCTTAACGGATCTGATATGCCCCAGGTCTCTCATCGTGACCCAATAAGTTATTCATTTCAAACGACAATACCTGCAACTGAAACATTAAACTTCAAGCATTTTATTGGTAAAAGCATTGTATACCATTAAGGCATTAACATTGGGTAATGGGCTTTATTGATACAAGCATGAAATGTCACGCATATGACATGGTCTTGGAGGTTTTAGCATCCAACACATACAAGGCCTCTTACATCCCTTTTCCTACATTGAATGCTCTACACAAGCATTGTATACCACTGACAACAACCTACTCTTCAAATGCTAAAACATCCCTTTCCTACATTTATTGTTTGTGTACAAAGGCCACTATTCTTTGCCATGTGCTGCTTGGGGTAGATGGCGCAGAAACCTGTCCTTCCATTATCTTTTCTGCTGCAGGCCCCATTTCATGTACAAATTTGACAGATTCTGAGAGTCGATTGAGTAGGTTTACCAGAGCAATTACTTCATTCCGTTGTAACTGGAGCTGAAAGGCCAACGGGCAACATAGAAGACACAGAAGTTAGAATAATAGGAAGGTACTTCATCCACTATTTGTGTTAAATGTCAGGTGTATGTTCAAGATTTTCTTTTTTACCAGCGTGCATGTTCAAGATATTCCATGCCAACAATACAAGAAGCAGCCTAGCTATAACTAATTTGACATAATTCCATCAACACAGAAGCAGCATCTTTTAGGAGAAATAATTAAGAACTATGTTTTGAAGCTAATGTTACGATTAGGCAACAACTTACGGGCTGGTTTAATTTGTCAACAGAGAAGAGAATCTTCAATGCAGTTCCTACACCAAGAACCTGAAGCTTTCCCCAAAGCCGACATTTTTCACACCCTATGCAATCCATCAATGCACTGCAGTATATAGATTTGGTTATTAACTACAGGGTAAATATTGTTAAATGAAATAGCATGACCAATTAAATGCAAATGAGATGGATAAAAGAGTGGATGGGCAAAACAATATCAAACTATAATAGAAAAAAAAAGACAATTTTCATATTGGCATTGAGAATAATAGTTTTATCTAATAAATGCATTAAAACAATGATTCCGTATCTTTTTCTCTCCTAAATTTTCACCTAACTTGATGACCAATGGACGAAGCATTTCTCCCCCCCAACCCCACTGTCCTTGCGTGTTTACACAGACAAAACAGGTGATGTACAGAGCTATTTTTGACAAGGATGTTATGCAATCAGATAGAAGGTCTAGATCTTCCACCTCAGCTCTCAACATGGAGGCGAACCTTTGTCACTGCAGGATTCAAAGCTGCAGTGACATAACAGAATTTGGCCTTAAAGAGCACGAACAATAGTGCAATTGCCTTTACTTTTATTAAGGAGTGCCCAGTAATTGAGTATGAAACAAAGTTCAGATGTAAACCTAATGTTTCTGAATTGCTTCTGAATCTGCTGCTTCAGCTCCGATCCACTTTGGTCTTGCCATAACTTGGCTTCATCAAATGGTAAAGGGCATGCAGCTTCTAATTTTGGATTATAAAGCAGCTGCTTTAGTAAAGACCGTGTTTTCAGGTCCTCTTCAGGGTTGCCAGTGTCATATTCAGCTTGTTCCAAGTAATCTGCTGCCTAAAAGACAGAAGATTATAGGGTGATGTCAGGATAAATCTCAATTTATAGGTAGAATCTATGACATTCCGTAATATTTCTCTATATCTCTCAAAACATGGAAGAAGTGTTGAAACTCACTTTTGTTACAGCACGGAGAACAAAGAGAAAAGTGAAGTACAGGTTTCTGACACGCTCTGGATATCTTAACACCCGGTCATACATCATCTCAAGATTTTGACCCCACTGAAGTTGAAGCACAAAAACAGAATACAAAATGCCAAATTTAGTTATAACTTAAACTGCAGTATTTTGGAAGGATATACTGTGGAATCCATGCTCAGTACAAAATATGTGGCCATACTACATGCATAATTGATAATTCAGTAATTCAGATTATTCATCAGAGGATTACCTAAAGATCACATCAAGCAAATAATAATGACTGGACTATCTAAAGAAATGGATTGTTAAAATAAAATGGGTTATATACTGTGAATTTTTTATGGATAACTGTGAGCTTTATGTTTGGAAGAAAATAGAAATAATGTGAAAATTTTGATAATACACAGACACATATGATTTTCCAAGTAACAACAAATCTGAGAAGTGTTGAAGCAACTGAACAGCCTGAAACAAGTGATTGGTGATACAAGTGTATGTAAAAGAAACAAATTTTGTAACCATTATGGAAACATTCACTCCTTAAAAGAGATAAAATACTGCAGGATAAGAGAGGAAATGAAAACCTGATTGGTAGCTTCATCAAGGAGATATTCAGCAGCTATGTGAATTGAAATGGAGGAGTGAAGTCCAGAAATCAACTTGTATAGCACTCTCTTTTCTGGACAAAACTCTCCAGACGGGTCTGCATGATATTAAGAGAAAGATGGCTGAGCCAAACTTGTCAAGGGGCTTAAATCCAAGTATAGTGAAATAAAAACTACTATTTGTGAGAACAATAGAAAGAAAAATGCCAGAAAAATTAACACTTGACAATAAAAGAGTTTATAAAGTCAACTAACCAGTTACCACTCAAGGGCTATTTTTCTTATCAATAAAGGGCTAAAAAAATTCCCTTGTGCTTTATAAAGAACCAAGGTTTATAGGGGGAAATCAGCAATGTAAAGGAACTAATTCTGAAGCAATGTCTGGTTAGGATTGTTTGCAAACCTAGAAATGCGACTGGGTCATGGATTGAACAGCCTTGCCACTGGATCAATCCAATGGCTCATTGCATCACACTAAAATATATAAATAATTAATCATAATCGTAGCTGAATGGTCAGGGTCCATATTTTCATGTATGTGGACTCTGTTCAAATCACCCAAATTGTGTTTTAACAACAAAAAGAATTATATATATTTAACATGTAAGATATATAGATGGTTTTATAAACAAATAGGCTTATGGCCTAGTAGACTGAGCTTTAACTTACAAATAGAACATTTGGGTTCAAAACATTACAATGCCATTTTTATACATAATTCTCAAATTTTGACCCCAGCAGTTCTTCAAAAATTGGACATGTCAGTAATAATCATTTAATGTTCAGGGAACTGCCCACGTCAATAGATGTTTAAATGGTTTTTCAGAAATTTGAAAATTGATCTTTCTAAAACTCAGAAATATTACCGGGTCACAGTCCATACAGTTGAACTGTATGGTCTGATCCAAGTCTGACAACATTGTTCCCAATAATGGGCACTACTGCACAATTGAGTCCACAGTCAATGGTTGGAAGTTAAAAGAGACCAATAAACTAGGAAATATCTTTGAGTATTAATGGTACAAGAAGGATTTAGAAAACACACTTTTTAGCCAATTTTGGAATAAGTACATAAAAGGAAACAAGAACAGCAGGGAGAAGCTGTTAATCTCAGCAGGAAGAAGCTGTTAATCTCAGCAGGAATAGTTTTGCTTATGAAGTCCGTTTCATCAGCAATACTACAGTATATCATGGTGAGGTACAGCTTGCCAAGCACTAGCTCTATAACTTTGGACAAGATCGTAGAGATTTTTCTGGTCACTTGTCATATTAACCTGGACAGGCTGAATAAATTCTCAGGACCCTAAAGGGGGTTTTAGTGTTTAGAGAGAACAGACCTGCATTTGATGCTAGTGGACCTTGAGACTCAAACCTAGGTTGGAAGATCCTGCAAGTCCTGAAAAATATAAGGCTTCAACATTCAAGTAGTACATTCAGAAACTGAAAGGTGTGCTTAAGCATCCAGACTTGTTGGAAGGTCTGCAGGGAACTTCAATCAGGAACCTTGACTAAATTTTGGACTAGAAAGTGGGTGTGAGAGAAGTCTCTTATACATCTAGTTCCTGAGAATCAAACAAGAGAATTTGATATTGAACAAGGGATAGCAGATTACATTGACATGGCCAATTAAGAAAATACTCACCTATTCAATAGGATCATTGACTGGTTTTACCACCACTCTATCATTGCTATACCAATCCACCAAGGTGAATATTACTTGGAGAGGACCTATCTATGGATCCTTCTTGAAATTAGCAATTCATTTGACCAGATATAGAAAGGCAAACTCATTTGACCGGAGAGGGAAGGCAAAATATGGAATGAACACATTTTAGTTTTCTAGCCACTGCATGTAAAATTCCTAGTATATCCAAAATTCAAAGCTTTGTTTGGTATTGAGAAATGATAGAATGATAGACTAGCCACATGTTGATATTTGAGTAAGAACATCAACATAGAATCATAGATGACTGATGCTTCTGTTGTGTTAGGACAAAAGCATCAACGCTTCTTTGTGAACTGTGGGATATGCAGGCCTATAGATTTTATACAGTGACATAGATAGCCATACAGACCTAATGTGAAACCTCTGAGGTCCTGTTCGGTTAGTGGGAATAGGGGTCTGGAATCGGAATCCCATTCCTGCTGGAATGGCATTCCCCCATTTGAGGGAATGGCCATTCCCTTGCCACCCCCTCGTTGGGAATGAAATCCCATTTCTGCTGATTTCAATTCCCATTCACATTCCTGTCTGAACCAAAAAGACAATGGGAATAGACCATTCTGATTCTGATTCCAAAGGATTTTGATTACTATTCTGGCCTGCGAACCAAACGGACCCTGAGAGTTATTTAAGGGTCAGGTCGGTTTGCAGCTGGAATTGGAATCAGAATGATCTATTCCCATAGTCTGTTTGGTTCAGACAGGAATCAGATTAGGAATTGGAATCATCTGGAACGAGAATTCATTCCAAAGAGAGGGGGAGGGAATGGCCATTCCCTCAAATGGGGGAATACCATTCCACCAAGAATGGGAATGGAATTCAGGTTCTGCCCAACCAAACAGTTGGAACCGGAATGGCTCATTACAATTCCAATTCCAGATCCTTATTCCCGTGAACCAAACGGGCCCTAAGTATTCCTTTTGCAATAAATAGAAAATCTCATTAAAAAGGAATTAAAGTTCACCAAATGGGAAGTCCATGATGAAGAGGCCAGGTTCAACATAAGGATGGAGCAGACGAAGAAAAAACTCCAAAACATCATAAAAAAATATCTCATGAGGTGCTTATTTCACATTGCCAATTAGAGGTGGCTCAGAAGAAGGCTCTTACATAAGTGAAATCCATGGTTTTCAAAACCGGACTGGACCAGAAAAACCGGGAACCAGTCACCTGACCGGTTCCATTTTCCCCCAAAACCATTGATTTTGGTCAGCAAACCGCTGAACTGGCCGGTTAACCGTTCGAATGGTTTTGACCGTTTTCCAATTTAAAAATTTTTTTTGTCAAAACGGGTCAGCCGTTCGGGTCGAACGGTCGGACCATTCGAACCAGTAACCGGACCCCTGACTAGTTCGGTCACTGGTTCGTTTTTAAAAACCATGGTGAAATCAATGTATGCAGCAAGAATCTCCTACCTATGTCTTGGTCCAAGTAGAAAGGTTTGGTGAACAGATGAAAATGACAAAGTTTAGCTAATGGGATTGTTTCTCCAGAACATGAGGCAATTTACTCTTCTACCACAGTAGCAGAAACGTAGGCTGCTCCAAGGGAGTTTCCCTTTGTTTGGTCCAACATATCATCACTAACATCTAATGCCTACTTTAGTGCCATTTTGATATGATTAAGGTTTCACATATTCTTTCAAGAGGGGAAATAGTAGTGGATCATCTACTTGAGTTTGGATACAGTTATCAGGACCATCAGATCTGACAGCATCAAGCTGCCAATATTTGAGGGCAATTATTGTTGATAACCTTGTCAGCAGAATAATCCCTTGTTTGTGCAGTGTCACATTCAGGGGTGCAACATGGGTAGTGTTGGCCCAAGATTGAACCTGAGCCCAAATGTAGTTGAAATTCTTCAAATCAGGCAATCCAACTTGTACCCCTAGCTGTATGTCTACTGCATAGACTTTTCATTCTATATAATAAGGAATGAATAAGAAAAAGCAAACTACTAAAAAACAGGAAAGAAAGAAAGAAAGATAAACAACTACTTCACCAGCATAACAGTACTCTTTTTGTTTTTTGATAAATAGCGTAGCAGAATTTATTGGATATTAGACTTGTTGTGAACAATGTTACAAACCAAGACATTTATGTGAGAATGCAAAAATACTGCCTATCAAATGAATGACAGAAAATAGAATTTTATATGGTTTTCAAAGTAAAATTGAATACCCCCAATTCCTTTAAAGCTGAATACAAAGAAAATACTCACATTTTGGGCAGTTCTCTGTGTAGACAGCATCCCATATCCTCCTAGCTGATGGTCCACTATAACCGGTGTAGCGTTCAGGATTCAGCTGGAGATTTACATATGTCAGCTCAGCTTCAAATAAAAGAAGAAATCAGTTAATCTTCAGTTTTATCCACCATGCAGAACTACAAAATTTACACCATTCTTCTACTAAGATAACAAAAGATTGAAGACGGTCCTATTGTTGATTATGACACCAAGGTAGAATCTTTGAATATTGAGTTGATCAATGCCAAAGTTTCTATCAATAACAAGGGCAGTCAAAAACATTGAAATCTACAAACATAATTAAAATCATATCTTACTTAAGACTTACACAAGAAAGAGGTCCATGCATCAGTCCTAGTTACAGTCACTAACATTCAGGTTTCCTTGATGATTATTATGATGGTTATAACAACAATGACACACAAGATTCTATAAGAAGCCATAAGGATTACCATTATCAGTCTCATCATCATTTGTCCATGGATTGTCTATATCTATCCAACCTCTGAAAGCTTTGGTATCTAAGGTACGATCAACAATAGCCTGTGGTTTTCCCTCTTGACACATTAAATGATCAGATGAAAGCACATGATGAGAAGGCTTTTTAAATGGTTCAGGAAACTCATTTTCTGGGCATTCACAGACACTGCAATCCCGCAAACGGCACATGCCATCATCAGGCCAGAAAGGGCAGTCACACCACAATTTAGCCTATCAGAGAATAAATAAACCAGACTACAGTCAGAAATCATAAAAGCCTATCTATTGCATGAAATCGTCTTAAAAAACTAAATGAGATAAATAAAAATTAGGAGAAAATAATGCAATATCTTTAGATTCAGAATGTGGATATATACTTTCTGACATACAAAGATTTTAAGAATGCTTCTTGGGTTGTTCCCTCTATACACTTGGATATAGTTAACTGTGCTTATTCATGCTCTCATGAAAAAGAGTACATATATCAAATAAAGATATTCTGTTTGACTATATATGCATAATTTGATGCACTTATCAGTAGGGATAAAATACCACAACTATAATGTGTTCACATATACAACACATCAGTTTTAGATTTTTTTTCTATTGATGCTTGTTCCAATAGATGACAATAGGCATGCATAGAAAGAGCACTGACTTTCTCCATCAGTATCACATGTATAATAACGATAATTCTGAGTAGTTATAAAAAGGAAAATATATGGAGTGATTTCAATGTAGGAAATGTGCTTCTGGCACCCCATTGAGACAGAAGGAAATCTTGATTCTCCCTCTGTATGGAAGGCAACATTAAAGGTCATAGAAGCCTAATAACCACAATATCTGAGTATGTAAACATTCTTGCAACTCAAAAACGTACTTCATATCAAGTGAAGTTTCTAGACTTTTGTATTGGCTGAGCCCAAGTTCAATGAAGTCTTAATAAAAGTTTCTGTTATTGATAAAAAAAAAAATGTTATCTAAGCTATTGTTAGCACATACCTTGTGCAAGCAACCAATAGTAACATTTCAAACTCAACTTTTAAGTTTTAACTGGTTTTTCCATGCATTTGGCTATGCTAGCAATGCTAACTAAAATATAAGACCTAAATCCTACTTAAGATATCAAGATCCATCCTTCAGTGTTGTAAAGGAACAGACATACTTGTGTGTACAAATGAACATCATCCTCCACTTATTCACTTCATGAAGGGAGAGGAAACCATTACAATGGTAGCTAATGAGACCACAACCCTTTATGTTTCCTTACACTAAGATTCTGTTGATCCCCTCTTCATTTTCCTTTTTCTCCACCTTTCTTTTTTCATTTTATCATCAAAAGAAGCCTAGAACCAAGTTCCTACTTGTGGAAAATCATAACATTTACCATCTGTACCAGAATATAACCTCCACAGCTCCACTCTTTCTAGAAAACTACCATAAGGTGAAACAAACAGGATGAATCCCCAATGGTATAGTCACTCTATAACTAAAACACCTTTTGGGGTGAGCTGGCATGCCACTCAATCATAAAGCATGCCAAGGCAGTATAAAGTTACTGAATATACTTCCCAAATATCATTTTTTCGAAATGACAAATACATGATTTATACAAGCTATCCATCTCTGATCTCTAATGACTTATTCTATAACATATACTTAAGGCATTGGGCATTTATTGATATAATTTATCTGTTTGTAACATTGTGAGGGGGAATATGACGAAAAACTAGTCAAGAAAAAAGAATTTAACAGAAACAAAACAATAACTTCAAATGTAAGAATCGAATAATGGAGCATGAGATGTAAATAAAGACCAGATATTGGTGGATCAAGTAATTGAGACCTTGAAATATCGGAAAAAAGGGGTTGTGACAATCTCTTGTAACAAGGGATGTAAAACGTCCTTATTAACATTATCTACATTCTCATAGTCGCAGCAACAATCCTCCACAATGCCAGTGTACTTCCGCGATTCCTGCATAAATTTCATGGGGGAAAAACGTCAAAATTCTAGAAAAAAAAAAATCAGAGGAACATCCAATCCATAAATCACACGTAAATCCAAATACATCAATAGATAGTTAAAAAAAATCCTATATCAATCTCAGTGTCACAATATGCTGACTTCGACATCACCCTTATTCTGACATATAAAAAATTACGGGAAATTTAAAAAAAGAAGAAAAAAAACACAATATTAAATTGATGATACGAGTTTCACATATTGAAATCAACAAAGCATACACCACCCGATGGAAACAAAGAGAGAAAGAAAGCATCTTATTGAAAAACATCAATAATTTTCATAGAAGTTTTCCACTATGAATGCGAAGGAAAATAATAAATAGGTTGAAAAGACCAAATCTTATATCAAATTCTCCATCACCCACTAATCAATAAAAACCATCACTACCAACTGGTCCAACTCTAAAAATCTTTTAAAATAAAACGGCAAGGAAACCAAAAATAACATGCAAAATGCAAAATTCAATCAACAAAACAAAATGAGGTATAAAAAGCAAATGATTAGAAACGAAGAAAGAACGATATGGAGGACGTACCGCACACTTGCACTCCTTGTTATTCCGGCCAAACAGTGAGATCTTCGGAGCGCTTCTGGACGTTGCTGCTGTAGCAAGCAAGACGGCTATCACAGCTCCAATGATCCAACCCCATCTCCTTCTTGGACCATTCTCTCCAATCTCCGAGTTAGGCATTACTGAAGAACACCACCAATAAGGCACTAACCTCTACAAAACTCTAAAGTTTTTTTTTTTTCTCAGAAACCTCCGAAACGAATCGCAGCTGAAAAAGAGAAATCTTTACTTTCTCAAGCAATTTCTCAAATAAATAAATGCGAGATTTTCACGTCAACGAGCGGTTTTTGCAAAACTCAGCTGCCATCGCCGTCTGTTTTCTACTTGTAAAGTCAGCAAGCTACCGTCGTCGCCGTTTGTTTTCTATTTCCTCCCCTACTTCTCTGTTTCTGGATTTGCTATTGGTCTACCAGCATCGCCAACGCCATTTGTTTTCTTTCTAGCTCTGTGATTGGTCTCGAAGACAAATGCTTGGAAGAAGACTGGTCTTGACACGTGGCAAGATGGTGGGACGATGGATGTAGGGACGTGAGTTCAATTTGACTGGTGGGACACTTCACCAGGCATTCTGACTTCTGTTATTAGAGTGTTAGTGCTGCAACGAGTTGGAATTTGGAAGGTGATCTGAATTCGACCCGTTTACAACTGGATCGAAAATGGATTGCGCCAATCCGATTCGGTCCCAACTTATTTATTAATAATAAAACAAATATCTATTTATTTTAGGGATTTTTGCACTGCAGTCCACTGTATAAAATATCTATTACACCGTGTAATAGATATTTATTAATAAATGTCTATTTATTAATAATAAAATAGGTTTTTTTTCTTAATAAAGTTAGTTTACATATGAGGACTACGTTCATACAGCCATTTACACCAATATCTCCCTACTAGTTGTATGTTTTGCTTGTAGGGAGATATTTAAAGTAATACATAATTAGGGTGTATATGGGTTTATTTGGTCCAATTTCACTTAGGCCTCGTTCGTTTTTTCATTGACCAATTCTCCCACATTCTTCTTCAAAATTTAAATGGAACCCACGATAAATTTGTTTTTCCCCACTCATCCGAGGAAGTGTTACTCTTTTCCCGCTTGGTAAAGTTTACTTTTTCGAGCGGAGTGAATGCTCAAAATTAATTTGTCAAAAATACCCATGGTAAAATGCTCAAGGTTTCTTCCGCTTCTATCCTCCCGTTATTGGTGCTGCTATTTCTCTCCTTCAAGCTCATTGACATTCTTCTAATCAATTGTCGCCGGTGATCTTTCCCATCACTATCGTTACTCTGCTAGCCACCATTGTTACTATCCCACATACGGTAAGAACTTCTTCACACTTTTATATTTTTGCTTGGATTTAACATGATAACAGAAACTGTAAGGAAAATAAGAACTTCTGGTTTTAGAAACCCTAGAAATCGAGAACAGAATTTATGATAGAACCAGAGAAAAGAAGAACAGAAAGAAAAAAACGTTTAGACAACGAGAACAAGAGAAGAATTAGTTTAGTAGTAAAACAAGGTAAAACCTTGGGAAAATGAGAAAGACAGAACAGTTAAAATAAGAAGAACTACTAGAAAGCATGAGCGACCCATTATTTTCATCAAACATCCAACAACTTGGTTATTCTTGGGTGTCAGAATCTTGGCCGCTAATGGTAAGTCTCAATCAGAAAACCATTTTTGCTTTGAAAACCACCTTGGGTTTAGACATGGGTGTATAACGTTCATGTTTTAGTTTACATGAATGAACAAAGACTGCTACTCTGCTTGTGAAAGTGGAGTTATACGAAACCGTTGTTTTCTAATTAGGAATCCATGGTTGATAACAACATAACGAAAACAAGACTCCCTACCACCGAATAAAAAACCAACTAGGCAACTCATTGACAGAGGTATAAACAATTGTCCTGCTCCTTACCTTCTCTTTTGCCTCATGCTCCCCTACAAATGTCAACTGTTGTTTCCACTCTAATAAAAATTTAGTTTCCACTCTAACTCAAACATCCTCACCTTATTTCTTAAATACAAGAGATTCTTGTTCAATCTCTCTTTTATCTTTCTTCTTAAGATGCCTTGTAAACTCATTTGCTTGATTGTCACTTTCTGTAAAAAATTATAATCAGTATTATTGTTGTTTACCAAAATCAACCACCTTGTTAATAGAATTTAATCTTGCACTTTCATATTGCTAAATATGCCTGAACTTATCCAATACCGAAATCCATTCACTGGTTGGAGACAAGTGTGCTAGGAGAGAATGGTCATGTCTTTGAAGCAAGAGCGGTGTAATTTGAATCCATTATTAAGAGAGTCCGCTTTCTCATTAATTCAGTGGCTTTGATACAAAAAAAAAAATAAATAAATAAAACAGGCTTTCTCTCATTGTTATTGGTAGAAACCTTGTAGGTATCCTACAGTGCCCCTTCCATCACTATTATTTGATTAGTGGCCCAACCCCATAGATTAATGGGCAGACTTCATTATTTTAAACTTGATGGCAGAAAACATGCTAACCCAAGTTTAGATGCAAATAAGAGTTACTATTCTCTGATTAACTCAAATAATATTTGTGCTCTCGGCAGTCCTATTGGATATTGTACACTAGTAAAACGGAGGTAGCCCTCCTCATGGGTTAGGAAAACCGAAAGGTTACAACTTCTACTATTGATAGTCCATTGTGACTAGGTTGATACTACAATGTGGGTCAATAATATTGGCATGGGCCCATGGAATTGGAAGATGGCTTGAGTGAGATAAGAAACATCATCCATACTCTTCCGCCAACCTTTTATTTAATTGGTAATCTATGGGTGGTTACAAAAAGATGGTGTACAAGATGGACATCAAACAAAAAGACATGAATAGTTTTTTTTTCTATTTTTCTTTCTTGATCTAGAAGAACAATTATTAGGCCCTCAAGCTTCTTTCTATTGTATAAACTTACCAATATGGTGCTTAAGAGCACTTGTATCAATCATTTAAACATTAATTAAGCAAAACAAGAATGTGTGAAACATATAACTGCATTTGAGAGAAAATGTGTGAAGGTTTGGAACTTCTTGCAGAGATAAAAGAATACAAAGGATTAAACAAGCCCTTTGTCAAGTTTTATTTAAAATGGGCTAATATAACCCATTAAACATTCTTTTATAAAATAATATAGTCCAAAAAACATGGACCACAAGGGTAAAAATGACAAAACATAGAAAAATTAACCACTCACCTAGAAAAGTGGGTGAGGCAAAAGAACATGGAGAATTTGAAAGGTCTCATTTACCCGTGTAAATTTAACAAAAGGAACATGGGTAAATACACTTGCCAGTGTAAATATTTTCTGGAAAACACTTACCCGAGTAAATGGCCTCTTCTAAACAAACGAGGCCTTAATTGTACTAACTTAACCGTTATTGTCAAGTTGACATTTGGGCTAGTTGAAGCCGATTGGCTGGCTCCTAAAACCGACTGTGATATTGTTTCATATATCACGCTTTAATTGATTAAATGATTAAAAGCTCTTTATATTTATTACCATTTACTAACTATTTATATGGAGCAACTAGGCAGGAGTATGATCCCCACGATGAAGTAAGACTAGGTGGTAGGAGAGATGGACTTCATTCATCCAAACGTGCAAGTTTTACAAATTTGACAATCAGACCATAGGGTCCAGGGGAGGTGGACCTCATTTTTGTCTTATTTTTTTTCAATTTTTATGGACTTGGACAAAATTGAAAAAGTACAAATAACATCACAATAAATAAATAAAAATTACAAGAGTTTTAGCTAGTAGTAGTATCCGAAGGTCTTGCAGCTAGTCTTAGTGCAAAACTCAGGGAAAGGAAGATCTCCAATTTTAAAGTTAATGGTATGGCACTTGTTATCACCCATTTATTTTTGGAAGAATGACCAATCAGTCCAGGGACAGAATTTGTAGGCCGAAAGTACAGTTGGGGTGGATGCCAACTCGGAATTGATGTCAATTTATGGGTGGGCATTGGTGTGTAGAGTGGGGGTTTTTGACCTTTTAAATGTTTATAGCTCTGCAGTGGAAATCTGAAATCTGTATTGGGCCTATCTGTACTTCTCCGATTTATTTTTTGCCAATGATAGTTTTGTTTTTGCCAAGGCAAATTTTGATGAGGCAAAAGAGGTTTTGGATGTCCTTGATATGTTTGGTGGTGCTTCAGGACAGAAAGTTAACTTCAATAAGTCTAAGGTAATGTTCAATAAAAACACTTACGAGAAATTTCAAAAAACTAGTGGCCAGAGCTCTTGGGATGCAACGAGTGCTCAATTCTTGTACCTACTTGGCTCTTCCCTCTGAAATCCAAAGATAAAAAAACCCGACTTTTAGTTTTGTCATTGAAAATGTAGCTAATAGAGTTGCAGGTTGGAAACATAATCTCTTATCATTGGTAGGTAGAGAAGTACTGTTCAAGTCAGTTACTTCATCTCTTCCGGTTTACTCTATGTCCTGTTTGCTTTTGCCAAAGGAAACCCACAACACTATCACTAAGTTGCAAAGAAATTTCAAGTGGGGACATACAGGTCAAGGCAGGAAGAGTCATTAGATCAAGTGGTCTCAAGTGTGTAAAAACAAAAGCAATGTGGGCCTTGGTTTCAAAGACCGCTGCTGTTTTAATAAAGCTCTCCTTACTCGCCAAGCATGGAGGATCCTAAAGAACCCCAACTCTCTCCTTGCCAAAGTTTATAAGGCAAAATATCATGCTAATAGCTCTTTCTTATCTGCTCAAGGAAGGAAGGGTTGTTCTTGGGGTTGGAGGAGTGTTTGGAATGATCTTTGGTCCCCATCAGCAAGGAATTTTGTGGTTAACATAGCTAAACTAGTTGGTTGCACACTAGACAATGTGAGTGAACTCAGAAACACAAATGGTAATGGCTGGAATGTGGGTCTAGTTTGAGCTTTGTTCCCCTCTGAGGTAGCTGAGAAAATTCTTAATATATTTTCCCTCATTGGATTGCCCTGATAGGATTAGCTAGACTCTAAGTAATAATGGTTCTTTTACTATTAAGTCAGCTTACTGGATCTGAAAAAACTTAAAGGTAGAGCTTGAAGTTCAAAATGGGAATGTTGTTTCTCTTGAGCCTAAGGTTTGGAAACAATTATGGGGCTCAAAAGTGCTTCCTAAAATTAAAACTTTTATTTGGAAGGCCTTGCATGGAGGTATCCAAGTAAAAGTGGAAGTTGCTAAAAGTATGATAGGGATTGATCCCACTTGTCCACTCTGTAAGTCCAGCCCGGAAACTATTGATCATGCACTACTATACCGTGATTCCGTTCATCCAACATGGTTTGCTTCACCTCTTGGGTTACCTTTTGATTCTTGCTCTACCATCTCAATTAAGGACCAGATTATGAGTTGGATTCAAAATTCAGCAATGTATAAGCATGATCTCAAACTCATTTGTGATAACTTCTTTATTTTGTGTTGGGTGTTTGGCTCAGGAGAAATGCTTGTGTCTTTGAAGGAAAGATAAATAATCCTGCTCTTACTCTGACCTTTGCAAATAGGCTGATGCAGGAAGTCTCTCATACCAGCCATCTGCACAGGGGTTGGGTGATTTGGATGAGCCCCAATAGGTAGTCAAGTAATACTTCTGTAGTTGGTGGTAATTTTGCTCATGTGTGGACTGACAGTAGATGGGTTGTTGATTCTTATGCGGATTGTGGCTTTTTTATTCTATCGCCTAATGGATCTTTTGTTGCAGCTAACTCTTACTTCAATTGTGCCTCGCTCTGCTATGTTTTCTAAAGCTTTTGCTATTCTTACTGCAGTTAAAACAACCAGAGACCTGGGTTTTAATCATATTAAATTTTACTCTGACTACCTGCCTATTGTTGTCTTCTTCAAAGGAAAACTTTCTTCCTTATCTAGTGAAGTTTGGATGCTAGCTAATGAAATGGATGTTTTTTTAAATGTTTTTGATTCAGTCATCTAGGAGCATATTCCTAGCTCATAGAAATCAGTGGCTCATTTTTTGGCTAGTAGGTCTTGTTTGAAAGGTGCTTGGGTTGCTTTTGCACTGGCTTGGTTATCCTCTCTGTTGGATTAAGCCAATTTGTTGGCTCCCGTTGTACCTTCAGATGTTTTAATGGAATGATTCTACGTTTTACCAAAAAAAAAAAAAAGAGTTTTAGCTTGTATGCCATGTATATCAATAACCTATGATAAATGGGTAGTTAGTTTAGAAACGGGATTCAGTCATCACAAGGCCCATTCGAACAACTTTATAGCTTTGTATTAGGAATATCATCTCCCCATGAAATAAAACACGTAAGAATGGAGATATTCCCAATGTAAGGTTGTAAAGGCTGTTTGAATGGGTTTTACATTGATTGAAGCCGATCTTGTTAGTTCAGTTTAAACTTGGTTTTTAAATAGACCTGTTCATGGGTTGGGTAGCCCGATGGCCCGACCTGCACCCCGGTCGGGTTTGGACAAGTAGTTAGGCTCGCGGGCCTGACCTCGGGCCCAAAACACCAAGCCCGATTGTGTTTCAGGCCGGGCTCGAGATTTGTCAAAAAAGCTCAACCCGATTGATTTATATAATATTTATTATAATATATATTAATAATTTAATATATACTTTTTTATTTTTTCTTTATAATTTCTCTCTCTCTCTCTCTCTCTCTCTGAGCTTTAGAGTTCGGGCTTGGGCCCAGGCTTGGGCTTCGGGCTTTTTATGAGGGCCGGGCTCAGGCCCAAGTTGTAGGCCCATGGTCAAGTCGGGCTTGGGCTTCGACCTTAAAAAAAATATGTTAATGAAGAGTGAAAGCCCGGCATGGCCCAACCCATGAACAGGTCTATTTATAAAGTCAACACCTATAACCAAACCGATAAGTTAGGTTCTACGATCAATAAAACCAAAGCCAACACAACTGATTTGTGAACTGACCAAATTGGGTCGAGTCGTGCAAGTTTGGTTGGTTTGGTCCATTTTTACCATTTTTCTAAACGGTCCCGGTAATATGGTCCACGAACACCAATCACTAAGGAAACAAAAACTAAGAAACTAAATTTCTCTACTCACCCCTAGTTGAGTTAGTAACTGAATGGTTACCATCTAGAGATGTTGCCTTTTGCAATGAAGGTATAAATGATGAATTGGATTTGATAATGTTTAACAACACATGGGTATTAGTAGATTTACCTTTGAGATCAAAATTAATTAAGTGTAAATGGGTATTTAGAAAGAAATACAACATTGATAGAACATTACAAACATTTAAGTCTAGATTGCTAGCCAAAGGGTTCAGTCAAAGAAAATGTATTGATTACTTTGACACTTATACACCACTAGTTAAAATAACTTCTATTATAACATTCGTAATACTTGCATACATTTATCATTTATTTATTCATCAAATGGATGTTAAAACAATTTTCTTAAATGGTGTTTTAAATGAAGAAGCTTATATGGAGCAATCGGAGAGATTTGTCCTTCCTAGAGATGAGAAGAATGTTTGTAAATTGGTGAAATCAATGTATGGTTTGAAACAAGTACCTAAGCAATGGCATGAGAATTTTGATTTTAGCAGTTTAGTTTTTGGGTTTAAGCATAATAGTACTGATAGATGCATTTATTCACAATTTACTGAAAATTATGATGTGATTGTATGTTTTTATGTTGATGACATGCTTATTGTTGGTACTAACATAATTGACACTACTAAAACTAAAAATTATTTTTCCTTTATTTTTAAGATGAAAGATCCATGAGAAGTATCTTGGGAGTCAAACTTAAAAAACATAGTGTGGGTTATTCATTAAGCCAATCACATTAGAGAAGATACCTAAGAAATTAAAGCATCTAGGACTTAAGGAATATAGCACACCATATGATTCTATAATAAAATTAGTAGAGAATTCTGGGTGATCAGTTACACAACTTGAATATGCTAGTGTGATTGGAAGACTAATGTATTCTGTGCTTTGTACTAGATTTGATATCACATATGCTATGTATAAGCTTAGTAGGTTTACAAATAATCCTAGTGCAAAGCATTGGAAGGTAATTAGGAGAGTTGTAAAATACCTTAAAAGGACCTTGGGACTTTGGCTTATTCTACTATGATTATCTAACTATACTTAAAAAGATATATTGATGCAAATTAGATTATCGGTAATGGAGATAACAAGTCCACATTTGGATGGATCTTTATTCTTGTTGGATTGCAATTTCTTGGGCATCCAAGAGACAAATTTGTATATCTCAATCAACCATGGATTTTGGATTCATAGCCTTGGCAACTACTAGAAAGAAAGTTGAATGGATTAGAGACTTCTTATCAAATATAAAATTGTGGCTTAGTCTTGTGCCTCTAATTTTCATTTTCTATGATAGTGAAGCAACTTTATCAAGAGCCTATAGTAGCACTTATAGTGACAAGTCTAGACACAAGTTTGAGACATGAATATGTTAGGTAGATAATTCAGAATAACATATCACTATAACATATGTTAAGTTGAGTAAAAAATTGGTTGATCCTCTTACCAATGAATTGCCTAGAGAATTGGTTAAAATAGCAACTAAAGATGTGACGTTAAAATCCTTTACTTAGTCACTAGTAATGGTAACCCAACTTGAACCAAAAGGCATCAATATTAAGTTTAATGGATAATAAGTTACTATGATGTGACTATTACACTAAGATTAAGGGATTTCCCATCACAAATAAATACAAATGGTGTTATTCATTATGAGAAGAGGATGATCTAAACTCTTAATGAAGTTTTGAAATGCGTTAAGTGGAACTTCACTTATGTAAACATTGAAGTGGTGTTGTTTCTTATGAGAATTTGAGTTTTACTCTCGAGATCATTCATGAAAACCACGAAAGCAACGCATGGTCGTAACAGTGTTGAGTAGATTTGAAACTCTTGAACAAACATGACATTATTATGTGTATAAATATTTCTAACTTGTCTAAAGAGTATTTGGTTTAAGATTCCACCACCAATAACTTTGACAAGATTTTGAAACTTGTACTAATTGAGGGTTTAAATTACAAAACACCTTATGTGCGTAACTATGTCATAGTACTTTATATTGAGAGAGACAAAGTGGGGGGTTATTGGATTTTCATTTGATTGGAAATTAAATCTAATTGGTGTTTGATTGACTAATAACATAGTAGGAACACATTATCTTTGGAAAATGGTTTTAAAGTTCCCACTAAAACCTTTGCTTTGTCTTGTTTCTTCTCTTTTTTAAGTCTTGCCTCACATTGGAAATTACAAAACTTACTTAAAGATTTTAGATAGGAGCTTATGGCCAAATAGATGTACCATCTAATGAAGATAGAAAACATGTCCCACAGGCCCAAGATGCTTGGACAAGCTATTCTTCTAGTGAAATCTAAACATTGAATGAATCACATGCAAAATAGTTCATCAAAAGTTTGTGATGTGAATGATTGACAAGCTAGGGTGAGTGGTATGCCAATGAGGAAGTATAAGAATAAGAGAGATTCTTATGAAATTATGTGTGCAATACAAGCTTTGCTAGAATTGATCAAATCTAAGATAAGACTTTACGAGATGAAAATTCAGAAAAAAAAAATTTGAGGCTAGACTAGAAAAAGAGTTAACAACACCAAAGGCAAAATTTTTCTATTACAAAGTGCATGGAAGTTGTGAATGAGTTTCAATTTATTAGTGATATTGATGTTGGAAAGGTGCTAAAGGCAGGCAAGTTATTTCAAAAAAAGAATGTAGGGAGATATGTTCATGGCATTAACTCTTGATTTGCAAATAACATGGCTACAAAGGCTTTAGAAAATAGCTAAAATAGGGGAAAAGGTTTAAAGATTAATTATAGACATTAGAAATTAAACATCATTTACTAAGAACATATTGTGTTTATTTTTTGGAACTTTGTTAACAAAGCTCTTATTTGATGGTTTTTCCATGCTTGGTAGAACTCTTGTTTGAACTCTTTGTACTAAATGATAATAATTCACTATCCTTAGTATATGCTACTTCGTATGAATTTATTGGCATTAGTTATTTTATAATTGCATTATTGCATTGATTCAGTTCAATGTTCCATCACCAATTCTAATTTGTAGATACACATTTGAACATAGATTTTTTGTTATAGCATAGTAACTTGGATCATTCAAGAAAGAGAAGGATAATTCCATTGGAATCATTAGACAATCAAGAATATGAGTTATTAGAACTTATTTGTTTATCAGGAATTATGAAGTATCATAATACCTACTTCAATAGACAACCGTATTGTACTTCATCGATGAGTGGGCATGCATATATCAAGTACCAATTAAAGGATTTAGAGCATCCTGATACAATTTATGATATACTTAGAATGGAACAACTGCAAATCTTTTGAGACAACATGGCCTTTTGGAAAACAATCGACACATCATAGTCGAGGAGTGATTGCAGTTTTTTCATTAACAATTGGTGATAATGAAAAGAATCGTCTAATTGCTGCTCAATTCCAACATTTCAAAAACACTACCAGTGTTCATTTTAGAAGAACATGCAAAGCAATATGTAGGCTTGACAAGGAATTAATACATTTGCCCTCATCCAATGATGTGCATCCCTATGTAAGACATTCGGAGAAATATTGCCCATAGTTTTAGGTATTGAATTTAATTATATTTATGTTAAATCTTATATATATATGACATTCTAGAACCATGGTTCTAAAACACACCATGGTGGGGTGGGGTGGTCCAAAACATACTACACTTTTCTCAACCATACTACTGAACAATCCCTTGGTTATCTTGTAACTCTAACTGCATTTCTATCTCTTTACATAGAAATACAAACCCATCAATGATGATGGGTTGGCTCACTCATGTATGTTTGTTTGTTCTCTCTTTGTTCACTACTTTTCTTTGTGTTTTGTTGTTTTCATTTAGAGAAGCTCAAAAGATAAACCATATAATACACTCATGACCAAGAGCCAAGGGGCTTGAGATTTGAAATGTCAAAATGCATGGATCAATTGAAGAAAATGCGGAAATCAAAGTCTTAAGCGTAAAAAAAAAGGAAGAAAGGGAAGGATAGGAAGAGAGGAAGACAGAAGGGCATGGAGGAAATAAAAAGAGTGACTAACAGGACCTCAGCTAATACTTTCATGAAAATGCAGATTAGCTGAAGGAAATGGTTGGGTAAAGGGTTGAGTAACCAATGATAATGCACCACACCAGTAATAAAATACATATGGCCCACAACCACCCATTCAATCACTTTGCTTTTATGGCTGGTATGGGTTGTTATTATTGGTTCCATAGCCATATGGATATGAACGCTACAACCCAATCCACAGCATAACGGATCCAAGCTTGAAAACTCTGTCAAATGATGGACCTATCTGTATCTATATTAGGAGGAAAGAGGGCAATTGAGGGGTCCTTTTAGCCACAGAGCTCACACATTATTATGCTCTCATTTTTCACACGTTTGGTTATCTATTTTTATTTAAATTATAAAAATGTAATTTGCAATAAAAACTCTCTTAGGACTTAATTTTTTCTAATAAAATCTATCATTATATCTCTAATAAAATCATTCTTAACCCCCTCCCAATAGTAAATTTTTGTAACATTTCCCCACCATTAAATCTCTAGATCTCCATTAACCCCTTTTCACTCTCTTAATAAAGCAAAGATATAAATTAGATGGGTTTGGTTCAGGTTAAGAGCCAACCCAACCTTAAATATGGAACGTAGGTGGGCCCAAATTTGTCTCATCAATGGAGTTCTTATGAATGGAAAGACTGAAATTGAACACGTTGAGAGTAGGGATCATAGAAAGCCAATACCTAGTGTAGAAAAGCCAAAATAAGCCCAAGGGAACTTGATCTAACCAACCCAAAGTATTAATTCCTCAACCTTGAGTTTGGTTCGATTCAAGCCGAATAGGGTGTGGCCAGGTTGAGTTAGGGTTTGATTGAGTTTTTGAAGCAAGAGAAAAATTGTGACTACTGAGATAGCCTTATTGAATTAGTTGGGCTTCTTGCTTGACGGCCCATTTGTTGCTGCAGCTTGGAGGATATGCTCAATTTAAAACTGTCCGATAGAGATTAAACCCCTTTTGACTGGAAATCATGACACACCTATTTCACAAAGTAACTGTATGTATATGTGTATGTATTAGGCTTATGTCAGGCATGTCTAGTTGGCAGGCTGGTCTCAAACTTCTAATCCAAGTATAGCTTGGCAAAGAAGTCCGTATAGACCAAGGCCCATAGGCTGAGAATGGGCTAGATGTTTCCTGCAGAGAGGACCATGATCCGTTACATATGGGCAGAGGGCTTCACCCGCATTTTTGTACTTTATTTTCATTTGCATGCTTGAAAAGATCTATTACGAGCTTGAAAATAAATTCAGGAAAAGTTCAAGATCTTGGGGTTAGAGGGGATAAAACAGAAAAGAGTTTTGATTATAGTATTTCTTTGAGAGGAAAATCTATGAGCAGAATAGGGATTTGCTCCTCACACCAACCTCACAGTACATCCCACCGTGCATTAGGAACATCTTCCCATTAATAATAACACACGAGTAAGGGAGATGTTTCCGATGTGTGGCTGAGACATGCTGTGAGGTTGGTATCAGGAGTACTCTGTGAGAAGCAGACCCGGACTCTAACTGCAACAAATATTTAATTACAGACTATTTTACTAAAGTAATCCATACTTTCTTTCATTTGTCAGGCCTAATTTGTTTGTAGTGCAATTTTACTTGTGCAAGTGCAAACAAAGTGAGAGCAAATTCAAATTTACTTTCATTTTGGATTTTACTTCGTTTTGTTCATTTAAAATGCAAATGAAGTGAAAGTAAAGTCTGAAGGAAAGCAAAGTAAAATTAGAAGCAAAAATAAACCAGAATTTGCACTCGTATACATTTGTACTAGTGTAAATAAATGGGTAATTCAAACAAATTAAATAGGGTCTAAAGATCAAACCTTAGGCTCAGTTTGGAAAGAATACAAATATAAATATGCACAGTACAAATACATGCAAAATTTTACACTACATATTTTTATTTATACTCCTTCCAAACTGAGCCTTAAGTCATGGTAGATTGGGCCGATTTCTCTGGTCTCTCATTGAAGACATTTTATCTCTTTGGATCATAACCAAGGACTGTATCAATGAGATCCAAACCGAAACAAGTCCAAGTCCTTCCCCTCAAAAAATAATAATAATAAATAAATAAATAACATCACATATCCACCAATCGTAAGCAATGCATGACACAAATTAACAAATATAATTACATAAGGAATATTAGTTCAAATTTAAAATAAAAAACACATTGGAGAGAAAAGAAAATCACATACCTCAAGAAAAATCCATTATTCACAAATTAATTAACAACTACTACTTCAAGCAATTGCATTCCTTCTACCCCAAACACTACCAATTTGATTTACAACGTAACACATGAGTCGATAAATGAGCCTAGCACAGCCACGCAATGGGTTCCGAACATAAATGCGCCAACAGGAACGCCAGCCAGATTTGCTGGTTAACTTCCTCCACAGCCTGACTAGGCAGTTCTGGTTGCGGGTGATGAGGATCTTCGCTGACTGAACGTAAGCAGATGCTGCCTGCTTCACCAACTGGTTCCGGATGGAAATATTGCTGGAGTCGAATTCGAATGCAGATCCATCTGGTATTGAACATTCATCTGTTGGAGAATTTGGAATCATGTCTCTCAAGCTCGTGTACCTGAGATCATCGCTCAGGTCCGAGTCTCTAAAGTAGCTGCCTTCGTTACTTACTGATGATATTTGTGATGAGGTTTCCACGCTTTGGAGCTCCGTCTCCATTGTTAGCAGTTACAAGCCATGAAAGGTGAAAGTGCCGTTGGTGGGTGTTGAATGGAAAAGAAACTCTTGGGTTTGATTCTGGTTGTTTATATTGGGGTGCATCAGTTGTTAGGGGTTGTAGATGAGAAGAGGAACAGGTTCCCCATGAAAGAGAATGTACGTAGCAGTGTCTTGCTTCTTTCCCTTGGATGATTGATTACCTTTTGCGTTTGGCTTAGAGAGAGAGAGAGATTATTAATCAAAACTCTAACTTTTAGTGGGTTGTCCTTAGATATAGGAATTTGACACGGACAAAGTTGGTTTTCACGATCTGTAAAATAGAGATGTGTGGCTCCATTTTTTACAAGCTAAAGATGCCATGTAATTTTATTAAACCAAGGGTGGGTCTGTTTCTTTTTAATTTGTTTTTATAAATCCACATCATTTTTTAAACAATCAATGAAGCGAGACTTTTGTGAAGAATGCACCCAAAATGAGAGAAAGAGAGACTAAATCACCATTATAATTATTCATTAACTCTCTCCTCTTTCTCATTAACTCCACCAATTATTCTCTCATTATTCATGCTATCAACTCTCCTCCAATAACTATGTAACACTAATTCTCTCTCTCTCTCTCTCCTCAATTATTCCATTTAATTAATAAAATATTAAATTCAAACAAAATACATTTTAAAACATAATTAGTTTACTTCATTATAATTATTATATACCTCATAATAAAAATAAAGTTTTATTTAATTATAACTTATAACCCATTTAATATTCAATTGTCCACTGTTATTGGCTAAATAATCATCTTCCATTTAAATGTTAATTACTTTTTAAGTTAATTAGTTAAGCAAATTGCATTTCAAAATAAATATCATTTATTTCACTCAACAATAAAACTATTAATATTTGAAATGTAAAGTTACATTTAATTATAATTATAACCGGTTTAAATTCCATTTCAAACTTAAAATTATAATTTAAAACCCACTTAATATAAACGCCCATTTAGTAACAATTATTAATAAAAATGCATAATTATTAATGGTTTTATTTTTTTTTGAAATATGATATAATTATTAACAAATTTTAATTATAAATAATAAAAAGTATTAATAAAAATATCCCATGCATTTTAAAATTATTCAATAAGAAAATTTAAAACAAATTGGTTATCATAAAAATTTTAATCTACTTATGATCTTAATTTTTATTGTTGATAAAAATAATTTTTCATTAATAGAATAAAGTTAAATAAAATAATAAAAAGTCATAAAATTAACAAAAATTAAATTTTATTAATAAAATTTACGAAATTAATAAAAGTATATTTTTAATTAATAAAATTTATTTATCTTGATAAGTTAATAAAAATAGTAAGATAAATTAAAATTTAATATTCATTTAAAATTAATACGAAATTATCTAACAATAATAAAGTTAATAAATTTAAGAAAATTTTTATAAATTAATACAAAGTTATTAGTTTTGAAATTTGTCTTATTTATTTTAAATCCCATAAATGTTGGTAAATATAAATATCAATAAAATCATTGTTGGGTTGATGTTGGATTGACTTGACTTGCTTGTTGGAATGTTTATAGAAATTGAATTTAGGTGATAACAAAGTTGCAGGAGAACCAAAGGACCAAAGAGTTCGTGAATGATTAGAGAGAATGAAGTGTGTTAATCATGGGTTGGGTTGGGCTTATCAAATGTGACAAGGGCTATAGCTTAAGTGTGGGCCCAACCTTATTTGGGTTTCAAGCTTGATTTTGTGTATCACACACACACACACGCACAAAACTTTACTTTTATACATACAAAGAGGTACAATAGATCTTTAGAGTTTGGTCATGAAATTCAACATGTAAACAAGTTATAGTTTCCTAAGTTTAGGGGTTGTGTCTGATCAGAGTATTAAAACCTATATAGTGTCAGATGTTGATCTCAATGGTCTCATTAATTTTTAGTTTATTTGTGTAGTTTAGACGGGTGTTTGACACATGGGAGGGGATTTTGGGTTTTGACAAGTCTTAGGTTGATTTGGTTTTGTTTTCAAATTTTGGGTCTCAAAAGAGGGTGTAAAAAGCTAAGATGAAGGGACCAAGCAAAAATTAGATGTTGATACCCCTTCTAGGTGCAAATATAGGCTTCATCCTCTTTTAAATCATGGAAATAAAAACCATAGTTTGCCCACCCTCACTTGGCCTAGAAGAGGTCTAGCTCGCGGACCATGAATCCCAAATGAGAAAACAATAGGCGATCCAACCTCCACATTTTCGTAATACCTTACAATTTCCCCACTCATATTTAAAGATTTCAAATTCGAAGAGTTAGACTGACCATTAAGAGACCAACCCATGGGGCCCATCACCTCCTCCATCGCTACCGGAGTAAGCTCGCCGATCCCCTACTATGGTGTTGCTCAATCGCTGATTCCATTAGGCATTATGAAAATAGAGGTCCCCTCCCCTATAATGGTAATGGATCAACAATGGCTTACGGGTTAGAGGGTTGATGAGGGTAGATTTGGTCCTCCATTGACATCATGACACATGGCATATCAAAACAGTTGGACTACATCCCAGCATCACCTAGGTGACAACTTGCCTTAGCCAAAATGGGGTCCTAGTTGGCGACCTGCCTTTGCCGCCGACTTGGCATCCTGTCTCTGTTGCCAACCTAGCGACCTACCTCTCTAGAAGCTTGCCAGTTGTCTCCAAACCTTTCGGAATCGTGCCGAGTAACCATAGGCCTTATCCTCATCCCGCCCGAATCGGAGGGAAACAATAAGCCTTATTAACTGACACATTGTCCTCCTTCCAAAGCGGAACGGACCCCTACGTCATGGGCTGAGGATTCCGGGAGCATTTTGCGAGACCCATAGCAACCCAACTATATAAGGGTATCAACCCCTGAGACCCAGGTTGATGCGCAATTTAGTTCTCACAGCTCTCTAGTTCCCTCACATTTAACTATCTTAAAATCTCTAATTCGCTGACTTAAGGATCGGAGTGCCCACACTGGGTAAAGCAACTTGGGCACTCTGACACTGTTTCCTTGCAAGTTGCATTAGAGCCACCTCTCTAGCTCGTCACCATTCATTAGGTGTCAGAACCACCTCTCTAGTTCGTCACCATTCAATTAGGCATTAGAGCCACCTCTTTAACTTGTCACCATTCATCCAGGCATCAGAATCATCTCTCCAGCTCGTCACCATCTAGCTAGGCATCAGAGCCACCTTTCCAGCTCATCACCATTCAGCTAGGCATCAGAGCCACCGCTCTAGCTCGTCACCATTCAGCTAGGCATCAGAACCACCGCTCCAGCTCGTCACCATTCAGCTAGGCGTCCAAGCCACATTCCAGGTAGGGATTATTCAGCTAGGCATCTTAGTGACTATCTAGCCGGGAACTGCCAAAACACACATCATCAAGGGTAAATAGTGGGTTGAAAATCCCATTAAATGGGTATAAACCCCTATTTATAGAATTTTAGTGAAGCAAGTTCCAAAAGCTTCTTTATCTTCCCCATTTTACCCTTATTCCAAAATATTCTCAAGTGATTAGTGTACATGTTTAATTACATTCTAGTAGGGCTACAAGCTAATCGAATTGGATATAGGCATATCTAAATTTGATTTGTTAATATTTGAATCCAAATCAGATCATATCTATTAAATATCTAGCGGATTCGAATCGAATTGGGATCATAATTGGATATTAAATAGTATAAATAAATTAGACTAAAACTAATCAAAATATTACATATAATTAATAAGATGAGCTAAAAATGATTTTAATAATATATTTTATGAACAAAATGAGTTGAAAATTACTTTTATAAAACTTAAACATATGACAATTTAGTGAAAATACAACATTAAGACCAACTTCAATGATAGATATAATATATTTAAAGTATAAATGAGCATATATATTTAAATCAAATTGAATCAGGTTATATCATATCAGATAGGGTAGACCTTAGATCGATATTTGATCCAATTATAAACAGATCGAACTTGGGTCAGGCTTAATAGGATCGAATTTGAATTTGGAAATGGATAATCGGGTACCGTTTGCAGCCCTACATTCTGGGATATTCGATCCATCCTCTTTCACAACATTCCCTGGATAGAATCTGACTAATCCAATTAAAATCCTTTCACAAGAAGAGGAATATGGAAAAGTGGAAACCAATGTTGTAAAACTCATATTGGACTAAAAACTGGAATATTCATTTGGTCATTGTTTTACTAGTAAACAGGTTGGGTGCTTATTCAACCCATGAAAACCATCATTTAACCAGAACTTGAAAGGATCACTTAGGGGGTGTTTATTTGATGTTTGTATTGGCATTCCATCTGATTCAGTAACAGAACCAGTGTTCTAAAGGGCATTTTCTTATTGTTGTTAGGTCTGGAACCAGAAAAATCCCCACTTTTGAGCACCACAAAAAGAAAGTTTTTTCAACACAGCCACATGGTTCAAAAAAAATAAAAAATAAAAGGCTTACATGGCCAAGTGATTATGTGATCTCGGCCCGTATTCCTTTATTGTATAAAATGCAATATATACTTTATACATGTAACAAAATATATAATTTTATATAATATTATATTTTTAACGCATTATATAATATTATATTTTTAACATACAATAAATAAATGGCTATACCGTCAAAGTTGAATGGTGATAAATGAATTGCTCATATACATGGTAGCGCCAAATGATTTGTGTGCAAATTTTGAATTATTTTTGTTTCAACTTTTACAATGCCCCCTTGCGCAGAAATCTATGCATTACCACTTCACCATTATGTTGGTATTTTTTTGCACAAACGGATTTTTGCTCGTTTATGCTAAAAACAAGCGAAAAACAATGATGTGAATTGTGGCAAATTATTTAAATGCAACGGCAAGCAATGCATCGATTCCAGAAACCCTCTTGATTCTAATCACTCAGTCAAGTGTTGTCATTATCAAGATTGCTTCAATAATGTTCATTCCCACTTGTATACGTAGCAACTCTATAACTTGATTGAACAAGGTGATGGTTCATGGATATGTACAGAGAGCACCATTGTGTGCATATGTGATATAACAATGATGGTAGTTGTGGCAGCAATTGCAGCTGTGGTGGTGCTGGTAGTTGCAGCAAATAGCATTAATAATTAATTCTTCACAATACAGCCTTAAACTCAACTATTTGGAGTCGGGTAAAAACAGTAGAAAGTGATAATGAATATGGTCTCTTTGGCCTGCAATAATAATGAGATCGAAGGGTTTATTTGGTTTGCAATTGGAATCGGAATGATTTATTTCTAGTCTGTTTGGTTCAGAATGGGAATGAGAATTACAATTAGTAAGAATGGGATTTTATTCCCAAAGGAGGGGCAGGGAATGGCCATTCCCTCAACTGGGGGAATGTCATTCCAGTACAAATAGAAATAGGATTCCAATTCTGCCTACCAAATGATTGAAATCGGAATAATTCATTCCAATTCCATATCCCTATTCCTGTGAACCAAACAGGGCCTAAGTCTCTAACCAATGGAGACAGTGACCAAAGTAAGTGTTTGGCATATAGCATTTCACAAGTGTTTCTGATTGTTCATGATTTTATGGCAAGATAGGATTCATGCTGTTACAATCTACATATATCGATAGTGGATAGACCACTTTGTTTAGTTGAAGACCAAGGTCCTGTTTGGCGTGTCTTTCCGCGTGGTCTTTCGACAGTTTACAAGTCGGGCTGATAAATTTTCGGTCTATTCCTGTTTGGTTCGTGGTAGATCTAGCCATCAAAAGCTGAAATGCCAAAAAAATGTGATAAACCCATTTTGGGCTGATTTTGGGAAGCTCCAAATGAAGCTTTTCGCGTCTTTTGCATTTTGTTATCGCATAGAAAGACATGAAAAGACATGTATCTGCCAAACTAGCTTCAGGCTGCTCAGATTTTCATGCAAGTTTTCAATGCATCTTTTGACTATAAGAGCTACCAGAAGATCTTCCCAAAAAGACTTACCAAACGGCCCCCAAGTAAAAAGTATTCTTCATAACCCGACCAGACCAAACAATCAAACCAGTAGACCCGAGAATGGTCAATTCACTATAATTCAAGAAACTGTTTTAGAATAAAAATAAAAAATATTGCCAAAAGAAATAGTTAATGTTTGTAGTTATCAGTTTCATGTGGAAATGTATACGAATGCTTACTAGCATAGGGGATTGATAGATTAAGTTCGGTATGGGTTTGGTTCAACATAACCCAATCTGACCGTATAAAATATAATAGGATACTAAACCCGACCCAAGACACCCCACAATTAGTACACCTGTTATGCAATATGCAAGAGGATCAATCAAGATTATATCAATATATGTACAAGTGTTCAGGTGTGGAGTCAGGGATTTTTTATGAGAGGAGCCAAAATCTAAGGCTATGTTTGATTTAAAGGAAAAGGTAGGGAAAGGCAGGGAAACCTTTACAAGGTTTGTAAAGATTTGCCTACTTTTTTCTATATTTTCCTTCAAACCAAACACAACTTCACTAGATTTGGGGGGAGGGGGATAAATATGGATGAACCATTGGGGGTGGGGGAACAGTAGGGTAAGGAGTGGGGGAAGGATAAAATATAGATGAATAAGCGGGGATTTTTAGGCCACAGTGAGAGTCATGACTCAAGGGTCCCCCTGGCTCCACCCCTAAAAGTATTTGAGTGATAAGTCAGATTTGTCTGGGTCTGACCTCAACTTGAACCCAATCCAAAATTAACTTGATTAAGCCTGACCTGATGGGTTAGGATCAGGTCAATGCCGGTTTATCACTTAAACTGACCCATTAACGCCCTAGATCAGAGTTGTGAGTGGGGGTTTTTTGTTGTTCTTAAAGTCTCAATTGTTTATCCGTGTTTTCTTATAATAAATATTGTTCAGATAGATTAAAGAATTTACCATTTTTACCCATAAGGCTCAGATGCATACAAAATGATACAAAATTAAGGGTTTTGCACTCTACATATTTATTTTAGGGCTTGTTCTTTTTTTTTTTTCCTTAAAAGATATATCTTGTTCAAGGAAACCATTTTCGAGTTCGGCTTTAGTCAATGTAAACCTGTGCTTATATCATTCGAACAGCCTCTTGCAACCTTGTATTGGGAATATCTCCACATCAGGAAAAAAATAGAAATACTATTTAAACGTGTTTTACAAGCCGTTTTTTTTTTCTAAAAAAAAACATTGCTGCAATAATTAGCTTGGGGATTCATGAAGGTTTTTCTTGAACAAAATTAGTATTTCTTGAACCACCTGGGTGATCTTGAATCAGAGATCATAGGCATGCCCCACATGCACATCTCAACATGCATTGGGAACATCTCCTGTACTTGTCATTGGAAGATATTTTCAATACATAGTTGGAATGTGATATAAGGCCCCTATGTGAACCCCTTGAATCACCAAGTGATGTGCCACACTGAAATTTGATAAAGCTATAACTTTTTTTAAATCTCATACACAATTGTATGATAACTTATATGCTTATAAACAGTGTATCGAGAACATCTCCCGTACTTGTCATTGGAAGATATTCCCAATATACAGTTGGGATGTGCTATAAAGCTCCTATGTGAATTCCATGAATCACCAAGATAGAAATGAAGATGGGAGACTGAGCAACGATCTGCTTCCTATATTTTTTGAAAATTTTCATCTGTTCGGGTTTTATTTTGAAATTTTGAGGAATAATGGAGGACATATTTAATATTTCGTTTTTCTTCGTTAGCAACAGTAAAGATAGATAGTTTAAGACAATATGTAAACAATAAGGGTATAGTTAGTCTATAGCTAAATAGTAGGGATAGTTTAAGAAATTTGTCCATATAAAAAACATGAAAACATCAAAAGGGGCAGAAGAGTGTTTTCTCAAACCATGCCTTCCTCGATTTCTAAGGCATGGTTCGAAAAAATGTTTTCTAGAAAAATGGCTAACGAAACAATAGACATTTTCCTAAAAAACGGATTTCTAATGTAGTACTAATGTGACATCATTTTTTTATGAAACAGATATTGATGCCAAATACATACCTTGTAAATCAAAAACACTTGTAAATAGGGGTGCTCAGGGTTTGGTTTTAGAAACATGTGCCTATTTTTGAAATTGAATCAAAGTTATCAATTTTCTGAAAACCAATAACTGAAATCGAACTGAAGTTAATTGATTAACCCTTGGGTTTTTTGCTTTTATATTTACAGTATATATTATAAAAATATAAATATATAATAGAAAACTAGAAATATATATATATATATATATATAATATAATATTAAATTTTGAATAATAAATAATATATTATAAATATATAATACATATTTATTGATTTATAATATATAGAAGATATAAAATATATAGTATACATAAATATAAGTAAAATATATAAAAATATATGTATATCGGTCAGTTTTGATTAATCACTGGTTTTTTGTATTGGTTAACTGTGACCAGTATAATTAACTGGATATTTTGTTCGATTTAGATTGGCTTTTGGGTTTTTCTTGCTCATCCCCACTTGTAAAGCAGAATAACCGTAAAAATGCGGCAAACACCCTCGTAAGTCTTAACCTCTTTGGTTGCATTGTTATCACTGTTGTATAACAGTAAGCCGGTGAACAATACCACGCGGGTGTTCTTGGTCTTCGATGTCGAGGTAGGACGTAGGACAAATGGTGGGGCCACCAGCAAATATGCTCTGGAACCCGACCGGAGCTGACAGTCAAGCCAGTAGACCCGGAAAACGGTCTATCTTGGATCAAGACAAATTTCAGACCAAAAAAGATAAAGTACTGAACCAGCTTTTCCAAGTTCCAACAGCTCACCTGATCACCTTTAACTGTTGAACCGGACCTAAAGCTATGCCTTGTTCTTTTACTTTTGTTTTGTTGAAGGTAGTTTATCCCACCTCTTCACCTGGTCCACACCAATCAACCCTTCACCTCGTGCCTTGTTCTTTTACTTTTGTTTTGTTGAAGGTAGTTTATCCCACCTCTTCACCTGGTCCACACCAATCAACCCTTCACTTCGTTACCCGTGCCCGTCTATGCTAGCTGTAATCACCCGGTTCAACATCATGACTCCGGTTCCAGGAAGTCATAACCAATTTTGCCTCCAAGGCTCATTTTGATAGGAGTATAAATGTAAATATATATTGTATAAATACATACAAAATAATATAAAATACAACATTTTGTATTTACACTCCTTCCAAAATGAGCCTTTAACATTCAGCCGTTCATCCATCCAGTTCAAATGAAATTTGAATTTGCTACTCACAGAAGATGCCTTGCAGCACATTGCAGCCATGCATTCTGTATATTTTCTATAAATAATAATATTAAATACGTGAAATCTTTTTAATTCACTGTGAGGCCTGCTTTGTAAGGAATGAATCCAATCCAATTCAAATGAATTGATCCAAGTTTCAGCTTAGTGATTCATTAACCAATTTAACATTTTTTAAAGGATTAGGTTATGATATCGGAAAGACGTTACATAATCAACTGTTATCGTAACAGAGGCGACCGATCGGTTAATACTCATTAAATTTATGGAATACTTTGACTGGTCAAACCTCTTCCGATATCTGATTTTCCCTTTTTCTAAAATAATAAATCCGGTGATAAATGAAATAAGAAAAATGACCCAATTTTTGGATTTAAACCGTTCAACCACTCAGGTCAACGGCGTTTTGAAAACATTGTCCAGCGGAACTAAAACTTTAATAAATCATGGGCGAGGGCAGCACGCGCACAGAAAGTAAGGCAGAAACATTTATTTATTTTATTTCAGAAGAAGATCAGAACGCAGGATGAGGCCGTGGCATATAATTGTTCCCTTGTTGTACATAGCATATGGTCAAATAATACAAGCTTTTATTTGGTGCATTTGGATTTTTTGACCTTCCTCATTGTCCCTCTTCTACGTTACATTTGCACACTTGCAGAAAAGCTTTAGTTTCATCTTTTGGGTCTTAGAATCCGATGCCCATAAGAAAGAGTATCGCAGAAGAGCATCTCTGAAGGTCATTTTGGTCATTTTACATGTATTATAGATGCCAGCTTTTGCCGTCCCCAAATTGCCAAGTATGCTTTGTCACAGGCATTGTGATTGGTGGCGATCAATGGTACATTGAACGTACGTCCCCCCAAATGTGTACACACGTGTGCATCAGTCAATTTTTCTTAAATAATAATAACAAATTAGAGGTTTATATAAAGATTACAAGAAAACAAACATTTTCAGATTGGTTTGTACAATAATAATAATAATAATAATAATAATAATAATAATAATAATAATAATAATAATAATAATAATAATAATACAGTATGTATTTTAGCATGCTTGGATGCTTTACAAAGACAGTAACACGTGATCTGTCGTGACATCAAAAGCCGGTCATGCATTGATACTTTACACGCCTCTAAGACCAGGACACGTGCCTTGCCGGGTTACCGATGAATCGAACAAGTGGCGAGCTCTCGAGCAAGTAACAAAGTCTTTCCACTTGGCTAGAGCCTTGCATCGATGTGCTGAGGAATATAATATTATCCTTTCCTCATTTGCTCCTCTCGAAGGTCCCATTTCTTCTTTTTTTTTTTTTTATTATTTTTATCAATGGCTCCATTTTCCCCGGCAAGCTGTGGAGCTTTGAACTGTGAGAACACGCCTTGTTGAGTTGCTGTAAGTGTACTATTTAATTTTTATTTAAGAATTTTCATGACAAGTGAGTGGGAGACATTAGTATGTTTTGGATAAGAATCAGGGTGCAACTATAGCTCTCATAATACAATTAAACAAATGTAACATGAACAAAAAAATTTAGGATCTGTTTGTTTATATTGCAATTTCATTTGTATAGCACAAAAAAATAGTAAAAAAATGAAAATTTTGCAAATTTTACTTTTGTTTTTTCTTCTGGTTTTACATTTTCTGCTTGGGTCTACATCTTACTTTGCACTGCAAACAAATATTCCACAAAAAATAGAAATTTTCATTGATTCTAAATTTCTAATCAATACTAGATATATACACAAAAAGGACCCTTATTTAGAATCCACATTTTAGGAAAGAATTGTATGCAATAAAATAAAATTAATATTTTCTCTTTTAGTATTTGTTTATTGTTTTTGTTTGAGTGAGGGATTGGTGAGAAACCATAGCGATAAAGGGAGAAGCCCACGGCCCACATTCAAAGCCACTCAAAACGAATAGCCTTTTATAATATAAAGGGTGGAGGAAACGAGACACATCATTATCTGTACGAAGCTAATATTTTATTGCCTTACTTTTGATTAATTAAAACTGTGGTCTGGGAAATAAGTAATTAATAAATAATCACATTCAAAGATTTTGATTAGTTGGCAGAGTGAGTAAATTCTCAACTTGTCATATGAATGGTGGGGAAGTAGACCTTTATTTTAGGTTTTATATTTTTATAGTTTATTATTTAGTTTGTATAGTGAGAGTGCAAAAGCTAGCTAGTGCTCTCCTTTTAGTCATCCCCACATTAAACCCTCCTTATTGCTTGAACTTACAAATATGCCCTTGTGTTGTAATATTTCAAAGAATGATGTGCTTATCACCTTGTGGGAGTTAAACTTTTGTCCTCTATGAGGTATATTGCTAACCCTACAACGAGACAGCTACTGGTTGTAGGAGTTGCTACCACCTACCGTTTATAAAATAAATGTTTTGTACGATTTTGTTTTGAAAAATAAGACAAAATCTGTTTTAAACGTTTTGTATAATTTTTTTAGACTTCAGTGTCACTAAGTGTCATATAAACTAAATAGTAAAAGAGGTCTTAAAAATGAGAAATGTCATATTTGTTGTTGTTGTTTTTTTTTTTTTTTTTTATAAATGGTTCTCATGATTTTCTAGAGAGCGGTCCAACCGAATAAATTTTTTGACATTTTTGTTAAACGTGTTTATAATGCTGAGTTGGCACTGTTTCTCTAAGCTACATCGATATCAAACACCATCCTAATATAAGTGGGTTAACCGCGAATTAGGTGTTAAACAGGTCAAGCCTTTTAGTTTGTATAGTTATACAATTCTATTTTTGTTTTGGGTTCAATCATTTGAGAAAGTGAGTCTGGTTTTGTTGTTTGTACAGTTACACGACTATGTATAACGGGCTATATAACCAATTATGAATGAACACACTAATGTTCCGTATATATGGGCTCAGCTGAGTCTCGACCTGCTGCTTGCACCATTGTGTATAACGGGCCATGTAACCAATGACGAGAGAAGATGCCAGTGTTCACATGGGTGTAGGACACACCAAATGTGAGCTGCATATCCTAAGTGCAATCAGGTATATCATATGGCTGCTAGACGATCATGTATCTTGTGTTGGGGTGGTAGAAATTTTAGGGCGAGACATGCTTGTGAGGTTGGTAGGAGTGTAAGTCAGTTCATTCAAAATTTAGTGAATGTTCAATTCAAGAGCACCCAATATGTAAGTTGCGTACCCAATTTGAAGAATTTACACTATATCATGTCTAGGGTTTCAGACCAAGCCTATTTAAATTTTAACAAATTCTCAATCCAAGGCCACCCAAGTTGCATTCCAGCCCACTTTTCCTTTTGGCTAAACAATTATAATAAAATTGGTTACTACTTGAACCAAGGTCACTAAGAAGAGGAAAAGGAAGAGGAAATTTTTTCTATAATACTTTTTTTCAACACAATTCTATTAAGATTCTAATTTTCATGGTTTCACCTTTTGCAAAGATACAAGGCACGTAGATGCTTTCATTGAGGCCATGAAAGGGAACTTTACCAAAACAACATGGGGACCTCGAATTACCATAAAATTATAATACATTTTAATAACGAATTACTATGAAATTATTCATATTCCAGGTACATCTTGTTGTTATATACTTGAAACCTAAGCTCAACATATAATCTAAAAAGAAAAATCTATTTGAAAATAGAAGACTAACAGCAAGCTTTAAAAGAACACAAATATTTTTTATATAATTTTCAAATTTTTAAATTTATGATATAGAATAAACTTAAAGTATGTGTGTGTTACAATATTGTGCTTCTAAAATTTTTAATGATTATAATATTCCTCTTTATGAAATATGTTCCCTTATTGTGAGGACATAAAATGTATTTAAAGCCCATTATCTTTCATTGAATTATATATTTAAAGCATTTTCATTTCTCCTCACTAAATTCTACTAATTAAATTAATACTTAATAATTTTTTAAGGCAATAAATAATAATTTGAATAGTATAAAAACTTAAATTTTTAAAGGACCCATATTTTTTATTAGATGATGATAAGAAGTTCAACCATTTTGGGTCAAATGGGCCAACCCATGATGCCATAATTAAACAATAAAATTTTCAAAAATAAATAAAATACAAAAATATAAAATTTGTACAAAATTTTGGACACATCTATGATAAATAAAAATATTTTTATCAATGATGGAAATGGAATATAAAATTAAAACAAACTAGAAATGAAACAAATTTTCAATTCTCTCTCATTAAGTCCCACATATAGGATATTAACTCTCATTCTCTTATTAAATCCTATACATAATGTATATAGGTTTCTTATCATTAAATTCTACTTATTAAATTTAGAACACTAATTTTAATTGTATAAAAATCAATAGTTTGAAAAAAACATAAAATAACCATTTTCTTCCTTCTTGGTGGTGGATAAACAATCCAATCATTTAGGTCAAATGGGTAACCAATGGTATACCATAATTAAATAATAAAAATTTAAAAATATATAGATATCATAAAATATAACAACACAGAAAATCAAAAAGATTGGTTATATCTCTAATATGATATATTCATCATACTAAATGAAAATAAGTATGATATGTAAAAACTATTTATATTAATGATAGAAATGGAGTACAGAATATGAAATCAACCTAAAATTGAAATGATGTCATACTAAAATAATAAAAGAATCACAAAAATACAGAAAAAATATAAAAAATTTTGAGCACATGTCTAATATTATATATTTATAAAAAAAAGGCAGCTATGTCTCTAATTATATTCATTATGTTAAACAAAAACAAATATGATACATAATAAGTAATTTTATTAAAGAGGGAAATGGAATACAAAATTTAAAATCAATCTTGAAATAAAACAATTTTCCTCTTTAGGTGATGAATTAGTGGTTTGGCTCAAATAGATCAATATACAAAGAATTATAAAAATATAAAATTGTAGAAAATTTGTACTTATCTCTAATACTATATATTAAATATATAAAAAAAATAAATGTGATAAGCAAGAATTGTTTTTATTAATGATATAAGTGAAATATATAATTTAAAACTAACTAAAAATAGTATAAATTTTAAATAGAATTGTTCAATTTAGTAAAATTAAACGGGTGAAGCTATAATGTCATAATTCAAGTTATAAGATCTTAAAAATAAATAGAAAAACAAATGGTTATAAAAAATTGAAATTTTGTAGAAAATATGGGTGCATTTCTATTAAAGTATAATTTTCATATTAAAAATAAGTGTAATAAGTAATAATTATTTTATCAATAAAATAAATAGAATAAAAAATGAGGAGTAGTGAGAATTAATGTCTAACCGGTAAACCCATTTTTTATTTTGAATAAAACATAGGCAAGATTTTATTCAACGTAGCAAAATTGTCAAATACAACAATACATACAAAAATTCATGCACCTGAGGCCCATAAACACATTGGCCAAATTAAATGATTCAATAGATTAATTTGCTACATCAATAACATAGTGCTTAAGTTAGTGTATTTTTGTAGGCAAATAGCTTGTGTAGTAAATGGACCAAGATTTTTGTTTAGGTGACAAATCGACCAATCTAACTAATTGATTGAAGAATAGGATAAAAAACACTAATTGAAAACAAATGTTCTTAAAATCAATTTGAATTGTATTTTAATCTAATAAGTCAACTTGATATTCATAAATTAAATAATAACAATAAAAATATAACAAATTTTGTAAAACTTATAAAAGAATTAAGCATATCTTTAATATTATATGCTTATCATATTAAACAAAAATGTATGAAAAATGAGATCTATTGTTATTATAGATGAAAATGGCTAAAAATGTATAAAAGAAAGAAAGACTTAATGTCTTGTCCATGTTCTATTGACTTGGTCAAATAGGTCAGTAGTTCAGCCCATATGGCCATTTGGTTGTCAACAAAGGCAACGGGTTTTTTTGAAATGGTTGGATTTAAACAAATTGTTGATTATATTTATATGGGTGATAGGTCAATTGATTTAATTATTTGTTTCAACCACAAGTGAAAAACAATGATATAAAATACAAATAATTAGAAGATTTAACGCAAAGTCTTTAAATTGAAAGACAACAAATCCACAAGTACACCATGCTTAGATTACTTATATTTATTGCCATAGGATCTACTATAAGCACAAGTGTGCAAAGCTACATGCCAAGTAGGCAATTACAAGTCAACATGTTGGTATTTTGTACACATGGACCCACATCTCACATGGGTTCCATGTGTACACTCTTGCTACATGACTAAGTTTGCACACTTATATTCACACCAAATATGAACTTTTCTTTGTTACACAGGTCTTAATAAGAATATTCAAACTATCAACATCATCACTTTTAATTTATCCAATTCCCTTTCATTAAGATTTGTGATTAAGGTATTAATTCATTTTTTTTATTAAATCCCATATTTAAGGTATTTTTATTTCTCACAATTGAATTCCACTAATTTTGTCTAAAGCATTTTCTAATTAAATCTATATTACTATATACCACATAATTTCACTAATTCCACTAATTTTTTTTTTTTAAATCCAACCAAAAAAAAAAAAGATTCATCAAAAAAAAAATCCAACCAAAAAATGAAACCATTCTTCCATTTAGGGCAATAGGTTGATGATTCAACCATCTCATACAAATCAAAATTAAGTCAATCCAAGATTTCATAATTAAATAGAAATATAAAAAGTAAATATAATACAAAAAAAATTTAAGAAATGAATTTTTTTGTAAAAATAAAACAGTGTAATATTATATATTCATCATATTTAACAAAGAATAAGCATATAATGAATAAGAAGTATATTTTTTTAATGATGGAAATGATGAAATTTAAAATTGACTAGGCAATAAAAAATGTTTTTCTATTTAAGAGGTATGTCAATGGTTAAACTATCTAGATCAAATGGGACAATCAATCCATGATGCCATAATAAAATAATAATATATTTTTAAAATAAATATAAGCATAAAAGCTATAAAAATTTGGACATCTCTATAATATCATATTCATTGCAATAAAAAAAACTTGTTTTCATTAATAAAAAAAATGGAATAAAAAATTTAAAATCGATAAAAATTGTTTAAACATCCAAGCCAAATGAGCCAACCCATGATATTATAATTAAATAATAAAATTTTAGAATATATTAAATACAAAATTTATAAAGAAAGTATATAAAATGTGGACATATCTCCATTTTTTCATATTATATATTCATTTTATCAAACAAAATGTGTGATGATGATAATTGTGTTATTGTAATTTAAAATTTCTATGTATCTCCATTCCCCGCTGCAACAAGGATGGGATCGAGATTTCTAGCACTATTGGGGTACGGGGTAGGATATTTGTATTCGGGGTGGGGCATGAGGTAGCCAAATCTGGCCCAGTCCTATTCTATTGCCATTCCTATTTTATTCATTTTCCTTATATTTATTAAATATATTTTAATAATTATGGTTGAAATCCATAACTTTCCATCACTTCTTGCATGGATACAACTTGGATAGGCTTGGGATGGAAATTTTCTAAAATTTGGAAGGGCCAAACCCAAAAGCCCAAGCCTGATAAATTGTAAATTCTTCGAATATAGTACATATGGCTTAGTTTCGAAAGAGTACAAATATAAATATGTACAATACAAACACATACAAAAGAATACAAAATACAAGGTTTTGGAAGGAGTACAAGTACAAATATGTAGAGAACAAATACATACGAAATAGTACAAAATATAAAGTTTTGTAATCTACGCATTTGTATTTGTACTCCTTTCAAATGGAGCCTAACATGCATCCCTATATTCTTTAAGGCTATGTTTGTTTAAGGTGTAAATTCAATTTTACACCAATATAAAATATGAACCAGTTCAATTATAGATGGAAATTAAAACCGGTTATTTTTTAATATTTACACCAATCATGTTTGATTGTTAAGGCGTAAATTTTGATGATTTTTTTTTTCAGAATTTGGAATGCACATCGATGTAAATATAGCTTATAGCCTGCTACAACCTATAGCCTATAACCTGCTACAACCTGTAGCTTGTAGCAAACACATCATCGCTCTAATACAGCACCAAATGAGAGAGAGAGAGAGAGTAGTGGAATGAAGAAACACCGGAGAAAATGGCAGAGCCGTACGGGATGAGACAGGAGGGTGGGAAGGCTGTCGGGGCGGAGGCATCTAAGAGGCTGTTCGGGCAGCAAGGAGGAGGCGGGACTCACCCACGGTGGGCTTTACCCTTCTCTCTAATGACCATGGCTGCCGGGGGATTTATTTTTTGTGGTTGTCGTCACTTAGTTCGCCTTGCATGCTAAAAAGAAGCCTAAAGCTTTTGCCGTCGGTGTGGCCAATGTCGCAGCTGGGAAGGCCGACCTTGCCACCACCCAAGTGAGACAGAGAGGTCTGAAAATGGTACCGATGAGAGAGAAACCATGAGCATGATGGAGGTTGAGATGAAGCAGACAAAGAAATGGAGAAGAGAAATATTAGAGTGAGAAGAATTTTACTTCTATAAGTTTTATAGGTGTAAAAACATTTTAGAATGGAGTTTTACACCAAATTATGGTGTAAAATCGAACCGGGGTGTAAATTTACCCCGATTCAAATTCTTAACTCAAACAAACACGGCCTACTGATTGCAATTGCATTTTCTTTCTTTCTTGGTAAGAAATTGCAATTACATTGGGTCCACAACAAAAATATTTTACCTCCTAACTTGCACCCCTACTCTCCCTTTAACTTGTTATTGAGGTAATTTTATGCATAAAAAATTGTTTTTATGAACGTTTTTCCTTAACCAAGGATCTGTTTCGATATGCTTTTTAATTTTGAGGTTTGGATTGTGAAAATTAAAATTGAGCTTAAAAATGCCCTTAGCATTCGGTAAGAGTTGCTTTAAAACACAACCTAATTTAAAAATCTACATTTTTCAAAAAAATTAAAAAAGTATACAATATATCATTGATTTTTTTTGAATAAGCTTCAAGTTATATTCTAATAAATTTTCTTTTAAAAATTCATCCCCTTTGTTTGTAGTCCTCTAATTGAAACCTAGCTATTAAAAAATGGTATTGTAAGAAATTAAATTTTTGGTAAAAGTTATGTGTTCAAGAAATCATGTTAAAAATGCATATTTCATGTTGTAGTAAATTATGTTAAAAAGCTTATTTCTTCCTTTATTTTTTAGAGGATCAACCATAGAAAAGGCAATTTGTTAATGTGTGATAAAATAAGGGCAATCATGTAATAGAAAGATTATTTAAAGTGAAACGGCGTTATGTCTGTCCTTTCCCGATAAGCCCGGTGATTGCTCGGATGGTGAACGCTTAGGGCATTGAAGCTCGAGCTCCTGTCCAGATTTCGGATAAAAACCGCCTTTTTTTTGTTCGATTTTTCAGACAGGAACCCTAAACGCAAACACACACACACTTTCTCTCTTCACTTTTACTCAAAGACCAAGGCGATTCTTGTGACCTCAAAATCCATGGAAATTCAGCTCGAAATCCTACAATTTCAGTCAAAATTTAACCTCCGTTAATGGCGTATGCACAGATGCCCCGAGCAAAGTTGCAGGGCTTTGTAGCGAAGCTTGCGATAGAGAGGTAAGAGCTCGCCGTACGCTTTCAGGGAGAAGGAAGAGCTGAACAGGAAGGAGGACTTTGGGCTTTGGAATTCGAAGCTCGAAAACCGGAGCAGGAAACAACGACACAGGAAATCCGGTTTCGCGAGAAGAGATACTTCGGAGGAGGTCTTCTCGTCGTTCCAAGCCGCTTTAATCGGTCTTCGATTGACATCTGAGGTGAAATTTTGCTAATAGATTCAGTATTATAAATCACATTAATCGATTCCTTCGTCATTTTATATCTCCGATTCTTCAATGCCTTGGTATCGAATTCAACTTTCTTGGACGATGTTGAGAGCTGCATATGTTTGAGGTTTTCTGTGACAAACCGTCTATTTTCTTTATTTTGTGACTCAGGAAACAATCTGCTGAGTGAGAAGCACAGTGGTAAGAACTAAAACCGTAGATCCACAAGGTCTAAAGCGTTGTTTTACTGACCATATTCTTGCCGGATCTTCGAATTCTAGTTTTAAGATTCCGATTGAGGAGAAACAACCTCAAAATTTACGTTGGAGCAGTTCAATTCCGCCATTTTTATCATCGCAAGCTTGAAATCTGAAGCATAAGCTCAGATCGGAGCCTAAATTGTAGAAGTGGAAACAAGGTGATATTTTTCTTCTATCATTTGTTTTTCTTGTTTAATTTGAAGCTGTTCAGTACCTCCAGACTTACTACTGTTTTCTGGCATCTGCCATTTTTTTTTTCTGGCAGGAAGCTTTAGTACGAAACGAAAAAGTCTCAGATCGGTCTAAAATCTAAATTGTAAATAAAAAGGGACGAGTGTGTAATTCCGCCTTAGTGATTGTCGTTTCCGCCCGTTTTTCCTTTTTTTTTTTTCCGCGAAGAAGCTTAAATCTGAGGCAGAAAAGATCAGGAGTTGAAATCTGAGGAATTTTAGGTGAGGTAAGCTTTTCTCTTTTTTATCTTTTCTTTTCTTTTTTTTTTTTTCTTTTTATCCTCGTCGATTTTTAAACTTTTGTACACCATCTTTAAAGGTAGAATAGGATTAGAGATCCTTGGTTTAGACTCTAAACAGTGGGGATCTCAATGCTCAAACGGCTCTTAAATCCTAATAACTCTTAAGTGACTGTACGACATCTAAAGCATCTGATGCCCTTCGCAGGCGACTGAGCGGTTCTGCTAATAAGCGAAGAGTGAAAAGCACCCACCTTGCACAGGCACAGCTCATCTATTTAGACTCTTGCTTTTGTAAGGACTGCAAAAAGCTAGAGGGAGCTGCTGACACTTCCGGCCCTCGAGCGCGATATATCGAGCGTGGAAAACGGCTCTTTATCACAGAACCAAGTACTGAGACTCGTCATCAATGCAAAAGGACAGTGTCCACCTGCACTCAAAACCCTAATTCAGTTTCTTAGACTTTGCAAGAAGAGTCCCTCACTTCTCTCTCTATCCCTTTCTCTCTTGTCGGGTTCCGAAGAAGAAGCAGAGAAGAGACATAAGAGAAAAAAAAAGAAAGAAGGAGAAGAACCAAAAGGGTCTAGTTCCAGTTTTTTCTCGAGAAAGGCATGAACGTGGTATGGAGGTGGACGACATTCAACCATGTAAGCTTTCCAGGATTGGCAACGGTCGAAACGATACAACCAAGATAGGGCAGAAAGCAGGAGAGCAGTACCAAGATGAGGACGACGACGATGGAGAAGGTAGAGGAGGTGGGTGTGGTAGTGGTGGAGGTGGAAATGATACTGGTCGCCTTCGCCAGTGGCCTGCGTCGAGGATTTTCAGGGTTTCTCGAGCATCTGGCGGGAAGGATCGTCACAGCAAGGTCTTAACGGCGAAAGGGCTCAGAGACCGTAGGGTTCGTCTTTCAGTCTCCACTGCTATCCAGTTCTACGACCTTCAGGACCGCCTGGGTTATGATCAGCCAAGTAAAGCTGTAGAGTGGCTGATTAAAGCTGCTGCAGACGCCATTGCCGAGCTTCCTTCTCTTAACAGTACCTTTCCCGATACACCCAAACAACCAAGCGACGAAAAGAGGCCCAATGCGTCCGAACCCAGATTCAACCCTGCCGAGGTGGAATTAGAAACCGACCCTTCTTATCAGCAGCAACAGCAGCAGCAGCATATTTCTTTGACGAAATCTGCCTGCAGCAGCACCTCCGAGACCAGCAAGGGCTCCGTTTTATCTCTTTCCCGGTCTGAATCCCGAGTTAAAGCCAGAGAGAGGGCTAGGGAGAGAGCTGCGAAGGAAAAGGAGAGGGAGAAAGAGAAAGAGGATACTCATGCTGCTCATCAGCGGGATGTGAACCATAATTCCCAGAGCACTTCTTTCACGGAACTCCTCGCTGCTGCTGCTGCTAATGACAATGGCACCAGCCCCACTACATCAGCTCAGCAAAACCTTGGTTTATCCAACTTCGTCCTGAAGCCACGACACGTGCCTTCTAGTCCCATGGATTACTTTGGCGCAGGGCTTTTTGGGCAGGCATCGTCCAGAGCACATAATTCATCTGGGTTTTCCAGTCAAACCCACTTTGGGAACCCTCATCAGCTTTCAATGGCAATGCAATCGCCTTTCAGTGTGACAGGCGATCATCCTCCGGAGCTGCAGCAGTTTTCGTTTTTGTCCGATCATCTAATCCCGGCCGCTGCTGCGGCTGGGAATGATTATAATGTTAATTTCACAATCTCTTCCGGCCTTGCTGGTTTGAATAGGGGGACCCTTCAGTCCAATTCACCATCTCCGTTGCCTCATCTTCAGAGGTTTTCTTCTCCTGTTGACGGATCAAATGTGCCATTCTTCATTGGAACTGCAGCTCCAGGGGCTGCGTCTGTGGAGAATCATCAATTCCCAGCTGGGTTTGATGCTCGCCTGCAACTCTACTATGGCGATGGGTGCAGGCATTCAGACCTGAAGGGTAAAGGGAAGAACTAATAATCTGGAAGAGCAGATCACACTCGGCCCGTCATCTTCGTTGCTGGTAAGAGTTAACTCATTTTTTCTTCTAACTAATCTGTTTTTTCATTCTCTTTTGCTTTTCTCCTGTTTTTCTTACTCGCCCTCCGTTATTGATGATATATGTTTTTAGTTTAATCAAGAAAATTATGACTGCGTTCACTATCTTGGTGACTGTTTCGTTTAATCGTTTCTGGTTTCTTTCATCACATGAATTGTTAGTTGGAAGGCTTTTTAGCTAAACTTTTTTGAGACCATCAAATTCAAACCTGGCAATTGTTATTTGTTAGTCGTTTTCTTTTGATTGCAGATTTGCAATCTGCTGGATTGTCATGGTGATTCCCACGTCGATTCATGCGATCGTTGGTCGGGATCGTCTAGATGTCTGCTTTTGTGCCTTTTGCATGATCTTTTCCAGTTTTTCTATGGCCAGTCCAGGTGTCGAGCAATTTGATGAAATTAACACCTTCTCCCAGCACTGTTCATTAATGAATTTTGAATCCCTATTTGCCTGTCTAGACTCTAGAGTCCGACCTAAAACTACACATAATATCATAAATGTCCGTTGAGCTGCCAGTTGTCACTATACGAGGCAGATGTTCAGCCTATTGTCGGACGTGTCAAACTCATCTTCATTTATCGACCGTGAATCAAGTACATGTTCCCTCGTCAAGTCCAGCACTGTTCTTTAGGTAAACCTTCGTAGGTCTTAGCGTTTCAATAATCAATAGTTTCTTCCCTGATCTTTATGGCTGCTATTTCCCTATTGTCAGAAGTACTTGAACACTTTCATTACTGTTGATTGAAAAACATATCATTGTATTGATTTAACGGCTAACGGCATCAAAATGAATGTGAAAAGATATTGACCTGGGGATTCTCCAGCTGCTTGTCTACATAAAGCACTTCAAATTTGCAAGTTACTAATCAATTAATGGTATCAACTACCGCCAAATTAAATACCTAAAAGAATAAAAAACTATTTCCAAATTTAAGTTTTGCAACTTTATATTAATTGGATTATCTAGATAAATATGAATAGCAAGCAGATTACAAATATCCAAAAAAAGAATATCAAGCAGATAAAAAAATGTCTGCATTTTATGTCAGGTGATAAAATACATTAAATATATGGGTTTCATGGGGCTACACAATATAGGTAGCCCGTCCCGGCGTCTTCCATACCTAGGGGCTAGGGGTGATCATGGCCTAATTTCGGGTATATAAATTTTTAAAATTTATTAAATATAATATTTTATATCATATACATATAATGCATGTATAAAATTTATATATATGATGGATGTCATATTCTAATATATTTATCTATATGATATAAAATATAACATAAATAACATATGAACATGAGATGTTATATTTGGAATACAAAACGTAAGGGGATCCTTATCCATACCCATAACTCACCCACCCCATGTGTCTTAGAACATCCTTCCCTTAATGTTGTAAACTTTTTATTTATTTATTAAAGAGGAAGTCAGTGGGATGGTGTATTTGGAACCACTAGGGTCTCATGATTATTTGTTAATAAATATATATTTTGTGGGTTGACAAATGATAGGGAGTGCTAGATTGTAAGATATAGAAAATTTGTGGAGAGATTTATCGGTCTCTAAGTTGAAAGGCAAGAATTCCATCACTACATCATATTTCACTTTTGTTATGATTGTACGATCTCCGAATTTTTTACTTATAGATATTTTCATTCCTTAGATCAAGTCTATCAAGAAAATTTAGAAAGAAATATTTGATTGTTTATATTTATGAATCTTAACAAGAATTATATAGTATCATAATAATTAAATAGACATTTTTTAATTTATGCAGCCGACTTCACATGGTTGGGATGAGGCTTTGGATGATAATGATAATAATGGTATTTTTAGTTCTATCATTTTTCAGCATTTCCCAAGTTTGTTCTAATAGTCCATATTTTATATAAACTATAGGATTATGTATTTATTATGTATATATATTTAATATGATGTATTTTTTGAAAATTTTCCCTAGCAAATCCATCATTCTCATCATCATCACTTAAGCCTTGTTTCAACTTTGTGGAATAAGAGTTGGAACTAATAGTTAGAACAAGCCTTGTTTCAATTGTTTTTTTTTTTTTAATTTTACCATTCGATTTTGTCCAATGCCATATCCATCGTTAAATTATGGGTACTTAAATAATTTCTTATTACTTTCACTCAAGTCCTTTTTTGCCTATCTCTTAGCTCATCTAGCCCTTTTAACTTGTAGTAGATCACTTTTCCTAACATGTGTCTGTAGATGGTCTTATATTTACGTGATCAAACCATCTCAATACTTTCTCTCATTTTATCACCTATTGGAGTCACTTCTCTTTTTTTTTTTCTTTTTTTTGTATAACTTCATTCTAACCTTTTCCTTTCTAGTTTTACTACTCATCCATCTAAACATTTACATTTCTACCACTTTTGTTTTTGGGCATGCTTCTTAACCATCCAACACTCTGCTCCATACAACATAGTCGGCCTTATAATTATTTTATAAAATTTTCCTTTTATTTGACATGGTATTTGTCTGCCACATATGACTCTGGATTATTGAACCAATGGATGAGATCACATTGATTTTATCTCTTTGTCTTCAATTCTAAATGTACCCTGATTTGCACTATGATGGTGATTATTATTATTATTATTATTATTATTATTATTACTATTAGTATTATTAGTATTATTATTATTATTATTAAATTTACATTCTCTGGTGTTATCCATTTTTTTATTGTATCCATACATATTAACAATATATCCTGATATATTTCTTAAAATTGTCTTTTTGACACTCTACATTTTCAATACTTTGAACATTGGTTGTGTCCCTTGCATCAACATTTGGAAATCATGGCATATGAATATATTTGTAAGTACATTACATACTCGTATAAAATAATTTCAAAATCTCAATAGATGTGTTCTTTCTCATTTCACTTTTTCCAAAGAGTGTCAATGACATTCTTCTTTAAGCCCTTAGGCTAATTTCATTAGTTAATAGAAGAATCACAATCCTCCTTTGAAAACCCAGTGGTTAGATGAAGTGACTAACCTTGGAATGCAAACATGCTTGTTGATTATATTTTTTGGTCAAAGTTTCATGCCAAACACCAACCGTTGACATAATTCCAAGTGATCAAATGCTGAGTTACCTTTTACATAATTTCTAAATTTCATGTTGGATTTGAGGTTATCTCTTAATTTTCCAATTCATGAATGAGGGATTATGTATCAAATGTTTTTTTTTTCTTTTTTTTTTCTTTTGTACCTATATCATCAGAGGCTCTTTTTGCGGTTATTTCTTCTACTAGTAAATATGTACGTGCATTTGCACATGACAATATCTCTAAGATAAAACTATTTATAATTCATGGGCAGTTTCTGAACAATTACAAGTGGGTAGTTTCTGAGCAGTTATAAGTGGGCAATTTCTAAAGTGAGAGTATAGGACATATATGTCCTCTTTATGCCCACTATATTCTTAGACAAGGGGATAGAAAACATCCAATGAAAATTGCAGAAAAAAGGGGCATTCACTCTTTTATAGGTAGTATAGACTATTTGCCTTTACCATTGGATATGTCTTCTACGGAATGCCTCAAGAACCATTTACTTTTTAGCAGTTATTAAGGATTTCAAAATCCATGGGTTCAGGAACATGTGCAATGACCCATAACTTTGCTTTGATGCAAAGAGGACCACATAATAATTCCATCCAACTCAGCTACAATGGAATCATGCTCACTGATTTTCTTTTTTAAATGTCTGCAATATTTTCATACACAACTATAACACAAGGTTTTAAAAGGCTAAAGGTGGAGGTGAGGTAGTTGGGTGTTTGAGAGTTAAGGCATATTCCTCAAAATTTATGTTATATATTGTATATATGAATATGGAACATCATACTGGTACTAAAAGAATAATATTTTTATTTAGTTTTACTGCTATTTTTCATAGTTTTATCTTATTTTTTTAATTTAAAGAAAAATCTCCATTATCATTTTCTTTTTGTTTGTACATTGGTGGATCCACTGCCATGTGTTATGGGTGAATATATAAATGGAGACAATATTCTCACATATGGTACATTAGGATATAAAGTGACATATACAATTATTATATTTAGTAAGAGAAAAGCAAATGGATATTTTTGGGTAAAAAAAGATATTACGAGAGTTTTTTAATTAAATTGTCTTTTTAATTTATTTTTAAAAATGCTGAAGTAAAACTTTATCAAGAAAAATGTATACAAGAATGTGGAAATATGTTTTTATTATAATCCACCAAATATAGTTTTATTGAACAATATAGATGATTAAATCAATATTTTTATTTTTGCTCTCTTCAGAATTTTAGTGATGATTAAATGAGGCGCATACCTCATCAAATTGAGACATGAGGCATTAAAGCATATGCCTCACCAAATATGAGGTTTAAGCCTCTTTATCTATATCTATACTACTATTAAAAGTGTGAAACTTTTGTTTAACTAAAATACCTCAATTTTTGAATTTGGTTATTCTATAATTGTAAGGATAAAATTGTAATTTGAACAACCACTTTTCCCCTCTTCAAATCCCTTTCACTAAGTCTTATATTTAAGGTATAACTTTCACTAACATTCATTGTTCCCATTTTGACTAGAATATCCCTATTTTTGAATTTGATCCCTCTATAATTGTGAGGGCAAAAAATGTAATTTGGAGTGTTACATTTCTTCTCATTTAGTGCCTTCTCATATTATGGCATTAACTTTCATTCTTTCATTGAATTCCATATTAAGTAACCATATTAAAGAAAAATAAGTGTGATAAAGAATAATTGCTTTTATGTTTTATCAATGATAGAAATTATATATAAATTCAAAACCAACATAGAAATGGAGTTGTTTTTCTATTTTGTGGCGAGTCAACAAAACCAACCTTTTTGGGACAAATGTGTAAACCCTTGATAGGCTTGTCAATGATATCCGAAACTCTATAGCCCAATTTGACCTCCGATCTGATAATCCAGTATTTGGATGATGTGTTTACATAATTGGAGCAGATTTAGATTTGACTCCATCTAATCCGATTATATTATAATATTTATTTTTTGAATATATAAAATCTATATAATTATATTTAAATTATAAAAACATATTTTTATATTATGTTATATATAAATTTATGTATATATATAATAAACTCAATATTTTATGTTTACATTAATTTATTATATATATAAAAGTTGAAAAGTAATTAACTTTTATTTTTTGTATTTTAAAAAATTAAAACAGATTTGGATTAAATTTGAATCCAATCTGAGTCCATTTTGAATCTAAGGTCTTCAAATCCAATTGGATTTGAATTTTTATTAATCCAAACCAAATCCAATCCATTTATAGCCCTAACCCTTGATGTCATAATAGTAGTAGTAGTAGTAATAAAAATTGTCATGTACAAAGCACATATACACTAATTCATTCAAAATGCATCAAGAAAAGGTGTTTTGTCTTTGCCTCAAATGCCTCAGTGCCTTTTAAAACCATGCTATAATATATTTACTGTATTTAAACCATGAGAACAGTTTGAACAATTCACTGGTTTAATCAACCAAGTGAACAGTAGGGGTTTGCAATATCGATGATATTTGGCAAAATATCCCCGGAATATCTTTATTTGCTTGGTGGCGATACAAAATCATTCAGGAGTCTTCTTTTTTCAAATATCCATGATATTTTGCTAATATATTGGTAGCATTTCAGACTTCATTGGAAGACTATATGTTTACAGTTTAAAAATTTAGAATATTATTAAAAACTTTTCAATATTTCATTAAAATCATTTTGATTTTTAAAAATATTTTCCTAAAAGAACTAATACGAAGTTTATTATTGGATAATTAGCTTACTACTTTGATATGATTTACTTACTAAATCGCTATAATTCAAAAGAAAAAGAAAAATGCATATAACTACAAAAGAGTATTCTCAATCTAATCAAAAAATTTATTAATAATACAGATAAAAGTTATAATGGCAAATGATTGACATATATAAAGAATAGAAGATGACTAAAGACCAAAAGGGAGACAAAGAGAAAACTACCTATTATAGTCTTTTAATTTTTCCTATTGATATTTCTATTTATCTAGTTCCTTGCTTTCATTTTTTGAACCTTAAATATGCAATTATATTTCTTTTAATGATCTCTTAAAGGTTTATTAACTAATTTCATATTTCTCAAAAACTTTCATGTTTTTTAGATTTTCCAAATATCTTAGTAAAATTAGCAAAATAAAATTCTTCCAAATATTGAATTTGAAATTACCCATCATAGACATAAACACTTTTTTAAGTTACACATTGAGATACTCTTTCCGAACATACAAATCACAGAAATGCATCAATCAAAATAAATCCAAGGCTCAAATGATTATAGTTAAGATATGAATACATTATAAATACATATTTTAATAATTTATGTAGAGAGTAAACTACTAGGATACACTTGAACAATGATGGAAACTGGTGGAATAATTAAAATATTCACTGATACGTTTACGAAACCAATATGAATCTAATTACTACTTAAAATTGTTGGTAATAGTCTTTTTCATGTCTTTATTTTTCTTTTTTTTCCTTTTAGTTTATTAGTTCGTACAAAGTATTGATTTGTATTAGCTAATACTTATCAATAAATTATTAGTACTATCAATTCACCCTGATGCAGGTGAAAAAGCATTGGAACTAGGCCATATCTGCCCACGCCCAGTGTTGCATATGGAATAATGGATGATAACGAGTGTGCTAGTTTGAGAAGGGTTTTTGTAAATTTTAAATCGTTCCTGTCTCCTCAAACCTCCCTATTCATACCTTCTTCAAAACAGGTAGTGGGTTTTCTGCATATGAAAATGAAAAACCTTTCTCAGCCCTATTCTTTTCACACTTGAAGGTGGCAGGTTGGGTTGGCAGCCAAGTCCAGAAACCACATCAAATTTCCTATTATATATAAACAATAAACAAGCAAAACAAACATCAACATTTTTAAGTTATAAAATCTCAAAACCTATTACTACCACCCTATAATCCTTTTTTCTCAAAAAAAAAAAGTCCTGTTAGGGGAAGCACATACTGGGTAGAGTGGAAATTAATATGAACAGACATCAAAGTTTTCAAGTTATAAAATCTCAAAACCTGTTACTACCCTATAATCCTTTATTTTTTCAAAAAAAAAAAAAAAAAAATCCTGTTAGGATGAGCACATACTGGGCAGAGTAGAAATTGCCATCCATGATCCATACATGGGACTCTTCCATCTGGATGGTGAGCATGTTGACATGCATGCGTTGAGTCCAGCACACCACAAATTCTTAACATCTACATGACATCTTTTAAATCTCCTATATTTAGCTTATTTTACATTATTGAACATGTACAAGTGTGACATCAGGTGTTCCCGGCTTACGCTTCCTTGTGAATGGGAGGCTTATGCTTGCTTTGAGTAATGCTTCCAGACGATGCTTTGCACGCCTTTAAATCATTGATCAATATCATTGTTTATTATTATTATTATTATTATTATTATTATTATTACTATTATTATTACTATTATTATTGTTATTATTTATGCTTGATAACAAATTCAACATTTTAGAATTCAAAATAGTATGAACTTTTTTTATTCTTTTTGGTAAAATGAACTATTTTTAATAGTATGCATCTTTAATAGATGTGTCCACAAATCCAAGTTTTCTTATCTTTGCTGAGTTGGATTACTGGGCATGTTTTGGATTCTGACTCCCCTTTCTGTCCGTTCAGCACTGTCACTGCAACGTTCTAGGAACCTTAAAATACGATACATATTGGCCTAAATCGGCTGTATCGTATATATAAATACATAAACTCTGTTTGGTTTGCAGGAATAGAGGTTTGAAATCAGAATTCGAATGGGCTATTTTGATTCTAATTGTTTGATTGGACAAAACCGGAATCCCATTTTCATTTCTGATGAAATGGCCATTCCCTACCCCTTTCTTAGTTCTGCTGATTCCAATTTTTATTCTCATTTCTGTCTAAACCAAACAAATTACTGGAATAAATTATTCGGATTTTGATTTCAAAAAATTCTAATTCCGATTCCAAACTGCAAACCAAACGGACCCTGAGTTTACTAAAAATACCAAAACGTCTTTCATGCCTCCAAGTAGCGGTGATCATCATTGGGCGATGTCTCTTTGTCTTAGAGGTTCAAATTGGGGTTCCTGAGAGAAAAACCTTTGTTCTTTAGAAACTAGCAAGGAAGCTGGCTGTAATTCCAATTTGGAAATTGGATTATAGGGAATATCGCAAGGGTTCATCTGTGGACATAGGCAACTATTGCTGAACTACGTTAAATCTTGTCTTCTCTTCTTATGATCATTATTTACTTTCATGATTTTTTTTTATGGTTTTGATTTTTCATAGGAAAGAAGTTAATGATGGCATGATGCTCTATTTAGCAAGACCTCAAAGAATGTTTAGTACCATTCAGTACCATGTCAAAATTTTTTATTTTGAATTCTGGTTATCAGGTGCATTGCATTTGTATATGCATGGTTGCGTAGTTTTTGCATGTCTTCAAAGCAGGTCAAGAATTGTCATGTTTTCTGGATTTATTCGTCTGGAATTGCGAAAGGAAGTCTTAAATATAGTCCTACATATAACTGTCATGATATAAATAAAAAACCGTAACCTATTTATCGGTTAACTACATATGTATGGATTTGGAAGATGAAAAACTCCATCTTCAACTAATATGGTCTTGAGAGAAATACAAAATGGTGTTTTTTGCCGTATCTTTTCATTTTATGTTGTAAGGTTCTTTTATGGAGTCCGGAGTTATAATTATTGGCCTACTGACTGTATTTGTATGCAGCATGATGTTTTTCTATAATAAAATCATTGATATTAATTACAGTTATCACTGTTGTAATACTCATTTTTGCCACATCATTTTTTGGATATATTCATATATTGTTTTTTAACTGTCCAATACTTTGTTTCGCATAGTATAGTTGGTCTTACAACTGTCTTATAAAATTTCCCATTTGATTTAAGTGGTATTTGCCTTATTGCCTATGTAACATAATACTCTAGATGCACCCTTCCATTTTGTCCATCTTAGTCTGATTCTATGAGTGACATCCTCAATCTCTCCTCTCATTGTGAATTATCGATGAATTATCTCTTGATCTTCAGTCCTAAGTGTGCCTTAATTTATCATCCTTTTATTATTAAATTTACATTAACATATATTCTGCTTTATTTCTATTTGTTTTATAATCTCTTAATTTTGCGTTTAACTTTTTGATCCTAACTCGATGAAGACAGAAAGGAATTCAAATTGCATTAAATGAATGAAATTGTGAGAATAAATACAAGTGGTGATATACAAAGATAAGAACTGTATACTTGCTTGGACTCTTAAGTTTCCTGGGTTTATCACTACGTTAAAACAGTCAGAGAGATAGAGAGATAAGATGATTCGTCTGATCTCCCCCCCACCACCCCCACCCCTCAAACTGTGTAGTGGGAGAGGTCACACAAAACTTGTGTCCAAAACTGCAAAACAGAGCCCTAAAAGGCTTACAGCACATTAGCAATTTGATCTATAGAACTAATGTGTTTAACCCTCAACTGGTGTTTCGTGACTTCATCACATAGAAAATGCATGTCAATTTTGATAGCTTGGAGCGAGCATGGAGAACAGGATTCAAGGAGAGATATGTAGCGCCTACATTATCACACCAAGGTGGCGTATGCATGGACAAAGTAAGTTCATGAAAAAGAGATTTGAGCCAAAAGAATTTTAGCTGTTGTGGCAGCCACACTTCGATACTCAGCTTCAATGCTAGACCTGGATATATACAATTGTTTTCTTCTTCGAACACCACAAGATCAGGTTTTATCCAAGATATATTCAAAACCAGTATGAGATTTCTGATCATTAGGATTTTCATCCCAATTGGCATTAGTGAAGCATTGAGTTGACTACAAGAGGAGAAGGGACAATGCAAAGGCCATGATGTAGTGTACTCTTAAGATAGTGAAGAATACGCTTAAACGTACAAACTTGATTAATTGAGGAAGAGATCATGGAAGCCTCGGAGAGAGACACACCAGAATGCTGACTAAGAGTATCACTAGCAACTGGAGTGGTTATGGGCGTGGCGCCATTAAGGCCAACTTTAGCCAATAGGTTTAGAATGTACGTGCTCTGAGATAAGTAGAAACCAGTCTTAGTGCGAACAAATTCAACAACAAGATAATAAGGTAAATCACCAAGATCCTTGACGGAAAAGTGACAATGCATGCCCTTAATAAACTGGTGAATAAAGGAACTAGTGATGATGATATCATTGTTAGAGAATAAAACCTATTCATGGACCTCATTTAACAGCTTAAGCTTTTAGGTTGAATGGTTCTTTGAAATGATATCAGAGCCACTTTGACCAAGTGGTCTAGTGTTTGATTCTTGTCACCCTCATTATAATAAATTAAGTTTCAGCACAAGGTATGGGTGGGCCTGTGCTGTCCACGCTTCAAGCCCAAGGGGGTTTCATGTGAGGGGGCATGTTAGAGAATAAAATCTCAAGGACCTCACTTAACAGTTTAAGCTTTTAGGTTATTTGAGTCATCAACATAAATAAGAACATATGTAGCTATGGTTACGGTGATATGAATGAATAGAGAGAAATCAGAGGCTGATCCTTTGAAGCCAATGGAGAGCAAAAAGGAACTTAGCTTGTAATATCAGGTTTGTGGGGCCTGTTTAAGGCAGAAGGTTGTTGCATGAATACCTATTCTGATAATTCACCATGAAAGAATGCATTCTGCACTTCAAATTGCTCTATCGACCACCCATCCTGCACTTTAGAGGACTTGGCTATGAGACTGAAAGTTTCATTTGTAGTTAATGCCTTCTTGCTGATGATATCTCTTAGCAATGAGATGAGCTTTAGAAGCTTTATGAAATCCCTTAGCAATGCTGATGAAATCCCTTTTTACCGTCAATTCATCGTTTAACACTGTATACCCATTTACAGCCATGGATGTTAGAAGCTTTATGACAGGGAACGAGATCCCAATCACTATTGCACTTAAGTGCAGCAATTTCCTCTTCCATAGCTGACTGCCATTTGGGGTCAGAGAGGGCTTGTTAAAGGGTTGAAGGTTCAAAGTGAGAGAAAAGGATAGAATATTTGGAGGCTACATGAGCAAGTGGGGTTTGAGAGTTTAAGAGCTTGGTACAGGGTCAAACAATGCCATCTTTGAGGTGAGTTCGCATCAGATGTGTATTGAGAGATGGGGGGGGGGGTGGATCCGAGAAAGGTGGGGTGATGGGGGATATAGGGAAAGTGGTGAGGGTTCAGTGCTTAATGCAATATCACACATAGAGGAGGGCAATGGTGTAGGCAAAGTGGTCAAGGCGGTAGTCGGAGGGGTGGTGGGGAGCCCAGTTGGAGTGGCAGTAGAATAGTTGAGTGTGCATGATCAAAAGTGTTGGACTTTTTAATCTCATAAGAGATTTAATCCAATGGGTTTGATTGGTCAATTACATGAGAATTTGCACCTACATTTTCTTCATATTTCTTCATAAACTATTTAAGGAGCATGAACCAGACTTAAAAAATACACAATTTTGAAATCTGCTTTCTCTCTCTCTCTCTCTCTCTCAGTCCGGTCTGCTATAGTCTTGCAGAAGATTTTTTCAGAGATTCTTCAACAATTTTATAACATTATTCTATAATGGAGACGGAAGCAATCATGACTTCAATCAAAATGATGAACTAAGATCTTGTTCGACTATACCAGTTTGACGGAGCAAACTTCAGTCGATGGAAAGACAAGATGATATTCTTTTTGACCACACTAAAACTATATTATCTATTGGACCTGAATTTGCTATCACTTCTTGAACCCACTGACAAAGACTCAGAAAAACTAAAGAAGGAATGAGCAAAATGAGAAGATGACGTACTTTTGTGCCGATGACACATATTGAATGCCTTATCAGACCAACTCTATAACTTCTACAAGGAACATACATCTCCAAAAGAAATTTGGAAGGCCTTGGAATTCAAATACAAGGTACAAGAAGCAGGTACGAATAAGTATCTTATTGTAGAATACTTTGACTTCACCATGAATGACCATAAACCCATACTGGAGCAAGTTCATAAACTACAGGTGATAGTCAACAAAATTCGATCCCTTGACATCATCATTCTTGAATCTTTCCAAGTGAGAGCAATCATTGCCAAATTTCCACCCTCTTGGAAGTATTACAGGAAGAAGATTCTGCACAAGGCTGAAGAACTTACCTTGGAGCAAATTCAGCAACACCTTTGTATTGAAGAAGAGTCTCGGATTAGAGACACTAAGGATAAGACCCTAGTCGGTATACTGAACTCTAAGGTCAATTTTATGGAAAACGGATTGAAGATGACTAACCCTGCATTACAAGTAAAGAAGAATGATGGGAATTTCAAGAAGAGCAATAATAAGAAAGGATGTTGCTATGTTTGTGGAAAGAAGGGGCATTATGCCCGAGTTTGCCGACATCAGAAATGCGAAACCAAATCTGCAAATATGGTAGAAGATAATCTAGTGACCATGATTACTAAAGTCAACATGTTAGAATCATCTTCTGGATGGTGGTTTGATTCAGGCGCCACAGTCCATGTTTGCAAGGACAAGTCCTTGTTCAAGACATATGAAGAAATGACTGATGGCCAGGATGTACAAATGGAAAACTAAATATGTGTTGCTGGAGGAGGCAGCGTAGAGTTGAACTTCACCTCTGGAAAAATATTGACTCTACTGAATGTTCTCCATATTCCTGACATTAGAAAGAACTTGGTCTCAGTAAATCTTGTCTGTAATAGGGGATTCAAAGTTGTCTTTGAATACGACAAGCTAATCATATCCAAGAATGAGATGTTTGTTGGAAAGGGATATGGTTGTAATGGTATGTTCAAATTAAGTATTAATGAATGAAAAGTTTCTCCTTATATTGTTGATTCTTTCTCTTTATGGCATGATAGATTAACACACTTGAATTTTAAATCCATAAAGAACATGAGCAAACTTGGTATAATTGCTTACAATAATGAATCAAGTAAAAAATGTGAGATATGTGTAAAATCTAAAATGGTTAAGAAACATTTCCCTAGTGTTGATAGAAATTCTCAACTTCTAGAACTAATTCATTCTGACATCTGTGAACTCAATAGTGTATTAACTAGAGGAGGTAAGAGATAGTTCATAACATTTATATATGATTTTTCTAGGTACACCTATGTCTACCTTATGAGAACTAAGGATGAAACATTTGACATGTTTAAATTGTACAAGACTGAAGTTGAAAATCAACTAGAAAAGAATTTGGAATAATACATCAGTGTTCTTTTCCCTATACCCCTCAACAGAATGGTCTGGCCGAAAGGAAAAATATAATATTTATAGAAATGATAAACTATATATTGTTAAAAGCTAATGCACCCTTAAACCTGTGGGGGGAAGCACTCCTAACAGTTTGCCATTTACATAACAAAATGGTTTCTAGAGTTAATAAAAAATGCCTATATGAATTATGGATAGGAAGAAAGCCTAATTTAGCATATCTAAGAGTGTGGGGGTGCTTAGTATATTATAGAGTTTCATATCTTAAAAGAACCAAGTTACGACTTAGAGCTAAGATAAGTATGTTTGTTGGATATGCAGAATATAGTAAGGCCTATAGGTTTTAGACTTAGAGTCCAACATAATAATTGAAACTAGAGATATTTAATTTTTTGAAAATAAACTATGTTTTGAATCTATAGAAAATGATAGAGAACCTGGAAGAGAAACTTAGATCTCAATACCTGTTGATAATAATGGGACTGAAAAAAGAAATTATAAAATTGTAACACCTACAATAGGACCTAAAGAAGTCAAAGACAAAGAACAAAACACTTGGGTTCAGATTTTATCTCTACTCAGTCAATTATATTTTTGGTTGAGGCTGATAGAGAGAAGATTTTAAATAAGATACCCATTATCCTGAATATTGAAAATGACCCAAAAATCTACAGTGAGGCCATGACCTCTAGAAATGTTGCTTTTTGAAAGGAAGCTATAAATGATGAAATGAATTCAATAATGTCAAATAACACATGGGTACTAATAGACCTGTCTTCATGATCAAAACCAATAAAATGTAAATGGGTGTTTAAAAGAAAATACAACACTAGTGGAACTATATAAACTTTTAAGGCTAGATTGGTAGCCAAAGGATTTAGTCAAAAAAAAGGGATTGATTACTTTGACACCTATGCACTAGTGGCTAGAACAACTTCTATTAGAACACTCGTAGCATTAGCATCCATTTATTAAAATTGCTTTTTTAAATGATGATTTAAATGAAGATGTTTATATGGAACAACTAAAAGGATTTGTTCTTCTTGAAAATGAGAAGAAAGTCTGTAAACTGGTTAAATCACTATATGGATTAAAACAAGCACCTAAATAGTGGCATGAGAAATTTGATTATTGCATTATAACTTTTGGTTTTAAACATAATAGTGCTGATAGATGCATCTACTCAAAATTCACTGAAAATTATGGAGTAATTGTATGTTTTTATGTTGATGATATGCTTATTGTGGGTACAAATATGGTTGGCATAAATGAAATTAAAAACTACTTATCATCCATTTTCGAGATGAAAGATTTAGGAGAACTATATACCATCTTGGGAATAAAAGTTAAAAAGCATAGTAGGGGTTATATATTAAGCCAATCACATTATATTAAGAAAGTACTTGAGAAATTTAAGCATTTAGGGTTTAAAGAATATAGTACACCATATGATTCTAGTATAAAACTAGTAGAAAATACTAGTAGAGCAATTGCACAACTTGAGTATGCTAGTGTAGTAGGAAGCTTGATGTATGCTATGCTTTGTAGTAGACCTGATATTGCATTTGCAATAAGTAAACTTAGTCGGTTTACAAGTAGTCTCGGTGCAGAGCACTGGAAGGTAATTTGGAGAGTTATTGGGTATCTCAAGAGAACCTTGAAACTTGGCTTTTTTTATTGTGCTTATCCAGCTGTATTAGAAGGGTACACTGATACAAGTTTGATTAACGGTAATGGAGATAACAAGTCCACCTCTAGATGGATTTTCATCCTTGGTGGGGGTGCGATCTCTTGGGTATCCAAGAGACAAACTTTTATATCTCACTCGACCATGGAATCCGAATTCATAGCCTTAGCGGCTGCTGGAAAAGAAGCTGAATGGATTAGGAATTTATTATTGAATATAAAACTTTGGCCTAGTCTTATGCCTCCAATTTCCATTTACTGTGATAGTGAGGCAACTCTGTCAAGAGCCTACAGTGGTAACTACAATGGTAAGTCCATACATATAAGTCTGAAACATGAATTGTTAGGCAACTGATTCAAGATGGAGTCATCATTATAATCTATGTGAGGTCAAGTGAAAACTTGGTTGATCCTCTTACCAAGTACTTAGCTAGAGAATTAGTAAGAATGACAACCAAAGAGATGGGATTAAGACCCTTTACTTAGTCACCCATAATGGTTATCCAACTTGAACTGAAAAACCATCAGTATTGGGTTTAATGGGCAACAAGTTACAACTTGAACTGAAAAACCATCAGTATTGGGTTTAACGGAACACATAGTGGAATTTCACCTATGTGAACATAGATGTGGTGTTGCTTCTCATGAGAGTTTGGGTTTGCTATCGGGATTGTTCATGAAACCAAGAAAGAAGTACATGGCCATAACAGTATTGAGCAAAACTTGAAACTCTTGCAGAGACTGTGCATTTTTGTGTGTATGAGTGTCTCCGGTCTGTCTTGAGAGTAATTGGTTTAAGGTCTTACCACCAATAACTTTGACAAGGATTTGAGATATCTATATTAACAAAAGGTTTAAGTTGATAAACACCTTTTGTATGCATAACTGTGTCATAGTAGTTTGGATTGAGAGAGAACTATATAATTAATCAATCAATGTGGGAGATTGTTAGATTTTAATCTCATAAGAGATTAAATCCAATGGGTTTGATTGGTCAATTACATGAGAAATTGCACCTGCACACTTGATTGAAAAATTAGTTTTTCTCTTACAAAACCCAATTTTGAACTTGTCCCACATTGGAAAATTATAAGCTTTGTTTTCAATATTTTAAAAGGAGCTAACTTACACTCCTTAGAAAATTATAAGCTTGATTGGTCATTTACACTCCTTAGAAATTGCACCTACGTGTGCGACGCAATGAGGCGCACTTTGCTCGCACTAAGCGCGATTCACGAAGGGCAGCTTTGGTTTTTGTGCGATGCTGACCGTTGATCACCATTGATGAGATCAACTACCATGATTCGATCGGGTGTGATCAAGAGGTATAATTCAAAGTTAATAGTCATTAATTGTTAACCATTTTTTGAATAGTCACAACATTTGAAAATTGTGACAGTTCAAGGTGCCTTATCTAAATCAACACCTACATTTTCTTCATACATCTTCATAAACTATTTAAGGAGCATGAATTAGAATTCAAAAACACACAATTTTGAAATCCACTTTCTTTCTCTCTCTCTCTCTGTCTTAGTCCGGTCTGGTACATTCTACAGAAGGTTTTTTCGGAGATTCTTCAACTTTGTTGGTTGCAGATTTTCGCCCAAGGCTCTGTTGTATCTTGGGAACGGATTTGCCTGCAACCCAACAGCAAACTCGGTGAAACTAAGTGGGGGCAAATAACATTCTAAAGACAGTGTCTTCAGATGCGCCTCAAACCTTCTCCTCCAAAATTACAATGACCCCATTTTCCAACAAAAAGTATCTAATATGTTGAACGGGAAGAATGGTTCGTCGAACAAACATCGTTTGATATGTACTATCTCTCTGATAGGTAAGTGGAGGCACAAACATCCCTTGTGAACATTATTGTAGCCAAGGAAGACACAAGGGAGAGAGCAAGGCTTTGGTTTGTGAGTATTGTATGACCGAACATGAGGGTAGCACAAGCAATGAAATACCCAAAGAAATAAGAAATCCGGTGTCTTCTTGTATAGCAGTTCCAACGGAGATTTATTTACAGTTGATAGTGTCCTGTTCCTCGAGTAGACAACTGTACAAAAGGCTTCCCACCACTTGGAGAGCGGCGCCAAGGCTTGGGCAAGTAAGGCAATGAGGTCTCTTAACAATTCCGTTCTGCGCTTGGGTGTAAGGGCAAAAAAAGTTGATAGGTGATACCATGTTGCTCCAAACAGCAGTACATTTTGAAATATTCTCTACCATTATCTGATTGAAAGCACTTGATAGAGGTACCCAATTGTTTTTCCACCATAGTTTTAAATTTCAGAAAAACAGAGATAATTTCACTCTTATAATGTAGAGAAATAATCAATAAATTCTAATATTATAGCCATGAGTAGATGAGATTGGGGAAGGATCCCATACATCAGAAGCAATCAATTCCAAGGGTGTGATAGGTTAATAGAAGAAGATGAGAAGGGCTGTCTGTGACTCTTGCCCAATATACATGGTTGACAGAAAGATATCTGTGTTGCCAGTAGGAAGACCATAAGAACAAACAATAAAAGTAGTCAAATTAGAGGGGTGTCCCAACCGCTTATGCCAAATGTCCAGATAGGCTCGTACACCAACAAGCGCAGAACGATTTATTGGAGGGACGCTAAATGATAGAGACCTTGCCTATTCTCGCCTTGAAGAAGTGTCTGCCCCATTTGCCCTTTACAAAGAAACAGTGAGGGGGGAACTCAAACAAGAAACGCCACATTGTTATCTTTAGTAAAACGAGATACAAAAAATAAATTTCTAGTAATGACAGTAACATGAAGAACATGTTTAAGATATGAAGACTTATGCAATTTGGATTGGCCCTACTTAGCATTTATACTACTTCGGTCTCGGGCTTTGGGCCAAGCCCATTGAAATTTTGATGAAACCCCAACCCAAATCCACCCAAATCTCCTAGTCTGTTAGTAGGCTTCCAGCAACTAGTTTGGTAAGGTTTTCAATAGCTAGTTTTGCCTAGAATTTTCCAAAAGTTATTTTTTTCTCTATCCAAGCATGGGGGATCCAGATATTGTCTTTCTTTTTAAAAGAAAAAAAGAGTTTTCATTTGAGAGTGAAAGAGCCCTTAGTTGGATGAGTGAGTCTCCTTTCACTTGGACGAATGGGTCCCAACCCCTTGGATGAATTCTCCAAATTCTGTTAATCTATGTAGTCAATATTTCCGTAAAAAGTTGCATTGAATTTCCTTTTTATTTTATTCCTGAGTTATTTCTTTCTTGCTACCTGAGCTATGCCAATATTGCTACTCTGTTGCAATCATTTTTCTTCTAAACGTAACTCAGAAACAAAAGATAGCAATCTTGAATCATTATTTGCTTAGCAATCAAATAATCTAAAAATTTCATGAACTGTATATATTACCCACAAACAACTATACATGACTCTCAAGAAAAATAAGCTGCCTGAACATGGATCCATTCAAGCTGAGCAGAAGGTTTATTGGAAACCCAAATTTGTTCCAATCTGTAGCCCATAATTAGACCCAATACGTGGCCCAACTTCAGATCTGATATGCATTCATGTCCATGATTAAGAAAATGGGTTGGTCAGCAGATCCATGACTCAAGGGGCTTTTGAAACAAAATAAACTTGTTTTTGCTTCAAACCAGAATTAAAGAACACATGTTATATTTTAACTTGAGAAAAAACACATTTACAACGAAAGAACATTCCATGTTTTTTTGGAAACAATTCATTTCAAAGCTAGTTTGTTTTAATTTGTTTTTGAATCTCACAAAAGCAATTCACTTTGAAAAACATCCTCTCAGTTTTCCAGTTATTGTTTGAACATTTTTAAAGCAGGGCGATCTAGTGTCATCGCTGTATTTGGTCAGTACATGTATTACTGAAAACCTGGAGAAAGTAAGTTTCAACTAGTATTTACATCATATGCATAGTTGTATACATGCATATGGTTATCATGCTTGTGAACATCATTTCCATGGATGTATTTTCAGGAATCAGGAGCATAATTGCATATCGTTCCATACATGTGTATATACATTTGTGTACATGTAAATAATTTGTGGCATATAATAAATGCTAGAATTCAACAATCTGTTTAATCCATCAAATTCCTCTTCGACACAGGTGCATGACCTATTTTGCAAAATTCGAAGTCAGTATATAGCCCAAATTGGGGCATTAAGTCTCGGTAACTCTCAAGGTCCTTTTTTATACATTTTGAGCTAAACTTGCTTTTCCTCTCTGAAGCTTCACAAACTTGGTGATGGAATTATGAAATTGTTCTTTTTTTCTTTTTCCTTCTCTAGGTTCTTATTTATTCATATCCTTTTGGAGCCAAGAAAATGATCATGCTAAAGTAGGCAACCAGGAATCTACGTAATAAAAATTATTAATTTGTTGTCTGGTTTCTAGTCCTTATTTGTCCACTCAAACCCAGTCTCTGATATAGAAAACAAGATGGCATTGAGATTTCAGGATTTTAACTTTGCAAATGAACCTTTCACTCAATTTGAAAAGAGTACAAATACAAATATGTAGAGTGCAAAATCATGTATTTTGTATGCATTTACACTTTACATATTTATATTTATACTCTTTCCAAACTGAACCTTTATGTCTCTAATTCTTTATGTTCTATAATAAACATAAAAAATAGTTAATCCTTATTACAAACTGTATTCTATCTTTATTTTCATATACATACCAAAAGAAAGCAATGCATCAACAAAAAATAATGTAAAACGTTCAATCCATTTCAGGTTTTTAAGATACCATCGTATTAAAATGTTTCGTAATTTGTATTGCAACTGATGCAGGTAAATGAACAAGTGTGGCGGGCCGTGGTGAATGCGTTAACTTCCCTACCTGAGGCAAAAGATAATATTATTATGTTCTTAAAATTATTAATATTTGTATTCATCCATTTTTAAGTCCTTTCAGCTTGCTCTGGTATATATACATATATATATTTGGTAATTTACATGCATTTGAGTATTGTGTGTTTCATTGAGATATAACATTAAACATCTCTCAGTTTATCAAATCATTTCAATGAGCTTCTTTTCTTGGTTTCGACATTTTGTTTCTTGTTTGCCATCTCTCTTCACTTGTTACCAGCCACTACTTCACAATTTAATGGTATTTTATTTTAATCTGGTGTGCTATTTTAGGTCTGACTTATAGATGGAAATCGAAGCCCCTTCTTCTGTATCTAGTGGTTGCCTTAATTAGATTGCCAATGGTTCACACAACTGATCATTCTATACTGTTCGGGTGATTCATAAAACACAATGTAGATGGTATTTGGCAATTTTTTTTTTTTAACCATTGGATTTGAGAATAATCGGCAAAACAGCATCCCTTTTCAATTATGCAACATTCTACCGGGTAGACATGTGCTGATTAGATGTTTATTTAGGATGTGTTTGGTTTAACAAAAAATAATTAGAGAGAAACAGAAAGTTGAGCGAAAGTTCTCAAGTTCATTTATTTGCTTTCAAACCAGACATAGCAAAATTCTCTCCCCAGGCATTATAGAAATTTCAAATGGTGTTCTTAAACCTTAGTATATGTTGGAAGGAGATTCAAATTTTCAAGATTCTCTCTCCTCCCTCTCTTGTCTTGTCTTTTATCTTCCCACCCTTGAGTGCATGGGAAGACTCATTATCTTACATTGCTTGGGAAGGGAGGGGAAGTTGAGTATATTTGTAGTTTTGCTCTCTATGGGTAGGGACCCATAGGAGGAGAGGGAAAAGGCACTGCTATAGATGGAAGACCCAAAAAGAACCACTCGTCAAAAACAAAATTGTGACGTACATATATTTAACCAGTTTTAACACCATAACATCAATATCCTTTGTGTGAGGAGTTGTACCCCAAGAAAATGCAAAGAGAGGACCGAAGTCCATTTTATGACGATTATATGGCTCACACGAACAGATAGTAGGCGTAACCAAAAGAATTTGGAAAAGCATTTATAGATTAAACATAATATCTAAATCCACTAGTAGAAGCTACGAGAGAAGTTCCTCATACATTAGAATAAACTATCTCTAATGGATGACTATAACAAGTAGAAGATGTTGAAAGATGTAAATGATGACTTTTGCATAGCTGACACAAACCACACACTGTTGAATCAAATGAACCATTGTATGGAAGACCAAAACGTGAAAGAACATGTTGAACAATTTTGGTAAAAGCATATCCAAGTCGATGATGCCAGACTCAGACTGTGGCTTTTTCTCCAATGTACGCAACTACATTACTAGTAAACAATTGTGAGGACGGTTCAATCCTTGCTGAAGTAGAAAATTGATAAAGTCCACTTTTACTAGGTCCTCAGAGCAAAACTCTTCCCATATGGTTGTTCAAGAGAAAAAAAAAAGGGGGGGGGGGGATGAAATTCAAAAATAACATTATTATCTTTGGTAAATTTATTGATTAACAATAGATTTTTTGTAATAGATGGAACATTATAAATATCTTGCAACTGAAACTGATGATCACCATGAGAAATTACAGAAGAACCAATATTTTTCATTTGCAAACTTGTGTCATTACCAACTTTCACCTGATCAGTCCCACCATAGTCTGATCGAAATTGGAGATTGTCGAGCTTAGATGTGATGTTTCGCTCTCGAGTCAGTTCAGGAGTGGTGGGATTCAGAGTAATTTGGCAATCACCATCAGGGAATAAGAGATCAAATCGATGACAACACTTTCATATGCCATGGTCAGGGATGTTGCACAGCTAACAAACATGGTGTTGCATCCTCTACCACAACTCAAATCATTAGTGTAACCACCATGACCACCTCTTCCTTTGCCATGATGGGAATTGTTGTGCGGCTGTTGGGAATTGTTCTTGTTGCCGAAGGAAGCAATATTAGCAGAGGCATGGTCATCAGCTTTAGTGTATTGATTGTTATCTCGAAGCCAAGACTCGTGATTGAGCAATTGGCCAATAATATAAAAAATTCTCAATTTATCAAAGATTAGATCAATTTGTAACAGCAGTAATAATCCAATCATACTTAGAGCCATGTCTGGCTAAAATATACAAAACAAGATCTTATTTTGAAGCAGGTTTAGCAATAGTTGAGATATTATCAACAATACTCTTGGCCTTTTGAACATACTTAGAAATGGAAAGTGTACCTTTCTTGAGACTCTGAAGTTGTCTCCACAGTTGGAGAACTCTGGATCTGAAATGTGAAGCAAAGGAATCTTCCAATGCACCCCAAACTTTGACTGAGGAAGACATGCGTACAACCTGGCCGAGTACACCTTCAGTTAGTGATGAGACTATCCAGTTTATTACCAATTGATCCAACTGATACTAGTGATCATATGATGGGTTGAAGATCTTTGATGGATCTTCTGGGTCATTGATCTCTTCAGGAGGAGTTGGAGTTTTTCCTTCAACCATTCCCATCAGCTTGTAGGTTCTAAGAATGGGAAGAAGTTGTGCACGCCACAAGATATAGTTGTCATTGTTCAACTTGTTAGGTAAGTAGTGTGTAATGTTTGACATCAACGTTGCAGCTCCTGCGGTCACAACAGAAACTAATGATCCAAGGTTATTGGGCTCCTCTTCGGCTGAACTATTGATCGACGACATGGTTGTATTGGCTCTGATGCCAAGTTTGAAATAAAATAGCAAAAGAATAATAAATTGGAAGAATGATTTGGTGGTGTTGATCACCAGAACCTTGTTCAATATATATAACATTATAAAGTAGAGTCCAAGTACAACACTATCTTGTATAGATTACAACAAGAAGAAGATAAAGAGATAGAGAAGATAACAATTATCGATCTAGAGAGAGAGAGAGAGGTAATCCTAGATCGACTAGAAGTGAGATTATCCAGCTCCAATGGAGTCTTGGTTGCTATCTGATGAGGTGGCAACCTCTGATGATGTGGCAACCTTACTCCTAATACGGATAAAGAAGGTGGCAGCTCTACATCATCTTCTACTTCTCCAGATTTATGTGATTTAATTAAAGATTTCCATCTCATTGATATTGGGTTTAAAGGATCTCGTTTTACATAGTCAAATAATCGCCAAAGATCTTATTCGAGAAAGGGTTGATAGAGTATTGATGACTCAGACTTGGCTGGAATTTTTTCAACAAGTTTGGGTATGGCATTTACTAGCAATTAGAAGCGATCATTGTCCTATTGTGCTACATACTACTTGCTCTTCTTGGCAGCACCCTCCTCCTTGCTTGGAATCCTATTGGTCTCATATGATTGGATTTCATGATCAAGTTCATGCAAATTGGATTCCAAGAAATAATTTTTTTTAAATAATTGTTCTAACTGTAAAGAATCCCTTCGGAATTGGCTAATCAGAGACAATGCTGCACTCTAATCTTCCTCTCTCAAGCCACTGATAATCTTGGCAAAGAATTGAATGGCCTCTACAAATGGAGTTGGAGCACCTATTGGATTTGGAGGGCATCAAAGATCCTGTTGCATGCAATTGGCTTCTTTCTAGGGATCAAAACAATAAGTTTTTTCATTCTTTTGCTTCTCATCGATGTCGTAAAAATAGCATTACATTGCTGAAGATAGCTCATGGGGAATGGATTTCTGATCAAAATATTATTGAACAACTATTGCAAGATTATTTTATGGAATCGAACTCTTCACTTCTACGAATCCTTCTTTGGATGGTCTTACTTATATTTGCCTTGTTCTCTGAATGTTAGCTGGCTGTGAGGTTTTATTTATGCCACCAAATGGGTGCAACTTGGGCGGGCTTGGGTTGAGAAATTCTCAAAATTTCAATGGGATTAGCCTGAAAACTCAACCCGTAGTGTAAATTCTTCAATTCGACTACCAACTTTCACCCCTTAAGCAAATGTATCGTATTAATACTTTTGAGCTCATGCCCTTAATCAAAGAATGTATGAGAGGCATGCATCCCTTTTGGATAAGTACCAATGAAGATAATTTTGAGCACCAACCAAGAAGACAATGACCCTACAAAGTTCTGCAGACAAATGAGAAAACAACTTTTCAAAAAGTAAAAGTTGGAAAAAAATTCAAGTCATAAATGTTTTCTATCAAAGTGTTTATCTTCCATTGCATTGAAACAAATCGCTACATCAGCATTTTTGCATAAATGGATAAAATTCATGTAGAATTGTAGAATTGGTTTTTTTACATGAGGTATTAATTGGGAAATAAAAATGTAGTTTACTTTTTTATTTGTTTTATTGTAATAACATTTTAATAAAAGTACTTCTTGAGAAGGATGTAACAATGGATATGGCACTATATAGAATGGAATATTAATGGAAAAACAACATTAAGTATCCAACCCCAACCCCATATATTCGGGATAAGGCTTAGATGATGATGATAATAGAATAATTTAATACATAGTTAGCATGGAACATAGTCGTACACTGTGCTATTTATCATGCCTCAAACGTAAGAGGCTAAAGTAAGATAAATGCCATGATAATGAATAATACTCTTTGGTTGTGTTTGCTACCATTGTTGTTTCTATTTCAAATGTTTTGGATTGATCAATACAAATTGTTGTTTTTACCTTAAGGTTCAGTTTGAAAGGAGTACAAATGTAAATATATAGAGCGCAAAACCTTATATTTTATATGTATTTGCACTGTACATATTTACATTTGGTATTCTTTTCAAATTGAGTATAAATGTCAAATTTGATGTTTCAACTATAAATGTCAAATGATCAACATTCCCACATGCATTTTTCTAGTTGAATTGACTCTCATATGTGGCATGAGAAAACACATTTCTCACCAATTTGTCTTGATCATTTTAAAACGTTTCAGGTAAAAACAACAAAAGTACCAAATGCAATCCTACTCACTGTAGGAATCAGGTCAATATGTGCCTTATTCGGAAGTTTGTCTATGAATAGACTATTATCAAAGTCTAAAAATGCTTCTCGGACTCAATCTATCAACAATGAGAGTGAGCTATTATAATCTTGCACATTATGGAAGTTTACCAAGGTCCTAAAAGCATTCAATAGTTCAATCATGGGGTAAGGACTATGTAGGTGCCACTTCCCTTCCTTCTGTTTTCTATTTTTTCCTTCATTTATTTATTTCACTAAAAAAGAGCGAGATTATTTTCCTTTTATTTCAACCACTGGACATTCCAGATTGCTTTGGGATTGAACCTTGAATTCAGTTTTTTTTGTTTAATCTCCCTCTAAAAATTTCATGGTATACTTTTTTTTTTTTTATCAATAACAATTTCATTAATTCACCAAAGAGGTTACATAAGGAAGACAAACACACTTATCTTCAAGTACAATCAAGAAAACAAAAGAATAGGTAGAGACAAAAATTACAACTTATCCCTAAACATTGAATCCCTTTCTACCCCTTGTTTAGCTAAACCATCAGCTAGAGAATCGGCTGATCTTTTGACCCAACACATTTTAACTTCCATTTCCTACACCAGCCACGCAAATTTCCTCATCTGATTACTGTACCTCCATAAACCATTGCTATCTGCATTCAGCCACCATATCACCACCTCCAAGTCCCCTTCAATTAAGAGTTTTCTGATGTTCGTCTCCTTGACTTTTTGGACTCCTTCCATAACGACAAAGATCTCAGCTCTAAGGGAGTCACCCATTCCAATCGGGCCTGAAAACAAGGCAAAAATGACCCCATTCTCATCCCTAAAGACACCCCCAATCCCTGATTGTCCAGGGTTCTCCTACTACTCCCATCAAAATTTAATTTCATGACCCCAGCAGGTGGAGGTGTCCAAGACACACTCATTACTAAATTGGTCTGTGTGCATTTTGCTATTTCACCCCACTTCCTCAACATGTCATCCATTGTGTAACCTGTGAATAGTTCCAAAGATTTCAACCACTGTACAACCCTGAAATGAATGATAGCCTTTAGTTCTTCCACCCCTCTCTCAGCCACTGAGAATATCCTGAAGTTTCTTTTTTCCCATATTGTCCAATATACTGCAGCCTTCAAACCTCTCCACATAGTCCTTCCCCTTTTCCTATGCTACCTGAAGACAAAAGGGAAAAAAAGGCCTTGTAGATCTGATAGAGGGTTCCATCTACACCCAAAGAGGGAAAAAGCCATTCTCAAATTGACCTCACAAAATGGCAAGACACCAATAGGTGAAAACTAGTCTCCCCATTCACTTTACATAGAACACACCAATGGGGTGACAAGCAAGTAATGGGTCGCTTCTTTTGGAGTAGATCATCAGTGTTGAATCTTTTCAGATAGGCTTCCCAACAAAAACTACCAACCCTAGGAGGAATTGCTCTACACTAGACCTCATCAACAGGGAAAGGGGGGTTACAGGACTAATGGACTGGCTTAGGACTTTGAAAAATGAAGCACAAGAAAAGAAGCCAGTGGGGGTAGGGGTCCAAATTCTAGAGTCCGCCCTTGTGGGGTCTAAGACAACATTATCAAGAAGTTCAAGAAGGCTCGAAATATTAGCAAAATCTAAATACCTCAAGGCCCTTTTGAGACCCAAATTTCACCTAAGCCCAAAATTGGAAGATGATGGGGTAATGAAGGATGAAACTGGCTCATTTTTAAGATTAGATAGAGCATACAAAGAAGGAAACTGATCCTTTAGAGGGGCATTCCCCACCCAAGTTTGTTCCCAGAATTTTATGGAGTTACCGGAATTCAGATCATACCTGATATTGGGGGAGAATACTGGAAGCAAATCGTGAATGGCTTTCAAGGGAGAAAAGCTTGTAGTCCTAGCTTTGATTTCGGCATCCCAACCACTGTGCTCCAGCCCATGTATACTTGCCACTATTCTAGCCAATACCTTTTTCTCCAAGGGGAACCCCCACAACCACTTCCCTAGAAGAGCCATATTCCTTCTCCTAACATTCCCGAGCCCCAAACCACCACAAAGTTTACTCCTGGACACTACCTCCCAACTGACTCTATGATTCCTCTTCTCCTCTCCCAGCTCCCACAAGAAGTCTCTCATCAACTTCTCCAACCTGTTAGTTACCTTCACTAGGATTTTGAACACAGACAAGAAGTAAATGGGTAAATTAGCAAGCGTGACCTTAATCAGCATAACTCTTCCACCAAGAGAGAGGTAATTCAAACCTTTCCACCATCGGGTTCCAAAAGCTCTCCCTCGTAGGGTTGTCACCTAATGGTAACCCTAAGTAATTCAATGGCCACCCTAACACTTCACACCCCAACACTTATGCACTCTCCCTGATCTCTCCCTTCTCCATATTCACCCCTGCTACACAACTTTTCCCAAAGTTCACTTTCAAGTTAGACATTTGCTCAAACAGTTGTATCACCAACTTCAAGTTCCTAAGAAAGCTCACATTGCCACCTTCACAGAATAGAATTGTGTCATCAGCAAACTGTAAGTGAGTGAGGGGGGTTTCCGTCCTCCCGACTCTCCAACCTCTAATGTGACCCCTCGAGTCTGCTCTGTGAATCAATTTCCCCAGGACCTCTGCAATTAGTATAAACAAGAAATGAGAGAAAGGGTCTCCTTGTCTTATACCCCTACTGGCTGAAAAGAACTCTACTATTGTTCCATTCACTAGAACTAAATAATGACAATTCTGGACACAACCCATGATCCAATTCCACCATCTACCACTCCACCAAGTCATAAGCCTTTTCCACATCCAACTTACAGACCACTCCCTTCTTTTTAACATTCTTAAAGTTCTCCACACTCTCATTAGCAATTAAGATTTGATCAGTGATTTGTCTTCTACTCACAAAAGCTCCTTGATTTTGTGCGATGATGTCTGGCAAAACCTCCTTCAATCTCAATGACAACACATTTGCAATGATCTTGTACAGGCTATTAACCAAGCTAATTGGCCTAAAGTCCTTCGGGTGGGAGGCATCTTTCTTTTTTTGGAATCAGAGCTATAAATGTTGAGTTCACACCAGGATTGATAATTCCCCTCCTGAAAAACTCCTCAAACACCAACAAAAGATCATCTTTCAAAATATCCCAACAGTCTTGATAAAAAGCCATTATGAATCCATCCAGCCCTGAAACTTTTGTTCTATCCATAGAAAACACAACCTCCTTAATCTCTTCCAAATCAAATCTTCTTTCCAACCTTCTCCTGTTCTCCATCCCTACATCTGGCCAATCCAAACCTTCTACCCACACCCTTCTACTTACCGGCCTTCTTAGAATGGATTTAAAGTGCTCCACACATCATCTTGTTGTGTTAACTCAACTCCGCCTACTACCAATTTGGAGATAAAGTTCCCCCTCCTTCCATCCACCAAAGAGTGAAAATACCTAGTGTTTCTGTCTCCCTCCTGCAACCATTTACACCAAGATTTTTGTCTTTAGCTTATTTTCTCCTTATGTAAGCAATCCTCTAACTGTATTCTCAAGCCTCTCCTGAGTTCCTTATCTTCCTCTCCAAATTCTCCCATTTCTCTTTTAGAGTCAATGTTTTCAAGTTTGTCTAACAACGCTTTCTTTCTTTCTTCTAACCTTCCAAACTCCAAAAGATTCCACTCATTGACCTCTGCTTTCACAAATTGTAGTTTCTTATGGAATCTTATCCCCTCCTAATCCACCATTGGGTTACAGTCATACCACCACTCCCTTACTTTATTGGTAAATCCAGGGTGGAGTAACCACATGTTTTCAAATCTAAATGGGGTGGGTCCTTCGCTCCTTCTTTCTTCCTTACAAAGCACTATGGGCCAATGGTCCGAGGTCACCCTTGGGATAGCTCTCAAAGCCAAATTTCCCCAATGTTCTTCCCAATCCAAAGATGACAAGAATCTATCTAACTTAGAACAGATGGAACTAGATTGGAGATTTGACCATGTAAATGTTTTGTGGGCTAAATGAATCTCTTTAAGCTCAAAGGCATCTATAAACTTGTTAAACTTTTGCATGCTTTTTGTCACCCTTTGATTAATCTTATTGGTTTCCTCTGAGTATCTAATCACATTAAAGTCCCCACCCACACACCATGGCCCATCCCACAGTCCTCTAACATCAGCCAATTCCTCCCACAACTCCTTTCTCTCTCTGTAGTCATTTGGTCCATATACATTTGTGAGCACCCATACATAACCATCCTCTTGCTGCTTAAACATCATGGAAACCAAATACTTCCCAATCAGCTCCTCCAGGCCTTCAACTGCATCCCTCTTCTAGATTGTTACAATCCCCCCCCCCGAAGCACCCCATGAAGGAGCAACCACCCAACTAATCCTCTTGGCTTTCCAAACACTCATCGCCCAACTATTATTAAACTCCATTCTCTTGGACTCCTGTAACAGAACAATATTTGGGGCATACCTCCTTATCACCTCTTTTATTGTTGCTCTTTTTCTTGCACTCCCTATTCCCCTTACGTTTCAACTAAGCATCTTCATTTCCACTTCTTTCTTGACTCCCTCTCTACCTACCCACTACTTTCCCCCTTTTCTTCTATCTCATATTGCCTCGAACTTCTTATCCCCTTCTACATCTCTTTTCAGTCTCTTTACTTCACTCAACTTCCTCTTCTTTGTTTTAATCTCCTTCTTCCTCTTTTGTAGACCTTCTTTCAGCACATTCAGATCTTCTAGCCTACACCCCTTCTTTCCCACAAATTCTGCTATCTTGTCCTCTTTCATTGAATCCTCTACCCCTATCCTTTTTACACTTTCCCCTCCAACTCTACCCCCCTACCCTTTCTTCCTTGCCTCTGGTCCCACCCCTCTTCTCTCCTCTCCAACCATCCCCCCTCTCCCGTTACCTGCCTCCAGCCATGTTCTCTCCCAACATTCCTCTCCCACTCTACCCTCCCTCCTTTCCTTCCTCTCCACTGGCCCCTCCCCTCTTCCTTCCTCCCCACCCCTCTTCCAAGTCAGAATTCATTCAACTTCACTAAAAACTCTTTCAATGATTTCCCACACTTTTTCGTTTCTATACCCCCCTTCCAGCTCTTCCCACAGTCCTTCACTTCCTTCTCCACTACCTCGGACAACCCACCATCTAGCTTGGCTGCATATTCATGGGCTACATTACATGGCGCCGGGACAAAATCTAGAACCAAAGACACAGGAGACACATTAGTAGCACAAAACGAATTCACTTTGTTACCTGGGATTGATAGAAAGGTTGGAAAAGGACTATTCCCGGCCTACCTCTCTTATTCCAAAGGTTGGTAAATGTCAGACTCCCTGAGTTGGTGGGAAAGAACTTCTATCCTTTGGTCACTCTGGTGATCTCTCCTCTCTACCCCTGAATCACTCCTAGGAGGTGTGTTCCTACTCTGCTTCAGGTTCTCTCGATTTGCCCCTTCTGTTGTACCTTGCACACTCTGAAGTCTTGGAGATGAATTAGTTTGGTTACAACCTTCACCCTAAAATAAGCTTGCAATATTCCACCCATCCATGTCACCTCCAGCATAGCCACCTTCGTCATTTACACTACCCATGCTGGTACCATCATCTGAGCTTTCGTCCAAATCTTCATCTTCCTCACTGCATTGCACCCAGCCTTCATCCGCCTCTTCCCTCTCTTCTGCTCTTCCCTTGCATATCTTGGATTTGGCTTGTCTGAGGAGCATCGTAGGGAGCTAACCTCCTCACAGTCCTGGCGGGGGACCCACTGAAAATTCCCCTTCTCCAACTTCCGCTGCTGCGAATGTCCCCCATCCATTCTCGCCATTTGGGACGAAGATAGACCAACTTCACTGTCTAGTAGTGGTCTATGTTGTGTCTTTTACCCCGACCCACATGACAACTTAAGTTATCACGTGGGTCATTCGATAAAGACCTGTGTTCGGTATTAGGCCCACCCGACCCGCCTGCATGACCACTTAAGTTGTCACGTGGGCCCTTAAAAGAGTGGCCCGGTTCACTTTCCAACCCACCCACATGACTTTCTGAGTTGTCACGTGGCTCTTTCCAAATTTGTCCCGGTTTAAACTTCAATCCGCCCGACCCACCCACCACCTTCACCGGCTCGGACCAAGCCATTTTGCTCCCAGAAGCAATCTGCTTCTTTGTCACATCAGCATAAGATGAAGAGCCTCCCTAATTTTGTTCAATTCAAACCCATTTGAATTAATTTCCTTAAATAGGTTGCCTATCGTTTGGTTTTCCCCAGCTGACACAGTAACCCCAGATTTAACCTTCATCTGCTCCACCTTTTCACCGCTCTCCCTCTTCCCTCCACGTGTCCACCACCCTGCCATCTCATCATCTTCAACCTTAGGACCTCCTTCCCACCACGACCGTTCAACTTCTGAAGCCACCCACACCTTGTACCAGGCTTCATCTGAACAGATATCAAAAACCTCGGCAAGTTCTCATGTCTAACACCAGCAACCTATAACTCCACTGCACTCAGGTTACGTCTATCAGCCTTCACTAAAACACCTCCCAGGCTCTGCACTATATACTCAAGAACAGGGTCCCACCATAGGTGAAATGGAAGGCCTATTAGCTTCAGCCAGATACACCCGTCTTGAACTTCGACTTCATTGCAGATTGGGCTCCAGTTCTGAACCTGTATCAGACCTCCATCCACCACAACTGCTTTGAAGCTTGGTTCCTAGTTGCCTACATCAAGCACGGCTTTTGTCTCTGCAAAAGGGAACAGCATTGCTTCATTCCCAGCACCTAACTCTCCTGCAACTGTACTCAGAACCTTCTTCCAATCTGTCACCCCATTATCAGCCACTAACACCATTCTTTTCTTCCATTCCTCCTTCCCCACTCCTACCGATATTCTTCGATGAATAGAAGAGCAAGCAACCACCATTTCAGGACTTAAATGACCTTGCACTTCTACACTTCCAGAGGTACCAATCGATGCTGCCTCCTCCTGAGTTTTTTGACTCTGGTCTTCAAGCTTTTGGCCAGTTGCCTTCCCTCCATCCACTCCCTTCTCTTCCGAAGCTACAAGGTAAGACTACAGCACCTGTACAAAAGCCATCCACCCTTTCTGCAATCTCCCTTCGGGCACACAAAGCATCTATTTCCCCTTTGTTCCAAAAAACTCCACCACAGAGACAAACCACCCCTTCTTGTTTCTATTCAGTTCTGTTACATATCTCTTGCCTGGAACTGACATGGAGTTTTTCCAACCATTCACCTTACCAAAGTTGATAGCCCCATCTACGAAACCTTTCATCCATGCTATAACCTCCTTTGACACCATCACTGTCGCCCTGTTATTCTCTCTGATTTTCAGAACAACCTTACCTTTGGTCCTTTCCTCTTCGAACTTGAACATCTTAGCTTCGATCGACACCTCAGACCTCCATCTTCCTACTGCTCTGAAACCTCTCTCGCCCTCCATTAATCTGATGATGATAACTAACAAAGTCCTAGCTTAAAATACTTTCTCATAATACTTGTGAAAGTACCAAAAAGGTGCGGTATTTGTAAGAAAGTGGTCTGATCTCCATTTAAGTGGATTGCTTGACTCTCATGTATACAACATGTGGATGACTTCCTTTTAGGATTGAATGTATAGAATGCATGAGATCATAATACATGTTTTATTGTGCATGCTGAACTTTGGTTTTACAAGAATGCCATGTTAATGATCAAATTTGTTGTCCAGCACTGTCTCATCAATCTTTAACCAAGGAAGTGAAGGCTGCAAAAATTAAACCTTCATGAATCATTTCCAAGAGTTTGACACTATTTCTACTTAGCCTTTCTCTTTAGAATCTCATTTTAATTTTTTTTCACAATTATATTTGGGGTTTTGCATAGTCAGTGCATAAATTTAATGAGCTTAGATTCGAACAATAGAGTACTATTGTCTTTCTGTTCTTAATTCTCAGTAAAATTAAAATTATCTTCTTGACTTGATGTTTATTGTTCTGATATAACCTTCCTGCATTGGACACAAGAACTCTAGAAGTCCCGTTAATCTCTTTGTTGTTTGGCCGATTTATGCCTTATTGTTAGAAGCTTAGTGACATAGGGACTCGTAACTTTGTCTTTATTGTTGAGATTGCAATAGTTGGGAATCTACATTCCATGACTGAGGTTATAGCTCAACTTGGATTGCATTTGAATTTCTGAACACTTGTTTGATCGGTAGTGTGTGATAATTTTTTTTTCTTTTGTTTTCTTTTTTGATTATTTACTGTAGTTAATTTGAGCACCTTTCATCATTCTAGAAGCCTATGAAGGATGATTTGGCCTGACCTCACAGTTATGCGATACGTGGAAAAAGCAACAGCTCGGCGCAAAAGCAAGCCTAATGCGTTTTTACCAAGAGGAGAAACCAGTGGACCGAACTCCCTACTAGGGGCCCGAACTCACCCTTGGCCCCAAACCGGAAAGTAATCCACTGGCCTGCTTTGCAATAGTTCGGGACATACCTCCCCAAACTTACCTGCCTTGCAACAGTTTGGGACATACCTCGCCAAACTGACCTACCTGGTAACAGCTCGGGATACACCTCGCCAAACTGACCTGCCTTGCAACAGTTCGGGACATACCTCGCCGAACTGACCTACTTGGTAACAGCTCGGGATACACCTCGCTAAACTGGCCTGCCTTGTAACAGCCCGGGATACCCCTTGCCGAACTGACCTGCCCTATACATGCCTCCGAACTCAAAACTTCGCCTCACTCACCACTCCACACCTTCAGGGCACCGAAACCAAACAAACCGTACTATGCCTGACACTGAGGAAGTCCGTTCCCAAGGGCGCCGCACCTGACTGGCTTGGGATCTGACGCTTGATGGCCGCACTCTAAACGGCTACCTGCCACCTCACACTGTCATCTCTAGTTAGAGAGACGGTTAGGCAGTGACGGTTCTGTCCTATCAGAAAGGACGACGGCCGAATTGACAGAAGTAAGGGTAATCATACCCGACCTGACAAGGGCCTCGAAGCGAGTGCACGAAGTGATTATAAGAGCCCCTTGCCCCCAACAAACAAGGTATGTGAACTTTGCGCCATCTGGTCTACACTTTGCCTTTTAGAGATTACTAACTTGAGCTTCAGAGTTATCACACCAGGTTCCCCCCGGAGTTCTCTCATTTTTCCCGTTTCAGGCTCCCCGACGCTCCAGCTCAGAGGCGAGTTCGTTGACAGCTAAGACCGATCGGATTGCACTGCATCAATTGGCATTGTCTGTGAGAACGCTTCTAAAAGCCTTCCTCTAAATTTCTTCTACCTACCCTTCTTTCAAAAACTCCAACACCCAATCCAACACCGAAATGGCCTCCTCCAGCAGTGTCAGACGTGGAACCGAAATAGCCACTACCGGAGAGCAACTTCATGCTCCGACGGTGTGCATTGGGCAGTTCACCATCCCCCTTTCAGTGGATGGGATCCCAAGTTTGAATGTGCCACATACGGTGGCACCTCTGAACACTCCCTCGCTGAACATCCCTCTCCCACTCCCCATCGAAATGAACTTCGCGGAACCAACTGCTGTCCCACTGGCAGCTCGCCAAAACCAGATAGATGATCTGATGCAATGCATGCGGGAAATGCAGGCCCAAATGTAGCAATTCCAGCAGCACTAACTCCAGCAACACCAGGTGTTGCACCACCTCTCCCAACACCATTATCAACAACAATTCCCTCAGCTACCCTTGAACCAGCCGCTCCCCCCCCCCCGGCACCCTGTTTCAAAGCCGGTCAAGGCCTCCCCCCAAGGTGGACGACCTCACCAAGGAGAGGCTTCCCGACCGCAGAACCCCCCTAACAGTCAGGCCTCATCCCCGGGCCAAAAGCAAAGAAAGATCACCCCCGCCTCACAGCCCGCAGGTGGGTCAAGAACCTCGCCAACAAAGTCACCTCAGCGCTCCAAGCCCGAGTTCCCACTCACGGAGAACCACTTCAGCGCCTTAGCAGCAGGCCAGCAATCCGGGCCCATCAAGCTCGGCAACACAGAGGCAAGCAGCGCCAGCACCAGGCCCAATCAAAGAAGGCGCTGGCGAAGTCGCCGAACTGCTACCCGCGTGCTACCCGAGCTCAGAGGCAAGGAAGAAACGAGCTCGGGCGAGGTAAAAACCATCCCCATTCTCTCAGTTCCTTCCCCCCTTTTAGCAGAACTTTTGGCAGTCCCCTTGCCTAGAGATTTCAAACTCCCTTCTCTGGACAAGTATGATTGGTCCTTTGACCCCAATGACCACGTCGACGCGTTTCAATCGCAAATGCACCTTGCCAGGGCAAGCGAGTCGTGCATGTGCATGGCCTTCACCACCACCTTTAGAGGGGTGGTCCACACTAGGTACCGGAACCTAGCTTCTAGGTCAATAAAAAGTTGGCCCCAGTTCATGCAGATCTTCACTGCGCACTTTGTTACTAGCAAAAGGTGTCCGAAAACCGAGAAAAGTATCTTCGGGGTGATCCAAAGAGAGGGAGAACCCATCCGGAGCTACATCAAACGGTTTAATGAAGCATGTTTGCAGATCCCTCGGTTAGACCCTGCGGTACAGCTCGTCGCGACCAAAAGAGGAGTGACTCATAAAGAGTTCAAATGGCACATGGTAGCCAGCCAGCTAGCAACCAGAGAAACGAAGGCGGAGTTGAAAAAAGAAAAAGAGAAGGCGAGCCCTCCAACCTCGGCGATAGAAGAGGCCATAACCGAGAGGCGAAGCCAAGCCAGCCGTCCCGAGCTCCCTTAGCAGTTCGAATGGATTACATGCCATTGAACACAAGGCGGACCGAGATCCTGATGACGATCAAGGACGCCCCTTACGTAAAGTAGCCACCTCACCTGAAGAGCAACCCCAATGAGAGGAACAAAAATTTATATTATAGTTTTCATAAAGATCACGGTCATAGCACTGAGCAATGTAATAATCTCCGCGACGAGATAGAAGGACTCATCCGTCGCGGGTACTTAAGAAATTTTGTACATTATGACAATAGTACTAAAGTAGGTCGGAAAGGGGAACACGGGAAGGATGTCCCCGAGCCGAGCAACAGACCGGCCGAAACCTTGCAGCGACCTCCCCCAGAAGAAAGGCCAGTCCGGGGAACCATCCACGTGATAGTGGGCGGTTCGGTGGTGGCAGGATGCACTTTGGCGGCAGCAAGGATGTCAGTTCGCGAAGCAGCCCGAGAGGAGCAGAACCCTCCCAAGAGGCCGAAGAAGGAAGAACCGATCTTTTTTACAGAAGACGACGTGCGAGGTGTTCATTACCCCCACGACGACGCGCTCGTCATAAAGCTAAGGATTAGCGACTTCGAAGTCTGGCGCGTATTGGTAAACTCAGGCAGTTCGGCGGACATACTATTCAAATTGGCTTTCGACCAGTTGCAGTTGCAGAAAAGCGATTTGAAACCCGCTCACACTCCTCTGGTAGGCTTCAGTGGAGAGGAAGTCAGGCCCTTGGGAAAAATAACAGTACCTGTGGAAGTCGGCACATGGCCGTGCGCGGTAAGACTCAACCACGATTTCCTGGTGGTTGCGACCCCCTCCCCATACAATGCCATAATAGGGCGACCAATTACGCATATTTTGCATGTAGTGGTCTCCACCTATTATCTGGCAATGAAGTTCCCCACGGAATTCGGTGTGGGGGTAGCGCGGGGCGAGGAACGAGCTTCGCCCACTGAGTAAACAGTCGCAGTCCCGGCCTCGGCTACAGATCCGACACGAACACTATAGATCAGTGCCTCCGTCAACGAGCCTTTGCGAACTGAACTGGTGAGTTTCTTACTCCAAAATTTAGACACTTTTGCATGGTCCGCGGCAGATATGCCCGGTATTGACCCCAACCTTATAACTCACAAGCTTAACACTGACCCTGTAGTCAGACCCATTAGACAGAAGAAACTCAACTTAGCCCCGGAGCGCTGGAGGGCGGTCGACGAAAAAGTCAAAAAGCTCCTCGCAGTGGACTTCATAAGGGAAGTTCATTACCCGAGCTGGGTAACCAACCCAGTGCTGGTGAAAAAAGCCAACGGCAAGTGGCGCATGTGCATCGACTACACCGACCTGAACCGAGCTTGCCCAAAATACTGCTTCCCCCTGCCCCGAATTGACCGCCTGGTGGATGCGACCTCGGGACACGAGCTGCTAAGCTTCCTGGACGCCTACTCAGGCTACAACCAGATTAAGATGGACCAGTCCGACCAAGAAAAAACCAGCTTCATTACCGATTTCAGCCTGTATTGTTACAAGGTCATGCCCTTCGGGCTAAAGAATGCTGGTGCGACCTTTCAAAGACTTGTAAATAAACTTTTTCGGCCTTTAATTGGCACAAAAATTGAATGCTATGTAGACGACATGGTTGTCAAAACACAGTTTTCGCGAGAATTAATAAAAGACTTGGATTCTGTCTTCCAAATTCTGCGTCAGTATAACATGAGACTAAACCCAAACAAGTGTGTCTTCGGTGTCACCTCGGGTAAGTTCCTATGGTACATTGTCAACCGGCGCGGCATTGAGGCCAACCCGAACAAAATAAAGGCCATCCTTGATATGAGACCACCTCGGAAAGTAAAAGAAGTTCAAAGGCTAAACGGCCGCATAGCCGCTCTGAGCCGCTTCATGTCCAAGTCGGCAGACCGCTGCCTGCCTTTCTTTAAGGCAATCAAAGGCAAAGGGTTCGAATGGACCCGAGATTGGCAGCTCACATTCGACGAGCTAAAGACTTACCTCGCCACCATACCAACCTTAGCCAGACCCAAGGAGGAAGAGGTCTTAGAACTGTACCTCTCGACGAGCGACAAAGTGGTCAGTTCGGTATTAGTAAAACAAGTAGATCGGGTCCAGTGGCCCGTCTATATGTTAGTAAAATTCTGTAGGGAGTAGAAACAAGGTACCCGCAGATAGAAAAAATTGCCTACGCACTGGTGATATCAGCTTGGAAACTCCGCCCGTACTTCCAAGCTCACACCGTCGTTGTCTTAACCGACAAACCCCTAAGACAAGTTTTGCTGAAGCCCGAGGTCTCTGGTAGAATGACGAAATGGGCCATCGAACACAGCGAGTATGATCTCCAATACAAACCCCGGACCGCAATTAAGGCCCAAGCTTTGGTAGATTTTATCGCCGATTGCACTTTTAGCCACGAAGCCCTACAGGTTGAGTCCGAGGTCCCCAGTTCGGGTGAACCCGGAGCTCCCAAGCCAATAAAGTCTGAACCCCGTGAAGTAGCAGCCAGTGTGGCATCTCTCCTGGTTAGGCGAAACGCGAACTAGGATGAGGAGCCTTGGATCCTTCACGTGGATGGTTCCTCGAACCAACAAGGCAGCGGGGCTGGAATAGTCTTATGTGGCCCGGGCAGCACAAAATTATAATACGCACTACACTTTGAGTTTGCGGCATCCAACAACGAGGCAGAGTACGAAGCACTGATAGCCGGGTTGAACCTAGTGCGGAAGGTAAAGGCAAAGCACTTGGTCATCTGCAGCGATTTCCTGCTCGTGGTCAACCAAGTTACGAGCGAGTATGAAGCACGCGAGCTCTCCATGATCGCATATTTGGCGAAAGTAAAAGAGGCCCTGCTCAACTTCTAGTCACACTTCATTAGGCAAATCCCGAGGTCAGAGAACACTGAGGCCGACGCTCTCTCCCGGTTAGCCAGCACAAGTCACAACAACATGGGAACCGTGTACATAGAGGATTTACCTCGGCCTAGTATTCTCGGGGGGACGGGGGGCAGAGGAGGTCGCTCCCATCCTCGAAGCAGAGCCGAACTGGATCGACCCACTCGCGAGCATCTTGATAGACGGAACCCTCCATGCAGAACGCAATGCAGCCAAGAGGGTGCAGCGCCAGGCAGCCAAATACGACATAATAGATGAACAGTTATACCGACGGTCCTACATGCTCCCCTACTTGCGTTGCCTGCGACCTGCCAAAGCCGAGTTCGTACTCCGCCACTCATGAAGGCCTGTGCGGCGGACACTTGGGGGGCAGAGCACTCACCCAAAAAGCACTTCAACAAGGATACTACTAGCCAACGATGAAGGCAGAAGCTGTCGAGCTCGTCAGAAATGCGACAAGTGTTAGAAACACGCCAATATCCACCATCAGCCTGCTTCCGACCTCAAATACCTCGCCAGCCCGTGGCCCTTTGCACAATGGGGCATCAACCTCTTGGGGCCATTCCCGCCAGCAACAGGTGGAAGAAAATTCTTAGTTGTTGCAGTAGATTACTTTACGAAGTAATTAGAAGCCGAACCTCTAGCAACTATTACAGCCCGAAACATACGGCAAGCAGTTCAAGGATATCAAGTTCCAAGAGTGGTGTCAGAACATGGGGATTTGGCAAAACTTCACATCAGTCGTGCACCCGCAGGCAAATGGTCAAATGGAAGTAATGAACAGAGTCATCCTACGTGGACTGAAAGCACGTCTGGATCGTGCTAAGGGACTGTGGGCCGAAGAGCTACCAAGTGTCTTGTGGGCTCACTGAACTACAGAAAAAACCGCCACAGGAGAAACCCCCTTCAACCTCACCTACGACTCTGAAGCAGTTATCCCGGCGGAAATCAAAGTACCAACATTGTGACTAGAAACATATGGTGATCGAACAAACGGAGATGAGTTACGTACCAACCTTGACCTACTCGACGAGGTAAGGGACCTCGCGCACATCCGGATAGCGGCCTACTAGCAGCAGGTAGCTCGCTACTACAATGCTAGAGTAAAGCGATGAAGCTTCCGAGTCGGCGACCCGGTCCTTCGTAAGATTATGGTGCCCGAACCCGGCGTGGGCAAACTTGGACCAAACTGGGAAGGGCCCTATAAAGTAAAGAAAGCGCTCGGGGGCGCATACAAGCTCGAAACCTTGGAAGGCAAACTAGTACCTCGAGCATGGAACATCGTGAACTTAAGGCGATACTACCTATAAACCGCCAAGCGAAGTGGACGAAATCGCTATAAGGTCCTATAGGCCACAATGCGGAGCCAAGAGGAACCTCGGCGTAAACAAGCAAAGAAAAGTCAGGCATACTATTAGCTCGGCAAAAAATCAGTTCGCTGCAAAAGCCTTCACGGCAAAATAGGTCGCGGAAGTACAATAACCCGGACAAGTGGCATATTATTAGTTCGACAAAGAATCAGTTCGGGAAAAAGGAACATGGGCAAAAAGATTTATCTATTTTGTTGCAAGAAACAGGAGTACATTGGCCATCAGAAGGCACTTCAAAAAAAAAAAAAAGATTATCTTTACATGCCCGGAGCTACTTCTTCTCCATCAGAAGGCACTTCAACAACACCCGAAGGCCCTGCCTCTCCTTCAGAGTCCAGCTCGCCATCGGCAGCATTGGCCATCTCCTGAGTTATATGCGAAGTGGATATGGCACTAACATCGAGGTCGAGGTACGTGTTCCGGATCATCCACCGGCTCAGCTTGAACCCCCTTCTGTAAGAATCCACCATTAGATCGTCAAAACGAGGAGAGGCAATATAGTCTTCAACAGCCTTCTTCTTGGCGTCTTCAATACCTTGGGAAAAAATCTGCGTCTTCTCCCTGATGTCCTCCTGAAGATATTCGACTTGATGTTGCAAGTCCAACTTCAAATCCGCTATGTGTTTGACAACTACCCCCATGGCCTCGGCATCACGCTGAGACATCGCCTGCCTGGTCATGGCAACGCGAGCAGCTTCTTCGACAGCATAAGCGGCCGCCTCAGCGGCTCGGGTATTCGCCTCGGCGGCACGGAAAGCCTCAGCAGCTCGCGCCTGTCGCGAGCTCCTCTCCACTTGGGCCGCTAATGCGTGAATTGAAGAATTCACTTACCAAAAGAAACAAGTGAGCAACAACAGCAAAAGCGATAGAAAGTGAAGGCAGACGAAATCTGACTTACCACCATAGCGTGTGTTACAGCGCGGCAGGCGACCTGATTCAAAGGAAGATCGGTTCACGTCGCGATCTCCTCGAGGAAAGTAGCCTCCCTACTCTTTTGAAGAGCATAGTTCGGCATCAACACGCTCCTGAATTCCCCTTGAGCTCCCGAGCCCGAGGGCCCAGCTCGCGTATGAGCGGACCCAAAGTGAGCAGGAGCACTGGAGTATGCAGGAGCACCCGTATGAGTAGTCTCAGCGTAAGGCGCCCCGGTAGTTTCATACATCGGCGGAGTCACCTCGGGCTCCCTCAGCAGATCCTCCGGCGTGTGGCCTGGAACTTGAGGCTCCTCATCCGGGGGCAGCTCGGTACGAGTTCGCTTGGCGACCCGCTTCCTCCTCTTCATGCCCTAGAACAGGCACCACCCCATGAGTTCTCTCCGCATCCATCACAACTGTAGAAACGAGTTCGACATCAAAAAGAATGAAGGAAAAAAACAAGCAAAAAATCGCAGAACTAGAAGCCTACCCGACCTCAGGCAGGCCGCAATAAGCTTGGCCTCCGTCAAGTACTCATGACACTTTAAACCTTGCCGTGCCCATTGCCGGAGGCCCTTCACCATCTCTTTGTCGATAGTGACACCAGAATCAGGAGCGGCCTCACCCCACCCAGTCTGAAAGGGCCATCCTTGCGCACTTCGCACGCCGAAGTAGTCCCGCTTCCATGCCGGGACCTTATTAGGAAGATCGTGCAGAAGCTTAAAGCCCCGGCGAGGAGAAAGGTAATACGCCCGTCTTTCCCCAGGAAGAGAACCTGCTTGTCTCTTAAGCATCAAGATGGAGGAGAATATCTCCAAGTCTAAAGGGAAATTCTGCTCGCAAAAAAGGGAGACCGTCCCCACTAGGTTCCGAATAGAGTTCGGGTGAAGCTGGCCAATGGTAACGCCAAAGTGGTTTATGACTTCGACTAAAAGGGGGTGGAAAGGCAGTGGCAGCCCCGCAGCGAGCTGCTCTCGAAAAATCACGATCTCCTCAGGACCGTGTTCCCAAGGAAAACTACCCGAGGGAATGAAATATGTATACCCCCTAGGCATATTGTAAGATATGAGTATAGATTGGAGCCCCTCGGGTGTCATGGTTGAGGGACCAAACCTATCTAGCATCCGATCTGGCGAGAGGTAGACGCCAAACTGCCCAAAGCTGCTCGGCCTACGGGTTCATAGTCATCCTCAAGTTCCACCTTGGGATCACTAAGGCAGTCGGGGGATACGGCTCGGTTTGTAGAACCTACATCAGTCCTACTTGAAGAGTCGTCTGAGCTATCAAAGCTAGACATTGAGGAAAATAGGTGGATTCAGGAAGGAACTCACCGGAAGAAAGTTTTGAAGGCTTCGGAGACGGGAACAAGCCAAAAAACCTTGGAGGCTAAGTAACCAACCTAGACGTGAGCTGAAAAAAAACTTGGACGCGAGCTGAAAAGTTGGATGCGAGCTCAATAGGCAAACCGCAGAAGTGACAAATCGACTGGGGCCCACATTCGCGCTGACAGCACGTCCCTTGAGGTCGAGACGTGATTGGTGCACGTCTTTCTGAAAAGAGTGAAACGTCAGCGCACGTCTTTTGAAACCGACGTCGCACCAGCGCACGCCTTTCTGAAACTAATCGCGCCGCATGTCCCCCTGCAGCTGACAAAAACTGCTAGCGCACGTCCCTTCAGAACAACAGAGGCGCGCTTTCTTCAAATTTAAATGACCCATTGTCACGTCCCAGCGGCGCGAATTTTTGAAATTTAAAATGCGCGCTGTCACGACCATCAACATTCATGAGCAGTAGGCACGTTTCCCGCCTTCTCGGAACCGAAGAACCCTGGCAAATGCAACTCGCGCAGTCCAGATTCGAAGGACGGGACAAATCCACTTACCACCTTGCAAAACTCCTCGCACCAGGGCAAGACCCTTGGTGCGAGGAGTGGGGGGCAATTGATGAAGGATGATTTGGCCCGACCTCAAAGTTATGCGACACGTGGCAAAAGCAACAGCTCGGAACAAAAGCAAGCCTAAGGCGTTTTCACCAAGAGGAGAAACCAGCGGACCGAACTCCCTACTAGGGGCCCGAACTCGCCCTTGGCCCCAAACCGGAAAGTAATCCATTGGCCTGCCTTGCAACAGTTCGAGATATAGCTCGCCGAACTGACCTACCTGGTAACAGCTCGGGATACACCTCGCCGAACTGGCCTGCCTTGTAACAGCCCGGGATACCCCTCGCCGAACTAACCTGCCCTATACATACCTCTGAACTCAAGACTTCGCCTCGCTCACCACTCCACACCTTCAGGGCACCAAAATCAAACAAACCGTACTATGCCTGACACGGAGGAAGTTCGTTCCCAAGGGCGCTGCACCTGACTAGCTTGGAATCTGACGCTTGACGGTCGCACTCTAAACGGCCACCTGCCACCGCCACCTGACACCGCCATCTCCAGTTAGAGAGACGGTTAGGCAGTGACGGTTCTGTCCCAGCAGAAAGGACGACAGCCGAATTGACAGACATAAGGGTAATCATACCCGACCTGACAAGGGCCTCAGAGCGAGTGTGCGAAGTGATTATAAGAGCCCCCTGCCCCCAATGTACAAGGTATGTGAACTTTGCGCCATCTAGTCTACACTTTGCCTTTGAGAGATTACTGACTTGAGCTTCGGAGTTATCACACCGGGTTCCCCCTAGAGTTCTCTCATTTTTCCCGTTTCAGGCTCCCTGACGCTCCAGTTCAGAGGCGAGTTCGTTGACAGATAAGACCGACCGGATTGCGCACTATCAAATATGAACATCGTGTAAATTGGGAAAATGTGCTTTTTGGATAATGGGAAATTTGAATTTCAGATGTCTTTATTTGAATCCATGATCAACAATGTATTTGGAACTTCACTTCACTGGGGTAAGGTTATTTTTATTAATGATTTGATGAAATCTGACATATTCTGTGCCATAGCCACTTTGAATGATAGCAGACCTGAATGTTAGAGAAGGTGGCTCTAAAAAGAATATGTTCATTTCTTGGCCAATAGGGAAGTTTACAAGGTTCAAAATATAGATGCAGGGTGGGTTCTAATTTTTTTTAATTTTTTCGAAACTGATTCAGAGGGATCAGTTTAAGGCCGGTTTATCCTCCAAACCACTTGTCAACTCAAAACACCTCAGGGTAATGCAGTGGCACTGTCTAGGCGTAACTCCAAACTTTTTAGCCAATTTTCATGTGGTTATCAGCTTGCACCAAGCAACTTTAGTCGAACTCGGCCCAACTTAGATTTTCGGTGTTATTCGTTTCGGCTTAGGGTCTCGAGCTACAGTCTGTCCCATTCATAATGTTTCAGCTTACTTCTTAAAAAATATATATAATAAATAATAAAAAAGAGAAAAAAGGAAAAAAGGAATAATAATAAACATGATTTCAGAGCTCTGCTGTTTTAATCGTTTCTCATAAGTTCATATCTAAACCTTGAATAATTGATAAAAAAATTACCTTTGTAGTTTGTTATTCCGTTGACTTAGGCTTTTGTCTCATTGAGCTGAAAAAATAACTCAATTTTTCTTTAAGTATGACTTGGGGATATAGCAGCATGCAACCTTGTACTCCCTTTGGACAAAACCTGAAAATCACAAGAGCAAAGAATAGGGACTGTTCTGAATTTGATTTCACACTTGTCTTAAGATAAGATGGTTTATAATTGGCTTAATAAGCATTTTGCACTACGAGAAAAATGGTCTAAGTCGACGGTTTAGACCCGGCGGTCTTATTGACCGCCACTATAGTAATATCTAAAGAGCCTACATTGCCTTCGTAAATAGATGCGGCAGTTTTCAAATTAAACCGGTCGAATAAAATCACATAGCCGCAGGGAATCCAATTTTTTTTCCGCACGAATACAAAAGTTTTTCGACCCTAGGTTTTTTACGAAGGTTCGAATGGGGAATGAGAAGTAGCACCAAGCAATTTCTCGTTTGCTTGAGAGACGAGAGTTTCAAGCAAAGAGAGAGAGAGCGCAACGGAGATGGAGGGTTTTTTCTCCAACTGCTTTCATTCTAGTGAAGCCCTATTTCGAGTCATGTTCGAGTGTTTCCAATCAGAGAGAGGGTTTTTTCACCAAGCAGTTACTCGTTTGCTCAAGAGACGAGAGCTTCAAGTAGAGAGAGAGAGCGACGGAGATGGAGGGTTTTTTCTCCGAATCGGTCACTCAAGTTCTTGCCCACTTACGCAGTTTTTTTGTTTTTTTTTTTCCAATCTGTGATATACATCAGAGGAGATGTACAAAGCATGACCAATCGGTTCTTGCCCCGGCAACCACTACTGTCGCCGATGGTCAACCACGGTAGAAGGGGCTACGCCCCGCCATCATCTTCCTCTGACGCCCCAGTTTGAGTCATGTTCGAGTGTTTCCAATCAATTCAACCGAATCGGTCACTCAAGGGACTGCGACAACATCATTTTTTTCTTCCGCGATCTACAAAGCACCACCAACCGGTGACCTTCTTTGTTTCCTGCGACTGATCGCGAATCTTAGCTATTAGCAGTACAAGTAATAAATCTAGAGGAGATTTGTGTCATCCAAGTGCCTAAAACATATGACTTGAGCAAGGGTTTATCACAGATATGAGACCGAATCATTTCTTTCAGAAACAGGGATTTTCGAGCCATGAAAGATCGGTGTAGTTTGCAACTTACTTAGCGGTTCAGGAAATATTTTCTAAAAATTAATACCCAAAGTAATCAATTGTTCACCCCCAAATTGCTCTATTAGTTAACCATTTCTTTTGGAATGAGGTATTGGATCCCTTGGGTGCAAGAAAAGAATAAAGACAATGGATGTTTCGAGCCTATCTTATGCTGCGATGTCCCAAGTGAACTTGCTTGGAATGCTTCTTATGTGTTGTAGTAAGTTTTCTACAGGGTGAACTTGTGTTGTAATACTGGAATGTTTTTTATGTGTTGTAATATGTTCTGTAAAAAGTAATATTTATAAAAATTAAATTAGGGTAAGATACAAAAACTTTTTTTTGAAGTTTTTGATAATCATAAAAACCTCTCCTGTAAAAATCTTCCTTTAATTTTTAAAAGAATTAACAAATACCTCCCTTCAAATACTTATTTTACCCTTGTACAAATTTCGTTTTTCCGTATGAGTTCCTTAGTTGATTCTGTTTGTGACGATTTGGTTTGGAAAAGGTGGGATCTTTTCTGATTTTTTTTTTTTTTTTTTGTTTACGAATCTGTTCATTTTTTTTTATTTTCAGGGTGGAGATCAGTATTTATTCTCGACTTGAATTTAGTTCTCCTTGAAGATGATGGGGATATTTGAAGAAACGGGTATTTGTGGGAATCTCGATTTCCTTGCCCCGTCGGTAACGAATGGAGGAAGATTATACTGACGAAGAGATGGATGTAGACGAGCTGGAGAGAAGGATATGGAGGGACCGGATGCTTCTGAGGAAGCTTAAAGAATAGAACAAGAGAGGATGGTGTCAATATTGCAAAGCAGCGCCAGTCCCAAAGAGCAGGCGCGGAGGAAGAACATGTCGCGTGCTCAAGATGGGATTCTGAAGTACATGCTGAAGATGATGGAAGTCTGTAAAGTTCAAGGCTTCGTTTATGGCATCATTCCTGAGAAGGAGAAGCCTGTGAGCGGAGCCTCCGACAATCTTCGCGCCTAGTGGAAGGAGAAAGTCAGGTTTGATTGCAGCGTTCAATCTGGGTATGGGGTCAGCCAAGGACAGACTTATGGTTCCCCTGCCTGCTCAATAAAGGGTGAAATTAGCAACACAGAGTTCGGCAGGAAGAGGAAGCCAACTGATGAACCCGTGGCAACGGCGGATCACAAGATATACAACCGTGAGTATCTTAGGTGTCCTTACAGTGATTATCGCCTCGATAAACCTGACAGGAGTTCAAGGAACAATCAGCAGGCAAATAGCCCCTATGAAAACGTCCGTACAGGGTTTGGAATCTCAAACTTTGAGATTACTGAAGATAAACCAGCAGTTTTCTCTCTGCCATTCGGACAACCCAAACCAGTTGCTCCACCACTGAACCCAACCCAATCGACTTTCAGCCTCTCAGGAGTTGGGCTGCGAGAATATGGACAAACGACTATGTAATTTTATGATAGCATCTTCAGAGGAATAAGTGCTCTAATCCTGGAAATGTTGCTGCCATGGATGGTCAGAATTCTGAGCCGCAGCCCAAAGTTCAACCGGAGGAGAACTTCTATGGCCAAGGACCCGCCATAGGAGATAACATGTTTGAAGAAAACAACATGCCTTCCAAGCTCAAGTTCCTCCGGCTGATTTGTTTTGGTCGAGGACAGAAGGGGAAGAAATTTGCTCTGAACCACTAATTTCTGGTTATGGTGTTTAGAGGTTTTAGAGTTTCCTTTTGACCTTCTCTAATGCGTCTGTTGGAGGATTATTTATGACTTCCGGCCAGCCATTGCTTCCATCGTCTTCGGACTTCACTGAAATCCGGAAATCCAGAGCGAATTTCTTCCCCTTCTGTCCTCGACAAAAACAAATCAGCCGAGGAACTTGAGCTCGGAAGGCGTGGATATCACGTGAACTAGTCCGTTCGTGCCCACCATTGATCTGGTGTTGCAGAGCGAGATGCTGTACTAGAGGATATCCGGTGCGAATTTGATGGTCCGGGTAATGAAAGATGTGATGTGTTTGGAGGGCAGAATGCACTGCCATTTTGCTGTTGTGCGTCGTGAGGAAGAGGATAGAGTTGGTAGAACATGGCTATTTTAGTAAAAACAGATGTACATTAATTCGTAGAAGGGTAAAATAGTTATTTTGAAAAAAAATCATCTCTTTAATGTTCTGTCTTGATTAGACTTGTTCATGGGCCTGGTCGGACCAGGCTCGAGCTGGGCTTTTACTCTTCATTAACGAAAAAATGTTAGGTCCGAGTCTAAGCCCGGCCCAACCAACGGGCCTACAACTTGGGCCCGAGCCCGGCCTTGATAAAAAGCCCGAAGCCCGAGCCCAAACCCGAAGCCTGACCTACGATTTTACATGTTTCTTGCTTCAATAGAGCAGATTGGCTTGCTTTTCTGATAACTTATTAGTGTTGTTTCTTTGTCTTTCTCGTTTAACAAGTGGAAGAAGAAGAGGAAGAAGACAAACATGCTTACCGTCAGATTTTTTGTTGCCACCGACTAAACATTGTAATAGAATAAAGTGGTAAATAGAACTCACCGTCGCTGCCAATGATTGTATTCATCGGAGAGTTTGCGATGAGTCGGTGACTATGGTCTATGAGTTGCGAGCCTGACCTGCGATTTTGACAATGATCAATTCATGTCTGAGAGAGAGAGAGAGATCTCACCACCGCCGCCGAAGTTGTTGCGCCGATGAATGTTCGCCGCCTCGTCGGTTGTGGCTGCCTGAGAGTGTGATGATGAGAACTGTGGAGTGTGGAAGATGTGGAGATTGAAGAAGAAAGGTTCGGTTGGAAAAAAGAAGGAAAAGAGACAAAGAAGTGAAAAAAAGAGGGGTACTTGAACTGACTAGGGTTTTTACTTAGGTTTAGTTATAGGTCGGGCCGGGCCGGGCTATTTTGGAAAATCCCGAGCCCAGCTTGAATTTATTGCAGATCGGGTTTTTTGAACCGAGGTTAAGCTTGTGGGCCTATATACCTGTTCAAGCCCGTCGGGAGGCCGGGCCGGGCCACTTGGCCCATGAACAGGTCTAGTCTTGGTCATTGAAGGAAGGGAGGTATTTGTTAAATTTTTCAAAAATAGAGAGAAAGTTTTTGCTAAAATGAAAGTAAAGGGGAGGTTTTTATGATTGTCAGCAACTTCAGGGGAGGTTTTTTTGTATTTTACCCATTAAAGTATAATGATAAATTCTGAACTATATATTAGGATCCATTTGTTTTGTGGGAATAAGGATCTGGAATCAAGATTAGAATCGACCATTCCCTCATATGAAGGAATAACACTCCCTCATATGAAGGACTGGCCATTCCCTTCCCCACCATTGGGAAGGAGAATCCATTCCAACCAATTCCAATTCTAGTTCGAACCAAACAGGTGGGGGAATAAATCATTTCAATTAGAACTGTAAAAATTTCAATCACTTTCAATTTCGGCTGACAACCAAACAAATCCTTAATATATTACGATAATCTACAACATATATAACTATATAAAGAAAGAGCATGTTCCAGAATTGGTCCTAGAACCAATCTTGATAGGGTAGGTTTTGGTCCTAACAACCTAGAACCAACCCTTACAGGATAGCTCCAAAGTTTTGCCTTGAAATCGAACCAAACCAATCTATGCTCACCCCTATTTAATATGGCCTAGGAACTATCTATGATTCACTTTCGCAAAATCCACGACACTTTCTGTAAATAAAAAAAACAAGAAAAACTTGAAAAATGTGATATCCTCAAGTCAAACTATGATAGAATATTTGCTGCACGTTAAATCAATTTTTCTGCCAATCATGTTCATGAGTACACATTACACAGGTTTCACGTTTCAGGGTGTACTTATCACCAAAGTCTTCAACAATTTTAATGGTTTAACACCAACCTCACCTCGACTGCTCTTCAATTTTTCGTACCCCTTTTTTCCGAGGTGCTGGTTGCATGATTTAATTCTGTGCCAACACTGAAATAAACCAGCTAGCACACCAGAGCCAGCCCTCGGTTGGCCCAAATTTAAAAAGTGGCAATGTAAATAATGCCCGAATCAAGCAAAGTTCAAAGTATTGGTAGGAAGTATCGGACTGTATCAGTACTTTTTTTAGGTTTTATTTAATATGATTCACCTGTATCCCAGCAACCCTCTGAACAAGTCTGACCCGATACAACCCTAGAGGGGCGTATCGAGAAGCCATCGGCATGATACATATCAGTTGATACATATTGATACTTTGAACCTTGGAACCAAGTAGACAAAGATTACCACAATATTTTCCATGACAGTTAAAATAGAAGACAAGGTTCAAAATATCGACACACCCTATACACCAATAAGGGTGTATCGGAAGAATCAGTACCTTTTTTAACTTTATTTTTTTCAAAACTGGTTCAGGGGAACAGTTTAGGTCTCCACCCCCTGAACCAGTCAGACACCCGATACACACAGTATATAGGCGTATCACAGGGGTCCTCCACCCCCTGAACCTTGCTAGAAGATAGCCAGCTAGGCAAGTAAATGTTCAAAAACTTTATATTTTATGTATATTTTACCATCTACTTTCAGAAAAGAATTCTTTCATTACTGACTTCTTTTGTCTAGAGACATCGAGTCTTTTATATTTCTTTGAGAAATGCCCACGACTATGTGTTCTTAACATGATGAATATTTTGACACACCAAGCCTTTTCAAAGTAGTTGTATATTTTATGTCATTATACAAATTTTATTTTATTACGATAGTACTTATTTAATTTATATGATTTTTGTTTTATTGATTGTCATGGGTCAAACTATTGATAATGATAGATTTACGAGTTTTTATAAACAGTTATAAGTTTATAACAGTTTTAAAGAGAAATTTTAAAGCTAAGACTCAAATTGCATGCACCTATAACAAGCAGTTACGGTATGAAATATGAGACGGTTTAAAATATCACAACTTGTCGATTTCCAGGGTCACTGATAGGCTGTTTAACTTTAATGTTTATTAGAAGATTGTAATAACAGGTTTAGAGGAAAATACTAACGGGAAGATATTTAATTGCAATATAACCCAGAAAAAAAATTAACCATAAAAAACAAATTTGTACACCGTAACCACACAAACCTTGTCGAAGCTCATGTTTTGTTTGATAAGAAACCATGCTGCTGCACCTTGAGCCTTTCAAACTACAAGAATTACAGACCATGTGACATGATAGAAATCGTATGTAATTGACACGACGGAATCCCTTTCTTTTGTCTTAAAGGTATCTGAAAGTTAAAAGGATTTTTAAAGCTATACACAGAATTCAAATGCATTGATGCTTCGAACCATGCTGCTGAACTAGAGGCCTTTCAAACTAATGACCAAGGTTGAAACCATGTGGTACTTTTACCAACTTTAGGAAATAGTACTTGCTACTTCGGATAATTTAATAACGTGAAAGAAACCTTTCGTGTTGTATTAAACGTGTTACATAGTCAAGTAAACAAATTGAAATTTTAAACATGTGTCCACTTGTTAAACCATAACCAGAAAATTAAAACGGATTGTATGCATCATGATATGGTGATCGGCTAGAACTGCAGCTCATTCACCCTTTTGTTTACAAGTCACCAATAACAAGGGTCCTGGTTTCATATTGTCAAACAAATCAAAATACAACCTCTGCCACAACAGTTACTTTGGTGGATACATGCACCAGAAACCAAGCACATACCATTCCAGTGCTTCACAAAATTAATAGTTCATGAATTTGGTCATTCTGTAAGGAAAGGGCTGAATTGGTCATTCAGTAAGAAGATACCACTACTCTTGAAGTTGAAAGTGGGAATCGTTGTTTCTAGATAGAATTGTTAGCTTTGACTTTAGGGAAGCCATGAAAATAGGGTAAAGAAAATGGCAATGTATAGATGATTAAGGATCATGAAAACTTCCAACGGATTATAGTCCAAAAGCATCTGTCTAGAAATATATGAAAGTTGAACGTGAAAGGATCGTTTTAAGAATAATCAAGCATGAAAATGAAATAAAGTAATGGGAGCAGAGAAATAGCATTGACCAAACAGATGGGAAAATGCCTGGGAAGCATAAGTATGTTAGGAATTTAATCCCTGCTGGCTGCAATGAAGACCCGAATATTATATAGAGAAGCAAGAATTTGTGGAATTAAATGTTTCTTTGGATTGTTCCGTAACTTTTTTTAGCATGGTTTTCTGAGTTAAGTCAACCAGTTCAGATGGACACCACCAAAACTATGATGATTGCACTCTATTGTCAATAATAGACATGACCATACTCCGAAATGCCAAGAGCAACGGATCTAAGGATGAGGAATAAAGGATGCTCCCCTACTTTGTAGTATGGTTTTTCTGAGATCAGGCTATTGTACGTGTCAATCAGGTGAGAACTCAGAAAAGTGCCATGGAAAAAATGGCAATTACTAGCCACATTGCACTGTAAACTGTAAATAGACATGAACCTTCTCAGAAATTCAAAGCTGAAGGAAAGGATCGAATGGCATATATTGAGTAGACATCATGACAAATTCAATATTCTTGGATTTCTTGCCTGATTTTGTAACATGTTTTTCTGAGAACCTGCAATGAATGCTAAGCAGATGAAGAGGTGCCTATTAGGTTGCCCAATTTGAAGAATTTCAGCTACATCAGGATCAGTGCCTATTAGCATATTTAACAGATCCCCAACCCAAGTTGCACCCCTAGAAAAGAATAACGCAAAAAATGACAACCACAAGTATATTAAACATTATGTTGTCAACAGAGACGACCCTACTCAAAAAAGCTGAGGCCAGGAATCAAATAGCACATTGCAAAGCAATGATGCAAGGAATTTTCAGCAACATCTGGTTCAGATTGAAGAATTCGGATTAGCTGAACGTGTTGGCTGTTCAGCTGGCTGTGGAACCAATGATGAGGTTCCACGCCAGTAATAAAATACGTGGGGCCCGCACCTTTACAGTGGGGTCCATGAATTTATTACTGCCGTGGAACCTCATCATTGGTTCCACAGCCTGCTGAACAGCCAACGTGTTCAGCCAAACCTTGCTCCAGGTTGAAGCCCATTGCAAATTTAACAGATCCCCAACCAAACCCAAGTTGCAGCCCTAGAAAAGAATAATGCAAAAAATACACGAGCTACATTAAACAGTATACTGTTGAAAGAGATGATCCTACTCGCAAAAGTCGAGAACAAGGATCAAATAGCTTATTGACATGCATTATGCAAGGAATTCAAAGTTTCTTGGTGATGTTCCCTAAGTTTGTACAAGCATGAATTTTCTGAAATCAAGCTACAATCTGCATGCCACCCAGGTCAAAACTCAAGCCACACAGTGGCATGTTTTTTTTCTTTCCATGGCTCCTATACACTCTGCCCCACCTAGATCAAAAGAATACCACAAAAAAAAAAGACAACCACCAAACACATTTCACTGTCATATTGTTGCTAGGCATGATACTAAGTAGATAGAGAGGACAGAAAGGCACACTTTTTTGGTTGGTTGATAGAGTGGCGTATTGAGAAGCAAAGATTTCAGCAATCCAATGTCTTGGTGATGTTTCCTAACTTTGTAGCATGGTTTTCAAATATCAACATATAATGTTGACTTACCAGGTCAGAAGAATGCAGTGAAAGAAGGTAACCACCAAACACATTGCAGTCAGTGTATAGTCCATAGAGTGATCCTACTCAGGAAAGCTGAGAGCAAAGAAGCAAGAATGCCAGGAATTCAATATTTCTTGGAGGTGTTTCCTAAGTTTCTGGCATAGTTTTTCTGAGATCAAGCCACACTCTATATGTAAAGCAGGTATGGAGAATAGCGTGAAAAAAAAAAAGATAACCAGCAGCTACATTGTACCATATGTTGTTTGATTGAGACATAATCCTACTCAGAAAAGCTGAGGGCAAGGATTGATTGGCATGAAATATAAAACATAATTATATACTACGAGCAGCAGTGAGATCAACACAGAATACGCCATGGTGTGAAAATCAATTTAAAGATCATAGAGCAACAACGGAAACATGATGGGATCCACGCTGGTCAAAGATAGGGCATGATAAAACACCAATAAAGGAAAGATCCTATAAGTTCTAGGAAACTGGTAAGAAGATCAGATTCAGCATCAGACAGAAGCCCAGCTCCCAATAATAGTTAGATTCAAGTCCAACAAAATCTAGAATGGGCTCTGTTAAGGAGGAAATAGAAGGAATTCCAGTAACGGAATCCCAAGGATTTTAAGTTCCTCTCTGGAACCAAAACCTAAAAGAACTACAGAGAAGAATCCTCCGATATAGAAAACCCTGAATTTAAACTAGGTTTCACCTTCAATGTACTGGATAACATCCAACAAGATCAGGTGGCCATTATGAATGCCTGGATCAAGTTCTCAGCTGAACGTTTTTGCTCCGGTGTGCCAGATATGTGGACAACACGATCACCGCGGGATGATTTTGACTCAACAAACTCTATAGTTGCACCTGAGATCTGGCCCAATAAAAGAAGTAATTCTGTAAGCATGATTAGATTTTCAACCAAAACAAAAAACTAAGGATTATGCTGCATTAAGTACAAAATATGCCAAATATCCTCATAATCAACTGAAGGATCTAGAGGAACCATGCAGATCTTACCAGAGGTAACATAATGATGACAGTTAAATATTGGAGGCTTAGAACTGAAAGATATAGAACCTTAAGCAATTCACACATACACACACACACAATAAGTCTACGAAGTCAACCCCTATTTTGGGATATAATTCCACACAGAAACAGAGAGCACAGAAAGTGCTGGTTGACCAATATATACCAAAATGGACCATAGTAGATGTACCCCACCAAGACCTCATGTGCCAGTAATCAAATAACTTGATCTTATTCCTCATAAAGAGAAACCTACTTAAGTGATTTCTAGTCATGAAAAAAAACATGGGTTTTCTTTAACATGAAACAATTCTTGTTTTCAAAGGAAGGGATGCATGCACTTTCCATATTATTATGGGTCCAATGTAAGCACAAAATTGAAAGCAAGACCCACCAAGGTGAAACACACTTAGCATTTTAAAACCATAAAAAATTCACTATCTTAACAGGAGGAATATTTGTAATTTGAAATCAATGGGGATTTCAATTCAACTCCAGAAATCAATGATTGGAGAATGGGCTGATCTTGAATGACTCAAGCCCCAAAAATCATTGAAATTGCAATCTTCCATGTTGGGAAACACCCCCCTATGTAGCAGGTTAAAGATAACAAAGGATACATAAGTAGGGTTGCGAACAGATCAAATTGAATCTGATAATATGTAGAACACAGAATTTGCTTTGTTTATATGAGCATATAAATAGAATCTTAACCATCAGATTTATATGATATGCAATTCAATTCGTATTACAATTGGATATTGAACAGTATAACTAAATTAAACTAAAAATGATCCAAAAATATTTTTTATTATTATCATAATAAACTAAAAATGGTTTTGATATTGTATTCCATGAACAAAATGAATTGATAACTACTTGCATGAAACTTGAACCTATAACACTTCAGTAAAGAACAACATTCAAACCAACTTTAGCATACAATATAACTTTCTAAGTATATATGGGCATATATATTTAACCAATTCAAATCAAAGATATTTGGGTTTGATAGGGGTGGATCACTATTCAAACCAATTATAAAAAGATCAAATTTGGATCACCCTTAATGGGATCGAATTCAAATTCAGGCAATCGCATAGCATTTGCTTCATAAGAAAGTGAACACGTCATTAGAATGATTAACTTAAAATAACACCCATCCCTCCACTAACAATTCATGGAACACTCCACCATTGTTATGTTCTAATGGAGTAACGGGACAAAGATGATGTAATGTTACCAATGTCTTTAAAAGCAAGCTGACAAGCGAGAAGTTTAACTGATCCGATTAAACAGAATGCAGTGCATCCCATATAAGGAAAACCAAAACCCACCTTTCGGATGTTGCCCATGTTTGCTCCACCTTTTCCCATAACTTTACCCACTGCATTTGCAGGAATTACCATCTCAAGAGCGGAAGGCGGAGGCATTCTGCAACAAAAATGGCATAACTGAAGTACAGTCAAGTAAAACAACAAATAAAAAGAAAGGAATCTAAATTCAAGATGCGAAATCAGGTGTGGAAACAAACCCTCCATATGGTTTTGATGAATATGATGAAGAAAGTGATCCATAACCATTCTCTCCACCCTTTAAGAAAGCAAAGAACAAAGAAATGAAAGGTTAGTGGAATTGACAAAACCAAATCCTATGCGAAAGTCGGGACAAAAAGAGATGACTCGGCAATGCTGAACTACTCATATAGTGGAATCAAAAACATTTTACCAACTATATTGCTTCCCCTACTTCTGTTTGATATGAAAATTTAGTTTCTTTTGAACAAAAAAAAAAATAAGGCATGTTTTCAAGAAGAATTCTATTTACAAGATCTTTCAAAAGAATATCAGATTTAATAAGAATGTGAATCATTTTTTTTATCATCAGAAAAAATTAGTTATTAGAATTAAAGAAAGCTGTAGCAGTACAAAATGATGGCAGGGATGCCATCCCCAAGAGCTTATCAAATTATCAATTGAAGAACTAAAGTAGAGAAGTATCAATATTATACAATAAAAAATAGAGAAAAATGTTTTATTCCACATGTACAACAAAGAAATAAAGGAAGAATGTTTTATTCCGCCTCTCCAGTCTCTTGAACACAAACAAACAGTGACTTAAGTATTTTAGATAATTTTTTTATGATCAAGCAAGGAATAAAAGTTTAACCAGAAACATGTCAATCTAAACTAAAAGGCAAACATAACAGCCAGTGCTGAGTCACTAACAAAGCTATTGACCCATATTTAAAAGGTTCTTGTTCATCTGGACCCCAAAGCAAGTTAGAGGTATTCATGACTGTGTACACAGAGAAGAGCAAAGAAAAGAAATCGACTGTTTAGCCAGTTGAAAGAAGCTTACCGACAATGATCCATATCCATAAAGGCTGCTTGAAGATAGCATGCCCAAGCTGCTTCCACTTTCAACCCTATCATAACCCCCCAAAGGAGCAACTGGTGGAACACTAGGCAGGACTGAAGGGACTGAAAGACCACTTCCACCTGAGTATAGAGAATCAGAAACTGGAGGGGGGTTGCGACCACCGTCCCTATCCTTCAAAACATCATCTCGAAGCCTCAAAACGATCTGAACAAGTGCATCTCTCACACTACTAACCTCTCCAACAACCTATATGTGCAACAGGGAGGGTGGGGTAAGTTCAACTGTATTCAAATTAAAATTTGGTCCCAAGTATATGGAGTTGCCAAGAGGTAAACAAATAATATATAGCAAAGGAAGAAAGAAAATTCCAAGGACCTCAACAAGTTCATCATTGTCCTCTGCACATTTAGGCTTATCGCTTTTGGAGATGCGCACATCAGCTTTGGTTCTCTTTCGCATTTCATTTATAATTGAGCCACTCTTTCCAATAATGCAACCTATAATTTTAGATGGAACAAGGAGACGGATGCTAACAGTGTCGTCATCTTCATCATTTATCTTCCCTTGGAGTAGTAGAATAGCTTCAACTGCCATCGACTTCACATCATCTGAAGCCTAACAACCAACAGAAAAAACACAAATTAACAATTAAGTTAAAAAAACAAGCAAAAAACAAAAAACTTAAAAGCAAAAACTACGTAAGATAAAAAAAAAAAAAGCAAAAAACGAAAAACTTAAAGGCAAAAACCACGAATAACTGATGGGGGTGGTTTTCAACCACATTCTACTGACCAAGGATAATAGGATAAAAGATCAAGCAAACAAGCCTGATCAATTGATCAATTCCATCAAAGAGTCAGGAGGATTATGTTACATATTGTGTGAGAAAAAACTTCGCAAATTGGCCTCCCATATTATTACTGGAAGCTCCTCTTGGGAAGAATTATCAAAAACATACATGAATGCACAGCCTCATGGACATGCATGTAAAGTGAAGAAGACTCGAAGAATAATTTATTTCCCACTTCTCAGAAAAAAATACAAAAGTAGAAAGCCCTAACCTCTGTTGATGTGACAGTTATCAGGCACTCATCACGATCACCCTTTGTATCATCAACCTCAACACGAGCACCACTCGCCTGCCTCACACTCTTAATGGAACTCCCTCCCTTCCCAATAACACGCCCTATCTTATCAAAAGGGCAAAGCAATCTTATTACCAGTTCTTCAGATCGAGAGGAACCACCATAACCAGAAATTACAGGAAGGGAAGATGAAGAATAGACAGGCCAGGCACTGCCTGTATCCATATATCCATGGAGATCAGGCATATGTGGTGTAGCACCAATCACAGGAGGAATAGATCTAGATGGGGGAATAAGAGGATCTGTGCTTGGGTAGAAGCCTCCAGCTGGATAAATAGGAATATCTGATGGGATAATGATGCTTGGAGGAGCTTCTGGTACTGTTGCCTCAAGAGGAATTACTTCTTTTGGAGAGAACTTGTACATGATAGAAGAGACTGCATATAGTGCCTTCTTTACAGCTTCTGCATCACCAGTTATCTACTCAAAAATAATTAACAAACAATGACTCAAATATCAGAGAAATTCAACATTTCAAAAGAAACCAGAGGAAAATAGATATCAATATAATACATTCACTTTGCAAAATTTTAAACAAGCAATTTCTACTTTAAGAGAGAGAGAGAGAAGGATAACATGGGAGTAGGTGTGCTAGTTGGGTACCCAGCTTGAACTTACACTGAATTGGGCCCATACCACAAGGCTGGGCCATTATTAGAATTAAATGAAAGAAGACCTTAGTTTTCTCCCCCTGTGTGTGCTTCCTCAACCTTGGTTTTCGAGTTTAGATAACAAAAACATCATGAATGGGGTTGCTTGGTAAGAAAATGCAAACTTTAATGGAAGAACTTGGAGCACCCCCTGGGGGTGATCATGGGCCAAAACTTAGCACCTATGGTAGGGGATAGAGCCCAGGCTCAGGCCAGGCTTTTGCCTACAACTTAAAGGGTTATTTTTTACAATAAAAAAGGTAGTAACTTGAACATTATTTTTAGAAAATGCCCCCAATCATACACTAAATGGGATCCCAACAAAAGACCAGTTCAATTACATTCTGACAAAATAACCAACATAAGTCCATGTGCCAATAAATCTCAAATGTTGCTCCGAGCCTCTATCAAACATGTAATCAAAAGGATCAACTATTGCACAATATCCTATTGGAAACCAGAAGGTGTAATGGACAATGACATAAAATAAACCTTAAAAAACTTGCCATACATAATGACTTTCCAAAACAATCGGTATTTCTATTTTAAAAGTCATATTTCAAAATGTCATATGATTACAATCATATAAATACTAAATATTAGCTGAAAAAACAAAACAAAGAAATGCAAAAGAAAAGTTTTCCTTTGGAACTGTTTGGACCTTCTAGTAGCTCTACTAATGGGCCATTAATTATATTTTCATAAATATGATGTGAAACTGACTCAATGCCAGTGGTGTGAAAATACTCAGTAATCCTGGGCCCAATAAATTGCTGTATCGGTCAAATGGAGCACCGGCCACAAAAATAAGCCTATGGCTGCAACTCATGCAGGCCCCACGTGATATGCAATTAAATCCAATCAAACCTTCTCAAAATCTTCTTAAGATTCCATTGGAACCTTAAAATTTGCAAAGTACTTGGAGACTTAAAAGATTCATTATCTTGCAAACATTTATTCTTTTAGTTTCATTGTTTAGGAAAATAAATATATTTTAGATCTTAAAAAGAGATTTTAAATCCTCCATATAATACCTTTTTAAATCATTTGAGCATTGAGTGAATGAAGGAATAGATGAAAAGTTTTCTCCATTGATTCGTTTAGTGCTGACTTCAAATGTATGAAAGCACTGATTACATCTCTAGGTGCTAATTCCATGAAAAATATAATGATTCATTAGGATCTATCTATATTCTACAACGTGTACACTATCCATTTTCTGAATTTTACTAGTATATCCTTGTTATTCATCAATGCTATTCTCCATTGCAGGTTTATCCCTCTAGTTCTATTTATCTCTCCATGATTTACTCATTGTGTTTCCCTTTCTTTTCTTTATGTCTTCTGCTTCTAGGTTGTTGCACTCCTCTTTGAACATTATGAACAACATCTTTAATGTTCGAAACCCCTACAGATGACGCTCCTAAATCTCTAGCCAGACTTTTGTTTCATTTAACCATCTTCCAAACCCTGTTTAAAACCACTTTTACCAACTTAATGGTTCTTCTCTTTATTTACTCTACATATTTTTCTATTGCTAACAAATATAATTATTGATTTGATTATATATTAAGAAAGTATATGTACATGGTGAAAATTCCCATAGCACCCCCAACCAATAGGCTAGATTTTTCAACTTATGCAATTGGGACAAAAGATCCTTTTCAAGTAAAAAATACGTATCCTAGGGTGGTTCCTTAGGTTCCATAATTATATATCATTAATAATTATCCATAATTTTAATAAGTATAAACTTCATGTTTAAGTATAGAAAATCAACATATCCCAACATATTCATGAGAATAAAAAAAGAAGAACGAAAAGAATTTTCAAAAAAATATAGGGGCTGAACCCCTATTTCTGTTATAGGAAAAGAAGAAAGAACGGAAATTTCAATACAGCATTTAGCAATGTTTGTGTTGATTAATCCATAACAAAAATGAAAATAACAAAAAAGAAATTAGTATAATGAATATTTTAGTTTAAAAATGTCTATTTTAAAATCATAACCTCAAAAAATTAAGAATATAAAAGTTTTTTTCTAACACACTATGGAAAACTGAAGGCGATTAGGCAAGCAAGCCTCCAAGAGCACCTTGTCACCTTGACAACTATGCCTAGAACATATTAACCCTATGAAACCCTGTTTTTTCATTGCATCATCCAGTGAATTTTATAGATTATGTAAACTCTCTTAAGTTCTATCCAAGGTTCAGAGTACTTATACACCCAGATACACCGGACGGGGCATATTGGGTGTTTCAACCACATTCTTTACGTTTTTTCTTTAGGGTATTTTTTCCAAAAATTGGTCTGAGGGGGTCGATCTAAGGCCTGCCTAACCCCTCAAATGGGTTAAAACCCCAAAAAGCCCATATTCAGTGTATCAGTGACCTACCCATACAATATGTATTGACCAATACGGGCTGGCTACATTGCAAAATTTTGATTGGTTCTATCCAGCCTATTTTGTTGGATAAACCCAAGCTAAATCTCATACTAATAAACTAGGAGTTCTGTGGCCTGATTCCAGTGAGTTTTATGGATTATGTAAGCTCTCTTAAATTCTATCCAGCTTATTTTTGGTTAAACCTAAGCTAAATCTCATACTAATAAATAAAGTCAAGAGTCCACTTTTCAAGAATTTTAAGAAATGCAAATCTAAATTGTAGGGGAAATAAAATATTCCAAAAAGCCTACTGGTTCAATTAGTTAGAGGTCAAAGTACCATGTGGTAAGTTAAACATTAAAAGTTAAAACATAAAGTTGTATCTTATTAACTGTAACTACAATATAGGTCAAACAGCCAAAACTCTAAACATCATTGCTACAAACTACAAATGGTAATTTACATATTCAAACATCAAATTCAATGATAATTCATTTAAACAACAAGAAGCCCAATGAGGCACGCTTGGGTTCAGATGAAATTCAGTGCACATAATGATGCCTCACAATTTTTCCCATCAGTTATAGTGACGGCTGACCTTTTAGCCTAGGCACACCCGAGTTACCATTTTTATAGCATATCCAATTTATATGGGATCCTCTCATACAATGAATGAACCAAACATAAACAAAGGCTTGATAGGGCCATTACCTAAAGTTGGTCCCAGATATCCAGGGTCTTGGAAGGGGTAGACTAGATGCAGACCTAACCTTCAGCATTTTCTTGCATGAAGTGGCCACATGCTTGGCGGTTGTCAGCCCAAGATTTCACCGTTTCACCAAGCTACAAGCCTACAAGCCCACAAGCCCTCTCCTTTGAGAGGCTTGTTCTGTTGCTGAAATCTATATCTATATTATATTATATAGAGGAAAGAGAGAGGCCAGGAGCCCTCTCTTTTCTCACAGATGTGGTTTACTCACTTTCTAAATTAAAAATATATAAAGGATCATAATAAATTTGTCATATATCATCATTTATCAGCTTCTTATATTTCAATAATTACTTGAACAGTATAAAACGATTATTGAATGTTAAATTACAGCTTTTTTCTTAAAATCTTCCATATCCTCAAACACTTTTTATTAATTGATACGCACATAAAATCATAAAATCTTTTTTCCAACATTACTCATGCATTGCAAGAGTCCACTAGCTAGTCTTAAAAATAAGCTAGTAGGCAAAGAGAATCCATTTACCAGAATAAAGTTGTCAAAATCCATAGCACATGAATGGGTGGGGTCATTTGTGTCCTTGGGGAAAACTTTGATGTTTGCCTTTGTTTTACTTCTTAATTTCTTGATTGTGGCACCAGCTTTACCAATAACATTAGCTGACTGGCTAGTAGGGGCAAGAATATGAGCCTCCTCCTTGTCCTTCCGTTTCTTGTCAGAATCCCCAGCAGTAGCCACTGCATTGGCAATGGCTGCATGTACTTTGAGAAGTGCATCCTGGGCAGCACAGAGAGGCTCCATATCATCATTGTCATCATCAACCTCCACATCTTTCTTCTCCTTAACATAGCAATATATTGTCATAACCCTCTCCTTGGCACCAGGAAAGGGATCCACAACCTTAATCTTTGCACGTGTCTCCTGCCTTAATGAATTTATCACTTTCCCGCTCTTACCAATTACACTACCAATAACATTATCTGGGCAAAGTATGCGATAAACAACCAACTCATCATCCCCTGCGTCTTCTTTGTTGCTAGACCGCCTTTTCTGGTTCTTGCCATCCACATCATGATCCTTCTGTGAGCGGGATCGCTTTCCACTCTCACCCATATCGGACCAAAGCAACTATATCTTTGATGGTAGAATTGCTTCCTGTAAGACAAAATGCAATTAAATACACATTTAATTGAAGTCCTACAAAAGAATATGTGAACAAAATATTGGAACACCCGCAAACATTCTCAGAGGATAGGGACTTGAGACTTCAGTATACTAAAAACTCAACCCCAAAAACGTAAAATAGAAAAAAGATTATCGCAAACATAAGAGCGTACTAAACAGAGAGATACTATATCAAACTGCTAAAACCCTAAAAAGCCAGGAGCTACACGGACCCACTAATTCATCAACATGAATTAATCAGTTCAAAACACCATCTTTTCAGTGAGAAAAACCTTACACCAATACTGAATGAACCCAACCTTCAATCACCTTAGAAATTCCAAACGGCTTTATGCAACAGATAATAAAAACAAAGCATATAAAAAAAGATTAAAAAGAATAGTAACAGCATTAAGTGGGAAAAAAGGAACCATAACGGCGAAGAATCCTTCACAAAACAACCTAAAACTGAATTCAAACAGCAAATGACAGATTTTCACCTTAAAATGCATCGACCAAAATCTAAAAGAATTTCAGAATAAATTGAAACAGGAGACAAAAACTCCCAAGAACAGATTTTTTTATAAGTTCCCAATACCAGTTTTCTCCCAACAGAATCAATCAAGATGAAGGAAATATAAAGAAGAAACGGTAAAAGAAAAGGAAGACACGTTCAGAAACATTAAAAGAACAGTCCCGAGAAGATGAAGTAGCAAACAACTGCTACAGATTCCTGAATAAGAAAAACGAGGATGACGAAATGCCCTAAGAAGAAATACATACTCACTTAAACCAAAGCCCAAGAGAAACCCTAACCCTATAATGCTAAGAAAAAGAAAAGCTTGAAGAGAAGAAACGGCAAAACCATGGCGGGTCTCGTACCTGTGGCGAGAGGTTGGCGGGCCGAGTAAAAACCCTAACCCTATGAAACAAAAACGAGTTGCGACTTGTTGCTGAGCTTCAGACCCTGTGGAGGAGAGTCCGATTCCCCTTCAATGATAAATTGATGATAGAACTGGATCTAGCAACGAAACCTAGGGTTCAATTTCTAAACCGGCTTCTTCGTTATTTATAGTTTTATTACTTCGGAAGGAACCGGCCTTTGCAGGTTGACCGTCCATTAACCGGAAATATACCGTTCATGGGCCGAGTAGCCCGACGGGTCGATCCGATTTAAGTCAAGTTTGGACAGCAGGCATGGGCTCAGGTGTAAAACATTGGGTCTGATTTTTTTGGCCGGGCTCCTGACACGACTTGATAATGTTTTAATATAAATAAAACAATTTTTTACTTAACAAAAAATATCTTTTCCAATTTTCTAGTTGGATTGGGACTTGGGCCTAGGCTTCAAGTTTTATATAAAGGGCTAGGTTCGGGCTCAAGACCTAGGCCCACTGATTGGGCCGGGCTCAGATCGGGCCTGGGTATATTTTGTTAATACAGAGACAAAGCCCGGCCTGAACCCGCCCTGGCCCAGCCCATAAAAGGTCTAATTAGAAATAAGCTTCAAGCTTGAAGTAGTGAAGTCTTCAATTTCTTCAAACGGGCGTAAGTTGGGTGGGTTGGGCCTTGTGTATGGTCAATCCTAGCCCAAGCATGGGATAAGGCCCAACCTGAAATTTGATATATGGACTTGGGGTCAGCCAATCAGCCCATGTTGATTTTCTTATTTTTTTTTGGATAATGAGGAAATAATACAAAGCAAAAGAAAGAAAAATAAAGACAAACTAACACATGACTCAGACTATACAACCCGTGGGTTGATCCCTCCCCTAAACATCAACTACACAAATAGAAGACAAAACGCTGAAGCTCGCAACACATGGGATACTATTTCTCTATTTCGTTCGCAGGAAGTCAACAACTTGGTTCACTTCCCTAAAGATACGTGAGTATTGGACGTTTAACCTCTGTCTCACAAACAGAAAAGCATTCCTCAATGATGGCTTTTATGCTCCATGATGTAGTGTTCCGATCCCTGAGACAATTTATCACCAAATTTGAATCCCTTACCAACCCCATGATGATATTATTCCTCTTGAAATATTTAGCAATGTCATGGGCTTCGAAAGCAGCCCACGCCTCCACAGTATATTATGGAACACTAGCCCACATGTTTATTTCTACTAACCAATATCTCTCCTTTCTCATTCCTCACAACACACCTAATCACTACCGATTCATCTTTTTTCCATGATGCTTCAAAATTTACTTTTATAAAAGATTCATTCGGAATTGTCCATCTCACCCTTATGTTCTAGGATTCTTTCACTTTTTTGTCAGGATTAAAGAGCTTAGTGAACTCTTCCCAATCACCCCTAGCTCTACTAAAGAGGATAGCCAGAGGGATGGTACTATTCTTAAACACCTTCCCATTTTTGTTTTTCCATAATCTCCACAGAAAAAGTAGAAACTCCATCATACTTGTATTCTTGTAATTAGGCATTTTGCATCCTTCTTCCCACCAAGATTTTGCATTATCTCCCCCGCATGGGTCTCAAATCCACCCATTGCAGAAGGCTCCAAACCTGCCTAGCATAATCACAATATAAAATGTGGTTGTAGTCCTCCAGTTTCCAATAAGGGCTGCACTCCTCTTCTAAATCTACCCCTCTTCTCCTTAAGACACTTTTAGAGGGAAGTTTGTTAGCAAGAAGCAAGAACATGAAGAATTTTAGTTTTGAAGGGCAATTTAGAGTCCAAACTTTCAAACCATTGTTCCCATTAGTGTTAGTATTTGAGTCATTATTTGCTAACATATTGTAGGCCAATTTTATCCTAAAATTTCCATTGGGATTAGGATACCACACCACCAAATCATCTTTCTCTCCAGAAAGGGATAATAATGTCTCTTATTATTCCAATACCATGTCCCTAAAAGGCCACATATCTTAGATTCATCCCACTTTTCCCTAGAACCATCCATTAGATCGCTAACATTCCTCATTGAGATTGTATTTCCACCAACTGCATTCATGATAAGATGTCCCTCAATATAGTTATCTCTCCAAATGTTAATTCCCTTATCATTTCCTATACAATCCAATGAATTCCTTTCTTAAGGATGTTATGATGGCTTAAAATTCCTTTCCAAACCCATGAACTCCCTTGTCTTCCTTGGTTTCCCAAAATCAATATTCCTCAAGTATTTTTTTTCCCTCATGATTTGTACCCATAAGTTTGAAGGATCCGTTAAGATTTTCCATCCTAGCTTAGCTTAGCAAGTAGCATACATCCATTCAATCTTTTTGATGCCCCACCCACCATTGGATTTTGATTTACATAGCAAATTCCATCCTAACAAGTTTGGGAATTGGCCCGAAGCCTTAGCAGACTTTTTCAAAAAAAAATTTTAATTCTAAAAACATTATTGACAGCTGTCCTAATAAAGAAAATGCAGTCATAGGCAAATATAGAATGGGAACCCTTGGTCCTTTCCTTGATGCAACAAATCCTAGGTTAGCATCCTTCTTTTATGAGCAAATCATTCAAGTTAGGGCTTCACCACATAAGACAAAAAGTATGAAGATTGGGGATTCCCCTGTTTGATGCCCCTAGCTAGTAGGTTTAAACTCTCTGGTTGGGGATCCATTTACAAGAACTTGGAAAAGAAACAGTGGATACACATTGTATTACTCAGTTAATTTGTTTATTGTTGAACCCATATCTTCTAACACTTTCTCTAAAAAATCTCATACCAATCTATCATATGCTTTTTCCATATCTATTTTACAAGAAAGAGTACCACCTTTACCTTCTTCTTTTTCATTGTGTTAAATAATTTGTGAACTATAAGAATGTTGTCTATAATTTGTCTTCTAGGAACACAAGAACTTTGGAGAGAAAAAATTATCTTACCAAGGCATGGTTTGACTCTATTTACTAATATTTTGTATAAGATATTGCACATACTAATATGCCTAAATTTCTCCACCTAAACTACACTATTAGATTTTGAGATAAGAGCAACAAAAGTCCTATTGATTTCCTTAATCGTTATTTTAGAGTGAAAAAAAAAATGCCTTAATAGTCTCTTCAATTGAGTTTCCAATGATATCCTAGTATTTTTTAAAATAAAACATTTAAACTATTCGGGCTAGGGGATTTTAGTTCTTGCATCGAATTCAAGGCCTCCCAAATCTCAACACCAATAACATCCTTACCGATCTCATTATTTTGGTCCTCTGTAATGCATGAGATGATGAAGTTGACTACCTCATCCATGGCCTTAGTACCATTCATACTAAAAATACTCCCTCATTCCTTCTACATCTTGAATCCAACTCCCTCTATCATCTTTGATTTTGGGAATTCTATTATGGTTTCTTCTAATCATTAGTGTGAAAGAATTTATTATTTCTATTCCTAAGATGAATCCAAGTTATTCTGGATTTTTGTGCCCACTGTGCTTTCTCTTTAAGAGAATCTTATTTAATTGTTTTTGAATTACTCCTTTATTCTTAAGTCCATTCTTCTTAGATTATCCAAGAGTTCTTGTTGAACTTCAGATAATAACCTAATCTACCTTTTCTTCTTATCATGGATATTTCCAATATTTTCAAAATTGTTTTATTCCATTTTTTAATTTCATTGGTTGTAACAATTCTTTTTTTAATGAACTGAATCCCTTTCGATTCCTTGATAGAGATGCCCTATGCCCTCATGATTACATCTTTTAGATCCTCTCTATCACTCCACATTGCCTCAAATCAAAATGGCTAGGACCCAAAATTTTGATAATTTTCCAAGTTGAGAATCTCGATCTAGGTGTTTGGATATCTCATACACTAATCATTGTTCAATAGAACTCAATCTATTTTTTCTTGAATAATTTTTTTATCTCTAGGTAAATCTACTCCTTTGCTGTTAGTTTTGATCAAATTACAACTATTAATTAAATTATTAAAAGTCTTTGTTTAGAAGAGGGAAACCTTTTGACCCTCATTTTTCTCATCACCATTTCTAATGGTGTTAAAGTCCCCTAAAACACATAATGGGCCATTAATAGTGTTTTCAATGGATTCTGATGAATCAATTTTTGGTCATGTATCAATTTTTTGTACTAAGTACCTCGTCATTTGGTCTACTTCCAAGTGGCAGATGACTCAGAGGCAGAAGTGAACTTTTGCTGGATGAGGACCTGGATGTCAAGCTGGGGGTAGATTAGGTGCCGAGTTAACTGGGCCGAGCTGGGCAGGTTAGGTTACGAGCTGACTAGGCCGAGCTAGGCAGGTTAGGTGACGAATAGACCAGAGTGTCGAGCTCCCTAGTGGTGAGCTGGATTGACTGTTGAGCTTCGTCGTTCTCTAGAGACCTGCAAGGAATCAATGTCAGAGGACCCGAGGTGGCTAACTTGGCGAGGTCGCTCTGATGCTTAAGTCAGTACTCTCATAGTAGACTGCGAGCTAAAAATCACAAAGTATAAGAGCTAAAATATGCTTACTTCCCCCCTCATGTCATTGGGGTTGGTGCCTTTATATAGGCATTGTTTGGCATGGGCTTCACACACCATATCCAAGATTTTTGAGAAGTCACCAAAGTGGTCTGAGATTCCCGGAGGCAACCACCATGCACGTTGACCACCCTCCGAATCATTCGGCACATGGGCCAACTTCCAAGGATCGTGAGAGTGTTAGGATATGCATGCCAGATTTATCGGTGAGCACGTCTCGTAGGTCGTCAGGTCGGTGCCTATGCCAAGCCGCCAAGTCGCACTTGTACTAGGCTGCCAGCTCGTGCCAGGGCTAGGTCATGCCAGTTTTAGGCTACCAGCTCGTGCCTGTGCCAGGATGCCAGCTCGCGCCAGGGCCAGATTGCAATAGGGCCAGGACGCCAGGTCACGCTTGTGCTAGGCCGCCAAGTGGGACACTATCAACTTGGCTAAGGCAAGTTGTTGCCAAAGTGGTTCCGGGTGTCACCTAATTGTTCTGAGATGCCATGTGTCACAATATCATTGGAAGGCCAAATCTGCCCTCATCATTTGCCCCTCCCCCACTCCCGAGCCGAAAGTAACTCAGATAATGGAGGACTATTATGTCTGGATTGAGCTTGATGAGGGAATACCACATTATAGTCTAAGTAGATCGGATTCATATTCAAATGCAAATATGAAGGTCAAAAAAAATGTAAAAAAGATGCTTAAAGAAATTAATCCCATGTGCTTTTAAAATGACAACCAAGGGATGGACTAGAAATATCATCAGATGAGTTGTTTGCGTATATATCAACTTTCTTATAGTTCATTAAGGATGTAGACGAGTCGTTGTTGTTGGAAATAAACACTTTACAATGATACCATTCATTGTGACAATTTTCCACCTTAATTCTCTATATGACTAGAGTGATGTATTCACATTCAAATTTAGAAGGTATTCATAAAGGCAATGCTTGAAGATACTAAATGTCCTAATAGTTTCTCCAAGTGCAAGAAGGTAATTGCAAATATTGGATGTAAGATGGAGAAAACTGATTTATGTCTAAATGACTGCATGCTTTTCTAGGGTAATGATAAGGAAAAGAGTAATAAGTGTGGAAAATCAAGCTAAAGGGATGTTAATAGTAGTGAGGCAAATGATTATGATCAAGAGGCCATTTCTTCAAGAAAGAAACAACCCAATAAGGTATTATAGTTTTTCCCATTCATCTTGAGATTACAATGACTATTCAAGTAAGATTGCTCAGAGTATGACATGGCATTCAGATGGGAGAACCAATGATAGCATGTTTCACCATTCGATTGATGGTGAGGCTTGGGTATATTTTGATTAGATGTATTCAAACTATGTAATTGATAAAAGGAATGCATGACTAGCATTAGCAAGGGATGGGTTTAAGCCATATTCTGCATTGAGTTTAGTGAATATCATTTGGCTTGTGATGAAAATGCCTTACAACTTGCCCCCTTGGATGTGCATGAAACCATGATACATAATGCTCATTTTATTGATTCCATGCCCTAGAGGCCAAGGAAATGACATTGATGTGTACCTACAACATTTTGTGCATGATCTTAAGATTTTGTAGGAAGAGAGTGTATGGTTCTTTAATGTTACTAGCAATCAAAAATTCAAATTAAGAGCCTCCCTTATGAGCATTAAAAAGGGATAAAGAAAAAAAATGCTTGTTTAACGATACAAACAAAGGTGTTATTAGAAATTTCAAGAATTATAACATATTCTTTTAGTTGCCTTATTGGAAACATAATTTGCTTTGTCACAATCTAGATGCCATGTACATATAGAGTATCTGTGATAATATACTAAGGACAATTTTGAACATTGATGGTAAGTCAAAGGACACAATATATGGTTGCTATGATCTAATTGAGATGGATAAATAATAACGTCCACATCGTATCATGGTCATATCTCGATTCGCGTGAAAAGGGAGAAATTCTAAGGTTGATGTGAATGAGATATCATTGTCCACAAAAGGTAGAGCAATTAGTGCACAAAAAGTTATGAATTTAGATGGCTGTTCACTGTACCAAATGCACCATTATGTATTGACACATGTGAATGAGGTGGCCCAATTCATCGAGTAAATTCTTTAAACTCATGCAAACTTTTTACTTACAAATATTAATTTATGGATTCTTTAAATTGATTGGTATTTCATTAACACATAGAACATTTAAAAACTTTACCCCAAAATTTCCAAGAAAGTAACAACAATTACAAAAGGCCAATCAAAAGGAATTTGCTTCTTGGTTACGAGATCATATGTTAGATGTTAAAAATCATGGGAATGATGATAAATTCTTTGACCTTGTTGCAACACTAGCGATGAGACTCATGGATGATGTATTTAAATTATCTAAATATCTATTCAATGGCTATAGATTTTAGCCATATTCTTAAGATAGAGGAAAGACCTATTAAAATAGTGCTATGATAGTTATTGTAGACACCACCTCATATATGAGTAGGCGGGATATATAGGGGATGTGTAATGACCTACATTATTATGAGAGAATCAAAGAAATAATCCAATTGAGATATATAAATGATATCAACTTCAGTGTTTCAATGTGATTGGATTAACCCATGATAAGGGGTTAAGAAAGAAAATTATGGGTGTACGTTAGTGAACTTTGAGAAATTGTGTCATATGGGTGAAAAGGATGATGATGAACCATTCGTGTTTGCTAATCAAGTTTAGTAGGTATTTTATATTGAATATATGATCTAAATAAGAGCTAGTATATAGTGAACAACACAAGGCCTCGTGATTTATTTAATGTTGGTGTCATAGAATCTAAAGGAAATGTGTTTAAACTAGTAAGGAAAAATATTCTCTACAATAATGAAGACATGGATTAGGTTAGAGATGATGTTGCACTGGATGTGGTAGAAAAGCCTCCTAATGTGGCACAAGGTAGAATTTCACAGCAAGTTGATGGTCAATTCATCAATGACTTGTCAAAGGAAAAGGTTGAGAACAAGTTTATCACGGAGGATGAGGAGTCATACATGTCATCTAATGACGACTCAAGTTATAGTATAAATTATTTTAATATATAAATGATAAAATAATCCAACAAAATAGCTCTTCATATTTATATCATTAAACAAATAAACATAATTCAATAAATATCTAAGCCCCAAATCCATGATACTAGTTTCAACAAATATGATCTCCATTCCATCTTATTAATTACTTTGTTTGAATTCTTGTGAAACCTATCATTATTAGTTTATCATATATTCATTTTTTGGTATAGAAAACAATATATCCTTTTTTAATATTTATACATTTAATTAATCATAATGTGTTAATAATTTTAATCTTTATCATGGTTGCAAATGGCCTGTAAAAGGAATGCACGTGGGGATGAATATATCCCCAACCATGGAGCTGAAGAAGAGGATGTTTATTGTTAATCTAGCAGAACCCATGCTTCATCTAGTAGGTATAAGGGACAGGAGAAGAGTGACAACACTGTTATGGCACATTTACAATAGAAGAGTCGAGATTAGGCTCGGTGTTGCCAAATCTGGAGATGAGGGCAATAGAGTAATTTTTGAGGCTTGAGGACTGTAGATCTCACCTACTAAGAGTGAAAAGACGTTAGAGGCCTTGGGAGTGTTCCCAAGGGCAAGGACTCCGACGTCACCACAAGAGTATAAGTGATTGCTCAAGTATGCATGCATACCTTTGGTTGTAGTGTCCCTTTTATAGTAGGAATTGCCTAGGTGGGGAGTAATGCACAATGTGTAACCGTCCTGTATATTGTGGTCACGTAAGGGGACCTGGAGAGGTGTCGGCCGACTACAACCCTATGTCATTGGCCAGCTCAAGAGTAAATGCGCCTAGAACGTGCATCCACATTAAGTGCTCCCCAATCGCTAAGGAGGGGAATTACTCGAATGCCCTTAGGAAATTTCCATAAGTTGAGAATACCCCTGGCTGATGCCATGTGTTAAGATCTGGTGGGCCGACCAAATATACCTATATCAGGCTCTAAATGTTAGATTAGATGTCCATCGTTGTCCTATTAGGAATGTTAGGACAAAGCTTATGTTCTATCTTGGTATGTTGGTGAGGGACTATTCTAAAGTCCCACTTTACATTACTAATTGGAAAATTGTTCCACTTGAGACTAAAATAGATTATATAAAGCTATTAGGGTGAATTTAAAATAGTTTTTAATTAACTATTGATTTGTGTTGATTACTTATAATTAATATTTTTCTCAATTTTCTATTTTCAAGATAAATTTAAAATCCTTGAGGATATGATTGAAGCATCCATTATTACTAAGGTTGAAAAGATACATCGTAAATTTTAATACCATGCAAGGAAACATTATTTTGACAAGTATAAGCCAAAGTGAGAGCGAGCATTGGAAGAGGCCTTAAAACATAAACAAATGAGGACCGTAATGATGTCATTTGCCTCTTCATCTATTGAGAGATACTCCAGAGTCATGTATAAATTGAAATAATATAGTGAAGTTCTTTGAGAATGTGGTAAATATATTTTAGAATAATCTATATTTTTAAACCAAGCCAGAAACAATGGTCATCATGAGGGCAAAAAATAAACTTGATCATCATTTGGGCTAAAAATCATATGCGGTTCACCTAGATGAGTTGGTAAGAGGATCAACCCATTTCATGTTTCTTTTTGACTTTCTTTCATTTATTTACTTAATAACTCTTATTGCTTTATTTGTTGTAGGCATTAGAAAAAAAGGAGGGAAAATAGGTCCCTCATAGATGGGAGGAACTTTTTAAGAGGACCCACTACAATAAAGCCAAAGAGTTTTATGATCCTCAGGTGAGGGAACTCTTAGTAAGAAGTTTTTTTTTTTTTTATATATTTGTTTATTAATTTGACAAATTTATCATGCTTTTTGTGGCCAACCATGCAAAATATATATGCTCTTTAAAGAAACTATTGTCTAGGCAGAGATGGAGAAATTTGTTGCAAAAATGCACAACAATGCATCCAAGTTCAGCCCATGGGTGAACATGATGCAGTGGTAAAGGTTTTGGGCATTGAGCGTACTTCATAGGTTTGTTGCCAAGGTTTTGGGGCAAACTTGAAAAGCACATTTGGAATTGACAGGCTCCAAGGCTTTATGTCCTTTGTGGCTGCTATTTCACAAAACACCGACTTATAGATGGTCCAAGAACTTTGGTCACAAATGGTTGTAATGTAGACACAGATTGGGGAGCTATGGACCTTGGTGAAACAGGTGCAATCATATTGGTTAAGTGAAAGCCCTATATATGCGCATATTAGATTGAGTAAGAGAAACTTCAAGGAATGAATGATACCTATTCCAAAATTGTTGATTGTCTAACCCTCTACAATGGTGATCAAATTTGTTGCTAACCATCTTTACAACTTATTCAAGTCTCAAGTCTACTATGAATCATGACCTACAACTCATATTCAATGAATTGGTGGTAGAAAACTTAAAGAGGAAGAGGAAAATAGAGAAGTTCCAATAGAAAGGAAAAGCAAAAAGAAAAAGAGAAATAAGATATACACAAGAGGGAATTTTTTTTTTGCTCAAAAACGAAAAGGGTTTATCATCTTTTATTGATATGGTTATTAACTATTGTTATATTATCTTATGGTTTAGGGGAGAGAGATTGCTACAGGGTTACTGATGGTAACTATATATTTTACTAGTTGGGGTTATTTGGATAAAATCTATTGCTATACGTAGTATTTAATTGCAATTGTAGTGGTCGTAGCTAAAAGATATTCAACATAAGCATATTAAGCCACAAACATAAAATGTCCATAGCAATAGCCTAAACTTCAACTACGGTTTTTTGTTTCCATAGCTAGATTGTCGTAGCTATAACCCCTTTTTCTTGTAGTGACTCTCAATAATTTCTTGCAATTTAAAATCAATGTTCACATATGCCATGGTGGTCCAAGATTATCCACTCTCCAGAAAGAAGTAAGAATAAGAGAATGACTCTCCAAAATAATATGAGAGGTTTCAATATCTAATGCAAAGAGAAGACTTGCAATTAATCCAACCCAACCTAATAGTCTAACCCACCAACCCATTAGTAACCCATTTAGACGAATTTAAATGGATTGGGTTCAACTCAAACCTGCTTTAATCCAATCCAACCTAATAGTCTTTCAATGAGATATATACGAATTGCAGAAAAAAATACAAAATTTATGGAAAAAAAAGAAAATGAAAAAATAGAGGAAAAATATAAAAATTACGAAAAACAAAAAGTGCAAAAAGTATAAGAGAAAAATATAGAAAGCACAGAAAATAAAGAAAAAAAAATGAAATTATAGAAAACACCATAATGAAGAAATTATAAAAAATAGAAATTGCACTAAAAATATAAGAATTGTAGAAAAATAACAAAAATGATAGGAAAACACAAAAAAAAGTATAAGAGGAAGCAATTGTGTAGTTCCTTTTTTTTTTTTGAATGATTGCTGGGAGCCTGAGACTATTGAAAGCATTTGCGCAATAAAAAATGTGGAGAGAAAGAAATAGAAATTTTACTTAAATGGATCCAACAAGTTAAATCAGTTCGGTCCAAGCGTAGAGCAAATCTAAAACCATTTATAGCAAACCAAAGATAGGTCATTGAACTAGAAAGTTCAAACCAAAAGCGATAAAATAGATGAACAAAGTGAATATTAAAGAACAATTGATTGAAAAAACATCTTGGTTTTATTTGAAAAAAACAAACATTTAATTTACAAACAGGAAAATCGGTGCATTCAACATTCAAAACCTAAGTTTGAACCAAACACACAAACGACATGGTATAAAGGAGGAAGGAATCCGTATTTCATTTTAGAAGATCCATGCAAATCTATATACACCACAAGGGATCACCAAGTTGCCAGAAAACATGATTTGAAAATTTGAACAAAACATATATAGTAGCAACGAAGTTTCTCGAAAGATTTCGGTATTGATTGGAAACTGTTCTGAGTGAAGAGAAGATGAAACCGTTCGCTTCCTAGCTAACTTGAAGAATTGTTAAATTTTCACTGAAGATTTTTCGATTTGAGATCGTCTACTTCCTTTTGTTTTTGAAGATTTTAGTATTGACTGGGGATTTTTCGGAGTGAAGAGAAGATGAGACCATTCGCTTCCTACTTTAAGAATTGTTAATATTGTCATTGAAGCTTTTTCGATTTGAGATCATCTGCTTCCTTTATCTGAAGCTTTCTTTAAAATATTGTTGAAAAGTTTATGCAGTTGCAAAGGTGAAAGAGAAAAAGAGAGTCAATATGATGAAACCCTTGTTTATTAGTTGATACCCATGGGTTAACCAATAACCCGACCAACCCAACCCATTGAAGGACAACTTGTTGGATTACCCAACCCGCTATTGACCCAAGACAAAAAAACCCAATCCAACCTGTCAATTAATGGGTGGGTTGGCGGGTTCAACTGGTTGGGTTAAAAATTGATCACAATACCTTCAATTATTTCAATGGGAGAACAAACACTATGCACATAAAGTGATCCATCCAAAAAATGAATGGCCCAATTCATCTATAATAATGACACTAGAAATGGAAGGCACCGTCAACACTGACCTGGCTATGCTTGGAAATGATGCAAATAGAGCATAAATGCAAATATGCAAAGTGAATTATGGTCCATATAAATGTAAAGTTGGGTTTAGTTTTGCATTGGCAAATTTACTTTTTCATCAAACGTCTTTTAGTTGTAATGGATGCAAACATGAATCTTGATATAGAAATATACCTTTTTTTAATATTAACCACTTTGAATGCAAATTTACTTCTTCTTTTTTAATGTAAAATTACCTCTTATTTTAGGTGTAAACATGCCTTAAAAATTGTGTTTTCTGACATTATTAATACACAAATTCTTTATTACCAAACACTAACAAAACTGAACCAGAATGTATATTTGCATTGAACCAACATTTGTACCCTATTTGCACCGTTTCCATATCCAGCCTTAGGAAGGCATGAGGAGATTTCATCCAAGAAATAATAGAACTTAGTTCAGTGGGACAAAACACTTATTATTATTAAGAATTGAGCAAGGACATCTCATGAAAGGATTAACTATTAAGTATTAACTTTCAAAAAGTGTTCATATGTCCTAACTTCTCATGGTTAGCATATATCTATCAGTAGACAAAAGTCATATCATTCATCATTTAGTCAAAGAAAGCGATAGCTTGATTGGCATACAACAACAGAAGATGGCCCCTTCCCAGATTCATAGATAAAAAAAAATCCTTAGGTTGGTGGTGGCCTTTGATATGAAAGATTGCTCTCGATAAGACACTGTGAGAAACCTTCTATGAAACAAGTTTCATGTGGCCGACCATAGTTAGTTGGGATGAGATGAGTTGGCAGTAGCATCCAACTCTAAAGTAAAGATCTTTTAATTTACCAAAGGTATAATTAATAAACTTAAATATATAGGTCCCACAAAAGTCATTTCTAAAGTTATGTTTGGTTTGAAGAAAAAGGTAAGGAAAAGAAGGAAAAGATAAAGAAATCTGGTTTTTCTTTTTTTCTTTCCTTTTCCTTCCTTTCCCTTTCCCTACCTTTTCCTTCAAACCAAACATAGCCCAAGTTTAAAATGACTATTAATAGGGATTATAATTTATTTGGATTCTAAACTATTGGGATACAATTGGAAAATGATGGAGGAATTAAGATATGTATAGATATGTTTAGGAAACAAATATGAATCATATTAACATTTAAAAATACAGACCGACGGACATAGTAAGGTATGGATTCCTATAAACCATGAGTTGATTTGCATATAGATACTCAAGGGTCTAGAAGAGCTTAGGGCAAGGAGAAGGCTGGTGGTGTATGTTGGGAGAAGGCTTATGGCCCCGTTTTGGGAGGGTTTCAGTTTTGATTGTGCTGTTTTCATTGAAATGTTTAGAAGAACCTACTAAAAATAGTTTCATCAGAAAGTCATTTTCTTGTTCTCTATAAAAGTGTATTTGAGCTATCCGGATTTTTTTCCATCAAACATAGTTTTTGGATTTTCTGGGCCCACCTTGCAAAGCAAAAACCATTGTATGAAAGTACTCCCAAATGGGGACTTGGGGCCTATTTGTCAAATTTTTTCAAATAGATCTTTCAACAGCCTAATAGTAAGAAGGCACACTGAGCTTTTGGGATCTTATCTTTAAAGACCAAGACTGTTTGGCTCTTGTGGCCTATCGAGCTGTTAAAAACAAATGAAAAGGCTATTTTCAGCACAAGAAGACAGCTTTAATCTCAGATTTTCAGCCTTTTCAGTCTTTCTGCGCAAACCAAAATACACTGAAATACACGCCAAACACCACCTTGGTTGATTTGAGCATATAACCCAATATACAGTAGGGTTCAGTAAAAGGATTCCTTACAAGAAGGGTAGTTGGTGCACCTACACGTACAGTTGTGAGTTGCGTGTTCTTCACGACTGTCGACTGTACTCCATGGGCGTCTAATTAGAAGCCTCTTCAATGTGTTTCCTTCATATATAAGACTCAGTCGTTATTCCTTTTTCTTCGCGTTTTCATCGCAAGTAATAAGCTTTAGGGTCTCTGCATTTAAAGCACAAAACATATATATGAAAGCACAAAAAGTGCTTTTGCTTCAGATTGTTCAAAATACTTTTTATTGACTTATTTTTGTTTTCCATAGCTTAAAACTCAAGCAAAAGCTCATATAAACGTGGTCTATGTCTGTCGGGGTCGGGATATCTTGCTTGGAAGAAAGATCGAGTCAGTGGAATGTCATTCTCCAGTTTGTTTAGAAATTCTTGGGGAACATCAGCACCAACCATATTTACGATGTGTGTGGAAATTGAAAGCAACTCAAATTATTTGACAAAAACGATCGACTAATGTGGAGATGGTGACCATTTGATTTGGAAAGGTCGTTAGGAAAATACTCTTCTTTCTTTCTTTCTTTTTTTTATTTTTTATTTTTTATTTTTGTATTTGAAATTTTGAGCCACGACGTACGTGTGATAATAAAATGACAAAAATATCCTCATTTCATTAATAAGGTTATTTTATATTTTTTGGTAAATAATTGAGCTTATCACTATGGTATGTAAATATAAATATAGAGTTAACTAGAGGTTGTTTGATAATAATTGAAGAAGCTGAACTGAATGGCATGTTCTTAGGGTAATCATTTTCAGCCTGTCCCGGAAATTCTGGGTATGGGCTTTGATCAATCATAAGCTCTCATGAATTTTGGTAAAAAATTCACGTGATTGATTCTTACTTTTATGGTGCAGGTTGATTGGTTGTAAGTTTTTTCAGTATTATATATTTCCGACATTGTAGTCAAATTCATATATAATATATTATATTTTATATAATATATTATGACATATAATTTTATATTATATAATGTATAAAGATAAATTTTGTACATATATTATGAAATATAATTTAATATATTTATATATTTGATATTGTATAAATAAAAATCATAAGCCCGGGCCTGGCCCAGCCCAGCCCATGACCACCCCTTAATCTCTCTTTAGTGAATAATTGATTAAGTAGATTACAAACTATTTATGTAAATCAATTTTCCTATTGTTTAAGTTTTTTTTTTTCTTTAATATTATATATTTCAATTGTGCTCAGGAGATTGTTGGTCGGATGGCTGGACTATTATAGCCCTCATAATACAAAACACAGGGCAGTTTTTTAGTTAGCTCAACCCGAGTTGTTGAACCATCAATCCTAACCCTAACCTAACCTGATGACTTTAGTTTAGCTCTTCGTGTTTGTTTGTTTTTTTTTTTTTCTCTTTTACTTCAAAAGAAATATTCTCACTACTTAAACTTAAGATTGGTTTACTATAAAGGTTATGGTGCTTTAGGATACTTATGGAATACAAAAGCCTTTGTCTTTAAACTCAAAATATGGACAAATGCCAGGATTAGGCTGGACCGAATTGCACAAGTCTCAACACAAATTGAATCTGAAGCTACGTTGGCCGCATTCATATTTTTCAACCTTAACCCTAATCTAACCTTATCTTGGCACTAGGGCTGCAGCTTGGGTAATCCAGAAAAATTGGGTTGGGTTAAGTTGAGCGTTGGCCAATTCGACCCAACCCAATTTTTTTAAAACTTTTATAGAGATATGCATTTAATTACTCATGTATATGCATGCCATGTATGTATACATGCAACATACATGCAATTATGAATCCATTAATGCATACATGCCTGTGAAATTTCTGGCTGCTTGTTGTGGAGATTTGAGATTGAATTCCTTCTGCACCAGAGTTAGGGATGCAACTTGGGTTGACCCAAGTTAATATTTTACAATGTTTCCAACCTGAGCCAATCCAAGTTGAATCCCAAAAGACAGTTGGGGGATCGGCTCCCCTCCCCCGAGTATAAATTCAGTCCTCACAAATAATCTATTATTTGTATGTTTTCATTGATGGGGATGGGGAGATAATTCCCAATGCACAGCTACAAGTGGCTGTGAGCATGGTACGTTTTGTGACTTGTGAGGACTGAATCCAAATTCCCCTTCCCTCTTTCCCCCTCCCTGGTTGTGTAGCCCCATGAAAATAAAAGAACATTCAACAAGAGGAAGTAAAAGTTGGACCAACCTGAATATAATCTAAAGTCATTCTCAAAACTTTAGGTTAGGGTTTCACAGCTCAGGTTCGGTTAGATTTGACCTCAACCCAACTTAATCCTACTGGACGAATACCCTTACTTGGAGTTCAGATCTGCACCCTACAGCACATTCCTGTCGTGTATTGAAAACATTTTCCGATAATAATACAGAACCAATGATGTCATCATCAGGAGATATTCGCAATACATGATGAGGATATTCTGTGGGACATTGTGGGGTGCAGATGTGAACTCCCCTATTTTGCAATAGACACTGAGCAGAATGGAATGAAGCAGGATTCATGTAACCAATCACTTATAGTTTGACAAGATTTAGATGATATTAATGATGACTGTGAACCCTAACCTGACCTTCAACAAACCCAAGTACCTTATTATGTTTTATTTATTTTTATTTAACCCAGCTCAAGTTGCATCTCTAAAGAATAAGAGGCACCTCGGCTAATCAGTTAGACATTGCGAGATTGGAGGTGAAATTTCTGAACACTTATTATAAATCAGGTGTACTCCGATCCAAACTATGACTGTCTAATCAAATATTAATTAGTAGCAAGAAATTTTGACATTTTACGATAAGGGTATTTTTGGAATATACATTTTCTGTTGGGAAACGGTAGAATGAAGAAGAAATTTGAGGTCAATTAAATAAAATAATTTCACTTTGACAACACTCTAAAGTTAACGCGACCAGTGTTTGGTCACTTGGTCTGATCAAACTGACGAGAGCAGAGCCCTAGCTCTCGATCGCTTTCATTTTATTGTTACTGACTTCATCACCTAATCAACTCCACTCCAGCCTTCTGTCTATATAAAGAGACCTCACAAGCTTCCATGGCCTCATACTCAAGCAGCCAGTTGGATTAATTAATCTTGGCCTCTTGTCTCTCCAAAGAGAGAAAGATTGAGATGGGTTCTTATATTCTTTCATCACCGACTCTGAGAGCTATTCTCATGGTCTTGGGCACCCTGTGGCTCCTGCCGGAATTCATGGTGGCCGAGCGTTCAGGAATCACCAGGCACTATAAATTTGATGTATGCATATTGCATAGAATCATAGAATTCTGTCAACATATGTCATTTAGCTAACAAATTTTTTCTCTTGTATGTTTTTCCCTCACTTTGGGTAAATTTGAACCCACATTGCAGATCAAGCTTAAGAATGTGACAAGGCTATGCCACACCAAGAGCATTGTGACTGTGAATGGCCAGTTTCCGGGGCCCCGAATCATCGCTCAGGAGGGTGACCGGGTGCTTATTAAGGTGGTTAATCAAGTCCAAAACAACATCACCTTGCACTGGTAAGTTATTGTGGTGCTTAATTATTAAGGTAGTTGTGTTTGGTTTACAATTTACATGCATGATTAATACTTGAATTAAGTATGGTAAATGGTTGTTTATGGAAGAACAGGCATGGAATTCGGCAGCTCCGGAGCGGATGGGCGGACGGGCCGGCCTATGTGACTCAATGCCCCATTCAGACCGGCCAGGCCTATGTATACAACTTCACCATTACTGGACAGAGAGGGACTCTGTTCTGGCATGCCCACATTTCATGGCTAAGGTCCACCCTTTATGGACCCATTGTCATTCTTCCCAAGCGCAATGCCTCTTACCCCTTCACCAAACCCTACAAGGAAATCCCCATCATCTTTGGTAACTAAATGACTCAATAACAACCAATGAGATGAGTGAAATCATTAATTGTGCATGGTTTAATTTGTTCTAGTTATAATTTCACCAACAAGCAGAATTTTGACTTGAATTTCCAGGAGAATGGTGGAATGCAGACCCTGAGGCTGTGATCAGTCAGGCTTTGCAGACAGGAGGGGGCCCAAATGTCTCTGATGCCTACACCATCAATGGTCTTCCCGGTCCATTGTACAACTGCTCGGCCAAGGGTAACCCAACCAACCACTTTCAGGCCAATTTGGGTTTGGCCCAAGAACTAAACTATCCCGGCCAGTCTAGCTAACTGATGCTTTGATTTGCTTCACTTTGACAAATGCCTTAATTGACAGATACATTCAAGCTGAAGGTGAAGCCTGGGAAGACTTACCTCCTCCGTCTGATCAACGCTGCACTCAATGACGAGCTATTCTTCAGCATCGCCAACCACTCTCTCACGGTTGTTGACGTGGATGCAGTCTACGTGAAACCCTTCGACACAGAGACGCTTCTTATTACACCAGGCCAAACCATCAATGTCCTTCTAAAGACCAAGCCTCACTACCCCAACGCCACCTTCCTCATGGCCGCTAGGCCGTATGTCACCGGCCTTGGCACCTTCGACAACTCCACCACTGCCGGAATTCTCGAATACCAACTTCCATCCACCACCACCACCACCAGATCATCATCAGCAGCTAAGAAACTCTTGAAGCCAACCCTTCCTCCCCTCAATGACACCACCTTGGCCACCAACTTCGCCAAGAGATTGCGCAGCTTGGCCACAGCTCAATTTCCTGCAAATGTCCCTCAGACTGTGGACAGGCGCTTCTTCTTCACGGTAGGCTTGGGGAGTAGCCGATGCCCGCAGAACCAGACCTGCCAAGGGCCTAAAGGCACCAAGTTCTCGGCCTCAATCAACAATGTCTCCTTTGCACTCCCCAACACCGCCCTCCTGCAGGCTCATTTCTTTGGGCAGGCCAAGGGTGTGTACACCACTGATTTCCCCACAAACCCACCCTTTCCTTTCAATTACACCGGCACTCCACCCAACAACACATTTGTGAACAATGCTACCAAGGTTGTGGTGCTGCCTTTCAACACCAGCGTCGAGCTAGTGATGCAGGACACTAGCATACTTGGTGCTGAAAGCCACCCTCTCCACCTCCATGGATTCAATTTCTTCGTCGTTGGCCAAGGATTCGGTAACTTTGATCCCAACAAGGATCCTGCCAGCTTCAATCTTGTCGATCCTGTGGAGAGGAACACCGTCGGTGTGCCATCCGGCGGTTGGGTAGCCATTCGCTTCATCGCAGACAACCCAGGTGGGTAATCCTCCTCCTCCTCCTCAAAGCCTAATGATCCCAATCATATGGCAGACAACCGAACCGTGAGCCTTATTTTTTTTCTAAACCGAACCGGTACTACCGTTTTTTTTTTTGGAAAACCGGTAACCGAAGCTGATCGGTTAATCAGTTGATTGGTTCGATTAACGGTTGGTTTTGTTTATCGGTTTTTTTTTATTTTTATAATATTATATATAATAAATACAAAATATTATATTATATTATAAATAATAAATAATATATTATATATGTATATATTCATTTATAAGATATAAATAATATAAAATATATATGAAAAATATATAATATACATAAATATATGTATATCGGTCTGTTCAGTTAACCATTGGTTTTTTATATTGGTTAACTGAAACCACACCGATCCCTTTAGTTTTTTGAAAGTACCAAATTGATCAGTTCGGTTAACCAGAATTTTTGGTTCGGTTTTTTTCGATTTTTTACAATCATCCCTAGGCTTAGTTATATAAATCTTAGGGTCATTTATTCAAACATTCCTTGTAGTTTCATGGATTTACTAAAACCTAACTATAGTTTAAAAAATGACAATGTTGACCTTAACATTCTTCCAAACACATTGAATCTACAGAAAACAAAGAGATGTCATTCTTGTCCTTAATAAAATATGGGCAACAACTCTATTTGGTAAAATTTATGTTTGAAGAAGGAAGACACATTGCTCACAAAGAAACATAGATGTCATTATTCTCTCTTCTTCATTCTGCTGAAGCCAAACATTCTTTGATAGATCTGAAAATCAAACCTCGTTTCTTTTTAGAAGCTTTATACATAATTTTAGGGGTAATTTTGGAATAAAAAAGCTTAGGCCTAAGCCCTAAAACATTTTTTCACTCTATTTATATGGTCACATTACCATTTATAGACAGAAATACAAGGGATTAAGTAAATTGGCTGTAAATTATAGTGGGTGTTTTAATAAAACATAAAGGATGGGTTTTAGTAAATCTGTAAAACTACAAAGAGTGTTTCAGTGAACGATCCTAAATCCTATTTTGCCATTTCATTCATTTTAACCCCAAGGTGAGTAATCATCATCACCATCATCTAAGCTTTATGCCCAGTGCTGTATGCGGTGGGCCAAAGGTAATACAACTTTGGCTTGGGCGGTCCAGGCCCAAATTTGAACTTTCACCTGACATTAGCCCTGCAAGCCCAGCGCAAATTGAAGTCATACGAATTAATAATATTTTGTTTAATTCATTTCCATGGTGTGATTATATGTCAACAGGAGTATGGTTCATGCATTGCCACCTTGAAGTCCACACAAGTTGGGGTTTGAAGATGGCATGGGTTGTGATGGATGGAAATCTCCCAAATCAAAAGCTGCCACCTCCACCGTCTGATCTTCCAAAGTGTTGATCTTGATCGGTTCAATTCGTTTGGAATGGACTAGTGCAATGATTTTTTTAACTTATTAATTTTGATTTTTCGTTTTGTTTTTTTTTTTTCTCCTTTCAATATCTCAGCTCCCCTTAACAGAAGAGTCAATCCTTTGAGGCCTTGGTGTTTGTATTTGTTTTTTTCTTTAAAATTTTTATTTTTATTTAGAGAGAACAGTAAAAGAAAGGCCAAGTTTTTGTATTTGTCTGAAGATTTAGATGTATGTGGGCCTGTGGGCAATCTTTTCTTTTTACATCTTTGCTCAACCTTAAGGTTGTGTTTGGTTGCAGTGAAAATTCATTTGCATTGATGCAAAATTATGGTAGTGCAAATTATTTGAGTGTAAGTTTTGATTTATTTTTGTTTTAAATTTTATCTTACTTTGTTTGATTGCATTAAAAATTAAATAAATTAAGATCCAATGCAGAATAAAATAAAATTTAAAACAAAATTAAACCAAAATTTACATTTTTTTTCATTTGCAGTCTCATAAATTTATATTAGTGCAAATAAAATTGCACTGCAATCAAATACAGCCTAAGGCTTAATTTGGAAGGAATACAAATACAAATATATAGAGTGCAAAACTATGTATTTGTATTATTTTATATGTATATTTGTATTTGTAGTCCTCAGATACAATAAATAGAAGAATTGAAATGTCCTTTTAATAGAATACTGTGCCTATCATTTGAAGGTACCATAAACAAGTAAAGTGATTATCCATTGCAACTGTTAATGGGCTGACCTGTAATGGTTTTGTGTTTGTTCTATACTTGGCCTTGTCATGGTCAGCTATATGAATCCTCGTTTGCTTAATGCCGAATCATAAACATATAAGAGTTTGGCATAAGTTTCAATACTAGCTACCAATCTGATGCACCCTCCATTTTTGGGGCGGGATCAGCTGCCCAGTCCATGGAATGCGCCCCACAGTCCATCCCATCTGTGCATTCGAAGTATCTCCCCATCACAATAAGCGAGACCGGCTTCCATCAAGGCAAGCCCGTATCAACACTGTTTTAAAGCCTTTTGTAATTTTGTTGGACTGATGTTCTATTGGTACCTTTCTGAACGCATTTCTACCACCTGGTCTTCAGTGTTGCAATGCTTCAATTCAAATTCTTTTCCTTTTTTGCATCTAACTTACGAATGAAATGATGATGAATTTCTACGTGTTTGGTTCTTCCTTGGTGAATTGGATTTTTTGTGAGAGCAATAGTGGACGTGGACCTATTGTCACAATGTACCCAAGTTGCCTCGTTTTGCTTCTTATTCAGATCATTCGAAATCCTTCGTAGCCAAATAGCTTGGCATGTAGTCATAGTTCTTAAAAGTGCAATAGTAGATTGCTTCTTTGTTGTACAAGATATAACTCCTAAACTAAGGCTAAATAGGTAATTTGTTGTTCTTTTCCTATCATTAGTATTACCTGCCTAATCACTATTAGAAAAAGAGATTAGTTTAGAGTCAGTGACACTTGTATATCGTATGCCAAAATTGAAGTATCTCAAAATCTTATTTGTATCTCCAAGACGATGCTTACTTGGTCTATGCATAAACCAGGAAATAATGATTAAGGAATAGTAGACCTCCAACCATGCTTTTGAAATATTTCTCATCACACTTCTCAACACCATCGATGAAGGAAAGTTTCTCATTCACATTCATAGGAGTTTTAGTAGTTTATTGTTTGACATTCCAAACTTTCTCAAGAGATCCAAAGATTTTTTTTGATAGATAGAAATTTCATTACCATCTTGAATAACATGAATTCCAAGCATTTTGACATTTCAAAACATTGTTCATATTCTCCTTAAAATTTTTAACCATTTCAAAGACGTGGCATTTAGGTGACACCTCAACATTGAGAAAGCATATCACCTCGATAGGGCGCCTAGTAGCACCTTGTCTAAGGCCGACCTAAAGTACCTTAGTTTGTCGGACCTAAAGGACATCCGCATAAGGAGCGACCTCCTTTAGGATCCATTCGAGCTAAGTAGGGTACAAATGGCAACCTACAATGCGTGCTTGCCAACTTATAACATAGATCCGTTAACAAGACCGAGTTCTCTGGAGTAATAACGCTCGACCGTTAAACCAACCTACCCGCATCGGAGTCAATTGAAAGCCCCTTATCTCTTTGCACAGATTACGTAACCGACAGAGATATTATCTCCCAACTTAGTGAAAGTGGCTCCTAAGAATCTCGGATCGGTTACAAAGGGTATCTAATCCTTTATATAAAAAGGCATCATTCTCCTGAGAGAAGGTACACGCAATTAATCTCTTGCATACTCTCATCTTCTAAGCATTCTCATTCTCCAAGAAACTATTCTTTGACTTAAGCATCGGAGTGCCCACCCTGGGTAAAAGCAACCCGGGCATTTTGATATTGTTTTCTCATAGGTTTCTCTATAGGACTATACAGTTTATCATCCGAGCTACCTTCAGCTCGGCCAAACTTAGCTTGGCTTCTGACAAGGAGACCTCCAACTCAGTATCCTAGTCATCCACCGCGTGAGAGCTGCTAGATCGTGCTCCATCAATTGGCATCGTTTGTGGGAACCACTACTAAAAGCCAAGATCTCACAGTTCCAACACTTTCACGACAATAACAATGGCTTCATCAAGCAACCAACCTGCTAACAACAAGCAGGTCACACAGGGGCAAGACCAACCCACACTACTCCCGAAGGTCCCCTCAGTGACAATCGGACAAATCACTATGCCCTTGACTCCACCAAGCATCCCACCTGTGTCAAACTCGGCTCTTCCACTACCTTAGGTAAACACACCTCTTCCTACAGTCGATCCCTCAGTGGCTCCTGCTAGAATCGATGAGCGCCAGTTCTATAAGTTAGTGCAATGTGTTTGAGAGATGAACTCGCAAATGAGAGCATGGGAAGATCGGTTCACCACCTTGCTAGGGGTGCAATATCAACAACAATCTCAGTAGTAGTAGTAGTGAACGTAGTAGTAGCGACGACAACAACAATAGTAGAACACTGGGTGAACCCTAAATTGGTTCCTAACTAGGTCCCTAATCAGGTTCCCAACCAGGTTTCTAACCAAGTTCCGAACTAGGTTTCCGATCAAAACCTGAACCAAGCCCCGATGGAAGGGCAGAGCCAAGCTACTACGCCCATTGGTACCGAAGCTGCCAGCTCAACCGAAGGAGATGCTGTAGATGTACACACCATGCCTTAGAGTCAACTTACCTCGTCCGTGAGTGAGGTGGATAGAAAAATGAGAACAAGGAATCCAGTTTGATTGGCAACTTGCCCGCATGATACATATCTCGCACCTCGCCGCTAGCCATTGAGATACTTGCGGCCCCGCGACCTAAAGATTTCAAGGCCCCCAGTCTCGAATCCTATGATGGAATAATAGACCCTGTGGATGACATCGATAGTTTTCAAGCCTTAATGCAGCTATATAGGACCAATGGTGCAAGTCTGTGCATGGCTTTCCTAACAACTCTCTGAGGCATAGCTTGGATGTGGTACTCGAGATTGGTCACCTAATCCATAAGAAGTTGGAACTAGTTCACCACGCACTTCGCCACTAGCAAGAGGTTCCCCAAATCCGTGACTTGCCCATTGAATGTCATCTAGGGACTGAATGAGATCCTCTGAGATTACATCAAGAGATTCTATTTGTAGCGTCTACAAATCCCCAACCTTGACCCAGCAGTACAACTCATCGTAGCGGTGAATGGTGTCCGCCACTTTGACTTACGCTGGGAAGTTGAGTTGAACCCTCCAGCCTCTATGGAGGAGTTCCTCACCCAGGTTGATAAGTTCATGAAAGCAGAGGAGGCACTGGTTTGAGTCCATAGAAATACCAGCCTATGTATTTTACATAATGAATAGGTTCACTAGCACTCTTATGGAAGTCATTTTCTACAAAATACCAGCCTATGTATTTTGTTGTACTAGGTTCTTGGTGCTTGTTTGAGCCCATAGAGTGTCTTATTCAATTTTTACACTTTATGATCCATGCCTAGGGGTGGCCACGAGCCAAGCCTTTCACGAGCTATTCGAGCTCGGATCAGCTTGGTTCAAACTGAGCCAAATTCAAGCTCGATATATAAGCTCATTTGCTAATCGAGCCAAACTTGAGCCCAGTGAATCTTGGCTCGTGAGGCCCGTGAGCATAGTATTAAATAAATAAATTTTATTATACATACATAAATACATACATACATACATGCATACATACAATAATTTTATTATATATAATAATAATTTTTATTTTTCATGTATAATAGTAAATAATTTTTATAATTCTTATTTTCTTGTATGTAAAATAAAAATAATTTTTATAATTATTTTGTGTATATAACATTAAATAATTTTCATAATTCTTAATTTTTGTCTAAAAATAAAAAGTAATTTTATAAATATATTTTTTTATTCAAAAAAATTGGCTTATAGTCGAGCTCGAGCTAAGCTGAGCCGAGCTCAAGCTCAAGTGTCTAGCTCAAATCGAGCTTGAGCCTGATACTATTCCTGCGAACCCAGCTCAAATAGCCAAGTATTCGACTCAACTCGGCTTGAATCCATCCCTATCCATGCCTTCCTTCTCAAATCCCTATGGTTGCTCAACATATATCTCTTCCTCAAGATCACCATTGAAGAAGGCTGATTTGATATCAAGCTGAAAAACCTACCACTTCTTTTGGGTTGCTAAGGCTAAGATAGTTTTAAAGTGTTAATTATAGAGACAAGTTCAAAAGTTTCAAAGATACCATTACGTTATTGCTTCTTTTTTAGGAGGTAGATTAACCAATGTCCATGTGTCGTTTTTTACAATGACATTTATCTCTTGTTGCATTGTATTACACAATTCTTCTTTTGTTATTGCATCTTCAAAGCATGTTGGCTTCATGGCACATAGAGCAAGTACACAAGAATAATATATTTCATTAAGTCTTCTTATCTTCCTTGGAGGAGTTGAAAGAGCAAAATAAGATGGGATTATATCATGCATAGGCTTAACAGAAAATTCATTTGTTTCAATACACTAGTTAGTGTGCATGTGCTTTGCATATAGCAACTTTTTATGATGATGGTAATAATAGATAATATGTTTCCAATTTTTTATTACAATTTTATATATTTCTATTAAAATTATTCATATTTTTCACACTTATTTTTATTTAATATGCTGAAATATATGATATTAGATATGTGCTCAAATGTTTTCTACCAATTTTTTGTATTTTTATACTTGTGTATTTTCATCTTTTAATTATTATTATTATTATTATTATTATTATTATTATTATTATTATTATTTAATTATGACATCAAAATGGTTGATACATTTGCCCCAAAAGGTTGAACTTTTGACTTACCACTAAACAAGAAAACAACTCCATTTCTGAGTTAGTTTTAAATTTGTATTTTATTTCTATCGTCATTAAAAATAATTGTTCTTTGTCATATTTATTTTTCATTAATATAGTTAATTAATATAGGACTATATGAAAGAATGGGAGTTGGTACCCTAAATATAAGACTTAATGAGAGGAAATTGAATGAGTAGAAATGTAGTAGTTCAAATTACATTTTGCACCACCACAATTAGATAGGGGCCAAGTTTAAAAATAGGGGCATTCTTGTCGAAAATAGGATTCAATGAATGTTAATGGGTGCTAAGACCTTTAATATAAGAGTTAATGAGAGGGATTTGAATGAGGAAAAAAATGGTTATTCAAATTAGATTTTAGTCATTACAATTAGAGGGGGACCAAATTAAAAAAAAAAAGGAGGTATTTTAGTTAAACAAAAGTTTCGCACTCTCATTCACACTTTTAATAGTAGTATAGATAAGGGCACAATTTGATTAGTTTCCTAATTCTAAGCTTCATTTTCATTAAAAATCACATTATGACATATGATCAACCTTTTGGAGATAGGATCATAGTGTTGATAGCTTTTTGTCTTCTCACTATACTCAATGAAAATGCATTTTATACTTTAGTATCTAATTTCCTTCTTTGTTTTGAATGTATGAATGCATAGGCTAAATAATTAAAAACTTTTAAATGATTTACACTGGATTTTATTCATCTCCAAACTTCATATGGAGTTTTACTATTGACAATCCCTTATCGTATAGCATGCTTCTTATTGCTATTTCAATAATAGTCCTATTTTTGTGCTTAGCCACACCATTTTATTATGGTTTGTAGATGGTTAGATGCATTCCCTATTATGGTTTGTGCTTAGCCACACCATAAATCAAACCAATGTTTTTGAATTGTCGTTGATCCGAATGGTTGGGCTATTAATTTGGCCTGGGAATCGTTCAGGAAACTAGTTCTCTTATCTTCCCAAATCTCTGATTTTTGGCCAAAAACCGTTAAATTGGTCAATGATCTGTTAACCTAGGAGATCAACTATCGATCTTTTCGTGCATGTTCAATGAGTCTTTTTTTCTGTTTTTTATTTTAATTGTTTTAATTTTTTTGTGAGAATGAATTTTTCGTTCGATCTGTCAACCCAAAACCGATGACCAAAATCGTTCCTAGTCCATTTTTAAAACATTGAACCCAACTTCATCCAAGAGAAGATTTGTTGCCGGGACAAAAACTAAATACCAACGACTTTTCTTTATTTGTTTTCATTTATTTGTCACAAAACCAAAACAAACACCCGGAAAACTTGTTCAACACCCTAAATATATAAAATTAAGTTTGCACAAAGCTGAAACCAATTTCCTAACCCATTAATATAATTACCTCAAAAAAATCCATTAAGACTTAAAACTTAAGCCGCCTTGTCTTTCTAAAAACAAAGGGGAAAATCAATCATCAATCTGAGACATTAATCAAGTCCAAGCAATGGCTAAACTTTTCCGAATAAGAATAAATTTTTGTTTTAAACTAATGAGTTGGGAGCTAAATTAAACTTCCAGTATTGAAAGAATTCAGCTTTCTAATTTAATTATCAAGCGTTAAGTCACATTTATTTCCATTTAGCTAGTAAAAAAATTTAAATTGCATGGACTTTATGTGCATGTTACACTTAGGTAAGATACTGACGATATGGAAAATATTATCTACACCAATATGCATTTGACACGTGGTCACCGCAGAGGGTGACCTCATTTTTTCACAGGCCTCTGAGGGTGTTTCCAGTATTTCACCCCTTTCCTTAATGACAGAATCTGTGATGAGGCATTACGACCATGACCGAACCGTAGCCTCCGGTTCATTAAATGCAAGAATAACACCCGATTACGTGGTCATGGCCTTAGGCTGTGTTTGGTTGCAGTGCAAATTTATTTGTACTAATATAAATGCATAGGAATGTGTAAACGTAAAAAATACAAATTTTTGTTTAATTTTGTTTTAGATTTTACTTTATTCTACTTTATGTTTTAATTTACTTCATTTGCACTGCAATCAATAAGATTTGAAACAAAAATAGGTAAGAATTTACATTCAAAATTTTTTTTCCTGTCATGGTTTTGCATCAATACTTGCAACCAAACACAACCTTAGTAAAACCCATCATCATCGTGACCTGACATGCAGAGCTGTTACAAAATGGAGACCGGATCTGCTCCTCACACCTGGTGCTCATGCATTGGGAACATCTCCAGTACTTAATCCTGTGAAGCGCCCGTTTGTGAGGAACATATCCCATCACTACAAAATGACCATAATGGGTGCACTTTTTGACATTGAATTGGATACCCAATTCAATATTAGTAGTAATTGAGACCATATTTATTGGGAATGCTTAAAAACAAGTGTTTATTGGGAATAAGTGCTCATTACGGTTGAGATTACATACTTAAGCACTTATTGGTGTTTAGAAAATAAGCCTAGAATAATTGTTTATTTTAAAAATGATGGCTTACTTTTTAAGCCCAAATTTCCAGATTTTTTATGTGCTTATACAATAAGCACTTATTCAATTTTTTTTCTTTCAAAGTTATCTCTAGTTGAATTTTAAAATACCACTTATAAAATTATCCCTACTTGAATTTTAAGAAGTACTTTCAAAAAGTTATTTTGTAAAAGTACTTTCGTAAAAGTGTTTTCATAAAGTGCTTTTATGTAAAAGTACTTTTCATAAAATAACTTTCATAGAAGTGCTTTCATAAAAGTATTTTTGTAAAAGTAATTTAATAAAAGTACTTTCATAAAGGGTATATTTTGAAAATTTGAAAGCAAATGAAGAACAAAATAGTCACAAATGATTATTGAAGTGATTATTGAAGAAAAAGACTACCAAATGCCCGATATGAAATAAGTGCTTATTTTTTCAAATAAGCACTTGAAATAGTAGGGTGCCAACTGAAAATAAGTGTTTATTGGAATAAGCATTTGTTTTTAAGCACTTATTTTTAACATAAGCACTCCCAAACATGGCCTGAATCCCATAGACTAAATTGGTAGATGCCTATTTTTATTGTTACCCAACTTGTTTTAACATGGTGTAGGGTTTTCTATAGTATCTAATGCTACACGGGCTGGTCTCAATTCTTTTTGGTTTTTTAAGGTGAGATCAAAGAGGTTAACTCCTACACTTGACTCGTCCCTTATTGGTAGTTTTTTTTTTTAATTGGTTTTATTTGTTGATTATTTAGCCTAATAATATCTCCATTTCAATATAATTAATTTTTATTAATAATTATAGTTTAATGTAAATATACCTAATGTATCTAAAGTTATAGTTAAATTGACCATTTAATGTATATATATGTAGTTTGGTGAATGGATCCTGTCATTAAGGAGAGAGAGAGAGAGAGTTTAATGGAGTAATCGAAAGGAGAGAGAATTAATGGCATGAGTTATTGAAGAAAAGAACTAATGTCACAATTAATTACAAGAGATAATTAAAGGAATTAATGAAAAAGAGGAGAAAGAGTTAGTGAGGAGAGATAAAAGTCTTAAAAGTGATTGGCACTTTGAGTTTTTTTGTTCATTTTAAAATTAGAAAAATTCAAAAAGTAGGAAATAGATAAGTGCCAACAACCAAAAAATAGGAGAGTCTTAGCTTATTGAAAAATTCTGTTTTAATATATAGATATAAATTTGGATAGGCTCCAAAAGGGAAAGGCGGCTAGGGTTTGAATGGGAATTAAAATCAACAGGAATGAGGTTTCATTCCCAAGGGAGGGGAAGGGAATGGCCATTCCCTCAAATGAGGGAATGCCATTCTAGTAGGAACGGGAATGAAATTCCGATTCTGCCCAACCAAACAGTTGGAACCGGAATAGTCCATTCCGATTCCGATTCCAGACCCCTATTCCAGCAAACCAAACGGGGCCTTAGAGTTGCTAGGGATCTTGGGCAGATTGAGCATTAAAAGTTTCAACCAATAAGATTGTGCTAATTAGAATCTTTCTTGATGAAAGGGCAAAATGGGGAATTTGGTGGGTAGATAGTCGAGTGTCTCAAGAAGATGATGACAAGGTCACATGACCTGAAAACCAAGTGAGAGGGTAGGCTTTCTTGTTTGGGGGTTTCAACCAATGAGAGTGTGTACACCAAAATCTTTTTAAATCTAGGGGTAAAATGGAGATTTTGGGGCTAAAATTTGGTGGGTGAATAGTTAAGGATTTTAGGAGAACAATCGTAATGTTTGATGGTCTTAAAAATTTGGATGAAACGAAGGCTTTTGTGTTTGGAGGATCAAAGCCAATGAAAATGACAAGATCGAAATCTTTTTAAATAGAGGGGAAAATGAGGACTTTTGGACCGAAATCCGACTGGTGAGTAGTTGGTGGTCTTAGAAAGGTAATGGTAAGGTTTATTGAATTCAAGAACAAGGCCAAGGGAGGTCTTTATGTTTGGGGAGTTTAAAACAATGAGAATGGTCAAATCGAAATATTTCTTAAAGAAGGGGTAAAATGGAAATTTTTGTGGGCAAAGTATGGTGGTTGAATATGTAGTGATGTTTGAAGATGATGGTAAGGTTTTATGGTCTTAAAAACAGGTCAAAGAGAAGGTTTTGAGGTTTAAGGGATCATTTCCAATAAGAATGGTCATATCAAAATCTTGGGGTGAAATTTGATAGGTAGATGGTCAATGAAAAATTTTGGGGTGAAATTTGATAGTTAGAAGTGTTGGAGTGTAAGATTTGTTGAAATGAAATCTTCCATGGATGGATGATAAAACCTTGGAATTTGGGGCTGAGATTTGATGTGATTGGATATTTCATAATTCTAGTTCAAATGATGGAGTGTGATCATGTGAAATGTTGTTGATGGGGGAATGATTGGAATCATTGGATGGGAATCTTACAAGTTAAGGGTATTTGAGTGGAAATTTGGTTTCTAGGATTTTGATATATACTGAAAAGAAATTAGATTAGACACTTGGGCACAAAAGGCCTTTCACATCCTTTGGCATTACAAGTTGCAACCCTTGTCGCATTCTTCACCCCGTTTTCAAAACCTATGTACAGATCATCCTCATATGGTTGACTTACAATTGGTGCATTCACTTATAATTGTTACATAGGCATTATGCATAGTGTGGCGAGGAGGAGATATGGGACCCCAAGAAACACTAATTTAATAAGTAACAAACAAGGGAAAATCTATGATATTGAAAAGATGTGATATAAAAAGAGTTTTGACCCATTAAAACCCACTCATGAATTTTAATAAATAACATCTAATTCTTTATGACGTTGATGATTCCAATTTATTTGAATTTTAATAAATAACATCTAATTCTCTATGACGTTTATGATTCCAATTTATTGATTAATTGTTTTTCGGATATCATATTTCTTCCAACAAACAAAGCCTAAACATGGCGTAAGGGGAATGCCCTGAAATTTGAACTCGGTTTCTTTTGATGTAAAATATGCGTATCACACAACTCGCAAAATGTAAAATGTTGCCACAAAATTGTTGTGTCATCAAGCATAATTATAAATAAAAGAATAAATAACTCCTATAACGACATCTCGTCAGTTGACTCTGCCAATCTAAGCAAAGCACTGATCCCACTCCAAGCTTAAAGCCATGTTTCCACAGCACGATGACAACATAATGTCCACACTCCACACCCTGGATTTATTGCTTTTAATATCTATCAGTGCTTTCTGCTTTCTTTTCTGCCTTTTCCGCTTCTCAATTCAATCCATCGCTTTTTGCGGGAGGGCTCGGTTAAGCTATCTCCAGTATCTGTCTTTTTTTCTTTTCTCTTTAATTGTCAAATTCAGAAGTCAGAACCTCTGAAACGAGCTGCTGGCTGTGCTGCACTGATGCTTATATAATTAAGGGATCCTGGTAGACCTCACATTTCCAACAACTTCAGCGCTCTCTGTTCTTCGTCTCATTCTCTATCACTCAACCATGAATAAGCTTCAGCCTGGTCCATCTAAGCACTTGAGAATCTCATCAACTCTCTTCCTCTTCATCCTCCTCCTCCTCCTCCCCATCTTAGCTTCTGGCGAGTGCACCTGTGATCCAACAGAGGAAGAGCATGACAAAGCTACATCACTTAAATATAAGATAGCTGGGATGGTAGCAATTCTGTCGGCCAGTGCGATTGGAGTCTGTATTCCGGTGCTCGGAAAGTCATTCCCGCCGTTGCGACCTGACAATGATATCTTCTTTATGATCAAGGCCTTCGCAGCTGGTGTAATCCTAGCAACTGGGTTCATACACATTCTCCCCGATGCGTTCGAGAAATTAACGTCGCCTTGCCTCAAAGGGAAGGTGTGGGAGAATTTTCCGTTCACTGGGTTCGTCGCAATGATGTCTGGAATCATTACGTTAATGGTGGATACCATTGCGACCAGTTACTTCCAGAGGCTTCACTTCAATAAAGCTCAGCCGTTGAGTGTCGACCAGGAGACGGGCGGTGAGCATGCAGGGCACCTCCATGTTCATACGCATGCTACGCATGGTCACTCTCACGGATCGGATTCAAGCAGTTCGGAGCTTCTTCGGCATCGAATCATTTCTCAGGTAAAGTTGCCATGGGAGTTGGACTGACCTATCTCACTCAAATGGGTTGTTGAGAAATCTGGTATTTGGCCAGAATTTTGGTGGTTTTCCATCTCCTGCTTCTCTTCTCCAATTAATCCTTCTGTAGGGTTTCTGAATTCCCTTCACTGTTTTGCCCTGATTATTATGAATTTATGAGAACTGAGTACTAATAATGATGTATTGGTGATGAAGGTTTTGGAGTTGGGGATTGTAGTTCACTCTGTGATTATTGGTATTTCTTTGGGAGCTTCTGAAAGCCCTTCAACAATTAGGCCCCTGGTTGCAGCTCTGACTTTCCATCAGTTCTTTGAGGGCATAGGACTTGGGGGGTGTATCACTCAGGTATCAAATTTAAACCATTTGTTTCATTTCATTTACCGAATTGCAGTATGTTGTCCTCTGTTTCTTGGACCCCACCCAAGGAGTAGAGCTCCACTTGGGTTGGTCTCAAGTGGGTCCTATGCTTTTAAATCATTTATGTAGGTTCAGTCCAACTGCAATGAAAATGATGGTTAATTTCATTTGAGAGTTTGTATCTCTGGTTCAATTGCTTTTTGTCTTTTATTTGTTTATTAATTGATAGATATTTCATCATTTTTCATGTCTGTCAACAGGCAAGATTCAAAAGGAGGGCTGTAGTGGTGATGACACTGTTTTTCTCTCTTACCACTCCTGTTGGGATTGCAGTGGGCTTAGGAATAACAAACATTTATGATGAGAACACTTCAACTGCTCTAAGCGTTGAAGGGGTTCTTGATTCTGCTGCAGCTGGGATCTTGATTTATATGGCGCTTGTTGATCTACTTGCAGCTGATTTCATGAACCCTAGGATGCAAAGCAACGGAAGACTTCAGATTGGAGCATATATCTCACTTTTAATTGGGGCTGGTTGCATGTCTGTCTTAGCTAAATGGGCATAATAGTTGTGGTTGATGCACAGGAAATATTTGCAATATTTGTACTTTTGCTCTTTTTACTTTTTTGAATTTGAAAGTAAAGCATTGTTGTTTTGTTTTCATTTACAGACATTCATGTAATAATGTACTTGTGCCTTTTACATTCATAAATGATTAAATCATTAAATGTAGTTTTTGATGGGTACAGAAGAAAAACTGGAAGATATGGAGCTGTTTTTATTCATCTTCTTTAGAGAAACTAATTGGTTGGGCCGAAGCTTTTTGGCTGAAGGACAACAGCCACACATTAGGAATATCTTTCATACATGTTAAATTTATGGGAACATATTTCCAATATCTGGCTGAATTCTCATGCTTTCACAGAATAGTGGCGGAGACCTGAGCGATTCAAGAGTATACAATTGTTATATATAATAATTAATAATCATTCATATTTTATATAATACTTTTAATATTATTTTACAACACAAAAATAACAATAATTAATTTTAGATATCATTGTTTATCAAATTTAGAGATGACAATTTTCTCCATTTCCCCAATCATTGTGGGGATTTTTCCTGAATGGGGGCAGAGATGTGGATGATTTTTCCCTCACGGGGATAAAGATGAGAAAATTTTCATCCCTGTTGGCGGGGACGATGCGGGGATGGGGAGAGTGCTCTTTGCCCCACGCGGACCTCGATCCCCACCCCATGGGATCCTCATTAATATATATGTATATATACACATACATTTATATATGTATATATGTATGCATACATCTATATATTAATGTTTTTAAAAATATAGTTGAATATATTTGAATCTTTTCTAATAGGATTGCAATTTTTAATTATTTTATTTTATTTTTTAAATAAAATAAAAAATAAAAACGTAGTGGTTGACATTATAAAAAATCACGGGGAGTGGGGATCCCCATGGTGATGGGGATAACTTTGTCCCCGCCTCGCCCCGTCCCGTTGCCATTCCGAATCAAACTAAGGAAAATGATCGACCTGCTTTCTAGTATTTCTAGTCAACTTTGGTTGAACAATTTCCCAACCATTTGTATTATTATTAGATATCTATTATATTTTCATTATAAATTTATTTTCAATGGTTGTGTACTTTTCCTATAAATTTTTAATAATTATTGGAGATTAAACTATTGTTATTTATTAGAGATTAGACTATTAATTTAATTGAAATTGGGAGTGTTCAATGATTGGTTCAGTTCAGTTGCAGGCCGTTTGACTAACCAAATCGATCTAGTCAAGTTGGGAGTTTATCACTCGAAACTGATTGACCATTATTTAAAACCCACAAACACGGATTGTATCGGTTTGGGCCTATTTTCGGTTTGGTTCGTTTGTTCAAAAGATTTAAACTTAAAAGTTAAACTTAAATTTAATAAATTATAATGATATTATTAAAAAATAAAATATTTTAGACTAAGAAATATGAGAATTTTTTCACTTTCCTGTATTAAAAATTAAATTTAAATATAAAATATTAATAAATATTTATGGTTGGGTCTGTTTAATTTTGGTCAGTTTACAAATGGCCAAACTAAAATTGACCTAACTTAGTCGGGTTGGAAAATTACTAAACCAAAGCCTATTGGAAATACTAAAAAATCGACCAACTTGGGTTGAATTCGATTGAACTGGTTATTAAAAAGTTAAAATATAAAACAATTATATACTCTTATGTATTTCTATTATTTAACTTTTGCTTAACAAAGCCCGTGCCATGCACGAATCTCCACTAGTATATAGATATAGATGCATAGTTTTTGCTCGCAGGAATCCCATCACTACAACCAAAAGCTACCACTAGAAAGCACTCTTAATTGGGCATTAAAAAAAATTTTCAAAAAAATATATTTTTCTATTTTTTTTTGGCTAAGGACAGTATATTTGGGCTTTATGGTGTAGCCCCATCTTGCAAAGGCAAAAGCTGCCTTGGAAAGACCCCCAAACGGGGACTAAAATAACTTCAATGAAAATAAGTTATTTTATTATTTTGGCTTAAAGGACTGCAAATTTGGGCTTTTCACCTAACATTATTTATAGGCCGTCCAAGTACATCTTACAAAGCCACCGGAAAGCCCTTCCAATGGCCACAACTCTAACTCTTAGCTTTTAAAAGTTGTTTTTCTTTTTCATTTTTTGTTTTTCCAAATTCATGGAAACGTGGGCGAATTGGATTGAGCTGCTTTGTTGAATAATGAATGGGGCAAGTTGATGGTGTTCAAGGGAATCAACATGTACGGGTGGAATGGTGTGATATTAACACCATACTTTTTTTTATCAAAAAAGACACTATACTTTTGGGGGGAAAACAAGGTTCGGAAATGTTATGTGTACCAGAAGGGCAAATTTAAGAGGTATATCGGGATACACCTTGGATACGTATAAATACGGATGAAAAATTAAGAGACGCATGAAAACACATGTAAATGCTATAAATACTCTAATAAATTCATAAATAAACATTAATGTCACTAAATATAAGACTTAAATGACTTATTTATACATAAAAATCACGTGTTTTAATGAGCTTTTATAAAAAAACATTATAATCAACAAACAGGAACAAAAACATACTATTTAATAAAATACTTAATTCAGTTCCAATCTGCCAAGTTCCAACTTCAAATTTTAAATCTATTATAATTTACAAATTCAACATTTGAATCCCATTATGATGTTTAAAAGTTAAAACTTTACATGAAATCATGAATCACATAATTGATCAATTATTATATAAATTATCCAATTTTAAGTGTTAATGTGTTAGTTATTCAGAAACATTTTTATTTTTTTAAAATATATATTTTTTCAATTATTATCTAATACAAATATCCAATTAAACAAATAATATCTGTTTTCATATTTTTGAGGCCACAATTATATTCACATTCAAATTATAGATTATCATATGAAATATACCAATGCCTTTTATTTTGTATTTTTTAAATATTTTTAAATATTACTAAAAAATCTTTTTAATTGTTTTAAACATTTTTCCAAGTGTTATCTAATCCATTTAAGCAATCAACAATCATTGAATCAAATAATTATGTAAAATTTATAATTATTGAATCAAACATTTTTCTGTATATTTTAAATAATTATTTATTTTTACTCAAATAATTATTTTGCATGCTTTATTATAAAAATTAAACAAATATATTTTTTTGAATGGCTTCATGGACATCTATTTTTTTTATTCTAAAATTAATAATTATTTTGCAAGTTTTATTCTAAAAACTAAATAATTATTTATTTTTATTCAAATAATTATTTTTCATGTTTTATTCTAAAAATTAAATTAAAATAAAAAAAAAGTAAATATGTAACAGAAAATTTGAATGAATTTGTGGAAATAATATCTGAAATACTTAATTTGCATATTGAATTCTAAAAACTAAATAATTATTTATTTTTATTGAAATAATTATTTTGCATGTTTTATTCTAAAATTTAAAAAGTAAATATGTAACAGAAAAATTGAATGGGTTTATGAACATAATAGATCATCCATATATTTATTGTGAATATTTATTATTAGAATTTTATCATAGCAAAAAATTAGAGAAATAAATAAATATTTATAATCTAGAAATAAGAATAAAAAACAAATTAAAATTTTCATATGATATTTCGATATATTGATGTCATTCTTAGCTCTACAACATACTCAACCTATATATTTTATATTATTCTAAAAATTATAAAATAAAAATATCAATTATTTAGAAGAAATTTAAATTGATATATGAACGTGATAGATCATCCATAGATCTACAACATAATCAATATTTAGAGGTAGATCACAAAAAAAAAACCTAAAATAAATGGGATCTTTTGCACAAGAATTACATATCAACATACACAGAGATGTTTCTAAGCATCCAAAAAAAAAAAAAAAAAAAACACAAAAACATTGGCTGAGATTGTAAAAAAATTGAAGAAACATACATATTTTCGCTCATTTTTTAACAATCTTGAAAAACTTGTTGGATCTTGGAAATTTGTGGATGTTTTGGTGGGTTTTGGCAAGATTTCATTCTCCAAGAATGGTATGAAGGTTTCTAGAGGGTTTTGGGAAGAAAGAGGGCTTCTAAAATGAAGTTTTTTTTAGAAGCCCTCTTTTGAATGATTTTTTTTTTTTTGGTTTTCCGCAACAGTAAAACCGCATTGTACTGGCTAATACGCTACCATATCAGTTGCGTATTTGCCGATACAACACTGAAATAGGTCGATACTTACCAAAACGTTACCGATACGGGCACAATACGTTTCCAGAATGGTACTAAAGATTTGGTACCATTCCCCGTGCCGGAACCTCAAAGATACGATACATATCGGCCGATACGTAACGAAATTTTGAACCTTGGGGCAAAATCAAATTTGTATACTCAAGCAAATCATACTTTGTGTAAATTTCTTAAATTAACCTTATGGTTTGACTAATTGACTATGTATACCTTTACTGTTTCACAATTGTCTTGACCCTAACAAAGGCTAGGGGTGCTCACGGTTCGGTTGAGACATTTTTTGGAATCGAACCGGTACTATTAGTTTTTGAAAAATTGGTAACCGAAACCGAACCAAAGCTAGTTGGTTAACTAGTTGACCGGTTCGGTTAACCGTCAGTTCGATTCATCGATTTTTTGTTTTTTTTAGTTTTTACAGTATATGTTATAAAAATATATAAATATATAATAAAAAATTATAAATATATAAAATATTATATTTTAAATGATAAATAATATATAATATATTATAAATATATATATATAATGCATATTTATTAATTTATAATATATAAAAAATATAATATATATAAAATATATATAATATACATAAATATATATATAATATATAGAAATATATGTATACTACTCAGTCTGGTTAACCGCCAATTTTCTATATTAGTTAATCGAAATAGAACTGGTACCTTCGATTTTTTAAAACATCAATCTGAAACCAAACCGACCGGTTTGGTTAATTGATTTTTTGGTTTGATTTTTTGATTTTTTTTTTGCTCACCCCTACCCTATAGTTTTGAGAAGAAAAGTGCAAATACCTCATTTCCCTTGGCTTTTCAGTAATAAAGGCATTGAAATTACCAAAATACCCTTATCATTGTTAATGTATTATCATACATAATTTAAATTTTCAAATTAACCCTTCACTAATTTATTTTGATAGACAATTTTCAAAGAATTATTCTCGTTACTTTTCTTGGACAAATGCAAAAAGGCTGAAGTGAAGTAAAATTAATGCATTACATCAACACTTTTTATATGGAATGTTGACTAAAGGAAGGTATATGCACCTTTTTTCAAAACAATAGGGGATGTTGTTGTTAGGGTCAAAACACTGGGGAGTTTCATAGGATTGTTAGAAAATCCAATGAGGTTTTTATAATTTTCCTTATTTGTAAATGGGATTTAAATTGACTTTAAAATAATTACAATATGTTTAATACTAATATTTTTTATTAATTTTTTATATTAGTAAAAATTGAAATTATTTAGTATATTAAGTTTTTATTAAGTTTAAATTCCTTATGAAACTTAATTAACTATATAATTTTTTATTTTTAGTGGAACTTAAGTTGGTTTTAAATTAATAAATTTAATTATAAAACTAATAATTGTTAGATGATTTTGTATTAGTTTATATGAATTTTAACTTAATTCATCTTATTCCTTTTATTTATTAAATTAATATTTTTTTATCAATAACTATAATTAATAATTATTTATTTTATTTAAGTAACTTACTAAATTATTTTTATTATGGTTAATTATTTTTTATTTTTTTAAGTGGAATATAAATAGATTATAATTTTAAATAGAAGTAGATTATTTATCACAATAATATATCATTGAATATCTTAATTTCAATTAATTAATTTTACTGATAATTACAGTTTAATGTAATATATGTATGCATGTATATAATTATAGTTAAATTTATTTATATATGTATATATATAATTAAATTAAAATGGACATTTATATAGATATGAATTTTATGCAATTTAATGAAGTAATGGAGATGGGAGAGAATTGGCCATGTTTGGTTCAACTCTCATTCTTTCTCATTCTTACCCAAGACAAAATTCTAAAATAGATAAGAATGGGTAAAAATAGGCAGAATGAGAAAATATTGTTAGATCCAAACACTTTTTTCCTAAAAATGAATTCTTTTTAGACTAACAAGTGCTCTATGTTTATCATTTTATTCTTCAAAAAATAATTTTGTTGGTATTCATAAACTGCTAACCTAGGTCTCTAATAGTCAATGTTTACAAGTTGACATATAGATGCTTTGTAAAAGTACTTTCTTAAAAAAGTGATTTTATATAAGTATTTTTCGTAAAAGTGCTGTTGTAAAAGTACTTCCATGAAAGTGCTTTTATAAAAGTACTTTCATAAAAATACTTTAGGGAAGTGCTTTTATAAAAGTACTTTTGTAAAAGTGTTTTTATTAAAGTGCTTTCATAAAAGTACATTTAGTACTTTATAGAAGTGCTTTAATGTAAAAGTACTTTTGTAAAAGTGTTTTCATAAAAGTATTTTTGTAAAAGTGCTTTTGCAAAAGTAAACATCTATGGCAACAATTTTATAGGTAGAGTTTCCTCAAAGAATGAAAATGAGCAAGATGGGGCATGACTATTTTTCATACTGCATGCTACTTAATTTTTGTGCTATTCTAAAAAGAATGTAGCCCATGACAAGAATTTTGTAACCAAACACTCTAATGTTATTCATTCTTGCCCATTCTTGCATCGAATAAGCAAGAATTAAAAGAATGAGGCCCAGAGCAATGAACCAAACATTTCCATAGTGGCATGGGTTATTGAAGGAGAGTGTATAGCATAATTAATGAGGAGATATTATTAAAAGAATTAATGGGATTGGTCACTTGAGTTAAATGATGAGTGTTAAATATATTAGAGGTGATTGGTCACTTGAGTTGTTTTGTTAAATTTTAAGATTATAAAGTTAAAAAAAAAGATAAGTGGCTTTGAGAATAAACTATAGAACAGGAAAGTGCTAGCTTAGCACATTGCAATTTAATATATAGACATAGATATTTTATAAATTATTAATTATTTTTTTAATTTCAAAAATATTATCATATTTATTTTTTAGAAATAAAAATATTATTTACAAAATGCTTAAGAATTTAAAATTATGTTTGCTTATTTTTTAATATACTAGAGGGGACACGATGCACAGGCTTTGTTAAAAGAATTTGAGGCAAAAGGAGTTATGGGTATAATTTGGGTAAGCCCAACTTTAGTTTGGTCCAGCCCAACCAGAGCTTTTGCATAATAGGTCGGGCTTGGACCCAAAAACTCAGGCCTAACCTAAATGTAGGCTTGGGCTGAGGCCTTAGGTAGCCTAAACCCAACCCAACTCAATATGCACCTACTCAACATTTTATGATATACATTTATATACATATTATCAAAACACCCGAGCCCAAGTCCACTCCAAGATATGTTGGGTTAAGTTTGTCTTGGGTCTTAGTGTGCATTGGGAACATCTCCCATCCTTGTCATTTGGAGATGTTCCCAATACACAGTTGGGATGTGATGTGGGGTGCCTGTGGGGTGTACATACAAATTCACATTTAAAGGCCAGTTTAGTCATTAAAAATAGTTAAAAGCATACATGGACAGCTTCTATTAATGGTCAGGAACAGTGACCTGTCAGAAGGTACTTTAGACTACAAAAGCTTTCTAACAGGGGATATAGGTCGATGTAAGTTTAAGAGAAATGGTGAAACTGAAAGGGAGCTTCAAATAATAACCCTAAAATTCAAAGGTGTCTGCCCCTCCACCTAAGAGTAAAGTTTGAGGTTAAAAATGACAATCATCTTTTTCTTTTCTTTATTTAGTTTTGAACAAACTTACATCTTCACTCAACATCTTCTCCATTGAGATCCTCGTAAAAGAAAATGAGATCCTCCTCTTTATCATGGAGGTCAGATCTCTTGAACTAAAAAATTATACATTCTAAAAGCACGGCATCTAACCATACATGTAGAATATTTGATTTTAGGAAATCCTATATCGTCAAGAGGAAGGGGCGTCAATAGCCATAGAGGTAGTTGCCTTTTTCTTTTCTTTTCCTTTTCCTTTTTCCTTTTCCTACCCCTCAATTCTTTTGACATCTCATGAAATCTTTTATTAACTTAACATTTTCTACACTGAAAATCCATATATGTATTTAGAAAAAACGGTGTGTGGAGTGGTGGTTCTCCTTTGCGGGTTAAAACCGGTTGATGGGAATCTTTACTTCAAAGGATTGATACAATATATTATGTTTTATAGTAGGGAATATAGGCCTTGTGAGAAAAACTACACTCAGTCAGGAACTTGGATCTCCTACCCTTACACTCTTCAAACATCTCTACCCACAGGACACACTACAAGCATGCATTGAGAATATGATCCTCACACTGTGGGTAGAGATGTGGGGAAAGTTCGTGGCTAGGTGGCACGGGACCAAATCCACTGATCTACAGCTTCCTGTAAAGAGATGGAATTTCGTCCTCACAAGTCCACTGATCTACAGCAACCGTGTATTAGGAACATCTCTGTACTTTAATGTTTAATTCATGGGATGGTATTCTTAATGAACAGTTGTGAAGTGTTGCTAGATGGTATGAGCACATTTTTGTGAGGACAAAATCTGGAATTCTGCCATAAAATGGATGCACAAGATCGATCGTTTTTTTTTTAGTAAACAGGGGGGCTAGTTTAATTACGGTCAAAAGAAGAAGAAAAAAAAGTAAGATGTATATAATTCCGCATGTTATGATTAAAGACTCCAATCAAAGCTGATTCTGTGTCGGTAACTTTCTAAAAGCATAATAAATTTGGAAAGAGTAAAATACAAATACGTTGTACGTACGGTACAAAACCTTGTATATTATATTTCTAAATTTTTCTAAATCTTGTATTTGTCTTGTACATATTTGTATTTTTACTCTTTTTAAATTGAGCCGTAAGGTGAGGTCTACCATGAAAAGCCTACAATTTTATGGGCTTGATTCCACACCTCCATATTGTATGGGATGTTCAAGTGACCATCTCAGCTATTGGATCATTGATTTCTAACTTTCTGGAATGGTTTGCAACTTTGAGTACATGCTATATTATGACAAAATTAGGTAGGCACAAGCTAATCTTTTTAAAATTAGGTAGGCACAAGCTAATCTTTTATAACAAAAATGGGTCATGCCCGTTTTTGCAGGCTGCTTGTGCTGTAGCGGGTTGTGCTGTGCTGGCATGTGGGCTTGGCCGCTTGGGTGAATTTTGCCCGTCTGCCCCTAAACCTCTTAAAAAGGTGACTCTGGATCTCCTACCCACAAGAATTCTATCCATGACTACCCACAAAACACTACCTCCGTGCACCGAGAACATCTGCCTGTGTATAAACATGTAAAAAGATGGAATATTCCCCATGTGTGGCTGTTTATGTGGGTAGGTGTGGGTGGAGTTATTGTGGGTAGGAAATCCAGACTCCTTAAAGGTTAAGTCATGCTTGGCAGAGCCCAAGGCATGAGCGCTAGGCAGGACCATGCTATGTTGTAGGCCTGGGCAAGGCTAGGCTGAGCCAGACCAAGTGTTTTTTTATTTTTTTTTATTTTGTCATTTTCTTCATTTTTTGCTATGTAAAAATGACAAATTTGGGGACAAAAAAATTTAACAAAATACAAAATAGATAATAAATTGAAGACGAAATTTCAGAAATTTTATTTCATCTGAATTTAATGATTACAAAGTAAACAATAATGCTTCCCTAATCTTGTAGTCTGTTTTTAGCATCCAGTCAATCCTTCAAGCATATACACATTTCTAGGCTTTCATCGTTCATGCAATTTCTCTTGTCATTAATTACCCAAGTACCTTCACTAAAACAAGACTCTGATGGAATTATGGGCACCAATGGAATTAGTAGATTACATGCCATGGTGGCAAGAACTAAATAATTTTTTCCATGTTCTTTCCACCATGCTAAAATATCAGAGTTATTTAATTCTTCATAGCTAAGAGAATTTGATAAATTACTAAAATTAGCTTGTAAACATAAATGATGTTCAATAGTTGAACTTGATGGAGAAATGACAATGGATTGTTCTCGTAGTACTAGTGGTTTTGGTGTTGAGGCTATACAAGTTCTTCTATGTCCTAATTATTGAGATTTATATACACTATACTTTCAAATAATAAATTATTAACTTCATATTTTTTGTTCTAATTTCACTTTCTATATTTTCATAATAAGATTCAAGTAAAACATCTAAATAATTTTTAACCATAGGATTTAATATTACAACTAAGCAATAAAGAAGAGAAATATTTTTTGAGTATTTTTTAAATTTAATTTCCATTACATCAATAATGTTTTTAAATTGTAAATTATTTTTATATTTTGAAAAAGTAACTAATCATAAATAATTTATTAACTAAAACCTAAGAAGTTGAGCAATAAACACCCGAAGATGCATTAGTTGTATGATAAAAAATTTGTAAAAAATATTTTATTCAAACTTCAATTTTCCAATCATTGTTAACTATAAAATCATGGGGCATTTTCTCATTATAAAAATTTGTAAGAACATCTTTATTTTAAAATACAACTCTCTGCATAGAATAGGTGGAAGTTCACCTATATTGAACATCTAATACAAAATTTATATATTTTAGATCATATTTTTTATACAAACATTTAAATTCTTGTTTTCTTGTTCCAAAACTTGTAATTTACATAGTGCAATTTCTAATTTTAGAATTGTGAGGAGAAATACTATTTAAAGCATCTTGTACACATAAATTAAGATGTGATATGCACATCTAATATGAAATAATTGACCATATAAACATGGTCTTAATTGAACTTTTAAAATATTTGTTGTTGAATCATTATTACTGTCATTATCAAAACCAATAAAAAACTTTATTTTCAATTTCATAAATATGCAAAGTATTTAAATACTAGAAACAATTGTTGGGCCAAATGTGTGGCCATTCGAGTCTTGTAAAACTAAAAAAATCTTTCTTGTAAAAGCCAATTTTCATCAATAAAATGCTACATAACACAAATATAATTAATATTATACTATGAAGTCCAAATATTAGATGTAAGTTAAATTTTAGATTAAAAATTGACAAAGTAGAAATTAAAATTTTTATATGAATTTTTTTAAATTATTTGCTCAAATTGTATTTATAATTTTTTTTTTTAAATTGGAGATTTATTGAATGTTGTAAAATATTTCTATCCTAGGTTCTTCAACTAATAAAAATGGTTATGTAGCATGTATAATATATTTAGCTAATCCATGTCTCATTTTCCTAAGAAATATTCAAAATTACTAAAAAATCCACACCCAATTTGTGTTTTATTTTGATTGTTTTTTATTTTTAGATGACTAACCATATGTTTATACAAAATGGATAGTACCATCTTTGTTTCTATAACTAAAATCACTCTTACATTTTATGCAAACAACTCTTTTTCCCTTTCCCTAAAGATGTTCTATATTAAACATTTCCTAGACTAGGTTGGTTTTTCTCTTTTGTAGGTGTGGCTTCTAGCATTAATGATTGAACCATTAGCACCCATGTTGGTGTTGTTGTATTGTGATTGTACATTCTTGAAGGTGAACATGTTGGGAAATGGATTTTAATTGCAACTTGCTTGGTCCGTTAGTTTGCAATCCCAACTTGATTTCAACTAATGAAGCTTCTAAGCCTCCCAATTTGCAAACTTGAGATGCTTGAGCAAGCTTTCTTCTTGTTGAAACTTGAATGAAATTAAGAATTAAGGATTAGAGAGTATGAGAGTCCATGAAAGAGTATATGAAAATATGAGATAGAATGAGAATTGGTGTGATGAAAATTTAGGAGGATAAGTATAATTTATAGGAGTTGGAATTAATTCAATTGACTAAAATTCCCTTAAAAGTTGGTCATTTTATAGTTATTGAGAGAGGTATTTTGGCAATTTCCAAAGTTAAATTCCACTTTACCAAAATACCCCCAAACTAGATATTATATCATTGCAAGGGCTGTTCACAGTCGGGTTGGGTCGGTTTACTAGTTTTTTTTTTTTTCAACTGACCTGACCTGGTTGGGTTACCTAAAGATTAAATCAAAACTGACCTACTAAGCAATATATATATATATATATATATATATATATATATATATATATATATATATGCATGTATGTATGTATGTATATTTAAAACTAAAATATATATTTCGGAATATACATGTTATATATAATATTTCAGTGAAAATATATTTATAGATAACTCAATTCAGTTCGGTTCGAACTGAAACAGAATTGAATTATCGGTTTACCCATCTTTCCAACCCAAAACCGACTAATGATAAATTAAAACCAGCCACATCAGATTGGGTCAGGCCGGGTTAGTCAGTTTGAATTTATTTGTGAACAACCCTAATAGTTGTTAATTAGGGGGCATTATTGACATTTGACATTTTCATCCCAAAAGCCAAAATACAAAAATATCTCAAACTAATAATTTATAGCTATTGGGGGGTATTTATTCTAAACCCCCCTAAAAAGCAAAAGCTAGCTGACCCCCAATGACTACACTTGAAGTGGGTAGCATGGTCTATAGTGGGCTAGTTTCGTGCCATGCCGGGCTAGGCCAAGAAGGGGCCATATCAGCACAACCCACGTTGTCATGTCATGCTATTAGACCTGTTCATGGGCTGGGTGGCCCAACGGGCCGGTCCGGCCCCCGGACGGGCTTGAACATGTTTATAGGCCCGTGGGCTTAAATTCGGGCCAAAAAGTCTGACCCGTAATAAATTCAAGCCGGGCTCGGGTTTTGTCAAAATAGCCCGGCCCGACCTAAAATTAGAATTAAAAAATCATCTGAATTTTTAATTCTAATTTGAATAGGAAAAATTATAATTTTTTTATTAGGTCAGGCTTTGGATTCGGGCTTTTTGTCAGGGCTGGACTTGGGCTCGGGCCTAGCATATTTCCATTAATGATGAATAAAAGCCCGACCCGAACCTAGCCCGGCCCAGCCGATGAACAGCTCTACATGCTATGCCAGCCCGCAAGCCTCCACATGACTTGGAGGTTTGGGTTGGGTTACGACATGACCTGGTTGCTATAGTGACCGGGTTGTACCAACTCGGGGGAGGTGAGGCTCATCCTCGCAGCCAAATACCAAGTCACCATGTGTCCTTGAATGGAATGTTCAAGGAATTTGCGATGACCGGGACTAGCCCATCCAATTGACCTGACCAAGCGGCTCACCCAGACGCCTCCAACACTCTCAGATCTTGATAAGAGTAACCAGCTAAAAGCTTAGGCCGGATCCAACAGTTGTCTCCTAACAAAATTATGTATCTTCGGCAAGCATGACACCTCCCGTAAAACACACCTTTGGAAAATGGTACACAGTATAGCCCTTTTCTTGCGCTCATTTCGTCCCCTTGCTCCAATCGTCAACCTAGCCTCTTTTGCATGGTGTAGCGACTGTTTGCCTACTTATTATCTTAAGTATTAGAGAGTTTTTCAAAGGATAGATTTTATCAAGATTCAAAGTATCAATATGTATCGGCCGATATGTATTATATTGGAGCCTTCCCGATGCATCCTTATAAGGAGTATTTCGGATTGACAAATGGTTCAGAGGGTAAACCGGTCTTAAACAGGCCCCTTTGAATCAGATTCGAAAAAACAAAAAAAAAAAAAAGAGTACCAATACAGGCCAATACAACATATCAGTCAGTATCGATACTTTGAACCTTGCACCTCATGACTCTCTTCCTATCTTGCAGGTGCCTTCAGAAACAGTTTGGCTCACCTAACCTCCTCAATTCATCTAATTTCTACTTTTCCCTCCTTTGTCATCTATTGCTCTGTTTTGGATAGTGCCATATGGCCTTAGTTCCAAACTTCTATTGGATTAATAGAACTAATCAACTAATATCAAAACCTGGGGAAATGACACGAGCAAATCTAAATAATAGCCATTTATATATCTACTAATTTTGTAGGCAAATGCTACAATGGAGAAAGTGCAACATAAAGCAAAAAATATACGTAAACCAATGAAAATGTGAAACGCCATCAGTAATGCATAAATGTTGCAAAAACAACTTCCCAAACAAAATTATTTGCAGAAGAATTCTTTTAAGTGGTAACTAAATCTGGTGATGATGATGGTAACTAAATCTGGTGATGATGATGATAAATATATCGCATATGAAGCATCCACTATTGAACCACAACCACACAATGGTTTAAAACCCTATTTAACCGCATTGGGAACATCTCTCCATGACAAGTATGGGAGATGTTCCTAATACACACTAAGATATGCATGTAGGTAGGGGTGATCATGGGTCATTAGGGCTTTTTACGGGTCGGGTTGAGTCAGTTTATTGAGATTTTTCCAACCGATCTGACCTGGTCGGGTTACCTAAAATTGAAATTGAAACTGATGCTGCGTGATCCAGGCACTCCTAATTGGCAGTCGACTGGCTCCTACTTGACGATAGACGGTACTTGAGAAGAAGACAGTGAAGGATTCCCGGGGGACTTGCCCGGTGGGAATACTCCGATGCTTAAGTTAGAATACTTGAGTGATACATAAAGAATGCAAAGAGAGCTGAGAGTGCAGGTAGCGCTAGATCAATGAAAGTTCGAGATTAACTCAAGGTCCCTTTGCCCCTTCGACCCTGGGGCTTTTAAATATGGGTGTTCTTGTCAAATCGGGCGTAACTGCCACTGGACCTCTAACACAACCGTTATTTTCCAGGGCTGCGCAGGTAAACGTTGCAGAGTTCTACCCAATCGGATGAGTGACATGACCCGGAAAGGACAAACACACCATCACCTGTTGAGAGACGTGGGTGCAGTCTGCTGGGTTGGCAGGAACTATGCCGTCAGTCATGAGACGTGATGCAGTCTAACAGGTTCGGTCTGGTCAGATAAGAAGCTTCCTGAGAATGTTGTGTCGCTTAACAGCAAGCTATTCCATAGCGAGCTATCCCATAGCGAGCTGCCTTGTAGCGAGCTCCTGGATGTGTCCCGAGGTGATTCCGCCTGAGGTTGCCTTTGGGGCAGTCTTCTTGCCTAAGTATTGGAGCGAGCTGGTTCTCTTAGCTCGTGAGCTGGGATAGCCTTGTCTTGGAGTATTCCCTTTCCACATGCCGGGGTCCATGAGCTCGCATTGTAGAGAGCTCATCCCGTGGCGAGCTGTAATGTAGCGAGCTGTCCTACGAGGACCTTAATGAGCTTACTACTCAGTCGTAGCTAGGCTGTCATGCTGAGCTATTGCTTATGCTGAGTCACGTCCATGTGTCACCTTCTTAGGAGGTCGGGTCAAATCACCCTCCATCAATTTCCCTCCACTGCTAGAGCTAAGGATTCCACTTTGGCACAAGGAGTTCATGGAGTGTGACGGGTGGATTTGACATGAAATTCAAACTTGATTGACCAATTGCATTAAATACACATGCGGATGTCAAGCGAATCCTGGACTTTTCGAATGCCAAAAAGTGCACCAAAATGGCTCTCACCTTTGGAAGTCGTGCAACCGACATTACCTTAATTATGGAAGACGTGCAACCAATCACATTTCAGTTTCAGAAGACGTGCGGTCAGCTTGACTACAAACCATCAGATTCACCTTAATCTGAGCCATCAGTTTGTGGGCACAATGGCTATAAATAGGAGGGCCCCAAGCCTCATTTCCTTCATGCCAACTTGCCTTGCCTTTGGATTCTAAGGTCGCACCTTCACCCTGTTGCTCGAGCTCTTCTTCTGTTCACACCGTCTTTTCGGTTCATCTCTTCCCTGGTGAGTCTTATCACTTTATCAGTATGTCTGGGTATCTGTACAACGTCTTTCCCCGGGGCAGTAACCAAGATGACGCCCCCTCGAGCTCAGGGGGAGCTTGGAGCCAAGCTCCGGAGGCTCGGGAGGCCTCTGGTGAGACGGCTTTCACCTCCCGGGGCAGGGAGTCAGATAGCTTTGGTACTTCCTCCATGTCGATGGAGAGACTTAGGACCTTGGTTCTTCAATTTAACTTCCCTAGAAACCACATCTATAGTCTCCCATCCAGTGACTACCCTTGGGAACACAGTCACGATGAGATCGTAATCTTCCAGGAGCAGCTCATCGCTGGCCTCCGTCTTCCTCTACATCCTTTGATAGTGGAGGTATTAAACCATTTCAACGTTACTATAGACCAGCTTCACCCCAACTCAATCCGAAATGTAGTTGGGACAATTTCTTTATTTTATGAATACTGTCTTCCTCTTAACATCGACATCTTCTCCACCATCCTTTCCATCAAGAATGCTTCCCCCGGAGCGCCTCTAGAAAGGAGTTCCTATTATTTTTCTCCCTGTTCCGGCTTCAAGCTCTTGCACGAGCTACCGAACAGGATCCCGGCCTAAAAGCAGGACTATTTTGTAGTTTGCAACCCCGAAGGGTGGCCCTTCCCAACTCAATGGAGGGCTACCATCCAGGATTCGAGTGTTGACTTGGATCTCAAAGTTCGGGAAATGATTCAATCCTGGGCAGCGGTTGGCTTCCATTGGTTGGACTACTTGACCGAGGACAAGCTCGCGTAGGCCGACCTAAGCCCTGGTAGGTTGCCTTTTAGGTTGCATAGTGCCTTGTAATTTTTTTTACTAGACTAATGCCTTGTGGTTTTTGGCAGCCATCATGTCCGGTGTAGACGCGTGTCGCCTTCTGTCCAGCAACCAGAAGCGCAGGGTAAAGAGGTTGCATGCTGACCGATTTTCTACTTCCGGGAGTGCTGAGTTTGAGTCTACTGATCCAGCCTTTGTTCCTCCACCGCCTGAGGTCCCACCGGTTCCATTCGAGAGAGTAGCCACGAAAGGTGGCGCAGAAGAGCACGAGGTCCTGGTGCAAGGGCATTTCCCTTCGTCTAAGCAGTCCCACCCCTTTGCCTTCCCACAGTTCCCTACCGGAGGATGGGAAAGCATCACCGACTTCACTGTGGCTTCGCGAAAGAGTCGGAAGGCAATCTCTCACGAGGAGGTCGCTAGCTGGGGAGGGATAGACCCCAAACAGTTTGCCAGGCTAGCCTCCGCTCACTGCATGGTGGTAAGTGGCTGTTTTTTTCTTCTTTTCCTTTCTTCTCCTTCTTTTTTCTTTTTTTTTGACCTTGGCCTTTTATTGGCAGGTGAACTCCGCCATCCACACCATGGCCCTCCAAACCAACATTCACTCTAGTGATGCTCTCGCTCAGAGGTCAACCGTGTAGAAGATATGCCATCTCAATCGGGCCCGAGGTGAAGTCCTTCAGGCTAGAAAGGGGAGCGAGGCCCAGGAACTACTCGTCTGGGACCAAGAGGCAAAGATCGCCCGACTATCTGAGGAGAGCACTCACTACCAGGAGGAGTCATCGAGGGTGAAGCGGAGAGGGAGCTCCTTCGCTAGCAGGTCCAGGACTTGGAGTCCACGCTTCAGGATCGGACTTGGAACTTCGACACCATGGTGGAGGCTGAGCGAGCTAAGGCGGTGTGGGACTTCAAGGACTCCCAGGAGTACCACGACCTCCAGGTGGAGTACAGCTCGAGCTCCTACCATTCTGATTTAAACTCTGCCACTAGCTTGTCCGGAAGAAGTTCTCCGGGCTCAACCTTGAGGGCATAACAATGAAGGGTCTGGATCTAGAGACGGCGGACTTGGCGGAGGAGGAGCCTGACTCTCTAGAAGATGACGAGGATGTGGAGGCGGTGGATCCCTGAGGCCAGTTGCTGCTCTTCTTTTTCTTCTGAATGGATTCTGGTGGTTCCCGAGTGTTTGAACCCGATTTCTTCTGAATGGATTCTGGTGGATCCCTGAGGCCAGTTGCTGCTCTTCTTTTGGGCGGTTGGGCCCTTTTTTTTTTGTGTTATGGTGAACTTCTCCTGGGCTGTTAGGCCTGGGTTGTTTATTTTTTTTGTTTTGTAAAAGTTAGTAATGAAATGTTTTGACTTTTTTCGCTAAGTATTGTGTGCTTTTTACCTTCTGCCGAAGCGATTTTATCACTCGAGCTGTTAAAGCTGCATGTACGAAGTAGGATCTTTCGGTAGTTGTTACCCCGAGCTGTTCCTCCACACTTGAGGTAATCTTATGGTATACCCCGTGGTGGTCACTATAGTAAGCCCGAGCTGTATGCACCTAGGTTAAGTTGACGTGGGTTGTCCCTTATCAGGTTCAACTAGAATACCGAGGCAAGCTATGCTTCATAGGGTTCATGCTCGAGCTGCCTTTGCCTTTGGTATTAATACTTATCCTTTGCCAACGAAACGGTTAGGTCTTTCACAGTGCCGAGGTCTTAGTTAGCTCGGCGTTTTAGCCCTTAGGCTGAGGGAGTGACTTATAGTCCACTATCGGAGTTCGCCCATGCTATGGAGGCGACTGGGTCCTATCGCACCGAGGTCTATGTTAGCTCGACATTTTGGCCCTTAGGCTCTGGGAGTGACTCTTGGTCTACTTAGTAGTTCGCCCATGCCATAGAGGTGACTGGGTCTTATCGCGCCGAAGTCTACGTTAGCTCGACATTTTGGCCCTTAGGCTCTGGGAGTGACTCGTGGTCTACTCAGTAGTTATAGGTAATATTGCCTTAAGTTGACAATATTCCATGCCCGAGGTACTTGTTTCTCTTCTAGGGTTTCGAACTCGTATGTTCCTTCCCCGAGCACCTGCTTTACTCGGTAGGGTCCTTTCCAGTTTGGCCCGAGCTTACCAACACCGGGCTCAGGCACCATATCTTTATGAAGAACCAGGTCGCCGACGCAGAGGTTCCGCTTCTTGACCCTAGCGTTATAGTACCGAGCTACTCTCTACTAGTAGGCCATGGTCCTAATATATGCGAGGTCTCGTACTTCGTCAAGGAGGTCGAGGTTGGTGCGTAGCTCATCTTCATTTGCCTTGTCATCGTACACTTCTAGTCGTAGCAAGGGGACCTCAATCTCGGATAGGATGACTGCTTCAGTGCCATAGGTGAGGTTAAAGGGAGTCTCACCTGTAGCGGTCTTCACTGTGGTCCGATAAGCCCATAGAACACTGGGTAGCTCGTCGGCCCATAATTCTTTATGTTGGTCCAGGCATGCCTTCAGTCCGCAGAGGATAGCTCTATTCGTGACTTCCGCTTAGCCATTTGCTTGAGGGTTTGCGATTGAGGTAAAGTTCTATCGAATTCCCATGTCTTGGCACCAGTTTTGGAATTTAATTTCCTTGAACTGCTTACCATTGCCAGAGATCAGTACCCGAGGTAGCCCGAAGAGGCACACTATAATTTTCCAAAAGAAGTTCTATACGTTCTGGGTTGTGATTGTTACGAGAGGTTCGACATCTACCCACTTAGTGAAATAATCAATTGCTATCACTAAGAACCTCCTTTGGCTTGTTGCTGGTGGGAACGGTCCGAGTATATCGATCCCCCACTATGCAAAAGGCCACGGGCTGGTGAGATACTTCAAATCGGCGGTAGGTTCATGGTGGATATTGGCGTGCTTCTGGCACTTGTCACACTTTCTGACGAGATCGATTGCACCTGATTTCATTGTTGGCCAATAGTACCCCAAGTGTCCGCCGCACAGGCCCTCATGAGTGTCACGGAGCACGAGCTCGACTTCGGAAAGTCGCAAGCAGCGCATGTAGGGGAGCGTGTAAGATCTTTGGTACAACCGTTCGTCTATTATGACGTATTTGGCCGCCTGACGCTCTACCCTTCTAGCGGCATTGCAGTTTGCAGGGAGGGTCCCGTGTAGTAGGAAGCTCGCGAGCGGATCAATCCAACTCGACTCTGCTTAAATGACAGGAGCGACCTCTTCTGCCCTCGAGAATGCTAGGTTGAGGCTGGTTCTTTATGTACATGGTTCTCATGGTATTATCATTGGTGCTGGCTAATCGAGACAAGGCATCGACTTCAGTGTTCTCCAATCTCGAGATTTGCTTGATGAAATGTGACTGGAAGTTGAGCAGGGCCTCTCTTACTTTGGCTAAGTAGGCGATCATGGTTTGTTCGCGAGCTTCATGTTCGCCTGTGACTTGATTGATCACGAGCTGTGAATCGTTGTAGATGACGATATGCTTGGCTTTCACCTCTTTGGCTAGAGCTAGCCTGGCTATTAATGCCTCGTACTCCGCTTCATTGTTGGATGCCGCGAACTCGAAGCGTAGTGCATACTCCAGCTTTGTGCCACTTAGGCCGTATAGAACGATTTCGTCTCCGCTGCCCTGCTGGTTTGACGAGCCATCGTCGCGCTTGGCCTAACTAGGAGAGATGCCACACTGGTTACTACCTCACGGTGCTCAAGCTCAACCGACCTGGGAGCTTCGGGCTCACCCGAGTTGGGGGCCTCGTGCTCGACTGGCATGGGGACTTCGGAGCTGAAAGTGCATTCCGCGACAAAGTCTACTAAGGCTTGGGCCCTGATAGCAGTTTGCGGCTTGTATTGGAGATCGTACTTGCTGAGCTCAATGTCCCACCTCGTTAGTCTACCGGAGACCTCGGGCTTGAGTAGAACTTGCCTCAGAGGTTTGTTGGTGAGGACGATGACAATGTGAGCTTGGAAGTATGGAAGAAGGTTCCAGGCTACAATAACTAGTGCATAGGCCAACTTTTCTATCTCTAGATATCTCATCTCTGCTCCCTACAACACTTTACTAACATAGTAGATTGGTTGTTGGACCCAATCTACCTCTTTTATCAATACCGAGTTGACCACTTCATCACTTACCGAGAGGTACAGGTCTAAAACATCACCCTCCTCGGGCCGGGTTAAGACCGACATACTAGCGAGGTACCTTTTGAGCTCGTCAAAAGCGAGCTGGCACTCTTCGGTCCATTCAAAACCTTTGCTTTTAATTGCCTTAAAGAAAGCCAGGCAGCGGTCTGCCGACTTGGACATGAAGCAGCTCAGAGCAGCTATTCGACCATTCAGCCTCTGAACCTCCTTCAGTGTCAGGGGTGGTCTCATGTCTAGGATGGCTTTTATTTTATTCGGGTTGGCATCAATGTCGTGTTAGTTAACGATGTACCCCAGGAATTTATCGAAGGTAACACCGAAGACACACTTATTGGGGTTTTTTAACCCAAAGGGCATGACCTTGTAACAGTACAGGCCAAGCTCGGTTATAAAGGCAGTCTTTTCTTCATCAGCTGGGTCCATCCTAATCTGGTTGTAGCCTGAATAGGCATCTAAGAAGCTCAGCAACTCATGCCCTGAGGTTGCATCCACCAAACGATCGATCCTGGGGAGTGGGAAGCAGTCCTTTGGGCAAACTTGATTCAGGTCGGTGTAATCGACGTACATGCGCCATTTGCCGTTAGCCTTTTTTACCAGAATGGTGTTGGTCACCCAACTCGGGTAGTGGACTTCCTTGATAAAGTCGGCTACGAGGAGCTTCCTGACCTCCTCATCGACTGCCCTCCATCGCTCTAGGGCTAAGTTGCGTTTCTTCTATCTAACGGGCCTAACAATTTAGATCGCAGAGGCTCCTCAATGGAAGCACTGATCTGAAGTGTCCAGGCTGGGTCCTCCGTCGATGCCGGGATGGAGACGATCTCTTCCGTGGGCGCAGCTCGCTCCTCACACTGCTCCGTAGGTCGCTCCAGCTCGAGGTCGTCGGCCACCTTGGCTTTCCCTTTGAGGGTGACGATGTAGCATTTGCGAGACTCAAGCTAGTCACCTCGTGCTATCCCAATTCCGAAGTCCGTGGGAACTTCATGGCCAAATAGTAAGTGGAGACCACAGCTCGTAGGGCATGGGTGATCGGCCGACCTACTATGGCATTGTACGGGGAGGGGGTTGTGACCACTAAGAAACCATGGTTGAGCCTCACTATGCTAGGCCAAGTGCCGACTTCCACAAGTACTGTGATCCTTCCCAGGGGCTTGACTTCCTCTCCACTGAAGCCTACCAGGGGAGTATTTGTGGGCTTCAGGTCGCTTTTTTGGAGTTGAAGTTAGTCGAAGGCTGTTTTGAAGATGAAATCTGCCGAGCTGCCCGAGTTGATGAGGACACGCCTGACTTCAAAGTTGTTGATCTTTACCTTTATGACAAGCACGTCATCATGGGGGTAGTGGACCCTGCCCGCGTCATCCTCTATGAAGAAGATCGAATCTTTCATCCTTGGCTGCTTCGGTGGGTTCTGTTCTTCCCTAGCGGCCTTGCAAGTTGATGTCCGAGCTGCAATTGTGGTACAACCAGCAACAATCGAACCTCCAACGATTACGTGGATGGTCCCCCAAACTGGTCTCTCTTCCGGGGGCTGCCTTTGCAATTGCCCTGCCTGCCTACTAGATTTCGGAGCATCTCTATTCTGCTCCCCCTACCGACCTGCTTGACTATTATTATTATTTTGTACAAAATTTTTCAAGTATCCGTGATGGATGAGCTCCTCTATCTTGTCGCGGAGGTTTTTACAATTTTCAATGCTATGACCGTGGTCTCTGTGGAAACTACAATACAAATTTTTATTCCTTACACGAGGATCGACCTTCAGCCGAGGTGGCCACTTCACATATGGGGCGTCCTTGATCTCCATGAGGATCTCGGCCCGCTTCACGTTGTGGGGTGTGTAGTCCGTCCTCTCTACTGTTGGAGCTCGGAAAGGCTGACTCGGCCTTGCCCCCCAGGCTTGGTCCTTCTTCTTCTTACTATCGCCCTGAGTTAAGGGCTCTATTTCCCTTTTCCTTTTCTCGAGGGTCTGCTCGCCCATCTGGTTGATCTCCTCCTCCATACCTATAAACCGATCCGCGAGCTTGAGGAACTCGGTCACGATCTTGGGCTGATTGACAACCATGTGCCACTTGAATTCTGTATGGGTAATGCCTCGCTTGGCCGTGGTGAGATGAACTATAGGGTCCAGATTGGGTATTTGTAAACAAGCATCATTGAACCACTTGATGTAGCTCCGAATGGACTCCCCTTCCTTCTGAACTATGCGAGGAGGATTTCCTGAGTTCTTGGGCATCTCTTGTTGTGACAAAATGGGAGGTGAAGACTTGCACAAACTGTGCCCAACTTCTTATCGATCTGGGCGCAAGATTCCAGTACCATGTGCGGGCCACTCCTTTGAAGATGGTGGAGAAGGCCACACACATACAGGATTCACTGGCTCTTGCCAGGTGTATTTGAGACTGAAAGGCATCCACATGATCATTCGGATCGAAGGATCCATCATACTTATCCAGTGGAGGGAGCTTGAAGCCCTTTGGCATAGGGACCGCAAGAAGTTCTGGTGACAGAGGGGAAGAGACTGAAAGGAGAGGAGTAGCTTTTACTTCATATGAGCTTACCTCCTCCTTACCCTTGAGCTCGGGCAGGACGCGGGTAGCAGTTTGGCGAGCTCGTCGGTGCCTCTGTTGTTGCTTCGTCGGGTCGGCGTTGGTGCTACTGGCTTCAGTATTACAGAGTTCAATGGGCTCAGACTGCTGATATAGCTGTGAATCGAAGGGCTCTGCTTGTAGTCTGCGGCTAGGACCTCGAACTGGTTTTCTGCGAGCAGGAGCTCAAACTGAGAGCGCTGAGGCGATGCGGGCCTAATCGGATAGGAGGCCTCCGACCTGCCTACAGGCTGCGAGACGGGGGTGACTGGTCTCTCCTTCCTGCCGTGGAACAGGGCTTGACTTTTGGAAGGATTCTGGGTTTGAGAGGCCTCTCCCCGATGAGGACGTTCACTCCGACGGGAGGGCTTGGCTTGCTTCAAGACCGGATGCCGAGGGGGAAGCAGTTGCTGGGCCGGAGGCAGTGAAGGTAACTGCTGTTGGTAATGGTACTGAGAAACTTGATGCAACACTTGCTGTTGGAACCGTTGCATTTGAGCTTGCATGGCTCGCATGCACTGCACCAGGTCTTCAAGCTGGTTTTGGTTGCTCATTGGGCGAACAACGGAAGGTTCAGTGAAGGTTGCTCCAATCGTGGAAGGGAGTGGAGCGTTCACAGGTGCCACTATATGAGGCACGTTCAAGCTGGAACTCCGTCCACGGAGAGGGGGAGGGTGAACTGTCCAATGCAGGTAGTAGGGAGCTAGGGTTGCTCCCCTGAAGCATTCTGGTCAGCACCATGTCCGCCATTACTAGAGGAAGCCATGAATGCTGAGTTTTTGAGAGGGAGTGTAGAGGTTAGAGGAAGGCTTTTTGAAGCATTCCCACAGACGGTGCCAAATGATGCTGCACGATCCATGCACTCCTTGCTGGTAGTCGACTGGCTCCTAGCTGGCGACGGACGGTACCTGAGAAGAAGACGGTGAAGGATTCCCAGGGAACTTGCCCGGTGGAAATACTCCGATGCTTATGTTAGAACACTTGAGAGATCTGTAAAGAATGCAAAGAGAGCTGAGAGTGCAGGTAGCACTAGATCAATGAAAGTTCGAGATTAACTCAAGGTGTCTTTGCCCCTTCGACCCTGGGGCTTTTAAATATGGGTGTTCTTGCCAAATTGGGTGTAATCGCCACTGGACCTCGGATGCAGCCGTTATTTGCCAGGGCTGTGCAGGTAACCGTTGCAGAGTTCTACCCAATCGAATGAGTGACACGACCCAGAAAGGACAGACATGCCACCACCTGTTGAGAGACGTGGGTGCATTCTGCTAGGTTGGCAGGGACTGCACCGTCAGTCAGGAGGTGTGATGCAGTCTGATGGGTATGGTCTCGTAAGATAAGAAGCTTCCTGAGAATGCTGCATCGCTTAACAGCGAGCTGCTTTGTAGCGAGCTATCCCATAGCGAGCTCCTAGATGTGTCCCAAGGTGATTCCGCCTGAGGTTGCCTTTGGGGCAGTCTTCTTGCCTAAGTATTGGAACTAGCTAGTTCTCTCAGCTCACGAGCTAGGATAGACTTATCTTGGAGTATTCCCTTTCCACATGCTAGGGTCCATGAGCTCGCGCTGTAGCGAGCTCATCCCATGGCGAGCTGTCCTACGAGGACCTTAACGAGCTCGCTACTCAATCGTAGCCAGGCTGTCACGCTGAGCTATTGCTTATGCTGAGTCATGTCCATGTGTCGCCTTCTTAGGAGGTCGGGTCAAATCACCATCCATCAGAAGCCAACCCTGTGTTAAGCAAAACCAACCTAGTTGGTTTGAGTCTGTTTGTGTTGGTTTGGGTCAGTTTTGGCTCTAAGTTCAACCATGCTTGAGAGTCAAATTGTATTGGAGATTGTGCTTGAGTTGAGGGACTAAGGGGAGCGGACCAAGTTAGAATAGAAGTTATCAAGAAAATAATAAGTCAAATTGTATTAGAGAAAGAAGACTTAAATTTGTATATTTCAATAAACCTTCTAATCTAAGTAAAAAAGGACACCTAATTATAATTGTAATTGGTTGTCTAGTTGTCTTACAACACTTGCCATTAATGTCATTCCTAAATAGAAGACTAGAAATTAAGTTAGGTTGTAATTAGGATAGAGACAACTTAGTTAAGTAGGAACTAAGTAGGTTGTAACTACTAACTAGGAACTAAATACTAACTACTAAGTCGGTTTGGTTCGGGTCAGTTTTGGTTTTCAACCTGAACCATCGGTTTATAATTTTTTACAACTCAAAACTGACCGGTATTGAAGAAAACCCGACCAACTCGGGTTGGGTCAGTCCGGATTGATCGATTTGGTCGGGTTGGGTCTTCTTATGAACAGCCCTACATGGGTGGTCTGCATTTTTCACTAATAATAAAGGCTTTAGCCTAGGCCCAGGCCAGCTTGCACCCTGAGCCTAGATTGCAAGCCCAAGCCTAGCCTCGCATATGCCCGGGCTGGGCTTATAAGCTTTTCGAGCCTAATTATTTAGACCTTTCTTAGCTTGGTTTAGTTTGGTTTCTGTATCTATCCGTGAAGGCAAGGCCTTCATTCCCGGTCGGTCTTGAGCAATGTGCGACTTGTCCCCATTGAGTGTTGCTCCAAGTCCCACACATTGCTTAAGAAACATTCCCAAAAGGCCTTGCCTTAGAGGGCAGCTTTGATATTTGAGTTGACTCATGTATTATCATATGATAAAAAGATTTTTATATATCTTATCTAAATAATAAACATTTAATATAAAATAAAATAAAATAAAATTTATTTATATATATATATATAATGTAGTATAAATATAAGACATAAAATATTAAGTGTATATAATTTATTAAATATGATCAAGCAAATCCAACCCGTGTATCGCATGGGGCTCTTATACTAAACATCTAAGCCTAAAGATGCCATAACTATTCGTTGTAAACTTATAATAAAAGCCATAATTTTTGTTATATATGGATGGATGGAGTGATTTTTTATATTAACCTACTAATAATATCATTTAGGTCGGTGTATACATTTGTAGACAGAAGATCTGAGATTTATCATACCTGCAAAAAGAATACATCAAAGAAAAGCACCGTATCGTATGGGAGCTTTCATAAGGTTAATACAACTGAAGGCCAAGCTTCTCTTACAATCCAAACCCCAATCATTAAAGCATTCCAGATCTTTTTGCTTTTGGCTTTTGGCTTTAAGATATTCTGTGTACAAGACAAGCTATTGAATAAACCGAGAGAGCTTTTGAGCTTTTGAGTGGTGTGGTAAATCATTATATTGTTTACAAACGCTAGCTTCGCTTCAAGGACGAACTCGAAAGAAGACATTCGCAGCTTCCTTACAAGCATACAGGTAAATAGTTTCTTAACATGCTGATATTAACATTTAAATAATTTCTTACTACATTGATGATGAACCATGTCTTTTCTGTTTTTTCATCTATCTTCAAATAGATACAGATTTGAACAATGTACGGTTAATTAATTTGAATCCAATTCAGATTTGAACTGCACACAAATGGAGCCTAGTACCTCCCTTTGTTTTTTATTGAAGTAAATGTTTTGATAGTTGGGTGCAGCCAAATAATTTCTCTTCGGGGAGGGGATGAAAAAGTAATTAATTAAATTTGATAAGTGATATTGTTTTCATCTTGGGTTGTTGTAGAAAGGATTTTCCGTGAACTAAAGTTACAAGAAAACACAAAGGACCAAAGAAACAACTTACAACGAAAAAAAGAGAGAAAACAGAACACAACAGACATACAGTAATCTAATCTGAAAACCAAAACTTGCTAAAGAGGAAGATTAACCAGATTCGTGGTTGCAATTTGTGATCGCCGGCTTAGACCATTTTTCTTTAGTGATCTGACTCCAATAATACCGATGAATAGATTAACCAGATTTGAGGTTGCAACCAAAGATGGAGTAGACTATTTCCATCCCTACCGATAGACAAAGTAAAAATTGACGTTATCATCTAAGATATAAAAAATATCAACCAGCAACTGCCATACAATTGGGATTGCATCAAAAGACTTTGAAGAAATTACACTTACAGCATTCTTGGCATCACATTCAACAACCAAATTTGGAAAACCCAAATATTTTGTTTTTCCAAAAACAACATTCTCTTGAAAAGCCATTGCACTTCAGCCCTCCCAAACGGGCACCAATTTTAACTACTGCTGCTTCCTGAGACCAAGATTATCCTCAAAGAAAAGAAAATTGATCCTTCTTCTATGCCCACATTGGAAAAATATGAGTAATTTTAAATTTGCAATTTATGTCAAATTTTAATTATTATTTCAAAGAACCATTTAACCTAAAGGCTTAAGCTATTAGGTAAGGTCCTTGAATAAGTTGATATTCTCTAATACATCCCCTCACACGAGGGCCCATTGGGCTTGAACTGTGAACAAGCACAGGCCCGTCTATACCTTAAATAAGTTAATTAATTATAATGTAATGGAGATCGAACACTAGATCACTTGATCAAAGTGACTCTCATACCATTTCCAAGAACCATTCAACCTAAAAGTTTAAACTATCAGTATTAGGTGAAGTCATTTAATAGGTTGATATTCTCCATCAATTGCTTCATATTATAAAGAAAACATATAATATGGTTTTAGTTATTTGCTCTTCTCAATTTGACCACATGCAAATACAAATGAACAGAAATATTATCTTAGGAATTAATTAGATTTTGTTCTGTACCAGAGTAATTTAGATAAGTTGCGTTGTTGTAACTGTTTATTAATGATACCCATATATACTTTGATAGGACCCATATTTGGTAGAGCACCGGTTGTCGTCCTTGAATGATCAATGGAGCATTCCGATGGTATGCTTCAGCTTCAGCCTCAGCTGCTACTTCCAAGGTTTAATGGGGAAAAGTTTCAATATTGGAAAATTCAGATGAAAGCCATGTTCAAATCCAAGGATTTATGGGAAATTGTTGAAGGAGGAGGAATACCGACAAAAGATAATAAACAGGTTCAAAGCAAAGACTCGGAGGCCTTGTTCTATATTTTTCGAGCTGTAGATGAAAAAATTTTCTGGGAGATCGCTATCTTATCATCAGCCAAAGAAGCTTGGGACAGGTTGGAGGTAAGGCTATGAAAGTAGGTCCTCCTAGTTCTTACTAATTATCAGTTTGAGAAAATATTTTATTAATTTATTAAAAGATTATTAAATTATATATACAATTGTTATAGTGGAAAAATCTATGATGTGATACTGGAAAAACTTTAACCAATCATCAAAACCTGTCATGAATTTTGGGGAAAGTCCACCTGATTATTGATTACCAGTTTTATGATGTTGGTTGATTGGTTATAAGTTTTTCTGGTATCATTGTCTGGTCCCGGCCTTATATATCGGGTTGGTTGGGCCCGCATTGTGTTTGTGCTCGATGTGGATCCGGACTAGTTCATAAGTGATCATCTTAAGTATAAGCATACAATGACCTAAGAGTTGAGATGGTTGCTTTCTGGTTTTTAGCATATTGCATACCTATATTATACTCTTTTGGAGAAAACTTTGGTTGTCAATGTTTGATAATATGTATTATGCACAAGGTATCTCCACATATTATGTTGGTCCATATAAGGTTAGTTTTGTGTCTGCGGTTCAAATTAAAAGTGTTAAAGATGTATGTTTTGTGTGTTTTCACTTATTAATGTTCGGATGATGGTTGAGCTAGCTAAGGATGCCATGTGGCAACTTTCATAGCCATCCTCTCTCTCAAGCCGCATCGACTCCACATGTGACGGAAGAGTACTACTAAGGAGTGTTCTGTACAGACAAGGAAGCGGACATCGCCAAGGAAGAGGGAACCTCTTGAAAACCTTGATGGATGACCTCATCCCGACAACCCCAGAAGACCTATCTATTTGGACCGCGAACACCCAACTATAAATAGGTATTCCCCGCTCGAGGTAAGGGACTTTTGGAAGAACACTCTATGAATACTTCTTACACTATCCCTTCGGCTTGGACCAACATTACCTCTACCTACTTGGCCCGACCACCTCTTTCTCTACCCAACTGACTTGAGCATTGGAGTACCTACCCAAGGAATAACTCCTTGGGCCTTTGACCTTTCTCTTGGTTGTAGATCTTGTTGCACATTTCCATCCTTTCACCTTAGCCTCGTCCAGTTGGCAGGACTATTTGATTGTTTCTTTGGTTCGGAACACCTCGAATTGAACAACATTAGATTGACGCCATTTGTGGGAAACATACAAAAAATCATTTCCCAAACACCCTTCCACACACTCAAAGCTAACATTCCTAGAAACACATTCGATTGCTCTAGAGGTCGTTCCCCATCTCGGGGATCCCGCTCACTTTGCAACTCTCCACCTCGGGAGCCCTAGCATCAGACCGTGGTCGACCCAAGCAATTCCAAGCCATGCTATAGAAAGTCGACCGTATCCTAGCTATGATGGAGATGCTGCGGCAACCAGCTCATGCCCTCAAGCCACTTGCGCGTCTACTATAGTCGATCCTCACACCGAGGACCTCAAAAGGGGCCACATAGACATGCACGGGGCCCAATCTGACTGAGATCGACCGCAACCATCTAGAAGAACTGGCTCCCCAGCTCGGTCTCGCACACACGATGCCCACAATAGATCCCATTGCTCGACCCGAGTTCTGGTGAAAGAACGGCTCGGCCAACGTCTACAACAACTGCTAATCTTGATAGTCAAATCCAGCTCGGTCCGAGATTGGCCTGTGATCCCAAAAAGGGAGAAATCTGTGAACATGGTCACAACTGATAGAGACACAGAGATCAAAGAACTGAGAGAGGAGTTGGCTGACCTGGAATGCAGCCAACTGGACAGAAGTGCTGCCCCTTTGATGACTCAACCAACCGAGCAACACCACGGTCAACAACCCTCCAAAGATCCTGTCTTCATCCAAGAGATCATCGACGATCTCCACTTGGCTGGATGACGACCTCCTTAGTTCAAGAAGTACAATGGAGCCTCAGACCCCAACGACCACATTGAGAGGTTCAAGGCGATAATGATCCTGCATGACTCTCCCGAATGTATTATGTGCAAGGCCTTCGTTGCCACCCTCTACGGAGTCGCTAGAACCTTGTATGTCTCCCTTCCTCCGTGGTTCATATCCTCCTTGGAGCAGCTAGAGACGTTGTTCCTAGCACAATTTACCACTAGCCAAAGGCGCTAGAAGACGTCGGCTAGCTTAATGCAAGTTCGATAGAGGAAAGGAAAGACTTTAAGGGAATACTTGGCAAAGTTTAATGCCGAGGCCCTCTAGGTCTGAGCCCTTGACCATTCAATGGCTATGACAACCATCATGAGTGGATTGTGCTCCTCAATTTTTAGCTTTTCTTTGCAAAAGAATCCTCCACCCAACTTGACTGCATTCATGAGACATACATAGAAGTACATGAATTCCAAGGAAGCCCAAGCACTAGAAAGGAGTAAAGATGACCAACATGAATAGAAGCGAAAAGACAATGAGGAGTGTAGATCGAACAAAGACAGTAAAAGACAGGACCGCCGACTTGACTGCGGGCCGAGGACCCCACCACCGACGTATCACAACTTCACTCTACTTAATGCTCCACAGGCTCACATATTGATGCAGATCCGCGGCTGCAACTTCGTTAGGTGGCCCAAAAAGATGAAGATACAAAGCAACAAGAGAAATTGAGACAAGTTTTGCAACTTCCACTGTGATCACGACCACGGCACCAAGAGCTACCTTGACCTTCGCCACCACTTGGAAGACTTTGTTCAACATGGATACCTTCGTGGATTCATCGACATCAAAGAACATAAGCATAGTGAAGAACCGCACTGCGCCGACGAGTCCCCAGCCTGAGCTCCTTCGGTTAGGATGACCCTTAAAAGGGGAAACTAGGTGCGAAAGAACTACCTCGAGGAGTTGGAGTGCTAGGACAAATGTACTGATGACGATCGATGCAGAGTATTAATGGCGATCAAGTTGTACAAGTTCAATAAATAAAGAATCCTCTTCAAGCACAAACGACCAAATGCCCATGCACAACCTATCCGAATTCCAATGGTTGAACTCCGCATTGGCCAACGATTGCAGCGCGATGATCACCTCACGAAAGACCCGACCGACCATAGACGGTCAAGGCCAGAACAAGCCCCCCCATTGAGCATCGTGGGAATGACGTCCCCGTCACAACGACAAGAGGACAACTATCGAACTCTGCGTACCCACCCGACTTGCATTTAGAATAGAGCTAACCAAGGATCGTGGCTAGCCTAGCTAAAGAGCGTGAATCTCTCCAGGACCAGGTGCCACTAAGCTCCCTGACAACATTGACAGCTTGGAAACACCTCGGCCAACAAAGACTGAGGCTAGTAAAGCCAGAGATCTTGACCAACGAAGATCTAGGATCTCGGCCAATATAAGACCAAGGCTACTAAGCTAGAAACCTCGGCTAGCATAAGACCGAGGCTACTAAGCCAGAGATCTTGGCCAGCAAAGACCTAAGACCGAGGCTATTAAGTTGGAGACCTCAGCCAGCGAAGATCTAAGACGTCATCCAACATAAGATATCGACTATTAAGCTGGAGATCTCAGCCATCAAAGATCTAAGACCTTGGCCAGCAAGCTGGAGACCTCGACCAACAAAAACCTAAGACCTTGTCCAATATAAGACTGGGGCTACTAATCTAGAGATCTTGGATAGCGAAGACCTAATACCTCGGCCAATATAAGACCAAGGCTACTTAGCCGGAGATCTCGAACAACGAAGACCCAAGACCTTGGCCAGTATAAGACCAAGGCTACTAAGCCAGAGATCTTGACTAGTGAAGACCAAAGACTGATGCCACTAAGCCGAAGACATCAGCCAACAAAGATCGAAGACCTCGACCAATATGAGACCGAGGCCACAACGTAGAGTTTGAAACTCTGATTATCCCAAGAGCCAAGTACAAAAGCACAACCTATGTTCCCTACCAACCAACCTAACTCCAAAGCAAAACAACTTGAAAGAAAAAAAGAGAAAAGCAACACAAAAAGTGCTTGGTAGAAAGGCTAAACTTCCATTAATGAAAAGTTTATACATTGATTGTAAGCTCAGAATACCGAGTTGTATACAACAGAGAAAAAAAAGAGAACATCAACTTTCCACTAGAGGATCCTTGGCTTTCTCCTGGACGTAGGCAACAATGGCACCCCACCATCAGGCTTTCTGACATCAAATGGACCAAACCCCTGAATGACTTTGGCCACCTCCAAGAACTGACTTATCACCCTCCGCTAACAGAGAGCGAATCCCGCCTACCAGGAGTCAGTAGCATAGTCATCCAGCCATTCTGATGGGCCTCCAAAGCCCTATACTTGGAGACACCCTCCTCCTCCGCCCGAGCAATCTTTGCCTTAACCTCCTTGAGCCCCCTCCTCAGTGCATCTCATGCCTACTTGAGATCGTGGGTGCAACCTTTCAAATTACAGATAGTGTCATCCCTCTCCTTGACGTCGTGCTTCAGCTCAACCAACTCTACCTTCAAATAGGAATTCTCTATCTCTCGTGACTCATAAAATCGTCACAACCCACAAAGGTGGTCAACAAGGCTAATGATCGAACAACAAATAAAGTTGATCTCACTAGCATGACTTGATGAAGAGTCGCGCTCTCTAGGAAGATGTTGGTGTGACTACTGGCTTCCTTTCTAAGACTGGGGAGCATCACATCTCGGGCAACCTACTCAGCCACTCTTTCTGTCTCAAGGGTGTCTTTCGACCAAACCGACCACTATGGTATGTATATGCTAGCCGAACCCTCAGCCAAAGCATGCTCTGGAGTGTCCCCCCTCTATGACGAGGACCGCCCAAGCTGAATCGTAGCCTCATCGAAGTCGACCACAACGACCTCCTCCGTTAACCTCGACCTCTTCCCTTTTTGAGGTGTGCATTTTGCCAAGTGACGTTGAAGCTCCGTGGCCTCAGGCTGCACACCCGAAGTCTTAGCCGCTTGTGCCTTTTTTGCTGCCGCCGCCTTCATACATTGAAGTTTCTCCTTAGCACTAGCCATATCCGAGTCTGCACAATTCATTACAAAGTTACACAAGCTCACAAAAAAAAGAGGTTGCACAACCCACAAACTAGACTGGGATTGATCAGCCAAAGCGCACATCAACCTAGCCAAGGTCTACAATTGGGACGATGTATACTCCCCGATGTGCACCCGCACTATCCTCCTCATAGAAGCTTTCTCCTCCTTCGACAGCTCGATCTGGGAAGGACCCTTATCCTTGGTCCTTGAAACGGATAGGGCGAGGGAGAATGGCCAACCTCCTCAGCACTTCACAAAGAAAAAACCCTCTTTCTAATGCTTTATGGGAGAGGGAACCCCAACAAGCACCTTGGTGTTTAGCTTGGAAAACAAGTAGTAGTACCCCTTCTTGTGCTTCTTCAAGTGGAGAAAATATCTAAACATTAGTAGGGTGATCTCAATGTCCTTAAGAGTGTAGTAGAAGAGCAGCCTGACCAGGTATCGAAATGAGTTCGATATCAACTAAATAGGAAGGACCCAATACCACCTGAGGATGGCACTACCCCGAGATCTAAAGGGAACCTAAGGCTAGCTATCAAACTGTGGACATATACTCAAATCTCCTTAGTATGATCCGAAGTGGCCCTCTCCACGATCCCAGGACACCTCAGTTCCTACTCCTTGGGAATGCGATACGCTTCCCGGATCTGAGCCGGGTTGGCCAGAAAAGGTTTACACAAAGTTGAGGCAAGCCGCTCTTTAGACTCCACATTGGCCTTGGCTGCCTCGTCGATACCAATCTCTCGGACCTCAGCATCACCCTCGTCACTGACCTTGGCCACATTGGCATTGGTCTCCAGTGCCCGAACCTCGGTCACCTCACATCGAGGAATACCCTCACTCTCACCCCCCGAAGTGTACTTACTGAAAAGGGAAGACAAGGAAGATGAAGTGAAAGACATCTTACCGAAGAAAAAAAAAAAGAAGTTTGGGACACTTGAGATATCAACCAAGGCACGTGAGCTGAACTCTAAGGCATAAAATCTTCTCAAATGACAAAGTAAAATGGCTCGCCTACCCTTTTTTGTAAAGGCATCCAACGGTTCAGACCAAACCAAATCAACGGCACTGATTCGAAGCCACACTTCGCATGTGCATAACCTCATGAAGACAAAATGACGCGTCTGCCAACCTGTCTCGGAAATGGTACGAGTGTTGAACTAGGCGGTCCACCCAACAAATTGGCCCTACTCTGGATTAGTCAAGTTGAAGAAATTAAAGTTCCTCAACTAAGGACCATAGAACTCTTCCACGCCTAGTCATGGCCGAGCACTACCCTCCTTGACTTCTAAACCACCAGACACATGCATACATTGGGTTAGGTGGGCTGGGTTGGGATGTTTGTGTGTGAAATCCCATGCTTTTGTTTTTTCTCCTAATTTTTGTCATGTTTTCTTATGTTTTGGTAATAATTTTGGAGGTTTTCTCTCAATCACATTTTGTAACCATCTCTTCAAGTTGACTTCAATGCAAATTGATTCTTCCAAACTGGTCTGGTTGTTAATCTCCCTTTACCATTCTTTTATCCACTATTTTAGACATTTGTAACAAACTGGTTTGTTGTTTGGGGCGGTGAATGCACACAATGCTTAGGTTGAGAGTTATTATATGTTGGAGACCAACTTCTAGAAAACTTTTGCACTAATGGAGACATTGCTAGAGGTATCAAAATCGGTTTTAAGGACAATGAAAATTTTCATGTGCCTCAACTATTACCAATAAGTGTTCTTTAACTCTTTATGATTTTGTAGATTAAACTTGATCATCACAAACTTATTGTTGTTCTACTTTTGGTAAATTGATATTACCATATTGCTGCCAACATAAATTTCATACTCATTTTCCAACAACATTAAAATCAAAAAAAAAAAAGAAAGTTTAAGAAAATTATATTTTTTACAACTTTCTTATATTTTTTGTATAAAAAAGCAATACTTATAACACTTATTTTTGTTTAACATGATGAATATATAATAATAGAGATGTGCCCAAATGTTTTCTACAAAATTTATATTTTTTATTTATCATTTTAATTTTTATTATTTAATTATGGCATCAAGGATTAACACATTTGACCTAAAATATTGAATTGCTAGCCCACTACCAAATGAGAAAATAATTTCATTTTTGGGTCAATTTTAAATTTGTAACTTATTTCCATCAGTAATAAAAAACAATTATTGTTTATTAGATTTATTTTTTTAATATGATTAATAGAAAATATTAGAGATGTGCTTACATTTTCTACATTTTTTTTTTGTTTCTGTAGTTTTTGTGTTTATTTATATTTAAGAATTTTTATTATTTAACTATGAGTCTATCACATTGTTGTTTTACCCATTTGACCTAGATGGTTGATTTAATTGCTTACTTGCAAATTGAAAAGAAAATTTATTTTATTTTTGGGTCGATTTTAAGAAATATGGATTTTATATTGTCAAAAGTATTAGATACTGATGTGGCGTAATCTGGCAACTCCCTGCTGGATACGACCTGGCTACCAGCAACGATGAGGACGGGTGTTCATGAAAGAAAAGAGTCAGAGATCCCGGGGTGGCTCACCCGGCGAGGATACTCCGATGGCTAAGTTAGAGCACAGTGATAGTAGGGAGCTTGAAGATGATAACAGTGAAAGAGCTAGAGAGTGAAGATTACACACACAACAATGATCATAGAACGTACCTTCGCTCCTGGGGGGTGGGGTCTTTATACACTATGGCCCAGGTGGCTTGGTGGAACGATCACTGAATCCCTGCTGCGATGTGACCTATCGCGTGTTAGGTGGTTGAAACGCCGCCAAACGGTAACACTGTCACTTCCCATCAGAACGGAGAGTTGGTGAACTAATGTACCATTATAAAGTACAGTTCTGCGGGATACAGGGTACGGGGGTGTGTTCCTCGAGGTTGCCATGCAGAGGTCTGAATGCTGGGTGAGCTACCTGTAGGATACCGGGCTGCTTGATAGCGAGCTAATTGGCACGAGCTTCTCGAGTTCATGCTTAGGTCTGCCCCTGACGTAAATGTCGAAGTGCCTTTGGGCCGAGGTGATCCCGGTGTGATCTTGTGTTGAGGTATATTTGTCTCGAAGTAGTCCTGACCGAAGTGGTTACATCTGTCTGGGCTCGATCTAAACTTGGTTCCGTTATTCTGGTCGAGATCTGACACCGGGACGATCTTAGCCCGAAGTGGCTTTAGTTCGGTGCACTAGTGTACCCGAACTCACTTTGTAGCAGCTGACTTATGCTGAGCTGTCACCTGTGTTGAGTCACATCCACGTGCCGATCTGATCGCGTCGAGTCATCGCCTATGCGGAGTTACATCCACGTGTCTCCCTATCAGGAGGTCGAGCCAAATTCTCCTTCATCAAATACATATCTAATTAGTAGAATTTATTAGTGAAAAAAGTATACCTTAAATATAATATTTAATGAGGGATAGTGGATGTTCATACCTTCAACATAAAACTTAATGAGAGGGAATTGAATGACATGTATAGCAAATTTAAAGTATCAACACTCAATCTGAAAAAAATGTGTATCGAGAGTTTTATTAAAATAACCCAATTCATAGTATTTAGAGTATTGGCAACTTTGGATAGTGATACATATCCTCTTGTAGTATTGATGCTTTCATCCTTTATGCTGAAAAGTAGTAATTAAAATTACATTTTTTACTCTCACAATTAGAGGAGGACCAAATTCAAAAGTAAGGGTTTTAGTCAATAAAAAAGTTGCACAAACTCTTGAGGAGGTTATGTCTTGAATCCATCTTTTATCTTGATATGTTTAATTTGATTATTGCCTTCACAAGCTAAATATCACTATCTTATTTTCCTTATTTGTCTCTTTCACTTTTAACATTTTTCATGTCTTTCGTTTCTAGATGAAATATGAAAAGGCAGGGCAAGAAAGCAAAGAATATGAAAAAAGTAAAGAAAGTGAAGAAAGCAAAATAATCAAAGGTAATCCCCTCTCTTTTCTCTATGAAGTTAATTTTAAAAACATAAACAATAACAAATTGAAGTAAAAAGTAGAAAGAAGGAAAGAATTAGAAAAATACAGCTAAACGCATGCTAAGAAAATATTGGTTGTCCACATTATAGCCCCTCTTGTCTATAATGCTTTCTCCATTTGACACATTTAATAACTAGATTGATAGGGTCTAACAAAAGAAGTTTTGATGATATTTTTTTTTAGCCTCAAACTTTATTCTAGGTGGAGGAGCCACCTTAAAATTTTATTAAAAGCAAATCGCTATCAAAAAGATAAGGGAAGGACATAGCCCGCCTTTCCCCAAGCCCAAAGTACAAGGAATACTCCATTACATGTACCTGGGAATTGGTAAATCAGAATTATCTTTGCGGATTAAAGATCTAATTGTATGGATATTTGATTGATTGAATAAAAATAGGCGTTTGAGGAACTATCTATTCCAAAATTCGCAAGATAGTCTACCACACAATTAGCATCTCTGTAGATATGATTAAAAGAAATTCTATGCTGGGCGGCCAATCGAGAAATTTCTTGAACTTGGTAATACACACCAAGGAATCACCAAACCTGAATTTAGGAGGTTCACTAAGACCATGTTATCACTCTTAGCCAAAATATTATTCAAATTGAGATTTGAGCATAGTTGAAGACCATGTAGAAGAGATTTGACTTCCGCTTCCAAGGAGGTACAATGCTCGTAGAAACAAGAGAAGGTAGCATTGAAATTTCCATCACAATCTCTAATGACCCCACCACCCCCCACCCAAACCCAAGTTGCCTCTACATGCTCCATCAGTGTTAATTTTAATATAGTTTTGTGGTGGAGGTTTCCAAATTATCCATTTAATACATCTTGAAGGGACATTTTTAACAAGAATTTAAAGGCAAGTGGCCCAAGAGGTGTTATGATCAGCAACATAGGTCATGGTGCCATATTATTTAGTTGACTAGGCCAACATTTTATTCGAATAATAACTTGGTTCCCACAGATAGCTTTTCCCTCATGAACTCTTCGACACCTCTCAACCCATATTTCCCACAGAATAATAGAAGGAACCAATCTTTAAATCTGATTTCGTTGATTATTTCTTTCACATAAAGTCCAATTTTTAACCCGGTCCTGAATATGCTGTGATCTATAAATATGAATGTCAAATGTATTAGCAAAGTAACTTCAACACTTTGAAGCTACAACCCCTGTAAAGAAAAGGTGATCAAAAGTCTCCTACTCAAAGGATTTGCAACATTTGCATTTTGATGCCATAGACACCTCTTTTCTTTTAATAGCATCATCCAACACCTCTTTTCCACACTAAGTCTGATACTTTTGTAGGGAGATTTACCTTCCAAATATGCTTGTTCCAGCAGGCATTAGTGCCTAAAGTCCTTGTGAGCTCCCATGCCGAAGAAACATTAAATTCACCATTTTAATTATTCATCCACACTAGAAAATCCCTATTATTAGAGAGCCTTAAACCAGAGTCGATAACAATGTCTTGGATCTCCGTTTCCACACTAAAATTATCTGGAAAAGACCATGATCCACTAGTACCCAAAACTTCATTAATTTTGAAGTCAATTAGACTATTGTCACTAGTAAAATTACACAAAGGGCCCATACCTGACCAGTTTTGATGCCAAAAGGATATGTTGTCATTCCCAACTTTCCATTTTGCATTGGATAAAGCAATCTCTTTAACATCAAAAATTTCCATCCAATATCGAGTCGAGTTTGCTTTAAAATTTTACATTGCCAAGTGATTATCACCAAGGTGTCTAGCTATAAAAAATCTAGCCCATAAGTTCTTGTTCTCCATCAATTTGAAACAAGCCTTTACCCGAAAAGATTTTATCATCTCAAAGAGGGATCGCACTCCTAGACCCCCTCCTCGCATGGTTTACACACAAAATCCCAACTTCGCCAATGGTATTTAGATCCAAATTCAGAGCTTCCCCAGAAGAAGTTAGCTAGCATTTTATGTATACGGTGGATTACTGCCTTAGGCGTGGACATCGAGCTTAGGATATGTATGGGCATGCTATTAAGCACATGCCTAATAAGGATTAATTTACCACCTGAAGAGAGGAGTCGCGCCTTCCGACCTTCAATCCTTTTTTGAAATTTTCAATGACAACTCAAAATCACTGCTTTTAGGCTATTTCCTTCCAGTCGGAGCTCCTAGATAAGTGAAAGGGAAGCTCTTTTGATGATATACATCCCCAATTAGCCAAAAAATAAAGATGATAGACATCCCAAGGATAATAGGTGGAGGCCAATCCATATAAATAATTTCACCAATTATACACCATCACTATGATTAAGGGTGGACATGAACTAACCTTTTTATCTTGTCAAGCTCTCAAGGCGAATTGAGCTTATAGTATATAATATTTCAATGTTTTATATGTATAATAATAAAAATCATTTTATATGTATATCTTTTAACTTTTTATATGTATAATTTTTATTTTTTATATAACTTTTATATGTATAATTATTTTTTATTTTTATATGAAGATTGGCTCACTAACGAGTTTAATAAACATATGAGCTTTTGAGTCAAGCTAAATTGAAGCTCATGTTTCTAACTAAAATCAAGCTTGAGCCCGAATTCAAACCTTATGTTTTTCTACTTATCCAAGCCTAAATAACCAGATATTTGGTCCAACTCGACTTGAACCCACCCCGAATTACAACATCCAAACTAGTATAGGTACTGAAGTTGGAGTAGGGGCTTAGTCATTATGGGACTAGGGTGGTACAAACTAGAGCAAGCAAGGATAGGAGTAAAGAAGAATTTTAAAGGAATTAAGGAGAGAAGATTCCTAGAGATGGATAATATCTACCTTGGGGACATTAGAAATACATAAAAGGAGAAAGATGAGTTGAAAAGGGGGTAGGAAGTTTGGCAACAACTTGCACAACTAAGAAGAAGACAACCTTGGTGGGGATCAAGGTTACCAATCAATATTAGTAAATTATATTAGAAATGCTAGGAACTAGAGTGGTCCTAAACAGTTTATGCATTGATGTTTTTCCTCTAAACCCATAAATTAAATGCTTTGAAAAGTTTGCATCCTCAGGCTATATAGCAGTGGATCCAATTGATAGGACCAAGGGCTTGATAGTAGCATGGTAGGAATTAGTGGATATAAGCAAGTGATTGGGTTGATGCAATAATTAACATTATTATTCTCTAGAAAGAATTATATGTTTCTTGGCATGACACCTTCATATAAAAGACAACCCATTGCAGGAGCAAAGGATTTAGTGTTGGAATGAGATCAAAGCAATAATTGATAAGGTACAACTTCCATGGTTAGTGACAAGAGATTTCAACAAAGTTAGGTAACAATTGGAGAAGGTGGGGCAACTTGAAATCAATAAATCAGCTAAAAACCTTCAACGACATGATAGATGATTTTCATCTAATCGATCTAGAATGGAAAGGTCCAATGTTCATGTGGATGAACAAGAGGCATGGTGATGCAAATGTTAAGGAAAGACCAAACTGATATCCTACTTTAGTTAAATGTTGTTGTATTGGGGAGGCTTTAATCCACGATGAAGTATTTATGAGTTCAGATCACTGCCAAATAATCTTGGAAAATTTGTCAAAATGATGCTTGATGTGGTAGATGCTGTAGAGTGTTTGTGGGCTTTAATCTACCATGAAGTATTTCAACTTGTTCATTATATTGGGGATTATGAATTGTTGAGAAATGATGCTTTATGAGGTAGGTGCTGCATAGTTCATCTATATCTTTATTGTCAAATGGCTTTCCATTATTAATGACAATGGATTCAGGGATGTTATAACAACATAAGAGATGCTATGGATTTTGCATCTTAAAACTTTAAAGGGGCAAATTTTACCCTTTTAGTAAAATAATTCATAGTTGTGATTATGAATTTATTACTATTAGAGGGTTAGAAAGGTTTAACAATATCAAGAGCCTGAAAGTAGAATATATGTAACGTATAGTGACATCGTGTAGAGATTCAGTTAGTGGATGTATGAGGGGAGAGTAAGATGACAACATTTTACGAAATCATTATGGCCTTTAACCATAGTAGGCTAGTAGAAACTTGCCCTAAGAATCCTTTTAGAAAAAGCAAGACCATTAACATGCCACCGTAACACGGCCAGAACGGGCATTTTCTATCGCTTTGGAGGTTTCATGTGGTAAGAGAACGATAAAGGGTGCCATCAAAGGATTGTTTATGTAGGGTATCACCTAATATGATGTAGTGTTTGGCATGTCTTCAGGTTAAGGATTTGGGAATAGAGGAGCCGGGAAGGGTGCATGTCAAAGGTATTGATAAATGCCAGGAAACTAAGGGATCCTTGTCTACTACAAGAGAAGATGGAGAATGATTGCTACCAATGGAGGAAGCTTCTAATGAGGAATGAGCAAGAGATCCTAGTTGTTTGATAATAAAAAGGGTAATTGGGCAATAGAACCTATAACATCCATGTCATTAATAAATTATTTTCTATGACACAAGTTTCGAAAGTACCTTTTTTAGATTCCAAGTAGGCAGGACAATTCATCTTCTAGTGGTCGGCCTGCTTACAAAAGTGACAGGCATCGGATGCCTTATCTTTCTTTTGTTTCTTAAATTTGGTGGCCTTCTTATGGGGCTTTCTCTTTGACTTCCTCTTCTTGTCGGATTTGCCAGCTTCAACAAGCATGGCTATCGGCTCATCATTCCTTATTAATTCCTCAGTTCTTTGCAACATATTGCTGAGCTCTTGGACACTGACATTCAACTTGTTCATATTATAATTCATAATAAACGGGTTGAAGGACAGAGGTAGAGAGTTGAGAATAGCATCGATCTGTATGACCAGATCTAGCCCGGAACATAGGGTGCATGGAGCCAAATGTTTCAGCTTCATAACCCCACCACCTTTCTACGACGGATCACATCCACTCATCATATGGATTTTCCTTTGGCCTCTGCTAGACAAGGTTCAGAGCCGTTTTTAGGTAAACATTTCTATCCAGTAAGCATTCACCCATTATATTCAGGTTACGCCAATGTACCGTGAGAGAGTTCCCATTTTCTAGTGAAGCCCCTCCCACATCGGTCTATGGTGCCCCTATCATCTTATGAAACACTCTAACAGACCCAACAACAAATGGATAGCCAAATTTTATGGTGTGTTTCCTCATTACTGAAGGACTCATCATCGTGCTAATGATGGAAGGCTTTTAGAGAGTCCATCATATGGATCTCCCTATCACATGCACTCATATTACCGAAGGGAACAAAATTACGCCCTAATTTTAATTTAGGTCAAACCAAAGTGGCTCCCACTGACTTTCATAAAGCCATATTTCTGGTGGGCCTAAATCGGTTAGGGTTTCCACACGCGCCCATTTCAAGGTTATGGGGCCCACCATGCAAGGAGGGGACATCCAATGACCTTAGGGGACACCATGGCAATGATGTGCATTCAGCCATTGTGTGCGCAAGAGCCACTAATGAATCATCATGGGCCAAGTACTTATGGCACATGGTCGCAACACATCAAACATCCACACATCACATGATATGGAAGAATTGATCCAATCAATTAACTACTGTAAAGCCCATTAATTAGCCCAACAAAAACACAATATTAACAATTAATATCATCTAGGTATATGGGCTGAATAGCAAATAGCAGTTCGGCCCATATAGCTTTTCTCACAAAAGTGGGCTTTTGCAGTTTTAACTCTTTAAAACTGGGCTTTACAAGTTGGGCCGAATTAATCCCTGCAATTGAACATCAAATTTGGGCCTGAAAGTGTGAGAAATCTGGACTAGAAATAGTCCCCTTTCGAACCCTAGATTTGGTCCAAACAGAATTGGTCCAATCTGGTCCAAGATGGATCGAAACTGATTTTCAATTCAAGAATTAATTCAGGAAAGATCTTAAATTAATATTTCTGATTTTAGACAATCATAAATTAGACATGGACTGTTTGCACCTCCTGAAAAATAGAGGTTAGTCACTAGGGTTGCAGTTTCATAAACTGCAAAACGTAGAATGCGATCCCTCCATCTGTAAATCTCCAACGTCGCCGCCTTCTCCAATCAAGAAATTAAAATAAAAAACAGAAATCCTATTTCTATTAATTAATTACATCATTTGATTGAATCCTATACATTCAGTCTAGAAAAACAAAAAAAATTATTTTACAGACCGAATTGAATAGAAACTACAAAGAAAGAATGCGCAGACAATCTGCGCCAAGGCTGCACTTCGATCTCCATGTACAAACAGTCCATTAAATCAAGAAATAAATAAAGAACAATTATAAATAAATTTCAGATTTAACAAAAATTAATTTCAGATCAATCGCCCTCAACAAGAAACGGTTTCTTGAAATAAAACAACAAACTGCGCAATACCCGGATAGAACAGCTTCAACCGAATTGCGCAGGTTCAGATCTGATCTTTTGGTTCAAGATTCGAACCTGTGGCTCTGATACCACTGAAAGGGATGGTAGGATCCATTGTATGGATGCCAAAACTGTTGCGGAATGGGTGGGCGAATTTCAAAAATTTCCTACCTTCCTTCCAACTGAGAATCACATTCCCTGATTTTAGAATCAAATTCAAGGATCCTGCTTGAACCAAACCATACTAGATTTAAATCAGAGGAGAAGGGAGTGATTATACCTGATCCAGAGAAGTAATATCTCCCAAAGTTGGTGTTTATGCCCAAAGAAGACACCGAGATCAGCTCCCACTGAAGATGACACAGTGATGATGGAGCCGAACCAGCAATGTTCGTCCCACGAACCAGGTTCTTCTGAAGAACTCGATGGAAGACTGTGAGCACCACATGAACAATCAATAACCTTTTCTTGATCTTCTGAAACTGGCAGAAAAAGGTGGCGACGACTACTGGAGGAGAATGCTAGAGAAGAAGATGGCGAACTACAATTTTCTTCTCTAGGGTTATCTGAGATCCTATCTCAAGAATGCAGAGTGTTCTCTTGAAAAACACCTAGGGTTCGAATTCAAGTAATTCAAAATTAGGGTTTTCCTCCTCTTTCTTAATGATTAAGAAAACCTCCTAATCATATCAGGAGTTGCCCTTATCCAAATCTGTATTTGGATTAGGACTCTTCTTAATCTTATCTGCAAATTAGATCAGCTTTTGGGCTTAACCTAATCTCAGATCCTCCCCCTTAAGTGACTGATCAAATCAGCCCAGATCAAAAAATATATAATAAGTGCTCAATAGTCTTCCAAACTACTGCCCAATTGGGTTTCTTTGTGTGGTGTGGGACCCAAGCATTGATCTACACACCAGCCACATGGGTTCGGCTCAACCTCTGTTACAAGGCCTAGCCGAATTCACTAGAAAGCCCAGTGAACCCCTTGAGCCCATCACATGGACCCTATGGGCCCAACACTTACACTAAGTGGTCCCTGGGCCAAGCCATCTTATAAACACCCAGGGACTGTGGGCAAATGCAAGATTAGCCCATCAGGTATTATCCTAAATGTCCTTATACTTAACCTCTCAGCCCATAATGATCAAGCACTGCTCGACAAGAGAGGACCTCTCCGTCGGCTGCAAAGAATAGTGTTGCACTCTCTACTCACATGGATCCCAGAAATTAAAACCATTTGCAAACATTTTGAAACCATATGTAAGTATATATCATATGTATAAATTTTGCAAAACAAAATTCCAACGATTGAAATCAACTATCGGCAGTTTGGTTTCCATCAGAGAGAGTCCATCCCCGATCATTACCTTTCTCTGACAAAGGGGTTGATCCAGTCACTATGATCACCCACTCAGATGAATTCTCAAACTGTCCCAATATACCCAGGTTTTGACCCCCTCTAAGGATCTCACTGATTGGCATATCAAAGACAGTCTGATCCGACACCTAGTGCAGTACCATAATCGGGTCTAAGGATCAGGTGTAACTTTCCTGTTTTGCCTATCAATTTCTAAGGTCCAGGGCAATACTAGAAATCTGGTCCAGTTCAAGGGTTCAAGTAATCCTACACCGCGTGTGCCTTAGGTCTCACCGTGGCGGCTGAGACAAGCCACCCCAACAGTTGGCAGCACACTAGTGTTAGCCTTGACAGGATAAATCTCCCCAGACTTATCCAACAGTTGTGAACATTTAAAACTAACCCAAGTCTCATTAAGTGTCCAGTTTTAGGGTCTTATACAGAAGCATACCTCATAACATGAATTAAACATGTACTTTATTTATTTACATTAAATATCAAAAGTACATAAAAAATGATTGAAGCTAAGGGCATACAAAAACTATCCAACAGTAGGAAGGTTGGGCGAAATTTTAAAAATTTCTTTACTCTCATCTGGGAATCGTATTCTCAATTTTGAAAACTGCATTTTCAAGGCTCGTTCTTGTAACTAAACCAGACCAAATTTGAAACCAAGATTAGGGAGAGGTATACCTAATACGGAATCCATGCAAAAATGTTCCTCCCAACGCAGGTGTTCATGCCCAAAGAGTGTACCAAATCCTCCCTCCACTGAAAATGACATAGCTTAGAATGAGACAGGATCAGTAGGTAGTTCTTCACCAAGAACTTGTGATTCTTCAGCAAGAATCGAATGGGGTAGTAAGCACATTTCAGAATTGTTTCTTCTAGCAAGAAACAATATCAAGATCTAATCTTGATCAGTTACAAGAAATGGAGATCGAACATGGTAGGGCGGCAAGAACAGGGAAAGAAAGAACTGAAGGCAAAAACAGTCAAACTGTGTTGTTTTCTATATATTTTTCAGATCTGCCTTGCTCTTTATATATAGCCTTAAAGAAATGATCTCCTAATCTGATTAGGAGTTTCTTGATCCAAATCTTTATTTTGATCTGAATTCTTTATGTGATAAGGATAATCCCTTATCTTATCTGCAGATCAAGATCAGCTACTCCTAATCAAATTAGAAGTTTCCTGATTCAAATCTCTATTTGGATCTGGACTCTTTAAGTCGATAAGAGTTATCCTTTTATACTTATCTGCTGATCCATGTGGTCAGCCACATGGGTTCAACTCAGCCTTAGTTACAAGGCCTGGCTGAATTCACTGTGAGACATAGTGAACCCCTGAGTCCATCACCATGGGCTCTTAATAGGCCCAACATTTACACTAAATGGTTATTGGGTCCAGCCATCTTATGATGGCCCAAGAACTGTGGACAAATGCAAGATTAGCCTATTAGGTATAACCCTTAATGGTCTTACACTTAACCTCTTACCCCTTAATGATCAAAACACTGCCCAAGAAGAGTGGACCTCTCCCTCGGCTGCAAGGTATAGTGCTGCATTCTTTACTCACATGGATCCTAGGAATTAAAACATTTTGCAAACAATTTGTAAAAACATAATATATAAGTATATCTCTATATAAATATATTTTGCAAAACCAAATTTCAAACACATTTGAGATCCACTGTTAGGAATTTAGGTTTCCATCAGAGAGAGTGCATTTCCCTGATCGCTCACTTTGTCTGACAAAGGGGATGATCCTATCACTATGATCACCCACTCAGATGAATTCTTGGACTGTCCCAACATACATAGGTTTTGACCCCCTCGAAGGATCTCACTAATTTCCGCATCAAAGATAGCCCAATCCGACACCTAGTGCAATACCATAATCGAGTCTAGGGGTCAGGTGTAACATTCCGGTTTGGCCGATCTGTCTCCAAGGTCCAGGGAAACATTGGAATTTGGTCCAGTTCAAGGTTTCAATAAAACTCACACTGCATGTACCTCAAGTCTCACCCTAGCAGCTGAGACAAGCCACCCCAACCAACTTGGCGGCACATCAGTATCAACCTTGGTAGGATAAATCTCCCAAGATCTATCCAACGACTGTAAAGATTCTAAATTAATACGAGTCTTATTAGTGTTTAGTTTAAGGGTATTATACAGAAATAACCATAATAACATGAATGAAATATGTACTTTATTCATTTACAGTAAATGTCATAATGTACATCATGTTGATTGGAGCTAAAGGCATACACTATTTAACAGAAGGAGAAGGGAGTTGACGTCTTTTCCAAAGGATTTTTGGCAAATAGGGTTCCTTTTAAAGGGAATGTCCTTTTGTACGAGCTCGGTTAAGGGTTTGCATTAAAGGGCTTGATGCAGAATAAATCTATGAATGGATGTATATACCTCACTAACCATTCTATGTGGTGTCATATCTTGGATTGCTTTGATTTTGAGAGGATTTACTTTAATTCCTCAATGACTAACTATAAATCTTAAAATTTTACTAGAGGTAACACCAAAAATGCACGTTTGGGGCTTGAAATAAAGCTTGTAATTGCGTAGGTCAGCAAATAGTTTTTTGAGGACAAAGATGGGAATCTTGAGTTTTGGATTTAACTAGGATTTCATCACTATAATCTTGTAAAACTTCATGCATGAGATCATAGAAAATGGTGGTCATGGTACGTAGGGAAGTGATCCTTGTACTTTTGCGACCAAAGGGCATTACATCATCATCATAATGGGGATATAAAGGTTGTATGGTATTTGTTTTCTTTGACTAGGTTAATTTGGTTATAACCAGAGAAGCCATCCATAAGGTATAACATTTCATGGCTACCTGCACTATCTGCTAACAAGTCAATGTTTGGAAGGGGAAAGTTATCTTTGGGACATGTACGATTAAAGTCGTAGTAATGTACACAAATATGAATGGAGCCATCTTTCTTTGCACTATGAACTTCGTTATGGACCCAACTAATATAAGTAGTGGGGGAAATGAAACTTTTATTAGCTAGTTTTTTAAGATCAACTTTAACTTTTGTGACTATGCCTAGATGCATGAATTCAACATAGCTTCTAGGTGATAGGTGGGGTGCTAGGAGGTATGCCAAGGCAATGGACAACTAAAGAGGGATGTCTAAGCTAGGCATGTTAGTATAAGACCATGCAAAAATATACTTAATTCTGTAAGACAAGCTCCTATTTTAACAATGTATGGATTATCTTGAGTACCTAAGTTAATATCTAATGTGCCTTTAGTGAGGGATGTAGTGCCATCTTCTAGTTGGTGAAAGGCTATGAGCACCATAGGAAAGTCAGTATCATCGTGTAAGTTTACGACATGAGTGGATGGAGGAAGAGAATAAGGTAAGGTGATTGTAGTAGTGTGAAAGATAAAGGTGAGGGTTTTAGTGAATGAAAATTGGTAGTTTTTAGGCTTGAAGACCTATAGAAAGGCAGAAAGTCCCGAGGTATGTCCTTGAAGGAGAACTCTCTTATGCTTAAGCCAATATTTGAGCTAAAAATCACTGGACCGAGTAGAGGAGGCTAGTTGGTGAGGAAGGTAAGAAAGAAGAAAGCAAGTCTGGAGAATGTTCTATTGTGCATACTTTTTTCTAGGGATGCCATACTTGTATATAGAGGGTATTTTGTACTTGCCATGGAGTCCTAGTCCTACTAGATGACAACTATTGGGGCTGACTCGAGGTTCTCGATAGCGCATCCTTATTTGACTGTGGCTTACATGGCTCCAATTTGTCAAATTAACTGTTAGGCTAATTTAGATCACTGGGGAGCTCTCTAGTTCATTCCAAGACACACATATGGGCCTCATGAATTACCTTTAGTGCAAACATTCCAATGAAGTTTAGGAAGATCATCTTGCACATGTTCTAGATTCTAGAAGACAAGAAGCTGAGTAAATATTTGGGAGTTCCTTCAATAATCGGGCAAGGTCGGAGTCTTTACCTATACTAGAGACAAAGCTATACAAAGATGAGATGGTGAAAGCGTCTCACTTTGAATTGAGCAAGTCATGATGTATTGGTGAAATCGATGGTATCTGCAATTCCTACATACATGATGAACCACTTCTGTCTTCCTAAGAATTATGCTAGAAGATTAACTCTAGAAATGTGAACTTTATTTTGGGTCAAAAGAGGAAGAGGGAAGACTTTAATGGGTAAGCTGGAGGAAGACGTGTGCAACAAAATTTAGAGGTGGTCTAGGTTTTAATGAATTAGACATCCTGCACTTTGTCGAAGAACCCCAACTCTCTATGGACACTACTAATGAAAGCATTGCACTTCCCTACGGATTATATTCTTACAACTAAAATGGGCAACATCCCATCATGGGGATGGAGAAGCCTTCAAATAGGTCTATAACTCATGAAAATAAAGGTGTTGTTTGGAGGAGAAGTCTTTAACGGTTTGGCCGATTTTTATTTTTTTTTATTTTTTTATCTTTTTGTCAGAACAGGCCATCAGTTTGGTTTGAACGGTCAGACTGTTCGACCCCTAACCGGTTTGTTGTCCGATTCAGTTTTAAAATTTTTGAGAAAGATCTTGGTGATCACTAGAGAATAACAAGCTTAGTTCTTATGTAGTGAAGATGTTGAATGTTGAGTGTTGTTTATTGTTTAAAATAAAATCCAAAAATATAGATTTGGTTGGCATCCAAAAATGAAAGAAAAACTTTGATAAAAAGAAATAAACAGAGAGAACACAGATTTACGTGTTCAACTTATAACATATGTCCACAGGCAAAGGAGTAGAAATCCACTATGAAATTAGCAATGAGAAAGAATGTAGAGTTGTGCATTCACAATCTCACTCACAGAAAATCCTAAACCCCAAATACACCTAAAATCGCTTGATTTCTCTCACAATCCGAGGATTAATATACAAGAGAAAAAACCTCTAAAATACATAATTTTTCGTATTTGGGTCAAACCCATAAATTGAATATGTAAATTTGTCCTATGCTTCAACTAGCTTGAAGTGAAACAGCTAGGGAAGAATTATGTTCTCAGAATACAAGGGAGAAGATGTGGAAGGGTATTTAGAAAATGAAGGTGCCTTGGAAAATTTAGGAGTTTTTTTCGGAAATGTTAGAGAAGGCTTGGTAGGTTAAGGAGTGAGTAAAAACATACCATATGAAAGGTGTAGTGTGCTAGAATAGACCTGTTCATGGGCCAAGTAGCCCGACAGGCTGGTTCGGCCTAACCCGTTCTAAGTCGGGTTTGGTCATAATTTTAGGCATGCGGGCTTGGGCTTAGGCCTAAAACATCAGGCCTAACCTTTTTCGGGCCGTGCTCGAGCTTTCTCAAAAAAGCCTCGCTTGAGCCTGAGCTTGATTTGAAACTATATATTAAATAATAAAAAGCATATTTTATTTAATAAAATATATATAGATATATATATATATATATATATATATATATATACAGTATTTTTTATTTGTTCCTCTTCTCCCGATTAGTACCTTGTACTTTGGGCCTATTACCACTTTGGTCCCTGAACTTTAAAATGATCCAAACTTTTAAAACGTCTCAATCCAGTACCTGTCGTTAACCAGTTCATTAAACAACCGTTAAGTGGAATTTGAAAAGACACAAATGCCCTTCAAGTGTCATCTAATTCTCTTTATCAACCATCCAAACATTGACAAAAAAACCAGCCCCAAATCTTTGCCTCTTCTATTCAAGAAAGTTGGGGTCACATCTCAGTGGGCATTCTAGTGACCCCAACTTTCTTGAATAGAAGAGGTAAGGATTTGGGACTGTTCATTTTTTTATCAACGTTTGGATGGTTGATAAAGAAAATTAGATGACATTCGAAAGGCATTTGTATCTTTTCAAATGCCACTTAAAAGTTGGTTAATAAGAAGTACTGGATTGGCACGTTTTGAAAGTTTTGGTATTGAATTGTCGTGTTTTAAAGTTCAATGACCAAAGTGACACTAAAACCAAAGTACAAGGTACTAATTGGGAGTTTTCCCTTTATAATATAAATAAAATAATTTTTATTGAATAAAAAAAGAAAAAATTTATGTTTCCAAATTTCTGGCCAGGCTTGGGCTTGAGCCCGAGCTTCAGACTTTATATGAGGGCTGGGGGAGGGCTCAAGACCTAAGCCTATGGTCAGGCTGGGCCCGGGCTCAAGACTAAATGTATTCTATTGATACATAAACAAAGCCTGACCCGAACCTAACCCGTCCCTTGAATAAGTCTTTGCTAGAAGATTTTACATCTTCAGAATGTAGAGAAAAAACCTAAAGTCGCTTGATTTCTCTCACAAGCTGAAGGATTAATATATAAGAGAGAAAACCTCTAAAATACATAACTTTTCGTATTTGGGTCAAACCCATATGTTGAATATGTAAATTTGTCCTATGCTTCCACTCCAAATCACTAAAAAAATTTGCCTTCATACTTTTTTTCAACTTAATTACATGCAAATTTGTAGAGCGGATCGCAACAAAAAATTAAAGCACAATACTATAATAACATCGAGCAATATGAATTTGTCGTCAAAAGTATGAATAGGTCCCTCAAAGTAATAGGAGATCCAATATGAAGTTGTAATTTTAAAAGCAGTTGGTGAATTACATGTGAGTGTAACGTAAAAGGATAAACATACAATAGTTTCATATACAAGATAATCAACAACTCATGAATATAAGCTTACAATCTTTGGACGACAGATGATGTTCAAATTGTCTCGAAGTGCAGAAAATTGAAACCCGCCATAAAGTGATAAAGATTTTTGTGGTATGGATTTTTACATATGAAATAAGTCATCAATTACAAATTAAATCTGATCTATTTTTTTTTCAATTAAATGACCTAAATCAAATTTATCACATAAGCAGTGAATCTCAAATAAAATAATGGTGTAATTGCCCATACTAGTGTAGTAGGGAAAAGTGTTTTCAAAACCGGACTATATCGGATGGTCAGACTGGAAAAACGAGGAATCAGTCACTTGAATGGTTTCGTTTCACCCCAAAACCGTTTTTAGTCAAAAACCGTTGATTTGATTAGCGAAACATTGATTTGAGCGATCGAACCACCAAATCAATCCTGACAACGATTTTTGGCCTTTTTTATTTTTATAATTTTTTAATTTTTTATCAGAATGGGTGGTCTATTCAGACTAGACGATCGGACCTTTGACCCAAGAACCGGTCCAAGAATGGTCCCCTGTCCGGTTGGATTTTAAAAACCTTGGTAGGGAGTGGTCAATACCTAGTAGAAGCAAATCACATCAAACAGCATAATCTTCTACTACTTGAGCTGACTAAATATTTGTTTTTTCATTATTTCAGGTGCACATCTTGATGTTCTAGGTGAAGCAAAAAATACAAACTATTTAATTTGGAAAACCGCGATGATAAAATACTTGGAGGAACAAGGGATGGAAGTATCTATGAATCAACAAGTTTCAGAAGGTGATTTAATGGCTCTGAATGAATCCACGATGAAAAAGAAAAACGATGAAGCTATCTCTATAATCTATCAACACTGCAATGGAATGATCCGGTCTTTTATTAAAGATTTGTACCCAGCCAAAATTGTCTGGCGTCAATTGGATGTTATGTTTCACCACCCTGAGGAAGGTATATGTGCCAAAAAGAACTTCTACTTTTATGAAAGAAAAATGTGCTCTTTTTTTTCTTTTTTTAAATTTACGATGGATAGATAGGAATGTCAATTGGACTGGATTTGGTCCAATTCGGTCAAGTCCAATGAATATTTTGGATCATTATGGACCGGTCCAGAGACTGTCCAATCTGTTTAAATTCCCGTTGATTCAGATTGGTTTCAACTTAAACCTAGTACATTCACACCTATGTTCTTATCTTCTATCAATGGATCAGATATTGAATCGATCCAATATAAATTCATTATGGATGGACCAGGTCTAATCCAATATGTCATATTGGTCCATCCAAAATCAATGTCTTATTGGTTCATCCAATCCATCCAAATGGATTTTGATTTGAACGGAGTCCAACAAAAAACCAGTCCATTGACACCCCTATGGACAGATAAATTAAACAATAAATACTCTTTCATGATGGATATATAACAAGGCTGTCTCATAAAAAAAAACTTTGGTTGCTTGGAAAAAAACAGCCTGTATTGTTTTAAGCTTTGGGGTACATAAATCCTGATGGGCTCCTCACACAGAATGCGCCCCACAGTCCATTCTCCCATGGAGTCTGGATCTGCTCCTCACAGAGCATTTCTCACACCGACCTTATAACATGTCCTAATCTCACATCAGGAATATGTCTCGTAGTTGTATTTGTTATTTATAGAAAGATGTTCTTAATAAACGAAGGGAGGAGCAGATCCTAATTTTCTCCTGTAAATTTGAAAACACCGCTTATACTTGAATGGGTCACGTTCATTGTCTGATTTAAAAACAGTGAAGCGTTTTTTTTTTGGCTATTTATTTGAGAAAACAACCAACAAAACAGTATATACTGATGCATCTTTTTTTTTCGTTTTCTTATAATATCTTATGTGATTTCTATGTGCATGGTGCTGTTTTCTTAAAAAATGACCATGAAACCAAAACACCACCTAATTCTTGGATGGTTTTTGGCTCCATTTCCATTTTTTGAAAAAAAACGACGCTACATTGGAGCCACACTAGATTTTGAGAAAATAACAAAAAAATGCATAGACATATTCTGTTTGGTTAGTCGTTTTCTAAACAAATGGGAAAAAAAAGATTATGTAGTTTTCTCCAAAAATGACCCATCTAAAAAATTGTTATTTTTAACATTTTTTTTCTCTCAAATTAAAGCGTTTTCTGATGTGGTGGTTGACATGGCCTCCTATGTCAAAACTACAATGGAACCCAAACAACACCATGCACAAAACGTTTTCTCAAAAATCACAAGAAATACAATACCATTTTTTGAAAAATTACAATGGGAAAAACCCAATAAAACCAAACACCTCCTTGATATACACATCGAATAGGCTCCTAATATCGTTTTGGTGACACATGTTCCATAAACTAACGTGTATAAAGTAGGTTGGGAAGTTTTTCAGGGACAGGTTTTATTAAGGATATGGGTTGAGTTAGTTATGTTATGATAGAGTTTGAGATGGATTGAAATAGATTACATAAAGCCTTAGATAGAGTCTAAGAGCTTGAATTTGAGTTTGAATAGGTTTGATCTATTTTAATCTATAAACATGATGTAATTATCATATTCAATCAATGCATTATCTAATAGGTTTTAACATTCTGATAATGTGCTTAATTATTCAGTGTGCTCATTACCAGATGTGGTCTCAATAAATCTCTTGCCTGTTCTAAACCAAGCATCCATGGGGAAGAGTTATGGATCGCTTGGATCTGCCACCTAGTTTACCCGGCCCAGACATTGTTTTAAAAGGCTCAAGTCTGCACCTTGAGTGGTGAGGCACAAATGGAGAGATTTAAAAAGGCTTAAGCCGCCTTTTGTTTTATTTGTTGATGTGACACAAATGAAAATGTTATATGTATGTATGTATAGAAAACTTATATAATTGATGGGGTGGTTTCTATTGCCACAGCCATACCAGAGTTGCAGAAAATGACTATGTACACATGGTGTCAAGAATTCTACAATAACATTGTAGGCGGTAAACATAAAAAAGTTGAGAGTTTCCTCAAGGAAAATGAAGGAGTGGTTGCATGCAGAATTACAGTATGCTACGATTTTCCTCTTCACGTCGCAGCGAGAGCAGGGAAACTGAAAATTGTAAAGCTGCTACTAGGCAGGATGAGCAGTGAAGAGATAATGACAAAGAATGGAGATTTGAGAACAGCACTTCACCTGGCAGCCTCCAGTGGGCACTTGAAGGTTGTAAAGGCCTTGGTAGAGAAGGAGAGGCGCCTGCTGCTGATGCAAGCTCATCATTCCACATCCCTCCACCTCGCCATCAGGAACCGCCAAAAGGAAGTGGTCAAATATCTTTACCATGCCGATCTTGAAGAGGAAAAGACTTCTGCTAAATATCATGAAACCACAGATCGCAACAAGTTTTGGGCTAATATTCTTTGTAATTTGATTCATGGCCGCTTCTTTGGTAAGCAAATTATATATAATCAATTAGATATGAATTGGGGTGTCATTGGACGAACCAACAAGACATTGAATTATATTGGACCAGTAGTCCAGAAAGGCATTTATTGGATTGGATAGGATATGGTCCATCTGCAATGAATTTAATTATATGGAATTGGGTTTGATTGAGCCAAGATCTAGTTCATTGATAGAAGATAATTAAGAATATAGGTGTCAATGGATCAGGTTCGGGTTAGAATTAATCTAAATTAAAACAAATTTGAATAGATTGAATAGTCCAGTAGACATTGAATTGGACCGGTCCAAAATGGTCTTAATTAAAATATTCATTTGCAATATTGGACCTGGTCCATTTGTAAATGAACTCACATTGGACTGGATCTGATTGGAGCCTTTAATTTCTTTCATTCATCCATTCTTTCTTTATTTTCACATATTAATTGTTTCCATATTCATACTAGCAGATCTGGCTTTGGATCTACTCAAGTCCTTCCCGGATTTGCTCTTGAAGGAGGATGCATATGGGGAAACGGCCATAACTGCACTAATTGAATGTACTTCTGATGAAAATAAAAACTGGTGGAAAGCCATTATAACGCCTATCTCCACAGGTAAGCATCTAGCTTCCTACTTCCTACTTGTGACATAGTCAGTCTCTCTTTAATTCATCTCTATTTCTCCACCTAGCTAGGGATGTCAATGGACTGGGTTTGAGTTGGACCCCCCTGAATCAAAACCAATTTCAATAGGTTACATTGGACAGTCCAATAAAATAAATTAAATTAAAATATATTAAATTGGATCCGTCCAGACTTATTTATTGAATTGGATTGGACCTGGTCCATGGTAATAGATTTATATTGAACTAGGTCTAGTTGAAGAAATATCCAACATTGACAGAAATATAAGATTAGGAGTGTCATTAATGGGCCAATTGTTTGAGTTGCACACTATCTGATGCAATTAAAACAAATTTGAACAGGTTTGATGGTCATCCAATAAGGGTATAAGACATTAAATTGGATACCAGTCCATTATTCCAAAGGGATTTTTGGACTACAATCCCCCTCAGACTCCCTCCTAGTCTACTAGTAGCCCCCCTCCCTATAAACAACATCCTGCCCGTGGATTTGGTATCAATCCACGGTCAGGATTCAGTCCACCCCTAGAGTGGAGCTCTAGATTTCTAGGGGTGGACTGAACTGAAAAATAAACTGAGAAATATTGATGGCTGGTAGCTGTGGTGTGGTCAAAAGATTGGTAATTAAGTTTGAGATAATTGAGTATTGGGGTTGGTAGAAGTCTTCATAGATCGACGACGGTCAGATCTGGTTCTGGTATTAAATCAATAATCATTTGTTCCCCACTAGACTGGGAAACCATGTAGCTCAGGTGCTTGTAGGATCGATCAAAAGAATTAATTATACTGTGACTGATTGGTTGGTTAATTAAATGCTGCATGCAAAGAAATTAAGTAATGAGAACCATATATATGTTGGCTAAATTAATGCATATAATTAAAATTACAGAGATCATCAGTAATTCCTTTGTCTAATACTCCATTGCATGCACAAGATTGATCTACAACTAGGGTTTTTCTTATTTATCTTTTCAAGGCATTCAAGATATTAAATCAAGACTCTCTTCTTCTCGCAAACGAGATGTGGAGAATCCAGATAATGCTGATCGTCAAGGTTAGTTTGCTTCTCTCTCTTTCTCTCTGTCTGTCTGAACTCCTGAAGCGATCGAAAAGCTTTGTAATTAACTAACTTGATGAGTTTACCTTGCTATATATAGCTAATCCTTTTGTCCCAGTGCCACTCAAATCTGCCATGCAAGTGAAACGATTGAGGTTGATGCCTGGAAGTGCCTTTAATCTACTACGACTAATATGTCAAAGAGTTGCAACTGAAATGGTGATTGATGTTAATAATGAGGGCAAGAAGCACAGAGAAATGAAAGCATTAATGACCAAAGCGCTTTTCCTGGCGGTGGAGAAGGGGAATATCGACTTCATTGCTGAGATTCTGAGATATTGTCCCCAGCTAGCACGACTCAAGAACGAGCAAAACATGACCCTGTTTCATGCTGCAATTCTCAACCGCCAAGATAGAATATTCAAGCTCATCCTTGATCTCCAAGTGCCACTCAGCATAATTTATGCTTACAAGGAAAACCAATCAAACAACACATTACATCTTGTAGCAATGTTGCCACCCAAGGATAGACTTAATCGGATCTCTGGTGCAGCTCTTCAGCTGCGGAATGAACTCATCTGGTTCATGGTGAGTTTTGAGTTTTCTTTCTTTTAATTATTTCCTACTTCTTATATATATTACTTCGTCGGTCATACTCTGCCGGTCACGGTCTCTCTCTCTCTCTCTCATGATCGATCACAGAAAGTGCAAGGCATTCTCCCACCCAACAGGCACATAGAAGTTAACCGAGACAACAAAACACCAAAGATGTTATTCAATGAAACGCACCATGAATTGTTCAAAGATGGAGAGGAATGGATGAAGAGAACCGCGGATGCGTGTATGGTGGTGGCCGCGCTAGTGGCTTCAGTTATGCTTTCAGCAATTCTGTCATTGCCCGGTGCAACTAAAAACGAAACCGGCATCACCATTTTCATCCAACACAAAATCTTCTACTACTTCGTCGTATCAAACATGGTATCGCTTCTCTTCTCCTCTGCTTCCATGATTGCCTTCCTCTCCATTTATATGTCCCGCTTCACAGAAGCAGATTTCTTAGACACCCTACCCTGGATGTTGTGCATCGGCCTTCTATTCCTTTTCATCTCTATTGCAGCCATGATGACTACTTTTGTTAGCACCCTACTCATGGTGCTCCGAGACGAAATCAAGTGGGCTATGATTCCTCCTGCATCTCTAGCTATTCTCCCAATTGCCATACTTTCTCTGCGCCAACTCCCCATCTTGCTTGACATGATGCTTTCAACCTACTCGCTAAGCATTTTTACTCAGTCAAGAAGACAACTCAATGTCTAGCTAGCTCATTGATGGATCAGTTTCAATTCGTTGCCAAATGTAATATTTGTTTGCATTAATTTTGTTAAGTTATATAGATTGCTGAGTTGATTGTCACTTCTTTGATTTAATTTATTGTGTAATTTGATCAATCAAAAACCTACATTACATGAAACCATATTAAACCATTTCAGTATTTAATTAATGTCTTGTGTTTTTATGCTTCCTCTATTTTTCTAGCCCCACCTTACAAGGTGATGAATCGTGGTCGTAAATTGATGCTAAATTCACGGGCATGATGCAATTTATTAGGGTGTCAATTGGACTGGATTTGGCCCAATCTGATCCAGTCCAATGTGAGTCCATTACAAATGGACCAGATCCAATCCAGTCCAATGAATATTTTGGACCATTTTGGATCAGTCCAGAGACTGTCCAATCTGTTCAAATTCCTGTTAATTTAGATTGGTTTCAACTCAAATCTGGTCCATTGACACCTATGTTTTATCTTCTATCAGTGGACCAGATATTGGGCTTAATCCAATATAAATTCATTATGGACGGACCAGGTCCAATCCAATATGTCATATTGGTCCGTCCAAATTCAATGTCTTATTGGTCCATCCAATCCGTCCAAATGGATTTTAATTTGGGCGGAGTCCAACCCAAAACCGGTCCATTGACACCCCCAACTACTAGTTTTTACTATGGGAGGCTATCATTCAGAATTCTGCATTGGGCTGCAGTGTACTTAACCCTTAACCTAATTGTTAAGTACATCCTATAAAGCATGAATCAATGAATACCTAACTAGACCATGTGTAGGGGTGTCCATATTTACACTCTAGACTGCCAAACCAAATTGAACCAAAGGTTAAGTTTGGAAAGAGTGATACAAATACAAATATGTAGAATGCAGGTTTAGAAATACAAAATACAAAGCTTTGAATGCCAGATTGGAATGATTTTTGGTTGTGATAGGCGCAAACATGAAACCCGAAACCAGAATCCCCCTTCTTTACATTGACCAACTTTGAATGCGATGCAAACTTCGCAATCATTTTTGGATGCAAACCTGTCTTCAAATTCGTCTTCCTTGTCATTTTCAATACACACATCCATTCTTCCCAAACACCAAAGTGCATATATGCATTGTGTTGGTGTTTACACTCTTCCCAATGGAGCCATAAACACATATTAGGTTGTTTTGAGACCGGGTCTACCCTGACCAGACCCGACCCATTGACAGCACTAACTAGCATTTACACAATGTCCCATCAAATTGAGAATACTATATTAGTCCTAACTTTCTACATGAAATTTCAACATGATATAGGTTTCCTTGACGGCTTGACTTCCCAATATAAGAATATGTTATCAAAGAGGCTCTCCCTGATCCCTGCAGAGAATATACGACAGAAGATTAAAGAAACCTCTATCAATGAAAACAGGTATTATCAGACTCCGATTCTGGATGGTCTGGCAATCAGAACTAGGAACCTGTAGTCTAAACAAATTTTGGATTGCATAGTTCTTAGAAATGTTGACTTGGTCAAACTTGACTCAAATGCATGTTTTAATAGGTGTTGTAACCTCTAAGATTTACCATTTTATGTTTATTCTGATTAGAATAGCTTTAAAAGAAAATCTGGAACCATTTTATAATTTTTCTATTTTTTACTTTTATTTAGATTTTTTTAATGAATGAAATAGTCGAATTGAACTGTTTTGATCCATGACCAGCGACCAAAAGAGTTGTATGTCCAATCTGAATCTCTAGTTTGACCAGAACCATATGCAGAGCTGTAAGAGGACTCACAGATGTGGCATATTTACAAATTGGATGATATTCACATGATCGAATGCTGGAAATTAGTTCACATATTGCTTCCAGAAAGGAATTAAGGGTCTGTTTGGTTTATAATTAGAATCAGAATCAAAATCCTTTAGAATTGGAATTGAAATGATCTAATGGTTCAGATAGGAATAGGAATGGGAATTGGAATTAGCAGGAATATGATTTCATTCCCAAGGGAGGGGGAGATTCCCTCAAATGGAGGGATGCTATTACACAAGAAATGGGAATGTGATTCCAATTCTGCCCAACCAAGTAGTTGGAATCAGAATAACCCATTCCGATTCCGATTCCGGACCCCTATTCCACAAATCAAACGGGGCCTAAAGTTTACAAATGCAACACCATCCAGAGCGTCTATCAATCAACTCATTGAAGGTTGCTATCACCTTGTGTGTTACTGAGTAATTTTGGCAACATTAAACTCCAGAACACAAGGAACATCCCAGAGAATGGATGGTAACTGCCTAGTCAAGAGACCAACAAATGCCACTTTCAACAATACTTGGCCAGATCAAGAAACTGTTGTAGGAATATAGGGAAGCCTCAAGAAAAAGGGTCATTTAAGTAATGTTTCATATTTTCATTAAATAAATGACCTCGGTAATCAATTATTTTTTTGACGTTAAAGACAACAATTTCCACTGAACATTCCCCACCGACCACATAGAAATGAGAAAGGAGAAGTTAAAGAAAATGCCATGAGATAACTAGATGAAATGAGAGCATCATTCAGAAGCACAAAACCTAAAATAGAGGGTGCAACAATAAAATTTTTTCTTGTTATAGGTATATATGGTTACATCTATTACAATAATAGTCAGAACTCTTGAGGTCTAGACCACTACATGGAGGCCTACTGTCCAATCATGTATAGTTATCATCTCCAAACATGGCAATGAGATCATATATGATGTACCAGAGTGAACCTCTGGTTAGTCACCTATGGAGATCAATATCTGTCAGTGTAAGGTGTTCCATACACAATCAGATAAGGAATAGTCCGTACAACAGTGTCAATTGGTATTGCAAAGTTGACGCCAGAGGATATTCCCGTTCCTGTGTAACAACAGAAAATAAGATGAATTCAAACTGAAGTTGGAATTCTGGTGAGCAAATAATTTGCAAGGTAATGCATGCTTATCTGGTCCATTGAACCAGGCAGAGAGCAATCCAAATTGAATTTCCTTTCATTTATTTTTTATTCTTCCTTTTAACCTTTTCCGGTAGAACACTACTGATTTAAAATATATATAATCATCTGCATGGGATTCTCAGTCATTCAAAGTGAAAAGGACCCACTTGGTAACTGTTCTTTTTCCCTAATTTGTAATGATGTGCTTAATTTTAACTTTCCTAATAAGAAAGAAAATCAAATAAACAGTAAAAAGAATCTGTCTGCAGTTGCTAAGCCACAATAAAGGAGATAGAGAGCTTACCTTTGCGAGTGAAAGTAGCTGTATTCACTCCAATGACATGACCATACGAGTCAATCAATGGTCCACCTGAATTTCCTGTTACAGATTTCTATCTATCGTGTCAGATCCATAGTAATGCAGCATCTAAGAAATGTTTTGTGCAACAAAATTGTACCAAACACCAGAAAGCAAATAATTGCAAGGGGGAATTTGGAGTCTTTACCTGCATTAATAGCAGCATCTGTTTGTATAACTCCTCGAATGGCCCCTCCATTTGGGGAGGGAATCTCCCTGCCTAACCCACTCACTACCTGCATATTGTCAAATCATCTAGTAAGGAAAGATATGCTGCTACTGGGATTCTCACATGGCCAACCCAAATCATCACACCAATTCTCTAGATCGGGCACAGGGACTGAATCCTCATCCATGACAAAGCCATTCCTGAGAGGTACTGTTTGACTTTTGAGAAGACCAATATATGCCCAAACCATCTTAGCCTGAGCTAATTTCTTTTCAAGGTCAATAACATTTAAAAACAAATACAATTTATGATCAACAAGCCAATAAAAATGACTATAGCTACCAATATGGTGACACTGCAATTACATTTCATGAAAACCTACCCCTGTTGTTAGAGTGTTCTCATATCCATAAGGATTTCCAATAGCAAAGCAGCTCTGGCCCACACGTAGATCATGGGATGTACCAAGAAGGGCAGGCTTTAATTTGCTTCCTTCAACATCAATCTGCATTCAATATTGGAATTAGCAGATGAAATCCATTCTATTTTTCAATAACTTATTTGCACATATATTTCCATAGAAAGACATCACCTCCTTAGCTAATTTCCTATTGAATACATTGAGTGCTTGGACATGAAAAAAATTCTGAAGGCCCACTTTGAAAGGCTAAGAGAAGTGTCTGTACATCTCAATCTCTTAAGAAGTTTATAAGTATGGGAGAGCCTTTTGTAATTGAAAGAAGTTGATTATTTAGAATTAAATGAAATATTTCTATTACAGAAGTGACACTCAAGAGCTTTCTTCTCCCATGTGACTGCATTGCAAGGCTTCTAGTTCAGTTTGGTGAAACTCTGTCTGTAATTAATTAGTAAGAGAGGTTTGACTTTTTCTAATCACCTCACTTCTACCTAATTCTTGTCTTTTCCATTATTTCTGAGAGATTTCATCATTCGTAAGTATTTTCTTCAACATAACTAAATATCAGCATCAAGCACAAAAGTTATACAATTATGAATTAACGACAAAAATTATGCAATAATACAATAGATTTAAGCATGAAGAATTAATGCAATTGAAGACATCAATGATTATGTTTATGGAACAAGTAGAAAATAACTAAAAATAAGAGAATTATGAAGTTTAAGTCAAATAAATATATCAGGATCCATGATCATAAAGGCAAAGAAAAATAAAAAGGGAAAAACTTGATGGGAGCACAACCCAGAATCCCAGATCAGATAGGATGGGGGAGATTTCCAAAATCCTGGCTCAGTTGCAACCATGCTGCTTGTTCATATATTATGCATCATTCTATATCCTCGCATGCACACTTCCTTTTCTTTGGTGTTTAAGGCTTTAAATACAAAGCTCTAAGAGAAAAGACCCTATCAGTTAGCAACAATATATGTTAAAAGGGTGTTTCTGAGACATGATAAGGTGTTTGTTGCACATGCAAAATTATAAAATAAGGAATAATCTTATCATGATACAAAGATTCACCTATGTATTAGAAAAAATTAGAGTTTCCCAAGCCTGTGACATCACATGATTGCCTGGGCAGCATCCATTGTATAAGCCTAATGAAGCCACCCTATTCATCCTAGTGGTGCCTCTCTCTAAATTAACTAGGCTTGCCTTCCTCAGAACCAGTTGGAGAACCTTCTTCTCTAGTCTTGCCTAATTATCAACCAGAAACCATGGAGAATTGTTGTTCAAACTCTTTTCTGCAATCAATCCAAATTATGGATTGCAGCAAAGCTGGCATTGTCATTTTTATAAATGAACATTGCAAGAGTTAAAAAATCTATTATCAGAATACTGTTTTATCACAACAGTCTATTATCACAATACTGTTTTAAAATTAATATACATTCATAAAAAAACTGTTTTAAATATAAATTTTGAAATAATAGCAATACTTTGCATGCCCTTATTTTATTTTTATTAATTTTTATCATTGCCAATAAAGCATAATACTAATTAGATATAAGGAAGAACTTTTACACAAAGGAAAGTAACCAATTCAACTGGTTTAACAAAATAAGTAAATAGAAAATTGAGTTCCACACTACATCTAACATCTATTAACTCTGCCTTTTTCTTAATAAGTCTGCCAAAGCATATGCCAACCTTATCACATTAATGCTTACATGCATAAATATAGGGAAACAAAAACCTTTCATAAAGCAATCCCTTGAACACATATTGACTTGTATGAATAAGAAGACATGTAAATGAATGGAGAACAGGAATAATTCACAAATATGCAACTCTGGAAGACCTAAAGTCAACACTATGAGCAGATTACCATCTATTAATCATGGAGGCGAACATATATATTCCACAATTATAAACAGATAACAAACAAGTCCAAAGAAAACGGACAGAAAGTTCAATTCAATACCTTCAAAACAGCCAGATCGTATGCAGGATCAAAACCAATTACCTTGGCTTCTTTGGAAATGCCATTGCCACTAGCATCTACTAAAAAAACCTGTCAAGAGTATAGCAATGGATTCACAGAAGCCTATCTGAAAGAACATATCAAGAATATTAAGTGAATATTGATATTGTCGTACTCCAATATAACAAACTAAAACCTTCTCAAAGAAAAGAGAGAGATGCTCAAAATAAACCTTACAACGCTGAAGCCCACTTTTATCTGTGACTAGTTTAGCTACAACATGATAATTAGTGACCTGTGATAGGCACAGAAACAAGCTTGTGACAGCATCTTAGAAAGCATTCCAGTGGTTTAAAGAAAATGCAAGGACCCATATCCATTGTAGCAAAGAAAAGCATAAAATCTAATATATAAAACTAAATTTCCTATGATACTCTGAACTATAAGACCTAGACGTTGAGAATGGATGGGATAAGGATGTCTTAACTGACACACAGGTATCAATAAAATCAATAAACATAACTAGACATAAAACCACTATCTCTAGTCTTAAACATATTCTGACATCCAGCAGAAAGGTAGCAAGTCATAGCCATATTCGAACCCTAAGTTTATAGGTGTTGAAAATCTAAAATCACAGATGGTTTCTTTTCAACTATAAATAACTGTAAGCTTTGATCAAAGATCCATCCCCCATACCTAATTCTGACATAATGTTTTTCTTTTACACGATAGACAAGCCAAACATCATAATCTATGATGAAATTCTAATATTTGATTTCAAGAATGCCTACAATATGTCCGAACTTATCCCAGATGAAGCCGGAACCTGTCCCTTCAACTTTTGCATTTTCATCCTCGGTAAGCATGATCTCCTTGGACCTCTTGGGATCTTTAACTACTTCAAGATCTTTAATGAAGACCACAGAAGGTGAAGTCTCCTGCATTCATCCAAAAGAATGTGTTCTTATTAATACAAAGATACTAAGTTTATTTATAAATTAATGGAACAATAAAATTAAGATGGAGAAGAGAAGATGTAAGAGATTAAATTCATATGTTGTTCAACCTTCTTGCTCATAGTTATCAGAAGTTAAAATGTGCTAATAATGAATCTTTCTAAAATTCTAATTTTCTTGGTCATTTTCCCTCTCATGACAGAATGCTTTAACAGATTAAATCTTTACCAATATACGTACAACCCCAAGAGCACTTTACTAACAGAAGTTCGAAACAAGACCTACTAACTGTCCAGATGAAACCTTATAACATAATCCAAGTACAAACCAGATTGGCGAAGCAAGAACAATTTTGAAAAAATAAATAAATAAAAAGGCAAGTGAAACAGACACCAATGCCAGAAAAGTTAACTGGAATACCAAAAAGTAATTGGCTTTCCCCCACAAGGGTTAGTGCTTATAATAGAAGCAACATGAAGAATGATTCATGCAAGGTGATCTTCACAATACCTTCCATCTTGCATCCAAGAGTAACATTTAGCAATCCGACTCTTCTTCTAATGAATTTATTGAAATAAAGGAATTCCCCATAAGATCAACTCAGTAATGATCTCAGACAAGATAATCGTAAATTTCTAATAAATATATGTTAAGAATAATAGAACAAATGAAAATTCTGATACTGATACTAAGCTGCTTAGAAATAAACAAAAACCTAATGTAGCTATTTCCACTTGGAAAGTAAGCAAAAAAACATTGAAGATGACCAAAATGATAATTAGCATAGTAATATAATGATAAATTTGCAGGAAGTGAAATGGGTATTATTTTAAACGAATAAAAAGTCATTAATAATCAATGACACTGTAGACTTCTGTCAAAGGACATGAGAGAGAGAGAGAGAGAGACCTGGAATAATTGGACGGTCCGCCCTTCTTCTTGCTGAAATTCATCTTCGGCTCTTGCTAAATGAAATGGGCAAATGGAGTTGGGTTGCAAATGGAGAAACGAAGCCAGAATAGAGGAAGCAAACACTATCGAATTTCTCCTTGTAAGAAAGCTCTTGTTGAAAGAAGAAGAAGAAGAAGAAGAAGAGGCTTGTTGGAACAAAGGGAGAAGGAGACTGCAAAGAACCCAAAACCAACATCTCAGTAGACTGTAATCTGTACAACACAACACAGTCGAGTCTGAATTCTGAAACAGTAGAAACTTTTCTGGTTATCTTTTTCTCTTGCGGTCTTTCAGTCTATGCCATTCAATTAGTTGGGCTCCGTAAGGAAGCCAAGTGGGCCTGACTAGGCCAATAATTTAGGCCCGAATTAGAACCGAATTAAGCTGTGCTTGCAAAGGAAAATGCCTCAAGAATGTTTTGTTGCAAGTAAAAATGTAAAATGAAGGAAAATGAATTATTTTCTTGAAAGATTATATTCAGTAGGAAAATAAAAAATGAATCATATTCCTAGAAAACAACCCTGAATGGTAGAGAAATATGAATGCTGCAATATATGACTAGAGAGAAACCATCCTTTGCTCGGAAAATAATTCAAGGAAAATTGGAAGAAATTTCTTTTTCCTACAAATGTTGGTAAATGTTTGTTTTTCACAGCCATTTTACTTGCAACCTGACGCTGTAAAATGCCAATTTTCAGAAATTTATTTCCTTTTCCTCACTTTACATGCAACCAATTGGAGCCATCAATTAACAAAAATAATAATAATGAAAGTTTACTCTTGAGAAATAGTAAGGTAATTGACTCTTAGGCTGCGTTTGGTTGCAATGCAAACACAAATATGTACATTGCATATTTATTATTTTTTTGGTTCATGAATGCAAATACAGTTCACATTTTAAACCGTTTTTGCACTCTTCTTATTTGTTTGAAATCAGTGCAAAGTGTGAGCCCATCAGTGTGTTAGATGCGGTTTTTATTGATTTTCAATTGTTACCATTTGGTATCAGAGCCACCAAAGATTCTAACATGCAGAAAATGTGATTATGTAACAAGTTTTGCAACTTTGGTAGTAATCACATACCTTGAGATTTAATTAGTTTAAGGCTGCATTTAGCATTTCTTATTTTAAGGACTTATCCCCTTTTTGCTGTTTAAATGCCTCTATGAACACTGAGATTTTAATTGTAAGAAGAGATAAGTCCTTAAAATAAAGAATGCCAAATGCAGCTTAAATATCCTTCAAACAAAGTTTAATGAATATTAAATGGTTGCAAAAGTATTTTTCAATCATTTCTGATTGACTCTGAATCTGCTACCCACAAATTATTCTCACATCCATACCCATGGAATATCACCGCTGGGAACTTCTCCCTATAAATGATAAGGGAGATATTTCCAATGCAAAACTATAATTACTGGTGGGTAGAAATGTGGGAAAACAATTTGTGCATAACAGATCTGAGCCCATTTTTTGGTTGGTTCGGTACAAAAATAAAATAATAATAAAATATCAAAGAAGCACCGCCGGTTGCTGGATAGATGACTAGAGGTTTTGAGGTGGTACATAGGGTTGTTGACCACTGAAAATTGTTTCATGGGTGGTCTCTCGTGCTTGGGGAGACTGCATAACCAAGTTATGGGTGGTCTGTGTTGGTCCATCCAATCCGTCCAAACCAAAATCAATTTGGACAGATTGTATGGACCAACAAGACATATTAAATTGGACCAGTTCAGACTTAATTGTCTAAAGTATTTATTGGATTGGACCTAGTCCATTCATAATGAATTTATATTGGATTAGGTTGGATTGAACTAATATCTGGTTCATTGATAGAGGGTAAGAATATAGGTGCCAATAAACCAGGTTTGAGTTAGCATTAATCTAAATTAAAACAAATTTGAATAGATTAGACGGTCCAAACATTAACCAGTGTAAAATGATCCAAAAACATTCATTGGATCGGATTAGACCTGATTCATTTGTAATGGACTCACATTTGTACTGGATTGGATTGGAAATCCAATCCAATTGACACACGTATCCTTTCATTCGGTAATGTGCTAACTGTCACCTATGAAGACGATAGTTGTGGAGATTCAATAAGTGCTCCTTGAGCGATCTGGAATCGCCTTGTCAAATTCAATGGGTTCACCAAGTTAACAAGACGGGTTTTGGCTCTTGAACTGTTACTTGGACCGCTCTGACGTGGTCTTACCTTATCCGGCTGAACCTATACAAACTAACCAACTCGAATTTGATCAAGCTCTTTGACCCCAATTTAGGTCGACAAGCTGATTTGACTCGTCAAACCAAGCCAATTTAGTTGAACCAGAGAAGCATTTAATGGAACGGTTCAAGGCCCTACAGAGTTCGGATCTCAATGAAAATTGGTATCCTAAGGTTTTTTGAGAATTTTAAATCTATTTGTGTGGATCCCACACCTGGTTATCACAAAATTAAACCTTTGTGGTTCAATCCTGGTTCAATGATACCCAAAATTTGACTGACCTATTTAGGGGTTTCCTAAACCAGTTTTGACCCAATCAACCCAGGGATGGTTCGTTGATGTATTAGCTGGTTTGTTTCAGCATTGATGCAAAATCAAATCCCGCAACCAGTAGGAAAAGTTATTTATGGTGCATAACACTAAATACAAAAAAAAACCATTTTAACCCTAATTTTTTTTCCGGTAGTCTTCTAATGGTATGGGACTATGGGGTCTAGTTTAACAAAATTTCAGGAAGTTATAAAACGATTTGGCACTGGTTCAAAGGTTTTATCATGTTTTTGGCAATGTTTTTACTATCTATATTAAGAAGTGGCATGGGAGCAAGCAAACCATTTAGGTTGAATACACATGAAGACTAATATAGCAAAGCACATTCAAGGTTCCATCCCCAAGTGTTCTAAATCTAAAGACTATCTAAATGATGTTGAGGAACAATTTGCATGACCAAAAAAAAAAAAAAGCATTAGCCAACACCTTGATAAATAAATTAAACATATTGGAAATAGGGGTGTATGATAGGTATATAATAGAAATGAGATATTTGACTTCTTAATTAAATTCCTAGTGGTTGAGATCATAAAACATCCTCATCCATATCATACTCAACTCTTTATTAGAGAATAAAACCTATTCAAGGACTTCACTCAACTCCTTTTAGGATGAATGGTTCTTTGAGATGGTATCAGAGCCACTGAGACTCCTTACCTATTGAATATGTGCTCATTCGAGAAAGAAGAAAGAGGGGAGGTGAGTGGGTCCTCTCACTACAGAACTCACATGTGCCTCTTCTTATTCTCATTTTTCGCACATGTGCGTATATATTTTTAAATGAAATCATTACAAATATAATAAGGCAAAATTAAAATCCTCATGATTCTTCATTGTCTCTCATAAAATCTATATTTATTCTCTAATAATCATTAAAACCCTCATGAGTCTTCATCACCCCTTCCCATAGCAATATCCCCAATAAGATTGTCCATCACAAGACCCTCCACACTTAACCGTAGCCATTCATAATAGAACATAAAAGGAAAAGGAGTGCAGATAAACAAAACTAGTTTCGTGTGCCCAAGTCTACAATCTACCACATACTCTCATCTAACCAGTCATATAAATACCCCCCAAAACATAGAAGCAATTGACAAACCAAACCCGAGAGCCACCAAACTATCAACCATTGAGTGGGTGGAAAAGTAAAACTATTTCCCAAGCTGGTCGTACGGTGCTTATAAAATCAACCATGGAAGTTGTTCCAAACTATCATATGCAAACTCTCTTATTACCAAAAGCTACATACTCATTAAACCTGTTCATGGGCTGGGCCAGGCTCGGGCCAGGCTTTTACTTTTTATTAACATAAATTTTTCAGGCCTGAGCCCGAGCTCAGCCCAACCAACATACCTAAAACTTGGGCCCAAAGCCTGACCTGGGAGTCTGAGTGCAGGTGCCCTTTGAGGATTGAGAGAATGGTGCCTGATGAGTTCGTCGATTCTTGGGAGTCTGAGAGTGAGAATAGAAACTGAGAAAGTGAGAAGACAGAAGAATGACAACAATGCTGGCTAGAGAGAGAGAGAGAGAGAGAGAGAGAGAGAGAGAGAGAGAGAGACTCACCGCTCAAGAAAGAGAGATGATCTAGATCTAGGGGTGCCAGCCACCAGTGCCTGGGTTCGCAGAATGAAAACAATGCACCTAGGTTCTGGTGGCACCAGCTGGAGAGAGAACTGAGAAGATAGAAGACCTATTTCTAAGAAGAGAGAGAACTAAGAATGAGAAGAAAGAAGATGAAAACGGTGTTGACTGGAGAGAGAGAGAGAGAGAGAGAGAGAGAGATCATCGCCGAAGAGAGAGATGACTACTTCTAGTGGCGTCGGCCGCCGGTGATTGAGTTCGCAAGTGCAGCTAGGTTCGCTGGTTCTAAGAGTTGAGATGGAGAAATGAGAGCCGCTTCTGAGAGTGAGAGTGAGAAAGGAGAATGAAAAGAAAATTTTACGACCCAGGCTCGGGTCAGGCTTTTTTAACAAATCTCGAGCCCGACTCATAAAATAGTCAGGCTCAGGATTTTAGGCCCGAGGTCAAGCCCACGGGCTAAAACACATGCTCAAGCCCGTCCGAGGGCCGGGCCGATACATCGGGCTACCCGGCCCATGAATAGGTCTAATGTTCATGAATCAATAATCTTTACAGAGACTTTTGGTGGGGTTCAGCTGAAGGAAAAAACAAATTTCACTTAAAGGAGTGGAAATGGTTGTTGAAACCCAAAGATCAGGTTGGAAGTGGTCTTCATGATACTGAAATGAGGAGCAAGGCATTAGTATCGAAATTATGTTGGAGGTTCCTAAAGGAAAACGATGCACTTTGGGTAAAAATTCTCAAGGCCAAATATTTAGAAAATCAAAATTTTTGGTTAGCAAAATCAAAAGTCAGCGCCTCTATCACTTGAAAGAGCTTAATGACTTGCAAACAATTCTTACATCAAGGCAGTAGATGGTTAATAGGGTCAGGACGGCTGTAAATGCTTTTATGGATAACTGGATTCCAGGCATCCAAGCTGATTGGACCAAAGTAAGTGAAGACCTCTCGAAGATCAAAGTAGCTGAATTCATCAATCACGAGAAGGGAACATGGGATCATGACAAATTGGCCCATTACTTTGACCACAACACAATCCAATCAATTCTCTCAATTCGGTTGCCTGCTCCAAAAGCTCATTTTGATGATAAATTAGTTTGGCTCCCTATGCCCAGCGGTAATTACTCCACCTCAACTGGTATGAAATCCTTATTAAATGAACTTCCTTCATCTTCTAACAGTGACTTGTTGACTCAAAACATAAGTTGGAATTCATTTTGGAGGACGTTACTGCCACCGAATATCCTACTCTTCATTTGGAAGAGTTTCTAATCTCCTACCCACTAAAGTTAATCTCTTTAGGCTCCACTGCATATCAGATAAATTATGCTCCATATGCAATGCACAGGAGGAAACAGTTCAGCACTTATTTTTTGGTTGTGAGATAGTCCGTTGTATCTGGTTTGGCTCCAGTTTGAATATTCGTATAAACAATGAAATACGCGACCTCGTTAACTGGATAGAACGATGGATGGAGTTGGACAAGGAACAACACACAGTGAGTTGGTTTTTAAGGGTTCAATTTTCCACCCACCTTCAATTATCAACCGGGCTCAGATTTTGCAAATATGATTATCCAAAATGCACTCAATGAATCCAGTGTTCACAACTTGCCTCACTCCCCTTTGATTGTCAACTCAACTAGGTGGTAAAAACCACCAGCAGGAGCGGTGAAACTCAACATTGATGGTGCTGTAGGTACCATCTCTTCTGGTGGCGGTATGATTCTTTGCAACAATGATGGAGAACTTCTTTTTGCTAGAGCAACTCCCTTCCAAAAGGAAAGCCCGTTGATCGCTAAAACTCTGGCTTTGGTGGAGGTTGAAACTGGCTTTAGAGGTGGGCATTTCTTGTATTCTGGTTGAGAGCGACGCCCTCACTTTAATGAGATGCTTGTTGGTGGATTCATTGGATCCACCGTTGTCTATTAGTGTCTTTTTTTGCATGTTCTTTATTTCATGTTCTTTTTTTGCATCGACCAAGAATGTTCTTTTTTTGCATGTTCTTTTTTCAGATTTATGTGGAGTACAAGTAAAGTGTATTTACCTGGGTATCACTTACCAGGTAAGTGATACCTATCTCGTAGGTGGGTAAATAATTTTTCCACATAGGGGAAAAGTTGCCAACACTTGAATGGAGCAAAAGTGCCCCTTTTAATAATGGATTTTTATGGCTAAAATGGTCATTGCCTTATTTACATGAGAAATAAAAGAACATGGATAAATACACTTACCCAGGTAAGTGTTTCCCAGGAAAAATATACCCAGATAACTGCATTTACCCGGGTAAGTTACTTATCGAAAAGCGAATAGGGCCCTGCATTTGTCCTTTTGTTGATGATTCTTTACCCACCGTTTGTTGGTTACAAAAGTGTTTTTATTTCTCACTTATCCATTATTATTGTGTATTTTGTTCTTTTTAAGAAATTGAATTTGGGCTTCTTATTTGGCTTTTTTGCCAATTCTCTATAAATGTACAATTTTCTTGGTTGAATGAAATATGCTTTTAGGTTTGGCTTTCAAAAAAAAAAAACATGACTTCCAATTAATTCAATAAATAAGATCTCAGAAGTGGTTCTTCCTGTTCTTAGAAAAAAGCAGAAATACAAAATTCCACTTTCCAAAGAAATTGCACATTTTTACACATAACTACCTATCAAATAAATTTCCAATTGAAATAATGCGGTCTATAACTAATCTTTCTAATCCAACTTAATTTCCAATGAAATTGTTACTTTAAAAACATGGCTATCTATCAAAAAATTTCAAATCAAAATAACATGGAACCCATAACTAACATTACTAATCCAACTCCCTAACTGAAATAAAATACTCCATTTAAATGTTATGTGTTAATTTTATACAGATTACTAGTACAAAACCCTCTCTTAGGCTGTATTTGATTTAAAGGAAAAAGTAGGGAAAAGAAGAGAAAGATAGAGAATTTTTTACAAATCTTGCATGTTTCCCTACATTTCTCTTTCTTTCCTTACCTTTTCCTTCAAACCAAACATAGTATTAACGGTGACCCATGGGCTATTTATATATCCAGAATTGCTGTATGTGTTGGCTGGAGAAAATTTCCCTATATGTAGTATGGTACAATTTATTAAAACTGGGACAATTTGTCAAATCCTTGCAAATTTTGTGCAATAAATATGTTTACATATAAATAATATTTTTCAGAAAGTTTCCATGTGAATAGTGATATTTACAAACTAAATTGTCAAATAACTTTGCTTTCAAATAAGATTGAATGTTGAAAAAAAAATCATACTTAAGAGCCAATTTCCCCGTACCATTTCAAATGATGTAGAATAATAAAGTATGGTATTACTTAGAAATAAAATTTTATTTAATCTCTTAAATTAAATATAAAAAACCTATACATAAAAAATAAAATAATATATTCATCTTAATTTAAAACATAGAAAATGGGTGTCAAACAAAATTTGTTAGAATATATAAATAAAGAAAAAATATCACAATACTAGCCCCATACTTAGTACGAGGGGTCATTCTCTATTAGATATAATTCTCAAAGGGATATAATTACCAAATTAAAAAAAAATGCATATACTGTCAATTTCCCTACTTATACGGGGCCATTCACTATTAATAATTTATATTAATAGCCAACAATTGATATTCACTCAAATTAGTAAAATATCGTACGTACATAATGGCAAATTTTTCCATACTTTTTTGTTGAAGCCAATTTTCCCTTACTTAGTACGTGGTCATTTGAGTAGGGGTCATTTGCTAGTTGTGAATTTGGAATTATCAGTTTCAATTTAAAAACTTGGAATAGTTTAGATCATTGTTTTTAAAACCGGACCGGAAAAACTGGAAACCAGTCAGGTGATCGGTTTTGGTTTTCCCCAAAACCAAAAATTTGCCCAAAACCATTGGTTTTGGTTAGTAAACCGCTAAGTCGGGCAGTTAATCGTTCAAACAATTTTTTTAATTTTTTATTTTTTTGTCAGAATGGACCGACCACCATTCAACCCGATAACCAGACCCCTGGCCAATTCGATCTCCGGGTCGTTTTTAAAAACCACGGTTTAGACTAGTGGCCCCGTAATTAGTAGGGATCATTCCTAAGTTTTTAATGAAAGAAATGGTGTCCTTAGGCTAATTTAATTGGGTTGATAGGAAATAAGAAAGAAAAAGAAATCTGAGGAAAAGTTCTTAATGAACACACTCTTGAGAATTAAGAAGTTGTACAAGACAATATAAGGAAATGGAATTTCTTGAAGAAAAAGGGTACGAAGTACGAACACACTGAATATATAGGCATCCAACCACAAGTCAGGAATTGTTGACATGAAATTCTTGTCTTGCTGTAGGGAGTACAAAAAAATAGTTGTTTGCTTGTTTCCGGAACGATATAACCTTCTGTTGGACCTTTGCAAAACACCACCTAGGCCTTAGGCTGCATTTGGTTCCTTGTGAGAAAGTACAAAGGAAAAGTTGTGGTTGTGGGTGAGGGCTGCTGGCCATGCCACATATAGATCTTTGTGGCATGGCCACAAGCTCACAATGAGCCCAGATATCCTACCCACTCTCTATCTGTCGTGAATTGTAGTCATATATCTCTCAATTCAAAATAGAGATATATGACTTCAATTCACGGGGAGTAGAGAGTGGATAGAAAAAGTGAGCAGGAAATCTTGAGTGGCTCACAACCCTTGTGAATTTTGGTGAAAACCCAACTGATTGGTTTCTATTTTTATGATACCAATTGATTGGTTGTAAGTTCTTCCCGTATCATATCTTTCTGGAATCATAGTCGAACATTTTTTTATATATGTCTTCTTTTCTTGTGCCTTGTTTGAGCTATAAACCATCTCAAACCAGCTAGGGTTGCCTCAAGTTCTTAAATCCATAGATAAAATACTTGTGCAGCTAGTTGTTTGCTTCTCTCCCATCAAATCAAAACTAAATAGATAAAATTTATAAAGAGATATAGCAAAAGGAGAGAGGAGAAACGATGATTTGATTACATTAATTTCCAGAAAGATGATCCAAAAATCATGGCAGGGACAATACCTTTGCTCATCGATTTTGAAAAATGGGACCATTGCATGCATCCATTTGAATTGATCAATCCCCTCAGATATATAGTTATATATTAATTAATTAAACACACCTTTTTGGCAACTTTTAATTTATAACAAAAGTTGAAATTATTGGATATCCCACGGCTATTAACTTGCTAGCTTTTCCTAACGTTTGGATAACTATGAGTGCATTTTGTCTCTTGATTTTGCAATGTACAGTCAAAAGAGATCAGGGTGTGCTTCCGACCTACCCATGTCTCCAAACTTTTCAAATATGATCAAATAATAATTCAAAGCCACATTTGGAGATAACATTCTTTTAAAATTAATGTAGGCATTTTTTTTTTTTTGAAAAGAGTTATTAAGCTGATTCATTGCATCAAATCACCATAATTACATGCCTGAGAAAATTAGGATTCTTGGAGGAAGAGACTACGTTGTGGTTTGTACATATCACATTACAACCAGTTTGTACATATCACATTGCTTGTACAAGATACAAATACGAGTGTAAATGGATCGAATTTGAATCGGATAAGATATTAGAAAATTTGATATCTGAATTCGATTAATATCCGATATATTTGAATTTGAATTTGAGTAAACATATAAAATAACTAATTTATTTATATAATTTTTATATAAAAAATTTATATATTTTATATATTATATATAAGAATTAAGTAATTAGTTGAATTTAGATATTTATCAAATCAAATCAGGTCATATATGAATTGGAATCTATTACTTAAACAATATGAATAGAATATTCAACTTTAACTGTTATGATATTCAAATTATTCGAATTAAATTCGATTATATCAAATTTCAAATTTAAAATTATATTTTCGAATAGCATTGACACCCTAAGTACAAAAAGAAAAGCACTGAACAAAATATTGCATAAGGGTCCTGCAATCAACAATTGAGGAATGTGACCTCCATGGGACTTCCAAATGAGCCTCCGACAGGATATTAATCACCTTCTGCCCACCTCCTTTATTTAGTATGTATTTATAGTTTGCACGGTACATATTTATATTTGCAAAGTTTTATAAATAGATATAAAATAATACAAAATATAAGATTTTGCACTTATATTCCTTCCAAACTAAGCCTTAATAATTACATTCTTATTTAGAATATAGATCAATTTTAATTAAAATAACATTCTTCGCTCTCGAATGTCAAATAAAACATAAAAACACAAAATTTAAAGTAATTTCTTTCAAGAAATGTTATATTTTAGACATATATAAGATTTCTGTGCAACAGAACGATACCGAAATGGATTCCAATTCAAATGATATTAAATCCGATCCGTTTGTAACCCTAGTGATTATATGAAAAAATTAGCTCGAAGGCGAATCTATGCCACGTTTTTAATGCTTTTTCCTTTTTTTAAAAATTGCTTTGAGGGTTAAAAAGCTGAAGTACAAGCCATCATTTGGTTGCTTTTTTAAATAGACAGCTTTAATACTCTTTTCTTGCCACGTATGCACCCGATTCCATGTGGCACCCTGTTAGGGTTTGATAGGGCCCACATGCTCCAATTGAAAATGCCTTTGCCGTCTCCAACTGTAACAACTTTTAAGATCATCTTTAAGATAAAAGAAATCAATAAGTCAAATTAAATGGTAAAGTAAAGTATTTACAAAATTAATAAAATTTTGGTTTTATAAATTTATATTTTATATGTTAATTGAACCTTCAAACCAAATTAGTATGCGGGTGTTTGGCATCAATGCCATTTTTTGAGAAAACGGTATCACGTAAGCGCCATATCAGAGAAAGCTGCTCATTCACCTTATTTCAAATAATATCAAGTCCCTTCAAATAACGTATTTTTGTTTGGTACTGTGTTTTTAGAAAAAATATTTCTCCATACCATACTTTGGAAATTGAGAAATGTAGCTTGGAGCAACGCCAAATTTAATGTTTTTTGAGTATGTGTTTAGCATTGATGTTGTATATGTGTGGGTTGAAAATATTGTCTCAGAAAATGGTGTTTTTTTTTTTAGTTTGGAAATGGTGCTGCCAGGTAGGAGGTTTCTTGGGACAATAGCAACGCATTCTATTTGGTACCAGTGCTCTATATTTGTTTTCAGCACCGGTACCCATTATCCAATTTTTCCACTATGTATATATTATCTTACATCCATCCAACGGTGGAAAAAAGCGCCCATTTCATCCTATGGTCCCAATTTTTGAGTAGACTATTAAGAAAAAGAAATTCAGGAAATCATGAAGAAAATGTCAAAAAGTTTGAAAATTATATAGAAAAAATAGAAAATTCAAAAATTAATATACACAAATTCTAGATAAATGGAAAAATATAGAACAAAGTATGAAAATCAGAAAATTGAATGAAATATGGCGCATTTTACAATGTCTATAATGAGAAGCCTTTTACAACATGGTGCATTCCATATCAATTCAAGCATAATACACGTTGGACGCCGCATTATGTTATCATTGGCAACAACGAGCTCCATAGTGAGAAAACGTTGAATTTGGCATTTTCCTAGACCACACTTTCCTGATTTCTAAGGTGTGGTTTGGGGCAACATTTTTTATGAAAAATGTTACAAACATGTCGCCATTTTCTGAAACTGTGATTTTTCTAATGTGGCACTGATGTATCACCATTTTTTGGAGCAACGACATCAATGCCAAACATCACCTGTGACAATGAGTTGCTGGCTTGCTACTAACAATGCAATGACGTGACATCAATGAGGCATCATCTTGGACATTGGATATTATAGACTATATTGAAAACGTTGTTGCTAGCATTAGTACCAAACAAAACTAATGCTATTTTTTCAAGAAACAGCCTATGTGGCAGCACCGATTCTAAACAAAAAACAAACACTACTTTCTTACCATTTTTCTCATAAAACAATGTGATATTCCCAACACTAATGCCAAACACCTGCTAAAAAAGCCTCTAAACAAAGAAATTGTGCTACAGGCAGAATTACCCTCAATGAAAGAGTTTTATATAACTAGGGATATCATAAGTCAAATTAAATGGTAAAGTAATGTGTTTACAAAATTAATAATAAAAATGTGGTTTCGTAAGTTTTGTGTTTTATATCTTAATTAAACCTTGAAACCAAATTACTAGAAAAAACCTTCAAACCAAGAAATTAATGCTACAGACAGAAATCCCCCAATAAAGAGGTTTATATGACTAAGGATATAGTGAATCGGGTTGAGTGGTAATCCTGCATTGACCTGACTATTGGATTAAGGTCAGAGAAAGCTTTAAAGTATCAATACAAACCCGATAAATAGTTATCTTTACTTGGGTTTTGGGTCAGATTTTGATTAATTAAATCTGATCAGTTGCGTTATAACATTTAAGCTCGTTCGTTTCTGGGATTTTGAAGGGGAGAAGTTTGGTCAATTTATTCATATTCTCATTTCAGAAACGTGTGAGATCATAGCAAATTGATTTTCTAAGTACCATTTACCTGAGTAAGTAATACCTTTTTAGATTTGGGTAAATTGAATTTCCTATGTGAAAGATAAATGAAAAAAAAAATGAAAAGATATCAAAAAAATGTTTTTCTCAAAAAACATTTATCAGTATAAATTAAACAAAAAATAAAACATAAATAAGTATACTTATCTGAGAAAATAGGTTCTTGAAAAATGAAGAGAGACTTAAGTTATGTTTGATTTGAAGGAAAAGATTAAAAAAAAACATTTGCAAACTTTGTACAAGTTTCTTCGTTTTTCCCTTCTTTTCCCTATCTTTTTATTCAAATCAAACACAACATCAAGATTCAACTATTTACATGATATGTTCCATGATATTTGGTATTTTATGGTCATTGAAATTCTATTTCATAAGAATTTGAATATTTTAAGTTTTAATTAACCACTTTTTTGGTGTTGAACTATAAAACAAAAATAAAGAGCAACAATCAATGTAAACTCTCGATATACCAAAGTTTTATATTGAATGTGTTGATACATAGTAGCATAAAATAATTTACAGAAAGATCTTGATGATGAGTTAGGTCAGACTAGCATCAGTCGCCGTCGATATGTCCGAGTGGTTAAGGAGACAGACTTGAAATCTGTTGGGCTCCGCCCGCGCAGGTTCGAACCCTGCTGTCGACGCTTTAATTAATTTTAATTTATTCTTTTATTTTAGAAAAAATTACCGATCAGTGATAATTTAATCTCCAAATTTTAAAATGCGATAATTTAATATTTGAATTTTGTAAATACGATACATAAATGCCTGTTCATCGGAGCAAAACCCTCATCATTACAGAGAAATAACCTTGATTATGATTCAGGGCAGGATAGAATCGATCGGTGTCGATATGTCCGAGTGGTTAAGGAGACAGACTTGAAATCTGTTGGGCTCTGCCCGCGCAGGTTCGAACCCTGCTGTCGACGCTTTCTTAGTTTTAATTTATTCTTATTATTTTAAGAAAAATTACCAAAATTTGGCCTCCGAATTTTAAAATGTGATAATCTAATATTCAAACTTTCGATAATCTAGTATTATAGTTAATTAACCCTTTAAGTGGTATATAAAAGACATAAATGTCTCTTCATTGGAGTAAAACCCTAGCCTTACCATTAGACTTTGGCAAGAAAGCCGAAAGTCCACCAACGGTGCCGTAGATGGGAGATGGGAGTCGGGAATCGGCTGTTGTGATGTAAATCCATCATTTCCTACCGATGAGTAGGGAGACGTGGGTCATTGCCTATGTAGCCATCGTCATCGAATGGGTGAGTGGAAGAGACCAGTCATGGATCCTTGTTGTCCTGATTGAACGAGATGGACATGTTTGTTTTCCAAGATTCTGACGCGAGTCGACCCCTCTTCGTTTGTTCGTTGCTCTGGGCGGTGGGCGCACCAATCAGGCACCTTTTGTTTCGTGTTACTTAACACGCTTCATTCGCTCCCGTAAATTAACTGTGATTGGGTGTGGCATCCCTTTTTCCATTGCTGCTGCCATCTTCATCGATGACATTCTCAGTTGGCAGAGAAGTTTGGAGGACTGTCAATCATTCTATCTAAGAAGGGTTTTAGTGTTTGTGATAGAGAGGCTGATCTTTATTTCATCTTTTTTTTAGGAAGAAGATGATAAGCAGTGTGTTTTATTTCTAAGGGTAATCTTAATACTTTCAAAAGTCTTAAATGGCATATGAAGTCACATGATATATATAGTGTTTGTGATAGAGAGTTTGGACTTTATTTCATTTTTTTTAGGAAGAAGATGATAAACAGTATATTTTATTTCTAAGGGTAATCTTGATATTTTCAAAAGTCTTAAATCGCATATGAGGTCACATGATATATATAATTGATAGTCCATTAACATTAGGTATTAGATTCTTGCATTTTGAAAGTTTGAGTACTGGATTATCCTATTTTAAAATTCAATGACCAAATTGTCATTCAAGCCAAAGTATAGGATACTGATCGGGAATATTATTATTTATTTTACCAAAAGAAAAAGAATTGATTAGCTTTAATTGGGGTCAGTTTAGATAGGGAAAGTTTCATAGTCAATGTGTCTTTCCAGCTTTCCATAGTTTCATTTGGCCCATTAGTTATGTTGGATTTTAATCTCATTAGAGATTAAAGCCAATGGGGTTTGATTGGTCAATTACATGAAAAAAAAATACACCTACACACATGTTTTGAAAAATTGTTTTTCTCTTAAGCTTGGTTTGAAAAGAATACAAATGCAAATATGTACAATGTAAATACATACAAAATAATACAAAATATAAGGTTTTGTACTCTACATATTTGCATTTGTAATCCTTCCAAACTCAACCTTACTAAAACCAATTTTTAACTTGTCCCACATTGGAAAATTAAAACAATTGTTTTGGGTTTTTTAATAGGAATTGATTTACACTTCTTAGATATAAGATGAGAGTATGGAGGCTTGCTACCGTGCAATGTGCACATGCGCATGTGTAATGCAATGGGGCCCACTTTATTTACACTTTTTTAAAACTGTGACTATTCAAAAAGACTTTTCTGAATCGGCACCTTCCTCTTCTCCATGACTCACTTTATCTCTCTCTCAGTTCGGCCTGTTATTGTCTCACTGAATGTTTCTTCGGAGATTTTTCAACTTTATTGATGGTAGATTCTTGCCTAAAATTGTTGCATACTATGAATGAATTTACCCTATAACCCAACAACAAACTCAATACAAGTAAGTATGGACAAATAACATTCTAAAGACAATATCTTTAGATACACCTCAAAACTTCTCTTCTAATTTTCAATAATCCAATTTCCCAATAGGCTACAACTCTGGCTCAACGACATATCGATCCTTTCCTCATAGCTTTCAACAGCTATAATCAATTGCAAGTGAAGACGAAAGCTTTGCAAAGTGAAATAAGCAAGGTCTGCGTTGTTGATAACACACATAAAAATCTCTCCACGTAGCCAGAGATCGTAACCCGCGTGAGATTCACGTGACACATGACCAGATGTTTCCATCCATCGTTCCATGGATAAAAGAATCAAAAGCGCATGTGGCTTTGAATTGATGCCGAGCATATATACCAGAATAAAACTGGACCTCAACCTATAAAGCTAGTGGCTTTAGCCTTGAGGGTCGGTGACTGACAATTGTAGCCTCGTCTTCCACGTGTTCAGAACATGTGTTGTTAACTTTAGAGAGACCATCAGGAACAGTTATATTAGTGGTGGAGAGATCTCTATTTCTTTCTGCTTCACAGTAACAGATTTAATGATGCAGCCTATGCCCATTGCAAAGCTTTTTCTTTAGTTTTCTTTTCGACCCATGAAAATGGCTTCCGAAAGCAACAAATTGATTTGAGACTCTAGAATTGAGACATCTTCTTTTCATCTACAAGTGTTTTCTTACGTAAAATTAATAGGTTTCAACTTTCAATGTTGCTGTCTCATACATGTTTTTCAGCCCAACTCTTCTATTCAACCATAAAACATGCATTAGCATAACTTTTAAGTGAAAATATAATTAATAATTATTTATTATTTTTTTTTTAATATTATAAAAAATAAATAGACATTATATAATATATTCAAAAAGTAGTTATTAAAGAAGAAATTTCATTGTGGATATGATAGATCATCTACAGAATTATAATATTTTCAATCATTGTGATTAAATAATAAAATATAATTCATTAATTAATTATTTTTTAATTCTAAAGATATAAAAATAAAAAAAAATATTAAACAAGAAATTTCAATTGGTCTATGGATATGATAGATCATCCATAGAAATATATTGCTGTGATCAAATGATAAAATATAATTATTTATTATTTATTTTTAATTCTAAAAATATAAAAAATATATATATTAAAGAAGAAATTTCAATTGCTCTATAGATATGATAGATAAATCCATAGATTTAAAATATATTTAGTCTTTATAAGTAGAGAAAAAATTACACTTTCAAATTTTTTGTTAATTTATATTTTCTCCAAATATCTTCATGAATTTTCCATAAATCTACTAATAACACAAAAAAATTGTGATTTTGAATGTAAGAAATGTAGATCAACATAAATTTGAATATTCAAGAAAATAAAAAAATATAAGATATTATAAAAAATTAAAAAAACTTATCTATTTTTGTCATATTTTTTAAAATTTAAAAAATCTTATAAAAATTAATGATTCACACTTGTTTCTTACAAATTTCTGCAAATCTAGCACTCTAGGAATAAGGTTTGGAGTTTTAGTCATTTGAGGTTGAAAGAAGCATTATTTCAGGGAAAATGAGCTTGTTTTCCCCCTTTATTTTTTTTTCAGTTTTTGGCCGTATTTTTTTCATCAATACGCTACTAATACATTCCCGGTACAAGTCCAATACACATAAAAAAGACAAAACGCTTGATTTTTATGTATATCCAATATCTGTTTTTTAAATATACAATACGATACACCCCATATCAAACAAATCCTATCAAATTTTTAAACCTTGATTTGAAATAAATTTTGATTGTTCTAATATTAAAAATTACAAAGATACCCCCAATTCAGTACCTATTTTTTTATAATAAAAATTATTTAATTTCCTGTATAATAAGTTATGATGTCCAAATGTATGATTCAATAAATGAATACAGGTTAAAGGTATAGTTTTCGATTGTATCGGATCAGACCTACTAATGCCGATTAATTATAAATAGGTTCGGGTGCAAACAAAATCCCTGTGACCCAGCTGGTTGGCACTTTGCCATTGAACCCATCTTTTTCTGGCACATGGAGCAACCTTTGTGGGCCCAAATAGACCGTTCATTGTATGAGGGACCTACTATTCATTTGATGTGTTGATCCTCACAGAGTCCACGTATTGTATTTCAGACCCATTCGAGGTTTGGTGAGGTTAATGATAGGATGTATACAGGGCCCCCTGCACAACATGAAGAGTCTAGCATTATATGATTAGAACTAATGTTTTAAAAATCGATTTGGAATGGATTAATGGTTCAATCACCCGGCTTAATGAAAGGTCAATACATCATTGACCAAATCAACAATTTTGACAAAGGACTAGATAAAGGTGAAATGAAAGGTCAATAAAACCATGGTTTAAACTTGTGCCTCTTCACCGTGAGAATTGCCTTACAACCAAACTCAACATGAGTGGATTGGCTACATATTGAATCCCACAGACCATATCACCCATATGTCTAATATGTCTCACACATATTAAAGGTTCAAGGTTTTAATTGTTGATATAAAATTTACCTGTAAAATTAGGCATATTTTGCATAACATGACAAATTGTTTGGTGGGAATAAAGGGTGGGGAGAGCCATTTGATAGTGGCTGAAGTTGCTGAACTAAATAAGACTTAATGTTCTATCAGTAAAATAAGTAAATAATAAAATATTCAAAGATATAATAATCTACCCAATTTCACTAACGAAAAAAAGAGTCCCCAACCTCATTAAAAACGTATTTACTAAAATACAAAGTATTAAGCTTTTCAGTGGCTGACTCCTTTGAGCTCCATATTGATTTGCCACAAATGAGATTATAGAGAGCTACTACCAAATATTCTCTCTTATTAATTATCATTGTTGGATATTCATGGGGGCAAAGGAAATTCAGTTTCTTCTTGTGCATATATTTATTTCTAAGAATTTCTAATTGAATTGTTAGTTTTTCTTGGGATGTATGTATTGGTGTAACAATTATTTCTTGGGTGAAGCAATTGAGTTGATTATACGGCAAATGATGGATTATAGGAAAGTTTGAAACACTAAAAGTTGAAAATCTCTTGAAAGAAAGAAAGAAAACTTCCCTCTCAGAGTTCAAAATATTTACACCATCACAAAGCGGACACAACAGAAGGAAAGCTAAAAAAAAAAAAAAGAAAGAAAAAACGGGAAAAGAGTCGCTATCCATATTTTAGCTAAACTAACTTCAATTCATTGTCTACTTTTGTCAAGCTTCTGGTCTCTCACTCTCTTGAAGTTGATGACGCATTTGTCTGTTAAACCTCCGAATAAACTCCTCAACCCTTCTGTTGAGCTCTTCATCCGACATAGTCGAGAACTCATTCTCTTCCGGGTTGGATACAGATAATTCATTCTCCTCTGAACTTGGTTCTTGCCTTTCTGTCTCCCACCTGCGTAGATTTCTCCTACGCTCATTACCCACCAGAGAGAGCACTTTTTCTGATCTACTTCTGTAATACCTCCACTTGATGTTCTTCGTTTCACAAGGAGTTTCGACAGCAGCAACAACCACTCTGTCGACTTCCGGAGTTTCTTCTTTTGACATCTCAGGGGCTTCACTTTCAGACACAACTTCGCTTTCTAAGCAAATTTCCTGTTTCTTTCCCGTATCGCCTTTCACAGCGTTCTCGCTCTCAGGTGGCTGAGATATGAAGGAAGAAGCTCTCCTGGCTCTGCTGTTTCTCAAGTATTCGTCATAGAGATCGTACTTGTGTTTGGAGGAAGAGAAGGCTCCGGAGTCAGTGGCAATGATGAGGATGATGGCATTAGACAGAAAAAACCAGAATCTGGTGTCATTGAGGAGAGCAGAAGGGGAGGGATGAGAAAGGAAGAGATAGACAGAGATGAAGAAGAAAAAGGCTGACAGTGAGATGCTCTTTGCTTTCCGGCGGATGTCAGTGAAGTTGGGTTTAATTGGCTTCTCTAAATCTAGCAGTGATCTCTCCATTCTCAGAAAGAAATTTTCAGAGGGTGGAGGAAGGTTCTGTTCTTATTGTGTTCTTTTGTTTTCTGCTTGCCTGAGTTTTTTATTTTGGGAAGTTGGAAGTGAGGGAGGGGTTTTATAGGGGTTTTGGAGGGATCGATACAGCATACAAGAACAGAGAAAACCGACGAATCAGGTGCTGGTGGGTGGCAAAATAATTGAACCGGCTTTGTGGACATACATAACCCATTGATTGTGCTATAATTACAAGAATGGTCCTCAATCATTTATTTTCTTTTGCTTTTTTCCTTCTCTTTTCTTAAAGATGTGAAGCGATGGGGTCCTTGAACTGAATCCATTGGATTCTAGCCTTCAATTCTCTTGGACTTGAACCCCACTTAGCAAAGCTACCTAATTAAGAGAATTCCAGTCAAATAGTATTGGAAAAAAAAAAAACTTGTAAAATTGAAATGGTCTATTTTTATAGTCTGTTTGATTCATTCAGAAATCGGAAGGATAATTAAAATCGGCTGGAATGAAACTTCATTCTTAAGAAAGGTGGGAGAGGAATGGCCATTCCACCATGAATATAAATGGAATTCTAATTCCACCCAATCAAACAATTAAAATTGAAATGACCAATTTCGATTCCGATTCCAAATCTCTATTTCTACGAACCAGATGGGCCATTTGTGTTTTTTCCTGCCCTTCGTTAAGGGGAAGGAACTTGTTTTCCACCCATTCCACACTACACACATAATTGGAGAGTTCTAATAAGTTATGATCAAAATCTTGTAAAGTTGATTTTCCATTTTCAAAAGGAAACTGTTTCTATTAGGAATGTCACAAGTAAAAGCAGCTCATTAACACACATGCAGTTTTTGGGGAAGCAATAAATTAAAGTGCAACCCTAATAGGAACATATCACAAGGAGCCCATGGTTTAAAACTAGACTATTAGATTAACACCTTACCCAATTGGCTTTTATGCCTGCCTAAAATGATAATCAAAGATCAAATTAACCTTGATCGGTCTAACAGATAAATATGATTTTAATAGGACTGTTGGAATGTTTTGGGCCCTACCTACAAGTGTTGTTAGACCTAGATAAAAAAAGCTCACCATGACAACCCCATGTACTGGTTGTTTGCCGAGCTGTGGGACCAACCATTTTTCTACACGACAGTCTATGACCCACAATCACTCCATCTCTCACTTGCAATATTTGTGGCTGTCCTAGAAATGGTGTGATTATTTTATAAGGTTTTTATAACCGAATCTGATAATGAATCGTTTAGGGGTCCGATTCTCACATCAAATGATTCAATCGTTTGAATCAAATGGATGGCTTATTCTGATAAAAAAATTAAAAAATAAATAAAAAAGCAGCCAAAAATCATTAGATGGTTCAAATGGTTCGACTGTCAAATCAACAGTTTTTTGCCAAAATGCCGGTAAAACGAAACCAGTCAGGTGATTGGTTCCTGGTTTTTTCAGTCCAACCATCCGATCCGAATGGGTTTTGAAAACCATAATTTTACCCCTTAAAATTTTATCATATACACACAAAACCTCTGGACTTAAGCCATTTTAAAAGGTGGAACTTTTTCATCCAACCACTTAACATTGTCGGCTCCAGATCAATTAGAGATGGTCGAACCCATGGTTTTCAAAACCAGACCAGATCAGACAGTCAAACCAAAAAACCGGGAACCGGTCATCCATTTTTCTCCAAAATTGGATATTTGCAAAAAAACGCTGATTTGGTCAGCAAACCGCTGACCCAGACGGTTGAACCGTTCAAAGTTTTTGACCATTTTTTTATTTTTTATCAGAACGGGCTGATCATTTGGTTCAAGCAGTCGAACAATTCAACCCAGGAACTGAACCCCTAACTAGTTCGTTCTCCAAGTCGGTTTTAACAACCTTGGTCAAACCAGTAAATTTGGAGTTGGGATCTTCTTCCAACAAAATACGTTCTAATCCTCTACCAACTTGATCTAATACCTCACATCTCACCATATGACTGGAACCCATCATAAAAGTAGGACCCATCATGTATGGGATGTGTGGTGTGAGATCATGTTGGTAAAGAGTAGGAATGTGTTTTGTTGACAGGTGATTTAGACTCGTAAACTTGATCTAATAAATTTTTGGGGCTTTTGGACTGTAATCCCCCTCAAAAATCTGAATTGCAACCCCTTCCTAATCTACTAGTATTCCCCCCTATAAAACGCACCCTGCCCGTGGTTTTGATGTTCAGGATTTAGTCCACCCCTAGAGTGGAGCTCTAGATTTCTAGGAGTGGACTGACCTATAAAAACCCCTAAATTTTTTTAGATCAAAATATTTTTCTGGTGTTTCTTTTATGAAGAATGGATTGGCTAAACTTGATAGTTATTTGCCATGCAACATTTTTTTTCCAGCCTATGACCCACAACCTCAATCTCTCGCTTGCATTTGTGGCTGTCCTCGAGAAAAATGAGAAAAATGATTGATCTTAGAGTAGGCTTAAATCCAGAGATACTATTTGCATATGATAAACTTTTCAGGGATAAAATAATCACACCATTTCCTGTGTCATCATATTCAGCAATCTGAGTTGCTGAAATCAAGGTTTTTGAACCACCGTTGACCTAGATGGTTGGATCGTTCGGCTCAAGAATAGTTCAGGCAACTGGTTTCGCTTTACCCAAAAGTTGATTTTTGGCCAAAAACCATTGAAAAAGTCAATAATCCATTGACATAGGCAATCAAACTATTGATCCATTTAACGGTTTTTGGTCTTTTATTTTTAATTATTTTTTATTTTTTAATTTATTTGTCAGAACGAGCTGTCCATTTGAATCAGACAGTCGGACCATCAACCTAAAAACTGGTGGCTAGAATGGTTCTATTTCTGAGTCATTTTTTAAAACGTTGGCTGAAATTATAACATAACACATTCTCAAATTTGAAATATTTTCAGCATTCTGCTTTCAATTACTTTTCCAGTAATTATCAAACACCGTAGCCTAGATGTCCAAAGCATCAAAATATTTATAGCTCCTGTGCAAATGGCTTTGTGTGCAATATTTTCTACAAGTCATTTTGACATTTTCAATTGCATTAGATTTTTATTCTACTTTCAATCATAGTTTCCCTTGCTCTCATTTAGGAATGGCAACGGGGCAGGGCACCCCCTCCCAGTCCCTGCCCTGAAGTCACAATACCGTGCCCCATACCTATCCCATCCCCAGTGGTGGGGTGGGGCATCCATTGCCCCAAGGCAATTACTTAAAAAATATATATTTTATGGACAATTTATACATAGGATATAGGAATTTGGGGGTATTTTAGAATTGAATTATAATGCTTTAGGGATAATTCAAAAATAAAATTATGAGATCCTAGGATTCTAAAAATTTAGGGAAAACTTAGAGATATTTTAAATATCAATATTAAACCTAGATATATTTTACTAATTTACCTTTGGGTTCGGTGAATTATATACAAAACTCGCCCCAACCCATACCCAGTTTGGCGAAAATTTATTTTCCCCATCCCCGCCCTGTTCGGGGCAGGGCGGGCCCCAGTTTTACGGGAAATTGCTATCCCTACTCTCATTCTTAAATTGTTGTGATTCATTATCATCATCATCATCATCATACAAACCTTATCCAAACTATATGAGGTTGGGTTACATGAATCCTGTTATGCTAATACCCAACGTTAAATTATTAGTGCTTAAATCATCTTTTTATTACTTCAACCCATATCGTTTTTGGTCTACTACTACTCTTAGTCCCTTCAACTTGTGACAGATCACTTCTTCTTATGGTTAATATCAATACAAAGGTCTTTTATGCATGTGACAAAAAATTAAAATTATTTTTGTAATTCCTTGATCAGGACAATCGTGGGTCTTGCTAAATGACACCTGTTATTGTCTAAACCCCAAGAAGGATGGAAATTTTGTCCTTCCCTCATGGACTTAACCCTTCTCAATCAACAAAGATAATTGATTTAGAAAGGACATAACAGCACAAGCATATGTCCTTATTAGAGTATGATTTCTACAACACCCTCCACCACTTGGAGTAGTGACAAAGATACTCATGTGTCAAATACAATCATAGAGAACCAAACTAAGGCTTGGTTTTTGCTCAAATTATTATGAGTTAAGACTAGATTCTCTCCACAAACCATTCACAGGCACACATACATACACACGTACAGCATGGTACCACATATGATGGTTTGGTTTCTATTGATTGATTTCTTCTAGAGGCATGACTAAACAAGTAATTAGGAGTAGTATATATCAAAAGGGTTCTTCCCAAGTTTATATTATACATCAGATTTGATCACCTGTTCAGAAGACCACCAACAATTAATATAATACTCAGGTTCATTTCAAACTATTTAAATGAGCTACAAGGCCTGGAAATAAACCAAAAATGTCAAGATTGGATGATGAATGATGATTAATTATTGGATCAAGAGATAAAGATTTTTAATCTCCTCATTATCTTAAGCAGAGAATTCTTCAACTTCAACCCACAATTTTATTAACCTCTCCAACCCAAAATTCTTTTCCAGTGGATGAGGTGCTTGATGTTCCCAACTCATTTGGATGTCTGCCACGTGTGTGGCAGAACGGCAAAGATGACATGAGATTGTGAGAAATGAGAATCTCTTTAATATAACAAAAAAACAATATAAAGACTTTGATGAAGATGACTGTCATATATATATATATATATATATATATATATATATATATATCCTTAACTCTAAAAAGTTAGGTATAATAATAATAATAATAATAATATGAAATGGATGATCGTATATTTTCTTCCTAGTTAAGGTTCCTTGTATATACAACACTTTTGTTCTTTGACATATTCTTTCTCATCATGCTCATGAAGGCATGAAAATTATTATTTTATTGAAGGCTCAGGGAGCAAGAAGTCGTGGGATGAAACGTCTGTCTGCAACTCTGTATTGTGTCATTTGTTTATTGGGTTTGGTCAATAACATTTAAGAGAGAAGGATTTGAGTAAAGAAAGAAAGGTCCAGTTGGTTCGAGCGCATGGTTCCTAAGAGTGGTATGGCTCAAGCCAAGTGGTTCGACCAACTTGAGTTGTAACCCATTAAGGAAAGGTGTTGTAAGAATCATCTAAATTAAATAAGTTGAATTTATTGTTCAACAAGGTTTTATAACTGTACGTATGACTACAAAAGAAATGCTATTTAGCTTTAATTTGTATGTTTTATGCTTTTATGGTGTAAGGTTTTTAGATGCCTGGTAGTTAATTAAGTGCTATAATTGCATGGAGCTTTGGCGTTGTTGGCCTTTAGGCACCACCCAAAACAAAAAAGTTTTGGAGGAGAAAGAAGACAAAAAAGAGAAAAAGTTCCCAGTTTCAACAACTTTGAACCTGTACACATACCTTTTCACGGCGGGCCCAATCCGGCCGGCCGGCCAACTTAAGATTGACAATATACCAACCTATAGACAGAGTAATGAAAAAGTTATTGAGGCAATGCTTATTGCTTAGACATTTGGTTGTTTGGTTGGAATTTCCTCGTTCTTATCATTTGCTTTTCTTTTCATTTCTTCCTTCTCTCTCTCTTGGTGTATTAAGGGAAGTCAACTGCAGTTTCCCTGCCATAACATACTATATCAATGCAGGAAATGCAAGTGAAGTAATCTCCTGTAACTTATAACCAATAACTCATCTATGGTTGCATGTAACTGCAGGGAGAAAACTATTCGGCATAGCTACATCAGTATAACACACAAAAACAGTTCACCACTTACATCAGGATTGAGTAGGGATGGTAATTTTCCTCATTTTCCCGACCTATATAGGGACCTGCCCTGAATGAGACGAGAATGGGAATGATTTTTTCCCCATGAGTACAGGGATGAAAAAATTTTCAACCCCATTGGCAGGGATAGGGTGGGGATTGGGGGTACCATGGGATCCTGTCTTGTATGTATATATGTATCTATATATGTATGCATATATGTATATTAATATTTTTAAGAATATATATGTTGAATATATTTGGATCTTTTTTTAATAAGATTATAAATTTTAACTATTTTATATTTTAATTTTTAAATAAAATAGAACACAAAAACAAAATGATTGATATCATAAAAAAATCACAATGAGTGAGGACCCCATGATGGGGATAACCTTGTCCCCACCAATGAGGATGGGAATGGAGACAGGGATAGAGATTTTTGTGGGGACAGGGATGGGTTCTATGACTTCTATCAACCTTGATAACAACTAATACCCAGCCTATGACGGATCAGATGAATCACACATATCTAAATCCAAATTTGAATTGTTAAATTTTGGATGTAAATCAAATCTTACCGATTGGATTTATATCAGATTCGGCCAAATCGAATTTGAATCGAAATCATATATTGAATAACTAACATTAATAAATTAAATTAAGATTAAAAAATATTATATATTATTAATAAAATTAGCTAAGATGACCTTGATATTGTATTCATAATTAATTGGATCCATTCCAATCCGATAAGAATCCAATAATTCCAATCAAAATCCAAATTATGGAAATCCAATCTAACCCCATTTTCAATAAAATGAATATTAGAACAAACCACTCCAATCTAAATTAATGTATGTCTAATGTATTATCTATGCATAACATTTGGTCTTTTGTGGATCCACTTAATGATAAATAAATAAATAAATAAATAAATAAATATATATATATATATATATATATATATATATATATATATTGTAAAAACCCACCTAAGAAAAGTAATATGTAGAATTCAATATGCTCTATCAATTGCTTGATTTTTAGCTGTCCACTATAGGTCTAAAAGGGGAATTCGAACATGACACTCTACCACAATGCATGTTCAATCCAAGAATCATTTGTTTTGTCCTAGAAGCAATGGTTGAGTATGGTTTGTAGTTTGTATCAATCACATGTTAATTTGAAATGGTTAAGTATGGAGTAATGATTGAGTGTTGTTTGTAATTGTAATAGTTTGCAGTGATTGAGTGTGGATTAATAATGGGTTGTAATAGTATGGGTTTGCAACAGTTTATAACAGTTAAAGTATGGTTTGTAATGGATTGTAACAATTGAGTATGGATTCGAAACAGTGGTGTAAAATTTGGGTACATGTAATAGTTGAATATGATTTGTAACAGTCGAGTACCCGTCTTCAGCAACAATTTTGTAACATGTTAAATATGGGTTTGTAATGGTTTATAGCAGTTGTGAACAGTTTGTAATAGTTGACTAACAACTGCTACAGACCAATACTAGCATGATAAATACCAGGAAAATCTATGATAATGGAAAGGCTTGGACCAATCAAAACCCCCAGGAATTTTGAAGGAAATATATCTGATTGGTTACCACTTCTATCATGCCAGTTGATTGGTTATAAGCTGTTCGGGTACCATGTCTTTCTGACATCATAGTTGAAATCATTGGTTTGTGGTGATTTGAGAAGCCATGCTTGCAGGAGATTTGAACTTTCAAATGGGAATCATCACTTTCAACATTGGCAAGAATTAGAGATAAGGATTTTCTGGTTACCTATAGCAGGCCGGTTCTAATAGGAATGCACCTTCGAGCTTGTAAATACATACCATACATTGTGTTCATGTAGCAGTCTATAGTTAGACAGCATTCAAAGGTGTGTTCCTATTGGAGATCCAGCAATAGATCCGGCCTGTTCATAAAATCAACAAATATGGAGTTCTCAGTTTCCCATCAACATTAAGAATATCATCCAACTATGTACTTGAATTTTTCCCCTATATGAAAAGTAGGGGAGGGGGGGGGTTCTCCAATATGAATGATTTTGTTTTATTTCTATTAAATATGCTATACCATCAATCTTAGGCAAGTTTTTCCAACACAAAGTGGAAGTATTTCCAATTTGATTCATAAAGATAACTTTGTTTCTAAAACCGATGCAAAAAATGTTTCTAAAAATAAAAACATGCTCTCACTTCAACAAGGCTGATATGTACTACTATTTGGTGTGTGGCATGTTGGACACCACCAATAATTCAAAAGTTTAAGACATTAGGTTGTTAGCCAATCTTGGATATAAGTCCCTTATATCCCTCGTCTTTTTCAAATGTGGGATTTTTTCTTCATATACTCAGACATGATTCCAACAATCTCCTCACATACGAGTCACTTTCCACATTAGGTATTCCACCTCGAATGGAAGTCGTTATATCACCAAGTTTGACATACATTAACCAAGAGCCTCATATAGCCGCCAACAGTCAACCAAAGAATCATCAACGAGTGGGTTATGCCATGGGAATTACCAATTGCTCAATTATTGGAGCACGTTCACCATTGGTAGAGTCAACATTGTGAAATTGACTGCCCTTGCCAACTAATTGACTATGGAGAAACAAACAAACCCATATGAATCACTATATGCATTCATAAAAAATTTACGACCATTGATTCTAATACTACCATTGTGCAATAAGGGGAGTTGTTAAATTTTCAGAGTTTGTAAACGTGTGTAGGACTAACATACAAGAATTGGATATAAGTCATTGGTAGTATTGCATATAAGTCATTGTATATAAGTCATTACATTAACCAAGAGCCTCATTAGGTCGTGGGTCAATCCTTGTATATAAGTCATTGCATCTCCTGTCTTTTTCCAATGAGGGTATGTGCATCCCAATGGCCACCCGGCCCAACCCGGCCCTCGGACAGGCTTGAACAGGTTTTTAACCTCGGGCCAAAAAGCCCGGCCCGCATAAAATTCGAGCCAAGCTCAGGCTTTGCCAAAATAACCCAGCCCGAGCCCAACCTATAATTAAACCTAAGTAAAAGCCCATGTGATGTCCATTTGAATAATTTTTTTGATTTAAGAAGGTTGTTGATTCACTTGTAGGCCCACTGTTCATTTAAATAGGGGAAAAACATCTGAATTAAAATAGATAATGTCCATTTGAATATAAGGAAAATTTTGAATTTCTTTTATTAGGTCGGCCTTCGGGCTCAGGCTCGGGCTTCGGGCTTTTTATCAGGGCCGGGCTCAGGCTCGGGCCTAACATTTTTCTGTTAATAAAGAGTAAAAGCCCGGCCCATGAACAGAAAATTGTATGCTTTGTGTGAGTATTGTATGCTTTGTGAAGCATGCATGATATCAAACCCTTGTAGAAAACATAATTGTGAAACCAAGAATTCAAGAGGCATTTCTAATTTTAATTAACTTTTGAAACAAGAAATACACCACAACCAAAAAAATGTTTTCCATGTTTTTGTTTGAGAGTTGATGCTGTTGGGATTCCCTCTTCATGAGGTGGGCCCCCATACACAAGAAAGACAAACCAAATAATACAAAAAAAGAAAAAAATCTCTTTTTTCGGCTTTTAGATTGTCCAAGAAGTTAATATGTTGTATTTCTCTCCAACGAATTGGAGGTTATGCTCTCTCATCTAAAAGTTTTAGAGAAAAAAGAGGATTTTGAGAAGGATTTTAGAGAAAAGGCAATATAAGGGCTGTAGAAGAGGAAGAGCCAATACTTCTACAATGATGATGTTTGTTGCTACCCAAGAGGGTTCCCCTTGATATAGTGGTTGTTAGAGAGACTACTGGATCCCATTCTTCTTTTTAATAGTGGAAGCTCTTTAGGCTTTAGTTCTGTGGATTTTTACTCTCACTTTGAAGGGTTTTTAACATAAATCTTGGCATCATTATTATTGTTTTCTTTGTGGTTATTTATTTGTCTCTACTCTTTTTTAGCAGCAACAGAAAGAAGACTTCTATTAAATCAGCAGAGAAATATACAATATTATGAGTACCCTCGGCTACCCCATGATCTTAGGACAACCACAGAAACCAATTCTTACAGTTACAACTAAGCCCAAAAGCAATTCCCTCTGTTGACCCCTTGCTTAGCAAAATGTTCATCAAAAGGGTCTCTGTTATAGTAAGAAGAGACGAGGTGTTGCACTCTTTACCATACACGAGGACTCATGCGTGAGGGTGAAATAAACACTATGGAGAAGGAAATCTCTATAGAATTACAGCACAAATGACTAGGCTGCATGAAAGAGAAGAGAATATAGATTCTTGCCATGACAAACCTCCTAACAGAGATGAAAGGTACAAATTTAAATACATGTATTTATTATTTAGCTCGTAAACAAAATAGAGTTTCATTTCAAAGTTTCTACTTTCATAGAAGACAATATGTTTTAGAATTAATTCATTTTAATGTTTGTGGGCCCATAAAAGTTAAAACACTTGGTTGTGCATCTTATTATATTACTTTCATAGCTAATGATAATAGAAAATGATAGGTTTATAAATTGAAAACTAGAGATCAAGTACTGGATGATTTCAAAGAGCTTCGTGTTATGGCTGAAAGACAAGTAAACCTCTCAAGAGCATCTGCTCAAATAATGGTAGTGGGTATGAAGGACTGTTTCATAACTATTGTAAAAGTCATGGCTGTAGTTGTCAAGGTGTCACCTAGGCATCACCCATGGCTGGGCACCTCACCCAAATGCCTAAACTACACCATATATATCATTCATACTTTTGTTTTAATGCTTTACTATTAAAATGTAAAAGATGAAAAGGTTTTGAGAGAAAAAGAAAAAGAGAAAGAAAGAATAGAAGTATAGAGGCTTTTTTTCTACTCTCTCCAATTAAATAACACAAAAATTGCATCCTCTTTTTCTATTTTACTCTGTCTTGAATTTTTATCATATAAATTTAATAACCTTCCTTAGTTGCTAATTGATATGAAATTGCTCTATTAAATACTTATTATAGTAGTATTATTTTTTAAATTAATATATTTAAAAGAATTTTTTCTTTTACATATGATAATTTGCCATTTTTTGAGGAAATTTATTGTTTTTAATATAGAGAATTGTTATTTTTTTTTTTAATTAGTATGCATGCTGAATGATATATGAAACTAGGGAACTGGCCAAAAGTTGGTTCTTTATATTATAAAATCATTATCGCCTATCTGCCCCCGTGCCCAGAATCGCCTAAACACCTTGACAACCGTGGTCATGGCATTCAGCACAAGTAGGCAATTCTTAAGACAAAACATAATGATGTAGCTGAGAGGATGAACCACACCATTTTGGAAAGGATCAAATACATGTAGTCACAAGTAAAGTTGCCAAGATGCTATCAGAAAGAGGCAATGTGTACAGTCATATATTTGATTAATTTGCCTACTATACCCTAAAAGTTAGGTTTCAAGTTCAACCTCGGAACCAAACCGACCATGCTCACTCCTACTTTGGCTTGACTGGCAATCATTCTACAAAGAAAAAAGAATGCTCGTCACCCAATTTGTTTGGTTGCATGATATGGGGACCATAGAGATTCCCAAGATTAAACTATTTTATGGGTTACCTTCATCAGTATATTCTTAGACCACTAGGTAGGATAAGAATCAACACCAAATATCAAAGGAATATGCTAAAATTTATTAGAAAAGATTGTCAAAGAAAAGTCACAGAATTGGTCTGCAGAAGCAAGGCATAGTGAAGATTTGGCACACATACATATAAGAGTCAGAAAGAAAATCTTCCTTCTGGAATGCTTCTCCTCACTTGACCTACTCTCTGCGGAGGCCAGACTATATGGGTAACCTTCCCTTGAACCAGCCCCAGAGAAACCTGCCAAAAGAAGTGCCTCTGACTTAGTAGGGCTCCTGTGGCATGAAATAGAAGAAACAGATACTATTTCTATAGAAATCAAGCAAAAACGAATATGTAGAATAGCCAGCCATTCTGTGTATTTTGTGTACGACAAGGATAACCAATTAAAAGAAACAAAATATGTCAGATATGTGTTGACAATAACATCTACAAGCCCTTTATTCCCTCTTGAAGATCTAGGAGAAACATTAAGGCTGTGTTTGGTTTGATACAAAATAAGAGACAGAAAGTTGAGGGAAAGCTCTTGAGGAATTTGACAAATTTTGTCAAAAAAATTTTCCCTCAACTTTCTGTTTCTCTTTTATTTTCTATCAAACCAAACATAGCCTAAATTGAGCCAGTATATTCTCTGTCTTTTACTGATATTGTGTGATTTATTGTATAGTTATTGTAATTATTTATGGAAAGTGGGAGAGAGAGAGAGAGAGAGAGAGAAGGAAAAGAGAGGTACAATTGAGAGAAAAAAGCTGATACTGGCTGTCGCCAGTCTTCTATTTATATTAACTTAATAAAGGAATAGAAATTACAAGTATGCCCCTGGCGGCACACCCTAGAACCAAAATAATAAGAAAAAAAACAACTAACTGACTGTATCCTAAGAAGTCAGCCTACTAACAGCAGCTATAAAGTAACAATTAAATAGGCCTTACAACACTCCCCCTCAAGTTGGGCTAAATATGTCTTTCATGCCCAGCTTGTCACATAACTCATTGTGCCGCGAGCATGGAAGCCCCTTTGTAAGAACATCAGCAAGTTGTTCCTTGGAGTTGACATAAGGAATGCAAATTTCCCTTTTTTCCAATTTTTCCCTTATGAAGTGTTTGTCCACCTCAATGTGCTTGGTCCTCTCATGTAGGACAGGGTTGCTGGCGATGTTTATTGCAGCCTTGTTGTCACAGTAAAGGGACATAGGACTATGAACAACAACTCCAAGCTCCCCTAAAAGATTCTTTAGCCAAAGGACTTCAGCCACCCCATGTGCCATAGCTCTATATTCAGCTTCAGCGCTTGACCTTGCTACTACACTTTGTTTTTTGCTTTTCCAGGTCAACAGATTTCCTCCCACAAATGTGCAATACCCACTAGTGGACTTTCTGTCATCCACAGTTCCTGCCCAATTAGCATCTGTAAAGACTTCCACCTTTAAGTGATTGCGTTTACTGAATAGTAGGCCTGTTTCGGGATATTTCTTCAAGTATCTAAGAACTCTCTCTGCTGCCTCCATGTGTGGTTTCTTAGGAGAGTGCATGAACTGGCTTAGGACCCCAACGGAATAGGCAATGTCTGGACGGGTCATGGACAAATAAATCAGCTTTTCCACTAACCTTTAGAACTATTTCACATCTTTCAGAGGTTCACCAACACAGTCACCTAACTTGTGGTCCGCATCCATAGGAGTATCTACCGGCCTTGCACCTAATTTGTTTGTATCCTATAATAGATCAAGGGTGTATTTCCTTTGAGAGACAAAGATACCCCCTTTTTTGAGCGAACAACTTCAATCCCAAGGAAATACTTCAGGGGGCCTAGATCTTTCACTTCAAATTTAGATGCAAGGAATTGTTTCAAGTTCTGTATCTCTAAGCTCCAACTTCCTGTAATGATGATATCATCCACATATACTATCAATACAGCAACCTGTTCCTGACATTTCTTCACAAAGAGTGTATGATCAGACTGACATTGTTTGAAACCCATCTGTTGAACTACCATGTGAAACTTACTGAACCAGGCTCTGAGAGACTATTTTAATCCATAAAGAGACTTTCGCAGCTTGCACACCTTATTTTCACTCCCCTTGGCACAGAATCTAGGGGGTTGAACCATGTATACTTCCTCCTCTAAGTCACCATTCAGAAAAGCATTCTTTATGTCCAGTTGATGCAATTCCCAGTCGAGATTAGCAGCTAAGGACAAGAGAACCCTAATTGAGTTCATCTTAGCCACTGGGGCAAAAGTCTCATCATAGTCAATCCCATATACTTGTGTGTATCCTTTGGCTACTAATCTTGCTTTGTACCTTTCAACTATTCCATCTGCCTTGTACTTAACCGTGAACACCCATTTACACCCCACAGGGTCTTTCCCCTTTGGAAGATCCACCAATTCCCAAGTCTGATTTTTGTGAAGAGCATTAATCTCCTCCTTCATGGCATCTGTCCATTCAGGGCATTTTAAGGCTTTTGCAACATTTCTGGGAACAGGGATGCAATCAACTACAGATAGGAAGGCATAGTATAAGGGGGAAATGTGATCATAGGAGACAAAATGGGCAATGGGGTGTTTGGTAGTGCATGACCTTACTCCCTTTCATTGGGCAATAGGAATGTCAAGGTTATCCACAGTAGGAGCAAGGTTAGGGGGTGTACTTACCTCCTGGGAGTCTAATGGTGTCGGTTGCTCAATGTTTGGTTGCTCTATATCTCTATCACACTGCTGATCTCTATGATGTGTACGTTGGAAGACACGGAAGGGAGTAAGGTCCGGAATAGAAGGAAGAGATACCTAAACCTGCTTCTCCTCTTCCACACTACGACTCTCCCCCTAAGGAGAAGAAGGGAAGAATGGCTCAAACTCAAAGAAGGACACATCCATAGACACAAAAAACTTACGACTAACTGGATCAAAGCACTGATACCCTTTTTGAGATGAGGGATACCCCAGAAAGACACAAGGAATGGACCGAGGGTCTAACTTACCTTGGGATGGAGACAAATCATGGACAAAGGCACAACAACCAAAGACTCTCATGGGGATGGAAAATAAAGGAGACTGAGGGTACAATAACTAATGAGGGGCCATGTAGTTCATCACTTTGGAGGGCATGCGATTGATGACATAAGCAGCTGCAAGTATAGCATCCACCCAAAACCGTTTTGGAACATTCATGTGTAACATCATCCCACGAGCTACCTCAAGGAGGTGTCTGTTTTTCCTTTCTGCAACACCATTTTGTTGTGGTGTTCTAGCACATGAGCTCCTATGAATAGATCCGTGGGAGGCAAAGAACTTATTGAGCTCCCCATGGAAGTATTCCTTTGCATTATCAGATTGGAAGATTTGTATTTCAACATGGAACTGCGTAAACACCATCCTCTGGAAGTCTTTCACTATCTTTGGAACTTTGTCTCTACTACACATAGGAATTACCCATGTATAGCGAGAGTAATCATCGATCAATGTGATAAAGTACTTAAATCCGCTCTCAGAGATTACATTGGTAGGCCCCCATACATCAGAATACACAACATGAAAATGAACACTTGATCTTTTATTACGAGTGAAAAGTTGTTCTACATTGTTTACTCAACTAACATGTTTGACACATGAACTCTGACACTAAACATAACTTAAATAAAACTGGGAACAAAGACTTTATTATTTCGAAAGAAGCATGACCTAAACGACTATGCCACAAAAAAATTTGACTCTTATTGGACTGACTATGTGACTCTGAGGATGACACCGAGAGACCAGCTTTGTTGTCGAGAATGTAGAGACCATCCACTAGGCTTCCTCTACCAATCGTCCTCCCAGAATTTAGGTCCTGAAAAACACACAAGTCAGCAAAAAATGTCACACTGCAGTTCAAGGAGCTTGTAATGCTACTAACTGAAAGCAAATTTATAGGAAGTTGAGGGACATGCAATACACAATTCAGGTTAAGGCCATGGGGAAGAGATATTGATCCTTGGCCTGCAATGGAAGAAAAAGAACCATCTGCAAGTCTCACTCTATCCCTTCCTGACAAAAAGATATAAGACTGAAACAAGTTCGGCTTACTGGTCATGTGGTTGGAGGCCCCTGAGTCAATGATCCAAGGGAAATCCGTGGGAGTGACATGGAATGTAGAAGTCGTATTACCTGAAGTAGATGCAAATGAAGTAGAGGGAGTACCAGTGACTAAGCTGTCCATTTGTCGCAAAGCCCTACCATAAGATTCCAGGTGCTCTCTGAAGGAATTCATTATATCTTCCTTGGGGTCAGACTTATTAGGGTGGTCCCAGGTACTACCGACAACCCAAGTATCTTGGGTTGCCACATTTGCTATGTTCATTTTCTTCTGACCTTGACCTTTACCCTGTTCTTGATTCTTTGCTGCCCATTTGGGCTTCCCGTGGATGTCCTAACAAGTGTCATGTGTATGTTGTGAACGCCGACAGTGGGTACAGAACAACTTATCTTTATCATCAGTCTTCTTAGTGTCACTTTTCTTTCCCGTGGAGTTATTATTCATTGTTGCCAAAGCAACTTGTTGCTCCCCCTCAGCTGTAACCATTACATTCCGCTGCTTTCTTCCGATTGAACAAGGGAGTATACCTCGTGAACCGTAGGCTACTCTTTGCTTCCTAGGATCTATACCCTCAATGGTTCATATGTAAGGTTCAGTCCCAACAAGAAAGCAAACACACGTTGCTGAGAGACCAACTTCCTGTAGGCCTTAGCATCATCATCATGTTTCCACTCTATAGCCTGATAATGATCCAATTCTTTCCGTATGGAGGTAAGGGCTGAATAATATGAAGACAAACTACGGTTTCCCTATTTACATGTTGAAGATTCAGCTTGTAACTGGTAAACCTTGGCATAATGCCTTTGCTCAGAATAGGTAGTTCTGGCATGTTCCCAGATCTCACTAGCGGTGTCTGCTCACATAAAGTTCTTCTTCACATCAGGTTCCATGGCTGCGAGGAGCCAAGACATCACCATACTGTTTTCTTGGTCCCACCTATCATGATCAGCCGTCTCACCCTTGGGTTCTTTCACCCTTCCATTAATGTAACCAGTTTTACCCCTTGCCGTTACATAGAGTTTTACGCTCTTAGCCCACTCCAGGTAGTTCAGACCATTTAAAGGGGTAATTGGCATGGGAAAAACCATGTTTTCACCTCCCATACCCGCTGTTCTACGGGTTGGTGTAGCCCCCAATGAAGTTGATTCATAATTTTCCATCGGATACTATTGAAAAACAATCCAAACACCACCCGACTACACAACAGCCACAATCAGAATACCAACCCTCAAGGAATTTACTTCTAGGATGTGAGCAAGAGAACAAAAAACACTACTGAGAACAACTCTAAGAAGGTTCAGTGAACACAACCAGTCATTAAACCAGCCCGGTAATCAATTCAACACCACCAAAACAGACATTACTATCAGTCTAACTGTAGTTCATACAGTCTAACCATCCAACATCCAAACAAATACCTATATAGCCAAGGAATGGGCCCTACACGTCATCGGCCAAAGAAGACTGAAACAAAAAACACACCTGTTCAGCACTTGTACGAAGGTGCTAACCTGAACTTGACTTCACAGCATCGAACAGAGGAGGAAGGGAGTTTGTACCAGCATCGCCCTTCTCCGACTAGGGTTTTCTTGGTATTACGACCAAGGAAAAAACCATAGAAACTGCCGCCAGAAAACTGCTAGGGTTTCCGCCAAAAAACCTGCTCTGATACCATGTAATGATTTATGGAGAGTGGGAGAGAGAGAGAGAGAGAGAGAGAGAGAGAGAGAGAGAAGGAAAAGAGAGGTACGATTGAGAGAAAAAAGCTGATACTAGCTGTCGCCAGTCTTCTATTTATATCAACTTAATAAAGGAATGGAAATTACAAGTATGCCCCTGGCGGCACACCCTAGAACCAAAATAATAAGAAAAAAAAACAAGTAAATAACTGACAGTATCCTAAGAAGTCAGCCTACTAACAGCAGCTATAAAGTAACAATTAAATAGGCCTTACAACAGTTATTACCTTTCTTCACTGATATTAAACATAATATAATACAGTTTTTTGAGTTTTCCACATACAAAACCAAAGCAGTTTCTATACAACTTTCTTGCGTTTAGATAATCAGATTGTCAGCTACAGCATTATGTAACAATTTATAGCAAAATATTATGGATTTTTTGCAATTCTAATGCACTTACAAAAAAGTGTGTAGTTGAGGAGGTGCAATGTAATTAACAGATCAAAGCTTAACCATGGATATGGCCCGTAGTAGAGTGGAAACTTTTGAAGCCAGTCCCTGATAGTTGGGACTTGGGATAAGGCTTTGTTGAACTGAGCTGAGTTTATACAATATTCTACTCTATCCAAGTAGCTCTTATGAAACACACTTATAACAAATCTCCCATATACTACTAGAATCTAACAAAACAATACCTCTATTTTTTACTATAATAACGTTCTTGAGTGTGTGTATGTGTGTGTGTGTGCACGGACATGTGGCTATCCATATCATGTAGGCATATGTTTAGAAACATACCGGGCCAAATGATCTTGAATCCAAGCTGGAACCTGAATTGTCCCCCTCAACCCAACAATGCCCTTCTGGAATCTTGAACATATCATGTGAATGAGGGACTTTAATCCACTCACCTGGCATGGCAATTATTCTCTTTATATGTTTCTCCTTGTGATTATTAGGGGACCTGAAAATTATGGAGGTTTAGCACCAATGAAATTTAACATTCCACAGCTCCAAAAAGGTAGCCTATATTGTTTGCATTGAAACAACAAATGTTGAGCATATGATCATAAACCCAGATCCTTCAACTGCTAGATCTGCCCTAGAAATGAGTGCAACCTGAAGCCTAAATAACCAAGTCATGGAAAGGCACATTAATATCAGATTTACATAAAGTATCTGAAGTAAATAGGACTCATAAGGTTAAGGATTGTTTTTTGGTAATAAAATTCAAATTTATTAAACAGAAAAACAAAAATACAAGAAAGTTAACCAAAAGTCACCCAAGGGAAAAGAAAAAACCACTTCCAAACAAACTCCAGTACCAAACCAAACAGACTTAAAACAAAACCCAGACACCAAACTCTGACCAAAGAATGACGGCCCAGAAAACAACCAACCTCACCAACCACAACGACCCAACCAAAACAAATTCCTGAATCACAGCATAAAATGAGCAAAACCAATCCAGCTGAAAAAACAAAGAACAGCAAAGCCCCAAATGAAGCCAAAACCACAAGCTGAAAAAGACAAGCTAGAACAAGGATCCTCTATTTCTTCTTCAGAGTTTTCTTTGATTTCACCCCCTTCTTGTTTGGGTCCAATCACAAATAGACCCCTTTTCAGTCTGGCAAAAACTTTTGACATCATAATATTTTGACAATTTCTCTCGCTTCTAAATCTTCTCACTCCAAGAGGAACCTTCCTGAAATTCTTCAGATCCACAGAATTATCATTAATCCTTTCAATCTCCAATACTACATTGTTCTCAAAAAAATGACCTGCAATCTCCTCTCCAACCTCTCCATTGGCAACCCCAGCAGATCCAACCAGTTCCAGACCAACAGGCTTATCTCCGACCTTAAAGAATTCCCTTCAACTTCATCAATCTCCCTCTTGGGCATTTTTTATTTCTCTTACAGTAAACAGTGTGAATATCACCAACCAAAGAGGTGGCTTAACATTCAATTGATTCAGATTAACTAACACGAATACACAAGTACAGAATTCAAATACATAGTAGTCATATCTAACAGATGCACTTATTCATGGGTATAGGTATGTATGCATGTATTTATGTGCATACATTGTGTATATATCTTTGTTTCATGTATTTGCTTATAGGTTGATAGCAAAGCAGGAAGAAAAAAGAAGCAAAGCAGGTAAATGCCAGGGGATATAGCCATAGCAATACCAAAATGTGCTCTATTGTTCTTCACATTCTAATATGATGTGTGCAATTTAGTAGAAAAGCTACATCTATGGTATTAAGAAGTAGATTTACCGAAACACTATCACATCTCCACCTGTAAACTTATAATTTGCAAGACAAAACTTCTCCACCAAAACATAGTCATCTGCACCCAAATCATAAATCACTAAACTTACAAATCATTGAAGTACAGTCCTCTGTTCAAGTTCTCCAGAAGTTAATCTCAACATACTAGTAACTTGGCAAACCAAACAATCAATAATGGAGGTTACCAGACAATGATCTCAAAACAGTATTGGTGCTTGAATTGAATGTAGGATGCATGGAGAGGCCATGAACAGAGACAATACTTGCATATCTATCTGAAATGGTGAGAGCTATCAGCCCCCCTGTTATGGACTTCTTCATAAAATTCCACAAGAAACTGGGAGTCCCCATATTCAAATTTCCTCAAAGTGATGCATGCCATGTAAAAATTGAATCCATCTGCACGAACCATCACCAGCCACAAATAAAGTAAAAGGTTAAGTTGGAATACTACATTCCAGTATTACTTTGGTACCTTAGATCAAATCATGGTTAAACAAACATGTCCAAGTGCACTTTTTAACAAAAGGACAGTATGCTTTACCTGCATAAAAACAAAAAAAAAATCAATAAGAAAATAAGGCAAATCAAATGAGTGCAACAACTAATGACATTAAAGGAAATAAAATGTAGATGATTAAGTCCATAAACATATCATTAGTTCATTGCAAAGACCATATGATAGATCAGGCTTTCATGAAAGAGAATTTTTAAATTTTCTTTTACCATTCTTTTGATGTGTAACAATGTATGTATTGATGTCAAAGACTCAAAATAAAAAATAAAAAAAGTATGTTTATGAAATCACATAGAACATGGTGTTAGCCCAACAATAACACAGAAGCCTATCCCATAGTTACATGTACACAATCTCAATTTTCTATATAGATCTTGTGACAATCCCAACTAGCTAACACATCTGCAAAAAGATCCAGCTACGTCTCTATCCATCTAAGCTTGAATGGGACTGGAACTGTTGGAACCCAATCTTCAGATATCAAACAATCTCTAAGGTCCTTTAGTTCAGCCCAAACCCCACCTCATGATATTTGATGAATCCCATTCAATCACCAATACTGGAAAACCCTTTTCTTTAGCTAACCTTATACCAAATGAGAAGCATTGATATCAGCTACCGTTGCATCAGTCTTGCCTTTTGATCCACTAAAACCCATACTATATCCTCATTTTTGTTAAAATAAGGCCTCCAATCACAACAGTGCCAGGATTTCCTACAGTAAAGCCAAGTTCCTTTCCTCTTACAGCCCCTACATGACAGCATGAGGAAACAATTCCAGTAACAAACCACCTCTTGCCCCTAATCCCCTTGATTTAATGAGTCAAGTGTCTGAAATCAGAAGGCAGCCTCCATAGCCTGCAGCCCTTTTCCAAACATGCTTTGTGGAACCAAAATGTAGTGTAATTAGGAGGCATGCATATCTCTTCCAACCTTGACACTAACTTGAAAATGCAAGGCCCTTTCACAAATATCATTTCAATTGAATCCCTCATATTATTCCATTCAATGCCCCTTTTGCCCCTGGTGTAAACTCTCTGTTCTTGTGTCTCTGCCTAGCTGCAGTTCCTTCTCTTATCACACTATTGGTGTTTTCTTTCAACAAGGACAAATTGTGAAAACAATACGTGTTTGCTGATGTGGCATTTGTTACATCCATGGGAAAATGCCCTCACAATGTGAGAGCAGATGCCATATAGTTAAAACTTCAGCCTGGGGAGAAAATACATGATTTGCAGCCTCCAAATGCATAGAAATAAAAGCTCAACTTTGATAGGACCAACAGAATTGAGCAGTATAATAAATAACTTGCTTTTGATGAATCAAGGGCTATTCTCCTTCTCTTCACCAACTAATAACTGTGCATTGACTTAGTAGAAATCTACTGAATTAAAAAAATATGAAAGAAAGTAGTTTCTTGAAGAGAGAAGGAAGAGAAAAGGCGAAGAAGAGAAGAAGAGAAGTTGAAAGAAAAGAGAGCAATAATCTTTCCGCCCCCTTCACTTATTATTTATACTAAAATAATAGAACAGTGCAAAGACAACTATGCCGTTATAGGGCGGCAAAACATAAAACAGCATATATAACACTCAAAAAACATAATAAAATTTGGACTCACATAACTACTGTGATCCCCACCTCCTACCTAACAACTAACATAAAACATCTACTCAGAAAAACATCATAAAACTAATTAATTATCAACACTCCCCCTCAAGTTGGGAGTAAATGTCACACATTCCCAACATGCGTAGATCATGTTCAAGCTTGTTCCTTGCCACCCGTTTAGTGAGAACATCATCCAGCTGCAACTCTGAAGAGACATAAGGTAAACACACTTCTCCGGTTGTTACCCTTTCTCTTATAAAGTGTCTATCAACTTCAATGGGTTTTGTCCTATCATGCTGAATTGGATTGTGGGCAATATTGATTGCAGTCTGATTGTCACAATATAACATCATAGGTTCCTCTGCTTTCACCGCAATCTCACTCAAAAGAGATCTAACCCAAAGAAATTCTGAGACACCATGAGCCATGGATCTATACTCAGCCTCTGCACTTGACCTTGCCACAACCGTTTGCTTCTTACTCTTCTAGGAGATCAAGTTTCCACCTACAAAGGTACACACTCCTGATGTAGACCTCCTGTCATCTAAGCATCCTGCCCAGTCTACATCCATATAGGATTCTAGCTTCAGATTCTCATGATTTGAGAAAAGAATGCCTCTGGCAGGGTGCTTTTTCAGATATGCAAGTATTTTCTCAATAGCTTCCCAGTATTGAACCCGAGGTGCATGCATGTACTGACTCACAACACTGATAGCATAAGAAATATCTGGTCGTGTCATACACAAATACAGCAGTCGGCCCACCATTCTTTGATATCTCCCCACATCCTTTACCAGTTCAGCATCCACACCATTAATTCTGTGATTTGGATCAATAGGAGTGTCTGCTGGTTTGGTCCCCAGCTTCCCAATCTCTCGTAGTAGGTCAAGTACATACTTTCTCTGTGAAATGAAGATCCCATGCTTGGATCTTGCAACTTCAATCCCTAAGAAGTATTTGAGCTCATCAAGATCTTTGATCTCAAATTTTTTCTGTAATGATTTTTTGAGATCATCAATCTCCTCTAGATCATTTCCTATCACCACTATATCATCCACATACACAATCAGAATTGACACCAAAGCATCTCTCCTCTTTACAAAGAGGGTGTGATCAGACTGTGTCTGTGTGTATCCAAAACAGATGAGTGCCCCTTTGAACCTATCAAACCAAGCCCTAAGTGTCAGTCCATACAGAGATTTTCTGACTCTGCACACCTTTCCTTTACCAATATTTTCATAAAATCCAGTTTGAATGTTCATATATACCTCCTCCTGTAAGTCACCATTGAGGAAAGCATTTTTGACATCAAGCTGGAACAAGGGCCATGAATAGGTGGCTACTATAGATAAAAGAATACGAACTGAACTCATCTTAGCTACTGGTGTAAAGTTTTCCAGATAATCAACACCATAGGTCTGAGTATACCCTTTTGCTACCAACCTTGCCTTGTACCTCTCTATCTTGCCATTGGCCTTATACTTCACTGTGAATACCCATCGACATCCGACTGTCTCCTTGTCTGGGCGGAGATTAACTATTTCCCAAGTTTGGTTTTTAACCAAAGCATCCATCTCATCTTTCATGGTTGTTTTCCACTCAGGTTTGGAGAGAGCCTCAGTAACATTCCTGGGTATAGACACAGAATCCAGGGAAGAAAGAAAAGCATGGTAGGAGGGTGATAAGGCATTGTAGGAAAGATGGTGTGAAATGCAGTGGGATGTACACTTTCTCTTCCCCTTACGAAGTGCAATGGGAAGATCAAGGTCAATGGGATCAGCTGCAACAATGGTGTTAGGGACAGAAACATTATCATTATAAAACATAACAGGCTCAAGAGGAATACCTGGAACTGTATCTACCGAATCTGGAGTTTCAGAAGGACTGATAGAGAGTGGTGTGGGTCGAGGATGTGTGGAGTCAACCATCATCTGTCGGTGTTGATATTGTTGTGAGGCTGCCCGTAGTGGCTCAGGTAATGAAACCGTGGGTGTAGGTTTTGGCTGAACCGATGCTGGCTGAACTAATGGTCCAGGTGGTGGCTAAACTGATGTAGATGCCGGCTGAACTAATGGAGGTACCACAGAAACAGGAAGAGGAATAGATTGTGAGTTCTCCTCCCCAAAACTCTCCCCCTGAGGAGAACCACTCGAGAAGAAGAATGTGGACTCAAAAAAGGTAACATCCATAGTGGCAAATCTGCTCCTCGACACTGGGTCATAATAGCAATACCCCTTTTGGTTCTGAGCATACCCAAGAAAAACACATTTCTTGGCCTTAGGATCCAATTTCTTGCGATGAGGGCCAAGAATGTGAACAAAAGAAACACAACCAAAACCCTCAAAAGTATATGAAATATTTCTCCATCTGGAAAAATGAGGCTAAATGGCACCTTAAACCCCAAAGTCCGTGAAGGAACACGGTTAATCACATGTAGGGCTATAAGAACTGCATCTCCCCAAAATTGTACAAGAACTAAAGCACACACCATAAGACTCCTTGCCACCTCCACAATGTGTCTGTTTTTCCTCTCAGCAACTCCATTCTGTTGCGGTGTATATGCACAACTGCTCTTATGAACTACACCATGTTCTTAGAGATACGTGGTTAGGTCCTTCTCATAGTACTCTTTGGCATTATCTGATCTAAAAACCTTAGTTCTCACTCCAAATTGTGTGAGAACCATCTGGTGGAATTGTCGTACTAAGTTAGGAACCTCATCACGTGATTTCATCAAATATATCCAAGAATATCGTGTATAATCATCCACAAACAAGAGAAATTAACGGAATCCTCCCATGGAAGGGATTTGATATGGCCCCCATACATCAGTGCGAACAATATTAAAAGCAGAAGTACTTCTTTTATTACTTGATTTAAAAGACTGTCTACAATGCTTTCCTAACTGACAACTCTCACACTCCAAAATAGATAATTGAATAGACAAACAATTTTGGGAAAAGACATTTCAAAGAACTAAAAGAAAGATGTCCCAAGCGATTGTGCCAAAGCATAATTTGGTTTACTGACTCTGACCCACTACTACTGCTATTGCTAACATGATGGCCCTGATGTCTCGGAATCTCATCCAGAAGGTAGACTTCATTCACCTCACGACCACTCCCAATCATCTTCTTTGACTCCAGATCCTGCAAAACACAATTACCAGGAAAAAATGTCACAGAACAAATCAAATTTTTTGTCAAATAACTAATAGATAGTAGGTTGGTATGAAGTCTAGGGACATGTAAAACAGAGGACAGAGTTATATCATTCGTCACTCTAACTGTCCCCTTCCCAGCAATGGGCATATGTGAACCATCTGTTGTAGAGACTCTGTCTCTATCAGAGCACAATTGATAGGAACTGAAAATGGTAGGGGCATTAGTCATATGCTCAAATGCTCCTGAGTCTATAATCTAGGAAGGTCCCTCCTAACCTGAAGTGGATGAAGATTCGCAGTTGCATATGAACTACCTATATGTGCAAAAAAAGTGGTGTAGTTGGCTCATGCATTCTGTTGTCCATCTGGAAGGCTAGAACTGGGTGAACCTTTCTTACTCATAAGTTGTCTAAACCTCTCTAATTCTGTTCTCACTGTTGCTACTGCAATGGATTCCCAATCAATTTGGGAGAGAGGGGCTGAAGATCTCCTGTAGTGGCTACATTTGCATTTCCCTTCTTGTTTCTTATCCGAACAGGCATAAGATTTGGACGAAACTTCCAACAAGTGTCCCTGGTATGCTTAGGCTTCTTGCAATAATCACACACCAAGTCCTTCTTATCTTCCCTTCTAGTCTCACTACTCTCCCTATCCCCATTCGGCTTAGGTTTTGTTGTACCATCCATAGCCGACTGGTCAATCCCAGGCTATCTCAACATTACATTCATCCTACTCTCCTCTCCAGAGACAAAAGCATAGGCCTGAGAGAGTGTCACACCCTCCCTAGAAAGAATCTACTGCCTAGCAATGTCAAATTCAGGGTTCAACCCTGCCAAGAACTCAAAAACCCTATTCCTCTCTACCAGTTTGTGATAAGTCCTTGCATCATTTACACTTTCCCATACCACAGTTTCTAAGTGATCTATTTCCTATCATAGGGTTTTTAGAATGGAGAAATACATAGCAAGAGATTTTTCTCCATGTTTCATACTTATCACCTGATTTCTTAACTAATGGGCTCTGGCTTCATTTTGCTTCTGAGAGTAGGTTTCAGTCACTCCATCCCAAATCTCCTTAGCAGTATTAGCCCATAAGAAATTTTTTGCAATATTTGGTAACATAGAATTACACAGCCAAAACATTACCATGTAATTCTCATGCACCCATCGGGAAGAGTCTGTATCAGATTTCTTCTCCTCCCCAGTGAGATACCCTAATTTTCCACGGGCACCAATAGCCATCTTAACTGATTGTGCCCACTCCAAATAATTTGTAACATCAGATTTTATTCTAGTAATGATCCCAAACCCAAAAATATCACTACTACCTCCAACACCCAGCCCCACAATACCGGTAGATTTCATCTCGATATTCCAACTCTCCATTTTACTTCAAACAGTTCAACAGTAAAAAAAAAATAGATTGGAGACCTTCAAAAAATAATTTAATACCACACACACAGAAACCAACCCTTCCGAAATAAGAAAACCCTAGCTAGACGGAAATCTCTCTCCTCCCCATGCCTCCCAACAGAGAGAAAAGTGAACCGGTCACTCCGGGAGGCCTAAAAATTTCAGAAACCAAACCGCCCTCTTCAGAAAATCTAAAGAAAACTAACAATACCTGAGCGCCCAAGATCATATCAAAAACAAAGAGTCCAACTTTTCTGGGACTCTTCCCCGTACTCCAGTTCTTCTTGATTTTGATGTCGAACAATAGACCACCTTCCTGATGTCTAGATCCCACCAAAAACTCTAAGAACTGGGCAATCTATAGCAGATCGATCAGCCCTTTACTACTTCATGCAGTCAGCTGATCTAGGGCTGCATGAGAATGCTTCAAGAAACCCTAGCCGATGTCCTGATACCAAGTAGAAATTTGTTGAATTAAAAAAATATGAAAGAAAGTAGTTTCTTGAAGAGAGAAGGAAGAGAGAAGGAGAAGAAGAGAAGAGAAGAAGAGAAGTTGAAAGAAAAGAGAGCAATAATCTGGCCGCCCCCTTCACTTATTATTTATACTAAAATAATAGAACAATACAAAGAAAACTATGCCCTTATAGGGCGGCAAAACATAAAACAACATATATAACACTCAAAAAACATAATAAAATTCGGACTCACATAACTACTGTGGTCCCCACCTCCTATCTAACAACTAACATAAAACATCTACTCAGAAAAACATCATAAAACTAATTAATCTTCAACAGACTTCATGAAAAGAAATTTATGATAGTTTACATTGAACGGGCCATATTCAGAGATGTAAAGAAAGAATAAATAAATAGCATACAGTTGACTTACATGATTTGTCTTTTGAAGACAAATAAACTGACAAGTTACTTATACATTATACATCCATTTCTGTTGTACAGAGTCACGGATATGTCATTGGATTAACTAATTTTTCCTCAAATATATGCTTGAATAAGCCTTTAGGTTATCCTACTGAGATGGAAAAAGTAGCTAATACAGCTATTGTAGTTTATGTTGTATTGCAGAAAAATCAAGAAAACTTACACTTAATTGGAGAAGTAAGCCTTCCCATGGAAAGACTGAATAACAGAACATAGGCAAAACATTCAGTCAGGATGCTTGCCAGTCAAAAAAATATTCTAAGATAAACTGGGCATAAAAACAGTCATTTTCTTTTCTTTTGGTAAAATAACAATGCATATTGTTTTTTAATTATTTTATTTTTTGAAGCCAAACATATCATACTGTAATAGCTATTCATACAACACATGTATGTAATAGCTATTCATATAACACATGTATGCCCCAAAACACAAGAGAATTGAGGGTGGGTCTTGCCATAATGGTTGGGTTGTTCTATTGCAACCTGTGTGACCAGGTTCAAATCTTGGAAACAACCTCTCTGTATATGCAGGGGTAAGGCTGCATACATTTGTCCCTCCTAGACCCTCCATTGGTAGGAGCCTCGTGCACTAGGCTTCCCTTTTTTATAAACATAAAAATATTCACCATGAAGGAATGAAAATTCGTCTGTCTATCTTCCTATTAAATGTTTATGTTTTTAGTTTTTGTGCATTACGTTTCAGCATCATCCAGAGGGCACTATGGAAAGCATGGATATCAGCATTAAACTGAAACCACAATCTATTATTTAGTCAATTACCTATACCAGTATAACATAAATTCCATGCAACTATTATAACTCAACAAATTTACCTGGTATTTGTTCTAGGAATTCCAATTTCCAAGCACGCTCTCGCCTTTCAAGCTTTCTAGTGTTTTTATTTACTCAAGTTTGAAACAAGCCTGCTCTATAGTCTTCATAAAATGAAGTTACAAAGTGCATGTCAAGGAGTTAATGCTACTGGAAAGAAAAAAAAAAAAGAAAAAAAAACATAAATGGTAAGGGCACTATGAGGATGCCTAACAACATCAACTGACAACAATAATATAAACTTTCCTCCTTGGACCAAAAACACAAAATAAGGGAAAAAAAGGAAATAGAAGGAAAAAATAAAAGAAAGGGATAAAGAGAAGAAAACAAAAAGTTCTGATGTGGAACACTCCCTCACTATGCATTCCATGAAAAGTAGGTCATGAAAAAGGATACCATTATTAGCAAAATCAGAAAATAACAAAGACCCAGGGTAGCAATGTTGAATTGTCATTAAAAACTCTGCAGGCATTCATAATATTCTAGCAGAAAATTTCTATTTTTCCGCAAAATGGAGTAGTTCCCCCCATTCTCATCCCCCTGTAACAACAGAAACTGCCCATTTGGACATACCAAATGCCACCTTAATTTCAGTAGAAAACGTTTCAATTATTTAGTGTTTGCAAATAAATTGAAAGCAAAAAGGGAAATAAATGGGTTTTCTTCAATTTCATTTTATTAGAAAGCAGTCCGTCGTCTTTTTCTTTTCTTGATAATTTGAGAGAAAGTTAGCACCAGCGAGGGCAAGCCCTGCCAGCGGCATCCGAGAAAACAATAAAGCTAAGATCCCAGGGGCAATCTTGAAGATAGCACTCCTCTTCAGTCCCTCGACTAATTAATTAAACAGGCTAAGAACTTCAGCTTGGAAATCCACACGACACAGTAGTTCATTAAAAAACTTACTATTTTGAATAAAACAATCCACATTTTGCATTACACAAGCCAGAATCGTTATTCACACCAAAACCCATAAAGAGCACCTGATCATCGATGAGAATCAGAAACAAAATTTAAACCCGTTGAAGTCAGCAACTGCAAACTACGGCAAGCAAAGAAAGGAGAGAAACCAATTGAAATCCGAGCTGGGGAAAATTGGCGTTGGGCTAGTCAAAATAGACTCCGAGCCGCATCAGTGGGATCAAAGAGAAAGCAATCAAAGCATAATCCTAGCCATCCGTGATCTGATTGCTTGCTTCTTCATGGGCACAAGTGAGGGAACGGGATCTGCTCCTCACACATGGGCGCCTCACAGGCACATCCACCGTGCATTGGGAACATCTCATAAATGAAGATGTTCCCAGTGTGCGTGTGAGATCGGTGTGAGGTGTCCAGGCGCCCTGTCAGGCACCTATAGTGGTGATTTGTATTACTTTATATGGTTTTTATGCATAACATTTCATTCATATGCATCAATTAGACACCATTGGATTTTTCAACTAAAAAGCAAAAAATATAATAACCACAACCGTTAAAGTACGGAAATGAAACACACTAAGAAAAGCTTCAAAGAAAATATTAGAATTGAAACTATTAGGAAAAAGAATATCCATTGAATAATTAAGAGAAAATTTAATATCAAAAACTATCTTAGCCTTCCCCTATCTACTCTTTATATAGGCATACACACTTATGGCTCCTACAAGAAAGTTTCTAATATATGGAAACACTCTATAATATAATCCTAATAAAAGTCTTCAAAAAGAAAGTCCTAATTGAACAAAAATTCGGAAATCATGATCTAATACTAATTTGGTAATTATAAACTATAATAAAAGTCATGTGTTGACACTAACTTGATAATTTTGAACTAAGATAGAAATTTCGTGCAGGTGTTATCTTGGTAAATTCGAACTAAAATAGAATTTATGTACTAGTGCTATCTTAGTAAATTCAAACTAAGATGGAAATTTTCTGCTTGCGCTAACTTGGTAAACTCGAACCAGAATAGAAGTTCTACATTGATGCTAACTTGGTAATTGATTACTTGGTTGGATTAGTGATGTCATATGAGTTTCTTATGTATCTTGGAGTGGTCTCAATTTGCATATAACTTATTAGCCTTCTCATGTACTACATCAACAACATAACCAATTAAGTTAATATAGAAAACCCAAATCAGACTACATTTTATGTTTGGTTCTAGAGGCAACTTGTTAGTTTGGACTTTTTCCAATTTTCCTCAATTCTTTGAACTTGTTAATAATAAAAGGAAGAACTCCTTATTAGCACCCTATACTTTGGGCTTAGTACCATTTTGGTCCCCCCAAACTTTAAAATACGAGAATTCAAAACCCAAACTTTTAAGATGTGGCAATCCAATACCTATTGTTAAGTGACATTTGAAAAAGATGCAAATGTCCTTCAAGTGCCATCTAATTTTCTTTATCAGCCATCTAAACATTCACAAAAAATTAACAGTCCTAAATTATTGCATCTTCCATTCAAAAAAGCTGGGATCACGTTTTCAGTGGGCATTTTGGTGACCCCAACTTTCTTGAATAGAAGAGGCAAGGATTTGTGACTGTTAATTTTTTTGTCAATATTTGGATGATTGATAAAGAAAATTAGATGACACTCAAAGGGCATTTGTGTATCTTTTTCAAATGTCACTTAATGGTAGGTTAACAACTAATTAACGACAGATACTAAATTGTCATGTTTTGAAAGTTTGAGCATTGAATTGTCACATTTTAGAGTTTGGGAACCAAGTGACACTAGGCCCAAAGCACGCCATGTGCATTTAGTCTTCAATTCTTCAATCTCTTTAGTAAATGACCTCTCCTTCCTAATAAGTTTCAAAATCAGCTCAATTGCCCTTCTTTGAAACATCAAAGTGTCATGCCACTTAAAAAAACTGATGATGCACAATCCGGTCGGTCTTAGCTGCCGGTAACCTTGCCTCTGATGGAATCAAAGATGCCTGAAACAAAGAAGGAATTGGAGATTTCCGGGGAGGAACTCGGTAGGAATACTCTGAAGCTCAAGTTAATACTCTTGAGAAGGCAAGGGAAAATAAGAGATTTCAAGACTAGAAAGCACAAATATCGCATACCTCTTTCTCTAGGGGAAGAAGGTCTTTTATAACCACCTGGTGCACTCACTCCAAGTTTCTGCCAAGTCAAGTATAACCGCCTCTGTGGGGGGCAGACATAACCGCCACAGTCTTCTCTGTCAAGGCCGTATCTGCCACAACTAAGATGGCGGTAGCAGGTGGCCATTACGGTGTGATTGCCATCTGTTAGATCCAAACCAATCAGGCGTGCTGCCTCAGAGTATGGACTTGTCAAGTACGATTTCACAGTTGTGCGACCTGGAGCCGAGGTGCCGGAGTGGTGCATGAGGTGAAGTCTTGGGTTCGAATGGGAGTATGTCCTACTGTCCCGAGGTGCCGGCATATGGTCCGGACTGGCCCAAGGTGTGCTAGTCCAGGCTCTGCCCCTTGCGGTCTTCTCTGTTAACCTCGGGATTCTTAGGGAGAGCTCAGGTTTCACCTCCCAGGAAGTGTGGGTTCCTTTTGGGGAGCTCGGGCCTCTTATTGGAGAGCTCAGGAAGCTCGGGCCTCTTCTTGGGATATGGTCTCATTGTGCCGAGCTGACGTTCCTGACAGGTCACCCCGGTTTCTTCCACGTGTCGCACAGCCAAGGGGTCGGGCCAAATCTACCCCCATCAATTGCCCCCCACTCCCCATGCCCGGGGTCTTGACCCGGCATGGGGAGTTCACAGACTGACGGGTGGATTTGCTTTGTGGCGTGCTTAGTCCAGCTTGGAGATTTCCCGGTCTGACCCATCGATGCTCTTGGCTCGACCAGGATCAGCGCGACTTGACCAGAGTCAGCCCGGGTTGCGTACAGCTCACGCGCGGACATCAAACGATTTATCAACTATCGGATGCCAAAATTTCGCTAAAACTGATTTCACCTTGGGGGTCGTGCAGCCGGTTTTTCTAAGAGTCGTTGGATGACTTTGATCTTGACCGTTGATGCGCGGGTACAGCGGCTATAAATAGTGGGGTCCCTGGTCACTTTTTCTTCGCCAATATTCAGCGATCGTTCCTTGAGCTCGCATTCAAGGTCCTCAGCTCGCGTCACTTTCCCTAGTTCGGTATCGTTCCCTTGGTGAGTCCCCTTAGCCTTTTTCAATTTCCTTTCCTTTCCTTTTGCGATGTCTAGTTCAAGTAGTTTGGGTAGCTTAGATAACCTCTTAGAAGGGCCTGAGGCGGAGACCTCGGGTCGATTGACTCTTTTGACAGCCTTCTGGACTACCCCGAGGAGGCTCTCCTCTGTTCGGGGGCACCGCTTGCTGGTGACAAAGTGCGCCGTGAAGACTTGCACAAATTGGGTCCAGCTCCTTATCGACCCAGGGGCCAGGTTCCTATACCAGGTGTGGGCCACTCCCCTAAAGGTGGTAGTGAAGGCCACGCACATGCAGGACTCGTTGGCCCTCGCCAGGTGCATCTGGGACTAGAAGGCATCAACGTGATCACTGGGGTCAAATGACCCATCATACTTGTCTAGCAGAGGGAGTTTGAAATCTTTGAGCATGGGAACAACGAGGAGTTTTGATGACAGGGGGAAGGAATTGAAAGAATAGGGTCAACTTTTACCTCGTCCGGGCTTGCTTCTTCTTTACCTCGGAGCTCGGGCAAGACACGGGTGGTAGTTCGGCGACTTCGTCGACACCTCTGCTATTGCTTGGAAGGCCCAATATTGGCACTGCTTACTTCGGCGTTCCCGAGCTCAATGGGCCCGGACTGCTGGTGGTAGTTTGCGGCCAGTATGCCGAATTGGTTTTCCGCGAGCGGGAGCCCAAACTTAGAGTGCCAAGGTGGTGCCGACTTGATTGGCTAGGAGGTTCCCGATCCACCGGCGAGCTGCGAGGTGGGGGTAGTTAGTCTTTCCCTCCTGCCAAGGGATGAGGCTTGGCTTCTAGAGGGGTTCTGAGGCTGGGAATCTTCCCTTCGATGAAGGCACCCGCCCTGAGGAGAGGGCTTGACCTGCTTGACAGCAGGGTGCCGAGGTGATAGTTGTGGTTGGTTCTGAGGCAGTTGGGGAAACTGCTGCTGGTAGTGGTACTGAGAAATGTGTTGTAGTACTTGCTATTGATGGAGTTGGTGTTGTTGAAACTGTTGCATTTGGGCTTGCATAGCCTGCATGCATTGCATCAAGTCATCAAACTGATTCTGGCTGGTCGCCAGAGGGACAACGGTCGGTTCGGCGAAGGTTGTCTCGATAGAGGGGTGAAGGGGAACATTCATAGGCGCCACTGTTCGTGGCGCATTGAGGCTAGGTATTCCGTCCGCCAAGAGGGGGACGGTGAACTACCCGATGCATACAATGGCGGGCTGAGGGTGTTCTCCTACAGGATTCAGGTCGGCATTACATCTGTCACTGTCGGAGGAAGCCATGAATGCTAAGTTTTCTTTTGAAGAGAGTTAAAGGTGGGAGGCTTTTTGAAGTCTGTTCCCATAGACGACGCCAAATGATGATGCACAATCCGGTCGGTCTTAGTTGCCAGTAACCTTGCCTCTGACAGAGTCGAAGATGCCTAAAACAAGGAAGGAATTGGAGATTTCCGGGGAGGAACCCGATAGGAATACTCCGAAGCTCAAGTTAATATTCTTGAGAAGGCAAGGAAAAATAAGAGATTTCAAGACCAGAAAGCACAAATGTCACATACCTCTTTCTCTAGGGGAAGAAGGTCTTTTATAACCACCTGGTGCACTCACTCCCAAGTTTCTGCCAAGTCAAGTATAACCACCTCTATGGGGGGTAGACATAACCGCCACTGTCCTCTCTATCAGGGCCGTCTCTGCCACAACTGAGATGGCAGTAGCAGGTGGCCGTTACGGTGTTATTGTCGTCTGTTAGATCCAGACCAGTCAGGCATGCTGCCTCAAAGTACAGACCTGTCAGGTACGGTTTTACAGTTGCACGACCTGGAGCCGAGGTGCCGGAGTGGTGCGCGAGGTGAAGTCTTGGGTTCGAATGGGAGTATGTCCTACTGTCCCGAGGTGCCGGCATATGGTCCGGACTGACCCAAGGTGGGCTAGTTCACGCTCTGCTCCTTGCGGGCTTCTCTGTTAACCTCAGGATTCTTAAGGAGAGCTCGGGTTTCACCTCCCAGGAAGTGTGGGTTCCTTTTGGGGAGCTCAGGCCTCTTCTTGGAGAATTCAGGAGCTCGAGCTTCTCATTGGAGAGCTTGGGAAGCTCGGGCCTCTTTTTGAGATATGGTCGTGCTATGTTGCCGTGCCGAGCTGACGTTCCTGCCAGGTCACCCCGGTTTCTTCCACGTGTCGCACAGCCAAGTGGTCGAGCGAAATCTACCTCCATCATAAACCATGGCCATTTTCCTACATTCAAAACCCCTTTGAACACAATTTTACAAAAATGATAATAATAAAATAAATAACTTTGTACAGAAATGACCTTGTATTTTGTGGACATCCATTGAACCTCATTTCCTTGGTCCAAGCTATCGACCTAGGAGCTTTCATCCTACAATGACAAACACAAGTGGACCTTCATAATTGAAACTTCTAGACTGATACTTGAAACTGATAAGGAAGACCCATCCATTTTCTTTCACCGTTGTTTAACGGGAAGTGGTTTTGAGTGGGACCAACTTGTTAATTAGCTTCACTGACTTGGCATGCCAAATCAACAATCGCTAGTATTATATTTATTCTCTAACGGAGCTGTCGACAACATTTCTAATATCATTTGTTTTTGCCTTAAAACTTAAAAGTGGTTTTTCGCAATCAGCGAAAATACCCTTTTAATTCTTTAAGGATCTAAAGTGTTTTTTTAGCAAAGTTTAAGGGTTATCAAAGCCAAAATCCCAAAAAAAAAACGGTGAGGTGTAGACACATCATGTTAGTACAATTTTTGTCGTGAGCATATCCCAACTCCTCCTAATGGCAAATGAGACTTTGGGACCTACAGTGTTATAACCCTAAGAGTTCACATACCCGCCCCACAATGCCCCACTGTGCATCCCTGCTGTGTATTGTAAATATTTACTGATAATAGTAACAGCCCGATGATATCATTATTGGGAGATGTTCCTAATACACGACAGGGATGTTCTATGGGGCATTGTGGGGCAGAGATGTGATATCCAACCCTAATGTACCACGTAGGTTTGCCTAATTTACCCAATTTTCTAAGCTTGGTTTGCTGAGTTTGGAGTGGCTCCCGACACAGTATGTCCCGCATGAGGATGGCAACTTTCCTTTTAAAACTGAGGTCCCACCCCTTCAAGCCCCTAATTTTCTAAGCAGTTGGTTTTCCCTCGGGGACGAGGCAGTGATGAAAAAATATTTTTGTCCAGATGCCCCGCCCTGTTGCAATTCCCCGCTGGGTGGGGATCCCGTGCTCTCTCTTGTTTGCTTAGAGTAAAAGAATAAACTGCATGATGATTTGGCATGTCACTGATTGGCCAAGTATCCTCCCTGAAAATATTCTGAGCCAGGTAGGTTGCTTGTCGATAAGAGTCCCGACGTCCCGTCCCTTATTATTTCAAACCATTCTGACCCATGTCCTTTGTTTCTGCACAACTCTCTCTCTCTCTCTAACCTAGTCTTTTTCCATGTGAACCAATGTTATAGACAACGAAGTGTTGAGAGAGAGAGATGTTGTGCAATAGCGTCGCCCCGACTGTCATGCCCGTAAGAGGAAGACTCGCCCCTAGCTCTCCTGTCTCAGAGTCTAAATAGCGGTTATAGGGATATTTCCTTGTAAACCTTTCTTTCTTCACCTCCTTTCATGGCTTCTCCACCTCTCCTCATTCTTTGTTTCCTCATGTTTTCAGCCGAGATGAGTGCTGCAAGTGCAAACAACATCACAGGCGGTGCTGATACTGGGATGGACAGGGGCGAGCTCTTGGGGCTATTTGAGGTTATGGGTGACCTTCTAAAGGATCCCAACTGGGCCCAACTGCATCCAAACCCATGTACTAACACCCCATGGCCAGGTATCCAGTGTGAGATTGGCCAGGACTTACCCCTTCTTCATGTAACTAAGATACATGTAGGACCAGATGTCACCCCACCCTGCAAAACCTCTCCCAAACTATCCAAATCCCTTCTGAAGCTGCCTTATCTCAACACCCTGTCCATATTCAACTGTTTTCTTACTGCAACAATCACTCTTTCTCCATCCCTGTTTGGCTTATTCTCTTCCTTGGAGCAGTTGGTTTTCAAGTTTAACCCAGGTCTCTCAGGGGAGATTCCTCCCACTTTAGCAGACGTTGCAAGCTTAAGAGTTCTGAGCTTGTCCCAGAACAGCCTACAAGGAGGGATACCAAAGGAGCTTGGTCGGTTGGGTAACTTGGAGCAGCTTGACCTCAGTTACAATAATCTCAGTGGTGAGATCCCTGAAGAGATTGGAGGCTTGCAGGAATTGACCATCCTAGACTTGAGCTGGAATAGTCTGCAAGGGAAGATGCCTTGTTCTTTGGGTCAGCTTCAATCTCTCCAAAAGATTGACTTGGGCTCTAACAAGCTTGCTGGCAGGATACCTCCAGATTTAGGCAATTTAAAGAGACTGGTTTTGCTGGATTTGAGCCACAACTATTTAACAGGTCCAATCCCAGAGACACTCTCAGGTTTGGAGGAGATACAATACTTCCTGGTGGAAGGCAACCCCATAGAGACAGAGATACCTTTGTTTGTAGGGGCTCTTAGCAAGCTCACAGTGTTGAGCCTTTCAGGTTGTGGGTTCATAGGTCCAATACCATCCACTTTTTCTTCACTAAAACATCTCATTGCATTGTCTCTAGATAACAACAGGCTCAATGGCACTGTCCCACAAGATTTAGGGACACTTCCCAATCTTAATCAGCTAAACTTGAGCCAAAATATGCTCAGTGGGGAGCTATTGCTCCCAGAAGATTTCGTTAACAGGCTTGGGAAGAGATTGGATGTTAGAGGAAACAGTGGGCTATGTACAAAGCAACAACTCTATGACAAGAACATTTCATTGTATCTAGACACCCCTGCATGTTTGAGTTCAACAAGTTCAAGCAACAGCTCTTGGTCCCAAGAACAGCCAGATGATGATAAGAGATTGAAACCATCATGGTACCATGGAAAGGTGAGATCTACAGCTGCAACAGTGTATCGCAGTCTTATTACGTATTTAGGGTCTCTGAGCTGTAATCTTCTTGTCTTTAGTCTGTTCTTCTTTTGAATCCAATAATGTTACCTCTCCCTCTCTCTCTCTTTATTTTATTACTTTTTATCTTTTCTGAGACATATTGGGTCTTACACCAATGCACAGTACCCCATCATAGATCATTTTCTCCTTGAAAATACAGGAGCATTGAGGAGGGAATATAGCAAATCCATAAACGTTGCACGCTCTTAAGATTTGCCGATTAAGTTGTTTCAGGGCACAGAGCAGGTACTCTTTTGTCCCCTTGGATCAGCAATCCCATCAACTTTAGTTTCGATGTGGTCTATTCCTAAATATTACAGTCCATGTCATTCACCGTCAGAAATGTGGTAATTCCTCATGGGGACACCGGACACTACAGGTTTTCAGAGAGAGAGGTCTTCCGTCTTTAGCCTCCGAGCTAAACTTTTTCTTCTTTGTGCTGTGGGTTAAATGCTAATCTTAGGCTCTTAGCATCATTTTAAAGCACTTTTCATGCACCACATGGCCCACACATCCATGTAATGTATGTTCTACTTCTATATATTCACCAGCGAGTAAACCCATGCAACGCATGGACGTATGGGGGGTTAGAAAACAAATTTGATTAGTTTTTTGAGATTTTTTCGCAGATGAAATTTGGTTACTTTTTACTTAGCAAATATGGGTTTGCAGTTTTTCCTTTTCACATCCGTTTGGGTTCAGCCGTTCAGGCTGATGTTCATGTTATGTTTAGGATCGGTTTTAGGTTGGGTTTTAACCCAACACAACCTATCTAATTAATACCTCTGCTTAATTGAGGGGAGTCAAAAGAAGTTTAGAGAAATTTAAGAGGAAATAAGGGATTTAATTAATAGGGAAGGGAATATGTTATAAATGTTAACTTGGAGATAGAACTTTAAGAATGATTAATTTCATTAAAGAAAGTAATTATGGATTTCATTAAAGAAAGTAAGACCTAAGAGGGTTTTTATTGTGACTTCATATATTTTTTAAATTTAATTTAAAAATAAATAACTGCATGTGTAAGAGATGAGATAAAGAGATCCCTGGACTTGAACATTGAGGTGAGAAGACTCTTAGCCTTCCTTTTTCCACTTTATCTATATCTATACTACTATTAAAAGTGGGAATGAGGTTTAGATTCTAGAATTTTTTTAACTAAAATACCCCTATTGTTGAATTTGATCTCTCTTTATTATAAGGTTAAAAATTTTAATTTGAAATATTTTTATTAAATTATTCATTTTATTCACTCTTATTAAGTCTTGTATTTAAGGTATTAACCCCTATCCCCTCTCACTAAATCCTGTGTAAGGGGTAGACTTATGTAACAATAAAGTAATATTGTGGACCAGCATTTATGACCAGAAACAACCAAGTTTGCGGACCTTTAAAACAACAAAACTCAAGATAAGGAAATAACTATGGACTAGGGGTGGCAACGAACCGAGCTTTTTGCAAGTTGCTCGAGCTCGGCTTGTGAGGCTCGCAAGCCAAGCTCGAATATATATATATATATAAAATAAAATTATAGAAAATAATATATATAATAAAAAATTATAATTCTTATTTTTTAAATATCAAATAAAAAATATTTTTTATATATAATTTTTTATTTTTATAAAATATTTTTCCTCAAATCAAGTTCGAGCTCAATGTTCTAGTTCAAACCGAGCTCAAGCTCGAGATCGAGCCTTATACAACCTTGGCGAGCCGAGCACGAGCCTCATACTATTCGGCTCGGCTCGACTCAAACCCACCCCTACTGTGGAGATCCCTTAGTATAACAAGTCCATGGAAGTTTCATTAAAGCCAAAACTAAATGTGGAAACAAAGTGACTGAAAAGCCATTAAAGTACATCAGAACGTGTTCATCACAGAGTGACACATGGTAGGCACCTGCGAGCATGGATTATAGCGAATATGCTCCATGAGTCGCAACCTGACACATATCACCATATCAAAGGTGCAAAAAATCTAACTCCATAATCATCTAGAGAATATTCTAGAATTCTTGATGTTCCTAAAATTGCCCTCTCCTTTGCCTATAGTCTTTGTGATCCTCTAATCTCACCCTTTTTAGTCCTTAAATTTCCCTTTTAAAGCTCCCTTTGGTCATTATAATGCCTAGCCTACTGTAGTCATCACTACCATTTGTGAAGAGCAGTTGCAGCAGTAGCAAACCCAACAACCTACACTAGAGGAATTCACACTAGATTTGTCAATACAAGCACAACAAGATGGAAGAACATTTCAACAAGATGGAGGAACATCGTCAGCACTTTGCCAAGATTGATGGGAAGTAGGACCCAACACTTCAGCCAACTCAAAGAGAGGTTAGTGGTACCAATTCCCTTGGCACACCTGTTAGTAGCAGTGGCACTTGAACCAAGACCCATGGTTTAGGCATCCATTCATCAGCACGAGGTCTTCTATGGTTTTAGACAGGTGTTGGGTCACATTCATGAAGTACACAGGAATTAACTACAATGTCAACATAAGGGTGTCGCCTTCTAACTAACCAACTTACCTTTCTTCTTATCCATAACAAAGGAGAGGGGTTTTAGGGGGTGTTTTGTAGTGTGGTTGAGAAATTGGGTGGTATACTCTCAACCATATCACACTTGTAGTGTGGTTGAGAACACACCACATCACACCCATATAAGTGTTCTTCAAGGTGTGGTGTGGTTCAAGACATACCCTGTGCTTTGATCCTATTCATCTCGGATACACAATACGAGATAATATATGACATTGAACAAGAGTAATATTTTTTTTGTCTTTTAAGCAAAATACATATTAATAACACAAATTAATTTAACATGTGATCAATTTAACCATAGCTAATACGAGTTAATAAAATATCATCAAATGAATTCAAAAATTAATAATGACTGAAAATTTACAAGTAATATAAAAATATAAACACACACAAAAGATAACTAATGTTCATGATAAATAATTAATAAAAGGATAATATAAAATTATTAAAATTAGTAAAAACATAAAAAAGTAAAATTCCTACTTTTAATACTAGTTAATAACAATTTTAGTGGTAAGATAAATAGTATTAATTAGATATAAGACAAATAATTGAAAAAAATATATATTGTATGAATTAATATACATGTGAAGTATGGAATAAGGAGAGGGACCTATGGCGCGGTTCTGACCACAAGGTAATGGTTTGGCCAATATTTTGGGGTATAGTGTAATCCACAACATGAGATAGTTGGTTTTAAACCACACCACATCATAACCAAACGCATTAAAGTGGTGTTGTATGTTTTGAAACCCACTAAGTCATGGGTTCACTAAACTATTGAACACCACCTTAGACTTCTGTTTTCTCCATAGCAAAGGGGCTCCCAAGTTTTTACTATCCTTGTTCAATGTAGGCATCCTCATTTTCCTCCTAATCATTTTAGCACCTTTTGTTGAACCATGGACCAGATTTTTTATAATTCACTTAAAGCCCAAACATTTTTTGGAATTCTATAATAAACTCCACAAAATCAAAGGTTTCTTCAAGATTAGCCTTATCAAATAAGAGAACATCATTTGCAAAGAGCAAGTGAAAAACCTTAGGGGTATTCCTATTGATTTGAATAACTTTTGAATTAGCCCCAGAAATCCCTGTATGGTTAAAACAAGAAGATAAAGATATAAAGGATCTCCTTGTTTGATGCCACTAGAATTTTCAAATAAAACCTCAGCAACTCCATTAATAAGAACCAAAAAATTCATTGTTAAAATACACACCTAGATTAGCTCACACCATGTGAACATCCATATTGAGTTTGAAGTTCACTTCATGGCTGAAAATGGATTGGAGCCGCCACCCATCAAAACAAAGAACATAGAAGTGATGGGGCTCCCATGTTCAAGAAAACAACAAGAAATTACTCACACCCAAAAATAAAGCTAATCTAGGTACTTTTTAGGGGAGAGGGAAGGTATTAGGCACACCTCCCCCACAATTGATAAGTAGTACCATTCCCCTAATTTAGTGAAAAGAAAAAAAAATAAAAATAAAAACTAGAAAGAATTAAGTCTACAAAATGCTAGTAATTTTATGCATGAAAGATGGGGATTATCATAGAGAATTCTTCTCTCAAATGACTTAACTCTTCCATTCTCAATTCGGGTGTAGGAAACCCTTAAAGGAGCAAAGGAGTTGGCAACTACATGCCACTCTCCTTTATCCAAGGTTCCCCTCACTCCTACAAAGCAAATGGGAAAGGGAAAGCCACAAGTGATTCAATCCCCTATGAAAATCCCTTCCAATTGTTATTCCCAATATAAAAAAGTTCAAGAAAAAAAATTAACCTAGACTAAATCAAATTGAAAAGCCATGAAAGTGAATAGATTTCAGCATTGAAACAAATTCAAAATTAGCCCAAAATAAACACTATAAGACAAGGCATATTCATTCAAAGTGATTAACAAAATGTTCTAATGATTCCTACATCTAACCACCATGAAAACTATTCAAAATAATTACATAATGTCAATTAGATGAAAAGGGTTACATGCTAAAATTAGAGAATGCCTAGGATACCAACAAAGTTCAAGAAAAAAATGTAAAAAAAAAAAAGAATGAGATGAGAAGCTCACCTCTTTGTGGCCTTTTGACAAACAATTAGTGATGGATGAGATGAGCTGAAGTTGATGGTGCTGAAATGCTAAAACAATGACAATCCGGATTTAATTGGATGTAATGGGGGTTTCGTTCTTTCCTTTCTTCCTTGACTTAGCCGAAATGGAGTAGGGCTTTCTCTTCCTTCCTTCTTCTTCTTCCTTGCTTCCTTTGGCCGAATGGGAGGGGGTTCTATCTTCTTCCTCTTACTTGTTCCTTGTTCCCTCTTCTTCTTCTTCTCCCTTGGCCGTGTGACTAAACGGTGGTGCTCTTTCTTCCTCTTCTCTCATTTCTTGGGTGAAGATGGAGGGTGATGATCAATTTGGTGGTGGAGAGAAAGGAGGAGGCTAGGGTTTCTAGTTGTTGGGTGTGAAGGAGAAGAGATGAGTGAGAGGGAATTCAGCGGTGGAGGAAGGAGGTAGAGAGAGAGAGGAGGAGAGTGTAGTTCGGTTCTTGAGAGGGAGAAGGGAGAATGGTAAGAGTGTTAGAAAAAGGAGAAGAGTCTCCAAGAGAGTCCCAAAAAAAATCCCCCCATGTTAGGTTCGGATTTGGGTTTTATGGCCTCTTTTTCTTTCATTTTTTTTCTTTCTTTTCCTTGGTTTTTCTTGGTCTAAAACAAGTGGGAAGGGTCCTAGTTTGGTTTGGCTCATTTGGGATGGTTTAGTTTCACTAGAACCGAATTGGGTTTAGTTTAGGGCTGGTTAAACTTGGACCAAATTTGGAGAGTTTTGGTTAGGGTTTAAGTGTGAGAGATTAGGATTTTGGGCTTGGTTTTCAAAAGATATGGACGGTTAGAATGGTTCGATCCTAATCTAAGGGATGGTGGCTTCCTAGATTTTTTCTTTATTAATCTCTTGCCTTTTGACCGAATTTAAGGCAAGGAGACAACTTCCCTTGATTTTCTCCTCCTTGTCTCCTTTTGAATCGAAAATGGCTTAGCCAAATTTTTAAGGAGGATGGCTAGGGTTTTGGGGGTGCTAAATGATGGTTAGGCTGATCCTAGGGTGGAGAAGAAAGAGGGCCTCAAATCTAGGGCTATGATTGATTCTAGGTTTAGTGAGGGCTTTAGGGTGATTTCTAGAAATGTGAAGGAACTTGAGTGAAAAAACAAAAAAAGGGGGGGGGGTGCAATGAGAGGGCAAGTCCAAGGGGTGTAATGTGGAGGATTCAAGGGTTGAGATTAAAATTCAAGATATTAGGGTTTTTCTCAACCAACGAGACCGCACGAATTGGAATCTTTGTAGATAGAGGGGTGAAATGGGGAATTTTGTAATGAAATTTTCCAAGGGGGTTTTAAGGTGTTTGAAAAGGGAAATTTGGAGTATGAGAAGTGGGTTAGAAAGGGGACCGAGCAAAAAATGGGTGCTTACACACAATACCTTTAAAAAATCTGAAGGATTTCAAAACCCAAATAATGTAATCCCATTCTACATAATCAAAAGCTTTGCATATGTCAAGCTTGATATCTATCAGCCCTCCCCTAGATTTTTCTTATGCTTCATATAATGAATGATTTCTTAGGCAATGATGATGTTATCATGTATTTATTTGCTAGGGATAAAAGCTACTTAAAATGGGGATCTGTCTATGAGGGCCTTTAATCTATTGGCTAGAAGTTTAGAAACAATCCTATAAAGAACATTACACAAACTTATTAAATAAAAATTATCCTTGATTTACTTGGGTGTTCATTTTTGGGGACCAATGTTATGAGTGTATGGTCAATTCTATTAACAAATTACTTGGAACTAAAAAAACAATCACAAACTAATTCATATCGTTCTTTATTTCCTCCAAAGGTCCTAATGAGGGCGGACTTGGCCCTCCAATGATATTGTGACACATGGCACCTCGGAACAACTAAGTGACACCCGAAACCACTTTGGCAACAACTTTCCTTAGCCAAGTTGATGGTGTCCCACCTGGCGGCCTGGCACAGGCGCGACCTGGCACAAACCTGGCGGCTTGGCCCTGGCGCGACCTGGCACAAACCTGGCGGCTTGACCCTGGCGCGAGCTGGAAGCCTGGCACAGGCGTGAGCTGGCAGCCTGGCACTAGCATGACTTGACAGCCTGGCCCTAGTGCGAGCTGGCAGCCTAGCACAGGCGCGACCTGGCGACCTGGCCTAGGCGTGACATGGCAGCCTGGCCTTGGTGCGAGCTAACAGCTTGGCACAGGCGCGACCTGGCGGCCTGGCGACCTGGCAGCCTGGCGTAGGCACTGACCTAGCGACCTGGCACATGCACCGACCTGGGAACTTGCGAGACGTGCTCACCGATGAATTCAGCATGCATATCCAAACACTCCCACGATCCTTGGAAATTAGTCCACGTGTCGAACGATCTAGAGGGTGGTCAACGTGCATGGCGGTTACCTCAGGGAATCTCAGACCACTTAGACAACTTCTCAGAAATCTCGGATATGGTGCGTGAAGCCCACACTAAACAATGCCTATATAAGGGCACCAACCCCAATGACATGGGGGGCAAGTAAGCAAATTCTAGCTCTCATACTTTTTGATTTTTAGCTCACAGTCTACTATGAGAGTACTGACTTAAGCATCGGAACGACCTCGCCGGGTTAGCCACTCCGGGTCCTTTGACATTTGGTTCCTTGCAGGTCTCTAAAGAGCAACGAAGCTCATCAATCCAGCCCGGCATCTCACAGGCAGCCCGACACCTCACAGGTAGCTCGCCACTTGGTCAGCTCAGTACCTCATAGGCAGCTCGGCACTATAGTCATCTCGCCACCTAGCCTATCCAGCTCGATTCCGCTCGACAACCAAAGTTCTCCACTTCGGCCTGAGTCATTGGCCACTTGGAAGCAGACCAAATGACGAGGTACTTAACCAAAAAATTGATACTTAACCAAAAATCGATTCATCAGGTCCCAAAACCTTTAATAAATTAGGGCTAGAAAACCATGACGTCAGGAGCGGATAGGAGCTTTGAAAGCTCCCATAGATAAAACAACACCCCTAACATAGTCTAAGGAAGGGACAACAAGGCAAGCCTCATTATCTTCCTTAGTAATGTCCCTATTAAAAAGATCAGGAAATTCACAAGGGGAATCTTTTGTTGATTGAAAGATTTCCTCAAAGCTATTGGCCACAAATGAGGCTATCTCCTCATGAGAATCTAGTCATTTCCTCTCCTTGGTTAAAATTCCCGAGATACCATTCATTTGTCTTCTAACCAAAAATAGCTTGACAAAAGAATTTAGTATTAAGATCACCTTTCTTTAACCATAGTTGCCTAGATTTTTGAGACAGAAAATTCTTGTTGATGAAGAAGCTTATTTCTCGAACACTTTAGAGCAGATAGTTGATGTTCATTAATATCCATAACCTTTTGATTCACACATCCAAACACTTGTTTATTCCATTTTTTGCTTCATATGTTGATTCTATTTAATTTAATACCAATCCTATGATTGGTCCAACCATAGTCATGAAGGTCACTAGCTTCCTTTATGATTTGCTGGTAGTCTTGCTCTTGGAGCCAAGCCTCAAAGGAATGAAATGGCTTTGGCCTTCTAGTGGGGTCATGATCATTGATTAGCACAATGGGTTTATGATCAGACCCCATCTAGGTTAGATAGAATCTTGAAGATTTCTAAATTTGCTAATACATTTAGTAGATGCAAAGATCCTTTCTAGACTTTTCTCTTTTTGGCCTAGGCCACTTTGACCATTAGTTAAGAATTATGCACCCTAGGAACCATGACTTCGTTCAATTGATAGGTGTTAACAAAATTAGCAAAAGTAGAATTCAAATTGATTTTTTGATGTCTCCTCAGATCATTTGCACATACATCATCATCTAAGTCTACCATAAAATCAACATTAAAATCACACCCATGCAAATAAAAAGTTCATTAGCATTCACATAATTAGACAAGCAGTCAATGAAAATAAAGATTTCTAGAATGAGCATCTCAATCTCTTAGCAGGCTCGTCAGCATGTATGAAATAGATGAACCATTTATAGTTAATTGGGGAAACGTTGATAGATAGAAGAACATACTTAGGATAAGAAACTAACACATCCACCAAAATGTTGCTCATCTAAAAAATTACTAATCCCCAGCTAATCCTTTAGGTGAAACCATCACAAAATTAGGGTATTTTAGAGACTGTGATAAAGTTTCAATTTGCTAGAAAAACAATATCAAGGGATTTCAAATACGGCAAATTTTTTAAATTACTTTTATCGTTTAATTAATTGATTAACTCTACTCTGTAAGTTTCTGACAGTTGTCTTAAACCTCCTCTACCGTTAACTCTATTTACATATGACATCGCGTCACTGTTATATTTTTCAAAAAGCCCTAAAATACCCTTTAAAGAATCCAAAACCTTGGAAGGCCTTTAGAATCTTCGGAGTTGGAAGCTGCTAGTGGTGGTCCATAGGAAGAAGAGCTTATACTTCAAGGCGTAAGGTTTACATTTCGGGTACACCAGTTCGCCGGAGGTTTGTCTGCATTCCAGGAACTAAGAGACAAAGCTAGATCATGTCATATACAGAGTGAAAACCAACAACAACAGAAGCGTGGGTCTGCATATGAACTCCTTCAACAACATCGGCCAGAATCAAGGCACCATCACTCAATCACGCATCAGTGGAGACCTCGCTGCAGAAATCCATGAGCCCTAGAGCTGTTGCCTCTACTCTCTGTGGTTATTTTGGGAGACTTGAATAAACTTTTCTGATCTAACAGGTGAAGTGGGTTCACAGCCAAGTAAAATTTTGAGTTCACCCCCAACCCCAACGATAGGATTTAACAAAGAATTTACAGATCATGAATCCGATTTAGCGTTGGCAAAACAAACCTGCAGAATACCAAAGAGATGCTTCAGTTTTACAATGCGGACTTCTCAAATTTGAATGCTTAGGTGAGAGAGTGCAGAACCCATGAAAATGTTCTATTAGATACCAACAATAGGATGAACCACCCCTGCTGTGGCAAGCACGGTGAGAGAGTGCAGAACCCAACAATAGGATGAATCACCCCTGTTGTGGCAAGCAAATGCCTAAAGAAACCAAGGTTCATCAGATTCTTCACAGTTGTGCGTCAAGCACGGTGGTGTGAAAAGGACACTCCGTGTTCTAATTTTTTTAGCAGAGCTTGCATCTTCGTGAGTGCTGTATTGCAGGGTTGGTGACTGTCGTTGTAGAAGGATGCTTCGAACTTCTTGAGATCACAGTATCCGAACACAGACTCTCGTAATGCATCAGCCTTGTGCTCCAGCCAATTAAAGTGAAAAGGACTGCCCTTTCATCCACCAAGTAAAAAAGCTCGTCGTCGAGCCACTTAACGAAGGGGCCACGTCTTCGTTGTCTGTAAATGTGGCATTTTGTTGTTGCGGTTTTCAGCCCTGGCGTTAGATTCCCTCCTTGAATCTCGGGGAGTGATTGAACGCTATCATCTCCGGAATTCGTCTCACCTTTGTTGCTACGGTTTTCAGCCTCCGGGTGGCGGTGGTGAGGGGAAGAAGAAAGAAGAGGGAGTGAGAGAGACGAGTTGGGAGGAAAGAGGAAAGAGATTATACTTTTTCAAAATTTTCATCAACTAGTTTTATTTTAAAAATTTGAGAAATGTTGGAGGGAAAATTTGATATTTCATTTTTTTTTATGTTGATATCAATTGTCAGAAAACTATAAGGTACTTTAAGATAATATGGGTAGAGTTAATCAATTAGCTAAACGATAATGGTAGTTTAATAAATTTGCCCTTTCAAATAAATATAATTCTCTATATTTTTAGAAAAAAGGGCCTTTTTCCTTTACAAATTATAGGAGAAGATCATGAAGAGTAAAACCCATGTCTTCTTTTTATAGGTATTGTTGATGATCTTCCATGCAGATGGCCAAACCAACTTAGTTTACGTTTTCTCATTTTATCACCTATTGGAGGTATTCTTAGGTTTCATAGAATGACATAAAATAATTTATGATCCAATCCTTTCTAGTTTTCTCACATTTCCATCTCAGCATACATATTTCTACCATATTCATTATTTTGGACATGTTTCTTTATTGCCCAACACTCTTTGCTCAGTACAATATTTGGCCATACAATTATATTATATAATTTTCCTTTTAATCTAAGTGGTATACTTTAGAAACATCCTCCATTTTGTCTATCCTGCTCTAGTTAACTCTTTGGGTGACATCCTCCTCCATTGCTCCCTTATTATGAATTATCAAACCAAGGTATTGGAAAGTTTTGCAAACAAAAAACCTTATTGTGGCTTTGGGGTGAGAAGGGTGGAGAGTGTCAATATTGCCCTACTAGTGAAATGGTTCTTGAGAAAATTAATATAAGAAAAACAGACAAGTTGCCCTAAGCTTCTGTCTTCTGAGAAGTTAAGGGTGGTGTTGTTGGTATAGCTTCAACATCTTGAGATTCAATAGAGCTGGCTCGAGAAGCTTCCTTTTTCAACTTGTGGTTATTATATGCAATGGCTGTAGAAAGAAAATTTTTTTATTAAAAAATGCACTACAAGTATTCCGGGTTCCTTGTATTAATTTTCTTTTAAACAGCCATCAAGTTGAAGGAATATATTCATTTTTTTTTTCCAATTAGAAAGAAGATGACTGTTTTTGGTGGTCGTTGGGAGGTGGGAGAGGGGGAGATAACTTAATGCAGTTGGATGCTAAATTAATTCAGAATGAAGGTGCAATTTCATTATAAATGGCTCCTCATATGAGTCCTTAGCAAGGTTCAGCTTATTAGAATAGAAAGTAAAACAAACAACCACAGACTGGGACACAGACAAAGACACAAATCTGAAGATTTTCTTTATTGCTTACCAATGGCATAACCGAAAAGGTTTGTAGCTGTCAATTTTGTATCTACAAACAGAAGAGTTGACAGTAAAACGCCCACCCATTCCTTGACAACACCAACAACACGAATGGTCAAGGCTCTTGTATGTGAGATCACAAGAAAAACAGACAAGTTGAGTGCAAAAGTGTAGAGGGAATTGAGAATTAATATGAATGGATGAAGGACCAGGTCCCAGCTGCATCCATCTTTGGCTTCTCTAAAGATATCCATGGAATGAAGAGGCACAGAACACTGCAAAAGAAGATAGGAGTTTGTTTAAATGGATAGGTTACAATGTTTGAGTTCTACTTAATATAACAGAATACTTCTAAGAGTAGCATGAAAGGAAAAAACAATACATGCCTGCAGGGACTGACATGGTACATTATAGATATGGGGTTTAGTTTGAGAATTTTCCTTTTCACCAGAATCTCCATGAAAATAAGACTCAAAACTTCCCCAACACCACCACCCATTTGGTAAACCACTCCAATCCAACTAATATTTATTTCTCCATAAGAAGCAACAAGAACACCAAAACTGATCACTGACATAATAAAAAGCATTCTGAAGCTCATTACTTCAAGTCCTGCTGCAACTCCAAGAATGAATACCGCGAGGGCACTAGAAAATTCATGCCCATAAAAGTAACACTTGGTTAAGGATCTGAGGTTTGAGAATTCCCATTCTTATACTCCATATAACAAGAACCAGCTCTGAAGCAGGGGAAATTGTTTCACAAGCAATAAAAAGTATTCCTTAGAGATCCATATAAAGAAAAGTAGTGCTTGAAGTTTTCATTAGAAACTTACTGATAGCTTTCAACATTTGTGCAAATGCGACAGATATATACAGTATGCAGTGTCTCCCAGCCATAGGGTCATCGCGAACATTGCACCAATTAGGACAACAGATGTAGCATATCTGAATGTTGAGAATTTGGTTAGCCTTTTCACTCAATTGAAGAGCACTTGTGTGCCATTATACAATTAATCACAAAATAATAGGGATATAGGCTCTCCAAAGACAAGGAGGCAAAAGGGAGACAATTACGGAATAAGGCGTCTTGTTCTAAATTACAATAGTTTTTTTTTTCCATCTTTGGTTAACAATAATAGATCCTATCAAGAAAATTAAAGAAAAGTAGAGACGTCTCGTGGCCATCAATGCTAGACTTGGTCAACCTGTTGACTACATCAATCATTTGTACATGCTAAAATTTAAACGTTGGCAGATTTAGCAGATTTGAGGTTTCCAGGATGCTTAATCCAAGGCGGAAGTATAACTTGGAAAAGTAAGAAACAAAGTGTGGTATCAAGGTCAAGTGCTAAAGTAAAATGTAGAGCTATGGCACATGGGGTGGCTAAAGTTCTTTGGCTAAAATACCTTCTAGGGGAGCTTGGAGTTGTTGTTCATAACCCTATGCCTTTTTACTGTGACAACAAGGCAGTCATAAACATCGCCAACAATCCTATCCTACATGAGAGGACTGAGCACATTGAAGTGGACAAATACTTCATAAAGGAAGAATTGGAAAAAAAAAGGGAAATTTGTATCCCTTATGTCAACTCCAAGGAACAACTTGTTGATGTTCTCACAAAAGGACTTCCATACTTACGATGCAATGAGTTATGTAACAAGTTGGGCATGATAGATATATTCATCCCAAATCAAGGGAGAATGCTGTAAGGATTATTTATTTGTTATTTTATAGTTGTTGTTAGTATGCTATCAGCCTGGGATGTTGTCAGCATGTTTCTTTATTTCTTACTTATTAGCTTGTTACTAGGGAGTGCCACCAGGGGCATACTTGTAATCTCTCATTCTTTTATATTAAGTTAATATACATAACAAGCGAGATGCCACCAACAATAGATTTGATACTATCAATCGTATCTCTCTCTCCCTTCTCTTCTCTTCTCTATCGTCTCTCTCTCCATGAAAGATTACATAAGCCAACAAGGATAAGGATGGACTAAAACCGAAGGAGGGAAGGAAGGTGTTACTAGAATCCAAAACTTAGCTTTGAGTGGAATGGAAATCAAATCCCCTTTATATAGAGTGGCTTCTCTATTTATAGAAATAAGGGAAAAGGGCTATGTGCATGGAATAAGAATTTCAAAATATTCCTTAATTCAAATAATACTTGGAGGCAGATCCCATCGATTTCTCCCTTTTGGACATGTGTCTCTCAGGACCACAAGGTTGTTGGAGCACAATCTCGGGTCTCCTTGAGAAGTGATGCATGTCATTACAATATATGGGTACTCATCACATGTCTAACACGTTCAACATGGCCCTCATCACACTTAGGTTTCAACTCATTAGCATTTAACTTGCCTTGCGAGGCAGGATTGTTATGATCTCATGAAGAAACTCGCCAGGTTGGAATATTGTGGCATTGCAAGGCAGCTTCACAAGGTGAGATAATATATCTATCTGATAAGGCAACTTGCAGGATCAAAGTTGTCATGACCTCACTAAGCCACTTGCAAGGTTGGGCCAATGCAGTCTCACAAGGCAATATCGTGAACTTAGGACTTTATAAGGCCAAGTTTTGATCCCGTGTTATGTTGTTATGCCACGAGGCAATTAGTTGCTTTAGGTTTTGTCACGCATATCAATGGGGGGTTTTACTTCTTTACTCACTGTCTCGCACCTACTTTATGCCAAAACAATGCCTAAGAAAGTTATGGTTCACAAAAAGAAGGGATGGATCTTTGACAAATTCTTGCCAACTTTGATTAGCACCGACCTTTTCAAATCACTGGTTTTGATTCATAACCAAATACATGAAAGACGCAACAGGAATGCATGCTTAGTGCTGAAACTATGTTTGGCATCGATGCTGCAGTTGAGAAAACGGTGCTGCTAATGTGTGGGTTGGAAGTATTGTTTTCTTAGAAAATGGTGTCTTTTTTTTGAAATCGTTGCTGTTAGATAGGACATTTCTTGGAGCAACAACAATTTTTTTTGTTTGGTACCAATGCTTTAGGAAACGTTTTCTGCACTTCTATTCATCATCCAATGTTACTATTGTGAATCAGAACTTGAATCGAACAAGCTTAAAAACAAATTGGAATGATTCAACTTTATTGATGAACAACTTTGGCTAATAAATAGCCTTTACAATAACTAATTGAGAGAAAAAATAGCCCACGTTTTACACTAACGGATAAAGAACAGAGAATGAGTCAAAGCTGGAAACTACCTACTTAATAGGGATTTATTAAACAAAACGAATCTAAACAACAATGAAATCTAAACCTTGACACCCTCCCTTAAACTAACTGCTAACAGCAATTAGTTTACATCTGGAACTTCACAAATACCCATGAGCTTTCTCAACTTCAAAAATGTGTCAAGCTTGAGAGGCTTAGTCATCATGTCTGCAATCTGATCTTGTGTGCCACAATGAACTAACTCCACTACTCCTTCATTAGTAAGATCACGCAGAAAATGAAAGCGAACATTTATGTGTTTGATTCGTCCATGCATTACTAGATTCTTTGATAAATTAATTGTTGAGATATTGTCACAAAACACAGTAGTACAATTACCTTGTGTATGACTGAGCTTCTCCAAGATTCTCCTCATCCAAACAGCTTGACATGTATAGGATGCTGCGGCTATGAACTCAGCTTCAGTTGTGGAGAGTGAAACAACATGCTGCTTTTTTTAGGCCCAAGACACAACTCCAGAACTCAAGATGAATACATACCCCGATGTGCTTTTCCTATCCTCCAAATCACCGGTATAGTCACTATCAGTAAAAGCAACCAGTTTATCATTCCCTCCCTTCTTGTAGAAGATCCCAAGATTGGTTGTGCCTTTCAAATATATTAACACCCTCTTTGCAGCCTGTAAGTGAAGCTCAGTTGGCTGCCCCATGTATCTACTAATTAAACTTACTACAAACATCAGGTCAGGTTGAGTTGTTGTTAGATACATGAGACTCCCTACTACTTGCTTGAAGAATGTTGCATCAATCTTGACTCCATTTTCATCTTTGAAGATTTCAAAACCTGGAACAATCGGACTAGGACAAAAATGCTTTCCTCCATCCCAATCTTTTCAGCACATCTAAAGCATATTTCTTTTGTCTGATATAAATGCCATCAATCTTTTGCAATACTTCAACTCCAAGAAAATACCTCATCTTTCTCAAATCAGTCATATCGAATTCACGCATCATAGAGCTCTTGAACTCATAAAACATTGATTCATCATTTCTAGTAAAAATGAGGTCATCAACATACAAACTCACAATTAAAATTTTACCTCCTTTGCTTGTTTTGACGAACAAGGTATGCTCACTATGGCACCTCTCAAAGCCTTCATTCACAAGGTGTGCTTCTATATGACTAAACCAAGCTCGTGGATCTTGTTTGAATCCATATAAAGCTTTCTTCAGTTTGTCTACCTTGTAAGGATTGTCCTTCTGCTCATAGCCTCTTGGTTGCTCAACAAACACCTCTTCACTTAGTTCTCCATGGTGAAAGGCTGATTTCACATCAAGTTGATAAATTGTCCAACTCTTTTGAGCTGCAAGAGCAATAATTATTCAAAATGTATCCATCATTGCCATTGGCGCAAAAACCTTTGTATAATCAACTCCATGTTGTTGCCTTTAGCCTTTTGCTACAAGGCATGCTTTGTAGCAAATCCACTTGACACCAATCTTCTTTGCACATGCAGGTAAGTCGATTAGCACCCAAGTATCATTCTTTTCTATGGATTTTATTTCAGAATCCATAGCAGCTCTCCACTTTGCACTTTTCACAACCTCTTCAAAATAAAGAGGATCTGCAGATGCAAACAATGCTAGATTGGTCTCATCTTCTTCTTCAGACAGACCCTCACTCATTTCATAATCTCTCATCCAAACAGGTGGCCTCCTAACTCTCCCTTCAATGGAACTAGGTGAACTCTCTTCTTCTACCAGATTCGGAGAATCAGCCGCAACCTCTTCTGCACTACTTCCATCTTCAATCTCGGTTTCATCTTCATTATTTGCAGCAACATTTTCCTCATTATCTCCCCATTCCAACATAGCTACCACCTGTTCTTCATAGCTCTTATCCCAATCCCAAGATTTTTCTTCTTCGAAAACTACATCCTTGCTTATTACAATATTCTTGGCTATTGGATCATAGAGCCTATAAGCTTTAGATTCTTCACTAACTCCCAACAACACACAAGTAAAACTTTTGTCTTCCAACTTGGTTCTCTTGACATCAAGTACATGAACATGTGAGATACAGCCAAACACTCAAAAATGTTCAACCGAAGGCTTGACTCCACTCCAAGCTTCCTCCGGAGTTATGTTCTTCACTACTAGAGTAGGACTTCAATTTAGAATATGCACTGTCCAATTCACAGCTTCTGGCCAAAAAGTCTTTGGAATCTTCTTCTCCGAAAGCATACTTCGAACCATGTTCATGATGGTCCGATTCTTCCTCTCTGCAACTCCGTTCTATTGCGGAGTGTAAGAACTTCCAATTGCCTCTTGATGCCATTTTCTTTACAAAATTCATCAAACTCCTGTGAAGTGAACTCACCCCCTCGATCAGTACGCAAACACTTGATACAAGAACCTGTTTCCTTCTCAACACAACTTTTATATTGTTTAAAGATAATTAAAGCTTCAGATTTTTTGACCAAGAAGTAAATCCATACCTATTGACTAAAATCATCAATGAAGCTAATTAGGTACCTCTTTTTGCTATTTGAGATTGGTGTGATAGGGCCACATATGTCAGCATGAATGAGTTGAAGTTTCAAAGATGCTCTCCAAGTGCTCTTCTTTGGAATTGGATCTCTATGCTGCTTTCCAACCATGCAATCAGTACACACAGTTTTTGAGGCCTCGAATTGTGGTAGTCCATTCACCATCTTCTTGTTTTGAAGAGTCCTCAATCCTTTATGACTCAAGTGTCCATATCGGCAGTGCTAGAGATGTGATAAGTCTTGTGTGGTTGTGTGAAAGCAAGCTGGTTTCTTTGGTTGCGACACAACCAATAAGGTAAATATTTTATTGGCAGACATCTCTGCTTGAATGATCAAGCCCTTCTTAGGATGATAGACTTTACACTTGCCGTGTTGAATAAGAATTGCTAAACCTTTCTCCTGTAACTGCCCACTGCTCAGTAAATTGTTCTTCAGTTCAAGCACATAAAATACCTCAGTGACTATATGATTGAGTCCATTCATTTTCAGCTTTATATTACCCTTCCCCATCATTGTCATTTTTGAGTTATTTCCCAGCTTCACCATTTGCCTGAAGCTTTCAGTAAAGTCGCAGAAGACAGCTTTGTCTCTACACATATGGTTACTACAACCCGAATCTAAGAACCAAACATGCTCATTTTTTGCTTCATTTGTTTCAACATAGGACATTAACAACATCGCTTCTTCTTCTCCAAACTCAACATAATTGGCCTCTTTGTCCCAACTTGGGCATTCATATTGAAAATGTTCAAGCTTGTGACACTTGTAGCATTCTACAGTAGCTTTGTTAAAGGATTGGCGTCCTTTGTCTATGCCTCTTCCTCGAAAGGATCCGCGACCACGACTTCTTCCCCATGTACTTTCTTCATGAGTTACCTTCAGTGCTTGCTCTTCTCCTTTGTGCCTATGGAACTTCTGCTCGTGAACAATTAAGGAACTTTGTAGTTCATCAATTGATAGGCTTGAAACAGATAATTTTTCAATTGAGCAAACAATATAATTGAATTTGTCGCTCAATGATTGAAGTATCTTTTCTACTATTGTAACATCTCTCATTTGTTCACCATGAACTCTCATCTTATTGGCAACAGACATCACTCTTGAGAAATAATTAGAGACACCTTCACCAGATTTCATTTCAAGAGTTTCAATTTTTTTGCGAAGAGCTTGAAGAATGGATCATTTCACCCTTTCATTGCCCTCATACTTCTTCTTCATAGAATCCCATATCTATTTGGATGTGTTCTTCTGTAGGATGGTTTCTAGGATAGTTCGATTTATGGCTTGAAACAGATAATTTTTCACCTTCAAGTCTTTCAGCTTCATCTCATCAAGCTTCTTCTATTGCACCTCTGTCAATACCGTTCCGCTTTCTGGCTCAACATAACCAGTCTCCACAAGGCTCCAGTACTCCTTGGATCTTAAAAAGTTTTCCATCAACATGCTCCAATGATCGTAATGACCATCAAAGCGAGGAATAGCAGGTTGCACAAAATTTCCTTCAGTCATCATCTCTCTTGCTGCTGCAAATCACAAAGGCTACTACTTTGTTTCTTCAAGCCCAGTGGTGGCTCTGATACCAGAATGTTGTGAATCAGAACTTGAATCGAACAAGCTTAAAAACAAACTGGAATGATTCAAATTTATTGATCAACAACTTTGGCTAATAAATAGCCTTTACAATAACTAATTGAGAGAAAAAACAACCCACGTTTTACACTAACAGATAAAGAACAGAGAATGAGTCAAAGCTAGAAACTACCTACTTAATAGGGATTTATTAAACATAACAAAATTAAACCTTGACTGTTACATCACTGCCGCATCACTGTCCTGTTGGCAACAATGAGCTGCAGCTCTAAGAAACACCAAATTTCGTGTTGCTCCAAGCCATGCCTTCCCGATTTCCAAGGTATGGTTTCAAACACCATTTTCTATGAAAAAATGATTTCAAACAAATGGTTGTTTCCTAGAGCACCATTTTTTCTTACATGATGTTGATGTTACACCGTTGCTCCAGGAAACAGTAATGACGCCAAACAGCCGTTAAAATAACTCGGTAGAAAGTTTTGAAATAATTGAATAACAGGTTTAGTTGTTTGCCTATAATGAAAACTAAGCGCATTGCTTGCTCATCCCTCCTCAAATGTAGGAAAACTGAACCCAATTAACTAACAAGGCATCCCTTGTTCATATCCTTTCGTAATTAGGGAAAAATTAGCCAGTTGTCTAAGATAGTAAGATCTGCATAGAAAAAAATTCAGGGAACAAAGGAGCAAACAAGCCTTCAATATGAGAATGGTAAGTAGATTACCATTACTATTAAGCAAGAAACAAAGTAAATACAATTGTAGATTGCACAACCAACACTAAGTGGAAACAAACAGAAGCCCAAAATCCAAATGTACTTCAATTGGAACTAATAAATGGATCAAAAATTGTAGATACGAATTACAATTGTCAATGTTGGATGCCAAGGCACGACATATTCAACGGTAGGACATAAAAGAAGGTAACTGACCTTGTTGAATATCTGACCGCTGGATAGCGCGATAGAGAAGGGTATAAGGGTCCGTTTGGTTCATGACCAGAATCGGAATTAGAGTCAGATTCAGAATTGGAATGGGAATCTCTTGGAATCAGAATCAAAATGTTCTATTCCCCTACCTATTTGGTTTAGATAGGAATCGGAATCAGATTCGATTGATGTTGTTTGGTTCATGAAGAGGCTGGAATTGGAATCAACCACGATTTCCAATTTTACCCCTAATAAAAAACATATAAAGAAATAAAAAATCCATAAAAATCCTTTGCTTGTTTGCTCGTTTTGGCTACTTATCTTCCCAATTGAGATGTAGCACCTCCCACATTAATCTAATCAGAAAAGAGGGGTTTATTAGATTTTTTTTATATGAGGCTAGATGTGGTTACTTCTTGTCTTATCTACCCTAATAATAGGAGTACTTGTCTCAAAAATCCTTTCACTAGAGACACCATTAATAAAAAACATATCAAATAAATGCAGGACAAATCGAACCAGAAATGGGTGGCACGAGCAGGAAGACCCTTGCGGAACATAGATGAAAAGAAGTGTCGACAGGAAGTTGTGATTCTCCAAAAGCTAAATCGAAAAGAATAACCTTGCCGGCCTATCTTAAGGCGTTCAATGTGATTCTCCGAAACTTCTTTCAAAATTTTCCACCTGCTCCTCCTTCATACCCTCCTGGTGTCGTCGCCATGAAAGCTCAATTCCAAGATCGACTCAAAGACACGAAAATGGAAGCAATGCCCACCTTTTTCATTTCTTAGAAGAAGAGTAGGAGAGAGAGGGAGGGAGGGAGGGAGGGAGGGAGGGAGGGAGATCAATGATCACTTACCTAGTCAGAATAGTTTAGATTGGATTTAGAATTCAGCCGCTGAATTGTTGAAGGGTTTGAAGGAGGGAGTGACTAGAGATGAAAAAGAGGGTTGGAAACTTGGAATCGGGGGTGAGGGTTTTTTTTGTCATTTTCATTTTTCTTTATTTAATCGGCTAGAATGGGAATCCGATTCCGAGGGGGTGGGCCGGGAATGGCCATTCCCTCAAATGGGGGAATGCCATTCCGCCCAGAGTGGGAATCCGATTCCGATTACACTAAACCAAACAGTTGGAATTAAACCGATTCTGGGTCTTTATTCCTGCGAACCAAACATACCCTAAGCGTAGGTGAACGCTTCTCTCTAAAGAACCTCTTCATTTGATCTGCCATTTGAACCTCCTCATTTGAGTGATGAAGAAGAAGCCTGTAAGAAAAATCAACTGAGAGCAGGAGAGACTAGAGAGAAAAAGAACATAGTTCACACATGCGCCCCACAATGCCCCACAACACATCCCCACCTTGTATTAACATCATTTGGTAACAGTAGGGAAGATGTTCCCAATACAAGGGTGGAGATGTTTCCAATACAATCGAGCCGTTTCGCTCGTGGCCCAGCATGGCTCGACTTGACTTTGAACTGGTTTAGCACGACCATATATAATATTTATATATAATATATTATATAAATTATAAATATATAATATAATATATTAATAAATAAATAATTGTTTTTTATTTTATTATATTAATTAATTTAATTATTATATATATATATATAAATAATCATATATATCAAAATTCATATAAAATTAAAATTTTAAGTTCTTTTCATTTTTTAAATATATAGCTTTTACCTAGCCTACAACACGATGTGATTCAATACCGTAAACCGAGTCACCACCCAAATTATCCTAGTGAAGAATAACTCGGCTTGAAACGTCTCGCAGGCCGCTTCCGGCCTATCAAAAAAAAAAAAAAAAAACTTAAACCACCTTCTCTTTCCTTGGAGTTGGCTAAAACCCTAACTATTTATTGATTTTGAGCTTCTATTCTCATGATTCAACTCATGAGTATCTTATGACCAGAAAAGTTCTGGAATTCTTCAGTGGACTAAGAAGAAACGCAAGATTTCCAGATTCATGGGCTTGCAACAAGTTGCTTCACCAGATCATCACCTCGAACTGCGGCGATTTATCTTTGAAGATTCTGTTCGATTTGATCTCCAGAGGATATACTCCTCATCTCTCTTCCTGCAATTCGATAGTCGGGTTGTTCTGCAAAATGGGTAATCTGAAATCGGCTGAATGGCTTATGAAATTGATGCCAAGTATCCGTTGTGTCCCCGATATTGTTAGTTACAACTGTTTAGTTGATGGGTACTCTCGCGTTGGGGATTTAGAGGGAGCTTCTTTGATCATGAACCGGATTCGAAGAGGTGGGTGTAAGCCTGACTTGGTTACTTTTAACATTTTTATTAATGGGTTCTGTAAGCTTGGAATGCAGAAAGAGGCTTTTGTTTATCTGGGTTTAATGTGGAAATGCTACTTACCTAGTGTGACTACTTATAGTACATTGATTGATATGTTCTGTAAATTAGGGAATTTAGATATGGGCTATGCAGTGTTTAGGGATATGACTAATTCCGAAATATCTCCCAATTTTGTTACTTTTACATGTTTAATTGATGGGCATTGCAAAAATGGCAGTTTGAAAATTGCATTTGAGTTGTATGAGAAAATGTTCAAGTTGTCACTTACTCCAAATGTTGTTACTTACACTGCAATGATTGATGGACTTTGTAAGTGTGGGATGTTAGAAAGAGCTGATCGTTTGTTTGAAAGGATGTTGGAGGATGGTATTCGACCCAATCCAGCAACTTATACCTCGATGATAGATGGACACTTCAAGAAAGGGAGTATGGATTCAGCCATGAAATATGTAGCCCGGATGCATGAACAGGGGATTAGACTTGATGTAGCAGCATATGGAGTAGTCATCTGGGGCCTGTGCAGTAAGGGTCGGTTGGATGATGCAATAGAGATTAAGGAAAAGATGGAGAGGAAAGGGTTGAAACCAGATGAGATAATTCTAACCACATTTATAGATGCATATTTTAAATGTGGGAATGTGAAAGCAGCATTAGATATATATAGGGAAATGGTGGATCGAGGATTTGATCTGGATGTTGTAACTGCTTCAACCTTGATGGATGGGCTATCTAAGCAAGGTTTTTTCCAAGAAGCAAGAGGATATTTCAGCAAAGAGAAGGCAAACAAAATTACATACACTGTGCTAATTGATGGGCTGTGCAAGCAAGGGAATTTAGATGAAGTGGAGGTGGTCTTTAGAGAGATGTCAGAGGCAGGATTCCTTCCGGACAAATATACATACACTTCTTGGATTGCTGAGCTCTGCAAGCAAGGGAATTTGGTGGAAGCATTTAGGCTAAAGAACATAATGATTCAGAAGGGTATTAGTCCTGATCTATTCACTTTTAGCTCCCTTATTTGGGGTTTGGCTAATAAGGGGCTAATGATTGAAGCAAAACAGGTGTTTGAGGACATGCTGAAAAGAGGAATAATTCCTGACTTGGCTGTTTGTCAGGTTCTTATCAAGGGATACCTGAAGGAAAATAATAATGCTGCAATTTCAGGCCTGTATGATGAGATGAGAAAGAGAGGAGTTAAAGTAACAAGAGCTGTAGATGAAGCTGAATGATTGTGACACCAGAACTGGAAGTTGGAGGTTTTTCACTACCCGAATCCTCTTTGAAGATCTTTGGTTGAGGTTGCCTTATGAGTTATCTCCTTCACATTAAAAGATCATAAAACTATTAAAATACAATGTTGATTCCTCCCAGGTTATATTCCAAATTTAAGGTCTTATGTTCTTTTTGTTTTATTTCCATCTAAGCAATAAACCATTATTAGGTGTCTGACTAGTTTTCATTTGTCACAGGATATGAATTGAATCTTCAGTTTGGACTTTTTGATGGACTGATCTGAGTGTTACTACAGTTCTGGTGAGAAAAAAGAGATGATGCTCATGTCTCTTCACTTGTCTATTTGATATGATAATTATGTGGTATTGGATAAAGCTATTAAGCATGAAGATGAACAACATATCCATGAATGTTGGTCAACATAATGTCTTATTTTTCCATGAGACGCCAAGATTTGTAGTGGTGAAGTGTATGGAAATTTTATTTGTAATCCCTGTATATATTTTGATCATAAGATATCCATATGTATTCTTTTATTTTTACGTACTCAGTTTCATATTTCTTTTGAAACTTTGTTTGTATGCTTATAAACACTCAATAAGACTTCACCAGAAAATCCAAAGTTATTGTTAAACAATGGATTAGGAGATCTCAAGTGTATTTGGGGATTATATCTGTGATTAGTGAATGAATTGTAAATCTGAATAATTAGATTTTGGGTTAGGTATCATTGCTACTTGCTAGCCTAAATTTTGTTTGTAAAGCATGTATTATATTATATAATACACTTCCTTTAATAAATTAATAAAAGTTTCAGTTACTAATAAGGAAAAAGAGTAATGGTGCTTTATTGATATTCTATTTATGTGATTGGTGTGGCTCAGTAATTCAACAATCCACAAATTGCTCCACACCTTTCATCTTGCTGAAATTTAGGGACCATGTTCCCATTTTCTTCTCTATAAAAGGAGCTTCCAGGGAGAGATCAAATGGTGTGGTGAGCATCAGAGAGCTCTTATGCGGAGAGAGTAAAATTGAGAGAGCCAGAATTTTTTGAGTGATAAACACATTGTCCCTTTTATTGATCGGTGTTTATTAGTAGTGCATCAAGGCTTCATTAAAAGCATCTCAGCACTATTAAGGTGGCCAGTTTGTGGTAGTCTCAACAAGGGCATCAATAAAACAAGTTCTCCTCCCTCTCCTGTGAATGTAGGTCACTTTGACCGAACCACGTAAATCTGGTGTCATCTTTACCTTTCGCTTTTGCTTTTATTATTTGCTTTATAATTCACATATTTCTCAATTGTTTTTTGAGTTTGCTTCCTGATTGCCATACTAATAAATCGGTAATTCAGAGTATTAATCCTAACAAATTGGTATCAGAGCATTGTTTTTGGGGTTATTTACCGATTAATTTTGTTACTAATGGCATCAATGAAGTTTGACATTGAGAAATTTGATAGATCTATGAATTTTGGTCTATAGAAGCTCAACATTAAAGCGATTCTGATTTAGAACGACTTGGAGAAGGCCTTGGCGGGACAAAAGAAACAGCCTGAATCCATGTCCGATGAAAAGTGGGAGGAGGTTGATATGAAAGCCATGCCAGCTATTCATTTGTGCTTATCGAATGAGCTTCTTTGTGAAGTTGCTAAAGAAACCTCTATGGCGGAGTTGTGGCTCAAGTTGGAGTCACTCTATATGACAAAGAGTATGACCAATCAGTTTATGTTGAAAAGCAGACTTAAGGACCTTCGTCTTCAGGAATGTAACTTGATTAAAACCCACCTTGATGAGTTTTTCTCGATTGAGGGTCTGCAAAATATTGATGTTGTGATTGATGATGAAGATTTGGCTATCACTCTTTTATGTTCTTTATCCGCATCATTTAAGCATTTTAGAGAGACCTTATTGTATGGGCGTGAGGAGATTACAGTTGAAGATGTAAAGAATGCGTTGTTACAACGCGAGTTGATTGATAATCAACTGACCAATAACCCAAGTAACTTCACAGCTGAGGGTCTCATTGTTCGTGGCAGGCCATTTAAAAGTGGTGGCAGCAGTAAGTCAAGGGGTCGGTCTAAGTCAAAGCATCGTAGTTTGACTTGCAACTCCTGCAAAAAGAAATGTCATGTTAATGCTGAATGTTTCAAGTTGCAAAATAAGCAGAAACATCAGGCAAGTGGTGACACAAAGAAAGATCCTCAAGCCGAAGCAAGTATTGCGGCAGATGAGTCAGAGAATGATCTTTTGTTGATATTACCACGTGTCCTGACAAAAGTGCATTATTCACATATGGGAATTTTGATGGTGGAGTTATTTTGATAGGCAACAACGCAGCTTGCAATATTGTCAGTAAAGGGACCGTTCGGGTGCGTATGCATGACGGTGTTGTGAGGACATTAAATGAAGTCCGTCACGTTCCTGATCTGAAGAAGAACCCAATTTCTTTGGGTACACTTGACTCCAGTGGTTGTAGATATTCAGTTGAAGGTGGAGTTCTTAAGGTAACCAAAGGTGATTTAGTAGTTATGAAAGCTAACAAGATTAGCAGATTATATGTATTGCAGGGAAGTATTGTGGTAGGATCTTCTACTTTGGCCTCGTCATCCATGTCCAAGAAAGATCTTACAAAGATGTGGCATATGAGGCTCGGACATATAAGCGAGAAAGGGATGATTTTTTTGAACAAGCGGAGCTTACTTTATGGGCATGCCATAGGTACTCTTGAATTCTGTGAACATTGGTGTTTGGTAAACACAAAAAATGTTAGCTTTGCCAAAGGGGTACATAGGACCAAAGGTACATTTGATTACATCCATTCAGATTTATGGGGCCCTTTTCGTGTTTCTTCGAAGGGTGGAACAAATTATCTTTTGACATTCATCGATGATTTCTCCAGAAAGGTATGAGTGTATTTTTTTAAAAATAAGAATAATGTGTTTGGAGTCTTCTTGTAGTGGAAGACTATGATCGAGAAGCAGATAGGGAGGCGGATTAAAAGGTTGAGGACTGATAATGGCTCGAGTTTTGTGAGTTTGACTTTATAAATTATTGTTTGAAGGAAAGTATCGTCAAACACCGCACCTGTGTTGGTCGACCACAGCAGAACGGTGTAGCAGAGCGGATGAACCGCACACTCTTGGAGAGGGCTCGTTGCATGTTGTCCAATGCAATTTTGGATAAGTCCTTTTGGGCCGAGGCAGTTTCCACGAGTCTATTTGGTGAACCGATCTCCGCATTCAGCTCTCGAGGCTAAGACTCCGTTTGAGATTTGGTCAGGTACTCTTGCTTATTATTCATCTTTGAGGATTTTTGGTTGTCCTGCTTATACTCATGTTAACGATGGAAAGTTAGAACCTAGAGCCAAGAAATGTATCTTTGTGGGCTATGGTTTTGGTGTAAAGGGTTACAAGTTGTATTGCCTGTCGCGTAGGAAAATTATTATTAGCCGTGATGTTATATTTGATGAATCACATATGTTATCTTCAATGGAGGAGGATTCTGTTGCTGGTGATTCAGATACATCACAGGATGCCCAGATGTAGGTGGAGGTGGAGCCTAGTCCATCTTCACAGCCTTCTCAGTCTATTTTATATGAGCTGGTTACATCGGGTGATGTTCAGCCCAGTTAGGAGTTGCACACTATTGCCAAAGATAGATCGAGGTGATAGATAAGACCACTAAGGAGATTTGATGATTGTGTGTCTTATGCATTGACCGTCGCTTGTGAGGTAGATGGCACTACCGATCTGACCACTTACGATGAAGCCATATCCAGTCCGGATAGTGGTAAGTGGTTAGTTGTCCTGGAAGAGGAGATTGCATCTCTAGAAAAGAATGGCACATGGGAGCTTGTAACGCCACCACCAAAGAAGAAAATTGTTGGGTGCAAGTGGGTCTACAAGACTAAGGAGGGGATTCCTGGTGTTGAGGATGTTCGACACAAAGCAAGGTTAGTGGCACAGGGTTTCAGTCAGGTTGCAGGTATTGACTATACCGAAGCCTTCTCCCCTGCTGTTAAACATTCTTCTATTCGTACCTTACTTGCTTTGGTAGCTATGCATGTAGACCTGTTCATGGGCCAGGTTCGGGCTAGGCTTTCACTTGTCACTAATGAAAATATACTAGGCCCGAGCCCGGCCCTGGTAAAAAGCCCGAAACCTTTGCTCGAGCCCAAAGCCTGACCTAATTGAAAAAAAAACAAATTTCCCTATTCAAATTAGAATTAAAAATTCAGATAGTATTTATTTTTCTATTTAAATGAACAATGGGCCTACAAGATGGTATTTTCCCCTTTCTTTTATATTTTAAAACACAATTTTACATTCTTAAATCAAAAAATTTATTCAAATGGACATAATCACATAACTAATTTTAAGTTTAATTTTAGGTTAGGCCGGGCCGGGCTCGGGTTGGGCTATTTTGACAAAACCTGAGTCCAGTTCGAATTTATTGCGGGCCAGGCTTTTTGGCTCGAATTTAAGCCTGCGGGCCTATAAGCATGTTCAAGCCTGTTCGGAGGTCGGGCCGAACAAGTCTATATGCATGATATGGAATTAGAGCAGTTAGATGTTAAAATTGCATTCTTGTATGGTGATTTGAAAGAGAAGATTTATATGAAACACCAGACGGTTTTGTTGTGGAAGGAAAGGAGGATCATGTTTGCTTGTTGAAGAAGTTTCTGTATGGCCTTAAGCAGTCCCCAAGGCAGTGGTATAAGTGCTTTGACGCTTTCATGACTTTTAGTGGTTATTCTAGGAGTGCTTTTGACAGCTGTGTTTATTTCAGGAAGCTCTTTGATGATTCATTCATTTATCTGTTATTATATGTTGACGACATGCTTAATGCTTCTAAGAATAAGTCTGAACTTGTGGAGTTGAAGTCTCTTTTGAACGGTGAGTTCGAGATGAAGAATCTGGGTCCAGCGAAGAAAATTTTGGGTATGGAGATTATTCGTGATCATGAGAACGGGAAATTGTTTCTCAATCAGCAGAACTATATTGAGAAAGTTCTTGATCGTTTTGGCATGTCAGATGCTAGACCTGCCTTCACTCCTTTAGCAGTTCACTTCAAGTTGTCGGCGAAGCAACCACCGAAGTCTAATGAGGAGAAGGTCTATATGACTCGTGTGCCTTACTCTAGTGCTGTTGGTAGCATCATGTATGCTATGGTATGTTCGCGTTCAGATATTGCTTAGACAGTCAGTGTTGTGAGCCGTTATATGTTCTGTTCGGGGAAGGCTCATTGTGAAGCAGTGAAGTGGATACTTAGGTATTTGAGAGGTACGTCTAATTCTTGCCTTGAGTTTGGAAGATCCACAGAGAAACTTGTCGGTTATTATGATTCTGATTACACTGGAGATCTCTCACTGGTTATTGTTTCACTTTGGGTAGTACTTCTATTAGCTGGAAAGCTTCACTTCAGTCGACTGTTGCTTTGTCTACGACTGAAGCTAAGTATATGGCGTGGCTGATGCCGTTAAGGAAGCTTTATGGTTGCGAAATTTGGTTGGTGAACTCATAGGTAGTCGGGAGGCTACAGTAATCTATTGTGACGGTCAGAGTGCCATACATCTGACTCATAACCAGATGTTTCATGAGAAGACCAAGCACATTGATGTGCATTATCACTTTGTTCATGATGTTGTTGAGCATGGTCGGGTTTTAGTCAACAAAATAGCTTCCGTTGAAAATCCCGCAGATATGTTGACAAAGCCATTACCATCATCCAAGTTCCATGCTTGCGCCGACTTGATTGGTCTCATCTCATTTGATGCTTGATGCCCTTGGGGCATTTGGAGAGGGAGGTTCCGGAGATTTGCTGATTAAAAGAACTTGTTGAATTTTCGCCAAGGTGGAGATTGTTGATGATTGGTGTGGTTTAGTAATTCAACAATCCACAAATTGCTCCACTAATTTCTCCACACCTTTCATCTTGCTGAAATTTAGGGACCATGTTCCCATTTTCTTCTTTATAAAATGAGCTTCCAGGGAGAGATCAAATGGTGTGGTGAGCATCAGAGAGCTCTTATACGGAGAGTAAAATTGGGAGAGCCACAATTTTTTGAGTGATAAACACATTGTCCCTTTTATTGATCGGTGTTTATTAGTAGTGCGTCAAGGCTTCGTTAAAAGCATCTCATCACTATTAAGGTGGCCATTTTGTAGTACTCTCATCAAGGACATCAATAAAACAAGTTCTCCTCCCTCTCCCGTGGATGTAGGTCACTTTGACCGAGCCACGTAAATCTGATGTCATCTTTACCTTTCGCTTTTGCTTTTATTATTTGCTTTATAATTCACATATTTCTCAATTGTTTTTTGAATTTGCTTCCTGATCGCCATACTAATTAATCGGTAATTCGGAGTATTAATCCTAACAGGTTGGATTGAGTTGCTTAAGGGCTCAACCCTAACCCCAACTTGACCTTCAATCTAACCCAACTTTTTTTCTGAATACAAAGTAGATGCTACAAGTGTCAATACTGGTGTTAATATCTTCTCACATACTTCTGAAACTCGATCTACCCTGGCCAATCTAGTGATACCCCAACCTGCTAATTACTACAATAAATTGCATGGTGCCAACTTTCTTGAATGAAGTGGTCAGTAAAAATATATATATTGAAAGATGAGGGAAGCTGGTCTGTCTCATTAGAAAAACTAAAGCATCTGTTGTCAAGGATCTATGTTATAACAAATGGGAGGAGTATTTGACCATGATGCCTTTGGATACCCGTTTCATGTAAAAATGGATTAGTTGGTATTTCTTATTTTTGGGTTTTGCCACTAAGATTTGGAAAAGAGCTATTAAGACATAATTACGACAAATATATGTTGTTAGGATTTACATATTGCACAAATAAGTTACTACTTTTTTGTTGCCAGTAAGGATGAGCATATTCTAGTTGAGACTAAAAAACTGAACAAAAAATTTTGGTTTCTTGTTTTTTTGGTTGAGTTATTTTGGTTTTAGGATATTTTGGTTATGGGTTTTAGTTCTCAAATTTGAAAATTTGGTTAAACAAAAAGGCAAAAAAAATAAAAAAGACTAAACTGAATTTCATTGTGGAATAATATATAATGAAATTCGGCTTGGTTATTTTAGTATCTCCTTAATTCGGTTTTGATTTTTATTTATTTTTAACCAAATAAACCAAACGCTCACCCCTAGCTGCCAGGGGGAGAGGGAGCAAAGCTTTTCTTACTAATTCTCAAATTACCTAAGTGGTAAGAGCTTGATCACTATTAAGTTGTTGCTTAGAAGGATCTGCTAAGTAGCACTAGACTCCCAATGAACAAAATCGGGTGTTTGAATTTCTGAGTATGAAATAAATGTTTGGAATGAGGTGGAACACTTAGCCTTTAAGTGGTGTTTGGTAAATCTCAAGTCTGAAAAGCAAAAAAAAAAAAAAAAAACCTTCGAAAAATTATGAAAGTAATCTGTGGAAAATTTGCTTTTCTACTTTTGCAGGTGTCTGAATGTAGTGGAGTTCGACAATCTCAGTGTTGTGATGTCTGAAAATTTTGCATTTTACAAATTTACCTCTGAAATTGTTATTTAAATAACAACAAATGAAAATGATTAAAAATATAAAAACAAAATTTTAAGAAAGGATAAAATAAAGAAGTTAAAAATAATAATAAATAATATTAATAAAAATTAAGCAATAATATTAAAAAATATTAAATAGTAAAAATTGTTATAAAATAAAATAAAATGTTAAAAAAATAAAAAGTTAATAAAATATAAAATGATATATAATATTTTCACTATTCATTATCTTCCTTTGAACACCATCATCTAACAAGCAGAGTGACCACTGGTGCCCCCATTTCTCCTCTCCTTCTAGCACCACCAAGGACTGAATATAAATCTATGTGATAAGAGAACAACAGCAAGATTGATCACCACCCCATCCCACTGAACTCAGTTAGTAATGTCACCACTGTCCATTGACTGCTGCAACCCAAGCCCACTGAAACAGAGCACCATCATCAACTCCTCTGTTCATCGACAGTGAGGAAGAGATGAGTGAGCACAAGCACCATACTCACTGCCATCTCCATTGTTCAAACCGGTTGGGTAGTTTCAGGTTTTTCAAATTAATAAAGGGGCAAGGGCGAAACCATCTCTTGTCCACAACCTCTGAATGTGCTCAGAGGTTGTTTGAGTGCTTGACTACTGAACATTTGAGAGGCCTTTTTGGCATTTGTAGGTGCAACCAAACAATCTCTTTCAGTGGCCGGAGGTCGATTCAGCACTACTGAATGCTGCCCCCCTAGTGAAACGTATCCTTTGGTTCTAGATGATTAAGTCAAGAAATATTGCAATGATAGCTTCCTATGAGTATTATACTATGGTGTTTTTTTGTTGGACTTGGGCATAATTAAACAGCATTGGCTTCATGCCCACTTCCAATCATACCCTAAGTTCTCAGATCCTAAATAAAAGACAACAATCAGGAAAAAAAGTCGCATAACATTTTACTTATCAATAAAAAGTTGCATAACACTTCAATTGTTTAGTAAAAGAACTAACCCCCCCCCCACCACAAGTCGGTGGTTGTGGGAATTGGTTCCGCTATACCAACTGAGCCACCCCTCAGTTGGCAGATAGTGGTTTAGGAACTTGGAGAACAGAAGAAAGTGGAATTTTATCTTTCACCCTTCCTTTTTGTATTAGTGTTGAAGGTTTTATGTATAATGCTGAAACTTGGACAGCGGCACATTTTATTGATCGTTTTTAAGACAGAAGTGGGATTGGCTATCTCAGTGATTTAAAAGGTGTGCCTAGGCGAACAGGCGAGGCACATTTTTTAAAACATTTATTTTAAAATTTAAGTTTATATTTTTATTAATATCATTTTTTTGAAAAGGTAAAGTAAAGATTTATTGATCAGAAGAAAGCAACCAAACTGCTCACTGTTCAAGAGAGAAGTACAACTGATGACAGCTTAAAAAACTCAGAAAAAATTAACAGCCCCTCAAGAAGCCATAATATCCCCCTTGAAAAGCAAATTGGAGCTCAGCCACCCTCCAAGTTCATCAACAATTAAAATTTTCACTCTTTCAACCTGAAGCTGTTTCTGATTGAAGATCCTCCTGTTTCTTTCCTTCCAATCGACCTCAGCACTGTTAGAGGGATTGCTTTCCACAGGATCCTTCCCTTTCTATTTATCCCCCCCACTTTCCGGCCTTCTAAGAGAGCCTTTACTGAATTAGGCAAGCATGTAGAACAATGAATTACTTTGAGAAAATGGGCCCAGGTTGTTGCAGAAAAATCACAATGAAGAAACAAGTGGTTTGAAGTTTCTTCACCCCTCCTGCACAGCATACAGGTTACATTTGATTGCACTACTTTTCTAGCCAGCATAACCTTCATCAGACGCTTTCCTTCAGCAGCCACCCAAACAAAAAACTTTACTTTAGAGGGGGCTACACTACCCCACACTAAAGGACTGGAATAGAAGGATTTTACTGAGAAAACTCTAGTCTTTGATCATTTATCAAAAAAAAAAAAAAAAACTTTAGTCTTTGATCACCCCCAAAAACACTGTTCTGGAACTAGAGGAATTAGCCTGCATCTCTGTAACCTTGAGAACATCTCCATAATCTGCGGGATCTCCCAATCATTGAAATCTGTTCTAAAAGAGGGAGACCAGACTGAAGAGTCTCCTGAACCAACATAGCAATCCACCACCAAGGCATCTTTATCCGAAGCCAGCTGGAATAAGACAGGAAACAACTCTTTCAAAGGAGGATCAGAGCACCAAGGATCAGACCATAACTTCAAACTGACTCAATTCCCTAACTTGAACTTCAAACCTTTCTGAAAAAGAGGATAGGCTTTGTAAATCCCTTTTCCACACCCCACAACCATAAGAGAGGTTAGGCTTTGCTAGAACCCACCCATTGCTATGGAATCCATATTTCTGCACAATAACTTGACTCCATAACTCATTAGGCTCCTGCAGAATCCTCCAAAACCACTTCCCAAGAAGGGCCATGTTGAAATTTCTCACATTTCTGACTCCCAAGCCGCCAGAATTGAAAGGTTTACAGATCTGATCCCAGCTGACCAGATGAAACTTTCTGGAATCTTTCCACCCAACCCACAAGAAATCTCTCATGATTTTTTCCAATCTTAAAGCTACCTCTGCCAATGAAGGGAACAGAGACATGAAATACACAGGAATACTGGCCAAAACACTTTTCAACAGAACTAGCTTGCCACCCTTAGACAGACACCTTGCCTTCCACGAAGCTAACTTGCTGGTCATTCTATCCACCACCGGAGACCAAATGCTTTTGGAGGTACACTTGGCCCCTAAGGGCAGTCCCAAATAGGAAGAAGGTAGAGCCCCCACCTTACAGCCCAACAAATCAGCTATGGGTTGCAAATTACTGACCTCTCCAACAGCCATCGTTTCACTCTTAGCTAGGTTAACCTTTAAACCTGAAACCACTTCAAACCAATAGAGGATATTCCTGAAAGCCAAAATCTGATCAGCTTTGCCCCACAGAAAAACAGGGTGTCATCAGCGAATTGGAGAAGAGGAATTTCTTCCCCATTAGGAAATATTTCAAAGCCTGCTAAACATCCCCCCTCCACAGCCCTAGCAGTCATCCTACCCAATCCTTCCATAACAAAAAGGAATAAAAGGGGGGGGGAGGGGGTCTCCCTGCCGCAAGCCCCTATAACTTTTAAAATTGCCTTTTGCCTGCCCGTTTAATAGGATTGAGAATCTAGGAGTAATAACACACACCTTCATCCAGTTCCTCCATTTTTGCCCAAAGTGCATCCTCTTTAGCATGTAGTCTAGGAAAGCCCAGTTAGTATAGTTGTAGGCTTTTTCCAAATCAATTTTGCACACCAGCCCCTTCTTCTCACTTCTTTTCCTTGAGTCAATTCATTCGCTATAAGAACGCCATCTTGGATATGTTTATTATGGATAAAAGCCCCTCGAGACAGAAATAAGGGGATCCATCACCCTTCCCAGCCTTAAAGCCAGCAATTTTGCAATAATTTTATACACACTACTCAGAAGACTGATTCTTTTAAGATCAGATGCCCCTTTCTTTTTTATAATATTATGTTTAATGTTTTTTTTTTGCTTTTTTTTTTTTTTTAATTTTTGGCATTTTTTTGAATTTTCTGACATTTTTTTTTGTGTTTTTGTGCCTTATTTCAAAAGGCGTGTGCCTCGCCTTCCACCTTGCTTCTTGGACGCAAATTGGCCCCTACGCCTTGTTTGCGCCTTGCGCTTTTAAAACACTAGGTTATCTTGCACATTCTATATGTAGATCACACCAAGTTTTGTAAGTTTTTGTCAGGCAGAAATGAGGTTTATTTGGGGTTGGATCTAATAATAAGATCAAGAAACTGGAGAAGGTAGGTTATCTTGCACATTCTATATGTAGATCACACTAAGTTTTGTAAGTTTTTGTCAGGCAGAAATGAGGTTTATTTGGGGTTGGATCTAATAATAAGATCAAGAAACTGGAGAAGGTAGACAAGAGAAATACACATCAAAATAAATAAATAAATAAGGAGGTTTACTAGAGAAATAGAGGGGACTTTGATCAAGCCAATGGAGTTGAGCAAGGATCAAACTATCAGTAGGATACACCCGATACCATAGTTGTCAAGGCGATGCCTAGGCGACAAGGCGCCCTTGGAGGCTCGTCTCGCCTAGTCGCCTAGCAGTTTTGTGTATTGTCTTATAAAATACTTTTACATTGTTACTTTTTTGAGATTATAATTATAAAATAGACATTATTAAACAAAAATATTCATTTTTTGTGTTTATAAACTAATTTCTTTTTATTATTTTCTTATTTGTTAGGGTTTAATCAACACAAACATTGCTAACTGCTGTATTGAACCCTCAAAGACTTCAGAATTTGAACTAATAAGCAAGGTAAAAACTTAATGTTTTGTCTAATCAACACATTTCTTCCTCCACATCTTCTTCTCCTCCTCCTCCTCCTTCTTCCACCTTTTCTTTTCTTCTTTATCTATAATAAAAATAGGGGTTCAGTCCCCATATTTTTTAATTTTCTTTTCTTATTTCTTTTTCTTCTCATAAATATGTTGATTTTCTAGACATAAACATGAAGTTTATAATTTTCCTATGAAAATTATGGATAGTTATCAAGGAAAGATGGTTATGGAACCTAGGGAACTACCTAGGATATGTATTTTTCACTAAAAAAAATCCATCGCCTAGGCGACTAGGCAGCAAGGCGCCCCCCAATCGCCTAGCCTTGCCTTGGCGCCTTGAAAACTATGCCTGATACAGGATGTCGTATCAGTGGACATGGAAACGCTTGGACTCCCACAAGGAGTTTTGAAATTTTGGCTGTTTGGTATGATAGACGACATCCCTCTCATGCTGTTAAAATAAAAAAAGGTAAAAGAAATAAAGAAAACAAGGGTGTGGATTTGGGGTGTGTATCGTATCAGTCGTATCGACATGCACTGATACCTACTTTTGGGTATCAAACATTTCAATATTTTGATCCTTGGAGTTGAGGTTAGGGGGTGCGGATTTTTGGGGTGAGGAGTTGTATTTCTATCCAGATCTAGGATTGGATCTAAGTTTTTGGGTAGGGAGGTGTGGGTTGTTCGGTTGTTGTCTGTCATCATTGTTTTATATTTTGTGTTGGTGCATTTCTTTTGTCTTTTGGGGTGGGTGTTTCGGTGATGGGGATTTTGATGGTTTGAGATATTGCTTCTTTCCCCAGGGTGATTCATTATCACCTTCTTTTTTTTTGATAAATAAAATCATCTTCCATTGATTCAATTATTGGTTACATGAAAATTCCCTTAAAAGGCGCAAGGTGCCACCTCTCCAAACAGCAAATACATAAACTACAACAGAGATTGCATGAATGTTGATGTTAAACAAGAGTTATCAGTTGCGCCCAGAATAATGTTTCCCTATTTGTCCCTTGTTTTGCCAAGACATCAACAAATGCATTAGCTGATCTCCTAACCCACTGTATTGTTATAGGCATATTTCTTGTCAGCCATTTGAATTTCTTTAACTCATTTTTGTAGCTCCAAGTGACATCCTCCAGATTATTTAATCAATCCACCACTGTCTTAGAATCCCCTTCAACCAGTAGCTACTCCACGCCCACTTCTTTATTTTTTTTTTAAATAAATTTTCTTTTACTATAAAAAAATGCCTTCGTGGAGTAAGAAGTAAATCTAAAAGCAAATCTAAAGCAATGTGGTAATTTGGAGGTGTTTCTACTCCCAACTGTGAGAAACGACATTTGCTTCAGTGTCCCCACAAGGATTGAGTTTGTTGAGTGTTGTAAAATAAATCTATCTGCATATGCCTTTCGTAGCCAGCCTTCGGCACAACTTTGTTCCATATACCACAGTCAATCACAATGGTGCTGCAGTGACATTTTCGATCCCTGGGTTGCTTGCCCCCGGCAGGTTCAGGCATTTTCATGGAAGAAATTAGGAGAGGCCTTATGATCAGACTCCATCGCTTCCTTCTCTACTGTCCCATGGCACAACTAGGAGAGGCATTTTCATGGGAACCAATATGGCATATGCAGGTATTAGTATTTTTGTTCCTGTTGTAAGGAGTTTACGGTTGTGCATCTCAGCCTTCTCAGACGTGTTTGATGCAGAAACAAATTCATAATTCTATATTTATATAATGAACTCAAATTCGCCCCTGATTATACAAAATTCAAATATAATGAGAGCCTGGAAATTGTCATGATTCCCAAACATTTTGATTTTTGTTTAGGAAGTATTTACATTTTAAATATTTCTCTGTTCTCTAGTAAGTTTTTTGCCTGATCCCATGGGGTTTGTGGGGCGCAGATGTGAATTCACGTATTTATTGGGAAATTTTCCTAACAAGAGATGTGAGAATTTTATAGGTTGGTTATCTTTCTTCCATTTGTATTATCTGAATTTGTTTGATAGTTTTACTACACGACTTAGTATGGTTAATGGACATGCCAGATAGGCATAGCTAGAAAGTAATCTGATTGGATGTTAATATTGGAACCAGGTGTATTACCAAATCTGTGAATGCAGTGCAAGAGAAAGGAACCAAATATCATATAGCATAATGAACAATTTAACAAATAAACATGGAAACAAGGTTCAAAATATCAATGTCTGATACGCTGCAGTATCGGTTGTTTTTTTTTTCAAATTCGGTTCAGAGGGGCCGGTTTAAGGTCTGTCCTCCCCTGAACCGGTCAAAACCCCGATACACTCTCTGTAGAGGCGTATCGAAAGCTCCTGATACAATATGTATCGGCTGACACTTGCACTGCATTCACAAATTTGGTGTATACAAGATTCAAAGTATTCAAAATCATTTCTATCGGTAAGCTTGGATATAGATATGTATATGCGCTTTGGGTATGTATGAATATGGCGGAAAGAAATGGATACACGAGATACATTGGGGAAACTCTTATAAATCCTACAATACATAAATAATAATAAATCTAAAGTTGAAATAATTATGAATAAGTTATAAACACATAAGAAATGTAAATTTTCATTGTCTATATAAAGAGATACATTACAATCTTCCATGGTCTATATAAAGAGATGCATTACAATCAACAATACCGTCAATAATACCGTGAATAAAAACATATACTTATCATAAAATAATTTTATCAATAATACATCAAACAAAATTTGAACTTTCAATTGATAAATTCACTACAAGACATTAAGTTGTTGTTGGATCAATGAGTTTGATAGATCCATCTTATAGAATATGAGATAGTTCTTCCTTACCAAAAAAACATTTAGAATATATAAAATAAATGATTTTTATTTTTTAAAATTTTCTTAAAATTAAAAGCAAAATTATTTTTGCACCAAATTATTATTAGATCAATGAGCTTAAAAGATCATTGATAGATCCCTTTATTGTTATTTCTTGTAATGAAAAAATTTAAAGCATATAAATAATCATTTATAATTTTCTATGGTTGTGAGAGTTTATAGAAATTGTCAAAAAATTCAAAAGAATCATCATTTATTGATTTATGTTGATGGTTATCATCTATGACTGTCAACATAGGTTGTATCGTTTTCATTGTGTTCCACGTATCCATACCTTTGAATATAGACATGATATGATACATCCTATATGGTATATCAGATTCCGGATCTCTTGTCTACAAGAACTTTGTTCATGCCTACCCACAATACACTACCCCCCGTGAATTAGAAACATCTTCCCTTGCATGATACTATGCAGACGATGAGATGTTCTCCATGTGTGATTGCAAATTAGAAACATCTTTATTGATTTATGTTGATGGTTATCATCTATGACTGTCAACATAGGTTGTATCGTTTTCATTGTGTTCCACGTATCCATACCTTTGAATACAGACATGATATGATACATCCTATATGGTATATCAGATTATGTTGATGGTTATCATCATTTATTGATTTATGTTGATGGTTATCATCTATGACTGTCAACATAGGTTGTATCGTTTTCATTGTGTTCCACGTATCCATACCTTTGAATACAGACATGATATGATACATCCTATATGGTATATTAGATTCTGGATCTCCTGTCTACAAGAACTTTGCTCATGCCTACCCACAATACACTACCCCCCGTGAATTAGAAACATCTTCCCTTGCATGATACTATGCAGACGATGAGATGTTCTCCATGTGTGACTGCGATAAACATGGGTAGAGTTCTTGTGGGTAGGAGATCCGGACTCTATATATCAAACATATTGTATCAATATTTTAAACTTTCACATACACCTATTTCCAATATTAACATCATTGCCTTTGTAACTTCTTTTATTCTTTGGTAAATTGGTTTTGATTAGCTCATACTTCAAAGGGCCAAATCCCAAGGCATTTAAAATGAGGTTTTCGAAGACCTCCAAGGCATACTACTATTAAAATTGCAAAGAAACCTTTGTTTTTCATATCTTGATTAAGGCTGCAAGTGGATCAGATCAAATTGGTCCAATTTGCATTGATCAATATTTGGATTCAAATTGAATCTTATTTGGTGGATTACAATGGAATGCTAAATAGCATTAGTAAATTAGACAATTGATCAAAATATTATATTTATTAACGAAATGAACTAAAAATAACTTTGATATTATGTATTATGAACAAAATGAATTGAAAATAACTTATCCAAACTAGTAGATACTATATAAATTTTAAGTGTATACAAGCAAATCAGGTGATATTTTATCTGATTGGATAGGGATAGACATTTGATTTAATTATAAATGGATCAAATTTGGATAGGGGAAGACATTTGTAGCACTAAAACTGCTTAAACTCATAATAAATTAAAGGAAAATTGTCTAAAATTCACCACGAGTTTTTAGCATTTCTCTTAAACTCACCATAACTTTTCAAAATGTCTAAAACACACCATATCACTAACTTGATGTTAAATAGACTAACGGGTGTCAATATATTACCATTTTAACCTTCATAGAAAAATATAAAATATATACAAAATAAATTAATGGGTGCTAATATATTACTATTTTAATATTTAGACATGAAAAAAGGAAAAAAGTTCAAAAAAATATATTTAAATATAAAATACATACAAACATAGAAATTACAAAAAATAAAAAAATTATAAAAATTGAAAACAAAATAAAAATTATTTTCAAATTATAGAAACTATAGAAATTGAAAAACAAAATCAGAAAATAAAAATTGTAGAAAAAACACAAAAAATGATAGAAAAACACAAAAATTGTAAATAAATAACAAAAATACAAGAAAATTTATAGATTGTAGAAAATAGAAAAATGAAAAAAAAACAGAAATTATGAAAAATATTGGACATTATAATAAAACACAAAAAATGCAAAAAAAAAAACAAGAAAATTGAAAACTGAAAAAGACCAATTATCCTCTAACTCACCATTCAAGGGTAATTTGGTCATGACAATTGTTATTGATGCTGACATGGACACCTCTGTTAAGAAGCATTAGTGGTACACTAACGGAAGGTGAGTCTTGGAAAATAAAAAGTTATTGACATGGTGAGTTTTAGTCATTTTGAAAAGTTGTGAGTTTAAGAGAAATGTAAAAAACTCATGGTGAGTTTTAGACAATTTCCCTAAATTAAATAAATTCGTAAAAAAAAATACTTTATATATTTAAAGGTTTTTCTTCTTCTAGTACTACAAGGTTATAGGTATTATTTTTGGGTAAATTCCCGATTAGTACCTTGTTATTTATAGTGCCACTTTGGTCTTTGAACTTTAAAATGCAACAATCCATTACCTAAATGTTCAAAATGTGCCAATTTAGTACCTACCATTAACCACCTATCAGTTATGTGTATTACATGACATATTTTGTAACTTAAAACTTTTGATAATGTCAAAATTACCCTTAAAATAAAACATTTCTTATCATCTTCCTCGAGAAAATGGAACAGAGGCGTAATCCCATATGTTTTCCTGCCCAAGTTCTTTCTTGAAAGCGTCTCAAATCCTCAGATGTGTTCTTCCTAGTTGTTCAATTGAACTAATTTCAATTGCGTTCATCCATGTGGCTCTATTTCCTGGTGACGATATCGGGCTTGAAACTGCTGATTCCGTAAAGCAGTTTGGTTGGGTGAACTCTTGGATCATACTTCATTGGTTGCCTATTGATTTGCCCTTTTTTTATGAAGCATGCATTCTAGTGCTATGAACTAAAATGAAAGGATTTCATTATAGTCAGAAATGTAGGAAAATGATCCTCAAGCTTTGCTTGGTCATGACTAGGGGTGTAAATGGATCGAATTCGAATCGGATTAGGCAATATCCGAATTCGAATCCAATTAAATATTTGAATATTCGATTTGATTCGATTAATTAATTATTTTAAATAATTAATAAATATATAAATTATTTATATAAATTATATAAAATATTTTATATATTATATATAAGAATTAAATAATTGGTCGAATTCAGATATTTATCGAATCAAATTAGGTCATATTCGAATTCGAATTTGATTAACTATTCAGTAAGAATAGGATATCTGAATTCGATTGATTAGATATTCGAATTATCCGAAGTCGATTCGATTATGTCGAATATCGAATTTGAAATCGGATTTTCGAATAGCCTTGACACCCCTAGTCAAGAATTACATTACACGAGAATCTTGTAAAATCAACCTACACACGGATCGATGCTTTGCTTCTCCATCTAAGCTTGAGCATCATTGTTTATGCTTGAGTACCTCCATGGTATATTGGGTTCCAAAACACTCCAATGAGAAGGACTCGTTCCAGTACTGGTTGTCACTGGTTGATGGGATTTCTTCATTGCTAAGTCGGACTTCCCAGTTGTTTCCAGTGGAGAGATAAAATCTCACAGAGGTTTCTAGTCGATATGAAATCAAGATTTTTTGTTCTTATATGATTCTTAGTAGTTGACGACATGTACTGGATTGACACATTTTGAAAGTTAGGGTACTGAATTATCGCATTGTAAAGTTGGGAGACCAAAGTGGTACTAGGTCCAAAGTAAAAGGTATTAATCAGGTATTTCCCTTTTTTTGAGCAAAATCCAAAGTACGCATTAAAATATTAAGAAATGTCTCATAAAATTCTAATGGGAAAGATTCAATGCACTCTCATGTATAGAACACCCCTTACAGCCTTGCATTGAGAATACCTCCATACTTTTGTATTTTATTTCAGAGGGAGATATTCCCAATGCAAGGTTGGGAGAGGTTGTTCAAACGGTGTGAGCATGGCTTGAACTGACTGAAGCCGGGCTTGTTTCTGAAGTCCAATCCAATGGTCCATAAGAATATTTTATGTTCCTTGTAAGAAGCATGCGAGTACATCTCATTTTAAAATGATCACATAAAGAAAAAAGCCAAAGGTACATTTTTCAAATCAAAAGATAATTGTGCACTCAATCTTTATTACGTTGTAAACTTGCAAGCAATGGTTGTAAACTTGCAAGCAATGGTTGTGCACTCAATCTTTATTACGTTGTAAACTTGCAAGCAATGGTTTCTTGGTCTTCTTTCTTACCCTAGGGATATGCCTGGTTCATCATCATCATCATTATATAGCCTTGCCTCAATCAAGTATACAGAGATGGTTACATGAATCATGTTTTGCCATTCTGTGTAAGTAGTGTATCGGGATATTCTGCCAAGACAAGTATGCGACATGACTAAGTACAAGTGAACACGACAGTGTTCTATACACATGGGACTGTAGGTTCTTTGGAAGACTGGCATGTTGACTCGTATTTGGTCATGTTGCCTGATTCAATCACAGGTATTGGCAGCAGAACCCATGTCCTATTTAGTACCTGTTTAGGAGGGCTTTGGCCTTCGAGCAGCAGCGTCTGGCTTTGCAAGTTAAGATCCACACAAAGCCTAGAAGCTATATTTGATTAACAATTTGAAAAGTAAGAATATACTTTAATTTAGTTAATAACTACTAAACATAATCATAAAGTTCAGTCAATGCAGTTCAATCAAAGCTGAAGCCCAAAGCCCTCCCAAACAAATTCATAGGAGATTGTTTGATAATAACTGAAGATATTGAACTGAAAAACTTGTTGTTTTATAGGTCAGTGATGTGATCTCCTTAATAGTTCAAACTTGAAACTAAGTTTGGGTAACTCATTACATCCTTGAAAATTTTATTATTTAAATATTTTAACAATTAAAAGTCAAAGCAATAAGTCTCAGTTCGGCAGCTTCAGCCATTATCAAATGGCCCCTTTGTGTCATATATGGGCGCTTAATTTAATTTCTCAGTGCAATCCTTGTCTCTTCTCCTACTCCTCGGATTCCGGTGATTGGATGGTCAAATGTTTCTAAAATTGCACAATGCATTAGTCCTTCAGGTTTGGTCATACAATACGATTCGCCGATTCGGGTAGGATTCGGTCCATGGGGTTGATCTAGAAAATTGATATCTTTTACGTATGAGCTTGGGCTGCAAGTTGGGTCGGGTTAAGTTGGGTTGAGGTCAACCCTAGCTCAATCCTAAGTTTTAAACCTCAAACCTTAACCCTAATCTAATTCGACCTTCAATCTGATTTATCCAACCCTAATTTTAACCTTAACTAAATTCCTTCAACCCTAACCTAACCTAGGCCCAATCCAACATTCTTCCCATCCCTTAAAATCTTGTAGAACTTCTTAATTTTAGATCTTAACTCAACTTTCATTACATATATTAATCTCATGTTTTATTAGTATTTGTTTATTGATGTTTTTATTGGTTCTTTAGGCTGTATTTGGTTGCAATGCAATTTTATTTGCATTAATACAAATGCATGGGAATGCAAATGAAAAAAAAAAATACAAATTCTCATTTAATTTTGTTTTGGATTTTACTTTATTCTGCTTTATGTGTTAATTTATTTCATTTGTAATGCAATCAAACAAATGAACTATGACCGTGAGACAAAGATCCCCCTTGATCGTTAAGTCAGATGACAGAATGCATTAAATTATCAAAATACCCCACTAAACTTTTTATATTTTCTTTATTTTTTTGCCCTTTTTCTCTTAAAACCTATTTAATCTATTGTTTTTCCGTTGTTCTCTTATTTTCCCCTCCCTCACCGTCTTCTCTCGTTCTTTCTCTCTCCCAACTCTCCGAAATGAAAAGACTGAAGAAACCCTTTTCTCATCTTCCCATGTTCAATCTCATCTCTATAGCTGTTGCAATCATGGGAAACTTCAAAGCTTGATAGCCCAACAACAGATGCCTGCCCATATCACCGAAAAGATGGCCCAACTTCAACCTCTTAGAAAATTTAGCCTACACGACAACGTTATCACAGACATGATTCCTACCTCTCTTGGGTTCCTCCCCAATCTGAGAGGTGTTTATCTCTTCAACAACCGACTTTCAGGTTCAATTCCTCCTTCAATGGCTGTCGATTGCCCCAGACTCTTGACGTTAGAACAGTAAAAAACGCATGCTAGCAACAAAATTATATGAATGGTGCAGATGCCATCGATTCCTGTCCATTCCTCCAGACTCGAAGGAATGCCTGTCCATTCCTACGTTCTGGGCTAATTCTGCGATGGAATCACCTTGAAGCTCTGAAGATCATACCTATGGCTGCAGTTTCTGGTTTAGATCAAACTATAACTTGGTAATTCATAAGAATCTATCCTCTGTCGGGTTTATCCGATTATTCCACTCAACTAGAATGTTTCTTTCAATCTCCATCGCTTCTCCAGTGGTTTATGGTAATTGCAAGCTTGTTCAGACCGTGCATCTATAACTCCTTCCCTTTTTCGCTTTCCTCTAAGCTGTGTTTGATTACAGTAAAAATTTGTGCTTATATAAATGCATGGAAGTGCAAATGGGCGGTGTGTAAATTCTGGTTTAGTTATTCCCTTTTTACTTTTTTTGATGGAGCTTCTGATTTGGAATTGACAGGAACGAGAAATGACTGGATTCCCAACTCTGGCACGCCTGCACCGGAGGAATGGTGCAGATGCCATCGGTCAACTCCATCTTTTCAGTTTTCACCAACAGCTTCGCTGCCGTTCCATACGGCTCCTCTTCGCTTACAACAACGTTATCCACCTAGTTCAAATCATTCACCTGCAAGGACCGGAAAGTAGAGGAAATTGTGAAAAAGAAAGGGGAGGAGAGAAAGGGGAAGGGGAAGAAGAGAGAGAGGGAGGACTTCGGAAGTCGGCTGCTGCTGCAACAGCTATCACGCCTGTTGTTCGTGTATCTTGAAGTTGGGGAAGATGAACAGTATTTTTCTCGAGTAGTTATTATAAGGATAATATGAGGATTAAAAAATATTGTAACACCGATTTTAATGAAAGATCAATGGAAGGGGTCTTTGTCTCACGTTCATAATACGGGGTGTCTTTTGTTGCACAACAAAGTATTGGGGGCCTTTATAATTTACAAAGTGTTTGAAATGACTATGACCTATAGTTAGTTTATAAAGAATAAGACTTATAATAGATCTTTTATACGCACCAAGCTATGGGTGACAAATAATAGAGAGAAGATAAAGAAACAAATGTATGATGTAATTTAGTATTTTCAATTATAATTAAATTTGATTATCTTAAAAAAAATAAATGATAATATATAATGATGGCTATGCAATTATCATGCATCTAAACAAAGTAATATATGATATAATCATAAATATATATAAAGTCAGGTAATCTAAACAATTTGCAGCCTTATTATGAGCAAGACAAAATGGATTTTCTTACTTCTGAGTTCGAGATTTTCTGACTTCTGAGTTCGAGCGGCTTTCCTCTGAACAACCATGGTGGCAGGGTTGCAGTCCCAGCCCCACTTTTTTGGCCCACTAAGTTCTTTCCACGTGGCACTCAATCTTTCCCCTGTTTTTTCAGTGGACCTGCTCTGTCGGAAAAATGTTTGGATAAACCGTGTCATAACTGTAAGTGGCATATATGGTCTGGATTTGCCACTTCTGAAGCACAAAAACCGTCCAGACAAGTTATATGGACGACGACAACCCATAGTAAATCCCTTGAATTTGCAATTCTCTGCTATTCAAAACATTCTGGAGAAGGTTTGTCATGGTAATACTCTATCTCTCTCTCTCTGAGCAAAGATAAGACAACTTCATACCCATATCAATTATAGGAGAGAGAGAGAGAGAGAGAGAGAGAGAGAGAGAGAGAGAGAGAGAGAGAGACGTTTCGTATTTTGAAAAATTTCATTTATTTTTTTCATTTTTCTTGGATGGGCTTGATGATTAACCAATGCTCTCGAACACACGAACAGTATGTGGTTGAGAGAAGATCCACTGGCATGAAAGGATGCGGTATCAAATGCACACCTCGAAAAACTGATCCACAAAACTGTAAATTCCTCTCAATAATCCCAACCGATTTGTCTTCACGTGTCCTTTTCCTTTAGCTCCCCCACCTTAGTTGTTTGTATTGTTCTAATTCCTCTCTTCAATATTATCTGCTCTTGTTTGCTTCATGCACACTTCTGCTTAGTCGACGAAGTCAAGGTTTGCTCTTCTTCTTCCTACTGTTTACATTTAGTTTATATTTCAGGTTGTTTATGTGGTAGGATTTGAATGATCAAAAGCTTTTGATTTCAGGCTTTCTGCTTATGTTTTTATTTTCTTTTTCTGTGCATATGAAAATTGTGAAAATTTGATCATTGTTTATTGCTTGGGTCTATGTTTTCTTGTATGGAAAAGAGTCTGGGTTTTTTTTTTCCAATCCAAGTTGTATTATTCTGCGATTGGGTTTTACCTCGATTTGATTACAGACAACCCAGTTGAATTTTTTCTCTAATGGGGTTTATCTGGGATTAAGCTCATCACTTACTGTTAGAGAAATGGGATTAACTGGAATTTGAATCAGACTGTTTTTCTCCTCTGGGGCTATCTGAAATTGATTGGTGTCTGTCTAAATGTGGTGTTTTTATGTTTCTAAGTTACTAGAACTTTTCCTGGAATCCAATCATGACCCTTTAACTAAGATCATGAATCCGAGCATACTTTGAATCTTAAATAACTTTATCTAGGATTCTCCTTTTCAGTGTTTCAAGTGAATTCTTTTCTAATGTGGTCCGAGATACAGGATTCCTATTTCCTTGCGGGAATGTGTAGATTTTCAGTAAACAATTGTATGTGGCTTTATCTGCGTTTCTGTGAGCTTTAGAAGAAATTGATCCCAGAATGTGCTTTCTTTTTCTACAAGCTGTTTTTGCAAGAACCTAAGTTTAACCTGAGATCCATCATCTCTAATACCCACCTAGTAGATTAGTTCAGATCGATACAAGGTTGTGTTCCTGTTTATATTATTTATGAGATTTATCTGAATTTGGTCTGCTTGTGTTGTTCTCTATATAGGTTTTATCAGTCTGATGTTATTCTTGTTGTATATGATACATTCCTTTGAACTTTCCTTTAATTTTAATTTTTATATTTGTGTGGACTGTGCATGTTATTAATTCTCTCTCTCTCTCTCTCTCTCTCTCTCTCTCTCTCTCTTATTTGTTGTTACCTCCATTTCTTTTATTACCTGGACATTGATCCTGAATGTATACTTCTCTTATTTTTTCTGTTTATTGCATTTACAAATTCTTGCCTGCTCCATCTCTGTAAATTGGCTCAACAACTATTCTGTCCAAGATAGTAAATCAGAATTTGGTTTCAATCATTTTTTCTCAGTCTGTGCAAAGGTTGATCACTATGTCTAGGCTCTTGTTTCATGTGAGTATGTGTGGATCTGATTTAATTGAATATATTGATTTTAGGTTATTGAAGAGCGAAGTTTTTTTTTCATTTGAGAAGATGGAGATAACCAACGTTATGGAGTATGAGACCATTGCAAAGGAAAAACTTCCAAAGATGGTATATGACTACTATGCATCAGGTGCAGAGGACCAATGGACTCTTAAGGAGAACAGACATGCATTCTCAAGGATTCTGTAAGTGTTCATTATTTCTTTATGATCACCAAGAACCAAAATTTGGTAATTGGTAATGCTCTAAATTCAATTTCTCAATATTGGGAAAACTCTCGTGTTGGCATGTATTTTTTTATATGTCAGGTGCTTGTTGAGGAGAGAGGGGTTCTGGTTTTCTTTTTGTTTTGATGATTTGTGTGCATTTTTATTCTAACACTCAGTTCCATTCTTTACCATTTTTCTTTAAGTCTAGTTTCTATTCTCTGAATTATATTTTCCTTTAACAAAACATGCAGTAGAGTTCATGTGGGTGATTTACTACTGATATCCTTGTTTGATTGCATAAATAGGTTTCGACCTCGTATTCTTATTGATGTAAGCAAGATAGACATGAGTACCACTGTCTTGGGCTACAAGATATTGATGCCTATCATGATTGCTCCCACTGCTATGCAAAAAATGGCTCACCCTGAGGGTAAACCAAACTTGAAACTGAGCTATGTACTTAAGAGATACTGTTTAGGGTTTGGTTGATTTATACAATTGATTCTACTAGGCTTTGGTTATCTCAATTAGATACATATATTTGAAATGCTTGTTTGGGTTTTCAAACAGTAGTTTTGAACTAAAATTTGGTGAAAAAAATCCATATTACATTTTGGGTAATTCAAGTTGATCCCCAACTCAGTTGACAACTTCAAATTAAGTTTTTGAAGTGAAATATTTTCAACATTTTCTTGAACCATAACACGGAATTTGAAAAATGTTGTTTATCTTTCCTATGTTTTAATGAAATTTGGTCACTCAAGTATGCCTTAATCAAACTCTTGGTATTGAATCAATATGTAGAACTTTTCCTTGTACCAAGTTCCAAGGGATATTTTCAATTATAACTTCCATCACAATTAACAAATTTCTAATGTCTGAATTGAATCTAGAATCTTTTTTTTTTTTTTTGTAGTTCAGTTGAATCTTGTGATACTTGATGAAGATATTTGCTTGTTTGGATGTGTTTCTGAACCCTGAGTATCTAGTGTGGATAATATTTTTTAAAGCTTTTAGGAAGTTGAAAAACCCTGACTGGCATTGAAAAGGGATTCATTTAATTAATTGAATATTGTTAACCCTATCTTTTGACCAAGAAGGAATCGAAACATGTCTGAACCCAGGTTTAATTCTTATGCAGGAGAGTATGCAACAGCAAGAGCAGCATCAGCAGCTGGCACTATTATGGTTTGGTTCCTCACCTTTCATGTTTTACAAATTTTTAAAGCTAACCAACAACTATCAGCCCACAAATTTCAAAGTCAACATATATTTCAATATTGTCAATTTTTTTTTAAAGGGCCTTCATACATTATTGGTCCCAGCAATCTGGAGTCTTGGGAGGGGTAGACTGGATAACTGGATATGGACCTAACCTTTCGTTTATATCAGCACTGTCAATTTAAGCCAGAAAAAAAAGAGCAAATAGTTTCTAAGAGATTCAGGTCAAGGGTATCCCACATCTATTGGAAGTTCTATATATTTGATATATCACTTATAAGATCCCAAAGAAGGGCTATTTTATTTTTGGTTAGTGATGATCACCAAAGAGAATGTTAACAAAATAATGAATCAAACAACTTTTGTCCATAAAACATTTTTATTTAGGCCATGTTTGGTTCGATTCTCATTCTTACCCAAGATGAAATTTTAAAAGTGGACAAGAATGGACAAAAATAGGTAGAATGAGAAAATATTGCTATGAACCAAGCACTTTTTTCCTAAAAATGAATTCTTTTCAGACTAACAAGTGTCATATGTTGTTTGTTTTCATTCTTCAAAAAAAAAAAAAAGTGCCGGTATTCATAAACCGCCAGTCTTGGTCTCCAACAGTCAATGTTTACCAATTGGCATAGATGTTTTGTAAAAACACTTTCACAAAATTGCTTTTATAAAAGTACTTTCGTATAAGTGCTTTCATAAAGTACTTCCATAAAAGTGATTTTAGAAAAGAAATTTCATAAAAGTATTTCCATAAAGTGATTTTATAAAAGTACTTCTATAAAAGTGTTTTTATAAAAGTGCTTTCATAAAAGTGCTTTAATGTAAAAGTACTTTCATAAGTGTTTTAATGTGAGTGTTTTTTATAAAAGTGATTTCATAAATTTACTTTTATAAAAATGATTTTGTGTAAAAGTACTTTCATAAAAGTGCTTTCGTTAAAAATACTTTTGTAAAAGTGTTTTTGCAAAAGTAAACATCTATGGCAACAGTTTTGTAGGCATAGTTTCTTCAAAGAATGACAATGAGCAAGATGGGGCATGATTATTTTTCATGCTGCAGGCTGCTCAATTTTTGTGCTATGGGGCTGATTTTTCATTCTAAAAAGATGTGGCCCATGGAAAAAATTTTGTAACCAAACACTCTAATGTTATTCATTCTTGCCCATTCTTGCCTAAAATGAGCAAGAATTAAAAGAATGAGAGCAGTGAACCGAACATGGCCTTAGTTTACAACTGATCTTTTAAACTTCATATACTTGTAGAAATTCGTCCTGAAATATAAAGTTTACAGCATCTCTATGCAAACATGTTTGTGTTCTGATTTTCAAGGATACATTTTCAAATTGGTATTCAGTACAAGCATTTTTTCCATTCATTTTGTGTTGCCTCATGGTTGCTACTTGACTGATGCATGTTTTTCACTCTATGCATTACCTGTTATCCAGACATTATCATCATGGGCTACTTCTAGTGTTGAAGAGGTTGCTTCAACAGGACCTGGCATTCGCTTTTTCCAGCTCTATGTAAGCTTCAATAATCCTTCCGTTGTCTATTTTTTAGTGATCTTCTTGTTGAGGTGTGCATTTCATTTTGTATTCTCCATCAGGTAAATGATTGTCCTGCCACTTGTTCAGGTGTACAAAGACAGAAATGTAGTTGCACAGCTTGTGAGAAGAGCAGAAAGGGCTGGCTTTAAGGCAATTGCCCTCACTGTTGATACTCCAAGACTGGGACGCAGGGAAGCTGACATCAAGAACAGGTGAGCCCAAAATTTGTTTATGCATAGAAGTTTCTTTGAGAACCAGGATGAACCATTTGCTGTTTTTAATGAGTAAACTTAGTTCTGCTATTTATTAAGAATCTACTTTCTTTTTCATTGGCCACTCAACAGATTTACTTTACCTCCATTCTTGACATTGAAGAATTTTGAGGGATTGGACCTTGGAAAGATGGATATGGTGAGTCTAAAACATACTGATGACTGATTAATTTATATCTATTGTTTACATGTCTTTCACTACATGGTTTCTTTTCTGGGGCCAAACACAGACAAATGATTCTGGACTTGCCTCATATGTTGCTGGACAAATTGATCGATCCCTAAGCTGGAAGGTATGTTTGGTGGAACTCAGTGATTCAGGTTCTTCAGATGGCAGAACATATTTTTTGTAGATCAATAAAGATGGATATTTGGTTCTTACTGTTACTCGAATTCTAAAGAATGTGTGGTTCTGAAACATAGGGGTGCCATGGGGTATTTTTTGAAACTGAACTGGTACTACCGGTTTTTGGAAATCCCTGAACCGAAAATGAACTGAATCAACCAGTTGATCGGTCTCGGTTTTTGACCAGTCCGGTTCTTCAGTTTCTCAGTTTTTTATATTTATAATATATATTTTATAAATAATTGTATAAATATTTAATATATAATATTGTATATTATATATTATAAAATAGAATATATTTATATATAATATTATGATATATATTAAAAATTTATATATATATATACCGGTCAGTTCAGTTAACCATTGGTTTTTTAGGTTAACTGAAAACCGAACTGGTCCTTCAGTTTTTCAAAAATATTGAGCCCAATTAGTTCGGAATGCTTTTTCGGTTTTCAGTTTTTATGAGCACCCCTACTGAAACATTACTGATGGATTTGGAAAGGATGTGAAGTGGCTCCAGACAATCACCAACTTGCCAATTCTAGTGAAAGGTGTAATCACTGCTGAGGATAGTAAGTAATCAAATTTAAATTACTGCCTACTTCTCTAATTTTAGATGTCTAGCTGTGTACTCTCCAACAATGTTCTATGTAACCCCCTATATTGACCATGCAGCAAGGCTAGCCATACAAGCAGGAGCAGCAGGAATCATTGTGTCAAATCATGGAGCTCGTCAACTTGATTATGTCCCTGCCACTATCATGGCTCTAGAAGAGGTACATTGCCTTAATGCTTCCTTATATTTATTCAGATCATATCATATGGTATGTTAACAATAATTGATTTTGTTGGATTAACTTTAGGTTGTCAAAGCTGCACAAGGCCGAGTTCCTGTTTTCCTGGATGGTGGTGTCCGGCGTGGGACTGATGTCTTTAAAGCATTGGCCCTTGGAGCCTCTGGCATATTTGTAAGTATATCTACATCATCATGTTGGCAAATCCCTTTTTACTCTTTTTCGTTACCAATTTAACTATTTGTCCCTTGTCTCAATTTCAGATTGGAAGGCCTGTGGTATTCTCTTTGGCTGCTGAAGGTGAGGCTGGTGTAAGAAAGGTACTCCAGATGCTCCGTGATGAGTTTGAGCTAACTATGGCACTAAGTGGATGTCGCTCACTCAAGGAGATCACTCGTGATCACATTGTTACTGACTGGGACCAACCTCATCCTCTCCCTCCTCTCCCTTCAGCCAGGCTATAAACAGGCTTGAATTTCACCAACAGACAATCATACAAAAGAGTAGGTTAATAAGGTTAATCTATTTATGAGCCTGTTGTCATTGGAAGGGCTTTTTTTTTTCTGATTTTTTGAGCCCAGAAATAGTTTAGAGAACTTAAGCTTTTGTGATGATTAATGGCACTTCATGAGAGGCTTTATGGCCTTTCTTTGTATATTCTTTCTTTAGACCAGGTTCTTGTTTAAAATGTTATACTTTCAACAGTTAAAATGTTATAGAAGTGTGAGCTGGTAGTTGATACCTGAATTACAATAGCACCACCCAGAGAAAAGCTGAAAATAATCTAAAAATTAACATCTTTCATAAGTGGAAACCTTACAAAAGGAAGCAAGAATTAGAAATGTAGAGCTCTTTCTGTATGCACTGTGAAGTTCTCATTCTCAATAAGGGAGTTCTCTATAAATTTTGAGAGTTTTGAGGGTTAACAATTGGTACATGATATTGTGAAAGTGAACTAGATCCTTTAACTGATTGGTGCTCGACAGCTCCAGATGGCTCACTGTGAGCATAAGCCAATAGAAATTGGGAAAGTTCTCATTCCTTTGCCATAACTATTGAAAGAATTTAAGTTCCAAGTCTGTGTATTTATCAAATGAACTGTGATAATAATGTCTAGGTAGACTAACATTATAGCAAGTCTTGATGATCTATACAAATTATGTTTCGTTATTCCCAAACTTGGAGAGCAAATACCCAATAGTCAGTCAGTCTTAAGAGCTTTGAGCTCACATAAACTGTAGTTTGGGGAAAACTATTGGATTTTCTTGCATTTTTCACTAATGCATTGGTCATGATACCCTGTAGCCAGTGGACCATGAAACTACCAAGTTCAGCTTGAGTTGGCATCAGAAGGGGTAGTGTGTCACGGTCTGACACAAGCTTAGCCTTGCCTACGCTTGGCAGGCTTACGTTAAGGGACATCACCGTCATTTTCGCCTGTAAGATTTTTAGGAGAATTGATGCTATCTTCAGGTAGACCTCCAAAAGCTTAACGTACTCTTTGAGGAGGGGTGGTCGACCTCCTTGGGTGCCTAACCTTGGCACTCCTAGACCTTCATCCCTTGCGGGGCGGCCCTGGTTAATGGCTAACATGGCTAACAGGGTTCCTCATGGGTGCACACATGCTCATGGGGATAGTGCATGAACCGGCACTGCACCACCGACACTCAAGGGAGGCTTGGCATGCGGGCCTGGCTCAAGTTTGACCCTTCACCACACCAATCCCTTGCCCAAGCTGAATGAGCTATCCCGTTGCCCATAGCGCATGGGTGTGTTCCGGTCCAGCGGTTGCCTATCATCATCGGCATACAGGAGACCCTTCACATCGACACCAAGTCGCCTCTCATCATGACCATCCCCCTTTAGCACGTAAGTGGCGCCTCCCATGGACCGGAAAGAGCCAGCCGAGTGCCCCGGCCATGAGCCTTGAGGTCATGATCCAACACTATTGACCATGGTGGAGCCATCTCATTGGACAACTCCTAGCCTCCAAGCACACTTAAGGCTTGTCCTGGCCTGCCTTGGCCTAGACACCGCATGGGTTTCTTCCGCTGTAGAACTACCCCCGTGATAGTTGGTATTAGAGCGAGCTAGCCAATTGTTGCCGTAGTTGTCAAAGCAGATTAACACAAAGCTAGTTGAAGTGGTCATCTCGACAAGCAGCACATCGTGGGGTGCGGTGCCTAGAAACTTCCACTTGGATTCAAGCAAGAATTCATATCAGGCCTGGTAAGAGGCATTCATCGTGTCCCCATTCCAATGACCCTAAAACAGCACCCTTGTGTGGGCAGATGCATTGCTAGTTGTGCTCATGCGGGGTCAGACGCATGAGCCATTACACGGAAGGCATATTGTGGTGATTTGAGTGGGGGAGTGCCATGCTTTCTCATAGACATCAGTTGCTATTCATTTTAGTGAGTTATGGGCGGTGCACCTACATCTTGGTTTCATGATGGATGAACCATTGTTCCGCAGCTTTGTTTGAGGCACTACTAAGGCTGGGACAACAGTTCGAAATTGGTTGGTGCCAATGGTTGGTCAAGGAATATCACTGAATTGGCAGTTTTGCACAAAAATGGGTCATCAGTTGAAGCCACAATATTGGAATGATAGGAATGTGGGTACACTGGCCATTGGAGCATGGCGGCCTTGCATCGGAAAGGTATCAGGAGGACATGCTCAGCTCAACAGGCGGAACACTTGCAGCAGCAACAACTCATCACAAGGCAAGTGCATGTTCGACAACATCATGGGTAAAAGTTGCCACACTTGCGCACATTGTGGTCAGATCTCCTTAAGGCAGCAACACATTGGGGCCCCCTCAAAGCGAAGATGTAGCCCAAACTGATGAGGTGAAGTGTAGTTTCGAGGGCCAACAGAGCATAAGCCATGACTAGGTTTGAGTAACCCGCACACGACAAGGTGAAGATCGCAGGCCAGCATGGTGAAAGGGTACACTCAAGACACATCGCCAACAGCAGGAGTAGACCTATCACATCGTATTCGGTAGCACCACCAAAAAGCTACCAAGAAGACAGTCAAAGCCTTGAGGTAAAGATGATACATGGGGCGGACCTCCGCAAAGCACCACACACAATTTCTTCGAGGGCCCTTCTCACACATTTCAATGGCATAGACATTGCGTGGTTTGAGTAACCTCAACACAGGGGGTGAAGTCCAGGCAGGCTGGCATGGTGAAATGGTTCCGTCCCCATAAATGGACACCAACATAGGCGAGACCCGGATTGGCCAAGCGAGCCCAGGAACTGGCAGTCAAGTGGATGGTGCGGGAAACAGATGCCCATTCACAAGAAGAGCCATTGTCGAGGATGACAATGGATTGAGTGGGGGAGCCTGTCACGGTCTGACACAGTCTTAGCCTTGCCTACGCTTGGTAGGCTTACATTAAGGGACATCGCCATCATTTTCGTCTATAAGATTTTTGGGAGAATTGATGTTATTTTCAGGCAGACCTCCAAAAGCTTAATGTACTCTTTGAGGAGGGGTGGTCGACCTCCTTGGGTGCCTAACCTTGGCACTCCTAGACCTTCATCCCTTGTGGGGCGGCCCTGGTTAATGGCTAGCATGGCTACCAGGGTTCCTCATAGGCACACACATGCTCATGGGAACAGTGCATGGACCGGCACTACGCCACCGACACTCAAGGGAGACTTGGCATGCGGACCTGGCTCAAGTATGACCCTTCACCACACCAGCCCCTTGCCCAAGCTGAATGAGCTATCCCGTTGCCCATAGCGCATGGGTGTGTTCCGGCCCAGCGGTTGCCTATCATCATCGGCACCAAGTCGCCTCTCATCATGACCATCCCCCTTTAGCACATAAGTGGCGCCTCCCATGGACTGACAAGAGCCAACCGAGTGCCCCGGCCATGAGCCTTGAGGTCATGATCCAGTGCTATTAACCTTGGTGGAGCCATCTCATCTGGAAACTCCTAGCCTCCAAGCACACTTAAGGCTTGTCCTGGCTTGCCTTGGCCTAGATGCCACACGGGTTTCTTCCGCTACAGAACTACCCCCATGACAAGTGGGCAACAGTAGTTCTTAAAACATGCAATGCAAAATGCAAATTAAGGTATCTTCGATTGTGTGAACACTGGACACTAGTTTGGAATGAAAAGTAGAGTCACCATCCAGTATGAATATAATGGGTTCCATTTAAAAAACTTAAAATTTTATGCATTTCTTGAATTGATATGGATTTCTCTAGTCCGGTTGTTTCTAACCCGGATAAGCAATTGGGGACTCAATAGAGGGGGGAAGCAATAGAGAACAAATCTGATTCCACTGTAAGAGATTGGGATGAAAACGTTGAGAGGAAGGCGATGAAATCAGGAAGCATCTCCTTGGAAAAAGCGGCTAAAGAAGATGTAGAGATTGACAAAAGCTTGGGTCTATTTTTTTGGGGTGGCAAAGATTGCTAGGAAACCCTTCAAAGAGTTCGAGAGGAAGAAGAGAGAAGAAACTCTGAAGAAAAAGGAAAATGGAGGTGGGAGGTGAAATGAAGATGTCAAGGGTCAGGAGGTGTTTGAAGGGGAAGATTAGGGCCCTGGTTCCACTAGGTTATCTGATATTCGTAGCGTAGTCTTATCAGTTCTAAAGCTGTTTGGTTTCTTGATCCTAGAGGTGTTATTATTCCTTTTTGTTTTTAGGGAAATTGTCTAAAACTCACCATGAGTTTTCAGCATTTCTCTTAAACTCACAACTTTTCAAAATGCCTAAAACTCACCATGTTAGTAAGTTTTTATTTTCCAAAACTTACCTTTTGTTAGTGCACCGTTAATGCTTCTTAATAGAAGTACCCACATCAGCATAAATAACAATTCTCATGGCCAAATTACCCTTGGATGGCGAGTTAGAGGAAAAAGGGTCTTTTTTCAGTTTTCAATTTTCATGTCTTTTTGAATTTTTAGTGTTTTGTTATAATTTCCAATGTTTTTTTTTTCTAATTTTTGTTTTTTTACAATTTTCTATTTTCTACAATCTATAAATTTTCCTATATTTTTTTGTCATTTATTTTCAAAATTTGTGTTTTTTCTATGATTTTTATTTTTTGATTTTGTTTTTCAATTTCTATAGTTTCTCTAATTTGAAAATAATTTTTTATTCTGTTCAGACTTTCTATAATTTTTTATATTTTTTGAAATTTCTGTGTTTTTATGTATTTTATATTTGATTTTTTTTTTTGAAAATTTCCTATTTTTCATGTGTAATTATTAAAATATATGTATATATTTTGTATTTTTCTATGAATGTGAAAATGGTAATATATTAACACCCGTTAGTTTGTTTAACGTCAAGTTAGTGACATGGTGAGTTTTAGACATTTTGAAAAGTTGTGGTGAGTTTAAGACAAATGCTGAAAACTCAGGGTGAGTTTTAGACAATTTCCCCTGTTTTCAAGTCTTGTAGTTGGTGGAAGTTTTAAGTCCGTAGTCATGTTATCTCTCGGATGATAGCTTATTACCTTCCTTATGTATTCTTCTTTTAATTTTAATGAATTCTTATTTCACTTTATAAAAAATATTATCTATATTATATCCAAGAGTTTCTAGAATTGATATGATCCATTTATCACTTTCATTTTTTTTCTTTCTGTTTAATTTATTCAACTGTCACGGGGGTAGTTCTACAGCGGAAGAACCCGTGCGGCGTCCTGGCCAAGGCAGGCCAGAACAAGCCTTTGTAACGCATAGAGGCTAGGAGTTGCCCGATGGGATGGCTCCACCAAAGTCAGTAGCACTGGATCATGACCTCAAGTCCAATGGCCGGGACACTCTCCTGGCTCAGACCGGTCCATGGGAGGCACCACTTACGTGCTAAAGGGGGACAACCATAATGGAAGGCGACCATGCGCCGATGAGGTGACTTGGCACCGATGTGATGGGTCTCCTGTAAGCCGATGATGACAGGCCCAAGCGGTTGCCTATCATCATGGCACACAGGTGCCTGTCATCATCGGCTTACAGGAGACCCATCACATCGGTGCCAAGTCACCTCATCGGCGCATGGTCGCCTTCCATTATGGTTGTCCCCCTTTAGCATGTAAGCGGCGCCTCCCATGGACCGGTCTGAGCCAGAAGAGTGCCCCGGCCATTGGACTTGAGGTCATGATCTAGTGCTACTGACTTTGGTGAAGCCATCCCATCGGGCAACTCCTAGCCTCTATGCGTTACAAAGGCTTGTTCTTGATGAGGAGAGCTTAGGAGCAGTGGGAGATGTCCCACAAGTTCCAGGTAGTGACCAACCTAGAGGATCCACTCGAGTATCCAGGCCACCAGTCCATTATGGTTATGACCAGGATAGTGAGGAGGATCCCGTGACTTACGCGGAAGCTATGTTGGACATAGATTCCCAGAAGTGGGTGGAGGCCATGAGAGTAGAGATGGACTCAATGGAGACCAATGGAGTCTGGACTCTAGTAGATCCGCCCTCCGGGGTAAAAGCAATCGGTTGCAAATGGATTTACAAGAGGAAGAAGGGCCCCGATGGTAGAGTTGAGACCTTCAAAGCTCGTTTGGTGGCGAAAGGGTACACTCAGAAAGAGGGCATCGATTATGAGGAAACCTTTTCGCCTGTGGCCATGTTTAAATCCATTAGGATCCTGCTAGCTGTAGCAGCATACCATGATTATGAGATTTGGCAAATGGATGTCAAAACTGCATTCCTGAATGGAGATCTTACTGAAGATATCTATATGCAGCAGCCGCAAGGCTTCATAACTGCGGGTCAGGAAAACATGGTATGTAAACTTAATAGATCCATTTATGGACTTAAGCAAGCTTCTAGAAGTTGGAACATCCGTTTTGACTCTACCGTCAATTCGTTTGACTTCGAGTAGAATCCGGATGAACCCTGTGTTTACAGGAAGTACAGTGGAGATAAGGTTACCTTCTTGGTTCTGTATATAGATGACATTCTACTCATTGGGAATGATGTAGGAATGCTGACTACGGTGAAAGTATGTCTTTCACAACAATTCTCCATGAAAGATCTTGGAGAGGCCTCCTATATACTGGGTCTTCAACTCTACAGAGATAGATTAAAGCGGATAATAGGATTATCCCAATCTGCCTACATTGACAAAATAGTCAAAAGATACAGCATGGAAAAATCCAAGAAAGGAAATGTTCCTTGCAGGCATGTAGTCACTCTCTCCAAGAAGATGTCTCCCAAGACTTCTGAGGAGATTGATGGCATGAAAGACGTTCCCTATGCCTCTGCCGTAGGGAGCATCATGTATGCCATGCTGTGCACTCGCCCTGACATTGCTCAGGCAGTGAGTGTAGTAAGCAGATTTCAGGCCAACCCAGGGCAGGAGCATTGGACTGCTGTGAGAAACATACTTAATTACCTTCGAAGGACAAAAGAGTTTTGTCTAGTATTCGATGGTAGTTCACTACAGATCCAAGGGTATACAGATGCCGATTTCCAGTCGGATCTAGATGATAGAAAGTCTACATCTGGATATGTTTTCATGATAGGATCGTGTGTTGTTTTCTGAGTGTCAGAAAACCGGGGTCCTGAGTAGCAAATTAATAGTCCACAACCCAAGCCGAGCGCATTGCCGTAAGTGAGGCTGCCTTTTGAATGAAGGTGTTCATTCCTAAATTTGGAATTCAGCACATCACCTATTCCACTATTGTATAACAACGCTGGACCTACGGGAGGATGATATTAAGAGGTAGCATCAGCGGAGAATGTGGTAGACCCATTGACTAAACCACTTTCACAGAAAGTGTTTGAGAAACACGTAGAAAGTTTGGGACTCCGGCTAGTACCTGATTGGACCTAAGTGCAAGTGGGAGCTGTTAGACAGTTTTGTATGCCCCTAGCTTCAATCAAAATGATGTACTTTATGAGTTTATTGTAAATGAATAAAAGTGCATATTTGATTCATGTTCCCTTGGTATGTTTCTGTGTAATACCCTTAAACTGGACACTTAATGAGGCTCGTGTTAGTTTAGAATGTTCACAGCCAGTGGGTCGGTCTAGGGAGACCTATCCTGATAAGGCTGACACTGTGGTGCCACCAAGTCGGTTGGGGTGGCTTGTCTCAGCTACCAGGGTGAGACCCTAGGCACACACACAGTGTGAGATTAATTGAATCTTTGAACTGGACCAGATTTCGAGTATTGCCTTGGACCTTGGAGATTGATGGGCAAAACTGGAAAGATACACCTGACCCCTAGACTCGATTATGATACTGCACTAGGTGTTGGATTGGGCTGTCTTTGATGTACCAATCAGTGAGATCCTTAGCGGGGGTCAAAACCTGGGTATGTTGGGACAGTCTGAGAATTCATCTGAGTGGGTGATCATAGTGACAGGATCAGCCCCTTTGTTGGACAAAGGTAATGATCGGGGATGTACTCTCACTGATGGAAACCAAGACTGCCGGTAGCCGATTTCAATCGTTGAGATTTGTTTTGCAAAATATATTTTATATGAGATATAAAAGTATATATATTATGGTTTCGAAATGTTTGCAAATAGGTTTTAATTCTCGGGATCTATATATGAGAGAGTGCAACACTATTCCTTGCAGCCGAGGGAGAGGTCCTCTCTTGTCGGCCAGTGTATGATCATTATGGGCTGAGAGGTTAAGTGTAAGGCCATTGAGGATAATACCTGATGGGCTAATCTTGCATCTGCCCACAGTCCCTTGGTGTTACAAGGTGGCTTGGCCCAGGGACCACTTAGAGTAAGTGTTGGGCCCATAGAGCCCATCTGATGGGTTTTAGGGGGTGCACTGTCCATAATAGTGTATTCGGCCAGGCCTTGTAACAAAGGCTGGGCTGAACCCATGTGGCTGATGTGTAGATCAATGTTTGGGTCCCATGCCATACAAGGAAGCCCAACTGGGCAGTAGTTTGGAAGGCTTAATGAATACATAACCCTAAATGGGCCTTAAGCCCATTTCGAACTGGGCTAATTTGATTAGTCTTTAAGGGGCGAATTCTGAGATAAGATCAACTGATAGGATTGGGCCCACACCTTATCCACTTAGAGAGTCTAATATCTAAATGAGATTTAGATTTGGAAACTTCCTAATTAGATTAGGAGCTAGCTGATCTAATCTGTAGATAAGATAAGGATTATCCCTTATATCAAAGGGACTTCTAATCCAGATATGATTTGGGTTAGCAACTCCTAATGGGATTAGGAGCTGATCCCTTTAAGTCTATAAAAGGAAGAGGGGGCGACAGCCTTTAGATAGAACATCCAACACAATAGACAACCAGCAGTCTTGTCTTTAGAGCTGAGATCACAGAAGAGAGAATTCTGCACCCTACAAATTCTCTTTAGCCGCCTCTTTCCTGCAGCCGCCGCCTATAGCAGTTTGATTTCCATTCCTTGGGAGAAATCAAGATTGGATCTTGATTCCAATCTTTTGGAGAAAAGATTGGTAGAGTTGTATTCACAAGCCGTCCAGGTGATTCTTGGGAAGAATCATGTTCTTAGGAAGAACACTGCTGATTCTGCTCCACCTTGCACTGCGCCATATTCAGTGGGAGCAGATTTTGGTATCTACCTTGGGTGTGAACACCTCCATTGAGATATATTATTTCTCTGTATCAGGTATTATCTCTCTCTCCTCCTTTTGGTTCAGATCTGGTTCAGTTTATGGTTCAAGAATGATCATTGAAAATATGATTTTCTAAATAGGGAATTCGATTCCCAGTTGATGGGAAAGAAAAAAATTTTGAAATTCACCCCATTTATTCCGCAATCTTGGGCGTCCATATGATGGATTTCCTATCCCTTCAGTGGTATCAGAGCCATGGTTCAAATCTTGAAATCGGCTGTTGGCAGTCTTGGTTTCTATCAGTGAGAGTACATCCCCGATCATTACCTTTGTCCGACAAAGGGGCTGATCCTGTCACTATAATCACCCACTCAGATGAATTCTCAGACTATCCCAACATACCCAGGTTTTGACCCCCGCTAAGGATCTCACTGATTTGTACATCAAAGACAGCCCAATCCAACACCTAGTGCAGTATCATAATCGAGTCTAGGGGTCGGGTGTAACTTTCTAGTTTTGCCTATCAATCTCCAAGGTCCAAGGCATCAATCTCCAAGGTCCAAGGCAATACTCGAAATCTGGTCCAGTTCAAAGATTCAATTAATCTCACACTGTGTGTGCCTAGGGTCTCACCCTGGTAGCTGAGACAAGCCACCCCAACCGACTTGGTGGCACCACAGTGTCAACCTTGTCAGGATAGGTCTCCCTAGACTGACCCATTGGCTGTGAACATTCTAAACTAACACGAGCCTCATTAAGTGTCCAGTTTAAGGGTATTAACAGAAACATACTAAGGGAACATGAATCAAATATGCACTTTTATTCATTTACAATAAACTCATAAAGTACATCATTTTGATTGAAGCTAAGGGCATACAAAAAGATATTGTCTTGAATCACCACCTTTCCAAGATGAATTTGGGGCTTGAAAGTCCATTCTTCATTAATGACAGGAGGAAAAAATAAATCCATTCAAGATACCTAATTCTTGAATTGAGATTGGAGACAATCTGATCCAACGAATCAAACCAAGGTTGATGAGGCAGCAAAGACTATGGAGGATTACCCAGAAGAATGACGTTGGAGGTTTAAAAACGTTGTCGACAGAAAAGTCAAGGAGACTGGTTGTCTCGAATCACCACTTGTAAATGTTGTAAGTTTATTCAAATGTTTCATTTTAAATGATGGGTAAAATAATCTTTTCTATCTTTCTGTTAGTGAATACTGACGTCAAGGGAGGATTTAGTCAATTATCAGAAATTTTGGGATACTTTAGACAATTTCTAAATAGTATGGGTAGAGTAAGTCAACTTCTTAAAACTTAGGGGTATTATAAGAAATTTGCCTTTTGAAATTGCCTCATCATGGAAAAAAGAAATATGTTCTTATTTTGAAAAGAATATCCAAACAATGATTCATGTTTTTAGAACCATCAAAATAATGGTTTTTGAAATTTATAATTATAATCAGAAATTATATGATTTATGGAACATGATAATAAACTGATAAAAACATGCTTTACAAACCAGAAATAGACATGTTTTTTGTTTCAACTTTGAAAACAACAACCACATATATAACCAAGAACAACATGTCCTGTGTTTTTGTTATTGGAACCAATTTGTTTTGAAACCAAGTGATTTTGATTTATTTTTGAAACCCACAAATCACATTAGGTTGTATTTGATTCCATGCAGTGTAAATATGAATCAATGTAAAATTCCACCATTGGTTCGCATTTACACGCTTTTGTTTCCGGTGTAAAAGCGAACCGGTGTAAAACTCCACACCCAGTCCACTTTTTCAGTTGTTTGTTTTAAATGTAAAGTTTATATCAATAACCAATGCAAACCATTTAATTGACTAACTTTTCTATCATCACTCACATAAAATCCCCCAATGGTCCATTCAAAATTTAAACCGATCGGTTGACTTTGCAGCCTTAATTTCAAAACCTTAACCATTATTAAGTGATTCAAATTATCTGAACTGTGAAGTTTGCCATTCTTAATATTTTATTATCAAAATATGATATCCTCCAGAAAATTTTGGGTCAAGATCATTAACTCAACCATTTATAATATACCATGGACATGAAACAACACTGAGAATAGCAATTCACCATTCCAGCTCAGGCCATGAAGTCTGTGGGCCTCCTGCCTTTTCTTTTCTTTTTAATTTCTGAAAGCCTCTTCCCTGTTGTTTTCATATGACTTTAAAATGATAGATGGTTTTGGTACTAATTAATTAACATTTTTTGATAATTGTGATACTTAATTAACTTGAGGAAGTAATGTTAAAAGTGTTTTTTTTTTTTTTTCTGAATTTCTAAATGCAATTTAGCTGCCAAAAGTAGCTATTCTCTTTAAAAAGTGCTGTTTTGTATGGTAAATTTGCTTTAAGCATGTGCATTTATTTGGCTAGAAATTTAAAACATGCTTACAATCACTTTCCTTCAAATCATCACTTTATTAATATCCATTTCCTTTTGTTAACTATATTTTCCTTTAGAGAATATTGATTTCTTCTTGGAAACTTCAAAGAAAGTGACTAAGAGAATCTGCAAAGATTGGATTGACACAAAAGTCTGTAAGTAATCATAAAATCATGCCATGTTTGTTATTCATTTTGTTTTCTTTTGTTGTTTTTTTATACCTATTGTAATGAAAATGTGCTTAAAACATGTTTAAGGCTAAAAAACGATAGGATTTGGGGATTTTGAAATCTTTAAAGCTGTATTTAGTTTGAAGGAAAAAGTAGGAAAAGGAAGGAAAATATAGAAAAACCTTTACAAACCTTGTATAGGTTTTAGTACCTTTTCCTTCAAAACCAAATACAACCTAAATGTGACCAGAATCCGGAGGGGCATCTTATGTTCAAATGGATTAACTCTTCTACTGTAGAAGTTCTACAGGATTTGAAAAGCCAGCTCCTAGAAGAAAAAGATTGGAAATCTCAATGACAATTCAACATTTCAACTATACCCGGCCCATTATTATTATTATTATTATTATTATTATTATTGGCCGGGGATATAAACAAATAATATGGAATTGGATATACCTAGATCCAAATTTCCTTTACTCCGATTGGTTTTGAATATAATAAAAGAAACTAAAATTATAAGAATACAATATAATTTTAATAAATAAACTAAAAAATGGATTTAATTTTGTATTGGATGAACAAAATGAAGTGAAAATGACTTTTTAAACACACAATATTAAAGTCAACTATACTAATATTCTTAATAGATATAAATTAATTTTATGTAGATATAAGCATAAATTTAAATGTTTAATACCATCAAATCTTGATTGGATCAGATTATCAGATGGGATTGGGGTAGATCCATGATTGATCCAGTTGTTAATGGGTCGAATTTGTATTGCCTTGATCAGATCGGATTTGAATGACATTGGACAAACATATACCATTTGCAGCTAGCCCTACACCTGCGATGGATCAGTATTAAAACATTTACTGAACAGGGAGGCGGTCAGACCACTAAACTTTGGTTTGGTTCGGATATTGGACCTGAAAATATTTTAATGACTGAGAACTAACATGCTGAATGGTTTGATTGGAGAATTCATTTGAATTTGAACTGTCTGGTCTAATGGTTCTGACGTCAATATCTCTGTTGTAATCTTTTTGACTGAGACTTTCATACGCATCATCAATTCAATAGGCTCAAACCGCTGGTTGAACTGGTTTGAACCAAACCACCCCTGTTTTTTGTTTGCTGATCTATTGGTTAGAACTAGGGTTGAAACTAATTTAGAGATTTTTCTACAATATAAATGTTTTTGTTTTCATTTGTTTATGAAATTTTCATTTCAACAGAAAAACGAAGGTAATGTTGGGAACCGATGCGGCGATGCCATTTCCTGAGAAAACAGTATTGCATTGGTATGCCATTTTCTTAGAAAACCACATTCTTTTTTTTTGTTTGGGACTGTTGCCTCCACCTAAGCGTTTTTCAATGCCACATCAGCTATGAGGAAACATTTTTTTTGGAAAAACACCCAAACAAACAGGTGATGTTTTCCCCCGTACTAAATCTCCTATGTGGCACTGTTTCCTGGAAACTGGCATTGGTTCTAAACATGGCCAAAAACACATTCTTGAACTGTGTTCTTTGTTTCAAAAAGCAAACAAGTTGGTTTTATTTCAAAAAACAAATCAAATTTTTAAAACCATCAAAATAATTAGGGAAATTGTCTAAAAGTTACCATGACTTTTCAGATAGTATTTCTCTTAAACTCACCACAACTTTTTAAAATGTTCAGGGAAGCCTATGCCATTAAGTTGACATTAAATAAACTAACATATGTTGATAGATTACATATATATTTAAGTAAAATGGGAGGTTCAAATAAAAAAGATGCTTTTGATTCAAATCAAACTCAGCTAATGCTTCATATCTACTTGCACAGCACAACTGTCACTTTATCCTTTTTAATTTCAAATGCAACAAGAACTGAGATCAAGAAAAGATCTATGGTCAAGAAGAGGACATGTGGCTTTATAGGATCCAATGTCCACTTCTTCTATCAGATGTTAGAACAAAACTGTATTGAATAAAAATTAGGCCGACATAAAAATATGTTTAATGAGGCTGACCCGACATGCCATTCAGGGGCAGTTTGGCCGTAAAAATTGCACTATGCTGATTTAGACAATTTCTGTCAATGAATACTAATGGTGCTCTAACTGATGATGAGTTTTGGAAAACAAAAATTCACTGACATGGGGTTCTCTAAATGTTTTGAAAAGTTATGGTGAATTTAAGAGAAATACTAAAAAGTCATAGTAAATTTTAGATAATTTCTCAAATAATTATAGTTTTCAAAACAAAAGCACTAACAATAAAAAGGTGATTAAATGCGTTAATTTCAAAACCTTGGCCATAATCAGGTGATTCAAATTATGTGAGTTGTGAAATTTGCCATTCCTAATATTTTATTATCAAAATATGATATTCTCCATAAAATTTTTGTTCATAAACATTAGCTCAACCTTTCATTTATGATAATTATACTAATGCAAATTAATTATATATAATAGACGTGAAGCAGCACTAAGAATGGAAGTTCACCATCCAAACTCAGGCCATCATGTCTGGTGGGCCTGTCTGTTGTTTTCGAATGACTTTGAAGGGATAGATGGTTTTGGCACTTATTAACTTGAGGAAGTAATGCTAAAAGGAGTCCGGATCTGCTCCCCACACCGATCTTACACTCTGTCTTGGCCATACATCGGAAATATCTCTCGTATTTATATTTATTATATATGAGGAGATGTTCCCAATAGAGAGTGGGATATAGTTGTGGGATCGGTGTGAGATGCGCTATATGAAGAGCAGATTCCAATTCTGTTAAAAGTACTTTTTCCTCAATTTTTAAATGCAATTTAATTAGCTGCCAAAAAAAGTGGCTATTCTAAAAACGTGTTGTTTTATATAGTAGTTTGCTTTTAAGCATGTGGATTTATTTGGCTAGAAATTTACAACAAATGCTTGGAATCACTTTCCTTCAAAATTCAAATCATCACATTATTAATAATTTAATATCCATTTCCATCCTTTAGTTAGCTAAATTATTCTCCAGAGAACATTGATTTCTTCGTGGAAACTTCAAAGAAAGTGTCCAAGGGAACATGCTAAAGTCTTAATTAATTATAAAAGCATGCCGTGTTTGGTCTTGTTTTTGTTTTCTTTTTGTTGATTTTTATACCTATTGCAATGAAAAGATGCTTAAAATAAAACATGCATATGATATGGCTAAAAAGTGGTGGGATCTGAGGATTTTGGAATCCTTAAATGTGACCAGAGGGGCAGCTCATGTTCACATCCTTAAATGTGATCATTAATTCTTTTATGGGATTTAAGAAACAGCTCCCATCCTCGGGTATTAAGAAAGAGATTAGAGTTTAGAGATATCTCAATCACAATTGAACATTTTCAATTATACCCATTTGTGTCTTCGCCTTTGTTTTCTGAATTAGGTAGGGAAGTAGCTGTATAGGATTTATATATGACATTTTTCAAGCTCAAGACTAGAAAAGGACATGAATTATTATTATTAAACCTAATTTTATGTAGATATAAGCATAAATTTAAATGTTTAATACCATTAAATCTTGAAGGGAACAAAACATATCAGATAATAGGACTGGGGTAGACCCATATGTTTGATCCTGTTGTAATGGTCTAATGGATCAGAATTGGATTTTGATCAGATTCGATTTGAATTTGAGATTGGACAAATGGACACCATTTGCGGCCCTACCACTTGCGATGGATCAGTACTCTGAAAAATCTATTGGACAGGCAGGTGGTCAGACCACTAAATTTTGGCTCGGTTTACATTTTGGATCTGAAAATATTTTAAGAATAGAACACGAATGTTGGATTTTAATCTCATAAGAGATTAAATATAATGAGTTTGATTGGTCAATTACATGAGAAATTGCACCTGCATACTTGGTTGAAAAATCAGTTTTTCTCTTACAAAAAAAAAAAAAACCAGTTTTGAACTTGTCCCACATTGGATAATTACAAGGTTTGTTTTCAGTATTTCAATAGGAGCTGATTTACACTACTCAGAATTAGTAGAGGAGAGTATGGGGATTTGATACCACGCAATGCGTGTGCACGCGTGTGCGCGCGTGTGTGTGGCGTAATGAGGCGCTTTAGAGGTGCACTTTGCTCGCACTCGCGTGGCTCGTGATGGACGGCTCTGGTTTTGGTGCGTTAATGATCGTTGATCACCGTTGATGAAATCAACGGTCACGATTCGATCGGGTATGATCAAGAGGCACAATTCAAAGTTAACAGTTCAAGGTGCCTTCTCTAAACCAACACCTACCTTTTCCTCATACCTCTTCACAAATTATTTAAGGAGCATGAATCAGACTCCAAAACACACAATTTCAAAATTCACTATCTTTCTCTCTCTCAGTCCGGTCTGCTACAGTCTCACAGAAGGTTTCTTTGGAGACTCTTCAACTTTGTTGGTTGCAGATTCTCGCCCAAGGCTCTGTTGTATCCTGGGAACGAATTTGCCTGTAACCCAACATCAAACTCAGTAAAACTGAGTGGAGGCAAATAACGTTCTAAAGACAGTGTCTTCAAACGCGCCTCAGAGCTTCTCCTCCAAAGTTACAGTGACCCCATCTTCCCAACAATTTTAGAACGTTATTCTGCAATGGAGGTGGAAGCAAGCATGACTTCGATCAAGATGATGAACCAAGATCTTGTTCGACTAGACCAGTTCGATGGAGCAAATTTCAGCCGATGGCAAGACAAGATGATCTTCTTTTTGACCACACTAAAGCTATACTATCTGTTGGACCCGAATCTGCAATCACTTCCTGAACCCACTGACAAAGACTCTGAGAAACTAAAGAAGGAAAGAGCAAAACGGGAAGAGGACTCACTTCTGTGCCGAGGACACATACTGAATGCCTTATCAGACCGGCTCTACAACTTCTACAAGGAACTTACATCTTCAAAAGAAATCTGGAAGGCCTTGAAATTCAAATACAATGTGCAAGAAGCAGGTACGAATAAGTATCTTATTGTAGAATACTTTGACTTCACCATGAACGTCCATAAACCTATACTAGAGCAAGTTCATGAACTATAGGTGATAGTCAATAAAATTCGATCCCTTAACATCATCCTTCATGAATCTCTCCAAGTGGGAGCAATCATTGCCAAACTTCCACCCTCTTGGAAGGATTACAAGAAGAAGCTTCTGCACAAGGCCGAAGAACTTACCTTGGAGCAAATTCAGCAACACCTTCGTATTGAAGAAGAGTCTCGAATTAGAGACAGTAGGGATAAGACCCTGACCGATATACTGAACTCTAAGGTAAATTTTGTGGAAAATGGGTCGAAGAAGACTAACCTTACATTACAAGTAAAGAAGAAGGATGGGAACTTCAAAAAGAGCAACAATAAGAAAGGATCCTGCTATGTTTGTGGAAAGAAGGGGCATTATGCCCGAGTCTGCTGACATCGGAAAGGCGGAACCAAGTCTGCAAACATGGTAGAAGACAATCTCGTGGCCATGATTACTGAAGTCAACATGGCAGAATCGTCTTCTGGATGGTGGTTTGAATCAGGCGCCACAATCCATGTTTGTAAGGACAAGTCCTTATTCAAGACATATGAAGAAGTGGCTGATGGCCAGGAGGTACATATGGGAAACCAAACATGTGCCAAAGTTGCTAGAAGAGGCAACGTAGAGTTGAACATCACCTCCGGAAAGACACTGATTCTCTTGAATGTTCTCCATGTTCTTGACATTAGAAAGAACTTGGTCTCAGTAAATCTTGTTTGTAAGAGGGGATTCAAAGTTGTCTTTGAATCCAACAAACTAATCATATCCAAGAATGGGATGTTTGTTGGAAAAGGGATATGATTGTAATGATATGTTCAAATTAAGTATTAATGAAGGAAAAGTTTCTGCTTATATTGTTGATTCTTTCTCTTTATGGCATGATAGATTAGTACACTTGAATTTTAAATCCATAAAGAACATGAGCAAACTAGGTATAATTGCTTACAGTAATGAATCAACTGAAAAATGTAAAATATGTGTAAAATCTAAAATGACTAAGAAACCTTTCCCTAGTGTTGAGAGAAATTCTCAACTTCTAGAACTAATCCATTCTGACATCTGTGAACTCAATGGTGTATTAACTAGAGGAGGCAAGAGATACTTCATAACACTTATAGACGACTTTTCTAGGTACACCTATGTCTACCTTATGAGAACTAAGGATGAAGCCTTTGACATGTTTAAACTATATAAGACTGAAGTTGAAAATCAACTAGAAAAGAAAATTAAAATCCTTAAAAGTGATAGAGGTGCTGGATATTTTAAAAATGAGTTTAATTCTTTCTGTGAAGAATTTGGAATAATACATCAGTGTTCTGCTCCCTATACCCCTCAGCAGAATGGTCTGACTGAAAGGAAAAATAGAACACTTACAGAAATGATAAACTGCATGTTGTTAAAAGCTAATGCACCCTTAAACCTGTGGGGGGAAGCACTCCTAACAGCCTGCCATTTACATAACAGAATTGTTTCTAGAGTTAATAACAAATGCCCATATGAATTATGGACATGAAGAAAACCTAATTTAGCATATCTAAAAGTGTGGGGGTGCTTAGCATATTATAGAGTTCCAGATCCTAAAAAAACCAATTTAGGACTCAGAGTTGAGAAAAATATGTTTGTTGGATATGCAGAACATAGCAAGGCCTATAGGCTTCTAGACTTAGAGTCCAACATAATAATTAAAACTAGAGATGTTGAATTCTTTGAAAATAAACTGTGTTCTGAACCTGTAGAAAATGAATCCATAGGAAATGACAGAGAAACTCAGATCTCAATACCTGTTGATAATAATGAGACTGAAAGAAGAAATGACACAACTATAACACCTACAATAGGACTTAGAAGAAGTCAAAGACAAAGAACAGAGAAACACTTAGATTCAGATTTTATATTTACTCAGTCAATTGTATTTTTGGTTGAGGCTGATAAAGAGAAGATTTTAAATAAAATACCCAAGGTTTAAACTTTTTATCCCAAAATTATGTACTTTAGGCAATGTTGGTTTTGGAGTAGTTGCCCGTGGTTTTGAACGTAAAATGGTGGCTGCTCCTTTTGGCAACTCTTCAGGTGTTAAAGTTGATATCCAGCTTGGTGTTTATAGGTTATGTTTAGAAAGTGATTGTAAGAAGTTGGTGAATACTGTAAATAGGTGCTCTTAATTAGATTTTTGCTTATGATTCTGTTTTCTTAGCTCAGGGTTTGTTAAGTGCTGTTAAAGTCAGGGGAATATCTGTTTCTTTTGTCAACAGGGAAATCTATAGGGTGCCGCCCATTGTCTTGCTGTTGATTTGTATTTTCAGAAGGTTCCCGGGTGGATTCAGGAGCTTGCCCTGAATGATCACTTTCTTTATTACTCTGAATATTAAGTATTTGTCACCAAAAAAATATGGTAGAACCAACTATCTCAATTTTATTAGGTATACAATTGTGGTCACAACTTATCAGACACAACAAATTGGGACTCCCATGATTTGGGTTTTCCTACTACTTGTTCTTGAGTACAAGTAGAGAAGTTCTTGCACAACCTTCAGATAATTGATCTACACCTTTGCTTTTTGTAATGGTAAAATCTCAAGCCGATAAGCATGAGAATATAGGTTCAAGTCTGAGAGTAGTGTGTTCCACTTCTGTGCTTTTTTTACAAAGATTGTTTAAAGTTGGAGATAGATCCAATTATAGGATAAAGCACAACCTTTGGTTTGCTTTTTTAATCAAAATCTTCTCATCTACCCATGATACAAAGTTTTAAATATCGACAGGGCCGATATGCCTTGTGTTGGTGCTTTTCTTTATGTTTTAGTTATTTTTTTGGTCAGTTCAGAGGGGCCAGTTTAAGGCCCGGTTATCCTCTGAACCAGTGGTTGACATGATACAACTCCTGTAGAGGCGTATTGAAAAGCCACCGGCTGATAAATATCGGCTGATACAGATCGATATATGTCGTTACTTTGAATCTTGCCATGATATCAGAGAGTTGATGATTCTCCTTTTCTTTGTGTAACTAATTGAAGTGAATATTATAAGTAAAATATGATTTCTACATGCGATTAACTGTTGGGCTCAAGTTTTGAAACTCTACTTATCGTCACCACCCAATTTTTGTACGATTCCCTCACCCTATCTTTTTGTCCCCACTTTCAAGACCCCAAAACATGCAATGTGACCAAATATAAAAACCCCAAAATTCCTTTTCTTTTCAACATTGTTCACATATCAAACACTCGATCAAACATAATAAATTTAAAATACCAAAATACCCAAATTTCACAAAACCACCATCCCTTTTAATTCGACTAATGAGAACACTGCAATCAACATATGACACTATACGAGCTTTTATCCAATTCATACATAGGGATGGCAATTTTCCCCATCCCCAGTGGGTGCTCGACTTCCCCAACTCCATCGGGTCGGGGATGGGGAATGAAATCTCCACCCCACCCCAACCCCGATTATATATATTAAATATTATTCATATTAAATATTATATATATGATATTATTTATATTCTATGATCAAAGTATATGTAAAATATTATTTATATTTGAAAATTTTTATTTATATTAAGTAAATATATTTTTTTCAACAAATAGTATTAACTAAAAAATTTGGGGGTTTGGGTCCCCATGAGGAACCCATCCCGTCGGGAGTTAAGGATGGAGGGCAACTTTTATCCCCAATGGGGATTGTGGTCGAGGATGGTGATTTATTTAAAAGTCGGGGTCGGGGATGGGGAATATGATTCCCACCCTGAACTCACCCCGTTGTCATTCCTAATCAAACACCACCCCTAGACTTAGTAAACTAAAACTTATTTGCATGTGAAATTTCACATCCAAATTTTAAAGATCCACCATCCATAATATCAACTTTCCTTTCGAGAGTCCTGATCAATGCAATATTCAAACCTAGAATTCACAAAACCAAAACCAACACATCCATCACCTTGAGAAACTAAGGTATAATCACCCACCAAATACTATCTCAAAACTTTGATGATCATCCATAAAATTGCCAAGATTCTATTTCAACAACCTTGGATGAACAAAACTTGAATGACCAAGATAAACAACTTCTCTACCATATCTGAACTTTCCACATGATTCATCGTCTTAATTTATGCCCACATGCCAAATTTAACTCAATTGTTTAACCATTTGATCATCAAATATTCCAATATGATATTTTTAAATATGTTGCACCAAAATTTGTAGTCCAAATAACCAAACCCTTCCACTGAGTTCAATAATCTCAAAATAATTTACTCATCCAATCTCATTCATAAATTCCTTTATAACTAAGCTGCACCAAAATCGTGGAGTGCCCACGTGTCCCTGTAGGGCTCTCTAACTGCCCTCATATGACTCCCATTCTAGGTGTTCATCTCCACCTACCTCCAGGTAACTCAAATATAAATAGGGGTGCCCCCCTCCAGGTAAAGGGGAGGAATACAATCTGCATATGGGCTTAGAACTGATCTCGAGAGTTATATTCTAACTCTCCTCTTCGTACCTATTAATAACTTGATCGTCAGAGGCTCTGCCTCAGGTTCTCACCCGGGGCCTTTGACGTATTCTGCCTTTTAGTACCTCGGACACCTGCCTTCGGCTTCTATAGTATTCAAAAACCTCTCTGCCTCACACTTCATACCTCAACTTCAGCAATAAGCTCCCCAAACCCTCGAAGCCTTCAGCTGACCCTTCGGAGTCTAGGGGCGAAATTACTTTGTTATCCTCGACCATTCCGAGCATCAACAATTGGTGTCGTCTATGGGAACACGTTGCTAGGACGCTCCCTAAAAGAACTTTAACAAGCTAACAAGTCCCCAAGCTCCAACCAATCAACATGGTACGAAGAAGAAGAAATACACAAAATCACGTCACCAATGAACAGTTCTAGGTCATGCTCGACCGCCTGGAATACTTGACACAGTAAGTCGAGCAGAGCTACCCCCAGGCAGGAGGCCGCCCCTAGGGTAACTGCCCCGCCGGGGAGTCCACACAGTCAGGCCGGCATGGGTCCACTAGCCAATCGGTTCCCAGCCTTGTCCATGCATAGCGGACTGAGCCCTCAGAGTTTGGTAGCAATTGCTTGACCGACCCGCTTTCCTGGACCACCAGACCTCCCAACCGAAGGGAGGAGGAGTCGAAATGATCGGAGAATAGTCATCAACCCTCTGAGCAGCATCACCGATGCCGAAGGGCCAATTTGAGGGATGTAGGCGGATGCCGCGATTGCCCCAGTGCCGGTTCCAGGGCTGAGGGCCAGCGTCAAGCCTCTTCCCCTCACATCTCGGACCTCCGGGATGTCCTGAATGACCGTCGCGTTAAGTGCAAAGCACACGGTCTCAACTTCGAGCACTCTGGAGTCTGCACTGAGCACCACCATGTTTGTAAAGACTGGGATGGCGTGCAGGCCATGCCCGACCCCATGTTCGTCAAACTCCGAGTCGAGCTCGGTGCTGTCAAAGCCGAGGTCCAACAGGTTAAGGTTTAATTGACACCTCGGCTGGGCAAAGCAACTGCCCAAGGAGAATGGATGCCTTCTCCCCTCATATCGTCACTGAGCCTTTGCCCCCGAACTTCAAGGCTCCCACCTTGGAGATGTACGACAAGAATACAGACCCGGATGACCACCTGGAGAGCTTCAGGGCACTCATGATCCTATACAGATACTCCGACGCCTTGATGTGCCAGACTTTCTAGGCGACCTTTAAGGGAGCCGCTCGACAGTGGTTTTCTAGCCTCCCTCCTCAATCCATCACCTAATTGGAGTAGTTTTCCAAAATATTCCTCGCCCACTTCATCAGCAGCCGGTGCCCCTAGAAAAGTGTTGTCTCGCTAATGACTGTCAAGCAAAAGCGAGCAGAGAGCCTACAGTCATACATTGACCACTTCAAGAAAGAAGAACTCGAAGTCCGTGACCTCGACCCCCTGGTCTCCATGCATGCTGCCATCAGCAGGCTCCTCCTCAGCTTGGCCCTCAAGTGCTCCATTGCCAAAAGCTAGCCAAAGACAAAGCTAGAATTCCTAGAAAGGGCCTAGAAATACATTGCCATCGAAGAGGCTTTGGCTACGAATACCCATGAGAGAGGCATAGATCATTGGGATGGAGCCCCCAAGAAGAAGAGAAAGAACAAGGACCAAGGCCGCAACAACAACAACAACAACAACAACAGGAAGCCACCGGCTTTGATCTTGGCTTACAACCAGTACACGTCTCTCAACTCCACTTGTACATAGATTCTGATGCAGATCGGGCAGGAGAAATTTATGAAGTGGTCTAAAAAGTTGAAGAACCCCCATAGGGAGAACCCTAAAAAATACTGCAAGTTCCACCGAGGTACCAACCACGATACTGATGAATGTTATGATCTCAAAAACGAGATAGAGTCCCTCATTCGTTGGGGCCACCTCAAGCAGTACGTTGGAGGGGAGATCGATGCCTCGTCCTCTCAGTAGCAGCATTAGCAGCACCAACAAGTAGTATTCGTCATCGATGTCATAGTAGAAGGCACGACCTCGGGTGGAGCCTCGGCCTTGGCTTCCAAAGCCTACACCAAGCAGCTGAACATCCAGGGGCTGGCCCCAAAGAAGCAGAAGCAAGAATCCCTCTCCTTCATGGACGAGGACCTGAAGGGGGTAGCAGTCCCCCATGATGACGCATTGGTGGTTTCGACCATCATTGCAAACTTCGTAGTCAAAAGGATCCTTGTTGACAGTGGCTCCTCAGCCTACATCCTTTTCTACGAAGCTTTCGAAAAGATGAAGATAGCTTCAGAGCACCTCCAATTAATAGATGCCCCACTAGTCGGCTTCTCTGGCAGTACCATCTAACTAGAGGGAAAAATCTCCCTACCAGTCACAGTAAGGGTAGAGCCCCAGCAAGTGACAAGGATGACAGAGTTCCTGATCGTGAAAATCGGCTCACCATACAACGCCATCATGGGGAGACCAACCCTTCACGCACTCCGGGTAGCCATCTCCTCCTACCACCTAGCCTTGAAGTTCCCCACCAAGTACGGCATTGGAGTTGTTCATGGGGACCAACACACCACCTGTTAGTGCTATGTGGCAGCACTGAAGGGAAAGAGTAAAGAAGCTCTACCACTAGAAGGTCTCGACCTCAGGGAAGAGTCAGCGAGCCAAGGCCAGCCGGCCGAGGACCTCATCTTGGTCCCCCTAGATGAGGATGAGCCCAACAAAACAGTCTGCTTCGGGTCCAACCTTCCCCCGAGAGCCTATCAGAACTGGTAAGTTTTCTCAAACTTAATGCTGGCGTCTTTGCTTGGTCCGTCAACGACATGCCTAGAATTGACCCCTCGGTCATTACACACAAGTTGAGCATGGACACGACCTTTAGGCAATTTCGACAGAAGAAGATGAACTTTGCACCATAACGTTGGAAGGCCATAAAGGTGGAAGTTGAAAAGTTACTCGATGCCAGTTTCATCCGAAAGGTACACTGCCCTAATTGGTTGTCAAATGTGGTTATGGTAAAGAAAGCTAACGGAAAATGGTGAATCTGTATTGATTTCATAGATCTTAACTGATCCTACCCCAAGGGTAGTTTTCCTTTGTCGAGGATATACCACCTCGTTGACGCCACTGCAGGGTACGAGCTACTCAGCTTAATGGATGCCTTCTCCAGATATAATCAAATAAAGATGCACACAGATGATGAAGAGAAAGCCTCATTCATCACTAAACATGGCACATACTACTACCGTGTGATGCCCTTCGGCCTCAAGAATGTTGGGGCCACCTACCAGCGCCTTGTCAACAAGGTGTTCAAAAAACAGATGGGGAGGAACATCGAAGCCTATGTGGATGACATGGTAGGGAAGAGCCTGAAAGCAGAGATCCACATCTCGGATCTAGCTGAGACCTTCGACACCTTGCATAAGTATAACATGAAACTCAACCCCAGCAAGTGTGCCTTCGGCGTCACATTAGACAAGTTCTTAGGTTTCGTCGTCACTTAGAGAGGCGTTGAGGCTAATCCTGAGAAGATACAGGCCATACTAGACATGGCACCCCCGTCTAGGCTTCATGTCAAAGTCAGCCGACCACTGCTTCTGCACGCAATCTCACTTCACCTCCCCTCCTCACCCAGCCGACCGAAGGGGAAACCCTATACCTGTACCTCTCGACCGGGGATGAAGCAGTTAGCTTAGTCTTTATCAGGGAAGATTGCGTGCAGAAGCCAGTGTACTATGCTAGCAAGGTCCTCTACGATGCCGAGACCAAGTACCCCGAGATAGAAAAGTTGGCTTTCATCCTCGTGATTTCGACAAGGAAACTCCGGCTTTATTTCCAAGCCCACACTATAGTGGTCCTGAAGAACCAGCCTCTCAAGGCCATCCTCGCCAAACCTAAGGCCTCGGGACGCTTGGCAAAGTGGGCCATCGAGCTGTCTGAGTTTGACATCTAGTACTAGTTGAGGCCCACAATCAAAGCACAAACCTTAGAAGATTTCATAGTAGAATGCACCTTCAGCAAAGCCCTTCGCCAGCCCCTAGAAAATGCTGAGAGGGATAATGTGGATGACAAGGCTCAACCTCGATAGAAGCCCTTTGTCGACGGTTCCTCCAATGCTAAAGGAAGGCCTCATCCTTCTCACCCCAGATGATGTTGCCCTGGAGTACGCGCTAAGGTTCGACTTTCTAGCATCAAATAACAAAGTCGAGTACGAGGCCCTCCTCGTTGGTCTACAGCTTGCTAGGGACCTCGGCTCCTCGCACGTTAAAGCCTTCAACGACTCTCAGTTGGTGGTGAATCAGGTGAATGGCGAGTAGGAAGCTAGGGAACAAAGTATTTCCATGTACCAAGCCAAAGTCCAAGATCTTGTTCACCACTTCCAACGCTTCTCCCTGCAATAGGTCCCGCAAGTTGAGAATGCACAAGCTTACGCCCTTTCCAAGTTGGCAAATACCTCAAGCGGATCCCCCAGTCAGACCGTGCATGTTGAGAATCTACTTCGGCCCTCCATTGAAGAAGTCCAAGTACTCCCCATAGAGGTCGAACCTTCATGGAATGATCACATCGTCAACTTACTATCAACTGGATGGATGGCCGAAGACAGAAATGAGGCAAAATGACTCAAACGACAGGCAACCCACTATACCCTATTGGAGGCAAAGTTATACCAAAGATCCTTCACCTTGCCTTACCTCCGATGCCTTCATCCGGAGGAGGGCAACTATGTGTTACAAAAAATTCACGAAGGCATCTGTGGTAACAACCCCGGCGAGAGAACCCTAGCCCAAAAAGCCCTAAGACAACACTACTTCTGGCCTACCCTCCACAAGGATGCAACTAGATTGGTGCAAAAGTGTGATCCATGCCAGAGACACACTAACTTATGCCACATGCCGGCCATCACTCTCTCGGCACTCAGTAGCCCATGGCCCTTTGCTAAATGGGGCATGGACCTCTTTGACCCCTTTCCTCCAGCCACGGGGGGCTAGAAGTACCTCGTTGTTGCAATGGACTATTTCACCAAGTGGGTGGAAGTCGAGCCCTTGGTCATCATCATGGTGTGAACCATCCAAAAATTCTTTTGGAGAAACATCATTTGCCGCTTCGGCCTACCCTACATGCTGGTCATCAACAACAGGAAGCAATTTGATGACGCCAAGTTCTGGGAGTGGTGTGCCTCCCTCGGCATCAAGCAACAGTACACCTCGGTAGGCTATCCTCAAACCAACGGCCTAGTCGAGGTCACCAATAGGACAATACTGGATGGATTGAAGACCAAATTGGACCGAGCTAAAGGCCTATGGGCTGAAGAACTAAATAGTGTACTCTGGGCTTACCGAAATATGCCTCAGACAGCTACAAGAGAAACCCCCTTCGGCCTAACTTATGGCACAAAACTCCGAGTTGAGACATACGGTGAAGCCGAGAATGATGAAGCCCTCAAAGCAAACTTAGACCTTCTGGAAGAAGCCCGAGAGCAACCACATATAAGGATAGCCGCTTACCAGTAGCGGGTGGCCTGCTACTACAACTCTAGGGTAAAAGAAAGACACTATCGAGAGGGAGACTTTGTCGTTAGAAAAGTCATGGTCCTCGAACCCGGAGTAGGGAAGACAGGCCCTAGCTAGGAAGGCCCCTAGAAAGTCAAGCAGGTTGTTGACCCTGACACTTTTCGCTTGGAACACCTAGATGAAAGACCTATACCTCGGACATGGAATTCAGAGAACTTCTGGATGTACTACAAATGATTATAACATCTTTTTGAAATTGTGAAATGAATGAAGCAAAGTTCCTCTTCACCTCAATGCTCAGTGCGTCTACCTATTAAGTTCTTATAACTCTTTGACTTCGCGACTGGCAGGGGCACATGGCCTCCTCTGAGGGCTATACCCCCTTGCTAAACCGACGCCAAGAGTTAATGGATAAATAGCGAACACTTTAGCCATGACTTAATGTGTCAGAATACACCAGGATGGCCAAGGGCCCCATGTGCCCCATCGCCCCACCTCGGCGGCGACTAACCTCCTAAACTTTCACACTTAGCACTACCAGCAAAGGAAGCCAGCCTTCTCGGAGCATTACTCTCGACCTCATGGTAACAAGTATGCGGGGGTATGGGAGCTATGCGAGCCTCGGCTCTGCCTAGGCCTCATGGAGCCAGACGAGCCTTAGCTCTATCTCAGCCACCCCCCCAATAGGGCATGCCATTTTGGCCTCGCCGAAGCTAATGTATAGGGATACGGGAGCCAGGCGAGCCTCGACTCGACATAGGCCCCACGGAGCCAAACGGGCCTCTTCTGTATCACGGTCACCCCTCAATACGGTAGGCCTTTTTGGCCTCGCTGAATTCAACACTCAGAAGAATGGGAGGCAAGCAAGCCTTAGCTCAGCCTCGGCCCCCACTCTCATGTCGATAGGTCATCTTGCTATTTACCCATGTATAGGTAAAGGGGAGAGAGCCAGGTGAGCCCCATGCTCTGCTTCAGCCTCCCTCTATCATAGGCCTCTTCGGCCTTGCCTAAGTGAACACTTAAAGGGCGCTAGGCAGGCAAGCCCTGGTCTAACCATGAAGGCTTTGCCTCAGCCACCCTTCGCTACGCTTTTGATGCACAAAGTAAACTGAAGAGAACTATGCTTGTCTCACACTATGTTTTTTCTTTTGGAGGGGCAAGGACCCTTCAGCAACAAAAGCATAAGTGCAAAAAACAAGGAAAAACAACACAACAAAGCACAAGTGCAACAATTGAAGCAAAAGATAAAAAAACTCCTATGATTCTCATTATGCACAAAACTTCCTTTGGCTTTACAAATTTGTTTCACAGCCCTTTAGGTCTAATACATGTACATTGTCAGAAAAAAGAGAAAGAGAGAAAGAAAAAAGAGAAAGCTTGGCCTAAGTCTCACCACCAGCCAAAGGAGGAAGTGTAGAATCAACAACCTCTTCAGGGGAGTCAGGGATCACCTTCAAGGATTCAACATCAAAATCTGGAAGTACCATCGCAAGTGCCTTCTTGGTGTCCTCAATCCCATCCAAGTAAGCCCCAGAAGCGACATCGGCCAACTCATCGGCTTGTTTCCATGCCTCCTGGCCCTTTTCTTAGCCTCGGATGCCTTCTGTTTAGCCTCAGCATCCCTCTTAGCTGCCTCCTCGATCGCTTGCTTGTTCGCCTCAGCTATGTCCACCTCAGTCTGTTGGAGATGCCGCTTGACGTCAGAAATGAGGCTCTCTGCACAAGCCCTCTCCATCTGCTCTCGGGAAAGGAGATCTTGTGTCTTCTTCAACTTCTCCTCGGCCTCCATGCGAAGCTTTTGTTCATCAACAAAGTATCGCTGGAACTCGTAGCACTTCTCCACAGCGGTGGTGGTGGCTTGCTAAAGCTTGTCTTTCTTAGCCTCCAGCTTGTCCATGTTGTCCAGGGTCAACTTCAATCGATCCCCTAGCCCAACAAAGTGAAGATAGACCTGCAATGAGAAAACAGTTAGCACCCAATAGATAAACGAAGAAAAGAAGGAAAGAAAAGGGGAGTAAGTTGTTACCTCAGTCAGGCTTTGTAGCCCCTCCTCATACAAACTGTTTGGGGCAATCCCCAACATCTGGAAGCGGTCCCATGCTAGGAGAGTCCCACTTACCAATGCCAGGTCAACTCCCACATTGCAGATAGAGTCCCCCTTGCAAATCTCCCACTCAGGGCGAAAGATTTGATCAGACCGCAGTGTGAGCTCCAACGGCATGGGAGCAGAAAATGGCCCATCTGCTCTATGTGGGATCCCCTCGGGAAATCACTGGCAGAACTCCTAGTGTGGGCCACCTTCTGCTATGGTTGAGCCCCCACAGCCCCCTCGGTCAGCCTCTTCCTCCCTGCCTTGACCCCGTCGGCAGGTCCTCTCGGCACCTCGGCCGGATGCTGCGGCACTTGCTCCTTGCACCCCAGCTGGCCCTCCTCAACGGGCCCCTTCCCCTTTGTGGGGATCTGGGGAGTGGCTCCCTTCGGGAGAGCTATTGAAGAAGTCCCTTTGGTAGGGACCTGTGCTTTCGTCCCCTTGGCATGGACTTGGTGGGAAGACCCCCCCCTTTGTAGGGGCCGAGGCCTTCTCATTTTGGGCTAGCGCACCCCCGGTGGGCCTCTAAGGCGTCTGTCCGCTAGCCTTCGCCTGCTCCTTCTACATCACGCGGGCATGGTTCAGTATGGCCTTCCAAGCATCCATTGACACTTTTACAAGCAAAACAATAGTTAGTACCATTACAAAAGACAAAGGCGCAGAAAACATGGAAAGAAGTTGCGTGGCCTATCCTACCGAGGGGGGCAGGGCCGAGTCCCACGAAAACCAATGGGATTTCCTCCACCACCAATGGCTGGGCTCAAACTCTTCCCAGGTTAAGCAGCATGCGAGATCGTCACTTTCCTCACTCGTAAGCAAGGGGACACTTTTCTCCACAGACAAGCTGGCCTCTCCCCACCCCGACCTGAAGGACCAGCCCTCGGGACAAAACAAAAAGAAATATTTACTCTTCTAGTTGTGCACGGAAGAGGGGTTATCTACGGGCTTGGACTTGCGGGGTTGGAAGTAGAAGACACTAGCTTTGGAAGAGTGCTTCCTCAGCACAAAGATCACTCCGAAGAGCTTCGGCATCAGCTCCATCCCCTGGAGCCGAGATGCCACTAGCATTGCCACAATGGTTCCTATTGCATTAGGCGCCAGTTGGCTAAGGGTAATCCTATACACCCTTAGCATGTCAGAGATCAATGGATGAAAGGGGAACCAAAGATCGAATTAAAGGAAGTGCTAATAAACGTAGATCTACCCCTCCTTGTGAGTCCATGGCCGATCACCCGCCTCGGACGCCCTCACCCCATAGGACGAAGGGATGAAGTATTGCCTCGTCAGGGCCTTGACTTGATCCCACTCTAGAGAACCTTCGAACTCTAGGCGAGAAGGATCAACCTTGGCCACTACCCCAACAACACTCTCTACCCTCGTCTCGGGGATGAGGTCCGGGTCTTGCTCCACCTTGGCCTGGGGGGACCCCTCGGCCTCCCTTGGCGTCGTAGATGTGGAGCTCTCACAGGGAAGGTCAGTGGCTCAACGGATGCCTTGGCTTAAACAGCCTTTGGCTTCACAGTTCCTCGGCCTAAATGGAGGCACCAAAGCGTTCGCACTGAGCACGCCCTTCGGGTCACTTGTTCGAAGCAGTAGTATTGTAGAACACTCGCAGCCTCAGCCCAAATTACAAAGACGAACCAAGCAAATACACAAAAGAGGACGCCACTACAGGGTACACCTTGGCTGTCGGGCCCACTGACGCTCATCATTACTACTCCCATCAGCCAAAGCCGAATTTTTCTCTTTGGCCTCGGGAGTGGGAGGGCAAGTGATGTGGGGGTGACCCAACCCAGCCCATTTGAGGTTGGGAGGCCCAGCCCACGAGCGTCAGATCTGGTAACGAGATTTGCTACAACAGAAGTTACTCTGCTCCCCTCGTATGGAGCCAATTGCGAAGCGCCCGCACATCCTCGCAGGGCTCTCTGACTACCCTCGTACGGTTCTCATCCTAGGCAATCATCTCCACCTACCTCTAGGCAGGTCAAGTATAAATAGGGGTGCCCCCCTCCAGGTAAAGGGGAGGAAATACAATCTGCATCTGGGCTTAGAAGTGATCTCAAGAGTTATATTCTAACTCCCCTCTTCGTATCCCGTACTAACTTAACCGTCGGAGACTCTGCTTTGGGTTCTCACCAAGGGCCTCTGATGTATTCTGCCTTGCAGTACCTCAGCCACCTGCCTTCGTCTTCTACAATATTCAAAGCCCTCTCTGCCTCAGCCTACATACCTCGGCTTCGGCAACAAGCTCCCTGAACCCTTGAAGCCTTCGGCCGACCCTTTGAAGTATGGGGGCAAAATTACTTTGTTATCCTCAGCTATCCCGAGCATCAACAAAACCCAAGAGAAATCTTTAGCTATTTGCATGAAAATGCTTTCTTAGAACCTTAGCTTTGTTATTTTGGCAAGTTTTAGACCTAACTTGCCCTCCTATATCTATAAAAGGGACCCAAATCAAGTTAAATTGCCTCTTTATTGTTTAAGTTGTTGGGACCACATATGTTAGGGTGGTAGGGTTTTAGAATATTCTACCAGAGGGGGTCTACTTGCAACTATGTCAGAAAGTTCAAGGAGGTGATTGCAATTACCAAAATTTAGGGAAGGGTTAGTAGCAACCAATAATTTTGGGGGAGGTTTAAACAATTTACGCTTGTTTATATAATGTTAGATTTTTAAATATTCCTAAATTTCTCCAAAATTCCTAAAACTTTTAAATCCCATAATCAAATTTTCAAAATATCCCCAAATTCTCATAATCCAATTTCTAAAATATTCCAAATTCCCATAATCCTATATCTAAAATATACCCAAATATGATGTATTTTCAGGCGGTTGCTTTGGGGCGAGGAAATTTCAGGGATTCCATGCGCTTGACGTGGAAGAGGTGCCCCGCCCCGTGACCATGATGGGGCGGGGATGAGATGGGGGGTTTTGGCTTTGGGGAGGGGATGGGGAGAGGGGGTGCGGTGCCCCGACCACGCTGAACCTGTCTCGTTGCCAGTCCTAAGTAGAAGGGGTTCTATCCCAGGTCATAGGACTATCAACTTCTGCACAAGTCTGGATTGCATTGGCCAGATGTTTTGCAACCCAGTCCCGGGTTCATGTGCTTCAATTGCAGTTGCAATTACAGACATTAAAGAAAGGCTCTATGTCTGCATCTGAATATATTCAGAGAGCTTGCTCTGTGAACTGTGGCTGACATGCTAAGTGGTATATCGCTCCTGTTGCCTCAGAAGATCTGATTTTATACATCCTCTCAGTTCTAGGATCTGAGTTTGAATCCTTTGTACCGACAGTTACAGCAGCAGTAGTACTGAATTTAGAGTTATCCCCTGATAAGATTGCATTCGGTGTGCTCCTTTGTTGGTCTACTTACAGATTAGTTTCAAGTAAAAGAATAAAATTAGTATCTATATGGTGAGTCTAGTTAGAAATTGTAAAAATCCAAGGTTAATCCACATTATTTGCAAACTTTCTTCCGATTGTAAGGAGCATTATTTCCTCATTCTTCCTATTGTAAGCTTTGGTTGAATTGTGTCATAGATGTTCATAGGACTCAAGAAGAACAGAGGACGTGGTCCCATACTACTATATATTAAACTGGTACATATATGCTAGAATTCTTAGTAGAGAATAGAAGATTCAAGTAATAATGACCATGGCTAGGAGAAGGATGCATGCTCAAATTTATGAAATATGATTTGAGCACCATATTGTGGTTGGAAAGTTAGGACAAAGCAAGGAGCATGAGTATATGATGGTGAAAGCTCAAAAGAGAAATGTTGCAGAGTCATAGCCAGAGCCATCTTTGCTTCAGTCATTGCAAAGTTCTGTCCAATGCATATTCGCGGACCCCAACCGAATGGGAAGAATGAGACTTGATTATTTGTTGCCTTTGAAACTCCTGCTGCAAACCTTTCCGGTTTGAACTCTTGGGCATCTTCACCCCAAAATTCAAGATCATGATGGAGGAGTATTGGCATTTCTAGGTGCACTCCAGGTGGTAGAGAGATTTCCCCTAGTTTTGTATTCTTGTAAGTAGACCTACCAATCGTTACTGTTGGTGGGTATAGTCTGAGAACTTCATACAGAATCATGGTAACCTGCAATTGATGTTCAGGAGCTTTGCAAATGTTGGTATCAAATCTTATAATTAGACTCTGTATGTCCAGTATAGTTAGAAACACCATAGGTAATGAAGTAATGCACTTACAATCTTAAGGTGGCTTAACCCGCCATAGCTCGGTATGTCGTTACCGAAGAATTTCAACACCTCCTCCCTTGCGCTTGTTTGCCAGTCCATATGCATGCTCAATACAACCATGGTCCACACAAGCAAATTAGATGTTTTCTCTTGTCCTGCAAAATAAATTAGCTTGCACTCCTCTATTACTTCTTTAATACTCATTCCTGCATTCTTCTTGCTGCCATGTTCTTGGATATAGTTTTTATTAGAGTCTATTAGCAAGCTCAATAAGTCACTGCTACTTCTCCAACACTTGGAGTTGCTTCTTTATTATTTATGATACCTGTCAGAACAGTCTGTATTTCTTTTTCAATTTCCTTCATCCTATTGTTCTTTTTTGTAGGTAGGAACCTGTAGACAGATAATGCTTATTGAAAGTGAAGAAACAGAAGCTCTATGATATATATATAACATGGATCTCATATTTGTGATGCTTATAATATAATTTGGAATTTCTACTTTCACTACTAATTAATTTTTCTGTAGGAAGGCAGACAAAGAAGATATAGTTGAATCAGGAATCAGATTGAAGGATCTATAGAACATATAGCATGGTTCTTGGTCACAAACACTGAAAGCAGTGAAAGTTGATCTTTTGTGCACATAATAATCTGCAATATGCACACTCAAATAGATATAATATTCACTTGCCTAAATTTGGTGTAAGATAACATTGGATTGATCCACAATTGAACAAATTAAGTTAATGTTTAACAAAACATAAAATTCAGTTACAACTCTATGTAAGCAATATTCTTAGTTGTACCTAAAACCCGGGATGTATACAGACTGAAGAACCTGTAGAGTGAGCTTAGATAGTTCATTTTGGAGTTGGAATATCTTCTGCCCTTCTTCATAGCCACTACCGAATAATGTCCGAGAGATGACATCTGATGAAGGAAGATTTGGCCCAACCTCTCTATTACGTGACACGTGGCAGAAACAACAGCTCGGCAAAAAGAGCCAAGCCTAGGCGGGAACAAGGGGACCTGAGCGGATTGAACTCCCTATCGGGGGCCCGAACTCACCCTTTGTAACAGCTCGGGATATACCTCGCCAAACTGACCCACCTTGTAACAGCTCGGGATACACTTCGCCGAACTGACCCATTTTGTAACAGCTCGGGATACACTTCGCCGAACTGACCCACCTTGTAACAGTTCGGGGTACACCTCGCCAAACTGACTTGCCCTATAGATACCTCCGAGCTCAAGACTTTGCCTCGCTCAGCACTTCGCATCACCTTCTGGGCACCAAAACCAAACAAGTCGTACCATGCCTGACACTAAGGAAGTCCGTGCCTGAGGGCGCCGCGCCTGACTGACTTGGGATCTGACGTTTGGCGGCAGCACTCTAAACGACCACCTGCCACCGCCACTGACACCACCATCTCCAGTTAAAAAGACGGTTAGGCAGTGACGGTTCTGTCTCAGCAGAAAGGACAACGGCCGAATTGACAAGCACAAGGGTATTACCTTGCTTTTGAAGGATTCTAACTTGAGCTTCGGAGCCTCTACACTGGGTTCCCCCCGGAGCTTCCCCATCTCCTCCATTTCAGGTTCCCTGCTACCCCATTCAGAAGCAAGGCCACGGACAGCTAAGACCGGCCGGATCGCGCTCCATCAATTGGCGCCGTCTGTGGGAACTCGCTTCAAAAAGCCTCCCTCCAAACTTCGATAACCCCCTTTTCATAAAAAAACCCAACACTCATGGCCTCCTCCAGCAACACCGGACGTGGCACGGAGACAAACGCCACCGGGGAACAACTTCAAGTCCCCATGGTGTGTGTTGGACAGTTCACCATCCCCCTTTCAGTGGATGGGATCCCTAGCTTGAGCGCGCCACAAGCAGTGGCACCCGTAAACCCTCCTACTGCAAGCATCCCCTTTCCTCTCCCCATTGAGATAACCTTCACTGAACCGACTGCCGTCCCCCTGGCAGCCAGCCAAAACCGGTTGGACGACCTGATGTAGTGCATGCGAGCAATGCAAGCCCAAATGCAACAGTTCCAGCAGCACCAGCTTCACCAGCACCAAGTACTGCACAACATCTCCCAGTATCACTATCAACAGCAGTTCCCCCAACTGCCACTGAACCAACCACTACTTCCACCTCGCCACCCCGCCCCGAGGCTGGTCAAGGCCTCCCCGCAGGATGGACGCTCCCACCAGGCGAAGGCCTCCCAGCCCCAGAACCCCCCTAACAGCCAGGCCTCGTCCCTAGGCCGAAGGGAGAAAAATGTCATCCTCGCCTCGCAACCCGCAAGCGGGTCGGGAACCTCGCCCGCGAGGTCGGCACCCCGACGCTCCAAGCCCAAGCTCCCGCTCACCGAAAACCGATTCGGCGCCCTGGCGGCAGACTACCAGCATTCCGGGCCCGTCGAGCTCGATAACATGGAGGCCAGCAGCGCCAGTACAAGGCCCGCTCAGCAGCGAAGGCGCCGACGAAGTCGCCGAACCACAACCCGTGCCTTGTCGGAATTTAGAGGCAAAGACACGAGCTCGGACGAGGTAAGGGCTGCCCCGATTCTCTCGGTTCCTTCCCCCCTCGCATCAGAACTCCTGGCGGTCCCCTTACCCAGAGACTTAAAGCTCCCACCTCTGGACAAGTACGACGGGTCTTTCGACCCCAACGACCACGTTGACGCCTTTTAGTCCCAAATGCACCTCGCCAGGGCCAGTGAATCGTGCATGTGCGTGGCCTTTACCACCACCCTCAGGGGGGTAGCCCGCACTTGGTACAGGAACTTGGCGCCTGGGTCGATAAAGTGCTGGGCCCAGTTCGTGCAGGTCTTCACCGCACACTTCGTCAGCAGCCAACGGTGCCCCAGAACAGAGGAAAGCATCTTCGGAGTAGTCCAGAGAGAAGGAGAATCCATCCGGGGCTACATCAAGCGATTCAATGAAGCATGTTTGCGGTTACTGCGGTTGGACCCCACAGTGCAGCTCGCGGCGGCCAAAAGAGGGGTGACGCACAAAGAATTCAAATGGCACATGGTGGCCAACGAGCCCGCAACCATGACCAAATTCCTCAAGCTCACGGATAAGTTCATGAGGACAGAGGAAGAAATCAACCAACGGACCGAAGGCGGGAACGAGAAAAGAAAGAGAGAAGGCGAGCTCTCCAAACCGGTGGACAGGAAAAACCCGACCCGGGAGCCAAAGCCGAACCAGTCGTTCCGGGCTCCCCTAGCAGTTCGGACGGACTACACGCTGTTAAACATGAGGCGGACGGAGATCATAATGACGATCAAAGACGCCCCGTACGTGAAGTGGCCACCTCGCCTAAAGGGAAATCCGAACGAGAGAAATAAGAATTTGTATTGTAGTTCCCATAGAGACCATGGTCATAGTACCGAGCAGTGTAATAACCTTCGGGACGAGATAGAGGGGCTCATCCGTCGTGGATACTTGAGAAACTTTGTACAACACAACAATAATAACAATAAGGCAGGTCGGCAAGGGGAGCACGAAAAAGATGCCCCCGGGTCTAGCAACAGACCTGCCGAACCGTTGCAGCGGGAGCCTCCGGAAGAGAGGCCAGTTTGGGGAACCATCCACGTAATCGTGGGAGGTTCGGTGGTAGCGGGGTGTACCTCGGCAGCAGCCCAGACTTCAGTTCGCGAAGCGGCCCTCGAAGAACGGAACCCCCCAAAGAAACCAAAGACCGAAGAACCAATCATCTTCACGGAGGATGACGCGCGAGGGGTTCACTACCCCCATGATGACGCGCTTGTCATTAAACTAAGGATCAACGACTTCGAGGTCAGGTGCGTACTCGTAGATTCGGGCAGCTCAGCGGACATCCTCTTCAAATAAGCATTTGACCAGCTGCAGTTACAGAGGAGCAAGCTGAAGCCCGCGAACACTCCCCTGGTGGGCTTCAGTGGAGAGGAAGTCAGGCCCCTCGAAAAAATAACCGTCCCTGTGGAAGTCGACACATGGCCTTGTGCAGTCAAACTCAACCATGATTTCCTGGTGGTCGTGACCCCCTCCCCATACAATGCCATAATAGGGCGGCCGATCACGCATATCCTACGGGCGGCGGTCTCCACCTTTTATTTGGCCATGAAGTTCCCTACGGACTTCGGTGTAGGGGTAGCACGGGGCGACCAGCTCGAGTCCCGCAAGTGTTATGTTGCCGCCCTGAAGGGAAAAACCAAGGCGCCCGACGACCTCGAATTGGAGCGGTCTGCGGAGCAAGGGAAGGAGCGAGCTTTGCCCACGGAGGAAACGGTCGCAATACCAACTTCGGCTACGGACCCATCTCGCACACTTCAGATCGGAGCTTCCATCGAGGACCCTCTACGAACTGAACTGGTGAGTTTTTTACTTCAAAATTTAGATATTTTTGCCTGGTCCATGGCCGACATGCCTGGCATTAGCCCCAGACTGATAACTCACAAACTTAATACTGACCCTGTAGTCAGACCCGTTAGACAGAAGAAACGCAACTTAGCCCCGGAACGCTGGAGGGCGGTCGACGAGGAGGTCGAGAAGCTCCTCGCAGAAAACTTCATAAGGGAAGTCCATTACCCGAGCTGGGTGGCCAACCTGGTGTTGGTAAAAAAGGCAAACGATAAGTGGTGCATGTGCGTCGACTACACCGACATGAACCGAGCTTGCCCGAAAGATTGCTTCCCCCTCCCCAGAATTGACCGCCTAGTGGACGCGACCTCGGGAAACGAGTTGCTAAGCTTCCTGGACGCCTACTCGGGCTACAACCAAGTCAAGATGGACCCATTCGATGAGGAAAAAACCAGCTTCATAACCGAGTTCGGCCTGTATTGCTACAAGGTCATGCCCTTCAGACTAAAAAATGCTGGGGCGACTTTCCAAAGACTTGTAAATAGGCTATTTCGGCCCCTAATTGGCACGAAGATAGAGTGCTATGTAGACGACATGGTCGTCAAGACTCAGTTTTCACAAGAATTAATACAAGACTTAGACTATGTCTTCCAAATCCTGCGTCAGTTTAGCATGAAATTGAACCCCAACAAATGTGTCTTCGGCGTCACCTCGGGCAAGTTCCTAGGATACATTGTCAATCGATGCGGTATTGAGGCCAACCCGGACAAAATAAAAGCCATTCTAGATATGTGACCACCTCGGAAAGTAAAAGAAGTTCAGAGGATAAACGGCCGCATTGCCGCTCTAAGCCGCTTTATGTCCAAGTTAGCAGACCGCTGCCTACCTTTCTTCAAAGCAGTCAAAGGCAAAGGGTTCGATTGGACCCAAGACTGCCAGCTCGCATTCGATGAGCTAAAAGATTACCTCGCTAGCGTGCCAACCTTAGCCCGGCCCGAGGTAGGCGAGGTCTTAGAACTGTACCTCTCGGCAAGCGACGAGGTGGTCAGTTCGGTACTAATAAAAGAAACAGATCGGGTCCAGCGACCCATCTATTATGTTAGTAAAATTTTGCAGGGAGCAGAGGCAAGGTACCCGTAGATAGAAAAACTAGCATACGCCCTAGTGACAGTAGCTCGGAAACTCTGCCCTTACTTCTAGGCTCACACCGTCATCGTCCTAACTGACAAACCTCTGAGACAAGTTTTACTCAAACCCGAGGTTTCCGGTCGATTGACGAAATGGGCCATCGAACTCAGCGAGTACGACCTCCAGTACAAACCGAGAACCGCTATTAAGGCCCAAGCTTTGGCAGATTTTATCGCCCAGTGCACTTTCAGCCACGAAGCCCCACAGGTCGAGCCCGAGGTCCCCAGTTCGGGCGAACCCGGAGATCCCGAGCCCATAGAGTCCGAACCCCGTGAAGTAGCAGCCAATGTGGCATCTCTCCTGGTCAGGCGAAGCACGAACTGGGATGAGGACCCCTGGATCCTTCATGTGGATGGTTCCTCGAACCGGCAAGGCAGCGGAGCTGGAATAGTCTTGTGCGGCCCGGGCGGCACAAAATTAGAATACGCACTACGCTTTGAGTTCGCGGCATCCAACAACAAGGCAGAGTACGAAGCACTGATCGCCGGGCTGGACCTAGTGCGAAAGGTAAAGGCAAAACACTTGGTCATCTACAGCGATTCTCAGCTCGTGGTCAACCAAGTTACTGGCGAGTACGAAGCACGCGAGCTCTCCATGATCGCATACTTGGCCAAAGTAAAAAAAGCCCTGCTCAACTTCCAGTTACACTTCATCAGGCAAATCCCGAGGTCAGAGAACACTGAGGCCGATGCCCTATCCCGGTTAGCCTGTACAAGTCACAACAACATGAGAACTGTTTACATAGAGGACTTACCTCGGCCTAGTATTCTCGGGGGGACAGAGGAGGTCGCTCCCGTCTTGGAGGCAGAACCGAGCTGGATCGACCCACTCGCGAGCTTCTTGATAGACGGAACCTTCCCTGTAGAACGCAATGCGGCCAAGAGGGTGCAGCGCCAGGCAGCCAAATACGTCATAATAGACGAACGGTTATACCGACGGTCCTACACGCTCCCCTACTTGCATTGCCTGTGACCTGCCGAAGCCGAGTTCGTACTCCGCGACACTCATGAAGGCCTGTGCGGTGGACACTTGGGGGGCAGAGCACTCGCCCAAAAAGCACTTCGACAAGGATACTACTGGCCAACGATGAAGACAAAAGCTGTCGAGCTCGTAAGAAAATGCGACAGGTGTCAGAAGCACGCCAGTATCCACCATCAACTTGCCTCCGACCTCAAATACCTCGCCAGCTCGTGACCCTTTGCACAATGGGGCATCGACCTCCTGGGGCCATTCCCACCAGCAACAGGTGGAAGAAAATTCCTAGTTGTTGCAGTAGATTACTTTACGAAGTGGATAGAAGCCGAACCTCTGGCAATTGTTACGGCTCGAAACATACAAAACTTCTTTTGGAAGAACATAGTATGTCGATTCGGGTTACCTCGGGTACTAATCTCCGACAACGGCAAGCAGTTCGAGGATATCAAGTTCCAAGAGTGGTGCCAGAACATGGGGATTCGGGAAAACTTCACGTCTGTCGCGCACTCGTAGACAAACGGTCAGACGGAAGTAATGAACAGAGCCATCCTGCGCGGACTAAAAGCACGTCTGGATCAAGCTAAGGGATTGTGGGCCGAAGAGCTACCAAGTGTCTTGTGGGCTCCCCGAACTACCGAAAAAACCGCCACGGGAGAAACCCCCTTCAACCTCACCTACGACACTGAAGTAGTGATCCTAGTGGAAATCGAAGTACCAACATTGCGATTAGAAACATACGACGATCGGACGAACGGAGATGAGTTACGTACCAACCTCGACCTATTGGACGAGGTAAGGGATCTCGCGCACATCCGAACGGTGGCATACCAGCAGCAGGTAGCTCGCTACTACAATAGCAGAGTAAAGCAACGAAGCTTCCGAGTCGGCGACCTGGTCCTTCGTAAGATTATGGCACCCGAACCCGGCATGGGCAAGCTCGGACCTAACTGGGAAGGGCCCTATAAAGTAAAAAGAGCGATCGGTGGGGGGGCATACGAACTCGAAACCTTGGAAGGCAAACAAGTACCTCGACCGTGGAACATCGTGAACTTAAGGCGGTACTACTTATAAACCACCAATGAAGAGGACAGCATCAGGTCCTATGTGCCACGATGCAAGCCAAGAGAAACCTCGGCGTAAACACGCTAAGAAGTCGAGCATATTATCAGCTCGGCAAAAAACCAGTTTGCGGCAGAACAGGTCACGGAAGTATAATAACCCGGACAAAGTGACCGACAAAGAATCAGTTCAGGGAAAAAAGAACACGGGCAAAAAGACTATTTATTCCATTGCAAGAAACATGAGTACAATGGCCATCAGAAAGGACTTACAAAAAAAAAAAAATTACATGTCCGGAGACACCTCTTCGCCATCAGAAGGCACTTCAACAACACCTGAAGGCCCTACCTTTCCTTCAGAGTCCGGCTCGCCATCGGAAGCATTGGCCATCTCCTGAGTTATACGCGAAGTGGATATGGCACTTACATCGAGGTCGGGGTACGTATTCCGGATCATCCACCTGCATAACTTGAACCCCCTCCTGTAAGAATCCACCATCAGATCGTCAAAACGCGGAGAGGCAATATAGTCCTCAACTGCCTTCTTCTTGGCGTCTTCAATGCCTTGGGAAAAAATCTGTGTTCTCTCCCTGATGTCCTCCTGAAGATATTCGACTTGATGCTGCAAATCCAACTTCAAGTCCGCCATATGCTTGACAACTACCCCCATGGCTTCGGCGTCACGCTGAGACCTTGCCTGCCTGGCCATCGCGACGCGAGCAGCTTCTTCAGCAGCGTAAGCAGCCGCCTCAGCAGCCCGGGTATTTGCCTCTGCAGCGCGGAAAGCTTCTTCAGCAGCATGAGGGGCAGCCTCAGTAGCTCGCGCCTATCGCGAGCTCCTCTCCACTTGGGCCGCCAAGGCATGAATCGAAGAATTCACCTACCAAAAGAAACAAGTGAGCAATAATAGCGGAAGCAACAATAAAAAAGGAAGACGGAATCTAACTTACCACCATGGCATGTGTTACGCCGCGACAAGCGACCTGATTCAAGGGAAGATCAGTCCATGCCGTGACCTCCTCTGGTAAAGTAGCGTCCCTACTCTTCTGAAGAGCGTAGTTCGGCGTCAACACGCTCCTGAACTCCCCTTGAGCTCCCGAGCCCGAGGGCCCAGCCCGCGTATGAGCGGACCCAGAGTGAGCAGGAGCACTTGAGTATGCAGGAGCGCCCGTATGAGTGGTCTCGGCGTAAGGCGCCCCGGTAGTTTCGTGCATTGGTGGAGTCACTTCGGGCTCCCTGGGCAGATCCTCCGACGTATGGTCTGGAACTTGGGGCTCCTCATCTAGGGGCAGCTCGGTACGAGTTCGCTTGGCGACCCGCTTCCTCCTCTTCATGCCTTGGAACAAACGCCCCCCGCGAGTTCTCTCTGCATCCATCACACCTACAGAAAACGAGTTCGACATCAGAAAAAACGAAAAGAATAGAGCAAGAAAACTGCATAGCTAGAAACCTACCCGAACTCAGGCCGGCTGCAATAAGCTTGGCCTCCGTTAAGTAGTGGTGGCACTTTAAACCTTGCCGTGCCCATTGCCGGAGGCCCTTCACCGTCTCTTTATCGAGAGTCACGCCTGAATCAGGAGCGGCCTCACCCCACCTGGTCTGAAAAGGCCATCCTTTTGCACTTTGCACGCCGAAGTAGTCCCGCTTCCACGCCGGGACCTTATTAGGAAGATCGTGCAGAAGCTTAAAACCCTGGCGAGGAGAAAGGTAATATGCCCGTCTCCCCCCAAGAAGAGAACCCGCCTGTCTCTTGAGCATCAAGATGGAGGAGAATATCTCTAAGTCTAAGGGGAAGTTCTGCTCGCAAAAAAGAGAAATCGTCCCCACCAGGTTCCGAATAGATTTCGGATGAAGTTGGTCAATGGTGACACCGAAGTGGTTTATGACTTCGACGAGAAGGGGATGGAAAGGAAGTTGCAACCCCACAGCGAGCTGCTCTCGAAAAATCACGATCTCGTCAGGACCGTGTTCCCAAGGAAAGCTGCCCGAAGGAATAAAATATGTATACCCCCCAGGAAGGTTGTAAGACATAAGTATGGATTGAAGCCCCTCAGGCGTCATGGTCGAAGGACCAAACCTGTCTAGCATCCGACCTCGGTGGGAGGTAGACGCCAAACTGCCCGAAGCGACTCGGTCTGCTGCTTCATAGTCCTCAAGCTCCACCTCAGGATCATTGAGGCAGTCGGGGGACACGACTCGGTTGGTGGAACCTACGTCGGCCCTACTTGAAGAATCGTCTGAGCTATCAAAGCTAGACATTGGGGAAAAAGATGGATTCAGGAAATTACTCACCGGAAAGTTTGAAGAACAAACCAAAGAACCGTGAAGGCTATATAACCAGCCTTGACGCGAGCTGGAAAAGACTTGGACGTGAGCTGAAAGGTTGGACACGAGCTCAGTAGACAAACTGCAGAAGTGACAAACCGACTGGGGTCCCCCACTATTTATAGCTACAGTAACCAAGAATCGACCGTACAGATTGAAGACGACCCGACGGCCTACGTTCATACTGACCGTTGGTGCACGTCTTTCCAGAAAAAGTGAAACATCAGCGCACGTCTTTTCGAAACCGACGTCACCTCGACACGGGTCTTTCCGAAACTGACGCGTCGCACGTCTCCCTGACAGTCGCCCGCACACGTACAGCAGTGGCACACCTTTTTGAAATGACCCGCCGTCACGTCCCAGCGGTGCGAATTGGTTTGAAATTTAAAACGCGTGCTATCGCAACCACCGGCATTCTTAAGCCCGTTTCCAGCCTTCTTGAAAACAGAAAGAACCCTAGAAAAAGCAACTCGCACAGTGAAAATTCGAAGGACGGGACAAATCCACCTGCTACCTCGTGAAACTCCCCGCACCATGGCAAGACCCCCGGCGCAAGGAGTGGGGGGCAATTGATGAAGGAAGATTTGGCCCGACCTCTCTATTACGTGACACGTGGCAGAAACAATAGCTTGGCAAAAGGGGCCAAGCCTAGGCGGGAACAAGGGGACCCGAGCGGACTGAACTCCCTACCGGGGGTCTGAACTCACCCTTTGTAACAGCTCGAGATATACCTCGCCAAATTGACCCACCTTGTAACAGCTCGGGATACACTTCGCCGAACTGACCCATTTTGTAACAGCTCGGGATACACTTCGCCGAACTGACCCACCTTGTAACAGTTCGGGGTACACCTCGCCAAATTGACTTGCCCTATAGATACCTCCGAGCTCAAGACTTCGCCTCGCTCAGCACTTCACATCACCTTCTAGGCATCAAAACCAAACAAGTCGTACCATGCCTGACACTAAGGAAGTCCGTGCCTGAGGGCACCGCACCTAACTGACTTGGGATCTGACGTTTGGCGGCAACACTTTAAACGGCCACCTGCCACCGCCACTGACACCACCATCTCCAGTTAGAAAGACGGTTAGGCAGTGACGGTTCTGTCTCAACAGAAAGGACAACGGCCGAATTGACAAGCACAAGGGTAATCATACCCGACCTGACAAGGGCCTCGGGACGAGTGCACGAAATGATTATAAGAGCCCCCTGCCCCCCGACAAATGAGGTATGCAAACTTTGCGCTATCTGGTATTACCTTGCTTTTGAAGGATTCTAACTTGAGCTTCGGAGCCTCTACACCGGGTTCCCCCCGAAGCTTCCCCATCTCCTCCATTTCATGTTCCCTGCTACCCCATTCAGAAGCAAGGCCGCGGACAGCTAAGACTGGCCGGATCGCGCTCCATCAACATCTGTTGTTACATTCTGGATTTCAGGCCATATATCCAATTCACAAGACCCTTTTGGTGTAATCAATTTGTTCCATCGGCTAACCAACTCAGCGAAACTTGCATAAAATGCAGGTAGCATAAGCTGTTACAACATCAAAGAAGAAGCCATTCCAATATCAAAAACATGTAAAGCATGAAAAGTAGTATTGTGTTAGGTAGCTTGACAACCTGGAGGTGTTAAAGTGAAGCAATTTATGGCTCTTTAATTTGCTCTTTAACACAGTATTCCCTTAGTGTTTTGCAGGAATTACAAAGTGGCATTTGCTCATGTCTACAAGGAGATTTATTAGATGTCAGATCCTCTTGCCAATCACTATTGTGATAATTGTTAAATTTGCTGCTTTGATAAGCCATTTTCCCTGCTCAACAAGAGACAAATGGCTCATTTTACAGTATAAGGTGGATCTCCCCTCCTCAGGGTCCATTTGATCTTAGAATGTTTGTTTACTCTGATGGTTTTTGGTTTATGTTTTAAGCCTTTTGCCCCTTCTTATTCTCAGCATTCAAGCAGAATCTCCTCTCTACCCATATTTGGTTTATTTCTTTTACCTTTTAGTAAATGTTTGGCATTGGGGCTGAAATGGCTGAACTGACTAATTTATTGTTAGGGTATAGTAATTAACCCAACTTCAGCTTCTGCCATTATGGGTCTCACAACCCCTTTAATAACTTACTAACTGAAAGACAAATCAAGAAGTCATTCAATTCAGCTAATCCAGCTGTTATCAAACGGTCTAGTGTTTGCTAGGTAGGTTGGGACTTCTGGTCCGTGCATTGGGGGCTAGAGTGAGTTCACATTGGTGCCCCACAAATGGGGTTGAGTATAGTATTTAGAAAAGGAAGGAAAAAGGTGAAGGTTCAACAACACATATCTAATCAATAAGTGGACTAACCTTCAACTTCTCTTGATGGAAAGCAGGACCGATAATTCTTCTGTGTTTGGCCCATTGGTCATCCTCATAGCTCAGAAGCCCAATCACTAACAATCTGACGAGTGGATTTAGTTTAGGCATCTGAAACTGGCCAAACTTGTTAGACAAAATATCCCTTATAAGAGTGGGGTCCAAGATGTTTACTCTAGGAGATGTTCCAATCCAACAAAGAGATGTCCTACCTGCACTTCTAGATTTCTAAGTAAGATTATTGATAGAAATAGATCGAGTGGTGCAGTAAGAGTTCATTATCTAAGTTAATTGATGGAAATTAATCAGAATTGTGTGCACTAGAACAGTTAAAATATTAGGCCATCTAGGGAGATGTTTATCCCAATAAAGTTTCCTAAAGCCAAAACATTGCCTAATCAGATTAGATTAGCTATTGTAGAAGACATTGTTGGCTATTTGACCCCTCGTGTAGTTGTATATTTCTCAAGTTGTTACAAAAACAAAAGGCTCTGTTTGGATAATCTTTTGCTTTTAAGCTTTGGATTCTGAAAAAAAAATTGATTCAAAAAGTGTTTTGATCATTAGGTACCAATTGTTTTAGAAATATTATAACCTGAAGCCAAAATACTTTTAAGCCCTGAATCACAAAGCCTAAAATTTGGGCTTTGTATTTTGAGCTTTGAAAGCACAAATCCTAAAAGTTATCCAAATGCGACCTTATTGTCTTAAATACCATAATTCAGAAGTAGAGAAGCTTACTACTATTCTACTAATGAAAGAAAAACAGACAAAGGTAATTTTTTTTATCTTTGTAGGTTAGAAGAAAGGTTACCAAATGATGGAAACATGATGTACAACTCCTTCAAAACCAAAGAAGAAAAGTTTATTTGCCTTTTATTCTTTTTTTTTTTTTTTTTTGAGTAGATACGATCTTAGAAGCTAATGACTACTTTGAATAAGGGGTTTCAAGTATATGTAGAAAAGTCGTAGAGACCTGTGCCCATAGTAGTTCACCTAGAGGGTTAATTCAATTCACTTCGATTCTTTGCTTTTATTTCTCCCATTTTCAAGTGCTCTTATTTAGTTGAAATTTTACGAAGTTGTTGAGAGAACCCGAGTCTCTACCATTTTATTAAGAAAAAAAAGAAACACTGAATTAGGCTAGTTGGTAAAGTCTATGGCTAATGGAGACTTGGGACTGAATCCCACCTGCGATGGTAGTTGTAATTACTTTCCATACAGTTGAAATTAGATCCCTTTTGTTAAACCCACTAATAAGAAGTACAAAAATGTCTAAAATACCAATGCAATTACTTGAGGTTGGTTTCTATAGAAAAAAAAAAAAACAATATAAACTTCATAAGCAATAAAAAAAAGAAAATTTAAAGTTGCAACTTTACCTTTTAGCGAGTGATATGAAGGGAAATTTTGAAAAATAAATCAATTTCAGAAAAGTGATTAGAAGGGTTTGGGCTAGTGATTCATATGAAGAAAAAATTCGGAAAATAAATATTTTGGTCAAAAGTAACTGCATGGGTATTTTGGATATTTTTACGGTTCTTTTTTAAAAGATTCTAACAAAGGAGGTCTACTTTTAACTATATATGTCAGAAAGTTCAGGGGAGATAATTGCAATTATGAAACTTCAGCAGCAACAACTAGAAACTTTAGACGTGGTTTCAACATTTTACCCCAAAAAAGGAAAAAAGAAGGGATGCTTGAGATAATTGCTTTGATGAATAAAACAAGAAGGAATACAAATCAATCTCATTACTAGTGGTGGCAATTGGGCGGGTTGGGTTGGGTTTGGTTTGGGTTGAGTTTCAACCCAACCCATTTAATCCACCAATCCATTTATGACCCAATTATGTAAAATTAAATGGGTTGGGTTCAACCCAAACCAACTTTAACCAAATCCAATCCACCCAAACCCATTAATCTTATATTTATGTACTTAAAACAAAAAACTAACTCTATCCTAATAAATAAATTGGTTATAGCTTAGTGGTAATAGTAGTTGTTATTTACACAAATGGTGAAGGTTCAAAGCACATTACATGCATTATTTTTACACAAGCAGCAAAGCCATTTAATTATGTTTGGGCTTTGGATTTGACGAATCACTTAGGTTCAAACCGGTTAGATCAACTTGAACTATCTAATTGAATTGTCTTTGAGCTAATGACAGTAAGAGTGGTTGACCCGTTTAGATATGGATCAGTTCGGCTGGATAAGGTCCTGACTGAACCGGTTCGGATCGATCGGACCAAACCCGAACAAATCGAATTCAGTCTGGTCGGGACCACACTCGACAGGCCGGTTCATCTCGGTCGGGCCAAACCCTGGCTGGACCGGTTCACTTTGGTTGGACCGGACCGAGCTGGATTCGGGGCAGTCCCAGGCCAGAGGCTCCAAAGGATCTAGGTCAGCTAGCTTTGTTGACTCGGGCCGGATTCGGGTCGGGTTGTATGGATACGAGTCAAATCGATGATTTGAATCAGGCAAAACAAGTGGGTGGTTTAGTGTCTGGACTTCACCCGGTCCGACCCGCTTCGGATTTGGGTTGACCTGGACCAGCTTGTGCCGGGTCGGGCCATTTAAATGGATGGGTTGGGTGATGGGTTGATCACACAACCCGCCAAGTAAATAGGCGGGTTGGGCAGGATAGATTCTGGGTGGGTTGGGCGGGTTTAACAGGTTGGGTGAAAAATTGCCACCCCTACTCATTACTAGAGGAAATTTATGTTGGGTGAAGTGTGTTGATTCAAGACAAAACTAAATTTAGTCAACAATTAATAGAAAATTAATGCATTAATTATAAATTATTTAATTCAAATGAAGAAAAAAAAAGGCTAAGAAATTAATACTTATATTTGTAATGGTTAACCCAACAGTTATCCACAATCCAACCCAACCCAACCCATTTAAATGGATGGATTGGGTGATGGATTGATCACACAAGCCAAATAAATAGGCAGGCTGAGCGGGTTAGATTCTGGGTGGATTGGGCGGATTCAACGGGTTGGGTGAAAAATTGCTACCCCTACTCGTTAACAGAGGAAATTTGTCAAAGACTATGTAATTTGTAGTAAATATATTACCGTAGTTCTTGAAAGTTTGATGGATGAAGGGGAGAATACGTGGCGCAATATCGTGAGAGAGGTTCATAGGCTTGGATTGGGCTTCCTTCATCATCCTTGATTCCTCTCCGAGAGTTCCATACAACAATTCATAGGGGTGACCCTTAATTCCCTGCTCCCTCAAAAATCTTTCCAACTTCTTGGATTTCAGCCATACCCAATTTAAGAACCTCCACGCCCACAACAAAATCAAACCAAAAATAAAAAAAACTGAAGAAATGAAGAAGTATTCTCCGATCATGTTCATAGGCAAGCAGAGAAACCCAGTTGTTCAGTGGGAGATCTGAAACTCTCCTTCATTTTTCTAACATTTTCTTACACGTGTCGATATAGAAATACATAATCAATTTTTGGTGTCCTTGGAGAAATACATAATCAAGGTGATAATTAAAAATGGAAAAAATAAATAAAAATCAATGAAAACAAATAAAAAATCCTTGTTATGATTGTTTTTTTTTTTTTTAATCTTTTAGGTATATCTTGGAGAAATACATAATCAATTTTTGGTAGTTGGGAAGTTGGCTTAAAAGCCTTCGTGTAATTTTTTTTAACTTTTAGGTTTGCATCTACACAGGCTTTAGACAAGATCATGTAATCATCAACAAATTGCAATAATGGAGCTTCAATAAAAGCATGGAAATATAAGGAAATAAGGTTATGTTTGGTTTGAAGGAAAAAGCTTCCCTTATTTTTCCTTCCTTTCCCTATTTTTTCCTTCAAACCAAACATAGCCTAAAGGATCACCTTGCATTATTCCGATTGAGAGGAGGAATCTTATCCTTGAGATGCATTGACTAAGATTTAGTAGTTTGTAGATACTAATCCATTTCTAGAATAGCCCCGGTTTTTCTGGAGACTTCCTGATATAGAATCATCCTGTGCTACCTTTTTTATTTTTCATTGTATGAAGGATTTCATAGGCCATTAAAACATTATCTAAAATAAGTGTTATTGGAGCAAAAGGCAATTAAAACGGAGAAATTATATGCCTGTTGTCAAACTTTACCAGTTTGGTATTCTTATCTCCATTTTGAAGTCGTTTTATCGTAGATTGTTGTGCCTAGTAGACTTCTTACTTTTCTAAAACACTATTTAATTAATCTTTGTTAAGGGATTAATTTTTCCTTCTCCAAGATTAATTATCTTTTCTACTTAATTTGCTGGTCCAGTTGGACTTCCTTCATCATGTCCAACAGATTTTTTCTTTGAAAAATTACCAAAATTGTTTCTATTCTAATTTTTTATTTTATTTTATTTTTGCTACTTCTCTTGTCTTGGCTGACATGGAATGAATTTGTAATCCTCTAGAACTTCTAAAAACTCATTGTCGTTTCCTGGAGCAACGACACCACATTAGAAAAAACAGTGCTCTAGGAAACGAGCATTTGTTTGGAACCATTTTTCCATAAAAAAGGTTCTCCAAGCCAAATCTCGAAAATCGAGAAATCATAGCTTGGAGCAACGCCAAATTTGGCGTTTCCTGGAGCTGCAGCTCGTTGCTGCCAATAGGACAGTGATGTGGCATTGATACTAGATAATGGGTACTAGTGCTGAAAACGTTTTCTTGAGCAATGGTACCAAACAGAAAAGGTTGTTGCTCCAGAAACGTCTTACCTGACAACAACGATTCCAAACAAAAATAAAGACACCAAAAACAGTTCTCCAAGCCACATATCAGCAACACCGTTTCCTAAGAAAATGGTGCTGCAACTACAGCATCAATGCCAAACATATACTTGAATCACTATAAGAAATATGACCTTTAGCTACAGACAAAACCGTGGCTAAAGGAAAAAAAAACCGTAGCCTATGTCCGCGTGGCTATAGCCTACAGATATGGTTCAACTAACCCGTGGCTATAACCCATCTATAGCAACGGTATCTATCTATAGCTACAGTTTTTAAATTATCCGTGGTTATATATCCAAATTTATAACCACAGATTTTTATAAAACCATAACAATAATTCTTCTATTTATAGCTACGGTTTGCTACAAAACCGTAGCTAAATTACTAACCTATAACTACGTTTTTTTTTTTTTTTTTGCTGAAATCGAAGTTATATACTCTAACCTATAGCTATGGTTTCTTGACAAACCGTGGCTAAAAGATGAAATGCCAACAACTTCTTGAAAAACCATAACTAATTGTTTCAATTTATAGAAAAACAGTGACTATATTCCAAATAAAATAGTAAAATAATGAGAATTAGGAATACCAACTTAAAGCAACATCTATTTAATCCCAAATACTTATATTATTATAATAATTTAATAAATGCCACATATAATTTGAATACATCTAGTTCATAAGCTCGATCTTGGCTCGTCTCAAATTCAATTGTGAGACAAATGTTTTATAAAAATAAAAATTTATTTTTTATTCGATATATAAAAAATTAAGAATTATAAAAACTGGCATTTATTATATATAAAAATGGAAATATTATATATAAAAGCTCGATTAAGCTTGTAAACCTCACGAGCTGAGTTTTATTAGGCTTGAACTTGACTGAAAACTTAGTTTTGACCGAACCAAATCAAGTTTTTCACGAACCAAACTCAAAAGTAAGTGAAGGATTGCAACTATAACAACCAATATTCACATTTTCGTCCTTTCTCTCCAAGTACTTTTCCTCCATGGTCACCTCATCTTCTCCTTCATTAAAGCTATCTCCCTTCTTGAATTCACATTTTCACTTGAGCTTCTTGAATTCTTGGCTGCCTTCTTGCACGGATTTGCATGGGTTCAATACAAGCTACACTAGCTGAAATCTTGTTGGACTTTATCTTGACACCAATAGCCTTGCTCATTCTACTACCTTTGGCCTCAGTCCACTATGCCTTGGCTTTTCTTTTAATTTGGTTGAGCTAAATCAAACCGGCTTCCTTTCTTTCTGCCATTAGTCTTGAGAGAATTTGGAAACTTACCATTACGAGGAGTAACCTTGTCCACCCCATTTCTATTATATTCATTGGTTTTTTTATATATCTCTTAACTTAGTGCCACACTATATGGCCTTGTGCCCTAGCACTCCACACGTGGTACAAAGATTAAAGATATCCACCAATTGTGACAGGAATTTCTAGAATAAATGGAGCCCTTAGGTTCACACTAAATACAGAGGATCTCACAAAATTTGTTCGTTCCCACATTAGTCTGTAATGATTGAGGATCCCTTTTGATTTGTAGTTGGAGTTGTAATTGAAATTCTTTGGAATCAGAATCGAAACCGAAATGATCTATTCCTATAATCTGTTTGGTTCAGATAGGAATGACAATGAGAATTAGAATCGATCAATTCAATAATTTTTGGCTATTTTTTATTTTAATTATTTTTTTATATTTTTGTCAGAACGAACAATCCATTTGAAATGGACAGTTAAACCGTCAACCCAGAAGAAAATATAATTCATTTGATTTTACTTGTCCATTATTAGCGCACCTGAATTTTGTTTGGTCCCCTCCTACTACCCTTGGAAAAACTCATAAAGAAGGGAATCATCTACTTACTTGCAAAGTTAGCCTAAGAAACCCAGTCTTAGCCACAAATTCTCTAGATCCATTGTTAAACTTTTTAGCTTCGACATGATGATCAACCACGTCTATCTACATAACCTCCACCCAATCAAACCAAACCATCCTAGTACCCTATTCTAGAGATAAACAATGGTACCGAATCTAAACCCCAAACTCAATCCAAGACCCCATTGTCCATCCGTTAAAGTCTCGATTTCAACATTTTTAATTGACCAGCGCTTTCAAAACTTAAAAACCTCCCATCAGCACATCATTGATCTAATCAAAACCTTACCTTTGAAGATAAGAAATTGAACTTTTATCATCCTAGATGCCAAATTCTCAATAAAACCTCAACCATCCCCTAATTCAAATTAAGGTTTGTTTGATTTACAATCGGAATTGGAATCAGAATCGGAATCGTTTATTCCCATAATTTATTTAGTTCAAATAGGAATTTGAATTAAGATGAAACGGGATTCCATTCCCAAGAGAGGGGAATGCACCCATTCCCCCTCAAGTGAGGGATTGACATTTCTGTAGGAATGAGAATTAGATTCTGATTCCACATAACCAAACAGTTGGAACCGGAATGATTCCATACCCCTATTCCCACATACCAAATGAGCCCTTAGATTCCATTTTGAAACATTTAATTGGTTAATCTAACTTGACCTAGAATACTTTGAGCCAATAGATCTCCCGTCCTATAAAAATGATCGAACCATTTATCCTTCTACCAGACCAAGATTCCACTTCAATTTTTATTATTGGCCAAAAACTTCAAGTCCTAGATCTATCTCTTTGACCCAACTCTAGACCCATCAGACACCATTAATGATCCTTAACCACCACCAAACACCTATCCACCAAGTATCACCACTTATCTCTCTCATTTACACCTCTATCAAATGAAGATTCTATTTTAGGCTCTCTCTCACTGGCCAATACACTCACCCACTAAAATCTTGGTGATGTAGGCACTTCTCAACCAATCAAGCCTAGCCAAATTCATCAAGACCTTAAAAAACTCCACCATCTAGATCCTTGCCCAAGAATCCTTCATTTACCCTTTCATGAGGCAAAATTTCAATTCGATCCTCCGAAACACTCAACCACAAAATCCTCATGCATTTCCCAAACAATCAGACCTTACGAAATAACAAAATGATTTAGGACCTTCAAAAACCCCACCAACGATTCCACTTTAAATGATTTCATTTAGCCTTTCTCATGGAGACCACATTACACCCTCATACCCCATATCGACCTTAAGCAAGTATATCAAAATCTTAGCCATCCGCATGGTACACCCACTGCCCCACCTAATCCTCCTTACCCTATGACAGGACCAAGATGTTCCTTCGCAATTTATAAATTACCACAACTACCCTTGTACCCACCTATATAACGGGTTCGATAGTTCTAGTGTTATACCGAAAAATTTGAAACCAATCAACCCATCGACATTGTAAATGTGGAAACCAATTAGGTGTTTTTTTTTTTTTTTTGTTTTTCCTTTTCAAAATTCATTGTGTGGTTTAAATTGGTCAAAAGACTTTTAGGCCTCAATAAATTTCCTAAAATATCTTAAAGACCCCTATACTATGGGGTAAGTCGCAAATACCCCCATTTACTTTCATCTATGACAAAGACCCCCCAAATTTTTACGCTGCAACAAAAATCATATTTTAGGGGTGGCCACGAGCTAAGCTCTTCACAAGTTACATGAGATTTGAGCTCAGCTTGTGAAAAGCTCGGCTCAGCTCAGTTTCAACCGAGCTCAAGCCCAAATTATAGGTTCGATTAATAAACGAGCTGAGCTCGAGCCTAATAGAGCTCGGCTCATGAGGCTCGCAAACCGGCTCAAATATATATATATATATATATATATATATATATATATATATATATTATAATAATGTTATGTAATATAATATATAATATATATTATATTAATATAATATAATTATAGAAAATAATATATAATAAAAATATTATAATTCTTATTTTTTAAATATCAAATAAAAAATATTTTTTATATATAACTTTTAATTTTTATATATTTTTTTTCAAATTGAGCTCGAGCTTACGAGCTTTTGCCTCGAGCCGAACACCTATCCACTATTTTAAAAATTGAACCAAATTAGATGGCTGAACTGTTTGGCATGGGAATCGGTTAGGTCATAGGTTCTGTTTTGGCCCTAAACTGATATCTTACAAAAAAAAAAAAAAAACCGTTGAAATTGTCAAAGAACCATTGACCCGGAAGGTTTAACTGTTAAAATATTTGACCTAGTTAATGCTTATCAGGTTGCTTTCAAACTAATTCCATTTTTATTTATTTTAAAATAAAAATTAGAAAGCTAAAAAATGGAAAATACTTTCATATCTCATAATCTGTTCGGTTATTCCCAATGGCCAAAATTAGTTAGGGTTTTTAGTTTTTCATTTTGATTTTGATTTTTTTTTTCATTTATGCTATTCTTTTTAAGTTGTAACAGCAAAAAAAGTTGCAACTCCGATGAAGAAATCAAAAAATTGATGTAAATAGCAAAAGAGAAGTAATAAGCAATGCCAAATGAAGAAAATAATCAAACACCACATTAAAGTCACATCATAATTTTTTGTTGGGGTTCCCTTCTTATGAGGTGGGACCCACTAATAAAGATAAGTAAAAGGCTTAAGTGGGAAAGGTTAAAAAGTGGAAGACAAAAGGTTTTGTATTGGCTTATCTCTTTTGGGTGTTCAATGAATTGGAGCTCCTTCTCAATTCTCTCAATAGCTCCCTAAGAAAAATATTAGAAAAAGAACAAGGTTTTGAGAAGGATTTTTTTTGGTAAGGAGAAGAAGATATTATAGAGATTGAAACAAAGAAGACAAAAATTTATTTTTCATCATCTCTTCTTGCTTCTTTATTGTGCATCCACTCTATTTATCGTTTTCCATCCATCTTTGTTGATGATGCTTGTTGTTAGAATCCGAGGTTTTCTTGATGTTAATCATATAGTTTTAACTAGATAGGGAAACATTGTATCCCATTATTATTGTTGATAGTGAAAGTTTCGAACTTTAGTCCCATGGGTTTTACCCTCACACTAAGGGGTTTTCCATAAAAATCTTGGTGTCCTTTACTATTGCTTGTTTTGTGTTTAATTGTTTTAGTAATGTAAATCTATTCCATTTATTAAAATACAAAAAAAAAAAAGGTTGTGAGTCCGTTCTTAGGGTCACAAAAGGCCCTACATATTCCTCTTGTCTTTCCCTCAATTCATAGGGCTTGAGTTTTAGCTTAAAACTATTGAGTTTTGACCATTTTCTCCGCTTTTTATATATATATATATTTTTTTTGTTGAACAATATTACTTCATTCTATTTCTGAAACAAGTCGCAAAGAAAGAGTACATGATAGTCTCTTTTTGAAGTTGGAATTCATTCCTAGCGTGGTCGATAATCTCTAACTAGGGGTGGCCACGAGTTCGACTCATGAAAGGTTCAATTTGGCTTGGTTTAAACTGAGTTTCGAGCCAAGCTTGAGCCCAATAAAGCTCAGCTCATGAGGCTCGTGAACCTAGTCAAGCTCTTACATATATATATATATTAAAATTGGTGTGTCCACATCACCATGCCTCTCCTTGCTTCGAACCATCTTCCTAGTTTTCTGTTTTTTGAATTTTTTATTTTTTTAATTTCACATAATTACCCATTAAACCAATTAGGAAATCATATATGCTTAACTACTTCTAACAACCATAAAGAAAGAGGGATTTGCTTTTTAATGTTTAGCCAACTGGCACCACTTTCCCTCACTTCCTCCTAAATTGTCTTTAATTCCTATTTATCTCCTAAATTATCTCTAACTCCTATTTACCTTCTAAATTATCTCTAAATTAGTAGAAAATTCAGAAATATTTAAATGTTATAACAAAATTATATACTAAATTTAAAATATTTAACCAAAATACGAAAAAATAATAGATTTAATAACACTCACATTATTAATAATTTAATATTTTTGCAAGATTCACCATGAAATTATGCAGTAACACTATAAATTATAATTTTACGAATTATTAAATTTAAATGTTATTCAAATAATAAAAATTAACATTAAAAAAACAATATTTAAATATTTCAATAATTAAAATATTAAATAAAAAACATTAAAATAGCTAAGTAATATAAAAAATATTTAATATTACATAATAACATTAAAATAAATAAAATTCGAATAATAAATTTTTTAAATATTTTACATATTATTTAAATATTTAAATAACAAAATATTTTACATGACAAAATTTTAAATAGTTAAAATAATGAAATTATGTAATAAATTAAAAAAATTCTTAAAATTAGAAATATAATTATAACATAATTCATCTTATTCATATTAATAATAATTTGATTTTTTACAAAATTAATAACGAATTATGAAATAATAGTAAAATTATAATTTTATGTATTATTAAATTCAATAAATAATTAATATTTTAAGAATTTAAAGAATAATATTATTTCAATAATTAATTAATATTGTAAATAGATAATTTCACTTATATCAATTAATAATTATAGAAAATAACTATCAACAAAATTATATTTATTAGTAATAATTTTACAACAATAGTGTATATTCATTAAGTATTTATATATACTATAATTAATATTTATTTTATTTTCAGTAATTATATATTATTTTTTATAAATATACTTTCAATAATTATATATAAATCTATTTTTATTTTGTTATTTAATAGAAAATTATCAATAATTATTGGAGATTAAACAACTATTATTTAACTTTTGAAATTTAATTTATCATATTTATTGTATTTTTGTTACAAATTTATTTTTAGTAATTATATATTTTTTATAATTTATAGATTAATTCTTATTAGAGATTAAACTATTATTTGAGATTACACTATTTATTGACTAATTTAGTATATTTTTAATATTTATTATATTTTTGTAGTTATTGTATTTTTATTATATTTCTTTTATATTTTCATTATAAACTTATTTTCAATGATTGTGTATGTTTGCAATAAATTTTCAATAACTATTGGAGATTAAACTATTGTTATTTATTAGAGATTAGACTATAAATTTAGTTGAAATTAGGAGTGTTCAATGATTGGTTCAATTTAGCTATAGGTTGTTTCGCCAACCAAATTGATCTGGTCAAGTCTGTAGTTTTGTCACTCGAAATCGATTGACCATTAGTTAAAATCCACCAACTCGGGTTGTATCGATTTGGGTCTATTTTCAGTTTAGTTTGTCTGTTCAAAATATTTAAACTTAAAAATTAACTTTAAATTTCATAAATTATAATGAAATTATTAAAAAATAAATTACAAAAGTTAAATCTATGATATAAAATATTTTAGACTAAGAAATATGGGAACTTTCCTACTTTCTAGACCTGTTCATGGGTCAGGTGGCCCGATGGGCCGACCCGGCCCAGCTCGACCCCCGGATGGGCTTGAACATGCTTATAGGCCAGCGGGCATAAATTTGGGCCAAAAAGCCAGGCCCCCAATAAATTCGAGCCGGACTCGGGTTTTGTCAAAATAGCCCAGCCCGACCTAATATTAAACTTAAAATTAGTTATGTGATTATGTCTATTTGAATAAATTTTTTGATTTAAGAATATAAAATTGTGTTTTAAAATATAAAAGAAAGGGAAAAATACCATCTTGTAGGCCCATTGTTCATTTAAATAGAAAAAAAATACTCTCTGAATTTTTAATTCTAATTTGAATAGGGAAAATTGTTTTTTTTTTTCAATTACGTCGGGCTTCGGGCTTGTGGTCGGGTTTCGGGCTTTTTACCTAGGCCAGGCTAGGGCCCAAGTTATAGGCCCGTTGGTCGGGTCGAGCTCGGGCTCGGGCCAAGTATATTTTCATTAGTGACAAGTGAAAGCCGAGCCCGACCCATGAACAGGTCTACTACTTTCCCGTATTAAACAATTAAATATTAAATATAAAATATTAATATATATTTATTAAACCAAAGCCAAATTGAAATACTAGAAAACGACCAACTCGAACCGAGTTTGATCCGATTTTTTAGTACAAATTTAAAATATAAAACAATTATATACTTTTATGTATTTCTATTGTTTAACTTTTACTTAACAAAGCCCGTGCATCGTATGCGTCCCCGTCACCATGCCTCTACTTGCTCCGTTATCCCCACCCTGCATTTTCTTTTACTTTCTCTCTTCTCCGCTTCCCACCACTCCCATTAAGCCATGTCACCCAACTACCTAAAAATATTCCTATAATCTCTCTCCTAAGGTATCTCATTTAAACCAATAGGAAATGTTGCCCCACTCCCTAATCAATTCCTAAAATGCATCCCCCCAATCTATATCCACCCTCCCTCATTTAAAATATTCATATTAAATAATAAATAGTTAAATATGGTTAATATTTAATCCCACCCATATTCAATGAGTATAAAATAGTGTTATTACCAAAAGTTAATAAATACGGTTAGTAAATTACCAAAAATTAATAAATATTGTTATTAATTAACTCATTAACAACATTTTATAGAAATAAAAAAACTCTTTGACTAATTTCTATAAAATTGAGAATTATATTTAACAATTATCAAAAAGTATAAAATTTTAGTTATTGTTATTATTATAATTAATAACCAAATACAAATGGAGGAACAAAATATTATAATGTTAGAAAATGAAATTATTAATTAATTTATATTGAAAAATAAAATATAAATTAGTTTAATTTTTTTAGTAAACTACCAAATAAAAATATATATTTAATAAAAATTTAAAAGGATTCAATAAATCAACATATAGTTACACAAATGTAATAAAATTTTCATAAAACTACATTTTCGTATAATAACATTTTTGGATTTAAAAGATATAAAGTATTTAAAAGTTTGCTTAAGATGCATTAAATAATTATTGAAAATTATCAATGAAAAATTATTTAATTTTCATTGCAAATTATTGAAAATTATTAAAGATAAATGACTATGGGAAATGGAAAACTATAATTTGAACAAATAATTCCACAAATTATTAAGATAAATGACTAAGGGATGTAGCGCGATCCGGGCACTCCTAGCTAACCGCTGATTGGCTCATTGCTAGCAAAGAACAACACTTGAGAAGATGAAAGGAAGGATTCTCGGGGATTTACCCGGTGGGAATATTCCGATGCTTAAGTTAGTACTGTGTGAGGGAAGTAAAGGGAAAAACGAAGGCTAAGAGTGGAGGTCGCACAGTTTTCCTGTACTTGAGAGATTTTAGGTTTCAAGAAGAAGTTTCTCCTCTATACTGAGGGCTTTTATAGGGGCGCTCCTTGGGAGATCAGACATAACTGCCACTAGGCCCCTGCCACAGCCGCTACCTGCTAGGGCTGCGCAGGTGGCCATTGTGACGTACTCCTTACCCGGGCGAGTGACACGTCTCCAAAGTGACAGGCACGCCTCCGCCTACTGAGAGACGTGGGCGCAGACTGTCGAAAGGACAGGGACTACGCTGTCAGTAAGGGATATGGCGCAGTCTAATTGGTATGGCCTATCAGATAGAAGCTTCCTGTGGAATGCTCGTGCGACCCACTCCCGAGCTACTTTGCAGCGAGCTCGGAATACTTCAGGAGTACCCTTAGTAGAATTAGTCCTCAGGATGACTCGTCTGCTTGGGAGTTCGAGCGAGTTAGTTTTCTGAGCATGCAAGCTGAAGTTGCCTCGAAATATCCCTTTGGGGGTAGCTCGGGGAACCCGAAGCTTGCATCGTGGCGAGCTGCTTTATGGGCCTGTTACTTAGCTGTACCGGGCCACAATGTTGAGTTGTCACTTACGTCGGATCAGTGTCTACGTGTCGCCGTTTCATAGATCGGGTCAAATCATTCTTCATCAAATGCCCCCCACTCATCGGGCTAAGAGTATCACCATAGCGTGGGGAGTTTATGAAGCGCGATGGACTGATTTGACCAAAATTCAAACTTGATTGACTACCCTCATTAAATGCATTCGCGGGAATCAAGAGATCTTCTGTCTTTCCTAACTTTTCGGATTCCGAAAACGTACTGAGGTGACCTTTAATTCCGAGCGTCATGCGACTGTGACTACCTCAATCGTGGAAGATGTGCTGCCAATCGCCTTCGGTTTTCAGAAGGTGTGCGGCCAGGATATCTGCAGACCGTTGGATCTGCTTTGATCCTGGCCGTCAGTTTGAAAGGGCGGGGGCTATAAATAGGGGCCCCCCTCGGGCCCTATCTCCCTCCACGCCATCCTTTGGATTCTGAGGTCGCATACTTCCCCTAACCTACTCGAGTTCCTCAATCTGCTTCTTTCCGTCTTACTCTGGTGAGTCCCAATCGTCGTCAGCCATGTCTGGGTACCCACGTCATACATATCACAGGGGCGATAGCCAGGATGATGATGCTCCCTCGAGCTCGGGAGGATCCTAGGAGCATATCCCGAAGGCTCGGGAAGCCTCTGGCGATATGGCATCTACTTCTAGGGGAAGGGAGTCTGATACCTTTGGCCCTTCCTTAATGATAGCAGAGAGACTCAGGTTTCTGATCTGCTACTTTCCCACTGCTTGGAGGGACGCTATCCAGGACCCCGGGGCCGAGCTGGACCCTGAGACTCTGAAAACGATGCTGTCTTGGGCGTCGGTAGGCTTCCATTGCTCGGACTACTTAGTCGAGGAGAAGCTCATGCAGGCAGGCTTGAGCCCGGGTAGGTCAGTCTTTTAGGTCGCATAGTGCCTTGTGACTTGTGTACACATGCATTTTGTTTATTGTTGGACTAATACCTTGTGGTCTTGTGGCAGCCATCATGTCTAGTGCCGATTCGTGCCGCCTTCTCTCAAGCAGCTAGAGACGCCAAGTGGAGAGGACACGCCCCGACCGAACCCCGCCTTCGGGAAGCACTGAGTTCATGTCTGCCGAGTCGGTCCTACCCTCTCCTCTCCGCTTCCCACCACTCCCATTAAGCCATGTCACCCAACTACCTAAAAATATTCCTATAATCTCTCTCCTAAGGTATCTCATTTAAACCAATAGGAAATGTTGCCCCACTCCCTAATCAATTCCTAAAATGCATCCCCCCAATCTATATCCACCCTCCCTCATTTAAAATATTCATATTAAATAATAAATAGTTAAATATGGTTAATATTTAATCCCACCCATATTCAATGAGTATAAAATAGTGTTATTACCAAAAGTTAATAAATACGGTTAGTAAATTACCAAAAATTAATAGATATTGTTATTAATTAACTCATTAACAACATTTTATAGAAATAAAAAAACTCTTTGACTAATTTCTATAAAATTGAGAATTATATTTAACAATTATCAAAAAGTATAAAACTTTAGTTATTGTTATTATTATAATTAATAACCAAATACAAATGGAGGAACAAAATTTTATAATGTTCGAAAATGAAATTATTAATTAATTTATATTGAAAAATAAAATATAAATTAGTTTAATTTTGTTAGTAAACTACCAAATAAAAATATATATTTCATAAAAATTTAAAAGGATTCAATAAATCAACATATAGTTACACAAATGTAATAAAATTTTCATAAAACTACATTTTCGTATAATAACATTTTTGGATTTAAAAGATATAAAGTATTTAAAAGTTTGCTTAAGATGCATTAAATAATTATTGAAAATTATCAATGTAAAATTATTTAATTTTCATTGCAAATTATTGAAAATTATTAAAGATAAATGAATATGGGAAATGGAAGACTATAATTTGAACAAATAATTCCACAAATTATTAAGATAAATGACTATGGGATGTAGCGCGATCCGGGCACTCCTAGCTAACCGCTGATTGGCTCCTTGCAAGCAACAAACGACACCTGAGAAGATGAAAGGAAGGATTCTCGGGGATTTACCCAGTGAGAATACTCCGATGCTTAAGTTAGTACTGTGTGAGGGAAGTAAAGGGAAAAACGAAGGCTAAGAGTGGAGGTCGCACAGTTTTCCTGTACTTGAGAGATTTTAGGTTTCAAGAAGAAGTTTCTCCTCTGTCCTGAGGGCTTTTATAGGGGTGCTCCTTGGGAGATCAGACATAACTGCCACTAGGCCCCTGCCACAGCCGCTACCTGCTAGGGCTGCGCAGGTGGCCATTGTGACGTACTCCTTACCCGGGCGAGTGACACGTCTCCAAAGTGACAGGCACGCCTCCGCCTACTGAGAGACGTGGGCGCAGACTATCGAAAGGACAGGGACTGTGCCGTCAGTAAGGGATATGGCACAGTCTGATTGGTATGGCCTATCAGATAGAAGCTTCCTGTGGAATGCTCGTGTGATCCACTCCCGAGCTACTTTGCAGCGAGCTCGGAATACTTCAGGAGTACCCTTAGTAGATTTAGTCCTCAAGATGACTCGTCTGCTTGGGAGTTCGAGCGAGTTGGTTTTCTTAGCTTGCAAGCTGAAGTTGCCTCGGAATATCCCTTTGGGGGTAGCTCGGGGATCCCGGAGCTTGCATCGTGGCGAGCTACTTTATGGGCCTGTTACTTAGCTGTACTGGGCCACAATGTTGAGCTATCGCATACGTCGGATCAGTGTCTACATGTCACCGTTTCATAGATCGGGTCAAATCATTCTTCATCAAATGCCCCCCACTCATCGGGCTAAGAGTATCACCATAGCGTGGGGAGTTTATGAAGCGCGATGGACTGATTTGACCGAAATTCAAACTTGATTGACTACCCTCATTAAATGCATTCGCGGGAATCAAGAGATCTTCTGTCTTTCCTAACTTTTCGGATTCCGAAAACATACTGAGGTGGCATTTAATTCCGAGCGTCATGCGACTGTGACTACCTCAATCGTGGAAGATGTGCTGCCAATCGCCTTCGGTTTTCAGAAGGTGTGCGGCCAGGATATCTGCAGACCGTTGGATCTGCTTTGATCCTGGCCGTCAGTTTGAAAGGGCGGGGGCTATAAATAGGGGCCCCCCTCGGGCCCTATCTCCCTCCATGCCATCCTTTGGATTCTGAGGTCGCATACTTCCCCTAACCTACTCGAGTTCCTCAATCTGCTTCTTTCCGTCTTACTCTGGTGAGTCCCAATCGTCGTCAGCCATGTCTGGGTACCCACGTCATACATATCACAGGGGCGATAGCCAGGATGATGATGCTCCCTCGAGCTCGGGAGGATCCTAGGAGCATATCCCGAAGGCTCGGGAAGCCTCTGGCGATATGGCATCTACTTCTAGGGGAAGGGAGTCTGATACCTTTGGCCCTTCCTTAATGATAGCAGAGAGACTCAGGTTTCTGATCTGCTACTTTCCCACTGCTTGGAGGGACGCTATCCAGGACCCCGGGCCGAGCTGGACCCTGAGACTCTGAAAACGATGCTGTCTTGGGCGTCGGTAGGCTTCCATTGCTCGGACTACTTAGCCGAGGAGAAGCTCGTGCAGGCAGGCTTTAGCCCGGGTAGGTCAGTCTTTTAGGTCGCATAGTGCCTTGTGACTTGTGTACACATGCATTTTGTTTATTGTTGGACTAATACCTTGTGGTCTTGTGGCAGCCATCATGTCTAGTGCCGATTCGTGCCGCCTTCTCTCAAGCAGCTAAAGACGCCAAGTGAAGAGGACACGCCCCGACCGAACCCCGCCTTCGGGAAGCACTGAGTTCATGTCTGCCGAGTCGGTCCTACCCTCTCCTCTCCGCTTCCCACCACTCCCATTAAGCCATGTCACCCAACTACCTAAAAATATTCCTATAATCTCTCTCCTAAGGTATCTCATTTAAACCAATAGGAAATGTTGCCCCACTCCCTAATCAATTCCTAAAATGCATCCCCCCAATCTATATCCACCCTCCCTCATTTAAAATATTCATATTAAATAATAAATAGTTAAATATGGTTAATATTTAATCCCACCCATATTCAATGAGTATAAAATAGTGTTATTACCAAAAGTTAATAAATACGGTTAGTAAATTACCAAAAATTAATAGATATTGTTATTAATTAACTCATTAACAACATTTTATAGAAATAAAAAAACTCTTTGACTAATTTCTATAAAATTGAGAATTATATTTAACAATTATCAAAAAGTATAAAACTTTAGTTATTGTTATTATTATAATTAATAACCAAATACAAATGGAGGAACAAAATTTTATAATGTTAGAAAATGAAATTATTAATTAATTTATATTGAAAAATAAAATATAAATTAGTTTAATTTTGTTAGTAAACTACCAAATAAAAATATATATTTCATAAAAATTTAAAAGGATTCAATAAATCAACATATAGTTACACAAATGTAATAAAATTTTCATAAAACTACATTTTCGTATAATAACATTTTTGGATTTAAAAGATATAAAGTATTTAAAAGTTTGCTTAAGATGCATTAAATAATTATTGAAAATTATCAATGTAAAATTATTTAATTTTCATTGCAAATTATTGAAAATTATTAAAGATAAATGAATATGGGAAATGGAAAACTATAATTTGAACAAATAATTCCACAAATTATTAAGATAAATGACTATGGGATGTAGCGCGATCCGGGCACTCCTAGCTAACCGCTGATTGGCTCCTTGCTAGCAACAAACGACACCTGATAAGATGAAAGGAAGGATTCTCGGGGATTTACCCAGTGCGAATACTCCGATGCTTAAGTTAGTACTGTGTGAGGGAAGTAAAGGGAAAAACGAAGGCTAAGAGTGGAGGTCGCACAGTTTTCCTGTACTTGAGAGATTTTAGGTTTCAAGAAGAAGTTTCTCCTCTGTACTGAGGGCTTTTATAGGGGCGCTCCTTGGGAGATCAGACATAACTGCCACTAGGCCCCTGCCACAGCCGCTACCTGCTAGGGCTGCGCAGGTGGCCATTGTGACGTACTCCTTACCCGGGCGAGTGACACGTCTCCAAAGTGACAGGCACGCCTCCGCCTACTGAGAGACGTGGGCGCAGACTATCGAAAGGACAGGGACTGTGCCGTCAGTAAGGGATATGGCACAGTCTGATTGGTATGGCCTATTAGATAGAAGCTTCCTGTGGAATGCTCGTGTGATCCACTCCCGAGCTACTTTGCAGCGAGCTCGGAATACTTCAGGAGTACCCTTAGTAGATTTAGTCCTCAAGATGACTCGTCTGCTTGGGAGTTCGAGCGAGTTGGTTTTCTTAGCTTGCAAGCTGAAGTTGCCTCGGAATATCCCTTTGGGGGTAGCTCGGGGAACCCGGAGCTTGCATCGTGGCGAGCTACTTTATGGGCCTGTTACTTAGCTGTACTGGGCCACAATGTTGAGCTATCGCATACGTCGGATCAGTGTCTACGTGTCGCCGTTTCATAGATCGGGTCAAATCATTCTTCATCAAATGCCCCCCACTCATCGGGCTAAGAGTATCACCATAGCGTGGGGAGTTTATGAAGCGCGATGGACTGATTTGACCGAAATTCAAACTTGATTGACTACCCTCATTAAATGCATTCGCGGGAATCAAGAGATCTTCTGTCTTTCCTAACTTTTCGGATTCCGAAAACGTACTGAGGTGGCCTTTAATTCCGAGCGTCATGCGACTGTGACTACCTCAATCGTGGAAGATGTGCTGCCAATCGCCTTCGGTTTTCAGAAGGTGTGCGGCCAGGATATCTGCAGACCGTTGGATCTGCTTTGATCCTGGCCGTCAGTTTGAAAGGGCGGGGGCTATAAATAGGGGCCCCCCTCGGGCCCTATCTCCCACCATGCCATCCTTTGGATTCTGAGGTCGCATACTTCCCCTAACCTACTCGAGTTCCTCAATCTGCTTCTTTCCGTCTTACTCTGGTGAGTCCCAATCGTCGTCAGCCATGTCTGGGTACCCACATCATACATATCACAGGGGCGATAGCCAGGATGATGATGCTCCCTCGAGCTCGGGAGGATCCTAGGAGCATATCCCGAAGGCTCGGGAAGCCTCTGGCGATATGGCATCTACTTCTAGGGGAAGGGAGTCTGATACCTTTGGCCCTTCCTTAATGATAGCAGAGAGACTCAGGTTTCTGATCTGCTACTTTCCCACTGCTTGGAGGGACGCTATCCAGGACCCCGGGCCGAGCTGGACCCTGAGACTCTGAAAACGATGCTGTCTTGGGCGTCGGTAGGCTTCCATTGCTCGGACTACTTAGCCGAGGAGAAGCTCGTGCAGGCAGGCTTGAGCCCGGGTAGGTCAGTCTTTTAGGTCGCATAGTGCCTTGTGACTTGTGTACACATGCATTTTGTTTATTGTTGGACTAATACCTTGTGGTCTTGTGGCAGCCATCATGTCTAGTGCCGATTCGTGCCGCCTTCTCTCAAGCAGCTAAAGACGCCAAGTGAAGAGGACACGCCCCGACCGAACCCCGCCTTCGGGAAGCACTGAGTTCATGTCTGCCGAGTCGGTCCTACCCTCTCCTCTCCGCTTCCCACCACTCCCATTAAGCCATGTCACCCAACTACCTAAAAATATTCCTATAATCTCTCTCCTAAGGTATCTCATTTAAACCAATAGGAAATGTTGCCCCACTCCCTAATCAATTCCTAAAATGCATCCCCCCAATCTATATCCACCCTCCCTCATTTAAAATATTCATATTAAATAATAAATAGTTAAATATGGTTAATATTTAATCCCACCCATATTCAATGAGTATAAAATAGTGTTATTACCAAAAGTTAATAAATACGGTTAGTAAATTACCAAAAATTAATAGATATTGTTATTAATTAACTCATTAACAACATTTTATAGAAATAAAAAAACTCTTTGACTAATTTCTATAAAATTGAGAATTATATTTAACAATTATCAAAAAGTATAAAACTTTAGTTATTGTTATTATTATAATTAATAACCAAATACAAATGGAGGAACAAAATTTTATAATGTTAGAAAATGAAATTATTAATTAATTTATATTGAAAAATAAAATATAAATTAGTTTAATTTTGTTAGTAAACTACCAAATAAAAATATATATTTCATAAAAATTTAAAAGGATTCAATAAATCAACATATAGTTACACAAATGTAATAAAATTTTCATAAAACTACATTTTCGTATAATAACATTTTTGGATTTAAAAGATATAAAGTATTTAAAAGTTTGCTTAAGATGCAGTAAATAATTATTGAAAATTATCAATGAAAAATTATTTAATTTTCATTGCAAATTATTGAAAACTATTAAAGATAAATGACTATGGGAAATGGAGAACTATAATTTGAACAAATAATTCCACAAATTATTAAGATAAATGACTATGGGATGTAGCGCGATCCGGGCACTCCTAGCTAACCGCTGATTGGCTCCTTGCTAGCAACAAACGACACCTGAGAAGATGAAAGGAAGGATTCTCGGGGATTTACCCAGTGCGAATACTCCGATGCTTAAGTTAGTACTGTGTGAGGGAAGTAAAGGGAAAAACGAAGGCTAAGAGTGGAGGTCGCACAATTTTCCTGTACTCGAGAGATTTTAGGTTTCAAGAAGAAGTTTCTCCTCTGTCCTGAGGGCTTTTATAGGGGTGCTCCTTGGGAGATCAGACATAACTGCCACTAGGCCCCTGCCACAGCCGTTACCTGCTAGGGCTGCGCAGGTGGCCGTTGTGACGTACTCCTTACCCGGGTGAGTGACACGTCTCCCAAGTGACAGGCACGTCTCCGCCTACTGAGAGACGTGGGCGCAGACTATCGAAAGGACAGGGACTGTGCCGTCAGTAAGGGATATGGCACAGTCTGATTGGTATGGCCTATCAGATAGAAGCTTCCTGTGGAATGCTCGTGTGATCCACTCCCGAGCTACTTTGCAGTGAGCTCGGAATTCTTCAGGAGTACCCTTAGTAGATTTAGTCCTCAAGATGACTCGTCTGCTTGGGCGTTCGAGCGAGTTGGTTTTCTTAGCTTGCAAGCTGAAGTTGCCTCGGAATATCCCTTTGGGGGTAGCTCGGGGAACCCAGAGCTTGCATCGTGGCGAGCTACTTTATGGGCCTGTTACTTAGCTGTACTGGGCCACAATGTTGAGCTATCGCATACGTCGGATCAGTGTCTACGTGTCGCCGTTTCATAGATTGGGTCAAATCATTCTTCATCAATTGCCCCCCACTCCTCGGGCTAAGAGTATCACCATAGCGTGGGGAGTTTATGAAGCGCGATGGACTAATTTGACCGAAATTCAAACTTGATTGACTACCCTCATTAAATGCATTTGTGGGAATCAAGAGATTTTCTGTCTTCCCTAACTTTTCGGATTCCGAAAACGTGCTGAGGTGGCCTTTAATTTCGAGCGTCATGCGGCTGTGACTACCTCAATCGTGGAAGATGTGCTGCCAATCGCCTTCGGTTTTCAGAAGGTGTGCGGTCAGGATATCTGCGGACCATTGGATCTGCTTTGATCCGGGCCGTCAGTTTGAAAGGGCGGGGGCTATAAATAGGGGCCCCCTCGGGCCCTATCTCCCTCCACGCCATCCTTTGGATTCTGAGGTCGCATACTTCGCCTAACCCACTCGAATTCCTCAGTCTGCTTCATTCCGTCTTACTCTAGTGAGTTCCAATCGTCGTCAGCCATGTCTGGGTACCCACATCATACCTATCACAGGGGCGATAGCCAGGATGATGATGCTCCCTCGAGCTCGGAAGGATTCTGGGAGCATATCCGAAGGCTCGGGAAGCCTCTGGCGATATGGCATCTACTTCTAGGGGAAGGGAGTCTGATACCTTTGGCCCTTCCTTAATGACAGCGGAGAGACTCAGGTCTCTGATATGCTACTTTCATCTCCATGGGGACCTGGTTTACAGCCTCCCTACTGGCAACTTCCCCTGGGAGCATGGTCCCAACGATATAGTGATCTTTCAAGAACAACTTGAGGCTGGCTTGTGTCTCCCCCTGCACCCTTTGATAGTGGAGGTGTTGAATCATTTCAATGTCACTATTGACCAACTTCATCCCAACGCTGTTCGGAACATGGTTGGGACTATATCCCTGTGTCATGAGTACTACCTTCCTTTAGATCTTGATATTTTTGCTTCTATCCTTTGTATAAAGAATGCTGCTCCTAGGGTTCCTCCGGAGAGACGCTTTTATTACCTCTCCCCCCCATCGCGGCTATAAGCTCTTATACGAGTTGCCGAATAAAATTCCCACCTAGAAGCGGGACTACTTTGTGGTCCGTAACCCCGAGGGGTGGCCCTTTTCCACTACTTGGAGGGATGCTACCCAGGACCCCAGGGCCGAGCTGGACCCTGAGACTCTAAAAACAATGCTATCCTGGGCGTCGGTAAGCTTCCATTGCTCGGACTACTTAGCCGAGGAGAAGCTCGTGCAGGCAGGCTTGAGCCCGGGTAGGTCAGTTTTTTAGGTCGCGTAGTGCCTTGTGACTTGTGTATACATGCATTTTGTTTATTGTTGGACTATTACCTTGTGGTCTTGTGGCAGCCATAATGTCTAGTGCCGATTCGCGCCGCCTTCTCTCAAGCAGCTAGAGACGCCAAGTGAAGAGGACACGCCCTGACCGAACCCCACCTTCGGGAAGCACTGAGTTCATGCCTGCCGAGTCGGTCCTACCCTCTCCTTCACCCAAGGCTCCGATGCCCCCTCCTGAGGGGACTAGCGATACTAACCCTGGGGGAAGCGAGCTCTCCCAGCCAGGGGAAGTATCCTCCAACCCCCTTCAGCCCTGTCCTAATCCCCAATTCCTAGTGGGAAACTGTGAAGGGGTAAATGATTATCTGGTTGTCCACCGGAAGAGCCGGAAGGCAGTTACCAATGATGAAATCGCTCAGTGTGGAAACATGGAGCCTGGGGATCTATCCGCGTTCGCCTCTACTCACTGCATGGTGGTAAGTGACCTTTTTCCCTCTTCTTCTCTTGTTCTGCCCTTTTCCGTTGTCTTTAGATCTTTCTTTTTTGCCGACAGGTAAATTCTGCCATCCATGCCATGGCTCTCCAGATGCACATTCACCATGTTGACGCCCTCGACCAGCGTGCTACCAACCAGAAGCTCCAGGTCGAGCTCGACCGGATCCGGGGTGAGCTCCATCACACCCGCAAGGGGAGTGAGTCTCGGGAGCTGCTCGTCCATGACCAGGAAGCTCAAATCGCTCGGCTTACTGAAGAGAGCGCACGGTATAGGGAGGAATCGTCGAGGATGGCGGGGAGAGGGAGCAACTCAGGCAGCAGATGCGGGACTTGGAGTTCACTCTTCTGAACCGGACCCAAAACTTTGATCAGATGGTGGAGGTTGAGCGAGATAAAGCGGTCTGGGATTTTAAAGACTCCCAAGAATTTCATGACCTCCAGGCGGAGTATGGTTCGGGTTCGTACCGCTCAAGGTTTAAGCTCTGTCGATGGCTGGATCAGAAGAAGTTCTCCGGGCTCAACCTCGACGACATTACTATGAAGGGTCTATCTCCTGAGACAGCGACCAGGCGGATGAAGAGGAGCCTGATTCTCCGAAGGATGAGGAGGCGGATTCTTGAGGTGGCATTTCTTTGGGCTTCTGTGGCTTTCGGGTGCCGTAAACTCGGTCTTTCACAAGTTTTCAGTTGGGCGGTTGTGCTCTATGATGATGGAACCTTTCCCGAGCTGTTTAGCTCAGTTACTACACTTGTCATTCATTTTTTTTTCAATGAAAGTTTCTTCCTTCTTATGAGTATGATGGACTCCCTTTATTTTTACTAAAGCAATTTCATCATTTGAGCTATTAAAGTTACATACTTGAAGTAGGGCTCTTTGATAGGCGTTATCCCGATTTGTCACGTTTAAGGCCTCTGTGTTATATCACGGAGTGATTACAACGTATGTCCGAGCTAAGCATTGGTTGGCTATTTCTCAGTTCGACCAATGTATCGGGACGAACTATACTTCGCAGGGTTTAAACCCGAGCTACTTATGCTTTGAATATTTCATACCTAGCCTTCGCCACTAAAGCGTCTTTTCTTCACGCCGAGGTCTTTGTTAGCTCGGTGTTTTGGCCCTTAGGCTTTGGGAGGGACTCGTAGTCCGCTCCTGGATTTCTCCCAGGCTGAAGTGGCAACTAGGGTCTTCTTGTGCCGAGGTCATGTTAGCTCGGTATTCTGGCCCTTAGGCTTTGGAAGGGATGCGTGGTCCGCTTGATTTCTACAGGTAATATTGCCTCAGGTTGACAATATTCCATGTTCAAGGTACTTGTTTCCCTCTGAGGGTCTCGAGCTCATATGTTCCTTCCCCGAGCACTCGTTTCACTCGGTAAGGACCTTCCCAGTTGGATCCAAGCTTGCCAGCACCGGGCTCAGGCACCATAACTTTACGAAGGGCCAGATCGCCAACACAGAGGTTTTTCCTCTTGACCCTGGCGTTATAGTACCGAGCCACCCTCTGCTGGTAGGCTGCGGTCCCAATGTACATGAGGTCCCTTACTTCGTCGAGTAGGTCGAGGTTGGTACATAGCTCATCTTCGTTTGTTTGATCATTGTATGCTTCCAGGCACAACGTAGGTACTTTGATCTCTGCGGGAATCACTGCTTCAGTGCCGTAGGTGAGATTGAAGGGTGTTTCTCCCATGGTGGTCTTCTCCATGGTTCGGTAGACCCATAGAACACTAGGTAGTTCATCTGCCCACAATCCTTTAGCTTAGTCCAGCCGTGCCTTTAGTTCGCGAAGGATGGCTCTGTTCGTGACTTCTGCCTGACCGTTTGCTTGAGGGTGCACGACTGAAGTAAAGTTCTATTGGATCCCCATGTCTCGGCACCAATCTTGAAATTTGATGTCCTTGAACTATTTGCCATTAACGGAAATCAATACCCGAGGTAGTCTGAAGTGGCATACGATGCTCTTCCAAAAGAAGTTTTGGACATTTCGGGTTGTGATCGTCACAAGGGGCTCGGCTTCTACACACTTGGTAAACTAGTCCATCGCCACTACTAAGAACATTCTTCCACCCATTGCTGGCAGGAATGGCCCAACTAAATCGATGCCCCACTACGCAAAGGGCCACAGATTGGTGAGATACTTGAGGTCAGCAGCGGATTGGTGGTAAATATTGGCATGTCTCTCACATTTGTCACATTTTCTAACGAGTTCAATGGCGTCTGCCTTCATTGTTGGCCAATAATACCCTTGCCGAAGTGCTTTCTGGGCAAAGGCCTTGCCCCCCAAGTGTCCGCCGCACAGACCCTCATGAGTGTCGCGGAGTACAAGCTCGGCTTCGGTAGGTCGCAAACAATGTAGGTATGGGAGCATGTAGGATCTCCTGTATAGCCGCTCATCAATCATAACGTATTTAGCTGTCTGGCGTTGCACCCTTCTGGCTGCATTGTGATCTGCAGGGAGGGTCCCGTGTAACAAGAAGCTCACGAGTGGATCAATCCAGCTTGGCTCTGCTCAAACAACGGGAGCGACCTCCTCTGCCCCCCCTCGAGAATGCTAGGCCGAGACCGGTCCTCTCTGCACACGGTTCTCATGGTGATGTCACTAGTGCTGGCTAACTTGGATAGGGCATCGGCCTCGGCATTCTCCAACCTAGGGATCCGTCTGATGAAGTGTGACTGGAAGTCGAGCAGGGCCTCTCTGACTTTGGCTAAGTAAGCGACCATAGTTGGCTCGCGAACTTCATATTCACTCGTGACCTAGTAGACTACGAGCTAGGAGTCGCTGCAGATAACGATGTGCTTGGCTTTTACTTCTCTGGCTAAGGTTAGTCCGATTATCAGCGCCTCGTATTCTACTTCATTGTTGGATGCCTCGAACTCGAAGCGTAACGCGTACTCCAGTTTCATGTCGCTTGGGCCGTGCAGAACTATTCCGGCATCGCTGCCCTGTTGGTTCGAGGAGCCATCTACATGAAGGATCCAGGGCTCCTCATCCTAGCTCACAGTTGGCCGAGCTAGGAGAGGTGCCACACTTGCGCTCAACCGAACTGGGAACTTCAGAGCTGAATGTGCATCCAGCTATGAAATCTGCTAAGGCTTGGGCCTTAATGGAAGTTTGCGGCTTGTACTGGAGGTCGTACTCGGTAAGCTCAATGGCTCACTTCGTTAACCGACCGGAGACCTCGGGCTTAAGCAATACTTGCTTCAGAGGTTTGTCGGTAAGGACGATAATAGTATGAGCTTGGAAGTACGGATGGAGCTTCCGGTCTGCAATTATTAGTGCGTATGCTAGCTTTTCCATATTCGGGTATCTTGTTCTCTGCTCCCTGCAATACTTTACTAACATAATAGATGGGTCGTTGGACCCGATCTACTTCCTTTATTAGTACCGAACTGACCACCTCGTCGCTCGCCGAGAGGTAGGGTTCTAAAACATCACCCTCATCGGACCGGGTTAAGGTCGACACACTAGTAAGGTATTCTTTGAGCTGGTCGAATGCGAGCTGGCAATCTTGGGTCCATTCAAACCCTTTGCTCTTTATTGCCTTAAAGAACGGTAGACAGCGGTCCGCCGATTTAGACATGAAACGGCTTAGGGCGGCTATGCGGCCATTCAACCTCTAAACTTCCTTAAGCTTTCAGGGTGGTTTCATGTCCAAGATGGCCTTAACCTTATCCGGGTTGGCTTCAATATTGCATCGATTAACGATGTATCCTATGAACTTACCCGAGGCTACACCGAACACACACTTGTTTGGATTCAATCTCATATTAAACTTACGCAAAATTTAAAAAACAGAATGCAAGTCTTGTATTAATTCATGTGAGAATTGAGTTTTGATGACCATGTCATCCACATAGCATTCTACTTTTCTCCCGATTAACGGCGCAAACAATTTATTTACAAACCTTTGAAAGGTTCCCCCTGCGTTTTTCAACCCGAAGGGCATAACCTTGTAACAGTAGAGGTCGAACTCTGTGATGAAGGTAGTCTTTTCTTCGTCTGTTGGGTCCATCTTGATCTGGTTATAGCCCGAATAGGCATCCAAGAAACTGAGCAACTCATGCCCTGAGGTCGCGTCCACTAGACGGTCGATTCGGGGGAGCGGGAAGCAGTCTTTTGGGCAAGCCCAGTTCAGGTTGGTGTAGTCGACGCACATGCGCCACTTTACCGTTGGCCTTCTTTACCAGGACGGGTTGGCTACCCAGCTCATGTATTGGATTTCTCTTATGAAGTCCGCTGTGAGGAGCATCTCGACTTCCTCGTCGTCCGCTTTCCACCGTTCTTGGGCTAAGTTGCGTTTCTTCTGTCTAACGGGCCTAACTACAGGATCAGTGTTCAGCTTGTGAGTTATGAGTCCGAGGTCTATACCAGACATTTCTGTTGTGAACCATGCAAAAATATCTAAATTTTGAAGTAAAAAACTTACCAGTTCGGATCGTAAGGGCTACTGGACAGAAGTGCCAATCTGGAGCATCCGAGTTGGGTCTACTGTCGAGGTTGGGACCATGACCATTTCTTCCGTGGGCGCGGCTCGCTCTTCGCATTGCTCCCGTGGGTCGCTCCAGTTCAAGGTCATTAGCTACCTTGGTCTTCCCCTTTAGGGTGGCAAAGTAGCTCTTGTGGGACTCAAGTTGGTCGCCCCGCGCTACTCCCACCCCAAAGTCGGTTGGGAACTTCATAGCTAAATGGTAAGTGGAGACCACCGCCCGCAGGACATGGGTGATTGGTCGACCTACTATGGCATTGTAGGGCGAGGGGGTCACTACCACCAGGAAGTTGTGCTCGAATTTGACCACATAAGGCTACGTGCTGACCTCTACAGGGACGATTATTTTCCCAAGGGGCCAGACTTCTTCTCCGCTGAAGCCTACCAACGGAGTGTCTGTGGACTTCAGGTCGCTTCTCTACAACTGGAGCTGGTCAAACGCAGCTTTGAAAAGTATGTCGGTCGAGCTGCCTAAGTCGATGAGTATGCGCCTGACCTCGAAGTCATTGATTCTCAGCTTTTATCACGAGGTGCGTCGTCATGTGGGTAATGGACCCCTCGCGCATCGTCTTCTGTGAAGAAAACTGGCTCTTTTGTTCTTGGCCGCTTTGGGGGGTTCTGCTCCTCCCGGGTGACCTCATGAACCGACGTCCGAGCGGGCACTGAAGTGCAACCCGCAACGATTGAATCTCCCACTATCATGTGGATAGTCCCCCGAACTGGCCTCTCCTCCAGAGGCAATCTCTCTGATTGCTCGGCCGGCCTGCTGCTAGACTCGGGAGCGTCTCTACCGTGCTCCCCTTACCGACCTGTTCTATTACTATTACTATTATTATTATTATTTTATTATTATTATTATTATTATTATTATTATTATTATTATTATTATTTTGTACAAAGTTCCTCAAATATCCGCGATGGATGAGCTCCTCTATCTCGTTGCGGAGGTTTTTACAACTCTCGGTACTGTGATCGTGGTCTTTATGAAAGCTGCAATACAGATTGTTATTTCTATCATTGGGATTCCCCCTCAGACGGGGTGGCCACTTCACGTACAGGGCGTCCTTGATCACCATTAGAATTTCGGCCCGCTTCACGTTCAGTGGAATGTAATCAGCTCGGTCTGGAGTAGGAGCTCGGAACAGTTGACCCGGCTTTGCACCCCGAGTTGTTTCCTTTTTTCTTCGGGTGTCCTCTTGACTGGGAGGTTCTTCTCTCTTTCTTTTTTTGGGTACGCCCTCACCCTTCTGGTTGATCTCCTCTTCGGTGGCTATGAACTTATCTACAAGTTTTAGAAACTCGGTTATGGTCGTAGGTTGGTTGACGACCATGTGCCACTTGAATTCTTTGTGCTTCACGCCCTTCTTGGCTGCTGCAAGGCGTACGGCGGGATCTAGGCGCAGTATCTGCATACAAGCATTGTTGAACTGCTTGATATAACTCATGATGGACTCTCCCTCCCTTTGTGCTATGTTGAAGATGCTTTCTTCAGTTCGCGGGCACCGCTTGCTGGTGAAAAAGTGGGACGTGAAGGCTTGTGCGAACTACGCCCAACTTCTTATTGACCCGGGTGCCAAGTTCCGGTACCACGTGCGGGCTGCTCCCTTGAAAGTAGTGGAGAAGGCCACGCACATGCATGACTCATTGGCTCGCGCCAGGTGCATCTGTGACTGAAAGGCATCTACATGATCACTCGGGTCGAACGACCCATCATACTTGTCAAGAGGTGGGAGCTTGAAATCCTTGGGCATCGGGACCGTCAGGAGTTCGAAAGATAGGGGGTATAGAACTGAGAGAATGGGAGCTTTGGCTTCAACCAAGCCTACCTCTTTTTTGCCCATGAGCTCGGGCAAATCGCGGGTGACAGATCGGCGAGCTCAGCATCGGCGCCTCTGCTTCCTGACGGGCTCGGCGTTCGTGTTGCTTACTTCTGCGCTATCCAGAACAGTTTGCGCCAGGGGTAGCCTGGTCTGCTGGTGATGGCTACGGACAAAAGGGGCCTGCTTGGAGTTTGTTGCTAGTATTTTGAACTGGTTCTCAAGGATCAAGGTTCCAAACTTCGATTGTCAGGGCAACGTTGACTGGCCGGACTGGGGTCCTCCCGACCTGTCCGCCCGCGGCAAGATCGAGGTAGCCGGTCTCTCCCATCTGCCGTGGAGGGAGGGTTGGTTTTTTGGGAGACTTTGGAGGGCCTCTCCTTGATCGGAGTGTTCGCTCTGGCGGTGAGACTTGGCTTGCTACGAGGCTCGGTGCTGAGGCTGGAGCTGAGGCCATTGAAGCTGAGGTTGGGGCAGCAGGGGAACTGCTGCTGATATTGGTACTGGGAGACCTGGTGCAGCACGTGCTGTTGATAGAGCTGAAGTTGTTGGAACTGTTGCATTTGGGTCTGCATGGCTCTCATGCACTGCATCAGGTCCTCCAGCTGGTTCGGGCTGGCCACCGGGGGCACAACTGAAGGTTTGGTGAACGTTGTTCTGACTATGGCAGGGAGTAGGGCCATGACAGGTGCCATTGTGAGAGGCACGTTCAAGCTCGGGATTTTGTCCGCTGAGAGGGGGACGGTGAACTGTCCGATACAGACAGTAAGAAGCTAGGGTTGTTCCCTGGAGTTATCCATTTCTGTGCTTCGACCGACGTTGCTAGGGGAAGCCATGAATGTTGGATTGTTTCAAGGAAGAAGAAGGGATTGAAAGAGTTTAGAGGGAAAGGCCTTTTGAAGCGTTTCCCACAGACGATGCCAAATGATGTAGCGTGATCCGGGCACTCCTAGCTAAATGATGTAGCGCGATCCGGGCACTCCTAGCTGACCGCTGACTGGCTCCTTGCTAGCAACGAACGACACGTGAGAAGATGAAAGGAAGGATTCCCGGGGATTTACCCAGTGAGAATACTCCGATGCTTAAGTTAGTACTGTGTAAGGGAAGTAAAGGGTAAAACAAAGGCTAAGAGTGGAGGTCATGCAGTTTTCCTGTACTCGAGAGATTTTAGGTTTCAAGAAGAAGTTTCTCCTATGCCCTGAGGGCTTTTATAGGGGCGCTCCTTGGGAGATCGGACATAACTGCCACTAGGCCCCCTGCCACAGCCGTTACCTGCCAGGGCTACGCAGGTGGCCATTGTGACATATTCCTTACCCGAGCGAGTGACATGTCTCCAAAGTGACAAGCACGCCTCCGCCTACTGAGAGACGTGGGCGTAGACTGTTGAAAGGACAGAGACTGTGCCATCAGTAAGGAATATGGCGTAGTCTGATTGGTATGGCCTATCAGATAGAAGCTTCTTGTGGAATGCTCGTGCGACCCACTCCTGAGCTACTTTGCAGCAAACTCGGAATACTTCAGGAGTACCCTTAGTAGAATTAGTCCTCGGGATGACTCGTTTGCTTGGGAGTTCGGGCAAGCTGGTTTTCTTAATTTGCGAGCTGAAGTTGCCTCGGAATATCCCTTTGGGGGTAGCTCGGGGAACCCGGAGCTTGCGTCATGGCGAGTTGCTTTACAGGCCCGTTACTTAGCTATACCGGGCCACAATGCTGAGCTGTTGCTTACGTTGGATCAGTGTCCATGTGTCGCCGTTTCATAGATCGGGTCAAATCATCCTTCATCAATAACCAAATACAAATGGGGGAACAAAATATTATAATGTTAGAAAATGAAATTATTAATTGATTTATATTGAAAAATAAAATATAAATTAGTTTAATTTTGTTAGTAAACTACCAAATAAAAATATATATTTAATAAAAATTTAAAAAGATTCATTAAATCCCCATATAGTTACACAAATGTAATAAAATTTTCATAAAACTATATTTTCGTAAAATAACATTTTTGGATTTAAAAGATATAAAGTATTTAAAAGTTTACTTAAAATGCATTAAATAATTATTGAAAATTATCAATGAAAAATTATTTAATTTTCATAGCAAACTATTGAAAATTATTAAAGATAACTGACTATGGGAAATGGAAAACTATAATTTGAACAAATAATTCCACAAATTATTAAGATAAATTACACAAATAATTACACAAATTATTGGTTAATTTTTATTAGAAATTATAAGATAAATTAGTATAATTTTGTAAATAAACCATTTAAAAAGAAAATAATTTTCAAAGTTACACAAGTACAGTAAATTTTCCAAAATTTTCATAAAATTACATTTTTGAATATTAAAGATAATTTAGTGTACTTTTAGAAATTTACCATGTGGTCGATACTCAATATATCCTTTTGATCATTTATGTCATCAAATTGAATATTGGGTTGATAGGGACATTGTTTTCAAAACTAGATCAAATCAGATGGTTAGACTAGAAAAATTGGGAACAAGACATTGTTTCACCTCAAAACCGCTTTTTGTCCAAAGAAACCGTTTACTTGGTTAGTGAACCGTTGACCTAGGCGGTCGAACTATCAACCCGGACAATAGTTTTTTGCCTTTTTTGTTTTTCTAATTTTTTTTTTGTTAGAGTAGGTCATCCGTTCAGACCGAACAGTCAGACCGTTTGACCCCTGAACGGTTTCCTATCCAGTCCAATTTTAAAAACCTTGGACAAGGAATGGGTGCCTTGCCTTGAGCTTGGCTTGGTGTACGGCATGGCCTGACCCAAGGCCCGACCTATGGACCAGCCCGACCCATGGCATGGCATGGGCCCATCTGGGCTTGGGCCATGGGTCGTGCCAAACCGACCCCCAAATTATCCTAGAGGAAGGAAGCACAACCCGGGGCACCTTGTGGGCCAACACAACATGACTCACACTTTGTATGGGCCACATGCAGGTCGTGTCATGCCGACCCAACACGACCTAATTTACACCTCTACTTAAACCCACCCAATACTAGGGACAGGGCAGGAAAGTTCAAGGATTCTCTATCCTTGATGAGGAGTGGGGTGCCTTGCCCCTGAATCGCCCAACATTGAGGAGTGGTTACCTTGCCCTGAATCCGTGTGACACTGGGAACGGGGCAGGAATGGGGTAGAGTGCCTTGCCCCTGAATCGCCCAACATTGTAGTCACTATGCTTTGAGAGTTGAATGTAGGAACTTGATAATTGGTAGGTGGGTATGTGGCCTTGAGCATTACTTTTAGTTGGGTGGCTCCAAGTATCTTGGTGATTGTTGACCTTGCAATGTAGGAGTTGTGCTCAACACATCATGGGCATGAATCTTGGCATCACACGCTAGTTTGATGATCGATGCTCAAATCGCATTTGCTCCTATATTTTGATGCATCATAACCCTTAATAGTGTGCGCTGGGGTCCCATGATGCTTGTACACTAGGGTATCATTGCAACCAGAGGCTTCCACATTGCATCCATCAACTATGTCGCAATTTTGAGAGTTTTCAGTTGCATCATCCTCCCCACCTTGAGTTAGGAACTTCATATATAGTCATCATTCTCCCTGTGATAAGTATAATACTTGACATTGAACAGTACATCTGAGGTCTTGAAAGGAAGGGGAAGTTCAATGCAATAGACATTGTCATTAATCTTCTCTAAGATGCAACATGGGCCAATAGATCTCATCGACCTTCATAATGGGTTTCATCAAGATGTGGGTAAATTTTTGAGTTCAATAGGATCTAATTAAGATGGGTACTATGATGGGAACTTCTATTGTAGTATAACTCAGTGAAGGAAAGTGTGCTGAATCCCAAGATTGTGGCGCAACTCTGATTGCAACAAGTTACCTACCTCTCTAATTATTATGACCTATGTTCATTGTTAGTCTGGGGTGGTAGGAACTGCTAAACATAAGCTTAGTGTTTAACCAAGCCCATAAATATCGCCATAAGTACTGGCAAACAAACTCCCTATCGTGATCTAAGACAATGGACTCTAGGACCTCATGTAGCTAACTACTTCCCCGATCATGAGTTGAGCTACAGGCGATGCATTGATAGTCTTCAATTCCTATGGGAAATCAAATGAGCTATCATGGAAAAGTGATTGACCATGACTACGATATTGCCTACACCATGGAAGGTGCAAGGAAGACCAAGAATAAAAGTCCATGCCGATGCTAGACCATGGTCACAAAGGTATGGGCCATGCTCGACCATGACTACGACATTGCCTAACAGATCCTATACCTTTTTACAAACCAATCTACATAGTGTCTTGATTTTGGCCAATAATAATATTCTAAGATGAGAGTGTAGGTTTTCTCATGCGTGCTCAAGGTGACATTCACAATGGGCCTGGCCTCCTACAAAATTAACAAATGCCAAGAGCAATTGGGTATATACAACTGATTGTCCTTAAACACAAGTAGTCATTGAGTAGATGATAACCAGTATGCATACCATTACAAGTAGAGTGGAAAATAGAAGAGAAATGAGAAATCTAAATCATCAGCATGCATCCCTCGAAAGTGGTCATTATCCAAACACCTTGAGTAGTGACATCGCAATGAGGGTCATTCGTCTACTCAGCGGCCAGCGCATTTGCTACCTTGTTCTATTCACCGGCCTTGTGTTCTAGGGAAAATGTGAACTCTTGAATGTAATTGGCTCACTTGGAATATGGGACTATGAATTTAGGTGTTTCAAGGCCTCATGATCATAATAGAGTATGAACTCGATAGAGAACAAGTAGTGCACTAGTGCTTGAGAGATCAAACTATTGCAAAGAAATCAATGCCATAGGTGCAATAATTGAGTTATGATCTAGTGAGTTTTTTGCCAATGTCTATGATGGGATGCTTGAAAAGAATGAAATCTATCTTCACGATGTTGGAGCTATTTCATGTACATTGAGTCAAAACATGTTATGGCATAAGCATATGGATCATTTGTCTTTTTTTTCTTTGTGGTCATTCTCTCCTCAGTTGCTTAAATCTGTCAGGTTTAGAGTGTGACACATTTCAGTTAGCAAAACATTGTAGAAGTTCTTTCTGTCCTAGTAATAGAAGAAGCAATTATTTATTTGATATTGTGCATACTAATGTATGTGGACCTTACTCTATTCCTACTATGGGTGCTTATAAGTGCTTTCTATTATTTGTTGATGATTATTCTTGTTTCTCTTGGGTGTATTTGATGTGTTCCCAAGATGAGGAGTCCAAATCAATTCAACTCTTTTTTAGATTATTCTTATTAAGATTGGTATAAAGATTTTTCGATTTGATAATGCTAAGGAGTATGTTGAGAAAACCATAGCCTCTTTCTTGTTAGAGCATGGAGTGATTCATTAAGTAGTTGTATGTGTACTTCCCAACAAAAAGGACTAATTGATGAAAGAGAAAAAACCAACACATACTAGAAATTAGGGGTGCTTATGTTTTGGTTAATCAAACCGTGGGCCTATTTTTGAAACCAAACTGGTATTACCGGTTTCTGGAAAGCTGGTAACCAAAATCGAACTAAAGCCAATTAATTAATTGGTTGACCAGATTAGTTTGTTGCTTTTTTTATATTTACAATACATATTATTAAAAAATATATAAATAAATAATAAAATACTTGATATATATATAATATTATATTTTAAATAATAAATAATATATTATATATTATAAAAATATGTTTATGGGTCATTTACTAGAACACCCCCTATAGTTTCATAAATTTGCTTAAACCTACCTTATAATTTGCATTTTGCTAAAACACCCCTTATAGTTTGCAACCTATGTACTTAATCGACCTTTCATTAAGAACTATTTGTTTTGCCATATGAAAATAGTAACATGATCACCTAAACTTAGTGGAAAATGTTTAAGGGAATGGACCCATAGTTGTTTATTCCAAAAGTACCCCTAACTGATTGGAAAATGTTCAAGGGTATGGATACATAGTTGTTTATTCCAAAAGTACCCCTAACATTTTTTGTATAGAAAACTAAATTGACTAAATAGAGAAAAATAGAGTGGTTGTTTGTGCTTTACTGGGACAAACATGGTATTTTTGTATTTACTTTCTTTTGATTAAATTTATTTGAATGGATGTTAGTGTTAAAACTATCATTTTCCACTTTCATCTAATAGAAGGTCGATTAAGTAAATTGATTGCAAACTATAGGGGATGTTTTAGTAAAACACAAACTACGGGGTAGGTTTTCGTAAATTCATGACACTATAGGGGGTGTTTTAGTAAATGACCCTTTTATTTATCTATAATGCATATTTATTAATTTATAATATATATAAAATATAATAAAAATATATATAATATGCATAAATATATACACCTATTCACAATTAAGCACATAGCTGATGGTAGTATTGAGAGGTATAAGGTGAAGTTGGTTGCAAAGTGATATAACGAGCTATATAGAATTGATTATCTAGAAACCTTTTATCTAGTGGCAAAAACGAATTCCATTAAAGTTTTACTACCGTTAACAACTTCATACTCTTGGGCCTTATCCAACTCGATGTAAGAAATGTCTTTTTGAATGGGGAACTTGTAAGAAGAAGTTTATATGACTCTCCCATTTGGCTTTTATGAGAATGACAAAGACAATAAAGTGTGTAGGCTAAAAAAAATATTTATATGGACTAAAGAAATCTCCAAGGGAATGGTTTGACAAGTTTAGGGATGCAATGTTGAAGTTTGGGTATACACTTTTGATCAAAAGGAAGGGCAACTTGCTAACTACTTTGATAGCATATCTAGATGACATTGTGGTGATAGGAAATGATGCAATCAAGATTGATCATCTAATGGTCCATTTGGTTGTCAAGAAAGGATGGGATGAGAAAGGATGGGAAATGAAGGGAAAATTTATTTTCCCATTCCTGTCACTCTTTGTTTGGTTGTTGAAACCAGTTATCCCATCAAATCCATTTCCCAATGTTTAGTTGTTGAGAAAATTTTTGCAAGATTCTTCAATTTCACAATACAAGTAAAATGGGCATTTGAGTGGCTACTAATTAAAATGGGAGAAGTCTGATTTATTTTTTTACCAAAAACAAAGGAATAAGAACGAAAGTTTACTTCATACTTGAGAGTTGGTTGAGCCAAGAACAGATTTGAAAAAGATATTTATGTCATTAGGCCAATACCTCATGAAAAAATTTAAATACTTGTTAGACCTGCAACAAACCACTTTAGGTTTAGTAGATCTAGACAACAAACAAGGGTTTAGAGCAAAAAAATAATAATAGCAGGGGTTTAAATCTACAACAACAATAACAAGTGGGTTAGTAGATGAAGAAGACATGGGAAGACAACTTCAAAGCCAACGGACCGGACCTTTGAAAGGATGAAGATGACAACCTTGAACTCCTTGGATGTTAGGTGACTAAAACACATGGAAAGAAATGACACAAACGGAATACATCTACAACGTTACCTTTGCCAAACCAGAAGAAGACAGTGACCTGGCTCCTTACCATTTAGGGATCTAAACTCGACTAGAGGGAGAAAGAGAATGAAATTTTTAGGTGAAGAAAATACAAAACAACATTTAAATGGCGTGAAATGGGGATGAAAGTGATGAATGGAGGCCCTACCTTTGCTAGAGATGAAGGTTTCAATGATCAGAGTTTTGACCATTGCGAGGGTAGGAGATGAAGGTTTCAATGCACCCTCAATAGATTTTTCTTACTCTTGGCACACTAGTTTGTTTCTCAGTGGGGCTGCACCTATTTGGTGAGACCCCATGACCCAAAGTTTGAGAAATTACTTCTCGTCATATCTTATTCTTTCACCCAAAACAAACATGAGAAAATATGAATCTTGAGCGAATATTCCTATTTTCTCATCCCGATCGCACGAACCAAACAGACTATAAATGAATTCCTGTATAAGGAATTTAAGATCAAGGATTTGGGAAGTTCATGCTATTTTTTGGGAATTGAAGTGGCTAGGTCAAAGAAAGAAATTTTCATTTTCTAAATGAAGTATATTCTATATTTATTGAAGGCAATAAGAAAATTAGGGGTGAAACATGCTAACACTCCTATTGAGTAGAATCATAGAATATGTTCCATAGAAGGTGATGCCCTAGAAGATGTTACAAGTTATCAAAGACTAGTTGGCAAGTTATTATACTTATGTTTGACTAGACCAAGCATATCTTATGCAATTAGTGTGGTTAGTTAGTATATGCCTGCTCCCAAGACAACCCATTTCACAAGAAACACCCTGGTAGAGGAATCTTGTATGCAAACCATGGGCATATGAAGGTGATAGCATATACTAATGCAGATTTTGTTGGCTCATTGGGTGATAGGAGGTTAACATTTGGTTTTTGTACCTTTGGTAGAAACATTGTGTCTTTGAAAAGTAAGATGCAATTGGTGGTAGCTAGGTATAGTAAAAAACAAGAATATAGAGTCATGGCTCATGGTATCCTTGAATTTTGTTAGATATATTCCTTACTGGAAAATTTTGGAGTAGAAGTCGAAAAGTAGACTCTATTGTGACAACTAAGCTGCCATTACCAAAACTCATAATCTAATACAGCACAATTGAACTAAACACATAGAAGTGGATGGGCACTTTATTAGGGAGAGAGTTTTAGTTGGTGAAGTGTGTCTTCCTTACATTGCCTCTCACTTACAACTAGTTGATATTCTTACAAAGGAAGTTGGAAATAATAAGATGGAGAATGATGTTATCAAGTTGGGTATGATTAACATCTACACCCAACTTGAAGGGAGAGTGTTTAGTTTGTGGGCTGTTTAACCACCTCGGGCCAATAGGTCACTAGTCATCCAATTGGCCAGGTCAATGACAAGTTAAGAACATTGGATAAAAGAATGCAAGTGTGTGTTCCTCTATATGCTATATGGATTAGAAAAGGTACTACTATAACTCTTGAAAAGTTCTTAAGTTGCAAAAATAAGATAGATTAAAATCATCCAAACACCAATTCTTTTTCTTCTGAATCTCTCCTGATGATTCAAAATGGGGTAAAGTTATGTAATATATGTATGTATATATGCATGTATATATGTCTGTATTACAGTGAAGGATATCATAGTTTATGTAAGATGATTTGGGCACCATATTGAGGTTGAAGAGTTATGATAGTGTAAGGGGCATGAGCATAGGAAGGTGATAGCTCAAAAGAAAATTGTTGTAAGATCAAGGCCAATGCCATCTTTGCTTCTGTCATGGCAAAGTTCTGACCTATGCATATGCGAGGACCCCAACCAAATGGGAAGAATGATACTTGATTCTTTGTTGCCTTTGAAACTCCCGCTGAAAATCTCTCTGGTTTGAATTCTTGTGCATCTTCACCCCAAAGTTCTCTACTATGGTGGATGAGAATTGTGGGCAACAATAGTTCTACTCCAGGAGGCAAATAGATACCCCCTAGTTTTATCTTCTTATAAGTATGCCTGGTGAGCATAACTGCTGGTGGGTATAATCTAAGAACTTCATACAGAATCATGGTTACCTGCATGCATTAATTAATTGAAGATTATAAGAGTTCTTAAATTGCATCAACATTTGGGTCTTTCATATATTGAAGCATATTGGCAATATATAGTTTATTATAGTAAATATAGAGAAAGAACTTACAACTTTTAAATGGTTTAGCCCATCAAAATCTGGCTTATCTTTTCCTAAGGCTTGCAAGACTTCTTCCCTTGCACGTATTTGCCACTCTGGATGCATACTCAACACAACTATGGTCCACACAAGCAAATTTGCTGTTGTTTCTTGTCCTGCAAAGTAAAATAGCTTGCATTCCTCTATCACATCATCAATGTTCATACCAAGGTTCTTTGCATTGCCATGTTCTCGAATCTCCTTAAAATTGGATTCTAGAAGTAACCCTAGTAAGTCATTTTGACTGGCCTCCCCTAACTTTATAGCCTTCTCTCTCTTGTTGATGATTCCTCTCAATAGACCTCTCACTTCTCTGTCAATTTCTTTCATCCTATTGTTCCTTTTTGTTGGTAATAAGCTGCAAAAACAAGATTACAATAATGAAGATAATTATATTTACTACCTTGGAGCTGTAACATATCCTATATATCCTTTATTTCCCATGCACAACTACATGTCTGGTTCAATTGTCCTTTGTTCTAACCACCAAGAACCATGGCCAATTCAAATTTTTTTTTAGAGAAAAATCCCCATGATTCTTTATAGAACCCATTTGAAAAGATAATGCCTCCATATAACCAATAAAAAAAACTAGAGGTAGATAGGGGCAAAAACATTAATTATCAAATTTTATGAAAAGAGTATAGAATTAGTAGAGAAATTAAAAAACTATATAATTAGAGAGAGATGCATGAAACCACTAAATATAGAGAGGAGTTAAAAAGGACTTTAACACATGATCACATATTTTGTGTCCATCAATATACACCATGTTGTCCATGTGTTACGGTATCATACCTTTAGGCTATGTCTTGTTTGAAGGAAAAGGTAGGGGAACTTATACAAGGTTTGTAAAGGTTTTCCTACCTTTTCCTTCTTCTCCCTGCATTTTCCTTCAAACAAAACATAGCCTTAGAAAGTTGGATTATTGAATTAAATCAAGTAGTTGAATGCAATAGGAACACTTATATCCCACCTGTAACCTGGTATATATGTGGATAGGGCAGCCTGTACAACAAGTTTGGCTTGCTCATTTTGAAGTTGAAATATTCGTCTGCCTTCATCATAGCTGCTACCAAATGCTGTCCTAGAGATGACATCTCCAGTTAAATTTTGGAGCTCAGGCCATACATCTAATTCACAGCAACCTTCCAAGGCAACCAGTTTCTCCCATCTTGTGATCATCTCAGAACAGCTTGTATAAAATGCAGGTTGCATCCTCTATTACATACATTAAACAAGAAAAGAAAAAATGTTATAATAAATACCATTCTAACATGAGAAGTTGCAATGTTCAACTAGTGGTTAATAGCAGGGGTGTCAATTGGACTGAATTTGGTCCAATCTGATCTAGTCCAATGTGAGTTAATTATAAATGGATCAGGTTCAATGAATATTTTGGACCATTTTGGACTGGTCCAATTCAATGTCTGGACACCATTCAATCTGTTCAAATTCATTTTGATTTAGATTTGTTTCAACTCAAACCTGATCCATTGACACCTATATTCTCTCTTATATCAATGGACCAGATATTGGCTTAATCCAACGCAATCCAATATAAATTTATTATGGATGGACCAGGTCCAATCTAATCTAATAAATATTTTGGACTGGATTGGTTCAGTCCAATATGTCTTATTGGTCCATCCAATCCATCCAAATTGATTTTGGACTGAATGAGATCCAATCCAAATCCAGTCCATTGACACCCTTAGTAGTTAATGAGACATGTCAACTTATCACACAATCAAGTTTTTGGGTCTATTTAGCTCACAACCATTCTTGCAAAAATAAAATAAAATAAAATAGTCAACTCAGTCAACAACATGGTGACCACGTTAGTGAGTTAACGTTAGGCATTAAAACTCTTCTTCTATTCCCTTAACAAATCACTTCTTCTCAAGTGATGTCGATAAGTTTTTTAGTGTATTTCCTCTTTTCCATGTATAACAAGTATACTTATAAACCAATAGTTAGTATTTGAAGACCTTGAATTGAATTTTAGCTGAATCAAATTAAGTAGAGCAAGAAAGAAGGATGGAGAAATTATTAAAAAAAGAAAAACCTTTAACTTCTCTATATGAAATGCAGGGTTGATGATCCTTCGGTGTTTGGCCCACTTTTCTCCCTCGTAATTTGCAAGCCCATTTGCTAACAATTTGATGAGTTGATTTAGTTTGGACTTCTCGAAGTGTCCAAACTTGTTAGAAAGAATATCCTTTATTAGTTCTGGATCCATAATATTTACCCTGGGAGTTCTCCCAAACCACGTTACTGACATCTTACCTGCATTTTAAAATAAGTGATAGTTCAGTAGTCATGGAACTAACCGATACAACTTGTCAACCAAAAACTATATCTTCTACAGCATTGGATAAGCTATTTTATCTGATGAGTACAAAACCTCACTCAATCATATAAGCTGTTTTTGGAAACAATATATGCAAATAACTGTGAATACAAATATATATAGTGTAAAACAGTTTATATATATTGTAAAGTAGGGTTAGTTTTGCATTGACAAATTTGTTTTCTTACTAAACAGATTTTTAGCTCTATTGGATGCAAACACACAAATTCCAATAAAGCACTAACAAATTTACTTCTTTTTTATTGATGTACTTTTACATCTTATTATCAATATAAATATATATTGAAAAATATATTTTCTACCATTTGTCAATACATACGTATAATATTGCCAAACATAAACAAAAGTGAACTAGAGTACAAATTTATCCTGAACCGGGATATACACTTCATTTGCATCATTTCCAAACACAGCCTATAGGTTTTCCATGTCAAGCAATGAAGGTGTAAATGGGTGTCTTGGCCTGTATTCGGTTAGACCCATTTCTGACCCATTAGGCATTAGAAAAATACACACATCTGGTCTCAACCGAAATTGATTCGATTTATGGGGTCTAACCCATAAGACCCAAATAATATTGAAATGCCTTTTAGCAAGGTAATTTAACAATAAGACTGTAATATCTCTTGCTTAATGCTACACCACCAGATAATTTTGGATATTTTATATGCATCATTTTTATTTTTTTAATGACAAAATTAACCTTGACCAAGCTAGTCTATTGGCATACCCTATTAACTAATTTTCATATGATAAAACTACTATTGATTTAATTTTATTTCCTATTCCATGTCACTCAACTTACAACCCACCAACAACTCAATTTGTCCAACAACATTAATTCAAACTAGTGAATGGACGGACCCAATTTTGGAATTTTGGTTTAAGGAATGAAGTTGAATGGAGGATCATCATTGTATCTTGCAAATACCATTACTTTTTTTAAACAGCAAATGTCTGACATGGGAGTGTCTAGAGATATAAAAGTGAGAATAGCATAAGTTTGAAGAATAAGGATCAGCAAAGTGGAGGGGTCAGGGATTTTACAATGATAAACTTTTAATTATAATATTTTCTCATCATACTTCTCTTCAAATTCTAAACACAATACTTTCTCTACACCCTTTATATGATGGATAACAATGAGGGTGTTTGACAAGTCTTTCTGTGCTCAGAAGATCACAATGTGGTCTTTTCCCATTTAGCATCCCAAAATACCCGTGTCCCAAAAGGTTCATGGAAGCTCAAAACAGCCAAAAATTAAAAAGCTTCAAATGAAATTTTTCGTGTTTTTTTGGACTGAATTGGCCGGTCGAAACATTTTTTGGGAATTGGTCAAGCCACTGGTTCCATTTTGGTCTTGAACCATTATTTTATAAGCAGTTGAAATGATCAGAAAACCATTGACCTGGACAGTCGAACCGCTAAACCTTTTGAAAGATAGGAGAGGGATTGAGACAAAATATCAGATCTGAGCTCACTGATATCTGGGAGAGAGAGATTTGAGAGAAAGAAAGAAGTTATCAGATCTCACATCTCAGATCTAAAATCAAATAATGAGAGAGATCTGAATGGACCGGAGAGAAACTCCACCCTTGCAGATCTGTTGCCACCACCGAACATAGTCTCCTCCTCCTTTCCTTCATTTCTTTCTTTCTTTTCCTCAACTAACAGCTACCCACCTCTCTCTTTTCTCAATTTCTCATAACCTTCTACTATCTAAGGCTTAAACGCCTCAGACTGCTTGAACTGGTCAACCAGTTAACTGGTCGACTTTGATTTGGTTTCAATTACCGGTTTTTCAAAAACTGTTAATTCCAGTTGATTTCAAAAATAAGCCCACGGTCCGAGTAACAAAACCGTGAGCACCCCTACCTTTAATAATCCAAGCAAAATGTGGTTCAGGGTATTTTAGTAAATATACACTAGGATGGATTATCTTAAGGGTAAAACTGGTATTTAAAAAAAGAACGCAATGCAATTTGTTTGAAAAGATAATGGAAGGAAGGTAACTATAGATTCATTTTAAATTATAGGGGAGGTTTTTATGATTGTCAAAAAACCTAGGGAAGATTTTTATATTTCACCCAATAAATAAATAGAAAAACTTTGGAGGAATTAATGTGTGAGTTATTTTGAAGTCATCATTAAGGACACTATTGATCAGCAAGAAAAAAAAATCGGAAAAGTACACAGCAACCCACCTTAGAATTTTGAAATTATAGCCTCCCATAATTTACTAATAGCCCCTCTATAAACCGCATCATACCTGTGGATTCGGTATCAATCCACAGTCAGGATTCATCCCGCCTGTACAATGGGCTAAGAATTCTGAAGTGAGCTGAACAGTCCAAAAAAAATTCAGAGAAGTATGAACAAGCCCAATGCAGATTTCTAAATTCCACTATAATGCTATAAACATTCAAAATGTCAAAAACCCCACTCTATACACCAATGTCCGCCCGTTAATTGGCATCAATTCTGTGCGGGCACCCACCCCAACTGTACTTTGGGCCTAAAAATTCTGACCCTGGGCTGAACCGTCATTCTCCCCCAAAAAAGTTGTCTTTATGAGTAACTTGAGTAGGTAACAAGCATTTTATAATTAAGGCTTCAACAACTTTTTTCAGGCTGACGTTCAAGCTGAATATGTGTCCCTCGGTGTCGGTACAGTGACGTCAAACTGAATGTGTCCTTCATTGCATTGTTATTTCAAAGAACAAAAAACAAAAAAAAAAGGAAAAATGCGGACGGGCAAGATGCAGATTTCTGAATTCTACTGCAAAATTATAAACATTCAAAATGTCAAAAACCCACACTCTATGCACCCATACCCATTCATGAATTAGCATCAATTCCAAGCTGGCACCTACCCTGAATGTACTTTGAGCCTAATAATTCTGACCCTGGGCTGAACCGTCATTCTCCAAAAAAAATCCCTTGAAGGGATTGAAAGGCTTTTTGTCAAGGGACTGACTCCACATGCATCCCCCTAATGCTACACTAACTCAATAAAATACCTTGCTACTATAGGGGCCGAAGCAGCAGCATTACCACATACAGAATATTAGGAAAAATTAACAAAGAAAAAAAAAAAAAAAGATATTATATTGTCCCAAAGATTTAGGGATGCAATTTGAGGGGAAAGTTGTTCAATGAAATTTTAGTTTTTATTGACCAAAATATTTATATTTCTTTCAGATTTATGTGGGGTCTATAAAAAATTTATTTTCATTGATTAAGTGGTAACTATCTCCAAGGTGGATAAATAATTTTCCTACTGGGGAGATATTTATCAAAACTTTGGTGGAACGAAATTACCCCTTTAATAATAGCTTTTTATGGTTAAAATGGTAATTGTCTTATTTATCTAGAAAATAAAAGAACATGAATAAATACACTCGGCCATGTAAGTATTTCTGAAAAAAACACTTACCTGGATTAATGCATTTACCTGGATAAGTGACTTCCCAAAAACGAACTGAAGATGGAGGTATAATGATGCTATACCCTTTGTTGGTCTCAAGATGGGGACCACAAGTTTCCCATAGTAAAGTGAATTATTGAATTACGATAACTAGCTTAACATCTTAATAACATAAGTTTCCCATCCAACAGTAGTTCCAAAGGACTGCCCATCTAGCCCTATCACTCTCGGATTAATACCATTACAAATAAGAAAAATATAGGCTCTGTTTGAAAGAATATAAATATGTACAGTAGAAATATATATAAAATACATACAAAATAATATAAAATATAAGACTTTACACCGTATTTGTACTACTTGCAAAATGAGCGAAAATAACTAAAACTCACAATTAAATTAATTAAACTTTACCAACTGATACCAATGAAACGATCTGAAATTGTAAATTTGTAACACTTACCATAGGTTTTGATGGTTTGATGAATGAAGGGAACAACACGGGGCACAGTATTGTGAGAGAGGTTCATGGGCCTGGACCATGCTTCCTTCCTCATCCTCAGCTCGTCTTTCAGGTTTCCAGAAAGCAGTCTGTGTGGTGGGCCCTTGAGGCCCTGCTCCCTCAGGTTCCTCTCCAGCTTCATGGGCTTCCACCAAATTGAATACACCACACTCCAGATACATGACAGTATCAGAACAGGGAATGCCAGGATTACAACAATCAAAAGCTCCGCCATATGAAGTTATAAACCCAAAACACAAACACGCAGAACAGAGAGAGAGATATGATGCTGGCAATGGCCTCCTAGGCTCTAAATAGAGTAAGGGAAAGAAAATTACGTCTTTACTTGCCACAATAATTATTTTGAAAATATGAAGGACAAATATTTGTGGGCCCCATGATCTTTCATGGAGGTGGATGGTGACTGGTGGGGAAAGCAATTTTCTCACAGGATCTGTCCCTCTGGGGTGTGGATGAGTCAAAAGCTCCGCCATATGAAGTTATAAACCCAAAACACACACACGCAGAACAGAGAAAGAGATATGATGCTGGCAATGGCCTCCTAGGCTCTAAATAGAGTAAGGGAAAGAAAATTACGTCTTTACTTGCCACAATAATTATTTTGAAAATATGAAGGACAAATATTTGTGGGCCCCATGATCTTTCATGGAGGTGGATGGTGACTGGTGGGGAAAGCAATTTTCTCACAGGATCTGTCCCTCTGGGGTGTGGATGAGTTTCTCTGCAGAGATATAAATGGGATAAGAAGAGCACTCATGGGGTCCGACCCTGGTCCTTACCTGTGGGAATCCCCACCATACATGCAATTTCAAGCCATAGATAGTAAATGGGTTTAAGGCCTTGAAGCCCAAAACTTGAGATTTATGTTGAGTATTTTTTTTTTCTGTTATGAATTAATTAATGAATTTGTATTAATATTATTCTTAAAAATATGGTTGAATATGTTTTAACGTATCTAGATACATTTGAATATATTTGAATATATTTTTATAGGATTATAAATTATAACTATTTTATTTTTAATTTTTTCTGTAATGAAATAAAAATAAAATGAATTTAAAACATCACAAAAAATGGTGGGGAATGGAAATATCCTTATTCCCATTAGTGGGGACGGAACAAGGACGGGGATGGGGACTGAGACGGTGGTGGCTCCCTGTTCCCACCATGCCCATGCCCACGCCCGGTTGCCATTAATTCCTGTGGTAAGAAATAAAGGAAGCAACTTCGAGAAAGAAAAGAAAATTAGAGACTCCCTTTGCTTAAAGATTCCCATTTTTATTGGTTAATTCAACCAAATAAATAAAGTAGGCAAATAGAGACTCCCAATTATCCTCGAAATTTAATTAATAAGAATGATAATTGTAGTTTAATGTTCCCTATCAATTTGAAACGTGTCCTTGTAATATAAAAAATGGAAAAGTTTTATATGCCATAAAGACATGCATGATACCAAAAAAACTTATAACCAATCAACAAACAGGCATCATAAAATTGATAACCAATCAGGGATTTTAATTGGTCCATAGTACATCCCTGCCATGTATTGGAAACATTTCCTGATGATAATACTAGTTTTGATGATATCAGAATCGGGAGATGTTCTCAATACACAGCGGGGATGTATTGTGGGGCGGAGATGTGATCTCCTATTATATATTTTCAGCATTCATAGATTTTTCATAGTGAAAAATCAACACGTAATATGGGTGGAAGGGTTGCTGCCCAGCCTATATCAGTCAATACTGTTCAATTTGGACCACATGTTTTTGGAATGATTTACATTGGCTAGGTTCACTTAATTTTCCAAAATATTTTTTTTCGTTAATTTTCAAACTTTTCATCTTCATCTTAGATTCTTGTAGTGGTGTTTTTATCTACAAAAACACTTGATATCTTGCACCTTTGGTTGCAATGCAAATAAATTTGCACTGATGCAAAACCATGGCAGTGCAAATGATTTAAGTGTAAAGTCTGACCTATTTTTGTTTTAAATTTTAACTTATTTTATTTAGTTGCAGTACAAATGAAGTAAATTAAGACATGAAGCAGAATAAAGTAAAATCCAAAATAAAATTAAACAAGAATTTGCATTTTTATATTTGCACTCAAATGCATTTGTACTAGCGCAAATAAATTTGCATTGCAACCAAACACAGCCAAAAGGATAAAAACTCATTGGAATCAAGAGAAGAAGAAGAAGAAATCATTTTCTTTCTTTTTTTTTTCATTTAGTCCTTCAATATTCAGTAGACTACATATATTAATTGATGTTTAAATAACAAGAATATATTGAGATGCTTTTGTTTGTATTCCATGGATTTTCCCAATTTAAATACTTTTTTTATGGAAGGAAAACCTATAAGATGGATCTATGAATGATCTATCAAATCCATTGATCCAACAACAATTTATGACAAAAACTGTTTTTTTTTTTATGATTTGTGGTAATTTGTAAAAATAAAAATAACACAAAAACTGAATAACTTTCTTAGTAATTACAATTTATGAATTAAATATCATATGTATTTTAGAAATTCTATGATAATTGTGTAAATTTTTTACTAGTAATTTATATATAGAAAAACAATGTATTTATTTTTATGGAAATAAAAACATATTATTTACAAGCTTACTTTACATTAATGATTATTAAAAATCTATGTAGCTATTAGCTATCACATTAAGAAACTGGAGGGATGAGTTTGTAATGGGTCGGGCAATGCACATTCGCCAGTGCTCTAAGAATCTAAAGTAGTGTAGTTTAGTCGAGCGTTTGACGTGTGGGTTGTGACAAAAAGAGAGAATTTTGAGTTTCAAAAAGTCTCAAGTTGGTTACATTTTCATGTTTTAGGGTCTCAAAAGATTATATAAAGAGATAGGGCAAAGTGCCAAGAAAAAATTGGGTACTAACACCTAGCAACCTATTAAATAGATTAAATGGGTCATCAGTTTGACCACCAAGGCCAACAAGTCTCAAATCCATTGGTTCAATTGGTTGGGCTAATGATAGGTTAAAAACATTGAATACAAGACTAGATGTGTACATCTTCTCTATATGCATATGAAATATAAAAGGTAGACTATAACTCTTGAGAAGTCCTTAACTGCAAAAAGTAAGATAAATTAAAACCATTCAGTCATGCCAATTTTTTTCCTAGTCTCTCCTAAGATGATTCTGAATGGGGTAAAGAGACAACTGCAAGTTTGTAGGTGTGTCCAATATGGAGCTTAAAACCCTAAGAGAGAAATTTATATTAAAAAAAATTAAAGGACCAAATTATCCTTGGAGTACAAGAGAAGATAGTGTACAAGAATAAAATAAAATATGAGAAGAGGTAAATTTATAGAAATAGCCCTCTGAACTAACTCTCTTTATCTCTACACTCCCCCTCAAAGTGATGCTGATTCCTAGGCATCAGTTTGTCCATAAGGAAAAAGCGTCGTGCCCGCATCATAGCTTTCATCAAGAGATCAACAAGTTGGAGCCCAAAGGACACGTGGGGAAGAGAAATAGTACTAGCTTGAAGAAGATCACGAATGAAGTGGCAATCAACTTCAATGTGCTTTATGCGCTCATGGAAAATAGGGTTGGAAGCACTCTTGATTGCATTGACATTATCTACAAAGAGGGGAATTGATGGTGGTGACTCCTGTAGTATGTCATGTAAAAGAACCCTAAGCCATATAATTTCACTACATACTAAGAACATGGTTCTATATTCAGCTTCAATAGAAGATTTTGAAACTGTAGATTGTTTCTTACACTTCCAAGCAATGAGAGATTTACCAAGAAAGACACCACCCTGTAGTGGATCATCAAGTTTTTGGACAACCAGCCCAATCAGCATTAGCATAGGCAGTAAGGCTGGTTGATGAGGATGAGGAGAAGTGTAATCCATGAGATAGGGTTCCCCTCAGATACCTAATAATCTGATGAACTGCGGACATGTGGGGTTGTCGTGGAGATGGCACAAATTGGCTCACTATCTAGATTGCATATGATATATCCGACTGACTTATTGTGAGATATATTAAGCAGCCTACCAACTGTTGGTATAGAGTAGGATCTTCAAGAGGAGAGCCCTTGATTCTTGCTTAATTTCAAATTAACCTCCAAGGGAGTATCAAAAATTTTGGAGTCACTGAGTTTAGCCATTTTGAGAAGATCCATTGCATACTTATGCTAGTTAACAAAATAGCCATGGGAATTACGGCTGACCTCAAGTCCCAAGAAGTAGGTTAAAGGGCCCAAACCCTTCATCTTAAAGGAGTCACTAAGGAGTCTTTTCAGATCAATGATTCCTTGTACATCATTCCCTATAATGATTATATCATCAACATATAGAAGAAGAAGAGTCACACCTTGATTCTGAAGCAAAGTAAGAAGTGAGTGATCAGAAGAGCTTTGAATAAATCCCGCATCAATGATCACAGATCTGAATCTCTTGAACCATGCTCTGGGTGCTTATTTCAGGCCATACAGAGATTTCTTGAGACAACAAACAAGCTGAGGATTTGTTCCATATCCAAGGGAGGCTTCATGTAAACCGTTTCCTTCAACTCTCCATGAAGAAATGCATTATTCACATCTATCTGATGAATTGCACAGCCTTTAATTACAGAGATGGTTAATAGAATTCTAACTATAGTCAATTTTTCTATAGGAGAAAATGTATCCTCATAGTCTATCCCATATTCCTATTTATACCCTTGAGCAACAAGTCTAGCCTTGTACCTATCTAGACTTCCATCTAACTTCAACTTTACTGAGTAGACCTAACGGCTCCCAATGAGAGGCTTCAGGAAGATTTTTGACCAATTCCTAAGTGTCATTCTCAAGAAGGGATCGAATCTCAAAGTCCATGGCATCCTTCCAATGTGGAATTTCTATAGCCTGCTAATAAGTTTTGGGAATATAAGAGGTGGATAAGACAACAGAAAAGGAACTATGGTTTGGAGAATAACCATAGCGGTTAGGAGGGTGAATAATTCAAGAAGAGTGACGCAATATGGGTGTAGTGGGTTTAGGTGGTGGGTTAGGAGAACTTATAGGAATGAATGGTGTAAGTGGATTAGCAATTGATGTTGAAGAAGGCGGAGGGGGCATAGAAGCTAATGTAGATATTTGTCGTCTGAAGTAGGTCCGAAGTTGCTACACAGGTGATGTTAGAGCATTTAGAAGATTTGTAGAATCAAAGTTATGCAACAAAGAGAGAGAAGGACTAGGAAATTTAACAATATGCCCAAAGAAAAATATGTGCTCAAAAAAGATGACATTACAAGAAATCCTAATACGACGGGCTTCAAAATCATAAAATAGGAATCCCTTGTAGTCATGATTGTACCCCACAAAGCACATAACATTGCCTATGTAGTCAACTTGGTGTGCTCATGGGGTGAAAAGTGAACAAAACAAACACAGCCAAAAACTTTGAGCAATGATAGGTTTAAAGGTTTATGAAATAGGGACTTGAACAAAGAGGTGTTATTCAAAACAGATGATGGAAGAAGATTTATTAGATATACAGCAGTGCTAGTTGCCAACACCCAAAACCAAGAAGGAACATGAGAGTTGATGGAGGGTGATTTGGCCCGACCTCATAATAAGGGGACACATGGACATGTCCCAACATAAGTGACAACTCAACATAACGAGCTCACTCCAGCTCAGCGTAACGAGCTCGCTATAACCCAGCCTGACAGCTCGCCATGAATGGCAGCTCACTACAAGATAATACTCCGTTGACCCGAGCTAAGACTCTCCCAAGTAGGAAGCACCCCAAGCTAAGACTCTCCCAAGTAGGAAGCACCCCAAGCTAAGATTCTCCCAAGTAGGGAGAATCTCGAACTGAAGACACTTCGGGTTAAGCTCGTCAGCTCCCTAGCTAGAATAAGCTCACTCCTATCCAAAACTAAGTAGGCTACCTCAAAGACCTACCTCGGGTAGAAGCACCTCGGCGCATCACCAGCAGCTCGGTGTAAGGTAGCTCGCTACAGAGCAGCTCGGCGTATTGCAGGGGGTTTGCTGTCTGACAACCGTACCTGCCAAACCTGGAGACTGCACCTACATCTCTTTCCTAGCGGCGTCGTACCTGCCAACCTTAGAGGGTGTTTCTTGTCTGGCAAGACCATACTCTATAGCGATCACCTTTGCCAGCCAGTTCAGCTCTGACAGATAATGGCCAGCCACTCCAAGCCGTTATTTAATAGCAGATCGCCGCAGCAGAGATTCAGAGGCGGTTGCACCTGGCATGTTAAGACACTAGTATATAAGGACCCCGACCCCCTGGGGCAAAGGTATCGCGTGATCATCACTCTAGCTCTTTAATTCCTCTACAACTCTCTCTCTCTCTCTCTCTCTCTCTCTCTCTCTCTCTCTCTCTCTCTCTCTCTTTTTCTGGTTACTAACTTAACAGTCGGAGTGTTCCCGTTGGGTGAGCCCCCCAGGTTCCTTCATCTTCTTCCTTACAGTTATCTCTTGTCTGTTGCCAACTAGGAGCACAGCCACTTCCATCTAGGAGTGACCAGATCGCGCACCATCAAGAGTTTTACAAAAGGGTCCGAACTACACTCAAGATGTGTCTATTTTTTATTTGATATTTAAAAAATTAAGAATTATAATATTTTTCTTATATATATATATATATATATATATTATTTTCTATAATTTTATTATATATACATATATATATATATATATATATATATATATATATTAAGCCAACTCGTGAGCCTCATGAACCGAGCTCTATTGGGCTCGAGCTTGGCTCGTTTATTAATCGAGCCTGTAAATTGGGCTTGAGCTTGGCTCGAAGCTCAGTAGAAATTGAGCTAAGCCGAGCTCAAGTAGCTCGTGAAGAGCTCGGATCAGGGCCACCCCTACTTGAATCATATCATAGGACATATGTTTTTCCTTTAAATTGGGCGGCAACATAGGCTTGAAATAGTTTAAATTTATGATAGATGGCAAATTTCTTATAGAGAAAATAAATCCAAGTAAAGCAAGTGCAGTCATCAATGAAAGTAATAAAACATTTGAATCCCAATCTAGAAGTAACTGGAGATGACTAAACATCACTATGTATTAAATAAAAAAGTATTGTTACCTGCTCAGAAAGAGAAGGAAAGGGTAAAATATGAATTTTGCTCAAACAACAAGTAATGCAAGATTTATTAACATTCTTAAAAGAAGCAGTAGCATTAGGTAAATTACGAAAACCAAATAGATAATCAAGTTTCTTAGTAAAATGATGATCGAGGTGTCTATGCCACAAGTTCCAATCATTATTACAACTAAAATGTTCAAAACTAGATGCAGTAGAAAGTAAACAAGAAGGAGAAACTGAACCAACTTTCTTCTTCTCAAACTCCAGAGCAAACAATCAACCTAGTCTATGCCCCTTCCCCTTTACCTCCTAGTTTATTGGTCTTGTATCAAACAACCCTCAGGCTCCATTTGGTTTGTGGGATGGGGATGAGAAAAAGGGACTCATTTGTTTTGAGGGAAACAGAGGGATGGGATGAAAAAAATGTGGGATGTCGAATCCTAAATTTGTGGATTTGGGGTCGCACCAAAGCCATGTGGCCCTGGTGGAAAAGTTTAAGAAACCACTATTAGAGAACCAATGACGACGAAAAAAGGAGGGAGAGAACCAATGTCTTCTCCGTTGGTGAAACAGGATGAGGTGAGATAGAACATCTCCACATCCGAGACAAAATCCAAGCATATAGCATAGTTATCATCCTTCGATCCTCCGAAGAACACATGAAGTTTCTGAAGCACTCGCTTCCTCATCTCTTGGTCCTACTCTCCCCCAACCCTTTTGTGCGATTCAAAATCTCCATAAGATCCCTCTCCTTCCCTTCCTCCTCTTTCCCCTCCCTTTGGTTCTCTACAATGTCCATCTCCCCAAATTAATGTCATTTCATCGAATTTGGACCCCAATGCCTGCCAGAAAATGGTATAAGTCCAACCTAAACCTTCAACAAGTTGGTTGAGTTGCTGTTGCATACCCCCTCAATAGCCAGCAAAACCAAATCTTGCAAAGCACGTTGTGAAGCCGAAAAAGTCAGGAACTAACAAGCTTTAACACCCAAAACAGCTTCAGCAATGGCCTTTCTTCTTCACTACCTCAGAACTTGTCCCCCATCTCTCTCGCCACAAGAAAATGGAGTTCTAGCGATAGTTTTCGACCTGGCTGTTTGGCGGTTGTCGCTAGAAAGATGGATTTTTAGTGGCAGCCCACCCTCCCTCGCCCACTGAAAATATTCACGCCTCTCCAACCCTCCCTCTCTCTCTCTCTCAATCATCCCTCTCTCTCCTTTTCTCTCTCTCTCTCTCTCTCAATCATCCCTCTCTCTCTTTTTCTCTCTCTCTCTCTCTCTCAGTCGTTCATTCCTCTCTCACTCTCCCTCGCTCTCAGTCCTTCCTCTCTCGCTCAACCTTGCTCTTAGTACGGTAATAGGTTTAATGATTCTTCTGGGAAGTTAGATTTCTCCATTTAGTTTGAATCCATCAAATTTTGATTGAGACGTAAAAACATTTGCACCGTATACTCTAGGTAAGTCGAAACGAAAAAACACCAACTGTTTAGTTTATCCTTTTTTGGGAACTAAACAAGGTTGTTTTCTTCATGAAGACTTTAGAATTATTAGTATGGTTGTCAGAAGTCATTTATGATTGGGAATTGAACTGTAGTCGAATTTGTTAGTAACTGTAGAGTTGGTATGACTTTGTTAATATTTTTTTTTCATCACTAACAGGGCAGCCATCTGTATATGGATAAGGTTTGTTGTTAACATTAGCAAAGCTGAGAAGAATAATATGGAGCAAGAGAAGAATTTTTCTTTTTAGGATATAAAACCTTTCATGAGACTATAGTACAAATAATTGGTGGTGGAGAGATGTTTAAGCATGTCAATCTTTTTAAACAACATTGAGCATGTCAAGTGAGGAACTTTTTAAGATCTTTCACTATCTACATTAAAATCTCATTTTGAAGAAGGGGTGGAATTAAAAGCAGAGGGTTGTTGTCGTCTATGATTATTGATAACTCAAGTAGGTTCTTTTAGAGTTGATGATGAAAATCCTTAGAATATCCACTCAATTGAAACTCATTGCTTATATTGCCACTTGCTAGTTCTTTTGAATTCTAAAAAAATGGAATTATCGGTAATGTGGTATATGCCACCCTAATATTCAAACTTGGCATAAATACTATTAAATTACCACATTAATAATCTGAATCTGAAATTTGAATTCATGCTAGTCTACTCTCCTAAAGAAGAAGTTGTGCTTCTCAAAGACGGATCTAGATTGGAAACTTAAAACTAGAGGTTAGCAAAAACATGGAATTGTCAATGATAAAGTATGGTGATCAAAACAATCCCCCTTCCCCTTGGGCGTTGTCCCTAGAGGAACTCATCCTTCTCTACTCCTTTCCTAGCCATCTTATCTGTGCGGAAATGGCTTATTGAGTGATCCATTGGTATAAGATACTCTCTTTGGAAGCCAAAGATCTAACCTCTAAGAAAATGATCTTGAGTTGACATGGGCACCTACAGTGCTTCCAACCTATTATTTAATGCTATTGGTAAGTATGCTATTTTATTGTTTTCATTGATAACATTGATTTTGCAGGGATCTTCTATGATTGGGCAACAGAATGCACTGATATATCTCACAAATGACATTGCATAGAGTGATTTCTATCTCAATAATAGTCATGTTTCTGTTGTTAGGAGCAATCATTTTGGTCAGGTATCCACTGAAAAATGATTATTATATTGTACAATCACTACTCTTTTGGTCTTTTTGATTTATATAATGTTTAGATGTTGCATAGTTTTTTTCCCCGATTCTTCTGAAACACACCCCATTACCACCTCATGAATGAAACCTCACTTGATAATTTTGTTTAGGTAATTTTTATGCTATCAATCTGTTAATATATATCATTTTACTTGAAATATTTTATGATATACATTTCTAATCTACAATTTTTCCCCATTGATTTATAGATTATATAGATGGAAGACTAATTTTATTTATGAAGGATGTGGGTGAGTAAGAAAGAATCTTCTTCTTCTTCTTCTTCTTCTTGATGTGAGCATTGTTTTAATTTAGTATTTTGATGAAGGGTCTCTAATTGCAACATTCTCTTGAATATATTTGACTACTAGGGAAGGCACATAAAGTGCACGAGCAAGCCTTTACTAAGATTCCTCTACTTATTTTCCCAACATAATAAAGGTCCATGCATCACAATTTGCCAACCACAGACACTTCTAAAAGCATTGTCAAGTCTAGAGATGAATTCATAGAGCTTACTTGCAATGGAATGTTGAAGGAGGTATTTGAAAAATTCAATGTGATGCCCAGGAGGAACATCATAACATCAAACATTTTGATTGGTGGGTTTATACAAAGTGGTGATTTGGAGACTGCTTGGAAGTTGTTTGAAGAAATGCTTGAGAGAAACCTCGTGACATGGAATGCAATGATTATTGGACTTACACAATTTGAATTCAACAAAGAGGTATTGGGTTTGTTAAATCAAATGCATGAAATTGGATTTTGACTTGATGACTTTACTCTTGGTAGTATTCTTAGAGGCAGCTTAAAATTGGATTACGACTGCCACTAAAGAAGTTCCTGACTGTCGCTAAAAAGACTTCTAGCAGCAGCTTAAAATTTATACCGACAGCCATGAAAATTGCCGCTAGAATGCTTTAGCAACATTTTTTTTAGTGGAAGTTTGCTGACTGCCGGTAAAGTCTCTAGCGGCAGTTTTGACTGTCGCTAAAAATCTTTTTCCTTGTAGTGTCTTCTACCACACGTCCATCGAACTTAGGCTCAAGATTTCAGCTGAAATTTTAACAACGTTCATATCTCTGAGCCATTTTTCCCGCTCAGATCTATCAATCTCTCCAACAACACCTTCAAGAACCAAACAACCAAAATATAGACAAATCACGATAGGAATGATCAGATCTCTTGCTTCATCTCAAGCTTCCATTCTCTTTAGGTCTATTTTGTTGCAAAATATATATTACAAAATAAAAAATATTTAAGATCAAATGAAGGAAAATCACCTTGATTTCACCCACTTCATCCGTCACCTGATCCCTTAGCAACTCTTCCAATATAAACCCAACCAAAAGCTCATACTATTCATCTTCCTCTTGGTGAAACAGAGCACCCCACTATTCATTATCTTCGCTTTCCACTGGTGAACTATTGTTCATCTTCCTCTTGGTGAAACAGATCATTGTTCATTGTCTTCGCCTTCCTCTTGTCACATTGCTTTTCTCATTATTTTCCCACATATAAAACCAAACAATGGAAGAGTAAATTTTTACACTTTCCCATCCCATCCCATCTTTTCACATCCCATCCAAATCTTCCCACAAACCAAACAGAGCCTTAGAGGAAAATAAAACAGTATTACCATCTTCCATAAGTTGACCAACATAAATCAAATTAGTGGTTAATTTGGGCACAAATAAGGTCTTGGGTAGGTGAAAGTAAGATGATTTAGAGGTAGATAGGTGTAAATCATCACAACCAGGTATATCTAGTTTTTCACCATTTGTAGTGATAATGTGTCTATTAAAAAGATGGGGTTTAAGAAACTAAACTAACAAAGGCTCCCATCATGTGATTAGAGGCATCAGAGTCTATAATCAAAAGATGGTTTGATGAGGGACAAAAAGTAGAAGACTTACCAGACAAGCCGACAGATGAGAAAGCGGAAGAGATAACCGATGACATGAGCTGCCGAATCTAATCTTCAGAAATACCACCAGAAGAATTATTCTGTGAAGTCACTAAGGTAATGGTAGATGAGACATCTAAGTTGTCCATGGTTGTCTGATAGGCTTTATAAGACCCTTCTTCAATAGATCCATTTCCTTTTGGTGGCCGAGTTGGACATTCTGTAATGATATGTCCTTATTGCTTGCAATACGTGCACATATTCTTCTCTTACAATGCGAGATAACATGTCTAAACTCTTTGCATTCATAGCACTGAATCCAGGAGAAATCCTTCTTCCCTTTTGATTTGTTTGCCAAAAATACAATATCAATATTGGAGTTTTTCCTCCCACCAGTGTAGTCTGTGTAGAAAATCTAGTTTCAGTTCTCAGAATTTCCTCAAAAGTGGTATCAAATCAGGAAGTGTTCCTTGACTTAGGATATTAGACCTATCAACTTCAAACTCGGGTTTGAGATGCATTAGGAAATGCATAACCTTTCTTCTATCAAAGTGTTCATATACCTTGCACAGTAGTCCAATGGATCATTTCCCATGTGTACTAATTCATATTTTGCCTAGATGTTAATAAACCCTGCATAGTACTCCTGGACCTTTCTCTCTCCCTGATAATGTGGGAAAATATCAACCTCTATTTGGTACTACGTAGAGGTGTTTTATTACTGATATACCTTCTCAAGATACTCATACATCTCATAAGTTGGTCTATAACCTCGCATTGGAATGGCAATGTCAGCCTCAACAGATCCAGTGATCCATGATGCAATCTTTGCATTGTCAATTTTCCACTAAGCCTTAACATCTGAGTCATCAGGTTCAGGTACAGTTCTGTCCAAATAGCCCCAAAGGCTCTTTGCCTCAACATGAAACTAGATGTTAAACTTCCACAAGTCATAATTCGATCCATTAAATTTAACAGGAAGGACATCTACTCTTTCCGAAACCATTATCATAAAGAAATTTGCTGATTTCCAAGACTGATATCAGAAATTGAAGAAGAGATGATGACAGAGAGGTACCTATCGATCAAATTCCTAAAAAATGAAACTATCACAATATGTTGCACCAAGAGAAGGATAAAACCCTTCTTAAACCAAACCAATTTCAACCAGGCTAAGAGGTTCACAAGAACTCCTCTGGGCAACACTTGATATAGAGTTTCAAGTAGATATGATGTCTCCAAGTGCAGATTGAAGAGAAAAAGTGAAGCTGATGGCACAAACTTCTAGATTTCAGATTTATCAAGGTCTGATCGAAACAGCCTTGTGAGAGAATACTCTAGGGCACAAGAGGGTTCCCAAGTATTGTTAGGAAGACCACTGAATGCCAAAAATCTTAAAGGATAGAGAAATAAGCTCGGTAGATCAGATCATAACCTGCTCTGATACCATGTCAGTGTTTGGTCTACGTCTATAAGTCCAGAAGAGAAAGAGATAGCCACAAGTTTGTAAGTGTGTCCAATATGGAGCTCGACACCCTAAGAGAGAAATTTATATTAAAAAGTAAAAAGACCAAATTGTCCTTAGAGTACAAGAGAAGATAGTGTACAAGAAGAAAATAAAATACAACAAGAGGTAAATAAATAGAAATAGCCCTCTCAGCTAACTCTCTTTATCTCTACATATCATAGTTTATGTAAGATGATTTGGGCCCCATATTGAGGTTGAAGAGTTATGATAGTACAAGGAGCATGAGCATAAGAGGGGGAGAGCTCAAATGAAAAATGTTGTAAAATCAAGGCCAATGCCATCTTTGCTTCTATCATGGCAAAGTTTTGGCCTATGCATATCCGAGGACCCCAACCAAATGGGATGAACGAGACTTGATTATTTGCTGCCTTTGAAACTCCTCCTAAAAACCTCTCTGGTTTAAATTCTTGCGCATCTTCGCCCCATAGTTCTCTACTGTGATGGATGAGAATTATGGGCAACGAGAGTTCTACTCTAGGAGGCAAATAGACATCTCCTAATTTCACCTTCTTGTAAGTCTGCCTAGTAAGCACAACTGCTGGTGGATATAATCTAAGAACTTCATACAGGATCACGGATACCTACATTAGCAGAAAATATAAGAATTCTCCTTAAATTGCATCAATATTTGAGTCATTCATATATTGAAGCATATTTGCAATAGTTTTTTAAAGTGAATATAGAGAAAATACTTACAATTTTCAAATGGTTTATCCCATCAAAATCCGGCTTATATTTTCCAAAGGATTGCAAGACTTCTTCCCTTGCACGCATTTGCCACTCTGGATGCATACTCAATACAACCATGGTCCACACAAGCAAATTTGATGTTGTCTCTTGTCCTGCAAAGTAAAATAGTTTGCATTCCTCTATCACTTCATCAACGTTCATGCCTATGTTCTTTTCATTGCCATGTTCTCGAATCTCCTTAAAATTGGATTCTAGAAGTAAGCCTAGTAAGTCATCTTTACTAGCCTCCCCTAGCTTTATAGCCTTCTCTCTCTTATTGACGATTCTTCTCAGTAGACCTCTCACTTCTCTGTCAATTTCCTTCATTCTATTGTTCCTTTTTGTTGGTAGCAATCTGCAAAACAAGATTACAATATATAATTAAAGTAATTATATTTTCTACCTTGGAGCTGTAACATATCCACTGTTTCCCATGCAAAAATGCACATCTAGTGCAATTATATTTTGTTCTAACCACCAAAAATCATTATGACTTTAAAATTTTTTAGAGACAAACGCTCATAATTCTTTATCAAAACCATTGAAAAAGCAAATACCCCACAGCACAATCAATCAAAAACTAGAGGTTGATGGGGAGTAAAGAGTATACAATTATTAGAGGAAAGAAAACAACAATTACATGGATATGAAACTATTGAATATAGAGGCCAATAGAGAAGGATTTTAAAACATATTTTGTGTCCATCAATTTACACCATATTGTCCATACGTTATATAGTATCAAATATAAATAAATAAATAAATAAATATATATATAACCACCTTGAGGAAGTTGGATTATTGAATTAGAATAAGTTGAACACAATAGGAACATTAGTCTTACCTGTAACCTGGTATGTATATGGACAAGGCAACATCCATAACAATCTTAGCTTGTTCATTTTGAAGTTGAAATATTCTCCTGCCTTCATCATAACTGCTACCGAATGCTGTCCTAGAAATGACATCTCCAGTTAAATTTTGGAGCTCAGGCCATATATCCAATTCACAGGAACCTTCCAAGGCAACCAGGTTCTCCCATTTTGTAATCATCTCAAAACAGCTTGTATAAAATGCTGGTAGCATCCTCTATTACAAACACCAAGGAAGAAATATATCATTGTGAATGTCACCCTAACCTAAGAAGTTGCAACTTGACAAGTTATAAGCAATGTTTTTTAGGATTCTAGATTTATTTGCCCCAGCTCACAATAATAACAACTAAGTAGGTGTTTGGTATCGGTGTTGGGAATATCGCACTATTTTCTCATAAAAACGGTGCTAGGTAGAGCTGTTCACGGGTTGGGTTGGGTCGGTTTACTAGTTTTTTTTCAACAGGCCTGACCTGGTCGGGTTACCTTAAGATTAAACCGAAACTGACCCCCTATTAAGCAAAATCGACCTGGTCGTTTTAGGTCGGTTTTTGTCGGTTTTGGTTTAGATATATATATATTTCGGAAATATACAAATTATATATTATATTTCAGAATATATTTTCTGGAAATATATTTAAAATTGAAATATACATTTCAGAAATATATATATTTAAAACCAAAAAATATATATTTAAAACTGAAATATACATATAATATATAATATATAATATTTCAATGAGAATATATTTATTAGAAATACATTTAAAACTGAAATATATATTTTGAAAATATACATATTATATATAATATTTCAGTGAGAATATATTTATAGATAACTTGGTTCGGTTTTGGTTTTCATGTGTGAAAACTAAAACCAAACCGAATTATCGGTTCACCCATCTTTCCAACTTGAAACCGACTGGTGGTGAAGAAAAACCGGCCAAATCGGGTTGAATCAAGCCGGGTTGGTCGGTTTGAATTTATTTGTGAGCAGCCCTAGTGTTGGGCATGTGGAGTAGTAGTGCTTATTATTTGTTTGGAACCGATGCTGCCACATAGGTTGTTTTTTGAGAAAACCGCACTGGTTTTGTTTGGTACCAATGCTGTAGATCTGTTTTCAGCATTGGTCTATATTATCCAACATCCAAGATGATGCCACATCATTGTACCGCTGGTAGCAACGTGCCATTTTCTCTGAAAACATTGAATTTGGCATTACTTCATACCTCAATTTTCCAATTTCAAAGGTGCGGTTTAGAGTAACGTTTTTTTCTGGAAGTACCAAACAAGAGGGCATTTTCTAAAATACTGCTTTATCTGATGTGGCTCAAGTGAATCAATGACCCAATGACCCAGTTTTCCTTCTTTCTTTCTTTTTTATATTTTTAGTCATTTTCATGATGTCATACATTGACCTATTTGACCCAAATGATTGAATCATTGATTCACTACCTAAAGAGAAAACGGTTCCATTTCTTGGTCTTTCTTTGAACTTTGGTTATGGGTAAAATTTCTGGTACATTTCCTCTTTTTCATGTTAACAAGTATAAAAAAAAAAAAAAAATTTGAATTTTAGCTGCAACTAATCAAATAGATTTATAAGAAATAAGGAAAGAGAATTAGAAAGAAACCTTTAACTTCTCTATATGGAATGCCGGGTTGATGATCCTTCTATGTTTGACCCACTTTTCTCCCTCGTGGCTTACAAGCCCATCTACGAACAACCTGATGAGTGGATTGGATTTGGGCTTTTCAAATTGTCCAAATTTGTTGGAAAGAATATCCTTTATTAAATCTAGGTCCATAACATTTATCCTGGGAGTTCTTCCAAACCATGTTACTGACATATTCCCTGCATTTAAAAAATCAGTAATAGTTCAATGCTCATGCAAACTAACCAAATAGGACTTGTCTACCAAAAATTATATATGAAAAAAGAATTCAGCACTGTATATACACAACTACGCTCAATGATGCAATTAAAGTTTAAAATATTGTGTCGTAATTTAATTGTTTCAAATGATTGTACATGACACGGCATATACAATGAATCAATGACAAGATATTAGAACAAAAAAAAAAAAAAGAAAAACGAGAGTATATGAATACTTTGAACATATTCCATATCAAGCAATGGTGTAAACGGGTGAATCTTGAGCTGAATCAGGGTAGATCCATTTCTGATCCAACAATAAAATACACTAATTTGGTCTCAAGACTCTCAACTGAGACCCTATGACGCAGCGTGGAAGCAATGAGAACCGGAGCTGGCTATGCAAGCATCAGGTGTCCGCTAGCACCTAGCGAAAAACACCGATTTCTCTAGGAGAGAGAAAAAAATGTGGCGAAAATAGGAAGAAGAGAACTTGAAGAAATTCTGAAAATCTGAAGTATGAATTGATTAATAATTCTGGGAAATAGCAGTATTTATAATATATTGAGAAATTATAAAAGAACTAGGAAAAGGAATTAGATTTGATCTAAACATCTCAAACTTGTAGATAGGATCGAACTCTTCTTGACTTGATCTCCCCCGTCCGATCTCCCTTGATCTTATCCATGCATAAATCTTGGATTATCTAGAATTCTTGAATTCTTGATGAGACTTGGATTCTTTGAATTCTTGATGAGTCTTGGATTCTTTGAATTCTGGATGAGTCTTGAATTCTTGATCTCTTGACTTATCTTGGACTCTTGTTCTTATCCTAGGAGCTGTCGCCCCTAGGGGTGAGATGGGCCTTGGGATGGGCCTCCATCATTCTCCCCCACTTGGAGAGAACTCGACCCCGAGTCGTGACGAGGATAGGCAAGTGTTATTTCTGGCAGGTACCGGTGAAGGTCAGCAACGTTGAAGGTCTTGGATATACCCATATGATCTGGTAGGTCCACTATATAGGCATTATCATTAATCTTCTTCACAATCTTGTATGGACCGTACTTCTGAGGCTTCAACTTGTTGTAGATACCTATGGGAATTCTTTCCTTCCTTAGGAAGACCATAACCTCATCACCTACATCAAACACTTGAGGTCGGCGGTGTTTGTCTACGGCCATCTTGTACTTGGCGTTGGATTGCTCTAGCTTCTGCTTCACGGCGTTTTGGACGGACTGGATTTATTCTGCCATCTGCTCTACGGAGATACTGGCGCTGGGTACCTTGGGTAGTTTCACTAGATCCAGCGCATGGTTAGGGACCTTCATGTACATGATGGAGAATGGGGATCTGCCTGTAGAACTATGCACTACATTGTTATATGCGAACTCAGCCTGGGCTATGGCGAAGTCCTGCTGTTTCAGCCGTTCCCGGCATATGCTGCGAATTAAATTCCCTAAGGTTTGATTTACCACTTCTGTTTGTCCATCTGTCTGCAGATGGGCTGTACTGCTGAAATTAAGTGATGAATCAAACAACCTCCACAGGGTCATCCAAAAGTGACTGAGGAACCGTGTGTCACGATTTGAAGTGATGGTCTTGGGTATCCCATGTAAGCGAGCAATCTCCCTGAAAAATAATTTGGTTGTTGCGGATGCATCTGCTGCTTTCTTGCATGGGAGGAAGTGAGCCATTTTTGAGAACCTATCAACCACCACGAAGACGGAGTCCATGTTCCTCTAGGTCTTTGGCAAGCCTAGCACAAAATCCATGGACAAGTCTTCCCATATAGCAGTAGGAACGGGTAGGGGCATGTAGAGACCTATGTTCTGGGTTTGTCCCTTAGTTGTCTGACAAACATAGCACCTGCTTACGATGGTAGACACGTCCCTTCTCAATTTCGGCCAATAATATCGCCCCTTAACAGCTTCTATTGTTTTGTCCCTTCCCAAGTGTCCTGCTAGTCCACCCCCATGCAAATCCCTGATGATCTTTTCGTAGAGGGAGGTGCAAGGGATACACAGTTGTTCCCCTTTCATAAGGAACCTGTCATAAATAAAGAAGTCTTCTGCTGACTGCATATTCACACATTTCTCCCATACCTGTTGGAAGTCTTCATCTTGGGCATATAAGTCTTTTAGGCAATCAAAACCCACAATCTCAACGCTGAGGGTCTTGATGAGAGCTGCATGCCTACTAAGTGCATCAGCCACTTTATTTTGTTGTCCTGTCTTATACACAATTTTATATGGGAACTTGTCTAGGAAAGCAGACCATCTGGCATGTAAATCACTTCTTAATTGCTTTTGCCCACTAAGATATTTTAGGGCCTGGTGGTCAGTATAGAGAACAAATTCTTTTGCAATTAAATAGTGTTTCCATGTTTTCAAGGCTCTTATCATAGCATAAAACTCCTTATCATAAGTAAACCACTTTCTCCTGGCTTCACATAATTTTTCACTAAAGAAGGCAATGGGTCTTTTCTCTTGGGACAATACAGCCCCTATGCCAACTCCACTAGCGTCACATTCAACTTCAAATAATTTATTGAAATCTGGTAAGGCAAGAATATGAGCAGTACATAACTTTTCTTTTATGAGAGAAAAACTTTGTTCTTGTTCTTCTCCCCATTGAAATTTCCCCTTCTTCAAGCATTTAGTAATGGGAGCCATGATACTACTAAAATTCTTAATAAAATGCCTATAGAAGGTTGCCAACCCATGAAATCGCCAGACATCTGTGACAGTGGATTGGGTCGGCCACTCCCTAATGGCTTTCACCTTTTCCTCATTTACTTTCACACCATCCTTGCTTATAATAAATCCCAGGAATAATAAATTATCATTCATAAAGATGCATTTCTTCAAATTAGCATATAATTTATTTTCCCTCAATGTTTTCAGGACCTCCCTAATGTGTCCCATATGCTCAGTGATAGATTTGTTGTATATCAAAATATCATCAAAATAGACTACCACAAATTTACCAATGAAGGGGTGCAATACTTGGTTCATCAGCCTCATGAAAGTGCTGGGTGCATTGGTTAGTCCAAAGGGCATGACCAACCACTCAAACAAGCCATCTCTAGTCTTGAAGGCTGTCTTCCATTCATCTCCGAGACGGATCCTGATTTGATGATATCCACTCCTGATATCTATTTTTGAGAAAACTACAACTCCACTTAATTGGTCTAGCATGTTGTCTAGCCTAGGAATGGGGAATTTGTACCCAATGGTGATCTTGTTAATGGCCCTGCTGTCGACACACATTCTCCAACTGCCATCCTTCTTAGGTGTTAATAAGGCAGGTACTGCACAAGGACTCATGTTGATTTGAATGTGTCCCTTTTTCAATAATTCTTCTACCTTTGCTCGTAAAATTTCATTCTCCTTAGGACTCATCCTGTAATGTGGGAGGTTAGGTAGACTAGCACCTGGAACAAAATCAATATGGTGTTGTATATCTCTCATGGGAGGGAGTTCATTTGGTAATTCCTCTAGAACTACATCATTAAATTCATCCAGTAGTCCATGTATTTCAACAGGAATGGTATTTTCATCATTAATATCTTCTCCTTTTACTACTAACAAATGTATCTCATGAGTATCCTTACATTCTTTAACAAATTCAACATGATGATGGGTGATGGTAAGGAAATTTTTCTCATGTGCCTATGGAATATTTGTAATACTTTTTTCTGCTATGGGTAACAAAGTATAACGTGTACCTTCTTTTTCAAGTTGGTAGGTATTCTTCCTACCCATGTGCCTTGCATCTATATCAAATTGCCAAGACCTCCCTAACAAAATATGGCAAGCATCCATATCTACAATATCACAATATGTTTCATCATGGTACTTACCAATTGAAAAAGGTACCTTGCAGCGTTTTTCCACTCGTACGCCGCCTCCTTCCTTGATCCACCCAATTGTGTATGGGTTGGGATGTTTTTCAGAAATCAGCTGTAATTATTGGATGACATCCCTGCAAATAATATTTTCCTGACTACCACTGTCAATAATTAAATTAAATAATTTTCCCTTGACAGTACATCTGGTACGAAATAATCTGTGCCTTTGAGAAGTATCCTTATTTTTCTAGGACAACATTAGTTTTCTTACCACACAAGTATACTCCTCATGTTCATATGGACCCTCTTCATCCTCCCCATCAGGTCCACAATATACTTCTTCCTCAATATCTTCTTCCTCTTCCCTTTCTACCATATTAACTGCCTTCCTCCTGGGGCAATCACTGGATCTATGTCCAACCTCATTATATTTAAAACATTTAATAGGAGCAGGCCTTGCATAAGGGTTACTGGGTTTAGGAGGGTTGGAAGGATTACCTCGAGCATGTCCTCTTGTAGTAGCCTTACCGGCGTTACTTGTACTTGTCGGGTGAGAAGGTTGTACTGCCAGAACTGATTTGTTCCTGTCGACAGTTGCTGGTCTGTTGTCGCTCCCGTTGTACCGGCGATAATTATCACTGTGTGCCTTGTCCTGGAACATTAATTTTGCTTTCAAGGCTAGGTAACTTGCTTCCTGCACACTAAGAACCATCTGTACACCAATTTTATCTCTGATAGACGGTCTTAAACCGCTTAGATAACGGGCTGTCTGCTGGTTATCACTTTCAGATAATTGATTTCTTTCAGCTAATCTCAAAAATTCAGATGTATATTCATTAACACTATGAGAACCCTGCGCACACCTCTGATAAGATTCAAACATATATTGTTCATAGTCAGGGGGTAAAAATCTACCTCTGATTAATTGTTTCATGCGCCTCCAAGTTCGAACAGGACCCCTTCCTTCTCTCATCCGGGTCTCTCTCATCTGTTCCCACCAAACAGATGCGCCTCCCTTTAATCGAAAAGCAACTAATTTTACCCTTCATTCCTCTGGTATTTCCATGTAATCTAAGAACCTATCAACTTCTGTGATCCAATCCAGAAGTCCCTCTATACCAAGATCTCCACTAAAAGTAAGAATATCTACCTTGAGTTTAAATTCATCATTATTCCTATGGGGGTTGAAATTACCTTGATTGTGCCAATTTCTACCATTTCTGTCGTTGCCGGGAAGAGCTGGAGCACCACCAAATTCGAAATCGTCATCACTGTCGTCGTCAAGAACTGGACGTCAGGACACAGTAGCGACGGGTGGTCTGTCGTGGTCGTCTCTTGTGATCTACTGTGGATTTTCCCGGATTCGTGGGACAACCTCCCGTAACAAGGTTTGCAGTTGTTCAGTCACCTCTGCCAACTGTCGTTCGATGTTACGTGTGGCTGTATGCTGCTCTTCGATTGCTCTCCAAACAGCTGGGAACCCCTGATCTCCGTCACGGGGTGGGTTGCGACTGCTACCGTCTGGGTTGGACATGACTGGGTGAATTCCCTGCTCTGATACCACCTGACGTAGCGTGGAAGCAATGAGAACCGGAGCTGGCTATGCAAGCACCGGGCGTCCGCTAGCACCTAGCGAAAAACATCGATTTCTCTAGGAGAGAGAAAAAAAGGTGGCGAAAATAGGAAGAAGAGAACTTGAAGAAATTCTGAAAATCTGAAGTATGAATTGATTAATAATTATGGGAAATAGCAGTATTTATAATACATTGAGTAATTATAAAAGAACTAGGAAAAGGAATTAGATTTGATCTAAACATCTCAAACTTGTAGATAGGATCGAACTCTTCTTGACTTGATCTCCCCCGTCCGATCTCCCTTGGTCTTATCCATGCATGAATCTTGGATTATCTAGAATTTTTAAATTCTTGATGAGTCTTGGATTCTTTGAATTCTTGATGAGTCTTAGATTCTTTGAATTCTTGATGAGTCTTGAATTCTTGATCTCTTGACTTATCTTGGACTCTTGTCCTTATCCTAGGAGCTGCCGCCCCTAGGTGTGAGATGGGCCTTGGGATGGGCCTCCATCACCCTATATATAGATTGGGTTTATGGGGTCTAACCAACAAGACACAATTATATACCAGAAAAGCCTTTTTAGCTTGGTAATTTGACAATAAACCTGCAATATCTCTTGCTCTCTCTTAAAATATCTTATATATCCCCCTATCAAGGTTCAAATTATTGATATCATATGCCTCATATCAACTGTATTGTTTCGTATTTTCTAGTTTCCGAATCCGATACACATGTTTATAGGTATTTTTCAGAAGCCATTTTTCTAAATAATATATATAACTGAAACTTGAAAAAATGAAGAACAAAAGGTATGATTTACATGGTGTTTGAAAGCGTGGCCGCTTTTTGGGACCAATTTTCAAGAAAAAACGCTCATGCTTTCAAGACCCGTTTTTCACAAAAAACGTTTCTGTCGTGTAGGCAATGAGCAATACTATTCTGTTTGGTAAGGTGATTTTTATCACCATTTTTCATGTATGTTCTGACAGGTAAGCATCACATAGGATACACATCATTCAACCGTTGGGGGAAATGGTTTACCGATGCATCGGTGGGGTCCTGATTTTCAAGGCATGCCCAATTTTTTAATAATCGGCTGAACCAAACAATGAAATACATGGGCGTTTGTCGAAACTCCTATGTGGATCTGATGTCGCATCATTTTTTTTGAAAAACGGTCACAGTTCCAAACATCCCCTTAAAGTACAGATACATATATGCTGATACATAAGGCTGTGTTTGGAAGAGGTGTAAAATGTCATCAGTATAAAAATACACCGATGATGTTTTACACTGAACCATAAATATATATGACCATTGTATTTTGAAATCAATGTAAAATGGTGTTTAAATTTTACATTGATAAAATCGATGTAAGACTTTAAAGGTGATGATGCTTTACATCTATCATTAACATAAAACTACACTCCATCCAAACGCATGCAAAACTGAAGCAGAGGTAGATTTATGTCGATAATAATTACACTCTTTTACCAAATGCATACAAAAGCGATGTAAATTTTAAATCGCATCCAAATACAGCCTAAAGATGTATTGATACTCCCACCTTCACCCGGGTTTTAGAATCACCTTCTCCTAGGTTTTAGCTTGGCAAGGTTAAGTTTTGTTAAGCGAGGAAATTAGGGAATTTGAACTTAATTAACCCCCCCCCCCCCCCACCCCACCCCACCCCACCCACCACATTGGCCAAATCAGTCAATTTTAGTTGATTCTATTTTTACGAAGCCTAACAAGGCAATTTTAGTTGATTTTAGGAAGCCTAATAAAAAAGCATTTTAGTCAACTATGGTGGCTGAGTTGGTAGGTTATCTGATTCGTCGGAGTAGAGATCTAGGATCAAATCTCGCTGCCACCAGGGGTTGGGGGGTTAAGGGAAATGAGATGGGCTATTCTCTGTTGTGTAGCCCCATGATGTTCCTTTCAGCATCCCACAAAGAAAAAACTTTGGCTGTTGGGGGCCAACAGCTTTAAGTGTTGAGAGAATTTTTGGGTTGGGCATGTTACCATGAGAGTGGACAAATTGATAATTGCTTATTTATTTTGAGTAAAAACAAAAAAGTGCCTGTGAATTGAACTGCTAAACGTACCCAATCCAAAAAGGCTGTTGGCCACAAATGGACACGTAATCAACATTGTATCAAGGCTTGAAATTCTTTTTTTTTTTTTTTAATGCTGACGCTCAACCTGATTATGTGTCCTTAGTTCAGTGCTTGTTAATTCAAGAGCGAAAATAAATTCCCTTTTAAAGGAGGTGGATAGGTATGTATGGCAATGGTCCCCACATGCATCCCTTCTACCCATATCTTAAATGATCAAATGAACTTGATATTAAATGATCATACCAAAAATTCAAGAACACGAGTTCACATCTGTGCCTCACAACGTCTTCCTGATGATGTTATTATTATTTCTGATATTATTATTGAGAAATGTTTTTAATACACAGTGGGATGTATTGTGGAATATTTTGAGGCGCAGATCTGAATTCCAAGAACACATGCTTTGGTTTCAATTTGAAAACAAAAGGCACTTATGTAACGAAGAACAAATTCCGCATTAAGAAACACTCCCTAGTCCCTAGGTCTACCAAACAGCACCTTATTCCTATTCATGTCAAAGCAGCATTACCATACATATATACATACAAAAAATAAGAGAAAGAAAGAAATAATAAATGAATGGGTGGATGAATGAATGAAAGAAACAGAAAAAAAAAATTAAAAAGCAAATAATCCATGGGGTCTAGAAACAAGGCAAGTAATCCATGCACATTAGCCATTGGATTGGAATCTTTAACCTAAGATGTTAAATTTGTATGTAGTAAAGGAAATTTTGAATAACAAAGGACCGTCCATCTAGCATTGCAGGATCGAAACCATTACAAATTAAAAAAGTAAAATAATAAAAATATAAGATAAATTTAAGTAAACTGGACAAAGTAAAACCAACCAAACGATCTGAAAGTGTAACACTTACCATATTTCTCTTGGTCTGATGAACAAAGGGAACAACACGTGGCGCGATATCGTGGGAGAGATTCATGGGCTTGGACAAAGCTTCATTCCTCATCCTCACCTCGTCTTTCAGGTTCCCATGAAGCCATATGCGTGGAGGGCCTTCGATTCCGTGTTCCCTGAAGCATTTCTCCAACTTCATGGGCCTCCACCATATTGAATACAGCACACTCCAGACCCATGATAGTACCAAAACGCAGAGGACTAAGATCACAGAAATGAAAAGCTCCACCATGTGAAGCTATGAACTCAAATTACAGAGAGAGAGAGAGAGAGAGAGGTGATTAGAGGAGGTTGTGTGTCAGGGGCTTTAAAAGGAAAAAATAATAAAAATGTGCCTACTTTTCTAATAAATTACCAGGTTGCCACTGCGCCACTATAATTATTTCAGGAAACTGTATGTCTATCTATTTTGTTCTTACCCAGTTGGATCAGTTCCAGTTTCCCATTGTTATACGCCTCCCTCTCTCTCTCTCTCTCTAAAAACAAGAACAATCCCCATTAGTTTGACACGTGTTTTGTACAAAAAATAGAAAACATTACCATTTAAATCAAGGCAGGCAGATTTGGATGCATGTAAATTGAAGGAAAACAACTGATTTTCTTGGAAGATGATGTTCAGTAAAAAATAAATTACGTTGTTATTTAGTGCAAAAATATTTATTTTCCACAATAATCTTAGGTGCAGTTAAACACTGTAAAAGAATGCATTTTCTTTCTTTATTTACTTGCATTTTATTTCTTCATAAAAAATAAAGGGTGTCATAGTTTAAAAAGCTGAAGGAAAAAGTATAGACGCAACCAAAAAGCAAACCTAATCCAGCATCTTCATCCAAACCCTTTTGGGTCACATTTCTAGAAACTCGATCAATTCGTCATTATTTTCAATATTTAAGCGTTGTCTTTTCTTGGAATATATCTAACACCAGAAACAGCAATGGTTTTCAATTTTTTTTGTGTTTTCCTTGATTTATTGTAAGGATTATTCTGTTCAAGAAAATTATTATCAGCAGTCTCAATATTTGAGTAAAGGATTCAAATATCTTTCTACCACTCAATAATATGCTAATAAAGGAAAAGAATGGCATAAGGCATGATAATATAGATGTAGACATAAGAATCATCACTACCCACCCAAGGCCCAAGCTCATAACTTAGAGTAGTTGATGATATTATCTTGTTTGATAGGTGAAAGACAATTAGGGCGATTACAATCTCGTATCCTTGATTCAGCTCTTGTTTCTTTGTTTTTTTTTTTTTTTTGTTTGATAGGTGAAAGGCAATTAGGGCGATTACAATCTCGTAGCTGAATGTAAGCCTCATGGGTCACATTCATAACTCCTTGATTCAGCTCTTGTTTCTTTCTTTTTTTCTTGGAGTACAAGAAAACTTTCATAACAAGTCTCTATATAATTCAACCTTTTGTATTTATGTTTTAAGTTGGTCATTTACGTAATTCATCAAGTTCCCCGCATTTCGCAATCGTAAACAGTGGGTCTCACATTTTTTGGGTGCATTGTTTACCCGAGAGACAATTTCTCTTTTCCAACTTGCGTAAGCAATTTCTCTTTTTTAGGGCTCTTCGAAACTATCTTCTCCCACCCAAAAATTAAAGTATCCATATGATAGCCGATACTATACCGCACCTGACACCTTCCTATTAAAAAACGCGAATAGCGTAATTTGAATATTCTCTTTCTTTTTATGGGTAAAGCCGTAAAGGATTCAAATATCTTTGTACTACTCAACAGTATGCTAATAAAGAATTTTGCATGAACTATTTTGCCCCTCATAATAACCAATTTTAAAGGTTTTTTAAAATTATCTTCTACCAATCAAGGATTAGAATACCGATACGATACACCCAATATGAATATAGGATATATTACCACTATAGGATATGTTACAAAGAAGGTTATATCCCTTGAGTCATGCATATCGATTAGATGCAGGGCTGTATCAGCACGTATTGAATTGTATCAAGTTAATACGCATCGATACTATACTGCACCTAGCGCCTTTCAATTAAAAAACGCGAATAACGTGATTTGAATGTTGGAGTGGCGTTAGAATCCATAAGATGGATGAATAAACTATGCAAGATGGTTAGCTGAAATTTCGGAAATTTTTCTAACCTTCTCGAGAACCGATTTCTTGATAAAGTAAAATATGAAATTTTAGGATTGTTATTGCATCGAACCAGACCATGTTTGAAACCAAAGAGAATGGAGATTATACCTGATATGGAGACCAAAAATCATAGCTCCCAAGGTGGTAGTTCATGCCCAATATCAGTCTCAAAACCGTTCTACAACTAAAAATGGTGCAGTGTACAGAGAACCGACTCAATAACACTTGTTTTCAGCAAATTTGTTATCCAACTTGTTTGGATCGGGTGGGATAATTGAGCCTGAAATTCTTCTAAGTTTTTCTTGCAAAAAGAAAGAAAAAAAACTGATCAAAATCAGTTCTTGAAAGCCTTAGTCATTGTAGGGTTTCTTGGGAGACAAGAGATCAAACTCAATAACCCTCTTCTCTTTTTATCTCGTAATGGATCACACTCTTAATCTAATTAGGAAATTATCCATATCTGAATTAGATCTTGTCTCTTTTAACAATTAAACAGTATCCTCTTGAGAGAACAAGTGCTCCATACCCAATACCAAACCCAGATTTGATCCAAATCACATGACAACTTAAGTTGTCATATGACAACTTAATTAATCTTATTAATATTGGGCCTTTGGCCCATTTTCTTCAAATGCTCATGACCCTAGGTGCTGCATGGCCACTTTAGACATGATATTGTATGGTGTGGGACCCCACAAAGGTCTCTCTCAAGTCCATAAGGTTCCAACCCCACCTCCATAAGAGGTTAGGCTGAATTCACTGTTCAGAGCAGTGAACCCCTGAGCCAATCAACATGAGCTCAGTTTAAACCCAACATTTACACTTAAATGATCTTTGGATTCAGCCACCCTATGAAGACCTAAGGATAATGGACTTAAGTGAGATAAAGCTCATAAGTACCTCTCGGCCCATAATGATCACAACATTACCCGACAAAGAAGGACCTTTCCCCTGGCTGCAAGGTGTAGTGCTGGTTAGAAGGATCACAGGATTAAAACTTTTTGCAAACATTTTTCATAAAATAGTAGTATATAACATATAAATACATTTTACAAAAACAGATTTTATATTCAATTGAAATCTATTGTCGACAGTTTAGGTTTTCATTAAAGAGAGTGTAAACCTTAATATTCACTTTGGCCGACAAAGGGGCCAATCCTACCACTATGATCACCCACTTAGGTGAATTCCCAAATTGCCCTAACATGCCCAAGTGTTGACCCTTGATGAATCTCACTGATTTACACATCAAAGACAACCTAGTCCAAACACTTAGTGTAATACCATAATTAAATCTGGGGTTATGTGTAACTTTCTAGTTTTGCCCACCTATCTCCAATGCCCAAGGCATAACTAGAAATCGGTCCGGATTCGGAGTTTCTTCTAAAAATTGTTTGTTAGCACACAAGTGTCAGCCTTGGTCTATTCAACAACTAAGAACATTCTAAACTAGCATGAGTCTCATAAGTGTCCAGTTTAAGGGGTAATTCATAGAAAACAAATTAATATCAACATGAAACAATAATGTACTTATTTATTTACAAATAAGTGTTCATGTACATCCGATTGGAGCTAAAGGCACGTACTGTCTAACAGCTCTCACTTGCACTTAGGTCCAGTCGGGTATAAGCCTCAGTCCTATACTATCCACGTATTTCTCAAATGCTTTCTGTGTTAGTAGCTTAGCCAATGGGTCTACCACATTTTCTATTGATGCTACCTTTTGAATCTGTATGTCTCATCTACCATTAATCTCCCGTAAAATGTAATACTTCATCGATGTGCTTTGACTTTGAGTGGGCTCTTAGATCCTTAGCCTGAGTAATAGCTCTAGTGTTGTCACACAACAATGGAATGGGTGATATACTGGATGGTGCAACTCCTAATTCTTGGATGATTTTTTTCATCTAAATTGCTTCCTTGGCAGCCTCACTTGTGGCAATATGTACTCGGCCTCAGTCCTGGAACCTGTTGTGGACCTTTATTTGTTGCTCTTCCAATTAACTGCACAGAACCCCATCATAAAGATGTATCCAGATGTAGACTTTCTATCAAACTTAGCTAGTAGAAACACAGGTTATTTTCTCCCCACCATAGTTCTACACCCTACAAATATATAAGGATTATTTAAACTTGGTAAGGAGAAGATTCCTAAAGTTACATCCTCTAAATTGTTTTGGAAAACATTGAGGAGTATTGTTAGTTTAAGGGAAAAAAAAATCTCTCTTATCTTCTCCGTTGTGTCTAATTTATAAATACATGGCTTGATTCCCATCCACAACCATCCAACTCTCAAAATGAGAAGTAAGTGAGCAATGTTTCCATTTTAACTATTGTAGCTAACATTTACCATTTGTTACTAAGACGTAAGGGATCTCTTATTAATTCTTAAGGATGGTGTGAGTGGAGATGGGTATTCCAAGACAAATCACATAAATTCAGTTCTCTTGTTAATTCCCTAGATAGACTGTCAAAACAAGAGTAATGTAGGCTATCTTACAAGGTTTGGATTAAGCCCTATCGAGTTTGGTTGAGTAGAGCACGTTGGAGTTCCGATCTATCTAAGCAATGTTATTATCTTTTTTGTGGCTACCAAACCAGAGGAACGATGGAGTTGTCACCTAAATTTTTTGAGAAGTAGCAATTTAGGAAAACCTAGGATTTTTACAAGAACAATGGATTTCTTTTTCTTGGTGACTTGTTGGCTCGATTGGAATTAGAGATTCTTGGGGTCCGAGGATTAAGGTGCGGTGTGGGAAGGTGTTAGGCACCCCACATATGCCCAATTAAACCAACCTCTACTTCACCAATGTTCCAAGGATTATTTAATAATTTAGGGCTTAAAATAAATAGAAATGAAAATTATGATTCTAATTATTTAGTAAAATAAAAATGAAATTATTGAATAATTTTAATAGGACTGATTAGAATAAGGAGAGAGATTACAATAAACAATTTTCCAATCCATGGTAAGTAATAAACTAAGAATTATATCTAATAGGACTAATTAAAACAAAAATGATTGGAATTATCACATTACTAGGTGGGTGATGCACTACACGGTTGAATTGAAAACTGAACATGCAAGACTATGAACTCTAAATAATGAAAGAATGATGTGATTATCAATAAGAATAGCTAAATTTCAATACTTGTAATAGGGCACACTTCGATGTACTTATGTTATCCAGCCTATTGATACGCAATATGCAATGTGTCTAACATAGTGTATTTTTCTATCAGATGAACTAATTAATCCCAATTAGACCTGTTCATGGGCCGGGTGGTCTGACGGGCCGGCCCAGCCTGGCCCAACCCACAGACGGGCTTGAACATGCTTATAGACCTACAGGCTTAAATTCGGGCCAAAAAACCCGGCTCGCAATAAATTCGAGCTAGGCTCGGGTTTTGTCAAAATAGCCTGGCCCGACCTAATATTAAACTTAAAATTAGTTATATGATTATGTCCATTTGAATAAATTTTTTGATTTAAGAATGTAAAATTGTGTTTTAAAATATAAAAGAAAGGGAAAAATACCATCTTGTAGGCCCATTGTTCATTTAAATAGAAAAAAAAATATTATCTGAATTTTTAATTCTAATTTGAATAGGGAAATTTGTTTTTTTTTTCAATTAGGTCGGGCTTTGGGCTCCGGCTCGGGTTTCGTGTTTTTTACCAAGGCCGGGCTCAGGCCCAAGTTATAGGCCCGTTGGTCGGGCCAGGCTCGGGCCTAAAATATTTTCATTAGTAACAAGTGAAAGCCCGGCCCATGAACAGATCTAATCCCAATTAATGGTATCAACTTGGTGATCCCAATTATCTTAGCATATGAAAAACTGAACTTAACTAGTTGAGCAAGTATCGTGATGGATGTACCAACATTTTTACATCTCTTTGTGTCCACAAAGACATGAAGAACTAATTTTGAATTCATAGCTGATTTGGTGAAAGGTTCAAAATTGTTGATTGGCATGGGGGAGGTAAATTTTTGGTTATATAAACGGTTGGACTCGGGCCCTATGATAGACATGATGGAAAACTTTGAAGAAATTGGAGGAGTCGGTGTAGTGATCCCAAAATGTGATTTTCAGAATAGAGCAATGAGTTCAGGAAGTAGTTTGCCTGGGGAGGGAGAATACTGCTTTATCCTTCTCTCAGAAATCTTCCCTCATTATTAGCTTGGGAATTAAAATAACACCTATTCGGGAATAATGGGTCCAAAAAATAAGTCTAGACCGGTCCAGTTCAATTTCTCCTATTAGCCCGTCTAATTCATCCAAAGTGATTTTAATTTGGATGGAGTCCAAGTCCAACACAAAACCAATCCATTGACACTACCCCTACCTACTACTCTAGATTAAAAGACTGGATGGTGTCTTTCAAGTTAGTAATTCACATCATGCATTATCAAAAATGATGATATCATCATTGGTGGGATTGAGAGGTGTTACCAATACATAACAGGAATGTGATGTGGGACATCGTGGGAGGCAATCTTGCGGGTGGGGGGTGGGGGGGAGCTGATTCGGTCTCGGTGAGGGTGGGGGAATAATACGAGATGATGGTAACTCTTTGTGGTGGATTTTCATAATTGGTTTGGAAGGACTCCTAACCTTCATGTCGAAGGTAGCTAGCAATGGGAATCACTAAGTTGGTAGTGGAGATAGACTCTAAAGTCCATGATATTATATATTCTCAATAAATGCAAACCCCCTTGGCACCTTTGGCATTGGTTAGATTCGACTGAGAACCTTCAAATAGTTGTAGGCCTTCACTTTGTACATGTGTATAGGGAAGCAAATCAAGTATTTAAGTGGCAGATAATCTTTCAAAGTTGGGAATTAAGTGGATCCCAAGAGAGTTTCATTTATAACTCTTTGGCTGACCTTCCATGTACAACCCAGATCCTATTCAACATGTATATAGCTTTTTTCGAGGGGTAAGGATTTTACGTCCCCCCTCCTAGTCTATTCTTTTTTGGATACCATTAATAAAATTTTATGGTAGCCATCCGTCCAATGGGAGTAAATTTTGGGGTGGGTTAAAAAATATTCTTAAGATATGCTCTTATATGATGTAAGTGTAAGTATGGTGGTGCAGGAATAGAGATTGGTTTCCTTGAAAGACGAAGATGGAGTAGGGATAAGGTTAGGGTTGTGTGTCTTTGGTCTTTTTGGAGTGTTGGGAGTTTTGGGCGATAATGATTATCTCTCCTTGGTCATATTTTGTCCTTTCTTTTATAAGGAAGATCTCAAGGCCATAAAGAGAATGATAATTGATGGAGCGCAATCTGGTCGGTCTTAGCTATCAACAAACTCGCCTCTGAGATTGAGCGTCGGGGAGCCTGAAACAGGAAAAATGAGAGAACTTTGGGGGAAACCCGGTGTGATAACTCCGAAGCTCAAGTCAGTAATCTCTCAAAGGCAAAGTGTAGACCAGATGACGCAAAGTTCACATACCTTGTTCGTTGGAGGCAGGGGGCTCTTATAATCACTTCGCGCACTCGCTCCGAGGCCCTTGTCAAGTCGGGTATGATTACCCTTACGTCTGTCAATTCAGCTGTCGTCCTTTCTACTGGGACAGAACCGTCACTGCCTAACCGTCTCTCTAACTGGAGATGACGGTGTTAGGTGGCGGTGGCAGGTGGCCGTTTAGAGTGTGGCCATCAAGCGTCAAATCCCAAGCCAGTCAGGTGCGACGCCCTTGGGAACGGACTTCCTCAGTGTCAGGCATAGTACGGTTTGTTTGGTTTTGGTGCCCTGAAGGTGTGGAGTGGTGAGCGAGGCAAAGTCTTGAGTTCGGAGGTATATATAGGGCAGGTAAGTTCGGCGAGGGGTATCCCGGGCTGTTACAAGGCAGGTCAGTTCTGCGAGGTGTATCCCGAGCTGTTACCAGGTAGGTCAGTTCGGCGAGGTATGTCCCGAACTATTGCAAGGCAGGTCAGTTCGGCGAGGTATGTCCTGAACTGTTGCAAGGCAGGCCAGTCGATTACTTTCCGGTTTGGGGCCAAGGGTGAGTTCGGGCCCCTAGTAGGGAGTTCGGTCCACTAGTTTCTCCTTTTGGTGAAAACGCCTTAGGCTTGCTTTTGTACCGAGTTGTTGCTTTTGCCACGTGTCGCATAACTGTGAGGTCGGGCCAAATCATCCTTCATCAATTGCCCCCCACTCCTCGCGCCAAGGGTCTTGCCCTGGTGCGGGGAGTTTTGCAAGGTGGTAAGTGGATTTGTCCCGTCCTTCGAATCTTGACTGCGTGAGTTGCATTTGCCAGGGTTCTTCGGTTCTGAGAAGGTGGGAAACGTGCCTACTGCTCATGAATGTTGATGGTCGTGACAGCGCGCGTTTTAAATTTCAAAAATTCGCGCCACTGGGACGTGATAGTGGATCATTTAAATTTGAAGAAAGCGCGCCTCTATCGTTTTGAAGGGACGCGCGCTGGTGGTTTTTGCCAATTGCAGGGGGACGTGCGACGCGGTTAGTTTCAGAAAGACGTGCACCGGTGCGACATCGGTTTCAAAAGACGTGCGCTGACGTTTCGCTCTTTTCGGAAAGACGTGCGCCAATCACATCTCGACCACAGGGGACGTGCTGTCAGCACGAATGTGGGCCGCCGGATCGTCTTTGATCTGCACAGTTGGTTCTTGGTTACTGTAGCTATAAATAGTGGGGGACCCCAATCGATTTGTCACTTCTGCGGTTTGCCTATTGAGCTTGCGTTCAACTTTTCAGCTCGCGTCCAAGTTTTTCAGCTAGCGTCTAGGCTGGTTACTTAGCATCCAAGGCATGGAGAAACCACTTTATTACTTGTTTATTTATATATTTTAAACTATAGGATAATGGGCATTCAACTAAGGCTATCTTGTTGTATATAGGAAAACAAATTTGGCAAATTATTCAACTTTGTGAATTCTTCCTTATATACACATCATGATTCAAACGTTCTTGACCAAAACCTAATAATGGATTAGGATTCTCTCTTTTGATGGTTCTGATTTGCCATGTTGATGGATACCCAATCGAGGATTTGGTATTGGAACTGCCAAATCAACCGAAGGTTTATATTAACAAGTTTGTTGGGTATGTGTTTAGGATAAGAAGTCTGAGATGATGTTTTACTCTTTGTTAAAGCCGAGAAGGAACCAGAGAAGAAGCCACTTTCTACTTTTGTCATTATTCTTATTATTCAATATTTTCCTTTTAAATTTTCTATGATTGGTAGCTTCCACCATATATATTAAGTTAGGGATCTGATGGGTTTTCAAAATGAAATATTTTTTGGTTATTATTAATACAATGTGTCTTCTATCTAAATGTTTTCAACATTCCATATTGTTATCTTCCTTAAGTGGTATTTGCAATTTAATTCCTTAATATTTGCTTGCTTTGTTTTGGCTTTTTTATTTTTTATAATTCCTCTTTTTTATTAAATTAAAAACTTGTTATTGTATCCTCCCCTAATGATATTTAAAATCCCTTATTTTTTTGTAGCTTCAAAGGTACTGAGAATTTTTTATCATTATTATCAATCTTTGTTCCAAGTGGATATTTGAATTTTATCAGTCAAGTGTAAGGTTATAGTTTGTAATCCTTCTATAGCACATATAAAAGGAGAGCTCTAGGATTTATTAAAAGGTGTTTATGGTTGTTTGTCTTAGTTGAGCCAAAAACTTGCTTAGACTATCTTTCATATGTTATGATGGATTTATAATTATTAAGCATACTTGCATTAACCATGGAGAAACCACTTTATTACTTGTTTATTTATATATTTTAAACTATAGGATAATGGGCATTCAACTAAGGCTATCTTGTTGTATATAGGAAAACAAATTTGGCAAATTATTCAACTTTGTGAATTCTTCCCTTCCTTTTGCTTGCCTTACAATTATTATTCTATAAATATGAAATAGAGCAATTAGGATCTTTATATGGAGGGGTTCTCTCCATGTGATTCATGTGTGATTTGTATTGACCATAATGTGCCTTATTATATCTTAAATTAGATATCTTTGAGGAGGCTATTAAATAGTGTAGAACCTAGTTGGCTATTTTAGCCCTTTAAACCCTGGTTGTTATTTTTAAGAATGTTTTGGAAGTACTCTTTCTTCATGGGTCTGTGTAGCCACTTTTGTTAATTCGCTCATTTAGAAGGAATTTGTGGGTGATTTAGGAGATCTTTTTGTTGCTTCATATTTGCTATCAAGAAAATTTAAGCATCATTCACTAGAAATATGGTGACAAATAATCTTTATGGAGTAGAAGTTTAGCTTCAATATATCTTGTGTTTTTTAGGGAGTAGTGATGCTTCGATATATATGCACTAATATTAGGAATGTGATTACCCGGAACTCATTTTAGCTGAAGTTGGCCCTGTTGTCAAATTGGACAAGAACAATCTCACCCTAGACCGAACACACTTCCCAAGAGTCTGTCACTGTTGACATTTCTCAAAAACTGGAACCGGAGGTCCCGATCAAAGCCAGGGCTTACAAAATTATCTATGTAAACTTACACAACCTCTGTCTGGCCTGTGGCATTGTGGGTCACAGGACGTGGTCAATGTACTACTACTGCCAAAAAAGAAAAGGCCAAACAGGTCCAAGGTTGGACGGTACTAGAGCCCAAGAAGAAATCTTGAGTAGGACACCACTTGCCAAGACAGTGGATGCCAGGACGTTTTTGGTACACAATCATGAACAGGAGGAAAAATCAGTGGTTAGTTAACCCAAACCATAAAGGTGGTAGAACAGCAAACAAGTTTATCACCTTCCCAGGTAACCAGAAGGTTGTTGATGAATCCTACACTCCTGCAATTCATATAGAACCACGAGCCAGCACAAAGCAATGGGTGCTCAAAAACTGGTATAATGATGAAGGAACTGCGTCTGTTAAGGGAAAAGAAGGGAATGAAAGAGCCAGCCATCAGAAGGATGAGGCAATTCAAAATTCTGAGAAGGGAGCCAATATTGAAGAAGATGAGGATCTGATCGATGAGGAGGAAGAGATGGAGAGACAGTGGGAGATCCAAGAGGATCAAAGCAGCCCACAAATGGCTAAGGATGGAAGCCATGCCTAAAGCTCCATTGCTGGATAAAAGAAGCATGGAAGGAGAAACTGGTGATGCCAACAACTGGGCAAAGAGAAATAAAGTGAACAATGGTGCGAATTTTGACTTGGAACATTAAAGGAATTGGAAGCACAAAGCGACGTTGGCAACTTTTTGTTCTTCGAAACTTTATCAGCCTGACAGTTTGCCTTATGGGAACTCGAATCAATCCCGATAGGGTGGAGAAACTCATGAAAAACTTTAATTTTGATAAAAAATATATTGTAAACACACCAGGCTTTTCAGGTGGATTATGGTGATTGTGGAAGAATAGTATTAGTTTAAATGCGGTTTTTTCAAACGAAAGATCAATCCATTCGCTAGTCTTTGAAAAATGTTTGACCAGTCCCATGGAAAATCGCCTTTGTATATGCTCCCCCTAATAGGTTGGAGCAACCGATGGTTTGGAATTGGACTGTGGATATCAGCACCCATATAAATAGACTATGGTGCCTCATTGGGGATTGCAATTCTATTCGAACCCAAGAAGATAAAACTAATGGCAATCCTGTCCAATCCCAGGCAAACAATTTCAAGAAGATGATCATGGAGTCCAGCCTCATTGAACTAAAAGCAAAAGGAAATATAAACTCGCAAGGAAATAAGGGCTGCACCTGGAAAAACTAGATTGGGGTTTCATAAATCACATTTGGCAGCAAAGATATCCACAATCCCAGCTGACCAACCACCCCCTTCTAAGTTCTGACCATGCTCCTCTGCTTCTAGTAACTGAGGATAAGGTTGATTGGGGCCTCAAGCCTTTCCGGTTTGAAAACATGTGGTCCTTAGACAACAACTTAAAAAAATTCATAGAGGATGCTTGGAGTATTGAAACTCAAGGCTCAAGAGGCGAGTAATATGTCCAAAGGCAAGCCTTTTGGCAAGAGAATTAAAAAAATTCATAAGGTAACACTGTAGTATATTGGCTTGCAATGTAAGGGGCAGGACATTCAGGAGGCTTTGAGTACTTCACTCCCATGGGACCTAGCTTACCTTCTTTTTCTCAACGAGGTGAGAAGGATTCTCCCTCATTGGAGTAAAGCTCTCTTTTGTATCAAAAAAATGGGGAAGCACTAAATTTTAAGAATGTCAATATGGGTGGAGATTCCCAACTAAAAATAAGCTGCTTACTCTAGGTCCATTGGGTGGTGAACACTGAACAGCAGGATGAAAGGGGTGGTGAACGGCAATGAATGGTGCTGAATGACGGGAAAAGGGGTTTCCAAATGCATGCAAATGGTGAGTCGCAAGGATTCCAACAGTTTCACAACGGTTGGGATTGAGGAGACCAGCATTACATGAACACCTGAGATGGCTTTAACTCAAGAGACGGCAATGTCCGACCTAACAAGAGGTTTAGAGGAGGTCCCAACAGAAACAGAAAAAAAAAAAGTGTTCCAATTCCCCCCTGGAGTAGAGGGAGAACTCGGCCCAGATGGGGAAAGAAAATTAGAGAGGGATCAGTGGGGAATGGCGAATAGCTCTCATTCCTTTAAGGGCATGGCTAGAATACAAGCCTAGCCTCATAACTGGTGAGTTTTTTTTTTTTTTTTGATAGGTAAAAAACCAAAATTTCATTAAAAGAACAGAAAACATAACATGATGTTGGTGATAAGGCATCACCCAGTTACAACAATGATAAAAGATTACCCCTTAGCCTCATGATGGAGATTGCAAGGTAGTTATTGGTGAGTCGGCAATCTATCTATTCTTGGAGAAAGCTACAAACAAGGAGCACAAGTATTTGGTCGGTAAGTTTGAAGGGGATCCACCTCTACTGGCGTCTGTGTTAGGTCCTATTTTGAAACAAAAATGGGATTTGCTTCTATGTCCCGAAATTCAGAAGTTACCCGAAGGAATGTTCTTGGTCTTATTACTATTAGTTAAAGAAGCCAATCGTGTACTACAGATTTGGTCGAAGGGGTTTGTGATCAATGGTTTTACGTTTTAGATTGGAAAGTGGCACTGAAGGGTTGGAGTAATGGAGGATAACTGGAAGGTTTCTTCATGTTGGATAACGATTTTTGGTCTTCTAATGCATCTCTAGAACCGCAAGATCATTAAGACAATGGGGGAACTATGTGGTGGGTTCATTAGAGTGGACAACTCTTACTTGGCTAAGGAGAGCAGCAAATGGGTGCATTTGAAAGTGGAAGTGGAAACATTCAATCCCAACAGCCATCAAAGTTGTCTATAGAGGCATTTTCTACATGGTTGCCATCTGGCAGAAATTTCTACCCGAGATCCAATTAGTTTCGAAAAACATGGGGAAGAAGAAGGTTATTACGAAGCAGGAGAGAGCCTCATTCCTCAGAGTAATTAATGGGGGAAGAGAGGCTCTATGGCGATAGGATTGGGAATCCAATTCAAGAAGTCACACAAGGAGTGGAAGCTAGGGGGTAACAAGAATAGGCAGAGAGATCAGAGATCCAAACACCACCAATGAACAACGCCACAAGAATCTCAAATGGAGGTCCCGAAAGCAAAGAGACACCTAACCACTTAGGCAGGCCCTTTTCCTTTTCCAGTCCACCTCGAAACCGACCCAAATTTTAGGAACTTCACAAAGTGTGCGAGACATTTGAGGATGTCATGGGGATTAATTCAAACTTTGAACCAAAAAAATTGTATAAAGAAGCTCTCAAGGACCTAATTAGAGAAGTGATGGTCGAAGCCTCGTTTTTTGAACCTAGCTAGCCTAAACCAGTGGCCCATTCCCCGTGATCCAAAACTCTAACCTTGCCCACTTAAACCCAACCATTGACCCTAGTAACACTCTAGTCGAAGCCTATACCTCTCAAGTTCTACCAAACCCCAAGCTCCACCTTCTACAAGACCCCCTTCTTTGTCAATCCAATCATGTGTCCCCTCCAAGACAAGCCAGCACCCTTCATACCCTCAAGGCCATGGCCCGAAGTTATTTTCTGGAAGAAGAGGTGAGGCTCTTTATCATGGTCATCAAAGATTGCCTCGAAGGTCCTATGGTGGCAACTCTATCTCATCGTCAACATCAAGCCTGCCCTGGTTCCACTTGATGTTTCCAAGCACCATAGAGGCAATACCTAAGCTCTCATGTCTCCCAGTCAATGGCATGCAACCAGTTGGCTATCCAAAGTGAACTCTCAAGCCCCAACGCCTGTGCCTTGCCAAAACAAGGACAAACAAGAAGAAGAGGAGATATTGTCAATTTCCCCACTTGTTGTGGTAGGGGGGGTGAATGTAGAGTCAGAAGCTCTTGGTAGGGAGAACGAACAAATGACCAGGATCACGTTCAGCCTCATATTTCCTAGCACTGACAACTTCACAATCGAGTTTTTCAAGAAATGTTGGTCCTACCAGATGTCTTAGCAGTTTTCTCTGAGTTCACTCCTCTACTGAGGTGGCCAATGCGGTGAAAGCTACTTTTTTTAACCCTCATTTTGAAGAAGAAAAGGGTTGGAGCATTTTAAAGACTATAGGTCAATCAGTTTAGGGAGCAATGTTTACAAACTATTGTCAAAGGTCCTTGTCAATATGCTAAGGTGTGTCTTGGGTCCAAATCTCTCTCCCTCACACGGTCCTTTTTTTTTATCAATAACTCTGAAATTTTCATCAAGTAAGATGGTTTAATATACAACAAGAAGTTACAAAGAAATCAGCATAGAAGCTGACCAAAGAGAGAATTACAAATGTGCCCAGAACATATATGTTCTTTGAACGCCTTGCTTTGCTAATCTATCAGCCAAGTTGTTGGCTGATCTCCTAACCCAACCCAACTGAATAGACATATTTCCTGACATCCATTTGAACCTTTTAAAATCATTCTTCAGTTGTCGGGTCACTCCTTCCCCTTTTTGCAACCATTTTATCATAGTTTTTGAGCCTCCCTCGATGATTAGTCTATTAATCCCCAGATCTTTGGCCTTCTCAACCCCATATACTGCAACTAGAAACTCTACCCTAGCTACATCACCCTCCTCCACAGGAAGGAGAACAAAGCAATAAAGGAGCCATTTTCATTTCTAATGCCCCCCCATACCTAAAGGGCCTGGGTTACCCACACAAATCCCATCGAAATTCAGCCTCATCCAACCCTCTGTTGGAGGGGACCAGGTCTCACAAACCTGTCGCCTCATAGTTGATGAAGCAGCAATAAGTCCCCAAACCTTGAAGAAGTCTTCAACTCTAAAATCTGAGAACTGCTTTAAACTTTTTACCCAATGTGCCACCCTCAATGTTATTGTTTCCACTAGATCCTCCTTGCATTTTTCCTTACTTTCAAATATTCTATCATTTCTTTCCTTCCAAATGGTCCAAAGTATTTCTGCTCTAGTGCACCTCCATAGAATCCTTCCCCTCGTTGTCTTACCACTGCAACCATTAGGGTTGAATAAACCTTCCAATTGGTTAGGAGAAGACCACCTACACCCAAAAAAGGATGTAAACCAATTCTAAATAAAACTAACAAAAGGACATGATAAAAAAAGTTGGATAGCAGTCACACCATTCAACTTACACAGGACACACCAGTTAAGGGACAAACACCAATTTGGCCTTTTCCTTTGAAGTACATCAAAGGTATTAATACAACCATGAAAGACTTCCCAACAAAAAGCATTGATTTTAGGGGGAATAGGATGGCACCAAATTTCTTTGACTGGAAACTGAAGAGAATACTATGTAGCAATCATCAAATGAACAAAGGATTTACAAGAAAAAAAAATCCATCAGAATTAGGACCCCAAATTCTAGAATCTGACCCACCTTCCCCCAAGAAAACTGAATTCAGCAATCCTAACAACTCAAAGACTGCAAGCAGTTCAAACTCTCTAAGATTCCTATTAAAACCAAGGTTCCAATTCAATCTTGGAAGGTGAGAATGATGGTTTAGGAAATCAGAAATAGGCTTACCCTTGAACCTAGACAGATCACAAAGAAAAGGAAATTTCTCCCCTAAAAGAGTATCCCCAATCCACAAATCCTCCCAGAATCTGATTTTACTACCTGAATACAAATCATACCTGATAAAATCAAGGAACATAGGGAGGACATCATTGATGGCCTTCCAGGGAGCAACCAAGTTAGCCCTACATAGATAGCCAGCATCCCATCCGTTGCACGACATGCCATGAATGCTTGCAATCACTTTGTGCCATAATTTCTCATTTTCATTTGGAAACCTCTAGAGCCATTTGCCCAGCGAAGCTTCATTCTTCATTCTAACATTACCAATTCCCAAACCCCCTTCCTCTTTCAGCTTACTCACCGTCTCCCATCTAACCAAATGATCCTTCTTTTTTTCCCCTAGCTCCCATAGAAAATCCCTCATGATTTTTTCAACTTTCCCCACTATCCTTTGGAGCATCATAAACACTAACATATAGTACATTGGGAGATTTGCTAGAGTGGATTTAATTAGGGCTATTCTCCCCTCTAATGAAATATAGATTCTTTTCCACGCCGCCAATTGTTTCTCTATCCTTTCCCTCTATCCTTTCCACCAGCGGAGACCAAAAACTAGCAGATCTAGGATTACCTCCAAGGGGTAAACCCAAGTATTTCATTAGCCACTCACCTTTCTCACAACCTAGAGAACTTGCCAGAAATCTCACTTCATCTTCTTCAATGTTGACTCCAACCAGTAAGCTCTTTGACCAATTAATCCTCAAATTAGACGTCTACTGAAAGAGATTCACAACCGCCCTCAAATTTCCCACTTCCTCCATCACAGAAAATAAGAATGTCATCTGCAAACTATAAATGAGTTACTAAAACATTGTCCCTCCCCACTAACCATCCCCTGATTGCACACCATTTGCTCTTGAAATCAATTTACTTAATGCTTCAGCAATCAAGGTAAAAAGAAAAGCAGAGAGGAGGTCACCCTACCGAAGCCCATGTAATCCTTCAAAGAAATCATACACTGCCCCATTAACTATAACTGAAAAATGACAAGTTCGCAGGCATCCCATGATCCATTTACACCACAAGTTTCCAAACCCACATCTCTTCATAATTTCAATCAAGAATCTCCAATCCACTAAGTCATAGGCTTTTTCTAGATCCAACTTGATAGCCACTCCCTTCCTCTTTGATATTTTATGAGCCTCCACACATTCATTTGCAATTAAAATCTAGTCAATAATATGTCTATCCTGCACAAAAGCCCCTTGAGCTTGAGAAACTAAATGGGAGATCACCTTTTTAATCCTCAGAGACAGCACCTTTGCAATCACCTTGTAAATACTAGTGACCAAACTTATTGGTCTGAAATCCCCCGGTTGGTTGGCATTATTCTTTTTTGGGATCAGAGCTAAAAAAGTAGAATTCATTCCCGGACTTATCACCCCTCTCCTGTATAACTCATTAAACACCCTGACCAAGTCTCCTTTAATTATCTCCCAACAATCTTAATAGAAAGCCATTGTGTAACCGTCGGGTCCTGGAGATTTTGATCTGTCCATAGAAAAAACAGCCTCCTTAATCTCTCCCTCTTCAAACCTTTTTTCCAAAAATTGGACTTGATTCTCATCCAGAGTTTCCCAATCAAAGCCTTCAATCCGCCACCTCTCACTTAGGGGTCTTCTACAAATTGACCAAAAATTTTCTACAAAATTTTTAGCAATCTCATCTTGATTTGTGATCTCATTTTCCCCCTACCACTAAAGAGTTAATCATGCACTTCCTTCTCCTTCTGTTTGCAATGGTATGGAAAAATTGTCTTTCCATCACCTTCTCTGATCCATCTTTCTCTTGACTTTTGCTTCCAACAAATTTCCTCTCTCAATAAGGTCTCCCTTAGTTCTTTCCTCAAATTCCACCTCAATTCCTTATCACCGACATCTAAAATTCCTTCCACCTCTTTGCTATCTATTGCCTCTGTCTAAGAAATCAACTCCACCTTCTTCTCCTCCAATCTCCCAAACATCACCCTACTCCATTCCTTGATCTCCTTTTTCAACAATTGAAGCTTCTTAAGGAACTTCTAGCCTTCCCACACTGCAGGTGTTACCAAACTATTCCACCAAACTTTAACTTTCTCTTTAAAATTCGGGTGAGTGAGCCACATATTTTCAAATATGAAAGGGATTGGGCCACCATCACTGGTTCTCTCAAACAAACAAATGGGCCAATGGTCTAAGGTGACCCTAAGTAGATTTCTTCCGACTAAACCTGGCCAATGCTCTTCCCAGTCAAGTGAGACTAAAAACCTATCAAGCTTGGATAGAATAGGGGAAGTTTGAAGGTTTGACCAAGTATAACAGGATTGCCCAAAAGTAATATCTCTTAACTCAAAAGCTTCAATAAAGGAGTTGAACTTTCTCATACTCAATGTGGTTCTTTGCCTGCCTCCTGTTGTCTCACTACAAACCTAACTACATTAAAATCTCTCCCTAGACAGTAGACACCAAGGTCCATCCTAGAGACCCCTAACATCTCCAAGCTCCTCCCATAAATTCTTCCTTTCTTTATATGAGTTTGACCCATAGACATTCGTGAGAACCCATTCAAATCTGTCTTGCACATCCTTCAACTTAATAGAAACTAAGTATCTCCCCACCAGCTCTTCCAAAGTACCTTCCTAAATCCACCTATTTTCCTCAATGTCTAGCTTTGATAGCTCAGACGACTCTTCAAGTAGGACTGACGTAGGTTCTACAAACCGAGCCGTATCCCCCGACTACCTTAGTGATCCCGAGGTGGAACTTGAGGATGACTATGAACCCGTAGGCCGAGCAGATTCGGGCAGTTTGGCGTCTACCTCTCGCCGAGGTCGGATGCTAGATAGGTTTGGTCCCTCAACCATGACGCCCGAGGGGCTCCAATCTATACTCATGTCTTACAATATGCTTGGGGGGTATACATATTTCATTCCCTCGGGTAGTTTTCCTTGGGAACACGGTCCTGACGAGATCATGATTTTTTGAGAGCAGCTCGCCGTGGGGCTGCGACTGCCTTTCCACCCCCTTTTAGTCGAAATCATAAACCACTTTGGTGTTACCATTGGTCAGATTCACCCGAACTCTATTCAGAACCTAGTGGGGACAATCTCCCTTTTCTGCGAGCAGAATTTCCCTTTAGACTTGGAGATATTCTCCTCCATCTTTATGCTTAAGAGACAAGTGGGTTCTCTTCCTGGGGGAAGACGGGCGTATTACCTTTCTCCTCGCCTGGGCTTTAAGCTTTTGCACGATCTTCCTAATAAGGTCCCAGCATGGAAGCGAGACTACTTTGGCGTTCAAAGTGCGCAAGGATGGCCCTTTCAGACCGGGTGGGGTGAGGCCGCTCATGATTCTGGTGTCACTCTCGACAAAGAGACGGTGAAGGGCCTCCGGCAATGGGCAGGACAAGGTTTAAAGTGTCATGAGTACTTGACAGAGGCCAAGCTTATTGCGGCCGGCTTGAGTTCGGGTACGTTTCTAGTTCTACAATTTCTTGTTTGCTTTTTTCCTTCATTTTTTCTGATGTCGAACTCGTTTCTACAGTTGTGATGGATGCGGAGAGAACTCGTGGGGGGCGCCTGTTCCAGGACATGAAGAGGAGGAAGCGGGTCACCAAGCGAACTCGTACCGAGCTGCCCCCAGATGAGGAGCCTCAAGTTCCAGGCCACACGTCGGAGGATCTGCCAAGGGAGCCCGAGGTGACTCCACCGATGTATGAAACTACTGGGGCGCCTTACGCTGAGACTACTCATACGGGTGCTCCTACTCACTTTGGGTCTGCTCATACACGAGCTGGGCCCTCAGGCTTGGGAGCTCAAGGGGAGTTCAGGAGCGTGTTGGCGCCAAACTATGCTTTTCAGAAGAGTAGGGAGGCTACTTTCCCCGAGGAGATCGCGGCGTGGACCGATCTTCCTTTGAATCAGGTCATCTGTCGTGCCATAACACACGCCATGGTGGTAAGTCAGATTCCGTATGCCTTCACTTTCTATCGCTTTTGCTGCTGTTGCTCACTTATTTCTTTTGGTAGGTGAATTCTTTAATTCACGCCTTAGCAGCCCAAGTGGAGAGGAGCTCGCGATAGGTGCGAGCTGCTGAGGCTGCCGCCCATACTGCTGAAGAGGCTTTCCGTGCCGCCGAGGTGAATACCCGAGCTGCTGAGGCGGCCGCTTATGCTACCGAAGAAGCTGTTCGCGTTGCCATGGTCAGGTAGGCGATGTCTCAGCGTGATGCCGAGGCCATGGGGATAGTCGTCAAACACATGGCGTATTTGAAGTTGGACTTGCAGCATCAAGTCGAATATCTTCAGGAGGACATCAGGGAGAAGACGCAGATTTTTTCCCAAGGTATTGAAGACGCCAAGAAGAAGGTTGTTGAAGACTATATTGCCTCTCCGCGTTTTGACGATCTGATGGTGGATTATTATAGAAGGGGGTTCAAGTTGAGCCGGTGGATGATCTGGAACACGTACCCCGACCTCGATGTTAGTGCCACATCCACTTCGCGTATAACTCAGGAGATGGCCAATGCTGCCGATGGCGAGCCGAACTCTGAAGGAGAGGCAGGGCCTTCGGGTGTTGTTGAAGTGCCTTCTGATGGCGAAGAAGTAGCTTCGGGCATGTAAAGATAATCTTTTTTTTTTTGAAGTGCCTTCTGATGGCCAATGTACTCCTGTTTCTTGCGACGGAATAGATAAATCTTTTTGCCCATGTTCATTTTTCTCGAACTGATTCTTTGTTGAACTAATAATATGCCACTTGTCTGGGTTATTGTACTTCTGCGACCTGTTTTGCCATGAAGGCTTTTGCAACGAACTGATTTTTTGCTGAGCTGATAATATGCCCGGCTTTTCTTTGGTTGTTTATGTCGAGGTTCCTCTTGGCTCCACATCGTCGTCCATAGGACCTTATAGCAATTTCGTCCACTTTGCTTAGCGGTTTATAGGTAGTATCGCCTTAAGTTCACGATATTCCACGCTCGAGGTACTAGTTTGCCTTCCAAGGTTTCGAGCTCGTATGCCCCCCCGAGCGCTCTCTTTACTTTATAGAGCCCTTCCCAGTTTGGTCCAAGTTTGCCCACACCGGGTTTGGGCACCAAAATCTTACGAAGGACCCGGTCGCTGACTCGGAAGCTTCATCGCTTTACTCTAGCATTGTAGTAGCGAGCTACCTGCTGTTGGTAGGCCACTGTCCGGATGTGCGCGAGGTCCGTTACCTCGTCCAGTAGGTCAAGTTTGGTACGTAACTCATCTCTGTTTGTCCGATCGCCGTATGTTTCTAGTCGCAATGTTGGTACTTCAATTACCGCCGAGATAACTGCTTCAGTGCCGTAGGTGAGGTTGAAGGAGGTTTCTCTTGTGGCGGTTTTTTCTGTAGTTCGGTGAGCCCACAAGACACTTGGTAGCTCTTTGGCCCACAGTCCCTTAGCACGATCTAAACGAGCTTTCAGTCCACGCAGGATGGCTCTGTTCATTACTTCCGTCTGACCATTTGCCTGCGGCTGCGCGACTGATGTGAAGTTTTGCCGAATCCCCATGTTCTGGCACCACTCTTGGAACTTGATATCCTCGAACTGCTTGCCGTTGTCAGAAATTAGTATCCGAGGTAACCCGAAACGACATATTATGTTCTTCCAAAAGAAGTTCTGTATGTTTCGGGTCGTAACAGTTGCTAGAGGTTCGGCTTCTATCCACTTCGTGAAGTAATCTACTGCAACAACTAAGAATTTTCTTCCACCTGTTGCTAGCGGGAATGGCCCCAGGAGGTCGATATGGGCTGGCGAGGTATTTGAGGTCGAAAGCAGGCTGATGGTGGATATTTGCGCGTTTCTGACACTTGTTGCATTTTCTGACGAGCTCGACAGCTTCTGCCTTCATCGTTGGCCAGTAGTATCCTTGTCGAAGTGCTTTTTGGGCGAGTGCTCTGCCCCCCAAGTGTCCACCGCACAGGCCTTCATGAGTGTCGCGGAGTACGAACTCGGCTTCGACAGGTCGTAGGCAATGCAAGTAGGGGAGTGTGTAGGACCGTCGGTATAACCGTTCGTCTATTATGACGTATTTGGCTGCCTGGCACTGCACCCTCTTGGCCGCATTGCGTTTTGCAGGGAGGGTTCTGTCTATCAAGAAGCTCGCGAGTGGGTCGATCCAACTCGGCTCTGCTTCGAGGATGGGAGCGACCTCCTTTGCCCCCCTGAGAATACTAGGCCAAGGTAAATCCTGTATGTACACGGTTCTCATGTTGTTGTGACTTGTGCTGGCTAACCGGGACAGAGCGTCAGCCTCAATGTTCTCTGACCTTGGGATTTGCCTGATGGAGTGTGACTGGAAGTTGAACAGGGCCTCTTTTACTTTTGCCAAATATGCGATCATGGAGAGCTCGCGTGCTTCATACTCGCCCGTAACTTGGTTGACCACGAGCAGGGAATCGCTGCAGATGACCAAGTGCTTTGCCTTTACCTTTCGCGCTAGGTTTAGCCCGGCTATCAGTGCTTCGTACTCTGCCTTGTTGTTGGATGCCGCAAACTCAAAGCATAGTGCGTATTCTAATTTTGTGTCGCCCGGGCCGCATAAGACTATTCCAACCTCGATGCCTTGCTGGTTCAAGGAACCATCCACGTGAAGGATCCAAGGCTCCTCATCCCAGTTCGCGTTTCGCCTAACCAGGAGAGATGCCACACTGGCTGCTACTTCATGAGCTTCAGACTTTATTGGCTCGGGAGCTTCGGGTTCGCCCGAACTGGGGACCTCGGGCTCGACCTATAGGGCTTCGTGGCTGAAAGTGCACTCGGCAATAAAATCTGTCAAAGCTTGGGCCTTAATTGCGGTCCGGGGTTTGTACTGGAGATCGTACTCGCTGAGTTCGATGGCCCATTTCGTCAACCTACCGGAGACCTCGGGCTTCAGCAAAACTTGTCTTAGGGGTTTGTCGGTTAAGACAACGACGGTGTGAGCGTGGAAGTACGGGCGGAGTTTCCGAGCTGAAATCACCAGTGCGTAGGCAATTTTTTCTATCTGCGGGTACCTTGTTTCTACTCCCTGCAGAATTTTACTAACATAATAGACGGGCCGCTGGACCCGATCTACTTGTTTTACTAATACCGAACTGATCACTTCATCGCTTGCCGAGAGGTACAGTTCTAAGACCTCGCCCTCCTCGGGTCTGGCTAAGGTTGATATGGTGGCGAGGTAAGTCTTTAGCTTGTCGAACGCGAGCTGGCAATCTCGGGTCCATTTGAACCCTTTGCCTTTGATTGCCTTGAAGAAAGGCAGGCAGCGGTCTGCCGACTTGGACATGAAGCGGCTCAGAGCGGCTATGCAGCCGTTTAGCCTTTGAATTTCTTTTACTTTCCGAGGTGGTCTCATATCAAGGATGGCCTTTATTTTGTCCGGGTTGGCCTCAATGCCGCACCGGTTGACAATGTACCCTAGGAACTTACCCGAGGTGACACCGAAGACACACTTGTTTGGGTTTAGTCCCATGTTATACTGACGCAGAATTTGGAAGACAGAATCCAAGTCTTTTATTAATTCTCGCAAAAACTGTGTTTTGACGACCATGTCGTCTACATAACATTCGATTTTTGTGTCAATTAAAGGCCGAAAAAGTTTATTTACAAGTCTTTGAAAGGTCGCACCAACATTCTTTAGCCCGAAGGTAATGACCTTGTAACAGTACAGGCCGAACTCGGTAATGAAGCTAGTTTTTTCTTGGTCGGACTGGTCCATCTTAATCTGGTTGTAGCCTGAGTAGGCGCCCAGGAAGCTTAGCAGCTCATGTCCTGAGGTCGCGTCCACCAGGTGGTCAATTCGGGGTAGGGGAAGCAGTCTTTTGGGCAAACTCGGTTTAGGTCGGTGTAGTCGACGCACATGCGCCACTTGCCGTTGGCTTTTTTCACCAGCACTGGGTTGGCTACCCAGCTCGGGTAATGAACTTCCCTTATGAAGTCCGCTGCGAGGAGCTTTTCGACTTCTTCGTCGACCGCCCTCCAACGCTCTGGGGCTAAGTTGCGTTTCTTCTGTCTAATGGGTCTAACTACAGGGTCAGTGTTAAGCTTGTGAGTTATAAGGTCGGGGTCAATACCGGGCATATCTGCCGCGGACCATGCAAAAATGTCTAAATTTTGGAGTAAGAAACTCACCAGTTCAGTTCGCAAAGGCTCATTGACAGAGGCACCGATCTGTAGTGTTCACGCCGGATCTGTAGCCGAGGCCGGGACTGTGACTGTTTCCTTAGTGGGCGAAGCTCATTCATCGCCCTGCTCCGCAGGTCGCTCTAGTTCGAGATCGTCGGTTGCCTTGGTTTTTCCCTTCAGGGCGGCAACATAGCATTTGCGAGACTCAAGTTGGTCGCCCCGCGCTACCCCCACACCAAAGTTTGTGTGGAACTTCATTGCCAAATAATAGGTGGAGACCACTACACGCAGAATATGCATAATTGGTCGCCCTATTATGGCGTTGTATGGGGAGGGGGTCGCGACCACCAAGAAATCGTGGTTGAGTCTTACCGCACACGACCATGTGCCGACTTCCACAGGTACTGTTATTTTTCCCAAGGGCCTGACTTCCTCTTCGCTGAAGCCTACCAGAGGAGTGTGAGCAGGCTTCAAATCGCTTTTCTGCAACTGCAACTGGTCGAACGTCGATTTGAATAGTATGTCCGCCGAACTGCCTGAGTCTACCAGTACGCGCCAGACTTCGAAGTCGCTGATCCTTAGCTTTATGACAAGCGCGTCGTCGTGGGGGTAATGAACTCCTCGCGCGTGGTCTTCTATAAAAAAGATCGGTTCTTCCTTCTTCGGCCTCTTGGGAGGGTTCTGCTCCTCTCGGGCTGCTTTGCGAACTGACGTCCTTGCTGTCACCGAAGTGCATCCTGCCACCACCGAACCGCCCACTATCACGTGGATGGTTCCCCAGACTGGCCTTTCTTCTGGGGGAGGTTGCTGCAAGGTTTCGGCTGGTTTGTTGCTCGGCTTGGGGACATCCTTCCCGTGTTCCCCTTGCCGACCTGCTTTATTACTATTGTCATAATGTACAAAATATCTTAAGTACCCGCGATGGATGAGTCCTTCTATCTCGTCGTGGAGATTATTACATTGCTCGGTGCTGTGACTGTGATCTTTATGAAAACTACAATATAAATTTTTGTTCCTATCGTTGGGGTTGCTCTTCAGGCGAGGTGGCCACTTTACGTAAGGGGCATCCTTGATCATCATCAGGATCTCGGTCTGCCTTGTGTTCAATGGCGTGTAATCCCTCCGAACTGCTAAGGAAGCTCGGGACGACTGGCTTGGCTTCACCTCTCGGTTGTGGCCTCTTCTGCCGCCGGGGTTGGAGGGCTCGCCTTCTCTTTTTCTTTTTTCAACCCCGCCTTCGTTTCTATGGTTGATTTCTTCTTCTGTTCTCATAAACTTGTCCATGAGCTTGAGGAAGTCGGCCATGGTTGCTGGTTGGCTGGCTACCATGTGCCATTTGAACTCTTTATGAGTCACTCCTCTTTTGGTCGCGGCGAGCTGTACCGCGGGGTCTAACCGAGGGATCTGCAAACATGCTTCATTGAACCGTTTGATGTAGTTCCGGATGGGTTCTCCCTCTCTTTGGATCACCCCAAAGATACTTTCCTCGGTTTTCGGACACCTTTTGCTGGTAACAAAGTGCGCAGTGAAGATCTGCACGAATTGGGGCCAGCTTTTTATTGACCCGGAAGCTAGGTTTCGGTACCAGGTGCGGACCACCCCTCTAAAGGTGGTGGTGAAGGCCACGCACATGCACAACTCGCTTGCCCTAGCGAGGTGCATTTGCGACTGAAACGCGCCGACGTGGTCGTTGGGTCAAAGGACCCATCATACTTGTCCAGAGAAGGGAGTTTGAAATCTCTAGGCAAGGGGACTGCCAAAAGTTCTGCTGAAAGGGGAGAAGGAACTAAGAGAATGGGGATGGTTTTTACCTTGCCCAAGCTCGTTTCTTCCTTGCCTCTGAGCTCGGGTAGCATGCGGGTAGCAGTTCGACGACTTCGTCGGTGCCTTCTTTGATTGGGCCTGGTGCTGGCACTGCTTGCCTCTGTGTTGCCGAGCTTGATGGACCCGGATTGTTGGCCTGCTGCTAAGGCGCTGAAGCGGTTCTCCGTGAGTGGGAACTCGGGCTTGGAGCGCCGAGGTGACTTTGTTGGCGAGGTTCTTGACCCACCCGCAGGCTGCGAGGCGGGGGTGATCTTTCTTTGCTTTCGGCCCGGAGATGAGGCCTGAGTGTTAGGGGGGTTCTGCGGTCGGGAAGCCTCTCCTTGGTGAGGTCGTCCACCTTGGGGGGAGGCCTTGACCGGCTTTGAAATAGGGTGCCGGGGGGGAGCGGTTGGTTCAAGGGTAGCTGAGGGAATTGTTGTTGATAATGATGTTGGGAGAGGTGGTGCAACACCTGGTGTTGCTGGAGTTGGTGCTGCTGGAATTGCTGCATTTGGGCCTGCATTGCCTGCATGCATTGCATCAGATCATTTATTTGGTTTTGGCGGGCTACTAGTGGGACAACAGTTGGTTCCGCGAAGTTCGTTTCGATGGGGAGTGGGAGAGGGATGTTCAGCGAGGGAGTGTTCAAAGGTGCCACCGCATGTGGCACATTCAAACTTGGGATCCCATCCACTGAAAGGGGGACGGTGAACTGCCCAATGCACACCGCCAAAGCATGAAGTTGCTCTTCAGTAGTGGTTGTTTCGGTTCCATGTCCGACACTGCTGGAGGAGGCCATTTCGGTGTTGGAGTGGGTGTTGGAGTTTTTGAAAGAAGGATAGGTAGAAGAGATTTAGAGGGAGGCTTTTAGAAGCGTTCCCACAGACGGCGCCAATTGATGGAGCGCAATCCGGTCAGTCTTAGCTGTCAACGAACTCGCCTCTGAGCTGGAGTGTCGAGGAGCCTGAAACGGGAAAAATGAGAGAACTCCGAGGGGAACCCGGTGTGATAACTCCGAAGCTCAAGTCAGTAATCTCTCAAAGGCAAAGTGTAGACCAGATGGCTTAAAGTTCACATACCTTGTTCGTTGGGGGCAGGGGGCTCTTATAATCACTTCGCGCACTCACTCCAAGGCCCTTGTCAAGTCGGGTATGATTACCCTTACGTCTGTCAATTCGGCCATCGTCCTTTCTGCTGGGACAGAACCGTCACTACCTAACCGTCTCTCTAACTGGAGATGCCGGTGTCAGGTGGCGGTGGCAGGTGGCCGTTTAGAGTGCGGCCGTCAAGCATCAGATCCCAAGCCAGTCAGGTGCAACGCCCTTGGGAACGGACTTCCTCAGTGTCAGGCATAGTACGGTTTGTTTGGTTTTGGTGTCCTAAAGGTATGGAGTGGTGAGCGAGGCAAAGTCTTGAGTTCGGAGGTATGTATAGGGCAAGTCAATTCGACGAGGGGTATCCTGGGCTGTTACAAGGCAGGCCAGTTCGGCGAGGTGTATCCCAGGCTGTTACCAGGTAGGTCAGTTCGGCGAGTTATGTCCTGAACTATTGTAAGGCAAGTCAGTTTGGCGAGGTATGTCCCGAACTGTTGCAAGGCAGGCCAGTGGATTACTTTCCGGTTTGGGTCCAAGGGTGAGTTCGGGCCCCTAGTAGGGAGTTCAGTCCGCTGGTTTCTCCTTTTGGTGAAAACGCCTTAGGCTTGCTTTTGTGCCGAACTGTTGCTTTTGCCATGTGTCGCATAACTGTGAGGTCGGGCCAAATCATCCTTCATCAATAATAAAAGAGATGGATCCTATTATTGAAGGGGATCTTTGAACTTATGTCGAATATCATAGGGGCACCATTGGGGTTCCACCATGTGTCTAGCAAGATTCCTCAAGGACAATGTTTATTTTTTCTTGAGGACTCTCACATGTCACATGTTGGCTATGTCCCTTTATGAGTTTTCCTGTGCTAACGTGTCAAGGACAATGTTTGTTTCTAATTGACGTGTTCAGGCATCTATTTGATCACAATTGAGGTGCCTCGTCACAACACACTATGATCAAAAGGAATGGCAATCACTTGCAGGAGGGTGTCGTTGGCCTCAGGGTCCATCCACTGTTCTTTACAGCACGAGTTGCCATCTCATACCCATCACATGGGTATTGGTGTTGTGTTTGGGTTCATCTCAAACTAGCGATATCATATTATGTTCATCGTAGGTCTCAGGTAACTCTCATTGCTCATTGAAAACCATGGATAGATCTTTTAGCATATCGCAAGTCCTGGGAAGCATTTTGTTCCCATCGTAAGTTTTGGATGGCTCTCTATGCTCATCACAAGTACGTGAGTCTTTCATCATTTCAATAAGGTGTCTTTGTGCTATTACAAAGGTGTCATAGTTTGGGATTTCTCTATGTGGTTTTCTTTTGTCGTCATTGTCATAGTCCTGGTGGTGATAGGCTACATGTACTTATAATTAGCCCCCCTACCTATTGATGAGAGTACTCTTGTTGATAAGCATCATCCGCAGTTTGGCATGTGTCTTTGTAATTGGGTGTTCTTTAAAGATAAGGAAATTAGTTTGTCACCGATTATGATTTATAGTTGTGTCAAGAAGAGGAAGGTTTGATGATTTTTGCATCTCGTCTAGGTGATAAGAATGGTTAGCATTTGTTAGGATTGGTCTACATATGGCGATGGGCCTTGCACTTTAGCAATGAGGTCGTAGTTTGAAGTAATTAGTTAGGCAATTTGCTTGTTTAATGACCTATTGGTTGGCAGTAGGGATTATAATAGATCTTTTGATTATTTTTCTATCTGTTATGAGAATATGAAAAATGTTATTGTGTCAAGTTTGAATATGGTAGTAAGGCTACATACGGAGGTTTCCTTGAAGGACAAAGGAAAGTCGAGAGCAGGAGGTAGGCTAAGGGATAGGGCTAATGAAGCGATAGAATGATGATCTCATTATGAGTTGGACCCCTATTTATAGGGAGAGATCTCGAGGTCCCGAATGGAAGGAGCCAAAAGTGTTTGATTACCATTACGAAAGGGAATCTTGGATTCGGTGTCAGTTGTTAGGGAACACCGCTAGGGTTTCACCACATGTCTTATGAGATATCTCAAGGATAAGTTTTCCTTTCGTCTGAGGATTATCATAATATACGTGTGCTACTTCCTTTCGCAAGCCTCTTAGACTGACGTGGCGCGGGTGACATCACTATTTATCTCTCGTGTCCTTTCTAATCCTACTAGACATCCTACCATGCACATTATTAGTGATGCACGTGTTTCTTTTACTCGTTTCTAACCTGCAATGATCTTGAATTCACCATGGTTGTACGTTGGCTTTGATCTCATCGCAAGTCTGTACAAGTCCTGAGCTCATCGCAACTCATTTCATATCTTGAACTCATTGAATGTTTACATGAGTTCTGAGCTCATCACAAATGTAGTCGAGTTATGAACTCATCGCATGCGTTCATGTGATATTGGTTTAGAACCTTTTGTACTCTCATAGTCTAGGTGACCATCATACACCTACATTAGCCCTCCTACTAATTGGTAAGTGGGAGCTTACTGATAAGCATTTTTCTTTGGAGGTTTGTGGCACAGTAAAGAGAGTGGGGGACTGTAGGTGTCATGGCACTTCAATTCTTTTGCTTTCGTAGCATTGGGTCTGATGATTGTAGTGTTGGGTCTAGTGATCATTCCTGTTTTTTATGGGGATGCATGGTGAACTTTGTGCATAAAGAACTTTTAATTTGGTTAGGTTATTAGCCCTTGCTTAATAAGTGTGAGATTATCAAGCATTCTTACATTCGATTTAGTGATTTTATTTGTTGAAGCTCTCAACTCCCTTGCATTTCGATAGAAAGCAGCTTGTTAAAAGACAATTTCTACATGTTGATCTGAGTTTCCAACCCCCTGTTGTGGGAGGTGTGTCTCTGGCCAAAGACGGTTGAGATCGTGGTTTTGATTCCCAGCCCCTGTTTTGGCAGAGTATTGTCTATTGGTGAATTTGTTTATCTGTGTCAAGCTCTTCTCAGCCCCCCATTTGTGTTGAAGAGTATGCGCAGTTTACTGCTATCTGGTCTCTATGGGAATTCACTGCGGGATGAAATGTCCCCTCACATTCATTTGTCGACTGAATTGATGAGGCTGACCGTTATGCATGTGTGACGTGGTTTTCATCATGTCTCGCATAAATGTCGATTTAATGTGTTGTAGACATGCGTGTGGCTCAGGAATTAGGTGTGCATTTTGTGAAGTGATAATTTGCTGACATGGCGGTCCCTTTTAAATTAATATGCCAATTGTCCCAACTTTTTGAGGGTATGTTTGTAATTTTCTTGGGCTTTCTTTTCGGCTAAGTGACAATAGGAGAGTGGTAATCATTTCCTTTCGTCTTCCACGGCTCCATTTGGACTTCCAAACTCGTTCCAAGTTTCTATAAGATAGCGGTGATCGGGAAACTCGTGTCTTTTGTCTGCAATCTTTCTGTGAGTGTGTTGTGCTTTATGTTCTCAGTTCATTTCTCTTTCTGAGTTCTCTCCTTTTCCTATTTCTTCCGATCTGTTTTCAGTGATTGCTCGTTGTTCTCAGAAAAGGGCGTAGTGTCCCTTCATTGACTTTGTTCGAGTCATGGATACTGCGGAGTTTTTCTTTGAGCGTAAATCTTCCAAAATGGCAGACAGTGGAAAGGGTTTCTGGCCCCTATGCCAGTGTCGAGGGGTAGATAAGGGGAGTTTGATTCCATGGAAGGCAAAGAGTTGGTGTGTTTTTACTGTCGTTTGAACCGCTCCGTGTCATTCTGGTGCCATGAGCCGAGGACTGACAATTCAAGGTCACCGGTGAACTACTCTAGTTGGGCACGATTTATTTAGGAAAACCTAATGTTCTCCCGACTACTTCGAGATGCTGGTCTTTTGCCTTTTGTCAACTATTTTATGGACCTCCCTAGCGAGGGTGTCAATTATATGGGGCCCCTTTTAGAGCATTAGTGTTGCCATACTCACACCTTCGTGGGTGCTTTTGGCGAGTTCGACGTCACCGTGGAAGATGTCGCCACTCTCTTGGCCCTTCCGATTGGTGGGGCGGTATCCACCCATCATTTGCAGTTCATTGAGTCAATCCTTACTAATTTGTCCACCTTCTATGCGGAGTTGATGGAGGAAATCCGTGTTTTCAAGTCCCAGGTGGTTGAATCGACCGATCGTGGGGAGATGTCGTTGGAGGCATGGGTGGCTTATTGGTTCGAGACCAAGGTGCGAGTGACATAATGGTTCGTAAGGGAGATAGTCAGTGTCACCTTGCGGCCTTCATTCTTTACGTTGCTTCCCAGTTCCTTTTTCTAGGTACCCCAGATTATGGCTTACGCTCAGTGTTAGTTCCTCTTGTTGTTCTTGCTGTTGACGACCATCATTTGCCATTAGCTTCTATGTTTTTGGGTTACTTGTTTGGCAAGATGGATGACATTGTCCATCAGATAATGGACCCAAGCTGCAAGTGACGTTGCAGCTATGTCTTTTCTCCTTTTCTCTTCATGTTCACCTGTGAGTGACTTCAGTTGAGTGTCACTCCCCGTCTTTTGTCCCCAATGACCGTCACTATTGCAACTTTGGAGGGGTACTTGTCTGAGGAGCAAATTTTGGGTGTTTGTAGAGGGAAGTGGTGACTTGGCACCAAGAGGTTGAAGCAATTTGGGGTGGTCGAGTTTGAACTAAAACTGTCTTGAGGATGGTGATCAATAGTGCGCTATAGAAGCCACTCACCCTCTTGCTCATGTGACACATCTTGTACTCTGGCATGGGGTCATTGCCTACCTTGATTGTGCCGGCGAGGTGCAAGTGACAGCTTACCATCCTAACCGGCTTCTCTAATAGTTCGGTTATGATGGTTTGGGCTCGCAATTCCTACAATCTTCAGGGGAAGGTGTAGTCTGAAGCCATCAGAATTGATTAGCATTCCCAGATGTTTCTTGATTCTCTCTCACAGAGCACAGGAGGGTTGAGGTGTGCAGGTCTATACACTTATCTTACATTTGTTCATTGTTTGGTGGGATGCAGTTGTTTATGGTTGTTGATCCCCGCCCTCGTCATGTTATGCTCCCCGGGTCATGCAGTTGAGCAGGGACAGGAAGAGGTCCCTTCCCGATCTGGTTCCTCTCCAGTTATTGTGGGGGAGCGTGAATTTTTCGGCGTTGTCCGTAAGGATAAGTGTCCTGCTATCGAAGAGGGCGAAGGTAGCTATCCTACTACTCAGAAGAGGTCCAAGACAGCGAGGGTGCCCAGGTCCTTTTGGCCATCAGTGCCAAGGCCGTGTGCTGAATCGAAGTCTCTTTCTAGCACCCCAGCACCACAAGCAAAGGAGCGTTCGGTTTGTGGTGTTCGAAAGGAGCGTCTTGAGGCAGCTATGTAGGACCCTCCAGTTCTCACTCCTGAGGTGAGAGAGGTGGCTGATACGGAATCAGTTCAATCTGCAGTCCTAGTTCCCCTGCTAAAGTAGTTACTGTTCCCGTCGTCGGTGGGCGGGTAAAGAAGATGGCTCCCCGCCCTCACAAGAGGGAGTCTGACAGTTCTGGATTTTTAAATTTGTACGGTTCTTATGCGATGTGTTTGGATTACTGATTCTTTTGTTATTCTGTACTTGTGTTTTTTTACAGTCATTTGTGTTGAAGCAGGTGGAGGTTAGTGAGACTTACCCTAAGGTTGAAGTTCCACAAGTCCCGTCTGAGGGCATTGTGGGTAAAGAGGTATGTGTGATCTAGATGTTTGTTCGATTCTCCAATATGCTTTATTTGCTTACATTAATCGCATCTTGTTTGTTTTATCACAGTGGATTTGCGATGTGAATTTTTTTGATGTTTCAATTGCGCCTGTCACTAGGCATTTGGTGTGGGATTTGAAGTCTTTGCAAGCCCCATGCTGAGGAAATGTCTCACCTTTTTAAGGGTGTTATGGTAATTTTGTGACATTTCGCTTCCCACTTGGTTGGTAGGGAATGATTGGATGACCATGTCAATCAATCGTGTGGCATGGTTTTAGTTCCCAGCATGTGTGGTGTTCTGTTTAAAGGGACATGCGAGGGGGAGTTTTCCTTCCTTTCTAAGTTTCATTTCATGTTAAATGCTTCCATCTACCAAAGATTTTTCATTCCTTTGTTGTGATTCTTGCTTTTTCTTGTGTCATCGTTGCTACAGAGTTTCTAGGGTTTATTCGTCTAAATTAAATGCCTCCTCGTAAGCAAAAGAAGATTGTGCAGGAGGTCTGTTCGTTTGTTGAATTTGTACAAGAAGTCGATACAGTGGAGCTTTTATCTGATTACAAGGCTACCAAGATATCTGATCTTGGCAAGGTTCTGGCCACTTGTGCTTGTGTCAAAGGGGAAGGATGACACATTTAACGCGGTAGAGGGGAATGAGCTTCTACGTTTATATGGCTGGCAAAAATGCAATATGGTTTATAGGTGTCCTGAACCTAAGATGGGGTGGGGTGGGGGGGTTGAAGGGTTCAACTAATTACATGCCTTGGGCAATGTTTGTGTTAGATAACCCTTTGTACTATAGGATTCTGCAAAATATTGGCATGTTGAGGTTAGTGGATTCTTTCTTGAGAAGTCATGGATTTCATGGAGCCTCTCTTAGTGCATTAGTATTGTCGGTTCACACTTTTATTGGTGCTTTTGGTGAGTTCAGGGTAACGATGGAGGATGTTGCTGCCCTGATGGCTTTGCCTTTGGTTGGTACTGTATTTGTGCATCATTTGCAGTACGCTGAAACTATCCCTAGTGAGCTCACAAGAGTGTATGTAGAGTTGGTGGTAGAGATCAATTGGTTCAAGGTGAAGGTAGACGTTGCTTTTTCCCGTGGTAAGCTGCCCCTTGATGGTTGGATCAAGCACTGATTCGAATGTAGGTGTGCGAGGGATTTCATGGTGAGGAAGACGGACAACCAATGTCATTTGGTTGTGATCATTCTGTATATTGCTTCTCGATTTCTATTTTCTGTTGGGTGCGGGCCCAACCCATATGGAGCCCTGTATAGTGGAAAAAATGCTTCGACTTTCAGTTGTTATTTTAGCATCAAATTCGTAACCACCTGAGAAAAATGAAGAAAAAAAACACGGAACTAAAAATTATTTTTTTTTCTGGTTTTTTGAGTTTTGTGAAGAAGAAGAAAAATTGGCTCTTATTCCATTCAAGATCAAGTTCAGAGGTGCCTTTCCAGTCCGTTCTTGATGATTTAAGTGGAGTTAAGAATCCCACTCCAGTTTAGATTTGGTGATTCTTCTTCATTTTTCTACTTCTCAGTTCAGATTTACAACAACTCGATGAGATCTAAACCTTTGTTTGTGTTGTATCCACCTTGCATTTGGTGATGCTAATACTGTTCTTATGAGTCAAGAATTATTTACTTGATGTTTGTAAGCCTCTAGTTGCAACTAGAGAAGATTTTGTACTCATTAATTTCTGAATTAGTGGAAGACTTTTACGAACCTTAGGTCCCGTGGTTTTTCCCCGATTTTGGGGTTTTTCACATAAAAATTCTAATGTGCTATTGTATGGTGATTGTTATCTGTTTTTTTGTTATTTGGCTGAATTGTTTACTTGTTATTATTATTGTTGGCAAATCCATTTTGATACACAAATTTGGGGAAAAGATTCTTACTGTCCCGGGATTGATTTTATATTCATTTTTGCTACTATAGTGTAACTTGCCCATCATTTTCTGGTAGCCCCGATTATGGTTTGGTCTATGGAGTGTGTTAGTGCTGCTTGCCATTTTTGCCACTGGTGGACACCAACTTCCATTGCCGTCTATAGAGTGTGTTAGTGCTCCTTTTATTTTTATGTTTATTTGCGAGAGATTTGATCTTGATGTCATTCCTCGTAAGCTTTCTCCTCTACATGTCCACATGGCTACCATGGATGGTTTTGATTCAAAAGATGTGACTTCTAGATGTTTATCGTGGAAAGCGTTGGTTGAATGCCAAGACGGGTAAGGATTTCAATGTAAACGAAATAAAGGCCCAATTTTCCAATTTGGATGGTTTCTTTATCATACGCGGAATACATTACTCATTCCATGTCTTTTCTGTGTCGGCACAAATGTTCCTGAAGGGGGTGACTAGCAATGTGCTATTGGTATCAATAACTCGGTGATGGGAGTCACCCACCTTATTCTATTGCCCAACGTTATTAGCTACTTAGACAAGTTGGGTGAAGCTCAATCGATTGCCTACTGGCTGGATCACCTTCTGCCCCAATTTGACTATGATAGTCTGGGTTCACAGTTTTTGTACTTTAAAGGTGAAGATGTATTTTGGCAATGTCACAACAGTCTCGCCTTCGCATGCATTACACGCTTCCCGTTGGCTAGGTACAAGTGTGTGTGGAGGTGTGCAATTCCCTCCGTCACGGCTACCTTTGCTCATTGCTCGACAGTTTTCAATTGTTTATGGTGATTGAGCCGCGTCCGAGGCATGTTAAGGCTCCGCCTACTAGTCATGTGGTGGAACATTTTGATGAAAGCCCTCGTGGTACCCGTAGTCGAGCAGGTAGGATGGTATCGGCACTTGAGACTTGTGTGTAGGATAACCATGGCAGTTAAGGCAGCAATTTGCCCCTATTAGGGTTGTCATCTCCCATCATGCGAGGACCTTGACAGAGTGGGTGGGGAGGCATCTATGCCCCATTTTGTTAGCGAGAGATGCAGGGACAACTCTGCTTGTTGGGGTTCATTGGTCAGCGGAGGAATATGTGGTTCCCTCTGTGAACGTAAATTCGGGGAAGCCTGTTTACCCCTTCTGTTGAGTGCGAAATAGATCAGTTCTCACACCAACGGGCTACAAAGACTGTGACGGGGGTTACGGCTTCCGGTGATGTGGTAAGGGGACAGGGAGAGGAGTGCTCGACTGCAAAAACTGTGGCTCCAATAGAGGGGGTTCGGACAGAGCTGTCATGGAAGGAGACTGCAAAAGTTGCTCTCTAGGAGATGACACCCAGGCGGTGCATTACAAAGAGGTGCAAACGGGCACTATTGAAGCGAACGTGCAAAGCACTGGTTACGACACTGTTCCATCGGCGGGTGACGAGTAAGCTTGTGAAGAAAATTGCTGCTCACACGCGGGAGAAGGGGGCGAGAGAGCTTGACCTGGTAACTATTGATTTTTAACTGTCTTTGACTTCCCCTCTCTTCTGCTCTGTGTTTGTTTTGTCATTCCATTCTAACAAGTAGATTTGTTGTATTGTAGTCGTTTATTCTGATGAGAGTGGAAGGGGATGAATGCCCTAAGCATCCGTAAATTGTAGGCCCTTGTTTCCCTAATGGGTGCATCGTCCAGGAAGGGGTATGGTTGTAGATGCATATGGTCTTTATAGTGTTTTGTGAATATTGCACTAATCATGCTCCCTATACAGGTTTGCCTTCCTCGTCCTCCTACTAGTGTTGCTATGCCGTCTATCATTAGGCATTTGGTTAACGAGTAGAATCATCTCCAGCCAGAGAATGGAGGGGAGGAGGTATTGGCAGATGGTGCCACTCACGCCGATGTGTCGGCTTCGGTGGTAAATGAAGTGGGGCGCAGTGGGGATGATTCCAGGTAGGAGGAGACTGGCGGTGACGACGATCCAATCGTGACACCGCATCGAGAGCCTATTGTTAATCCTGAGGTACGTGATGATGCCAGAGTTCATTAGGATGAGGTTCAGTATGTCAGTCTAGGGCAGGAGCAGCTGTCGACTATGTTAACCGAGCAGGCCACTCAGGTGGTGGAGTTGGGGGCAACCCGGTTGTGGTTGGAGACGTACGGGAGTCTTCATGTGCTAAAGTAGAAGATGAGGGTTTGGTGCTTGGTCCGACACGCAACGCTCGTCCAGAGAGGGATGGAGATAATGATGCTAGTGCTGATGATTCCTCACTCCTGGTCGAGCTTTCTACCATTAAGAGGGAATCAATAGAGTATTATGAGAGAGAAGAGATGCTCCCTCTTGGCGTTGCCATGGTCGACCGTGTTAACATCCAGGTTGTCATGAGGCGTGAGCACTTTACTATATCGCGGAGCGTTTCTGATACTGTCTCCCTTATTATCCAAAAGGGTTGGCTTCTCTCAACTGAGCTCCCTCTTTGTGGTTATGAGCGTCTCCCTAAACAATGTGGTCAGATTAATGAATTCCGTCATACTCTCTCCTGGCCTGTGTTTACCTGATGTCTGAAGACGTGTAACTCTTTTGCCACAATGGGTTTCCATATGGAGCGTGTGAAAAAGAGAATCATTCAGATGGCCCACATGTTTTTAAGATCGTTCATAAAGAGTAGGTGCCCTTGTCCCCTAAAGAACAAGCCGAAGTTCGCAATTGGCTCATGTTTGTTGATGTTACTATTAAACAAAAACCAGTGATATAAATAAGAATTATTTTTATACATGTAAAAATATAAAAAATGCATTTTGAATTTAGTGCTTTTTAATGGTGTGGGTAAAAAATATAATTTCAATTATTATTTTTCACTTTGTTTAAATCCTTCTCATTGAGTCATATATGTTAGGAATTAATGCCCATTTTCTCTCAATAATGACATATTTAAGATATTTTCTTATCAATAAATTATGTTATTCGATCTATATTCAATACTTTTAACAATATGTTTCATTTTTTTGAAAAATAAATCAAAAATTGAATTTGTCCTTCTACCTAGTAGTGTATAAAATTAACCATCTATGTTAAATAGGTTAAATTATGATATCATAATTAAATAATAAAAAAATAAAAAATACAAAAAATACAAAGCATTTAGGACATCTCTAATATATAATTACTTTATAGATAGAAGTATATACAAAATATAAAGTAATTTGAATGTATATTATTATTATTTTCATCACCTAAAATTGTCACGTGCTTTTATATACTTTAAACCTTATTTTTGGAGTGAGCTTAGGAGCCTCGGCGGACCTTCTTCTCCTCTCTATCTCTCTCTCCGTCCATGGCAACGTCTCGTCAGATTATCCGTTCTTCCTCGCGTTGGTCTTCATCTCCGACCTTCAAATCCATTCTTACTCAAAGCCTCCGCCGCTTCAACAGCTCATCTCCCACACCTTCACTCCGCAATCAACACCAACTTCAACACGAGTTCTCGAAACCCAATGAGTTCTTGGGCAGCTGGAAACCCCCGAAGGATCCCAAAGAAGCAGAGGCAAAACTGGGGCAACTGAGGAGGGACTATGCCAAGCAGGTCAAGGAGCTCCGAAAGCAGTACATCTACGAGATGGAGTTGCAGAGGCTAGAACAGCAACAGAAGGACGAGGCCAAGCGAGAGGCCATGCGTCTCGCTAGGGAGGAAAGGAACGCTGCCAAGGCTGCCATGGCCCAGGCCCGAGCCGAAGAGCGGAAGGCGTTCGAAGAGGAGTTCCGCCAAACCCTTGTGAGCTGATCGACACCCTTCTCTCTTGTTGGCTTGCATCTTCTGGCATCTATCGATAACTAACTTGACGTTTCAGTTTCCATTTCATCTTATTTTACTTAAATGCGAACCTTTCATTGATGATGTAGTCGTTGATGATTTCTTTATGGTAACCATTTTTCTGCGTAAGAAGGTTAAAAATCTTCCCAATCGGTTCAATAATTTTAACCAGGGGAATATGTATATAAAGTGTTTGTTGTATTTCTCCAGACATGTGCTTTGTCTCCTCTAAGAGAAAATTCTCTGTTGCAGTCCCAATAGCCTTATCCCTACCGTATGAGGTTGATTATTTAAAGCCTGTTCCTCCATTCTGCATTTATTTAGGGTCATATCTTCTATTCGAAAACGTAATGGTTCAAGTTGTAATCATCATAGACTTGCTACTCATCCACTTCAACATATTGTCTCATAATTCTCATCTGGTGCTGAAGGAGATATATTGGGGTGGTTGGGGCACAATGATATGTAGAAGAATAAAGTGATCTCCAATGCTCTGGACCTCTGTTTTTGATGCAGTTTACAAATGCACCATATGGCACCAAAATGGGGTATCGTGCTTGCAGATGCATTGCAGCAAAATGATGTATTTTTCTGGGCAAAATTCTGGGTTACCCAAAAATCAATCGTTCTTCCTTTTTGCTCAAACCAAGTATGAACAAGGCAGTAGAACAATAGTAATAAACAATATTTAAGCTAAATAAACTGCAAGAGCACAATGGACAAGCACACACAATGATTTTTAATGTGTAAAACCTCTCCAATGTGAAGAAAAGAAAAAACCACGGGGCACTAACCCAGTAAAAATTCCACTATAATGATACTAATGGGAATCCAATCAACTCTCTAGCAGCAACTAGAAGAAACAGAACGTCAAGAGAAGAAACCCCCTAGGTTACAATCCAAATCTCTCAACAACAAAGTGGAATGCAATCAACAAAGGAACAATAATACTTCTCACCTCAAAAGGAGGAATATCCTCTTGGAAACTGTTTTAACACTTTGGCCCTTGAATTTCAGTAGTAGGCTGAAAGGAGAAGAAGAGAGAAAGAAAGAAAAGAGAGAAGAGAGAAGAGAATAGGAGAACCACGATCTGGTCTAGAGAGAATGAATTCTCTCCCTAGCCGACCCAATCTTATATAGATATGATGGAAGTACAATGACTGATATACCCCAATTTAAGTGTATACTCATAGACGGACACCAGCTCCTCCTCCTCCTCCAGCTCTTTCTCTGTTGGCAGATCCTAAAGTGAAGATCTTTTGTTGGAAATAGGGCTGTCAAGACTGGATTTGGCCCAATCCGATCCAGTCCAACATTGGTCCATTTACAAATGGATTGGACCAAATCCGGTCCAAACCCCATACAAACCGGATCCAATCCAGTCCAATTGAAATGAAAATGGACCGGATTGGACCCAATCCAATCCAAATTAAATGAAACTATTTACATGAAACCCGAATGTTGTTTAAAAATTACAGTCCAAACCGGATTGAAATGCAACACTTGGTCATTCCATATTAAGAGTTTGTGTCAATATAATCTTTTATAATTTAATTCTTTAGTACTAACACACACAAAAAAACAAAAAAAAAAAAGATGAACCAAATTTCAACCATCTTGACAAGTTCTTCACCAAAGAATCCACAAGAGCTACTGCATACTGTTCTTGTGCAGGTTATTACTGATCAATCGAACATGATTTTAATAGGATGAGGAGTGAGGACCCCACACCAAAAAAAAAAAAAAAACACAGTCAATGGGTCACACCATAGAGTTAGAGATTTTTTAGGTAGAATATCAAGGTAATAAATTGATAATCACCATGTATCTTTGCTGTCAAGATCATCCAATCCTTTATCCAATTTATTACCCAAGATTTGTGTTCCAACAAATCATCATCATCACTCCAAGTCTCCAAACACTACTTGGAGGAAACAACCATCCAAAAAAGTTGTAATCATTATCACTCCAAGTTCTGCAATGCCTGTAAAACAAATTTAAGGTCAGAAAAGAAAATAGATGGCACCGATGTATAGAAAGGGAAAGAATTAATTAATCAGTTGACACAGGGCTATGGGCATGGAAAATACTCAAGCTACCCAACTTCAAACAATATGTTTTACCATTTGAAAATGGACTTTGCATTGACTACTCTATCAGCCAATTAAACCACTAAGTAACAAGAAACAACCGACACTCACATCTAATAAACCATTTGATTCAATCCAACTTGCACAGTTCAGATAAGCTAGTAGAATCTCCCCCATGATCTATGTCTGGACCCTTGAATTTTGACCTGGTTACTAGTTAACCATTCCATGAGCTCCATGACCCATCACTCCATCAGCATTCTGGTCCGGTTTCCTGTGCAGTCCAAGTCTGAGAACACTGGTTTATGCAGACAGTTCATTCTTTTGTAATTAGTAATATAACAATGTGACAACTACAGACGTTTTAATATCATCACAACCCAACCATGTTATTGCTGTCACAGGACAGATGGTGGACCAGGTGGGTGAGATGCTCATCTACGAATAGTAAGTGGTTCATGTGTGCTACTTCTATCAGTGGTTTCGGGAATCAGAAGCTTTTGAACTCTGAGGGTGTTGCAGAAAAGATCAAAGCCAAAGACATCAATATGAATTAGACAGAACAGAACATGCAATCTTTAATGGAACACATATTCTGTTTGGTATCCCTTCTAGTTCTGGAGTAAAAATATCATAGCACAGGAGGTGGGTGTTGGAGGCAGAGGACAAAGAAGGATTTGTATTAAGAATTTTCTAATAGTCTAAAAAGATCTTTTATAAGGATCTTATCAATTAGTAGACCTTTTTTATATGATTAGTAATTCATCTATAGATTCTTCTTATATAAAAATATAAGAAATGGGATTTTAGAAAACAATTGAATTTTGGTTTTGTTCTAGTGAAATTAAGTGTAACTAGAGTGAGTATGGAAGCATTAAAGACACATGCAAAGAAATGGAGCAATTAACAAGGCAAATTTCCTGAGAATGCAATGGATGGTTCACTAAAACTAATCAGTCATGTTATCTAAAACAAAAGTAAATTACTCTTGCAATTCTAGAATGACCACTGAACAATAACTGAAAACTCTTCACTCTTGTTCCACTTCCAGCCCCACATATCCAGCTGCCCCTCCCTGACTGCTCTATCTTTTAAGATCTGTAGAACCTCACAGACAAAGCCCAGCTCCCAATCAAAGAAGATTTTGCAAAATTTAGGAACCAACACAGTACCATCACCTTCCATCACTGCACAGTCGGCCACAAAATAGTCCTTACATTCAACTAGTCTTATTGGACTGGTCCAATCCAATCCACTGTCTTATTGGACTGTTCAACATGGACTGGATTGGACTGGTCTAATCCAATCCACTGTCTTACTTAATGGGCTGTTCAACCTGGAATGGATTGGACTAGTCCAGTCCGCTGTCTTATTGGACTGTTCAACCTGGACCGGATTGGACTACTCCAATCTAATCCACTGACTTATTGGACTGTTCAACATGTTCAACTTGGACGAGATTGGACTGGTCCAATCCAACCCACTGTCTTGTTGGACTTTCCAACTTGTTCAATTTGGTTTTAATTCAGATTGTGTCCAACCCAACCTGGTCCATTGACAGCCCCAATCTTCTATCAATAGACTAGGTATTGATTCAACCCAACCCAGTCCAATATAAACCATTATAAATGGACTAGGTCCAATAGAATCCAAATTTCACAAGCAAATATTTTATAAAAAATATAAGAAAAAATACAACCTGTGAAGCAAAAATGTCCAACCTAGATGCATGGCATATGCTCCAATATCTTGAAATAAATCATTTGCTTAGTCAAATTACATAAAAACAAACATTTGATTAGAGATTTGAGATTTCTGTACCTTTAGGTTGTCCAATTCAACTTTTTTTCTACTATCCCCATTAACCAAACCAAAGGAAAGCTAGAGGCAATAGAGGAGGCTCACCCACCAAGAAATCAAGGAATCTATTGAGTGAAAAACAAAAGCAGTTGAGTACATTGACATTGGCATCTAGAAATTTTGCAGAAAGCCAGCATATAACAATGCCCACCCAAAACATTACAAGCAATAAAACAAACAGACCAAGGTTACTTTTGTATATAAATCTAGGTCTTTCACCAGAGATGCTCATGATTTGGCTCAAAAAGCAAAAGATATGAAAGATGTTTGTAATTGGTGGACCTGAAATAGCAAACAACTGGCCAGAACAACCACTACTTAACAACCAAGCATCTTAAGTTGAATTTTCTGAAAAAAAAGAAACAAAAAACAGATCGATACCACCTAAGACAAAGCAAGATTGAGCATCACTAGACTTAGCAAACACAATTAGACAACCACTTCAAGCACGAACCAAACAACAAATTAGACTACAAGATAGATGAGCTGCACCATCAAGGAAGCCAACTGAGGGGTGGTATATTACCTATTTCAAAGATTGATTGCAGTTTACAGAAGAGAGATGGCCGTTGGGGAGAGAAAACTGCCAGAGAGAAAATGTTAGAGAGAAAGTTGTCGGAGAGAGATAAACGCCAGTGAGAAATGTTGTGAAATGCTCAGAGATAGCCGCTAGTGAAGACAACACATCCTCTGTACATGCAGCTCAAGCAAAAAGACGGAGATATTCACCGACTCACCGTTGAGAGAACCGTCGAAAAAAAAAAAGCCGTTGGAGAGAGATCGCTTGGAGAAACCCTAGGTTGGAGACTTGGAGAGTTGGAGTCCAAAGTAAAATTGATCCTCAGATGGTTTGTGGACTAATCAGCTTCATCCGTTTCGGTCCACCAATTACTTATGACCAAAATAATGCAGATCAGTCCAATCCGATGCAAAAGCATGGACCTTCCAACCCGTCCAATTTAAATGCGATTTGGATGGGGTCCAACCCGAATCCAGTCCATTGACACCCCTAGTTGGAAAACGGCCATTCAAGTCATTAACACTTGTGAGGCTTCAAAAGAAGTGGAAAAAATGGTGTCTCTCACCTCATGTATCTGTCCTCTTTTTGAAAATTGGAGAAACCACTAACCATCTCTTGCTGCATTGTGCCTTTGCATCTCAGTTATGGGAACATTTTTTTCTCTCTAGTGGGGCATATTTGGGTGCCTCCTACAGATATTAAAGAGTTTAGCAGAAACTGGATTGGATGTTACACAAAGAGACACAAAATTCTATGGCAATCTATTAGAGGTGTTGTGCTATGGATTCTGTGGCATGAAAGGAATGCCAGAATCTTTGAGAAGGCAAGAGGGGTGTACAAGTTATTTGAGCTCACCATGATTAGAGCTGCCCATTGGGCTTCGACCTTCGGTGACCAAAGAGTTCAAAGGTGTTTCCCTAAATGATTTGTTAAGGGGATAGAAAATTATTGTTGACTTTCAGGAGAGGAATTCGGGTAGGGTGGTCAGTTGGTGTCTACCAGCAGCAGAGAAGCTTAAGTTAATCTTTTGTTTTTTTATCAGAAGCTTAAGTTAATCTTTTGTTTTTTTATCAGCAGCTTAAGTTAAATTTTGATGGGTGCAGCTTTGGAAACCTAGGAAACTTAGGTATTGGGAGTGGTGTCAGGGACCCTAATGGAAATATCCTACTTAGCTACTCTGAGCCTATTGTGTATGGTAACTCTTTAAGGGCTGAATTGAAAGCTGGATGGTGGTTCTACATATACGAGAAGCTGCTAATTGGTTACAAGGGATAGAGGTGACTTGTAATTGGGTCAAGGGAGATGTAAATGCCTTTGCTGATACACTTGCTAAGCAAGGGGCGGGAAGGAGCAGTTTATTTTGGGCTGTGATGTAATTCATTTGGGGAGGGGCTAAGAGAGTTTATCCCTTCCCCTTTCATTCTCTTCTATTGTGCAGTGATATTGCCTTTGTTATTGATAAAAAAAAAAAATTGAAAGCTCTATTACAGGTACTGGAACTGATGAGGTTAAAGGAAGGAACATGGAGGTGGAAGGTGATTGTCAAATTCTAATCTGTTGGATGAAGAAACATGATATGATACCTTGGAAGGTTAGGCCATTGGTGAGACAGGCACAATACTAGGGTTCCTTTTTGAATTCCTCATTCAATAGGGTGCCAAGGAGTGCTAATGGCCTGGGTAGAGCAGTGGTTTAAAAGGTGCACCTAGGTGCCATAGGTGAGATGCATTTTAGGGTATACGTCTTGCCTAGGTCCTAGGTGCAACACTTTCAAAACGTGGATGCCTACTGTGGCTTGTGCTTCAGCCCAAGTGCACGTCTTTTGAAAATTTTTGCTTTTTTATTTTTATTTTTTATGCTTAACAGCTGAGCCGGGTGCTCCACACCTGGACCCCTGACCAAGCTCCTCAAGGCAAGCCCAAACAAATCCATATCAGGGTCTTAAATTCTTAATCCCTACAAAAAAGTCTACAACTTTTCTGTTATTGATTAAAATGTCTATAACTTTAAGCGTATTTTATTCATCAAAAAAACTTTAAGCGTATTTTAAAATTATCTTTTCTTAGGATGAATAAATGAAGAGATATTTGTAAAAGACACTTAAAGTTTAAAGATTTTTGTTATAGGGATTAAGAATTCAAGACCCTGACATGGACTGGTTCAGGCTTGCCTTGTGGGGCTTGGTACAAAAACAACTCGTATAATCAGGAATCCATAATGTTTAACGTCACATTAGCTATTTGAAGTAATGCAATTGGGAAAAAATAAAGAGATTAAGAGTTTACATGCTTGAATATGTTTTATATGTTATGCTTGATTTTATTTTTAAACATGTTTTACATGTTATGTTTATGTATTTTAATTTGAGATAATAGGTTTTTTTAAAACCTTTATTTTAAAATTTAAGTATATATTTTAATTAATATTTTGTTTAATATGTTTAATATTTTCATTTTTTTGGGATTTTGGCTTTTTTTTTGAATTTTTACCTTTTTTTTTTTGCATTTTTGTGTCTTGCTTCAAAAAAGCGTGCCTCAAGCACAAAATGGTCCTTGCGCTTTTAAAACACTGGGGTAAAGAAAAATCAGCTGTAATGGGGCCATGGTTTTCAAAACCGGACCAGACCGGACGGTCAGACCAGAAAAACCAGGAACCAGTCAGGTAACCGGTTCCGTTTTACCCCATAACCATTATTTCCCCCAAAACCGTTGATTTAGTTAGCAAACTGCTGACCCGGGCGGTCAAACCGTTCAACGGTTTGACCAGTTTTTATTTTTATTTTTTGTCAGAATGGGCCATCCTTTCGGTTCGAATGGTCAAACCGTTTGACCCGGGAACCGGACCCCTGTCCCGTTCGTTGTCTGGGTTGGTTTTAAAAACCTTGAATGGGGCTGTCTAGGACCAGGTGGTGATTTGTAATGTTTGTTTTTTTCTCTCATGTATTCATGATGTTAGTGCTCTGCGTTGTGCCTTTAGAATTGTTTTGTTTTGTAAAAGCCTTTAGCAATTTGCTTATGCCAGCTACTTTTTGAGCAGAGGTTTCCGCTTTTAATGAAAGTTATCTGTTGCTTATCAGGGGAAAAAAAAAAACTTTTGGCTTGCTTTCAATCCATATTATCAATTTGAAAGGCTTGTTACAACCCTTTCAATCTATTCCTTGTTCTGATCTTCATTCTCTGAATCTATTTTTTTTCCCTACTCTCCTTGCATCATTGGTAGCAACAACTTATTGTGGTATGAGCCTTCACAGTGAGCTCTCCTTTCTCCAAGAAACCCCATGTGCTTTTATAAAACCCTCCAAGAAAAAACCTAAAGACTCGTATCTATCCCTCTTATTTTCCTTTTGAAATAGTTGTCAAGGTGACGCCTAGGCGACAAGGCGCCCTTTGAGGCTCGCCTCTTCTAATCGCCATGCAGTTTTCTACTATGTATTATAAAATACTTTTTTATTCTTTATTTTTTGACATTATAATTATAAAGTAGGCACTATTAAACTAAAATATTCATTTTGTGTGTTTATATACTAATTTCTTTTTATCATTTTCTTATTTGTTAGGGTTTAATCAATACAAGCATTGCTAAATGCTGTATTGAACCCTCAAAGACTTTAAAACCTGAACCAATAAGTAAGGAAGAACTTAAAATTTTGTCTAATCAACACATTTTCTACTACTACTTTTTTTTCTTCTTTTCCTATAGCAAAAATAAGGGTTCAGCCCTTATATTTTTTGAGTGTTCTTTTCTTTCTTTTTCTTCTTCTCATTAATATGTTGATTTTCTATACTTTAACATGAACTCTATACTTTTCTTATGAAAATTTTGAATAATTATTAAGGAAATATGGTTATGGTACCTAGGGAACTACCCTAGGATCTATGTTTTTTACATAAAAAAATCCATCGCCTAGCGACTAGGCGACTAAGTGCTCCCCTGTCGCATAGCCTCGCCTTGGTGCCTTGAAAACTATGCTCTCTTCACTCCACTCAAGTGAACTTTCCTCATGGGATTGGACCCATGGTACACCCAACAATATCCCCCTCCAACCCCATGAGGGGGGAGTGCAAATAGCCAAGATGTTCATCAAGCATATCCCAACTAGCTTTTTGCACAGCATGTGTTTATCCTTGGGAACCACCTTCATTATTATATCAGATGGATTCTTACTAGTGTGAATCTTATTAATCAACCTGCGCATCAATTGGTTGTCCAAGAGATCATGTATCCAATGATAACAAACATCAGTATGCATTGTTTTAAAAGTCTTAAGCCTTTAATCAGGTTTACTGAGGAATCCAATAATCCAAGACAGAAAATAACCTTGAGTATGATGAAATTTGTCAAGCTAATTGATAATTTTGGGCTAAAAGAACTCCCCCTTTTGCATCTTTCCACATGGAAGATTCGCTTGGTCTAATTTGCAAACTAATCCTGTGTTCTCTAAATTGTATAGATTCCTATTTTCTGTGGATTGGGAGGAGCATTGGTTGATTTCCATTTTGGAGGAAGAGTTGAGTGGAAGGAAGCCCTTACTGTTCAGGTTTGAGAACATGTGGCTGTCCCACCCAGGTTTTATTGACAAAATCAGATATTGGTGGGTTGGGTGTCCTTCGAGGACCAGATGGAAGGATATGAGCTTTATTAGGAGATTGAAACTGTTGGAAGAGAAAAACAAGTGGAATATTGATCAGTTCTGGAGATTAGAGGTGAGAAATAGAAGGTTATGGACAAGATTGAAGAATTGGACCTTAAGGAAAATCGAGGTATCCTTGAGGAGAATGTTAAACTGGAAAGGAGATCCTTGAGGATAGAGTTGGAAGACATTTTAATTAAGGAAGAGATAAGTTGGAGACAAAAATCAAGGTATAAATGGATCAAAGAAGGAGGAAAAGGAAGAATTTTATCTCAAAATTAGAAGTAGGTGTGACTCACTCAACAAGATGAAATCCCATAGGCCTTTGCCCAACATTTCAGATCTATATTTATGAGGCTAGTTGGTGACAGAATTTGGCTAGAAGGGTTAGATTGGCTTAGTTATCAGAGAATTCAAAAGATTGGCTGGAAAGAAAATTTGAGTTGGAGGAAATTAGGGAAGCAGTATTCTCCATGGATGGATCTAAAGCATCATGGCCAGATGGATTTGCTATGGCTTTTTACCAAGGCTGTTGTGATTTTCTCAAAGATGATATTCTGGAGGTTTTAGTGAATTTTTTGAGAGGAGTATCATTAATCCAGTACTAAATTCTATTTTCTTAGTTCTGATTCCCAAAAAGGCTGAAGCCCTTCACTCTAGAGACTTAAGACCTATCAGTTTGGTAGCTAGCTTATATAAGATGTACATGGTTTCCGCTTTGAGACAGATCTATATTCTTTTCAAACATGAAGGTAAATATTAGTTTTTATTTGTTGTAATAAATTATTTGGTTGATCTATTAGAATCATTTGCATTTTCTATGAGTTTAAATTTTGCTAAACTTATTCTATCATGTAGTTTTGACTCTTAAGGCTTACAGGACAACTTCACAACGTATTATTTTATTTATAACCTTAGTTTCTTATCTTTGTTTAATGAATTTGAACAAAGATAATAATTTAAAAAGGTGTGCCTATGCTTCTTTTATCATTTAATGAAATGCCATTCTATATTTTTGCATATTTCACAATGTTTTTGCAATGCCTTCAATTTTTACAATATGTTCGACATTTTTTAACATGTTTCTTATGTCTGGATGACTGACATTCCCATCGACACTGACATTTTGAACCTTGGCACCATATAGGCTAACCATTTTACTAGTTGAAATAGGTTCCATCCCAACAGACGCAAACAAGTGAACAGCAACCAACAAACTTGAACCTAAACTCTGATACCACTTGTTGGGGTGGTTGGAGCACAAACACACCGATATGAAGAAGAATAAAATGGTTTGCAATGCTCTGGAACTTTGATAATTTAGGTTTAATTTACTATTGATATGCAATATGTCAATATCCAAATCTGGTCCCAATTGAATCAGAATCCAAGGGATAAAATTCAAATGTATATTCAAATTTGGATGTAGGTATATCTAATTCAAATCTTGTCTTTTGCAGCTCTAAATCCCAGGCAATGTTGTAAATATAAGTTTTGTCTAATTTGTAGTTGTATATTATATCTGTGCTATTTACTTCTCTTATCCTATTATTTATAGATTTCTTGATTTGATGTTCTTGTGCATCAGCCATCTCAGGTTTGCAGAAGCTCTTGATGGATGGTTATAAAGGGTAAAAATTGATTACAGAAAGAATTAAAACAATTAGCCTTTTTATCAGTATAAATAAAACAATTATCTGAGCAAAACAAAATATAAAAAATCATTACATAGAACAAAGAACCTATAAATAATAGAATCTAAAAAATAATTTTTTTTTATAGCAACACAGAAAATCATTCATTAATATTTAAAGTAAACGGATTACAACAGGTTGTGAGAAACCAGCAAACCCATTACAGAACAAGCCATCCAACGCTGTATTACAATTGTGCTCAGTACATATGTTGTTTTTGAACCCCTTTCTTAGCTAAACCATCTGCCAAGCTATTAGCAAATCTTCTAACACATCTTATTTGGATGTTTATGTCTTTTGACAGCGATTTGAAATGCCTGAATTCATTCCTAAGATGCCAAATCACCCCTTCACCTTTCTTCAACCATCCCGCTACTATCTTCGAATCTTTAATTATCAAACTACTAATTCCTATCTCTTTAGCTTTCTCGACCCCAAAAACTGCAGCTAAAAATTTTGCTCTTATCAAATCTCCTTGCTCAATTGGGCCTGAGAACAAGGCACATATAATACCATCCTCATTTCTAATCACCCTTCAAATTCTTGAGGGACCTGGATTGCCCACACTACTGCCATCAAAATTTCAGTTTCATCCAAACACCTATTGGGGGTGACCAAACCTCTAGGATTTTTTGTTTCCTAGAGGAAGAACCAGCTATTGCTCCCAACTCCTGAAGAAACCCTCCACCTTGAAGTCTGAAAAGAGTTTCAAGATCTTTACCCAATTCTGACTTCTGAGCATTAAAAGTGGAAAATAAGATAGTGTTTTCTTATCTTTTCGGATTCTTATACAATGCAGATAGATAAGAATGTAGTAGCTAGCATGGAAATCCGAGTTTTCTTCTGTAATGGGATTTGCTTTGTATAATGGTGAAATAAAAGAGTTATGAGTTATATCACTGCCTCCTTACTCCTCTCCTCCAAAATTCTTGTATTTCTTTCTTCCCACATTGTCCAAATTACCGTTGCCCTTGTGCATCTCCAAAGAATTCTGCCCCTCCTTTTTGTGCTTCTCAAAACAGATGAGCTAAAACCACCTCTCCAAACTGGCAGTAGTGTTCCACCTGCAACCAAAAAGAGAAAAAAAACCATTCCCAAATACAGAAAACAAAGGAAAGGAGATTAAGAGATGAAAAACAGTCTCACCATTTAACTTACATAAGAAACATCAATTGGAGGACAAAGACCAATTTGGTTTTTTCCTTTGAAGCAGATCACAAGTATTAATGCAACCATGGAAAACTTCCTAGTAGAAAGCACTGACCTTTGGGGGAATAGGGAAACACCAAATTTCTTTTTCAGGAAAGGAGGGGGTGAGGAAGTGGCTATGAGGGACTTGAAAAAAGATTTATAAGAAAAAAACCCAGCAGGATTAAGGGACCACACACAATTATCTCTCCCCTCAAAAAATAATAGATTCTCTAAGACATGTGAAATTAAACCCAAAATGGCTAGATATATTAAAAATCAAGATCTTATATAGAACACTTGGTCACAATCGTCTTTCCTTCTTGATGGATAATGGATGTAAGGTTTTGTTCAAATAGTGAAGTTGGAATATATTGGAATTGTTGATTTGATGGATATGCTAAGACAGATAGGTCTAACCTGGTAATTTTATTGTATCATTGGAACTGTCTGAAAGATATAAACCACCTCAGATTAAAAAAATTCTCAGTACATTTGGCTGGTTTATGTGGTGGGTGACTGAGTGGTGGGGGCTGCATTAGGCTCTCCAGACTCCAGAGTTCTTTGGGTGCTATTTTGCAGGCTCATGTGACTGTTAGTTAAGTCTTAAGGGTATTATTGTGTCCAACACTTTCTGATTCAAGATGAAATGTTGTCAAGTTCTGGGAAAACATTTTCTTTAATCTTCTAAGAATGGAAAATTTTGACTGACCAAGAGGGAAAGGCTAATTATGTCACTGCTTACTACCACCCTAAAGTCTAAACTGAATGTGGTGCCAGCTTCTGATGCTGTTTGTAGAAACCAGTTTCCCCAAATATATAATATAGGTATATATGATATATATCTTTCTGTTTTAGAAAAAGGTAAAGTATCGTATTAGATATCAAAACTATAAACACCCATGTACAAAGAACTTCTGTACAATCATCCAAAGAGCTTCAATTATGAAAAAATATATATAGACAAAAAGGTATGGCTGGGCTCCCTACTAATAAAATTATTTGCTAAGAGCCAGTACCTAATGAGACCAACAGACAATGGCAACTTCTTCCGAACTCTTTTCCTGAACAAAAAGTCAAGATTCAGACCAAATTGCCCAAAAAATTGCTTGAGGGTTTACCCCAGGATGTCCTGCCAATCTTATTCATATTCTGAAATCTGAACATACCAGCTGTTAAGAAGATCAACTACCAAAGCAGGATGGCAAATTTGCCACTGGATAGCATTCAGATTATGAGTCTAAACAGTTAGCAAATTTACAGTGAAAAAACAGGTGATCAGAACTTACTGCTCTTCAATTTATCAAAAAAAACAAAAAAAAGACTTACTGCTCTTCCATATAGGACACATCAGGTTGCTAAGATCGATACACCTTTTCACCATTCTCTCGAATTTCTGTTAACACCACCAGCCAAGGAAAAAAAAAAAAAAAAATTGATAGTGCTAAATTGCCCCAGATTTCCTTAGCAGGAAACTCCATCTTCCTCTACTTATCAAAAAAACTCACATCTTCTTCCCACAATCAAGTTTCTGTAAAGAGATTTCACAGAGAAAACCTGAAATTTGTGCCATTTCCAGTTCCTCACATTCTGGGTACATGTGCTGTCCACTGGAACTTTGAGTTAAATGTAATGGCAGCCTGCAGTTGCATAAGAAACAGAGAAATTTAATTGATAATATTGTCTATTAGAATTTTAAGTGGCTGCTTAATTTTTGTTTTTCAATAATGATCTGTTTCTTGACTTCAAATGAAAATATGATAAAAAAATATCGTGATTGTTTATGTTGATTTCTCTTTTATATAAGAGATGATTAAATTTGGTCAATTTCTAAAGCGTTGGGCCGTCTTCTCTTAAAATGTGGTGAAACTCAATCAATGAACCATCTCTGCTTCCACTAGAGCCCAGCGTGTCCACCATATTTTATTTTATTTATTTTTCCTCATTATTATTAAAAAGAATTGTTTTCTCTGTATGCTACTTAAAATCTCATTGTCTGATTCCCAAGGTGCATCTACTTGTAAATGCAGATGAAAGAAAGAGCAGAGAAGTTAGAAAACTGGAGATCAAAAGAAGAGCTGAGAGAAGAGAATAAGAAAGAAAAGAATGAGCTTTTACGTCGGCAGAGTTCCATGTGGGTTGATGAAACAGAACTTGAGAAGAAAATATTGGAAGCTCTTGTCGATACTACATCTCTCTGACTTGGGTGTAGCCAATATTTAGAAGTGAATTATAGGGATGGGTACGTTAGTTACCTGTGGATTTTAATAACTTGCCCAGTTATACTTGGCACAATTTGTTTAAAGTATTATCAGTGATTGTCACAGTGTTAATCTATAAAAGCATCTTTGCAGTATCTGTGAATCAAGACCCAAATTGGGTTCGACCACCCCATATAACCCAAACCTAATTGTTACTTGTTAGCAACCGGACCAGGTCAGCCTTGGCAGACTGCAATTACCCAACCAAGTTCGAATTAGATAAATGTTGATGAATCATGAATAATGCTAATTATATTCAATTCAATCCTCAATATCCTTTGTCCCATATAGCTTACTTGGCTATGGGCTTTCATATTGTTTACATGCTTTTACAATTCAATATATAGTTGAGATGGTCAATTAGCATCCCTCCAAAATAGGAGGAACAAGATCAAATTCACAAAACTGTATGCGAACTTATATTATTACCCTTTACTTGCACACATGTATAGACGACCTTACATTAAAGCTAGGTGTGGTTATAAGTCTGACTGGTGTAGATGTGGATCCAGTTGAACTCTCCCTCAAAATCTCTAAGCATATCTCTCGGATTTGGTATTACAATTTTCTTTTTAGATTTACTATTATGGGGCCATGTGCAAGTAAAGATGAAAAATATAAGTTAACAATATGTACAGTGCAAGTATATATAGAATAATATAAAATACAAGACTATGCACTCTACACCCTTGATGCTTCTTTCATCTACACCCTTGATGCAAAGCTTTCTAGTGCCACCATTTGATGAGCTTTTAATACCATAGACTTTGATTTCTTCACTTCCTCTCGAGATAATTCTCTTCTCTTGGTTACCTTAAACCATGCCAACTAGACTAAATGAAGCCCAAATCTCCTGCTCACCATGGTGTGTCTAGCAGGCTATGTAACCAATCACATGTAAACACTATTGAATGTCCTTTGGAACACATTTGGAGTTACTCGAGGCCAATGGTATCTCCCGGTCCCGGAAGCCCAAGAAAAGGCCAATGGTAAAATAAAGTATACAGGTTTTATTCTGGAGGCTTTGTTCTCGTTGTTTCACCCTTTTCTAGCTCCATCGAATGAAGCTTTAGTCGCAAAAACAGTTGGAGAATTGTTGACATAGGTAGAACAGTCAATGGGTCGGGTGCGGTCTGGGACAAGTTGTACCAGTCCCAAATCCATTGTTTAATCGGTTCCATGTAACTGACCTAGAATTGTCCTATTTATTAATCGGGGAAATCCAGTCTGACCAGTAGGGGTGAGCAAGAAAAACCAAAAAATCGAATCGATTAAAACCGAACAAAAAATTCGGTTAATCGAATAGATTAGTTTGGTGTTTTAGTGGTTCAGTTTCGGTTAATCAAAATAGAAAACCGGTAGTTAACCGAACCGACCGGTATACATATATTTATATATATTTTTATGTATTTTTATTATATTATATATTTTTCATACACTATAAATTAATAAATATGCATTATATATATTTATAATATATTATTTATTATTTAAAATATACTATTATATATTTCTAATGTTTTATCATATATTTATATATTTTTATAATATATATTACAAATAATAAAAAACCGACGATTAACCAAACCGGTCAACTGGTTAACCGATTGGCTCTGGTTCGATTTTGATTACTGATTTTCCAAAAAACCAATAACCCCGGTTCAGTTTCAAAAATAAGTCCACAGTTCGGTTAGCACCCCTACTGACAAGAATAGACCCAATTATACTTCATATTTATAATTACGTATGGTAACAATTATTTGAAACTTATAAACATAATAAAATGATTATGTTGATAAAACAAGTGTTTTAACCAAAATGATCTTACACAATTTATAAAAATTTTCCTTTTGAATATAACAAAAATTATAAATAATATAGGAATCCTTTTTTATTATTAACCTTGTAGTCGCTTTGGGATCGAATTGGTTTGGAACAGCAAAAATACAATCTCCACCCAATTATTAATCGAGACAAAATCATAGACTAAAACCTATATAATAGGTTGGGTCATATCGGTTCTGTCGGGTAGACCCGATCCATTGACAGCTCTGGATAAGTGTTAGTCCGAGCCCTGTCCATAATATTTAAAAGCTCAAACCTTTTAGCCCAGGCCCGGCCCGTGTAAAATTGCGGGCTGGGTCGGTCTAGACTCGGGTTGGGCCCGTCAGAAACGTCGAGTTTACACCTTACAGTGTACCCAATTGGAGGGTCCACGCTTTCCGTGAACCAAAGGGTGCACTGGATGCGATCGTGCGTTGCGAGGTACTACCAAGTTTGTTAATCGTGTTTTACAGGATTTCTTCGACATGGTTACAGTTTTTACGGCCAGCGACAAAAGCTTCAGATGTTCGTAACGAAGCCAAGTACCAAAGGAACTCCCCCAATTTCTGAAGATATATAAAGGTGAGATCGATTATCTGGGATTACCGACTGAGCTTAAAGAAATGGGTGCTCTGAAGAAGTTGCAGACTGTCTATTTATACATTTGAGTTAGACTAATACTTCCAATTTGCTATAGAATAAGGCACCAAAGTGCAAAATCCTTGGTTGCTGTAGAGGTTGACCTACTTCTCTGTTAGAAATACTTTTCTACGGTAGCGGTAGATCTGCGTAGCATGGTAGATGACTAGATGCTGATGCAGTTGGTCGGAGGACAGATTACCAAAGCGTTTGGAAGGAAACCATTTGATTGTCACTCGGTGTAACTGTGTAAGACAGTAAGTGGGGTAACGTGTCATGTTCAGGAACCTTTTCTCCAAACAGTCAAACTTTTCTCAGCTCAAATTCTAAAGGTTAGAGGAGTTTTTCTCAATACAAGTGGAGGGTTTGAGCTGGTAAAAAGTTCGCAATTATCAGATGAACCAAATTTCATTGAACCTCCATCGCTTTCGCCACCTTCTGAAAACCTGCATTGCCGAGAGAGACCTCGCTACGGGCAAATCCCTTCAGACGCTCTATTTAAAGGCCCAAATACCTCCTTCAACCTACCTCTCCAATCATTTCATTATCCTCTACTCTAAATGCGGTCGACTTTCCTCCGCGCGCAATGCTTTCGACCAGACTCCTTACCCAAATGTTTTCTCATTCAATGCAATCATATCTGCTTACGCTAAAGAGTCGCAACCCCATATTGCGCGCCAATTGTTCGACCAGATTCCCCAACGTGACATCGTTTCTTACAACACTCTTATTTCTGCTTATGCTGATTGTGGAGACACCACTTTGGCACTTGATTTGTTTTCTGAAATGCGGAAGATGAATACCGAAATAGATGGGTTCACTCTATCAGCTGTAATTACTGCCTGTTGCGATGACATGTCTGCAATTTGTCAAATTCATTCTCTCGCGGTCGTGGGTAGTTTTGATTCTTATGTTTCCGTAAACAACGCCTTGGTCACTTATTACAGCAAGAACGGTCATTTAGATGAGGCACAAAAGATCTTTGATGGAATGGGATTGATTAAGGATGAGGTTTCTTGGAATTGTATGATTGTGGCATATGGGCAGCACAGGGAAGGCTCTAAAGCATTGGGATTATTTCAGGAAATGGTTCGTAGAGGGGTCAACGTTGACATGTATACATTGGCTAGTGTATTGACTGCATTTACTTGCACTGGGGATATCTCTGGTGGGCTTCAATTTCATGCTCAGCTGATCAAAACCGGATATCACCAAAATTCCCATGTAGGGAGCGGTTTGATTGATTTATATTCAAAATGCAACCATGGCATTTTAGATTTTAGAAAGGTCTTCGAAGAGATTACTGCACCAGATTTGGTTCTTTGGAATACCATGATTTCTGGTTACTCCCAGAAGGAGGAATCATCTGAAGAGGCCATTGATTGTTTTCGATGGATGTTACGTTTTGCTTACCACCCAGATGATTGTAGTTTTGTTTGTGTTATCAGTGCATGCTCAAACATGTCATCTCCGTCACAGGGAAAACAGATGCATTCATTGGCACTTAAATCTGACATACCAACAAATAGAATCTCGGTGAACAATGCTCTGATTGCTATGTACTCAAAATGTGGGAATCTAAAAGATGCTAGGCGTTTATTTGAGCAGATGCCCAACCATAATAGCGTTTCATTTAATTCAATGATTGCAGGTTATGCACAGCATGGGCTCGGTATTGAATCATTGCACCTGTTCCACCAAATGCTAGAATTGGAGATTGCACCTACAAGCATCACCTTCATCTCTGTCCTTTCTGCATGTGCACACACTGGAAAGGTGGATGAAGGTTGGAACTATTTCAACATGATGAATGACAAATTTGGGATCAAACCACAAGCAGAACATTACTCATGCATCATTGATCTTCTAGGACGCGCTGGCAAACTGGATGAAGCTGTGAAGTTGATTGAGACGATGCCATTTGATCCTGGTTCGATTGGCTGGGCAGCATTACTTGGTGCCTGTAGGACACATAGGAATATGGAGCTTGGAGCTAAAGCAGCTGAACAGTTTCTTCTTCTGGAACCTTCCAATGCAGCTCCCTATGTCATGCTTTCAAATATTTATGGTGATGCTGGCAGATGGGATGAGGTTGCAACGATTAGGAAACTGATGAGAGAAAGAGCAGTAAAGAAGAAACCAGGTTGTAGTTGGATTGAAGTCAACAAGTTGATCCACACATTTTTTGCTGAAGATGGTTCACACCCTAGGATAAAGGAAATATATGGGTTCTTGGAGGAGATGTCCAAGAAGATGAAACAAGCTGGTTATGTGCCAGATATGAGATGGGCTTTAGTTAAAGATGATGTCACGGGGGGAGAAGAGAAGGAGGTAATGTTAGGGCATCACAGTGAGAAGCTTGCAATTGCGTTTGGTTTGATTAGCACTCCAGACGGAGAACCTATACTTGTGATGAAGAACCTAAGAATATGTGGGGACTGCCATAATGCAATTAAATTTATTTCGGCTATTACTGACAGGGAAATTACTGTTAGGGATGCACATAGGTTTCATTGTTTCAAAGAAAGGAGTTGTTCTTGTGGAGATTATTGGTAATAATGATATGTGTCCTAGATCATTAACCTCTATGAATGATTGAGGTTTTGTTTGTTGATCAATACAAATTGGCATATGTTGAGGGCCCGCGAATAGGATCTTATCACGGGTCAGTCCGCGGGGAAAACCTCCTGTTTTCTCTTGTCCCTCCCTTTTCTTGATGTACCTATCTTGGCGCCTTGGTGGTTTGTTCAAGAGATCACTAAGTCTCCTTACTCTTTTCTTGACTAAATATTTGATGCTTTCATTCAATAATAGTGGCTCCTTAAATAGGAGATTACAAGAGTCCTGTTCTTAGGGAGACTCCTTGTTGAATAGGGAGACCTCCAGCTCTATCTTGATAAGATAGGAGATTACAAGAGTCCTGCTCTTAGGGAGACTCATTGCTGAATAGGGAGACCTCCAGCTCTATCTTGATAAGATAAGACTGATAGGATAAGATAAGTCACTCTTAATCCTAATCTAATAAGATAAGATAATCTAATCTACTAACTTAATAAGATAAGATAAAAACAACAAGATAGTCTAATCTAATATGCTGAATGGATAAGACTGTTGTTGTCGAATTGGATAGGATGAGAACATCGGATCACTGTTGTTGCCGGTGGTGATGATATTTCTTCCTGAGGAATGCGTCCACATCATTACTCCCCTCTTGGACTAAGAGCTTGTCCTCAAGCTCGAACTCAGGATATGTGGCTTGGAACTCGGTCCAGGGGATCCAGGTGGCTTCGGCTAATGGTGGTTATCCTACTCCACCAAAACTTCAAAAATGCATCGATTGATAGGAGAGCGGATGAGAGCCCTAGGTTAGGGAATAAGTTTGCCTTCTTTCAAGGGTGGTAGGGAGGGGATTTGGTCCGGAGGAACACCCGTAAATGGTTTTAGCAAGGAGATGTGAAAAACATCATGAATCCTACTGTTCTCCGGTAATTCCAGCTGGTATGCCACTATGCCAATCTGCCACAGAACCTTGAAGGGGCCATAGAATTTAGGGGCCAGTTTAGGGGCAGCCCTGTGGCGCAAGGAGCGTTGCTGGTAGGGCTAGAGTTTCAACCGAACAAATTGTCCCGGTTTGAACAACAATTCTCGATGGTGCTGGTCATAGGTGAGCTTCATGCGGAGCTGGGCTTGTTGTAAGAGAAGGTGTACGTCGACTATAAGGGCATCACGTTCCTGTAAGGAGCGATCAATTTCCTCCAAACAAGAAGAACCGAGTTCATAGGATAACAAGCGAGGAGGGTCCCGGCCATAGACGACGCGAAAAGGGGTCATGCTGAGGGAAGAATGATAGGTGGTGTTGTAACAGTACTCGGCCCAAGGAAGCCAATCCACCCACCATCGCGGTTGATCCCCCACGAAGCAACGGAGATACATCTCGATCGTGCGGTTTAGCACCTCCGTCTGCCCGTCGATCTGTGGATGATATGCGGAGGAGAAGGCCAGGGTGGTGCCATGTAGCCGAAACAATTCCTTCTAGAAGGCACTAGTGAAAACTGGGTCCCAATTGCTAACGATGGATTTTGATAACCCATGTAAGAGGAAAACATGCGTAAAGAAGGCGAGGGCAACTAAAGTGGCGTTGTACGGGTGTGATAGAGAAATGAAGTGGGCATATTTAGAGAAGCGATCCACCACCACGAACAAGACTGATTTTCCGCCTACCTTGGGTAGCCCCTCGATGAAGTCCATGGAGATGTTGGCCTAGATCTGTGTTGGGATTGAAAGGAGCTAAAGGAGGCCTGCCGGGTGCAGGTTTTCCCATTTATGTTGTTGGCACGTGGAGCAATTTTGGACAAAATCCCAATTAGATGTCTTCATACCTCGTCAATGGAAATCAGCCCGGACGCCGTGTAGCGTTTTCTGAATGCCCTCATGGGTGGAGTTATGGATGCTTGAGACGATGGCGGGAATCAACGGGGAGTTTGGTGGGAGATGTACCCGGCCTTTATACAGTGCCAACCCGTCATGAAGGGACCAATTAGAGTCGGCGGCCCCGGACTGAATTTTCTGTACAAGGAGCGACCATTCAGGTGATTGTGGCATTGCCTTCTTGATGTCGTCCAATAGAGAGATCCGGAGTTGGGATATTCCACACAGAGACATCGTGTCCTCATCACGTCTAGACAAAGCATCAGCTATGCGATTCGAGGATCCCGCATTGTATTACACCCAAAAATCGAACCCAAGCAGTTTGCTAACCTAATGCTGCTGAGGAGAAGTGGTGAGTCGTTGCTCCAACAAGTACTTGAGGCTGTAGTGATCAGTTTTGACGACGAATGACCGCCCTCACAAGTACGGCCTCCAGTTTTGGACGACTCTAGCTAGCCCAATTAGTTCGCGCTCATAGGCTGGAAGTTTCAAATGTCGATCGGCCAGCTTGCGGCTGAAGAAGGCAATCGGGTGCCCTTGCTACTGTAATACGGCCCCGATACCCATTCCAGATGCATCATCACACTCAACTGTAAATTCGAGAGCGAAATTTGGTGATTGCAAAACTGGGGTGGAGGACCGGGCATCTCTTAATGTCGAAAAAGATGCATTGGCTGCGTCGTCCCACCGGAAGGAATTTTTCTTTAGTAGGTTGGTTAACGGGGCAGCCAACAGGCCATAATTCTGCACAAATTTGCGGTAGTTACCTGTTAACCCTAGGAACCCGCATAAGGCCTTGGCAGATTGAGACTTGGGCCATTCCTTGATAGCTTGAAATTTGGAACTGTTGTCCGTCACACCTTGCCCGTGGATGACGTGGCCTAGATAAAGAACTTGCTGCTCCCCGAAGGAGCACTTGGACCATTTTAGGAAGAGTTTGTGTTGGCGCAGGAGCTCGAAAACGGTCCGCAGATGGTGCACATGTTCCACCCATGATTTACTATAAATGAGAATGTCATCAAAGAATACTAAAACAAATTTGCGCAAATGGGGCTGAAATACTTCGTTCATCAATGACTAGAATGTGGATGGGGCTGAAATACTTCGTCCATCAATGACTAGAATGTGGATGGGGCATTGGTGAGACCGAATGGCATAATTAAAAATTCAAAGTGACCGTGGTGGGATCGAAAGGTAGTCTTCTCCACGTCTCCGGAGGCCATTCGGACCTGGAAATACATGGACCTGAGGTCCAACTTGGAGAAGTACTGGGCACCATGCAGCTCATCCAACAATTCGTCCACAATGGGAATAGGAAACTTATCCTTGACCGTCCAGGTATTGAGCTCTCTGTAGTCAACACAGGACCTCCAAGTTTCATCCTATTTCGCTACCAACAGAACCGGTGAAGAGAACGGGGAGTGGCTATTGCGTATGATCCCTTGTTTCAGCATCTCGGCACATTGTTTTTCTATCTCGTCCTTCTGTAGGTGAGGGTAGCGATAAGGCCGGACAACGACTAGTTCTAAACCCGCCACAGAGGTACTCGATGATCGCATGCTCGGGGAGGAGGGAGTCCCTTGGGTTCCTGGAACATGTCTGGAAATTCGGCGAGAAGTCTTTCCATGGCTACCATATGCGTTGTTTCTGTCTGAAGTGCATGAACCTGTGGTGTCCTCTCCTTTACCCTACAACCTTGCCAAGAGACTTGCTTCCCATTCAAGTGGAATGTCATTGTTAGGGCGTTGAAGTTCCATAAAATTGGACCTAGGGTGATCAACCATTTGACCCTAAGAACAATATCCAAACCATCCAAGGAAAGTACGAATAAATCAGCAGAGAATAGTTCAGAGTCGACTTGTATCTGGACGTCCTTACAGATTCTGAGACTGTGAACCCTTTCACTGTTTGCGACGGCTACCTATAGTCATGGCTGGAATTCCATTGGTAGTTTTAACTGAAGGGCAGCTTGCTCACTTATGAAGTTGTGTGTGCTTCCTGAATCGATGAGAATGCACACCGGATTACCTGCTATCTGTGCCTACAACTGCATGGTCTGAGAGGTTTTTATTCCGATGATCGCATGGAGAGAGATCTCTGGCTCGAATACGACGGGTTCTTCTTCGTCCTCCTCTTGCTCATCCACTAGGAGGCAGAAAAGCCTCTTGCACCTATGTCCCGTTGAGTAGAGATCGTCATAGTTGAAACATTGGCCCCTCGCTCGGCGCTCTACCATCTCGGCCCTGGTCAAACTCTTAATGGGTGGGGCTACTATGTTGCTTCTTGCACTTGGTGTCGATTTGGAGATGTTTGTGTGAGGCCTTAGTTCCTGGCTGGTTGCAGAAGAAGGGGTTGTTGTCGCTGATTTCAAGGGTGCCCATGAAGTCGGCGGACGTCCCATATTGTAGGTCCCGCGGCTGAGTTGCAGCTTGCGCTCAAACGCGCAAGCTAAGTTCATGGTTGTAACCAGGTTGGGGGGATTCTACATCTCCACATCCACCCGCAGGGGTTCTGCTAACCCTACGGTGAACATGTCTACCTGTTGTTCCGGTCGCACTGAAGATGCCCTGGCGAGGAGGGTTTGGAACTAGCATTGGTATTCTGCCACCGTGCCGGTTTGTTTAAGGTTGATCAACTCGCCTAAGGGGTTGTTTGTCAGTGGGGGCCCAAACCTAAGAAGGCAGTAGGACTTGAACTGGGTCCAACTGAGCCCAGGTTCTTCCTGTTCTAATCGATAAAACCAGAGTTGTGCTTCCTTTGTTAGGTGAAAGGCGGCTAGGCTTACCTTGTCCCGGTCGTTTGTCCGTTGATTTCGAAAAAATTGCTCGCACCGGTACAGCCAGCCCAAGGGATCTCCGTTGTCGTTGTACGATGGGAATTCCAACCTGTTGTACTTGGGAATGACCGCGGCCCCTTGGTTGACGAACTTCCGTTCGCCAGAAGACTTCGGTAGATCTGGTTGGTGGCCAATAGTGGTTGTCATCCCTTCTGTGTTCCTCTCTTTGCTAGAAAGGAATAACTCATCAGACACCGTAGCTCCCTGACTTCGTCCTTGATCTCACGTACTTCTGAGCTGGTCTTCACGAGCTGGTGCTCGAGTTCGTGGACCCTGGATGGCAGCTGCTCCAGATCACCCATGATGCCTTGCTCTGATACCAAGTTGATATGGGCCCGAGAATAGGATTTCGTCATGGGTCGGTCCACGGGGAAAACCTCCTGTTTTCCCTTTTCTTGAGGTACCTATCTTGGAGCCTTGGTGATTTGTTCAAGAGATCACCAACTCTCCTTACTCTCTTCTTGACTAAATATCCGATGCCTTCATTCAATAATAATGGCTCCTTAAATAGGAGATTACAAGAGTCCTGCTCTTAGGGAGACTCCTTGCTGAATGGGGAGACCTCCAGCTCTATCTTGATAAGATAGGACTGATAGGATAAGATAAGTCTCTCTTAATCTTAGAATCTAATAAGATAAGATAATCTAATCTACTAACTTAATAAGATAAGATAAGAACAACAAGATAGTCTAATATAATCTGCCAAATTGGATAGGATGAGAACATCGGATCACTGCTGTTGCTAGCGGCGATGATATTTCTTCCTGAGCAACGCGTCCATATCAGCATACAACTGTTATTGGAAACAATGGTAGTTGAAACAAACATACCTTAAACATGCATGTGGGAGGCTGTTTGTAGAAATGTCAAATTGATGTTTATTCCTCCAAAGGGGGTGAAGTCCAATCATTTTAGCTGGAGTGACTCTCATATGTGATGAGATGACACATATCTCTCACCAAATTGTATTGATCAATTGACAATGTTTCAGGTTGAAAGTTGTAACAACTATGGTACCAAACACAACCTAAGAAATATGGTTTCCTGGTGAAGATGGTCTTGGAGATGTCAAATATTGCAGCGTTTCTCACATTTAGTTTGGAGACAGTTCCTCAAGTTTCGCCACAAAGGGGGTTCATTGAGAAGGGTTTCAACATGACTCTAGTTTTGAAAGGGGGTAGAAGGATTTTATGGAGAGAAATCGCCAATCACCCAAGAGTAGATTCAAGGTGAAACAGGATTATAAGTGTTAACATCATGGTGTTTTTGTTATATCCACAACCCCTACAAAGCATTCTAGTCCTAGATATTGAGATTGGAGACGAACACTTTGAGAGTGAGAAATTTTACAAATTTCTGCAAAGAAAGGAAGAAACTTATAGAAAAAGTCTTCTGTAATTGTGGTCCCACGCAACCCCCAATGAAATGCAAATACACAAGTGTTTAAAATAAAAAATCAATTCATGTGTTTATGGCTGTCAATGAACTGGGTTGGGATCGGATCCAATTTGAATCAAACCCAATTACAATGGATTTGGAGATCCCATATTTCTTTCTTATTGGGTTGCATCAGTCCAGATTTAAGGGTCATATGTGTTCATTGGAATGGAGTGGACATAATTTGATTTGTCCAATGTCCAATGACTCCAATACATGAAATCTGAAAAGGGAAAACCACTTGAGCGAATTCAGTCTAGGGTTTTGATAATAACAAATAACAAAGCAAATTCGACAAAACCAGGTCTTTCTCTCTCTCTCTCTGAATGTGCAATGATCAAAAGAAGATTCTTTTGGGCTACAGAATCTGTCATCTTCTGGATCTTGTTATGAGTTTGTGCATTTGCTACCTTGAAGGTTTTTTATCTAATTATATGTCCTTGAGCATTTTATAACAGTATTTGTTTTTCATTTGATCTAGTTCTGTGCCAGTGCCACCACCTCCAGGTATTGAAACAAAACCCAAAGCACAAGCATGCCCGTTATAACTCTTGGCTCCTGAGGCTCAAGAGATTTTTCAGGTGTTAGGTCAAAGGATGGCAAACCACTTCCCACCATCGTATTTTACTCTGCTTTATGTTTGTTTTAGTTATCTCTTTCAAGCTCAAGTTGTGTTGTGGTCTTTTATTTTACTTACATATCTCGATGTTGTCTTCTACTAGATTTGTCTTGTTGGAGTCCACCATGTTTGTGAACATGTCTTCTTCATCTTGCTGGCTGAAGACGATAAAGATTAGAAAAAAAAAAATGTTGTGTTTTTGGTTTTAGTTTTCAGTGCTTTGTTTGTTCGTTTGACAATTTCCATTCTCCTATTCTTCTTCTATTCCTCTCATCTGTTGAATGGAATCATCCAAACCAAAACTACAATTTAAATAAAAAAGAAACATCTCATCCCTTTTTAATCAATTCCATTTATTTATTATTATTATTATTATTATTATTATTATTATTATTATTATTATTATTATTATTATTATTAGTATTATTATTTTTAGTTTGTTATTTTTGCATAACTATAATACAGAACAAAGAGATTTGAGCTATAAGTAGTGAAAAAATACAAGGATGTTAACAGAGATTAATTCTAACCATCATTTAAGGTTTCAAAACATGTATTTGCCGACATCTTTGCAGATTTAAACAAAATACTACTAAGGCCTCATTTATTTTCTAGTATTTAGAGGGGGTAAGTTGGTCAACTTACATGCGTTTGTTTTCTGCTATCTGTGGGTCTCACGCTAAATGAAGATACCCTCCCCCAGTTGTAAAAACTTTAGCTATTGGGGGCCAATAGCCCTATGCTGTTGAGAGAATTTCTGGAAATGCCAAGTTATCATGAGAATGGGTAAATTAGTAATTACATATTAATTTATTTTGACTAAAAACCAAGCATGGGCATTAATAGGTGAACTGTTAACCCCCTCAACTTGAGAAGTGAGCCATTCATTTGGAGATAAAATTCGGTAATCTCTCTCTCCCGTACACCTTGCTGTCTTCCTTAAGACACACACTACTACTAGTTTTATTTCATTGACCAAGATAGTGTACCACAACTGTGACAATAGACTATAATGATACTGAAGAGAGGGGGTCCAAAAGGCTCATTTGTTATTGATAGATTCACATCTCCTTCTTGTTTCTAAATTTAGCTGGAATCAAATGTGGATGAAATTTTCAATATGTCTTTTGTATGCTTAGGTTTCTTATAGTGATTACAAAAGAGATCATTTTTATCCTCCTTGTTTTCACCATTATCACTCTTATCTCCATAGTCTAGAAGTACCAGCCATAACTGAAGCTTTAATCATTTGTCCTTTCAACATGGCATTCATTCTACTCTCCTCAATAACAAAAGCATATGCTTGTGAGAGAGTGACACTACACTAGATAGAATGTGTTGCCTAGCAACATTATATTATGGGTTTAAACACCAGATTCTTTTCAACTAACTTTTTATATGTTGCAATATATTTAGTGCTTTCCACCTTTCCCACTCCATTGTCTCCAAATGATCTATTTCCTGCCATAAGTTCTTTAGTGAGGGGAAATACACTAAAAGAGGTTTGTCTCTCTATTTGGTATTAATTACCTAATTCCTCAATTGATAGGCTTCAACTATATTTTGATTCTAAGAATAGGTCTTTGAAACTCCATCCCAAATATCTTTTACAGTATTTTTCCATAAGAAATTCTTGCTAATACGGATGACCATATAATTACACAACCATGCCATGACCATGTAATTCTTTTGCACCAAATGAGCACAAGAGGGACTGATAACTTTTGGTTTCTTCTTCTCCCTTATAATATATCCCAATTTACCCTATGCACAAATAGCCATATATGCCGATTGTGCCCATTGTAAGTAATTAGTACCATCCAATCTTAGTGTAGTAATAAAACCAATATTCTAATGTCACCAATACCATCTAGACTAGATTGCTTTGGTCTTAAGCACCAAAGAATACAACCTAAAAACCTTACCAAGATCTCAGGAACCCTACAAGAGAGAAAAACAACAAAAGAACTCTCCAAAAATCCTCTATAGCCCAATTGATATCTTCTAGGCAATGAAATAAGTTATCTGAAAACTAAAAACTCACCTGGAGTTTTAAAAATAAAGGACTAATCCAACCTAGGTTCCTTTGAGATTGAAAGAAAACTGAAAGGTGACAATCGATATCACAAGAATCACTAGAAACCTCTTTTGATTCAATTCCAACTCTAACTTACAAAAGCTGAAAACAAGAGATTAATCCACTTCCAATGGTGCAATTGAGAATCCCTAATCGAGTAGGACTCTTCCTTCTTTCTCCAAACCCTCCTATTTTTGGTCTTCTCTCCAAGAAATAGACCTAGCAAAAAGTTGACCCAACCCATAAACCCGACCCAACCCAACCCGAAAAAACAGGGTTAGGGTCTCATATCTAACTACCCGAATGTGAAAATGACCCGACCCGACCCAACCCGAAAGAAGTTGGGTTGGGTTGGGTTGGGTCATGGGTCAACCCGTTGACCCGATTGTCAAGTCTAATTGGGATTATTTATGCATTGTTAGAAACTTCCACTCTTTAATTTTTTTTTTATTTAGTCTTTACTTTTATTGTTTACTCTTTAAATTGTTAAATATTCAAGTTTTTTATTTTATATTTGGAATTTTAAGGTTAATTCTTTTAATTTTGACATTATTCATGTAAGTTTTCTTAATTTTTTAAATTTCAATTATTTTTTGGGATGACCCGAATTGACCCATGGGTCAACCCTAACCCGAACATTTAGGGTTAGGATCTAACATTTGACAACCCGACCTAAAATTCAACCCGACCTAAAATCAACCCAAAATACCTTGACCCGACCCACCCAACCCAATTCCCAGGTCTACCAAGAAACCTTCTTACTTTCATAGGCACACAAAACTACCAAAAAAACTCCAAGGATTGGGCTGAAACAACTGGCCAATCAGCCTCCTTAGGTCTCCATTCTATCTACTGATCTCAAAATTACATGGGGAACACTTGTTATGGTCCTATCTTGGCTTTGATACCAAGTAGGAAAGCAAGATACCAAATAAATTTCTATCAGAATAAGAAAAACAATGAACTTTGAAGAGGAAGAAGTGAGAGAACAATAAAGGGTAGGTTTGCTCAGTGGCAAGCTTCCTGTTTATCTTATGTTGGGAGGAAAACCTTGTTCCAGTCTATTGTATGACTTGACCTAACCTTCTAGAAAAACTCTATAAGAAAAGCAAGTTTGGATCTTTGGAGTTTGTATTGGATAAGATGAAGGGTAGGCTTGATCAGTGGAAGGTTTCCTTGTTTATCTTATGTAGGGAGGTAAACCTTGATTCAGTCTACCCTACAATCTTCCTATTTCTTGTAAGAGTTTGACCCAGTTTTATAGGGAAATCTTACAAGAAATTGAGAAAATTCAGAGGAATTTTTCGTCAAAGGGTTTAAACAATGGCCAGATGGACTAGCTTGTTTAAGTTGTGTGCTCCTAGAAAAGAAGGGGGTCTTGGTTTTAAACAATTGGATTTGTTGAATAAGAATCTACTACGTAAATTGGCATGGAAATTTCTTAGAGAATTTGATGATTTGTTGGTAAGGTTGTTAAAAAGCAAATACCTTACTAATAATGAGATAATCCCTACTAAAATAACAACTTCAGCTTTTCAGGTGTGGAAGTTAATGTGTAGATCTATATGGACTCTTCTTCCTAACTTGGGAATTTAATTCAGTAGGGGATCATAAATCAATGTTTGGAATTACCATAATGGTAATGTGTTTTACACTCCTATTGATTCTCCTAATAGCTCTGACCAAAAATTGGCTGTTAAGCAAAAGATTCACCTTTTGGGAGGTATACACACAAGCATTTAGATAGATAGATAAATAGATAGATAGATAGATAGATAGAAAGAGGAAAGAAGGGAGGTGAGGGTCCTCTCATAACAGAGCTCACACATAACTCCTTTCCTTTCTCACACGTGCATATTTATTTTTATATTAAATTATTACAAATCTTATAGGTCTTTATTGTCTCTCATAAAATCCATACGTACTCTCTAATAAATCTCTCTCTCTCTCTCTCTTTCTCTCTCTCTCTCATCTTAATGGTCGATGTTTGTAACATCTCTCTTCCCCACTAAATCCTTATTTTCTTCTTAAATATCTCTTAACACCTTTTGGCTCTCTCTAATAAAGTAGGGTGTAAATTAGTTGGGTTGGGTTAGGTTAAGGGTCAACCTAAATATGAACCTTAGCTTGGACCCAAATTAATGTCTAAATACACAAATTTGCCAATCCATACATGGGATAAACCAATTTAAACAAATCATTGCTCTTTTCCTTAGGTTCAGGTTTTCCCTTTGTTTTTATTATTTAATTTAATGTAGATTTGTTTAATGGATTGTTTTGGTTCAATAATAAAATATAGTAAGAAAGAACTTAATGCAAGTTTTTGATTATCTTCGTTAATCCAATTTCGAGATTGTTTTATTTTTTAACTTGGTTATTTATCTCATGCTAAGCACATTTTTTGGCTTTATAGTGCTACACAATGGGAGGTGATCCATTGCCCCAAGTTTCTATTACAAATAACTAGATAAGGTATCAAGCGAGCCATCATCAGGTGGTTTACGTGCTTCTCATAATATATACGATATATAAAAAAGAAAGTTTGAAGCTCAATAAATAAAAAAGAAAAGAAAATTTTTTTCTACTATTTCATGTAAAAAACGTAGAAATACAACATCCCGTGCATCAAATGGGTCACCGCTAGTTTTCAAACATGCTAATTGTGATCACTTTATTTGGAAAGGTTCTAATGAATGGTGATTTGGCCCGACCTAGTGAGAAGGGGACACGTGGACACAACCTGATTAAGGGATGACAGCTAAGCCTGGCAAGCCTAGTTCGCAATATTTGAGCTCGGGTATTCAACCACCTCAGCCCAAAACTCACCTCGGCATCCAATCCAATTCGGAACTAAATAACCAAAGTATCAGCTCGGGGCTAACAACCCGAATAACCATGTAACCGACTCCAGAGGTCTCTCCAGTAGATCCCGAATCTCTCAAAATCACGATGAGCTAACAGATCCTGAATCTCTTGAAATCACGATGAGGTTACAAATTTCGACTTTTTCGAAATCACGATGAGAACTCATCCCAGTTCCGCCAGAGTCGGAAGTGAAACGATAAGCCTTATCTACATACTACTCCTTCTGAAGCGGAACGAACTCTATCTCCACACCCTGGAGATCCCGGAGCTCTTTTGTGAGTCCCACGACTACTCCAGTATATAAAGACAGGAACCTCAAGGCAAAGGTATGCGTGACTACTCTACTCTCTAGCTCTCAAGCTCTCAAACTCAAGCATCCAGCTCACATTGCAGTATACTAACTTAAGCAACGGAGCGATCTCGTTGAGTTAGCCACCCCGGGTTTTCTGATTCACTGTTTTGTAGATAAATCCAGCTTGCTGTTCGATTAAAAGCCAGATCACCCTCCAGCTGGGAATAGTCTAATCGTGCAACAACAGGTTCCTCTAGTGGCCATTTTACTGTAAGATACTTTTATAGTTGGGAATAGAAGAATTTAAATGAGTAATTGGAGGATTCTGTGTTAAAAATTTCAAAGAAAATCTGGAGACTGAAGATACCCCCTAAGTTTAGGCTTTCCTTGTGACGTTTGGTTATGAATTTTGTTTCTACCAAGTCCAAATTACTGAATTAGTGGTGTTAGGTCTTAATATAGATGCTTTATGCTCTATGTGGTGAAGAGAAGTCTGTTTTACGCTTGTTCTACTTTTGCTCTTTTATGTTAAACTGTATTATTTGCGTCTTGGTGAGGTGTAAGAGATAATTGTATCCATTTTTGATCATTTGCTGAGTTTCTTATAAAAATTATAAATTCTTCTTGAGGAATCGGTTAAGTAGATAATTTTTTGAGTGGGTGTGATATTCTCCTTTATTTTGTTTGGAAGGCTAGGAAGGATTTTATTTTCAATAATATTTGCTAGGCTGATTAATTGGGTGATGAGTTCTAATTCTAAAGTTATGTTTGGTTTACCTTTTTACCATGTTGATTCTTTCACTAAGGCTGTGTTTGGTTGCATTGTAAATAAATTTGCGGTGATGCGAAGTCATGGTAGTGCAAATGATTTGAGTGTAAATTCTGACTTATTTTTGTTTTAAATTTTAGCTTCTTTTATTTGATTGCAGTACAAATTAAGTAAATTAAGATATAAAGTAGAATAAAGTAAAATTCTTAATAAAATCAAATAAGAATTTACATTTCTTTTCTTTTCTTTTTTTTTTTACATTTGCACGCCCATGCATTTGTACTAGGCCATAGGTGCTTTATTTTATTTTTTGGCTTCTGGGTTTAATTCTTCAAAATCTTTTATTGTACTCATAGGCCATAGGTGGTAGAAGGGAGGTTTTTGCTAATGTGGTTAATGTGGAATTGCTTGTAATCCTGAAGTTTTTAAATTTGTTAAGGACAAGAATTGGAAGTGGTTTTGATCTTGTCAGATGCAAAAAATGTAATGGATTTTCTTAGCCCTAAAACTCCTTCCCTTTTGGGATGCTAGTGTTTGTAGGGGTGCAACTTGGGTGAGTCCAGTCTGAGCCCAAACTGACCTTGCCTGAAATTTTATTTGGATTTGGTCCAAGCCTAGCTCTTAGATAGTCCAAATATGGCCCGAATCTGACCCAATTATATATATTTATACATATATATATATATATATATGTGAATTTTTTAATATATATATACATACATATATCTATACATATTTATATAAATGTATGCATGTATATATAATTTTAAAACGAATTCATTGACCAATCCAAACTCAACTCTGGTTCAAATCCAACCTGAATGTATCAAATTTACGGTTTGAGCCCAGTGTTACTCCAGCGGGAGGGCTAGAACCACAGTTTATTTCTTCATTAATTAAGTACGTTCAAAAAGAAAAAAGAAAAAGAACTAATGCCTCGTTCTTTCTTGTCCAGGGCTTGATTCAACCCATTCTGAATCTATTACTCACACATCTATACCCACGAGCGACGGAATGTAAGGGAGATATTCCGTTATGGAAAAAAAAAAAAAAAAAGTTATAGTTATTATGGATAAGATGCGGGAACAACACGTGGGCAGAAGATCCGAGCCCGATTAAGCCGGGCTAAACATCTACCCTCGCCATTACTTTTACACGTGATTCCGAAAATGGTGTAATTATCAAACGCCTCGTGCAAAAAGACATAAAAACCCTTAATATATACACGTGTAAGAACGTCGTGCTCCCAAAAAATGGCGCTGGAATTTTGAAACGAGCCCATTCATTTATCGGGGAGAAGCAGATCTTTACCGCCATTTTCCCTCCTCTCTCTCTCTCTCTCTCTCTCTCTCTCTCTCTCTCTCTCTCTCTCTGAAGAATGCAGATTCAAGTGAAATGCGGCTGCAGGGAAGACAGCTGCCCAGAGTGGGCAATAGTTGAATTGCAGGGTGCGGTTGAAGCCCAACCTTCCTTTCGAGATCGTCTCCAGAACCTCGAAATCGGATGCCTTTGTCGTCCATCCTCTGAGGTTTTTATGATAATATGTTTTTCTTTTCTTTTTATCATATAATTCTTGGGCAATCTGCTGAAGGCGTTTTCTTCTTCTTCAGGAAAAGTACACTTTCACTGTTGGGTATCACGAATTGTCAGGGTCGAAGGTACCCTTGAAGAAGCCATTACTGGTACTGAGGAAAAAGAGAGCCTTCGATCCGGAGGAGTCTATCGATTCTGATCCGAATTCATCCAGGGTGGAGCTAGAAGTCATCGGAATTATTCGTCAACGCATTTTGTTCAAGACCAGGCCAAAGGCTCTGATATCAAGTACGCTTCACTCTGATAAACCGCAAGCATGTTGTATTTTGTGCTTTGTTTTAATAGAAAGTTTCAATATATCTTGCCCAAGCCTAATTAAAAAGGTTTTCTTATGATTCTTTCTTCAGAACCACAGCCAACGATAAAGGAAAAGAAGGTCACTCCACCAGGTCCCTTTGGCAATTGAAGGAGCACTAAATTCTTCCCTAATTCTCTAAAAGTTTCTTTTCTTTTCTTTTTTTTTTTTTGTTTTTTGTGAAAGGAAACCAATTACTAAGCAGAAGAGGTGCAGAAAAAAAAAATGACATTTGGATTTCCCACCATGTATTCATGCTTATGTGTTACTCGATATTTTATAGTTTAGCCTTTTAGGGTTTTCACCATACCTGTATTTTTAAGAACTGTCTTTGGTAATTCCTTTCACATAATTCTCTCTAGTTGAATAACAGCCACTAAATATAATGAAAGTACGAGTAAAGAACTCAACGGTTTATCTGCTGATGGCAAATACAATTCTTTATGTATAAAAAAGTACGTTCTGTGAGACCTTTTTCTTTTAAAGAAAATTTGATTCCATGGGTTACTAGACTCGATTGAGATTTGTTCTTTTAGGGTGCAGTGGTTTATATTTTCATTCTCAATGAGGCTCTTTTTATTGTTGTTATTATTGATAAAATAAGACCAAGATTCATTTAACCGGTACGAGTTCCTTCTTTTCTGGATATTATATGTTATTGTTTTATAAGGGAGCCTAAATGAGGGAATGCTTGTTCAGTTGCACTCTTCCAAGGATGATTCAATGAGGAGATTATGGAGATGGAAAAATTTATGAGGAACCAACAACCAAGTATGGGCTTGCATGATCCAAAGTAGGTTGGATGATCTCATCTGGGCTTAATTTTACATTCTCTAAGGATACATAAATGTGCAATCTAATACACATTTAAAAAGATTCATGTATTTTTATGTATAAAAAAAGTACATTGTATGAGGCCCTTTTCTTTTAAAGAAATTTGATTCCATGGGTTGCTAGATATGATTGAGGTTTGTTCCTTTTGGGTGCAGCGGTTTTGTATCTTCATTCTATCAATAAAACTCTCTTGATTGGTGTTATTGCTGATAAAAGGAAGATTCAAATTCATTCTTATATTATAGATCCATTTAACCTGTATGAGTTCTTTCCTTTCTGGATATTAGATATTATGGTTTTATAAGGGATCTTAAGTGAGGGAGTGCTTGTTCGGTTTCCCTATTCCAAGGATGAATCCATAAGGAGATTATAGAGATGGAAAATTTTATAAGGAACCAAGTATGGGCTTGCATGATCCAGAGCAGGTTGAGTCTCATCTGGGCTTAATTTTACATTCTCCTTAGTTTTGGTTATCTTCTTTTCCATTTGAAGCACCTTTCTGAATAATTCTTAGTTCACTTCTATCCTGTCATCTCCACAATTTCTTTCGTATCTTATGAGTTTCCTTTTTTAAAAGAAAAAATGACATGCACAAAATCTCATCAGAAGTTCATTAAAATAGGTAGTTTTAATATTGATTTTATGCTAATAGTATCCTATAACTGATTGTATACTGTAATACAGTTATACAGAGATATTGTGAGCTAGATGATTCTTGGAAGACTAGCATTGTTTTCTTTTACCTTGGCAAATAATTTTCATATATTAACAGTTTAACACATGCAATTATACATAAGTTAGATCTTGAAGCATTTACAATCCCTAGGGGTAAGTATTCTACCAACTGCCATACTGTGCTCATGTGTCATTTTGCTTCCAGAAGTCAGAATGTGGGTAGCTAAATTTTGCCTCCTATGAGCACATGCCCATTTGTGCAGTTTGAAAAGGTCATAAGCCTTTTTTTATCAATATCATAAGCCTATTCATTGCTAGGATATCTTCTAGTATGGGTTGTAATTGCTAATCATATGAGTTCTATTCTGAGTTGAGCATTCAATGGTACACATTAAGTTGGATAGCAGGAAACAGGCTACAGATTTAACCCTTGAGCTAGGGCGGCTGCTATTAGTAATCCTGTGCTTTGGTTTCTTTGATAGAGGTAGCCTGGAGTAGGCCAACTTGGGCTGTAATATAAATTTTGTTTCTATTTACCAATTCCATCTCTAATGTGAGAGTCTATAGGAGCAGCATCTGAATTTATCTTTTAAAAAAGCCATTACCCATTGTTGGTCCCAGCTATCTGGGGCCTTGGGGTGGTGGACTGGATACAGACTTACCTTTGGCATGTTTTCTGCACAAAGTGGTTGCTCGCAGGCTTGAACCAATGTTGTTATGCATGTCAGCCCAAGATTTTACCATTATACCAAGCAAAGGACCCTAGAGTGTATCTATTCTATTCTAGTAATTTGTTGGTGGAACCATCCACACTTAGATTGTTAATGACAGTCCCTCATTGGCATCAAAACTATCTTGAGCAGATTGTGGTTTGTTGTTGATAGCTTCTCTTCTGCAGGAAGACTAATCATCACATAAGAGTTACGGGGTTCTTATATTTATCCTTTGACCTCCTTAGTTCAGTCACATAGGTGATTGAATGAATCACGTCTGGATTTCTTTGGGCAGCACTTTACCTTGCCAAGAAGCTTATAACAATGTTTTTTTTTTTGAAAAGTGAAGCCTATAACAATCAACTGGACATGTTTCTATCTGACACCATGCTAGGCTGTTTGATCTGTTTGGGGTACAATGGTGTTTCCCAGAAACCATGGAGGATGCTGTTAGAAGCTGGCACTTATCTGGTTTGAGTAAGAAAGGGAAATTAGTGTGGGGAGTCTTGCCTTTGGCGACGATATGGACTGTCTGGGGCAAGAAATTGAACAATTTTTGAAAGAAAGAGGAAGACTTTTAAAAATCTCTATGGGGAAGAATATACTCCTAGGCCTACTTGGCAGCTTACAGTTTGTTTAGGAATATACCTTAGTTTTTTTTGGTCATGATACTCTTTTTGTAAGTACAACAAATTGATATATGGTCTCGGGCTACACATCTCCTGGTTGTGTTGGTTTGTATTTTTTTTTTCTGGTTATTCTTAATACATTACCTTACACTTTGCTTGAAGGGTCGTTTAGCAGTTTCAAGGCAATCTAAATTCCATTCGTGTGTAATTGGATAGGATATGCGTCTTCTCCAATATACATGCCATACATTTTATTTATTTTTTGTATCAATATCCCTCTAGACTGGACAGTAGGATTTGGGCCCCTACTCCTTCGGATATACATGCCATACATGAACATATAGGCATGCATAAAAATAATGTATTAGTAAAATTTAGCTTGAACTTTATATGCTTACTAGAGTCATGGGTTCTAGTCTCATAGAAGTTAAATTTAAGTCATTCTATTAATGTACAATAACAAGGTTTTCTATTTCATTTTATCAGAATGTATAATATTTTGATAATTTTTATTTTAGTTAATGGTATATGATATCCAAATCCAATTCAAGTTTGATCTGAACCCAAGGATAACAATTGATTTGAATTTGAATATGAATGGATTCTGATTTGTTTGCAGCCCTAAGAAAGATCACCTTGCATGTGTTGTTAGTCATATGCCCTAAAACCAATGGTGTATCACTATAGAAGGGGCATTTTTTATTATTCACATTTATTAACAAAATGGCAATTTTGCATTTTACATGAATAGTCCAAAGCATCTATGTCAAGATCATGTATAGAATTTGAGATATGTTGATCTTGGTACAAGATACTTGAATAGTTTTTGGTTGGAGGATCATAAAGACGGGCGCCTTTAATGATTCAAATAGATTGACATATATTATACTTGTTTTAAAGGGTGATGAATCTCAAGTCACTTGTGGAGACAAACAAATATCTGGGTGCTTGTTATGAAGACAAGTTCAGTAAGCATGATCCACAGTTACATAGAGTTTTGTCACTTGTTTTAAAGGGTGATGAATCTCAAGTCACTTGTGGAGACAAACAAATATCTGGGTGCTTGTTATGAAGACAAGTTCAGTAAGCATGATCCACAGTTACATAGAGTTTTGTCACTAATTGATTCTATCATCACAGTTGTGTAGATAACCCTTAGACCTTAGTTACCATTGATACTTTGTGCATTAGCCTTCATAGTTTGACAATGTAAATACTTATGCCATAGTCAAGGGCATGAGGCTTGCATATGTCATATAGTGAATTATATATGGAGGTATGTGAATGCACAACATGGGACTTATCAGTTTCCATGGAGAGAAAATGTTCTATGCAATTGAATTTGATATAACAAAAAAGTCCTTGGTCAAGTCAACATGGTTTATGGGAAGAGTTTCAAGTGTCTTCATATGAGTAGTCATCAATCTAGTGGGATATATGATTGAGAAATATGGGGTTTTTTGTTGATGAGTATTGAGCAATATAGGGTTTGGCATGATCATTATGACCCTTTGCTCTTTTAGGACATTATATGATAGGATTCTACTACACGGTAACTATAGATGAAAAGGTTAAAATCTACTAACTTTATGCTATTAGGATAATCAGAACATACTACTAGGTGCCATTCTCAAGGAAATTTGAATTAAATAATTTTTTTTTCAACCTATGAACTTAATATAATAAAGCCTTTATACCATGAATCCACATTTAAGTATGCACCCAATAGTAGAAATAAAGCATAACTAAAAGTTATAGCACCACATCATAATATACTTTATTTACCATGGCATATATATATATATATATATATATTGTTGAAAGGTTATTATTGTGCAAGTTTAGTATTGCAAGGGTACCTTGGTACTTTCAGCACTTTTCATTTTAAGTTGTCGCCTTAGTATAAATAATAAAAAGTTGGTGTCGCCAGCATATCTTTTGTGACTCCAAATCTCTTTCTTTCTTTTCTCTTTTCTCTTTTCTCTTCCTTTCTTCCTTCTCTTCTGGATAACATGGTATCAGAGCGAGACTATTAGATCTGAAAGAAGAGATCGAGAAAACCTTTTATGTTTTCTTCCTTCACCAATTACAATGAGATTTATTGAAGATCCAAATCCATATTCAGATCGGACTAAAGTACTCTCTCCCTTTCTCCTTTTTTTTTATTTATTTTTGGTCGTGTGCCAAAACAGAACTTGTAATAGGTTTAGTTAGTTAATGTGAGGTGAGCAGCATCATTTTCTTTCCTTTTTTGTGGGATTGGTTGATCCTTGTAACAGATTGTAGGTCGATGATGACCTTTATATGCTGCGACAACAACCTTCTGTAACAACTGATTTTTGTTTGAAAAACTGAGATTTAAAAGGGGGGAAAGGAGGGGAGTGGTTGTCTCTAATTCCCTGGTGCAAAGAGTTTTATTGGGGTGTTCGGTTGTTTCTTTTTCGTGTCTTTTTTGTTCACTTGGAGTGTAACTTGAAGTTGTGATTATGAGTGGTGAAGACTCTATCACATCTAGAGTCTCTTCAATGTAGAACAGAATAAGTGGGGGTATAGATTTATCCTTTCTTATGGTTGCTATACCCTTGGATGGTGTGAATTATTTAAAATGATTGAGGGAGATCAAGTTATATATTACTTCAAGGGGAAAGATAGGGTATATAAATGGGAAAATTAAAGAACCGAATTTTGGGAGTGCTAAGTATGATAGATTGAACTAGGAAAACTACATGGTTATGTCCTGGCTTTTGGTGTTTATGCAATCTTAGGTGAGAAGGAACTTTATTTGGGCTGAAATAGCTTATGAAAATTTGGAGTAAGCAAAATCGACTTATTCTGAATTACATCACTATGTAAAAATATATCAGTTACAGGCAGAATCATCCACTTGTAAACAGGGGGAGAGGAACCTTTCTACGTACTATTCAGATTTGACATCCATCTGGAAGGAGTTAGATCACTATCAGAGTGTAGACTGGAAGTATGATGAAGATGCAAAAGCATACAAGAAGCTTCTTTCCCAATAAAGAGTGTTTGCATTTCTCCATGGCTTGAATCTAGTGTATGAATCCATCAGAGTCCAGATCCTAGGTAGCAAGGATCTTTCATCTGTCTAGGAGGTTTATGCATTAGTACAATCGAAAGAAAGTAGAAGAAATTTAATGAATAGTTTCGGAGGGGATGCAGTTGTGTTGGTAGCAAAAGGGAATGTTACTACAGGTGGGGGAAAATTTTAAGAAGGGGGACCTTCAAAAAAGGGTGGAAGATAAAGGCAAACTATGGTGCATCCATTGCCAGAAACCCCGACACACCCGTGAAACATACTGAGATCCTCATGGGAAGCCAAAATGGGCCCAAGAATTAAGCAAGAAGCAAAGTTCACATCTGAATAAGAAGTCAGGACAGCAAGGTCCAAGAAAGTTCACCACAATAAATATGGCTTCTTAGGAGAATCAACTCCTTACTACTACTATGACTCAGACACACACTTCTGGTTTTGATCCGAGGGAGGATATTATTAATTCCTTCCGCGACCATTTAGAACTCTATGGTAGAGCAATTCGTTAGATGGATTCTTCTCCTTTTTCAACTTTATTTGTGTCTATATTAAGCAACTATGTCATAGATTTCCATGTATTATTTCATTCCCCTGACTCCTTGGATAATTGATTCTGGAGCGTCAAAACATATGATTGATAAGTCCACTTATTTCCAGACCTACCACCTCCTCTCTAGAAGAAACAAGGTGAGACTAGCTAATGGTTCATATTCTACCATAGCTAGTCAAGAAACCATTTCTCTTCCCTTTGGCCTCACCTTGACTAATGTCTTACATGTTCCAAAATTCTCTATTAATTTGTTATCTGTTAAAAGTATCACTAATTCTTAACTGCTTTATAATTTTTTCCCCTTTTTATTGTGTGCTCCAGGATTTGGCCTCGGGGAAGACGATTGGTAGATGACGTATGGTGGATGGGCTCTACATGCTAGAGCATAAGGCTAGTCTTACAGTCGCAGAGTCTAAGAGTCAGTCTAGTACGAATCAGGTCTATTTATGGCACAGTTGTCTCGATCATTTATCTTTTAAGTCTTTAAAATTGGTGTCTCTAGAGTTATTTAAGTCAGTGTCAATGTCCCAGTTTATATGTCAAACTTGTCAATAGAGTAAGTATTATAGAATTCATTTTTCTTCAAAAAATAATAAATTTGAATTTACTTTCCATATTATTCATTTTGATGTTTGGGGCCCTGTTACTTTACCGTCTGAGAATGGCTACAAATGTTTATTACCTTTATTGATGATTACTCTAGATATACATGGATATATCCCATGTGAACTAGGGATAAAGTACCAAAAAATATCCAAGATTTCCACCAAATGATCTTCACCTAATTTCAAATTGAGATCCAAATTATTCAATTCTTTGCTTCGCATGAATCATTTCACCGTAGCTCATGTGCCTGAACACCACAACGAAATGGTGTTGCTGAAAGAAAGAACCAACACCTTATTGAAGTGGACATGCATTTATTCATTCATATTAATGTCCTGAAACATTTTTGGCTTGAGGCTATCCTTTGTGCTACCTATCTCATTAATTGTATCCCCTCTTGCTGGTTAGAGTGCAAAGCCCCACATCTGCTTCTTTTTCCTAAGGCCCCTCTTCTTTCTATTCCTCCATGTGGTTTGGCTATGGTTGCTTTGTTCAAAATTAAGCGCCCACCCGTGAGAAATTGAATCCTCATGCTATTCCTTGCATTTTCTTGGGGTACTCCCTTACTCAAAAGAGTACCAATGCTTTAATCTTGTCTCTCAGAGATATTATATTTATATGGATTATCTATTTCTTTGAGAGTGAGCATTTCTTCCTTATTTCTCCTCAGGGAGAGTGTAGAAATGAGGAGAAACCGGTTCAGCTACCTCCTCTTCCTGATCCTCCTCCCTTTCGTGTTTTCTTTTGACGTCACAAAGGTCAGCCAAGTTTAAGAGCTGTGGAGCATCCATAAGTTGTACCACCAATGCCATCAAACTCTCCGGGGGTGGATCCTTCCCAACCAGGTACCTTGATTCCCATTGATGTTCCTGGCCCTATTACCATTGATACTTCTATTGCTAATGACCTTAACCTTCTTATTGCTCATCGAAAAGGTGTTAGGTCTTGCACCACTAAACACCCCATGTCCCACTTTGTTTCCTATGAGAACATTTCACCTTCCTTTCGGGCATTTCTCTCTTCCATTGACAATGTTCTTATTCCTAAGAATGTGGCAAAAGCTCTTTTGATACCTGAATGGACAGATGTTATGAAGGAAGAGATTAATAGTTTATATAAAAACGGCGCATGGAAATTTGTAGATCTTCTTGAGGGGAAGGAATTAATTGGGTGTAAATGGGTTTTCATAGTAAAACATAGAATTGATGGCACAGTGGAGTGGTATAAAGCTTGTTTAGTGGAAAAGGGGTTTACACAAGTGTATGAAGTGGATTATGCAGAAACTTTTGCACCCATTGCTAAGATGAACTCTGTTAGAGTTCTTTTCTCCTTAGCTGCTAATTTTGATTGGGACCTTCATCAACTTGACATCAAGAATGCATTCTTAAATGACGACCTTGAAGAGGAAGTATACATGGTGCAACCCCTTGGTTTATGGGTTCAAGGTAATGAACAGAAAGTGTGAAGGTTAAAAAAATCATTATATGGTTTGAAACAATCACCGAGAGCCTGTTCAATAGGTTCCATGTAGCAGTTCAATAAAGAGGATACAAGCAGTGTCAATCTGATCACACACTATTTGTGAAAAGAGGGGAAGGAAAGATTACAGTACTGATAGTATATGTTGATGATATAGTTATCACTAGTGATTAGAATGATGAAATTCAAAAGTTAAAGAGTTTACTTGCTACCCAGTTTGAAATGAAGGATCTAGGTCCTTTAAGGTACTTTCTTGGGATTGAAGTGGCCCGCTCACAAAAGGGTATCTTCATTTCACAAAGAAAGTATGTCGGAGATCTAATCTAGGATGCAGGAAAATTGGGAGTGAAGCTTGTTGATTCCCCTATTGATCCTAACTACAAATTAGGAGACTGTTAAGTTGAACCCATTGAGGATGTGAAACAGTTTCAGAGACTTGTAGAAAGACTACTATATCTTTCTATGATTCAATTCCTTCCCCTAACTAGTTTACAACCAACTTTGAGTCTCCTTCAACAACTAGTTTTTGAATATTTATCTCATTTGCCTTCCTTAACCCTTCCAAAACAGTGTACATCTCAGCTCTAAGAGAGTTACCAACCCCAATGGGGCCTGAGTACAAAGCAACCACCTTCCCATTTTCATCTCTGAATACACCTCCAACTCTTGAAAGTCTTGGGTTGCCCTCACTATTACCATTTAAGTTTAATTCTATAAAACCAGGAACTGGTGGTGACCATTGAAGGCATATAGCTGAAAGAGCTGGTTCAGAATTCGCCACCTCCTTCTAATTATTAAGCAACACATACCTATGGAGACATCAACAAACAACTTCAATGATTTTACCCATTGTACCACCCTAACTGTTATAACTTCAATGATATCTTCCTTCTTCCTTTCCTTCTCAATGAAGATTTTTAAATTCCTTTCCTCCCATAGAGTCCAACATATGGTAGCTCTCAAACATCTCAACAAGATCCCCCCGCCCCCCTCTTTTCGGCCACCTAAACAAATAAGCAGCAAACAACCCTTATATACTTGTATACTTGGTAGGGGATTTCACCATTAGCCTACCAAATGCACCAGTTTGGGGATAAGCAACAATTAGGCCATTTTCTTTGGAGTAAGTCGCAAGTATTACATCTTGCAAGAAGGCTTCCCAACAAAAAGCTTCAACTTCGGAGGGATCGATTTATCCCATACTTCTTTTATTGGGAAAATTTGAGCAATAAAATTGAGTGGTTGCAGCAAGGATTTTAAGAAATATACACAAGGAAAAACACTGGAGGGAAAGTTTGGGCAATAGAATTGGCAAGTTACCTCATCATCAGCATTGAAAATTACTATCTAAGCATTGAAACATAACAAGTCGGCTTGAAGTTTTGATCAAACCTCATTTTTGTTGACTATTCTTCCCTTTTGCATATGCTTTGTCTTTCTTTAGAAAGCCTACAAAGATTTTGGTGACTGTTACTTGATATGTCCATAATGGCTAGCACTTAAAAACATCATACTTCTATGAATGTAAGCATTCTTTCTATACCAAGTGCAATAATATCCTTCTACCATAAAGCCATTTACTTACTATGGGTTCTTGATGTAATGTTCTAATAAATTAAGCAAACATATTCCTTTGTGACTCACTTTTTAGCTATTTCTTTTTATTGTTCAGTTTTGGATGATTTTTATGCTTTTGATTTTATCTTATGGTATAATAATCTTGACTTTAATCTTTTACTAATTGTGGCCAGTTTTCTAGAAACACAATTTTCTTTACCATTCCTTTAAAAGGATTTTGGTCCTAAGAATGCTTCACATTTTGTTGATATGTCCTCCATATAGTTATTCTTAGGTGATTTGAATCCACCTATGTTATCTATAAAACAAAGAAGGTCATCAATGATAAACTCTTGGGGTTTCATATCAAATATCTTTAAGTTTATGCATTATTAAACTAATTTTGAAATCTTATTAAACTCTTTTTGGTCCAATGCATAATAGAGAACATTCATAGCCCTAGCATTTAATGAGATATTTTTTCATCCTTAGTCCATTTTGATAAGGAATTCTCTATCACTCTTTTTTTTAGGCTTATATGGTCCATTCTCCACTACTTCCCAAAGCTTATTGTCAAGAGAGATGAGATAGACTCTCATTTTCACATTTCAATAGTTATAATAAACTTCATTGAAAAATGGAGGCATAAAGATAGACTACCCTCTATGTAGGTGTTAACTTGGGTGGCCATTTAAATCACCTAGTAAGCTAATCTATTAGTGAACTTGTTCTAATACCACTTGTTACCCAATTATCCTAACCCAAGGGGAGGGTGAATTGGGTTTTAAAAGGATTTCCTCCAATTAAATCCTTTTAAGGCATTGAATGCAAAATTGGTGAGAATGGAAGGTTGTGTGTGTAATGTAGTATGATGTGGTTAACAAGATAAATAAACAAGCAAACAATTGCAATAAAGTAAAGCATACATAGATTTATAGAGGTTTGGCTAAACTCAGGCCTTCGTCATATTCCCAATCAACCTATTGAGAAATTTTACTATATTAACTAGATTTCCAGGTGCCAACAAAATATTACAATAATTTGACTTTCGAGTGTCAATCAGACCTTACATAATTGGACTTAGGGGTGCTAACAAGATCTAAACTATTGAACTTTTGAGTGTTGACCAAACTTGAATAGTTGGACTTGCAAGTGCTAATCAGACATTTGATTGTATTCACACTTGAACACATATTACAATAAGATGATAACAATGTAAAGTACAAATATAATAAACAAATGCCTCTAGATAAGCTAATAAAAATCAATTCAATCAAACTAAAATATATGTAAAAGTACGCACACAACTACAGGTTCAAGCATTTGAAGAGATAAGAGAAATTTTAGTGAAAAACAATTAAGCCCAACGGTCATAAGTTTTTCTCACCACTCTTTTTAATTGGAAAATTTCACAATTCAATCTCTTTTATATTTTAATCTAAAAACTTTGATTTGTAGTGCTTAAGAGCAAGCGGCCATTATAGATTCATTGGGAAGGGATTAAACCAAACTTGGAAATGTTTAGAGCAAGTTTCTAATAATATTGAATGCTTATTAGAAGAGAAAAGAGCTGTTATGCCTTTAAACAATCAGATTTTTTACCAAATAGTTGATTATCATGAGCTAATAGACAACTATTATGAGCAAGAAGGAATCTTTTTTCATTGGACAACTTCCTAATAGTTGGCTACTAGCAAATACTCAGTCTTGACTATTAGATATAATCAACTATCAAATTCTTATTGTTAACTATCAAGTAGTTTTTAATTGAAATTAGCCTCGATGGTCATAGGTAGGAGACTATACATTTATGAGTAGTTGAATATTAGGTAAATACTAGGTGACATCAGTCTCTACTGTCAAGGCAGTTGACTACTAATAGTTCTCAACCTTAGAAACTTCGAAAGTATGATTCCCAAGGGTCTAAAATCACTTCATTAAGCTTTCAAACTTAGATTTTTCATCTTTAGGTCCATGTAACCTAAGAACTAGATCTCTAAGATTAGGCTAGTCTAGTTTAGTTAGTTAGAGCTCAAGGTGTTGACTCTATACTTTGATAATAACAAATACTAATGGTTTGTGCTAAATGTACAATTGTTTTTATTGAGTTAAAAATGATTAACAAGTGCTAGATGAAGCAAGGCTAATATGAAAGCATTGATCTAGGAACTGTAAATCATAAGCTTAGTCACAATAAACTCAGTATTGATCAATCTTGGTAAAACTAAACATTAGAGACTAATGGCTAGATTATGTCTAATTCTTAAGTGTTCTTGAACATAAAATTTGGTTAGTCTCTCTTTAAAATTCAAAGAGATAAATTTTTAGATCTTTGGGGTGAATCTATATAAGGTTCTAAGGTTTTGAACAATGAGGAGGCAAATACCCAAAATGATGAATTGACTACATTTGACAGTTGAGGCATGTATTAACCAAACACTGTTTGTGGTTATCCAAACTGGAGAGACAATGAAGTTGCCACTTAAATTTTTGGGAAATGAAAATTTAGGAAAACTTAAGATTTCCAAGAAATATATATTTTTTTTTTCTTGATGACTCATTGGTCTAATTGGAATAAGATTCTTAGGGCCTAGGGAAAGTTATGGTGTGGGAAGGTGTTAGGCACCCGATAAGCACTTGACTAAAGCAGTCTCTACTTTAACAATATTCCAAGGGTAGTTTAATAAATTTTAGGCTTAAGTTATTGAAAGCTTTCAAATTAGATAGAATGGAGAAAATGGAAGAAATTGAAATTATTCATAGAACAAGAAAATTATTAACACATAATATAAATTAAGCACTCAAAAAGATTGTACCGGAGAATGTTAAACAGTAAACACGGTACATGGTAAATGACAAATTCTACCCATTAAATTGAATAAAAAATATCTATCATTAACCATCCTAAAAAAGAAACGATTAAATCAAGGCTGGACTATAACATGTAGGTTTCCCAAAAAACAATAATAAATTAAGAAAGGGGGCGTCTAGCTATCTAATGCAAAGCACACAGTCATCAAACCCAAAAAATTTAGTCATTATACCACGTGGAATTAGGCATGAGAAGAGAAGAATAACATATCCATACAATAAGCAATGCCTTCAAAAAGAATGAGAAAGAGAAAAGGGCAGATTATTTCACAATATTCGTATGCCTAGGCAGCACAAATTTCATCTTCAGATGGTTAGGAAGTCGATTCTACCCGACTATTTAACAAGAAAAAAAAAAAAAAACTGAGAAATGGAATATAGAATATCTACGGATGATAAGAGAATTTAAATATTAAACAAGAAACATCATACCTCTGGAGCGGCCTTAAATGAAAATCCCATCTATATTGCAGGTTGAATAAAGTGTTTTGCTCAATGACAGATTGGAAAAGACCTGGAATTGGCAAGAGCTATTGCATTTCCTTCATCATCTTAGACATTTTACACGCTTTTCAGGTTTTGGACAAAGGAAATGAGTAGATGAAAGGGATTTTTAGTGCATTTCATTTTTTTTTCTTTACTTATTACTTTTTTTGTAAAGACTCACTATTGGTTGAATACAAAAATTCATCGTTGGTTGCATATAAATCTTTTTTTTATTGTTATTTTGACGATAAAATATTAATTAAAAAAATAGTTAATTGGAGGCAGCCAAAAGTACCTCTAAAGAAGGAAGAGATAATCTTACCCTGTTGCAAAAGAAAAAAAAAAAAACTATTAAAGGCCATTAAAGTGTCTCTAAATTGTGCACAATAGAGGCATTTCTGACAATCTCTACAGGATTTTTTTTTTTTTTTTTGCATCAGAAGGTTTTTAAAACCGATCTGGAGACCGAACTGGTCAGGGGTCCGGTTTCCAGGACAAACGGTCCAACTGTTCAAACCGAACGGTTGGCCCGTTTTGACAAAAAAATAAAAAAATAAAAACTGTCAAACGGTTCAACCGCCTGGGTCAACAGTTTGCTGACCAAATCAACATTTTTTTTACAAATATCCGATTTTGAGAAAAAATAGAACTGATCACTTAACCAGTTCCTAATTTTTCCAGTTTGATAGTCCGGTCCGGTCCAGTTTTGAAAACCATGATCAGAAGCCTAAAAGTAGTGGTAAGTGCCTCTATAATTACATTTGTAAGCATTTTTATTGCATGTCTTATGTTTTGTAAAAAGAGGGGAAAGTTGACCAAATTCCCCACTTTTTAGTTAATGGGAAAGTTGACTAAATTCCCCACTTTCTTTTATAGAGAACAACAAGGCTCACAGAAAATGCATTTTGTTTTGGATAAATTTTTGGGTTAGTTTCATGGATAAATGTTACCCTTCTTGCAGGTGGATCAATCATTTTCAAATGGAGGAGGGAAGTTACCCAAACTAGTAAGGGACTAAAATGCCCTTGTTAACACACAAATTAAAACTAAGAGAGGAAAAATGAACATGAATAAATTCATTTACCGGAGAAGTGTTAACTAGGTAAATATATACTCCCAGCAAAAGAACGAGCCTAAAGATATTCAAGTATCTCTAATACTTTCAGAGACTGCGCAGTTGGAGGCATTCCTTTTGGAGTTTTAGAGGCATTTTTGCATGCATATACTTATTATTTTTCTTGTAGTCTGTCCCCATAAAATTGTCCTTAATGTATTAATCCCAATATTCTATATAATTAAGATGATATGTTTTATCCATTTACATATACTAACAAAATCTATCCAGCTGTGGCCTAAGATCCCATATAGTTACTTGTATCAATCTATGGATTCTTGTAACTTCGTTACACTGGGGCAGCCATGTTACTAACATCCACAGTTTGCAATTTAATTGGAATTCTCAAACAGAAGGTGACAAAATGATCGGTGGACCTACCTCATCAGCACTGAATCCCACCTTTACTCTCTCTCCCCCCTCTTCCAAGTTCCAAGTAGGGACTGATTTGAGCACATCACACTAATTGTGTTGATTCTTGTCTTTTCACACTCGAATAATGTGACAATGTGTTCATATGAAAACCCACTAACAAAGAGTCATATTGATATTATCCAGAGACCACCCATTAATTTTGCATATGAAATATCAATGATGATCATATCGACATTATCCAGAGACCACCCATTAATTGCATATGGAATATCAATTGGGCTAGTTGGTGGTAGGCTGATGTTTGACTCTTAAAAATCACACAAATCTCCGTTATTGGCCAAGGCTTAAGATTGGAGTCTGCAGTGCAACTCTTCTACTTGAAGAAAGTGGCAGGCTTTGAGACGACCTCACTGCTTACGTTATCCTTTTGAACTTTGTGGTGAAGGTGCCAATGGAAAAACCTTCCCTTGCAATATGTCGAACAAGTTCTTAGCATTGAAGAGAAAAACAGATATCTGAGATATTGATGGATAGTATCTGCTTTATTGATGCCAGACCAGCCTGAAGTATCATCACTGCAAGAAGAACCTGCTCTCTCTCTCTCTCTCTCTCTCTCTCTGATATGGGAGAACTTGAGTTCATGGATTGGGTTGTAATCTCTAGTGTTTTGATATTATCATGGGTCGCCATAGTTTTATACTGGATATGGTGGAGACCAAAGAAGCTGGAGCAGCGTCTGAAGCAGCAAGGCATCAAGGGACATCCTTACAGGTTGTTGTTTGGCAACTTGAGGGAGGAGACGAGGTTGAAGAAGGAAGCTATGGCCAAGCCCATCAGCCTCTCTCACAACATCGTACCACGTGTCATCCCTTTCGTTCATCAAACCATCCAGAATTACGGTATGTATTCCAAAATGTTTTTGTTTTCTCTGTGATAGAAAATAAATGGGAATCAGAAATTTGGAGGGAAGTTCTTCAGGGACTATTTGTGAAATTCCCCAAGAGTTTTCCCTTAATTTTCTGCTTCTGTTTCAATTTTCTGTCAAACCAAATACAGCAATGGTGAGAGAAAACAACAATGACATAATTTCTAATTTTTTTCTTTACTTTGGCAACATAACAGAAACAGACCAAGCAGGATATCTGAGAAAATTCTAGGACTCCTGTCCATAACTTGCCACCAGCTCAGGTTTCAAGAATCAGGAATGCCATAAATTAGTCCCAAAACCAACCGTTTGGTGAAATTTTGGTAACATGACATAATGAAAACACATCACAGATTTATTTTTCAGGGCTGCTTATAGATTTGGATTGAATGTAAAAACCTAAATACCAATTTGACTTATGCTCATCTTACGTGGTAATTTGATTTATATTAGTGTAGTAACGAATATAAATAATTATTAACTTTGGCTTAACAAAACCCGTACATCCACCTATTCTCGCTAATTTATATTAGTTCATTTCTTTTTAGCTGCATCTTCTTCTTCTATCGGTCGGAAGATGTTTCCTGGCATTCCCTTTTCTGCCCATGAAAATAAACCCATCATTCTCTCCATTTCCACATCAACTTCGACTCCACGACCGGTGGTGTAAGGCTCAGACTGACTATCCTGCACTCCATCCATGACTGCGCAGAAAAGATTCCTCCTCCCTAAGCCAGTGTGCTTGATCCCATAGACTCAGGCTGGACCCTCAGTCTTCTTGGGCCTAGAACCTCACTCAACCTGTCACATGTCAACGACAGAGGGAAGGGGACCACAGTTCCATGTCTAATATCTGTCCCTAAATATAAAGGCCCCACCAATTGAACATTACAAAACAGCCCACCCACCTGATCTGGCCCAGCACCATCCTGTACGGCTGGCCTATTCCATTCTCCACACTACCTACAAATCCACAATCCTTTCAAATAGATTTCATTTATATGTTAGAAATTGCTGATGAAGAGCTTGGCTCAAGAGTAGAGGTAAGGGGAAAGAGGATTATTAGTACAAAAATATTTCACTTATATATGCACTGTAAATTCTCCACCCATCTTGTTCAAAAGCCAAGCCAAAGCAACATTTCCTTTACAAGATTATTCAAGTCAATAATATGCTTTTCCCATATGAAGTTTTATCACCTTGTTAAAATCAATTCCTTTCTTTCTCTATCTCAAATAAAGAGATCATTTTGATGAGAATCAATCAACCAAACACGAATGGGAATAAGAATTTGGTTCTTTCTTTCTTTTTTTCTCTATCGGAATTCTTTTCTTTTTTTTTCTGTCAGAGTGATCCATTCCCATAGTCTATTTGGCTCATACATGAATGAGAATAGGAATTAAAATCAGCAGAAATGGGATTTCATTCACAAGGGAGGGGCAGGGAATGGCCATTCCCTCAAATGAGGGAATGCCATTCCAGCAGGAATGGGAATGAAATTTCAATTCCACCCAACCAAACAGTTGAAATCAGAATAGTTCATTCTGATTCCGATTCCAGACCCCTATTCCTGCAAACCAAATGGACCCTCAGTAATGTAAGCATTAAATCAATATACAAGAAACAACAGTTCAAGCTTCAGTAAAACTATAGGATGGATTCCTTGAGAACTGAATTTTGAAGCAGAAGAATTAACTAATCCAGTACTGTTGATAGGGTCTTCTTGCATAGTCACATCCTCTCATGTTTAACTCTAAAGATCCAAATGCTTCTTACATGATGAACCCAACAAAGTTTGATTTGGATTTGATCCAATTACAAACAAATTTACCATTTGAGATCCATATCTGGCTTATAGTAAGAGTGGGATCATGATCTGACCCATTGACAGCCATAGAACTGATTGAATTGCGACTGACACAATATAGAGTTGAGCCCTACTTCCCATATTCAGTCTATTTGACTTGGGTGGTTTCATAACAGATGAAGTGGCTGAATTGAATTACTTGTTGCTTTGTTTTTTAATGAACACATTATTAAGCAGGTTGTGATCTTCTTAATGACTTAAGTTGAAGCCGGGTTAATTATTAAATAGCCCCTTCAGTTCAGCTACTTCAGCTGTTATCAAATAGCCCCTTCAGAAATTCTGAGCACATCACCACTTAAGAAATTCTGAGCTCACGTAACTATAACTCAGTATGAAATACCACACTGAGCTTCAGCTTCCTAACTGGACAAGCAAATTAAAGACCTTCAGGCTAGCTGTGTTTGGTTTGACAGAAAATAAGAGAGAACAAAAAGTTGAGGGAAAGTTCTTTAGAAAACTTGCGAAATTCCTCAATAACTTCCTCTCAAATTTCATAAGTAGAACAGCCTTGATAGAACTTCAATGCATTTTGAGGAACTCCAGTTGCAAATTTTAAGAGAATTAAATTCTGAATGGATTGACTAAAATTGAATAATTATCATTTATTTCTTCCCATTAATCATACATTATTTTCAATTGAAAAATTATTTTGATTTGTGCTTGTAAATATCGGAATACTAACTATTGCAAAATGCAGGAAGAATGTCGATTTCATGGTTTGGAAGAACTCCCAGGGTCTATATTACCGACCCAGAATTAATAAAGGAAATTCTGTTTACAAAGTTCGGACACTTCGAGAGGCCCAAACCAAATCCACTAACCAAGTCATTTCTAAGAGGACTTCTAAGCTATGAGGGAGAAAAATGGGTTAAACATAGAAAGCTTATCAACGGTACCTTCTATCTTGAGAAGTTGAAGGTTGTTTTTTTATTATAATTTTCTTTTTTAGTCTATTTAAATACAGCTACTGCTAAAATTAGTTAATAAATTCAATGTTTTAAAAACCCACTCAGAATCGGAACTGCTTTGGCCACAGTTTCTAGGTCAGCAGTTTGACTGTTCAGTTCAAACAAACGGCCCTTTCTAAATTAAAATAAAATAAAATAAAACTAAAAACCATTATCTAGGTTGGACAGGTCTATGGATCGATCGCTCGGATCAGTGGGTCATTGACCAAATCAATGATTTTTGGCCAAAGAATAGGTCAAGGGTGAAATAGAACTAGTTGCTTGGATAATTCCTGGACCGAACGGTCCAACTGTCTGAATCAACAACAGCTCGAAAACACTGAATAAATTACATATTTTTATTTAATTTTAAACAAGATAAAGGGAGGAAATGCCATAGTTTCTTCTCCCAATGACTTTGCATTCAACTTTTCTTGCTAATATGACAACAATTGTGATTTTATTTGTTTTTCCTTGCTGTTTCTACAGCGAATGTTGCCAGCATTTTATGCTAGCTGCAGTGATCTGGTCACAAGATGGGACAGCCTAATTGCATCTAAAGGGTCATGTGAATTGGATGTGCAGCCTGAACTCCAATGTTTAGCTGGAGACATAATCTCAAGGGCAGCATTTGGTAGCAGCTACGAAGAAGGGAGGCGGGTATTTCAGCTCCTGAATGAACAGGTCAACCTTGTTATCCAGTCTGCTATGTATTCTTGTATCCCAGGTTTCAGGTAGGCTAACCATTTCAATTGGTTTTAACTTTTAACACGCTTTTGGAAATTTGTGGATAGTGGAACAGTTCTGGCCAGTGGTTTCTGGGTTGATGATTTGACCATTCGGTCCAATCGGATGGCCCATTTCAATGAAAAAATTAAAAAAAATAATAATTAAGATAAAAGGCCAAAAACTGTTGAACAAGTCGATGGTTTAATCGTCCGGATCAGCAGATTGTTAACCAATTCAATGGTTTTTGGCCAGGGACTAGATTTAAAGTAAAACAGAACTGGTTGTCTGAACGGTTCCCAGGCCAAACAGTCCGACCGCTGGGTCAATGGCCATTCGAAAACATTGAGCTTCAATAATCCAACATGCTTAAATTATTGATATAAACACAATATTATTACATATAATGCATAAGTTTATTTTGATGGACAAAATAAATGTGTGAAAATCATATTTGTTGCAAAACTGCAAATGGTTGATGCACACTTCTTAATTCTAAGAGAATTCTTTTCTTTACAAATATTCCTTGATCTCTATATTTTAACAGTGATCAAATATTGGTATTGCCCTCACAGGTCTCTCATTTTTCAGATGATAACCATTTCTAGAAAGACAAAAAAAATCCAATTTAATGAGTAATGAAACTGTGTAGCTGTTTAATTACTTCAATTGTATATTTTCACTAGATGTTCAAATTGAAATAATGTATGAACAAGGGGTATTATTTGTAGATATTCTTTCATGTGATACCCTAAAATGATATATTGGAACAGATAAGTGCATTTGAATAAAAAACAGTTGCACTAGCCAGATGCCTAGATGCATTACAGGGTGTTTAAGCTAATCATGAAGTTTCTTTATTGCCATTATTTGATTCTTTATGTAGGTTTCTTCCCACAAAAGGGAACAATAGGATGAAAGAAACTACAAGAGAACTGAGAACAATACTAGAGGGAATCGTCAGTAAAAGAGAAAACGCTATAAAAATGGGAGAAACCACTACAGATGACTTGTTGGGGTTGCTATTAGAATCCAATTTTAAAGAGATCCAAGAACATGGAAATCTTAAGAATGTTGACATGAGTATTGATGAAGTGATAGAGGAGTGCAAACTATTCTACTTTGCAGGACGAGAGACCACGGCAATTTTTCTTACCTGGACAATGGTTGTGTTGAGCATGCATTCCGAATGGCAATCGCGGGCAAGGGAAGAGGTCATTCAAGTCTTTGGAAAAAACAAACCAGATTTTGATGGTTTGAACCAATTAAAAATTGTAATCTCTCTCTCTCTGTTCCCCTAATGGATTATTGAAAATTTGCATTCAGTATAGGGAGTCTATCATAATATTAGAAAGTTAACAAACTTCTTTTGACAATACTTTCCATCTTCAATTCTATGCAGGTGACCATGATTCTGTATGAAGTTCTTAGATTGTATCCACCAGTTATTATTTTTGGTCGACACACTTACAAGGAGGTGAGACTGGGCAATATTTGTCTCCCAATGGGAGTGCATCTTTCACTGCCAATAATTCTCCTTCACCACAGTCATGAACTTTGGGGGGAAGATGCACAAGAATTTCAGCCAGAAAGATTTTCAGAGGGAGTTTCAAAAGCAACAAAGAATCAACTCTCATTCTTCCCATTTAGTTGGGGCCCTGGAATTTGCATCGGGCAGAATTTTGCAATGAAAGAAGCAAAGATGGCTTTGACACTGATTCTGCAACATTTTTCATTCCATCTCTCACCCTCCTACACTCATGCACCCCACACAGTTGCTAGTCTTCATCCTCAACATGGAGCTCAAATCATCTTACGTAAATTGTGAGATTGAATATTATCATCTCCATTTTACACCATTGTGTGCTTTGTTTTCTATGTTGTTCTGGTCCATTTAAGTCTCTAGTATTGGGTGTGTTTAAGCATTAAGCATTGTAGAACAACTTGATAGATTTTTTTTCCTTTCAAAAAATCCATTTAATTCTAGTGTTCCCAGTGGAGTCCACTATGAGATTATTACATTCCCCGTCAAATGATTCAAGAAATTTGTTCCAAGGCATTCACCTCCTCAATTTAATCAAAGTACCTTAATACTCTTACCAATTTGCTTTTCTACCTTATATATTTCTAAACTCTATGAACTTTTTTAAGCCTTCAAACTTGTGTCTCATAAGATACACATGATCCATCCGTAAATGATCAAGGTGATAAATAGGTGAAAACTCCTCTAGCCTTTACGTCTAGGGGCCCACTTACATCTACAATCCTCTCCCCATATCGTATAAAGGGTAATTTAGTTATTTTATGTCCTTTTCTATATGACCTAATCGCAAGTGCCACAAATATTTTTGGATTTATGTCATCTCTTGGTCTCTTTGGAACGAAACAATTTGATCATGTTCAACATTAGTTAAGGATCCAACATTAGTTAAGATTATACAAACCATCAATCAATGCGCCAAAATAATAAAATTTATTTCCCAAATAAATAGAACAACTCTTGTCCTTATAAGTTATTGTACAACCTTCTCTATCTAAGACCGACAATGAAATCAAATTTCTCATAGCTACAGTCACACAAAGATAATTATGGAGCTCTAAGTTCAATCTAGACAATAGTGGTAAGCTGCAAGTCCCTACAGCTAACGCAACAACTCTTGCTCCATCCCCCACTCGTAGGGTCAACTCACCATTCCTCAATCTCCCACTCTTTCTTAGATCCAGCATGGACACACAAACATGTGAAGTACATGCAAAATCTACGATCCATGTAAAACTATTGTTAATTGTAATATTAGCTTTTGGGGTGGCCATGACCCAAGCTCTTCACGACCTACTCGAGCTCAGTTCGTAAAAAGTTTGACTCGACTCGTTTATTAATTGAGTCGAGCTTGGGCCTAATAAAGCTTGACTCGTGAGGCTCACGAGTCAGCTCTAATAGCTACATATGAAGTACATGCAAAACCTACGATCCATGTAGAACTATTGTTAATTGTAATATTAGTTTTTAGGGTGGTCATGAGCCGAACTCTTCACGAGTTACTTGAGCTCGGTTCATGAAAAGCTTGGCTCAACTCGTTTTCAACCGAGTTCGAGCCCAATTTATAGGCTCGTTTATTAATCGAGCCGAGCTTGGGCCTAATAAAGCTCAACTCATGAGGCTCGCGAGTCGGCTCGAATAGCTACAAACATAATAATAAATTATAGAAAATAATATATATAATATTTTTATTTATATATAATAATAACTAATTATTATAATTGTTAGTTTTATTATGTATCAAATAAAAATAATTTTTATATATAATTTTTTTATTTTTATAAAACATTTTTCTTAAGTTGAGCTCGAGCTCAAGCCTCTTACTACCTTGGCGATCCGAGCTTGAATAGCTAGCTATTCGGCTTGATCCACTCCTAGTTAGCTTCAAACATGAACATAATTGACTTACCTTCTGAAGATTTGTCATTGTCTTTCAAACTAGCAAGGTACTCTTTGCAATTCCTCTTCCGATGCTCATTCTTCCCGCAGTAAATACTCATCTCTTTCTTCTTGGCATCTCCTTTGGTGCCTACTTCTTGAATTTTCCTTTGGAAGAGGATCCACAACAAGGATCATATCCTTCCCATTGGTCTTTTTGATTATACCCTCTAAAATGACCATGTTCAAAAGCTCAAAGAGTGAGCAATCCATCTTATTCATACAAAAGTTCATCACAAACTATGACAACAAATAAAGGAGAGACTACAGTGACGTTTGATAACACTTTTCAAACCTCTAAATTCTGAAAATATTACTTTCCAAATGTCAAAGTTGTTTAGAAATGCATCTGAATTTGGATCTGAAATAAATTTTCATATATGAATTAATAAGAGATAGGCCAAGCACTAAAACGCAGTCAAATGCATTTCAGACCTGGTCGAAAGTCCAAAATACCCTTACAACGTTCTGAACTAAACATGCATTTCTCGAGCACTATTCATCTTCTCCACTTGACGCAGCGGCAAACTAGTGGCAGCAAGCTTCCTCCTTTGATAGGCACCATTCAATTGTCACTGTAACTCTCAACAGCAGCAATCTATTTTCTCCTCTCCGACAACAATCTATCTTCTTCTTCTTCTCTAGTCTCGTGGCTCACCTTCCTCTGCATTTTTGTTTTCGATTGTCGTTGCAACTTTCAATAGTGACAATCTATTTTCTCCTTTCCAACGGCAAGCCTTCTCCTCTGACGGCGAGCTACTACTTCTTTTTCTTCCTCCTCCTTTCTGGTCCCATGGCTTCTACCTTCCTCTACTTTTTTGTTTTCGATTACCGCTACAAAGCAACGACAATCTATTTTCTCCTCTCCGATGACAAGCTTCCTCCTCTGATCGCCACTACATCCAACGCAACCTGTTGATGCTCAAGAACCAACTTCCTCTCTTCGTCGTCAAGAATGGGAACGAGTCAGGGCTCCATCTTCTCCACTTTGTCCATCTATGCCTTCTTCCCCTCTTCCAAGCAAAGCTTCCAACGAATTCCGTAGACCAGACAACATAATAAGCACTAGCCCCAACTAATGTCCCACTATGTCATAGTGTTAAGGGACATGGGAGTGAAGTTCAAGAATTTATTCATCAGCCATGGGGATGGGAATAAAGAGGAGGTGGGAGTCCTTGGAATTTATTCATATTTTTTAATATTATTTTCAATTTTATAATTTTTATCAAATAGTATGCCATTGAGGGGTAAAATAGTAAAATCAAAGAATTTCAAATATTGAAGGTTTATCCAACACAAATAAATTTATCCATTCAGAGCCTATAAAAAATAGAAAAGCATCTATGTTTCTTTTCATATTTCAGATACAAATAATATCTTTTTAACTTTTCAAATTTTAAATTTCAGATTTATCAAATACCACCTAAAATACCAGGTCATTAGCCAAGTCATTGTCCATAATGAATCCAATCCTTTAGAGTCGTTCAATATGGTATATCATCTTAAGATAGTGGTCATTGACAAATTGTCCTTTGAACATCCTCATTCGGAACAGGCTATTATATATCTCATACGGTCATACCTTGTCGTTTGGATCCTCTCACCATACAACTCTTGTAGGTGTTGGAGGATGCTTTACACATTCCCCATGTCTTCATGTTGGCTCATGGTGATTAACATGTAACATTTGACCTGCATATCATCGTCCTTCCACCTGTCCTATGCAAACCCTTCTTCAATGTCCGCATTTTCTAACTTGGCAACTAGGACAGGTTGCGAAAGAATGTAGACCGATTTCTCAGAATTGAAAACTATTCACAAATTCCTCAACTAATCAAGGAAATATGGTCCAGTCAAATGGTTGGTATTCGGAATTTTTGCTAGAGCCTAGAGGGTTCATGTTACTCATTTTAATCTACAAAAATTGTTGATTTTAGCTAGCCGTTGTTCTATTCATTTTAAACCATTTGATCTAGGCCTATAATCACAATGGTACCTGCCTCTCACTAATCCTTTCGAAACTCATACTCCCTTAGGTAAGAGACAGAAACCCCGTTGGAAGGATTTCTAGTAGGGATTGGGGTCCCACCAAATTCTAGCTGACCTCACATAATGGTTTCTAATCATTCTTCTAGCCTCTAAGACATATGGCCCCCACATAATGGATTCTTGGCTCATATTCTTAGTTAAGTCAGACCCACCATCCTAGCAAGTGCAGAATATCGCTAAAACCCCTCACATAAGTCTCCTGGGACTAGGTGATGTCTTACCTGACCATATCTCATATGTCATAGGGTGTTCATATATTCTCTTAAGGCTCAGTTTGGAAGGAGTACGAACACAAATATGTAGTGCAAAATCTTGTATTTTGTATGTATTTGCACTCTACATATTTGCATTTGTACTCCTTCCAAACTGAGCTTAAAGGAAAAAACTCCATATACAACTAGGTGATCTCCTACACCCCCCTGTAGGGGTGTATCAAAAAGGCTCCGATACGATACATATTGACGGATACAAACCGATATGTGACGATATTTTGAACCTTGATTATCCTAAACTATAAGCACTACATCTAGAAAGAAAAACCTTGACAAAAGGTGGGCAAGAAGTGTGAATGTCAAGAGGAGTGAGATAGACTCTAGCCCCTTCTTGGTGTGTTTTAGGGGGAATAATAACCATTTGGAAAGAAGATATGTTGGAAGCTTTGGAAGAGTTAATAGGCGATTTTTCAATTTCTTTGAAGCTTAGGAACTTGTTGGATGACCCAATATGGGTGTCAACCAATGTGTAGAGGACCTTTGTATGGATTTGATGTGGAAGGATTAAGTCAATTGTTGTAAAATTTTGCTGTTATTACAACAACTTAGTTTTGTGTTGTTCTTTTAGGCTGTGGTTTGGTAGAAAATAAGGCTTAGTTTGGAAAGAGTACAAATACAAATATGTACAGTACAAATATATACAAAAGATAAGGTTTTGCACTCTACATATTTGCATTTGTACTCCTTCCAAACTGAGCCTAAGAGAGAAGGAGAAAGTTAGGGAAAGTTCTCAAGTAATTTTGCAAAATTCCTTAATAACTTACTGTTGAAATTACTTGTGAAGTTTCACCAACTAAAATGTTTCTACTATTTTCTATCAAACCAAACATAGCCTTATGGCTTAAACTAGTATTATGAAAAAAGGAAAAAACAATTAGAAACACATCCTATATTATAGAATTCCTCTTTAGGATGTTCAGACTACAGAGATATTGGCATGTTATATGTTGGTAAATGAGCTACCATCAACAGAAAAAAATAACAGAAAGGATCAAGGAAAAGTAGGGGTGCTCAGTCCTTTATAAATATTTTTAATATATATTATATATAATCTTGTTACTTTAAAGAGTGGAACCGGCGACCTGATATGGTAGACCTAGACAAACAACAACGGTGAGGCAATGAGATATTTGGGACTTAGGATAAGAGAAAAAATATAAGGAAAAAATGAGGAAGTTTCCCTTCATCACATGATGAGGCGAAGAGATGTTTAGGAATTTGGATCTCCGTCAAGCATTGATGCTTGGTGGAATTTTGCTTGTAGAGAAAGAAGGAAGAAGACTAGATTGTAACCAGCTCCTCTCACCGGACAACTTTATATCGAAAATATGCAGACAGACATAATAGAGTTCCTCTTCTCATCTCGCTCACTTCGCTTCATCGGCATGAGCATCAAAAGCTTGGCATCGTGACCAGCTTCTATCATCATCCACTGCATTTATACATCGAATACTTGAATTCAACCAATTTACCTGAGACCTGCCCAAGCTGCAAACCTATTAATTGTATAAAGAAAGCTTCCCAAGTATTGTGGTGTCAGAGAGATCATTACCCTTTGCAGCAATGTTATTGTTATTTTGTGTCTTTATTACCTTAAAATTTAAATTTTAATCATGAATTAACTCGGAAATGAAATAGAACGACTTGCATCACAAACAGTGTAGAGCCTCTTGGGTTTGATATCGGACATTGCAGCTTTCCGGGTTCCTACTAGATCTCTGGATTATAGAACCTTTTATCAATTTCCTTCCTACCGCTCCCTTATTTCTATTTCTTTTTCCCACATGAAGAAAGATCAAGTACACTGCATTATACGAGAATGCATTTATGGGCCAGTTGCAACCACTTGACCTTAGCTCTATCTCAGCTAAACTATATCCAAAGCAAAAGTAAAAAGAAAACAGCTCCACCATTTCAAAATTGCAAATTTAAAGGAATATTTATGGATTCTATGCTAAGAAGCTGGCAGTTTCTGGAATCCGGTGGTGGAAAAATTTGAAAAAAGAATTGTCTCTTGGAAAAAAGAATTACTTCTCTTGGAAGGAAGATGACACTGATTGAAGCTACTCTAGCAAATTTGCCCATTTATTTCCTTTCAGTGTTCAAAATCCCAATAAAAGTTTCTAACAGATTGGAAAAGATGATGAGAGATTTCCTTTGGGAACCGGGAAAAGAGAAGAGGGACCATAGGGTAAGCTGGGAGGTGGGGACCAAAAGTAAAAACAGTGGTGGTTTGGGGCTTGGGAACATTAGAAAAAGGAATTTGGCCCTTCTAGGGAAATGGTTGTGAAGGTTCCCGCTAGAGAAGGAGAAATTATGGGCCAAAATAGTGGTAAGCATACATGGGTTGGAGCTAAATGGATGGGATGCTGGAATTCGAGCTAGAACTACAAGCGTCTCACCTTGGAAAGCCATTCATGATTTGTTACCAGTCTTTTCCCCTCTTATCAGGTATGACTTGAATTCTGGTAACTCCATAAAATTCCAGGAACAGACTTGGGTGGGGAGTGCCCCTCTAAAGGACCAATTTCCTTCTTTGTATGCCCTATTTAATTTAAAAAATGAGCCAGTTTCCTCTTTCATTACCCCTTCCTCTTCCATTTGTGTTTGGGTGGAATTTGGGTTTGAGAAGGGCTGTAAGAGACTCAGACCTTGACAGTATTTCGAGTCTCCTTCAACTTCTTGATAATATTTTCTTAGACCCAACTAAGGTGAACTTTAGAATCTGGACCCCCACCCCCACTGGCTCATTCTCCTGTGCCTCCTCTTCAAAGTTTTAAGCCAGTCCACCAGTCCTGTAGCCCTCCCTTTCCCTGTTAACGAGGTTTGGTGTAGACCAATTTCTCCTAGGGTTGGTAGCTTTTGTTGGGAAGCCTTTCTGGAAACAATCAACATTGGTGATTTGCTCCAAAAGAAGAGACTCAATACTTGTTTGTCCCCTCACTAGTGTGTTCTTTATAAAGCTAATGGGGAGACTGGTTTTCATCTTCTGGTGTCTTGCCAATTTGCAAAGTCTATTTGGGAGTGGGCTTTCTCCCTCTTTGGGTGTAGTTGGAACCCTCCATCAAATTTGCAAAGTCTATTTTACTCTTCTTTTTTCAGGTGACATATGAAAATGGGAAGGACTATGTGGAGAGGATTGAGGGCTACGGTATGTTGGTCCTTATGGGAATAAAGAAACTTCAATGATCTTCTCTGAAGTAGAGAGAGGTGCTGAAGAATTGAGGGCACTGATCCATATAAGGGTTGTACAGTGGATGAAATCCCTAGAGCTATTCACAGATTATACAGTGGATGACATGTTGAGGAAGTGGGGTGAGATTGCTAATTGTACCTAGACCAAAACAGTAATTAGTGTGTCTTGGACCCCCCCCCACCCACCTGCGGGTTTCATAAAACTAAACTTTGATGGGAGTAGCAGAGGGAATCCTAGACAATCAGGGATTGGGGATGTTTTCAAGGATGAGAATGGGGTTGTTTCTACCATGTTCTCAGGCCCAATTGGAGTGGGTGACTCTCTCAGAGCCGAGATCCATGCAGTTATGGAAGGAGTCCGGAAAGCTAAAGAGATGAATATCAGAAAACTCATAATTGAATGGCACTCGGAGATGGTGGTAGGGTGACTGAATAAAGACAATAGTGGCTTATGGAATTACAATAATGTGAGGAAGAAATTCAGATGGCCAGTTCGAGAAATGGAATTTAAAATCAGTTCGGTAAAAAGATCAGCTAATTCTTTTGTTGATGGGTTGGCTAAACAAGGGATGGAGAGGGAGTCAATGTTTTGGGCACAGATGTAATGCTATTTTTTCTCTTTCTCTCTTTCTTTTTCCTTTCTTGGGGCTCAAGCTGCAGTTGGAAGATAAGAAAGTTTGTCTTCCTCTTTGTAATAATTATTGTGATTAATTAATGAATTGTGTTATTGATAAAAATAAATAAAAAAAAAAAGTAGAAAGTTATGCCCCACAAAGGACTTTAATGTTTCAAGCATGGGAGTCATCTCCTAGCAGTAGCTTCTAATACATCTTTGACAGCTATTCCACTAGTAACCTAGGATTGTCAGGTGTCGGATGAGTGTTCAGAGAAGCAACAGATTCTGTTGGTTTACCCAGGGCTGAATGGCCAAGGTGGCTGTGCAAGGGCTAAAATTCTAGCATGGCACAAGGAGTAAAGCTTGGTTCCACCTTCTGACTTAATGGACTCTTTGTGGAAGGCAACTCACAAGTGGTGATAGCAGGGTGGATGATCTCAAATGCTGATGGACCTTACTTGCTAAAACACCATATTAGAGAAGCCAAATCTTTAATATCCATTGTGAACGGATTCCCAGATCTGCAAGGTCCATGACAGATGAACTAACAATTGAATAGCCTGAGGGGGGTAACAGTATAGAAAGCAGGTAACCAAGAGTAATGAGTTGTATACTCATAAGATTTCTTTCTTTTCGTTTTTTTTCCTGTTTTAATGCCAGTTCTGTCAGTGGCATCAGAACAGGAAAAACCTCAAAGTCCTAATAAATGAAGGAATTGAACTCTAATGCCTTGGATCTTTCATCTACCTTCTCCATCAGACCAAGTGTGCCTCTTCCAACCTCATTACAACAATAAAACAAAAGAAATAATAAAAAGAATAAAAATATTAACAAGCAACTGAATATAACTAATTGTAAGGGATTTACCAGTCGGAAAACTATTCACATTTCAATTACCACCATTCTTATTATTATGAAAAGGGGAGCTAATGCAAATAGTAATACAATGAGCTCTGTATATCCAAGAAAGAATTCCATAGCAAAGAAGTTATAGTGGAGACTGTAGTGATGGGGGTGGTTCATTGAGTAAAGACCCTTGTTTTGTCATGTTTCCACTGGAAGATATTATAAGAAGATGGTCTCATATACCAGATTCTTCCGCAACAAGAGCAATCTAGCCAGCTGCACTCTATCATAAAATAAAACTGAATTTTGATAGAAGCAGCTTAGGAAATCCAGGGAGATCAGGCATTGATGGGGTCCTCAGAGTTGTTTGTTGCCCATCAGGAGCTTAAATTGGGGAAAGCGCTAATACTAGGAATATGATTACCTGGAACTCATTTTAGCTGAAGTTGGCCCTGTTGTCAAATTGGACGGGAACAATCTCACCCTAGACCGGATGCACTTCCCAAGAGTCTGTGTCACTGTTGACATTTCTCAAAAACTGGAACTGGAGGTCCCGATCAAAGCCAGGGCTTACAAAATTATCTATGAAAACTTACACAACCTCTGTCTGGTCTGTGGCGTTGCGGGTCACAAGACAGGTCAATGTACTACTACTGCCGAAAAAGAAAAGGCCAAGCAGGTCCAAGGTTGGAGGGTACTAGAGTCCAAGAAGAAATCTTGAGTGGGACACCGCTTTCCAAGACAGTGGATGCCACGACGATTTTGGTACGCAAGCATGAACAGGAGGAAAAATCAGTGGTTAGTTAACCCAAACTATAAAGGTGGTAGAACAGCAAACAAGTTTGTCACCTTCCCAGGTAACCGGAAGGTTGTTGATGAGTCCTACACTCCTGCAATTCGTATAGAGCCACGTGCCAGCACAAATCAATGGATTCACAAAAACTGGCATAATGACGAAGGAACTGAATCTGTTAAGGGAAAAGGGAATGAAAGAGCCAGCCATCAGAAGGATGAGGCAATTCAAAATTATGAGAACTTGAGGAGGATGAGGATCTGATCGATGAGGAGGAAGAGATGGACAAACAGTGGGAGATCCAAGAGGATCAAAGCAACCCACAAATGGCTAAGGATGGAAGCCATGCCTAGAGCTCCATTACTGGATAAAAGGAGCATGGAAGGAGAAACTGGGGATGCCAACAACTGGGCAAAGAGCAGTAAAGTGAACAATGGTGCGAATTTTGACTTGAAACGTTAGAGGAATTGGAAGCACAAAGCAACGTCGGCATCTTTTTGTTCTTCTGAAACTTTTTTTTTATCAATAACACCAGCTTCATTAAATTAAAAGAAAAGAGGGAATATGGATACAAAAGGAGAGATAAAATATCTTAAATCCCCAAAAACAGAAAACAAAGGGAGTGCAAAGAGAAAAGATTAAAAATTAGCCCAAAAAACAGACTCCCTATTCACTCCTTGCTTGGCCAACCCATCCGCAAATGAGTTGGCACTCCTCTTCACCCAGCTGTACTGAATCTCAATGTCCCTACCCAGCCATAAGAACTGCTTTTTTTTCATTGTTAAAGTTCCACAAACCACTGTCATCTGTCTTCAACCAACTAACCACCACCTTCGAATCACCTTCCAGGATCAAACGGCTGATATTTAATTCCTTGGTTCTTCGAACTCCTTCAAGTGCTGCAAGGATCTCAGCCCTAAGAGAGTCACCTCCAATAGGGCCAGAGAATAAAGCAATAACAATCCCTTCCTCATTCCTGAAGACTCCTCCAATCCCAGAGGGCCCTGGATTCCTTACACTGCTGCCATCAAAATTCAGCTTTATAAAGCCGAAGGGGGAAGGGACCAAAACGGACAAAGAGTCCTCTTGCATCTAACATTGGAAGCAATCTCTTTCCAGTTTCTTAGCAAGTCATCCACAAGAAAACCTGAAAACTCCAAAGATTTTAGCCAATGGACAACCCTTAAAATGCCTGAGTTTCTTTCTTCCCACAATGACCAGCATATCGCTGCCTTAATACACCTCCACATAGTCTTCCCTCGCTTCTTAGGCCAACTGAAAAAATGAGAAAACAAACCTTGGACAGTCTCCAGAGGATACCAAGAACACCCAAAATGGGAGAAAACCCACTCCCAAACAGTTTTAACAACCTTACAAGAGACCATGAGGTGGTAGCCAGATTCCCCATCAGCTTTACAAAGAGCACATCTATTAGGAAGTAGACAATAGTTGGGTATCTTTCTCTTAAGTCTAAAGTGTTGATTCTTTCCAGGAAATTTTCCCAACAAAAAAAAAAACAACCCGATGAGGAATAGGCCTACTCCAAATTTCCTTAACTGTAAAAGACAACACAAAGGAGATAGGAGGCTGAGTTAAGGTTTCAAAGAATGAAACACAAGAAAAGGTACCAAAGCTAGAAGGGATCCAAAATCTGGTGTCTTCCTTAGCAGGGTTTAGGAAGACAATCTCAAGGAAGGCTAGCAAAGTTACCAAACTATCCATGTCCGTATCCCTAATTTCCCTACGCAAGCCTAGGTTCCATCCAAAGCCAGAAGTGGAGGCTGAAGGGACCAAGAAAGAAGATATGGGTTCATTTTTCAAGTCTGATAAAGCATACAAGGAAGGAAACCGGTCCTTCAAAGGAGAATCCCCGACCCAAAGTTGTTCCCAGAATTTTATTCAGTTACTAGAGTTTAGACCATACCTGATCCAAGGGGAGAAAACAGGAAGCAGATTGTGAATGGATTTTCCAAGGAGAAGCAGTTGAAGCCCTTGCCAAGATTCCAGGATCCCAGCCATTGCCTTCCAGCCCATGAATGCTAGCCACAATCTTAGTCCACAATTTATCCCTTTCCAATGAAAACCTCCACAACCACTTTCCCAATAGGGCCATATTCCTTTTCTTGAAATTACCAATCCCAAAACCTCCTAATGACCACCTCCCAACTCACCCTATAATCTCTCTTCTCCTCTCCAAGCTCCCATAGAAGGTTCCTTATTAATTTTTCCAAAAGATTGAAAACCTTTGAGGGGATCTTAAACACCGACAGATAGTAGACCGGTAGGTTAGCTAGGGTAGACCTAATGAGAGTGACTCTCCCACCTAAAGAAAGATAATTTCTCTTCCAGGCCGCCAGCCTCTTTTCAAACTTCTCCACTACCGGAGCCCAAAAACTAACACTCTTTGAATTATCTCCTAAAGGGAGGCCCGAGTATGTCAAGGGCCAATCCGAAATTGCACAACCTAGCTCACCTGCAAATTCCCTTAGGTCCCTTTTGTTCACATTCACTCTCGCCACACAACTCTTATCAAAGTTCACCTTGAGGTTAGATATCTGCTCAAAGAGTTGTATTGTCAACTTTAGATTCTAGATCCAATTGAAGTTTCCTCCATAGAATAGGATAGTATCATCTGCAAACTGTAGAAGTGTTAAGGGAACATCCTCCCTTCCTACTCTCCACCCTCTTATCAAATTCCTCGAGTCTGCTCTATGGATCATCATCTGCAAACTGTAGAAGTGTTAAGGGAACCTCCTCCCTTCCTACTCTCCACCCTCTTATCAAATTCCTCGAGTCTGCTCTATGGATCAATCTCCCAAGCACATCAACAATCAGGGTGAAAAGAAATGGGGAAAGAGAATCTCCTTGTCTTAGACCTCTCAACGCAAGAAAGAAGTCAACCACTGTCCCATTCACCAAGATAGAATAATGACAAGTCTTAACACAGCCCCAAATCCACTTACACCACCTGTCTCCAAAACCAAAACTCCTCAACACCTCCATCAAGAAAGACCAATCAACCAAGTCATAAGCCTTCTCCAAATCCAATTTGCAAACCACTCCCTTCTTCTTTGACTTCCTAAAGCTCTCCAAGCTCTCGTTTGCAATGACAATCTGATCGATGATCTGTCTTCCCTCCACAAAAACACCTTGGTTGGGTGCAATAATAGAGGGAAGCACCTTCTTTATCCTAAGAGACAGCACATTTGCAATGATTTTGTACAAACTAGTCACCAAACTAATAGGTCTAAAATCCTTTGGTTAAGAAGCATCTTTCTTCTTTGGGACTAAAGCAATGAAAGTTGAGTTCAAGCCCGGATTTATTACACCCCTCCTGTGGAACTCCTCAAAAACTGATCTAAGATCATTCTCCAAAATATCCCAACAGTCCTGGTAAAAGGCCATTGTGAACCCATCTGGACCTGAAGCTTTTGTCCTATCCATTGAGAATACTGGTTCCTTTACCTCCTCCATATCAAAACTTTTTTCTAACCATTCTTTCTAGTCTACACTCCGAGTCGACCAATCCAATCCCTCCAACCACACTCTCCCATTCATAGGCCTTCTAAAAATAGATTTTAAGTGGTTTACTAGAGCCTTTGCAATTTCTGTCGGGTGGGACAACACTGCTCCATCAACTTCCAAATTAGAAATGAAATTCTTCTTCTCCTCCCATTTGCCACTAAATGGAAAAACCTTGTGTTTCTATCTCCCTCCTTTAGCCACTTACACCTGGACTTTTGCCTCCGACTGATTTCCTCCTTAACCAAGATGTCCTCCATTTGCCTCCTCAAAACCCATCTCAACTTCCTTTCTTCCTATCCAAAGGAATCTCTCTCTTCCTTCAGGTCCAAATCCTCGATTTGCCACACCAGAACTTGTTTTCTCTCTTCTAATCTTCCAAACTCCAACCTATTCCACTCCTTTAATGATTCTTCTGAAACTTTATCAGCCCGACATAGTTTGCCTTATGGGAACTTGAATCAATCCCGATAAGGGGGAGAAAATCATGAAAATTTTTAATTTTGATAAAAAATATATATTGTAAACCTGTTACGCTTTTCAGGTGGCTTATAGTTATTGTGGAAGAATAGTATTAGTTTAAATGTGGTTTTTTTCAAACGAAAGATCAATCCATTCGCTAGTCTTTGAAAAAAGTTCGACCAGTCCCATGGAAAATCGCCTTTGTATATGCTCCCCTTGGAGCAACCGATGGTTTGGAATTGAACTGTGGATATCAGCACCCGTGTAAATAGACTATGGTGCCTCATTGGGGATTGCAATTCTATTCAAACCCAAGAAGATAAAACTAATGGCAATTTTGTCCAATCCCATGCAAACAATTTCAATAACATGATCATGGAGTCCAGCCTCGTTGAACTAAAAGCAAAAGGAAATAAACTTGCAAGGAAAAAAGGGCTACTCATGGAAAAACTAGATTGGGGATTCATAAATCACATTTGGCAGCAAGGATATCCACAATCACAGCTGACCAACCTCCCCTTTCTAAGTTTTGACCATGCTCCTCTACTTCTAGTAAATGAGGATAAAGTTGATTAGGGCCTCAAGCTTTTCTAGTTTGAAAACATGTGGTCCCTAGACAACAACTTAAAAACATCATAGAGGATACTTGGAGTATTGAAACTCGAAGCTCAAGAGGCCAGTAATATGTCCAAAAGGCAGGCCTTTTGACAAGAGAAATAAAAACGTGGAGGAAAAAGTCCTCGGGAACATCTTTGACCAAAAGCAAAATCTCATGGAAATTATAGCGAATTGTCAAAAGGATAGAGAAAAAGACCCACAAAATACAATTTTAGCAAAGAAAAACGTAGCTTACCAGAAACAATTAAATAAACTCCTAGAAAAGGAGGAGACATTTTGGGCTCAAAAATCCAAAAACCTATGGTTAAAAAATTGGGGAAAAACACAATATTTTCACAAATTCTTGAAACCTATCAGCCTTTGTAATGTGATATACAAGATAATTGCTAAAATAGAAGTCAGCAGGCTAAAGCCAATCTTAACAAAATAATATTTGTATACCAATCGTCTTTTGTTTCAAGCAAGCAAATAAACGATAACATTCTAATGGCACATGAAATTTTTTAGTACCTAAGGAAAAAGAGAGGTAGATCAGGCTACATCAAGGCAGTATTAGAGAAAGTGGGATTCCATAACAAGTGGATAGGGTGGGTGATGGAACGTGTGACTACTGTAAACTACCAAATATTAGTAAATGGATCCCCATCAGAAGCCTTCAGACCCTCCCTTGGGATTAGCCAAGGTGACCCCCTGTCCCCATACCTATTCGTGATCTGTGGTGAGGCCTTAACCAAGAAGGTCACAAATATCCCAATACTTCAATTTGCAAATGATTGCTTATTATTTGCAAGAGCGAATCTGGACTCCTGCCATGAAATCAAAGGAATTTTGGAGGACCATGATAGAGGCTCAGGTCTAAGACCAAGTTTTCAAAAATCTACCATTTATTTCTTAAAAAATGTGCACCCCAAATTGTAAAGGAAGCTGGCAAGAGCAGTGGGGATACCAAGAGTAAATAAAGAAGAAAATTATCTAGGGGCTCCCTTAATTAATCAAAGAGTAACCAAGACCACATTTAATGATCTGGTCAATAAAATAAAGTCCAAATTGGAGGGAGTGGAAAGCTAAAACTCTCTCTATTAGAGGTAGAATCACCCTTCGTTGGTATTCCAAAAGGCCTCACCAAAGAAATGGACAAATTGCAATGGCAATTACTGTGGGGAAAGAAACAAAACCACAAAAACATTAGCAAAATGGGATTTAGTTTGTCCTGAGAAAAGAAACGGAGGACTTGGGGTTAGAAAAATGAAGCAAATTAAACCAAGCCAACCTCATGAAACTAGATTGGAAGATTCTCTTTGATAATGATAACCTCTTGGTCCAAGTGATAAATAATAAATATCTGAAAAAATAATAGCTTCCTGAATCATCACCCCCCAAAATCTAGCTCATGGGCATGGAAGCAATTAAATAAGGGAAAAAAATTCATGGAGAATAGGAAATGAAGCCTCTTCCAAATTCTAGGTCAATAATTGGGTTAATCGTGGTCCCCTAATAGACCAAGTACCAGCGGACTATAACTCCCTTAGAAACCAAGATAGCACTAAGGATAGACCCCTTGTCTAGAAACTGGGATGGGAGAAAATTTGAAAGGACACTTCCAAGAGAACTCATCCCCAAAATTCTAGCCACCCCCATTCCTATGGCAAACAAAGTGGATGTTTTTCAATTAGCTCAGCCAATAATTTAATAAGGAATGATCCTTCCTGAAGCCCTCATATAGTCAGTTTGCTAAGGGGGTGTCAAAAGCTACAGTGTTTCACAGGAGGGGAATCATTAATCCGGGTTTAAACTCCACATTCATTGCATTGGTCCCTAAGAAGAAAGAGGCATCACATCCAAGGGATTTCAGGCCAATTAGTTTGGTGAATAGTCTGTACAAGATAATTGCAAAAGTCTTGTCTCTAAGAATTAAGAAAGTTCTTCCAGCCATTATCACACCCAATCAAGAAGGTAAGACTATAGTAGATTGGCTTGCATGTAAGGGGCAGGACATTCAGGAGGCTTTGACTACTTCACTCCCGTGGGACCTAGCTTACCTTCTTTTTCTCGATGAAGCAAGAAGAATTCTCCCTCATTGGAGTTAATCTCTCTTTTGTATCAAAAAAAAAGGGGAAAGCAATAAACTTTAAGAATGTCATTGTGGGTGGAGATTCCCAATTAATAATAAGCAGCTTACTCTAGGTCCATTGGGTGAACACTGAGCAGCAGGATGAATGGGGTGATGAATGGCAATGAATGGTGCTGAATGACAGTAAAAGGGGTTTCCAAATGGGTGCAAATGGTGAGTCACATGGATTCCAATAGTTTCACAAGGGTTGGGATCGAGGAGACCAGCATTACATGAACACCTGAGATGGTTATAACTCAAGAGATAGCAATGTCCAACCTAACAAGAGGTTGTAGGAGGTCCCACACACACACAAAAAAAAAAAAAGTGTTCCAATTCCTCCCTCTAGAGTGGAGGGTTTCACAGTTTCTAAGAACAGTAATCCAATCACTCTCACCCAATTTGCTGATGATTCTTTAATCTTCCCAAGGTCCATCTATCGGGATTTGCTTTTCCTTTAGGTGCCTCCTCATTTGTTTTGAAATTGCCTCTGGTATGAAAATTAATCTGCAAAAAGCCAGCTCTCATCCCTGTAGGGGAGGTGCCACATCTTGACGAACTGGCTGATGTTTTGGGTTGTGGAGTAAGCTGTTTTCCTTCAAAATTTGATGGGCTTCCCCTTGGGGCACACTGTAAAGTGAAGGACATTTGCAACCCAGAAATGGAAAGGATCAAATTCAAGCTAGCCAACTGGAAGAATGTTTACTTGTCAAAAAGAGTAAGAGTCACTCTTATCAGAAGTGTCCTTTCAAACCCGCCCACCTATTTTATGTCTTTGTTCAAGGATCCTGGCTCGGTGATTAGAACTATTGAAAAATTGATGAAGACTTTCTTTGAGATGGGCTTGAAGAGAAAAAAAGTTTTCACTTCGTGGCATGGTCTGAGGTCTGTAAGTCCAAATAGCAAGGGGGATAGGCATTAAGCCTTTGAAACAAATGAATATAGCTTTGCTAACCAAGTGGCTGTGGACGCTTACAACGGAGTGTGACCTGCTTTGGAAATCTGTAATCCAGAACAAATATGGGGAAGCTTCCTTTGGCTGGGAATCAGGTGCAACACCTGAAACTTTTGGAATGAGTGTGTGAAAGGGAATTTTGCAGAACAGGAATCTTTTTTTCAGCTGCATTTCTTTCAAGCCTGGTTTTGGCGAAAGAATTGTTTTCTGGAGAGACGGGGTGCGGTGCCAACCCTCTCAGCATGGATTTTCCTTTAATCTTTGCTTTGACTCTCAACAAGGAGGCACAGGTCTGTACATGTCTTGACTTTTCAACCAGCTTGTTTGGATGTCGAGGCTTAGAAGAGAGGAAAATGATTGGGAAGTGGAAGCTCTCGTTGGTTTGCTGCAAGCTATGGAAAAAGTTCAGTTTCAACCCCTAGGTATTGACAGGATTTGGTGGACCAAAGAAGCTTCTGCTATTTTTACAGTGGAGTCGATGCTGAATTCCTTGCTTTTGACAGATGATCCTTCCCCCCCCCCCCTTGGGTTTGGTTTTGGAAGACAGCTATTCCATTGAAGGTTAAATTCTTTATTTGGGTTTCCATCAAGGGTAAAATTCCCACTATAGATGTGTAAGGAGAAAAGGGATGATCCTTGTTAATCGATGTTCTTTATGTGGAGAGGCCAAGGAATCTGCCAATCATCTGCTCATCCTTTGCAGCTACTCTCACAAGGTTTGGGCTCATGTGTTTGGTATGAACTAGATCACCCCCTCGGACCTTGCCCTTCCTCTTGCCTCAGTGGCGTGGTCAGGCTTTTTCAAAGAGGGGTAAGGTTCTCTGAAAAGTCTCCCCTTTGGTGGTTTGCTGGTGCTTATGGAGAGAGAAACAACTGCTTATTTGAAGACAAGGCCAGTCCTCCGGAGAAAGTGTGCTGCTACTGAGAAAACTTTGGTGAAATGGATCTCCATTAACAATCTATTTAGGGGTTCCCATTTTAAGCATTTTGCTGATCATTGGAATGTTAACATATGGGATGATGATTTCTCGTTGTAATCCATAACCTGCTGTTGGCTTTATCTGTATCTGGCTGCTGAGGAAATCTCTACCTCAGTAGCCTTATCTTTTTCTAATCTTTTGGTAATATTCACCATGTCTCAAAAAAATATAGGCAAGTAATGAGGGAAAATAGAAAACGGATGCAAGAATTTCAACAAATATTTCAATGCATCATAAGGGAAGCAAATGACTTGGCAGATACGTTAGCCAAACAAGGGGTAAACAGGGCACGACTATATTGGGGGCTAACAAATGAAGAAGCTGGGAGCTAGTTTGTTATATATTACTAAAATTTATATTGGGGTTAGGCAGCTAGGAGCCTAGGACTACCTAGGGATTATTGGGGTTATGAAACCCTTCTTTATATATATTTTTTGATATGTAACTGTAAAACTTTATTAAATTATATAAAGAATCCATATGTACAAAGTATTTTGAAACCCCTTTATAGGATGGAAGTACTCCACCTATCCCTATACATGTTGAAATCATTATACTGCAGCCCAGAAAAGTTGCAGTCTATTAACCTAATTTTGCTAACATGTCAGCCATTCCATTTGCTGACCTGTTGATCAATTTAAATGATATACCCTTTCCACCCGTCAACCACTGAATCTTCTTGATAACTTGCCTAAATTGCCACATTGCCTGGCTGTTATTGTGAATGAAGCCAACTGATAGTCCCCTTCCATTATCAACTTTCTGATGTCCATTAATCGTCTTAGATTCACTATTGTAATACAGCCAACAGTTCTGTTCTTAAAGAGTTCCTATCTCTAATAGGCCCCGAGAAAAGCGCCTCCACTCCGCCATAACCATCCCTAAACACCATTCCCACTCCTGAAGAACCTAGAATACCAATGCTAACCCCTCTTTCTATATGCTATGTCGTTTCATATTTAATATGTTCAGATTTCAAAAAAAAAAGAAAAAGAAAAAGAAAAAGAAATAAGGACTATGTATACCTCAATTGGTTAGTGTTACATCTGGTTCTTACATCTCTTGCGGTTGTGGCCAGCCTCCTTGCATAGACTGCAATGAAGTGGCCTCTTCCCTTTGTTTTGAGGCTCCATATTTTTTTCTTTGTTTTGAGGCTCCATATGTTTCTTTGGACGACCACGCAAACGGCGAAGACCTGGAGGAGGAGAAGGAGGACGAAGAAGACCAAGTCCAGAACTTGAAGCATCATCCTCAATCCCATTTACGGAGGTACCATCAGGTATTTCATTTGTCCATACTGCATGAATGCACTCTGAGTAAATGGCCTGTTGAGTCTCTTTTAGGTAGCATTTTTCCACATATGAATAAATGTCAGCTTGAATACTTTTAAGGGCTGCACATGCATGTATACATGGGAGACCAACCATATCCCACTCCCTACAAGAGCAAGTCCTTTGGTGCAGGTCCACACAATAATTGATAGGAATCCCAAACACTTCAAATCTAAAGGCTGATGAACAACGGAAATGTAATCCTTCACTTTTGCTAATATTCTTTTTCAACAGTTCTTCAATTGTACCACCCACAGGAAATTTCCAGGCAGCACAATTAGCTTGCCTTCCAACCATGATATCTGTTATATTTTTACAGATTAGGTTAATCAATTCTATTATTGACAACTCTTGTGCTTCTGGAATCCATGCACCATAAGAACCGGCAATATTCACACTGAACTGGTCATAACGCTTGCCAGGGAATAGTGAATTAGCCCAGTGAACAGGTTCATTTTTCAGAACCCAGTCATATGCCTCCTCTGAAATAGACCTCATTTTCCCCAAAGCATCGTCAAAATCTACCCTAGTCTTTGCATATGCAATTTTATCCAATAACATCTTTAGCACATCCTGCACCGGAGGGGACAAATGTAAGCATTTCAACATCATCTTGAAACCTTCGGTCAAGTGATGGTAACAACGTGCATGAGGCACTGACCCATATATCTCCTCAACTGCCTTAACAATGTCTCCCGTCCTTTCAGACACAAAAATGATATCTCTATTGTCATCGAGAGCCACCTTTACGTTTCTGAAAAACCATCTCCAATTTTCCAAGGATCCTGACTCAACCACAGCAAAAGCCACAGGAAACATCCTATTGTCAGCATCCACAGCTGTCACAGAAAGTAATGTATGAAGATATTTTCCATTCAAAGATTTCTCCTCCACAAAAAGAATAGGACGGCAACCAACACAGAACCCATGAATAGAAGCATAGTAAGCAATAAATAGCTGATGGAATGTTGAGTCACTTTTTGACGTGTATACAGCAACAGTGCCAGGGTTAGACTCAACCAGTCTTTGGCAAATCCAAGGTACAAGCTTGAAGGAGTTCTTCAGTGATAAGTTTACAGCCTCCTTTACACTTTCCTTGCCCCGCCTGGCCTGATGATAAGCTATGTCAACATTGTAGTCACGCTTTATTTCCTTAATTACATCCTGTGGTGTATAATCAGGATTATTTCGAAATTTTTCCTTTATAACATTAGAAACCCACATCTTTGATATTCGGTACTTCACAGTCTCCTCATAATTAGTTGGGTGGGTATGTTTATCTTCATATTTGCGTACCCTAAATATGTTGGAGCTTCCTACTGCACTAGCATAGATTTTCCATTGGCAGCCATCAGCAACACAATGCGCAATTATTCGCTCACGGTCATTCCTAATATACTTGTACCCAAAATGGCAAGCTATTGAGAAATTGGCAAGTGCATTTCGGAACTCACTGCCATTGTCAAATATCTGTCCTACCCCTTTTATGGCATTCTCCCATAATGCAGACAGCAAAGGAGCTTTGTCATTTGACCTGTTTGTTGCTTCCTCAAGGTTAGAATCTTCAACTACAGATCCTACCAAAACATCTCCAGAGCACCTGGATCATAGTAATTTGAGTTACTTATCAAATGATAATAAGAACATTATCTTCCATAAAAGAAAAACGTCATCACTGTGCAAATTACCTTGTAGTTTCCTGGGGTTCTACACACCTCTCTTCTGTAATTACATAAACATCTGCAAATCCTTGGTTAAAGCCTAGCAAATTTTCAAAATCAGACTGATCCGACAAAGCAAGAAGGCGGCTCTTGTCAAATGGAGTGGAATATTTCAAGGTTACTGTGTTTGGATCAATTTCAAATTTGCTGCAGAGCTCGCGTACAAAATCACTGTATTTAGTATTGCTGTCAACTCTCACTCCTTTTGTAATGCCGCCTTTGTAAGAGACAGATCCATCTGGATATGTTACTAACTCACCACCGCTCATGCAATAGCATAAGATTACCTTCTCCGAATCAGACACCATTCCTAAATATTAGTTCTACATAAATCAGAGTTAAAACTGATTCTATTTTGTAGAACAGTTGAGAAATGTTTTCATGGTCCAATTAAAGCAGTGCACTCCAGTACTACGGTAAATGTAACACTTGATATGGTAAGCTATGTCCTAAAACATCAAAGAACAGACAATAGTTACCAAATCATACATTTTTCTATGTAATAAATCACCCAAACAAATAGGACACTGAAGAAAAGAAAATATTAACCAAATGCACCAGATATTGTATGTAATAAAGCAATCAAAACCCTATAAAGTTGAATAACAGAGAATCAGAATACACCCCACCAAGTTATTTTATATAATAGAACAACCAAAACCCTAAGAGCGTGAATAACATAGAATCGTAACACAACCCCACCTGATTATTTCCTGCAACAAAGCAATCGAAACAAAAAAGACATTGAAGGTAGAGCACATTAACAACCCAAGCAACTTGCTTTTTGTACGTAAAAAAGGCAACAAAAGCCCTAGAGCACTGAATAACAGAATCTTAGTCCAACCCAGCCAGCCAAACAGAAAGAAGAAAACTTAACTTGGCATGTTCAGGAACCCACATTCAGTGATGGACAAACCTGGAAGGAACTCTTCTATGGCTGATTTGGAACAGAGGATGAGAGGACTCCCTGTGTTCGTCAACGTAAAAGAAGGATTTTTCCGTGGACACCGATGGTTCTGCAGTCGATCGAAATGCCAAGGAAGAAGGAACCACTACATTCCAATTGTTGGAGGAATAGGGATTAGAGTGCGCTCTTTGGAAGCAAGTGAACGCCTAGAAATTGACTCCGGATCATCCCTACCCACAAAAACACTTACCTCCGTGGATTAGGAATATCTCTTCTCCGGTCATAATAACATGAGAGGATGAGATGTTCGCCATGTATGGATGTGCTGTAACATTGATTCCGATGGGTAGAGTTGTTGTGGATGGGTAGAGTTGTTAAAATAAGTATTTATTTAAATAAACATTTAAAATAAATAATAAGACCACATAACAAATAAAAAATAGGATAAATACAAAAACCTCCCCCCTGAAGTTTGTGACAATAATAAAACTTCCCTTCTAGTTTAACCTTAGCGAAATCCTCTCTTCTATTTTCTAGAAAAAAAACGACAAAAGCCTTCCTTCCGTTAATAAACCTGATGGAAAATGTTAAACTGATGATAATTTTTTTCAAAATACCCATTTTACCCCTGTATGAGCTATTATGTACCTATATTTACCAAAATACCCTTAAGATGCCAGATCATCCAAGATATCTACTCAAACAATTCATTATGGGTGGTGAACACCAGGGCATTGAACAACGAGTCCTGCCTGGCCCCTCTCCACAATTTTACCCTCCACAGCACTCCCTTTGAATTTGGCGATAATCACTAAATCTCTTCTTCTACTACAACTGCTCCAATTCCTCTCCTGCAAATCACTTGGTATACCCAGTGACTTGTGCTAGCCAGCCATCACTCCTTCGCAATGTTTCTGTATGATGGGCAGTTTGGTTTGAATCTTTCTTTAGCGACATGCCAGTCAGTTGTGACGCAACACATATTCCATTTAATGAGCAAAAGAACTATAGGGAGGTTTTGAAGGAGGGATTTCTTTTGCAATGGGATCCAAGTAATTGCATCAAATGTGAGGGCAGTGGCGGCCGTTATGGGCTCTATAATAAAAAAAATTGTATGCTTTTGCCATGATAGACGGCATCGCTTAAGCTAGCCAAATGATCATCCATGTGTTCTTCAGATTTCTTCCCTGCTTCCTTTTAACAATTCTTTACCAATTTAGACTCGCAGAAAGAATAGAGAACAGCATGGTCTCTATGTTCTTCTCTGTGTCTCTTATTTTTACCATATATTTTCCATCTTGTACCTAGGAAAATTGAATTGTGAAATAGGAAGCTCAATTTCCAATGATCAAATTCAAAGTGGAAGTTAGTTATGTAGTGACTTGTGAGAATCGCCAATTTAGAGTGGTTACGACTCACAGCACTATCTGAGAGTCTGGTAAATTGGCATCCATTTGTTCTTCAGATTTCTTCCCCGGTTCGTTTGCTATGCTTGGTTTGAAATAAAAGGTAGGGAAGCGGGAAGCCTATACCACAAACGATGTTTGTACAGGTTTTCCTCCCTTTCCCTTACGTCCCTACCTTCTCTCAAACCAAACATAGCAGAATTATATTCCAATCTTGGAGGTTTCTTGCTTAATTGCCTGCTGGCTTACTTCGTCAATCGGTTCAGAAGGAGGGATCGGACGACTATTATAAGACTAATTTTCTCGTGTCCACCGATGAAGGGGGAGAGTACGAGCTCATCTACTTCAGAAGGCTTGATGACGAATTGAACAAGGTAAACAAGTTTTACCAATCTAGAGTGGAGAATCGGCCAACAAGATCAAGCACAGCCCTTGTCCGGTGAAGAACTGTCGTCGGAATATTCCGAGCACTATGACTGTTTTCTTAAGAGAGTGTAATGAGTTTTTCGAGTAAGGATAAAATTGGTATTTTGCAAATAGCTTAGATGATGTATAAGGATAAAAATGTAATTTTCAATGTTTTTCGTCAGGTTCATTAACGGAAGGGGGGCTTTTGTCGAATTTTTTGAAAATAGAAGAGAAAATTTTGCTAAAGTTAAATTAGAGGGGAGGTTTTTATTATTGTCAAAAACTTTAGGAGAGGTTTTTGTATTTTACCCTAAAATATAAATATTATTCCTATTTGATAAATAAGCAACCTTTAGACTATTTATTATAAGTACTTATTCCTATTTTTTTGTACGAGTTTATCCCTTAAAAAATTTTGAAATTCCTATTACCCCTACAGAAGGAAAAAAATCCTCTTATCTTCTCCATTTGCACAAGAATTAAGGCTATTTTAGCGGGGAGTTCAAAAGAAGAGGCAATTGGCAACCGAGAAAATGAAATTTGCTTTTTGAAAATAAAAACCATCAACCTAAATTACTTTATGAAAATTGCTTTTTGAAAGTAATTTATGAAAACTGTATTTTTGAAAGTACTTTGTGAAAGTTGCTTTTTGAAAATATTATATATTAAACATTTTCTGGTTATTCAAATTACATTACGGATATGATCTAGGTCCATACCATTTGGATCCTACCTAGTACCTACCTATAATGATGAAGACATACTTGGATCCATAGATTTAAGACTCATATTCTCATAATTAACAAAACTACTTCAATAATTGACCAAGTGAGGGGAGAAATTTTGATCATCACCAACTTTATTGCATGGCTGAACTGATTTGCTGTTACATGGAGGTTGAAATATCACTTGACATCCACAAATAGGAAGAGAAAGAATGCTATTCATTGGTTTAAGAGATGACTTGGATCGGTGGTCCTCAAATCAAAACTTCATTGCTAACTTCCATTGCAGTTGGTTGTTTCAAAGAGTTGTTTAGATCATCACAACTGAATTTACTTGATCTACCTTATGATCTAGTACAATGGGCTTCCATTCTCAAGCTTACAATTGTAGGAACAGCGTGGGTTCTCACCCAACTTCTATAAGATAATCCACTTCTATAAGATAGTCCACTATCTTCAACTTCTCTACATATCTTAATTAATGGCATGATTAATGATGCGTTTGTCCCTGATAATGGCAAGATTGGCGGTGTGTTTGTCCATGAATGAAGCCTATGTCAGGGGTCTCCTCTTTCATTTTATTTGTTTATTCTCTATATTGATGTCTTGTGTCTAGGTTACCGGCGCGACATCTTGATACAAGTGATCTAAAGGGTTTTGGAAATAGCTAGATGTGGTTCTAGATAAATCCACCTTCTCTTTGTTGATATATGCTAACTTTTATAAGATAATCCACTATTGTATTTTCTTCAACTTCTTTACATATCTTAATTAATGGCATGATTAATGATTAATGATGTGTTTGTTCTAGAAAAGATCAACAAGTTGTTTCAACAATATTGTGGTTGGTGGGGACAAGAAGTTCATCTCTCAAAATCAGCTATCCTATTTATCAAAAATGTACACCACCATTACAGAAAAATATCAGCCCGGCATTTAGGGCTTCGTTTGGTCACCGTTTCGACAAATATTTGGGAGGTCCCTTGTTAATTGATGGTAGAAATAAAGATAACCAGTAGTTCATCATCAATAAGGTGAGGGATAGGTTAAAAAAGATGGAAGATTGTTTGTTTATCACTTGTTGGGCATGATGTTCTTATAAACTCAATGATTTCAAGCATCCCCATTTATTGTATGGCAACCCAACTGTTTGTTAGATAGTGTATGCACTTAGCTCCAATCAGAATGATGTACATTATGACATTTAATGTAAATGAATAAAGTACATATTTGATTCATGTTATTATGGTGTGTTTTTATATAATACACTTAAACCGGACACATATGAGATTCGTGTTAGTTTAGAATCTTCACAGCCATTGGATAGATCTAGGGAGATTTATCTTGCCAATGCTGACACTAATATACCACATACCACAAAGTTGGTTGGGGTGGCTTGTCTCAGCTGCCAGGGTGAAACCTAAGATACATGCAGTGTGGGTTTTCTTGAAGCCCTGAACCGGACCAGAATTCCAGTATTGCCCTGGACCTTGGAGATAAATGGGCAAAACTAGAATGTTACACTTGACCCCTAGACTCGATTATGATATTACACTAGGTATTGGATTGGGCTATCTTTGATATGCCAATCAATGAGATCCTTAGAGGGGGTCAAAACCTAGGTATGTTGGGATAGTCCGAGAATTCATCTGAGTGGGTGATCATAGTGACAAGATCAGCCCATTTGTCGGACAAAGTGAATGATCGGGGATGCACTCTCTCTGATGGAAACCAAAATTGTCGACTGCCAACAGTCGATTTCAAGATTGATCCTTGAAAATGCAGTTTTCTAAAATAGGGAATGTAATTCCCACAAGGGAGAAAGAGAGAGAGAGAGAGAGATTTTGAAATTTTGCCTAACCTTCAAGCAGGGTTCGGCCATCCATATGATGGATCTCTCATCCCTTCATTGTTACCTTGTCAATTTCAAGATTCTTTATCCTCTTTGACTTGAGATTTTTGGTGGGGATATGAAAACGAATACACAACACATTTATCTTTGTGCTTGGAGTTCTTTCAATTGATAAATTTATGGGAGGGCTTGGCATCAAAGAATTTGGAGTTTTAAACAAAGTCTTAGCCCTAAAGCTCATGTGGCATTTTCTAACCAATTCAAGCACTTGAATCAAGTTTAGTTCAATGCACCCTAATTGTAGAAATATTTTGGTATGGGTCTCTTCTCCATTTTATGCGTTTATGTTTTTCCTAGATTTTTTTATCAGAAATTAAAGAAAAATACAACTTCAATGTTTGGGCTTTTCTCTGTGCATCAAAGGGTGATTCTTGCTTGGGAATTGTTGTCCTCGAGTCATTTTACCTTTTTACAAGCATGGGAACTAATCCTAGATTTTTTATCCTTAGTTATTTTTTAAGATATTTTATTCTCCTTTTATATTCCCGCCAACTTGGTTTTTAGGATCTTGTTGGCTCTCGACCGGGTACTGACCTGTTGTGGTGGGTATATTGTGTGTTAGTTGATTGTTGGAATGTTGTAGGGTTGCCAAGTGCCTTGTTCAAGTCTAATGGAATAGCCGAAGGAGGTACAAACTATTTCCAGGATGTTCCCAAGTAATGTTGATTCTTCTAATGGTATGATAACCATTATAAAACTTCATGGGACTGTTAGACAATGCCTGCCCTTAGATCCAATCAGATTGATTTACCGATGCATTTATTGTAAATGAATAATAAAAGTATATAATTGTTTCATGTTATAATTGGCATGTTTCTTGTAATTGCCCCTTAAACTGGATACTTATGAGATTCATGTTACTTTAAAATGTTCTCAGTCATTGGATAGACTTAGGGAGTTTATTTTGCCAAGGCTGACACTAATGTGCTACCAAGAAGGTTGGGACAGCCTGTCTTAATTGCCAAGGTTAAAATCGAAGCACATGTAGTGTGTGTTTGTTTGAAATACTAAACCCAGACCATTTTTCAGTTATGCCCTAGACCTTGGAAACCGGTAGACAAAACAGAAAAGTTACAAATAACCCCTAGACTCAATTATGGTACTGCAATGGGTGTTGGATCAGACTGTCTTTGATATGCCAATTAGTGAGATCCTTTGAGGGTCAAAACCTGGGTATGTTGGGGCAGTCTGAGAATTCATTCGAGTGGGTGATCATAGTGACAGGATCACCCCCTTTGTCGGACAAAGTGAATGATTAGGACTGCACTCTCTTTGATGGAAACCAAAACTGTCGGCAGTCAATTTCAACTGTGTTTGAGATTTGTTTTGCAAAATATATTTATATGATTATATGATTATATATATATATATATATATATATATATATATAATTTTGAGAAAAATATTTGCAAAAGATTTTAATTCTCGGGACCCATCCGAGTAAAGAGTGCAACACTGCACCTTGCAGTCAGGGGAAAGGTCCTTCCCTATCGGGCAGTGATTGATCATTATGGGCTGAGAGGTTAAGTGTAAGAGACCATTAAGAGTTGTTTACCTAATGGGTTATATCTTACTTAAATCCATTGTCCTTGGGCCTTCATAAGATGGCTGAACTCAATGATCATTTAATATAAATGTTGGGCCCATTAAGAGCCCATACTGATGAACTCAAGGGTTCGCTGTACTTGATAGTGAATTCAGCCAAACCTTTTCATAGAGGCTGGGTCGAACCCATTAAGAGCCCATACTAATGAACCCACACCATACAAAATGAACCTAAATGGGCCAGCAACTACCTAGGGATGTGAGCCACTTGCTTTTTAGGCCCAAAGCCCATGATTAATTGGATTAATCAGGGTATCACATGACAACTTAAGCAGTCATGTAATTTGGGCAAATATGGGTTTGGATATGTGTCAAGATCAGACAATATGATAAGAAGATGAGTCTTATCCACTTAGAGAGTCCAAATCCAAATAAAAATTTGGATTAGAAACATCCTAAATTGATTAAGAGTGTTAATCCTTAAGGCTAAGAAAAGAGGAGACCAAATATGCTCTAGTTAACTCTACTCTCAGTTCTCTCTCTCTCTTTCTCTATTCTCGCCACCCCAGAAACCCTAATTTGACCTCCACTTCTTGGATTGATCTTGATCAGTTCCACCTCTGATTTTTGCAAGAAAATGTAGAGAAAATTCATGCTCACCTCCCTTGTACGATCCAAGGTGTTGGATTGCATTTTTGCTAAAACTGCATTGCTGAACCGGCTTCAATTCAAGCTACACCATCTTTAGTGGAAGCTAGTTTTCGGATTTTGTTTGGGCATGGACTACCACTTTGGTAGCTACATTTGTGGAATCTGTATCAGGTATACTTCTCCCTTCCTTTTGGTTTCAAATCTGGTTTGATTTTAGTGCAAGAACAACATTTGAAAATGCAATTTTTCTAAAATTGGGAATATGAATCCTAGAATGTTGCAAGAAAACTTTTGAAATTTTGTCTAACCATTTGGCATGGTTCGGCCACCCATATGATGGATTTCACCTTCCTTCAGGGACAATCTTTTTAGAGTGATCTAAATCATCCAAACTTACCATTTGAGGAAGGGTAAGCTAGGATTCATTACAAGCAAAGAGGTGAAGCCAAAATCTGATGACTCCAAATTTGCCAAGTGGGAATAGGAGAATTCTTTGGTTATATCATAGTTGGTTTGTTCATGTAGCCATATATTGCTCGAATTACTTGTTTCTCTCTATTGCCAAAGATATTTTGGATCATGTTACAACTACGTACTCTTAGGTTACGAATACTACTCGAGCATACTAACTCTGAAGGGAAGCATGCAATGTGCATTAGAGGGAGAAGATTGTGGCTATGTAATTCTCTTCCTTACAATCTCTTTGAGAAGAAATTGACCATCTAGAAGCCTTGAAATGGAAGAATCCTGAAGATGGTGAACAATACCCAAAATACGTTGAGAAGAATTAAGTATTTGATTTCTTGGTGAGCTTGAATTCTGAATATGATTTTACCTAACAACACTTCTTGGGTGTAGATATTGTTTCACTTTCCACCACATACTCCCTGATACAAGGAGAAGAGAGTAGGAGGGTAGTCATGATGCATACTACCATATCTGAGTATTCCGATTACATGTCCTCCAAACCCAAACAAAGTGTAAACTGATAGGGTTTAAAAAGAAGAATGATGAGGTGGTGTGTAAATATTGCACGAATCCCAAACACACTAAGGACCAGTATTGGAAGTTGAATCCACATTTGAAGCCTAAGAAGTTTAAAACGATTAAGAAGGAATATGTTCATCTTGCTACTATGGGAGTTAATTATCCCTCTCCTAGTGTTTAAGCTCATTTACCTAATTCCTCTTATGTGATAGAGAATCTTAGGAGCCTATTGACTCAACTTGAAAAGTCAAGGTCCTCCACCTCAATTGGCACTAGTAATCCTTCCAGTACCTTTGCTAAATCAAGTATTGCACTTGATGGTCAATCTTCCTCACCTATCTCTTGGATTGTGGACTCTAAAGCTAGTGCTCACATTATTGGTATTCCTTCTCACTTACCTCTTATAAACTGGCTCCAAGGAAAGATAAAATCATTGTAGTTGATGGATCACAAATTCCAATTTTAGTTTTGGGTGAAGTTAAGCCAACTCCTTTGTATTCTTCAGTTGCACAAAAATATTTTATCTATTAGTACCCTTACCAAATCCCATAATTGTTCAATGACATTTTTCCTTCACATTTTGTTTTTCAAGACCTAAGTACAGGGGCGACATTTTGACCTAGACATGAAACATGAAATTTACCTTTTTGATAAATCCCCTAAGAAAGGATCACTGTGCCAGATTGAGTCATGCCAGACTAAAAATTTGTGTCTTTTGAAGTTGTGGCATTGTTGTCTTAGTCTTGTATCTTTTAAGTCTATTAAGATTTTTGTTTCCAAACTTGTGTCAGTACATATCCAACTTGAGTCTATAATGTGAAGTCTATCATTTCTCAAAGCAATGTAAAACTATATATTTTGTGAGTAATAAAAAAAGCGATGTTCCTTTTATAGATGGATATAAACACTGTATTCCGTTCATTGATGATTACTCTTGATAAATCTCACATTATTTAATGAAGACTAGAGATGAAGTTACCTCCATTCTTCAAAATTTATTTAGAATGGTAGAAATTCAATTTAAGAAGAACAACAAGATAATAAGGTATGACAATGCTAAGGCGTATTCTAAAAAACATATTTGATTCTTCCTTCAAGAAAAAGAAGCAATTCATCAAAGACCATGTTCTCATACTCCCTAGCATAATGGTATAGCAAAGAAGAAAAATAGACATGTGGTTGAAGTTGTTAAGGGCTACTCTTTCATATGCATGTGCCCACTCATTTTTTGGGAGATGTGGTTACAGTGTATCTCATTAACAAACTTCCTTCACAGGATTTTCGCCTCTAGTATCTTCATCGTCTTCTCTTCCCTAATGATTCCATTTTTTATCATTCTCTTAGAGCCCTTGGTTATAATGGTTTGTTCATGATTTGATTCCTTGCCTCAAACTTGATCCCAAGTCCACTAAGTGTGGTTTTTTAAGTTACTCCACAATTCAAAAGGGGTACACGTGTTTTGATCCTTAGACAGGTAGACGATGTGTCTAAGAATGTTATATTTCATGTGTCTACTATGTTCCTTCAATCACCCCGTCCTTCTCTTCGGGGGAGCACATTAGTGAAGATCAAACTCCATTTTGTCTCCCTATTCCTACCTCTATAGGTGTTCATAGTTTATATTCTTTTCTTCCCACTTGCAGTGATAGTACTGTTGCTCCTGCTCCTCCTCCCCCTATTCCTTAGTAGTGGTCCTAGCAATAGTGGTTCGTAAGGCGCAAAAGGAAGGTTACTCATGAGGTTGTATGTCCACAACAATCTAACCTCCCAATTCTTAGTAATTTTGAAAGCAATCATCAACCTAAGACTATCGTTAACTCTAAACTTCTTTTTCCAACTTTCACTAAGCCTCATATATTACACCATAACCTTGGCCTTTCCATTGTAGTTCAAAAGGAAAAGGAAAATGCACTAACTATCACATCACTAACTATGTTTCTTATAATGCCCTTTCACCTCCTACTATGCCTATATTTCTATCATTTCCTCTATTTATCTTCCTTACAATGTTATAAATGCAGTGAAGTTCTCTCAATGAAATGATGCTAAGAACTAAGAGATAGATACCCTCACAAAGAATCAAACTTGGGAGATTGTTCCACTTCCTTAGGGTAAAGTCCCAATGGGTTGCAAAAGGGTATATAGGTAAACATTGGGCTCATGACTCAATAAAAAGATACAAAGTCAGGCTGGTGGCAAAATGATACACCCAAACTTACGGAATTGATTATTAGGATACCTTTGCACCTATGGCTAAAATGAACTATATCTTAATGATTATATCTCTTGTTACACACCATTCATGACCTCTATACCAAATGGATGTAAAGAATGACTTCCTCAATGGAGATCTTCAAGAAGAGGTCTATATGGATCTTCCCAAAGAGTTAACCTCCATAATAGTGAGGAAAAGGTTTGTTGTCTAAATAGATCCTTTTATGAGTTTAAATAGTCTTTCAAAGCTTGGTTTGACATATTTAGAGGGTTAATTTTAAAATTGGGTTCACTGAATTACAAGCTTATCATACTCTATTTATAAGAAGGGTTAATGGACTAGTAATTCTATTGATAGTGTATGTTGATGACATTGTTGTCACTAGAGATAATAGCTCTCGAATATCCCAACTAAAGTCATTTCTTACTTAATGATGTTGACCAATATCTTCTAATTGTGAAATACATTAATGCAATGCAATACCACATATTAAATTAAATAATTAACATCATGACCATTGCACACATAATGTGGATATTGTAAATTCATTTTCACATTCTTTTGAAATTGGAAGATGTTTCATTTTCCATGTAACAATGTTGAACACATTAATCTTAAAGAAAATAATTTATGTGAAAAAAAAATTATCCAAATAAGAATTATTCAAAAACATGGGGAGTTTATTCATATATACTATCTAATAGCATTTTTTCTAGCCTTGAAGTGATGCATTAAGCATTTAAGCCATCCCATGTCATTCACTTGCAACCCATTAATCATACAAGAAGCAACAAGGAAGCAAGTAATTAATTAATTAAAATGTAAGACATTCTCAATCAATCTATGTATAATATATAAAGATGAAGTTATTCTTAATGTTATCTCGAGATTGCTACCATGTGTTTGAAAACCAAGCCTAAAAGTTTAGCAGAGCTAACCTAAAACCAAGTTAGCAAAGCACAAAATCTAGAGACTTAAGTGCTTGAACTAGAAGCCTAGAGCCCCTTTAGGCTAAACATAGAATTAATGAGTTTGATCATAAAACAACGAGATGCTAAACATAAAACATCAAAACTCAATCGAAGGATGGACTAGGCCAAGTTGGGGGTAAAATCTATTAATGCATATTTGACCTTTTGAAAATTATAAATTGGGATTCACCACCATCAACGTTGAAAAGGCTTAGGCTGCATGGGAAGTGCATAACCTTGCGTTTAATTTCAGAGACACAGCCATCATTGTTGAAGTAGACTCAAAGCCGGTTATTTCATGTCTTCAGTGGTTCATTCCCCCCTATAGCGTTTAAGGAGCATAATTTCTACCTATATGGAGCTTGTGGATGCTTTCAACATGCAGATTTCCTATTGACATGTCTCTTGGGAGACAAACCAAGCGGAATATCTTTTAACTCATTTAGCGCTAAAGAACTTAGGGGACTCCCTCTCTCTTGACCCCTTTAACATTTCCTCTAATTTGTCTCTCATTTGTTTTGCAGACTCGTGGGGACATGCTACCCCCCAACTTGTGTAGCACATTCCGGTTTCCATAAAAAAAATGGGAATGGGATGTAACTGTGGATGTGGTAAATCAATGTTCATATAATTAGTGCAACAATGGTGTTCAATAAGAGGACAATTACATGAAGGATCAATGGTGTTCAAGTAACAAAACCATCTCACAAAAATACAAAAAACAACCCAAAAAGAAAAGGAAAGACAAATAAGGTCCATGGATTTTGTGGGAGGCATGTGCATCTCAAACATGGTAGTTTGAGGTAACAAATAAGATCCTGCAAATTGTGGAACTGCAACTTCTACTCTTAAGACTAAGGTGTGAGGTTCTTTAAAATGTGGGCCAATGGAGTAGGAGTCAAGAAAACAAAACATATTTGAACTTAATGTAGTGCTCATTGTCAATAACTGCACTGACCATATTATATTAATTTGTTGACTACTAGTGAAGGATCAATTTCAGACGAAATCATCTCATTTCTTGAGAGGCTATGACAGCTTCACTTAAATTCAATGTACTTTCCTATTCTAACATGAGAGACGTCAAAAAATTGAGGCAATTGACCTAAAGCCTTTCAAATCCATGATGTGCAAGGAAAGGGGTTTCTTTCCCCCACCCCTAGAGTGCCATCAAACCATACACAACAATTTGTAAGATCTCCTACACAAATATAACCCTCTATTGGTCTCTTAGTTCATTCACCTGAAGATTTTGGATTGGGCCCACAGTCACAAATGTTTGAAAGTAGTTGGTACTTGCTATTTCAACCAAAGACACCCTTACTTAGAAACTTAGAAATCAGACTTGCTCCTCACAGAATGTGCTACATGCTTCACATCGACCTTAACACATCGCAACTGTGTATTGAATACATCTTTCCATGAATGACAAAATCAAGTACAAGAGTTGTTTTCAAGCACGGTTGAAAGGGCTATGAGATTGATGTGAGGCACGGTGTGTGAAGAGCAAATCCAAATTCCCATGCCCCTAGGAAAAGATTCCTAGACAACCTCTTGTAATGCACAGAATATGTTGGTCAAGGACAATCCAAATTATTCTTTCCTTATGAAACTTTCGTCTCCCTCGTATACTATTCATGAATTCCAAATTTTGCAAGAATTTATTATTGGTTTTTTGTTTTTCTTTTTGTTCTTTCTTGCTTTGCTTAAATTCTTCTTTTTCAAACTCCGGAAACAATGTACCACACCCAATTCATTAATATTTAGGCTTTAGTAGGTCCTTTCATCCATATCTCACTAAGATATTGGTTCTCCATCTCGTGTAACTTCTAATAATGAAAACCTATACATTAAATAGGTAATTTTATTCATCTAGGCAGATTTCAAGTTAGCTACTTGGGTAAATGAAGCAAATTAATTTAGTCTTAATTAGTTAATTTAACTTAATTGATTAAATATAATAAATAAATAAATTATTAATTTAATTAATCTAATTAAATAATTAAATTACACTAATTACTCAAATTTAAAAAATATTAATTTTATGATTACAATCAATAACTTTAAAGTAATTAATAGTCTTAAAAATTACATGGAAGTGAAATTAAGTAACTTAACATATGATATGCACTAAGACATTATACCAAGTGTATACTATTAGAGGGGTTGGAGGGAGGGAGGGAGAGAGGGTGGGGAGGGATGAAAGGGAGTGGTTAAATTCTTATAGAGATAAAGAAAGTGAAAGGAGAGAGAATGTTTTAAAATATTAGTTTGTTTTTGTTCTATGGAATTCAATTGAGACGTTAAATAGATGTAGATGAAAAAGCTTGGCTTGGTCTTATGTTTTGTCTTTAGACTTGTCTAGGCTTGGCCATGCAAATTTTTAGCCCAATCTTTCGCCTAATACTTTAGCCTAACTCGAGCTCGCATTAGGCTCACAAATTTCCAAGTCAAGCTTGGCCCCAACCAACCTAAGCTCAACCTAACTCAAAATTTTAAGGCTTGGGCCTAGGTTTTTTGTTCAAGACTGGCCCCAAGTTTGAGTGTGCATTAGGCCCACAAGTTTTCAAGTTGGGTTTGTTTCCAATGCTTCAATCCCAACTCGGGGCTTGCCTAGATGAAACATAATTATAGGACTAATTAATTAATTAAAAATATAATAGAACATTTATTATCTTGTAAATAATATTAAAAGCTCATCCAACACTTTAATCCCAACTCAAGGCTTGCCTAAATGAAACATAATTAGAGGATCTAATTAATTAAATTGATTAACAAATAAATATGTTAAGATATTTATTATCTTGTAAATAATATAAAAATTCATGGAGAGAGTGGTTGAAGATAACCAAAAATTTGAAAATAAAGATAAATGAAAAATAAAAAATCGTGTTATAGTGGGAGTGGAGAGAGAGAGAGAGATGGCTATCAATGGATCGGGTCTATGCTCGGTCCATGTAGATCCAAAACCAAACTAGACTTGATAGGGTTTATAATTTTAAACCCAAAACTGGACATTTGGTTCTTAGGACAATCGGATTTGACCCGATGGGCTTGATTATAATAAATCTATTGAAAATATTATATATAATATTTATTTATTTAATATATTATTCATTTAATATATATATATATATTAAATTATACATATATGTATTACATATATATATATATATATATATATATATATATATATATATAGTCTTAGTTTTTAGATCTAGAAAGAATATAGAAATAGAATAAAGGTCCGCTTCGCTTCGAATGAAGAAATAAAAAAATATTATTTCCGGATATCTCAATTGGTCAAATTCGAAGCAATTACATCCTTTGGACGAATGCGCGAAAGAACCACTTCAAGTAATGAATATTCGAATTTCGAGATGAAAACTCCCCTTAGATCAAATATTTCGAAAAGTTTTACTGGCTTGGCTACCCATAGCCCAGGAATAATTGAGGAAATTTATGAAGAATATTGATGTGTATATATATAAGAATTGGGATATTATATCAAGAACCAAAATAGACCCAATCGGTTCAAGTACCTAGGGTCCATTGAGTCCAACTTGACCCATTGAGTGCCAGAGAGAGAGAGAGAGAGAGAGAGAGAGAGAGATAGGGAGAGAGAGGGAGGTAATAAATGAAAAGTAAAGAGAGTAATAACAATTAATATTGTAATTAAGTTAAAAAATCAAGGTTATACACACAACAAAAAACATAGAATAATTATTACTTTTTGATGGCACTATCATAATTACATGAAATTAAAAAAAGAGGCAATAATTGCTTTTCAATGACACTTTTTTAATTAGTAAAAAAAGCTTAATGTGACAAATAATGACACTCTTGTAATTAGTAAAAAATTCAAGGTAACAAATAATAGCACTCTTATAATTATATGAAAACTCAATGTCATATGCACAACTAAAAAAGAGGCAATGAGTGCTTTCAATGACACTCTTGTAATTAGTAAAAAGATCAAGGTGGCAAATAATGACACTTGTAATTAGTAATTGCTCATGACTACGCACCACCGGTACTAAAATAATATAATGTTTCAGACAACCTCTTACAACCATCACATGTTGGGATTCCATTTGAAGCAAAATGGGTGCTTTGTCCATACCCATTTCGCTTTTAGTATATACTAGTAGTGGAGCCCCTACTTCATAGGGGCAAACAGCTAAAAATATGAAATCACTATTGTAATTGGGTTGTGGTTTTAGAGAACAGTGTGGTAGAATTATATATTCATAGGGTCCTTTTACTAGTTTTTATTATTTGTATTTTTAAATAATAGAAAAATAAATTGTTTTCATTAAATAAAAATATTGAAATATTTTAAAATAAACCCTACACACACGCACATTACACACACACACACTCTCTCTCTCTCCATGGGACCCACCAAGTCCCACACATCTCCCTCTCTCCCTCTAATTATGGCATTGGATTGCACACAACCCATCTCCCCCCTTTCTCTCTCACTCATGATATCAAGTTCCATATAACCCCCTTTTCCACTCTCCATTGCTCTCTCTTAGGGATGATCATTTATGATTTGGTCCAACCAGTCCTAACTTGCTTAGCCCACAAATTTTTGGGTTTGGACAGCCATATTCTTGTCAAGCCTGGACTAACTTGAACTTGCATCAAGCCCACACACAATTTAATGAAATTAAAAATATTGTAAGGAACATTTCTAGTATAATATTAAAATTATAAAAAAAATAGCAATTAAATTATTAGTAATATTAAAAAGAAGGGAAATTTTCTAATCAGTACCATGTACTTTAGGGGTTGTTTCAAGTCAGTCCCTGAACTTCAAAACGTGTCTCTGTAGTACCTGAACTTCCAAAAACTATCTAATAGTTCCTTGTCATTAACACTCCATCCGTTAATTTTGGAAATGTCAAAACTACCCTTTAATAGAAGACATTGTTCATTGTCTTCTACCTTGAGACATCAAGAAACCCAGTGGCTTCCATTCAAAAGTTTTCACCATTCGTGGGGCCCCTCTTACTTGTTTGTATTCCAAACATCATTCTACTGAGGATTTCCAATCACATATGGAGGTGGATGAAGAGGATTCTTCAAGAGTGGAAGCCTACTTGGGGCATAATCATTATCGCTATAACAATAGCTTCCTTAATCTAGCTTGAGAGCCCTAGAACCATGAACAATAAGACCGATAACCCATGTGTGCACATAATAAACAAGCCTATATACTTGCAAATGTCAAAGTTCGATTTTATGAAATATTTGAACTCATTAAACTCCCTCATAGGATCTTCTAGAAAATCCTCCTCCCAATAATTGTTTAGAAAAATATTTGTAGTCATTGCAACCTCCGGTAGGAGAAGCAAAAAGACAAATACCATATAACAACAAAAGCAAACTGCCATTTGTGGCCTCTCAACAATATGACCAGAACATGTAGGGGCGGCGACAAGCCAAGCTGTTCATGACTTGTTCGAGCTCGGCTCGATCTAAACCGAGCTTCGAGCCGAACTTGAGTCTAGTATATGGACTTGTTTGCTAATCGAGATGAGCTCGAGCTTAATACAACTCGGCTCCTGAGACTCGCGAGCCTAGTCGAGTATATGTAGGGTGTCACCTCGGCTTAGCTATTGAAGGAGACGTTGGATCGGCAACTTGGCTATTGAGGGAGACCTCAGTATAACACCTCATCAACTAAGGGAGACCTCAGCTCAGCACTTCATCAATTGAGGGAGATCTCGGCTTGGAACCTTGGCAACTGAGGGAGACTTTGGCTGCTATAGAGACTTGCAATCAAAGGCAGACGAGTTCGATCCAAACTCGAGCTCAAGTAACTTGTTCGAACCGAGATTGAGCTCGAGCTTGAGCCTAAAAATTCATGTCTAAGCCGAGCTCAAATAGCCAAATATTCGGCTCGACTCAGCTCGAATTCACCCCTAAGAACTTGTGAGCAAGCACAAGGTGATTCCAATCCCAAGAAAAGCATAGATAAACCATGGGGAGAATTGGAGTCCCCAAGAGAAAGCCCACCCATGTGCTTATGCCAAACCCTAAGCATCCACAAAGAGTACAAGATCATTTCTATCCCAACCATCCCAATAACAAAGTTTGCAATTTTGAGGAAAGATTGAAGGTAACTCAGTATTCTCCCCATCGATGCCAAACCCCTCAAGTCTTAATCAAGTAATACATTTTAATAGATTCAGAAACTGATAAAATCCGTGGTTGAGAACTTCTACTTGGTATTTAAGCAACAAAAGGGAATCAAAGGAATCAATTTATTTTTATAGTTTTTCTAAATGATTGAAAGATTACAGAACAATAAGAAAAACAAGAGTAACTTGGAAAGATTTTTGACAAGTAGCTAAGAATAAACCATCGGAGATTTTTTTCTTTATAAATTATAGATTCTTTTAACACCAAAATATATTCAAACCCAAAAATTTAACCCGCAAAAATATACTCCCTTTCAAAGATGGTTGGATAATTGTCATTTTCTTCTTTGAATTAAATCTTCATGGAGAGCATAATTGAACTCAACTTTTGAGATTATTGAATTTGGCGAATTAAATCTCCTTTTCCCCTTTCTTTCACCTACCTCTCCATTTCCTTCACTACCCTCTATTCCTCACCTCCCACAGCCCAACCAAACTACCCAATAATCGATGTAACGAGCAGAGGTCCTTAACATAGAACCTAAGAACAAGAATCACCCCCACTCTCTCTCATTCTCTTTCTTCCTCCCTCTCATTCTCTTTCTTTCTCTCCTCCCACAAGCTCATTGGACTTGTGATGGACAACAAATCATGGAGATGAATATGGGTTTAGGGCCCCGGTTACACTTGTAGCTTTAACTGTTGTTCAAGTAAGAAACTACAAGACCAATTTGTGTGAGAACCTTGACAAGGGTTTGTACACTTTTGTAGACAAGTGTCACTTTGCACATGGTGCAGCTGATCTCTATAAGCTAGGAGTTTGAGTGGGCATTTACTTGTTTTGCTTGCTTTTATGGGGGATAAAAGCTTCTATGCTGTCGTATTTGTTGTTGGAGCTTGGTTGTTGGATCTTGGATGCAACTTTTGTGGAAGAAGTAAAAGAAAAAACCATTATTGGTGTTGAAAATGAACAATGTCTATTTTGGTTCAGTTTAAGGTAGAAGACAATGAACAATGTTTTCTTTTGAAGGGTAGTTTTAACACTTTTAAAATGTTAAGTCACACATGTCATCACGTGATATAGATAACTGATGGTTTATTAATGACAATGACCTATTAGATAGTTTTTGGAACTTTAGGTAGTATAGAGACACATTTTGAGGTTCGGGGACTGACTTGAGACAACCCCCAAAGTATAGGGTATTAATCAAGAATTTTCCCTAAAAAGAATATTAACAAATATAAATTAATTAATTGATCTAAGTTCAATTGATTAAATTAAAAATATTTTAATAGAGTTACAAAAAAGTTAAAATAACAAACTTGCTGTGAAGTTTAGCAAATGAATTGACATTTATTAAATATTTATTCACCTAAGTTCAATTTTGTGTGGAAATATGATTGATGTCACGTCAGAATTAAAAAATTTTAGTATTAGGCTAAAGCTAGGGTATTTTTGTATAGATATATGATAATGTTAAAAGGTTTTAGTATTTTACTATCTAAGTATTTTATCTAGAAAAACTAAATTCAAAACCAAAATTTACAAAGCACCCCCATTTCTGGATGAATCTCACTATAGCTATTCAATATTATCTTTAGAGATGGAAATTTGACCTATCCCCATGGGGCTTTGCCACCGTTTGGAGCATTTTTTTACCACTAATTGGGGTTTGAGGCAAGTTTTGGAGAAACCAAAAACTCTAGGCACCGGGGATAGGGTGGTCCACTCCGCCTTGACTATATATATAATTATTAGGGTATATTATATCATAATATTATTTTTTACTCTATTTATATAATATAATTTTCCCAATCCTCACAAGGATGGGGATGAAGTTGGTATTTTTAGCCCCGATGGGGTTAAAGGCTATTTGAGTTCAAGATTGGGGGTGTGGCAATAAAAACCTGATCTTGCCCAACCCCTTGCCATTCCTAATTATCTTTGCTTTTAAATTTTATTTAAAAATAAAATCAAAATAAATAAGAGCATAGAAAACAATAAAATGTCATTTCTAAAATTTTTATTTGTGTTTTCTAAAATAAAATCATAACAAGAATATTAAAAATTATAATAATAAATAAAATATTAAAAACATAAGGACATAAAAAATAAATGTTTCTAAATAAAATAAAAATCAAAACAAATAAGTAAATTGAATTAAAAATTTGAAAATAAAACCAAAATCAATAAGGGTATAAAAATAATAAGATGCCATTTCCAGATTTTTTATTTGTGTTTTTTTCTAAATTAAATCATAAAAGGAATATTAAAACACACAATAACAAATAAGAGTATTTAAAATAGAAAAATAATTACTTAAAGCAAAAATATTAAAAACTAAAGTAAAAATTATAACACTAAAAAATGAAATGAAAACATAAAAAATAGATTTTTCTAAGTAAAATAAAAAATCAAAACAAATAAGTAAATAAAATATTAAAAATTTTAAAATAATCTTATACATTTTGGAGAAAAAGGGCTTTGGGGTAGTAAATATTGGGTAAAGTAAAAGACATAAATATTTATTGGATATTAAATGTTGAGTAAAGAGGCAATAGTTTTAAATGTTGGATAAAACAAAAAAAAAATGTTTAATATCCATTAGACATTGAATGTTTGGTAAAAAGATATGGATATTAGGTGTTGGATAAACCAAATAACAATAAACAGTTGATAAAACAAAAAAATGCATGACATAATGACAAATAACAAAAACTCTAATAGTTAAATGTCTAGAAAGCATAATGGTATATATCGTAAATACACCCACTCAACAAGGTTGAAGAACGCATAAAATTATTGTGAAATTTCATTTGATGAATGGAAAGATTTCGTACCCGTTTGGCAAGTCTTTTTAAGAAGATCTTCGCATACTTCTGACAGTCAATAGACGCATTGAGCTTTTGACATAAGATCTAGGTAGCCCAAAGACCGTTTGATAGATGCATGTCTTTCTATGCATCATTTTGGGTTTTTCCACGCGAGATTAAAATGTGAAAAATGCGAGAAACTTGATTTGGAACTTCCCGAAATTAGCCTTCATTTTTGTGAATGGATAAGAGCCATACACCCTTTTTGCTTTTACGTATACATATAAATATGATTATTTTCCAACATATTGCTATCGTTAAAACATGTAAAGAGATGTAATAGATGAAGTTCTTTAAAAATCTAGACTTAAAAATAAGATAATCATGTTTGTCATTGCAAAAGTCAAAGCAATATTCAATTAAGCAACAACTCAAATTTTCACTCCAAGTCTAAGTATATAAATATAAGATATTATAAGATAAAGAATAATTTTAAAGATAATGTATTAATTTTAAGAAAATTAATCGGAGGGTGTTTGTTATACATGTATATAACTAAAAAAATAAAAATATAAGTGAATATTATATAAACTTAATTTAACTTTTATGATCTACACCAAAACTAAACCAAGTTTTTCTTTATATAATATTGATACATATACCTTAAGGAATCATTCAACTTAAAAACTTAAGTTATTAGATAAGATTTTAGAGAATATTTATTCTTTAAAAAGTCTTAAAAACCTATTATGATTGAAGCATCAATACACACACTATCACGTATAATTTGTGTTGAAATTTAATTAACTAGTTGGTTCAAATCTAAAAGACAAGTCATTTTTTTTTACAAAAAATGAATATTATGTTATGTTTGTTAGCATAAATTTATAATTTTTTTTTTAGTTTTTCATCATCTATTAGTGAAATATTTTTATTTACTCTTATAGTTCAATTAATATAGAGGTTTTTAATATTATTACTCTTAATGTGAATGTCTTTAATCATTGTTTAAGATATTGTTATAATCTATTATTTTTGTTAATAATAAAAGATATTTGAACTTTACCATGTATTACCTTATTTATTATTGAAATAAAACAAGTATATTAAACTTTGTGAAAGTCAATGTGTCATACACTTGAACAAAAATCCAAAATTTTGCTTTAAGTCTAAGCATATAAATTTAAAATATCATTGAATAAAAATATCTTAAAAAGAAAAATATTACATATTGAGAACATACACAACAACAAGAATGTATCTGATTTGATAATAAAAACCTTATCCAAAAACAACTTTCAGTTTGTAAGAATATAATTAGTTTAGACTTAATGGAACCACTTCATGAGTTAAAAGAGGGATATTTATTAGGGCAAGAATAAACAAAATATTAATTATGTCTTGATAATATTTATTTTTTTTATAATTTACTTGTTAATTATCAAAAATAAAGTTATAGTATCATAAAGGTAAACAATTAAACCCGCATAACTTATGCTAGGTTTAATTTTTTTTTAAAATTGAAATCACTCATAAAATTATAAGGTAGTTTTAAATATATAGATATTTAACCTACTAAAAGTAAAGCTTTCAAACTTCATTAAAAGCATGGGGTACATCCAATATTTTTAAAAAGTCAAAATAGTCATCATAATAAAATAATCAATTTAATTAAAAAGTTAAAACAAATTTTGGCTTTAGCATATAAGCAATCTGAAGTCTATAATAAATGCAATAAAGAAAAAATGGGGGGAAGAAAGAGAAGAGAATGAAAACAAGAAAAAAAAAACTTAATGAAAAGTTGTAAATGAGAATGGTTAAAAAATAATATTTCTATATGGATACTTTTTTCTAAGTTTTTATCACTTTAATTTTATTGCACCTATTAACAAATTCCTAATTCCGACATTGTTAGTGAGATTATTGGTATTACTTAAGAGATCTTATATCATATTATTCTTATTGATAATGAAAGATATTTGGATTTCATCCACAAAGTTTTAATTTATAGTGAATAATTTTTAAATTTATATATATATATATATATATATATATATATATATATATATATTTGTTTATGTTCTCTCTCTCGCTCGTTCTCTCTCTCTCTCAATATCTCTATATTGATTTTTTTACTCTTTCAGAAGTTTTGTTGTTTCTAGGCAAGAAAGATGGGTGTGAAGTCGGTGGTCGTTGTTCGACTATGGTTGGGTTAGGTTTGGCAATTGTTATAGAGTTGTTTCTGCAATTGAATTGCAGTTGCCTGACTCAATTTTTAAAACAATTATTTTTTGTCTCTCTTATCCAGTATGTTAGTGAACTTTTTGTTTTCCTCACATGTTTTCCTAATACCGAATATCAAGTAAGGGTGATATGGTTTTTCCTTCAAACAATAAATATTTAGCACAATCAATGGTTTTGTTTGTTTTGGATCATTTCGTCTGAATGAATTGACTACCTACAATGGATTATCTGCAATGAAGGTTATCTGACTGATGTCTAATTCAACTCATACTATTATTATTTTTTGTTTGTCTTTTTGCTTGGTTTTTCACTTAGTTTCTACTAGATAGGTTTTTAGTTGTACTTGCTTATGAATGTTTTGTCCTGTGACTTGTTACATGGTTTGACTGCTTCTTTATTTTTTGTGCTTCACATTTAATTTTGTTCATTTCCTTTTTTTTGAATCTTTTGATTGTCACCAGGTTTATTTTTTTGTTGATTTCATACTTTGTAGGCTGTTGAATGTTTTCTTACTTCATAAAATACATGTTCATTAATGTTAGTTTGATTTTTTTTCTTTTTTATTTGATCAAAGTACTTGATAATTAATGTTGTTGCATCGATTATATAGCATTATCAGCTAAAGTACATCGATTTTGTTGGTCTTCTCTTATATTCAATTTTTCATATCTGGTTTTCTGTGTTTTCTTTGGATTTTGTAGCTAGGTATGATTGTGATTCTCAATAGTTTCCTTTGGATTTATGTACTTGATTTTTCCCCTTTTATTCTCTCTCCTATCAACAACTTCACCATCTATTTTGTTTGTTGTCATTAAGGTTATTTCCCAGGCTTTTCACTATCTAGTTAATGTTTTCTCCTTTTCTTTGTGTATAATTGTCTAGGGCTTTCTTCCTTGACCGTGGTCGTATTATTTGGTGATTGATTGATGCTTCCGTTCTACCGGAGAGCCTATTTTGCAAAGAAAAGCAAAAACAACTAACCCTTCCTTGTAGACGGTGTCTTTGTTTGTCTGTTATCTAGGTGCCACAATGAAGTGGGAGAAGATTGAGAACACCATTCTTCTTCGCTACAGTTGATTCCTTGGTGACTACCGTAAGTAACTCCTCACCACTTTCTCTGGTCTTCCTTATATACACATCATGATTCAAACGTTCTTGACCAAAACCTAATAATGGATTAGGATTCTCTCTTTTGATGGTTTTGATTTGCCATGTTGATGGATACCCAATCGAGGATTTGGTATTGGAACTGCCAAATCAACCGAAGGTTTATATTAACAAGTTTGTTGGGTATGTGTTTAGAATAAGAAGTCTGAGATGATGTTTTACTCTTTGTTAAAGCCGAGAAGGAACCAGAGAAGAAGCCACTTTCTACTTTTGTCATTATTCTTATTATTCAATATTTTCCTTTTAAATTTTCTATGATTGGTAGCTTCCACCATATATATTAAGTTAGGGATCTGATGGGTTTTCAAAATGAAATATTTTTTGGTTATTATTAATACAATGTGTCTTCTATCTAAATGTTTTCAACATTCCATATTGTTATCTTCCTTAAGTGGTATTTGCAATTTAATTCCTTAATATTTGCTTGCTTTGTTTTGGCTTTTTTATTTTTTATAATTCCTCTTTTTTATTAAATTAAAAACTTGTTATTGTATCCTCCCCTAATGATATTTAAAATCCCTTATTTTTTTGTAGCTTCAAAGGTACTGAGAATTTTTTATCATTATTATCAATCTTTGTTCCAAGTGGATATTTGAATTTTATCAGTCAAGTGTAAGGTTATAGTTTGTAATCCTTCTATAGCACATATAAAAGGAGAGCTCTAGGATTTATTAAAAGGTGTTTATGGTTGTTTGTCTTAGTTGAGCCAAAAACTTGCTTAGACTATCTTTCATATGTTATGATGGATTTATAATTATTAAGCATACTTGCATTAACCATGGAGAAACCACTTTATTACTTGTTTATTTATATATTTTAAACTATAGGATAATGGGCATTCAACTAAGGCTATCTTGTTGTATATAGGAAAACAAATTTGGCAAATTATTCAACTTTGTGAATTCTTCCCTTCCTTTTGCTTGCCTTACAATTATTATTCTATAAATATGAAATAGAGCAATTAGGATCTTTATATGGAGGGGTTCTCTCCATGTGATTCATGTGTGATTTGTATTGACCATAATGTGCCTTATTATATCTTAAATTAGATATCTTTGAGGAGGCTATTAAATAGTGTAGAACCTAGTTGGCTATTTTAGCCCTTTAAACCCTGGTTGTTATTTTTAAGAATGTTTTGGAAGTACTCTTTCTTCATGGGTCTGTGTAGCCACTTTTGTTAATTCGCTCATTTAGAAGGAATTTGTGGGTGATTTAGGAGATCTTTTTGTTGCTTCATATTTGCTATCAAGAAAATTTAAGCATCATTCACTAGAAATATGGTGACAAATAATCTTTATGGAGTAGAAGTTTAGCTTCAATATATCTTGTGTTTTTTAGGGAGTAGTGATGCTTCGATATATATGCACTAATATTAGGAATGTGATTACCCGGAACTCATTTTAGCTGAAGTTGAACCTGTTGTCAAATTGGACAAGAACAATCTCACCCTAGACCGAACACACTTCCCAAGAGTCTGTCACTGTTGACATTTCTCAAAAACTGGAACCGGAGGTCCCGATCAAAGCCAGGGCTTACAAAATTATCTATGTAAACTTACACAACCTCTGTCTGGCCTGTGGCATTGTGGGTCACAGGACGTGGTCAATGTACTACTACTGCCAAAAAAGAAAAGGCCAAACAGGTCCAAGGTTGGACGGTACTAGAGCCCAAGAAGAAATCTTGAGTAGGACACCACTTGCCAAGACAGTGGATGCCAGGACGTTTTTGGTACACAATCATGAACAGGAGGAAAAATCAGTGGTTAGTTAACCCAAACCATAAAGGTGGTAGAACAGCAAACAAGTTTATCACCTTCCCAGGTAACCAGAAGGTTGTTGATGAATCCTACACTCCTGCAATTCATATAGAACCACGAGCCAGCACAAAGCAATGGGTGCTCAAAAACTGGTATAATGATGAAGGAACTGCGTCTGTTAAGGGAAAAGAAGGGAATGAAAGAGCCAGCCATCAGAAGGATGAGGCAATTCAAAATTCTGAGAAGGGAGCCAATATTGAAGAAGATGAGGATCTGATCGATGAGGAGGAAGAGATGGAGAGACAGTGGGAGATCCAAGAGGATCAAAGCAGCCCACAAATGGCTAAGGATGGAAGCCATGCCTAAAGCTCCATTGCTGGATAAAAGAAGCATGGAAGGAGAAACTGGTGATGCCAACAACTGGGCAAAGAGAAATAAAGTGAACAATGGTGCGAATTTTGACTTGGAACATTAAAGGAATTGGAAGCACAAAGCGACGTTGGCAACTTTTTGTTCTTCGAAACTTTATCAGCCTGACAGTTTGCCTTATGGGAACTCGAATCAATCCCGATAGGGTGGAGAAACTCATGAAAAACTTTAATTTTGATAAAAAATATATTGTAAACACACCAGGCTTTTCAGGTGGATTATGGTGATTGTGGAAGAATAGTATTAGTTTAAATGCGGTTTTTTCAAACGAAAGATCAATCCATTCGCTAGTCTTTGAAAAATGTTTGACCAGTCCCATGGAAAATCGCCTTTGTATATGCTCCCCCTAATAGGTTGGAGCAACCGATGGTTTGGAATTGGACTGTGGATATCAGCACCCATATAAATAGACTATGGTGCCTCATTGGGGATTGCAATTCTATTCGAACCCAAGAAGATAAAACTAATGGCAATCCTGTCCAATCCCAGGCAAACAATTTCAAGAAGATGATCATGGAGTCCAGCCTCATTGAACTAAAAGCAAAAGGAAATATAAACTCGCAAGGAAATAAGGGCTGCACCTGGAAAAACTAGATTGGGGTTTCATAAATCACATTTGGCAGCAAAGATATCCACAATCCCAGCTGACCAACCACCCCCTTCTAAGTTCTGACCATGCTCCTCTGCTTCTAGTAACTGAGGATAAGGTTGATTGGGGCCTCAAGCCTTTCCGGTTTGAAAACATGTGGTCCTTAGACAACAACTTAAAAAAATTCATAGAGGATGCTTGGAGTATTGAAACTCAAGGCTCAAGAGGCGAGTAATATGTCCAAAGGCAAGCCTTTTGGCAAGAGAATTAAAAAAATTCATAAGGTAACACTGTAGTATATTGGCTTGCAATGTAAGGGGCAGGACATTCAGGAGGCTTTGAGTACTTCACTCCCATGGGACCTAGCTTACCTTCTTTTTCTCAACGAGGTGAGAAGGATTCTCCCTCATTGGAGTAAAGCTCTCTTTTGTATCAAAAAAATGGGGAAGCACTAAATTTTAAGAATGTCAATATGGGTGGAGATTCCCAACTAAAAATAAGCTGCTTACTCTAGGTCCATTGGGTGGTGAACACTGAACAGCAGGATGAAAGGGGTGGTGAACGGCAATGAATGGTGCTGAATGACGGGAAAAGGGGTTTCCAAATGCATGCAAATGGTGAGTCGCAAGGATTTCAACAGTTTCACAACGGTTGGGATTGAGGAGACCAGCATTACATGAACACCTGAGATGGCTTTAACTCAAGAGACGGCAATGTCCGACCTAACAAGAGGTTTAGAGGAGGTCCCAACAGAAACAGAAAAAAAAAAAGTGTTCCAATTCCCCCCTGGAGTAGAGGGAGAACTCGGCCCAGATGGGGAAAGAAAATTAGAGAGGGATCAGTGGGGAATGGCGAATAGCTCTCATTCCTTTAAGGGCATGGCTAGAATACAAGCCTAGCCTCATAACTGGTGAGTTTTTTTTTTTTTTTTTGATAGGTAAAAAACCAAAATTTCATTAAAAGAACAGAAAACATAACATGATGTTGGTGATAAGGCATCACCCAGTTACAACAATGATAAAAGATTACCCCTTAGCCTCATGATGGAGATTGCAAGGTAGTTATTGGTGAGTCGGCAATCTATCTATTCTTGGAGAAAGCTACAAACAAGGAGCACAAGTATTTGGTCGGTAAGTTTGAAGGGGATCCACCTCTACTGGCGTCTGTGTTAGGTCCTATTTTGAAACAAAAATGGGATTTGCTTCTATGTCCCGAAATTCAGAAGTTACCCGAAGGAATGTTCTTGGTCTTATTACTATTAGTTAAAGAAGCCAATCGTGTACTACAGATTTGGTCGAAGGGGTTTGTGATCAATGGTTTTACGTTTTAGATTGGAAAGTGGCACTGAAGGGTTGGAGTAATGGAGGATAACTGGAAGGTTTCTTCATGTTGGATAACGATTTTTGGTCTTCTAATGCATCTCTAGAACCGCAAGATCATTAAGACAATGGGGGAACTATGTGGTGGGTTCATTAGAGTGGACAACTCTTACTTGGCTAAGGAGAGCAGCAAATGGGTGCATTTGAAAGTGGAAGTGGAAACATTCAATCCCAACAGCCATCAAAGTTGTCTATAGAGGCATTTTCTACATGGTTGCCATCTGGCAGAAATTTCTACCCGAGATCCAATTAGTTTCGAAAAACATGGGGAAGAAGAAGGTTATTACGAAGCAGGAGAGAGCCTCATTCCTCAGAGTAATTAATGGGGGAAGAGAGGCTCTATGGCGATAGGATTGGGAATCCAATTCAAGAAGTCACACAAGGAGTGGAAGCTAGGGGGTAACAAGAATAGGCAGAGAGATCAGAGATCCAAACACCACCAATGAACAACGCCACAAGAATCTCAAATGGAGGTCCCGAAAGCAAAGAGACACCTAACCACTTAGGCAGGCCCTTTTCCTTTTCCAGTCCACCTCGAAACCGACCCAAATTTTAGGAACTTCACAAAGTGTGCGAGACATTTGAGGATGTCATGGGGATTAATTCAAACTTTGAACCAAAAAAATTGTATAAAGAAGCTCTCAAGGACCTAATTAGAGAAGTGATGGTCGAAGCCTCGTTTTTTGAACCTAGCTAGCCTAAACCAGTGGCCCATTCCCCGTGATCCAAAACTCTAACCTTGCCCACTTAAACCCAACCATTGACCCTAGTAACACTCTAGCCGAAGCCTATACCTCTCAAGTTCTACCAAACCCCAAGCTCCACCTTCTACAAGACCCCCTTCTTTGTCAATCCAATCATGTGTGCCCTCCAAGACAAGCCAGCACCCTTCATACCCTCAAGGCCATGGCCCGAAGTTATTTTCTGGAAGAAGAGGTGAGGCTCTTTATCATGGTCATCAAAGATTGCCTCGAAGGTCCTATGGTGGCAACTCTATCTCATCGTCAACATCAAGCCTGCCCTGGTTCCACTTGATGTTTCCAAGCACCATAGAGGCAATACCTAAGCTCTCATGTCTCCCAGTCAATGGCATGCAACCAGTTGGCTATCCAAAGTGAACTCTCAAGCCCCAACGCCTGTGCCTTGCCAAAACAAGGACAAACAAGAAGAAGAGGAGATATTGTCAATTTCCCCACTTGTTGTGGTAGGGGGGGTGAATGTAGAGTCAGAAGCTCTTGGTAGGGAGAACGAACAAATGACCAGGATCACGTTCAGCCTCATATTTCCTAGCACTGACAACTTCACAATCGAGTTTTTCAAGAAATGTTGGTCCTACCAGATGTCTTAGCAGTTTTCTCTGAGTTCACTCCTCTACTGAGGTGGCCAATGCGGTGAAAGCTACTTTTTTTAACCCTCATTTTGAAGAAGAAAAGGGTTGGAGCATTTTAAAGACTATAGGTCAATCAGTTTAGGGAGCAATGTTTACAAACTATTGTCAAAGGTCCTTGTCAATATGCTAAGGTGTGTCTTGGGTCCAAATCTCTCTCCCTCACACGGTCCTTTTTTTTTTATCAATAACTCTGAAATTTTCATCAAGTAAGATGGTTTAATATACAACAAGAAGTTACAAAGAAATCAGCATAGAAGCTGACCAAAGAGAGAATTACAAATGTGCCCAGAACATATATGTTCTTTGAACGCCTTGCTTTGCTAATCTATCAGCCAAGTTGTTGGCTGATCTCCTAACCCAACCCAACTGAATAGACATATTTCCTGACATCCATTTGAACCTTTTAAAATCATTCTTCAGTTGTCGGGTCACTCCTTCCCCTTTTTGCAACCATTTTATCATAGTTTTTGAGCCTCCCTCGATGATTAGTCTATTAATCCCCAGATCTTTGGCCTTCTCAACCCCATATACTGCAACTAGAAACTCTACCCTAGCTACATCACCCTCCTCCACAGGAAGGAGAACAAAGCAATAAAGGAGCCATTTTCATTTCTAATGCCCCCCCATACCTAAAGGGCCTGGGTTACCCACACAAATCCCATCGAAATTCAGCCTCATCCAACCCTCTGTTGGAGGGGACCAGGTCTCACAAACCTGTCGCCTCATAGTTGATGAAGCAGCAATAAGTCCCCAAACCTTGAAGAAGTCTTCAACTCTAAAATCTGAGAACTGCTTTAAACTTTTTACCCAATGTGCCACCCTCAATGTTATTGTTTCCACTAGATCCTCCTTGCATTTTTCCTTACTTTCAAATATTCTATCATTTCTTTCCTTCCAAATGGTCCAAAGTATTTCTGCTCTAGTGCACCTCCATAGAATCCTTCCCCTCGTTGTCTTACCACTGCAACCATTAGGGTTGAATAAACCTTCCAATTGGTTAGGAGAAGACCACCTGCACCCAAAAAAGGATGTAAACCAATTCTAAATAAAACTAACAAAAGGACATGATAAAAAAAGTTGGATAGCAGTCACACCATTCAACTTACACAGGACACACCAGTTAAGGGACAAACACCAATTTGACCTTTTCCTTTGAAGTACATCAAAGGTATTAATACAACCATGAAAGACTTCCCAACAAAAAGCATTGATTTTAGGGGGAATAGGATGGCACCAAATTTCTTTGACTGGAAACTGAAGAGAATACTATGTAGCAATCATCAAATGAACAAAGGATTTACAAGAAAAAAAAATCCATCAGAATTAGGACCCCAAATTCTAGAATCTGACCCACCTTCCCCCAAGAAAACTGAATTCAGCAATCCTAACAACTCAAAGACTGCAAGCAGTTCAAACTCTCTAAGATTCCTATTAAAACCAAGGTTCCAATTCAATCTTGGAAGGTGAGAATGATGGTTTAGGAAATCAGAAATAGGCTTACCCTTGAACCTAGACAGATCACAAAGAAAAGGAAATTTCTCCCCTAAAAGAGTATCCCCAATCCACAAATCCTCCCAGAATCTGATTTTACTACCTGAATACAAATCATACCTGATAAAATCAAGGAACATAGGGAGGACATCATTGATGGCCTTCCAGGGAGCAACCAAGTTAGCCCTACATAGATAGCCAGCATCCCATCCGTTGCACGACATGCCATGAATGCTTGCAATCACTTTGTGCCATAATTTCTCATTTTCATTTGGAAACCTCTAGAGCCATTTGCCCAGCAAAGCTTCATTCTTCATTCTAACATTACCAATTCCCAAACCCCCTTCCTCTTTCAGCTTACTCACCGTCTCCCATCTAACCAAATGATCCTTCTTTTTTTCCCCTAGCTCCCATAGAAAATCCCTCATGATTTTTTCAACTTTCCCCACTATCCTTTGGAGCATCATAAACACTAACATATAGTACATTGGGAGATTTGCTAGAGTGGATTTAATTAGGGTTATTCTCCCCTCTAATGAAATATAGATTCTTTTCCACGCCGCCAATTGTTTCTCTATCCTTTCCACCAGCGGAGACCAAAAACTAGCAGATCTAGGATTACCTCCAAGGGGTAAACCCAAGTATTTCATTAGCCACTCACCTTTCTCACAACCTAGAGAACTTGCCAGAAATCTCACTTCATCTTCTTCAATGTTGACTCCAACCAGTAAGCTCTTTGACCAATTAATCCTCAAATTAGACGTCTACTGAAAGAGATTCACAACCGCCCTCAAATTTCCCACTTCCTCCATCACAGAAAATAAGAATGTCATCTGCAAACTATAAATGAGTTACTAAAACATTGTCCCTCCCCACTAACCATCCCCTGATTGCACACCATTTGCTCTTGAAATCAATTTACTTAATGCTTCAGCAATCAAGGTAAAAAGAAAAGCAGAGAGGAGGTCACCCTACCGAAGCCCATGTAATCCTTCAAAGAAATCATACACTGCCCCATTAACTATAACTGAAAAATGACAAGTTCGCAGGCATCCCATGATCCATTTACACCACAAGTTTCCAAACCCACATCTCCTCATAATTTCAATCAAGAATCTCCAATCCACTAAGTCATAGGCTTTTTCTAGATCCAACTTGATAGCCACTCCCTTCCTCTTTGATATTTTATGAGCCTCCACACATTCATTTGCAATTAAAATCTAGTCAATAATATGTCTATCCTGCACAAAAGCCCCTTGAGCTTGAGAAACTAAATGGGAGATCACCTTTTTAATCCTTAGAGACAGCACCTTTGCAATCACCTTGTAAATACTAGTGACCAAACTTATTGGTCTGAAATCCCCCGGTTGGTTGGCATTATTCTTTTTTGGGATCAGAGCTAAAAAAGTAGAATTCATTCCCGGACTTATCACCCCTCTCCTGTATAACTCATTAAACACCCTGACCAAGTCTCCTTTAATTATCTCCCAACAATCTTAATAGAAAGCCATTGTGTAACCGTCGGGTCCTGGAGATTTTGATCTGTCCATAGAAAAAACAGCCTCCTTAATCTCTCCCTCTTCAAACCTTTTTTCCAAAAATTGGACTTGATTCTCATCCAGAGTTTCCCAATCAAAGCCTTCAATCCGCCACCTCTCACTTAGGGGTCTTCTACAAATTGACCAAAAATTTTCTGCAAAATTTTTAGCAATCTCATCTTGATTTGTGATCTCATTTTCCCCCTACCACTAAAGAGTTAATCATGCACTTCCTTCTCCTTCTGTTTGCAATGGTATGGAAAAATTGTCTTTCCATCACCTTCTCTGATCCATCTTTCTCTTGACTTTTGCTTCCAACAAATTTCCTCTCTCAATAAGGTCTCCCTTAGTTCTTTCCTCAAATTCCACCTCAATTCCTTATCACCGACATCTAAAATTCCTTCCACCTCTTTGCTATCTATTGCCTCTGTCTGAGAAATCAACTCCACCTTCTTCTCCTCCAATCTCCCAAACATCACCCTACTCCATTCCTTGATCTCCTTTTTCAACAATTGAAGCTTCTTAAGGAACTTCTAGCCTTCCCACACTGCAGGTGTTACCAAACTATTCCACCAAACTTTAACTTTCTCTTTAAAATTCGGGTGAGTGAGCCACATATTTTCAAATATGAAAGGGATTGGGCCACCATCACTGGTTCTCTCAAACAAACAAATGGGCCAATGGTCTAAGGTGACCCTAGGTAGATTTCTTCCGACTAAACCTGGCCAATGCTCTTCCCAGTCAAGTGAGACTAAAAACCTATCAAGCTTGGATAGAATAGGGGAAGTTTGAAGGTTTGACCAAGTATAACAGGATTGCCCAAAAGTAATATCTCTTAACTCAAAAGCTTCAATAAAGGAGTTGAACTTTCTCATACTCAATGTGGTTCTTTGCCTGCCTCCTGTTGTCTCACTACAAACCTAACTACATTAAAATCTCTCCCTAGACAGTAGACACCAAGGTCCATCCTAGAGACCCCTAACATCTCCAAGCTCCTCCCCATAAATTCTTCCTTTCTTTATATGAGTTTGACCCATAGACATTCGTGAGAACCCATTCAAATCTGTCTTGCACATCCTTCAACTTAATAGAAACTAAGTATCTCCCCACCAGCTCTTCCAAACATTGAACTATTTCTTCCCTCCACATTGTTATGATACCTCCCGAGGCACCCCAAGAGGGAGCAAAGCTCCAATTAATATTCCTCTCTCCCCACACACTTCTTATCCACTTCTTATCAACTTCCTAAATTTTGGATTCTTGAATTAGAATAGAATCAGGTCTCTCCTTCCTCAATACCCCTTTGATTTCTCCTCTTTTGTGGCACTACCTAACCCCCTTACATTCCAACTAACAATTTTCATGATCACAACAATCCTGAACCCAACCCCCTTGCATCCTACAGACCTCATCTCCTCCTCCCTCCCCTAGCACTGAACTCCTTATCCCCTACCACATCACTAATGAGTTTTTCAACTTCATTTAACTTCCTTCTCCTCTTGCCCCCCTTTTCTTTGCTTGCCTCCATTTGAGATTCCTTTTCTTCGATTTTTTCCACTCTCAACCTCATTTTTTAGACATAACCACCACAGGATCCATAATACTCTAATCTTCTTGACTTCTTTTACTTTCTCCCACCTCCTTCTTTTCTTTCTTCCCTTTAGTTAAGGCCCTTCCAACCCCCCCCCCGGTCATTCTCATCTTCTTGCAAATGAATTAGTTTAGTGGTTTCTTTGCCCCCCTCTGTACCCATCCCCTTATCAGTCCCTGCTCCTTCCTTGTCCTTCTGCCTCCTTTCACCCCAAGCCTCAAACACACCCTCCCCTTCTTCCTCTCCTATTACCTCTCTCACATTCTCTCCTTCTTCTAGTAGATTCATGGGCAAATCACGGCCTTGGCTGGAATCTGGATATACTGTAGGATCAACATGACCCAAGTTAGCATCAAAAATTAAACCAACAATGTTATCGAAGTTACCAGAATGCTGAGAAGAAAGAATGACAAGCATCTTAGACACGAGTTTCGGTGCCCTTGTCCTTTTGGAACCTCTCCAAACTCCCGACTTCAGTTCTAACTAGTTGGGAAGGCCTCAAATGATTATTTGACTTGGCCAAACCAAAACTTGTACCCCCTCCCAGAGTATCTTTTGTAATCTCCTAGTTCTCCTGCCGAAACACCAATTTATCACCATGCTCTTGTCTCTCATCTGGGATTAGTTCCTTACCCCCTTGGGCACCTCTAATCCCTTCCTGAATAATTGGATGATCCTTCACACCACTAATCGGTGACGGCCATAAGACAACATCTTTGTTCATAGCTTAGAGGAGTATGTCTTCAACTTGTGATTTCTCCTTATTTATTGATACCTCCTTTTCATCAAAGAGTGAACCAATATGAAAATCATTCCCACTCTCTACACTGACCTGAACAGTATCTTCATCATCCTAGTTTCTGCTACTGGAATCATCTTCAAAGGAGAGACCATCATCTAAGTTTTCACAATGAACACAAAGATTCTCTATGTCATCGTCATCTTCCTCCCAGTCCGCCTCTGTCCATTCATATCAAGGATTAGGCCTGTTGCGACATTTTCACTGTAGTTGCGAGAGCTTCGAACCAGTTCGATTGCCTTGGGACGATGGGGACGATGATAGATTGTAAATGCCATCCTCCATCGCCCTATTAAAAGCCTCACACATGCTCTTTAAGTTATCATGTGGCCTAGTCATAACAGGTGATTTGGGTTGCCGGTTCGACCCAGGATCAGCGGGTGGACCATGCTTTTTACCCCCCTCCCTCAAAATATCCACAAACAACAATTTAGCCATCGGTCTAACTGAACGATGAAATTCAAAAAATTTTAAAGAGACCACTTTTAATGACTTAAAGCCCAATAGTCCACCTTCTAAAGCAGAACCGACATTATACTGCTGATTTTCCATAAACTCTTGTCCACTTGGCAGCACTCTAGACACGTCACCATTGTCTCCTACCTCCTTGCCTTTCTCCCATAGCACCATTTCAACTTCCAATGCTAAACAGACTCTCCAGCATCGTCCGCCTGAAGAAATCTCAACGAACCTCGTAACTCTCTGCGGATGAGAACCTTGAATCTTGATCTTAGTGGCTTGAAGGGAAGAAAGGTTCACTGCAATGAGCGACCCTCCACAGCGATCTGCCACTCTGGAGAAAACCTCGTGCTTCCAAAGATTGAATGGAAGCCCAATCAGTTTTAATTGAATAACCTCCTCTTCCTCCAACACAAACTCATTGCAGGACGAAAACCAACTCTGTAGCAAGGCCCAACCTTCCTGTGTTTGTATCTTTGCTGCAACCTCAAGAGGGCGACCAAGGTCCAAGATAGCAGCCTTCTTCTCAAACGGGAACAGGAATGTGTATTCAATCTCAAGAATCGTCTTCATGACATCGGCTAGGATTCCATTCCAGTCCACCACTTCCCCCATGAGACTTATCACCTTTTTCTTTTCCCAGTCTTCTAAAGGTCCTTCTAATACAAGCTTTGGACACGCAATAGTTCCATTGACACCTCTTATATTTTCTTTCTACTTTTCTCCAACCTGTGAAATTGCTAGGCTCTTACCAGCGGCTAATTCTTGGATAGGAAGGACTGATTTTCTTTCCAATCCCAACCTTTTTTGTTCGAAATCAGCGAGAGAACCAGCAATCAAAATACAACCTTGCTTCTTTTTTTCCTTCTGGTATACAAACCACTTGCTTCTTTCCATTTCCAAACGCTTCAGTTAGCTGAATATAGGTACCCCTGTTCTTGCTTTTCTTCTCCACCAAGAATTTCTTCCTACTTATCACCAATTCTCCTTTCCATTCAGGCTCTGTGATGGCAAAAATTGTTCCATCAAGGAAACCTTTAAACCAACAGACTGCTTCCCTCCCCAAGACTACAACAGATCTCTTATCTTCTCAAACATTAATTGCAGAACCTCCTCCGATTTCTTCCAGCACAAATTTTTTCTTTTCCACAACCATTATCATCCTCCATTTTGTTGCCGGCAGGAAGCTTTCCTTTGACGTCATCTTCTCCACCATATTAATCGCCCTCATCTCAATGTTTACAAAGATGGTAAGAACTCGCAAAAGAACTGATCCATGGTCTTCCCGATGCCTGTCATCAACCCAGAAAGCATCAATGATGGAACCTTTCTCTCATGGATAAGAGGGAGGATTCGCTGAGATTCAAAGTTCTCATAGAGAAATCAAACTTCGACCAAGAACAATAGATAAGTTCTCATGGATAAGTTGGGACTGCCCCTCACATGTTCCTTTCGTGGACGGAAGGCAAATGAATGAATTGACTCTTGATTCAAAGCAGGTGTTCTAGCTTCCAGGTGTAGTTTGCAAGTTGGATTTGGAAAAGGCATATGACCATGTTCAATGGGACTTTGTTGAGTATATTCTAAGAAGATTGGGTTTTGGCATGAAGTGGAGGGAGTGGATCACAAGTTGTATGGCTGCAGCAAAATTATCAAGTATGGTTAATGGCAACCTCAAAGGCTAAGCAAACTCATTGACCGTGCAGTCTCTGGGATTAAATTGAGGGTTTCACAGTTCTAAGAATGGTAATCCGATCACTCTCATCCAATTTGCTGATGATTCTTTAATCTTCTCAAGGCCCATCTATCAAGATTTGCTTTTCCTTTAGGTGCCTCCTCATTTTTTTGAAACTGCCTCTGGTATGAAAATTAATCTGCAAAAAGCCAGCTCTAATACCTGTAGGGGAGGTGCCACATCTTGACGAACAGGCTGCTGTTTTGGGTTGTGGAGTAAGCTGTTTTACTTCGAAATTTGATGGGCTTCCCCTTGGGGCACACTGTAAACCGAAGGACATTTGCAACCCAGTAATTGAAAGGATTAAATTCAAGCTAGCCAGCTGGAAGAAAGTTTACTTGTCAAAAGGAGGAAGAGCCACTCTTATCAGAAGTGTCCTTTCAAACCTGCCCACCTATTTTATGTCGTTGTTCAAGACTTCTGGCTTGGTGATTAGAACTATTGAAATTTTGAGGAGAGACTTCCTTTGGGATGGCTTGGAAGAGAAAAAGAGTTTTCACTTCATGGCTTGGTCTGAGGTCTGTATTCTGTAAATCCAAATAGCAAGGGGGCATAGGCATTAAGCCTTTCAAACAAATGAACATAGCTTTGCTAACCAAGTGGCTGTGGAGGCTTACAACAGAGTGTGACCTGCTTTGGAAATCTGTAATCCAGAACATATATGGGGCAGCTTCCTTAGGCTGGGAATCAGGTGCAACACCTGAAAGTTTTGGAATGAGTGTGTGAAAGGGTATTTTGCAGAACAGGAATCTTTTTTTCAGTTGCATTTCTTTCAAGCCTGGTTTTGGCAAAAGAATTTTTTTTCTGGAGACGGGGTGCGGTGCCAACCCTCTCAGCATGGATTTTCCTTTAGTATTTGCTTTGACTCACAACAAGGAAGCACAGGTCTGTGAATGTCTTGACTTTTCAACCAGCCTGTTTGGATGTCGATGCTTAGAAGAGAGACAAATGATTGGGAAGTGGAAGCTCTTGTTGGTTTACCACAAGCTATGGAAAAAGTTCAGTTTCAACCCCTAGGTATTGACAGGATTTGGTGGACCAAAGAAGCTTCTTCTATTTTTACAGTGAAGTCGATGCAGAATTCCTTGCTTTTCAAAGATGATCTATTCCCCCCTTGGGTTTGGTTTTGGAAGACAGCCATTCTGTTGAAGGTTCAGTTCTTTATTTGGGTTTCCATCAAGGATAAAATTCCCACTATTGATGTGTAGAGGAGAAAAGGGATGATCCTTGTTAGTCGATGTTGTTTATGTGAGGAGGCCAAGGAATCTGCCAATCATCTGCTCATTCTTTGCAACTACTCTCCCAAGGTTTCGACTCATGTGTTTCGTATGAACTAGATCACCCCCTCAGACCATGCCTTCCTCTTTCCTCAGTGGCGTGGTCAGGCTTTTTCAAAGAGGGGTAAGCTTCTCTGAAAAGTCTCCCCTTTGGTGGTCAGCTGGTGCTCATGGAGAGAGGAACGATCGCTTGTTTGAAGACAAGGCAAGTCCTCTGGAGAAAGTGTGTGCTGCAACTGAGAAAACTTTGGTGAAATTGATCTCCATTCACAATCTATTTTGGGGTTCCCATTTTAAGCATTTTGTTGATCATTGGAATGCCATTGTATGGGATGATGATTTCTTGTTGTAATCCATAACCTGTTGCATTTATCTGTACCTGGCTGCTGAGGAAACTCTACCTCAGTAGCCTTATCTTTTTCTAATCTTTTGGTAATATTCACCATTTCTCAAAAAAAAATATATATATAGGCAAGTAATGAGGGAAAATAGAAAGCTGAATCAAGAATTGCAAAAAATATTTCAATGCACCATAAGGGAAGCAAATGACTTTGCGGATATGTTATCCAAACAAGGGGTAAACAGGACAACTATATTGGGGGCTAACAAATGAAGAAGCCAGGAGCTAGTTTGTTATATATTACTAAAATTTATATTGGGGTTAGGCAGCTAGGACTACTTAGTAACCTAGGGATTTATTGGGGTTATGAAACCCTTCTTTATATATATATCTTGACGCGTAACTGTAAAACTTTATTAAGTTATATAAAGAATCTATATGTACAAAGTATTTTGAAACCCCTTTATGCGATGGAAGTACTCCACCTACCCCTATACATGTTGAAATCAATATATTGCGGCCCAGAAAAGTTGTTGTCTATTAACCTAATTTTGCTAACATGTCAGCCATTCCATTTGCTGACCTGTTGACCCATTTAAATGATATATCCTTTCCACCCGTCAAACACTGAATCTTCTTGAAAACTTGCCTAAATTTCCACATTGCTTGGCTCTTATTGTGAATGAAACAAACTGATAGTCCCCTTCCATTATCAACTTTCTGACGTCCATTAATTGTCTTAGATTCACTATTGTAATACAGCCAACAGTTCTGCTCTTAAAGAGTTTCTATCTATAATAGGCCCCGAGAAAAGCACCTTCACTCTGCCATAACCATCCCTAAACACCATTCCCACTCCTGAAGAACCAAGATTACCAATGCTAACCCCTCTTTTTATATGTTACGTTGTTTCATATTTAATATGGTCAGATTTCAAAAAAAAAAAAAAGAAAAAGAAAAAGAAATAAGAACTATGTATACCTCAATTGTATAGTGTTACATCTGGTTCTTACATCTCCTACGGTTGTGGCCAGTCTCCTTGCATAGACTGCAATGAAGTGGCCTCTTCTCTTTGTTCTGAGGCTCCATATTTTTTTCTTTGTTTTGAGACTCCATATGTTTCCTTGGACGACCAGGCAAACGGCGAGCACATGGAAGAGGAGGACGAAGAAGACCAAGTCCAGAAATTGAAGCATCATCAACAATCACATTCATGAAGGTACCATGAGGTATTTCATTCGTCCATACTGCACGCATGCACTCTGAGTAAATGGCCTTTTGTGTCTCTTTTAGGTAGCATTTTTCCACATATGAATAAATGTCAGCTTGAATACTTTTAAGGGCTGCACATGCATGTATACATGGGAAACCAACCATATCCCACTCCCTACAAGAGCATGTCCTTTGGTGCAGGTCCACCCAATAATTGATAGGAACCCCAAAAACTTCAAATCTAAAGGCTGATGTACGACGGAAATGTAATCCTTCACTTTTGCTAATATTCTTTTTCAACAGTTCTTCAATTGTACCACCCACAGGAAATTTCCAGGCAGCACAATTAGTTTGCCTTCCAACCATGATATCTGTCATATTTTTACAGATTAGGTTAATCAATTCTATTATTGACAACTCTTGTGCTTCTGGAATCCATGCACCATAAGAACCGGCAATATTCACACTAAACTGGTCATAACGCTTGCCAGGGAATAGTGAATTAGCCCAGTGAATAGGTTCATTTTTCAGAACCCAGCCATATGCCTCCTCTGAAATAGACCTCATTTTGCCCAAAGCATCATCAAAATCTACCCTAGTCTTTGCATATGCAATTTTATCCAATAACATCTTTAGCACATCCCGCACTGAAGGGGACAAATGTAAGCATTTTAACATCATCTTGAAACGTTCGGTCAGGTGGCAGTAACAATGTGCATGAAGCACTGACCCATATATCTCCTCAACTGCCTTAACAATGTCTTCCGTCCTGTCAGACACAAAAATGATATCTCTATTGTCATTGAGAGCCACCTTTACATTTCTAAAAAACCATCTCCAATTTTCCAAGGATCCTGACTCAACCACAGCAAAAGCCACGGGAAACATTCTATTGTCAGCATCCACAGCTGTCACAGAAAGTAATGTATGAAGATATTTTCCATTCAAGAATTTCTCCTCCACAAAAAGAATAGGGCGGCAACCAACACGGAACCCATGAATAGAAGCATAGTAAGAAATAAATAGCTGATGGAATGTTGAGTCACCTTTTGACGTGTACACAGCAACAGTGCCAGGGTTAGACTCAATCAGTCTTTGGCAAATCCAAGGTACAAGCTTGAAGGAGTTCTTCAGTGATAAATTTACAGCCTCCTTTACACTTTCCTTGCCCCGCCAGGCCCGTTTATAAGCTATGTCAACATTGTAGTCACGCTTTATTTCCTTAATTATTTCCCGTGGCGTATAATCAGGGTTGTTTTGAAATTTTTCCTTTATAATATTAGAAACCCACTTCGTTGTTATTCGGCACTTCACAGTCTCCTCATAATTAGTTGGGTGGGTATGTTTATCTTCATATTTGCGTACCCTAAATATGTTGGTCTTTCCTACTTTACAAGCATAGATTTTCCATTGGCAGCCATCAGCATCACACTGTGCAGTTATGCGCTTACGGTCATTCCTGATTAACTTATACCCAAAACGGCAAGCTATTGAGAAATTGGCAAGTGCATTTCGGAACTCATTGCCACTGTGAAACATCTGTCCTACCCCTTTTATGGCATTCTCCCATAATGCAGACAGCAAAGGAGCTTTGTCATTTGACCTGTTTGATGCTTCCTCAAGGTTAGAATCTTCAACTACAGATCCTACCAAAACATCTCCAGAGCACCTGGACCATAGTAATTTGAGTTACTTATCAATGATAATAAGAACATTATCTGCCATAAAAGAAAAATGTCATCACCATGCGAATTACCTTGTAGTTTCCTGGGGTTCTACACACCTCTCTTCTTTAACTACATACACATCCGCAAATCCTTGGTTAAAACCTAGCAAATTTGCAAAATCAGACTGATCCGACAAAGCAAGAAGGCGGCTCTTGTCAAATGGAGTGGAATATTTCAAGGTTACTGTGTTTGGATCAATTTCAAATTTGCTGCAGAGCTCGCGTACAAAATCACTGTATTTGGTATTGCTGTCAACTTTCACTCCTTTTGTAATGCCGCCTTTGTAAGAAACAGATCCATCTGGATATGTTACTAACTCACCACCACTCATGCAATAGCATAAGATTTCCTTCTCCGAGTTAGACACCATTTCTAAATATTAGTTCTACACAAATCAGAGTTAAAACTGATTCTATTTTGTAGAACAGTTGAGAAATGTTTTCATGGTCCAATTAAAGCAATGCACTCCAGTACTACGGTAAATGTAACACTTGATAATGGTAAGCAATGACCTAAAACATCAAAGAACAGACAATAGTTATCAAATCATACATCTTTCTATGTAATAAATCACCCGAACCACTAGAACACTGAAGAAAAGAAATTATTAACCAAATCCACCAGATATTGTATGTCAAAACCCTATAAAGTTGAATAACAGAGAATCATAATACACCCCTACCAAGTTATTTTATATAATAGAACAACCAAAACCCTAAAAAAAATGAATAAAATAGAAAAGTAACACAACCCCACCGGATTATTGCCTGCAACAAAGCAATCGAAACAAAAAAAAAAAAAAAACATTGAAGGTAGAGCACATTAACCCAAGAAACTTGCTTGTTGTACGTAGAAAAAGCAACAAAAGCCCTAGAGCACTGAATAACAGAATCTTAGTCCAACCCAGCCAGCGAAACAGACAGAAGAAAATTTAATTCGGCATGTTCAGGAACCCACATTCAGTGATGGACCAACCTGGAAGGGGCTAGGACTCCCAGTGTTCATCAACGTAAAAGAAGGATTCTTCCGTGGACACCGATGGTTCTGCAGTTGATCGAAACGCCAAGGAAGAGGGAACCACTACATTCCCACTGTTGGAGGAATGCGGATTAGAGTGCGCTCTTTGGAAGGAGGTGAACGCCTGAAAATTGGCTCCGGATCGCCTGCCCGCATAAAGTCTACCCATCCCTACCCGCAAAAACACTTTCTCCATGGATTAGGAATATCTCTCTGTTCATAATTACATGAGAGAATGAGATGTTCGCATGGATGTGATGTTAAGTTTGTAGCGATGGATAGAATTGTTGTGGATAGGATATTCGAACTAGGGCACTGGCTCAAATATCGAGGTGTATTGATCTGTCTGTGCATTCTTGGCCGACTGTAGTCTTTCGTATTGTCTGATTTCATTTAAAATAAGTATTTATTCAAATTTATATATATATATTAGCGGGTAACTGTGCGATGTACGTGATTGTTTAAGCAAAAATTAAATAATAAAAATAATTATTTACTAAAATACTTTTTATACTTTCATAGATTTACTAAAATTTACCCTATAATTTATATTTTACTAAAATACCACTTTTAAATTTATTATGGATTTAATTAATCTTCCATTTGATAGTGGAAAATGATAGTGTCGACTCTAATGTTCATTTAAATAAATTTATCAAAAGAAAATAAAAATAAAATACCATTTTGCCCCTAATAAGACACAGGCAACCACTCTATTGGCTATATTCAATTAATTTTGTTTTATATACAAAAAAGTGATATGGGTATTTTTTAAATAAAAAATCATAGCCCTAATGGCAAAACAAACACTCCTTAATGAAAGGTTGATTAAGTAAATATGTTATAAAATATATGAGATATTTTATTAAAATGAAAACTATAAGGTAGGTTTAAGTAAATATGTAAAACTCTAAGGTGTGGTCTACTAAGTGACCCTAATAAAAACACATAAGAGTATACAACTATTTTATATTTTTATATTTTTAAATAATTAATAATTATTCATACTTTATATACTACTTTTGATAAAATTCTTATAATACAAAAATAACAATAATTGATTTTAGTTAGGTTTGTTCATTAAATTGATGAACCCGATCAACTTGACATGACCATATTGGATCAGTTTCGCTTTCTCCATTTGTAAATCGACCAAAATTGGATGACTTAACCATTTATAAACATATATTAATATTTTTATATTTTAAGTATAATTTTTAATATAGAAAAGTGGGAAATTTCCCATACTTCTTAGTCTAAAATGTTTTATATCATAAATTTTTCTTTTAAATTTATTTTTTAATAATTATACTATATTTTTTAAAATTTAAATTTAATTTTCAAGTTTAAATCTTTTGAACCAACTGACCAAACAAAAAATTAACCCAAACTGATATAACTTGGTTGGCAAAACAACCTACAACCAAATTGAACCAACTCATGAACGCTCATAATTTCAAATAAATTAATAGTCTCATCTATGATAAATAACAACATTTTAATTTCTAATAATTGTTGAAAAATTATAGCGAAAATACACAATTATTGAAAAATATATTGATAACGAAAAAATACAATAAGTACCAAAAATATATTAAATTAGTCAATAAATAGTATAATATCTAATAAATATTAATCAGTAAGTTATATAAAAATACAATAAATATAATAAGTACAATAAAAATTTTAAAAATTTCAATAATAGTAGTTTAATCTCCAATAATTATTGAAAGTTTTTTTTATAAATAACAAAACAAAAATAAATTTATACATAATTATACTAAAAATACATTTATCACAAAAAATGATAAATAATTACTAGAATATAATAAATATTAATATTAGAATATATAATTATATAATAAATATATATTAAGAGTTTAAAATTATTAATAAATATTAACTTTTATGAAAGTTGTTTTCTTGAATTATTAATTGATATAAGTGCAATTTATTATTTACAATATTATATAAAAATAATAAATTATTATTAAAGTTATTTAATTATTAATTTTTTAAATATTAAATTATTATTAATTTCAATATTATGTTATAATTATTTTTCTACTTTCCATATTTTTTTTAAATTAATCACATAAATTCTTTATTTTAACTAATTTAAAATCTAGTTATGTTAAATATTTTGTTATTTAAAATATTTAGTTACTTAACTACTTAAATAATATGTAAAATATTTAAATTTTAAAATATTAATTATTTATTAAATTTAATATTCCATAAAATTATAATTTATACTATTATTACAAAACTTTATTATTAATTTTGTAATATATCCAATTATTATTAATTTCAATATTATGTTATAATTTTTTTCTACTGTTATGAGATTATTTCAATTTATTACATATTTTCGTTATTTTTACTATTTAAATCTAGTTATGTTAAATATTTAAATAATATATAAATATTTAATTTTTCGTTATTTGAATTTTATTTGTTGAAAGCTATTACATATTACTAAATATTTTTTATATAGTTATTTATATATTTATAATATTTTTTATTTATGATATTCATTTATTGAAATATTTAAATAAGATTTTATTTTTAATGCTAAGTTTTTATTATTTGAATAACATTTAAATTGATCATCTAGAAAAACAGAATTTAAATCGTTAGAACATAATTTTGTGATATACTTTGTAAACATATATAATTATTTTTTTGTGTTTTTAATAAATATTTTAATGTTATTATATAATTTTGTTAGAATGATTAAATAATTCTTAAATTTTTTTATCCAAATTTTCTTTAGATACATATAGATAAAAATTTTGGGAGATGGCAAATAGTAATTATAGATAACTTAGGAGAAAAACTCTCTACTAAATTAGAGATAATTTTTGAGATAAATAGGAATTAGAGATAATTTAGAAGATAAATAGGAATTAGAGATAATTTAGAAGATAAATAGTAATTATTTAGGTTAAAGTGCATCTCGTTGGTTGTTCCAAAAATAATATGGATTAAAAAAATAAAAAATTCAAAAAAAGAGAAAACTTCTTATCCGCTTTGTTTATATATATATATATGTCAGTAGCCCTTTCCTTGTAGGGAACCCCCTATTCTAATTTTCAGTTTTTTTTAATTTTTCTTATTTCTTAATCCACATATTTATCAAAAGAACCAATTAAATGAGCCTGAATTAAAAAGTGGGCAGAGACGTGCCAAGCTATGTCAATGTAAAAGTAACGAATCTGGCCAAGTCCAATGACTAGACCCTTGCTACATCACGATTAGGACGATTGTAGCATGCCCCATGCCTCTCCTAATCGTGTTCAACTTGTAAGTTAGGTTGTTTTGGAATTCTTTTTTCTCTCGCTATTTTAACGATAAGAAACCAGTAGGGTTGAAGGTTTCTCTCATTTGTTGGATGAATACGAAACTCAGTTTTATTCTATCAGTTTTTCTCTTCTAAACCCAGTTTTAATCTATCAATTTTTCTCTATGTTCTAAACCTAAAATTTACAAAGCAATTCCTTTTGAGATAAAGGGTAACCAAGGAAAACACAAGGAATAGCATGAGGATCAAGTTTACCTCGAGTAAGGGACAAGTTATGAACAAAACAACAGCACCCAAAAACACGCATTGGAATGGGGGATAGTGGAGCTATAGGAAACAAAATCTGATGTGGGGCCTTATACTCTAGTAACTGAGATGAAATACGACTGATGATGTATGCAGCACACAGAACAACATCCATCCAAAAACGTTTTGGAACATTCATATGGATTAACAAGCCATGAGCCACTTCGAGAATATGACAATTTTTTTTTTAGCAACATCATTTTGTTGGGGTGTCCTAGCATAAGAGCTTCATTGAAGAAATCCACTCGAATGAAAGAATTTCGTGAGATCACTATAGAAGTATTCTTATGCATTGTTTGACTAGAAAATATGAATTTCAATTTGGAACTGAGTGAACACCATGCGTTGAAAGTCTTCCACAATTTTAAAAACTTCATCTCTAGATCGCATAGTGTAAACTTAGGTGTATATAGAGTATTCATTGATTAAGGTAATGAAGTACTTATATCCAGACTCAATAAGTAGAGTAACAGGGCCCCAAACATCATAATAAACAATACGAAATGAAATTTTAGATATTTTATTTCTCAAAGGAAAAGAGTTTCTATAATGTTTACTCAATTGACATATCTAACACTACAACTGACTCATTGACAAAGACTCAAACAACTTTGGAAATATAACTTTTAATGACTCAAAAGAAAGATGACCACGACGATTGTGCCATAGATAGGCTTGACTCTCACTGGATGAACTCAAGGACTCTATAGCCACAAGACTAGCTTTATTCTCGAACACATAGAGACCATCCACCATGCTTCCTTTACCAATCGTCTTTTCCAATGTCAAATCCTAACACACATGAAGACAGAAAGAAGGTAATTGAACAATTCAATGAGTGAGTATTATTGGAAAGCAAATTTATAGGTAATTTAGGAACAAGCAGTACATTAGAAAGGGTAAGGCCGAGTGGGAGAGATATGGTTCATTAGCCGGCTATAGTGGAGAAAGAACCATCAACTAGTCTCACTTTATCTCTCCTACAGAGAAGGTTGTATGATTGAAATAAATTTGACTTACCAATCATGTGGTTTGAAGCTCTAGAGTCAATTACCTAAGGAAAGTTAGATGTATGAGATGATGACACATGGAAGACAATGGCAGTGTTACCTGACGTAGACACAAAAAGGGTAGGAGGAGTAGGACTAGAATCCATCTAGCAGAGAGTCCTACCATATAAATCCAAATGGTCACAGAAGGAATTGATGATTTCTTCCTTAGGCTCGAAACTATGATGCTTTTCTTGAGTAACCATGGGACTAGTCTCTTGAGATACCATATTAGTTGAGTTGTACTTTTTCTAATTCTACTAACTTGGTTTCTTGCCCTGATTAGTTGTTGACTTCTTACCCAAATCCTGTGCCCATTTAGGTTTTCCATGGAGATCCCAACAAGTATCTCTGGTGTGTCTTGTCTTCTGGCAGTGAGTGCACCAAAGTTACTCTTATCATATATTCTTTTCTAAGAGTTATTCTTCTTAAAACCACCTCCAACATTAGTATCTGAACCTCCCCGGACAGCAAGGGCAACTGGTTCCCCCTTTGTACAATTCATCACACTTCTTTTACTCTTTACGGGTTGAACTAAGGCATAAACCTCCTGAACCGATGGCAAGTCTTTATTTCCCAAGATCTACACCCTGCTGGACTCATATGAAGGATTCAGCCCCAAGAGAAAGGCAAATACCCATTGCTGAGATACAAGTGACTTGTATGCCTTTATATCTTCATCACACTTCCAATTTACATTATGATAGTGATCAAGTTATTTCCATATCGATGTTAGATCTGAATAGTACATCGAGAGACTCCTCTCCCCCTGTTTGCAAGTAGAGGATTCAAGCTGCAGTTGATATATTTTGACATAGTGTCTCTGCTCTGAATAGATGGACTTTGCTTGTTCCCATATTTCACAAGCAGTTTCAGCCCACATAAATGTCTTTCTTACCTATGGCAGCATGGAAACTAAGAGCCATGACATCACCATACTATTTTCTTGGTTCCACCTATCATATTCAACACTTCCATTCTTCAGTTCCTTCACTTTTCTATTGATGTATCATATTTTCCCCTAGCAGCGATGTAGATTTTTATTCCCCTAGACCATTCAAGGTAATTCAGACCATCAAAGGGAATAACAACCATGGGGAAACTCATATCCATTCCCCCACTTACTCCGTTCTGACTTCCTAGAACCCCTGAAGTAGTAGAATTCTTAGATGACATGGTCAACGCAGAATTTTTTGATCTAAACTCTCAGCTTAGGATCCCTCCTTATATCAAAATTAAAAGCTCCACACACAACAAGTGATTAGTCCACACACACTTCATGAATTTAATCTAATCATAAGAACAACACCAATTTTCCAGACAAAACAATATGACAAAACTGATTTTTAGACCTGTACAGAATAGTAGTCCCAACCTATTAATTTTCCAGTAGGTTTACAAGCATTAATCACTAAGAGGGATCCTCACACACATGAAATCAAGCCAACAAGAAGAGAAAATAGGTCATATGTGACCTACAACCACCTTATCATAGGTACAAGATCACACAATCCAAAACAAAAAAAAAGGTATAAACCTCATAAGGGTCTTCCGACATTTAGTGGTTGAGTTTCATTCGTTTTCCTCTTGGTACACGACCAAGAAAAGAAAAAAAGGAAAAAAATAAGGTTGTACCAGTTGTAGATCTGATTCGATCTACCCAGATTTAATCCTTTGTTCCACCTAGATTCAACAACTTGGAGAAGAAACTTGAATGCCCAGATTCAATGGCCTTGCTTTGATACCATCTTGACAATAAATCCGACTGAAAAATACAGAAGAAGAGAGGAGAAGAAAAGAAAAGAGAAGAGGAGGAGAGAAGAAAAGAGAAAGGAAGAAGAAGGATTAGAGGCCAATAGAACAGTGTTGGCGGTGCCAAGGCTCTATTATAATATATAGGGTGATATGAAATAAAAGGGGAAAAGACCCTTGTGCCCCTGTTGTAAGTAAAGTACAATAATAGAAGAAAAAACACTTTAACCAACCAAACAGAGCTTAACAAAATAAAATAAATTATTTCAACTGTCTCATCGTAGTGCACATCTCATGCAATCATATAAAACCATGCATATCTCATATACATGCAAAGTAAATAGGATGATCATGGACCTTTTAGTTTGATTTAGCTCGAACCATAAAGCTAAATTGAGGTCTAGGCTAGTAAAAGTTATAAAAGAAGCACAAAGTGGCTCAACTCTTTGAGACAAACTACTGAACCGTTTTGCTAATCAAATCTCCAAGCTCCACGACCAACAACTTCTTAGGATGTGTACAACTTCTTTGCAATCCTAAATTATCCTCAAGGCTTAGTTTAGGAGTACAAATACAAACATGTACAGTACAAATACATTGGAAATAATACAAAATATGAGGTTTTGCACTCTACACATTTGTATTTATACTCCTTCCAAACCGACCCTGAGGTTCAAAATATCGATACAGGGTGATACACCAGTAGGGCATATCAGCCTGTATTGGTACTATTTTTTTTGTTTTATTTTTATTTTTTCAGAGGGGCCAATCTAAGGCCGGTCTACCCCCTGAAACACTCGCTAACCAAATTGGGAAGGCTCTAATATGTGTATCGGCCGATACATGATGACATTTTGAACCTTGATTATCCTAAACTAAAAGAACTACATCTAAAAAGGAAAACCTTGACAAAAGATGGGCAAAAGTGTGTGGATGTTAAGAGGAGTGAGATAGACTTCAGCCCCCTCTTGGGGTGTTTTAGGCTCTTGGGTGTCAACCAATGTGTAGAAGAGCTTTGTATGGATTTGATGTGGAGGGATTAAGTCAATTGGTGTGAAATTTTGTTGTTATTACAACAACTTACTTTTTTGTTGTTCCTTTAGGCTACGGTTTGGTAGAAAATAAGAGAGAAAGAGAAAGTTAGGGAAAGTTCTCAAATAATTTTGCAAAATTCTTTAAGAACTTCCCTCTCAAGTTACTGTTGAAATTACTTGAGAAGTTTCACTAACTTTATGTTTCTCTTATTTTCTATCAAAGCAAACATAGCCTTATGGCTTTAAACTAGTTTATTATTATGAAAAAAAGGAAAAACAATTAGAAACACATCCTATATTATGTTTAGACTTCAGAGATATTGGCATGTTATATGTTGGTAAATAAGCTACCATCAACACATCAATAGCTTTAATCTTTAGGATGAAAGCGTCCTTTACTTGAGTTAACATCCACGCCCCACATGCACATCTCGGTGTGTATTGGGAACACCTCCTGTACTTGTCATTGAGAGATATTCTGAATACATAGTTGGGTATTAGCCATCAAGGGAAAGGAGAACTTGGATATCAGCTCGATAAATCTATCATTTGAAGATGGAAAACAAAGAGAACCCCCAACTAGAGATGTTAAAGCATGAAGTTAGCCATGTAACAAGGCAAGAGAGAGCAAGTAAGCAACCTTTTGATGCAACTAACTTACTCCAAGGTGTCGGATTTCTTCCCTTTATCTCTTGTTGACTTGTAGACAACATATTTTAAAAATTTATTTTGGATTGCCAATCCAACAAATTCCAAACGCCATTTTGTTTCCTCATTTAGACTTCATTATTTATTTCATTTCTTTCTTTAATTTTCTCTTTCATAAGGTTAGTACTTTCTATAGCTAATATCCTATAATTGTATTGATTTGTTACAATAAAATTCTTTTTTTTTTTGCAATAGAAAGCCAACACTACTGGCAAATTTATGTATATGAAGGGGAGATTGTCAATCTATTATAGATGTAGCTAATATTAATATTATGTATAGAAGGCTAGTAAGCAAAAGGATGAGCTATGGTGTTCCGCTCGCGTTCGACACGTTCTATCTGAACCTCTTCAAAGGATCTTTGTAAAGTGTATATATGATCTAAAAGCATTGTTTTGACCCAATTGCCATTGTATTCTTTACTTTGGATTTTTGTCACCGCTTGTGCTACATCGGAAAATATAAAAACTTTTTTTAATCCTTTCTTTTTTGCTGCTTCAAGTCCTTTGATTATGGCATGGAGTTTAACATCTTGGCATCTAGCTGCTTGAAATGGAATTCCTTCTGCAATTATTAGATGGTTCTCTTTAGACATTATACCATAAGCTACACTGGTATGTAAGCATGAAGATTTAAATGAGCCATCAACATATATGCTAATAAAGTCCGAAAGCCTGAGAAGATTTGAGGAATAATTTTGTTGAGTGGAAGAGCTTTTGAGGTTTTATAGAAATTTTAATTTTTCTAGCACCTGTATAGGAGATGAGAATGTATTTCAAAATTTCCTCGAGTTTCGTTCGTCCCATATGAGCCTCAAAGTAATGCTGAATTTAGCAAAGTAGTGATCAAGTTCCTTCTTATTCATACTTAGTTTGAGCCTGTTCCGCCAAGAATGAGTAATGAGGTGAAGAGGTTCTTGTTGAATGTTTTCTGGATTGATACCTAGTTGGGTACCACATCAGATAGCCCTATAAAATGAGTAGTGGAAGAAGATATGGTGAAATGATTCTTGATGAGAATTGCAAAGATAACATCTACCCTCCATTTTCCTTGTGAGAAATTTGCTTTGGGCAGGAGTTCCATTCCATAGAATCTTCCATATAAAGAGTTAATACTTGTATAGTATCTTTAATTTCCATAAAATAGACCATTTAAAAAGGGAATTTAATGAGGAAGGCCTATTATAAAGAAATTCCTTAAAAATGGATTTGACCGAAAAAACGCCACTTTGAGTTCTGGTCCAAACAAGCTTATCCCTTGGAATCTCACTTAGGAGTCTTACTTTTTTAACTTGTTCTAAAGATGCAGGAGGAAAGAACTATCCAAGTAGAGACAAATTCCATCTATTATCATTATTTAAAAAACAAGAGACCTTTATATCTTCTAATTGTAGCAAAACTTGAAGATCCCATGGAAAACTTGGAAACCAAGGATCTTGAAAAGCCTTTACCTTTTGACCATCGTGAAGGACCCAATAGATATTGCTTTTAATGGATGATAGCAGTTTGCAAGCTTCCCTCCACTAAGGAGAACAATTCCTTTTTAGTTTGAAAAATACTATCATTGGAATAGTATTTAGCTTTGATAAAGCTTGTCCAAAGAGAATTTTCATTACTTATGAGCCTCCAATTTTGTTTTGAGAACATTGCCTTGTTCATTTATAGGCTTGGTCTGAGCCCAATTCCTCCTTTTGCTTTGGTTGACATAGTTTCTCCCATGAAATTGAATGAAAGTTACAATCATTTTGAGTGTCCGTCCACCAAAAATTCATGAGCCCAATTCCTCCTTTGTGCTTTGGCTGACATAGTTTCTCCCATGAAATTGAATGAAAATTACAACCATCTTGAGAGTCCGTCCACCAAAAATTCCTGCATAATTTATCATAGTGTGAAAAGAACTTCTTTGGCAAGATAGTTGCTCTCAAATTGTAAATAGGAACAATTTGAGCTATTGATTGTATTAAGGTACTCCTTCCTGCCTGTGAGAGAAGTTTTGCTTGCCAAGACTCTAATCAAAATTTTAGCTTATAAAGCAAGTCTTGTTGTTGCTCATTTTCTGCCTTATTTCTCCCCATCTTGATGCCAAGGTAATGTAGGTCTTGACATTTGTAATACCTAGAATTGAATATAAGATTCGTCTATGTCTTCTAGGTATATTGTTATTGAAAAGTATACCTGATTTGGAGAGATTGATTTGTTGGCCTGATAATTTTTCAAATCTATTTAGTATGCCCTTAAGATTTCAGAGCTATTGAGGAGTGACTTCACAAAACAATAAACAGTCATCTACAAAGAGCAAATGGCTAATGCGAACATTTGAGCACTTTAATTTATAGCTAGAGATGAGACCTGAATCTTGTAGTAGTGAAGTAAGTACCTACATGTCTGTGATAAAGAGGTAGGGAATATTGGGTCGCATTGCCTAATGCCTCTTTTTAATTTGAAGCATCTTCCTACTGAACCTCTTAATTTGACAGCATATGAAGGTGTTGAAATACATTGTTCAACAAGATTACACCATTTGGAAGGAAGCTTCATAGCTCTGAGAGTCTCTATAATGAAAGACCACCCTATCCTATCAAAAGCCTTTGACATATCTATTTGTAAAGCAATTCAATGCTTACCTTCGCGTTGATTTCTCATTGAGTGTAGGATCTCCTTGGTAAGTAGAATGTTATTTGAAATATGTCTTTCTTTTAGAAAACCAGTTTGGATTGGAGCAATGATGTCTTGGAGAAGTTGTTTTATCTTGTTAACCATGCACTTTGTGACAATTTTGTATAACACATTGCAAAGACTGATTGGACAGAACTGCGCTGGCTCCACAAGAGATTTGACTTTTGGTATAAAGACTAGATTGGTATTGTTTATTTCTTTCAATATATGTTCATTGTTGTAGAAATCTAGAACCATTTGGTAAATCTCCTTTTCAAGGAAAGACCAAAACTTTTGATAGAAAAAAGTAGAATATCCATCAAGCCCCGGAGCCTTATGTGTGTTCATTTGAAATAATGATTCTTTAACTTCATCACATATAGGAGACCTCATGAGAGTGAGAATTTGAGTGACTGTCAAAGTCGGGAGTGAGATGCTATTCAACCCTTCCTTGGTAAATAATTCATCTACATCATCCACTTTTTGAGTTTCCCTTTCAAAAGCCTCCATGAAATCCTGGCTTTCAATCCACCGAGAGTTGTCTGGTTCTCTAAGGCACATTATCTCTTGATGTCTTCTCTTGTCTTTCACCATTTGATGAAAAAATTTTGTATTACGGACACTATCTTCGAGCCATAGTTCCTTGGATTTAAGTCTCCAAAATTGTTCTTTTTTCTTAAGCCAGTCATCATATTGTGATTGTAGATGTAGCAATTCCTTCTTTTCTCTAGGAGACTTTAAGGATTGTTGTGAGGCTTGAATTCTTGCAAAGACCTTCATATTCCATTCCTTCAACCTTGATTTGCAAAGTTTAAGCTTTTGGACTATTCTGTATACAGTTGATCCTGTTATGGTCTGTTTCCATACTAATTGGATAATTCCCTTGCAATCATCATGATCTGCCCATATGGATAACAAGTGGAATTGGGACTTACCACAACCCACTTTCGTGGAAGTATTGAGTATAATTGGGTTGTGATCAGAGTGGATCATTGGAAGGTGTAGTATCTTGGAGTTGGGAAATAACAATAGCCAAGGATCACTTGTTAGTGCCTTGTCTAATCTTTCAAAAACTCTATCTTGCCCCATCTGGCCATTAGTCCATGTATATGGGGGTCCAATGAATAGTCTGTTTGAACACATATATCGTTCGTGTCACCAATTAAAATCCAAGGGCTATTCTCAAGCTCCGTGTACTGAAGAAGGGTTTCCCATATTTGTCTTCTATATTCACATTGTGGATGACCATAGAAAAAAACAAGAAACCAAGATGACACTAGAGGTAGATCCTCAACTCTTAATTTGATAATATGGGAGTTTTGGAAGAGTATCGAGAGAGAGATATTTTGATCCCAAAAGCAGAGAAGACCACCTGAATTGCCGACAACCTCTACTAAACAATGATTCATGAGAGGGAATTTCTTACAGAATTTTAATGCATTTTCCTTTGGCATCTGACTTTATTTAGATATAAACATGAAGTTCGGTTTATGTCCGCGGTAGAGGAATTTTAAATGTCTCTACGTTTGAGGGTTGTTTAAACCTCTCACATTCCATGAAAGTATTTTCATATTGGTAGTATCTCCAAGATGATGGATACATAAATATAAATGCAAACCATACAGATGTATATTTTTATGGAGGGAATGATTACTTGAGTGCCCAAGTTAAATAGCTGCCACTTGTATAAAGAAATGTATGGCTTGTCAGTAATTAAGAAAACCAATGCTATCCACTAAAAAAAACCGTGGGCTAGTATTTTATAGGTGGAAGCAAGTGTAACTGCCATGTGTTGTGATGGATCTAAGATCACCACCTGTTATGAGGGAGTGTTGCTTGTCGGAGACGTGGAGAGTTATAGGGAATGAGGTAGGACACTGTTCATCTTCCGAGTTATTGGCCTGGTTGACTCACTTCTGCCTATTGCTTGAAAACCCGAAGCCTATGATGCCTTCCATCAAGTATTCCCTCAAAAACAGATTGCTGGAGAAGAATAGATGCCACCAGATTCCTTAGTCATCTATGTCTCCTTTCTGTGATAGTAGGATTTGAAGAGAAATAAAAATATTGATTTAGGATCAAGGCGAGATGAGGACTAACCCTGACATAGAAAAAACAAGCTTGAAATAGAGAGAGATGAATATAGTCTTAAGGCCGAAGAACTTGACTAAGGGCTTGGCACCGATGAATTACTACAGGTTTAAGGCCGAAGAGCTTAGCTTCAAGCTTGATGCCGATGTGGACTTAGACTTCAACAACTTTCTTTGTCTTCTTGTGAGATAGTTTTTGACATCCCTTTTGCAACTAATCATGGATTTGATGCTTGGGGCAATCTATGAGGATGGAGAGAATAAAGCTTTTGTTGATGCATTGCTACCACCACGACGCATGCTTTGGTTTCCCATCCATCTGGGTGGATCAACTATTGAGCTTCCGTAAATGATCCCACATGTTTTCTCTACCATGTGGAATTGGACTGAAGACTGAACGCTAATAAAATTCTAATTGTGACCTTGGGTTAAAGCTTGCTGTTATCTCATCTTCCAGGAAAAGCTCTAGTATACTTAAAACCCTTTCAAAATTATATAACCTTTTATCAATTTCCTTCCTACCACTTTTTCCCTTATTTCTTTTTCCTTTTCCCATGGGAAGAAAGATCAAGTACACTGCATTATATGAGAATGCATTTATGGCCCAGTTGCAACCACTTGACTTTAGCTCTATCTCAGCTAAACTATATCCAAAGAAAAAGTAAAATGAAAACATCTTCACCATTTCAAAATTTCAAATTTAAAGGAATATTTATGGATTCTATGCTAAGAAGTTGGCAATCAGTAGCAAGTTATGCCCCACAAAGGACTTTGATGTTTCAAGCATGGGAGTCACCTCCTAGCAGTAGCTTCTAATTCAACTTAGACAGTTGTTCCATTAGTAACCTAGGATTGTCAGGTGTGGGATGAGTGTTCACAGAAGCAATATATTCTGTTGGTTTGCTCGGGGCTGAATGGCCAAGGTGGCTGTGCAAGGGCTGAAATTCTAGTATGCCACAAGGATTAAAGCTTGGTTCCACCTTTTGATTTAATGGACTCTTTGTGGAAGGCAACTCACAAGTGGTGATAGCAAGGTGGATGATCTCAAATACTGATGGACCTTAGTTGCTAAAACACCATATTAGAGAAGCCAAATCTTTAATATCCATTGTGAACAAATCATTCACATGGATTCCCAAATCTGCAAGGTCCATGACAGATGAATTAACAATTGAATAGCTTGAGGGGGGTAACAGTATAGAAAGCAGGTAACCAAGAGTAATGAGTTGTATACTTGTAAGATTTCTTTCTTTTCGTTTTTTTTTCCTATTTTGATGCTAGTTCTGTCAGTGGTATCAGAACAGTTAAAACCTCAAAGTCCTATTAAATGAAGGAATTGAACTCTAATGCCCTGGATCTTTCATCTACCTTCTCCTTTGGACCAAGTGTACCTCTCCCAACCTCATTACAACAATAAAACAAAAGAAATAATAAAAAGAGAAAATATTAACAAGCAATTGAACATAACTAATTATATGGGATTTACCAGTTGGAAAACTATTCACATTTCAATACCACCATTCTTATTATGAAAAGGGGAACTAATGCAAATAGGAATACAATGAGCTCTGTATCCAAGAAAGAACTCCATAGCAAAGATGTTATAGTGGAGACTGTAGTGATGGGGGTGGTTCATTGAGTAAAGACCCTTGTTTTGTCATGTTTCCACTAGAAGATATTATAAGAAGATGGTCTCATATACCAGATTCTTCCACAACAAGGGCAATCTAGACAGCTCCACTCTATCAGAAATGGATCATATTTGTCAGTAACTTGGATCAAATAGTCATTGAAATGGCAATGATATATTGACAAAAAAAGTAGAATAGAGGGAAATCATTGGAGCCCTAAATTAAATGAAGGATTGCAAGGCACCAGGCCTATATGCCCTAAATGGTAGTTTCTTTAAAATTAATGGGAAATTGTGAAGGACACAACAATAAATGCCATCAAAGCTTTCTTTCACTAGGGCAGAATGACAAGAAACCTCAATAGAACTTTTGTGGCACTAACCCCGAAAAGGAGAAATTCTGAGACTCCAAAGCACTATCGGCCTATCAACCTCTTTAATGTGATATACAAGATAATTGCTAAAATACTGGTTAATAGGCTAAAACTAGTCTTAACAAAAATAATATTTGTATACCAATCGTCTTTTGTTTCAAGCAAGCAAATAAACGATAGCATTCTAGTGGCACATGAAATTTTTCACTACCTGAGGAAAAAGAGAGGTAGTTAGGCTAGGGTACATGCAAAATCAATATGGAGAAAGTATATGACAAACTAGAATGGAACTACATCAAGGCTGTAGTAGAAAAAGTGAGATTCCATAACAAGTGGATATGGTGGGTGATGGAATGTGACTTTTGTAAACTAACAAATATTAGTAAATGGATCCCCATCAGAAGCCTTCAGACCCTCCCTTGGGATTAGACAAGGTGACCCCTTGTCCTCATACCTATTCGGGATCTGTAGTGAGGCCTTAACCAGGAATGTCACAACCCTAGCCCAAGGAAGCTGGCCTTTGGTGGGAGTCAAAACTTCTAGAGTGGGACCAAATATCCCAATACTTCAATTTGCAAATGATTGCTTATTATTTGCAAGAACAAATATGGACTCCTACCATAAAATCAAAGGAATTCTGGAGGATCATGCTAGAGCCTCAGGTCTAAGACCACATTTTCAAAAATCTTCCATTTATTTCTTTAAAAAAGTGCACCCCAGATTGTAAAGGAAACTGGCAAGTGCAATGGGGATACCAAGAGTAAATAAAGAAGAAAAATATCTAGGGGTTCCCTTAATTAATCAAAGAGAATCCAAGACCACATTTAATGATCTGGTCTATAAAATAAAGTCCAAATTGGAGGGGTGGAAAGCTAAAACTCTCTCTGTTGGAGGTAGAATCACCCTTCTTAGAGCAATTGTAGGAAATTTAGCACAATACCAGATGGGCATCTTTGGTATTCCAAAAGGCCTCACCAAATAAATGGACAAATTGCCATGGCAATTCCTATAGGGAAAGAAACAAAACCACAAAAACAATAGCAAAATGGGATTTAATTTATGTTGAGAAAAAAAAAACACAAGACTTGGGGTTAGAAAAATGAAAGCAAATTAAACCAAGGCAACATCATGAAATTAGCTTGGAACTTTTGGATCATGATGACCTCTAGATCCAAGTGATCAATAATAAGTATCTGTAAAAATAATAGCTTCATGAATCATCAGCCCCCAAAATTTAGCTCATGGGCATGGAAGCAATTAAATAAGGGGAAAAATAATCCAAGGAGAATAGGAAATGGAGCCTCTTCCAAATTTTGGGTCAATAATTGGGTTAATAGTGGTCCCCCTAATAGACCAAGTACGAGCGGACTATAACTCCCTTATAAACCAAGATAGCACTATTAAGGAGTTTATAGACCCCTTGTCTAGAAACTGGGATAGGAGAAAGCTTGAAAGGACACTCGCAAGAGAATTCATCCCCAAAATTCTAGCTACCCCCATTCCTATGAAAGATAAAGAGGATGAGGTGGTTTGCGGCTCGAGCACAAGTGAATGTTTTTCAATTAGCTCAGCCTATAATTTAATAAGGAATGATCCTTCTTGAAGCCCTCATATGGTCATTTTGCTAAGGGGATGTCAAAAGCTATGGTGCATGGAAAAGATTAAAATGTTTCCTTGGATGCTTCTAAATAAGTTGCCTAGAAAGCAAAATCTTGCAGGTTGGGAATTAAACAAAGACTTAAGTTTCCCATTTTTTCTGGTCAAATTGATGATTGAGACCATTGTAGGTGCATAGTGGTCACTAAGGCCATCAGAGTACAGAGGGTGTCAAACCAACACTATACGGGTGCCTGCGATGAATTCATAACTTATCGTACGTTTGCATTGAGTTCCTAACTCACCGCAATTCTATAATGAACTCATACTAGAAACAGGTTTCAATGAACTTTGACTAGTGTAAATCCGCGATAAACGTTAGATATGTAAGCCTGCAATAAAGCTTAGACACATATGGATCTGCAATGATCTATAAGACACACATGAATTTGCGACGAACTCCGAACATTGCGGAGTTGTGAAGAACTCAAGACCGTTACAAAACCATGGAATCACAATAGATCAGGAATAAATGCCAATCACACGTGTGTCTTTAAAATTACACGTGTAGGTTTAATAAATACGTGCTCGTCGAACTACGATGTCACTCGTGCCACGCCACTATAAAAAGGCCACAAAAGAAGTAGTCAATCATAAAGGAAAGATTTTACTGGACATATGACAAAACCCTATCTTCAAAGGATCTTATTGGACACATGACAAAACCCCATTAATGCTCACTTAATAGTCAATCATAAATGAAAGATCTCTTTTACTAATAGGAAAGGTCTCCATTTAAGTCATTCTCCTTATATAGCTTTGATAACTTTGACCTAGAGTTTCTCAAGTGAGGCAACTCCCTTTTCTCCTCTCATTCTCTTCTCTTCTCCACATCTTCTCCCTTCCCCGTTGCCATCTTGGGACCTTCAGAGATAGACCACTCCCACGTTGCCTGACTACCCCCTACTTACAATAGAATATCTGGTTCTGATCTCCAGTCTCCGATTTTTGGCACAAAAGGTAATTTAGCATCGAAAGCAATAGTAGCAGGAGGGTGCAGAGATGTTTTTGGGTATACGAAGAAGGCCACTGGGACGATACAACAACAGAGCAATGGAACCAGCGACGATCTCCTCTCCCCCGTCTTTCTTGCTCATAGCCCTGTTTCACCTCCATCATCTGGGTTCGAGATAAGGTTCCTTGTTCCTTGCCTCGCCAACGACATTCTGGCTTATCTCACCCTTTGCCGCCTCTGACACAGGATTGGGGTTTCCCACGAAATCAATACTCTCGCATCCCTACTTTCGAAACAGTTACTCTAACACTCTATCATGGTCATCTTAATGAGGAGTCGTCAAAGGATACCAACAACGTTTCAGCCGGGGGTGTAGGTGCAACTCATGAGCTTTGGACCTGATGCAATGGAGAAAGTTCGAGCTTTGGATAAGGCCCCATGGCATTATTGGCAGCGATGTTCTCAAATTGACTGATGACAGCCATAAGGGGATGCTAGTGAAAGCTGTCTACGGTTTGGTGGAAGGGGATCCTGTGATTCACCATTAAGATACCTACCGCTCGGGGAATGATCGAAGATGCAGGTTCAACAGCTTTCTAGGTCTTCTCTGTTGCGTTTATGTATGGAAAAGCTTGGGGAAGCTGATATGTATCCTCGCGGAATTGAACTGCACAAGTTTCAGAACCTAGCCACGTATACTTAAGTATTGATAAGTTCGACTGTGTGTTTGCACGTTATTTTATGAATTATGAAGTCGAATGGTGGCCTCCTCCTTTTGCGGGTTCTATAAGTAAATATTCAATTTCCTATAACTACTTTATTTGATTTGTTGCTTATCACTGTGATCCTGGTGGTGTTTTCTATCATACCGATACATGAGAAAATTAAGTTTAAGCCCTGGTAAGATTTTCCTTTGTTCCCCTATTTTAGTGGGGCCAATAGGCACACACACCTTTGGCATATCTATGAAGATAATTGCCTGAACGATCAAATCTGGTTTTCGTTTTGGTTTTGAGTCTATGATCCTACAATCAAATTACAGACAAACCCCATACATCATTTCCTCCTCTTTGATAATTTTGATAACCTTGCCTAGAATCCTTTTCTGGTTCTATTTAGAGCATAGTCTATGTATTCTGTTTGTTTTCTTAGTAAATGTAAAAAAAAAAAAAAAAAAACTATGATCATCAGGGGTACCCTTTAGATGAAATCACCAATGAATCACAAAAGTATTGAGGAGCCGGTTAATTTAAAAAAATGTATATATAACTAAGAAAACTAACATGTTGATTTAAGAAGTTGGGTATAGGGTTTAGTTTAGAATTTTTGTTCAAAACTTGATCACAAACTTCCCTAGTCGTAATTATAGCCATGGTTCCACAATAATCCAATCCTAACGCTTAAAGTAAATATAGAGACATGAAGAAGCTATGCATGTATTAAAAAAAAAAAAACTGAAGAAAAGCATGCTCCATAGAGGTATCTGAACCCTAATTGACCATTGCTTTACTATTGATTCGATATTTTGGATGGTGTTTCCGGTTAACTTTCAGAATGACTTGCTGGGTGTGTAATATTGTTGGAATTCCCTTTTGGGATAATTTAACCATTATGACGCATCCAAAATTTTCCTGTGACTTTAGACTTTTATCACTCATTTAAATCAACTTGTTAAATTTGGCAGGTTAGTAAACACATAAATAATTTAGTCTTTGATAAACCACCCCATGTTCTCTTTTTTATTAACTTAAACCTACTTTGACCAATTTGAGGTTCGGTTTAGTCTACAACAAATGAGGGTAGCTTCATAACTTCATGCACCCAGATAACCTCAAACATTGCTAAAATTATCTCTTGGAGTGAGTTTTCTTGGGGCTCCCTTTCAACCTCATTAGTTCCCAAATTCCCAAGTCGGATTTCCAACAAATAACGAGGAGACCTTACAATTACATGACATCAATTCTCTAGGAACCATTTTCCTAGCTCCTCATTTGTTTTCTTGTTCTACGTTCTCATGTGGTATCTAACTCCATCCTTGTCTCCAATTAATACCAAAATCGGATCAATGGTGAATAGTGGTGGTTTTACTTGATATCATGTTGCTTAGCACTAGAGTTGAAAGGGGATGAAGGAAATCAGTAATGATACCAAAATCAATAAGGGCACATCCGAGCATCTCACATCATAACCGTGTTTATTTTCTTTGAATTTCTCTTAAACACCACTTACGGAATATAGCCTTGTCTAGTCGTGTATGCCAACACCATTGTACTCAAAAGGGTAAGTACTAAAATCTTTTTGTCTACTTTACTTTTCTTTGTAAAATCTGCTATATTTAATTTTACTTTATAATATTCATGCTACGATAGCTTGACAGAATTGATTGATACACCCTCACAATATTTGCTAAATATAAATCTAGTTATTTCTACATTAGTAAAATTCAATCCAAATCACTGAAATATTTAAATCTGAACTGGCATTCCAATTTTGTTTGATTCCTGATATAATTACATATGAAAGCCCTTTCTTCCGCAAAACTTAGGATTTAGTTTAGAATATTGTTGAAACTCAGCTAATTGACCGTGGTCAATTTATTCATTTCTCTGTGCATCGGTGACTATTTATTGCTTATTAGCTGGCTGAAACATATATTTGTTATTTACAATCGCTAGACTAGTTTACCATCATCTCTATCATCTATATATCCTTGTATAAACTGTTGTTTGTTACCTCTGTTTTGTCCTGTTCTATTATCTTTTACAGCAGTTATACTAACTCCTCTTGGCTTTCTGTTATCTCTGTTTAAATTTCTAATTTGATTATACATACAATCGTATCCTAATTCTTTTACCTTCCTTTTCTCCCATATTTTGATATTTCATTTAGCACATAGCTATCTGCTCCTTTTTTTTTCAAAAATCGGACATATGCTTTTTTGGATGATACATTACAAATTTTGTGTATCAACTCGCACATAACAAACTTCATCATATGCATATATTACCATCCTTCTAAGTATTTCATTATTATCATTAGGGGCCAGGGGTAATGTGCTTAAACATTATTAAATGGACAAATGAATTAGATTATAAGAATGGTAAAATAGAAGAGTGAAAATTCGTTGTGCCGCTTATTGGTTAATTTTTATTTTTAACATGTTTTAGCTTATAGTGATTCAAATGCAAAGCTCTACATACAATCTTGGTTCGTGAAGTATTACAGGGTCCCAGCATTTTACTATGATCCTTTTAAGACAATTAAGCAAAACGTGCATAATTTCAGCAACTTTTTTCCAAAAACCATTTTCAAAGCTTTTTTTTTTTTTTTTTGCATGGCTTTTCTGACCAAACAATTATTTTCAAAACTTATCTTTAGCACTACACCCCAATATATTGTCACCCAGTTGCGAAATTATATTTTATCATCGATTTTTTTTCTCTTTTTCTTTTTTATTTACTTCACATGAATTCAAATTCAACTAGAATTTTAAAATAAATTTTTGGAAAATATTTACGCATTCATCGCACATCGCATATCTCGTAACTCGCTAACATATTTCTTGCAGCATCACTTAAGATATTTTCAAAAAAAAAATTACTTTCAATAACATATGTAATATATGTTATCATCTAGCTCCAAAATTTTATTGTTGTTTCTCAAAAGTGTGATTTTAAAATATGGTTTTTCTTTTTCTTTTTTTACGGTAAAAATATGACTTTGAGTTAGGTTAACAGATTTTGAAATGAGTTTTACGCATTCATTACATATCTTGCAATGTATTCTGAGCTTGCGATGAAGCTATGATACATTGATATATTCTGAATAGTATGATATAACTGTTAATAGATATATTTTGATTTGTACGATGAATCTTGACCACACTTATTATATATATACATATGCACTCATTCCCTGGCTGGTTCTAGGATGTCATGGCCGACTCCATGATGCCGCATGCTCCATGCGAAGGCCCTGGCAACCCTAGGTGCACTCTTACTTATTTCTTGGCAACCCCAGGTACAATCATATCTCATTACAACCCTAGGAGTGCACTATTATTCCCTGGCAACCCCAGGAAGGCCCTAGAAACCCCATGCATGCTCATATCACCTAGCAACCCCAGGCTTATACTCTTATTCCCTAGCAACCCCAAGAAGGCCTTGGCAACCCCAGGCACGCTCATATTCCCTAGCAACCCCAGACTTGCACTCATATTCCCTAACAACCCCAAGAAGGCCATGACAACCCCAGGCTTGCACTCTTATTCCCTAACAACCTCAGAAAGGCCTTGGAAACCCTAGGCACACTCATATATTCCCTAATAATCCAAGCACGCTCTCACATTCCCTAGCAACCCCAGACTTGCACTCATATTCCCTAGCAACCCCAAGAAGGCCATGACAACCCCAGGCTTGCACTCTTATTCCCTAACAACCTTAGAAAGGCCCTGGCAACCCTAGGCACGCTCATATATTCCCTAATAATCCAGGCGCGCTCTCACATTCCCTAGCAACCCCAAAAAGGCCCTATCAACCCCAAGCACACTCACATATTTCCTGAAAACCCTAGGAAGGCCCTAACATCCCCAAACCCACCCTTACAGTCCTTGGCAACAGAAGGAGCAATAACCAACAAAATGCATAGTACTTTGAAATGCAATGTGATATGCCAACACTTAGCTTTCCGAAGTATAATGAACTTTCATTTTCTTTATTTGCGATGATATTTACCTCTCATACGCGATGGTGTCTATTTCTCTCTCCAATACAATATCAATTAATCCTCAGTCACAATATCATTCGACTCTCACATATGCGGTGGCGTTTAACTCTCCCAAAAGCGACAACACCCGACCTTCGCATACGTAAAAAGACATTTAAAAATTTTCAAATACGATGACATTTAGTCGACTGCAATTAAACATTTTTTTGGCAAAAACCAAAGACCTCAAAAACCTCAAGGATGATAAACAAGACAACAGGCATGCCAATCCTTAGCATAATTAGGTGCAATGACATGTCTTGGCTGGATCAATAACAATCCAATAATCCCAACCACACTAACAGATCTTGGAAAAAGAAAACCCTCAGCAAATCCAAGGGAGATAAAACACCACAAACACTTAGTACTCTGAGTCGGGATGACATAACCAAGTCAAGTTGCAACAGTCCAAAAGGACTTCGTATATGATAAACACACCCAACAATCAAATAAATGATCACGATATTATCACAAGAATATCAGTATGTTGCTCAAAATCACAATCAGCGTTAACATGTTCCACAATTTTGCACAATAAATGGGGGGCTTTACTTCATACCATATTTTCCCTACCCGATGCTTTACTAGTAGTGTCTTCTATCAAAGCGAAAGGGGGTTGGATACTATACCCACAAAACACCCATGCAACACCCTCCACTCACACAGGGGGATAGCAAAGGTTGCACATCCAGCAAACCTCACTTAAGTGTTTTTCGATAGGAGACGTTCTTTCAAGATACAAGAGGGCTGAACATTAAAGTAGTCAACTATTCATTTCACTTGTCTTTTGATACAATGACTTCTATCAAGAAACAAGAGGGTTAAAGTACAGGAAATATTGAGTTATACCTTACAAAATGCTCCTATGATGTTTCTGTCACTTACATCTTCAAAAAACTCCAATGACCCAAAAAGCAAGTACGAGTCAACACGACACTGTATCAAAAAGACAAGGGGGCTGAATCATAGAACAAAAACTTCCAATTACTAAGTTGAATACGACAATGCTTATTCACAAGTCCATACTTGTCAATAGGCAGAGGGCTATCAAACATACCCAATTAAAATGGGTTAGATGGATCGCTCCAAACCACAACTCTATCAAGATGGATCGCTCCAAACCACAACTCTATCGAGATCGGCTTTGATGCTTTAGCGAAGGAGGGTGGCGAGTGCACTTTTGGCTGCATTACGAGGAATCACAAGGGTGAAATTGTAAAAACCAAGTTGGGAAAGATAGGTATTACAATAGTTTCGGTTGCTGAAATGTGGGCGGCATGTAAAGACCACAAGTTGGCCATGCAGATAGATAGCTCGTCCATTTTTATAGAAGGCAACTCTCTCCTCATTGTAAAGTGCCTTAAAAGAGAATGGAGAGCACCATGGAACCGTCATGCCCTACTCAAGGATTGTCTCTCCATAGCAGGTAGAAGTCTAGCAGCGTTTACGTACCACACCTACAGAGAAGGTAACATTGTAGTAGATTGGCTTGCATGTTAGGTGCAGGACATCCAGGAGGCTTTGACTACTTCATTCCCGTGGGACCTAGCTTACCTTCTTTTTCTCAACGAGGTAGGAAGAATTCTCCCTCATTGGAGTTAAGCTCTTTTTTGTATAAAAAAAATGGGAAAAACAACAAATTTTAAGAACGTCATTGTGGGTGGAGATTCCCAATTAATAATAAGCTACTTACTCTAGAGGTTCATTGGGTGGTGAACACTGAACAACAGGATGAATGGAGTGGTGAATGACGGGAAAAGGGGTTTCCAAATGGGTGCAAATGGTGAGTCACATGGATTCCAATAGTTTCACAACGGTTGGGATCGAGAAGACCAGCATTAGATGAACACCTGAGATGGTTTTAACTCATGAGATGACAATGTCCGACTTAACAAGAGGTTTAGAGGTGGTCCCAACAGAAACAGAAAAAAAAAAAGGTGTTCCGATTCCCCCCTGGAGTAGAGGAAGAACTCGGCCAGATGGGGAAAGAAATTTAGAGAGGGATGGGCGGGGAATGGCGAATAGCTCTCATTCCTCCAAGGACATGGCTGGAATACAAGCCTAGCCTCGTGACTCGTGAGGAGTTTTTTTTTATAGGTAAAAAACGAAAATTTCTTTAATATAAAAGAAAAAATTACATGATGATGATGATAAGGCATCACCCGGTTAGAGGTAGTTAGAGGTGAGTCGGCAATCTATCTATTCTTGGAGAGAGATACAAACAAGGAGCGCAAACAATATTTGAAGAGGTATTTGGTCGGTAGGAAGGTTGAAGGGGATCCAGCTTTGCTAGCATCTGTGTTAGGTCTTATTTTGAAACAAAAATGGGAGTTGCTTTTACGTCCCGAAGTTCAAAAGCAATGCTTTAAAACACGGAGGCGTGATGCAAGGTGTTCCACTACCTAGAGGCGTGAGGCATAGTTTAGAACACAAGAAGCGTAAGTCTCCCAAACACAAGGAGGCACAAGTCTCCTTAAGAGGATGGGGGTTAGGAAGAGGGTGAAGAGGAATAGGGGATCTCATTGTTTCTTTATTTTTAATAAAAATCTTTTATATTAGGAAGAACAGAGATGCAAAACATTAGTTGAAAGGGGAAGTCTTGTTGAAGCAAGAAGGGGTAGGGGGCAGACCACTTTCTTTCCCTTTATCTTTTTTTCCCTCCCTTTCCTTTCATTTTCTTTCATTTTCTCTTTTTCTTTCCCTTCCCTTCCCTTTCTTTTCCTTTCTTTTCTGTTTCTCTTTTCTTTCTTTTTTTTTTGTCTTTTTATATAAGATGTGCATGAAGCTTATGAGGCGTACGCCTCTAGCACGCCTCATGAAAAAAGTGCGAGAAGCGTATGCCTCAAAGGTGTCAGCACCTATGGCATATGCCTCAGGGCGTTTTGGGAGCGTCTTGCCTGGAGGACGCCTCCCATGCCTTTTAAAACATTGTTCAAAAGTTGCCTCAAGGAATGTTCTTGGTCTTATTACTGTTAATTAAAGAAGCCAATCGTGTACTACAAGTTTGGTCGAAGGGGTTCATGATCGATGGTTTTAAGTTTTAGATTGGGAAGTGGAACCCAAGGGTTGGGGTAATGGAGGATAATTAGAAGGTTTCTTTGTGTTGGATAACGGTTTTTGGTCTTCCAATGCATCTCTGGAGCCGCAAGATCATTAGACAATGGGGGAACTATGCGGTGGGTTCATTAGAGTGGACAACTCTTACTTGGCTAAGGAGAGCTGCAAATGGGTGCATCTGAAAGTGGAAGTGGAAACGTTCAATCCCAACAGCTATCAAAGTTGTCTATAGAGGCATTATCTACATGGTTGCTATCTGGCCGAAATTTCTTCCTGAGATCTATTAGTTTCTGACGCAGCGTGGAAGCAATGAGAACCGGAGCTGGCTATGCAAGCACCGGGCGTCCGCTAGCACCTAGCGAAAACACCGATTTCTCTAGGAGAGAGAAAAATGTAGCAAAAATAGGAAGAAGAGAACTTGAAAAAATTCTAAAAATCTGAAGTATGGAATTGATTATTAACTTTGGGAAAATAGCAGTATTTATAATACATTTGGAAATTGTAAAAGGACTAAGAAAGAACATGAATCTTGATCTTGATCTTGATCCTCTTGGGTTGTCTTGATAAGGTCGAACCCTCTTGGATTTCTTGGACTTGATCTTCCACCATCCGATCTCCCTGGTTCTCCTTATGCATGAATCTGGGAGTTTTAGATTTCTTGATGCTTCTTGGAGTCTTTGTTGGATCTTAATTGGAGTCTTGAGTTCTTGCTAATCTTAGAAGAGTCTTGATAATCTTGGATTCTTGATAAGTCTTGGGGTCTTGGATTAAGTCTTGATGGATCTTGAATTATCCTTTCTTGACTTATCTTGGACTCTTGACCTTATCCTAGGAGCTGCCGCCCCTAGGGGTGAGATGGGCCTTGGAATGGGCCTCCATCATTCTCCCCCACTTGGAGAGAACTCGACCCCGAGTCGTGACGAGGATAGGCAAGTGTTATCTCTGGCAGGTACCGATGAAGGTTAGCAACGTTGAAGGTCTTGGATATGCCCATATGATCTGGTAGGTCCACTATATAGGCATTGTCATTAATCTTCTTCACAATCTTGTATGGGCCATACTTCCGAGGCTTCAACTTGTTGTAGGTACCTACGGGGATTATTTCCTTCCTTAAGAAGACCATAACCTCATCACCTACATGAAACACTTGAGATCGGCGGTGTTTGTCTGCAGCCTTCTTGTACTTGGCGTTGGATTGCTCTAGCTTTTGCTTCACGGCATTTTGGACGGACTGGATTTGTTCTGCCATCTGCTCTGCTGAGACACTGGCGCTGGGTACCTTTGGTAGTTTTACTAGATCTAGCGCATGGTTAGGGACCTTCATGTATACGATGGAGAATGGGGATCTGCCTGTAGAACCATGTACTGCATTGTTATAGGCGAACTCAGCCTGGGCTATGGTGAAGTCTCACTGTTTCGGTCGTTCCCGGCATATGCTGCGAATTAAATTCCCTAAGGTTCGATTTACCACTTCTGTTTGTCCATCTATTTGCGGATGGGCTGTACTGCTGAAATTAAATGATGAATCAAACAACCTCCACAGGGTCGTCCAAAAGTGACTGAGGAACCGTGTGTCACGATCTGAAGTGATGGTCTTGGGTACCCCATGTAAGCGAACAATCTCCCTGAAAAATAATTTGGCTGTTGCGGATGCATCTGTTGTTTTTTTGCATGGGAGGAAGTGGGCCATTTTTGAGAACCTATCAACTACCACGAGGACGGAGTCCATGTTCCTTTGGGTCTTTGGTAAGCCTAGCACAAAATCCATGAATAAGTCTTCCCAAATAGCAGTAGGAACGGGGAGGGGCATGTAGAGACCTGTGTTCTGGGTTTGTCCCTTAGTTGTCTGACAAACATAGCACCTACTTACGATGGTAGACACATCCCTTCTCAATTTCGGCCAGTAATATCGCCCCTTAACAGCTTCTATTGTTTTGTCCCTTCCCAAGTGTCCTGCTAGTCCACTCCCATGCAAATCTCTGATGATCTTTTCGCGGAGGGAGGTGCAAGGGATACACAGCTATTCCCCTTTCATAAGGAACCCGTCATAAATGAAGAAGTCTTCTACTGGCTACTTATTCACACATTTCCCCCATACCTGTTGGAAGTCTTCATCTCGGGCATATAAGTCTTTTAGGCACTCAAAACCCACGATCTCAACACTGAGGGTCTTGATGAGAGCTACACGCCTACTAAGTGCATTAGCCACTTTATTTTGCTCTCCTGTCTTATACACAATTTTATATGGGAACTTGTCTAGGAAAGCAGACCATCTAGCATGTAAATCACTTCTTAATTGCTTTTGCCCACTAAGATATTTTAGGGCCTGGTGGTCAGTATAGAGAACAAATTCTTTTGCAATTAGATAGTGTTCCCATGTTTTCAAGGCTCTTATCACAACATAAAACTCCTTGTCATAAGTAGACCACTTTCTCCTGGCTTCACATAATTTTTCACTAAAGAAGGCAATGGGTCTTTTCTCTTGGGACAATACAGCCCCTATGCCAACTCCATTGGCGTCACATTCAACTTCAAATAATTTATTGAAATCAGGTAAGGCAAGAACAGGAGCAGTATATAACTTTTCTTTTATGAGAGCAAAAATTTGCTCTTGTTCTTCTCCCCATTGAAATTTCCCCTTTTTCAAGCATTCAGTAATGGGAGCCATGATACTACTAAAATTCTTAATAAAACGCCTATAGAAGGTTGCCAACCCATGAAATCGCCTGACATCTGTGACAGTGGATGGGGTCGGTCACTCCCTAATGGCTTTCACCTTTTCCTCATCTACTTTCACACCATCATTGCTTATAATAAATCTCAGGAATAATAAATTATCATTCATAAAGATGCATTTCTTCAAATTAGCATATAATTTATTTTCCCTCAATGTTTTCAAGACCTCCCTAATATGTCCCACATGCTCAGTGATAGATTTGTTGTACATCAAAATATCATCAAAATAGACTACCACAAATTCACCAATGAAGGGGCGCAATACCTGATTCATCAGTCTCATGAAAGTGTTGGGTGCGTTGGTTAGTCCAAAGGGCATGACCAACCACTCGAACAAGCCATCTCTAGTCTTGAAGGCTGTCTTCCATTCATCTCCGAGACGGATCCTGATTTGATGATATCCACTCCTGAGATCTATTTTTGAGAAAACTACAGCTCCGCTTAGTTGGTCCAGCATGTCGTCCAGCCTAGGAATGGGAAATTTGTACCCAATGGTGATCTTGTTAATGGTCCTGCTGTCGACACACATTCTCCAGCTGCCATCCTTCTTAGGTGTTAATAAGACAGGTACTGCACAAGGACTCATGCTGATTTGAATGTATCCCTTTTTCAATAATTTTTCTACATTTTCTCGTAAAATTTCATTCTCCTTAGGACTCATCCTGTAATGTGGGAGGTTAGGTAGACTAGCACCTGAAACAAAATCAATATGGTGTTGTATATCTCTCATGGGAGGGAGTTCATTTGGTAACTCCTCTGGAACTACATCATTAAATTCATCCAGTAGTCCCTGTATTTCAGTTGGAATTGTATTTTCATCATTAACATCTTCTCATTTTACTACTAACAAATGTATCTCATGAGTATCTTTACATTCTTTAACAAATTCTGCATGATGATGGGTGACGGTAAGGAAATTTTTCTCATGTGCCTTTGGAGTATTTGTAATATTTTTTTCTGCTATGGGTAACAAAGTATAACGTGCACCTTCTTTTTCAAGTTGGTAGGTATTCTTCCTACCCATGTGCCTTGCATCTGTATCAAATTGCCAAGGCCTCCCTAACAAAATATGGCAAGCATCCATATCTACAATATCACAATATGCTTCATCATGGTACTTACCAATTGAAAAATGTACCTTGCAGCGTTCTTCCACTCGTACGCCACCTCCTTCCTTGATCCACCCAATTGTGTATGGGTTGGGATGTTTTTCAGGAATCAGCTGTAATTGTTGGATGACATCCTTGCAAATAATATTTTCTTGACTACCACTGTCAATAATTAAATTAAATAATTTTCCCTTGACAGTACATCTGGTACGAAATAATCTGTGCCGTTGAGAAGTATCCTTATTTTTCTGGGACAACATTAATTTTCTTACCATACAAGTATACTCCTCATGTTCATATGGGCCATCTTCATCATCCCCATCAGGTCCACAATATACTTCTTCCTCAGCATCTTCTTCCTCTTCCCTTTCTACCATATTAACTGCCTTCCTCCCGGGACAGTCACTGGATCTATGTCCAACCTCATTACATTTAAAACATTTAATAGGAGCAGGCCTTGCATAAGGGTTACTGGGTTTAGGAGGGTTGGAAGGATTACCTTGAGTATGCCCTCCTGTAGTAGCCTTACCGGCGTTACTTGTACTTGCCGGGTGAGAGGGTTGTACTACCGGAACTGACTTGTTCTTGTCGACAGTTGTCGGTCTGTTGTCGCTCCCGCTGTACCGGCGATAAGTATCACTGCGTGCCTTGTCCTGGAACATTAATTCTGCTTTCAAGGCTAGGTTCCTTGCTTCCTGCACACTAAGAACCATCTGTACACCAATTTTATCTCTGATAGACGGTCTTAAACCGCTTAGATAACGGGCTACTTGCTGATTATCACTTTCAGATAATTGATTTCTTTCAGCTAATCTCAAAAATTCAGATGTATATTCATTAACACTACGAGAACCATGCGCACACCTCTGATAAGATTCAAACATATATTGTTCATAGTCAGGAGGTAAAAATCTACCTCTGATTAATTGTTTCATGCGCCTACAAGTTCGAACAGGACCCCTTCCTTCTCTCATCCGGGTCTCTCTCATCCGTTCCCACCAAACAGATGTGCCTCCCTTTAATCGGAAAGCTACTAATTTTACCCTTCGTTCCTCTGGTATTTCCATGTAATCAAAGAACCTATCAACTTCTGTGATCAAATCCAGAAGTCCCTCTATACTAAGATCTCCACTAAAAGTAGGAATATCTACCTTGAGTTTAAATTCATCATTATTCCTACGGGGGTTGAAATTACCTTGATTGTGCCAATTTCTGTCATTTCTGTCGTTGCCGGGAAGAACTGGAGCACCACCAAATTCGAAATCGTCATCACTGTCGTCGTCAAGAACTGGACGTCGGGACGCAGTAGCGACGGTTGGTCTGTCGTGGTCGTCTCCTGCGATCTGCTGTGGATTTTCCCGGATTCGTGGGACAACCTCCCGTAACAAGGTTTGCAATTGTCCAGTCACCTCTGCCAACTGCTGTTCGATGTTACGTGTGGCTGTACGCTGCTCTTCGATTGCTCTCCAAACAACTGGGAACCCCTGATCTCCATCACGGGGTGGATTGCGACTGCTACCGTCTGGGTTGGACATGACTGGGCGAATTCCCTGGCTTTGATACCACCTGATGCAGCGTGGAAGCAATGAGAACCGGAGCTGGCTATGCAAGCACCGGGCGTCCGCTAGCACCTAGCGAAAACACCGATTTCTCTAGGAGAGAGAAAAATGTAGCAAAAATAGGAAGAAGAGAACTTGAAAAAATTCTGAAAATCTGAAGTATGGAATTGATTATTAACTTTGGGAAAATAGCAGTATTTATAATACATTTGGAAATTGTAAAAGGACTAAGAAAGAACATGAATCTTGATCTTGATCTTGATCCTCTTGGGTTGTCTTGATAAGGTCGAACCCTCTTGGATTTCTTGGACTTGATCTTCCACCATCCGATCTCCCTGGTTCTCCTTATGCATGAATCTGGGAGTTTTAGATTTCTTGATGCTTCTTGGAGTCTTTGTTGGATCTTAATTGGAGTCTTGAGTTCTTGCTAATCTTAGAAGAGTCTTGATAATCTTGGATTCTTGATAAGTCTTGGGGTCTTGGATTAAGTCTTGATGGATCTTGAATTATCCTTTCTTGACTTATCTTGGACTCTTGACCTTATCCTAGGAGCTGCCGCCCCTAGGGGTGAGATGGGCCTTGGGATGGGCCTCCATCAGTTTCAGAAAACTTGGGGAAGAAGGCTATTACAAAGCAAGAGAGAGCCTCATTCCTCAGAGTAACTAATGGGGGAAGAGAGGGTCTATGGCGATAGGATTGGGAGATCAATAGGATTGAGAGTCCCATTTGAGAAGTTAGAAGCTGGGGGAACAAGAATAGGCAGAGACCGGTGATCCAAACACCACCAATGAACAACGCCGCAGGAATCTCACATGGAGGTCCCGAAAGCAAAGAGGTAGCTGTCCACTTAGGTGGGGCGGGCCCTTTTCTTTTCCAACCCACCTCGAAACCCGACCCAAATTTTAGGAACTTCACAAAGTGTGCAAGACATTCGAAGAGGTCATGGGTATTCAAATTTTGAACCGAAAAAATTAGCATAAAGAAGACAAGAAGCTCTCAAGGACCTAATTAGAGAAGTGATGGTCGAAGCCTTGTTTTTTATACCTAGCTAGCCTGAATCAGTGACCCATTCTCCCGTAATCCAAACCTCTAACCTTGCCCACTTAAACCCAACCGTTGACCCTAGTAACACTCTAGCCCAAGCCAATATCTCTCAAGTTCTACCAAATCCCCAATCTCCACCTTCTACAAGACCCCCTTCTTTGTCAACCCAACCACGTGTCCCCTCCAAGCCAAACCAGCACCCTTCATACCTTCAAGGCCATGAAACAAAGGTATTCTGGAAGAAGAGGTGAGTCACTTTATCATGAAGGTCATCAAAGATTGCCTCGAAGGTCCACTGGTGGCAATTCTATCTCATCGTCGGCGTCAAAGCCTACCCTAGTTCCAGTTGATGTTTCCAAGCACCATAGATGCAATACCTAAACTCTCATGTCTCCCAGCAAATGGCATGCAACCAGGTTGGCTATCCCAAGTGAACTCTCAAGCTCCAACGCATGTGCCTTGCCAAACACAAGGACAAACTGGAAGAAGAGATATTGTCGATTTCCCCACTTGTTGTGGTACGGGGGGGGGGGGGATGTAGAGTTAGAAGCTCTTGGCAGGGAGAATGAACAAATGTCTAGGACCACGTTCAGCCTCATATTTCCTGGCCCTAACAACTTCACAATTGAGTTTTTCAAGAAATGTTGGTCCTACCAGATGTCTTAGTAGTTTTCTCCGAGTTCACTCCACTACCGAGGTGGCTGATGCAGTAAAAGCTACTTCTTTGACCCTCATTCTGAAGAAGAGGTCGGAGCATTTTAATGACTACAGGTCAATCGGTTTAGGGAGCAATGAATGAATTGACTCTTGAATCAAAGTAGGTGTTTCAGCTTTCAGGTGTGGTTTGCAAGTTAGATTTGGAAAAGGCATATGACCATGTTCATTGGGACTTTGTTGAGTATATTCTAAGAAATTGGGTTTTCGCTTCAGGTACAGGGAGTGGATCACAAGTTGTATGGCTACAGCAAAGGACGTTTGCTGTAGGGGAGGTGCCCCATCTTGATAAACTGGCTGCTGTTTTGGGCTGTGGAGTAAGCAATCTTCCCTCGAAATTTGATGGGCTTCCCCTTGGGGGACACTGTAAAGCTAAGGACGTTTGCAACCCAGTAATTGAAAGGATTAAATTCAAGCTAGCCAGCTGGAAGAAAGTTTACCTGTCAAAAGGAGGAAGAGCCACTCTTATCAGAAGTGTCCTTTCAAACCTGCCCACCTAGTCGTTGTTCAAGGCTTCTGGCTTGGTGATTAGAACTATTGAAAAATTGAGGAGAGACTTACTTTGGGATGGCTTGGAAGAGAAAAAGAGTTTTCACTTCATGGCTTGGTCTGAGGTCTGTATTCTGTAAATCCAAATAGCAAGGGGGCATAGGCATTAAACCTTTCAAACAAATGAAAATAGCTTTGCTAACAAAGTAGCTGTGGAGGCTTTCAACGGAGTGCAATCTGCTTTGAAAATCTGTAATGCAGAACAAATATGGGGAAGCTTCCTTTGGCTGGGAATCAGGTGCAACACCTGAAACTGGTGGAACGAGTGTGTGAAAGGCTATTTTGCAGAACAGGAATCTTTTTTTCAGCTGCATTTCTTTCAAGCCTGGTTTTGGTGAAAGAATTGTTTTCTGGAGAGACGGGGTACGGTGCCAACCCTCTCAGCATGGATTTTCCTTTAATCTTTGCTTTGACTCTCAACAAGGAGGCACAGGTCTGTGAATGTCTTGACTTTTCAACCAGCTTGTTTGGATGCCGGGGCTTAGAAGAGAGGCAAATGAATGGGAAGTGGAAGCTCTCATGGGTTTGCTGCAAGCTACGGAAAAAGTTCAGTTTCAACCCCAAGGTATTGACAGGATTTGGTGGACCAAAGAAGCTTCTGCTATTTTTACAGTGAAGTCAATGCTGAATTCCTTGCTTTTGACAGATGATCCTTTCCCCCATTGGGTTTGGTTTTGGAAGACAGCCATTCCATTGAAGGTTAAGTTCTTTATTTGGGTTTCCATCAAGGGTAAAATTCCCACTATAGATGTGTAGAGGAGAAAAGGGATGATCCTTGTAAATCGATGCTGTTTATGTGGGGAGACCAAGGAATCTGCCAATCATCTGCTCAGCCTTTGCAGCTACTCTCACAAGGTTTGGGCTCATGTGTTTGGTATGAACTATATCACCCCGTCGGACCTTGCCCTTCCTCATGCCTCAGTGGCGTGGTCAGGCTTTTTCAAAGAGGGGTAAGGTTCTCTGAAAAGTCTCCCCTTTGGTGGTTAGCTGGTGCTTATGGAGAGAGGAACAACCGCTTATTTGAAGACAAGGCCAGTCCTCCGGAGAAAGTGTGTGCTGCTACTGAGAAAACTTTGGTGAAATGGATCTCCATTAACAATCTATTTAGGGGTTCCCATTTTAAGCATTTTGCTGATCACTGGAATGCTATCATATGGGATGATGATTTCTCGTTGTAATCCATAACCTGTTGGCTTTATCTGTATCTGGCTGCTGAGGAAATCTCTACCTCAGTAGCCTTATCTTTTTCTAATCTTTTGGTAATATTCACCATTTCTCAAAAAAAAAAATATAGGCAAGTAATGAGGGAAAATAGAAAACTGATGCAAGAATTTCAACAAATAATTCAATGCACCATAAGGGAAGCAAATGACTTGGCGGATACGTTAGCCAAACAAGGGGTAAACAGGGCACAACTATATTGGGGAAAAACAAATGAAGAAGCCCGGAGCTAGTTTATTATATATTACTAAAATTTATATTAGGGTTAGGCAGCTAGGAGCCTAGGACTACCTAGGGATTATTGGGGTTATGAAACCCCTTTATAGGATGGAAGTATTCCACCTATCCCTATACATGTTGAAATCATTATACTGCAGGCCAGAAAAGTTGCTGTCTATTAACCTAATTTTGCTAACATGTCAGCCATTCCATTTGCTGATCTGTTGACCCATTTAAATGATATAACCTTTCCACCTGTCAACCACTGAATCTTCTTGATAACTTGCCTAAATTGCCACATTGCCTGGTTGTTATTGTGAATGAAGCCAACCGATAGTCCCCTTCCATTATCAACTTTCTAATGTCCATTAATTGTCTTAGATTCACTATTGTAATACAGCCATCAGTTCTGTTCTTAAAGAGTTCCTATCTCTAATAGACCCCGAGAAAAGCACCTTCACTCCGCCATAACCATCCCTAAACACCATTCCCACTCCTGAAGAACCTAGATTACCAATGCTAACCCCTCTTTTTGTATGCTATGTTGTTTCATATTTAATATGGTCAGATGTCAAAAAAAAAAAAAAGAAATAAGAACTATGTATAACTCAATTGGATAGCGTTACATCTGGTTCTTACATCTCTTGCGGTTGTGGCCAGCCTCCTTGCATAGACTGCAATGAAGTGGCCTCTTCTCTTTGTTTTGAGGCTCCATATTTTTTTCTTTGTTTTGAGGCTCCATATGTTTCTTCGGACGACCACGCAAACGGTGAAGACATGGAGGGGGAGAAGGAGGACGAAGAAGACCAAGTCCAGAACTTGAAGCATCATCATCGATCCCATACATGGAGGTACCATCGGGTATTTCATTTGTCCATACTCCATGCATGCACTCTGAGTAAATGGCCTGTTGTGTCTCTTTTAGGTAGCATTTTTCCACATATGAATAAATGTCAGCTTGAATACTTTTAAGTGCTGCACATGCATGTATACATGGGAGACCAGCCATATCCCACTCCCTACAAGAGCAAGTCCTTTGGTGCAGGTCCACACAATAATTGATAGGAATCCCAAACACTTCAAATCTAAAGGCTGATGAACAACGGAAATGTAATCCTTCACTTTTGCTAATATTCTTTTTCAACAGTTCTTCAATTGTACCACCCACAGGAAATTTCCAGGCAGCACAATTAGTTTGCCTTTCAACCATGATATCTGTTATATTTTTATGGATTAGGTTAATCAATTCTATTATTGACAACTCTTGTGCTTCTGGAATCCATGCACCATAAGAACCAGCAATATTCACACTGAACTGGTCATAACGCTTGCCAGGGAATAGTGAATTAGCCCAGTGAATAGGTTCATTTTTCAGAACCCAGTCATAGGCGTTCTCTGAAATAGACCTCATTTTCCCCAAAGCATCGTCAAAATCTACCCTAGTCTTTGCATATGCAATTTTATCCAATAACATCTTTAGCACATCCTGCACTGAAGGGGACAAATGTAAGCATTTTAACATCATCTTGAAACCTTCTGTCAAGTGACGGCAACAATGTGCATGAAGCACTGACCCATATATCTCCTCAACTGCCTTAACAATGTCTTCCTTCCTGTCAGACACAAAAATGATATCTCTATTGTCATCGAGAGCCACCTTTACATTTCTAAAAAACCATCTCCAATTTTCCAAGGATCCTGACTCAACCACAGCAAAAGCCACAGGAAACATCCTATTGTCAGCATCCACAGCTGTCACAGAAAGTAATGTATGGAGATATTTTCCATTCAAGGATTTCTCCTCCACAAAAAGAATAGGACGGCAACCAACACGGAACCCATGAATAGAAGCATAGTAAGCAATAAATAGCTGATGGAATGTTGAGTCACTTTTTGATGTGTACACAGCAACAGTGCCAGGGTTAGACTCAATCAGTCTTTGGCAAATCCAAGGTACAAGCTTGAAGGAGTTCTTCAGTGATAAATTTACAGCCTCCTTTACAGTTTCCTTGCCCCGCCAGGCCCGTTTATAAGCTATGTCAACATTGTAGTCACGCTTTATTTCCTTAACTATTTCCCGTGGTGTATAAGCAGGGTTATTTCGAAATTTTTCCTTTATAATATTAGAAACCCATATCTTTGATATTCGGTACTTCACAGTGTCCTCATAATTAGTTGGGTGGGTATGTTTATCTTCATATTTGCGTACACAAAATATGTTGGAGTTTCCTACTGCACTAGCATAGATTTTCCATTGGCAGCCATCAGCATCACACTGCGCAATTATGCTTTCACGGCCATTCTTGATATACTTATACCCAAAACGGCAAGCTATTGAGAAATTGGCAAGTGCATTTCGGAACTCATTGCCACTGTCAAACATCTGTCCTACCCCTTTTATGGCATTCTCCCATAATGCAGACAGCAATGGAGCTTTGTCATTGGACCTGTTTGTTACATCCTCAAGGTTAGAATCTTCAACTACAGATCGTACCAAAACATCTCCAGAGCACCTGGATCATAGTAATTTGAGTTACTTATCAATGATAATAAGAACATTCTCTGCCATAAAAGAAAAATGTCATCACTATGCAAATTACCTTGTAGTTTGCTGGGGTTCTACACACCTCTCTTCTTTAACTACATACACATCCGCAGATCCTTGGTTAAAACCTAGCAAATTTGCAAAATCAGACTGATCCGACAAAGCAAGAAGGCGGCTCTTGTCAAATGGAGTGGAATATTTCAAGGTTACTGTGTTTGGATGAATTTCAAATTTGCTGCACAGATCGCGTATAAAATCACTGTATTTGGTATTGCTGTCAACTCTCACTCCTTTTGTAATGCCGCCTTTGTAAGAAACAGATCCATCTGGATATGTTACTAACTCACCACCACTCATGCAATAGCATAAGATTACCTTCTCCGAGTTAGACACCATTCCTAAATATTAGTTCTACACAAATCAGAGTCAAAACTGATTCTATTTTGTAGAACAGTTGAGAAATGTTTTCATGGTCCAAAAAGCAGTGCAATCCAGTACTACGGTAAATGTAACACTTGATATGGTAAGCAATGTCCTAAAACATCAAATAACAGACAATAGTTACCAAATCATACATCTTTCTATGTAATAAATCACCCGAACCACTAGGACACTGAAGAAAAGAAAACATTAACCAAATCCACCAGATATTGTATGTCAAAACCCTATAAAGTTGAATAACAGAGAATCATAATACACCCCACCAAGTTATTTTATATAACAGAACAACCAAAACCCTATTAAATTGAATAAAATAGAATCGTAACACAACCCCGCCTGATTATTGCCTGCAACAAAGCAATCGAAACAAAAAAAAAAAAAAAAAAAAAAAAAACGTTGAAGGTAGAGCACATTAACCCAAGCAATTTGCTTGTTGTACGTAAGAAAAGCAACAAAAGCCCTAGAGCACTGAATAACAGAATCTTAGTCCAACCCAGCCAGCCAAACAGACAGAAGAAAATTTAACTCGGCATGTTCAGGAACCCACATTCAGCGATGGACCAACCTGGAACTCGAAGGGGCTCTTCTATGGCCGATTTGGAACAGAGAATGAGAGGACTCCCAGTGTTCTTCAACGTAAAAGAAGGATTCTTCCGTGGCCACCGATGGTTCTGCAGTTGATCGAAATGCAAGTGAACGCCTGAAAATTTTGACTCTGGATCTCCTGCCCGCATAAACTCTACCCATCCCTACCCACAAAAACACTACTTCCGTGGATTTGAAATATCTGTCCGTGCATAATAACATGAGTGGATGAGATGTAATGTTACATGGGTAGCGAATAGACAACCTTTGGATTATTTATTTTAAGTGCTTATTCCTATTCTTTAGTACGAATTTATCCCTATCTTATCCCTACATTCCAATATTATCCCTACAAATAGAAAAGAAAATCCCCTCTTATTGTTACCGAGAAAATGGCCAAAACGACTAGTGGGTGTACCATTTTAATTTTTTTTTTGTTTTTCTTACATCTACTCTCTCTCCCTCTCTACATTTTCTGTTTTTAATGTCTGAAACCAAATTTGGGAATTTTTATGCAGATTTTGTTTTGAATGGCAAATCGATAGGAAACTCATCAATAATGAGATGTATGTATTCTTAATAGAATTACTTGGGTCATTTTTACGCTGATATTTTTTATATATTAAATTGAAAAAAAAAATCAACCGAAATTACTTTATGAAAATTGATTTTTGAAAGTAATTAATGAAAAGTATATTTTCAAAATACTTTGTGAAAGCTGCTTTTTGAAAATATTATATATTGAACATTTTCTGGGTTACCCAAATTTATGATCTAGGTCCATACAATTTGGATCCTACCTACCCATACTGATGAAGTCGTACTTGGATGGATAGATTTAAGACACATAACAAAACTAGTTCAATAATTGACCAGGTGATGAACACAGCATAAACATCAAAAAAATATATGAATCTTGAAATTTACACAAGGAATTTATTAATGCATACCTTCCATTGTGTTGGTTAATTCAAAGAGATGTTTAGATCTTCCCAACTGAATTTACTTGATCTACCTTATGATCTAGTACAGTGGGTTTTCATTCTCAAGTTTGAGCTTGCAAAGGCTTACAATTGTAGGCACAACGTGGGTTCTCACCCAACTTCTATAAGATAATCCACTATTGCATTTTCTTCAACTTCTTTTACGTATCTTAATTAATGCCTTAATGGCATGATTAGTGATGCGTTAACGTTTGTCCCTGAAACAAGCCTAATGGCAAGATTGGTGGTGTGTTTGTCCATGAAAAAAGCCTCCATTAGGGGTCTCCTCTTTCACCTTATTTGTTTGTTCTTTATATTGATGTCTTGTATCTACGTTGCTAGAGCAACATCTTGATACAAGTGATCTAAAGGGTTTTGGAAATAGCTAGAGGTGGTCCTATATTAATCCACCTTCTCTTTGTTGATGATATGCTAACGTTTGCAAGGAACTCACTAGCTAAGCCAGAAAAAATCAATGAGTTGCTTCGACAGTATTGTGGTTGGTGGGGACAAGAAGTTCATCTCTCAGAATCAGCTATCCTATTTAGCAAAAATGTACACCAGCATCACAAACAGATATTAGCTCGGAATTTAGGGCTTCATTTGCTACACTGGTTCGACAAATATTCATGAGGTCCCTTGCCAATTGATGGTAGAATTAAAGATAATCAGTAATTCATAATCAATAAGGTGAGGGACATGTTAGAAAGGATAGAAGATTGCATGTTTATCACATGTTGGGCATAAAGTTCTTATAAAGTAAATGATTTCAAACATCCCCATTTATTGTGTGGCAACCCAACTATTACCTTGTCAAGTTCCAGATTCCTTAGATTTTTGGTGGTCAGGGATATGAAAAGAATACACAACACATTTATCTTTGTGCTTGGAGTTCCTTTCAATTCATAAATCTATGAGAGGGCTTGGCATCGAAGAATTTGGAGTTTTAAACAAAGTCTTGGCCCTAAAGCTCACGTAGCATTTCATAACTAATTCAAGCACTTGAATCAGGTTTAGTTCAATGCACCCTAACTAACTGTAGAAATATTTTGGTATGGGTCTTGTCTCCATTTTATGCTTTTATGTTTCTCTTTGCATCAAAGGGTGATTCTTGCTAGAGAATTGTTGTCCTTAGGTCATTTAACCTTTCTGGAAACATGGGAACTAATTCTTGATTTATTTTATCCTTAGTTATTTTTTAAGAGATTGTATTCTCCTTTTATATTCCCACCTACTTGGTTTTTAGGCTCCTGTTGGCTCTCAACCGGGTAATGACCTATTGTGGTGGGTATATTGTGTGTTGGTTGATTGTTGGAGTGTTGTAGCGTTATCAAGTGTCTTGTTCAAGTCTAAGGGAATAGTCCAAAGAGGTACAAACTATTTTTAGGATACGTCCAGGTAGTTTTGATTCTTCTAATGGTATGATAACCACTGTAAAATTTCATGGGACAATCTTTTTAAAGTGGTCTCAATCAACCAAACATACCACTGGAGGAAGGGTAAACTAGGATTCATTACAAGCAAGGAGGTGAAGCCGAAATTTGATGACTCCAAATTTGCCAAGTGGGAATAGGAGAATTATTTGGTTATATCATAGTTGGTCTTTCAATGCAGTCATATATTGCCCTTAATTACTTGTTTCACTCTATTGCCAAAAATATTTTGGATCATGTTACAACTATGTACTCTTAGGTTAGGAATACTACTCGAGTCTACTAACTTCGAAGGGAAGCATTCAATGTGTATCAGAGGGAGAGGATTATGGCTATGTACTTCTCTTCCTTGAAATCTCTTTGGGAAGATATGGACCATCTAGAGGCATTGAAATGGAAGAATCCTGAAGATGGTGAACAATACCCAAAATATGTTGAGAAGAATTGAGTATTTGATTACTTGGTGAGCTTGAATTCGAAATATGATTTTATTTGACAATACATTTTGAGTGCAGATATTGTTTCACTTTCCAATACATACTCCCTAATATAGGGAGAGGAGAGTAGGAGGGCAGTCATGATGCACTGCCATAGTTGAGTATCTGGATTACATGTCCTCTAAACCCAAGCAAAGTGTAAATAGACAGGGGTTAATAAGAAGAATGATGAGGTGGTGTGTGAATATTGTGTGAATCCCAAACACACTAAGGACTGGTATTGGAAGTTGAATCCACATTTGAAACTTTAAAAGTTTAAAACAATTAAGAAGGAAAATGTTCATCTTGCTAGTGTGGAAGTTTATTATCCCTCTCCTAGTTTTTAAGCTCATTTACATAATTCTTCTTATGTGATGGAGAATCTAAGTAGCCTATTGATTCAATTGGAGAAGTCAAGGTTCTCCACCTCAATTGGCACCAATAATCCTTATAGTACATTTGTTAAAATCATTGTAGTTGATGGATCTCAAACTTCAATTTCGGGTTTGGATGAAGTTAAGCTAACTCCTTCATATTCTTCAGTTGCACAAAAATCTTTTATTTGTTAGCTCCCTTACCAAATTCCATAATTGTTCAATGACATTTTTCCTTCACATTTTGTTTTTCAAGACTCAAGTATGGGGATGATGTTTGGAACTAGACATGAAATTGATGAAGTTTACCTTTTTCATCAACCTCCTAACTGAGTCATGTCAAAGTAAAAAATTTGTGTCTTTTGAAGTTATGGCATTGTCGCCTTAGTCATGTATCTTTTAAGTCCATTAAGCTTTTTGTTTCCAAACTTGTGTCAGTATATGCAACTTAAGTCTACAATGTGAAGCCTGTCATCTCTCAAAGCAATGTAAAACTACATATTTTGTGAGTAATAAAAAAAGTGGTATTGCTTTCAATTTAATACATATTGATGTTTGGAGCCCATATTCTATTCCTTGTATAAATGAATATAAATACTTTATCCTGTTTATTAATGATTACTCTCGATACACCTGACATTATTTAATGAAAACTAGAGATGAAGTTACCTCCATTGTTCAAAATTTATTTAGAATTGTGGAAATTCAATTTGAGAAGGACATCAAGATAATAAGGTCTAGCAATGCTAAAGTGTATTTTGAAAAGCATGTTCCACAATAAAATGATATAGCAAAGGGGAAAAATAGACGTGGTTGAAGTTGCAAAGGGCTACTCTTTCATATGCATGTACCCACTCGTTTTTCGGGAGATGTAGTTGAAGTAACAATGTATCTCATTAACAAACTTCCTTTACGGACTTTTCACCTCTAATATCTTCATCATCTTCTCTTCCCTAATGATTCTATTTTTTCATTCTCTTAGAATCTTTGGTTGTAATTGCTTTGTTCATGATTTGAGTCATTGTCTCAAACTTGACCCCACGTCCATTAAGTGTGTTTTTTTTAGTTACTCCTTAATTCAAAAGGGGTACAAGTGTTTTGATCCTTACACTAGCAAATGATATGTGTCTAAGAATGTTATATTTCTTGACTCTACTCCATTCCTTTATTCACCACGTCCTTCTCTTCAGGGGGAGAGCATCAGTGAAGATTAGACTCCATTTTGTCTCCCTATTCCTACCTCTATGGGTGTTTCTAATTTATTTTATTTTCTTCCCACTTGCAGTGAAAGTACTCCTGCTCCTATTCCTCCTCGTCCTATTCCTTAGTAGCGGTCCTAGCAACAATGGTTCATAAGGCATAAAAGGTTACTTAAGAGGTTGTATGTCCACAACAATCTAACCTACCAATTCTAGGTAATTTTGAAAGCAACCTTCAACCTGAGACTCCTATTAACTCTAAACTTTTTATTCCTACTTTTGATGAACCTCATATCTTACACCCTAACCTTGACTAGGGATGGAAATTTTCCCCATTTCCCCGATCCCCGTGGGGATCCGCCTCGAATGGGGCAAGGATGGGGATGATTTTTTCCCCCGCGGGGACGGGGATGGGGAAATTTTCATCCCCATTAACGGGAACGGGGCAGGGACGGGGAGAGCACTCCCTACCCTGCGGGGACCCCGATCCCCGCTTCGTAGGATCCCCACTAATATATATGTATATATGTATGCAAGTGTTATATATGTAAATATGTAAACATACATCTATATATTAATATTTTTAAAAATATGGTTGAATATGTTCTAATACAATTGTAAATGTTAATTATTTTATTTTTATTTTTTTAAATAAAATAAAAAGCAAAAACAAAATGGTTAGCATTATAAAGAATCACGGGGATAGGGATCCTCGTGGGGATGGGGATGGAGATAACCTTGTCCCCGTTAGCGGGGACGAGGACGTGGATGGGGATTTTCACGGGGACGGGGATGGGGAGAGGCTCCCTGTCCCCGCCCCACCTCATTTCCATTCCTAACCTTCGCCTTCCCATTGTAGTTCAAAAGGAAAAAGGAAATGCACTAACTATCCAATCACTAACTATGTTTCTTATAATGGCCTTTCACCTCCTGCTATGCTTATATTTCTACCATTTTCTCTGTTTCTCCTCCTCATAATGTTATAAATGCATTGAAATCCTCTTAATGGAATGATGCTATGAACTAAGAGATAAATGCCCTCACAAATAACCAAACTTGGGAGATTGTTCTCACTTCCTTACTAGAAATCCTAGTGGGTTGCAAATGGGTATACAATTAAACACCGGGTTGATGACTTGATAAAAAGATACAAAGCTAAGCTAGTGGCAAAATGGCACACCCAAACTTATGGGATTGACTATTAGGATACCTTTGCACCTATGGTTAAAATGAACTATATCTTAATGATTATATCTCTTGTTGCACACCATTCATGGCCTCTACACCAAATGGATGTGAATAATGATTTCTTCAATGGAGATCTTCAAGATGAGGTCTACGTGGATCTTCCCCTAGGAGTTAACCTCTCTAATAGTGAGGAAAATGTTTTTCATCTAAAGAGATCCCTTTATAGGATCAAATAGTCTCTTAGAGCTTGGTTTAACATATTTAGAGGGTAATTCTTAAAATTGGGTTCACTCAGTTACAAGTTAATCATACTCTATTTATAAGAAGGGTTAATGGACTAGTAACTCTGTTGATAGTGTATACTGATAACATTGTTGTCATTGGATAAGATAGCTCTGAATATCCTAATTAAAGTCATTTCTTGCTTCAGAATTTGAGTTCAAAGATCTTGAAAAGTTCAAATACGTACTTGGAATTAAAGTAGCAAGGTCAAAGGAAGGGATCTTCATGTCATAGAGAAAGTATATGCTTGACCTCCTTCATGAGGTTGGCAAGTAGGGGTGCAAGTAAGGTTCAAAATTTTGATATAATACACCCATATCGTATTATGTTGTATTGGTGGATTAACGATACACCCTATGGGGGTCATATCGAGGTTTGATCAGGTTCAGGGGGTAAACCAGCCTTAAACTGATACACCCTTGTATCGATATTTTAAATAGGCATCCATTCAAGGGAAAATTTATAATTTTTACAACATTAAGTTAAATGTTTTTCTAGGTGTGTGTGAATAGTAACACACACGATTCCACCGAAGATTCTTCTTCTTCTTCCATAGTTCCAAGTAGCCTAATTATATATTCATCCTCCTTTAGTATTTACTTAATGGTGTTGACCAATATCTTCTAATTGTGAGATAATTTAATGCAATGCAATACCACATATTAAACTAAATAGTTAACATCGTGACCATTGCACACATAATGTGGATATTGTGAGTACACTTTTGCATTCTTTTGAAATTGGAAGATGTGTCATTTCCCATGTAACAATATTAAACACGTTAATCTTAAAGAAAATCATTCATGTGAAAGAAAATTCATTCAAATAAGAATTAATCAAAAACATGGTGAGTTTATTCATACATACTATTTGATGTAATTGTTTCTGGTCATGTACCACTTTTTGTGATGTATAAATTTTTTGGCTAAGTACCTCGTTATTTGACCTGGTGGTGACATGCCTTGGTGATGAGCTACTTGGTGGCGAACTGCCTGGTGGAGAATTGCCTGGGGGCGAACTGCCTGGTGGCGAACTCCCTGGTGGCGAACTGCCTTTGATGAACTGCCTGGTGGCGAACTGCTTGGTGGTGAACTCCCTGGCGGTGAACTGCCTAGTGGTGAACTGCCTGGTGGCGAACTGCCTGGCGGCGAACTCCCTGGTGGCAAACTACCTGGTGGCAAACTGCCTGGGGGCGAACTGCCTGGTGGTGAACTCCCTACTAGGTGGCCTGTGACTTAGAGAATGGTGGAGCTCCCTGGTGCAGCGCAACCCGACTGCCCTCTGCATGAGGTGGTCTTCTTTCCTTTGTAGGCAGTGGGAGCTGAGGGGTCTGTGAGAACTCTATCTTTTCCTCCTCTTTGTAGGCGGTGGGAGCTAAGAGACCTGAGAGAACTGAATCAGAGGACCCAGGGGGTATTTTCCCAGCGGGGGCTCTCTGATACTTAAGTTAGCACTCTGATTGTAGAGAGCTTTGAAGATGATACTGGAGAAACGAGAGAGCTAGAGAGCAGGGATTACCTCTATTTTTTCCATCCTCCCCCCTTTGGGGGGGTGAGGTCTTTATATACCGGAGTCCTCGCGGGTTAGGTGGGTGAAAAGCCTCCAAACGGTAAGACTTGTCACATCCCGTCAGAACCAGGGTACGGTGGTGAACTCCTCGAGGTCGTCAGGCTGGTGCTTGTGTCAGGCTGCCAGGTCGGCGCCTGGACCAAGTTGTCAGGGCGGCGCCTGCGTCAGTCGGCGGGTCGGTGTTTGGGCTAGGTTGTCAGGTCGGCGCCTGTGTCAATCGGCGGGTTGGTGTCTAGGCCAGGTTGTCAGGCAAGAGATCTTCCTACGATACGCCAAACTACTCCTATACCGAGCTACCCTACAATTGGCGAGTTGCCCGGGGGAGCTATGCCAAGCTGCTTTTGGTGAGCTTTGCCGAGTTGCTTGGCTCTTTGGTGAGCTATCGAGCTCCTTGGTGAGCTACCGAGCTCGTGGGGTATGCATGCCAAGTTTATCGGTGGGCGTCGTATGGGCGGCTAGGTCGGATCATGTGCTAGGCTGATCTAGGTTGGCCAGGTCGTACAGGCCGCACGCGGGAAGCGCCAGGCCGCGCGAAGGTCACACAGGTCGCCCACAGGTCGCGCAGGCCGCGCGTAGGTCGCGTCAGGCCGCGTGTAGGCCACCCGTAGGCCGCGTGCAGGTCACGCCAGGCCGGCCAGACCGGTGCCCGGGTGGGTCACCAATTTCGTAAGTTGTTGCCTGGATGTTTGCCTAGTTGTCACGAGGTGCCACATGTTGCAATTGCACTGGAGGGTCAAATCTGCCCTCATCACTATCTACTAGCATTTTTACTAGCCTTGAAGTGATGCATTAAGCATTTAAGCCATTAATCATACAAGAAGAAACAAGGAAGCAAGTAATTAATTAATTAAAATGTAAAACATTCTCAATAAATATATGTATAATGTATAAAGAAGAAGTTATTCACAATGTTATCTCAGGATTTCTACCATGTGTTTGAAACCAAGCCTAAGAAGTTAGCAGACCTAACCTAAAATCAAGTTAGTAGAGCACAAAATCTAGAGACTTAAGTGCTTGAACTAGAAGCCTAGAGTCCCTTTAGGCTAAACATAGAATTAATGAGTTTCAGCATAAAACAATGGGATGCTAAACATAAAACATCGAAACTCAATCGAAGGATGGATTAGGCCAAGTTTGGGATAAAATATATTAATGCATATCTGACCTTTTATTATACTAGATTTACTTAACTATTTTTTTTTTCTTTCCTAGTTATATTTTTTTTTCTTGTTTGAAATTGTATATATTTTAGATGTAAACAGATTTACTAAGGTTGGACTTGGATTACCATGTGTTACTTTGCCTACAGTGTTCACATCCTCAGCTACCACTCTACTGTAATTATTCCTTATATTTGCTACATGGAAATGAAAGCATTGGTTATTGTACTTATTAATGATCCTTACATTCCATTTTGAATTTCTAATAACCTTAGTAGGACTTTTTATTTTGGTGGATTAACGGGGCTTAGCTTTTATTTGCAGCTCAACACCATACATATGGCTCTTTTTATTCTAGTATGTTTAATAGATTGGTAGGTTTTTTTTTTCATCATTCATTCTAAGTACTAGAATGGGAATGGGCTCACCAGGGAGAGTTAAATCCATGATTTAGTCCCTAATCAATATTGGCTTCTTATTAAAGCCATTTTCATTCCCTCTAACTCGATGAGGGATAAGTTGATCTGGAGGCTCAATCTATATGGTATTTTCTCTACAAAATTGACCTACTTGGCTAAGTCTAGAAACTCTAAGTTTAATAGCAACCAAAATCAAATTATTATGTTGATTTGGAAAGTCATATTCCCAACAAAAATAATATTTTTTTTATATTTCCTGATAAAGAATAGTCTCCCCTCGAAACTCAATCTGAAAAGAAAGGGCTTTACCATAAGTACTCTTGTTGTTTTTGTGGTGTAGAAGAGGACATTGATCATATTTTTAGGGTGTGTCGTTTTGCTCATGGGAAGCACATAACCTTGTGCTTGATTTTAGAGACACCCCATCATCATTGAAGGAGGCTTGAAGCTGGTCATTTCATGTCTTCAGCGGTTCACTTACCAAGCGAAAAATCTTTTAACTCATTTAGCGTTAGAGAACTTGGGGGACTCCCTCTCTCTTGACCCCTTTAACCTTCTCTCTAATTTGTCTCTATTTTGTTTTGTGGACTCGTGGGGACATGCTACCCCTGGCTTGTGTAGCACATTATGGTTTTCATAAAAGAGAGAGAGAGAGAGAGAGAGAGAATGGGAATGGGTTGTAGCTGTGGATGTGGCAAATCAATGTTCATATCATCAGTGGCACCAATGCATGACCTTGTTAATAAAATATCATCATATATATTTTTTCTATAATATACAATGAAGTTTTATTCAATAAGAGGACAATTACATGAAGGATCAATGGTGCTCAAGTAACAAAACGATCTCACAAAAATACAAAAAAAATAACCCAAAAAGAAAAGAAAAGCCAAATAAGATCCATGGATTTTGTGGGAGGCATGTGCATCTCAAACATGGTAGTTTGGGGTACCAAATAATATCCTGCAAATCGTGAAACTGCAATTTCTACTCTCAAGATTGAGGTGTGAGGTTCTTTAAAATGTGGGCTTATAGAGTAGGAGTCAATTTCAGATGAAATCATCTCGTTGCTTGAGAGGCTATGACATCAAAGCAGCTTCCCTTAAATTCCAATCTCCCCAATTATTTGAAGAGGATAGCAACGTACTTTCTTCTTTTAACATGAGAGACATCAAAAAATTGAGGTAATTGACCTAGAACCTTTCAAATCCATGATGTGTAGGGAAAGGGGTTTCTTTCCCCCACCCCTAGAGTGCCAACAAACCATACATGACAATTTGTAAGATCTCTTGCACAAATAGAACCTTCTATTGATATCTTAGTTCATTCACCTGAAGATTTTGGATTTGGTCCACGGTCACAAATGTTTGAAAGTAGCTGCTACTTGTTGTTTCAATCAAAGACACCCTTACTTAGAAACTTAGAAATCAGATTTGCTCCTCACAGAATGTGCCTCGTGCCTAATATCAACCTTAACACATCCCAATAGTGTATTGGATACATCTTGCCACGAATGACAAAACCAAATACGAGAGATGTTTTCAATGCACCACTAAAAGGGCTATGAGGTTGATGTAAGGCACAACCTGTGAGAAGCAAATCCAAATTCCCATGCCCCTAGGAAAAGATTCCTAGACAACCTCTTGTCATGTGCAGAATATGTTGGTCAAGGACAATCCAAATTATTCTTTCCCTTGAAACTTTCTTCTCCCTCATATACTATTCATGAATTCCAAAATTTGCAGGAATTTATTATTGGGTTTTTGTTTTTCCTTTCATTCTTTGTTGCTTTGCTTAAACCCTTCTTAATAGTTCCTTTCATCCATTTCTAATATATTAGTTCTCCATCCCGTGTAACTTCTAATAATGAAAACCTAGACATTAAATAGGTAATTTTATTCATCTAGGCAGATTTCAAGTTAGCTATTTGTGTAAATAAAGCAAATTAATTTAGTGTAACTTAATTAGTTAATTTAACTTAATTGATTAAATATAATAAATAATTTGTTAATTTAATTAATCTAATTAAATACTTAAGTTATATTAATTATTCAAATTTTAAAACAAATAATTTTACAATTACAATCAATAACTTTAAAGTAATTAATAAATTCTTAAAACATACATAGTGAAATTAAGTAACTTAGCATATGACATGCACTAAGACATTATACCAAATGTATACTCTTAAAGGGGTTGGAGGGAGGGAGGGAGGGAGAGAGGGTGGGGACAGATGAAAGGGAGTGGTTAAGTTCTTGGAGAGAGAAAGAAAGTGAAAGGAGAGAGAGAATGTTTTAAAATATTTGTTTGTTTTTGTTCCATGGAATTCAATTGAGACGTTAAATAGATGTAGATGAAAAAGATCGACTTGATCCTAAGTTTTGTGTTTAGACTTGTCTAGGCCAAGCCCTACAAACTTTTAACCCAAGCTTTGGCCTAATACTTTAGCCAATCCCGAGATCAAATTAGGCTTACAAATAAGTTAAGCTTGGGCCCAAACAACCTAAGCTTGACCTAACTCAAAAATTTAAGGCTTGGGCTTAAGTTTTTGGTTGAAGCCTGGCCCTGAGCTTAAGTGTGCATTAGGCCCACAAGTTTCCAAGTTGGGTTTGTTTCCAATGCTTCAATTCCAACTCGGGGCTTGCCTAGATGAAACATAATTAGATGACTAATTAATTATTTAATTAATTAAAAATATAATAAAACATTTATTATCTTATAAATAAAATTAAAAGTTCATCCAATACTTTAATCCCAACTCGGGGCTTGCATAGATGAAACATAATTAGAAGATTTGATTAATTAAATAATTAATTAATTAAATTGATTAACTGATAAACATATTAAAAATATTTTTTATCTTGTAAATAATATAAAAATTCATGGAGAGAGATGTTGAAGATAAATGAAAATTTGAAAATAAAGATAGATGAAAAATAAAAAATAGTGTTATAGTGGGAGTGGAGGCAGAGATGGGACTTTCAATGGGTGATCAGGTATAGGTTCGGTCCAGGTAGAACTAGAATTGAACCAGACCTGATAGGGTCTATAATTTTAAACCCAAAACCGAACCATTTGGTTCTTAGGACAACCGGATTTGACCTGATGGGCTTGATTATAATAAATCTATTGAAAACATTCTATATAATATTAATTTATTTAATATATTATACATTTAATAGATATATATTAAATTATACATATATGTATTAAATATACATTATATATTTAGTGTATATATATACTGGCCCCGATCATATGAGAATTGGACCATTATATCAGGAACCAAAACAGACCCAATTAGTTCGGGTACATAGGGTCCGTCGAGTCCAACCTGACCCATTGACAGCCAAAGAGAGAGAGAATGGTCAATAAATGAAAAGTAAAGAGAGTAATAACAATTTTGTGGTAATATTGTAATTAAGTAAAAAAATCAAGGTTATACACACAACAAAAAAGAGATTAATCATTACTTTTTGATAGATCTTTCATAATTATATGAAATTAAAAACGAGGCAATACTTGCTTTTCGATGGCACTCTTGTAATTAGTAAAAAATCAATGTGACAAATAATGACACTCTTATAATTATATGAAAACTTAATGCCATATGAAGAACTAAAAAAGAACTAATGATTGTTTTCAATGGCACTTTTGTAATTAATAAAAAACTTAAAGTTGACAAATAAAGACTCTTGTAATTAGTTATTGCTCATGACCATCCATACGCACTACCAATACTAAAATAACAAAATATTTCACATGAGCTCTTACAATTCTCACATGCTGCCATTTCATTTGAAGCAAAGTGAGTGCTTTGTCCATACCCATTTTGCTTTTAGTATATATACTAGTAGTGGAGCCCCTACTTCATAGAGACAAACACCTAAAAATATGAAATCACTACTATAATTGGGTTATGATTTTAGATAACGGTGTGGCAGAATTATATATTCATAGGGGTCCATTTACTAGTTTTTATTATTTGTATTTTTAAATAAAAGAAAAATAAATTGTTTTCATAAAAAATTTTAAAATACACCCTCCCACACACACACACATACTCTCTCTCTCTCTCTCTCTCTCTCTCTCTCCCTAACATTGGGCCCCATCAGGTACCACAAACCCCCTCTCCCCCAATTACGACACTAGGTCCCACAAAGCCTCTCTATCTCTCTCTCTCCATGGGCCCCACCTAGTCCCGCACAACTCCTCTCCCTCCAATTATGACATTGGATGGCACACAACCCATCTCCCCCCTTTCTCTCTCACTCATGTCATTGAATTCCTTATAACCCCCTAGTTTCGCTCTCCACTCATCTATATTAGGAATGATCATTTATGATCCGGTCTGGCCTGGCCTACCTTGCTTGGCTCATAAACTTTCAAGCTTGGACGACCATATTCCTGTTACGTCTGGACTGACCTAAACTTGCATCAAGCTCACACATGATTTTATAAAATTAAAAATATTGTAAGGAAGATTGCTAATATAACATTAAAATTATAAAAAATAATGAAAAATATAGAAATTAAGTTATTAATAATATTAAAAAGAAGGGAGATTTCCTTATCAGTACCCCATACTTTAGGGGTTTTCTCAAGTCAGTCCCTAAACTTCAAAACGTGTCTCTATAGTACATGAACTTCCAAAAACTATCTAATAGGTCATTGTCATTAACAATCCGTTAGTTAATTTTGGAAATGTCAAAACTACCCTTTATAGAAGACATTGTTCATTGTCTTCTACCTTGAGACTGAAGACACTAATTGTCTTCTGTCCTCAAGAAACCTAGTGGCTTCCATTCAAAAGTTTTCACCATTTGTGAATCTCCTCTTGTTTGTATTCCAAACATCATTCTTGGGAGCATGCTGAGGATTTCCAATCACATATGGAGGTGGATGAACAAGATTTTTCAAGAGTGGAAGCCTAGATGGGGCATAATCGTCATCGCTAGCTCAAGAGCCCTAGAACCAAGAACAATAAGATTAACAACCCCTGTGTGCACACAATAAACAAGCATATCCACTTGCAAATGTCAAAGTTCGATTTAAAACAATTATATTAGACTTTGTGAAAGTCAATGTATCATACATTTGAGCAAAATCCAAAATTTTGCTTCAAGTCCAAGCATATAAGTCTAAGATATCATTGTATAAAAAAAATCTTAAAAAGAAATATATTACTTCTTGAAAACATACATAACAACAAGAACGGATCCGATTTGATAACAAAAGCCTTATCAAAAAATAACTTTCAATTTATAAGAGTATATTTAGTTTAGACTTAATGAAACCGCCTCATTAGTTGAAAGAGGGATATTTGTTGGGTTTTCGTTGTAAGAATGTTGGAAAAAGAATAATAAAAAGAAAGACAATGATTTTTTTATTTGAGTTAGAAGAAGACAAAACATCTTTTTACAAAAGAACATTATATAATGTTGTGAGCATCAATCAATAAATTCTCTTTTGGTTCTCAATTATATCTTAATAGTATTTATATTTTTATTTATAATTTACTTGTTAATTATCAAAGATAAAATTATAGTATATCACAAAGGTAAACGATTAAACCCACATAATTTCTAATATCCTTAAGGGGATATTCATAGCTTATGCTAGGTTTAATATTTTTTTTCAAAAACCGACATAACTCATAAAATTGTAGGGTTAGTTTGAAATATATAGATATTTAACTTACTAAAAGTAAAACTTTCAAAATCTAGTAAAAGCATGGGGTACATCCAATATTTTTAAAAAGCCATTAGTCATTATAATAAAATAATCAATTTAATAAAAAAGTTCAAACAAAATTTGGCTTTAGTATATAAGCAATCTAAAGTCTTTAATAAATGCAATAGAGAAAAATTGGGGGGGGGGGGGGGAGAAGAGAATGAAAACAAGAAAAATACTTATGAAAAGTTATAAATGAGAATGGTTAAAAATAAATATTTCTATATGGATCTTTTTTTTTAAGTTTTTATGACTTTAATTTTGGTTGCACACACTAACAAATTCCTAACTCTGGCATTGTTAGTGAGATTATTGGTATTACTTAAGAGATCTTATTACTCTTAATGTGATTGCTTTTAATTGTTGTCAAAGATATTTTTATACCATATTATTCTTGTTGATAATGAAAGATATTTGGACTTTTACCACAAAGTTTTAATTTATAGATTGCACATGTGAGGATAGGTGCATGCGAGAAATGGTAGTACAAAAGAGGATAATTGTGCCCATTTTTCATGTGTGAGACAGGACAATTGTGCCCAATTTCATTTCTTTTACCCAGGTTCACCTTCCGACTGTCACGTCTTAACCGTTTCCGACTGTTACCCAGGTGCACCCAATTTCATTTCTCTCAATCTTTCTCTCATAGCCTATTCCCTCTATCACGTCTTAACCGTTTCCAACTGTCCTCACTTTTCAAGCTTGCTCTCTCTCTCAATCTTTCTCTTACATCTCAACATAGATTATTTGGTTTTCAATCCCCTACATTTGATTTATTTCTGTTCTCTCTCTTAATATCTCTACATTGATTTTTTTTTTTATTTCAGAAGTCTTGTTGTTTCTGGTCAAGAAAAATGGGTGTGCAATCGGTGGTTATTGTTTGACTATGGTTGGTTGTTTTTCTCTAATTTTGGCAATTGTTATAGAGTTGTTTCTGCACTTGAATTGTAGTTGCCTGACTCCATTTTAATACAATCATTTTTGTTGTCTCTCCCATCTAGTATGCTACTGTACTTTTTGTTTTTCTCACATGTTTCCTTAGTACCAGATATCAAGTAAGGGTAATGTGGTTTCTCCTGTGAGCAGCGAATGTTTAAAACAATCAATGGTTTTGTTTGTTTTTTGATTATTTCTTCTGAATGAATTGCTACATAGAATGGATTATCTGCAATGGTGGTTATCTGACGGATGTCTAATTCAACTCATATCATTATGTTTCTAGTGTTTTTCCTTGGTTTTTCGCTTAGTTTCTATTAGATAAATTTTTAGTTGTACTTGCTTATGAATGCTTTGTCTTGTGACATGTTACATGGCTTGATTGCTTCTTCATTTTTTGTGCTTCACATTTAATTTTTTCCAACCATTTTTTGAATCTTTTGATAGTCACCGGGTTGTTTTTTTGTTGTTGATTTCATACTTTGTAGGCCGTTGACTTTTTTCTTGTTTTGTAGAGTACATGTTCATTAATGTTACTTTGTTTCTTTTCTTTTCTTTCTTTTTTGTAGTTAGTTATGATTGTGGTTCTCAATAGTTTCCTTTGGTTCTAATTTTTTGGTGTTTATGTGCTTGCTTTTTTCCCCTTCTATTCTCTATCCTATCAACAACTTCACCGTCTATTTTGTTTGCTGTCATTAAGGTTATTTCCTAGGCTTTTCACTAACTAGTTAATGTTTTCTCTTTTTCATTGTATATCATTGTCTAGGGCTTTCTTCCTTGACTGTGGTTGTATTATTTGGTGATTGATGCTTCCGTTCTATTGGAAAGCCTATTTTGAAAAGAAAAGCAAAAGCAACTAACCCTTCTTTGTAAGTGGTGTCTTTGTTTGTTTGTTATCTAGGTGTCACAATGAAGTGGGAGAAGATAGAGATGAACATCATTCTTCTTCACTGTAGTTGAACACTTGGGGCTGACCATAAGTAACTCCTCACCACTTTTTCCAATCTTCCTTACATACATATCATGATTCAATGGATTAGGATGGATTAGGATTCCCTCTTTTGATGGTTCTAATTTGCCATGTTGATGGGTACCCAGTTGACGATTTGGTATTGGAACTGCCAAATCAACCAAATGTTTATATTAACAAGTTTATTGTGTATGTGTTTAGAAAAATAAGAAAGCTGAGAGAATGTTGTTTTACTAGTTAAAGTAGAGAAGAAACCAGAGAAGAAGCCGCTAACTTTTTGTCATTATTCTTATTTTTTAATATTTTCCTTTTAAATTTTCTATGGTTGACAGCTCCACCATGTATATTAAGTTAGGGATCTTAATTTTTAAACAACAGTTCAGTGACTTCGGTCTACTAATTCTTTTATATGGTGATGAGATGGATGCTCTCATGACGGGTTTTCAGAATGAAATATTTTCTTGGTTAATGTGTCTTCTATGTAAATGTTTTCAACATTCCATATTCTTTTCTTCCTAAGTGACATTTGCAATTTAATTCCTTAATATTTGCTTGCTTTGTTTTGGATATTTTATTTTTTATAAATCCTCTTTTTTGTTAAATTCAAAATTTGTTATCGTATCCTCCCCTGTTGATATTTCAAACCCCTTATTTTTTAGTAGCTTCAAAGGTACTGAGAATTTTTTATCATCATTATCAATCATTGTCCTAAGTGGGTATTTGCAATTTATCTGTCAAGTGTAAGGTTATAGTTTGTAATCCTTCTATAGCAAAGCACATATAAAGGGAGAACTCTAGGACTTATTAAAAGGTGTTTCTAGTTGTTTGTGCTTAGTTGAACAAGCAACTTGCTTGGACTATCTTTCATATGTTAAGATGGATTTATAATTATTAAGCTTACTTGCATTAACCAGGGAGAAACCACTTTATTGGAACTAGTTTATTTATATATTTTAAACTATTTGATAACGAGCATTCAACTAAGACTATCTTGTTGTATATTGGAAAACAAATTTGACAAATTATTCAACTTTGTGCAAAGGTTCCACCTTCAATCAATGAATGCTCTTTCAAATAAGGTAATTCTTCCCTTCCATTTGCTTGCTTTACAATTGTTATTCTATAAATATGAAATAGAGTATTCAAATGTGGACATAAATTTACATGCGGAGAATGGTCATTCCCATGTTGATTATTTGTTATTTGATACTTCACTTGACATGTTTGTGTTTGCTTTCTATTGGAGCAATTATGATCTTTGTATGGAGGGGTTCTCTCCTTGTGATTCATGTGTGATTAGTATTGACCATAATGTGCCTTTTTATTATATCTTAAATTAGATATCTTTGAGGGAGGCTATTAAATAGTTTAGACATTGGTTGGCTATTTTTGCCATTTAAAACCCTGTTGTTATTTCTTAGAATGTTTTGGAAGTACTCTATTACTTCATGGGCCACCTAGGTGTATAGCCACTTTTGTTAATTTTCTCATTTAGAAGGAATTTGTGGATGAATATCCATTTACAAGATCTTTTTGTTGCTTCATATTTGTTATCAAGAAAATTAAAGCATCATTCACTAGAAATATGGTGACAAATAATGTTTATGGGGTAGAAGTCTAGCTTCAATATATCTTATGTGTTTTTTAGGAGCAATGATGCTTCAATATATATGCATTTAGGGGTGCAAAATGATTGGATCATGATCTGATCCAATCCGAAGTCCAATCCTATATTCTCAGATTTGGATATTCCCATTTTGGGTCTTCGAATCCGATCAGAATTCGGATCACCACCCCTATTCGATCCGATATATATGTTATTTATTTATTTATATAAATATAACACACACATATATTATTTATTTATAAATATTATTTTTATAAAATTGTTATATTATTTATTTTTTATAAAAAACATATATATATATATATATGAAGAAAATAGTTGAAAAGATACTTGTATTTTTTGTTTTTATTTATTTAAATTTTTATATTTTATTTTAATTTTAATAATTTATTATTTAAAAAAAAATCAAATCGGATTGGACCAAATCCAAATATACTACATCTTCATCGGATTTGAATTCAAATCCATGTTTACGAGATCCAATCAGATCTTTGAATTGGACCAGATCTGCAATTAATAGTGTTGGATCAGATTCAGATATACCCTAATTCAAATCCCATCCAATCCGTTGGCATTCCTATAGCATTGATGCTATAGTCTTTTATTCTTATGTTTAGTTCATGTCCTATTAGCAAAGTTGTAGTTTTTGACATTTATTGGGATTTCAGTCATAATGGGTTATTTCATTTGGAAAGTAAAAAATTATTTGATATTTTAGTTTGAAGGTTCTAACTTCAAGCTACATTGAAATTGTTTGAATGATTTGTAACTAGGGTTATGCAACTCAAGCTTGCTTGGGTTTTCTTAGGATTTATCCCATTTGAGCCAAAATCTTGCACTAATTAATCCTGTTTCACTTAGAATACAAACAAAACTCTCATCCTGACTCTGATTTGGTTTAGGTTTGCATTTTTTATCTCTTATTTAAAAATGTGTATATTTGGCTTAGGCTGGTATAAGTTTTGCAGGCCCTCAAAATTAACCTAACCCATGAATAAAATGGATCTCTTATAAGTTTTTCTTTTAAATCTACCAAGGTTTTACAGATCCATCTTCATTGCCCCAGTCCAATGTTCAGATAATACAAGGCTAACTTGCAAAGCCACCATGGATGATGGAAGTGGTATAGAGACCTAAGACTAGGAAAGAATAACTTCTTAGTGATTTCCTCTTTCGATTTCATCTCTTATAGATCAAACCAACAAAAAAGGTAGCTTACAAAGATACATTAGCTGCTCGAATCCAATAGGCGGTATACAAATCAACTTCTTAGTAGTTCCCTGATCTAATCTCGTCTTTTATCTCTTATTATAGATCTTATGGATTTTTTAAATGGGCTATTGTAGATACGACTTTAATTTTTGTGTAGAATGATAGATATATTTATTTTATAAGTTCATTCTTAGTTCAATGTTACCTCTATAGATGAGCAATTTTTCAAATGTCAAAAAACTTGGGGGTACTATTGGTACTGGTAGATGAAAGCCTCGGTGAAATGCAAGGGATTCTTGGTGGAACCCCTGGCCCAGCCACTAGACAAAAAAAAGTAAAAAGACGTCAAATTTTCAAAAAGTGCACGCCTGGGGTGCGGAGCAAGCCGCACAAGGTGCACGCCTAGGTGCAGCAGGCATGCACCTTTTGAAATGGCTGCGCCTAGGATCTGGGCGAGGCACCTACCCAGAAATGCGCCTCGCCTAGGCGTGCCTTTTAAATCACTGGAAAGCACTAATATTAGGAATGTGATTACCTGAAACTCATTTTAGCTCAAGTTGGTCATGTTGTCAAATTCGACAAGAACGATCTCACCCTAGAACGGACACACTTCCCAAGAGTGTGATTGTAGACGCTTCTCAAAAACTGGAATTGGAGGTCCCGATCAAAGCCGGGGCTTGCAAAATTATCTATGAAAACTTACACAACCTCCGTCTGGCCTGTGGCGTTGTGGGTCACAAGACGAGTCAATGTACTACTACTGCCCAAAAAGAGAAGGCCAAAGGATGAGGCGATTCAAAATTCTGAGAAGGGAACCAATCTTGAGGATGACGATCTGATCAATGAGGAAGAGATGGACAAACAGTGGGAGATCCAAGAGGATCAAAGCAACCCACAAATGTCTAAGGATGGAAGCATGCCCAGAGCTCCATTGCAGAATAAAAGGAGCATGTAAGGAGAAACCGGTAATGCCGACAATTGGACAAAGAGCAGTAAAGTGAACAATGGTGTGAATTTTGACTTGGAAGAAAAACTTTCCCTGATTTCCACATAAAACTGAAAAGAGAACATGGAATTCTTGGCCAATAAGAACCAAAATCCCATTGACCAACTTTCCCCTCTTAAAATCCAAAACAAAAAACACCCTCTAAAAGCAAAAGGAAATAAACTTATAGCACAGGAATGTCAAGGTGACCCCCTGTCCTCATACCTATTCGGTATCTGTAATGAGGCCTTAAACAGGAATGTCACAACCCTGGCTCAAGGAAGCAAGTCTCTGGTGCGAGTCAAAACTTATAGAACAGGACCAAATATCCCAATACTTCAATTTTCAAATGATTGCTTATTATTTGCAAGAGCAAATCCGGACTCCTGCCATGAAATCAAAGGAATTCAGGAGGACCATGCTAGAGCCTCAGGTCTAAGACCAAATTTTCAAAAATCTTCCATTTATTTCTTAAAAAATGTGCACCCAAGATTGTAATGGAGGCTGGCAAGAGCAGCGGGGATCCCAAGGGTAAATAAAGAAAAATATCTAGGGGCTCCCTTAATTAATCAAAGAGTAACGTTTAATGATCTGGTCAATAAAATAAAGTCCAAATTGGAGGGGTGGAAAGCTAAAACTCTCTATTGGATGTAAAATCACCCTTCCTAAAGGCCTCACCAAAGAAATGGACAAATTGAAACGGCAATTCCTGTGGAGAAAGAAACAAAACCACAAAAACATTAGCAAAATGGGATTTAGTTTGTGCTGAGAAAAGAAACGGAGGACTTGGGGTTAGAAAAATGAAGCAAATTAAACCAAGCCAACCTCATGAAACTAGCTTGGAAGATTCTCTTTGATCATGATAACCTCTAGGTCCAAGTGAGAAATAATAAATACCTGAAAAAACAATAGCTTCCTGAATCATCAACCCCCAAAATCTAGATCATGGGCATGGAAGCAATTAATAAGGGAAAAAATCATGGAGAATAGGAAATGGAGCCTGAGCCTCTTACAAATTCTGGGTCAATAATTGGATTAATGGTGGTCCCCTAATAGACCAAGTACCAGCGGACTATAACTCCCTTATAAACCAATATAGCACTGTTGAGTTTATAGACCCCTTATCTAGAAACTGGGATAGGAGAAAAACTTGAAAGGACACTTCCAAGAGAACTCATCCCCAAAATTCTAGCTACCCCCATTCCTATGACAGACAAAGAGAATGAGGTGGTTTGCAGCCCGAGCACAAGTGGATGTTTTTCAATTAGCTCAGCCTATAATTTAATAAGGAATGATCCATCCTAAAGCCCTCATATGGTCAGTTTGGTAAGGGGATGTCAAAAGCTATGGTGCATGGAAAAGATTAAAACGTTTCCTTGGCTTCTTCTAAATAAGTTGCCTACAAAGCAAAATCTTGTAGATTGGGGATTAAACATAGACTTAAGTTGCCCCTTTTATGGTTAAATTGAGGATCGAGACCATTGTAGGTACATAGTGGTCACTAAGACCATCAAAGTATAGAGAGTGTCAAACCAACACTACACGGGTGCCTGAGATGAATCCATAAATTATCGCACGTTTGCGATGAGTTCATAACTCACCGCAAATCTACAATGAACTCATACTAGAAACAGGACGCGATGAACTTCGGCTAGCATAAATCCGTGATAAACCTTAGATATACATAAACCTGCAATAAAACGTAGACGCATGCAAATCTACAATGAATCACAATAGATCGAGAATAAATGCCGATCACACGTGTCTTTAAAATTACGAGTGTTAGTTTAATAAAAGCGTGCCCGTCGAACTACGACGTCACCCATGCCACATCACTATAAAAGAGCCACAAAAGAAGTAGCGTACGTAGAGAATCCTTAAGGGCATTAAACATAGACTTAAGTTGTCCCTTTTGTGATCAAATTGAGGATTGAGATCATATTGTTCTAAACTGTCAAGTAGCAATCCAAACCTGGGGTTTCGAGGACCAAAGGTTTATAAACTACTTGTCAACCAGTAATAGTAATTTGGAGGATTGGTGGGAAAATCTTCATCTAGAAAGTTAAATGATTGGAGAACTTCCTGGGGAAACAGTGGCTACCACACTCCGGTTGCTCTGGAAAAACAGGAACAACATGATCTTCAACAAATCCAGCACCTCTCCTCAAGTTTTAGCTAGGAAAGCCAGAGAGCATGCCATTGAGCACCTAACGGCAAATGTGATGTCAGGGGCAGTCAACCCAGACCTCAATAAAACCCTAAATTGGGTTAAATGGACCACTCCAAACCACAACTCTATCAAGATCAACTTTGATGCTCTAGTGAAGGAGGGTGGTGAGTGCACTTTTGGCAGCATTGCAAGGAATCACAAAGGTGAAATCATAAAAACCAAGTTGGGAACAATAGGTACTACAACAATATCAGTTGCTGAAATGTGGGCAGCACGTAAAGACCACAAGTTGGCCATGCAGATCAACAGGTCGTTCGTTTTTATAGAAGGTGACTCTCTCCTCATTGTAAAGTGCCTTAAAAGAGAACTGAGAGCACCGTGGAACTGTCTTGCGCTAGTTAAGGATTGTCACTCCATAGCAGGTAGAAGTCTAGCAACGTTTACGTACAACCACACCTACAGATAAGGTAACATTGTAGTAGATTGGCTTGCATGTAAGAGGCAGGACGTTCAAGAGGGTTTGACTACTTCACTCCCGTGGGGCCTAGCTTACCTTCTTTTTCTCGACGAGGCAGGAAGTATTCTCCCACATTGGAGTTAAGCTCTCTTTTGTATCAAAAAAATGGGGAAAGTAGTAAATTTTAAGAATGTCATTATGAGTGGAGATTCCCAATTAATAATAAGTTGCCTACTCCAGGTCCATTGGGTGGTTTACAATGAACAACAGGATGATGGGGCGGTGAACAACGATGAATGGTGTTGAATGATGGGAAAAGGGGTTTCCAAATGGGTGCAAAGGGTGAGTCGCATGGATTCCAACTGTACGTACATAGTGCTCGCTCAGTCCTTCAAAGTCCAAAAGACACTGAATCGGTACCATATGGATGCCTGCGATCAGTCTTTAGCTTACCAGCCACCTGTGATGAACTTGTAGTGTATCTCACGACTACAATAAACACATACATAGCTCATCTCACGATCGCAATGGATTTATGCTCGACACGAGCCAAAAATAGGATCTGGTTAAACCAGCGATGAATTTTACACACATTCGGTTCCACGATGAACCCTTGACACACGCGACTCTATGATAAATCTCAATCACGCACAGTCCTGTGATGAACTCCAGAGGAGCGTTGTCTCGCAATAAACCCCAAACCGTTACAAAGCCGTTGTTCGTTGAGGAACCGGATTAAGCATTGACTGCACGTGTAATTTTAAGTCGTACGCATGATGAGGCGCCACATAGGTTTAATAAAAAGCCACCCGCTAAGCAATGACATCATTAGTGCCACGTCGGTTAAGTAAGGTGCAAAAGGCAATAGCACACATGGGTTATGAGGATCCTTGGGTGAAAGGAAAGTCAACCCTTGAAAGATCTCATAAAACACATGGTGAAACCCTAGCAATGATCCTTAATGACCGATAGCGAATCCAATTATTCCCTTTTCTAGTAGACAATGAACACTTTTGGCTCCTTCCTTTTAGGACCTCAGGATCCTTCCGTATAAATAAGGATCCCCCTCATAACGAAAGTCATTCATTCGGCCCTTGGTTAACCCAACCATTGGATTCCCTATTGAGTCATCTCGTCACTCCCCTTACCCTAGGCTCTAGGTTGATTTTCCGCTCCCAGTCTTCCTTTGTCCTTCAAGGAGACCATTCCCACATAGCCTGACCACCCCCTACTTACACCAACAGTTTCATAACGGTTGGGATCAAGGAGACCAGCATTACATGAACACCTGAGATGGTTTAACTCAACAGACGGCAATGTCCAACCTAATAAGAGGTTTAGAGGAGGTCCCAACAAAAACAAAAAAAGAAAAGTGTTCCAATTCCCCCCTGGAGTAGAGGGAAAACCGGGCCAGATGGGGAAAGAAATTTAGAGAGGGATGGATGGGGAATGGCAAATAGCTCTCATTCCTTCAAGGACATGGCTGGAATACAAGCCTAGCCTCGTGAAGAGTTTTTTTTTTATTTTTTTGATAGGTAAGAAACGAAAATTTCATTAAAATAAAAGAAAAAATTACATGATGTTGGTGACAAGGCATCACCTGGTTACAACAATGGTAAAAGATTACCCCTTGGCCTCACGACGGAGATTGCAAGGTAGTTAGAGGTGAGTCGGCAATCTATCTATTATCGGAGAAAGCTACAAACAAGGAGCGCAAACAATATTTGAAGAGGCATTTGGTCAATAAATTTGAAGGGGATCCACCTTTGCTGGTGTTATGATTCGGCCTGCCTTGGAGTTCTGTTTGTCTGAGATCAGTCATGTAGAGAGAGGTAGAAAGGTGGAAGAGAGAGAGAGAGAGAGAGAGAGAGAGAGAGAGAAAAGAAGAAGATCTGGTTCGAACAGGAAGTCAAAGAACATAACTCCCATTCGGCCAGACATGTGCTTTTATTATTAAAATTAATGGAAAAGACATATGTGCCCTTATTTAAGGAGCACTGGTTATAACACAATATTATGGATCAGCAACCTTAGTCTAAGTATAAAGACAGAAATACCCCTATGCTAACACTCCCCCTCAATCTGGTGAGTATATATCATATACTCCCAGCTTGTTACATATGTAGTCCACTCTTCCCCGACTCAAGCCTCTTGTAAATAAGTCTGCCCATTGGTTTCCTGTATTAACATATGCAGTGTCTAGCTCTCCATTCAGCACATTCTCCCTCACAAAGTGACAGTCAACCTCAATGTGCTTGGCTCTTTCATGAAACACCAAATTATAAAAAATATGAACTACAGCTTGATTATCACAATAGAGCTTCATTGGAGTACTGATGTTGTACCCTACTTCCTGTAGAAGGTTCCTTATCCACACTAATTCACAAGCAGTATGCGCCATAGCCCTATATTCTACTTCTGCACTACTTCTTACCACGACTGTCTGCTTCTTACTTTTCCATGTCACCAAGTTACCTCCCAGAAAAGTGCAATAGCCTATGGTAGACCGCCTATCAGACATAGAACAAGCCCAGTCAGCATCAAAATACCCTTCTATTTCAAGTTTTCCGCCACTTTTGTATATCAAACCGTGACCTGGAGCCCCTTTTAAATACCTCACAATTCTCAGAACTGCATTCCAATGAGAAATCAGAGGTTTCTGCATGAACTGACTCACCACACTAACCACAAATGAGATGTCTGGCCTAGTAATGGTTAGGTAGTTCAGTTTACCTACAAGTTGTCGGTATCTGCCAGGGTCTTCAAACACTTCACCCATATCATTGCTTAGCCTAGTATTTGTGTCCATAGGTGTTTCAGTTGGTTTAGCACCCAACAAGCCTGTTTCTTCCAGCAAATCAAGCACATATTTCCTCTGGCACAGATTAATACCATACTTGGATCTTGCTACCTCTATCCCCAATAAATATTTCAGTTTACCAAGATCTTTTGTCTGAAAATGATCCTGTAGATAAGTCTTCAGCCTGTCAATACCCATGTTATCATTCCCGGTAATAACAATATCATCTATATATACTACCAACAGTTTTTTTCCTCCAGGAGAGTCATGATTGAATACAGAATGATCAACTTGGCATTGTTTCATACCAAACTTCTTTACTACCTCACTGAACCTACCAAACCATGCTCGAGGAGACTGTTTAAGCCCATATATAGCCTTCCTTAGTCTACACACCTTACCATCCTCCCCCTAAGCAACAAACCCTAGAGGTTGCTCCATGTAGACCTCCTCGAGTAAGTCACCAGGCAAAAAGGCATTTTTTATATCAAGCTGATATAGTGGCCAATCATACATAGCTGCAAGAGAGATCACAACACGAACTGATCCCATCTTAGCAACTGATGAGGTCTCTGTGTAGTCAATACTAGAGGTTTGGGAGTACCCTTTTACAACCAATCGCGCTTTCGAGCGTCCAACACTACCATCAGGCAGATACTTAACTATATAAACCCATTTACAATCAACAGCTTGCTTCCCAGGAGGAAGAACGATGAGGTCCCGAGTATGATTATGATGAACTGTTGAAAGTTCTTCCATTGCATGGCACCACCCTGGAGAGGCAAGGGTTTCCTAGACATCCTTAGGGACAACAACTGATGATAACAAGGTGACTAACTGGCGATGGGAGGTGGAAAGGTGAGTAAGTGAAACATAACTAGAAATAGGATGAAGGGTGCAAGTGCGTTTACCTTTCCGCAAGGCAATGGGGAGATCAAGCTCAAATGCTGGGTTCGGGTCTGGAGCCGGATCTGTCAACGGAGATGTAGCCGGAGGAATAGTAACTGGTACGTGTGGGCGATGTGTATACACGTGACAGATAGGTGGGCGTTCAACAAATGGTGGCACCGGAGGCAAGGACTTGGTCACGGCTGGAACAAGGGGAAGAGGGTCGACAACGGGAAGTGGAAGAGGAGGTGATGAGGAGGAAGAGGCATCATCGGACCCCAAAAAGAAAGGAGTAAACTCAAAGAAGGTGACATCAACACACACAAAGGACCGTCGAGAACTAAGATGGTAGCACTTATACCCTTTCTGGGTCCGAGAATAGCCAAGGAAGATGCACTTGAGAGAACGGGCATCGAACTTGTCGTTCCCAAGATCCAGATTATGGACGAAGCAGAAACACCCAAATACCCTAGGCGTAAGAGGGAACGGAGACAAGGCGGGAAACAAGATCGTAAACGGAGAATGACCATCAAGGATGAACGTGGGCATCCGATTAATCAGAAAACAAGAGGTAAGCACCGCATCACTCCAAAAGGGTTTGAGAACATTCATGTGATGCATGAGGGATCGTGTTGTTTCTAAGAGATGGCAATTCTTTCTCTCAGCCACCCCGTTTTGTTGTGGGGTGTAGGTACATGAGGTCTGATGTATAATGCCGTGTTGGTCCAGGTATTCTTGAAATGATTAGGATAAATATTCACGGCCATTATCAGAACGGAAAACTTTAATGTGAATACCAAATTGATTACGAATCTCAACATAATTTCTGAAAAATGGTAAACAATTCACTTCTTTCTTTCATTAGATAAAGTCACGTCATCCTTGAAAAATCGTCTACAAAAATGCAAAATATCTATATCCATTATATGACATCACTTTATAAGGACCCCTAACATCGGAGTGAATCAAAGAAAAATGACTCGACACACGGTTATCAACCCTAGAACTAAAGGAAACACGATGGTGTTTCCCAAACTAACGCGACTCACAATCCAAAACAGAAAGTTGACTCAAAGACGGAACTAGAGACTTCAAGACTTTTAGCGACGGATGACCAAATCGGTAGTGCCACTGGAGAGGAGAAAGGGATGACTGGAGAGTTGTTGAAGTTCTTCCACCACCGTCAAGATAATACGGTCCACCAGCTTCATGCCCTCCACCGATCTTCATCCCTATCTTGAGATCCTGAAAAACACACAGAGGGATAAAAAGTAATGGAGCAGTTAAGCGATTTGGTCAGCTTACTAACAGACATAAGATTAAAAGGCAATTTAGGAACATACAAAACTGAGGAGAGGAATACAAGGTTTAGGTCAACATTGCCAACACCACAAATTGAGGATGTGGAACCATTAGCAAAGGTGACAGATTGTGATGTTGAGCAATGAGATAGGGAAGAAAACACACCTGGAGTTCCAATCATGTGATCAGAGGCTCCAGAGTCAATAATCCAGGGATTGGGTGTGGATGCCAAACAAGCCATACCTGAGTGAGCGAAAGTCACTGTGTTCTGCTATGATTGGATAAACCTCTCATATTCATCACGGGGAACACTCACCATTTCCTTCACGGGACCATCTATGGATGTAGGAGTAATCTAATCAGATGAACGATTCTCCTGCCTAAAGCTGAAACTGGTGTCACTAGTCACGGCATGATTGGCCCAGGTTGAGGGTGGACCATATAGATCATAACAATAATTAATGGTATGTCCATCCATACCACAATGAGTGCACCTCCTCGGGCCTAAGCCACATCCTCTACCACGAACTCCCCCTGAACCTCTACCCCCAATACGACCACCACCACGATTATAAGTAGGCCCACCATTGCCACTTCGGCCATACACTGGACCACTACTACCACCACGGCCAAACAGAGCTCCTCGAGCTCCACCTCTAGCACCACAGCCTCTCGACACAGCAAAGGCAGATCTATCTGAGATATTAGAGTTCTTAGTAGATCCGATACAAGTCCTCTGGAATCGAGCAAATACCTCTTCTAAAGAGGAAAGAGTTGATCATCCTAGTATTTGAGCCCGTACTGATTCATATTCAAATTTCAGTCCCACCAAAAATCTAGTCACATCAAGTTGTTCTCTCTGTTGTTGTTGAATCTTGACATCAGAAGTGAGAGGGTGATAGACATTCAACTCATTACGTATGTTTCTCATACTGGCATAATACTCCTCAAGACTTTGATTGCCCTGTTGCAGATTAAAGTACTCATGATACAGCTGATACACTCTGGTTGTATTGTCCTGACCCGAATACAATTTCTTCGCATGGTTCCACACATCTTTGGCAGTGTCAAAAAACATGAAGTTTACACTAATCCTGAGTTCCATACTATTCCATAACCATGTGATGATCTGAGCATCCTCTTACTCCCAGTCTTCATACTCGTGAGAGTCAGTGGAGGGTTTCTCCTCTCTTACATGTTTTACCTTCTTTACCTTCAGAAAGACTTCGACGGATTTAGCCCAAGGCACATAATTCTCTTCATTTAGTTTAATGGAGCTCATCTGAAGATTCATGTAGTCTGTAGACACCAATCATTAGGTTTACAATCATTGTTATCTCCCATTTTGTTACCACCGATTCTGCACACTTGCTGAATTCTATTACCACTGAATTCTGCACACTGCACACGGCTAGATCACACTCATCACACTGATTTCAGCACTTGTTGTTGCTGAAAAGTGTACTCTTTACACCACAAACCCTACTCCTACGGCTACCTGAAATCTCACCACTATATGATCACAACTTTTCCTTCGAAATACACAAAAACAGCATTAACCCTAGCACACTACTGTCTGAAACCCCAGCATATGATCCAAAACATACTTCATATTTGATCCACAACAGAAATCATGCACAAAAATCTCCTACCTTATCATTGAAGGAACAACCACACGAACAGAAAATCAGTTCACACAAGACAGCCACTGCACCACACAGATCGGCCCTCTTCTCTTCATCGATTAGGGGAGGGCGATCTTAGAAACCACAGCAACCGACCACACAAGACACGACTGGAGGCATAGAAACCTCCAAGGGGAGAGGGCGATCACTCCTTTTCAACCCTTTCCCTTATCTCCAATTGAATGCAGGAAAATCAAGAGAAAACCTAGATAGGGTGCGCAAAGAATAGAAATCTAGGCAGATTCGAGTGGCTCTGATACCATGTTATGATTCGGCCTGCCTTGGAGTTCTGTTTGTCTGAGATCAGTCACGTAGTGAGAGGTAGAAAGGTGGAAGAGAGAGAGAGAGAGAGAGAGAGAGAGAGAGAGAGAAAGAGAGAGAAAAGAAGAAGATCTGGTTCGAACTGAAAGTCAAAGAACATAACTCCCATTCGGCCAAACATGTGCTTTTATTATTAAAATTAATGGAAAAGACATATGTGCCCCTATTTAAGTAAGGAGCACTGGTTCTAACACAATATTACAGATCAGCAACCTTAATCTAAGTATAAAGATAGAAATACCCCTACGCTAACAGTTGGCATCTGTGTTAGGTCCTATTTTGAAACAAAAATGGGATTTGCTTCTATGTCCCGAAGTTCAAAAGTTACCTCAAGGAATGTTCTTGGTCTTATTACTGTCAGTTAAAGAAGCCAATCGTGTACTACAGTTTTGGTTGAAGGGGTTCATGATCGATGGTTTTAAGTTTTAGATCGGGAAGTGGCATCGAAGGGTTGCAATAGTGGAGGATAACTAGAAGGTTTCTTGGTGTTGGATAACGGTTTTTGGTCTTCCAATGCATCTCTGGAGCCGCAAGATCATTGAGATAGTGGGGGAACTGTGTGGTGGGTTCATTAGAGTGGACAACCCTTGACCCTTGGCTAAGGAGAGCTACAAATGGGTGCATTTGAAAGTAGAAGTGGAAACATTCAATGCCAACAACCATCAAATTATCTAGAGGCATTTTCTACATGGTTGCTATTTGGTTGAAATTTCTTCCCGAGATCCTATTAGTTTCAGAAAACTTGGGGAAGAAGAAGGCTATTACAAAGTAGGAGAGAACCTCATTCCTTGGAGTAACTAGTGGGGGAAGAGAGGGTCAATGGCGATAGGATTGAGAGTCCCATTTGAGATGTCACACAAGGAGTATAATAGGCAGACACCGGAGATCCAAACACACCACCAATTAACAATGCCATAGGAATCTCAAATGGAGGTCCTGGAAGCAAAGAGACAACTGCCTACTTAGGCAGGCCCTTTTCCTTTTCCAACCAACCTCGAAACCCAACATTGATTTTAGGAAATTCACAAAGTGTGCGAGGCATTCAAGGAGGTCATGGGGACTAATTCAAACTTTGAACCGAAAATTTTGTATCAAGAAGCTCTCAAGGACCTAATTAGAGAAGTGATGGTCGAAGCCTCATTTTTTATACCTAACTAACCTAAACCAACGGCTCATTCCCCCGTAATCCAAACCTTTAACCTTGCCCACTTAAACCCAATTGTTGACCCTAGTAACACTCTAGCCCAAGCCCATATATCTCTCAAGTTCTACCAAACTCCCAAGCTCCACCTTCTACAAGACCCCCTTCTTTGTCAATCCAACCACATTTCCCCTCCAAGCCAAACCAGCACCCTTAATACGCTCAGGGCCATCTTTCCATGGCCCAAAGGTATTTTCTGGAAGAAGAGGTGAGTCTCGTTATCATGAAGATCATCAAAGATTGCCTCGAAGGTCCAATGGTGGCAACTCTATCTCATCGTCGGTGTCAAGCCTACCCCAGTTCCAATTGATGTTTCCAAGCACCATAAAGGCAACACATAAGCTCTCGTGTCCTTGCCAACACAAGGACAAACGGGAAGAAGAGGAGATACTGTCAATTTCCCCACTTGTTGTGGTAGGGGGAGTGAATGTAGAGTTAGAAGCTCTTGGTAGGGAGAACAAACAAACGTCAGGGCCATGTTCAAGTTTTTAAAGAAATGTTGGTCCCACCAAATGTGTCTTAGCAGTTTTCTCTGAGTTCACTCCTCTACTGAGGTGGCCGATGTGGTGAAAGCTACTTTTTTAACCATCATTCCGAAGAAGAAAGGGGTCGGAGCATTTTAAAGACTATAGGTCAATCAGTTTAGGGAGCAGTGTTTACAAACTACTATCAAAGGTCCTTGTCAATAGTCTAAGGTGTCTTGGGTCCAATTATCTCTCCCTCACATGGTCTTTTCGTGGACGGAAGGAAAATGAATGAATTGACTATTGAATCAAAGTAGGTGTTCCAGCTTCCAAGGGTGGTTTGCAAGTAGGATTTAAGGCAGATGACCTTGTTCATCGGGACTTTGTTGAGTATATTCTAAGAAGATTGGGTTTTGGCTTGAAGTGGAGGGAGAGGATCACAAGTTGTATCATAGTTGTCAAGGCGTCACCTAGGCGCTTGCCTAGGCGTCACCTACGCGACTGGGCACCCTTGGCTGGGTGCCTCGCCCAAATGTCTTGACTTTTAGCAACTAGGCACCCTTCTAGGCGACTAGGCAACAAAAATGACAAGGCAGAAGCCTTTTATAATATCATTTATATTGTTGTACCTTATAAATGTATGCGTTAATACAATTTATTATATGCTATATATACCAATTATACTTTTTTCTATTCTCTCTCCCTAATTAAATAAAACAGAAACTTCATCCTTATTTTTTTTTTTTCTATTTTGCTTTCCATCTTGAATATTTATAATATAAAGTTAATAATCTTCTTTGGCTGCTAATTAATATGAACTTGCTCTATTAAATACTTATTATAGTAGTATTACTTTTGAAAATAATGAAATTAATACATGTAAAAGATTTTTATCTTTTAGATGTGATGATCTACCACATTTTTAGAGGAAATTTAATGTTCATAATAAAGAGAATTGCTATTTTTTCAATTAACCTACATGCTGAATGGTATAAAAAACTAGGAAGCTAGCCAAAAGTCAGTTTTTTATATTATAAAACTTTTATCACCTAGGCGACTAGGCAACAAGGCGGCCCAGTGTCACCCAGAATCACCTAGACACCTTGAAAACTATGAGATGTATGGCTGCAGCAAAATTTTCAATTGTGGTTAATGGCAAGCTCAAAGGCTAAGCAAGCACATTGACCGTGCAGTCTCTGGGGATTATATGGAAGGTTTCACAGTTTCTAAGAATAGTAATCCAATCACTCTCATCCAATTTGCTGAAGATTCTTTAATCTTCTCAAGGCCCATCTGTCGGGATTTGCTTTTCCTTTACGTGCCTCCTCATTTGTTTTGCAACTGCCTCTGGTATGAAAATTAATCTGCAAAAAGCCATCTTTCATCCCTGTAGGGGAGGTTCCCCGTCTTGATGAACTGGCTGCTATTTTGGGTTGTGGAGTAAGCCGTCATCCTTCGAAATTTGATGGTCTTCCCCTTGGAGCACACTGTAAAGCCAAGGACATTTGCAACCCAGTAATTGAAAGGATCAATTTCAAGCTACCCAGCTGGAAGAAAGTTTACTTGTCAAAAGGAGGAAGAGTCGCTCTTATCAGAAGTGTCCTTTGAAACCTGCCCACCTATTTTATGTCTTTGTTCAAGGCTCCTGGCTCAGTGATTAGAACTATTGAAAAATTGAGGAGAGACTTCCTTTGGGATGGGTTTGAAGAGAAAGAGAGTTTTCACTTCGTGGCTTGGTCTGAGGTCTGTAAATCCAAATAGCAAGGAGGCATAGGCATTAAGCCTTTCAAACAAATGAATATAGTTTTGCTAACCAAGTGGCTGTGGAGGCCTACAATGGAGTGGGACCTGCTTTGGAAATCTGTAATCCAGAACAAATATGGGCAAGCTTCCTTTGGCTGGGAATCAGGTGCAACACCTGAAACTTTTGGAATGAGTGTGAAAGGGTATTTTGCAGAACAGGAATCTTTTTTCCAGCTGCATTTCTTTCAAGCCTGGTTTTGGTGAAAGAATTGTTTTCTGGAAAGACGCGGTGTGGTGCCAACCCTCTCAGCATGGATTTTCCTTTAATCTTTGCCTTGACTCTCAACAAGGAGGCACAGGTCTGTGAATGTCTTGACTTTTCAACCAGCTTGTTTGGATGCCGAGGCTTAGAAGAGAGGCAAATGATTGGGAAGTGGAAGCTCTCATGGGTTTGCTGCAAGCTACGGAAAAAGTTCAGTTTCAACCCCTGGGTATTGACAGGATTTGGTGGACCAAAGAAGCTTCTGGTAGTTTTACAGTGAAGTCAATGCTGAATTCCTTGCTTTTCACAGATGACCCTTTCCCCCCTTGGGTTTGGTTTTGGAAGACAGCCATTCCTTTGAAGGTTCAGTTCTTTATTTGGGTTGCCATCAAGGGTAAAACTCCCACTATAGATGTGTATAAGAGAGAAGGGATGGTCCTTGTTGATCGATGTTAATTATGTCGGGAGGCCAAGGAATCTGCCAATCGTCTGCTCATCCTTTGCAGCTACTCTCACAAGGTTTGGGCTCATGTGTTTGGTATGAACTAGATCACCCCCTCGGACCTTGCCTTCCTCTTGCCTCAGTGGCGTGGTCAGGCTTTTTCAAAGAGGGGTAAGGTTCTCTGAAAAGTCTCCCCTTTGGTGGTTTGCTGGTGCTTATGGAAAGAGGAACAACTGCTTATTTGAAGACAAGGCCAGTCCTCCGGAGAAAGTGTGTGCTGCTACTGAGAAAACTTTGGTGAAATGGATCTCCATTAACAATCTATTTAGGGGTTCCCATTTTAAGCATTTTGCTGATCACTGGAATGCTATCGTATGGGATGATGATTTCTCGTTGTAATCCATAACCTGTTGGATTTATCTGTATCTGGCTGCTGAGGAAATCTCTGCCTCAATAGCCTTATCTTTTTCTAATCTTTTCGTAATATTCACCATTTCTCAAAAAAAAAATATATAGGCAAGTAATGAGGGAAAATAGAAAACTAATACGAGCATTGCAACAAATATTTCAATGCACCATAAGGGAAGCAAATGACTTGGCGGATACGTTAGCCAAACAAGGGGTAAACAGGGCACAACTATATTGGGGAAAAACAAATGAAGAAGCCAGGAGCTAGTTTATTATATATTACTAAAATTTATATTGGGGTTAGGCAGCTAGGAGTTCCCTATACATGTTGAAATCAATATATTGCATCCCAGATAAGTTCATGTCTATTAGCCTAATTTTGCTAAAATGTCAGCCATTCTATTTGCTGATCTGTTGACCCATTTAAATGACATATCCTGTCCACCCATCAACCACAGAATCTTCTTGATAACTTGCCTAAATTGCCACATTGCCTGGCTCTTATTGTCAATGAAGCCAACTGATAGTCCCCTTCCATTATCAACTTTCTGATGTCCATTAATTGTCTTAGCTTCACTATTGTAATACAGCCAACAGTTCTGCTCTTAAAGAGATCACATCTCTAATAGACCCCGAGAAAAGCACCTTCACTCCACCATAACCATCCCTAAACACCATTCCCACTCCTGAAGAACCTAGATTACCAATGCTAACCCCTCTTTTTATATGCTATGTTGTTTCATATTTAATATGGTCAGATTTAAAAAAAAAAGAAAAAAAAAAGAAATAAGAACTATGTATACCTCAATTAGATAGTGTTACATCTGGAACTTACATCTCTTGCGGTTGTGGCCAGCCTCCTTGCATAGACTGCAATGAAGTGGCCTCTTCTCTTTGTTTTGAGGCTCCATATTTTTTTCTTTGTTTCGAGGCTCCATATGTTTCTTTGGACAACCATGCAAATGGCGAAGACATGGAGGAGGAGAAGGAGGACGAAGAAGACCAAGTCCAGAACTTGAAGCATCATCATCAATCCCATTCATGGAGGTACCATCAGGTATTTCATTTGTCCATACTGCATGCATGCACTCTGAGTAAATGGCTTGTTGTGTCTCTTTTAGGTAGCACTTTTCCACATATGAATAAATGTCAGCTTGAATACTTTTAAGTGCCGCACATGCATGTATACATGGGAGACCAACCATATCCCACTCCCTACAAGAGCAAGTCCTTTGGTGTATGTCCACACAATAATTGATAGGAATCCCAAACACTTCAAATCTAAGGGCTGATGAACAACGGAAATGTAATCCTTCACTTTTGCTAATATTCCTTTTCAACCTTTCTTCAATTGTACCACCCACAGGAAATTTCCAGGCAGCACAATTAGTTTGCCTTCCAAACATAATATCTGTTATATTTTTACGGATTAGGTTAATCAACTCTATTATTGACAGCTCTTGTGCTTCTGGAATCCATGCACCATAAGAATCAGCAATATTCACACTGAACTGATCATAACGCTTGCCAGGGAATAGTGAATTAGCCCAGTGAATAGGTTCATTTTTCAGAACCCAGCCATATGCCTCCTCTGAAATAGACCTCATTTTCCCCAAAGCATTGTCAAAATCTACCCTAGTCTTTGCATATGCAGTTTTATCCAATAACATCTTTAGCACATCCTGCACTGAAGGGGACAAATGTAAGCATTTCAACATCATCTTGAAACCTTCGGTCAAGTGGCGGTAACAATGTGCATGAGGCACTGATCCATATATCTCCTTAACTGCCTTAACAATGTCTTCCTTCCTGTCAGACACAAAAACGATATCTCTATTGTCATCAAGAGCCACCTTTACATTTCTAAAAAACCATCTCCAATTTTCCAAGGATCCTGACTCAACCACAGCAAAAGCAACATGAAACATCCGATTGTCAGCATCCACAGCTGTCACAGAAAGTAATGTATGAAGATATTTTCCATTCAAGGATTTCTCCTCCACAAAAAGAATAGGACGGCAACCAACACGGAACCCATGAATAGAAGCATAGTAAGCAATAAATAGCTGATGGAATGTTGAGTCACTTTTTGACGTGTACACAGCAACAGTGCCAGGGTTAGACTCAACCAGTCTTTGACAAATCCAAGGTACAAGCTTGAAGGAGTTCTTGAGTGATAAATTTACAGCCTCCCTTACAGTTGCCTTGCCCCACAAGGCCCGATGATAAGCTATGTCAACATTGTAGTCACGCTTTATTTCCTCAATTATTTCCCGTGGCATATAAGCAGGGTTATTTCGAACTTTTTCCTGTATAATATTAGAAACCCATGTCTTTGATATTCGGTACTTCACAGTGTCCTCATAATTAGTTGGGTGGGTATGTTTGTCTTCATATTTGCGTACCCTAAATTTGTTGGAGTTTCCTACTGCAGTAGCATAGATTTTCCATTTGCAGCCATCAGCATCACATTGTGCAGTTATGCGCTCACGGTCATTCCTGATAAACTTATACCCAAAACGGCAAGCTATTGAGAAATTGGCAAGTGCATTTCGGAACTCATTGCTACTGTCAAACATCTGTCCTACCCCTTTTATGGCATTCTCCCATAATGCAGACAGCAAAGGAGCTTTGTCATTTGACCTGTTTGTTGCTTCCTCAAGGTTAGAATCTTCAACTACAGATCGTACCAAAACATCTCCAGAGCACCTGGATCATAGTAATTTGAGTTACTTATCAATGATAATAAGAACATTATCTGCCATAAAAGAAAATTGTCATCACTGTGCAAATTACCTTGTAGTTTCCTGGGATTCTACACATTTCTCTCCTTTAACGACATACACATCCGCAATTCCTTGGTTAAAACCTAGCAAATTTGCAAAATCAGACTGATCCGACAAAGCAAGAAGGCGGCTCTTGTCAAATGGAGTGGAATATTTCAAGGTTACTCTGTTTGGATCAATTTCAAATTTGCTGCACAGCTCGCGTATAAAATCACTGTATTTGGTATTGCTGTCAACTCTCACTCCTTTTGTAATGCCGCCTTTGTAAGAAACAGATCCATCTGGATATGTTACTAACTCACCACCACTCATGCAATAGCATAAGATTACCTTCTCCGAGTTAGACACCATTCCTAAATATTAGTTCTACACAAATCAGAGATAAAACTGATTCTATTTTGTAGAACAGTTGAGAAATGTTTTCGTGGTCCAATTAAAGCAGTGCACTCCAGTACTACGGTAAATGTAACACTTGATATGGTAAGCAATGTCCTAAAACATCAAAGAACAGACAATAGTTACCAAATCATACATCTTTCTATGTAATAAATCACCCGAACCACTAGGACACTGAAGAAAATAAAATATTAACTAAATCCACCAGATATTGTATGTAATAAAGCAATCAAAACCCTATAAAGTTGAATAACAGAGAATCATAATACACCCCCACCAATTTTTTAAATAATAGAACAACCAAAACCCTAAGAAATTGAATAACATAGAATCGTAACACAACCCCACCTGATTATTGCCTGCAACAAAGCAATCGAAACAACAAAAAAAAAAAAAAACATTGAAGGTAGAGCACATTAACCCAAGCAACTTGCTTGTTGTACGTAAAAAAAGCAACAAAAGCCCTAGAGCACTGAGTCCAACCCAGCCAGCCAAACAGACTGAAGAAAATTTAACTTGGCATGTTTAGGAACCCACATTCAGTGATGAACTAACCTGGAAGGGGCTCTTCTATGGCTGATTTGGAACAGAGGATGAGAGGACTCCCAGTGTTCATCAACGTAGAAGAAGGATTTTTCCGTGGACATCGATGGTTCTGCAGTTGATCGAAATGCCAAGAGGGAACCAGTACATCCCGTGGGAACATCTCCCGATGATAATATCAGAAAGGGTGATGTCATCACGGGAGATGCTCCCAATACACGGCGGGGGATGTGCTGAGATGTGCTGTGAAACGTCACTGTGGGGCAATCTTATGGGGCTGATTTGAACTCGAAAATTGCCTCCGGATCTCCTACCCGCATAAACACTATCCATCCCTACCCACAAACACCTACCTCCGTGGATTAGGAATATTTCCCCGTGCATAATAATATTATAGAATGAAATGTTGGAGCTATGCATTGGTCGGTCCATGTATTCTTAGCCGGATTCTTTCGTATTGTCTGATTTCACTTCAAATATTATTTATTTAAATAAAATATTTAAAATAAATAATGAGATCACATCTTACCCATTTATAAAAAGAGAAAGGGATTCGCGTCTATCGTGTAATATATATATATATATCTGCATCTTTACCATTTATAAAAATAAGGATGGTCAAATTGTTCCATCAAAAAGATTGATTTTTTACCCTTTATCATGTTTTTTATTTTAAATCTTAGTTTTCACTTTCCATTTTTATCCTTTGTTATATTTTTATTTTTTCAATTTTATTTAATTAATAGTTAACACTTGTAATTGGATAATCTCTCTATCTCATCATTTTCTTATTTATAAAAAAGATGATGGTGACAATGTTTTGTCAAAAAGCCTAATTTTCATTTTTCAGTTTTACCATTTATCATGTTTTTTATTTTAAAGCTTGATTTTCACTTTTCATTTTTACCTTTTGTTATATTTTTTATTTTTCAATTTTACTTAATTAACGATTAACACTTGTAATTGGATAAAACAAATAAAATAACAATAAGACTACTGTGAAACAAATTCCTTGCCTTATTTGATCTTCTCCCAAAGCACCTACTTAATGAACAACTTCATTGATTAGAGCCAACACGTGTCAAGTATCGGATGGTTTGTCCAAACCACGAATTTGAATTGAAGGGAATAATGGATTTTTTTTCAATCTCTCTTTTCATTAGAGAACAATCAGGTGATTAAATGAAGCTTCTTTTTTTCAATTGTCTCTCTTAACGTAATAAGTTGTATTGGATCAGGAAATGCTCTTAAGTTCATTATATTGATTCATTTTAGGTGTTTTTTCTTGATGATCATCGAGCCAATCTGGTAATTTGACACCCTACTAATGTAATATCATAAGGGTTGTACTGGGTAGGGCCATAGGGGTTTGGAATGCATTTTGTTGGCAGGAGATCCAAATTCTTGTATAAAAATTGAATGGATGTTCGATTTGAATCTGAATATAAATGAACCAAGATTAACCTATATCCTAATGCTAAGCATTAGATATGCAAATAACGGCCCCATCACTGATGAGTAGAACAACAAGAGACAAAAGGCCAAATGTCATCATTCACACATGAAGCAAAGACATAAATCCTAAAACCCCAATTCTCTCCTTTAAACCCTTCTCTGCATAGTGTATATCTTATCCACTCCCCCTACTTTACAAATAGAAAAGAGGAAGCAGAAATGGCATCTCTCTTATCCTATGCACATTTTTCCTCAAAATGAAGAAAACAATATAAATTACAGAAAAAAAAACAAAGAAATACGCAAAAAAGTACAAAAATATAGAAAATCATAAAAAATTTTACACCATACTAAAAAATGAGAATGTTGTCTATGCCATTTATAAAAAAGAGGATAGTGACAATGTTTCGTGAAAAAGCCTGATTTTCACTTTCCATTTTTACCCTTTTTTAGTTTTCTAATTTTATTTAATTAATGGTTAACACTTGTAATTGGATAAAACAAATAAATTAAATAATAGTAGTTTTTTATTTTTCTAGTTTTATTTAGTTAATGGTTCACGCTTGTAACAAATAAAGTAATAATAAAACCACTATGGAACCTACTCCTCTCTCTCCCCTTAGGCCTTATCTAATCTTCTCCCTAATAAGGCTGCAATCGGATCGGATTCTGATTGGACGTAGCAAAATCCGCATCCAATCTGAATATTAAGAACCTACATTCAAATTTGATCTAAAATCCAATTGAATTTAGAGACTCATATTCGAATTTGAATCCTAACAAACTCATATCGGATTTGGATTTAATCTGACTTCACTTTAAATCCTCTAAAATACCACTAAAATTAAAAAAATATATATTTTTCAACTTTTATATATAATAAATTAATATATATATATATATATATATATGTATATGTATATATATACCATACTAAACTTATTATATATAAATTCATATATAATATAATATTTAAAAAATATTTTTGTAAATTTTAATATAATTATATAGAATTTGTATATTAAATTTTAATCAAATCATATTGGGTCAAATCCAAATTCGATTTGATTATTAATTGGATGTAAATTGTAACATCCCAATCTGATCTAATTACATAAATACATAATGTGAATCCAAGATAATCAGATTGGATGTCGAATTGGGTCTTGGATTTTCAGGTATCATTGACAGGCTGACTCCCATCAAGCCTACCTGACGAACATCTTCATTGATTAGAGCCAACATAGGTCATGTATCGGATGGTTTGACCAAAACCCACGAATTCAAATTGAATGGAGGATTGGATTTTTTCAACCTCTCTATTTTCACCATCAAACAATCAATTAGATGATTAAATGAAGACTTTTTTTTTGTTTTCTCTCTATTTTTTAGGTATTTTTTTTCCATTTCCCCTCTATTTCGATTGTCTCTGTTAACATAATAAGTTGTATTTGGATCGAGAAATGCTTTTAGATTCATTATATTGATTTGTCTTAGGGTGTATTTTCTCGACGATCATCAGGCCAGTCCAATAACCTATCACCCTACAAATGTAATACCATAGGGGTTTGGTACTTGGTAGGGTCGTAGGGGTTTGGAATGCGTGTTGTTGGTAGGATATGCAAAAAATCAGATAGATGTTCAATTCAAATCCGAATATAAACAAATCAAGACCAACCTATATCTCAATGCTAACCGTTAGATATGCAAAAAATAACCCCACCATTGACAAGCAGAATGACATGAGGCAAAAGGCCAAATATTATCATTCGCACATGAAGCGAAGAAATAAATTCTAAAACCCTAGTTTTTTCCTTTAAACCCCTCTATGTATAAGGTATATCTTATCCATTCCCCCTACTTCACAATAAGAAAGAGGAAATAGAAATGGTCTCTTTTTATCCTATGCACCTTTCTCCTCAAAATAAAGAAAACAATATAAATTACAAAAAAAAACAAAGAAATACACAAAAGCATTTACAAAAAAAAAAATCGTAAAAATTCCTATACCATGCTAAAAAAATGAGAATGTGAAATACACACAATTTTTACAAAAAAATATAGAAAATCTTAAAAATTTCTATATCGTGTATATCATATATACTAAAAAACGAAAATGTTGTAATTCGTTTGGTCAAAACACCCTGATTTTACTTTCCAACTTTACCCTCAACTTTCTATTTTTTCCATTATATATATTATCACTACAAAATAATTATGAAAAACATAAAATGAAGAAAACAATATAAATTACAAAAAACAAAGAAATACATTGAAAATTTACAAAAAATGTAGAAAATCATAGAAACTTATATATCATACTAAAAAAATGAGAATGGTACAATTGGTTTGGTCAAAACACTCTAATTTTACTTTCCAACTTTACCCTCAACTTTCTATTTTTCCCATTATATATATGTTATTGCAAAATAATTATGAAAAAACACAACAAATGAAGAAAATAATATAAATTATAAAAAAAAAGAAATATATAGAAATTTTAAAAATAGAAAATCATAAAAATTGAAGAAAATAACATAAATTACAAATCTATACCCGATATATAAAAGCATAGTCAAACATCACCATCAATATCAAATACCCGGTGCATCACACGGGCGATTCCACTAGTAATAAATAAAAAATAAGTATTTATTCCTATTTGGCAAATGAGCAACTTTTGGATTATTTAAGCTATATTTGGTGATAAAGTGGTTGTTAAAAGAAGTATTTGTTGCACAAGTACTTTATAGAAAGTGCTTATTTTAACAATCACTTAAGGCCATTTGGTGACCCATTTGCCAAATCACTTATTATGTTTTTAAACACTTATTGGGGTGGGAATGTTTGGTAAACTACTTTTTCCACAAGTTTTTTATATTGACGCAAATGACACTTTTAGCTCTTACTTCACTCATACATATATACAATTTTTTTCACGTATTATACTATACATTTCAATAAAAAATAGATACATCATGACAACTAAGAGCCTATGTGGACCCAAATATAATAATAATAATAACTAATAATAACAAATAATGAATAATATTGATAAATAATAATAATAACAATATTACTTAATAGGATAATATTAAGTATTCATGTTAATAATAAATCAAAAAATGAAATTTTGGATTTTTTAAGAAAATATAAAGAACACCACCAATATCCTATTTAAAAAAATAAAATAGGATAATACTAATTATACATATTAATAATAAACCAACATATATTAATAAAAAAACACCAAAACAAATGAGAATTTAAAAAAGTAAAATAAGAAAAGTTGGGTTGTTCAAAAAAAAAAGAAAATTTGGGGTATTCAAAAAATTGAAATTTTGGGTTATTCAAGAAAATATTAAAATATGAACAAAAAATTCATGAAAAAAATACAATTACATCACCATATGACATTTACTAACAAAGCTTCACCATAACACTTAAGAAATAAAAAATGCAATCACAGGTTTTCAAAAAATAATTCAAACACTTAACTAATTGTTAATCACAATAGCATATACAAAGCATAATATTCATATAAAAATAAAGAAAGATGCAATCCCAAATCAATAAAACATATAAACATCCAACTAAATATTAATCACAACAAAATATAAAAGACATCACAACTATACATATAAAAAATAAAGAAAAATGCAATCACAAATCAATAAAAATATAAACATCTAACTAATTATTCATACAAAAAATTAAGAAAAAAAATTTGTAACCCACATATTTTAGCATATGTTTGCATCATTTTTAACAAGAAAACGAAAAAAAAAATCTACTCATGCATAGAAATCATCACATAGACAATGCAAAAAAAAAGGTAAATATTTCGGATTTCTCACTTGAAAAATCTAAAAAAACAAATCCAGAATATTGCAAATTAATCAACAAAATATAATTAACACAACCAAAGAATTACAACAATATCATTTTTACCTCTAAAATTCAAAATGATGCAAAATATTGGCATTTTTATCACTAAAAAAATCATTTTTAAGCAAAATATTACACTAAAAATAATTATAAAGCAAAGACGAGGGAGGAGGATGACTGACCTGAGTGTCGCCAACGATTGCACAGTGAGAATGCATGAACTCCCCCCCAAAAAACTAGATCTAGTAAAGAGGGTTTCATGCATTTAAAACCTCAAAAAAAAAGCAAAATTATTCAAGAAAATATGACATGTGGAAAATAAGTCCCAATGTAAAACCAACCTAGTCATCGACGAGTTTTTAGCTTGTTTGATGGTCGTTGGTCGTTCCCAAAATGGGTGCCGTCGTTGGTATGCTTAACCATGTTCAAATGAAGAAGAGGGTTTAAGGAGCTATGGGGCTATTCTAGTTTTTTTAAAATTAAACAGGGACCGAATCATCCCAAAGTTTTCGAATGTCCACTTATTAACAAGTACTTAAACAAAGCAACATAAGCACTTCTTTACCAAATAAGTGCTTTTTTTGTACTTTTTTACCAAACACCCATAAAGTGCTTATTTTCCACTTAAAGTGTGGTCCCAACACTTTTATTAAGTACTTATAAAAAAGTACTTATTACAAGTGAAATCAAACAGGGCCTTATTCTAAGTGTTTATTCCTATTTTTTGTACGAAATTGTCCCTTAATAAAATTTAGAAATTCCTACATTACCCCTACAAATAGAAAAAAAACCCTCTTATCTTCTCCACTGGCACAAGAAGGCTATTGTAGTGGCGAATTCAATATAGAAGGCAACTGGAAATCGAGAAAATGGACAAAACAACTAGTAGGTGTATCATTTTAATTTTTTTTTTGTTTCTCTTACATCTACTCTCTCTCTCTCTCTCTCTCTCTCTCTCTCTCTTCTCTGTTTTTTTTATGCCTGAAACCAGATCTAGGCAATTTTGTGTAGACCATCCTCCTCTCTGCTCTCTGTCTACATATCACATCTCTTCTCAACCGTCATGAGATTTCTTAAGCCACTGTCCTCTTCATGTCTCAATTGTTACTGTTGTCATTGGCGATCATCCTGGCCTCTTAAGCCTGTTTTCTTTCTCACGTCTTAGTCGTTGCCACTGCCATTGCTGACCATCTACGCCTCTCAAGCTTATTCTCTTTCTCTCACAACCTATTCTCTCTTCTCTCTCATAGCCTAATCTCTCGCTCTCTCAATCTCTCTCTTACCTCTTAACCGTTGCCGACCGTCCTCACTTTTCAAGCCTGTCCTCTCTCTCTCAGTCTTTCTCTCACATCTCAACATATATGATTTGGTTTTCGATTCCCTACATTTGATTATTTTTCTATTCTCTCTTTCAATATCTCTACATTGGTTTTTTTACTATTTCAGAAGTCTTGTTGTTTTTGGTCAAGAAAGATGGGTGTGCAGCCAATGGTCGCTGATCAACTATGGTGGGTTGTGCTTCTCTAGTTTTGGAAATTGTTATAAAGTTATTTCTACGCTTGAACTGCGGTTGCCTGACTCCATTTTTAATACAATCATTTTTGTTTTGTCTCTCCTATCTAGCATGCTACTAAACTTTTTTTTTCTCACATGTTTTCCTAGTATAAGATATCAAGTAAGGGTGATGTGATTTCTCCTTCGAGCGATGAATGTTTACCGCAATCAATGGTTTTGTTTGTTTTGGTTTATTTCGTCTGAAAGAATTGACTACTTGCAATGGATTATCTGCAATGGATGTAATCTCACTGATGTCTAATTCAACTCATATTATTATTATTTTTTCTATTTTTTTTGCTTGGTTTTTCGCTTAGTTTCTACTAGATAGATTTTTAGTTGTACTTGCTTATGAATGCTTTGTCTTGTGACTTGTTACATGGCTTGATTGCTTCTTTATTTTTTGTGCTTCACATTTAATTTTGTCCAATCCTTTTTAAATCTTTTAATTGTCATTGGGTTTATTTTTTTGTTGATTTCATACTTTGTAGGCCATTGAATGTTTTCTTGCTTCATAAGGTACATGTTCTTTGATGTTAGTTTTATCTTTTATCTTTTTTATTTGATCAAAGTATTTCATAATTAATGTTGTTGCATCGATTATATAGCATTATCGACTAAAGTATATCAATTTTGGTCTTCTCTTATATTCAATTTTCCAAATTTGTTTCTTCTGTGTTTTCTTTGGGTTTTTGTAGCTAGTTATGATCATTGTTGTCAATAGTTTCCTTTGTTTCTAATTTTTTGTGTTTATGTGCTTACTTTTTTCCCTTTTTATTCTCTCTCCTATCAACAATTTCACCATCTATTTTGTTCGCTTCCATTAAGGTTATTTCCTAGGTTTTTGTCTAACTAGTTAATGTTTTCTCTTTTTCTTTTTATGTCGTTGTCTAGGGCTTTCTTCCTTGACTGTGGTTGTATTATTTGGTGATTTATGCTTCTGTTCTACTGGAGAGCCTATTATGCAAAGAAAAGCAAAAGCAACTAACCCTTCCTTGTAGATGGTGTCTTTGTTTGTTTGTTATCTAGGTGTCACAATGAAGTGGGAGAAGATAGAGATGAGCACCATTTTTCTTCACTACTGTTGAATCCTTATGGTATGTTTGGTTGTCGAGAAAGGGATGGGAAGGGAAAAATCTTTGAAGAATCTTTGATTTTTCTATTGTTTGTTTTGAAAGAAAAACTGGGATGGGGAGAGAAATGCTTGGGACGGGGTTTCCCAAAAACAAATACGCGGGGTCACACCAAAATGGTGAAACCCTGTTGAGAAAGGAAAATTTTGTCGAACCAACAACCCAGAGAGGGTCGTCTTCTTCTCAGACGCCATCCAATGGTCATCTCACCGTCACCATCTTAGGCGATTTATTCGAAAGGTAAGCTAAGATTTGGCATCCTCTCGCGATTTCCGCCCATTTTTGTACCATATTGGTCTTCTTTCATTGAATGACTCCTCCTTCACTTTCGTCTACCACCATCCTTGGTCTTTCATACTAGTTTCCCTTCATAGAAAAATGGTAGATCTACTATTAGAGGCATCATTCTTCCATGTTGACATCCATTTCCATTCATTTTAACACATGAGCTTCAGATTTGGCTTCGGCCATCTACCTCTTCTAGATCTGATAGTTTTATTAGCACTAAACGTCAAAATGAACTTGGATTTTGCATCTACCTCTTCTAGATCCGACGTCTACCTCTTCATCTACCACCATTCCTGGTCTTCCATACCAGTTTTCATCACAGAAATATGGTAAATCTATTGTTAGAGGCATCATTCTTCCATGTTGATAGCCATTTCTATTCATTTTAATGTCTGAGCTCCAGATCTGGCTTCTAGCATCTACCTCTTCCAGATCTGGCGTCTACCTCTTCCTACAAAATTTTTTCATCAACCAAACATTGGAAGCAAATTTTGTTGGATAATAGGTCCTGGCAAGCAAACACATGATACCAAAAATCAAAAAATAAAATTTCTTTTCTCACCCCATCCTTTCTCATTCCATCCCTTCTCAACTCACTATTTCTCGACAATCAAATAGACCATTAGTGGCTACCATAAGTAACTCCTCACCACTTTCTGCGGTCTTCCTTATATGCACTTCATGATTCAAACATTCTTGACCAAAACCAAATAATGGATTAGGATTCTCTCTTTTGATGGTTCTAATTTGCCATGTTGATGGGTGCCCAGTAGAGGATTTGGTATTGGAACTGCTAAATCAAACAAAGGTTTATATTAACAAGTTTGTTGGGTATGTGTTTAGGATAATAAGAAGGCTGAGAGAATGTTGTTTTTACTATTTGTTAAAGCAGAGAAGGAACCAGAGAAGAAGCCGCTTACTTTTTGTCATTATTGTTATTATTCAATGTTTACCTTTTAATTTTTCTATGATTGGCAGCTTCCACCTTGTATATGGTGAGAAGGATGCTCTCATGATGGGTTTTCAAAATGAAATATTTTTTGGTTATTATTAATGTTATGTGTCTTCTATCTAAATGTTTTTAACATTCCATATTGTTTTCTTCCCTAAGTGGTATTTGTAATTTAATTCCCTAATATTTGCTTGCTTTGTCTTAGCCATTTTAATTTTTTTATTAATTCCTCTTTTTTTTGTTATCGTATCCTCCCATAGTGATATTTAAAATCCCTTGCTTATTTTTTAGTAGCTTCAAAGGTACCAAGAATTCTTTATCATCATTATCAATCTTTGTCCCAAGTGAGTATTTGAATTTTATTTGTCAAGTGTGAGGTTATAAAGGGAGAACTCTAGAACTTATTAAAAGGTGTTTCTAGTTGTTTGTCTTAGCTGAGTAAGCAACTTGCTTGGACTATTTTTCATATGTTAAGATGGGTTTATAATTATTAAGCTTGCATTAACCATGGAGAAACCACTTTATAGGAATTAGTTTATTTATTTATTTTAAACTATAGGATAATGAGCATTCAACTAAGCCTATATTGTTGTATATGGGAAAACAAATTTGACAAATTATTCAACTTTGTGCAAAGGTTCCACTTTCAATCAATGAACGATCTTTTTAAATAGGTAATTCTTCCCTTCCTTTTGCATGCTGTACAATTGTTATTCTATATATAAATATGAAATAGAGTATTCAAAATGTGAACATAAATTTATATGTGGAGAATGGTCATTCCCATGCTGATTCTTTATGACTTGATACTTCACTTGACATGTTTGTGTTTGCTTTCTATTGAAGCAATTAGGATCTTTGTATGGAGGGGTTCTTTCCATGTGATTCATGTATGATTTGTATTGACCATAATGTGCATTTTTATATCTTAAATTAGATATCTTTGAGGGAGGCTATTAAATAGTTTAGAATCTGGTTGGCTATTTTAGCCATTTAAACCCTGGTTGTTATTTTTTAGAATGTTTTGGAAGTACTCTATTACTTCATGGGCCACCTAGGTGTGTAGCCACTTTTGTTAATTTTCTCATTTAGAAGGAATTTCTGGATGAATATCCATTTACAATGTCTTTTTGTTGCTTCATATTTGTTATCAAGAAAATTAAAGCATCATCCACTAGAAATATGGTGACAAATAATCTTTATGGGGTAGAAGTCTAGCTTCAATATATCTTATGTGTTTTTGAGGGAGCAATGATGCTTCAATATATATGCAATTATGGGGGCAAATGGATTGGATCATGATCTGATCCAATCTGAAGTCTGATCCTATATTCTTGCATTCAAATATTCCCAGTTTGGGTCTTTGGATCAGATCATATAATAAGATTGGATTAAAAATTAGATCACCCCGATACCCACTATTCGATCTGATATATATGTTATTTATTTATTTGTATAAATATAACACACACGCACAGATATATATATATATATATATGTGTGTGTGTGTGTGTGTGTTATTTATTTATATTGCATTTTTGTATATTTTTTATTTTATTTATTTTTTATAAAAAACATGTATATATATGGTGAAAATAGTTGAAAAGATACTTGTATTTTTTGTTTTTATTTATTTAATTTTTGTTATATTTTATTTTAATTTTAATAATTTACTAAATAAAAAAAATCAAATCGGGTTGGATCATATCCGAATATCCGACATCCTATCATATATTTATGAGATCTTATCAGATCTTCGAATTGGAACAGATTTGCAATTAATGGTGTCGGATCGGATTCAGATATACCATTATTGGAATCCAATCCGATCAATTGGAATCCCTATAGCATTGATGTTATAGTCTTTTATTCTTATGTTTAGTTCATGTCCTATTAGCAGAGATGTAATTTTGGACATTCATTGGGATTTCAAACCTAATGGGTTATTTCATTAGGAAAGTAAAAAATGATTTGATATTTTAGTTTGAAGGTTCTAACTTCAAGATACATTGAAGTTGTTTGAATAATTTGTAACTAGGGATATGAAACTCAAGCTTGCTTGGGTTTTGTTGCGATTTTTCTAATTTGAGCCAAAATATTCCACTAATTAACCCTGTTTCACATAGAGTACAAACAAAATTCTCATGGTGAATCTAATTTGGCTTGGTTGGCTTGACCTAAAAGCCTTTTGCTTTTGTTATAGGATTCCCTTCACTAAATTATCATCTTCTCACTTAATTTTTGTTGCACGTAATTTATATTGACAATGAGTATTGCATATATTTGGCTTAAGCTGGTATAGGTTTTGCATGCCCTCAAAATTAACCTAACCTAACCCATAAATAAAATTGATCTCTTATAAGTTTTTCTTTTAAATGTTCCAAGGTTTTACATATACATCTTCATTGCCCCAGATACGACTTTGACTTTCTCTGTAGAATGATAGATATATTTATTTTATAGGTTCATTGTTAGTTCAATGTTACCTCTACAAATGATCAATTTTTCAAATTTCAGAAAACTTAGGGGGTACTATTGGTACTAGTAGATGAAGGCCTTGGTTGGTGGAATGCAAAGGAGACTTGGTGGTTGAATGATAATTACCTTCAAAAACTATGTTTTGAGATTTGTATTTTTTTATGCCCAGATGAGATGATTGACAAAATTTAGAGTGTTTAATCCTGCTAGAACCCAAATAATAATTGGCTACTGTGTAGTAACTGAAGTCACTAATGTAATAGCAAGAGAGCTCAAGTAATTGGCTACAGATATTGTAAGCAAGGAAAATGCAAGAACTTGAGTTGTCCAACATGATTGAAGACCCCTAAGACACCAAAAATAAAATATTGTGGAAACTGCCTTGCTATGCTCATGGTTTTGCCACACATTAGATATTCCAAGGTTGGAATCCAAGCGGTTGTGATGCAATTAAAGCAACATGTGACCTACTTCAATGAAAACTTGATGGAATCATAGCTCAATGACATCGACTTCTATGCCATAATTCGAGCCTCATCTCCACATACACTGACCATGAAGCCTTAAACACTTGAAATCAATAAGTCATTTGAAGGGAAGACCCACCAAATGGATGAGCTACATCCTTCATGTTCTCGCTGAAATGCAAGGTTAAAGAATAGAAAAAAAGTGATAGTTGCTCTTAACAGGTGTTTGGTTTCGATTATTTTAGGAGCAAAGCCCTTGTCAAATTGTCTAGGGATTCAACCCTTTAGGTCCCCTAAAACTCACAAAGTTGCCTATTCCAACAAAACCTCTTGTTGGATGGCATGATAACCCGACACAATGCAAGGATATGTATTCTAGAGTTGAGACCCAACTGGAAGCTAGCTTCTAAGTCCTCTATTCCTATTATAAATTTACTAACCTTTTGATGAGACTTTTTTTTGTTGTTTGTATTTTTCATGTTTTGTTTTCTAAGAATTATTTCAATGACTTAAATCTACTTATCAATGTTCAAAAAATAACACGTATTTTTAGTATAATGATTGGTTCAATTCTCATACAATGTTGTTTTCAAGTATTTATTCATGCTCTATAAATATTTCTACTTCATTCTATTAATAATATATAAATATTACACAAGGAAGTCAATTTAAATCCCGACAAGCAAGAGGGTCTATCCACCTCGTGTAGTTAGATAGAAAGAGCCCATATACTTACAACTCTTTGCCCCAACACTTCGCATGTGCTAGATTGTTCATGGCACTTGTAACAAAAATACAAAGTCAATTGGATGACTTTAACAAAGCTAGAATATAATTACACAAAAAACCAGCATCCCTCTCTTTTGCGGGCTCAAGGCAGAGACCATACTCCCCATCCCTGATCATGACTTTGAAACAAGTCTCCGTTTCAGACCGTGATCCTCATTGGGGATAAAAGTTGCCCTCCATTCCCTATTAGAAATCTAAATCCTCAAAGCATTTTAATTAAAATTTTTTTAGAAAATATATTTACTTAAAATAAAGGAAAATTTTTAAATATAAATATTATTTTAAATAGTTTTTAATATATAATATAAATGACATTATATATAATATATATGTAAAAATAGTGTATTTAATATATATATATATATATATATATATATATAATTGGGTTTAGGATGGGGTGGAGACTTCACTCTCCATTCTTGTCCCCATCCCCACTTGGGGATTCTTAGTAGGCCATGTTGGTTTTTCGGTAAGTTACTTACACAGGTAAATGCAGTTACTTGGGTACGTTTTTCCTGGGAAACACTTACCCTGATAAGTGCATTTACCTTTTTTTTTTTTTTCATTTCTCATAAGGCAATGGCCATTTTAGACATAAAAATCTATTATTAAAGTGGACATTTTTGTTAATTCAAATGTTGGCAATTGTCCCCTAGGTGGGAAAGTTATTTATCCACCTAAGAGATGTGTATCGCTTACCAGGGTAAGTGGTATCTAAAAAAATAAACTTTTCTTAATTCCCACATAAATTTGGAAAAAGAACATAGAATTCTTAGTTAATGGGAATTCAAATTCCATTGACCAATATTCTCCCCTCTCAAAATACGAAAAAAGAACGCCCCCTTAATCCCTTTCCCATTCTCATCACCTCCATCCCATCATCTCCAAGTATCCATCCAACAGGGATTGGGAAAATTGACATTCCTATGCAGGTCTAAATCCACAGGGCATACTCTAGGAATAATGGATGCCATTGGGCCCCACTCGTACCCTGCCACCATTTAGTGGATCCAGCATAGCACTCTACCCTTATGGGGTCAAAGCCACATCACATGTACCAAAAGGGAGAAATAAGACTACGTGGCTTTCTTATCCACCATAGAGAGGTGTCTTTTTCATCTCTAGCATGTGTGTTAGGCATGAAAATGACCTTTATTAGATACTAATTTTCAATCAACTTTTATCCATAACTGAACTCCCTAAACCCTACTTGAAAATTGGTACCTATTTTGAGGAAAAGGACAACAAGAAACTCGATCTGAAACTGGATGTTGGGTCTCAAAAGATAAGTGGAAAATTTCATCTTTGCACATAAGACTATATATAATATTATTATTATTTAATTCATACATAACATTTGTCTTTTTTTGAGCAATTGGACATAAATATGTTCCATTTAATATGCCAATATGTTCGTAAGCACTTCCATAAGCAACCTCTTACCTCGTACCCTTTCACTTTCTGATAATTTATGGTTCAACAATTTTAAATTGCCATGTCTTCGTAAGCAATTCCGTAAGCAATTTCAGAGTTGTTTCTTTTTTAAATCCTTTCGGAGATGGTCTAAGACCTCTTTATAGTGAGGAATTTAGAGAGGTATGAGCACATTAGACCACTGTTTTCAAAATTGGACCATATCAGACGATTGGATCGGAAAAATTGAGTAATTTCGATGTTTTTTGGCCAAAAACCATTAATTTGGTTAATGAATCACTGATTTGAGAGATTGAACTGTTGAACAATAGTTCATGGTTTTTTATTTATTTTAGTTTTTTGTCAGAACGAACCATCTGTTCGGACCAAACGATCGGACTGTTTGACTTAGAAACCAAACCCAGAACAGTTCCATGTCCGATCTGATTTAAAAAACCTTGCAATAGACCGGTCTATAGCTTCTATCAAGGTCTGGTGAGATGGTGGGGTTGGGGAATCTATTACCTGTTCATGGTGACACCCAAAGCCCAATCCTAATTACTCTCATTTTATCATTATTACCGGACCAAATGTCTCAACCAGAAATGGATTGATGTGCCTTTTTATATATTTAAAATGTTTTTAAATAGAGAAATATTAAAGTTAATATAAAGAAATAGTCAATAATTCAAGTACGAGTGTACGACTACAACTATGATAGTACCTCATGGGTTGATAAAACAAAAAATGAACTTAAACGTTGGATGATAAGACCAAGGTGGACTTTACTGAAACTTAAGTTTGATATTGAAAACTAGAAAAGCACTTTGTATAGATTTAATGGTTCGATCTGCTATCAACAAAATAAAATGCTCCCAACAAACAAGATCCAACCTAAAGAAAGATTTTCAGATTTCATACCCATTTCAATGGTATCAATCACCACATAAGGTTTTTTTTTTTTTAATGTTAATATTTTTTATTCAACTTATGTGCCCGAATCAGTCTGACCTCTTTTATATGTATATTGCCTTATTTATATTTGGTATGGGCCATGCTGTAGTAAAATCAACAAAATAACACAATATTGGGTGTTGGGTGCCCATATTAATATTGCTAAATTATTTTATCTTATGATAAGTCAATAAACATTAAACAGACATGAAAGAAATTGAGCCGTGGTTCAGTTGGTATATTAGCTAGTTTTTTCCAATAAACATTAAATAGACATGAAAGAAATTGAAAGAGAATTACTGATATCTTTTTGTGTACTATTTTCAAAAAAAAAAAATGTACACCTACTATGGGGATCAAGGGATATGATTAAACACAAAAAAAAAAAAAAAATAGGGCTTTTTAGCCCGCACCCCACTTCAGAATTTAGATTTGAATTGTAGACAGCTTCACCTATAACATTCATACTTACCGGTAAATTGGCATCAATTCCAAATTAGCAACTACCTCCAACTGCTAGGATTTCAGAGGTGGACTGAATGGTAACCCCAAACAACACCCCCCTCCCCCCCCCCCAAAAAAAAAAATAAAAATAAAAAAATAAAAAAACCGAAGAATATGCCAAATACATCGATGTCAATTCCAAGGCCAGCCTTGGGTTCATAAACAATCAAAGTGGGTTCTTGACAAACTTTGCCAAGGCTGTCTCTATACCAATCAAACCATTTTTTTTTCTTAGACAAGCAAGGCCATGCGTAATGTTGGCTGACTCGACAAATATCTTAAAATGTGTTAAACCAATAAAAGCAAATTTATTTATTTGCAAGTGTACAATAAACAAACAAATAAATAAATAATACAAAATAAGGGAAAAAGCAAAAAAGAAATTCTCAGATGGGGAGGAGCACGTATTGTTTGTTTAAGGGTTTGGGATAAACCCTGGAAATAAAGCACAAATCCAAATAAACGATTGAGGAGAAAGTGATGGATTCTTCTGAACTGCTCCGGCCCCCCACCCAGGCACCAACTACCCTCTTAACCAAGAGGAAAAAACAGTTGGCCAGCTCCTATTCCACATCTGTTTGTAGTTGGGCATTGGTTCAATTGTGTAACTGCTGATGGGCATTAATTGATAGATCCCACATTAAGAGATTTCTTGCTCAACATAAAAATTCATGATGATGCCATCGTGACAGATTTAGGCCCTGTTCCCTTTTGTACAAGCTATTTACTTTTATATCAGAAAAGATTTATCTAATTAAGTGTATATCTATATATTTTTATTTCCTATATAAATAAGATAATGACTATTTTAATCATAAAAATTTATTATTAAAAGGATATATATTTTTGTCCCATTCAAGTGATAGTGACTTTTTCCTTATGTGGAAAAGTTATTTATCCACCCAGAAGATGTATGACAATGATAACTAAAAAAATAAACTTTTTCTAATTTCCAGATAAATCTAAAAAAAAATATGAACCCTTTTTTTACTAATGCATTTTCATTTTTTTCAACTGAAAACCCATTATTTCTTTGGAGCGGGTCTAATGTGTAAGATCAAGTATAAAGGAAAGCATATTAGATAAAAAAAATGGGCTCCATTTAGAAGATTACTTGTTTTTAGATTCTCAAACTTTTTATTCTATCTTCATCTGTTGAGAACCGATAATTTCCAAAATTTGAAATCAAGATAGATACATTGGAAAACAAGCGACTGTGGCAGTTTAGAATGGGCTGATGTTTTTCTTCATTTACCAACATTCCAAGTGGTAAGCTTCAGTGTGACTGCCTGCTAATGTTGCCGACAATAATTTGAAAAGAAATAAACAAGAAGTTCAATGGCATTATTTATTCATAAGTTTTTTTTTAGTGCAATACTAGAACAGACCCATACAATATTCTTGGTTCATAACTTGTTCTTGGTTGGTCTTGAATTAGATGAAGAACTTGTAGGAAAGCTATAAAAATGGTCAATGTGAGTCCTTACCCACCACTTAAGCTCCCTTTGACTTTCATAATTATGGATTGGCCTAACTATTACTTCTACATATTAGCTTCTCCTAATCTTATGTTAATTAATTTTTTTAATTTATATATTAAATATAGTAATTCATTATAAAAGCAAATAGAGTGAAATTGATAAGTTGTTGAATGGGAATATGCTATAAATTATAGTATTAAATTTTACATTTCTTTTAGGACAAAATTACAATATACAATAATAATAAATAAGGTTGTATTTAATGTACTTTTGGAATCCACAAGGACAATGAATAATTATAATATCAATTTGGATGAGCAAAAATGTCCATTAGGCCGTGTTTGGAAACGGTGCAAATAAGCGCGAATGCAATATGTAAAGTGTAAAACGGTCTATGCAAATTGTAAAGTTGGGTTAGTTTTGCACTAACAAATTTATCTTTTTATCAAACAGACTTTTAACTGTAATTGATGCAAACACAAATTCCAATAAAACATATGCTTCTTTTATCAAAGGGTTTCTAGCAGATAAGGGCAACTTTTTGCCCTGAATATCAATAAAAAGTAATATTCTTATAAAATAATTAAAATAGGGTAACTTTTTTAGAAAAAACATCAAAAAAGGGCATTAATACTGTTCATCGTCTTCCTCTGCTGCTCTCTCAAGAGGAATATTTTTGCCCTGAATAAGGGTTGGGGCTTTGTGTTCGCCTTCTTCCTTTTCTTTTTTCACCCAAGAAAATATTTTTCAGCAATCCTAATTCGTTTGAGAGAAGTGGATCGTTCATCTTGTATTTGTTTGAGGGCTCTGTAATAATATTGAAATGTTGCAATTTTTCCTGTACTTTCACTGCGATCTTTAATTTATGCAAACATATATATGCCGAGATTTCAAGACAAAGTGTAGTCTGTGAAGAGTAGTGTAGATAGAGATACATCAGATCAAAATTAAAGTATTAAACATGGAGTCTTCGGTAGATTGTCCTGATGACTCAAATCCCGTGGCTAACTTTGCTAAGGATAATGAGTTTTGTGCTCTCTGTCCAGACACAAATAATACAATCCAAAACTCTGTGGAGCCTCTACCATTACTCAGCTGCTTGCTTCGGCCGGCCACACCAGCGGTAGATGAAAATCATGAGACGGCCGGTAATGAAGACGGGAATGGCATCACCGTAGCATTACACTTACACATTGGGCTGTCTAATAGTTCGAGTTTCTCCACGTACACGAAACCAAACGATATGGTGGGAGACAGAAATATTGATGTAGGTGTGGGGGTACCCAATATTGGATACTGACTTCCGCGTAGAAAACCTTCAACCGCTACAACAACCTCTAACCATTGCCCTTATTCAGGGCAAAAATATCATTCCATCATCTTTCTTGAGAGAGCAGTAAAGGAAGACGATGAACAGTATTAATGCCCTTTTTTGATATTTTCTAAAAAAGTTACCCTATTTTATAAAAATATAACTTTTTATTGATATTTAGGGCAAATAGTTGCCCTTATTTGCTAGAAGCCCTTTATCAAAAATCCACTTAAATGCAAATTTGCTTCTTTTTTATTGATGTACTTTTACATTTTATATCAATGTAAATATGCATTGGAAAATATATTTTCTATCATTTTTTAATGCATAAATATAATATTGTCAAATACAAACAAAAATAAGGCAGAATACAAATTTACCCTGAACCAGAATTTATACTCTCTTTACATCATTTCCAAACACAGCCTTAGGAGGCAATTAATTACTTCTTGCTACTTTATTAGATAATGCAAACATTAATTTATAAAACATAATGAATGCTACTTGTTACTATGTTCAGACCTTGCTGGCAACCAACATGCCCAAACCAAGTTGGCTTAATTAACCTAAGCATAGAAAAGGACCACAAAGGTCAAACTGAGTTTGCCCTCCAGATGGGTCAACCCACAATCCATTGGAAGCCTTAGATAAATCTAAAACTTTAAATTTTGAATAAATTAATAACAATCATTAAAACCGGCTACAACAGCATAATTTACTTTTGTATTTTATTTGCTTTTAATTTAGGCAGAAGTCAAGAAAAATGAAAACTGTAACTTAAAAACAATGTTTTCAAAACCCATTTCTTGCATATTCACAATCATACAATAAACCTTTACAAACTCCTTGGGCTCAGTTTGGAAGAGTGCAAATGTAAATATAAGTGCAAAACCTTGTATTTTGTACTATTTTAATATATATTTATACTGTATATATTTATATTGGTATTCCTTTGAAACGGAGCATTAATAACATATTCATTAAAAGATAAAGCAATAGTTTTTTAGGTTCAGCAACTGTAATCAAACCGTGTGCTCCTGAGTTTACCCTGGTTTACTTTTGTTTCAGATAAGCCCTAATACTTTATAATGAGGGGTGGGGGGGACAGTCTTAGTTAAGATGGTGCCCAATTCTCATAAGATAATAAAAATGAAATCAAAAGTTTAATTAAATAGTTAGGCAGTTGGAATCTCCTCATGTTGGTATTCCACCATTTTACTTTAGCTTTAGATAAGTTTTCAAGAAACACATGATAGGGTTAATTTAATATGGAAATAGCTTATAAGTCCACCTACTACCTTGCATTTGAATTTGGAGCAAGGTTTCATTGAGTATCTTCAACCCCAACTCCTCCTATACATAAAAAAATAGTTTTCTAGTATAAATATAATATTAGGGATTTTTACGATTTAGTCCACCTTAGAAGTGGTCAATTTTTTTTCAAAGTATTTATGCCTATCTCCCCCTATAAGCACCATCCCTCCTATCAATTTGGCATCTTTCCCCCTGTACGATTGTAGTATGATTGTATTATAAATTCTAACAATTAAGCAAAGCTCTTGTATTATAGATAATTGGTGGATACCAATACCTTGAGTTTCCGTGTATCGATACAGAGTAGTACTCTGGTCTTTTTTTTAACAGCCTGAAGGATATGTCTTCTATCATACCAAACTTTTAAAAACTCCAAACCTTTCTGAGTAAGTCCATCAATAAGTCTCCATGACCTTGGATACTGGCATATCGTATCGATATTTTTAATCATTAGATAAAAATAATTATTTTTAATCATTGGATAATAATGATTCAAACAAATAATAACATCCCACTTCTCCTTCCACACCGGGAAAGGGGTACATATATTTTAATTTGAAATAAAAATATGTTCAAAATTATGGAGTTCCCACACTAAAATCATATGCTTTTCCTAATTCAAGTTATCTATTTAATTACAAATTAAACTTCATTTAGGAGATGTTTGCAAATAAAATATCATTAATCAGGATATATAAAAATTGGTATCATGAGTTTCCAGCAATGGATACTAACATTTAAAACTATCAAAACCCCCTAATCTCATTATTTATTGTATCCAAGACCCTTTATACTAACCACATCAACAAAATCAGTGTGTCAAGTAATATGGCTGAATCTTGGATATATAGAGAGAAGACTTACAAATTGGTTTTGGGATCTCTTAGATCCAATCTGATTATTTCAGAATTTGGATGATCCGTTTACAGAATCGGATCAGATGGGGAGCTGATCTTATCTGATCTGATTAAGATCCGACCCCGACTAATGTATATACGTTTTAGTTTTCTTTTTTTTTTTTTAAAGATGATGACATAGACATAGATTAATTCCGAATCGAATATGTTTCGAATCTGATGAAACCCATGATTATAATTAAATTAGGACTAATTAAAGATTTTAATAATTGGATCAGATTGGATCCGATCCGAATCCAAGCCAATTACATTATTACAGTCCTATTGAGCTATTCGGTAACGGTAACCAACAATACATCCGCAGTTCGCAGCGAGAAGGACAAATTTGTCATTTAGTAAACCACGGTTAAATTAAACTGTAGCTTTCTGTTTGTTATTTTGCCTCAGAGAGCAAGAAAAGAAAGATTAGGTGGTTGGGAGGAAAACCAGGGGCGTGTGCAAAGCAACCGCAATGGCAAATCGGCGATGAGCGCAAACGTCATTGCTGATTCAGATATCTTCTTATCTTAGAAAAGACGAACGCTAATTATAGATAGATATAAGGGATTCGCCAGCTACCATTTAAGCCAGATGCTTGGGTTCCATCTACTCCGCAGTTCGATCTCTTCGTCCAATCTCTTCAGCAACTTTTCAGCTAAGACCCATTTATTCTCACTTCTCTCGATCTCGAGACTGTCCAATACAAACCCAAGATTGCAAATGGGGTGTTACAGTACGTCTTCTGAAACTTCGAGGATTTTGATCCGGCAGCTTTTCGAGAAGGATTCTTCCACGTACACTTACTTGCTCGCCGATGTCGCTCACCCTGAAAAGCCTGCTCTGGTGAGTGTTCCCGCCTTGATATCCGGGGTTTCTTACTTCAGTTAGTTGCGTTGTAGATGACCCTTTATGTTTATAAGCTACTATTTAGTGGTTCACGAGTAATAGAATTTCTGACTTGTTCTACGTGATTTTTAAGCACATTTTTGTGTGCAAAGTCTGTTTCAGTAGTCGATTTGAAAGCGAGGATGCCTCTTTGGTTATTGTTTATTTTCGTTTTCTGATAGTTTGTGTTCTACGATGTGGAATCTTGCGGCTCACCTTTATTCCTCGCGAGTTTCATTGAATTGCCTTTCTGTTGTTTGCAAGCTTGTCTAAACGTTTGAATTGGGAAGCGCTCTCTCTCACTCTCTCTCTCTCTCTCTGACTTTCTCTCACATTGAGAAACGAAACTTTGACTATTAAAAATAATATTTGGAAGTCTAGTTGGCAACTTGGTGATCAGTACGTACAGGTCATTGTGATAGGTGCAGAGGATTTTATATATATTTTGTAATAAATTTTGTTTATTTACATATAATAAGTTGGTCAGAAAGAATTTTGACAACCCAGCAAAGGAGATATCACCAATCATAGTAAGACCAAATATACAAGATTAGTAATAGTTGTATCTCTTTTCCTAATTATCCCTTGCGTCCTGTAATTACTTTCAAACACTAGTCACTCTGCTGCTTCTCAATGGTTATTCAATTCTGTACCGCAGAGTTTGTTTTTTTTTTTTTATGTTTTTCTTATTAGTAGCAGAAGCTGAACTTCAGATGTTAGCAGATCCATGGGGACCTCTTGGTAAGAGAGATATAGGGAATATTTTATCCACTGAAAGACAAAGCAGTAAGCCATTCAGTTCAGCCACCACTTCAGCCGTTATCAAACAGACCCACTGCCTTGCAATTATTCGTTGCTTTATTTTGGTGCCTAAAATATACAGTTCTTCGTTTTCCTTGTCTAAACTGAATTGAAAGAGAGGCAAGTTCCATTGTTGTTAAACGGGATAAGGGAGGAAACAAGGTCCTGTCTAAAAGAACTTGGCTCTAAGAATTTGAATACTCTAACATCATAACAATCCTATTAACACTGCAACTAACTATACATTATAATGTTTGAATATTTAGTTATAGAAAGTAATCCAGCTGACGGTTCTTTTCTTATTGTCATGTACTCTTCTCCAGAACCATAATTAATAAGTGCAGCATATCAGCCAAAGTGATGTGCAAAATAAATCATTTTCTTGGTTAATACATTAACCCACCATTTCTTATAGCAGCTGTATCATTTTTTAGAAGGTGATAATGTAAAACAGTAATGTCATGCTTACATGGTAATAATCTGCCATCTGGCCTCTTCTTAGGCTTTCTCTGTCTGAGTCTACTTTCCACATCCAAATACTTTCATTCATGTAATGCAAATTTTGTCTTATTGTATTTGTTTTTTAATGGACTGTTGGATTCACTCATGTTGCACTTTAGGATAAGTTGAATATCAGTTATGCAGACAATTTGACCAAAATGTGTAACTCAAACAGCTCTTGGTACAAATTTGGGCTTAGGCCTTATATGAAATCTAAGCTTTTGGTACAAATTTTTAGAATTTCAGCACTTTTTTGGATCAATAAATTTATTAATGATAAAGAAAAATGTGTAACTCAAACAGCACAAAGGTAAGATGGACACAAATACATCAAGTAAACCGATAACAAAAGCAAAAGAAGCAGTCTAATAACTTACCCTCTTCCCCTCTGATCAGATATCCCTGCTCCAAGCCTTTCAAGAGAATTAGATAGTTCATTAGCTAATCTAGGGCCCTCTTGAACAAGATTTCATTGTCTGTGCTAAAACCTTGGGTTGAAAAGCATGAAAGCTCAGGTTCAAATCTGAAAGCAGTGACTTTATTTTAAAATGCTGGAGGCTAGGTCTGTATCCAGTTCACCCCTCCTAAAACTTGGGTTCAAGTCTGAGAGCGGCCATTTGTGCTAAATTGCCAGATGTTTGGTCTGGATCCATCCCCTCCTAAGATTTTGGATAGCTGGGACCTGCACTGAAATATGTCCGAATGAAAATTCTAGCATTCAGATGCAAGTGTACACAGAGTCTGGCACCACAAAATCTAATACAGCCTCCATATTAGATTAGCCAAATGTTACCAGTTGGTTTACATTCCTGCACATGTATGTATCATCATCATCGTCTTAACCTTGTCCCAACTATATGGGTTGGCTACATGAATCCTGTTCCACCATTCCATTCTGTTCAGCTATTCCATTTTTCTCTGATCAACTTATATCTTTCTGCATATATATATATATATATATATATATATATATATTTTTTTTTCTTTTAGAGTAGTTTCAGGAATTCATTTTACTTGTGTTTTCTTAGATTTACTTTGTCCATTGAAGCAAAGTCTATACCTCAAGCTGACTGAGCTCATCTCTGTAGTTGATTGACCCAGTAGACAAAACAGTGGACAGAGACCTTTCTCTTGTTAAAGAGCTAGGGTTGAAGCTGATTTATGCTATAAATACCCATTGCCATGCTGATCATGTCACAGGAACTGGACTGATAAAGGTATGCTAGTTTCATCATTGTCATAATATCTATTTAGTTTTTCTAGTAATGCTTCTGATATTTTATCTGTATGGCTTCAGTCCATGCATTTCTTTCTTTCCCCTCTCTTTTGACCTCTTTAGCCTTGCAGGGTAGGGTCCCAGGTGTGAAATCTATCATTTCAAAAGAAAGCAGAGCAAAAGCTGATCTTTTTGTTGAACATGGTGACAAAATATACTTTGGTGATCTTTATCTTGAGGTATATTAACAGAATCTTGTAAATTTTGCTTGTCTATGAGATAAGTAGACTTTTTACATTATACTAGCCGTTTGTTAATTTGGATTCTTAATTTCCATTTAGATTCTTTCTGTGTCAATGTGTCATCAATCCTAATGCTATTCAACTAAAATGAAAAGATCCCAATATGATTTACTTATTATTAGCATTAACTGTTAGCACTGGAGAGTAGCTATACTTAATAACATTCAAGATTTGTTTGGTGATTCCATTTAGTATCTTCACTATCATGTTTGATAGGGAGAGAGAAACCAAGTGCCCAAGTTTTGATAAAGGATGATTGATCTTAGGTTTTTGTTTAGTATCTAGTTTATTTTCCAATTACCATGAAGAAAAGAGGGGCCAAAGCATTGATCTTGCTCCTAAAAATTAATGATTTTAATGCATTTGAATTAGTGATCTTGCAATTTGTGAGAGTGGTCACTTTGTCCAAAAAATTGCCAAAGTTTTGGACCATATCCAGTCCACCCCTCCCAAGACCCCAGATAGCTGGGACCAACACTCGGTAATGGCCTTTTATCTTGCAGCTTGTGAAGGACAACAATATTTTTCTATCTATTATTGAGTAGGAGATTAAGGGGCCATTGCTTGGTGTAATGGTAAAATCTCAGACTGACAAGTGTGAAAATGTGGGTTTGAGTTTGAGAGTGGCCCTTTATGCAAAAAATGTTGAAGGTTAGGACTGTATCCAGTCTACCTCTCCCCAAACCCCAGATAACTGGGACCAACATTGAGTAATGACTTTTTTATTAAGAGATGAACATATTTCTACAAATTATGGAAGGGGATAAGAAGTGCAACTAGTTATCAGATGATATTATCAATGATATTTGGAACTATTCAGGTGAACATTTCATTCTCCTACATGCTTGAGTAAACTCATGATTTGGCATATGATCTAGTGAAATCTGGGGTTCATGGGGACCACAGATTAGTATCTTTTCCATTTTATTTTGAGCTTTTGTATTTCATTTTCATTCTTGTATTCCCTGTGTTATTTGATAGACATATTTGATAGTAATAACAAAAGAATATAAAAGAAAAGCTGCATATGACACATCTTATAGCACATGTTCTTTTCTTTACAATCATTTACAAAATACAATTTCAGTTTTATGGACTACATCACCTTAATGTCAACAATGAACACTTTGCAGGTTCGTGCTACTCCTGGTCATACATTAGGCTGTGTTACCTATGTTACAGGAGATGGATCTGGTCACCCTCAACCAAGGATGGCTTTCACTGGTGATGCCTTACTCATACATGGATGTGGAAGGACAGATTTTCAGGTAAACTTTTGTACAATTTTAAATGTTCAAACACAAAAATAAAAAATATTGAGCACATAAAAGAGTCCTAAATTTCCGTTTAAGAAGAATCTATTTGTGGGCAAAAGATAGCATTGGAGGCATGGACTCGTCATCCTATTGGAAAAGTAGGATCTGCATATATGAAATGTTCTCAACGGTCTTATGGCTGTATAATGCTTTGTATAAGAAAAATCTCATGGCTGTATATGTTGAGTCATTTGGAGTTGTGCCTATGACTGCTAATGTTGGTTTTAGTTTTTTCATTCTGGAAAAGTTACTTGTAGAAGGATTAGATAATTTGGTTTATTAATTTTTTTCTTTAATTGTTTATGCATTTATTACATTTTTACTGTTATATTCTTCCTTTCAGCAGAAGCATGTTTGAATTTTAACACAACTTTGTTATCTCTTTAACTTTTAAATAATAGAGTCATGTGCAGACATGCTTTACCAAAGTTCCACCTTTTCCTTTAAAAACTAATTTGTAAACTAAAATGGAAGTAATCTATCTCAATCTTTTACATGCAGGGTGGAAGTTCAAGTCAGCTCTACCACTCTATTCATTCACAGGCAAGGACATGAGATATAGATCATTTAGTTTTCTTGAAAAGGAGAAAGAGAAAGGGAAGCAAGTTTACATAAAAATTTGATTTTTTTTCATAAAAAACGTTATTGTATTAACAAATATTTTTCTCTTCTGTGATCCAGATATTCACTTTGCCCAATGACACATTGGTCTATCCATGTCATGATTACAAAGGATTCACTGTAGGAAAACACCTAATGCCTCTTGTTCCTTTAAATGTGAATAGTATTCTCATATAGAAGCTGCTTATATCACTCCTATTTTGGGTTTCAGGTTAGTACCGTGAGAGAGGAAAAGCAATACAATCCTCGTTTAACAAAGGATGAGGTAACTCTCTGGCTCTAAAGTGTCTTTATATATAATACAGGATAAACTTCATTCAGGAAACCTGAGCAACCATATCCATGTATCATTAGATTGAAAACTAATTTGCCTCACTTTTATCAGATACCAGGCTAGATCTTATACATGTTTAGAGAATGAAAAATAGAAACTTGAATATGTCCATTTCGTTTAGGGGGTTAACCCTCAATTGAATATTTGCATGCATGTAACCAAGAGGAAATTTACAAGGATTTTTTTTTTCTGATATGTTGTTTGGACGAGATTTTTTATAGTTGCTTATTGTGAAAGTAACTATAAATATGTAAAAAATTGTTTAGTCACATTATAAGGTAAACATTGGCCTATGATGCAAAAAACAAAAAAGGAAAAGAAAAAGAAAAAATAAGAAAGAAAGAAATGAACACTTTATGCATTTAGTAGAAAGATATTTCTTGCTATTTTTCTTCTGCAAGTTCTTGTTTTTCTTTTCTTCTCATATTCTTTACTTTAATTCATTATCCAAATTCTTAACAATTTCCATATTTCGTTTCTTTTTCTTTCAGGAAACATTCAGGAAAATCATGGAAAGTAAGTTTACAATTACCTTTCAAGTCTGTGACTGAGATGCACCTTGTTATTGTAGATTGCAATATGATAATCTGCTATTCAACTGCTAACTTTTGAGGGTAAATTGCTTGTCATACAGATCTGAACCTACCATATCCAAAGTTGATTGATAAGGCAGTCCCTGCAAACATGGTTTGTGGGTTGCAAGAGCCAATTGGAAATGCAGCCTAGATGTTGTTGAGTTACATAGCAGGTTAAGCTCTCATTACTGTATTGTAAGAGGTAAATGAGGGTTGTTTGTGAAAATGATGAATAAGTAACTTGTTATGTTAAGAACATTGATGTGGTCCACATGTAACTATGCTCTCTAATATGGTTTCCTGTGTTTATTATTCTTCTTTCCTTGGATGGTTATATGTAAACAACTCGTTTACATGAATACATTGTGCATGAACATCCATCAGTATAGTAGTTGCTCATGCTCCAAATTGCTCTTTCCATTCACATGAAAGCCTAGCATTTATTTTATATGAGTTCAATGGTATGGAAGCCTGCATGGTAAGGCAATGACAATCACCTAAGTATCACATTAGCAGCAATATACTCTTGTTGCACATTTAAGAAGTAAATCTTATCCATTGGATTTACATCAAAATAAATTAAACTAAAAATAATCAAAATATTATTAGAAAATACCATACATTGTATATCATGAATAAAAGGAAATGATAACAACTTCTATGAGACTTGAATGGTTGAAATTGAACCTATGGCTCTTTAGTAAACATTAGGGTGCTCACGGTTCGATTAACCAAATCGGGGTTACCGGTTTTTGGAAAACTAGTAATCGAAACCGAACCAAAGCCGAAACCATCGGTTTGGTTTGTCGGTTCGTCAGTTTTTTTATTATTTGCAATATATATTATAAAAAATATATAATAAAACACTAGAAATATATATAAAATATTATATTTTAAATAATAAATAATATATTATATGCTATAAATATATATTTATATATAATGCATATTTATTAATTCATAATGTATAGAAAATATAAACTATCTATATCACTTTAAAAAATACCAATAGCCTCAAGAATATTTATGGAATTTTTTTAGACAAAATTTACCTCTATATTTAGATTTATTGATAAAAAGTGAGGGCAAATAGGGTAATCTAATATTGCTATTAAATAAGTTAAAATAGGTAATTTTAAGATATTCAGTGCATTCAATTCTCTCTCATTAAATCCAACATTTAAGGTATTAATTTGCATTCACCTTCATTGAATCATATATTTAAGGCCTTTTTGTTTCTTCTCATCATTAAATTCTATAATAAATCCATACATAATAAATTAATAATTCCAATAACATAAAACTTAAACTTTTAAAATCTACCTAGAAAAAATAGTATTTTCGTCTATGTACTAGTAAAAAGTTAAACCATTTTGGGTCAAATGGGCCAATCCATGTTGCCACAATAAATAGTAAAATTCAAAAATATATAAAATGCAAAAAATATAGAAATTAAAAAAAATGGGAACATCTTTAACATCATATATTTGACATAGTAAACAATAATAAGTATGATAAACAATATCTTAAAAACCAACCTGAAGGCCGACTTGTTTTTGCCTTTGGGTCATAGGTCACCGGTTCAACCATCAAGGTCAAATGGGTCAAACCACTTTTATTTATAAAAATATAAAAAATTGCAATTTAGGGCCAAAAAAAGGATTTTTTGTGTGAAAATAAAAAAGCAAGATGCCTAAGGCCCTTGAGGCGTATAGATATTGAAAAGTTACCTAAAAAAAAAAGATCACCCCAATTGGACGTCAGAGTGCAAAGTTATGGCCTCCAAAAGTTTGCACATAATGAATTATGCAACCTACAACCTTGTGACCGGGTCGAAGGGGTCAATGGTTTAACTGCCCGGGTTAGACAGTTTTTTACCAAGTCAATGGTTTCTAATTGAAAGGGTGAGCCTCAACAGAATTGGACCCGAAATCAAGGCCGAGTGACGGTTTGAACGATTCAATCAACTAGGTCAACAGTAGGTTGAAAATATTGATGATAAATAAGAAATATGTTTATTAATGATGGAATAGAATGTAAAATTTCAAATCAATTGGAAATAAAACTATTTTCCTATTTTCTCTTATTAAATCTCATATCTAAGGTATATTCTCCTATTAAATCTTATATTTAAGATATATTTTTCTCATCATTAAATCCTATTAATTGAACCCATAATATTAATTTTAATAATATAAGAATAAACATTTTTAAATATAATTTGAAAGCAAAACCATTTTCTTCCCTCCTGGTAGTGGTGGGTAAGCAGTTTACCATTTGGGGTTAAATAGGTTAATAAATAATGTCATAATTAAATAATAAAAATTAAAATAAGTAAAATATATAATAAAAATAATTGGACACATTTCTAATATTATATGTTCATCATACTGAACAAAAATAAGAAGTATTTTTATTAATGATGAAAATGGAATGCCAATTTTAAAATCAACTTAGAAATGAAATGATGTCATACTCAAATAATTAAATTAAAAAAAAATACGAAGAATCACAAAAATTGAAAAAAGTAGAGAAAATTTTGGGCACATATCAAATGTTATATATTTATAAAAAAAATAAAATATTGGGTACAACTATAATATTATACATTCATTATATTGAACAAAAATAAATATTATACATAAGAAATAACTTTATCAATGATGAAAATGTAATACAAAATTTAATATCAACATAGAAATCATAATTTTTTTGAGTGGTGGGATAGTGGTGTGGGTCCAATTGATTAATCAATAATATGATAGTTAAATAATAAATCTTTAAAAAGTAATAAAAAAGTACATGTAATCAAAATAATATATAAAAATTGGGATCGACTATGATATTGGAAAAATATGATATTTGAATTTTTTACCAACCAACTAGTATAAAAAACATGGTAGTCAATCAGATGTTATTTATCAAATTTCATGGGTGGGTTTTGATTGGTCAAAACTCTTCCGGTAGCATGTCTTTCCCGCATCATAGATTTTTATATATTAATTATGCCAAACAAAAGTTAAGTGTGATAAGTAAAAATTATTTATATAATGTAGATGGAGTATATACTTTAAAACTATTCTTAAAGCAAAACTATTTTCTTATTTAAGTTGTGGGTCAATGATCCAACTTATGAAAGAAATTCATGATGTCATAATTAAAAAATAAATATTTAACAAAGATAGAACACAAAAAATATTAAGTATAGAATTTTGTCAAAAACATTTAGGAACATTTATAATGTTATATATTCATCATATTAAATAAAAATGATTGTTAAAATAAAAAATATTTTTATTTATGATAGAAATGGAATACAAAATTAATAATAATAATAATAATTGTTATTGTAATTTAAAATTTTCATTGCAATGCATGTGCACATTTACTACAAGTATTTAAGTTTATTTTTCATCATATTATTACTTTTGTTAATTTTTAATTTCTATCTTAATTATGATATATCTAAAATTCAAATAATTAATATGAAAAAAAATTCTTATATGCAATGCACATGCTTAACTACTAGTATATATATATATATATATATATATGTATGTATGTATATCAGTCGATTCAATTAAACGTTTGTTTTTTTTTTTATTTTGATTAATCAAAACAAAACTGATACCTTCAGTTTTTTTAAATACCAAACTACAATTAAACTGACTGATTCGGTTAAAACCAAATTTTCGGTTCAGTTTTTTTATTTTTCTTACTCACCCCTAGTAAATATTATAGGAACAGATTATATTGGATCAGATAGGGTGGATCCATATTTATATTTGATCCAATTATAAACAAATCAATCTCTCTCCCTCTTCATCCAATCCTGTTCTCTGCAAATAAAAACTCTGCACATGAGAGCATGATAATAATCCCGCCGTACATTAAAAACATCTCCACATAAACTCAACATAAATGTATGGGTCCCGATGTGCGGCTGGATGCAAGCAGAACTTTTGCTTGCTGGAGATCCAGGCTCTCCTGTCACAGCTACTCCTGTATTCTCTTTTAGAGTGTACCAATGGAATTCCAAAAGACATCCAAAATAGTAGAAAAGAAAAATGGGAATTTCATTAATTCAATCATTTGCAATTTATGAGTTCATATAAACCAGCCTTTAAAAAAGAAGACTGCAGAGACCCATACAAAGAGAAAAAGATCTCTTTAGCTAACAAAGTATATTATATATTATATACCCACCCAGTAAGACCATTTTCTCCATTAATTGTTAAGGCTGCAACCGACAAATGAATTGGATTATGATCCTCTCAGATTTGAGCCCAATCTGATTAATCCGGATCTCAATCATCATCATCCATATCTTATACCAACAGCAACATGATTCCGAATATCCATTTGGAACTAACGAACCGTATCGGTCAAAAAAACTGATCCATGTATTAATCGAATCAAATACGGATATAACATGATTCGATCTGCTAACTCTGTCATTGATGAAGGGCCCAATTCTGAAGATAACCGAGTATAATCAGAAATTTGTTCAAATTACCCTTGAAAGATTTGAACAAACCTTCTAAGCGCCCATAATTTGAACAAATCTAATCTAGAAATTTGTTCACACCATGCCTATAATCAAATTGGTTCCTTGTGAAGTGTAAATATCCTTTGAAGACAGGTTGCCTTGCATAGGATTATTATTTTTCAATGACCATTATAATCATACATGCTATTAATGTATGATGTTCAAAGACACCATCCGGTATTTTAACCTAGAGTAGTAGGTAGGAGTGTCAATGGACTGGTTTTGGGTGGATTTGGACTCCATCCAAATCAAAATCACTTCGGATGGATTAAACGAGCTAATAAGAGAAATTGAACTGGACCTGTCCAGACTTAATGGTCCGAAGTATTTATTGGATTGGATTGGACCTAATCCATCTATAATGGATTTATATTCTATTGGACCGAATTAATCCAATATCCAATCTATCGACAGAAGATAAGAATACAGTTGTCAATGGACTAGGTTTGGATTGAAACCAAATTGGACAGTCCAGACATTGAATTGGACTGGTCCAAAATGGTTGACAGTATTCATCGGATTGGGTTTGACATGTCCATTTGTAATGAATTTATATTGGACCAGACCAGATTGAACCAAATTCCTTCAAAGCTTTTCTTTTTATTTTTAAACTTCAAACTTGAAAGTTTAAAATTTAAACCAATAGAATGGCACCTAAGCAACCCAAAAATATTCAACAAATGAAATCAAAGAGTGAAAAGATGTTGCAAATTGAATGCAATGCATTTTTATAATGAAAGACATTTTTCCTTCAAAAAAAAAAAAAAGAAATAAAAAAGAGGAAGACCCTTTGACAAATAGAAGGTGGATGCATTCTAATATTGTCAAGCCTTCTTATCAAAATTTCAAACCAAAGAAAGATTAGTTAAGAAAAACAAACAATAGTGGTGTATGTATATATGCATGTATGTATGCATGGAGAATTATTTGCTCAGCTGAATACATCGATCCTTATGGAAATGTAGTGCATGATGGATACAAAGAGAAGATTGAAAAACACGAGCAAGGTTCAAAAAATCAGTATCATAAACCATATATAATTGTAAGTTTGGAAATAAATGTATATCACAATACTCTTTGAATATGCATGGATACAATAGAAAGATAGGGATACACTTGGATAATTTAGGGAAACCTCCCTAAATCCCACAAATACATTAGTGACACTAAGGGTCCATTTCTGCCCAACCAAAGAGTTGAAATCAGAATGGACCATTCCAATTCTGATTCTACACCCCTATTCCCATAAACCAAATGGATCCTAAATGTAAAATCAAAATAACCATGAATAAGGCATAAAAACATTATAAATGCATACTTTAATAGTTTAATATTTTATATATAAAAAAATGCATTATAATCAACAATACCAAGAGTTTAAAAATAAAAATATCACAATAACTTGGTTTATTTAATATTTTATTATTTAAATAATAATTTTTACTTCCTCAAATGGTCAATATGTTTGTTTACTTTATTTATGTTATGGATTAAATTATTAATTAATAACCTACAAAGGTACATAATTTTAATTTAAAAATATATAAGGTTCATTAGAATTTCTAAGATACATATATAATATAATTCAAATTTTTCATAAGTAGTAACCACTAAATACTATTGTGATTATTTTATTTTTATTATTTTTGTTTATGGAAATTACCAAAAAACTAGAAAAAGATATCATTGCTGACAAAAATTGTTATTGGATCAATGGGTTTGATAAATGAATGATAGAAATCATTTAAGATATTATCAAATAAACTGTTTTTGTAATTTTTAGATTTTTTTATTGTTTGTAGAAAATCCATAAATCTAATAATAAGGCCAACATAAGAAATCAAACCACAAATTACCTTATTCTTCTTCTTGGTTTTACGGGGAGCCTTGAGACTCTCTCCAACAAGCATAGGAGACATTAATGTGACGCATAGCAGGAGACGACGATGATCACATGACCAAAAGTTATAAAACATGTATAAAAAAAGTGAAGATTTTAGAAAATCAGACTCCGTAGCACATTGTATCAATCCACCCATGACACATGCCCCTTGCCTCAGATAACAATACCAATGTATCATTGGATCATTAACAATTGGGGGTTTTCTCTTCTTTCCTAATGAAATGTGTACAAGGTTTGTAACGTAATGGTTTTCTTACTTTTCCCTTCATTTCCCTATTTTTTACTTTAAATCAAATACAACCTAAGTTTCTAACTACACAGGTCAAATATGGGTTAATACATCCAGTAGGTCAATGTAAATGGACTGGATCATTAATAATCGGAGGTTTCCGTTTCTTCTCTTCCGATCATGATTAGATTTATTCATCAACCAGTCTTGAGATGGGCCCAAGGTTCAAAATATTGATACAGGGTGATATGCCAGTAGGACATATCGGTACTGTTTTTATATGTTTTTTTTCCTTTTTTTTTTTTTTTGAAATTGGTTCAGAGGGATCGGTTTAATATCAGTCTATCCTATGAACCACTCACCGACCCAAAACATCCCATGTAGGAACATATAGAAAGGCTCTAATACAATACGTATCCGTGACAAAATTTTGATCCTTGTATGGGCCTATAAATAAAAAACCTGAACAAAGGTTTCTGGCGCCTTAGACCAACTCGGCATTCAACTTACTTAAAGCATATCGTAAAACTTTCAAATGCATTTCAACATACAATATTGGGTGGCCCCATTATATTTCAATAGTTGTTTTTTGACTTTTTAGAGGGTCTGAATAAAAGAAGGTTGTTTGTGTTGGACCAAAACTTCATATGAAATTTACTAATTTTATTATTCTACTCCTAAATTATACTATTCGGTAATTTTGAGTTCAACTTGTACTATTTCATAAAAATGATTTATTAAATTCAAAATAATATTAAAAAATATAGATAAATTATAAAAAATAATTTATTAAAATATGAAAAAATAGTGGAAGGCAGAGGAGTCACTTGCTTAAAACACTTGCTGCCGTTGGTTCGTTAGAGTCACTTGTGAAGGAGGAGGAGTCGCCGCTGGTTCACTAAAGTCACTTGCGGTGGAGGAAGTGGAGAAGATGAACGGTGAGAGGGAGAAACACAAGCATGTTTTTAAGGGTATTTTAGACCTTCGGGTAGGTCTGAAATGCATCTGAACACGTTCAATACCTGGTCCAAGTCTTATTATTTCGGTACTTTCCAGATACACTTCCAAACATTTTCAAACTTCAGAGGTCTGAAAGGTGTTATCAAGTGCCACCTAAATTGATGAATCAATTAAAAAATATAATAAAAAATACATAAAAAACTGACCAAAAGTTTCATTTTATTGTTGAGAGTAGGATTTGAACATACTCCTTTCGGACAAGAACCTTAATCTGGCTTCTTAGACCAACTCCGCCATCTCAACATTGGTTACGCCTTGGGATTTCTTCAATTACTTAAAACATATCGTGAAGTTTTCAAATGCACTTCAACATACATTATTGGGTGGCCCCATTGCCTTGCAGTAGTGATTACAACCATTAACATTAACTTCACATAACCCATGTGAATTTTTGAAAACCCCATATTTTCCCTTTGAAATGCTTCTTTGATCTATACTTTGGAAAAATGTGCAAAAGAGAATTTGAGAGTCTTGTCACCATAGAGGGTTGAGTAGTGTATGAAATCCGTAACTATGGCTTCAAGTAGTGTTCTGTTGCAAGCCGAATCATCATCTTCCCAATGTGTGATCAAATGTTGGTGCCCTATTCCAAGGATGAACTTACTCACATTCATAAAGAGGCTATCCCAATTTAAAAGTGAGGATTCAGAGGGAATTTTAAGTAGTGAAAGCATTTTTTTGGATGAGCAAAACAGCATGACTTACAAACCTTTAGCTTCTCCATGAGAGTAGTGTGGTTTCAGTTCTAGCTGCAAATGCACAGTTCTACAATCCGTTCAGAACTACACATCTGGCTACAATTCCCACTTGAAATCGAACTGAAAAATGTTCAAGTTCATGTTAGTGGGACGATGTTGTAGGTAATAAGCACGGAAGTGGTTAAGTAACAACTGGGGTGGGGTGGGGTGGGGAGGGGGGAGAGGATGGGAGGACAGTTTGCTTTTGAGCTCTTTTCTTTGTTTCAAGTGTTGATTACATTTGGTTTCCGCTACGTTTTGCATTCTAAGCTCTCTTCTACGAATGTAAAACATATTTCTATTGCTTAGGAGAGATGGTAGGCAGGTTGGATGGAGTTGAAAGTGGGGCTTTGCTTTTTTTGTTGGTTCTCTTTCTTTGAAAATTCGAAGCATAATGAAGGGTAAATTAGTCTTTGAATTGATTCTATCAAATCTAATCTTCGTAAGGTATGTTTAAGTCAATTTATCCAACCTTGAGGTATGTTTAAGTCTTTTATCCTAAAAATAAAATAAAATCAATTGTCTTTTCATATTTTTATTCATCATCATCATCGTCATTAGCTACATCAATCCTCTTTCAGAATTTCATTTTGTTCAATGCCATATCCATTATAAAATTATGGACACTTAAATCATTCTCTTATTACTTCTCAATCTATTTTTTCTCATATTATAACTTATTGGAGTTATTCCTATATTCTTTTGTATGATTTTATTTTTAATCCTATCCTTTTGGGTTTTATGACCCATCCAACAAAGCATTCACATTTTTGTAACACTCGTTTTTTGAATATGTTGTTTCTTATTTGTCCAACACTTCACTCCATACAACTTATGTGGCCTTACGGCTGTTTTACAGAAATTTTCTTTTAGCCAAAGTAGTATAGCTTATCATATAAGACTTGGAATGCACCCTTCCAAGCCTAGACTATAATATATTTGAAATCATAGGCCCAAGCTTGGACTAAAGCCTTTAGCATGGTTCTAAACCTAGCTTGATTGGGTTTGGCAATCAACATTCTTGCTAGTTAGTGGAGAAAGTGCAACAAACAATAACGATCATTGATAATCAATGGAGAGACAATTAGGAAAGCACATTACCATGCTCTTCCTCTTTTTCTCTAGAACCCAATCTTTTCTCTCTGAATTGAGTGACATAAAATCTTAATGGTCTGTAAGAGGTAATACCATCAAAAGTTGCCAATGTGTTTATATACATGGATATATATGATGATTCTAGTAATATTTCCATTGGTATGAGGATGACTCCTTTAAATGGTCTGAACTACCTAGAGTGGGATAAAGGTGTAAAACTTTATGTAACAACAAGGGGAAAAGATGGTTACATAAATGGAAGGGTGAAAGAACCCAAGAGTGGAACCAAGAAAATAGTATGGTGATGTCCTAGCTTCTTGCAGTCATGGAATCTTATGTGAACATAAAATATATCAGTTACAAGTTGAATTCTCAACTTGTAAATAGGGAAATCGCAACTTATCGACCTATTATTCAGCTCTTACCTCAGTGTGGAAGGAATTGGACCACTATCAAGTTATAGAATGGAAACATGAGGGTGATGCTAGTGAAACTGGTTTCTCAACAGCGGGTTTTCACCTTCTTGTTGGGACTAAACCCTATATATGAATCCCTTAGAGTTCAAGTTTTAGGAAGTAAAGAGTTTCCCTCAGTCTAAGAGGTGTATGCCCTTTCAGTCTGAGGAAAGTAGGCAGAGTGTGATGGTTACAACTGAGGGGGAGCAATATGTAGCATTAGTTGCAATGGATGAAAATACATGGGAAAGAAAAGTGATTCCAAGGAAGCCAATGATAAGAATAAGTTGTTATGCATTCATTGCCGTCATTCAAGAAATACACATGAGACATGTTGGGAGATCCATAGGAGACCAAAGTGGGCTGTAAAGAACCAGGAACAGGGTAAGGTATAGAGTCAGAAGAGGCCTAATACAACACACAACAGAACAAATGTGGTAACCCAAGAAACTCAATTTGTTGGGGTGCCAACTAATACATTCAAGAACACTTCATTGGTTTTGACCCCAAGGAAGACATTATGAACTCCTTCCGTAATCACTTGGAATCATATGGTAGGGCCTTGTGCCAGATGGACAAATCAGCCACTGGTAACCCTTTTACTTTATTTGTGTCTACATCAGGTAATGCAACTTTTGCCTTCCATGTCTCCATAGCCATAAATTCCCCGTGGATCATTGACTTGGGCTTTTAATCACATGATTGGTAAGCCAAACCTATTCAATTTTTATAACTTTTGTCAGGAAGGGATAAAGTAAGACTTGTAGATGACTCTTTTTCTTCCATTGCAAGTCAGTGATCAATATCCTTTCCTCAATGACTTAACCTGAATAATATTTTGTGTGTCCCTCAACTTCCTATCAACCTTCTTTCTATTAATAGTATCACAAATTCATTAAAATGTAGTGTAATATTTTTTCTTGATTCATGTATTTTTTAGGACCTAACTTCTGAGAGGATGATTGGTAGAGGAAGCTTAGTGTATGGTCTCTACACTCTCGACAGCAAGGTTGGTTTCTCGATGTCATCTTCAGAGTCTCATAGTCGGTCAAATAAGGGTCAAATTGTTTTGTGGCATAATCGATTAGGTCATGTGTTTTTCGAAATAATAAAGTCTTTGTTTCCATTTTCATTTAAGTTATGTTTAATGTCAGATTTCCATTGTCAAATGGGTTAATTGAGCAAACAATGTAGAACAATATTTTCTTCAAATAATAAAAGATCAAGTTTCTCTTTCCATATTGTGTATTTTGATGTGTGGGGGCCTATTACCATAACTTCGGAAGGCATGTATAAGTACTCTATCACATTGATTGATGATTTTTCCCATTATACATGGGTTTTTCCATGCATATCAGAGACGAAGTCCCAAAGATTGTAAGAGATTTCCAAATGATGGTGTTTACACACCCCATTACCTACTATGTGTCCTATGACAATATTTCCCCTCTCACCGTGCCTTCTTATCTGCAGTTGATAGTATTCCCATACCAAAAAATGTGGCAAAACTTTTAAAATACCCTAAATGGATAGATGCTATGAAGGAGGAGATCAATGCCATCCACAAGAATCAAACATGGGAGTTGGTGAATCTTCTAATAGGGAAAAACCCAGCGGGGTGTAAGTGGGTATTTACAGTGAAACACAAGGCAGACGGGATAGTTGAAAAGGTGCAAAGCAAGGTTGTACACCCAAGTTTATGGTGTTGACTATGATGAGAAATTTGTCCTAGTAGTTAAGATGAACTCAATACAAGTTCTTCTATCATTGGCTATAAATCTTGATTGGAAATTGCATCAACTAGATGTTAAGAAAACATTTTTAAATGGTGATCTGGAGGAGGAGGTATACATGATTCAACCCCCTAGTTTATGTGCTAAAGGAAGTGAAAGTAATGTGTGCAAGCTAAGAAAGTCTCTCTATAGTCTAAAACAATCTCCTCGAGCGTGATTCGATAAATTTCATATGGCAGTTCAACAAGTGGGGTTCAAGTAATGTCAGTTTGGTCACACTCTCTTTGTGAAGTGATATCAAGAGCAAGTGGCTATGTTGATAGTGTATGTAGATGATATCATCATTATAGGAAACTAGAATACAAAAATATAAAAGTTAAAAGAACTCATTGTTTCTCAATTTGAAGTGAAAGATCTAGGCCCCCTAAAGTACTTTCTTGGAATTGAAGTTGCCCACTCAAAAAGGGGCATTTTCATCTCTTAGAGGAAGTATATCCTAGATTTGTTATAGGATACAGGCAAGTTAGGTGCAAAACCAGCCGATACCCCTATGGATGTTGGTCATAAACTAGGAAATTGTGATGGTGAACTACCAACAGATGTGAAATAATTTCAAAGACTAGTGGGAATGTTGCTTTATTTGTCAATGACTCACCCTAACATTACTTACTCAGTTGGGGTCTTAAGCCAATTCATGCATTCCCTAAAAGACAACATATGGAGGTAGCGGAGAGGATTCTTAGGTACTTGAAGAAGTATCCAAGAACATGATTACTATTCAACAAACATAATCATTTAAATGTGGAAGTCTACATAGATGTTGACTGGGCAGGCGCTATGGATGATAGAAAATCCACAAGTGGGTACTATACCTTTGTAGGAGGAAATCTAGTGACATGGAGAAGTAAAAAGCAAAGTGTAGTGGCAAGGTCAAGTGTTGAAGCAGAGCATAGAGCTATAGCACATGGGGTGGCTGAAGAACCTTTCAAGAGAACTTGGGGTCACTCTCCACAATCTTATGTCCGTCTACAATGACAATAAGACAATCATTAACATTGCTAGTAATCCAGTACTACATGATAGGACCAAGCACATTGAGGTGGATAAGCATTTTATAAGAGAAAAGTTAGAAAAAGGGAGAAATTTGTACCCCGTATGTCAAATCCAAGAGCAACTTGTTGATGCTCTCACAAAAGGAGTGTTGTTAGTTTTAAATTGTTTTTTATTTATTCATGTTGTTACAATATTGTCATCTAAGATTGTTGGCAGCATTCTCTTTTCTTTTATTTAGGGTGTGCTGCCAAGGGCCTATTTGCAATTTCTTATAATTGGTATAACACATTTAAATAAAAGAGAAATTGGGTGCCACCAATTATCATCTTTTGACTCTCACATCTTTCTCTTCTTTTTCTTTTTCTTCTCCTCTCCTATCTTCTCTCTCTTCTCTCTTATTCTTTTTCCTTGTATGATTACAAGAGGCAAGTCAAATTTGTCGGGATCATCCCAATTAAGTGGTTTGTGGAGAGGTTTAGCATGGTTAGATTTGATAGGTTAGATAATGAGTCCGGTATAGAATCCACCAATTGTTTTTCATCTAACAATAGAGAAATTAAATAAGAGCATTTGTATATTTCCTCCAGTATTTCACCCGAGAAATTGTTTTGCCCCAAGTTAGTCTCCTTTTAAGTGAGAGAGATGAGAAAGATCAACTGGAATTTGGCCACTCAAACGATTTGAACAAAGTTGGAGGATTTCCAAATCAGAGCAGTTGTTGTGTTCCACTAGAATCATGCCTGAAATGCGATTGTTGGATAAGGAGAGAGAATAAACATTGATTTGAGGAAGTTATAGGTTGCTAGAATCTCCCCGTAAAAAGCATTTGATGTGAGGTTCAAATACCTTAAACCCAATCAGCTACTAAAACATTTCGATACATCTCCAAATAGTGCAGTTTCTTGTAGTGCAATTATTTGTAGATTTGAGCTCACCTCAATCAAAGTCCGAGTGGCCGTTAAATGAACGTCTATCGTGTTTTTGGAGCTTTTGTTGAGGGATGAACAAAGATCCAGAGCTCAGATTCTGAATTATATTGATTCATCCCCCCTACGTGGCAAACCTGAAAGCTCGAGTAGCAACTCACTAGAGAGGTTCTACCAACTCAAATCAAGAGTCCTAAGATCCAACAAACTTCCAATGCTAGAAGGTATCCTTCCTGAGAAACTATTACCACTCATTTAGAATAAGTAGCCTTCGTATGTTGCCTACTCTCAAAGGAATTTCACCCTTAAATCTGTTGCCACTAAGATTGAAAGTAGTCAAATTGCTCAGCCACATTAGCTCTTTCTGCACAGTGCCAATTAGGTTGTTTTGCCTTAGGGAGTTAAGGGGTGTTCTTTTTCTGGATATTGAGAGGGGGAAAAGTTGGTCAATGGGATTTTGATTCCCATTGACCAAGAATCCCATGTTCTTTTTTTCAGATTTATGTGGGAATCAGGGAAAACTTATTTTCCTGGGTATCACTTACCCAACTATCTCCTATGTGGGTAAATGGCTTCCCCACCTGGGGGGAAAATTGCCAACACTTGAATGTGACAAAAATGCCCCTTTTAATAATGAATTTTTATGGCTAAAATGGTAATTGCTTATTTAAATTGGAAATAAAAGAACATGGGTAAATGCACTTACCTGGATAAATACATTTAACGGGGTAAGTAACTTACAGAAAAACGAATGGAGCCTTAGATTCAATATTTCCAACTCGTACAGACTAGAGAAAGAGTTCGAAATCTGGCCAGAGAAGAGAAGAAATTTCCACCAAGAAATGACATCTTCAGATCCCTTATCTCTCCTATTAATAAAGGAACTTCACTGGAAAAACGATTCCCTTCTAGATCAAGATCGCTTAACAAGCTGCACTTTCCAATCTCCACCAGAACAAAACCACTAAATGTATTGTTTATCAGAATGCCAGAGTTCTTGCCACTGTTCCACAGTCAAAAACGCTAGTGTGTGGTGAGTGGCCAACGGGATGCTCGGATTAGGGCTCTGAGGAGATGAAGACAAGAGACCGGAAGGGGACTTAAACTATGAAAGAAGCCCTGCATTTTTTAGTTTCGTCTTTTTGTGGGTGATTGATTCAGCTATGGGCTGAACATCCATTAAAATTGGTGTTTTTTCGAAATACCAACATGGTCACCTATGATTGATGAGTTCAGGCGTTTGCACTCACGTGGCCGCAACCTAAAATTTTAGGGAGAAGTACCAATCAGCCCAGATCAGAATTTACTAGGCCCAAAGTACAGGAGGTATGCATCGTAATGTGAATTGATGCCAAATTCACAAGCAGGATGTGGTTTATAGGGGGAGAGAGAGGGGGGCTGGAATTCAGAATTCTCCATCATGTGTTTCCGTACTTTTCCCAAAATTTTAAAGTTTTAATGGTTTCTTTGTTTGTTTGTGAAAAGAGATGTCAATCAAGAATTGGGTGGAAGAAATCTGCTTTTCCTACATCAACCTAATAAATGCTTCGGCAAATATCCTCATTTGGTGAGGATTGGCAGAAAAATGGTCTCGGCCAGGTTTTGAATGCATCAGCCCGATGGGTCGGTAAATGCATCCTTCGGTTCGGCCACGAGGGCCGTAGGTCCAGGCATAGAGATTGTGATTTGTGACCATTTATCAACCATCTGATCCACAATTTGTTTTTATCTCGACCGCACATCACGTATATCTCGTGAACAGAAACCTGGACCCACCAATACATCTACCTGGCCAAACCACGTATCGATCAGTCATCAGCACGATATTGTCATGGGCGGGCCCATGGTCCCAACACTGTTCAGTTTATCCGTTCTGATCCCAAGTGGGCCCAGGGCATCTGTCTACAGTCCAACTGGACCCAATCATATATTGGACCTGCCCAAGCCCAAATTACTTGGCACGAACTGCACGAGATCAGAATTCAGAATTTCAGAATTTCAGATCAAGCTGAAAATTTCTCAACTGTAAACAGTGACAAAAGCTCTGAAAAAGGAAATAAAGGATAAAATTAAACCCCAGCTGTTTTGACTTTCCAGGGCTTTGATCTGGAAATTGTTACAGAGACAAAGAGGACGACGATCGCATTTGACGGAGGAAACCCTAACCTTAATTTTCTGTTTTTAATCTGAAGATGAGTGAAGAAGGGAAGAGTAGAGGATACGTTGGCGATCAGGAGCAGCAGCAGCACTATGGGACGTTTCAAGGAGTTCCGAGCTATTCACAGCCGGCCATTGGATTTCCACAGCCGGTTCCACCGCCGGGTGCGGCTTCCCCTTCTGATCCTGCTTTTTACGCTCATGGCTATCAAGCCATTCCAGGTAGGAATTATATTCTCTGGGTTTGTTGCAATTTTGGGAATTGCTGCTTTTCTTGTAGGATCGTTGTTGAAAACCGTAAGGTATGGTTTATGAATTTACGATGATCTTATGGCGAATGAGTTTAACGGTGAAGTATAACAACACCATGGTGGATTTATTTCTGAATTGTTGTGATTCCTTAATGTTATTATTATGGGACGAAACTATTGTTTTTTTTCCGGCATATTGAAAAAGTGTTTAAGATATACTGTCTCTTGTTTTTTTTTTTTTTTTTTTTTTTGACCTTTCTTTTGGTTTTCAGTTTGGATCTTTGAGTATGTTGTAAATTAATCTATTTGAATAAATACTTTCATGGCTTTTTCTAAAAATAATTGATTATCAATGACTTTATTTTTCTTACTTCCCACATCTGCACATGCATTGAAATAATCTTTCTGCGTTTTTCTTCAACTGTAATAGGTTGAATCATACTTTTTGGATTCATAGTGCATACTTGTGACTACAATTTGGATCACTTGAATCAAAGCTGATTTCACAGAAGGAAACAAGTTCTCTTGAATAAGATCTTTACTCATCTACTCATGCCTTGTTCTAACTATATGGAGTCTGCTATATGAATCATTTTCCGCTCTTCACTCTGTTCTGCCATATTCATTGTTAAATTGTGGGCCCTTATATCCATTCTTTTTATTTTATGCCAATCTTTATAACATACTTGATTTGCTTTGATTTTATATTGAACCTTTTCATTCTCATCAATAAGATATTTACTCTTCAACTCAAGCCCTGTTCTAATTATATGGAGTCTGCCATATGAATCTTGTCCCACTGTCCACTCTATTCTGTCATTCATTGTTAAATTATGGGCCCTTATTTCCATTCTTTTTTCCCTTTTCATATCTTTATGACATGCTTGTTTTGCTTTGATTCCATTTTGAACATTTTCATTCCACTACCAAGTTACTTTAATGCCTTACCATTTCCCTTGGTCATTTCAAGGGATATAAGGGCCCATCATCATCATCATCATCCAAGCCTTATCCCAACTATATGGGGTTGGCTACATGAGTACTGTTTTGCCATTCCATTCTATTTAATGCCATATCCATTGTTAAATTATTGGTGCTTTCATCTATTCGTCTAAATTTCATTTTCCTTCTACTATTAATTTGTTTTTAAATTGTTTGAATTTTATCCTTTTATATTTAACCAGTTAATTCTTACACACTTATTTTTTTCTCACTTTTTCTTCCATGTTCTAATTTGATCATTTACTTACATGAATCTATGCTGTGAGGTTAAGTTTCCCCTAAAATAACTGTTGAATCCTTGTACATCACTCATCTTATTTTCTTAGTGAGGAAAAGTCTATTTTACTTGAATTCGGTCCGCTTTTAAACATTATTAAATGTTCATTTTTACCAATAGCTATTGAGTTTTATTAATTATACTGGAATCTGTATTTAAGAGTGTATAGGCAGTATGTGCATCTCTAAATACACATAAAGACAGACCTTTACTACTTTTCCTGGTTCCCAAAATCAATTTTTGCTTAAATCAGCTTTACCCTAGAGGATATTCACCCCAAACAGTGTCCTGTGCTTACTCCTTGTTGAGTTAGAGAATTAACAAGGGAAATGTCAAATTGGGTGTTAAACTAAAAATAGCTTCAGTTTCATTAGCGAAGGGCCTTGCTTTCCTAGTATGGTGTTACACATTTATTAATGTTCATCTTTCTTCTTAGGGTTTGTATTTCCAAACCCTGCACTTTTTTCCTCACATGACCATTTAAATCATCTCCTACGAAAATCCTTTCTCCATTTAAAATTTCTTGAATTAATCCATGTTTTTCCCAAAGCTGTCTTTTAATGTTTTCTTGTAAACCCGCCTAAGGTGCATTAGCACTAATTACATTAATGCTTTCCTTTCAAAAAAATCTATTTTATCTCCAGTTCTTTTAACATTTAGAATTCTATTTTTAGATCATTGTCTAATATTGTTGCTACTCTATTTCTATTATTGACTTCTCTTAATTACCATTACTCACAGCTATCAATTTCTTTATCTTTTTCCTCTTCCGTTTAGTTTATTATAAGCATGTTATGTTAATCCTTATTCTTTTCATTGTGTATGCTAATTCTATGGTCTTGCTTGTTAATGTTCCTACATTTCAAATAGCTGATCAAATTCTTGTATCTTGTACTGACTTCTTTACCCATTTTCATTTGAAAAGTTGTGGGAACCCTTGCTCATTTCTCTTCACAACTGAACCTTGTTTTACTTCATTGCTTCTATGGAACATCCCAGTATGCCCTTCCAATAAAAAATAAAAAAAGAAAAATCCTAGTATGTCCTAGTCCATTTATCACATACTCAGGTTAAGTTATAACATTTTCTGTCAAGGAATGCCTTGGCATGAGAATGAATGACAGTTCAAGATACATGTTCACAAGAGTTTGGCAAAAAAGTTTTGATGCTGGCTACCAACTTGACACAACCATCATCCTTTATTTGGGCTTGGCACCCACAATGTGAGACATTTCCAATCCATGTTCCATAGACTATATATAACCTTCTTAACTTAACAAACGGATGTTACAAAGTTTAGTTTGTTGCTGTTGCCTGTTGGGTTGCATCCTGAGAACTTGGATCACTAGCCAACATGTAAACCATGAGTTGTTGAGTCAACTATGAAATGAATAAACCGTCGTCTAACAACTACAGATTTATGTTAAGTATTTTGGTAAATGGATAACTCATATTTGTTCTCTTACTGTAGTTTACATAAATTAACATATGGTACAAGCATTTTGGTAAATTTGGCAATATTAAATCTCTCCATTGATTAAAAAAAAAAGTAATTCGTGACTAATTATTTCCCGCAAATTAGCTGTTCTGACACATGGGGTATTGGTGTCAATCATTTCCTTCATGCCTTCCCAATTTCCATTCAACTTTGAGTCAAAGGCAAAGGGAGAAACTTTTTGGGTTCTTTATTTTTTCCACTGCAAAACAAAACATACTTTCTATCTTTCAGTTCCTTGCATCTTATTAAAAATCCTTTTATAGCTTCAAAAAGATTCAAATATAGATATGTGCTCTCATCATCTGCTAGGGATGAAAAACTAGTCATTGCTTATTATATAGTTTTTCTATTATGTGTGCACATCTTGGGATTAATTACTCTCAGGGCTAAGCTACCTATTCTTGCTTCAAGGACTGAGATTGGTTGGTTCAATGGGTATGATAATTCTACCAAATTTAACTCGGGAGCAAATGCAACTTTTATTATCTTGGTTCCTCAGAAGAAGGACGCTCTCCAACCAAAGAATTTCAGACCTATAAGCCTGGTGGGAAGCATGTATAAGATCATCTCTAAGGTCCTAGCACTAAGATTAAAAAAGATTCTCTCATCTCTAATCTCACCGTATCAAGGGGCCTTTGTAGAAGGAAGACAAATTGTAGATCAAATACTTATTTCCAATGAATGTGTTGAGGTGAAGAGGAGGAGAAAGGAAAAGGGGTTGGTTTGCAAATTGGATTTTGAAAAGGCATATGACATGGTGGACTGGGATTTTTTACTAGAGGTTCTCAAGCGGAGAGGGTTTGGGGAGAAATGGTGCAGTTGGGTAAAGGGATGCATTTCTTCATGTCATTTGTCAATATTGGTGAATGGTATAGCTAGGGGTTTCTTCCCTGCAAAGAGGGTTATTAGGCAAGGAGATCCATTGTCCCCATTCCTCTTTACCCTAATAGCTGATGTGCTGAGTGCCATGATTTCGAGGGCCGATGCTAACAATTTGATAAGAGGTTGGAGGATTGGTAGGAGGTAGTGGTCACACACTTACAATTTGTAGATGACATCATCTCATTTTGTGACGGGGAGTAAGGGGAATTACAGAACTTAAAGAGTCTAGTGTTTCAATTTGAAAGGAAGTCCAATCTTAAACTGAATTGGGGAAAAAGTTGTGTGGTAGGGCTCAATCTAGGTAGAGAGGAGGTGGATTCCCTAGCTAGGATTTTGGGGTGTGAAGTGGGGGGCTGGCCTTTATAATATTTGGGGCTACCATTGGGAGGAAACCCAATGGTTGAGAGTTTTTGGTACCCTGTAAGTGAAAGATTCTCCAAGAGGTTAGCAAATTGGAAGATGAATTACATCTCTTTAGGGGGTAGGATAACCTTAATCAAGTCAACCTTAGTCAACCTACCAGTTTATTTCCTATCTACCTTTAGAGTACCAATGAAAGTAGCTAACCAGTTAGAGAAGATAATGAGGGATTTCTTGTGGGAACTAGGGGATACTAAGAAGGATCACTTAGTGAAGTGGGAGGTGGTTTCTAGGAGTAGGGATGATAGAGGCCTTGGGTTAGGAAATATAAGATTTTGAAACATGGCTTTGCTGGGGAAATGGATTTGGAGACTACCATGGAATAGGACAGACTTTGGTCTAGAGTGATTGTTAGTATTCATGGATTGGCAGATAACGACTGGGATGCAGGACTTGACCCTGGGGCTTCTCAGTGTTCTCCTTGGAAAGCTATTCAAGGTATTTTGCCTCTTATGCTTCCTTATTTCAAATATGACGTCTGCGCTGGAAATAAAGTCTTGCTTTTGGAAGATGTTTGGGTTGGTGAAAACTCCCTCAGAGATAGATTTCCTTCTATTTACTCCTTGTCTGAAAGCAAAAGAAAAGTGATCTCTTCAATGTTTGTTGAAAACTCCTGGAATTTGGGCTTGAGAAGAGGTCTAAGGGTTGAAATGGGGATGGTTGATGATTTGGTCACTCAGTTAGGGGAAGTCTTTCTTGATCAGTCCTATAGAGATAGCAGAATTTGGAAACCTTCCCGTTCTGGTTTTTTCAATTGCTCTTCTTTCTATAACATTTTGCTTCAGACTTCTAACCTTGTAGGAAACTTTCCTTCAAAGGAGGTGTGGGGTAGCCCTGTACCCCCTAAAATTCAGGCCTTTTGTTGGGAAATGGTACTCCAAAAAATCAACACCTTTGATTTATTGCAGAAAAAGAAGCCAAATATGTGCCTCTCCCCCATGTTTGTTGCCTCTGTTTGGGTTCTGGTGAGACAATTTCACATTTACTAATCTCATGTCCCTTTGTGTTCTTTATTTGGTCTTGGTTCTCTTCTCTCTTTGGCTTCAGGTGGACTCCCTCTTCAAGCATGGTAAACCTCTTTGATCCAACTTTTTACAGGCAATCAACGGTTCGTGGAAGGATTATGTGGAGAGCCACTAGAGATGCTGTATTGTGGTCAGTGTGGGAGGAAAGAAACAATAGGATCTTTAAAGGCAGATGTAGATCCAAGGAAGAGGTTGTGGAAGGAATAACTACTAAGGTTATCCATTGGTTGAAATCCTGTGATCTTTTTAAGTATTTATCAGTTGAAGACATTTATAGAAGTTAGGGTATTGTGGCATCTACTACTACTTCCAAAGCTATGATACAGGAAGTTTGGTCCCCACCGGCACAACAAAGGGTGAAACTGAACTTTGATGGAAGCTCTATAGGTAATCCAGACTCATCTGGTATAGGAGGTGTTTTCAGAGATAATGAACGCAAGATAATGGCTTTGTTTTCAGGTCCAATAGGAGTTGGAAATTTCTTAAGAGCGGAAATCTTGGCACTACATCAAGGTGTAAAACTGGCCAAACAGTTGGGGCTACAGCAGATTGAGATAGAGGGAGACTCCAAGTTGGTAATTGGGTGGATGCAATCAGGGCAGCTAGGAATTTGGCAAAATAGACAGCTGATAAGGGAAATTCTCAGCATAACAAGGGAGGTGGGTGTTTGGTTCAAGTGGGTAAGGAGATCAGCAAATGGTTTTGCTGACGCCCTAGCAAAACAAGGGACTGCAAGGGAGAATCTTTTTTGGGCAGTGCTGTAATGTTTGATGTTTATTGGCCCAACCTTTTCTAATAAGGGTTGAATTCTGTATTTCAGGTTAATTTATCTCTAATGAAAGTTATCGTTTCTGATCAAAAAAGAAAAATAATAATTCTACTAAAAAAAGAAAAAATGGGTATGATATTTGGAAATTATAGGGCTCTCTCAAGTTGTAAGTAGGTGAACAAGAGCACTAGCACAGTCCTGTGGCTATATCTTCACCTTGTTACAGGAGCATGGTCTTTGTGTCCAGCATGAGTACATTGTTGAGATGGTTTGAAAGGTCTGCCAACTCTCTAGCAGAAATTAGCTAAAATGGAGTTAGTAGGGATGAATCGCACTGCTTCTTCTATATATGGTAGTAGGTTGGCCTCAGCCCAGCTGATTTCTACTTCCGCATTCATCCTGCTGCTTACTTGCTTATTCATCAGAAAAGTCTCTTTGATCTGTACTCAATTCAAAATAAAAGTACACATGTTGGCTGTTTAATCTAAATCATCTTATTGATGGGTTCCACCTTGGAGGTCCTCTACTCCAAAAACATTAGGAAAGCAGTTAATATATACTCTGAAGGCCAGAAAATGCTACTTCTAGATAGATTTCTACTAAAAGATTTCTGAACTTAGTGTCTATAACATTGTACACAGCCCTATGAACATAATAAATTAGATGCAGCCCTAGTGCTCATAAGATATATATATATATATAAACAACCACCACCTTGAAGTGAGAGTGTAAATTTTTGCTCTCTCTCTCTCTTGCATGTGACCTTTCAGTTTCTAATATTGTTTTGATGTTATTGAAGCTTATGCAATAGCTGAAGGAAGACCTGTAAGAGAGCGCCGCCTTCCTTGCTGTGGCATCGGTGTTGGCTGGTTTTTGTAAGTCCGTTGACGTAGTCTTATTTATTCTTCATGTTTTCTTCATAGAATAAATTCATACAGCCAAATCAAGGCAGTTGACCTCTCTATTTCACTATACTCATAGGAAATGAAACTTCTATTAGTAAGAGGATTGTATTACTAAAGAGATGAGAAACAAGGAAAATAGACAATAAGCTTGGAATCTCTATACCACTTGTAGTGATCTACTACTCTAAATATAAAACGAGTGCGCTCAAATATGTCATAATTTATATCTGAACTCTTATTTGAGAATCATAGAAAATGAAAATTGACTCATTTCAATCAATGGATGAGAAGGCTTAATTAAGTTGCCTTGTAAATTTGAATAAACTCTGTAAACATCTTGAATCAGAGACTGGCTTCATATTTTAGTATGACTCTTGCCTGAGCTACCATATTTTCCGAGTTCCAACACCATTATATCATAGTCCATGGAAATAGTTCACAAAATTGGACAATTTCTATTGGTGGTTTGGAGAGCTTGAGTGGGCATCTGACATGGATCCATCCTAGCATATAAATAGAATATTGCAGTGAAAAGGAATTATAACCTTCATGGGTCAACATACTTGAAACTACTTTGGTTGGCCTCTTACATTCATCAAAAAAGTTAATAGGTGCAAAATCAAGGTTTTTACCTAGCAACAAACTGAGTCTTGTCTAAGGTTTTCATTCCCCTCCCCCTCTTTTTCTTTTTATTTGTCTAATGGGCTTGCATATGATTGAATCTAGGCTAGAAATTTTTGATTCACATTGATGAATTATTTCTACAAGTTTTCTTTTTCCCTTATTTTTTCTTAGGATCTGGATCTTTGGATTCCTTTAATTTATTTTATTTTGTTTTATTTCTGTTAAAGTTCGGCCTGCCCTAGAAGTTTGTTTTGTTTGTTAGCTGTAAAGTAAACAACAAGAAGGAAGAGAGGAAAGAAGGAAGAAAGAGGAAGGAGAAGAGAAAAGGTCTGGTTCGAAAATAGGAAAAAGTCAACCCTAGTTTCGGCCAGACCTGTTATTATATTATTAATGTGATTGGAAAAGACATAAGTGCCCTTATTTAAGTAAGAGACACTTGAACTAACATAATAGTACACATCAGCACTCTCAACGGGTACAAAGACCGAAATACCCCTTCACTAACACTCCCCCTCAAGTTGGTGAGTATATATCATATAATCCCAGCTTGTTACATATGTAGTCCACTCTCCCCCGACTCGAACCTTTTATAAACAAGTCTACCCATTGATTTCCTGTATTAACATATGCAGTCTCTATGACTCCATTCAGCACCTTGTCTCTCACAAAATGACAGTCAACTTCGATGTGCTTGGTTCTTTCATGAAACACCGGATTGGAAGAGATATGAACCGCTGCCTGATTGTCACAATAAAGCTTCATTGGAGTACTGATGTCATATCCTATCTCCTGTACAAGGTTTCTTAGCCACACTAATTCACAAGCAGTATGTGCCATGGCCCTATATTCTGCTTCTTGCCACAACTGTTTGCTTCTTAAGTCTGCATACCTTACCATCCTCCCCCTGAGCAACAAACCCTGGTGGTTGCTCCATGTAGACCTCGAGCAAATCACCATGCAAAAAGGCATTTTTGATATCTAGTTGATGTAGAGGCCAATCATACATAGCTGCCAGGGAGATGGCAACATGAACTGACCCTATCTTAGCAACCAGGGAGAATGTCTCTGTGTAGTCAATGCCATAAGTTTGGGAGTACCCTTCTGCAATCAATCATGCCTTCAGGCGCTCAACACGACCATCTGGCAAGTACTTAACGGTATACACCCACTTACAACCGACAGCCTACTTCCCAGGAGGAAGAGCAGTGAGGTCCCAAGTGTGATTATGATGGAGGGTAGAGAGCTCTTCTTCCATAGCACGACACCACTCTGGAGAGGTAAGGGCTTCCTGGACATCATTAGGAACCACCACTGAGGATAACAAGGAGATGAACTGGCGATGGGAGGCGGAGAGGTGAGTAAGGGAAACAAAATTGGAAATAAGGTGAAGGGTACAGGTGCGTTTACCTTTCCGTAAGGCAAAAGGGAGATCAAAGTCGGAGGTTGGTGTTGGATCTGGAGCCGGATCTGTCGACGGTGATGAAGACGGAGGAGGCGTAGCCGGTACACGTGGGCGATGTGTATACACGTGATGGATAGGTGGATGGGCAACAGACGATGGCACCGGAGGCAAAGACGTAGGCACGATTGGAACCATAGGAGGAGGATCAGTCACAGGAAGGGGAAGAGGAGGAGATGATGTGGAGGAAGCAGCATCACCGGACCCCACGAAGAATGGAGTAGACTCGAAGAAAGTAATGTTAGCACATACCAAAGAACGACGAGAACTGGGATGGTAACACTTGTACCCTTTCTGAGTCCAGGAATAGCCAAGGAAGATACACTTAAGGGATTGTGCATCTAACTTGTCAGTCTCGGGACCCAGATTATGGATGAAGCAGACACACCCAAATACCCGAGGAGGAAGCGGAAACGGAGACATGTTGGGGAACAAGACACTAAAAGGAGAACGACCATCAAGAATAGACGTGGGCATCTGATTAATTAAGAAATAAGAGGTGAGCATTGCATCACTCCAAAAGAGTTTGGGAGCGTTCATGTGGTGTATGAGTGAGTGCTGTTTCTACAAGATGTCGGTTCTTTCTCTTAGCAACTCCATTTTGTTGTGGGGTGTAGGCACATGAAGTTTGGTGTATAATGCCATGTTGGTCCAAGTATTCTTGAAAGGATGAAGACAAGTATTCGCGGCCATTATCAGAACGGAAAATTTTGATGTGAATGCCAAATTGACCGCGGATCTCAGCATAAAATTTCTGGAAGATGGCAAATAATTCAGTTCTTTCTTTCATTAAATAGAGTCACACCATTCTTGAAAAGTCATCAACAAAAATAACAAAATATCTGTGTCCATTATATGACATCACTTTATAAGGACCCCAAACATTTGAATGAATTAAAGAAAAATGACTCGACACACAGTTATCAACCCTAGAACTAAAGGGAACACGATGGTGTTTCCCAAATTGACACGACTCACAATCTAGAACAGAAAGTTGACTCAACGAAGGGACCAAGGACTTCAGCACTTTCAGCGAAGGATGGCCAAATCTACAATGCCACTGGAGAGGAGGAATAGATGACTGAAGGGCCGTTGACGTTCTTCCACCACCATCAAGATAATACAGTCCACTGGCTTCATGCACTCCACCAATCTTCATCCCCGTCTTGAGATCCTGAAAAACACACATAGAGGGGTAAAATGTAACTGAGCAATTGAGGGACTTGGTCAGCTTACTAACGGGCATAAGATTAAATGGATGTTTAGGTACATATAAAACAGAGGATAAGGACACAGGGTCTAGGTCAACATTACCAACACCACGAATAGATGATGCGGAGCCATTAGCAAGGGTAACAGATTGTGATGTTGAGCAATGAATGAGAGATGAAAACACACCTGGAGTTCCCGTCATGTGATCGGAGGCTCTAGAGTCAATAATCCAGGGGTTGGGTGTGGATGCCAAACAAGCCATACCTGAGTGTGCAAAGGTAGTTGTGTTCTGCTGCGATGTGGATTGAACAAACCTTTCATACTCATCACGAGGAACACTCACCATCTCCTTGCCTGGACCATCTGGAGAGGTAGAAGGCATGTGGTCAGCTGATCGGTTCTCCTGTCTAAAGCTAGAACTGGTATCACTAGTCATGGCATGGTTGGCCCACGTCGAGGGTGGACCATGTAAGTCATAGCAGTAGTTAGTAGTATGTCCATCCAAACCACAATGAGTACACCTCCGTGGACTCGAGCTACGTCCTCTACCACGATCTCCCCCTGAATCTCTGCCTCCAGTACGACCACCACCACAGATATGTGTCGATCCACCACTACCACTCCGGCCATACACTAGACCACTACTGCCACCACGGCTAGGCTGGGCTCCTCGAGCCCCACTTCTGCCACCTTTTCCTCTTGACACTACAAATGCTGATTTATCTGAGATATTAGAGTTTTCCATAGATCCAATGGAAGTCCTCCGAAGACGAGCAAACACCTCTAAAGATGGAAGGGCAGATCCTCTTAGTATTTCGGCTCGTACTGGTTCATACTCAGACTTCAACCCCACCAGAAATCGAGTCACATCAAGCTGCTCTCTCTGTTGCTGTTGAACCTTGACATCAGAAGTGAGAGGTTGATAGACATTTAGCTCATTACGGATATTTCTCATACTGGCATAGTACTCTTCAAGGCTCTGATTTCCCTGTTGCAGATTGAAGTATTCCTGATACACTTGATATACCCTAGTTGTATTATCCTGACCAGAATACAATTTCTTAGCATGATCCCACACCTCTTCGGCTGTGTCAAGAAACATGAAGTTCACACTGATTCTGGGTTCCATACTGTTCCACAACCATGTGATAATCTGTGCATCTTCCTGTTCCCAATCTTCATACTCCTGAGAACTAGTGGGGGGTTTCTCCTCTCTTATGTGCTTTACCTTCTTCTTCGCCTTCATAAAAACCTCTACAGACTTGGCCCAAGGGACATAATTCTCTCCATTTAGTTTAATGGAAGTCATTTGGACATTCAGGTAGTCAGTAGATATCATCACACTAGGTTTACTATCATTGTTATCTGCCATTGCCGAATTCCCTTATCACTGAATCCTGAGCATTACACACTGCACACTGCACACTGCACACAAACACTTCACCGAAATCTGCACACTGATTTCAGCAATGACAAAGGCTGAAAGCTGTATTTGTAACACCACAAACCCTACTCTACAGCTACCGGAAGTTTCACCATTAAGTAAACACTACTTCCCTTCGAATCACACACAAACCAGTGTAAACCCTAGCATAAACCCTAGCATACTGCAATATGAAAACCCATCATATGATCTGTACCACACCTCTCATGTGTTCCATAACAGAAAATATGCATAAAAAAAAACTCCTTACCTTATCGCCTGAAGGCCAACCACACGAAGGAATGAAACACCACTGCACCACACACACCAGCCCTACATTAATTAGGGGAGGGCTTAGAAACCACAGCAACCAATCACCAACAACACCACCGGAGGCATAGAAACCTCCAGGGGAAGAGGGCGATCACTCCTTTTCAGCCCTTTTCCCAGTCTCCAACCAACGGCTGAGAAATCCAAGAAAAACCCTAGTTCGAATGCGCAGAAAACAGAATTCTAGCAGGTCTGATTTGTTTGATGTGGCTCTGATACCATGTTAAAGTTCGGCCTGCCCTAGAAGTCCGTTTTGTTTGTTAGCTGTAAAGTAAACAGCAAGAAGGAAGAGAGGAAAGAAGAAGGAAGAAAGAGGAAGGAGAAGAAAAAAGGTCTGGTTAGAAAATAGGAAAAAGTCAACCCTAGTTTCGGCCAGACCTGTTATTATATTATTAATGTGATTGGAAAAGACACAAGTGCCCTTATTTAAGTAAGAGACACTCGAACTAACATAATAGTACACATCAGCACTCTCGACAGGTACAAAGACCGAAATACCCCTTCACTAACAATTTCCATGTCATAACTGTAATAATATTCTTCAAGATTTTACATGTGAATGCAGTTTCTTCAGGTGTCCTTTCTCAAATATCATAAATTTGATCTTATAATCACAACTAAAATGGTTGACAATTGGCTTTAGAATAATGTTATTTTTCAAAGATTAACTGGTTTACTGGATTTCAGGATTAAGTATATTTCAGTTGAGTTTGTTGCTGAGTATATGTAGTTGATGATATATATTGGTTTACTTTGTAGGTTTATCATTGGTTTCTTTCTAGCGGCCATTCCTTGGTATGTTGGAGCTTTTGTTTTACTTTGTGTCAGAAGAATGGATTATAGAGAGAAACCTGGGTATATTGCATGCACAATTGCTGTAAGTTCCCGATCTTCCATTAAATTGAATTGATAATGGTAATTTTCATATTTTTCCGTTTGTATAATATTTGAGTTTCCATGTTTTACATGGCAACCATGGTCATAGTGTTGATAGTGACTTTTGTCTTTCAAAAAACAGCTATTTTGTGTCATAGGAGTCATCACAAAAGGTCTGTTTGAATTAATTTGCAGTTGTATCTTTTCTTTATGAAATAGTCATATTTGTTCCTACAAGCCCAACTATTTTATGAGCCAGGAGCTTTTAATTATTTTAGAAAGGCATAATTTCTTCTATTCTTCTCTGATGAGTTTTGAGAACTTCAGAGATGAGTTTCCAGCTACATGGGGGATTGATATTGATAGATCTAACCATCTATCTGATGAGGAACCTCTAGATTATAATTTATAAATTAAAATTTACCATATTATTTTGCTTGATTTTCTTTGAAAAATATACATAGTATCAAAAATCAACTTATTCTGACATGTGGAAAAGGCTGTTGGGCTGCGACATGCCTCATGGAAATAGGATAAAATGGAGAACCATGTGAACACTTTCTTGCTGCTACATCTGATGTTAATCCAGTCCGAAGAACAGTCCAGTGCATGATGCTCCTGCCAATGCGGGGTCTGGGGAGGGACAGATGTATGCAGCCTTAACCCTGCAGATTACACAGAGAGGTTGATTCCAAGATGCTAATCAAGTCCTTGTGACCATTATTTTGTACTAGGTTCCCAGAATCTATACCATCCGAAACATTCATCAACACTACTGTGTGAAAAGGTCACAAGTGCCTATGTGTTTAAATGTCTTAGATGCTAAGGAGTAGAGGCCAGCTAGAAACAATGAGTTATAGGAGTGTCTTGGCAATTCTTTTTCATTTACACGCATTGTTTGAAACAATAACAATACTCTACTTTGTGATTGTTTGTAGTTAAAATTTAAAAATTGACCAGAAATTTACATGCTACTAAAAATGCAGTGTCAATAATCTAAATTCTTAACAAGAGAGAGAGAGTAGAAAGTAGAAACACATGGTGATGTATTAATGCCAATTTGTAAAACTATATTTTGGAGGTTTTTTTATTTTTATTTTTTGTGTGCATCAACATATATGAATTGTATAATGTGGATGGCCAAACTTTTCTCTAAAAAATGAGACCACTAAATATGAATTGTATAATGTCTTGTGGCATGGTCAATATTTCTGTTATGTCGTTAATGCAGTATTGAACATGAGGCAGCAATATTCAGCATTGAAGATCCATCATCTCTTTAAACTGCATCATAGATGTGCTCTGTGTGTGTGTGTGTATAAAAAGAACATTTTAGTATTTTTGTTCCATCAACTAGCTTGGCTTGTGGGGTTCTCTTTCTTGGCCATTTATTTACAACTTATACTCTACGATTTTAAGCAGATTAGATAAAATAGTGCTTTTTTTTCCTCTTTTCTCACTCACTCAAGAATTGTGATTTCTTGCCATCTTGTCAACAGGCCATTCTTGTTACAATTGCAGCTATTATCGGTGCAACAAAGGGGACTCATACCTGGTGATGCACCAATGACATTGTAAAGACTGAAAATAGATGTATATTTGAGTATTCTTATTTGTTTAAATATGATATTGTGTGGGTTTAGGTTTGCGTGGAAATTGTCTTTGTGTAAGCTTGTAAAAGTGACTGAAGTTCCTGGATGTTCAAATGGACCTTGAAATTGCTTGTGTTTATGAACACTTCCATGCACACTTTTATTCAGCTTGGCCTTATAAAGTCTGAGATACTCGTTTAATGCAACCAACACTAATGTGCCTAGTCATGCTAAAATGCAGACACTTAAAAGCATGTAAAGATAGAATGATTATGTGTGTCCCGAAACTTACAGAATTATTAAAGCTGTGTTTGATTTGATAGAAAATAAGAATCAGAAAATTGAGGTAAAGTTCTTGAGTAATTTCACAAATTTTGGTAAGAACTTCCTCAACTCTCTATTTTCTCCCTTTTTCTATCGAACCGAACATGGGAGGGAGTCTTGTAAACGAAAATTAAATCATACTATTTTTGCCAATGTATCAATGGAAAATAATCTTTAAAGTAAATTAAATTAAATCAATATCTTTATAATGTGGAAGTAATTATCAACATTATTTTTTGATATAAAGATAAAATTCATTAAACAAAAACAAGGTGATAATAAATCACTCAAAAGAAAAAGACAAATAATCCAACCGCCAATATCATTCACCCCTGAAACTAACCTCTCTTTCAACAAAATTTCTCCAATTAAGACACAGTTATACTCCGAAAACCAAGACTTCTTTTGGAACCCTAACCATAGATGTCAAGGTGACGCTTAGGTGATAAAAACGCCCGCATGTTCATATGCATTACACCACATAATATTTTTATATTTTTATTTTACATTATTAATAGTGGTAGAAAGATATCATGCACCAAAAAATACATAAATACTTGGGCTAAAATATTTATATTGTAGGAATATAGTATTAATACCATTGTTCTTACGCTTGTTGTTGAAGATATAGTTTCAGGAATTTTGAAGTTAAAGTTCTGAGGCATATCTAAAGGCATTGTTTTTAGAATGATATTTGCCTCCACTTAAGTAATTGAGTTATTGTTGGATTGTAGGTAAATTTGTTCTCAGTATAGAACAAAGCATCGGGTAAGAAACTGCAATTAACAGAGTTGGAAAATCTCTAAACAAATCTTTTGTGAAATAGTAATAATTTGAATTGGGAGAGACAAGAGTGTTCAGCATTGTGAAACAACTTGCTTACAATAGGTTGAAGAGCTACCATTAAGGAGGTGTTCTTTTTCTGGACTTTGAGAAAGGAGAAGGGGGACCAGGGAAAGTATATTTTCGTGGGTATCACTTACTCGATGGGTAAATAACTTTCCCACATTGGGGGAAAGTTGTCAATTTGAATGAGACAAAAATGTCCTTTGACCATTGCCTTATTTACATAGGAAATAAAAGAGCATGGGTAAATGCACTTACCTAGGTAAGTGTTTCCCAGAAAAGACTTATCCAAGTAAATGCATTTACCCAAATAAATAACTTACTGAAAAACGAACAGAGCCTAAAAAGAACAAGTTTATTTGAATATACTCTTTATATGATCACAAATTTGAATTAAATGACTATTTTTTTTAGAATGCAATTAAGTGCCTATTCAAAATTAATAACCGTTAACATTTAAATGATAAATGATGTTCCTTGATCGCCTATTTAAGTCATAGTAGTTGGATTTAATTTAAAATATAAATAGTCATGATTCCGCCTCCCTAAAGTGTTCTATTGCATCTGTATGTGAGTTCATGTAAATCACAACATGGGGCAGATGTGATTTGCACCTGCGATAGCTATAGTAATTTGTAATTGTGATTAGGATTTCATTTAGTCGTTTTAAATGAAATATGTATGCTTCATTTAATCATTTTAAACCCCTATCGAGTGAGGGGTAGGGGTGCAAGCGAGCTTGGTTAAGTTGGGTCGAGGTCAACCCTAACTCAAACCAAAATTTGGGCTCAAGTTGGCCTGCCTTCTTTACTTCCTTCTACCAAATCTATTTATTTCCTAAACTTTAAGGGTTTATGTTAATTCATTATTATGTGTAAAAAACATAGTTATCATTTTCTTGGAAGAATTTTTTCTAAAATCTTAAGGCTGTGTTTGGTTACAAATGCATGGGAGTGCAAATGTAAAAAATGTAAATTGTTGTTTAATTTTGTTTTGGATTTTATTTTATTCTGCTTCATGTTTTAATTTACTTCATATGTACTGCAATCAAACAAAATAATCTAAAATTTGAAACAAAAATAGGTCAGAATTTACACTCAAATCATTTGCATTGCCATGGTTTTGTATCAGCACAAATTTATTTGCATTGCAACCAAACATGGCCTAAGGAAATTTATGGATAGATACATACATATATACATAAGTACTAATTTTGACATACAATGTATATGCACACACATGTAGATAGATATATACATATATAAATAGATAAATACTCTAATGAACAAAAATATATACATAAATATATAGATATATACATTAAAGGGTATGCATGCATGCATCAATACACATATCCATAACTACCTACGTACATAAATACATCTTTATATAATATTTTGTACACGAAAATATGATGTTTTCAACCTTTGTGAGGTGGGCCGCACTCAGGGAATATGAGAAATGTTGGTAAAAATTCTCGAAACCCCAAATCTACCACCCTTCAACCAAAAATCGGGGCTTTCCACTGAAACTTCTTATAATGGATTCTCTATAACAACTTAGTGAAAGCAGCTTAACAAAAGCTTTAGTGCTCATTTTGGGAGAGATTTCACGCAATGGCTTTTGGCTTTACAAGATGAGGTCCATATGAAACCTTAAAAGTTATGTTAACTAAAATACCCAGAAATCTCCAATATTCAAGAAATCAATTTTCACCAAATTTTTTGGGTGAGGCTAATAAGTAGCCAGTTCGGATCAGATAGGCACAATATTGTAAGCATATTCAATGAACACTTGAAAATTTTTTTGACACCTGTCCCTACCTCAATCCATCCTTAAAAAATATTAAAAACCACTTTTAACAGTTGTCAAAATATTTATCAAGTGCTCACTTACATACTTAGTTATGTTAAATTTGCTAAATCTGGTCCCATTAGTAGCTTCTTCAAAGCAACTCGTTAAAACTAAATCACTCTCAAGATTCATATGGCACTTGGATTGTATTTGCTAGATCCTGACCTAGTGTTAGCCTTCGCCTTTGGGTTGAGGATTTTGTTGGGCCCTGCTCCAAATGCGAGCAAGCCCAGAACTGCATGAAATTTCTCTAGCTTTAGGCACATCTCAACGACCCAATCCGTCTTGGGTTTTTAGTATCTAGCAATTGGGTTGGATAGGTCGGGTTTGGGTTGGGTTAAGGTACTTCGGGTTGATTTCGAATCGGGTTGAATTTTGGGTTATGTTGTCAAATGCTAGACCTTAACCCTAAAATGTTTGAATTAGGGTTGACCCATGGGTCAATTCAGGTCATCCCAAAAAATAATTAAAATTTAAAAAAATAAAGAAAATTTACATGAAAAATATCAAAATTAAAAGAATTAACCTAAAAATTTCAAATATAAAATAAAAAACTTCAACATTTAACAATTTAAAGAGTAAACAGAAAAAAGTAAAGACTAAATAAAAAAATTAAAGAGTGAAAATTTTTAATAATGCATAAATAATTTCAATTAGACTTGACAATCAGGTCAACTGATTGACCCATGACCCAACCCAATCTAACTTCGTTTTTTTAGGATTGGATCGGAGCGGGTCGGGTCATTTTCACTAAATATGAGACCTTTAACCCTGTTTTTCGGATTGGATTGGGTCGGGTTCGCGGTTTATGTCAACTTTTTGCCAGGTATAGTTTTTAGGGTTTTTATCATGCTCGCTTGTCAATTGTTCTATATAAACGAAACAAACCCGCTACTGTTAATTCTTCCTCTTGGAGGGAGGGAGAGAGAGAGAGAAGTGTAGGGTGTTGTTCTCGAGTCCTGCCTCTTCTCTTATCTGAAAATGGGCAATTTCAGGGTGAGCTTCTCTCCAGTATTCTGCAGTTTTTCGCAAAATGTACCTTTAGTCTTTAGATTTCCTTTTTTTTTTTTTTGTTTTTTTAATGATGGTTTTCTCGTTTCTGGATCCAGTTTCACCAATATCAGGTGGTCGGGAGAGCGCTCCCTTCCGAGAATGATCAGCATCCGAAGATCTACAGGATGAAGCTCTGGGCCACGAACGAGGTTCGCGCCAAGTCGAAGTTCTGGTAAGGAATTCAAACCCAAAGCACCGAATCTGAGCTATTCCTTCGATTCCCAGTACTTGTATCTTGCTTTATATCATGCAATTCGGTGGATATGAATCGTTTTCTTCCGATGAAGTACTAGGCCTGTAACGAGGACTGATTTCTTCCGACTATTTTTAACTATTATGAGCGTATGTGACACTTACGAAGCTGCCATGTTGTTTTTTGATTGATTTGTCCAGGTACTTCTTGAGGAAGCTCAAGAAAGTCAAGAAGAGTAATGGGCAAGTACTGGCAATCAACGAGGTATTTGTCATTTCTTTACTCGATTAGGCTTTAGATGGGGTCGTTGGATTGAGAAGAGCATGGTTAGAATGTCTTATTTTGTCAAGCAAGAAATTTAGTAGGATAAACAAAATAGAATGGAAACATGGTAGAACCTTCTTGAAATTTGATGAATCCCTTTTACTTTTATCGTTACAATTCAAAGTACCGTGTAGTTTCGTACGATTTGCTGTTCATGGTCTCTTCTTTTTCTAGAATGAGTCATCATTGGAAATCAAGAATGAAACCATGTGATTTAACAAACCTAAAGATATGTAATTATCATCATATGTTGTTATAAAGTAAAGAAGTATGAGTTGCCCATTTTGTTTCCATAATTTTTTTGCATTGTTTTGTTGTTATAACCCTAGGTCTAGTTCCCCTTAAAACACTTCAGACTGCTAACGACACCTTCTTTCTTCCCAAAGAATCTTCTGCCAAGCCAATCTGGTGACCCATTTGAATAGCTATTCAAGTGTGCCTTGATCTCTGATCATATATCTGAGATTTCAAGGTCTTTCCAAATGCGAACACACCACTCAATCATAGCATGATAGTCACCTTGAACCTCAATGCCATTCCATGACAGTCACCTTGAAGTCCATAAGGAATTACCTTCTCCTACTTGATCCGAGAAACCTGAGAGAATGAATCCTTCATGATTTCTAAAATCTCCACCAATGTCTGACAGTTTAGGCTTACCCAGCGCACAACTATCAAGTTAAGCTCAATTACTCCACTGTGGCACTGCAGTCCAGTTCAGAAGAGTTGGTCTCCTTTGTTATGCAAACACCAAACAGCAGTAACTTGCCACCACCACATGGGATATACTTCTGAGTTTTTATAGAGTAGATAATGAATGTGCTGCTCTCACTACAATAAGCTCAATGAGGATATGATCATTACAAATCGACAAGGTAGGTGTAGGTGGTTAGCATTTTTATCATTCTATAAGTAAAGGTCACATTCATGAGGGAAATGGGTTTGTTGATTTTCTTTAAAATGAATTATTGGAAAAAAAAGCTTTAGTCCTTGGAAGAGTAGGAGTGTAGGACCATCTCGGAGTGTAACCTTAATGGGTGAGGGGATCCATGTATAGGCTTGAAGAAAGAGTAGAATAAGAACAGTCTACAGGGTTTAAAGACTTGAACCTAGAGGCACATCCTTTCCCTAATAGTCATCCTCAATCCTAAGACAAACCAAAAATAACTGTTATGTCTCAGAATAATTATGCAATAAATCTCTTAGGGTAACCGCAAAGATGGGAGCAGCAGGGATGGAGGGGGATCCATATAGGAACTCGAAGAAAGAGGAGCAATAAAACCAGTCTACAGGGATTATAGTTGCAGAATAATCAAACCAAAATAGGAGTGTAGGTTGTAGTAGCACAAAATTGTCATGCAATTACTGTTATGGCATAATTTTTGTTTAACCATCTTGCAACTTTCATCTAGAGTCATGCCTTGATAACCAGCCAATTTCTTCTTATCGGAGGAGATATAAAACAGAAAAGTCTTTGATCCTGGAAAGACAGTGATCCCTTGAAAGGTTTAAATTTAATAAAACTGTTTTTTAGCTTTTAGTGCTTACATCAGAAGCAGAAGATATCTGTGTTTTTTTTTTTGGCCTTCTCTTTTGCTAAAAATGTCGATCTCTTAATTTGTTTCGACTGCTTATTGGAGTTTTAGTATGATATCATCATTAACTTCATTCTTGTGCTTACAGATATTTGAGAAGAACCCAACCAAAATCAAGAACTATGGAATTTGGCTGCGTTATCAAAGCCGAACCGGTTATCACAACATGTACAAGGAGTACCGTGACACCACTCTTAATGGGGCAGTGGAGCAAATGTACATTGAGATGGCTTCTCGCCACAGGGTGAGGTATCCATGCATCCAAATCATCAAAACAGCCACCATCCCAGCTAGCCTCTGCAAGAGAGAGAGCACCAAGCAGTTCCACAATGCCAAGATTAAGTTCCCCTTGGTGTTCAAAAAGGTCAGGCCTCCAACCAGGAAGCTTAAAACCACATACAAGGCATCGAGGCCCAATTTGTTTATGTAATTCCTATGGTTGATGTAATGAACCGAGTTACTTGGAGAGAAATTAAGATTGGGATTTAAGCTTTTGAAAATTTTGTTTTTTATGGTAGAGAGATGTTTTGCTGATTTTTCCATGTTTAATTTTAGGGATTTTATCGACAAGCAAGTTTTCAAAAGTATCTCCAAGGTTCAAAATATGGATACGGAATACGATGTGATTTTATTATTTGGTAATCAAGACTAAGACAATTCATTAAAGGATCAAAAAACAATACAATACAATCAATCAGCCAGGGGTAAATTATGAACCAAGCCATTCTGTGAATAAGTCCATAAGGAATAGGACGGCAGATTTGGCCCAGAAATAATGGATAGGAGGGCTGTTAGACTGACCAAACCAGATATAAAATAAAACTGGTTGATTTTGGTTTAGAAATATACATAACCCGATGGGTTACATTTTACCAAGGTTCAAAATATCGATACACTGGTAGGGGCGTATTGTGTGATATTGATTGTTTTTATTATTTTTTCAAAACCTGTTTAAGGGCGGTTTAAGGTTCTTCCACCCCCCAAATTGGTCAGAACCCTTGATACATCCTCTGTAGAGGCATATCGGATAGCCCCTGAAACGATACCTATCGGCTGATACGAGAATACTTTGAACTTTGCATTGTAATATTATATTAGCCAATTAAATCGTGTCTTAATTCCCCACTTGCTATTTTCCAATTCCAACGTAACAAATGCCATAATTAAAAAAAGGGTAAAAAGTGAGATCTAACTAACCATACATCTGAAAATAACATACTATTGGATACCCATTCCAAACGAAATAGTGCAAATAAATACTATTGAATATCCATGCTAAAAAAGCGGGCCGACATGGATGGAACTAATGGCAGTGCCCAATTGAGATTAAAATAAATAAATACTTTTCCAAATTTGTTTTACGGTGCCATTGTGATTCATTTGAGGGTCCATTTGGATCATTAGAATGAGTTGGGCTTCAGTCAGGGCAAAGCCCATCCGAGCAGCCTTCACTGCCTTGCACTGAGAATATCTCCGTATTGATGTGCTTTAATTCATGGGGAGATTTTCCCAATGCAAGATTGGGAAAGACTGTTAAATCGGTGTGGGCACAGGTTTGCCCTGATGGAAGCGGATCTCCACTAGAATAAGTGTCTAGAATCAAAATTGGAATTTCGATTCCAACTACTTGTTTGGCAAGAATGGGGTTCTGATTTTCATTCTTGGCGGAATAGGATTCCCCCATATTGGAGAATGGCCATTCTAGGCCCTCCCCTAGGGAATGGGATTCAGAGTCTATCAAGAGGCAAAGAACGCATGACAAAAACCCCTCAAGCCCTAATATTAATAAAATAATAGAATATTAATAAACAATTAATAAATAGTAATGAAATAATAATACCACAATGAAATATTACTTCTATATAATTAAATTAATCATAAAACATTAATAGTTAAATAATAAAATATTAATGAATTAATAATAAAATGTAAAGATATTATTTATTAAATAATAATCATAATAATAATAATAAGTATAAATAAAATATTAATATAATATAATTCAAGTAATAATAAGATACTAAGATATTAATTATTAAATAATAATAAATTAGTTTTAAAACAATAAACAAAAAATAATATAATATTAATCAAATAATAAAAGAATAATAATAGAATATAATAAAATATAATAAAATAATGTATATTAATAAAATATTCACAAATGAATAAATGATAACTTCTTAGATATTAATTATTAAATACTAATAAAATAATAATAAAAATCAAAGATGATATTAATTAAATAAATATGATAATAATAATCAATATTAATATGATATAATTAAGGTATTAATAAAATACAAAAATAATAAAATAGTAATAGATTAATTGAAATAATAATAAATTATTAATAATTATAATAATAAAATAATAGTTGCATATTCATAACATATTAATAAATTAATAATAAAATAATAAATAGATTAATACAAAATTAAAAGTGTTTAGTTGATTTTGATTCCAAATACAAATGAACCAAATAGGTGTTAGGAATAAGTGAATTCAATCCCAATTGGCACCCTAAAATTTTGGATATTAAGATAGCTCGAACCAAACTCGCATTCTCTACCACTAGGATGCAGAAAAATTTCGGCACCCACCAATTGTAAAACTCCCCTCAAAAAATTAAATTTTATTATAACCCACCCTACTCTTTCTAATCTTGACCTCTCTCCCTCTCTTTCTTCACTTCTGTTCTTCTTCAACCTCACCCACTTTTACTATCATCAGATCACTGGTTGTGCCACTAGCCCATTGCAAGTTATCTGTTCTCTCCCTTGTTCTTCTCCCCTCTCTGTCCTCTCTCCTCTAGACCTCCTTTCTTATTCTTCTCTCTTCCTTTGAATATGCAATCCAACCCTTCAAGGTTTTAAAAATCGACCCAAAAATGGAACCACTGTGAACACCGATTCCTAGGTCAAACGGTTCAGACAGTTTGATTAGATTAGGGCAAATATTTGTGGTTGCCTTTCTTTTATGAGAAGAGAGGCTGAGACAAAGGTGGTTTTTGATTGAGAAAGAAAGAAGAAAGAAAGAAGAAAGAAAGAAGAAAGAAAGAAGTTGAATTGGGAGGCAAATATTGTTGTATTGTAGGTAAATTCATTCTCAATATAGAACAAAGCATCAGATAAGAAACTGCAATCAATAAAGTTGAAGAATCTCTAAAGAAATCTTTTGTGAGATAGTAGTAATTTGAATTGGGCAAGACAAGAGCATTCAGCAGTGTGAAACAACTTGGCTTACACCCATTATATAGGTTTGAAGAGTTACCATTAAAAAGAACATGTTTATTTGAAAATACTCTTTATATGATCACAAATTTGAATTAAGTAACTATTTTTTTTAAATGCAATTAAGTGACTATTCAAAATTAATAACCGTTAACATTTAAATGATAAATGATGTTCCTTCATCACTTATTTAAGTAATGGTAGGGGTGCAAGCAAGCTAGGTTAGGTTGGATTGTGGTCAATATAACCAAGGTTCAAAGTATTGACACTGGCGTGCTTTTTTTTAGTTTTACTATTTTTTTTTTAAAATCAGTTCAGAGGGGCCGGTTTAAGGCTCGGCTATCCTCTGGACTAGTGGCTGACCCGATATAATCCCTATAGGGGCATTTCGGGAAGCCATTGGTATGATAGGTATCGGCCGATACAGGCCAATACGTATCGATACTTTGAACCTGAACGCAACCCAACCCAAAATATGGGCTCAAGTTGGCCAACCTTCTTTACTTCCTTTTGCCAAATGTACTTATTTCCTAGACTTTAAGGGTTTATGTTAATTCAATATTAACATTATTATGTTTAAAAATATAGCTATCATGTATTGGAAGAAATTTGTCTAAAATCTTAAGGTTGTGTTTGGTTGCAGTGCAAATTTATTTGCACTAGTACAAATGCATGGAGTGAAATTGTAAAAAAGCAAATTCTTGTTTAATTTTGGTTTGGATTTTACTTTATCCTGCTTCATGTCTTAATTTATTTTACATGTAATGCAAGCAAACAAAATAAGCTAAAATTTGAAACAAAAATAGGTTAGAATTTACACTTAAATCATTTGCATTGCCATGGTTTTGCATCAATGCAAATTTATTTGCATTGCAACCAAATACAACCTAAGGAAATTTATGAAGGGATAATTTATAGTGCATGAAGATTAACAAACTCACAAAATAGTGGATGTTTCCATCTGTGTATCATAAGAATCTCTGTTCTTAACCAAGGTCCAAGTTGGTGCATGGATCGTTGGTTGAAAGACTGCTCATAGGATTGACCAAAAACTTGGGGAATAGGTTGAGAGAAACGTCGAAAAAATGTCCAACTCGTCCACAAACATAGCAAGTTGCAGGAAGATCGTCTTAGTGATAAGTGTCCCAATTCGTGACACTAAAGAAACAACCTATCTTGAGAAGTTGATCAATGGTGATAATAACTTTAGCACGAATATAATTTTGAATAACCAAGATGTGAAGCATAGGTCCAATACTTTCAAAGATAGGCTGCCCTATTTCTATGGAAAGAATCTCATAAGGAAGATCATGGAGTTGGACCCAAACATCAATCTGGTTGAGTTGCCATTCATATTGAGGGCGACCAGGCCTCCAATGCGTGAGAACAACCCACTGCCTATTTAACATCCAGGGGCCATTATCACAAACTCAAATATAATCTTTTTCATATCAAAAACGAAGGCGAAAGTGACCACATTGGAAAGATGACATTAACAGGCGGTCATGATTTAGATTCCACAGAGAATAAAGGCCTTGTTCTAGTTCTTTCAACAAGTAATCCTCCTATTGTAAGAGTCACCCCTTAAACCTTCCAACTTGCACAACAAACCCATAATATTTTATATCATCTATTTTCTCCTAGACCTTCTGATCCATCATCTTCTAGAGGCAAATGACCCTGCATTGATCTAGTGCATCATTTAGAAATTGAGGATTCCATCGACCTTCCTATTTATGACCGACTTGAGCCTTCCTCTCGTACTGACCAAACAAAAACAATTTTGTCCATTGTTCCTTCCAACCTAAATGATGAGACAACTCTGACCAATCAGAGCTGAAATCTACTGATGTGGGATCGTGCAAATACAACTAATCAAGTAAGTTCCTTGTTTCCTTTTTTCTGTTCACTAAAAAGGGCAGTGTGGTTGGCCCCCAAGAGCCACAAGGTCGCCAAGGTTGATTGTTTGGAACTGTTGTGGGGCAGCACACCCTAAGGCAGTTCAAGGACTAGGAGTTTTGGTAAAAAACCATAACCCGAATTTTATTTTTCTATGTGAATCCAAAATCTCCTCTGATAAAATGATTTTGTTAGTCCATCATTTTCATTATCCTAATGTCTTTTTCCTGTTACCTGAAGGACGAGTTGAAGGATTAGCAGTTTTTTGGAAAAATTGTATTAATGTCTTTGTCTTTTTGAGCCATCCAAGGTATGTTTTTCTCAAAGTTTCTTCCCCCCCCCCCCCACCCCGCTAATTGATGATTGGCTATTAGGTTTTATCTATGGTCCTTCAATTGAAGCCGATCGTAATGATTTATAGATCCAATTAAATCAAAGACTCCAACACTCTAACATGCCTTTCTTATTAATTGGAGATTCCAATGAGGCAGACAATGTTACTATTCAAGATCCTTCTACGTCGGACAACCTTTACTACCTTTCTTCTACTCAATACCGAAACCTAATCTATGATCATAATCTTATAGAATTGTACATCCAAGGCGATAAAATTAGTTGGCCAAATAAGCATTCTATTGGTCTCATCAATAGGACCTTAGATAGAACTATAGCCTCTCCCAAATGGATTTCAATGTTTCCTCATGCCACTCTCTCTGTTTCTATAAGATGGAGATCTGGTCATCATCCCCTAATACTTGATGTGTCTCCTCTTAAAAACCAATATCTGAAACCATTTAAATTATTTGAAGTGTGGTTGTCAGATGATTCATGTAAACCAGAGATTCTCAGTGGTTGGAACTCTCATGTTAGTGGATATGTTGCCTTCGGAATTTCCTAAAAAATGGATAAAATAAAACACAATCTTATCAATTGGAAGAAATCTAAGTTCTCAGATCCCTATTATAAATTAAAGGACATTGAAACTCGAATTATCCAAATGCAACAATCTACTCCTTGGGATCATCTAAATATTATGGCTTTATATAAAAAATTTGATGAGACACAATTACAAATTGAAAGTTTTTGGAGACAAAGATCAAGACAACTCTGGTTGAATCCAGGAGACAAAAATACTAACTATTTTCATAAGAGTATAACATGTTGCCAAAGAAGGAATGAAATACAAGGAGTTAAAGATCATCAAGGTACTTGGATGACCGGTCATAAAGACATTGGAGCCACTTGTATTAAGTACTTCTTAGATCTTTTTACTCAAAACCCTCCCGCTAATCTGTCATTTCTTAATACTCTTTTTTCTCCTATTATTACTGAAGAAGATAATCAATGCCTTACTACTATTCCATCTGATGAAGAAATCAAATCAGCCCTCTTTAGTATAGGTAGTCTCAAATCCTCAAGATCTGATGGTATTTCTTCTTTAATCTACAAAGAGTTTTGGGATCTTATGGGATTTGAAATTGTTGAATTTGCTAAGGAATTTTTCCAGAATAAGAAATTGCTGAAACGTCTGAATCATACATTTATTTGTCTCATTCCAAAAAAGGAAAATTGTACTACAGTCACAGATTATCATCCTATCAATCTTTGTAATGTCTTGTATAAAATTATCTATAAGATTTTAGCAAACAAACTACATACTATCCCGGACAAGTGTATTTCCTCCTACCAATTTGCCTTTATCCCAAGAAGACAAATGACAAGCAATACTATAGTTTCCCATGAAATGTTTCACTTTCTGAAGCACCATAAACGAGGCACTAGTTTTGTGACTATTAAACTTGATATGGCCAAAACCAATGACCATCTAAAGTGGCATTTCTTTCTTGAAATCCTCAAAGCACTAGGGTTAAATCAAGACTTCCGTCACATCATCTTTGAGTGCATTTCTACTATTTCTTATTTTGTTCTCATTAATGGTACCCCAGAAGGAAAAATTGTGCCCACCCAAGGGATCAGACAAGGAGATCATTTATCTCCGTACTTATTCATTATAGCTATGGAATGCTTAACCAGAATGATTATTAAAATTGAATCTGATAACCAACTTAAAGGTGCACAACTATTAAGACAAGCTCCTACCATTTCCCATCTACTTTTTGTAGATGATATTTTATTATTTCTCAAAAATCATAGAGATGAATTAAATCATCTTAAAACTCTTCTACAACAATTTCAAGATGCTTCGGGACAACTTATAAATTTAAAAAAATTAGGAATTTATTTCAGCAGAAATACTCATCCTAGACATCAAAGAATGATTAAAAGACAACTTCAAATCAAAAACATTCCAAAAAATCTAAGTACCTTGGGCTTCCTCTAATATGGGGTAGGAATAAACACTCATAACTTTCCTTTATTCTTGATAACCTAAAGAGCAAACTCAATAATTGGAAAACCTTTTCTATTAGTTAATCAGGGAAAATAATTATTATCCAATCAGTTCTTCAATATATTCCTTCTCATGCTGTGACTGTATCCCAATTACCCCAAAAAACAATAAAAAAACATTGATAAAATGATTAAAATTTTTTAGTGGGGTAAATCGGAAATAAATCCTTACCCCTATCATTGGGGATTATGGCATAATTTAACTCTTCCCAAATCTTCTAGTGGTTTAGGCTTTAGGCAAACAAAACTAGCCAATATAACTTTCCTAAAAAAGCTTGCTTGGCGATTCATTAATACTTACCCCACAATGCTTACTTTTCTTACTCTGTTCCTAGAACCAGATCTTTCTTTTGGAAATTGGTTGCACCCAAAGTACAAAATCTTTCTCATGAAATAGGCCATGTGGTTTTAAATAACTCCATTGAAAATATCACTCAATTTCCTTGGATTCAAAATGAATGTGGCTTTTAAATGATAAGTAAGCACATGCCTCCTCATTTAACAAACATCACTTTTGTTGATCTTATTAACAAACATCACTTTTGGCATATACCTTCTATTCAAGCTAATTTTGATGCTAATCAAGTTTCTAAAATTCTTGACACTCCTATTCTTCCTAGTAATGCAACAATCCAATGGATTTGGACCAAACATTTTTTGGGTAGAGTTCAAAACTTCCCTAGCTTACAAATATCTTATCTAGGGTTGCATCCATCAAATATAAAACCAACTAAAATATTGTAATAAATGGATTTGACACCTAATTTATCCTCCTCGATATTAACTTCTCTTTTGGAGAATTATTCATGATTTCATTCCAGTCAAAGAATTTTTTTTTCTAATCAATAAGATAGATCTTGTATCTTTTGCCAAACTGATGTTGAATCCCTGAACCATTTATTCCTTGATTGCCCGTTTACAAAATCAGTTATATTTGCTGCTCCTTGGAATATTATATCTCCTGATAATCCTTATGACTCTTGGATTAATCGTATTTTTTATCTTGATCATAAGATTTCAGATATATACTTTTTAAGGCAAATTCTTTCCTGGTACGCTATTTCACTATACTATCTTTGGTTTGCTCAAAAAAAAAAAAACTAAAGATAATAATATTTCAAACATTTGGATCATTTGGAAAACTAATGCTATTTTCCAAGGTATTTTACTATCTCATTCAGATACAAACATAACCACAAAACCACCTCCACAATTATGTTTACAGATTAAGGAAGATATTGATTGCATTATCTTCACTGATGTAGGAAAAATCAACCAACTCTCATTTACTTGTGGTATTATACTTATGAATACTCAACTGGAATGCCCTCAAATTGTAGGAGGTAGGAAAAGATTAAAACTAGTCAAGGAAGCAGAATGTTTTGCTATCTACCAAGGGCTATTTATTGCTCAAGAACTGGGAAGATCTCATCTTTTAATATGCTCAGATTCCTAATCTATAATCCAAGCACTACAATATCTCTCTTATCTACATTGGTCCAATTTGGAACTCTTAACTAAAACCAAGAAAATATTATTATTATTTAGATCTTTTAAGTTATTATATATTATAGGGATTACAATGTTCCTACACATCAAATAGATAAAACCAAGTAAACAATATTTGTAGGATTACAAAACTTTGTATTTTGCTATTTTTGTCAATATAGTCTTTTATCTATAAAAAAAAAAAGAAATTTATGGATAGATACATACTGATGCAGTACAGAAGAAGGCCAATACATTCTATGCAAGTTGGGACCATTCCGAAACACATAAGAAACAAAAATGATGCCACTGGCCCATCTTAGTAAAAATTTACTAATATAGCATCGTCACGGGAATTCTATCTTAATACGTTTTTACCAAGTTGGCACCATTTCAGAGCTTTCATCTTAGTTCGTTTTTACCAATATAGCATTATTTTGAATTTATATTCAATTAGGACTTTCCTTTTGAAGGATTTTAGTTGGATTCTATTTTGGAGTCTTTTCTTAAATTAGGATTTTATTTTTAAGGAGTTTTAGTAGGATTTTATTATGAAGTGTTTTCAGATTAGGATTTAGTAAGATTCTATTATGAAGTGTTTCCGGATTAGGATTAGGAGACATAAGGGTGTATGCCTATATAAAGAGTAGCTAAGGGAAGGCTAAGGCAGTTCTCTGGTTATCAATTTTCTCTTATTTGTTTAATGAACAATTCTTCTTCTTAAAATTCGACTTCTGCTCTTTTTTTGAAGTTTCTCACGTGTTTTGTTTCCATTCTGCATCACATGCATATATATAAGTACTAATTCTAACATAAAATATATACACACACACATATACATACATACATACATACATACATACATACATATATATATATATATATATATATATATATATATATATATATATATATATATATATATATAGATAGATAGATAGATAGATACATAGATACATTAATGGATGCATATTTATGCATGCATGCATCAACACACATATCCATAACTACCTACATACATAAAAACATTTTTATATGATATTTTATACATGAAAATATGAACATTTCAACCTTTGTGAGGTGGGCCACACTCAAAGAGAATATGAGCAATGTTGGTAAAAGTTCTTGAAACCCCAAATTTACCATCCTACATCCAAAAAAACAGGGCTTTCCAATAAAACTTCTTATAATGGATTTCCCATAACAACTTAGTGAAAGCAACTTAACAAAAGCTTTAGTGCTCATTTTGGGAGAGCTTTCACGCAATGGCGTTTGGCTTTATAAGATCAGTTTCACATGAAACCCTAAAAGATATGTTTACTAGAATACCCAAAAGCCACAATATTCAAGAAATCAATTTTTACCAAAAGTTTTGGGTGAGGCTAGTTAGTATCCAGTTCGGATCAGGTAGGTACAACGTTGTAACTTACATTCAATGAATTGAATAATTAATTTTTTTTTTGACACTTGTCAAAATATTTATCAAGTACTTATTTATGTGTTTACTTATGTGGTATCTACTAAATCCGGCCCCGTTAGTAGATTCTTCAAAGCAGCTCAGTCAAAACTGAAACCCTCTCAATTCCCAAATCGGCCCGGCCTGACCTAGCGTAAGCCTTTTCACTTGGGCTGGGGACTTTGATGGGCCCTGCTCCAAATGCGGGCAAGCCCAGAACTGTATGGAATTTCTCTAGCTCAAGGCACAGCTCAGCGACCCAAACCGTTTTTAGGGTTTTGCTTTTGTCAATTGTTCTATATAAAGTTATAAACGAAACAAACCCGCCACTGTTAATTCTTCCTCTTTGAAACAGAGAGAGAGAGAGGTTTTGTTCTCGAGTCCTGCATCTTCTCTTATCTGAAAATGGGCAATTTCAGGGTGAGCTTCTCTCCAATATTCCGCAGTTTTTCGTAAAATGTAGCTTTAGTCTTTAGATTTCCTTTTTTTTTTTTTAATGATGGTTTTCCCGTTCCTGGATCCAGTTTCACCAATATCAGGTGGTCGGGAGAGCGCTCCCTTCCGAGACCGATCAGCATCCGAAGATCTACAGGATGAGGCTCTGGGCCACGAACGAGGTTCGCGCCAAGTCGAAGTTTTGGTAAGGAATTCAAACCCAAAGCACCGAATCTGAGCTATTCCTTCGATTCCCAGTACTTGTATCTTGTTTTATATCATTTAATTTGGTGGATATGAATCGTTTGCTTTCGATGAAGTGCTAGTCCTGTAACGAGGACTGATTTCTTCCGACTATTTTTACTATTATGAGCGTATGTGGCACATATGAGGCTGACATGTTATTTTTTTATTGATTTGTCCAGGTACTTCTTGAGGAAGCTCAAGAAAGTCAAGAAGAGTAATGGGCAAGTTCTGGCTATCAACGAGGTATTTGTCATTTCTTTCCTCGATTAGGCTTTAGATGGGGTCGTTGGATTGAGAAGGGCATGATTACAATGTCTTATTTTGTCAAGCAAGAAATTAGTAGGATAAACAAAATAGAATGGAAACATGGTAGAACCTTCTTGAAATTTGATGAATCCCTTTTACTTTTTTCGTTACAATTTAAGGTACCGTTTAGTTTCTTACGATTTGTTGTTCATAGTCTCTGCTTTTTCTAGAATGAGTCATCATTGGAAATCAAGAACGAAATCATGTGATTTAGCAAACCTAAAGTTATGTAATTATCATCATATGTTGTTATAAAGTAAAGAAGTATGAGTTGCCCATTTTGTTTCCATAAATTTATTGCATTGTTTTGTTGTTACAACCCTTGGTCTAGTTCCCCTTAAAACACTTCAGACTGCTCACGACACCTTTTTCTTCCCAAGGAATCTTCTGCCAAGCCAATCTGGTGACCCACTTGAATAGCTATTCAAGTGCGCCTTGATCTCTGATCATATATCAGAGATTTCAAGGTCTTTCCAAATGCGAAGACGCCAATCAATCATAGCATGATAGTTACCTTGAACCTTAATGCCATTCCATGACAGTCACCTTGAAGTCCATAAGGAATTACCTTCTCCTACTTGATCCGAGAAACCTGAGAGAATAAATCCTTCATGATTTCTAAAATCTCCCCCAATGTCTGACAGTTTAGGCTTAACCAGCGCACAACTATCAAGTTAAGCTCAATTACTCCACTGTGGCACTGCAGTCCAGTTTAGAACAGTTGGGTCTCCTTTGTTATGCAAACACCAAACAGCAGTAACTTGCCACCACCACATGAGATATACTTTTGAGTTTTTATAGGGTAGGTAATGAATGTGCTGCTCTCACTACAATAAGCTCAATGAAGATATGATCATTACAAATCGACAAGGTAGGTGTAGGTGGTTAGCATTTTTATCATTCTATAAGTAAAGGTAGCATTCATGAGGGAAATGGGTTTGTTGATTATCTTTAAAATGGCTTGTTGGAAAAAAAAACTCTTTAGTCCTTGGAGGAGTAGGAGTGTAGGACCATCTCCGAGTGTAACCCGAATGGGTGAGGGGATCCATGTAGAGGCTTGAAGAAAGAGTAGAATAAGAACAGTCTACAGGGTTTAAAGACTTGAACCTAGAGGCACATCCCTAATAGTCATCCTCAATCCTAAGACAAACCAAAGATAACTGTTATGGCACAGAATGATTATGCAATAAATCTCTTAGGGTAACCGCAAAGATGGGAGCAGGGAGGGAGGGGGATCCATATAGAAACTTTCATCTGAAGTGTAGGCTGTAGTAGCACAGAATAACCGCAAAGAAGGAGCAACAAAACCAGTCTACAGGATTTATAGTTGCATAATAATCAAACCAAAATAGGATTGTAGGCTGTAATAGCACAGAATTATCATGCAATTACTGCTATGGCATAATTTTTTTTTAACCATCGTTGCAACTTTCATCTAGAGTCATGACTTGATAACCAGCCAATTTCTTCTTATCGGAGGAGATACAAAACAGAAAAGTCTTTGATCCTGGGAAGACTGTGATCCCTTGGAAGGTTTAAATTTAATAGAACTGTTTTTTAGCTTCTAGTGTTAACATCAGAAGCAGAAGATATCTGTGTTCTTTTTTTTTTGGCCTTCTCTTTTGCTAAAAATGTCGATCTCTTAATTTGTTTCGACTGCTTATTGGAGTTTTAGGATGATATCATCATTAACTTCATTCTCGTGCTTACAGATATTTGAGAAGAACCCAACTAAAATCAAGAACTATGGAATTTGGCTGCGTTATCAAAGCCGAACCGGTTATCACAACATGTACAAGGAGTACCGTGACACCACTCTTAATGGGGCAGTGGAGCAAATGTACACTGAGATGGCTTCTCGCCACAGGGTGAGGTATCCATGCATCCAAATCATCAAAACAGCCACCATCCCAGCTAGCCTCTGCAAGAGAGAGAGCACCAAGCAGTTCCACAATGCCAAGATTAAGTTCCCCTTGGTGTTCAAAAAGGTCAGGCCTCCAACCAGGAAGCTTAAAACCACATACAAGGCATCGAGGCCCAACTTGTTTATGTAATTCCTATGGTTGATTAGATGAACCGAGTACTTGGAGAGAAATTAAGATTGGAATTTAAGCTCTTGAAAATTTTGTTTTTTATGGTAGAGAGAGATGTTTTGCTGATTTTTTATCGACAAGCAAGTTTTCAAAAGTATCTCCAAGATTCAAAATGTGGGTATGAAATACGATGTGATTTTATTATTTTGGTAATCAACATTAGGACAATTGATTAAAGGATCAAAAAAACAATACAGTACAATGAATCAGCCAGGGCTAAATTATGAGCCAGGCCATTCTATGAATAAGTCAATAAGGAATACGACGACAGTTTTGGCCCAGAAATAATGGATAGGAGGGCTGTTGATAAAAATGGCAAAAACTGACCAAACCAGATATCAAATAAAAACCGGTTGATTTTGGTTTAGAAATATACATTACCCGATGTTGTGCATGGTAGTTGGATTCTCAACCTCACCACACTCGAGAGAATATGAGCAATGTTTGTAAAAATTCTCGAAACCCCAAATTTACCATCCTTCAATAAAAAAGCAGGGCTTTCCAATGAAACTACTTATGATGGATTCTCCGTAACGAGTCCGACTTCTATTAGGGCAAAGTATATATGCGCACTTCTCGTGCAGTATAAGAACTCTCCACGCGTTATTTCTAATAAACGTTGTTAGTTTCATTCGTTCCATTCTCCTTTCTCTCCTGATTCCTCACTCTCACTTTCTCTCCACAGCGAACCATACGTTATTCGTGCTCACTCTCCCTCTTCAACCGATGCAACCAACAGTGAATATTGGCGACCAACGACCATTAGCAAGTACCATTCTCGAAATGCCACCAACTTCTCTCTCCTCAATTGGGTTCTTCTTCTCCACCTAGTTCACCCCACCACTTTTCCACCATGAACAACAAGACCCAATTCTCACAACCATTTCTCAAGCCATTAAGAATACCCAAGAAATCCCCTCAATTCCTCTCTTCCCTTCTCTATTTCTTTAGATGGATTTCTTCTCAACAGGGTTTTTGCGATACCATTTGTTGCCTGTCAAAATGGGTTGAGGGCAACACTGTCAATTCGATCATAAGCTAAGGTGTGGTCGAGTAGTCTGAGGCCTGAAGTGGCCAAGGGCTGGTAGGCCTACTTTGCAAGGAGCAAAGTAGAATTGTCAGAGTCCTCGAGTTGGTACCCGAGGCGAAGACTCCGACGGTCAAGTTAGTACGAGAGCGATGCAAGGCTGGCAAGGCCTGAGGCAAGGTTCAAAGTATTGGAAACGCATGGTGCGAAAGGTAATTTTAAGAGACGTATCGAGATATGCTTTGAAAACGTATAGATACAGACAAAAAATCAAGATACGCATGGATACAATAGAAAATCCAAAAAAAATCCTTAAAATATGAATAATAATAAAAATAAATTTTATGTGAGTATAACTAATTTATTTAGACATAAAAACCTTTCTTTAATGATTCATATAAAGTATTGGGATAAATTAGTAACCATTGAAAAATAATAGAAGAACTAAAATGTGTGTATATATACTAATATTTATTAGTTAATATTTTTTTTAAATCATTCATTAGTTAATATTTATCACATATAGATTTAGATGATTTTTATTATGTGTACAAGTTAATATACCTTAATTTTTAATAAATAAATATAACTTGTATTCATCTTATTATTATATAAATATTATTAATCAAATTTATAGCATTTGTTGGGAAACATCCACCAAGGCAAGAAAGATTACTTTAAGTATAAAAAAAAACATGTCATTCTAATAAGTAATTAAGGTTGGCATAATGGTTAATTAATTGTTGTTATAAGCAAATGACTTGGGTTCGAAACTTGTTACCTTTGGTTTGTGATTTTTAATAAGTCATTTCACTTAAATAGCATTTAATACATAATCTGTATCGGCCCGTTTCAGGTATGTATCAGCACGTCTCGGGTTGTATCGATCGATATATACCCAAAACGGTCCAATACAAAGCCGATACAGATCCGTATTGGTCCAATATGGATGAAAAAAATATAAAACCATGTTACATGTTTTGTGTATCTCTTCCGAAATGATAAGTATCGGCCAATACGTTGCAAAATTTAAAACCTTGGCCTGAGGTGTGAACACCCAAGACGAGGCTGCCTAAAGGTAGGTAGGGGTGAGCAAAAAGAACCGAAAAACCAAAACCGAATTGAAAACTAGTTAATCAAATTGGTCGGTTCGGTTTCGATTAACCTTTTAAAAAACTAGCGGTTAACCGAACCGATCGGTATATACTAATAATATTATATAATGTATAATTTATATATTATATTTTTAAAATCAAATAAAGGATTCGGTTTTAACCTAATCGCCTAGTCGACTTTTTCGGCTTTCCCCTTTCCCTCTCTAAGTTCTCTCAGTTCTCTTCTCTCTTCTTCCCCAATGGACTAACGGCCTCCACCCTCCGACCGAGTCACTGACGTCCGACAAGGCGACGACCTCTGGGCTTCGAATCTCCAACCAACGACCTTCAACCAACACGCCAACTGTCTCAGTATCTCTCACTCTCAGTTCTCTCTCTAAGACTCTCATGTCTTCTTCCTTCTTCCCCAATGGGCCAGACTAACCGACGGGTAGATCCATGGAGGGAAGAGGAAATACTTGCACTCTACTAAGTTTTTCCCCTTCAAAATGAAGAGCAAGAAGAAGAGAGGGAGATGATTCAAAGTATGGAGCTCCTAGGACTCAAATCCACTTCCGAACTAGTAGATCCATGGAGGGAAGAGGAAATAGTTGCACTCTTGAGAGCTAGATCTAGCATGGAAACTAGTTTTTCTAACTTCATTTGGGAACATGTTTCCAAGTATGTATCTTATTATTCCCATGATTCCTTCTTGTTTAAACTATTATGACTTCATTTAGGAAATGGTTGAAAAATTTTAAGAAATGCTTGAAAAAATTTAGGAAATGCTTGAAAATTTTTTCTTTTCTCTTCAGAGTTGAATGATGAAAAATTTAGGAAATGCATAAAAAATCAAGGTTTTTATGAAATGCTTAACATTTGGGAATTGTTAATAGAAATGCTTAATGAAAATTTTAAGAAATGCTTCAAGGTTTTTTCCCTTTTTTAATTTCGAGTGCATAAAAAAACCAAACCGCGGTTAATTGGTCCACTAGTTCACTGGCTGATCGGTTAATCAGTTGCATCGGTTCGATTTCAGTTGGGATAATTAAAAAACCGAATAGATCGGTTTGGTTCAAAAAATATGCCCACGGTTCGGTGTGAGCACCCGTAGAGGAGGGGCCCGTACGCGAGGGGCACGGTCATCCAAGGTTGCCAAGTGACTCTGCACCATTGGTTCCAAAATGCACGATGAGATCTGTTCTGCGTGCTCCCTAATTCGGCCCGCCCTGACTGTTGCCATCTAATCTGCTATTGGGCAAGGCCATGTGTGTCTACATCACCATTCAATCCTATTGTTTCATGGCCCATTACTTATGCGGCCACTAGATACTCTCAAATGCCCAATCTCTACTTCAATTTGTTGTTTCTTGTAAGGGCAAGACCATGCGCGTCTACATCCCGTATGAGATTCTCTTTGTGGATATAGGTCATTCAATCTTTGAGAGTATAGGACCCGCCCAGCAAATCACAGTCATTCAAAACTACATCCGTGCTAAAGTCCTTGTTACAATTGATCAACCTCTTAAGGTAGGTTCTTTTTCAGTGCTACTCACTGGGTCATCTACCGTTATGAAAATCTTCCATATACTTGTTATATTTGTGGATGAGTCGGACACTTTTTCTGTCGCTATTCTCAACCCCTCTCCCATGTTACAGGTCAATCCTTTGGACAATTTTTTAATCAACGCATCATGCATCACCCCGGACCCTAGATTAGGTCTAAAATCCCCATGCGCAGATCCTAGCGGCACCTATCTCTTCATGACTTTGTTCCTTACCTAACCCAAGTTAATAACGTTAGCCCCCCCCCCCCCCCCCCACACACACACACCCCCCCAACTGAACACCTTCTAATCCCTAGTCTCATACTCATCATCTTTCTACGCCTACTGATTCCACCTTATCCAGGGTCATTTCTTCTTCATCTACCACCAATCAGTCTAATCATGCTTTGTCTTCTCTTAGTTTCCCCAGAAACCTTCTAGCAACCTTACCAAGCCCAAACCGCCCTTCAATTTTTTTGTCAGACCCAATGGTTGTTTCCTCTTCTCGAGGAAAATGCCCTAGGCTAGATCTCCTACAACATTTAGAAATTGAGAACTCGGATGATCTTCCCACTTATGACTGACCAGACACTTACACTCAAAGTAATCAATCTGAAAGAATCTTGTCAATTGTTATTCCAAACCAAGATAATGATAACCCCTCTGAATACGCTGAACCATGAGTTGCTAACAAAAAGCGCTAACCCTATTGATACGACGGATCAGGGTTTATTTCTTTTCATGGTCTGTTTTTCTCTCTCTCTCACAATGGCAGTGGTGGTTGGCCTACAAAAGCCGCATGATCGCCAATGTTAATTATCAGTTGGAACTGCCCCCTTGGCAGTTCAAGGACTAGAAATTTTGGTGAAAAAAAGCATAATCCCGATTTTATCTTTCTTTATGAAACCAAAATTCTTATTGATAAAATGCAACTTTTGGCCAACCGATTCCATTATTCTAACTTTCATTTTATTCCTTCCAAAGGACGAACAAGAGGACTAGCAGCTTTTTGGAAACATAATGATAATGTTTCTTTCTTTTTGGTTGAATCAAGGTATGTTTTCCTTAAAATCTCCTCTCCTCTTATTTTGGATAATTGGATCATTGGTTTTATTTATGGACCCTCTATTAAAGCTCATAGGAATAACTTTTGGTCCTATCTTAATCAAGAACTACAATCTTTTAATTTACCTTCTTACCTAATAGGAGACCTAAATGAAGTAGACCATGTTACCTGTCCAGATCCCTCAACCTCTGACAAACCCTCTAGATCTACTTCTACTCAGTATCGACATTTAGTTTTAGAATAGGATCTCACGGAGCATCATATTCAAGGAGGCCGACTTAGTTGGTCAAATAAAAGATCAATAGGCTTAATCAATTGTACTCTTGACCGAGCTTTAACCACCCCTGACTGGATTACAGCTTTGCCTTGGGCATCCTTATCTCTATCATCCAAATGGGGTTCTGACCACCACCCTTTAGTACTAGACTTATCTCTTAGGAGAGCTCAATATTCGAAACCTTTTAGGTTCTATGAAATGTGGTGGGTAGAAAAATCTTGCAGAGATGAAATCATTAAAAGATGGGGTTGTCATACTAAAGGATATGCTGCCTTTCGAATTTCCTCTCGAGTGGATAATATTAAACAAAAGCTGATCACCTGGAGGAAAACAAATTTTATTGATCCCTAGATAAAATTGAATGATTTATAATCCCACATCATCTCGGTGGAACAAACAACACCATGGGATCAAAATAAATTACCAACTATTTTCACCAAAGCACCATGTGCCGCCAAAGAAGAAATGACATCCAAGGAATTAAGGATAATCAAGAAGCATGGATGATTGAGCACAAGGGCATTGCAAAGGTCTTTATCTCATACTTTCAAAAGCTTTATTCCCATCAAACCTTTCCTGACTTGTCTTTTATCAATGACCTTTTCTCCCCCATCATTATTGAAGCTAGCAATCAGATGTTAACTACCACCCCCTCGGAAGAAGAAATCAAATTAGCTTTATTCAATATAGGAAGTCTTAAATCTCCTGGACTGGATGGTATGCCTGCTTTGATCTATAAAGAATATTGGGATCTAATGTGCACTGAAATCATAGACTTTGCCAGAGAGTTCTTCCAGAATAAGAGATTGTTGAGATGGTTAAACCATACCTTTATCTACCTTATTCCTAAAAAAGAAAATTGTACTAAGGTACAAGATTTCCGGCCCATCAATCTTTATAATGTCTTATATAAAACCATTTCAAAAATCCTGGCCAATAGACTTCGTACTATCCTAGATAAATGTATCTCTCCAAATCAATGAACTTTTATTCTGGGATGTCAAATGGTAGATAATACCATTTTGTTGCCCATGAAGTTTTTCATTATCTAAAACACCATGAAAGGGGCACTAGATATTTAGCTATAAAGCTAGATATGGCTAAAGCCTATGATAGACTTGAATCGTCCTTTTTATTAGTTGTTCTCAAAGCCCTTGGTTTTTTATAGGATTTCTGTCATATCATTGTTGAATGTATATCTTATGTCTCCTACTCTATCCTTTTAAATGGGTCGGTTGAAGAAAAGGTCCTACCCTCAAGAGGTCTTAGGCAAGGGCATCCTTTATCCCTTGCCTCTTCATTCTGGTCATGGGATGTTTAAGTTGTATCATTCATAAAGCTGAACAGGAGAATAAAAAATTCAAGGAATCAAAATTTCCTATACAACACCTTCCATTTTCCACCTTCGTTCTACAGATGACATCCTTTTATTTATGAGGGGCCATCGGGAGGAAATAAACAATCTCAGAATCATTCTTGATAATTCTCAACATAGTTATGGCCAATTCATCAATTTAGACAAATCTGGGGTTTATTTTAGTAAAAACACTCATCCTTGCCACCAAAGAATTATTTGAAGATAGCTTCAAATGAAGAATCTTTCGAACAATTCTAAATACTTAGGGCTTCCTTTAATCTGGGGTAGAAACAAACATAACCAACTCTACTTCCTCTTAGATACTCTTAGAAAGAAACTTAACAATTAGAAAGCTTTAACCATTAGTCAAGCTGGAAAACGAATTCTTATCCAATTTGTGCTTCAATATGTTCCTAATCATGCAATGACTATAGCACAACTACCACAAAAAACAATTTCTGCTATGAAGAGTATCATTAAGAATTTCTGGTGGGGTAAATCATCCTCAAACCCTCATCCTTACCATTGGTGTTCTTGGTCTAAATTATCCTCAACAAAATCTCATTGAGGGTTAGGATGTCTGGAGATCAAACTAGTGAGCTTGGTTTTTCTCAAAAAACTAGCCTGACACTACTTAAATGAGCAACACGAGTGGTGGACCCAAATCTGGACATCAAAATATCTCCCACTAAATAAAGTTTTTCCTCGTTCCATTCCTCGCAATAGTTGCTATTTTTGGAAATCCACAACTCCCAAGATTCAAAATCTTTTTCATGAAGTTGGTTATATTGTGTCAATGAATTCCACAATGCCAATCTCTCAAGTACCCTATATCCAAATTAATTATTCTTTTCACATGATCCATCGGCCTGTTAATATACAACTTCTTCAATACACTTTTCAAGATATAATGAAAAATGGTGAATGCAATTCACATTTAATCAATACCCTTTTTGATACAACTCAAGAATCATTTATTCTTCAAACTCTCATACTGCCTGAAAACACAACTATTTCTTGGATTTGGACAAACCATTTTTCAGGAAAATTTTCAACTGCCATGGCGTATAAAGACTTAATCCAAATGAATTTATCCCGGTTGAATGATAGGTTAAAATTCTGTATCAAATGGATCTGGAGTCTAAACTGTCCCCCTCGCTACCAATTACTCTTCTGGCGTGTCATTTCCAACTATCTTCCTGTGAAAACCAAAATTATAAATCAAAGTCAAGATCAAGATTGTGTCTTTTGTTATAATCATCCGGCATCTCTTTGGAAGATCATTACGGGTCATAATTGGACTGATTGCCTACATAGTCTTGATCAGAAAATTTTAAATGGATATAGACTTTGTAAAATCCTCAACTGGTATGCTATTGCTTTGTATTATATTTGGTTTGCAAAAAATGAATAAATCTTTAAGGAAATTGAACTTTCTAATCTATGGATCATTCGAAAAACCAATATTGTTTTTAATCATATTTTGAAGACACCTCATAATAACCACTCAGCTCCTACTTCACCTCTTCAATTCTATCTGCACATCTCTCATAATACTAGCTGTATCAATTCAGATACAGGCAAAATCTCACAATCTTATTTCTCTTTTGGCTGGATAATCAATTGAAATGTTTGCAAATTGCAGGTGGCAGAAAAATTTTACATTCAATAGAAGATCTGGTCCCGTTAGTAGCTTCTTCAAAGCAGCTCAGTCAAAACTGAAGCCCTCTCAATTCCCAAACCGGCCCGGCCAGACCTAGCGTTAGCCTTTGCACTTGGGCTGGGGACTTTGTTGGGCCCTGCTCCAAATCCGGGCAGGCCCAGAACTGAATGAAATTGGCACAGCCCAGCAACCCAATCCGTCTTGGGTTTTTAGGGTTTTTAGGGCTCTTGTCAATTGTTCTGCATAAAAGAAACAAACCCGCCACCGTTAATTCTTCCTCTTGGGTGTTGTTGTCGAGTCCTGCCTCTTCTCTTATCTGAAAATGGGCAATTTCAGGGTGAGCTTCTCTCCGATCTTCTGCAGTTTTTCGTAAAATGTAGCTTTAGTCTTTAGATTTCCTTTTTTTTTTCTCTTTGGTTGAAGTTGTGATTCTTGGCGTTTAGCATTTATGATGGTTTTCTCGTTTCTGGATCCAGTTTCACCAATATCAGGTGGTCGGGAGAGCGCTCCCTTCCGAGACCGATCAGCATCCGAAGGTCTACAGGATGAAGCTCTGGGCCACGAACGAGGTTCGCGCCAAGTCGAAGTTCTGGTAAGGAACTCAAACCCAAGCACCGAATCTGAGCTATTCCTTCGATTCCCAGTACTTGTATCTTGTTTTATATCATTTAATTCGGTGGATATGAATCGTTTGCCTCCGATGAAGTGCTAGTCCTGTAACGAGGACTGATTTCTTCCGACTATTTTTTACTATTATGAGCGGATGTGACACTTATGAGGCTGACATGTTATTTTTTTATTGATTCGTCCAGGTACTTCCTGAGGAAGCTCAAGAAAGTCAAGAAGAGTAATGGGCAAGTGCTGGCAATCAACGAGGTATTTGTCATTTCTTTCCTCGATTAGGCTTTAGATGGGGTCGTTGGATTGAGAAGGGCATGATTACAATGTCTTATTTTATCAAGCAAGAAATTTAGTAGGATGAATAAAATAGAAGGGAAACATGGTAGAACCTTCTTGAAATTTGATGAATCCCTTTTACTTTTTTCGTTACAATTCAAAGTACCGTTTAGTTTCTTACGATTTGTTGTTCATGGTCTATGCTTTTTCTAGAATGAGTCATCATTGGAAATCAAGAACGAAACCATGTGATTTAACAAACCTAAAGTTATGTATTTGACATCATATGTTGTTATAATTTATAAAGTAAAGAAGTATGAGTTGCCCATTTTGTTTCCATAAATTTATTGCATTGTTTTGTCGTTACAACCCTTGGTCTAGTTCCCCTTGAAACACTTCAGACTGCTCACGACACCTTTTTCTTCCCAAAGAATCTTCTGCCAAGCCAATCTGGTGACCCACATGAATGCTATTCAAGTGTGCCTTAATCTCTGATCATATATCTGAGATTTCAAGGTCTTTCCAAATGCGAAGACACCAATCAATCATAACATGATAGTCACCTTGAACCTCAATGCCATTCCATGACAGTCACCTCAAAGTCCTTGAGGAATTACCTTCTCCCACTTGATACGAGAAACCTGAGAGAATAAATCCTTCATGATTTCTAAAATCTCCACCAATGTCTGATAGTTTAGGCTTATCCAGCGCACAACTATCAAAAGTTAAGCTCAATTGCACCACTGTGGCACTGCAGTCCAGTTCAGAAGAGTTGGTCTCCTTTGTTATGCAAACACCAAACAGCAGTAACTTGCCACCACCACATGGGATATACTTCTGAGTTATTATAGAGTAGATAATGAATGTGCTGCTCTCACTACAATAAGCTCAATGAGGATATGATCATTACAAATTGACAAGGTAGGTGTAGGTGGTTAGCATTTTTATCATTCTATAAGTAAAGGTCACATTCATGAGGGAAATGGGTTTGTTGATTTTCTTTAAAATGAATTATTGGAAAAAAAAAGCTTTAGTCCTTGGAGTAGGAGTGTAGGACCATCTCCGAGTGTAACCTGAATGGGTGAGGGGATCCATGTAGAGGCTTGAAGATAGAGTAGAACAAGAACAGTCTACAGTGTTTAAAGACTTGAACCTAGAGGCACATCCTTTCCCTAATAGCCATCCTCAATCCTAAGACAAACCAAAAATAACTGTTATGGCACAGAATAATTATGCAATAAATCTCTTAGGGTAACCGCAAGGGTGGGGGCAGGGAGGGAGGAGGATCCATATAGGAACTCGAAGAAAGAGGAGCAACAAAACCAGTATACAGGATTTATAGTTGCAGAATAATCAAACCAAAATAGGAGTGTAGGCTGTAGTAGCACAAAATTGTCATGCAATTACTGTTATCGCATAATTTTTGTTTAACCATCTTGCAACTTTCATCTAGAATCATGCCTTGATAACCAGCCAATTTCTTCTTATCAGAGGAGATACAAAACAGAAAAGACCTTGATCCTGGCGAGACAGTGATCTCTTGAAAGGTTGAAAATTAATAAATCTGTTTTTTAGCTGCTAGTGCTAACAATATCAGAAGCAGAAGATATCTGTGTGTTTTTTTTTGGCCTTATATTTTGCTAAAAATGTCGATCTCTTGATTTGTTTCGACTGCTTATTGGAGTTTTAGGATGATATCATCATTAACTTCATTCTTGTGCTTACAGATATTTGAGAAGAACCCAACCAAAATCAAGAACTATGGAATTTGGCTGCGTTATCAAAGCCGAACCGGTTATCACAACATGTACAAGGAGTACCGTGACACCACTCTTAATGGGGCAGTGGAGCAAATGTACATTGAGATGGCTTCTCGCCACAGGGTGAGGTATCCATGCATCCAAATCATCAAAACAGCCACCATCCCAGCTAGCCTCTGCAAGAGAGAGAGCACCAAGCAGTTCCACAATGCCAAGATTAAGTTCCCCTTGGTGTTCAAAAGGGTCAGGCCTCCAACCAGGAAGCTTAAAACCACATACAAGGCGTCGAGGCCCAATTTGTTTATGTAATTCCTATGGTTGATTTGATGAACCGAGTTAATTGGAGAGAAATTAAGATTGGGATTTAAGCTTTTGAAAATTTTGTTTTTGATGGTAGAGAGAGATGTTTTGCTGATTTTTCCATGTTTAATTTTAGGTATTTTATCGACAAGCAAGTTTTCAAAAGTATCTCCAAGGTTCAAAATGTGGATACGAAATACGATGTGATTTTATTATTTGGTAATCAAGGTTAAGACAATTCATTAAAGGATTAAAAAACAATACAATACAATCAATCAACTAGGGTTAAAATTATGAGAAGTCCGCAGAGATCAAAATCACATTGGGATTCCGTTTTCCACCTTTGGTCAATTGTGCACACGGACACACGGTACACCTCTTCTACATGATCAAAAAATAATATTATTTTTCTGTTATTATATGATTCAAATTTGTTTTCATAAATCGATGAACAGAAAGTAGATGAAATGGTATTTAGGATTAAACTGAATGTAAGTTTTTAACATATCTATGGTCTGTTTGTGTCAGTTTCCATGCTGTATCGTGTTGAGTAGTTCTATGCCCATTTGGTATCGTTTTGAATATTTAACTATTATAGGAAATGAACCTTTCACACAAATCTGTTAGATCAATCTGTCTTAAACAAGGTGAGGTTATAGTTTGATTGAAAATGCTATGATACAGAGGTGAGGTTATTGGTTTTCTATCTAGTTTTTGTAGGTGACTTTGATTTTTTTTAACTATTATAAATTGCCAAATTCAATTAAACTTTTAATATATGCATAAGTTATCATATGTCTGGTTAATTAAAACTCAAAAGTGTTTATTTTACATTTTCTCAGAAAAGGAAAATAAACGATGTCGATGTAAAACTGTCAAACTTTTTAAAGTGTGATAATCGATATAAATAATACATCGATAAAATCGATATAATATTTACATCGATTGTCGATGTAAAACTCAACCAATGGGGAGGTTTACATCGATTTTTTATATAAACCTTAAATTAAAAACAAACACATGAAAATACGGATTGGGTGTAAAGTTTTTACAGCAATCTGTATTTACACTGAAAACAAACATTAGGAGATGTTCTCGGTTGCAATGGCTGGTTGGGGCGTTGTTTATCACTCGAATACACCACTCCAAAAGTTGATCACTCGAATATATTCAAGATAAAAATCCAGGGGCCCAGATTAAAAGGATGTCACTGAAAGAATCAATGATAAATTAAAAAGGAAAGGAAATGGTTCTTATTGGGTAATGGGAAAGGCATTCTGTTTTGGCTAGATAACTGAATTGGTGATGGGCCACTATCCCTAGGGGCTAGGGGCTAGGGCCAACAACACCCTGACTTGAATGCTAGGGTGGAACAATTCATTCATCTAGTGGACAAATCAATGGAATTCAGAGATGATTCCTCAAACGGTCAGATAACTGAATTGGTGGGCTTTATGGCCTATTTTGAACTTGGGCAATGGAGAGTGGAGGATTGACCTGCTTAATTTGCCCACAAAGCAAGTATGGCTTCTAGTGGATCAAAAATTCCATTGGGCCCAACCCAAGATGAAGATTTATTATAGAAATTAGTGGAATACCGATTCTTACTAAACAGCTTTCAAACCCAACCCAGAGCCACTAACGAGTTCAGATCTGCTGATCATAATGCATTCACTTAACCATGCATTGAGAATATCTCTTATACTTTATATTATCGATATTCTCAATGTGCGGTTAGATGAATGTGACCAGCAACTGTCCATAAAGCAACAAAGTTACCTTGATCATATATGAGAGAATCTTAAGCTTTCATTTGATAGCATGGGTTTATTGAGCTATTGTCTAAAAAGGTCCAGACAATATGCTTACGTGTGCTCTAGTTTGGGTTGGTGCCTCTTAGGTTCGGTTTGGAAGTAGTATAAATACAAATATATAGAGCGCAAAAATTATATATTTTGTATGAATTTGTATTGTACATATTTGTATTTGTACTCCTTTCAAACTGAGCTTTTGTAAACAAAAATGAGTATATCTCTAGGTGTTCTTTCGTCACTAAGAGATAAGGATGTCTATAGGTCAGTTTTGGTATGGGTTGGCTTTTGGAATTTATGGGTTTCAAGTAATCATTTGCCATGGCGAAAGACAAAAAACAAAAACAAATACGAAAAATCCTAAACTTTAAGTTTATGGATTGGAAGTAATGCCAAATTGAAACAATACCCTCTATATATGTAAGGGTAGCATGACCCGATAGGGCAGGCCAGCAAAACCCAAATATGACTTAAATTGAAGAATCAAAACCCTAACATGAGTAAACATGCATGACCCTAGATTGACCCTATAGGGTCGGGTCAAGCCGGTTTATCATTTAACCTCATCGATTAACATCCCTAAGGTGTCATTTCTCGTTTTATAGGGTTATACTCAATTTATCAAAAATGAAGTTTGCCCAAATCACTAATCTTTTCATAATTTATTATTATAGTTTTGTTCAGTGTTGTTTGTTTTGTTCTGATAGGAGAAAATGCTTATTTAAAATAAAGTTATGTAGTAATAATCACCGGAACCATACATTTTTTGTTGATTGACCTCCTGATTCTCTTCTTTGCGATTGATAATTGAGGCACTAGCTTTGGTATGCAGGCATTATATCCAACCATGGACCATGGCCAAATGGACCAAAGCTGATACCAAACACCCCAAAATAAGATGTCTACTTTTTCAAATTGGAAGTTGTTAGAGAGCATCTCATCCGGATTATATTACTTTTCTATTTAAATGACACCCACTTGATTTTTCTTCAAACACACTTATCTCTTAACTCTCACTCGTCTTGGTTTCTTTTGTTTAAAATTAAGGGTGCGTTTGGTTTATAGTTGAAATCGGATTTGGAATCGAAATCCTCTAGAATTGTTATCAGAATGATGTATTCCTATAGTCTGTTTGACTCAAACAAGAATTGATTGAAATGAGAATTGAAATCAACAGAAATGGGATTCATTCCCAAGAAAGGAGCAGAAAATGGCCATTCCCTCAAATGGGGAATGGGATTCTGATTCGCTGCAAACCAAACTGGGCCTAAATGGATTTAGAAGGGGTGATAGCCTAATAAACACGTAATCTAACTGTAATTTTGATTCATCTGAAATACCTACTACTGTTCTTTCCTTTCAAGCTCATGATTGTGCTCAGTGGATATAGTTGTTGTGGTAACATGTGACATATCAACGGACATGGAAAGTGGCATCATTACTTCATGTGTTGAATGAGGATGACATGGACCCATTTGATGATTTTGAAAGACAGTGATGCCACTACCTTTTCCCTTGGTGCAATTGCTCTATTATTCCATATCATCCAATTGTTGGGGGTTGCCACTAAGGTGAGCCACACCCACCAAATCATACCTATTGGAATATGATGATAACCATCTGATCAGCATCATCTGAGATGAATTGTTCAATTGACAGAAATCTTCCACCCAGGAACTGGCCCCATGACCAATTGGGTTTGTGGTGATGGAGTACCTAATTCATCAACTGTTGAAGGTGTTAAATTTCACCAACCAGGTTGCCAATCAGCTTGGGGAAAAGCTGGATAGCTGGATCAAGTGGGTTGAAAACTTGGATCAAACAATCATCAAAATTTGTTACCAGTAAATCACCTTTTCCAAATTAGCCTACCTACTCATTTTAGGTTGTTTTTAGGTCTTGGATAAGAACAATATGAACCCCCAAGATGAGGACAGCTGATTCAGTGGTCCAAATTCATCACTAGATGGACCACATATAAATATATACCATGCAGAGCCTCTGTACATGTCTATACGTACATACGTATGCTACATGTTTGTCAAAAGGAGATAAGAAATAAAGTGCAGCTAGCCCATGGGCCATGGAAGCTTCTTCCAGTGACTGTCACATTTCTCCCCACCAAAAGCTCCATGAGCTCAAATGTCTTGGCCCACCTTGAGATCTACCACTTACAAGCTTTTCCTCCTTACCTCTCAGTTCCTGTTGTTTAGTTCCTATTGCCCATAGAAATCAAGGCTGATTTCATTATGTTGTTGTCTGGTTTACAACATATTTCTTTTAATTAGTCATGAGCAATGATAGAAGCTGGTTCATGAAGGGAGGATCATTAATTTCACATCAATGAGCTTCATGAAATCTCAGGACCTGTTTGGTTTGATTCGCAGGAATAGAGCTCTGGATCCGATCCCAATAGTTTGGTTGGGTGGAATCAGAATCTCATTCCCATTCCTGATGGAATGGCATTCTCCCATTTTGAGGGAATGGCCATTTCCTCCCCTCTTTTGGAAATGAAATCTCATTCCAGTTGATTCTAATTTCTATTCCTATTCCTGTCTTGAACCAAACACAAATAGATTCTGGGAATAGACCATTCCGATTCCGATTTAAAAGGATTTTGATTCTGATTCCCATTGGCATATACATTTAGCCAGAACCCAATCTACAAGTGCCACATCATCGATAAGGGTATTTTTGTCAATGAACAGATTCAATTGACCAGAATACCCATTAATTGTTTGCTACAGAAAGGAGCACCATAGTGTCTGGATCATATATGTAGAGATTGTGCGTATCTGTTTATGTTCAAAGAGTACTATTATTGTGTGCACTCTCAGTTGTGAAGGTAGTGGGGATGCAGAAAATAATGTCTACTTCCATACGCCAATCTGCAACTCCACATTTTCAAACATCTCCATTAAAAAAACTGACCCTTTTCTGCTCTGCAACTCCACATTCTCCTCCACCAGACCAAAAAGCCTGCACAAGTGAGCCCCACAGGTTTGATTTTAATTTTCAAACCTATACCCACCACTTCATTTTTTTTTTAATATTAAAATCCAGCTACTACCCAAGTAACCCAACACCATCAAAACTCCATCTAGAAGGCAAGAATGGTCAAGACCCATTCTGTTAATACTAATAAACTAGTTTAGTTTGGTATTCTCCTTATTATACGTTCACAGACCACCCTACTTTGGCTTCTTTAAACAGGAAGAAATGCAGTTTGTGGAACAGTGAAAACAAATAACCTTACTTGTCAACTTATCTCTGAGTGTGGGTCTGCTTTCTTTTTTGAATATCAAAAGTTTTCAAACGTATCTACCTATGCAGTGGGGAAACAAAGAAAAGATGCTGAAGCTTTTTGATACAAATTAAAGAAGATATATATGGATATATAGATTCATATATTTGTTAGATGAGTTCGTACATTCACTGAAGATAATTTGGTTGAGCCTGTATTTTCGTCAAGTAGTATCCATTTAGAAGATTATTTCTGTCCCATGAAGCTATAAATCAGCACAAAAGGGTTGTCAGAGCTGCGTGATCAACCTCTTTCTAGCTTCTAAGCATTGAAAAATGAAGATCCTCCAAAAGCTGTTTCCTTTCATCAGTGTTGCAAGCTTTTCTGTTCTTCTTCTTCTTCTTCTTCCTCTTCTACCTTTGGCAGAATCATCTCATGAACAGGTGAAACAAGTCGGCAGTAACAGGAGCATCAAACAAAACAATCAGAAGGTAATTTTATTTTATCAACTCTGCAGTTCTTCTATTTTTCTCCATTTCTCTTTCATCTACCACTTGCCAAACAAATTTTCTTGTTGTATGCACAAAGAATTTTTGCAGCAACCATTCTGCTTGAACATGAATTTGTAGAGCATAATCTGGCCACTTAGTGAAGCACGTCAATTACTATTACATGAGATATGTATGATTACTGATATTCTAACTGCTTTCTGTTATACATTAACAGATGAGCCTTGAGCTTTCCTTTGAAATTGCACTTCATGGGTTTCTCCTCTGGGCTTCCATGGGATTCCTAATGCCAGTTGGGATACTTCTTATAAGAATGTCCAATAGAGAGGAATGTGGGAGAAGGCTCAAAGTTCTCTTCCATTTCCATGTAATTTTACAGGTGAGAGCATCTTTTCTTTTAATTGTTACATTATATTATCCTCACTCTTCCACCATTCAGAACTGTCGATTATTTTTTTGCATGACCAGAGTGGCAAAAGTTAATCATTTCTTTCTTTCTATCTTCTTTCCTTTTTTTTAATCGGGTCTCATAAACTAATGAGTGATCATTCAATCCTCCCTTGAATTCATTAGATTCTCCACTTTAACTTATAAATGATTGTAATTGGCGATAAAAAAAAATGTAAATGGCTCATAGCTCTTATTTAACCCAAGTTCATGATCACTAATAAAATAATACCAGGTTATCCCTTGAACAACAAGGGAAATTATTAGGGTCCATTTGGTTTGCAGTTGGAATCAGAAACCGAATTGGAATTATCTATTCCCATAAGTATGTTTGGTTCAGACTGGAATTGGAATGGGAATTGGAATAAACTGGAATAAATTTCATTCCCAAGGGAGGGGGGAGGGAATTGCCATTACACAAATGGGAAATGTCATTCTACCAGGAATGAAAATGGGATTCCAATCCGTCCAACCAAATAGTTGAAATCGGAATGACCCGTTCTAAATTTCCAATTCCAATTCCAGATCCCTATTCCCATAAACCAAATGGGCCCTTAATTATATTTGTTCAAAAATATTTCTTACTCTTGACTCTTAGTCTTATATACTACTAAACAATGAAACCGTCCTCAGTCATGTGGTAAAAGCTTTTTACCATTTATGTGATTGTGGGGTTTGGTGGTTATATATATATATATATATATATATATATATATATATATATATATATATATATATATTTGTTAACTATGTTTTTCATATTACCCACTAATTAATAAGTGGGACCCAAGCCTCATGTAACAAAAGATAAATTCATATAATTAATTATTATTAAAATGATTAATATTCTCACGATACTATATATAATCTACCTTTCTTTCTTTTTTGAATTCAATAACCCTTTGATATTTGAAGATGTCCATATCGAGATGAATCAGGTTGGATGGGGAGCCTATTTCCATTCTCCCATCATGCACGGTTTAAAGTTTATAACTCAAAATTGATTTCTTTTGGTAACGATAACGTTATCAATGAGAAAAGGAGCTTAGACCAAAATCACAAAGGAAATATTAGGGGGTGTTTGTATTCATACTTCCTTCATCTGGTTCATAAACATAACCAGCGTTTTGTATGCTTGTTCTGGAATCAGTATAACCGCCCTTTGCCAAACACAATTTTTTATAGCTTTTTCAACTAGAAAACATGATTCACTGATGTACATATGACATGGCAGTCATATGGTTCCAGTTATAATGTCTCTATTTGATAATGACTACTGTATCATAAAAAGTATATAGGCTAGTACATGCACACGAGTCTCAGAATATCATGGTTCAAAAACTGAACCATGAAAAAGATTGGTATGGTGCCTCTCACACACATGGATTGCTGATGTAAGCATGATGGCGGTTACATGATAAAGAATTTTTTTGGCTCAAAAGTAGTATATATATATATATATATATATATATATTCTATGCTACTGGAAAAATATGGTATCTAAAAGATTTGACCAATCAAAGCACCCTCTAAATGCCAATTGAGATCACTCTTTTGTGATACCAGTTGATTGGCTGTAAGTTTTTTAGATATCATATCTTTCCGGTATTGATAGTCAAACCCATATCATAGTAAAAAAATGAGCCACAAAATGAACACCCTATTTTGTATTATTTGGTCAAAACATGCATAGTCAATCTCTAAAAAGTAATTGGTTTTTTTTAATCCATATACCACCTTTTTTTTAAAACTATGAACCAAGCGCAACTGAAGTGGATAATTGCATTTTTTTTTCATCTCTTAAAAAGCTATTATATTTATGTATCTAAGGTGGCATTTGATAAATCTGAAATCTGAAAAAGTTAAAAAGATATTAATGGCATCTGAAATCTGAAAAGAAACATATATGCTTTCCAACTTTTTAAAGTCTCTGAACAAAGAAGGTTTTTGTGTTGGATCAAACCTTCAGCATTTGATATTCCTTAATTTTACTATTTTACCCCCTAGAACATACTATTTGTTAATTTTGAATTCAGTTTGTACTATTTCATTAAATATAATTTATTAAATTCAAAATAATATTGAAAAATATGAACACATTATGATACATTATAAAAAAATTAAAAGCTTATTAAAATATGAATAAAATTGAAAAAATATAAAAATTTATAAATTAAAAATAAATTATTAAAAGTTAAAATAATAACAAAAATAGTAATAAAGTCCATGAAGCAATGGAAAAATATTTAATAATTAAATTATTAAATTAATCCTATTAAAATATTTAATAATTAAAAAAATTCAAACTACTAACACTTCTCTTTTTCTCCTAAACAAAATATTTGAAAAGATATAATTAGAATAATATTGAAGCCTTGAAATGATCTATGTACATTGTACTAGATTACTGATTTAATTTTAAGCAAGATTCAAGTATATTATCAATTCCTCTTCTTCTTCCATGAGGCTTTACAACGGGGGTAGTCCATCTCCCTCTCTTAACCCCCAACCCTAATGATAGCAAGATTTGATCCCAGGTCTCTACTCCCAGTAAGAGATATTATCAATTTTTGAACCCACTGATGACACCAAATATTGTCTCTGGCATCTGTCACTTTAAATTTGAAGGGTATTGTATCAGTGTGTATCGGTGAACAGAAGTCCTAACTTGCAGTATATAGCATATCGGAGGATTGAAAACTCGATACTATATTATACCCATGGGATGATAATGATCTATTAAATATTATAATTTTTTGTAAAAATGGTAATTATATTATAGGGGATGAACTAAATCGTCTTCTCTATTGAGCAGACCAAGTTTCTATGGTGACTTGCACATTTATGTGATCCTTCTAAAATTTAATAGCAAATCTATGATTTTTCTTTGGTCCAATCTTCTATTCTAATTACTTTTCAAATCATCAGGTGCTTTCAGTGCTTCTTGCCACAATTGGAGCAGTTCTGTCCATCAAAAATTTTGATAATGCCTTCAATAATAAACACCAAAGGATAGGGCTGGCCCTTTATGGTCTCATATGGGTCCAAGCCCTCATTGGGTTTTGCAGGCCCCAAAGGTAAATTCCTTGATTTCCTCATACTGAGTCTCAGTCTTCTCACCAGGGAAGAAATGAAAAGTGACTATTGATCTAGTCCATTTTCCTTTGACCATTTAGTACCCTTTAACTTGGTGGTGAAGCCCCTGGAAAAACACTTGATCCTAGAAGAGAGTTATTTATTTAGGTAAATGCATTTATGTTAATAAGTGCATTTATTCATGTTCTTTCATTTTTCGAGTTAATAAGATAAAGGCCGTTTTATCCATAAAAATCCATTATTTTAAAGGGCAATTTTGTCTCATCCAAATGTTGGCAACTCCCCCACCCCTATAGGTAATTAGTAACTTTCCCACCCAAGAGATGGGTATCACCTGTCCAAGTAAATACATATTACCTAGAGAAAATAAGTTTTCCATGAAGCACACATAAATCTAAAAAAAGAAAGTGGGTTTCTTGGCCAATGGGAACCAAAATCCCATTGACCAACTTTCCCCCTCTCAAAATCTAAAAAACAAATGGTTCCTAAGTTCTTTTCTCTTTGTATCTCCTCTTAATCGACAGGGGGTCCAAAGGAAGAAGCCTGTGGTATTTTGTCCATTGGGTATTTGGAACAGGACTTTCTGCACTTGGAATAATCAATATATACACTGGATTACAAGCTTATCACAAGAGGACATCCAGAAGTACAAGACTATGGTATATACTTTTCACTGCCGAGGTCTCTTTCATTGCTTTCCTCTATCTCTTCCAAGACAAATGGGATTATATGCAGAAGCAAGGAGTGATTTTAGGTAATGAGCCAATTATCCCCACTGATCAAAAAATCTCTCCAACTCCAAGAGACAATCGAAAGGAGATGAATGTTCCTTGTTGAAAAAGAGACGGATTGATTGATGATTTCAAGCTAACGTATCCAATTCTTTTTTTTACTCTTTTTCTTCCTCAACTGTGAAAGGTTGGATTTCTTTTAAAGTATTAGACAAGTAGTGATATCAGATGAAGCATTGGCATTGACATTTGGCAAAAGGAAGCCTCAAACTCAAAGAAAATGAAGAATTATTGGAGAATTCTAAGGCAACTTATACTTGGTGCATGTTTCCTCCACGGCTCCACCCATACATCTCTACAGCTAATCTAGAATATTGTGGGTCCCATGTGAGTCGTCCCCTCACGTGGCTAATGATAATATTCCAAATCAACTGTGTGAACTGCATGGAGGCAACGTTGATTAATTACACATACAATAGTCTTGGTAGTATTGGGGATGATATGGTGATTTTCACAAGGGTTGGCATGGAGTTGTGCAGTTAGATTCTAAGAGTCTCCGTGTGACACTGACTATGATAGCTATTAGATTTGTGACTTTGTACGGTTGTATCGTTTCTTTATGTGTTTGGATGCAATTTGGAATTGAATATTTTCATACTTTCATTATGATTTTTCCATTTCATTTGAACTAATAGGGCCACGTTTATTGCTAAAGGGAAACAAAAGTTAAGTATGGAACAACATAATGGATTTAAAAGAATCTGATATAACCCAAAATTATGTCTCTATGTATAAGAAATTGAACTAAATTAGATCACATTACCTGCGACCAAGGTTTGTTAAACTGGACCGGACAAGGAACCGTTCTGGGTCCAGTTCCTGGGTCAAATGGTTGGATCATTCGGTCCGAACAAACAATTCACTCTGGCAAAAAAATTTTAAATTTTAAATTTTAAAAACAAAAAAACAGCCAAAATTCATTGTCCAGGTCGAAAGATCTGACCGTCCAGTCCAAACAGGTGACCTACTCTCACAAAAAATAATAATAATAAATAGAACTTTAAAAAACAAAAAATGGTCAAAAAACATTATCTAAATTGACGTTTCAATCACCCGAATCAGCAATTTGCTGACCAAATCAACAGTTTTTAGCCAAAAAACAGTTTTGGGATGAAACAATGATTGATTCCAATTTTTCCAATCCAATCATCCAGTCCAGTCCAGTTTTGAAAACGCTGCCTGCAACCATGGTCGCAGAACAATTCAGTGACCTCCAATGAAATGCAAACACGGTGTTGTTGGCAATATATTTAATACATCACGTGGATTGATTTTTTATTTTAAACGCTGGCGTACTCATATTTCACTTGGGGTCATTGATTTGTTCTGCAACCAGGGTCGCAGGTAATGTTTTCACTTTTCGCGTGATCATCTGAACTCAAGCAAAGCTCGAAATACCAAAAATTAATATTTTTTTCTATTTGATAATCAAAAGCTGAAAAGATTAAAAGATGCGTACGCAGAAAAGTTTGGAAAATAAATCTTATTTGATGTGGCATTTGCAAATTACTGTTGGGATGGCAAGAAATGAAGTCATTTCTAGTTTTCATCAACATTCTTATAATAGAACCATTTTGGATGATGAAATCCTGCATTCAAATGCTAATTGCTAACTACAAAAATGAAATGATTATGTGCCAAGAAGGTGACTCCTTTGGAATTTAATTGGACCACCTCAGCTCTCATCTTTTCTATTTGCATCAACTGTATCTCTGTATCTACTCAGATTTGTTTCTCTTATTCGACAAGTTGGTAACAGAACAGGTTTCTGCCGCCATTCTTAATCTCATGCAGATTTAGACCAACCGGCTGCATGAGATGGTTGGATTGATCTCGGTAGACCTGAGCATACAACCTTTCAACTGAAAGCGAAACATTCATTTACTAACAAGTACTTGTTTTTTTGGTGGATTTTAAATGATCCTATTAGAAACAGATCTAATAATAACACGTCTGTCAGGTTTAATCAGATTGAATTTGAATCAAGATGTCAACATCTGATCCATTGGCAACCTTATCCATAGTTAAAACTTTTTTGGTTTTGACAAAATGCCAGGAGGAAATAAAATGGAGATAGATTTCGATTGTTAACACCACACTTTTAACCTAGTATAACTTCCTGTGGTTGGCAACTTCTGAAATACATCAAAGAATTAAGATGACTAAATTGTAAGATAGAAATTTGGCATGGTGATCAGTATTATAGAGTGGAACTTCCAAGGCCAATTTCATGATTTCATATTTCAATAATGGACCTAAATGTCACTTAATCCTTTACCAAAAAATGTCACTTCATCACTAAATGACCATACTGATGCTGCAGAATCTCAGTTCATTGGGAAAAGGAAAGAGGATCAATACTCAACCGTTGATGTTGTAGCATGATGAGGAAAGCATGAGAATAAAATTGAGAAAGTGGAGGAATGACATTTTTCTACAACAATGATGAGTACATAATATGCTTTCTCATGGATCGAAAGAAGAGAGTCATGAAAAAAAAATATTTGGATGATTTTTACAGGGAAATTGAAACTCAAAATTGAATTCAACCATCTAAATGGAAAATGATTTAGCTTCTGTACATAAACTGAAAATTCTCCTTCAAAGTTGCAAAAATGGTAGACAGAGAATCATAAGGGAATTATGTCATGCCTATTCATACTATCTGTTCTCATTGAAAGATATAGCTTCTTCTCACATATTATAGATCAGAGAACAGGTGCTCACAGTCCTCTATATCTTGAAAGAAGCCTAATTACTTGGACATGGCAAATCTACGTATTTGCAGAAATTTTCCCAATTCCTTATATGAACTAATGATTCCAAGTCATGGAAAAAACTGTACATAACCAGTTAATACAGCAATCCCTAATATAACAAGTGGGGGAAGAATTACAAATGCTCCAATTGTGGCAAAGAAAACTGTATCATTCCTCTGAGACACTTCATTCAAGTATTCCTGCCTTTTGATGTTTCTCTTCTGTGATATGGTTAAGAATTTTGGGCTCACCTTCTTTAGATTTTTACCTAATGGAATACTGAAATCCTCTCCTTCTCTGTCTCCAACTAACTGAGAGAGCTGATCACGAATCGTAGGTTTCAGAGAACTCCCATCACTCTCATAACCTGTTTACAAAATAAGAAATCCAAAAGTTTACCAACATCAAAGTGGCACAATGTTTAAAATGGTTTTTCTCATATGGGACAACTACACATACCATCACTAGAAGAGCTGGTGGAAGTCAATTGTTCCAAGAGATCCAGCTGAGTTCGTGCAGAAGAAAAAGACACTTTCCAGAAAATGCAGCAAACACGGATTAGTGTATGAAACCAAAACTTCATTCATAGAAGAGGCATAATAAGAATTTAATATAAAAGGCAGTTAGAATATAAAGAGTGAGAGGAAATAATATTCTAACTTATACATTAACATGAAAGAGAAACCCTCTACCTATTTTGGGCTAGTGCTTTAAGATTCAAGCCACATAGAATTTTGAATTATGAAGTAATTCAATGCTGAGTGACATGGTGAGTGATGAAACTGTCTTTCATTCCAAGGGACCTGTATTCCAATGGGGGAGGGAGGGTCTAGGAGGAGCATTGTTCCCCAACTAGGGGTCAAGAGGATCAAACCATATGTGAAATTTGACTGGACATCTGCTGTACAGGGGTATTTCCAGTATTAGTGTTACTGTGTTTTAGTCCTATTTTCTATTAAGATGGTTTATAATTTAACAATGAAAACCATATTAAACGGAATGGAGTAGCGAAACAAGATTAGTAGCCAACCCATGTAGTTAGGATATGGCTTAGATGATGATAGAAAGTTTAGAAAAAAATAGGTCTTCATATAGTTTTCACTGATCTAAAAAAAAGCATATGATAGAAGTCATAGAGAGGTAATATGATGGGTTTTAAAAAGAAAGGAGTCCCAAATACGTATATGGAGCTAATCAATGATATGCATGAGGGTGCAAAAACCAAGGTCAGAACACCTCTGGGAGAGACATCAGATTTTACAGCTATAATGGGTCTTCAACAAGGTTCAACACTTGGTCCTTATTTATTTTCACTAATCATAAATGAATTGACTAAGCATATTCAAGAGGAGGTTCCTTTGACCCATGTGCAAAAAAATGCCAAAAGTTATAACTCCATCCATTCTACCCTCCCAAGAACCCAGATAACTGGGACAAACATTGGGCAATGGCCTTTTAGGAGTGCAAACTAGGGTACACTTGGGATTGAAGATCAAGAGATAACTCAATGTGACCTCTTTCATAACCTTGGTTCAATAATCCATACAAAGGAGAGACTGAGGAGGATGTTGTTCATAGAATATGAGCACGATGGACAAAATTGAGGTGTGCATCTAGATTCTTATGCGATAGCCAAATACCACTTCTACTAAAAGGAAACTTTCATAAAACAGTTGTAAGGCAGCTATGTTGCATGGAGCGAAGTGTTGGGCAGCTAAGAAACATGTCCGAAAAGTAAGTGCGGCAGAAATATGAATGCTTAGATGGATGAGTGGTAAAACTAGAAAGGTCAGGGTCATAAATGAAATCATATGAAGGAACCAAAGAGAGGCTCCAAAAGGTGATAAAATGGGAGAAAGTAGACTGAGATCATTTGTAGCGTGCATAGAAGACCAATTACAGCACCTGTTAAAAGAAGTGATTTGTTACAAGTTGAAGGGGCTAGAAGAGCACCAAAAAGAACTTGAGCGGAAGTAGTAAGAGATGATTTTTAAGTGCCCATAATTTAACAACGGATAAGGCACAGACCAGAACAAAATGGCGAAACAGGATTCATGTAACCAACCACACATGGGTTGTACTCAAATTAGGAAAGCATTCAGAAATCAAACTTGGTGATAATGTGATATAGAAACTAACTTTCTGCTTAGGGCTGTAATCTTTTTGAGAGTAGTGAAGTTTTTTGCAGGGTTTCATCCAATGACAGAGAAATCACCAAATCACGTTATTATTGTGTATTCTCTGTTATTGCATTTCTTTCGTGTTTTCTTGATTACTGGCACAACAGTGAGCATAGGTGATCCCTTGTTTATTAGAGTAACAGGATGCCATTTCGCATTATCATATAGTATATAATATAGTTCGAAATGGAAACCATTTGCTATATTTGCAAGAAGCGACCAAAGAATAGGCATCACACAGTCATACACAGAACGTTCAGGAAATCCCACATGGTCATATCAAGAAGATGGGGCTTCAGTCCTGGATCATCATAATCTCTATTCGGAATTGGAATTTTTATCATAACGAAGAAAAAAGAAAAACCATCATGGTAGCAGAGAAACACAACTTAGTTCATGACCATTAGTTTTGTTTTTGTTGACCCAAGCTCCAATTATTTATAGGACCAAATTTGATGCTTGATTTCTTGTTTCCACCAGTAGAGACCGAAAAAAAAAATCCAACAGAGTTTAATTGAGCTCAGTTATGTGATCAAATCATCAAGCAAGAAAGCAGAACAAAAAAACATATGATACCTGTGAAATCAGGAGGGTCCTCCTCTTTTACTCCTCCTCCTGTTCCTTCTGATCGAGCAGCAGCTCTGAAAGAAGAAGAAAGCTGGTTTGCGGGTGGTGGGCTTTGCGAGGAGGAAAGTTTAAAGAAGAGATTTCTGTGTTTTGGAAGAAGAGGTGTTGGAGGTGAAGGCTTCGACTGCAGAGAGGCGACTCCATAGATCAATGCCATGGAATTGCAGTCGACGACTCTCCTCTGCTGATTCCCCAACAAGCTCTCCACTCTATTCCATTCATTGTAGTGCTTTTGAGGCCAGAAATCCGTTTTACTTTGTATTCACGCGCTTAATTTTAAATTGAAAAACAGCTCCACCACATATATTCGAGGGACAGCTCCTCCTCGGCTCCACGTAGTCAGACACGTGTTATAACCATGTCCCACAGCCCACTTATGAAACAATCTGGACCACACAAATGGTGAGAATTGAAATCTGTTCCTCACAGAGCGCACCTCACAGACACATCTCACCCTGCATCGGGAACATCTCCAATGTGTGCGATCAGAACATACTGTGAGGTCGGTGTGAGTCGCGCCATGTGAGTAGCTGATCCGGACTCAAATGATGGACACCTGAAACCCGGGGATGGCCCACAGCCTTATCACTTGATTATTCTGAATCAATCCACGGGGTGGGCCATCTGAAGATAGTCCTCCGAATCTTCTGCCACAACCAAAAGGCCAAAACCGATCCAAAAGCGGGTTCGTATTCGGATCCCGGGGCGGGTCGGAGCAATCTATCCGATAAATAAACCGACCCACTAGGCCAGCTGGTACGCGCTGGGAAGGGTCATTCCGTAAATTTCTGGAGCAAACAAGGGCAAATAATAAACCAACAGTAACAGGGAATTTTGGTCTCCTGACGTTTATATAACAAATTAAATTACCATACTATCCTTAGCCAGTCCGCCCCGGGGAATATCCAGATTAAGTCATTAACGCAAATCTGCAGGGACTCTTTCGTGTTAGAAAACAATTCACGGAGATTTTTAACCTGAAAGAAATATTACCGTTGGACGCGCCGGACTCGGTCGGTACTCGGTAACGCATTCGAAACGTTTTCAGATGATTATTTCTCGTAAACATTCAATTGATTACAGTCAAGTTGGCACCGAATCAGAATATTTAAAAGGTGCAAGAAAAAGCGAAGCAAAGAGGCTCTCTCGTCTCTCTTCTTTTTCCTTCTTTCTCCTCCACTGCTTATTCTCGACCGTTGCTTCTCTCTCTGCTTTCCTAATCTTTTTCGTCTGCTTTCTCTGCGATAACATGCAAAGAATACAAGAAAAGAGAGAAGGAGCGGAGGTGGTTTCATGGCGAAGCGCTCTGTAGGGGAGCTAGCGGAGGGGAGTGGATCAAGTGGTGAGGCTCATCCTTACGCGTTCCATGTCTCTGGTCCTCGTAATGTTTCTTCTCCGAACTGGAGGGATTTGATCAATTCTAGCTGGTAATGTAGAAACCCATATCTTCGTCGTTTCTTTCTTTTTTCACAGATATTTTGGGGTCTGAAGCAATTGGTCATGTATGCTGTAATGGGTCTACATTCTTACTTGAAGTTCAACAAAAACTTTAAGTGTTGTCTAGACTCCCTGACCTACAAATTCTGAAGTTTCATTATTTGAACTTTGATATTATATTCTGGATTGTTAGATTTGTTGGAATAACGGAATTCTCTAGTGGATTAGAGTATTATCCTTTGTTTAGTTTGTTGTTGTAGATTTTTATGGGTTTCTACTTTCTATTATTCAATTTGATAGAATTGTTCTGTACTCGTATCAAGGAAAAAGAAAGAGTGACTCGAATTGAAAATACACTAGAAATTAGAGCCCGACTACATGGTCCCTTTATTTTGGTCTGTTTTGGAAAAACCATTCTCCTGATCTTTGTGCAAACTGATATTAAATGCCCTTTTTCCTCTCCACCACAACACTTTATATGGGTTTATATATGCTCCTCTTCTACCTTTGGAAACCCCACAGAACCACAACTTTCCTTTCAATAAGTCCTCCGATCCTTCTCATAACCTCACCCACCTAAAGGTGGTAATTTGGTAGGGTGATTTCAATGTGTTAAAGCTGTGGTCTGAGCCTCCACCTTAATCAGAGATATAGGATGATTAGATAGTAAATTAGCATTATTAAGTAAAAGTTTTCTGCTATAGTTTGGTAAGATGAAGAAAAGCCATCACAGATGTGGAGAAAATTCTATACAAATTACAAACTATTTAATGATTCAGAATTCTTTTTCTATCTATTTATTATTGGTCAGACAAATTATTTATAATTCAGTCATTTATATTTTATAATATAATTGAATATCACAACAGATATTCAGATATAGTGCTGTTATGTATTCTCTGTCAGCTTCATATGATACTGACATTGGATTCTATAGGAGGTGCCTTCGATTGTTGTGTTCAAACTGATCAAATTTGTGCTTTTTGGGGCTCAATTATTCATCTGAATTGTTTGGAATACTCATTGAAATCAAGAAGTGAATGTCTTGCCCTCTTTGTCAGTTAGAAATTCTTTTATCGACAAATTTTTCTTTAATTTCTAATTTCTTATAGAAACCAAATCTTTCCAGTTGTCTTATGTGTTTTCATCCTTTCATTAATTAGAAACTCTTGATCAATTGATTTTGCAGGAAGGATAGCAACTACAAAAGAACAGTAATAGCCTGCATCATACAAGCAGTTTATTTGCTTGAACTTGACAGACAGGAAAACAAAACAGAAAAGAATGGCCTAGCTCCAAACTGGTGGAAACCCTTCAAGTACAAGCTGACCCAAACATTAATAGATGAAAGGGATGGGTCCATATTTGGGGCCTTACTGGAATGGGACCGATCTGCAGCTCTAGCTGACTTTGTAGTGATGAGACCTAGTGGTGCACCAAGGGCTGTTCTAGCACTTAGAGGAACTTTGTTGAAGAGTTTTACTATTAGGAGGGATATAGAGGATGATCTCCGCTTTCTAGCATGGGAAAGCTTGAAGGGGTCTGTCAGATTTGGCATAGCCCTGGAGGCACTAAAAATGGCAGTTGACAGATATGGTAGTCGCAATGTATGTATTGCTGGTCATTCTTTAGGAGCTGGTTTTGCTCTCCAAGTGGGCAAAGCATTAGCTAAAGAAGGAATATATGTAGAGACTCATCTGTTCAATCCACCTTCTGTTTCACTAGCTATGAGCTTGAGAAGCATTGGAGAGAAAGCCGGGTCGGTTTGGAATAGATTAAAATCAATGCTTCCTTCAAGTGGTGAAGCTCAGACTAATGGAGATGAACCAGAAAAAGCTGCTGGTGCAGGAGTTAAGACATCGAGAGAACCCAAAAAATGGGTTCCACATCTATATGTAAACAACAGTGACTACATCTGTTGTTATTATTCAGATCCAGCTATTACAATAAACGGCTCATCCAGCAATGGTGAAGCTGCTGGCAAGGAGAATGCAGATCCTGCAAATGAGAATGTGGCAGCAAAACTGTTTGTGATGTCCAAGGGCAAACAGAAGTTTCTTGAGGCTCATGGCTTGCAGCAGTGGTGGTCTGATGATTTGGAACTCCAAATGGCTCTAAACAATAGCAAGCTCATAAGCAGGCAACTCAAGTCCTTGTATACTCTGCCCCCACCACAAGCACCACCTCCACCAGCAGCAGCAGGAGACGAGCCTAGATAACACAAAGTGTTTGCTAGGTGACTCACCTTGAGTGCATTATTTTCAACACCATCAACAACCATACCAAATAAATGAGAGTGCCTGATGAACGGATGTTTCTTTCTTTTCCCTGGCTTGTCAAATTGAAATATCTTGGAAAAACAAGAGGAACCGATTGATCCCCAACAAAATAAATACAACAACAGTGATGTTCCTAAATTCATGAAAGCTGTCAACCCTGTTGCATCTCTTTGATATATAATATGGAGCTTTTCAAGTTTCTGTTGTTCTAAATAGATCGAGCAGGTTGAAATTCTCCTCCAGTCTGCTTTATAGTTAAGTTAGAAAATCCATTGCACACTGTTGATCCTAGATATTCAGTCTCTAGAGGGAGGGTAAGAATTAAAAATTTTGATGTTGGCATTCTGGGAATTGTTGTCAATCTTGTTGCTTCTCTTGGATATTTGAGCTTCTCAAGTTTCTGTTGGTCTAAATAGATCTAGCAGGTTGAAATTCTCCTCCAGTCTGCTTTATAGTTAAGTTAGAAAATCCATTGCACACTGTTGATCCTAGATATTCAGTCTCTAGAGGGAGAGTCAGAATTAAAAATTTTGATGTTGGCATTCTGGGAATTGTTGTCAATCTTGTTGCTTCTCTTGGATATTGGAGCTTCTCAAGTTTCTGTTGGTCTAAATAGATCAAGCAGGTCAGGTGGAAATTCTTCATCTCCAGTTTGCTGCTAGTAAAGTTAAAAAGCTCATTACCATCCTAGCTATTCAAGTTTCTGATGTTCTAAATAGATCAAGCAGGTTGAAGTTCTCCATCTCCGGTCTGCTTTTATAGTTAAGTTAGAAAGTGCATCGCCCATTGTTGATCCTAGATATTCTGTTGGTCTAAATATATAGATCAAGCAGGTGGAAATTCTTCATCTCCACTTAGAAAGCTCATCACCATCCTAGCTATTCAAGTTGCGTTTGGTGTGGGGCTTCTTGCCTCTGAACGGGCTTTCTTAGAAGCACTTTTTCAATAAATACTTCTAAGAAAGCGCTTGAATCCTGCTTGGTAAGGTATTACTTGGGTTGCTTTTGCCAATACAAAGATAACTTATTACCCTGAATAAAACAAGAAGGCGTATAATCACAAAAACCGCTGTGGGTGGCATTTGATCGAAAACAAACAACAATAAAAGGCCAAATATTGATATTTGGCTTTTGGCATTCTGCGAATTGTTCTTTCATATCGGTTTGGCAATATACACCTGAAGAAGGCCAAATATTATTTGAACTTTGAAGAACGGCCTACCACTGCTCGTACCATATCATCTTCATAACCCCCACTGCCCATGCATTTAGACTAGTGCAAATGAAATTACAATGCAAACAAACTGAATGCAACTTCCTTCTTGATTTAAATAGTTGTTAAAATAAGCACTTCTAAAAAATATTCATTTTTCTCTCATTTGTTTCAAGGGAAACTGGGGGATGGGATGAGAAAAAAGTAGGATGCAAGATCCCAAAATTGTGTAATCGGGGCACACCAAAACCATGCGACCCTAATGGAAAAACTCGATAAAACTTGAGTTTCGTCTTCATCATCATCGCTGATGCTGGTAATTACCACCACTGCTGCTGGTAATCGCCGCTGCCCTTCTACCTTCTACCTTCTGCATAAGGAAATCAGCAATAGAAGGTTTCAGGAATTTTGTAACACCTTCTGTTGGAAGCATGGGCTCTATGAGCTGTGCCAAATGCATCGTTCACATAGAGGCCAGCAAGAGAAGCCAGCTTCTTCACAAACTCAAGGTCGTTATTTTCTTCCTCCTTGTAACATTCTCAAGGAGTAGAACACCTCCTTCTGGGATTGCAGCCACCAGCTTCTTGACATCCTCACCAATACAGTCGTTGGCCATCTCAACCTATTAAAAGCATATGCATGAAGTAAGCAAGAGGAATCTGCCACCGTGGTAGAACCCAGATTGGAGGAATCTGTCGATTCTAGTTTCGCACGAGGTAACACCGTTGATGACGATCCTCACCCAGGCATTTCGGATTGAACCTCTGAGATCTCTGTTTTGTATTGGGTAATTTTCCTACTATTTTTCCATGTAATACCAAATAATAGAACGTTAAATTTTTACATCCCACCCAAATCTTCCTACAAACCAAACGGAACCTTAAGAACCACTTAATCACCAAATATAATCTTAAACTTTCACTTATTTAGAAGTGTAAAAGATAGCCATTGAATCAAAATAGTCAATTTGGCCTCTGTGAGAAGGGATTATGTGCTCTATCTTTTCCTCTTTATTTCTCACCATCACCTGCTAGCAACATTTTTGGCTCAGTCCAAAGTCAAAAAATGTTTAAAACAAAATTATACTCAAAAAATGTTTAAAATAAAAACAATACTGAAACGATTCGACTCCACTGGGGATCGAACCCAGAATCTCTGGTTCCGTAGACCAGCGCCTTATCCATTGGGCCATGGAGTCAATTTGTGTTATCACTATGTAAAAAACTAATTATCTATCTTTTTGCAGACATTTTGTATATCAAAATTTGAAATCAGCTGGGCCCCGTTAAAGTGGTTAAAGGTTGGTTTCAGTTTAGATGAAGATTGATTCCAATCCCAATGATCCCATCCGATAATGAGTTCAGATCTGTGCTCCAGCAAATATCCGTCGTTTATTGGTAACATCTTCCAATGATCGAACCAAACCCAATGATGTCATCTTCCATTGGAAGCCCCCTTGCGCAAATGTGAATTCATCGGTAACTTAGCCCCACTAATGAGTCGGTACGTATTATTACAGAACTGGTATAGAATATCTCCTATGAATAATAAATAGGTTTTCTAGCAGATAAGAACAATTTATTTTTATAAAATAATCAAAATAAATTTTTTTTGAAAAATATCAAGAAAAGACAATGACACTATTCATCGTTTGCCTCTTTCTATTTTTATTATTTTATAAAAATATAATCTTTTATTGATATTTTCTATTTTTATTATTTTATAAAAATATAATCTTATATTGATATTCAGGGGAGGAACATGTTACCAACGTGCGGCCATGCTGTGATGTCAGTGTGAGGAGCATATGTGAACTCATTGTTACAACGAAGACGCGGATTCGAGTAATTTCAAAAGGGCAAAAAATCTACGTCTCTTATCAGTTCAAATCTCCACCCCACAAGAGGCCGCCCCACAGTACATTTCCGCCGATGATGACATCATCGGAAATGATATTATCATCGGGAGATTTTACCACGGAGATGTGAACTCGTCTCCTATGGCCTTATACGATTAAATACAGAAAAAACCATCAATGTAACATATTTTATCTGTTATAAAAATGGAAATACTTCTTTAGAATTGAATATTGAATACTGATTTACATTATTAAATTGATCCAATGTCCACGGCTAGGATTGAATTGCAGCTATCTAATACCGTAGCTCTATGAACCATCATATCAGTATTCTCCTAACTTATCCTCTTGGTACTGCCACCTTGAAAATTTGCGGACTGGACAACTGGTCAAATAATAACGACAGAATGGCAGAAAGACAGAAACAACAAGCAATCCCCCAGCCCCGCTCTCACTCTCGATCGTCGCCCTAAGGATTCTCCGCCACCTGCGGCGGAGCAGAGACCGAATCTGCTCCTCACAACTGGCGCCTCACAGGCGCCTCACACGCAGATCCTACCATGCATTGGGAACATCTCCCGTAGAGATGCTCCCAATACACGGTGGATGTGCGTGTGAGGCGCCCATTTGTGAGGAGTAGATCCCGTCACGGCGGAGCTACCACCTCGTCCTTCACGCTAAAAGACAACGAGTCCCGCCTAATAAGAAACCTACCGGTGGGCGGGACCCAGAGATTGAGCAGCCCTTGCGGCCGCCCGGATGGCCTCCACACCTGAATCGCCATGCATTGAATCGGATTATCCGCCGGCTCCGATGCGTCTCCGCCCTTGAGCACGTCGCACAGCAACACCCTCGCACTCCCGACCGGCTTCTCCCTGATGTGCCCGTGAGCATATATATCGACGTTGAGAGCTGACATGACGTCATCCTCCGACAAGTCTTCGTGAAACTTCACCTTCACCACCTCGTTCCACGTCGGGTTCACGCCTCCCTCTTCGTCCACCTTCGTCTTCGCCACGTGCTCCCGCTCCACGTACACCACCGCGTATGCTCTCATCTTGGTCACGTGCTTCACATTCTTCAGGTCCTGCGCCGAGTGGATCAACACCTCAATCTCCCTCATCCGCCGCTCCGGCGGCTTCTTCCTTCGAAGGCCGTCTGACTCGTAACTCATTTCTCCGATCGCCGGTAAATCAAAGCCTACACGGACTTTCCGGTGGATGAGAAAATTAGCCGAGCGTTTTATAGGCGGGAAGTTAGGAAATAGCCAGACATTGCCTACCATGAAATTTATACAGCATTATTCCTTATTTGCCCTCGGACTCGGGGTTCGTAAGAAAGTGAATACGTGTTGGGTTTTGTAAATAATGTGAAAAAAAGGGTATTAGTATTATCGCTTTAATATAATGGAGTGCCGATAAGCACGCACTTTGTCGTTAGTAATGCCCAAACCGTCAGATTGTAATCAATCTGAGAACTGAATTGGTGTGAGTCCCTCGTATGCTAATCAAACAGATAATAATAAAGATAACAATCTAAACTAATGTTCTATAAATCACTACATCTTAACCACACAACGTTCCAATTTCCAGATCATGACAAGAGAAGAAAAGAATGAAATGCCGACGGAACTGCCAAACTGAGCACCGACCACAATGCCACGTTATTCAGCGTCTTCTCTGCGAATGAATAAACCTGAGAAAAGACAAAACGTATCCCTATTGACGAAAGTGCCCTTAAAGAATTCTCCATATTTCTTGCTTGCATTGACCAAAATACCCCAATCGAACAACCTAATTATTGGACTAACCCTAATTTGGATTTGTAATTCTAGAATAGTTGTAGATCCGGCGTGGGTATAATGATCAGCATCAAGGAAGACTTTAATTGCTTTATCTAAGCCGTCGATCAGTTGTCATGCTTTTGGTATATTGGTCAAGTATGTGACAAGTGTAGAGCTGTAAAACGGGCCGGGGCCGTACCTCCCTCCTTGCGATGTTTTGCGATATTCTGGGCCATGTGGGCTGTAGGCCATACCGTGGGTTTGGGCCTTGATCGAGGGGTCAGAATGGCCCAACTTGTTTTTGCTTGACATTTTGATTTTTTTAATTTTTAGTTAAATAAAACTAAAGTAATTAATTTTACTTTGGAAACAAATTGAAAAATAAAAAATAAAAATCTAGGGGCGGAGCCAAGGGGAGACCCAAGGGAGACATGGCCCCCCTATGGTCAAGAAATCTCCACACGTAGAACATTTTTTCATGTTAGTTTCTTCCCTCCCCTCACTTTCCACCCAATGGTTGCACACCCCCCCTATGGCCCATCCATAAGTTTTGGCCCCCTTATAAATAATTCCTATCTCCACCCCTACTAACCAAAATACAAAATAGACAACAAATTGGAAAAAAATAGAAATTTTATTTCATTTAAAATATAAAAATTACATTGTTGAAAAAATAACAAATAATTCATATAAAACTGAAAAAACTATTCCATTTCCTTGATTTCAATCAATTGATGCCATGTCCTTCTTTGTCTTGCAATTTACCCTCAACATCCAAGAAATCTTTAAAGTATATGTCTTTTTCTTGTTTCTCATAGAAAAGCAAATGTCTGCCTAAGTGGCCAGTATCACCCTTGCTACTGAAGTTAAAGTCAATCCTACATTTTTGGCAAGTGGGTTTTTTTCCCTTCCCCTCAACCTCCTCTATTTTAAATACTTTCCAAATCGAGCTAGTGAATTTACTGTTGGGGAATTGGTTTCGGGAGGAGGAGCATGCCACTTTTTGTTCTAAAAAAATAATAAATAATTTAGTTGCACTTACCTAAATAGTTGGATTACCGGTTCAGAATCTCAATTTGATTTCAATGGTTAAAGCATCAAAGGCCAAAGACCCAAAACCTCCTAAATTGCTAAGTGTATGACACTATGACAATATGAGATGAAAAACTAAGAGAGTATGAGATAATGAGAATAAAGAATTGAGAAGAGAATTTAGAATTGCTAAATTGGTGTAGTGATAATGGTGGAGGATAGGACTATTTATATGAATTGGAAATAATTCAATTTCCCAAAATACCCTAAAAACTAGTCATTTTTTAATTGTTGGGAGGAGTATTTTGATCATTATAAAGTCACTTATCACTTTACCCAAATGCCCTAAAAACTAGTAATTTTTTAATTGTTGGGAGGAGTATTTTGATCATTATAAAGCCACTTATCACTTTACCCAAATGCCCCAAAAACCCCAAATTGTTAGAGGGGCATTATTGTCTTTTTCTTCTCCTAAAGTCAAATTACATAAATACCCATATATAACTATTTATAGGCTTATAATTGTTGATTAAGGGGTATTTCTATAAAAAAACCCATAAAAAAAGCTAAAGCTAGTCATTTGGGGGTTCCCCAAAGGCCCCAACAACTAGTTTTCTCAAACAAGTTGCACTCAACCCATTATAGGCCCATGGGCCGAGCCATTCTATGTCGTGCCACAGGCTGTGTTGTGGGCTGGGTCATGTTGACATGTGGGCCGAGGGTGGCACAACATGCACAATCGTGGCATGTCGTGCTGCCTCATGGACCTAAAACCCCCAACACAGCACAGCTCATACGATTATGTTGTGCCTAGCACGACTTGCATGTCATCGTGCCAAGCTGCAGGAGGCACGACCCGATTTACAACACTAGATAAGTGGTATAAGAGCCTACCATTATGTCTCAAGTCAGAATTATGGAAAGGGTTATATAGAGCAATGTGAAATTTGTGAGAGGGAAGGGACTATTTGACTTAAGAAGTGTGAATTGTCATGGAGAAAGATACCTATGGCTAGAGTAAAAGTTGCTCGAAATGAAGTTGCCAAAATGTTGATTGAAATACCGACCTCCAAGATCCAACTGAAGGCATGACTCTCAAGGACCTTGGTTGGATGCATCAAGATCTCAATCCAATCTACTAAGAGGGAAAACCCCCAAGAAAGTGCTTCAACAAACTGAGCATCCTAGAAACTATCACCCACTATCACCGTCCACTCTAACACATATGATCCACGATCTTGTATCAATAGGGTTCCTCCCAGTGAGCCTCCTCTCTAACAACCTGTTTATTGTTCAAGATCTCCACCCTCTCCCTTAGCCTCTTTTATTGAAACCTTGTTGTAAGTACATCTAGTTTACCATCATCGGGACTACGACGAAGATGTTAAAAGGAAACCATACAGAGAAATCCCAATTGGGACACCTTTGTAATGATACAATGACACTTAATCAAAACGGTGGAAGGCTTACACACTTGTGATGAGAACAAAGAGACATTCAGGATTTTCAATGGGCATGAAATGCCTCCTAGGACATGCAATGAGCAATGAGAGTCCCTTGAGACTTGTGTAGACATAAAGGCCTCGTTCGCATTTTGGTAAGTTACTTACCTGGGTAATTGTTTCCCAAGAAAGATTTACCCGTGTCCTTTTATTTCCCATATAAATATTTATAAGGCAATGACCATTTTATCCATAAAAGTCCATTATTACAAGGGGCATTTTTGTCCCTTTCAAGTGTTGGCAACTTTCCCCCAAGGTGGGAAATTTATTTACCCATGTAGGAGATGAGTATCACTTACACTACCCAGGAAAATAAACTTTCCTTAGTCCCCACATAAATCTGAAAAAAGAGCATGGGATTTTGGTCAATGGGAATTTGACCAACTTTTCCTTCTCTCAAAATCCAGAAAAAGAACACCCTCAAAATGACATCGCCAGTCTAAGACAAACCCAACACACTACTAGTGCCTTGCAATGGACATGACATGGATGCCCATATTATAACGAATGATGAATAGACCTTGAAACCAGCAATGGGTACAAAATGATATCACAACTCTATGCATTACCAGCATCTTGCAATGAGTATAGAATAGCAACTCACACCGTGGTAAACGATAAACAAAGACAAAGCCGACAATATATGTCCGCAGGCAACTCACACTCTACATAGTCGTGGCAAGCCACAACGAAATGCTCTAAATATGACTTCCAAAAACATTCGAACACATCAGCCGATTGAAAATCCTGAAACATGGCTGCAAGATAACCCATGAAAGGGTGTAACCGACATGTGCTATGTGAGAACCCTTAGGGAAATGAAAATCTATCCCTAGAGAGTCTCACTAGACACGTGGCAAAACCTTAGTGGAGTTCACTTGATAGATGACGTGAGGATAAAGATCTCATTTCTTATTAGGGAAATGTCTCTCTTGGGATCTTCTCCTAATAGCATCAAAATCTCATCTATAAAAGGGAAAACAACTCTCTCCCATGGAACATGACCGTATGACCCTAACTCTAGGGTTTCTTAGGACCTCTCTCTCTCTCTCTCACTCACTCTCACTCACTCACATACACACTCTCTCTCCTCCCTTTCTCCTCTCTTCTCCACTGTTCTCTACAACCATGCTTCCATCTTCTCTCTTCAGCACCATTCCCTTGGACCTTCAGATGTTGGGTCAACTGTTAAGAGTCCATGGCATTTACACTTATAGTTGAGCTCGTAGTTAAGCTCCCAAAGTACCAACATTACCCTCTAAAGATTTCCTCTTCAACATCTGCATCTTGACTAATAGGCTTGGGGTATTAGCCATATCTACGTTAGTAAAGAAATTAGAGTCAATATGAACTTATAAAGACAAACACAAGTTTATGTTGGCTGGCTTGATATAGGCCTCTACCTACATTTGGTTGATTGAGCTAACTTTAACTAGTCTAGACAAACACAAGTTTATTGACTAGAAATCTCAAAGAGTTCACCACATATCATCCATTGAAAACCTTAATAACTACTAAGTTGTCTTCATAAACACATAGCCAATCCATGAGGTCTTGACAAGTCCCCTCTCTTCTTTGGTTGGTGCCCTCACTTCAAACTTCTCAAGTATGTGATGTTTGTGCCTAATCTCTCCATGTCCCCTGCCTCAAGACACTCTTAAGAAGCCAAATACCCTCCTCAAGTAGGTCCTTGGTTGGTGACACATCCTTAGACTCAACCTCCTAGACAATAACTTCCAAAATCCCAACCTTGGGAACTCTCTCATTGTTGTCCACATTGACAACGTCCACCACGGTGCCTTCCACCTCAGCCTAGTTGCCTACATAGACCTTGGTTTCTGTGGCCCTTGACCTTAGGAAATGACTCATCCCTATTTGGGGACTACCAACCTTGGTCCCCCTAATTGCCTCATTAACTAAGTTGAAGAAGGCACTTGCTAACTCCAACACCAATCTAGGACACTTGGATTGAGAACAAGAAGAGCTAGAGGTAGTCAAAGAAGACATAATGAATGAACAAAGAAAATAAACTTACCAAACCAACAATCCCAACTAGAATAGACACCTCTACTCTCCCCAAGTAGTCCAAAAGAAAATGGAAAAGTCCTAGTCACTCAAGACTCCTCCCTTATACATTACCTTCAATGGATCAAATCAGCCTCCAATCAATTATGCTAATCTTACCCTATCTTGACATCTAACACACATTCCACAGTTGAGCCATTGAGGGGTCACTATGATAAAACATCTCAAAATACAAAGAAACACATTAATTACACTATATATGCTAGTTATATGAATATAATTGACGCAGCCACCCTAAGAGCACGTATGAACCATGCACCGCAAACTAAAATTCTCACATCTCCTTGGAACAAGTATAAAACAACTCAAACATGACACCCACTCCAACAATTAACATGACTACTTTCTTTGATTGATTCACTCTCTCACTAATAAGTAATATACAACCACCTCGGTCTTGAAAGTGGGAGGCAAGTGATGTGGCCCATCCATGTGGCTTAATCTCAGGGCACCATGCATTCTTGAACGAAAACTCAAGAATCTCATTGATGACCTAAATCAGCCTAGCCAATTGACATAACTAGTTGATTCACTTTGGCCGCCTTTAAGGCCAAATACCATCTCTTAAGAAGACTACAACTTCTTGGAAAACACAATACCCCCTCTATAAATAGTTAAGGTGTATCTAGAGGAAGGGACACACAATATAACCCTCTTCTTACTCTCACCTCATCCTTTTCTTTTCTTTTCTTTTTTCTTTTGCTAATCAACCTCCTCAACTCAGCCTGACAACCTCTTGCTTACTGACTTAAGCATCAAAGAATTTCCCCCAGAGACACACCTCAATGCCATCTCTATCTCTTATAAGTGCTTGCAGAAGTAGGTTAGTTCAACCAACCTCTTCAACTCGTCTGGATCCAACTACCTCTCACCTCTCATATCTGTTACCCAGATTCAAACTACAACACACACATAACTACAAGACACTACATTTGTGTATCAAGAACATCTCCCCATGAATGACATTGAGATGTTTCCTTAGATGTTTCTGATGTGCAACTATAGTGTCTTGTGGGTAGCACTATAGGTGATTGATCTAAATTATTCATTAAAACTCTTTTCCTATTCCATGAATTATCTATTTTGAGTGGGCTTTAAGAAATTTTTTTCTTAGGTACTTTTTTATCATCATTTCCTTTTTTTTCCATATGTTTCCCTTTTTTATGTATTGGGTCTCTTTTTATATTATTACATCATATGAATTTTCTATGTAGTGGGTCTAGGGTGATTATAGGTTGGGCCAAACTTTGTACATATGATAAGGGCTATAGCCCGAGCTTGAACCCATGAATTATATTTTTTGGTGGGCTTTAAGAAACCTTTTCCAAGGCATTTTTTTATCATTTCATTTTTCCATGCATTTTCCTTTTCTATGTATTAAGGGATACAAATGGATCGGGTCAGATTTGAATAGGGTATATTTGAATCCAATTTGATACTGTTCATGTCGGATCCAAAGATCCAATCGGATATGATAAGACTCGATCTAAATTCGAATCCTATCAGATCTTTGGATCTGATTGATCCGACTTGTTTTCTTTAAAAATTAATAAATTATTAAAAAATAATAAAATATACCAATTTAAATAAATAAAAAACAAAAAATACAAGTATTTTTTAAATTATTTTCATCATATATACACATGTTTTTTATAAAAAATAAATAATATAACAATTTTATAGAAATGCAATATAAATAATATATTTATAAATATATAAAACATCAAATCGGATCTTCTCAGACCGGATAGGGGGATCTGAATCCTATCCGATTTCTGAGCGGATCATAGGATCTGATCTGATCCAATCTGAAGATCCAACCAAGTGTGATATGAATTTGACTAAATAAGATCGGATCTTGAATTGGATTGAAACATGATCCGATCCATTTGCTCCCCTATATGTATGGGGTCTCTTTTATATTATTACATCATATGAATTTTCTATGTAGTGGGTCTAGGGTGATTATGGGTTGGGGCAAGCTTTGCACCTATGATAAGGGTTATAGCCCGAGCTCAAGCCCAATTGGGGATAGAGTTGGTTTTGGGTCTAGGTCTCTTAGATATAAAATACTAATAGGACCCCGTGAGATGCATGGTCCTTAAAAAAAATCCAAGTTGAAGGACCCTTATGCATTTTCAACCTAAACATTATTTTTGGTTATGTCATCACCATCATCCATGACTTATCCCAATTATATGCGGTCGGCTACATGATTCTTGTTTTGCCACAATCTGTTCTATTAAAAGCCATATCCACTACTAAATTGTTAGTGATTAAATCATTTTTTACTCTACCTAAGTCCTTTTTGGTCCACCCCTAGCCCCTTTATCCCCTTCAACTGTAACAAATCACTTCTTCTCAAATATATTGTTGATGGTCTTATATTTATGTGATCAAACCATCTTAGTCTATTTTCTCTCATTTTATCACATGTTGGAGTAGTTCCTAAGTTCCTACATATGACTTAATTCATTATTTGATCATTTCTAGTTTTTTCCACTCATCCATTTTAGCATTCACATTTATACCACGGTAATTTTCTAGACATGTGGTTTCTTGATTGCCTAACACTCATTTCCATACAACAAGCTATCCTTATAACTATTTAATAGAATTTTCCTTTTAGCCTTAAGTGGTATTCTCTTATCACATTAAAGTCCAGATGCACCCCCTCCATTTTAGCCTTAAGTGGTATTCTCTTTGGGTAACATTTTTGGTTTATGTATTGCTAAATAAACTTATATTAATTTTTCTATTAATGTTTATTAATTGTATTTTGGTTAAATAAATTATTGTCAACTTTTGTCATTCTAAATTGAATTTAAATGATAAAACAAAGAAAATGATAACAAAATTTTAAAATATTTATTTCAATAAAAAAGTAGAAAATATATAAAATACTTAAGGGTAAAAGACTTAAACCTCCCTTAATTTTCCCCCTAAATATCGAAACCTCCCCTCTCCTTTTAACATGGACTAAGACCTCCCGTATTTGGGAATTGTCATCAGACAAAAACCTCTCTTCTATTAATAATGGGTTTTTATGGCTAAAATGGTCATTACCTTATTTACATGAAAAAAATGCACTTATTAGAGTAAGTCTTAACTCAAAAACACTTACTTGGATAAGTGCATTTACCTGGATAAATAACTTATCAAAAAACAAAAGGGCCTGTTCAATAGAAGCCAATTTACAATTCAAACGGTGAATATTGGATATTTTGGTAATTTTGCTCGCCTCCGTTAGGTAAAGATAATAGAGGGGTTGTAGATCCAACAATGTCAAAGCTCGAGGAGGACGGTATTACTATTAGCATAAAACAGGTTAATCGCAACAGTCAAAAAAATAAGGGGTGGTTTCATCTATTTGCCGTTTAATTTATACGGGTAAGACCGGATGCCTGACCCGGGCCCGGGCCCGGATAAAATGTTCGTCTTCTTCCTTAAAAAGAACACTGTTGACTGTTGAGTGTTGGCTATCGCTCGTCCGAGGAGGCGGACTCCGGTCTCCGGCAGGGCATTTTCGAGCAAAACCTGAGAGAGAGAGAGAGATGGACGGAGTTTCTTACCAGCGATTTCCAAAGGTGAAGATTAGAGAGATGAAGGACGACTACCTGAAGTTCGAGCTCCGAGAGACGGACGCAAGTATTGCTAACGCCCTCCGACGCGTGATGATTGCGGAGGTCCCCACCATTGCAATCGACCTGGTCGAAATCGAGGTCAACTCGTCTGTGCTCAACGACGAGTTCATCGCTCATCGGCTTGGTCTCATCCCTCTGACTAGCGAACGTGCCATGGGCATGCGCTTCTCCCGTGACTGTGATGCCTGTGATGGCGACGGCCAGTGTGAGTATTGCTCCGTTGAATTCCACCTCCATGTCCGCTGCGACACGGACCAGACCCTCGACGTCACCAGCTACGACCTCAGAAGCTCTGACCCTTCCGTGGTTCCCGTTGATGTCGCCCAGCACTCCGAGTCCACCGGTTACGATGCTTCTGAGCAGAGGTAGGAGTAGGACTCCAAATAATGGAACCCTTTTCGAGTTTCTGATGATCTTCTAAAACCCTAAACCCCTTTTTGTGTAGTTTGAGAAGTAAACGGTGTTTGTTTCCTTCAGGGGGATTATTATTGTGAAATTGCGTCGTGGGCAAGAGCTGAGACTGAGAGCCATAGCTAGAAAGGGGATTGGCAAAGACCACGCGAAGTGGTCGCCTGCAGCCACTGTTACCTTTATGTATGAACCTGAAATCCATATTAATGAAGATTTGATGGAAACTCTTACTCTTGATGAGAAAAGGGATTGGATTGAAAGCAGCCCGACCAAGGTTTTTGGCCTTGATCCCAATACTCACCAGGTAAGTTAACTTTGCTATCTTCCTTCTAAACTTTTCAGTATTGTGGTCATATTGCGGAGATACGTGCCTTCGACGTCAGACAAACTAAAAGTTGTAATGGTGGTTGTGAAGATGATGTTTTAAAAGAACTTGAGGACTGAGGAGTATCTCATAATAGTTCATGTAGGTTTTAAGTGTTGGTTTCAGAACAACCATCTACAATGAAACTAAAATTCTAAAAGTATTAGAAGCAGCAGATGAAACTAAAACTCTAAGATGAAACTAAAACTAAAACTCCTTTCTACTCTCAACCTCTATTGCTTTCATTTCCCAAAATAAAAAGAGCATTCTCATAGATCCTACATACAAAAGAAACCCTATATACATAAAGCCCATTTTAACATAAAAGAGGGACCATACCAACTGGTAGATTACAATCTAATCCAATGGTTGAACAATAAGACAAATCCAATTATCTCCACTTTTTAACTACCTTCAAGTCCTTTCATTTGTGCTTCCACTTATTTGCAAATAAGGCAAATATCCATTGGTCTTGAGAAACACCTCCAGCTACACATAACTTTCATCACCAGGTCCTGCTACCATGTGATTTAAACAAAAGCAGCCAATGCACTTTTGCACCTGTACCCGAGCTAACAATCCTAATTAACTCCAGAGAGGGACATCGATCATTCCTTTCTCCTAGTAGAAACTTTCTTCTCACCATCATCTGAACTTTGTAAACACATAACATTTGTTTTCATCTCAACTGCAAAAGAGACCTTTCGTGTGGCCACACTACCTTGTGCATCCCATTTCCCACAATCCATCAAAATTTTGGAAATCATTGTTCTCCCAAATAGATGTTATAAACCCCTTTTGCAGTAAAGACCTTGCAACCTTTAGAATCCAATTGGATAAGTGATATTAGATTCTTATACATCTTTGGGACAGATGCCACACCATCCAAATTGCAAACCACATCATTAAAACATTTTGATTTTCACTGTCCCCACACCCACAATATCACAAGTAGACCCATCACCCAATCAGACAATACTTGCCTTCTCTTGAAATGTATTAAAAAATATTTTCTTGGACCAAATATGCATAAAACATTCAGAATCTAAAGATCATTCATCTAGAGAAGAAATGTGCATGCCTTTGGAGATTATGAGAACATCTCCATCATCATCCAATGTAGATTTTTTTTGATAGGTGACAGGTAAAAATTTTATTAATATAAATGGAGAATACAAAAAATATGTACAAGAAAGGGTCCCAAGGATAGGTAGAAGCATCTACCTCTCTACCATACAACTAATTACAAGATAGCTCGATACAACTGTCCCCTAGTGACCCCTTGTTTGGCCGACAAATCAGCCAAATTATTTGCACCGATTGGAACCGAATGTAGTCTTACAGTCATATACCTTGTTAACCATTTAATCCTCTTTATTACATTTCCATGAGTCCAAGATCCTTCCATTTCATTCCTTAGCTTGCCTATCCTCTACTTGAGAGTCCCCTTCAATAACTAGCCTCTCTATATTCATCTCTTTTGCTTTTTGAACCCCTTGTAGGACTGCAAGCATTTTAGCTCTTGTTGAGTCTCCAACTCCAATTAGACCAGAAAATAAGGCTGCTATATTCTCTTCTTTGTTCCTAAGCAATCCTCAAATTCCTAAGGAGCCTTGATTGTCAAAGATACTACCATCGAAATTTAATTTTAAGAATCTATCATGAGGCGGTTACCATTCTTTGTAACCTCTACTTTGTCTTGTTGAAACACAACCACTTCCCTCCAATTCCTTCTCAAACCATCAAAAGAATAGGATGAGAACAAATGCGGAGCTTTTACCCAATGAATCACCCTTACCAAAATACATTCCAATACTGGTTTCAAGCTTCTTTCTTCTTTCTTGAAGATTCTAGCATTTCTTTTCTCCCACATTGTCCATAAAACAACAACCCTGGTACATTTCCACAACATTCTCCCTCTCTTTTTCTCCCATCTAAAAATGTCAACCTCAAACAAGCTGGCCAAGCTCATAGGAGTCCACCTACACCAAAAAAGAGTGAAGAATCAATTCCAAATAGAAGAAATGAAAGAGTAGGAGATTAATAAATGAAAAGCAGATTCACCATTAGTCTTAGAAAGTATGTACCAGTTTGGAGATAAGCAAGTAGTCTCTTTTCTCATTTACAGCATGTCTAGAGTATTGATCTTTCCATGAAAAACCTCCCAACAGAAAGCTTCAATTTTTAGGGGTATTGGTTTATACCAAACTTCATGGCAGGGAATGTGGGAGGAAGGATAGTAGGAGAAACCAAGACCCACAAAAAAGAAGCATAAGAGAAAAGACCCTTTGGACTAGGTATCCAAATCCTCCCATCTGACTTGGTTAGTTAGGTTCATCACCACTTCCTCAAGAGTTTGCAGAAACTGAACAACAGAACACTCATTCTCCCTTAGCCCTTTTCTCAAACCCAAATCCCTGTTAGAATTTTCAGATCCTGAGTAGAATCTTGAAACATGTTCTTTTTTTCTTTTAAAGAGAGAGAGAGCATAAAGAGAAGGAAAAACATCTTTCAGAGGTATCTCATTCACCCATTGGTCTTCCCAAAATAAAATTGTATTTCCAGAATAAACATCATACCTGATATGGCTTAAGAATTGTGGGAGGATTATCTGAGTAGCTTATATAGGGGTAGTACAAGGGAAAGTTTTCTAGAGTTGACTTGATCAGAGTTATTCTTCCACCCAAGGAAATGTAGTTGCGTTTCCATGCCACTAGCCTTTTTCTTAAACCTTTCTAAAATTGGAGTCCAAAAACTATCGTTCCTCGGATTGCCTCCCAAAAGAAAACTTGAGTAATTCATCGGCCACTCACTAGTAGAACAACCTAAACCATTCGCTGTAGCTTGTATCTCAACGTCCTCCATGTTTACCCTAGCTATACAACTTTTTTCTAAATCGATTTTCAGGTTGGAAATCCTTTCAAACAACATCAATAAAATTCTCAAAGTTCTCACTTCTCACCTGTTGTGGGTTACAATCATCATAGAAAATGAGTATATCATCTACAAATTGAGGATGTGTGACCACTATACTATCCCTCCCAATTCTCCAACCTCTTAACAACCCCTCTTGATTAGCCTTGGTAATCGTTCTACTAAGCACATTTGTAATTAGGGTAAACAGAAAGGGGGGCAATGAATCTCCTTGTATCAACCCTCTATGTGACTATGTGTCGAGAAGAAATATCTGACCACACCGTTGACCAAAATAGTAGGATGACAAGTTTGTAGGCAATCACTAATCCACTTACACCATTTTTCCCGAAAACCACATACTCATTACCTCAATCAGACCAATACACTTGATCATATGCTTTCTCAACGTCTAGTTTGCACACTATCCCTTACCTCTAGATCTTTTTCTCTCCTGCACACATTCACTAGCAATTAAAATTTGATCAGTGGTTTTCCTATCCTAAATAAAAGCCCTTTGAAATGGAGTGGTAATTGAAGGAATCACTGCTTTGAGCTTCAATTAGAGCACTTTAGCAATTACAAGGTTTAAAATGTCAATGCCAATGGAAATGTCGCTTACCAAAATATAGGACATATGTCAGAAGTGTTGGAAATGTTGAGGGGAAATATTGTAAAAGTTAGAGACATTGTGGAAATATTATGAAATATGTGGAAATATGCAAAGGTATTTTGTAAAATGATAAAAAAAGCATTAATACATATTTCTAGACTATTATCTTATTCCCAACCATTATATAAAGCTAAGAAAATAAGATCAATAACAAATTAGTAAATGAATTTACTGATTTATTATGCATTTTGATGTTTTTACAAGGTTATCTGATATTTTCTTTTCTTATTTTTAATTCTGATTTATTATAAATTCTAATATATTTATTTCACACTAGTAAATAGAAATGCATTTATTCTGATTTTTTAAATATTAAAGTTATAATACATTATTTTTATTATAAATTTAATAAACTGATTCTCCTTTTTGTAGTATAAAAATTATGATAAATTCTGATTTATTGTAAAACTTAATGAATTTATTATGATTTTTAATACTAAATTTATAATAAATTATGATTTAGTATAAAATTTAATAAATTTATTCTGATTTTTTATATTAAATGTAGAATATGGTTTATTGTAAAATTTAATAAACTTTTTCTGATTTTAATAAATATTTTAAAAATACTAACTAGTTAATATTTTATTACTTGAAAAATATTTTATGTTTTATATTATAAAGTAATTAATTTATTCTTTTGTTTTTATATTTTGTTAATATTTTATTTGAAATATTAAATAGAAATTATTGATGGAATAATCTATATTAATATATTGTATTATATCAATATAATATACTAATATATTATATTTTTAATGTACATTAGTCGACATAATAGGAAAAACTGTATTTTTTTGGTTATTTGGACCGATTTGGTTGACATTTCCGAAATATAGGAAATGTCGACCGACATAATGTAATTTTTATATTACCATCCATTTTCATGTCAGTGAGCCTCAACATCAACATATGTCGGGCGACATTAGCGACATTTGAAACCTTGAGCAATTATTTTATAGCAAAATAATGGGCCTAAACTCCCTAGGAAGAGACACCTCTATTTTTGGGCATCAAAGCTAAAAATGTAGCATTTAGCCCTAGATTTATGATGCTCCTCTCACAGAACTGCTCAAAGGCCTCAAACAAATAATATTTTATTATCTCCCAACAATCTTGATAGAATGCCATGGTAAAACCATGAGGTCCAGGGGCCTTAGATCTATCCATAAAGAACACAACATTCTTAATTTCATAAATCTTAAATCATTTTTTTTTTTCAAATTATCCCTAAAGGACTAATCCAAAGCGGGCCAATCTAACCATTCAACAACCAGTCAATCCTCCTCAGGCCTTTTATAAATTGATTTGATATGTTCCACAAAGATATGTGCAATTTCTGGTTGGTCTATCGCCTCCACACCATCTTTCACCAATGCAGAAATGATATTGTATCCTCTAGCTCCTTTCTTAGATTCCATCTACAAGTCTTTTCCTCTGCATTTAGTGACTCTTCAACTTTCGTTCTATCCAATAATTCAATGTGAGCAGCTAAACGTTATTTTTTCTCCCCAAGTCTCTCAAAATGATCCCTATTCCACTCTTTTATTTTGGCTTTCAATCTTTGTGATCTCTTTGAAACCTAACCCCTTTCTATTTGTACTTGCACAATTCCTCCTTCCACCATTCTTCCACTCTATGGAAAAACTATGGGTGGGTTAACCACAAATTCTCAAATCTGAATGGTATTGGACCTCTCACCAAACCTTCTTGCCCTAGCCTAATTGGGCAATGGTTTGAGGTTACTCTAGGCAAGGTTCTAGCTGTCAACCCCTTCCAATGGGATTCCCAATCTAAGGAAAACAAGAATTTGTGTAGTTTGGACCATGTTGGGTTTGCTTTTAGACTTGGTAAAGGGGAACCAGGGAGGATGAAACATTTCTAAGTTCGGTAATGGCTAAGTGCTAAGGAGGTTGGCTCGGATTGGGAGGAAGGGGTAGTGCATAAAATCATGGAGAACAGAGCAGAGAAGGGGGAGGTGAAGGGATGGTCGCAGGAAGAAGATGAAGGTGAGGTGGAAGAGGTAAAGGGTAAAACTGGAAGTTCAGGGGAGGTTAGGGGTAAGGGAGTAAAAGAGGGGGGGCATGTGGAAAGTTGTAAGGAGAAGGGGAAAGAAGAGCAAGGAACATGTGAAAACGTGGTGGTGGGAGAAATAAGATAGCTGGTAGAGAACATTAACAGGTTGAAGTGTTCAGGTGGGCTTCACATAACTCTTGGCAAGTTGTTGTTAAGGTGGTTTAGGGGAGTGATTCATGAGGTGGTGGGTGAAGACTCAGATGGTGTTTGTGGAAGGAAGAGAAATTCTTGATGAGGTGTTAGTGGCTAGCGAATGCATTGATTTGAGGCTAAGGAGTGGAAGGGCTGTTTGGTGTGTAACTGTGTAAGTTGGATATAGAAAAAGCATATGATCAAGGTTCAAAGTATTGATACAATATGCCCTGTATCGGGCACATCGTATCATATCTTTGGGTGCCTGTTACATCTGTTCACAGGTGTTTTCAGGAACCCCTTTTTTATTAAATAATATATACTTATACTGAAAACTGAAATTTGAAAAAAAAAAAAACTAAAAAAAGGCATATCACTTGAAGCACCAATACACCTTTACCAATACAATCTATTAATGAACAAGGGAGAGCAGTTGGGTTGGGTTGAGGGGTTTAAAGTTGGGCTAGATGGGCCTTGCATATCACACTTGCAATATGCTGATGATACACTTCTTTTTTTAGATGCTTCGGTGGACCAAGTGTTGAATGTAACTTTTATTCTTTTTTTATTAGTAAAATGTAAAAGTTAATCTAATTGATAAAAAAATATAAGAGCTATTCTTGCTAATTTTGAAACACTGACAGGGTTGAAAGTGAATCTTGCAAAAAGCCTTTTGATTGGAGTAGGGGAAATCAGAATAGAGGACATGGAGCAATTTTTTGTTGTTCTCGAGTGTCAGGTAGGGGAGTTACCTTTCTAGTACGTGGGTCTTCTGGTTGGCTCTAAGTCAAATGCAACAGGGATTTGGAATCCTCCTGTAGAGAGAGTGGAGAGAAGGCTGGAGAGTTGGAAAGCAAAGTACCTGTTGTTGGGAGGTAGAATTACTTTGATAAGAAGCGTTCTATCATCTCTTCCTACTTACTACCTCTCATTGCTGAAAATCTTATCAGAAGTGGCCAGGAGGGTAGAGAAGATCCAAAAGGGATTTCCTTTGGGAAGGGGTTGGGGGCTTTAGGAAGGATCATTTAGTTAAATGGGACAAGGTGTGTAGGCCAAAGGAGGGGGGGGGGGGGCTAGGAATTAGAAGGTTGAAGATCTTTAATAAGGCACTGTTGGGTAAATGGTGAAAAAATGGTAGGATCCATCTAATGGACGCTATAAAGGTTGCGGAATGGGTGGGCGAATTTCAAAAATTTCCTACATTCTCTCAACTGGGAATCATATTCCCTAAATTTAGAATACAATATTCAAGGATCCTACTTGAACCATAATCAAACCAGATCTGTACCAAAAGATAAATGGGAGGAATATACCTGATCCGGAGAAGCAGTATCTCCCAAAGTTGGTGTTCACGCCCAAAGAATGCTCCAAGATCCGTTCCTGCTGAAGATGACACAGCTGTGAATGGAACAGAACCAGCAGGGTGCGTCTTATACACTGGATCCTTCACAAGAATCCTCTGGAAGTATTAAACACTGAATCCTTTTCAGTCTTTCTTGCAAGACTGATGTCAAGAACAGATTTCTTGACTTTCTTTTCTGCAAAGATCTAATCTTGCAATGGCAGATGGCGGCGACAGGAGGAGATTTCAAAAACGAAAAAGGCTGAACTGCTTTTTCTGTTTTTCTGGAGAGTATGAATTAGAGCCCCTCTCAATTCGCAGGAGATATCCTATATCTCTTCAAGGTGGTTCGAAATCTCCTCCTTTCTTCTTGATTAAGAAACCTTTTTTAGGAGTTATCCCAATCCAAATCAGTATTTGGATAGGGGATAATCTTAATCCTTTCTGCAGATAGAGTTAGCTTACTCCTGATCTTATCAGGAGGTTACCAGATTCAAATCTAATTTGAATTTGGTCTCTAAGAGTGGATAAGGCTAAAGGCCCAATCCTTTTACTAACTTTAATCTCAAATTCGCCCCATGGATGGGTGATCATATCAGCCCACCTCGAAATGGGCTTTTGGCCCATTAAGTGTTCAATGTCTAATTACTTTCCAATCTGCTGCCCAGTTGGGCTTCTTTGTATGGCGTGGGACCCAAGCATTGATCTACACACCAGCCACATGGGTTCGGCCCAGCCTCTAAAACAAGGCCCAGCCGAATTCACTGAAAAACTCAATGAACCCCTTGAGTCCATCATATGGACCCTATGGGCCCAACACTTACATTAAGTGGTCCCTAGGCCAAGCCATCTTATAAAAACCCAGGGACTGTGGGCAGGTGCAAGATTAGCCCATCAGGTATTATCCTCAATGGTCTTACACTTAACCTCTCAGCCCTTAATGATCAAGCACTGCCCGACAAGAGAGGACTTCTCCCTCGGCTGCAAGGAACAGTGCCGCACTCTCCTTTCACATGGATCCCGGGAATTAAAACCATTTGCAAACAATTCGAAACCGTACATATATATATATAAATATATTAATTTTGCAAAACAAAATTCCAACGATTGAAATCAACTGCCGGCAGTTTGGTTTCCATCAGAGAGAGTGCATTCCCGATCATTACCCTTTGTCCGACAAAGTGGCTGATTTTGTCACTATGACCACCCACTCAGATGAATTCTCAAACTGCCCCAACATACCCAGGTTTTGATCCCCGCTAAGGATCTCACTGAATGGCATATCAAAGGCAGCCTGATCCAACACCTAGTGAAATGTCATAATCGAGTCTAGGGGTCAGGTGTAACTTTCCAGTTTTGCCCATTTATCTCCAAGGTCCAGGGCAATACTGGAAATCTGGTCCGGTTCAAGGATTCAAGTAATCCCATACTGCATGTGCCTCGGGTCTTACCCTGGTGGCTGAGACAGGCCATCCCAACACTTGGTGGCACACTAGTATCAGCCTTGGCAGGATAAATCTCCCCAGACTTATCCAATGGCTGTGAACATTTAAAACTAACATGAGTCTCTATAAATGTCCAGTTTTAGGGTTTTACACAGAATTAAACCAAACAACATGAATCAAACATGCACTTTATTTATTTCCACTAAATAACAAAAGTACATCAAATCAGATTGAAGCTAAGGGCATACAAAACTGTCTAACAAATGGCTGTGGAGGTTTGGGTTGGAGAGGGAGGGGGCGTCTCTTTGGAGTAGAGTGGTGGTAGGGAAATATGGGGTGGTGAAAGTTCATGTGGGAAAATCAAGGGAGGTGACTAACTCTTAAGGGGTGAGTGTATGGAAAGGAATAATGGGCTTCAACCAGGATTTTAGAGTTTGGTTAGATTCAATGTTGGAGAGGGTGGGAGAGAGATTTTGGGAGGATGATTAGAGTGAAGTTGGGAAGTTGTATGAGGTCTGCTTGAGGTTGTAAAGGCTGTCGGAGCATCAACTCAGGATTAACTGATGCTATGAAATCAGAGGTGATCAGGTGGTTTGGTGCCCAAAGTTTAGAAGACCACTATGGGATCAAGAACTGGAGGAATGTATTGTGTTGCTGGAAAGTAGTCCATTTCAGTCTCATCTAGTGATGGCCTTTGGTGGAAGGAGAGTAGGGATGGAAAACTCTCAGTACAGTTCTACTTAGGCCTTATCAAGACCATATGACCACAGCACAGGCAGAAGGTGTATGGGGAAATCCAGTCCCTTCGGGTGGAAGCTTTTGCATGGTTGGTCTCCCTGGATAGTATCTTATCAGCAGACCACTTGAAGAACAGTGGCTTCAGCATGGCGAGCTTCTGCTATATGTGCAAGATGGAAGAGGAGACAATGGGCCATTTATTTTTCTCTTGCAAGGTAGCCAATTTTATCTGGAAGTTCTACACTATCCAGTGCTAGAATCTTTCAGCCAAGATTCACTGCTGAAACCTTTTCATCTTGACCAAGATTTAGAGGGAGCAGGAAGGCAAGGATTGGTGCTGTATACCTTTTGCAATATGTTGGGCTATATGGAACGAAAGGAATAGAAGGTTATTTGAGAACAAGCCCAAGAACATTGAGATTCTAGTTGCTTCAATTGGCAAACTAGTGACAGTTAAGGTATAGATCCTTCCAGATTTTGCTCAAATAAATAGAGCATATTTGGGAGAGAACTTCTGGGATGTGCTTGAAATTTAAGCTTGTAATATTGGAAGTTTTCTAGTAGATTTGTGATTTATTGGTGTATCACATTGACACTCATTTGGATTGTGATGTACTTTTCCTTTTTTTTTTCTTTTTAATGAAATCTTTTTTCTTTATTCTTTTAAAAAAATGGAAGGTCAAAGGTCTTAAGAGATAAAAATAGGTCAAAGGGGGCTGGAGGTTTTAAGAGGGGGGAAGGACATAATTGAAAAAAAAGCAAAGTTGTTGGTTTTTTTTTTGAGTAACTTGACAAAAAATGAGCAACGGTTGGGAGAAAGAAAGCTAGAAACCCAAAGAGGATTTGGTTTGGATGCTGTCACATTTGAGAATGGTAAGAAAGTTTCAAAGGTACTGAGAGAAGGGAGATCGGTTGGGGAACTTGAGAGAGATCGATCATTACAGCAGAATGAAGATGAGGATGAAGACAAGGGCCCTGAGGTCTCATAATGATTTTTTTTATAAGTAAAAGAAAAAATTATATTAAAGGGAAAACAAAAAAGGAATACAACCAAAACAGGTGTTTAGATAACATCCCACAAGCCCCCCTGCAAGACCTCCAACCCATTCTAAAACAAACATACAAAAGGCATGCTCAATAGGTGCCACTTATACTTCGTTCACACAATATGGCAGTGGAGCATAATCACTCTTCAATCTCTCCAAACTCTTCACAGCTTCCTTCCCCATCCCAATTTTCTCCTTCAAGAGTGTCTGCTGGTCTCTTCGTATTTTCTTCCCTACTCTTCATTTCAAAGGCTTCGAAAGCTTTTCTAACAATACTTTCCCCTCCCAAAAAGAATAAGCCAAGAGACTTTCCGATTTCCACTTCTCTATCAACTAAGCTCTTCAAATCCACGCTTCCTCTTTTTTTCTTCTCGTCCATCTCCTCATTTGAAGATGACTCAATATTCTTATCTTCAATTGAACACTCCAACCTCTCTTCCAGATGAGATGCAACTTTAGTAACATGAATAATGTGTGCATTACTTGAACATTGATTCTTCTTGTCTCCCCACATCACCAGCCAGCTCCTCACTCTCCTCTATCTTCCTTCTTCGCCCCAAATCTACACCAAGCTTGCCGACCACCACTTCCTCACAAGGAGAGGAATAATCTGATGCCGACTTATCCAAAGGAAGAAGCCAAACTTCTACATCGTTTGCTTTAATATTCTCAGGTTCATCTCCACTTTCAGCAACCTCCAAACTATCAACTCTATCAACCTCCTTCCCCACCAACCCTTTCCCCTGATCAAACTCCATCACTTTTTATCCCTTGCCAAAACCAAACACTCTAGGCATTAACGAAGCTTGACTGGCACCGCAAGTCAAAGAAAAGTCTCCCTTTTGAACAGCTGGTCTGCCAACCTCCTCAACTAACTCATTGGTTTTTCCGTCACTAGCATTTGGAAGACAACCATCTTGAAAGCCTCTAAAATCACTGCTACATTCCTCCTCTTCTTCGGCACTCATCTCAATCTGTCTCTTTACCTCTTCTTCATATTTGGTGATTACCCAAATCCATTTATCTAACTTTCCCCTGTTTTCCTTGACATAAAAAAAACCTCCTCGAAGCCCCCCACTTTCCAGCCTTTGAGTTTTTGAAAAGGACCTGACTCCTCTTATAAATTGAGTTTAAACACTGGGAGATCTGATTGAGGGAGACTGCTTGGTGTAGGCGCAACATCAACCGAATCAACAAGTTGTCGACAATCCTAATCCCTTGGAGATTATGATAGAGGAGAATGAAAAAGGAACAGGGGAAGAAGGGATGGGGATGCTCTAGAGGAGTCATCCAACGGTGGTTTTCTCATTGATGAAGTAAGTCCATTTGACTCTAATTCTTCAGATGCCTTGGATGAGCAAAGGGAGGAAAGGATGGAAGGAAATAAGAAGATAGTAGAAGAAGAAGAGAGGGAAGGGAGTGGGAAGAGAAAGTCGTTGTTCGAGGTTGAAGGGAGTGGTTCTTGGAGTAGGGTTTATAATAGGAAAAGGAAATTAGTGGGTTTAACGAGTGGTGAAGTTGGAGTGAAGGCGGGGGGGAGGGGGAAAGGGGGGAGGAGGATAGAGGGAGCGGGGAGGAAGAAGAGGCGAGAGAGGTCAAAGGCCAAGATGGTACTAAAATTATTAAGAACAGAGAAGTGGTGATTAATAAACTAGTGGAAAGGGATGTGATAATTGGGGAATCCTTGGGTTTATTCTTCTAGGGAGGGGGAGGCTTTGCAAAGGCTGCTTTTGAACAAGGGGAAGAATGAGGGGCTGAAGGGCTGAAATCATTGTAGTTGTCAGAAGGTAGGGGGCAAGAATGAAGCTATTAAGTTGGAATATGAGCGGGCTAAGGGAGAGAGCAGAAGGGCAGTGGGGAGGAATTTGATTAGAAAACACATACTAGAGAGTGTTGGCTGCAGCAAACAAAATTGGAAAATTTTGATGTGGGCATGAGGGAAGAAATCTGGGGAGTGAATAGTGAATAATGGTTGAATTTAAAGGCCGAAGGGTTGTCGGGGGGGGGGGGTCATATTGCGGGATCCAGAGATGTTTAGGAAGGCAAGAATCATTTGGAGATGCATTCCATTTGCAGTAAACTGGATCATTTGGAATGAGAAGAACAAATAAGAACAAGTCCAAATCATTGCGTTGTTAGTGGCCATAGCTGGTAAATTAGTGTCTAATTGGGTCTTGGTTCCTCCAGATTTTGCTCAGGTCATTTGAGCAGCCTTAGGGGATGGTTTGTGGGGCGTTCTAGAGCTTCAAAGATGTAATGCTGATTAGTTCTGTGTAGAGTAGTTTTTTTGGGGTGTCACCTTGAAGCAAGGGAAGCTCTCTTAACTCACAAGACTCAATGAACATATTAAAGTTCCTCATGCTAGTGGTTATTCGTTGGCTTGGTTGGTTGGTTTCATGGGAGTACCTAATTACATTGAAGTCCCCACACTAGGGACCCTCCCAAAGACCTCCAATTATAGACAATTCCCTCCATCTCTCACATTCTTGAATTTTAAAGACATTGTAAATTTTCTTATCAATTCCTCTACACTATCCACCACTACTATATTCATCCCATTTTTTCCCATATAAGACAATCTCTTTTTATGTAACCAAACTTTGTGTATTTGTAACACTGTCTGTACCTTGCTCTTTTTCCTAACCTTAGATTTAGATCTGCCACTGTCAAATCTTTTGTTAGATGATCCTCATTTCTGATAGATTCCTTGCATAACCATTGGAAAATCATATCCATTCTCATATTTGAACTTCCTCCTAACCTCATTGGATAAGAAAGACGTAGTGACTTCCTCCAACTTCATTGTATCTTTCCCATACAGTAGTAATGTTGTGACCAAATTTTTGTATGAATTAGGAAGTGTGATAAGAAGCAAAAGGGCCTTATCTTCATCCTCTACCTTGACAGTAACGTTCCCAGTTGATGCAAGATACTGTTGAACATGTTTAAGAGTTATAGGTGATTCTCATCTTTCTCCATCTCCAATCCATATGTAGTTGTCGCTTTAGATACAACTTTGTGGTTAAATTTTTCCTCAAATAGAGTTTTTCAGCTTCTCCCACAACTTTTGGTCTAGAATATTCCTCTATAATGCTATCACATTGCTGATCTCTCTGACGAGTACGTTGGAAGACACGGAAGGGAGTGAGGTCCGGAATAGAAGGAAGAGACACCTGAACCTGCTTCTCCTCTTCCACACTACGACTCTCCCCCCGAGGAGGGAAGAACGGCTTGGACTCAAAGGACACATCCATAGACACAAAATATTTATGACTAACTGGGTCAAAACACCGATACACCTTTTGAGAGGATGGGTACCCCAGGAAGACACAAGGAATGGACCGAGGGTCTAACTTACTTCTGGATGGAGACAAATCATGGACAAAGGCCTGACAACCAAAGACTCTCATGGGGATGGAAAATAAAGGCGACTGAGGGTACAGTAACTGATGAGGGGCCATGTAATTCAATACTCTGGAGGGCATGCGGTTGATGACATACACAGCTGTAAGTATAGCATCCACCCAAAACCTTTTTGGGACATTCATGTGTAACATCATCCTGCGGGCTAACTCAAGGAGGTGTCTGTTTTTTCTTTCTGCAACCCCATTTTTCTGTGGTGTTCTGGCGCATGAGCTTCTATGAATAGACCCATGGGAGGCGAAGAACTCATTTAGCTCCCCATGGAAGTATTCCTTAGCATTATCGGATTGGAAGATCTGCATTTCAACATGGAACTGTGTAAATGCCATCCTCTGGAAGTCTTTCACTATCTTTGGAACCTCGTCTCTGCTACGCATAGGGATTACCCATGTATAGCGAGAGTAATCATCAATCAATGTAATAAAATACTTATATCCACCCTCAGAGATTACATTTGTAGGCCCCCATACATCAAAATACAACATGAAAATGAACATTTGATCTTTTATTGCTTGAATGAAAGGTTGTTCTACATTGTTTACTCAACTGACACGTTTGACACATGAACTCTGACACTGAACACGACTTAAATAAAAGTGGGAACAAACATTTTATTACTTCGAAAGAAACATGACCTAAACGACTGTGCCACAACAAAATTTGACTCTTATTTGACTAACTATGTGACTCTAAGGATGATACGGATAGACCAACTTTGTTGTCGAGAATGTAGAAATCATCCACTAGGCTTCCTCTACCAATCGTCCTCCCAAAAGTTAGGTCCTGAAAAACACGAGTTAGCAAAAAAGGTTACACTACAATTTAAAGAACTTGTAATGCTACTAATTGAAAGCAAATTTATGGGAAGTTGAGGGACATGCAATACACAATTCAGGTTAAGGCCATGGGGAAGGGATATTGATCATTGACCTGCAATGGATGAAAATGAACCATCTGCAAGTCTCACTCTATCCCTTCCTGACAAAAGGCTATAAGAATGGAATAGGTTAGGCTTATCGGTCATGTGATTTGAGGCCCCTGAGTCAATAATCCAATCTGTGGGAGTGACATGGAATGCAGAAGCCACATTACCTGAAGTAGATGCAAAAGAGGTAGAGGGAGTACCAATGACTTAGCTGTCCAATTGCCGCAATGCCCTACCATAAGATTCTAGATGCTCTCTGAATGAATTCATTATATCCTCCTTGGGGTTAGGCTTATTAGGAGGGTCCCGGGTACTACCCGCAACCTGAGTGTCTTGGGTTGCCACATGTGCTGCACTCGTTCTTATCAAGTGACCTTTACCTTGTTCTTGATTCTTTGCTGCCCACTTGGGTTTCCCGTGGATGTCCCAACAGGTGTCATGTGTATGTCGTGACCTTCTACAGTGGGTACAAAAGAGTTTATCTTTATCATCTGCCTTCTTAGGATCACTTTTCTTCCCTGTTGAGCTGTTATTCACCGCAGCCAAGGCAACTTGTTGCTGCCCCTCAACTGTAACCATCACACTTCGCCTGCTTTCTTCAGATTGGACAAGGGAGTATACTTCGTGTACTGTAGGCAATTCTTTGCTTCCTAGGATCTGCACCCTTAATGGTTCATATACAGGGTTCAGCCCTAACAAGAAAGCAAACACTCGTTGCTGAGAGATCAGCTTCCTGTAGGCCTTAGCATCATCATCATGCTTCCACTCTATGGTCTGATAATGGTCCAACTCCTTCCATATGGAGGTAAGAGCTGAATAATATGAGGACAAGCTACGGTTTCCCTGTTTACATGTTGATGACTCAGCTTGTAGTTGGTAAATCTTGGCATAATGCCTTTGCTCAGAATAGGTAATAAAATTCTTTTTCACATCAGGTTCCATGGTTGCGAGGAGCCAAGACATCACCATACTGTTTTCTTGGTCCCACCTATCATGTTCAGCCGTCTCACCCTTGGGTTCTTTCACCCTTCCATTGGTGTAACCGGCCTTACCCCTTGCCGTTACATAGAGTTTTACACTCTTAGCCCACTCCAGGTAGTTCAGACCGTTCAAGGGGGTAATTGGCATGGAAAAAACCATGGTTTCACCTCCCATACCTGCTGTGTTGCGGGTTGGGGTGTTCCTTGATGAGGTCAGTTCATGACTTGCCATTGAATATTACAACCATCCAATCCAAATGCCACCTAACAACACAGCCGCCACAACTGGAATGTGGCAACTCAGGGTTTACTCCTTGAATGTGAGCAACAAACTATTGAATATTGCTGAGAGCACAAGAATTACTACTGAGAATAAGAGATCAGTCACTACAACGTCCAAACAGAACAATAAATAGTCCAATCATCGGTTTGACACCACCAATACAGACATCACTGTCAATCTGAATGTGGTTCCCCCACTCTAACCATCCAATTATTCAAACTAGTAATCATATAATCAAGGCATAAGCCCTACACACCATTGGATAAAGAATACTGAGATAAACTGAAACAAAACCACACTTGTTCAACACTAGATCAAAACCTGCTAGGGTTTCATTGCACCATCAACACCCTCCTTCGATTAGGGTTTCAGCAGACCAGCACCATCCCACGGTCAGACACAACTAGGGTTTTTCAGTTGTCGCTTAGAAGTACAACCGCAAGACTTACTAGGGTTTCTGCAAGCACAGCCGCCAGAGAAGATTGAAAACACAAGCCGCCGCTAGGGTTTCTGTAAGTGCAGGCGCCAGAGAGAACTGAGACCAGTCGCCGCTAGTTTTTTTTTTATAGAAAAGTAGCCACGTCCAATCCTTTTTAGAAAGGCTGATGCTAGGATCGTAGGTCTTCTCTAGCCCAGAAATTCTGCTCTGATACCATGTTGTTGCTTGTGGTGATTGATTGAGAGAGAGAGAGGAGAGAGAGAGAGAGAAAAGCAAACTCAGTACTGGCAGTTGTCAGTCTTCTATTTATATTAATATTTATAAAAAAGACAAAATTACAAGTATGCCCCTGGCGGCATATCCTAGGATAAGAACAATAAGAAAAAAAAGAAAGAAAGGACTAGTAGCTGAAACTGTTCCACTAACATTAGTTACAAGGAACACTTAAGCCTTGCAACAAAAGGATATTTACAGACTAAAAGAGAAGGTGGGATAAGGAGGAAGAGAAGGTTAAGTGAAGCTGAGAAATTGAAGTTGGAAGTGGATGGGGGTAATGATGCTAGAGAAAGGAGAGGGAGGGGAAGAAAAGGAGGTTCCTAGGAAGAAAGGGAGTGGGGCTGAGCAGAGGTATTGAAGAATAGTAAGTTGGAATGTGAGAGGGTTGGGGAGTGCTAGGAAGAGAGCTTTAGTAAAGGAGGTTTTAAAGAAAGAAATTCCAGACATTGTTCTAATTCAGGAATCTAAGTTTATGACATTTGACAAAAGGTGGGCTAGGAGTGTGTGGAGAGTGAATGGTCTAAGTTGGGCTATGAGTCCATCTTGGGGCTCATCTGGTGGCTTAATTATTCTGTGGAAGGATGAAGTAGTGGAGGGAGTGGAAGAATTAATGGGAAGGTTCTCAATCTCGGTTAAACTTAAGAAGGTGTCAGATGGGTTTGAATGGGCCCTTACCAATGTATATGGCCCCAATAGTTATAAACAGAGGAAGGAGTTGTGGGAGGAGCTGGAAGATGTTAGAGGATTGTGGGAGGGGCCTTGGTGTTTAGGAGGGGACTTTAATGTGATCAGATTCATTGAAGAGAGTAACAAGGAGAGACAAAGGAGTACCACCAGCATGAGGAAGTTCAATGAGTTCATTAATGCTTTTGAGCTAAAGGAATTGAATCTTCAATACAATAGCTTCACTTGGTTCACTTGGTCCAATCTCCAAGCGAAACCTATCTGCTCAAAACTAGACAGGTTCTTGTTCACCCTAGACTGGGAGGAGCATTGGGGAGATTTGGTGTCAAGGGCCTTACCCAGAGTTTCTTCCGACCATTGGCCAATAATGATTTGTAAGTCTGATCTTGGTGGTAGTGGACCCTCCCCTTTTAGGTTTGAAAATATGTGGTTACTTCACCCGAACTTAAAAAACAAGGTAAAAAGTTGGTGGAATGAAAGTAACCCGAAAGTCAATTGGGCAGGGAATTCCATTAGAAGCTAAAAGAACTGAAAGTCAAAATTAAGGAATGGAATATTCTCCCACTTTGGTAGGTTAGAAGAGAGGAAGCACCAGTTGATAAGCCAGATAGAGGAATTAGATGCTAAGGAAGAAAGGGGTTGTTTTGGGGAAAGTGATAAAGAACAGAGGTGGGAGTTAAGGAAGAGCTTGGAGGACACAATTTTCCAAGAATAGACTAGTTGGAGGCAGAAATCTAGACATAAATGGGTGAAGGAAGGGAGATAGGAACACAAAATTTTCCCATGCAATTGCCAATAGCAGAAAGAAAAACACATCTAAGTTGGTAGTTGATGGGATAGTTTTGACTCAACAACATGAGATTGCCAAGGCTTTTGTGGAGCACTTTAAATCCATCTTCAGTAAGCCTCTGTTGAAGAGGTTAAGGATTGATGGATTGGATTGGCCTAAGCTCCCTGCTAAGTTGATTGTGTGGTTGGAAAGAGAGTTTGACTTGGAAGAAATCAAGGATGCCATTTTCTCCATGGATAGATCTAAAGCCCCTGGGCCCTAATGGTTTCACGATGGCTTTTTATTAGGATTGTTGGGAGATAATTAAGGCTGATCTTCAAGATGTGTTCTCTGAATTCTTTGAAAGAGGTGTGATAAACCCGGGCCTGAATTCTACTTTTATAGCTTTAATTCCGAAGATTGAAAGGGCTTGTCACCCTAAAGAGTTCAGACCCATCAGTTTGGTTAATAGTCTCTATAAGATCATTGCTAAGGTGCTTTCTAGAAGAATTATAGAGGTGCTCCCCTCAATTATTTCCCACAATCAAGGTGCCTTTGTGATGAATCGACAAATTCTGGACCAAACCCTGATTGCCAATGAGAGTGTGGAAGACTATAGAAGTAAAGGTGAGAAAGGGCTGGTGTGTAAGCTAGATTTGGAGAAGGCATATGACCTGGTGGATTGGTCTTTGCTGTTGGCGGTTTTAGAGTCTTTCTAATTTGGGAAGAGATGGTGCAAGTGGATAAAAGGGTGCATCAGGACTTGTCATTATTCTGTGTTAGTGAATGGTAGGGTGGTGGATCACTTTCCAGCTGTTCGGGGTATTAGGCAAGGGGACCCTCTATCCCCCTTCCTCTTTACCCTAATTGCTGAAGTGTTAGGGAGGTGGATTGAGAGGGCATACTCAAGAAGCTTGATTAGTGGATGGAGAGTGGGGAGGGATAGGGTTCCAATCACTTGCCTACAATTTGCAGATGACACAATTCTGTTTTGTGATGGAGAGGGGATTAGTTGGGTGAGTAACTTGAAGAAGGTGATTAAGTTGTTTGAAATAATGACCAACCTCAAAGTTAACCTTGGTAAGAGCTGTGTGATTGGTATTAATATGAGTGATGGAGAGGTGGAGGTAAGGGCTCGAGTGTTAGGTGTGAAATAGCTCATTGGCCACTGAAATATATCTAGGGCTTCTTTTAGGAGATAATCCTAGAAAAAGGAGTTTTTGGAATCCGGTGATTGACAGATTCAGTAAAAGGCTAGCTTCCTGGAAGAAGAATTGTTTCTTTGGGGGGTAGGATTATACTGATTAAGTCAACATCGGCAAACCTTCCAGTCTATTTCATGTCTGTGTTTAGAATGCCTAAAGGAGTCTGTAGGGTGTTGGAAAAATTGATGAGGGACTTCTTATGGGAACCTGGGGAAGAAAAAAGGGACCATAGAGTTAGGTGGGATCTAGTTACAAGACCTAAAAGTGAAGGGGGTCTGAGACTGGGAAACCTCCAGAAGAAGAATGGAGTTCTTTTAGGGAAATGGTTATAGAGGTGGTCTAAAGAAAGGGAGAACCTGTGAGCCAAAATAATCCTAAGTATTCATGGGCAAGAGGCAATTGGCTGGGATTCGGGACTCTCATCTAAGGCTTCAAGAATTTCTCCATGGAAGTCAATCCACGCCATCCTTCAATCTTTTCTTCCCTTCATCAGGTATGATCTTGGCTCTGGCTTGTTAGTTAATTTTTGGGAACACATTTGGGTGGGAGATTCCCCCTTGAAAGAGCAGTTTTCCTCTTTGTTTGCTCTGTCTAGGTTTAAAGTGAACCTGTAGCTACCTTTGTTACCGTGTCTAATTCTTCTATTGGTTGGAACCTAGGTTTTAGAAGGGCGCTTAGAGATTCTGAATTGGAACCCATTTCGAATTTGCTTAAAATCCTGGATGAGGTAGTCCTTGAGCCTTCCATTGGGGACTCCAGGGTCTGGTCTCTTGTCCCTTCGGGTATCTTTTCTTGCCCCTCCTTTTTCAAAGCACTGACACAGCCTAGTCCGGTTCTGGGGTTTTCCTTTCCAGTCTAGTAAATTTGGGGTAATCCAATCCCTCCAAGGGTAGGCGCTTTTTGCTGGGAAGCATTCCTAGAAAAGTGTAACACTTGTGACCTACTTCAAAAGAAAAGGCCTAATTGGTGTTTATCCCTGCACTGGTGCATCTTATGTAAGAAGAATGGTGAAAGCTGTTATCACTTGTTCGTTTCTTGCCCTTTTGCTTCAATATTTGGTGTTGGTTTTTTTCTCTATTTGGTTGCAGGTGGGCCTCCCCTTCTAGTGTGCAAAGCTTGTTTAGCTCCACAATAGTGAGGGGTTTAAAAAAAGAGTGGGAAAATATTGTGAAGTTGTGCTAGAGCTGCTGTTTGCTAGACTGTCTGGGAAGAAAGAAATCAAAGAGTATTTCATGATAAAGAAAAAAGTAAGGAAGCCATCATAGAACTTATTTGTGTTAGGGTGGCTCATTGGGTCAAGCCTTTGAAGCTCTTTGAAGATTATTCAGTAGGAGACATCATTAGAAAGTGGGAAGAAGTGGCTCGGTCAGCTCCCATGTCCACTGCTCTTAGACCTGTTTGGACTCCACCAGATCCGGGTCTAATCAAATTGAACTTCGATGGTAGCAGTGAAGGAAATCCAGGCCATTCTGGGGGGACTCACTGAGAGCTGAAATCTTGGCAGCTCTAGAAGGATTTAAAAGAGCTAAGCAACTGAACATTAGTAAGCTGTTGGTGGAAGGTGACTCTGAGTTGACTATTAGATGGTTGCAGAAGGAAGTGTCCAGCATGTGGAAGTTCTCTAATGAAAGAAAGAAGATTATTCAGTTAACTCAGAATATGACTGTAAGGGTTCAATGGGACAAGAGGTGCACTAACTCCATGGCTGATACCTTGGCCAAACAGGGGGTGAGAAGAACAAATCTTTTTTGGGCTATATTGTAATATGTGCTTTCAGTTTTGTTAGGGAGGGTTAACACTTTTACCCCTCCCTTCTGGTTGTAATTTCTATATCTCTTTTAATAAAATTTCTGTTATTGATAAAAAAAAAGGTATATGGTTTCTTGTGCTTTGCAACCCAAACCAATGTTTAACCCTTGTACACCCTTTCTTTCCTCTCTCAACTTGAAGAACACTACAAGAGAAAAAGAATCCACTCTTACACCAAGAGCACCGTTCTTATCTCAACCTCCCTTTCTCTCCTCTCCCAAAAGAAAAAAAAAGTGTTGTCATAAATTCTACATACAAAAAGAACCTCATATGTGTAAAACCCACTTTAATCTAAAGGAGGGACCACAAAAACAGTTAGATTACAACCTAATCTAACTGTTGAAAAATAAGATACATACCCAATACTATGATAAGTCCCAAATTGCTGTCTTTTTTCGGTAATGATTCCACCGACGACTTTGAAGGTTTATTTACTAAAATGAAGATGCCAAGAAGGTTTATTTACTAAAACTAAAAAAAATGACTTTTGGTTTTGGATAGCTTCTGGGTGTGTCTCTTGGTTATTTTATTACGCTCTTTTATTAAATTTGATTTTCAGGTTGTGGCAGTTGACCCTGAAGCATACACCTATGATGATGAGGTGATCAAGAAAGCGGAAGCCATGGGGAAAGCAGGACTTGTTGAGATTTACGCCAAAGAAGATAGCTTCATTTTCACTGTTGAATCTACTGGTGCCATTAAAGCTTCTCAATTGGTCGTCAATGCAATAGAAGTGCTAAAACAGAAGTTGGATGTTGTGCGCCCATCTGAGGAAACTGAGGAAGCTGATGATCAGTTTGGTGAACTGGGTGCACACATGCGTGGAGGATAGTTTGTCATATCACTATCCGACATTGTTTAGTGAATACATGCATTTAGATTTCCTTTGTGTCGTATACTTGGATTTATACATTCTTTTCTTTTGGGTTCTACACAGTAAACATCTTTCATTTTAAGTCACATGATATACATCCCAGGCTCATGTTTTTGAGGATGTAATTCTATTTACTACCCTTGAAGTTGTAACTTATGTTCACTGTGTTCAAGCAGGCTATGCCACAGTTGGGTATTTTGACCTGGCAAGGTGAGTTGATTCTTAGGTGACAACTAGGCAGCACAAATCAACAAATAAATATATACGTAATTTTTGTGTATGCTACCATATATAAGTATTACTCATTACATACTAATAAATCACATATTAAATTGGTAAAATGACCAAATTGCAGCTTTTAAATTTTTTCAGAAAAAAATAACAAAGACTTCGAACAACTTCTCTGGTTCAAAGGAAAGAAATGCATACGCAAACAAGGATTAATAATCCTAATGTGGAGCTCTAAATATACTCCCAACACGCATGTTCAATATTATAGAGGGGGCATAATTATTTATTTCACCCACTATGTTTATATTCTTACTGCCCTCCTGGTTGGAGTCCCAGGTGATGGGCCACTGACATGCCTAGGTAGTTCTAATACCATTCCACTAGTAAAGACAAAGTTTTGACCCTTGAATTTCAATATTACCTTGTTTTCACTGTTTCCTTTATATTTAAAATCATCTGCCTTTCTTAGGACTGCAAATTGGTTGGGCTTGGTTTAGGATTTGTTAAATTTTGAATGGACCTGGACTTGATGCAGTGATGTTGTGTAAATTCTTCGAGTTGGGTACCCAACTCTCTCTCCTAGCCTTCTGAATTATCTTGGTTGCACTGCCTCAGTAAATGACATCTGAATTATGGCTTTGAGGAGTTTAATCTTGAATGTGATTATTAGTTTTAGTCAATCAATCATTGCAACCATGATATAGTCAGCTAGAAGCAGCTTAGAATGAGTTGATAATAGCAGTCAGGATGGGCTACCCCCCGTTGTGTAGCCCCATGGATTGGAGCAGAGAGAGAGAGAGAGAGAGAACAGTGAGCCTTATTCTTCACAGTTCACAGTTCACACCATTGTAAGAGGATTAGCAAGTCACCCAAACTAAGATTAAAACTCACCGAACAAACTAAGATTAGTAAGTCATTTGGCTGTATGCTAAAGATTAAACCCCAAACCGGGTGAGATACAGAACCACTAAAAGAGTAGGGGAAACCGCGCTGAACTTGATACACTAATGCTTCAAGACCAGTTGGATGAAGATGAAAATTGTCATTGAGGGATCTTGATCTTGTCTGTTATGTTCATCATTCATGGTCATGGGTACTTCCCGATGATCCCTCTTAACTCTTTCACAACAATGGGAAAATAACAACACACTGTATAGGCTATTTAGTATTACATGGAACTCATTTCATATACCATCGATGCATTCCACTACTTTTTTAAGCAAGGAATTAATTGCCCCTTGCATGTTATTTTAATTTTGTTCAACACAGATTTTGCCTTAAATCGATTAACCGTATGATTCAGCAGCTCATCCCCTTGCTAGTAAAACAAAATACCAAAATCCAACAATGAAATTAAAGTTAAAGCTGTATTTGTTTGTGGTGTAAATATCAGACTGGTGTTATATTATATATTATAAACCGGTTTTATAGTCATTTGAGTGGAATGCAATTGAACACCAGAAAATTACACATACATTGAGTTTTATATTGATAATCAATGTAAATATTGACTTCGATAAAAACGATGCAAACATTTATATTGATAATTCTGATTTTCATTTACATTGAAAATAGCTTTTAAACCAATCAGCCAATCAACATATAACTAAAATGGTGTAAAAGTACATTTATACTACAATAAACGCAACCTTAATGGAGGCAAGCATTAAAATTTATTACTTGTAAAATAGGTGTCTGAAGAAACATTGTATCGTAAGAATTTATATCAATATGATAACAATTTATATATGCCTTTCAGGTAGTTTCTACTTTCTAGTAAATACGCTAGTTTCTAGTAAATAGCAAGGCTATGGAAGTGAAGACCTGTTCAGGGGCCAGGTGGTCCGATGGACTGGCCCAATCCGGCTTATTATTAAGTCGGGTTTGGTCATAATTTTAGGCTCATGGGTTTGGGTTTGGGTCTAAAGTTCGGATCCGATTTTTTTGGGGTCAGATTAGGGTTTTTTTTTCAAAAAAGACAAGCTCGAACCCGAGTCCGACTTGATACTATATATTAAATAATAAAAAATATAATTTATTTAATAAAAAATATATATACAATATTTTTTCTTTGTTCTATCTTCTCTTTTTTTTCAAGTAATAGTGAAATCTTTATTACTGTTTGAATTTTGAAAATTTTTAATATAAATAAAACACTTTTTATTGAATAAAAAATTTCTGACCAAGCTCGAACTCGGGCTTTATATGAGAGTTGGGCTCACGCTCAAAACTTAGGCCTGATGGTCAGGCTGGGCTTGGGCCTGAGTGTATTCTGTTGATGGCCCGAACCTGGCCCATATAAACAGATAGAAACGACCTCTCTGGGTTGGAGTTCACATATGCGTTCGACAATGTCCCACAGCACATTCCCATTGGATAACATCTCCCGATGATGATGATATCATCATTTCTGGTACGATGTTCCTAATAGACGATGGGAATGTGACGTGGGGCGCAGATTTGAATTCCTCTGGTTAACAAGTATCAACGAGAACCGGCCAGCTCGCAATAATGAGAGAGGATTTGAGGTGGACGTTTTAGAGGTCTTTCTCATAGCAAAGACTGCAAGAGAGTGGAAGAAGAGAGCACGAACCATGGCCACAGCTCTCTTCCACACCAATTTTCATCTCCTCCTGAAAAGAACCCACTTTCGTAACAAACACATCTCCAATTCCCGCCCTTCTTACTCCATTAAAGCTACAAAGGTAACCTCTCTCTCCCTCTCTCCAATTCCCATTTCACAGAGACTGTAGCTCATTTTTTTTTCTGCTTTGAAATATTAATTCTATTATTAGATGGAGGGAAGCCTAGTTGAAGAGAACGAAGAAACAAATGTAAATGAGAGAAAGAAAATCTTCGTTGCCGGGGCTACCGGAAGCACCGGAAAGAGAATTGTGGAGCAGCTGCTAGCCAAGGGTTTTGCGGTTAAAGCTGGAGTACTCCATTTAGATAAAGCAAAAACCATTTTTTCTGAAAACCCAGCTTTGCAAATTGTGGGTATTTTGATTTCTCTACCCATTATGATGCTCAATTCAAAATTAGATTGGGTTTTTTCTTTCCCCCTTTTTTTTAGATTAATCACTGTTAACTGCGGTTCTTAGGAATTGTATTTTATTCGGGTGTAAGGGATTCTATGTTGTTTTATTCATATGCAGGTGAAGGCTGATGTAACAGAGGGTCCAACAAAGCTAGCAGAAGCCATAGGTGATGATGCAGAAGCTGTAATTTGTGCTACTGGTTTTCGACCTTCATGGGATTTATTGGCTCCCTGGAAGGTCAGTCTCTCTTGTGGCAGTGGAATGGTTGAATTCTTGCTTTATGCTTGATTATGGTGCTTCTTGAGTCAATAGCTTTTATGCGTGCGTTGTCTCCATGGATTCCCTTGTTCATGCAGAAACGGAAAAAAAGTAATTGGGGGTTTGCTTAGTCCCTTTGTTCTACTAACGATTCATGTAAGAAGTTTACTTGTGCAAGGGCATGGAACCCAGAAAGGCCAATTTACAGTCCTTCACATAAAAAGAATTAGTTCTTGTCAAATTTATTACTGTAATTGTTTACATGTTGGTAATGTTTCACCCATACATACTCATAGGGCTTATGCAGCTTGTTTCTCTAGTTTCTCCACCTTTCTGCTGACCACTCTCACATTTCACTGTGGACTGTTAGGCCCATTTGTGAGATCACATCTTCTTCAATCACTTTTGTAAAGATCGCCCATAGGAGTATGAATTCTTTGAATAATCACTTGTTAGGTGACATTTGGAAAGGTGTGTGGTAACCTTGCAAAAGCTACATGCCATTCCTTTGATTCTCATATTCTTGTATGTATTCAATCATATCACACCAATAGGGGTCATTGCTTGGTGTAATGGTGGGCCTACAAGTGAGAGAATGTGGGTTCATAACATTGGACTTCATGATTCAAATCATACATGATACTATAAATTGTAACAATTTGACAACTATGCCTCTTATCAGCAAAAATATTTTCTGGTGGACTCATTCTATAGTTACTACTATTGTGTATGAGAACAAAATTCAGTATTCATCCACATTTTGGTTGAGTTGCTTGGAAAAACCTTATTATGCTGATTGATAATTTTACCATTATACTAATATGGTTTTCTTGCCACATTCTATGTACTTTTTTGAAACTAAAATCCAAAATAAACTTTTAAGTTCTCATCTATGACATTACATATATCTCTTCCTAGTATCTGATATTTCCTATTATTGCAGGTGGATAATTTTGGGACTATAAACCTTGTTGAAGCATGCCGTAAAAGTGGTGTTAATAGATTCATTCTTATCAGTTCTCTTTTAGTCAATGGAGCTGCAATGGGGCAAATACTTAATCCAGCTTACATCTTTCTAAATGTATTTGGACTTACATTGATCGCAAAGTTGCAGGCAGAGAACTATATCAGGAGATCTGGTATAAACTATACCATAATAAGGCCTGGTGGATTGAGAAATGATCCCCCAAGTGGAAATATAGTCATGGAGCCTGAGGTAGAGCTATAACATTTTTTTCCTTCCAAATGTGTTTCCATAATCCAGGTTTGTCATCGTAACAGTTTTGTCTTTTTTGGGCCTCTTTTTTAGGATACTCTTTATGAAGGCTCTATATCCAGAGATCTAGTTGCAGAAGTTGCTGTTGAGGCATTGCTCCACCCAGAATCTTATTACAAAGTTGTGGAAATAGTTTCTCGACCTGAAGCTCCTGAACGTTCTTATGGAGATCTGTTCAGTTCTATAAAGCAACACTGATCGATCTCTCTCCCACTCTACAATCATATGTCAATTATTTTATTTATTTGTATTCCTGATTTTTGAATTAAAGCGAATTAGTACAAGATTCATTGCTCGCATTGGCATTTAATTTACTGTGATGTGATCTAGAAGCAGAGAACAGCGGTCTGGTACTTTGGAAGAATCTTTTTAATGGATGGTGATGGAACACGTTTGTATGAAAAATCAGACCATGCTTCACCAAAACAAGAATCTCATGACACGCCCATTTACAAAAATAATTTGAGAGTTCAAACTAAACGTTCACAAGAAGTCAAGCATATGGAAGGATAAAATTCAAAAGAACCAAGCAACCAGAGAAGCCATGGCTGCGATGGCCGATAGCGGCAGATGCACACAGAGCTACTCCAGCATTCTCCATGGCTGGTGATGGGGCAATCTCTCCAACATCTTCAATTGCAACACTGACCCCAAAAAGTGGCAAATGCTATCAGAACCATAATATAGATGGTGAATACCAACGACAACTTGCGACCCTCCATTTCTGACTAAGCTTTATGGTTATTAGAGAGGAGAAACTGATTGTGTAGATAACTGCTGATTGCATTTAAAGAAAGCTTGGAGTGAAGAAGAATCTACCAATTCTTTCTCTGTTGGCATAACCACAAGCATAATTATTTTAGGTCGTAGGTTGTCAATATATTTTACACACCTTAAACTTTTCCACCAGCCAACAGGCTGGAACCTCTCTTACTACAGTCCAAAAGCATTGGAGTAAATATATTTCTAACTTCTGGTTTATGTGTCAAGTACAGAGAATCTTACCAAGAAAAAAAAAAGCACAGAGAAGCAAAGCAAAGAGATGCCATGATATTTAATATAGGAGGTGTTTTTTTTGACACTATGAGTTGCAAGGTTGTGGTTGTAAAATTAGGACTAGCTGCCCCATTGTGAGGTTGTTGACATTCTGCTGTTCCAATTCTTGGGAATTATTTTCAACTTTCCTCTTACAAGTTTTTATGCATATACTTATATGCCTTCACATTAGACATAATTTTCTTGAAATATGTAAAATGTCCATATTCCTTTATCCCCATTGACAGTGAAACTAGTGAGAATTAGAATACTTAGTCCAAGGTTCAAAGTTTGATATGTGCAAATATTTAGCTGTCATACCTTTTTTTTTTTCACCATGACGTTTCAGGTTTAGGTTAGACAGGATGGGATCATCTAAGAATAATGATTGAACCAGGAGAACCCCCACAAATCCTTTTATTGGTTTTGACAAAAAAAAAAACAATCATCCGTCCACGTTGCACTCTTAATAAAACATGCATTATTAAATTACAATATTTTGAAGGGTAAAAGGCTTAAACATACACTGAGTTTATGATAAATCCCAATATGGTTTGAGATACACAGAATATCACTTCTCCCCCTCCAACCATTAACAAGAGATGGCAAGAGAGGTTTTAAAATGGATCTTGAGATTGATCAATGAGACCCGATCATTCAATTTCTGATTCAATAGTAGAGATTGATGATTCAGCTTCGTTATAAAAATACTATTGCAGTGCTATGCTCTCCCCATCCTCCTATCACCCACTCTCATGTTAATCCCTATCAATCTGAGTCTGGATCTGCTCCTTACAAGTCGCACCTCACACCGACCTTACAGCGTCGGTGTGAGGTGTGCTCTGTGAGAAGCAGATCTCAGTTCTATTAATCCACCAGGCCACCAAAAGACCACATCTCTTAATTTTTGTTTTTTTGGGAAAAATGGAGGCTGCAGCAACATCCTCTGATTCCAGAAAGCTATCCCAAAAGGTAATGGCGATAGCTGTTGGAGAAACTCATAATCTCGCTCTCACAGGTATTCCATCTTCTATGAAGTAAACTGTTTTCTTTAAATTCCAATTTGAATTTGTTTAATAACAATTTTGGGTGTCCGGGATTTTGGCATTATGGGATATGGTTGTGCATATTAATGGGGAAGAGAAACTTTTAGCTAGGGTTTGACGCGATCAAGATCTACATTCAACAACTTGGTGAGAACTCCATTACTGCATGCGCATTCTTGGGCTAAATCTCTCAACCAACATGGGCGAACAAAATACAACTTGTTTTAATCTATTAATATCTGGTATTGATCAAATACTTTCAAATAAGCTCCAATGAAGAATTGGAAGAAAACAACATATTTTTCTTCTCATGATCTCATCCTCTGAAGGAATTAGATTTGATTAGCCGCTACAGTAGGGTTATGCTACTGTCAGCACAGGCTGGAGCTCATTTGTCTAATAGTTGGACATGTTGTAATACGACTTGCAACCGTGAAGCAAGACCATTTGGCATAAATAAACAAATGGAGAGAGAGAGAGATCTAAAAATAAGAGCTTCTAAGCAAGACCATTTGGCATAAGCTTCAACAGTTACATTCTACAAACCTGAATGAAATCTCAGAAACTACACTACCTAGATCTTTAAATTAGTTCAATGGCTAACGGAAAAACCGGCAGAACTGCTTTTGATTCTATCGCAAAATTGCTTTTTCTTTGAAAAAGCAGCGTGCTAGAAAGAATAATGACAAAGAAGCCTCTATAAAAGAAAATCTGGGGAATCTTGGATCAGCAAGATTGCTGTTCTTCCAAAATCACAGACGATTGATCAGGGCTTGAATGCTGAGAATACCACAACTGAGTTATGTCCTCCAAACCCAAAAGAATTTGAAATGGCTGCAAAATGGTATCAAAAGATAAAATGGTAAGTCTGCCTTTTTTTGCTATCAAACAGCTAAAGATCATTACCCAATGTTTCCCAGGTATAGGGGTCTTGGGAGGGGCAGACTGGATACTACCTATGCTATGCTTTGCCATCAAACGGTTAAAAATGAAAAATTGAGCATCAGGACTTACCAACGTTCACTTCATGCTGTTGCTTTTTATTTGCAATAGTATCAAACTCAACTGAAGGCTCTGGATTCTGCATTAATTAAAGAAATGTCAAATACCAATTCAGATAGGACCTTAGATAATGGTGAAAACCCTGAAAACAATTTCTTCCTTCATTTAGTTGTTAATGTCGTATTTCAGAAATGCTTCCAAAAGTAATACATACAAACTGGTTTATAGTAGGATGCAGCCACCCTGTAGTAATGGCTTTTACTGTAGCAATGGCTTCTAGGCCTCCAGCTGCACCAAGGCAGTGCCCTATCATAGACTGAACACAAACAAAGATAATTAAAAGTTACAATACAAGGATGCTCATGTGTGTGTGTGTGTGTGTGGAGAGAGAGAGAGAGAGAGAGAGAGAGAGAGATTTTACCTTGGTTGCATTCATTTTGATCTCCTTCGTGTTCTTGAATACCTTTTTTATAGCATTCACCTCAGCAAGGTCACCAGCGATTGTGGAAGTTGCATGTGCATTTATGTAGTTAACCTGGGAAGCAGGAAAAGTAAAGGAGAATGGAGGTAAAAAGAGAAGTTAGTCCACTTGCTTACTCATGAGCCAAGGAATTTCTAGAGAATTTTATTCCTTTTGGCATTGAAAAATACTTCAAACAGCAATACAAAGGTAACAGCATATTAGAATCTATTTGTCAGTTGGCAATTGCATGATGAGTTATAAATTTTACACTCCCCACTTGTAAAAGTTCTATGAAAAACAATCAAGGCCTGGACACACTCTCCTTTCCTCTTCATCCCCCTCTTAAGAAAGGCTTACGCCTCCTTGTGTTCAGGAGGCTTACACCTCTTGCACTCTGAACTACGCCTCACACCTCTAGGTAGTGGAACGCCTAGCGTCTTGCCTCCATGTTTTAAAACATTGGTCCAGATAAAAGCGTGGCTGCTACAAAGTAATCATGCTGCTTTGCATCTAGTGAGATGCACTAGTAGATAATTCAGCTCTTCACATAGAGCTTTTAATTCTGAAAAACAATATATTCTTCAATTCCCTTATCTCCTTCCCATAAACAAAAGAATTTCTGAAATATCTATATATTTGGGTGATATTGTCAGTCCCCAAATATATCTTATTCACATGATACTAGACATCCTTCGTTGTGCCAACGACAATCAAGCTATTGCTAATTCTTTTCTCCATGCCATTCCAAAGCCATGTTCTGATTTGTCCATCCTCCTAAATCCAATATGAAAAGTTAGTTGCATTAAATTTGTGATTCTCTTCAACCAAATAGTGCCCTTTTCCATCAAGAACACCTCAACTGGTTTGACCCAGTGAGCATAATTAGTACCACTCAGTTTGATAGCTGTCATCTGAACCAAGAAGATATCAAATGATTATACAATAGATGTTTTCATCTCCATCTTATCAAACTTCACTTTGAAGAAGCTTCACCAAAAACTTAAGTAACTCACCTGCACAACTGCTGGACGAACATATGCATTACTTCACAATGGTTTATATTCAATCACAAACACTTATCATAAATCACCAATTCATACCCCAAAATTGTACTTCATCACATAGTTATCACTCCCCAACTAACCATGTTCACATCACTTCCAAGGATCCGAGTCAATTCATCCATAAAATTCTTCTCACCAGACACCAGTCACACCCTCTGTGGATGCCAAATAGAGGGTTTACACCATAGCACCAACACACATTGATCACAAGTAGAAAAAGGAAGAAAACTGATTGAACCAAGGAATTTGATCAGAATAGCTTTAATTTGAATTGCCCTCATACAGAGATCAGTTCAATAAGTTATAGATGAAGAATAAGAATGAGGGAACCTAGCATATCAGATTCTAATACTTCAATACATGTAACCTTTTGATCCAACCTGAGAATATTATAAAGGAAAAGACAAGAGGAGAACCACAAAAGAGAGATGAGTAGAAGAGAAACAAGGGATTGTGGAGTTCAGATTTCTTGTCCCATCACATATGTGGCATTTAAGTTACATGCTGGACCATAACTTAAAAGAACAAAAAGAACTTCATACCCCTAATAAGTAACCTCTTCTTGATTGAAAAAAATACCCCTGTTTACACACCTTAATCATAAAACATAAACAGAACATTAACATTAACCCCTTGATACCGTTTTCCTTAAGCAACAGATACTTGTTTAAAACCCAAGTATACAATAAAAAACCAGGTGGAAAACAACAATTGGAAAAGGGACTTGCAGCTTTAAGCATATTTAACAAAGAGTAGATATATTCAACTATGAGTAAATGCTTCTTCATTTAGGTGACAGAGGAAAAACATAAATGTTAAATATAAAAAGTCCAAAAAATTTTCTTCTGTGCAATCTGTGCAATCCAGAAATAATCAACCCATCATAATGCTGAGAACAAATAGATGACAAGGAGAGTACCTCCTCTGGTGACACACCAGCATCTTCAAGGCTACTCTCAATGCATGATGAAACACCAAGTCCATCAGCCCTTGGATCAGTCATATGATAAGCATCACAGTTAACTGAACCTCCCAAATATTCAGCAATAATTGGTGCACCACGTTTCATTGCATGTTCCAAACTCTCCATTACCTATCAAAAGAATCATCAAACCTTATCAACCAACAAGTCAAGACACCTTATTATATATGTGAGAATGTTTACTGCAAAGAATCATTCACTGTTAATAAAGAAATATTAGCTAGATCCAATCTGTAGTAAAGTTCAGGTAAACTGTGGTAACGAGTCATAAACAGATCTGCCTCAACTCCAACTTCACTCATGTCCCTTAAAAATGATGGCTTAGTCATTAGGGTGGGTGTATCTGTGTGTACAGACATGCATAGACAGATTTTAACTTCCACTGCATCAAAGCTACGCTGAGGTTTAGACTTAAACTTCCACTGAAACCAAATTAAATCCAATGAAAAGCTTCCACTTCATGGCAACAGAAGGGACACTTACATAATCGAAGTTCAGGTCACAACTTTAATTTTCAATGAGTTTTGATTGTTGCAATCAGGCATGTTATGCACATTGCATAAAAATACATTCAGTCACAACACAAAAGCACACCAACTAAAACTCTTAAAAAATAACAGAGAAAGAAGTGTTTTTATGTCAACAATAATGAAAGGGATGATTCTTTCTAAAACTTAAACAACAAAATAAAACAAAGTTATTTGAAAACCTCAAATGAGCACGAATGAATGTTCTTTGTATTTAATTCTAACAGAGGATGCACTATCTTATAATCATGAATATGAATTATTTATATATAAAATTGGATTTCAAGTATATCAAGCATGCCCAATGACATACATCACTTTCTATATTTTATGTTCTAGGAGCCATTGGTTGGTCAAATGGTAAAATCTTGGGTGACAAACTTTATGTGGGTTCAAGTCTGAGAGTAACCACTTTGTACAAAAAAAAGGCCAAAGATTAGGTCCATATCCAGTCTACCCCTCCTAAGAGTCTAAGACCCCAGATAGCTGGGACCAACAATAGGTAATAGCCTTTTTATTTTATATAATTGTTCTAATTGTTTTTTTTTTTGGTAGAAATTGTTCCAATTGTGTAAATGAGCCCCAAATGTGTATTGAGGTTTATTCTATTAATTTTAAAGATTAATCATAGATTTCCAACACTTTCATAGTTTCCATAATTTTACGATGTTTCTATGAGCTTCTGTAAATGTCCACAAATTAATTCCTCTTCCACATGGACTTTAGTTTACCATGAAATGAAGTTTATGACTTTTCCTCTAAGGCAATCTCCTTAAGATGCAAATCCCAACTGCTACTGAACAAAAACGAATTATGCATGATAGTGAACATAAATAAACCAAAATGTAAAATATGCCAGAAACACACATCCTGGACATATGAACAAAGATTCCTCCAAAACTTACCAATACTCCAGCACCTTCTCCCATAACAAAGCCATCTCGATCCTTGTCCCAAGGCCTTGAAGCAGTTTGTGGATCATCATTTCTCTGTGATAAAGCTCTACATGCAACAAAACCACCTAATCCAATCGGAATAATTGCAGCTTCAGTTCCACCAGCAATCATTAAATCAGCTTCACCTCGCCGGATGTGGTTGGCAGCAGCATAGAAGCAATAATTGGAGGTAGCACAAGCAGTTGATATCGAATAGTTTGGACCCATGAAACCAAGTTCAATTGCAAGCAACGCAGATCCCATGTTTGTTATGGCATAAGGAATAAAAAAGGGAGTGATTTTTCTGTGACCTTTCTCTATTAGAGCTTGAACACCATCAGAAAACACTGTAAGACCACCCATGCCCGTCCCAACAAGCACACCTGCTCGCTCCTTGTCGATCTGAAGAAAACATAAATACAACAAAGGATAAGGTGTGATAATATAAAATGCAAGTCAGTGAAACTTCTAGAAAAGCAATGTTGTAATTAAGTGAAGTTCATTTGTAACATTTCAAACTAAAATGAGAAATTTGATCATATTAAACAAAGAAAGAAAAACTCCTAAGTTCTAATGCCTATTACACACACACACAGAGAGAAGGGTAACTACAGTATCAATAATCAAGAGAAATGAAAATTTCAAGAAATAATACCATTGCTACCGTTTTTTACAGAAATTATACCATGCATAGAAGACCAACAACTGTGCCAGTTAGAAGAAGTGATTTGTTACACATTTTAGGGGCTAGAAGAGCTCGGGATAGACCAAAAAGGACATGGGTAGAAGTAGTAAGAAATGTTTTACGCATTAATAATTTAACAGTGGATATAGCTTTAAATAGAACGGATTGGAAAAACAGGATTCATGTAGCTGACCCCATATAGTTGGGATACGGCATGGGTGATGATAAAGAAAGTTCATTGTGGAAACACCAAGCTTAGCAACTATCCCATAGAACCATTGCCCCGGTACCTCTACCAAGTACCAACTCTGTATTCCCAACTAGAAGCTCTGACTATCCGTTTTATGCTAAACAAAAACGACTGGCTGTTTGGAGGCAAGTCAAGTAACACAGAGCATCCTCTCTTGATGAACACAAGCCTCCGGATTGATGAAGGACCAAGGTAGCTAGACAGCAGGAGAGCCAAGTGATTTTCCATTTCTTGTATTGCAAATTTTAACGTTTTTAATTATTTCCTCAAAATTTTCAGAATCTTGTGTCCTGTTCTCCAGAATAAACTGAAACAAAAAAGAGGTTTCGATTTGGAATATCAATATCAAAAAAGTTACAGCAAATAGGGGTTATAGTTTCTGTAAGTGATTATTGTTCGCTTACTTAGGTAGAGCACTATGTAGTAATCTCATTTCAGTCAATTACAGGCAAACGGCATTTTGAAATCAAAATACACTACATTGTTAAAAAAAAAAAAAAAAAAAAAAAAGAAAGACAAAAGAAAACAGACGCAAATCACCAAGAATGAAAATTTTATAACAACGTCGACGAATCTGAGAAATACGGCATCAATTTTACAAATGAATGATAAGGAAAACTGGGAAACCCAACATGCTGAAGAATTAGCCAAACAGCAAACATGTACGAACATACGAAGAGAATTTACAGTAAGATAGCATCAAAACTAATGTAACGAAACCAAGTGAAGACAAAATAACCAAAAATTAATGACCTTGGAGATGTTATCACCGGCTAGACCAGCATTTTCGAGGGCCATCTTTCCAGAGACCAGGCAGTAACGGAGGCAATCGTCGAGGCGACGGTCATTCTTGCCATCAATGTAACCCTGGGAAGTAAATCCCCGTATTTGGCCGGCGAACCTGGTGGGGAATTTGGACGCATCGAACCGATCGATAAGAGAAATGCCGCTTTCTCCAGCGAGGAGACGGTCATAATAGGTATCAACGTCGTTACCGAAGACGGAAACGAGGCCCATCCCAGTGATGACGACTCTCTTCTTGGGGTCCGTCTCTCGCTTGGGAGTTGAAGTTGCTGTTGACACTGCAGCGCAGATCGGAGTAGATGCGTTCTTCTTGGTAGTGATGAGCTTGACATTGGTGAGTTGAGGGGACTGTTTGCGGAGAGGCTCCAGTGGAGAGATTCGAAGTGCTGGTGACTGAAGGGCCTCCATGTATTGTTCCTCCGCCGCTACTGGTGATGATGGGGAAGATTCGGGAGAGAACCGCGGTGGATTGCGGGAGCAAGCGCCAAGCGGGCGAGTAGGAGTGTTATTTGGTAATGAGAAACGGGAAAATTCTACTTTGGCGTTTGGGGTAGTGTGAAGTTAGTAGGAAAAAGTACGGATAGGCTCAGTGGCCGCCTGTGAATTGTGAACTGGCATCAATTTTCCAATTGTACTTTGGGTCTAAAGATTTTGACACTGAGCTGAACCATCGTTCTCCCCATTCAAATGTATCACCGCAATGCCCAAACTGGTCTCTGCCATTAACCAATTGGTCGTCAATACATGTGATCGACATGTGTACCTTAAGCTTTTTGAAAATATTAAAAGTACCCTTCAATAAAAGAAAATGTTCGTTATCTTCTATTTTAAGGACAAATGGACATAGTTGGCCAATAAAAAGGCCGACGACCTAAACATATTGATGGCTCCGACTGTAGACACTTGTTGGAATCAAGACAAAAACATTCCAAAGCCCGCAATGAATGATGTTGGTAACTCAAAGTTCTCACCAATGCAATACGGAGTTGAACAAAAACACTAGAACCATTTCCACAGGATCTTTTTCCGCTTAATCCACGAAACCGATTCCAAACAAGACAAAAGATCTGTAAAAATTAGGAAACCAGAAACAAATTTCAAAGACTAGTATGGGAAAAACTTGCAGATCCAACGGAATTACAAAGATAATTCTGACGTGATGGGATTGAAGCAGTCTGGAGACATCGATTTCAAAGAGGAAACAAAATAAACACGGAAAGCGGTAACTTGATTTTGGTCCCCTACTCCCCTCAGGCCTCAAGCCTCAACCACAGCTTTATCTGTATATATGTTCTCATCACTCACTCTCTCTCTCTCTCTCCCTCTTTTGATGAATCATGAATAATTTTATTATGACGAAAATAAAGTAAACTGACAAGTGGATACAATATAGAGTTCCCGAGTTGCTACTTTTTAAAACAAAGAAAATCAAAATAAAATTACAATTGAGCCCATAACAAGTGATCTCTGTTCATCCCTTGCTTACCTAGTAAGTCTGTCAGCCCATTTGCCAACCTCCTCTCCCACTAAACTCTCACTGTGAGATTAGAAGTAAGCCACTTAAATCTCCTTATCTCTCCCATAAAAAACCAAGTTGTTGTGTCTGGTTCTTTTAGCCACCCATTATCACTTTAGAGTCACCTTTAATGATCAATCTCCCAAAGTTCAACTCTTTAGCAATTTGTGCACCCTGTATAGCTGCTTGCATCTCTCCACTAACCACATCCCACACCATTTGGGCCGGCGTATAAAGCAACAATCTGTCTTCATTTCTAGACACACCCCCAATGCCAGAAGGTTCAGGATTGCCAAGGTTGTTGCCATCAAAATTGAGCTTTTATGAAGTCTTCTTCTAGGGGTTTCCAGTCAACTACAAGTTTGTCCTTAGCTAAAGAGGAGTTTTCCATAGATTCCAAATTTCTCCATATGTCATCAAAGGAGAAAAGTGAGAATAACTCCAAAGTTTTAGCCCAATTAGTAGCCCTTATTAACAAACATTCCCAAACAGTAGTCCATACTAAAGTAGCTCTTACACATCTCCATAACACTCTAACTCTTCTCTTAGACCACCTAAAAGTTGTAGGGTCAAAAAGCCCCCTTGATTTGCAGTGGCATATTCCACACACGCCCTAAAAGACCAAAAATTCATCTCTCCATTTGCTTTGCAAAGGACACACCAGTTTGGGGAGATGCAAAGGTTGGGCCTTTTCTTTTGCAAGGTATCTAAAGTGTTTAATTTCCCAAGAGAGACTTCCCAACAAAGGGCTCCAACCTTGGGGGAATGGGCTTAGACCAGACTTCCTTCCAATAGAAAGCCTGAGGGTTAGGAGCTGAGCACAACTGCGTGAAAAAAGAGGCACAAGAAAAAAGACCCAAAGAATTCGGAGTCTAGACTCTACCCTAGGTTTAGAAAGGTAAAAAAAAACAAAGCCTAGGTTTTTAGCAACAAAGCAGCGATCAAGTTCAGAGTCTCTCAAATCTCTTTTGAAACCCAAATTTCAACTAAAGAATGAGGATTGGGATACATAAACAAAGGTTTGAATGGGTTCACTTTTAAAAAGGGAGAGGGAATACAAAGATGAATAAAGGTCTTTAAGGGTGGACATGCCAATCCAAGTGTCTTCCTAAAAGAGAATCCTATCACATGTACAAAGGTCATACCTGATAAGGCTAAGAAATTGGAGAAGTATACCATGAATAGCCTTCCATAGAGAGCTTAGTGTAGCCTATTGAGACACTCCAGCATCCCAACCATTTCATGCATAACCATGAATACTTCCCACTACCCTATGTCACAACCTCCCTTTCTCTAATGACCATCTCCATAACCATTTACCTAACAGAGATTCATTATTCTTCCCAATATTGCCTAACTCCAAACCCTCTTGCTTCTTACTTCTATAGACTAAGGGCATGTTCGTTTACTCTTATCTCTTAAGAGGAATCTTTTAACTTTAAGAGAAAAATGATTGTTCATTATCTCATATATCTTATCTCTTAAAGTGCAATCATACAACTTTTTATTTTCCAATGATACCCCAAAAAAAGACAAACAAAATCTCTCATATATGTTCAAAATGGATATTTGATAATTTTCATAATTCAGAACAACATTCTCTGTATTCAGAGTTTAGAGGAAAGAACAGTTCACCAATACCAATATATCTCTTAATGTAATTATTGCATTTTCAGATGTTAGACTTCAGAGCAAACAAACAAGTCCAAAATCCCATCTCACTAGGTGATCGTTCCTTCTTTCACTAGGCTCCCACAAGAAGTCCCTGATGATCTTTTCTAATTTCACTACCTCCCTTTTTGGCATCTTAAATACTGAAAGGAAGAAAAGTAGAAGGTTTACTAAGGTAGACTTAATTAAAGTAATATGACTCCCTAGAAACACATAATTACTCTTCCACACTAGCAATTTCTTGGCACATCTTTAAAGAATTGGGTTCCAAAAACTTCCTTCCTATGGGTTGGCTCCTAATGGAAAACCTAGATATTTCAAAGGCCACCTAGCAATAAGGCAACCTATGGCTACTACAACCCTATCCATCTCTTCCTCTCCCAAGTTCAATCTCACTACACAACTCTTTTCAAAATTGATCTTTAACTTAGAGACAAATTCAAACAATTTGATCACCTGCTTCAAAATTTTTCCTTCTGAGGATCAACACTCTCACAAAAAATAATTGTATCATTAGCAAATTGCAAATGTGTGACAACTGTGCTCTCTCTCCCAACCCTCCATCCATTAAAAAGTCCCATGCTATCAGCTCTTACTAAAATATTACTGAGCACCTCAGCTACTAAGATAAATAGGAAAGGAGAAAGGGGATCCCTTTGCCTCAAACCTTTAGTTGTTGGGAAAAAGTCTTTGACTACTCCATTAACTATGACCGAATAATGACAAGTCTTCAAACATCATTTTATCCATCCACACCATCTTTCTCCAAATCCAAAATTTTTCTAAGTGTCCAAGAGGAAGAACCAAATGACCATATCATAAACTTCTCCAAGTCCAATTTACACACAAATCCTTTATTTTTTTTTAAATCCTTCACACATTTATTAGTAATCAAAATTTGATCATTGATCTATCTACCTTTAATGAATGCCCGTTAGGAATGGCTTATCAAATCAATAATCTGTCTACGTATCTCTCTCTCTCTCATACACACACACATTACCGTCATCTGATTCCTGTATTCGTTGTTGTGTTTGTGCTTCCACAACAAAGTGGGCTTGAGCGTCTAGCCGCCTTATTGAATTTTCCACCTCTTGGCAAAGAATTCGTACATATCTTCAAAAAGTTGTTAATCATGTATTGCGAGCAAAAAAAAATGCCTAGCACAACATATGGCAATTAGGTGATAGGTGAAGGGCATTTCGTTGATGATTTTGGACAACTAAATACTTTTTAAAAATTGGGTACTATAATAATGACACATTTAAAAGTTTGGATACTAACTTTATACCACCCCCAAAGTTTGGAATTTTCCATTTTACAATTCGAGCTTATCTATCGTGCTTAGCACTTGGGCTAGAATTTGATCAATTTCAACGCAACAGACACAATTGTTGTAGGAATGGTTGGGCTCCCTCAAGTCAACTCTACCTTCTCGGCAGTCGAGTTGGTAGTCTCATCCCGCTCAGCACGAGTTATCTTATACCTACTTTGTAAGACATCCATTCCCGAGGGTCGATCCGAACTCTCAATCTTTAACATAGACTCACAAGAGGTGGACCAAGTACTGCCGGGCGGGTCGTCCGAATTTAGGAGATCATACACCTTTCAATTTGACTCTACAGACATGATGGTAGTCGGTAGAATCATCAATTTATTGAAGACCGAAGCGTTTGGCATTACTTTTCAGAGGTACGATGTTTTTAGACATCATCAGATTCGTTTGGTGTTACGTCTGAAGATTGGTCTGAAATTTGTTTTCAGATCTGAACGCCACTGACATTCATTTTCAGACCGTGTTGAAAGAAAAAAGAATACCCACTCTTCGTTTTTCATTTAACTTGAAAAATTGGATTCGAACTTCTATATTCTCCACTCGACGCAGTGGTGAATCAAACGGTGGCAAGCTTCTCTCTCCCCCTCTCTCTTCCTTGATATTATCTGCATCCCCTGCTTCATAGATCTTTAAATCTACCCAGAGGGAACTCGTAGGCTGCCTGGCCAAATCCTCTAGTCTGGGTGTCTCTGCTAAGTACATCATTGGTCGCTTCATCATCTTCGTTTAGAACACCGAGCTCTCTCACCAGATGAGAGTCTGGACTCTTAACATTCCAAACTGATTTTGAAAATGATGAGACAGGCTGGTAAGACAGGGGCTTGATCTACGGAAACCCTAATAACTTTGTTTTGCAAGTAAGGAAAACCTATGATTTCTGGGTATAGTAAACAATGTTTCGACAAAGGGTTGAAGCGGAAGGTCCTTTAATGGAGGTTTAATCGATGTTTTATCGGGGGGGGGGGGGGGTGGAGGGGAGGGGAATATAACACAGGAGGTGTGCTCATGGTGAAAAGGACGCGTTTTTGACGATTCGTTGCAGAAAAACGCATCTGGGTTGTTTTTCGATTGTTAGAGACAAGAATTAGGACTTGGAGACAATGATTCCAAGCTTTCAAAGAATCTAAGGCATCTCTCCTTTTTGGTTGTTGTCGTGGTGTTTTCTGTTGCGTCATGATCCTCGGAATTCTGCGATATTCTTTGTATTTGATTCGAGAAAGAGCGAAGGACGTACAAGAAATACCAATGAAGTCCCCTGTTTCTTTCTGAGGATAGCTCATTGGTCTTTGTTTCTCTTTTATGAGCTTTGATTCTTGGTGGAGAAAAGATTACACTCATCTCTTTTTTTATTTCTTTGGTACTATCAGTCTTCATTCATTGTTGGCTTGATGAAGTTGCCCATCGATCTCCTCGGATTTGGCTTCTGAAGGAGGTTCGCCTAATGAAGGAAGTTCCCTATTTGGCATGTGGATGTATGTGGTGTATCCATGGAGCAACCACATCTTTTCACAGGCCTTAGGAGGTCGTCCCGGTATTTCGTCCCCACACTTAATGACGAGTCTCCCTCGGAGGCTTTCTGACCGCGACCAAGATGTCAGTCAGGCCCATTAAATGTCAATGTAACATCCGACCACGTGGTCATCAGTCATCACCTTAATGAGCCACGGTTACCTCTCTTACACTCTCACACTTGCACTCCCATTATCTTGTTCTCACCTCGGCCTTGGCTAATTTAACCATCAAATTCATCGCTCCTAGTTCACACCCTAGGGCCTTATCTTTTTTTGTGGGCGTAGGTAGGACCTTCGACCGATAGTTTTCAAATAAAAAAATAAAACATGGAAAATACAACTAAAATAGAAAAAAAATACAAAATTGTAGAAATATAATAAAGAAAATGAAAATTAGATAAACCACTAAAGATTGCAAAAGAAATATGAGATACCACACCTTTACTATGCCTATTTTTGTTTTTTTATAAGCCCATTCTTTGTTATTTTGGTATTTTTTTCTCTTCATCATTCTTCAAACTATTGACATTTTTAGTAACTTTACTTTTTACCTACATTGTCAAGCTCGTTAATAACGAAATAACAGTTTAATGGGGTAGTGGCAAAGCATTGGAAAATTGGGTTATGTGTCAAGTCAGTCCATAAACTTCAAAACGTATATTTACAATACTTGATCTTTCAGATTGTGTCTATGAGGTCCCTTTCCGGCAACGGCTGTTAACAATTAAGTGAAATGATGGAAATACCCATTATTTCTTTAAAGGAGAGAGAGAAAATTTTCAAAATGAAATAAATGCCACTACCTAAAAACCCCTTATTTGTCCCATGGGCAGCATGTTCAATCAGAACCCTGGTTTCAGAAAGAGGTTGCCGCCAGTGTACCTTCTTGGGAAAACGCCGTCCAAGACATCTTACCCGTCGTTTGAAGTCATCCACGACGCCAAAGACAACATTCCCTCTGGTCTACGTTGATGGTAATCTATATTTCAAGTGCTTAATAGAGAAGACACTGCTTTCAATCGGTTAACGTCGCCAAAGAAGACAACAAAACCCTTGTCGTTGTTGTCTCCAAAGAATAAAGGTAAAAAAAATTACATTTTCTGCCTATTTTTTTGTCATCTTCACTAACGTTAAATGATACCCATGTTCCTCTGTGTGCCCAGGGTTTAGGTTGTCTTTGGGTTTGCATCTAGAGTTGTTTCAGTCAGACCCTCAAGGGATGTCCAAACACCATGATTAACACCCTATAAACACACGCAAGCAACCTGCGATCAACCCACGGTTGAACTGGCAGTAGATACTGCAATACCACAATGAACCCACAATTCACCAAATCTAGTCAGCACCCGAACCTAAAGAAACCATATTTGGACCCATCCAAAGGTCACAAGCCCACCTGTGTGCACAATAAAGCTACGCCCAATAAGGCATGCGATGAACTCACAACTTGCAAGCCCGCTTGAGATGATGGGTCAAAAGAGACGTAGCCTGGGCCCATGACGAGGCCCGTGCATGCCCGGAGGCATGCAGACCTCTCGATGGAAAAATACCTTATGAGCCGCTACGTGTTAGCGGTGAAACGCCAACCACTGAAAGTGACATCACTGATGCCATGTATGATTAGTCATGGCGCGCAAAAGGGTAGTAGCACATGTGAGTAATGAGAGATCTTAAGGATAAAGAAATCCAATCCTTGAGAAGATCCTCATGAAACACATGGCAATACCCCATTAGTGCATCTAATTATTGACAGCAAATCAAATATCCCCTTTCCTGATACGAAGCAAATATCCCCATCTCTTACCTTTTAGGATCTCTAGATCTCCATAAATAGGGATCCTCCTCATATTGAAGGAATCATCCAATCGGAGCATTTTTGTGCTATCAATACCCTCGAGTATCCCCGACTCTCCCATTCTCTAGGAACCTTAATCTGCATCTTTCCCTAAACCCTAGGCCTCTCTCTGTCCTTCAAAAAGACCACCCCATCTAGCCTTACCCCCCATACTACAAGAGGCATCTCATTTTTTACGGTTTTTTTTGTTACTTGTTTTGGAAATTAATCACTTATAATTACCTAAAACCTTGCCCGAACCAGAACATAGAGATAACCTTAGCAATATTGTTAAAATGAGAACAAGCCCAATCAATAGGTTTTCCTTACTATAAATTTGATTTGCGGGCATCAAATTTACATTAGAATTGATACAGAGATGGCTTCGATGACAAAGATGATAGTTGTTGACCTATGGAGCTAATATACAACCCTACACCCCCCTCTTCTACTCTAATCCCAGTCAACATTGTTTCTCTCAACTAACTCTACTCATCATATTCCGAGTCTTCACTTTCTTGATCCTCACCACTTTCCTGCAATTAGATGAAGACATTATTAAAAATAAGAAGATAGGGCAAGATTATATAAGCCAACCATGCCAATTGTGGAAATCCAAATTAGTGGCTTAGAAAGGCTGGATTACAAAGCCAATTAAGAAAAAAAGTAACAGGTAAAAGATTAAAAAAAAAAAAGGCAAAAGCCTTGAGTTCAGTGAATAAGCTACCTTTCTCTTGATATACTCCGCCATTGCCTCCTCGAACTCTGCTCTCTTTTCTGTGGCGATGTCATAGTATTGAACTTTTTCCTAGAAAAGGACAAAAATTAAAAGCTAAGATGTTAAGGTAGTTGTCAAGGTAAAACTTTTTCAGGGGTCACCATGTGCCTTCATGTTTTTATATCATGGTATACAAATTTTTGGTGTAGTGCAGCTAAATCACATAAGGTAAAATGGTATAAAGAGTACCATAAAAGCAAAGGTTTTAAAAATTGACCCGAAAACAAAAACCATTTTGACCACCGGTTTCCAGGTCAGCAATTCAACCGTCTAGGCCGAGTGGTTCGAGCAGGTTGATTTATTTGACCTATTAGGGTAAGGGTAAGAGGATGGTGTGTGTGTGTCTATATATTATGAGAAAAGAGAGAAGTTACTGTCGGCTGGGAAAGGAAAGAAAAGAAAGAAAGAAAAGGAAGAAGAAGGACGAGGAGGAGGTGGTGGCGACTCAGATCTCGCAGATCTCTCTCTCTCTCAGAGCAGTGATTTCAGGTCTGATATCTAATTTCAATCCCTCCCCCCATCTCTCGATCTCTCTGTACATGCTCTTAAAAAATTAAATAACAAATTTTTATTAAACCGTGAACCGCTTCTAGAGTCAAACTGTTTAGTGGTTACACCGCCCAGGTCAGCGGTTTTTGACTAATTCAACGGTTTTTTCAGAAATAGCAGTCCACTTGAAAAAAGGACCCAGAGGTATGACTGTTTCCTGGGTCAAACGGTTCAACCATCCACTCTGGTCCGATTTTCAAAACAATGCATAAAAGGTAAGTTTTCAATTTAGAGAGCATGACAGGGGCTTTATCCCCATTTTTTTACTTTCCTTCTTTGATTTGTCATACAATACAAAGACATTATATTCCCCGTACCTCTTCACATTAATAGAATCACTTCTAATGTTTGCTTGCTGCTTCAACTAGGGAAACAAGTTGAAATTAACCAAATCATCATGGTTACATGACAAGGTGGCTCTCTTGTTGTCTAGCCTTAACACCTTCAATCTTAAGATTTTCTTGCCAACAGGATAAAATTACATTTTCACATCAAGGCAAAAAGAAAGCAAGATTATCAAGCATAAATGTCACTCATGAACAGCAAAGCATTGCTAAAGAGCAACAAGTTAGGTTCCATTTAGGTCCCTTACTGCATCGTCTGAATAGCTAACAAGATAAACTAGTTTTACTATGCACAGTAATGCTGAAGAAACATAAAAGATGCTAGTTGGTGTCCTGGAAATTCGATGGCACCTAGGTGGAAAAGGATAAACCTAAAGCCTTTTTGCAAACAGGGGATATCTTGTGACTCAATTCTTTTGTTTAGAGTGGCTAAGGAAACCCTAGAGCATGGTGATTTGACCTAACATTACAGAAAATAAACTCGAATTAACAGCACATGCTCTGCTGATGCAGTGGGTTGGTTAACCATAGAAGGTTAGAATAAATCATGTGGTCCGGCGTCTCACAAAATAAGAATGCAGCAGAAAAAAATGTTTCAGAAAATGAGTACAGGAAAAAAGAATTTCAAGTATTGAGAAATAAAAAAGGTTCAACATCAATTCAAGAACTAGAACTACCAAGAATTAGTCAAGAACCTTTCATGAATACATGGCAGCATGTAGTAAGAGAATCAAAAAACAAAATCAGGTTAAATCACAAGAAATAGAAAAAAGGTTAGATTTTACACAGGAATGGAGAAAGGTTAAAAAAACATAACATCAATTCTAGAACCACAGCCAGTAACTTTAATTCATCAAACTATCAATCTATTGCTCTTCTGGCCTTGCATAAATATTTAAGAGAAAGACAGAGAGAGAGAGAAAGAACGAAGGTTAGTCCACATCATACAAGTTGACCCCACAACTAAGAATAGTCCAAGATTATCAAAGAGCACCTTTAAGAGAAAAATATGACCCATCAGCACACTAAAAAATAAATAAATATTTAAATTTAAAGATAATTTGATTCTAGCCATAAATCTGGTAAAATTATACACCATAAACCTGCCACTAGAACCCCACATTCAAGAGAAATCAGTGTTCTCTTACATACATGAGAATTCTTCTTTGATCCAAGAACCATCATCCAAGAGTGCTTCAAGATCGCATCTTCAAATCATCTAGAGATAGAGGGTGTGCAGCCTCTAGGTCCTTTTGGTGGTTAAATTTTATTTCTTTTTGTGATTTCTGGGGGTGTGCTGCCTCCCCTCTTGTACCCCTTTCTTCCATTTCATCAAAAAAAAAAAAAAAGAAAAGAAAAAAGAAATTTTCCGATGTGGTTGGCCCACTAAACACTGTAGGCCCCACTTCTGATATTTGCTAGTTTTCTATGGGGCCTCTCATATGCTAAGAATGAGTTCTGAAGCTGTCAACCTTTTTTTCTTTCTTTTCAATCTTATAACCTTCTATGGGACTTGAAGTGGATCAAATTGATATAACCATACAAATGCTACAGCATCAAGGTAAAAAAGGAAAAAATATGTTTTTATAGGCACAACTTTACCCAGTGTTGCATGGACACAGACATGAGAATCGGAATTAGATGCCTGTCCAAGAGCCTGACTCGGCAAGATGAGAAAACATGGAGTCACAGACACATCTATGGAAAAGTATATACTATTAAAATATTTCATATTTTTTGAATTTTAACATTATATACCTATAAAAAATGTTTCTTTCGTTACCAAGTGATGTTTGATGCAAAAAATGGATTCTTGTAGATTAGTTGTTCATTTATGTCAAATAAGCTAGAAGATAAAAAGAAACGTTACATAGAAGTGCCCTCACAAATCCATGAAATGTTGGGCTCCAATATGTGTCCAACAAGACACATCATCCATTTAGGAGAGTTCATGCAACATGATTTTTTTTTTTATCAGAAACGATAACTTTCATTAGAGATAAATTAACCTGAAATACAGAATTCAACCCTTATTAGAAAAGGTTGATCCAATAAACATCAAACATTACAGCACTGCCGAAAAAAGACTCTCCCTTGCAATCCCTTGTTTTGCTAGGGCGTCAGCAAAACCATTTGCTTATCTCCTTACCCACTTGAACCAAACACCCACCTCCCTTGTTATGCTAAGAATTTCCCTTATCAGTTGTCTATATTGCCAAATTCCCAGCTGCCCTGATTGCATCCACCCAATTACCAACTTGGAGTCTCCCTCTATCTCAATCTGCTGTAACCCCAACTGTTTGGCCAGTTTTACACCTTGATGTAGTGCCAAGATTTCCGCTCTTAAGGAATCTCCAACTCCTATTGGACCTGAAAACAAAGCCTTTATCTTGCCTTCATTATCTCTGAAAACACCTCCTATACCAGATGGGCCTGGATTACATATAGAGCTTCCATCAAAGTTCAGTTTCACCCTTTGTTGTGCCGGTGGGGACCAAACTTCCTGTATCATAGCTTTGGAAGTAGTAGTAGATGCCACAATACCCCAACTTCTATAAATGCCTTCAACTAAGAAATCCTTAAAAAGATAACAGGATTTCAACCAATGGATAATCTTAGTAGTTATTCCTTCCACAACCTCTTCCTTGGATCTACATCTGCCTTTAAAGATCCTATTGTTTCTTTCCTCCCACACTGACCACAATACAGCAGCTCTAGTGGCTCTCCACATAATCCTTCCACGAACCGTTGGTTGCCTGTAAAAAGTTGGATCAAAGAGGTTCGCCATGCTTGAGGAGGGAGTCCACCTGTAGTCAAAGAGAGAAGATAACCAAGACCAAATAAAGAACACAAAGGGACCTCCTTTGAAGGAAAGTTCCCTACAAGGTTAGAGGTCTGAAGCAAAATGTTATAGAAAGAAGAGCAATTGAAAAAACCAGAAGGGGAAGGTTTCCAAATTCTGCCATCTCTACAGGATTGATCAAGAAAGACTTCCCCTAACTGAGTGATCAAATCATCAACCATCCCCATTTCAGAATCCCTTAGACCTCTTCTCAAGCCCAAATCCCAGGAGTTATCAACAAACAATGAAGATATTGCTTTTCTTTTGTTTTCAAACAAGGAGTAAATAGAAGGAAATCTATCTCTAAGGGAGTTTTCACCAACCCAAACATCTTCCCAAAACAGGACTTTATTTCCAACGCAGACATCATATTTGAAATAAGGAAGCATAAGAGGCAAAATACCTTGAATAGCTTTCCAAGGAGAACATTCAGAAGCCTCAGGGTCGAGTCCTGCATCCCAGCCGTTATCTGCTAATCCATGAATACTAACAATCACTCTAGACCCAAGTCTATTATGTTCCATCGGTAGTCTCTAAATCCATTTCCCCAACAAAGCCATGTTTCTTAATCTTATATTTCCTAACCCAAGGCCTCCATCATCCCTACTCCTAGAAACCACCTCCCAGTTCACTAAGTGATCCTTCTTAGTATCCCCTGGTTCCCACAAAAAATCCCTCATTATCTTCTCTAACTGGTTAGTTACTTCAATTGGTACTCTAAAGGTAGACAGGAAATAAACTGGCAGGTTGGCTAAGGTTGACTTGATTAAGGTTATCCTACCCCCTAAAGAGATGTAATTCCTCTTCCAATTTGCTAACCTCTTAGAGAATCTTTCAATTATAGGGTACCAAAAACTCTTAACCATTGGGTTCCCTCCTAGTGGTAGCCCCAAATATTGTAAAGGCCAGCCCCCTACTTCACACCACAAAATCCTAGTTAGGGAATCCACCTCCTCTCTGCCTAGATTGAGCCCTGCCACACAACTTTTTCCCCAATTCACTTTAAGATTGGACTTCCTTTCAAATTGAAGCACTAGACTCTTTAAGTTCCGTAATTCCCCTTCCTCCATGTCACAAAACAAGATGATGTCATTTGCAAATTGTAAGTGTGTGACCACCACCTCCTCCCTACCAATCCTCCAACCTCTTATCAAATTGTTAGCATCGACCCTCGAAATCATGGCACTCAACACATCAGCTACTCGGGTAAAGAGGAATGGGAACAATGGATCTCCTTGCCTAATACCCCTCTTTGTAGGAAAGAAACCCCTAGCTACACCATTCACCAATATTGAGAAATGACATGAAGAAATGCATCCCTTTACCCAACTACACCATCTCTCCCCAAACCCTCTCTGCTTGAGAACCTCTAGTAAAAAATCCTAGTTCACCATGTCATATGCATTTTCAAGATCCAATTTGCAAACCAATCCCTTTTCCTTTCTCCTCCTCTTCACCTCAACACATTCATTGGCAATAAGTATATGATCTACAATTTGTCTTCCTTCTACAAAGGCCCCTTGATACGGTGAGATTAGAGACGAGAGGATCTTTTTTAATCTTAGCGCTAAGACCTTAGAGATGATCTTATACATGCTTCCCACCAGGCTTATAGGTCTGAAATCCTTTGGTTGGAGAGCGTCCTTCTTCTTAGGAACCAAGGCAATAAAAGTTGCATTTGCCCTCTCTCATAGAACTCTTCAAAAACCTCCAACAAATCCTCTCTAATTATCTCCCAACAATCTTGATAGAAGGCCATCAAAAAACCATCAGGCCCAGGAGCTTTAGCTCGATCCATGGTGAAGATTGCATTTCTCACTTCTTGGGCCTTAAATCTTCTTTCCAAAGATTCCAATAAGACACTATCTTCCACCCTCCACTCCAAGTCCTCTAAGCTCTCACTAGGTCTCCTTGGGTTGTCATACACTAATTTGAAGTGATTAACCAAAGCTTGAGCTATATCATCTTCCCTTGTCAGCAAGGGCCCATCCCACTCCAATTTTGAAACAGAATTCTTCCTTTTCCTCCCATTTGCCAGCGAATGAAAAAACCTTGTATTGATGTCCCCTTCCTTTAGCCATTTGCACCTAGATTTTTGCCTCCAACTTATCTCCTCCTTCCTAAGAAGATCTTCCAGTTCCTGTTTCAAATTCCATCTTTCCACCCTACCCTCTTCCCTCAGCCTTCTTTCAGCTTCTAGTCCATCTAGCTCCTACACTCTCTGGCTGATTTCCACTTTCCTTTGCTCTAATCTACCAAAAACCTCTTTATTCCAAATCTTGAGTCTAGCTTTCAGGAGTCGTAGTTTCTTGTAAAACCTATACCCCTTCCATCGGAATTCCACTTGGTCCACTTCCCACCATTCTTTTACCTTAGCTAGAAACTCTGAATGAAGTAACCACATGTTTTCAAACCTAAAAGGGCACGGCCCTCCATCTAGTCTTTCGTGAGACAACCTAATTGGGCAATGATATGAAATATGTCTCGACAATGCAGTAACACCTAAAATCCCCCATTCAGCTTCCCAATCCACTGTAAAGAGGAACCTATCCAATCGACAACAGGTAGGGTTTTCTTGGAAGTTTGACCAGGTAAAATTTGCTTGTTGAAGAGGGAGGTCCCGCAATGTAAAATTCTCCACAAAGAGATTAAACTTCCTCATGCTAGATGTAATCCTACCACTGGAGTTATTGGACTCGTTTAAGAATCTTATTACGTTGAAATCCCCACCCAAACACCAGGGGCCATCCCACAAACCCCTAACAGCTGCTAGTTCTTCCCAGAAACCTTCCCTTTCCCTGTAAGAGGTGGGACCATAGACATTAGTTAGCACCCAAGCCCACCCATCTTCCTTTCTCTTCGATTTTATTGACATGGAGAAGTTCCCAATTAATTCTTCTTCACATTCCCAGTCTTCATTTCTCCATAAAGCAATAATTCCCCCTAAGCTCCCCACGATTGTGCAAAGGCCCAACTCAAATTTCTTGTTGACCAAATGCTCCTCACCCATTTCTCGTCCACCTCATTCAAATTTTGATTCTTGTATTAAGACCACATCTGGCTTTTCTCTTCTCAAGAAGTCTTTGATCACTCGCCTTTTCTTTGAACTCCCCAAACCTCTTACATTCCAGCTTATTAACTTCATGGACAAACAAATCAGGTAACCCCAACCAAACCACCCTCTTTACTCCTTTTTTCTATCCTTCCTAGCCCTACTCGCTTTATCATAAACCACCCCACTCTTCAACCTCTCCACCTCACTCAGCTTTTTCTTCCTCTTCTTAGAAAGCTCTCCTACCTTCTTACTAGACTCTTCCACCTTCTCAATTCCTTCTAGTTTCTTACCTGACCCCTTCTTCTTTTTCAGTTGTCCTTTTGATTTTCCACTGTGTCCACTTTTCGCCACTGTATTGAGAAATTGAATAATCTCCTCCTCAATCCTACCCTCTTTCACATTCAGCTCCTCTTCCATTCTGATTCTAAATAGTTCCAAGATCAACACCCAAATTTTGTCCCCTAGTTCTCTCTCCTGCTTCTGAATTTATCTCCCCCACTACCTCTGTCACTTGTCCCGAATCAAACGAATTGGCAGACTTTAAAGCTGGGCTGGAATCACCTGTAGGCCAGACACACACAGGACTTGGGAAACAAAGTTAGTAACCAAAAACTGAACCTGAAAACAATCGAAACCTTGGGAGGAAGAAGACGCAATATGAGTTGCTGGAATAGCCTGAACCCTTTTGTTTGACTTTCGCTGGGAATAGGACCCTCGAAATCAAGATCTGGATTAATTGCAGTCGGAAGCGGGTAATTTACAGCTCTGCTTGGAGGAACCAGATTGCCAACACACACCGTACAAGCACTCATTCCCTGGTCTTTACAAAGGATTGAATCCCCTTTTCTCCCCGTTTCGGTTTTCTCCTCACCCGAGCCTGTTTTCTTTCTTTCCGACTCCTTTCTAGGCCGAACCAACTCTCCTGGAAGTGTACAAGCCTCTTCTTCGAACAGTAACTTTAATCCTGGGTCATCTTCCTCCCCGAACCTTGAACGACATTTACTCTGTATACTACCATAGCTGGACACTTCAACATACAACTCCTCTTTCAGAGACTCATCATCTACACTTACCCAATCTGAAGCAGAATCCTCCTCTTCTAACCTCGTGCGATTATATCTCGGATTAGGTTTATCTGGGCTAGTGGAGTAAGAGACAAGTGTTGGCTTCCACGCTAAAGTCGGACCAGACAAACGTTTTTTCTTTCGAGCCAGTTGCAGACCAATCTGAAGAGGACGAAGATATACCACAGCGACTGTCCATAGTCTTTTGAACCTTGTTCCACCTCACGTGCCTATTTAAGTGGTCACCTGATTTATCTATGGGCTTACTTGCTGTTGGAGTCTTATTTCCAGGCCCATCCACTTCAAGTTTAAGACTGGGTCCACCAGTACCCCTCACTTCTACCGTTGGCCCATCCTTATAATTTTGAACCTGACCCAGTCTTTTTAAAAGTTTAGTATTGGTTCCCTGACTGCAGGCCTGGGCCATATCAAATGACAATCCACCTGGTTGTTGTTCCAATCTACCTCCACCTGTCCCCACCTTTGGACACTTGTTCAAATTCAAAAAGTCATCTGACAAACTTTCTCCACCTTTGGACGTTACTACCTGAGCAAAAGTCCTAGTCCGACCCTCTGATTTGCCAATTAAAGTGGAAGACTGGAAGACTGGGGTACTGCTTTCTTATCCCTTGCTTTTACAGTTTCCTTCCCAGTGTTAACTCGAACCTTGGAGGCCACGTCATCTTCGTCTTCCCCACTCCTCCCCAATCTCCACCATCTAGCTTCTGTAGAAGTTGCAATCCAAACCCTAAGTTCTACATTATCTGAAGCTAAATCCAAAGACCTTGGGATAAGCTCTGGCTTTGCTCCAGCTACATTAATCTGCACGGCACTCAGGTTGGAAGCATCAAAGGAAACCATCTTGCCTCCACATAGCTTCGCAACTTTCCTGAATACCTCCATCTTCCATAGATGGAAAGGCAACCCAATAATTTTCAGATTGATAAGTTCTGTGGGTTCTACCAACTGTACATTGCAAAAAGGCTTCCATTTCTCCAACACCACCACACCTTGCTCTGTTACAGCCGAATCCTCTTTAGGTTTAACGAGAGGACAAGTTTAAGCTGCCAATCCTCTTTAGGTTTGTTCACTCACAATTTCACCAAACCTTGTCCAGCATCAATCTGCAATTTACTTTCCGTCCCTATCTCCTCTTCTCCTGGGATCTCCCTGAAAACTTTCCCCGACTGCCCTTCAGATTGTTCCTTAATTTTTTGACCATCTTTTAGGACACTTTCTCTGTCATTAGTTACCACCATAAACTCCTGAATTGCTTCTGCTAACTTGTCCCATCCCGAGGCCTCCCTTCCTTCAGGGAAACAGGTAAACTGCTTCAGCCCCTCACCAAAGAGTTCCTGCACTCCCAAAAACCTCCCGTACTTGTTCTCTTTTCTTTCAGCCACGTACTTCCTGTTCTGTTCCAATAGACAGCACCTCCACTCCCTTGATTTTTCTGTTATTTTAGCTCCATTAAGAACTCCTAGGAACCATGGTACCGCCCTTCCTTCGAGAAGTAAAGAAGTTTTCCTCGATTATACAATCTTTAGAGAGAGTCCATTTCTAGTCCAGATTTCTTCCAAGATGAAAGCCTTCGCTTCCACCTTCAGCACTTTCTTCCATCTTTTTGCTTGCAGGAACTGACCTTCCCTCCCTCTTTCCAAGCTTCCCCCGCTGGCCATCTGGGGTCTTCATGCAACATGATTTTGCCAATGGTCGTAAAGCTATACACCCATGAAACTGGAATTACAATAACCCATATGACACAAGGATGAGTGCATCCAGAAATACCAAATTCCATGTGCATGGTTGATGCACCAGTGTTACTTGTTTTTTTGATAGATAAATATAATTAGCAGCAGTAAAGGAAATCAATCAATGCATTAGTGTTACTTATTGAACGATGTTCATATTATACTAAAAGAATAAAGGACAAAAACAGTAGCTAATCTCATCTATAGTTTAGCTCATTATTTGTGCATTAAGTGTGTTGATTTTGGAACTGATTGAAAGCTTATCTGTACTATTATAAAGTTAACCTTGAATGCAGTTCATGATTCATACTGCTGTAAGCCAATCCTATGAGATGAGGACATGTTGGGATTTGAGATGCCCTCAAAACCACTCACAGCCTTAATATAAAATCACATGCACAAAGACAGTCAGAAACTGAGAACAATAATTGAACCAAACCTCATATGTCATTGTTTTCCACTTCTCCCCACATGCCTTGCCAATCTAAAGAATGAGAATATCACAGAATGCATGAATTAAAAAACTGAAGGGGAAAGAAATAAAGGTAATGAAAGAATGAATGGCTTGAATTAGTAGGGAAAATTTCAAAGAAACAATCTGCAGTGATCTAGCACATACATCGCGCATTGACTTCACATCTGGATTTTGTTCCTGGTATTCCTTGCGAAAATCCTCCCTTCAAAATCACAAAAATGTGCAGTTAAAATGTAGAACGTGACAAAGAACATATGGTTTATATGATGATGTAGAAATACTCATGAACTTGTGCACACTGAATATAGTTCCATGTTTCAATAAAACCAATGCCCATTTTCTGCTAATGTTGCTATGGTTAACAGAAGGTAATTCTGGGAGACCAAACCTTTCTTTTCTTTATTTCTTTCTTTTTATTTTTTTATTTTTCAGGGGGGGAGGGGGGAGTTTGGAAGGGAGGAAGAGTGTTGGCATTAAGGCATAAATGTTAGATCATAAACAATAGTTTACTTTAATTGTTAATTTACAAAAGAGAACTCCAAATGCTAAAGCTGTAAAGAGTCCAAAGCAAAGTCCAATATAATGCTCTACATTATGTTATCCATAACCATGATTTTTTTTCTTTTGCTGCAACACATAACCACGAATATTGAATCAGATAAATGCAGGATGAAACCACAGATAAATACATCCACTTATTTATTCTTCTTGAGTGTCTTGAGTATAGATTTAGAAGAGAATGAGGCAGAAGAGAAAGAAATGAGAATAAGAAAAAAGGAAAAGAGAAATGTGGAGAGAGCTAAAAGCATGAGGTGCAGGTGCCAGCTTCTATTCTACTTAGATAGCAACTGTATAAAATAGTAAAATAACCAGTAAACCCATGGTCATGTGACTCCATGAAAAAGCCTCACAAAACAGGGGTAAAAATAAGAAAAGAGAAAATACCGTACAGTAGTAATGGTTGTGCTTAGAGCAGCAGAAAATGTTCAAGATTGGGTTTTGATAAATAAATATAAGAAAATGTCAAGAATGAATCAAAAATTAAAGTCCAAGTGCTGAAAAAGAGGCAGAAATAGAGATGTAGGTAGCAAACTCAGAAAGAGTGATGACTGAATGAGTTACAGTGGCCAGGATGAGCTCCAAGTAGGAGCCTGCCAGACACTCAGATCCCTTCCTTCTCTCCCTACCAGAGGGACCACTGAAGTGAAAACTTTTGAAATTGAGGGCAATCTCCAATCTAACACTGCCTTCTGCATTCTTATTGGAGAAAAGTAGGGGTTTCTGGAAAAATTGACCCTTAGAGAGGATGAAGCATTGGAAACTCCTTAAGCTTTTATTGCAGCTTCAAGAGGATGGTTTAAATGTTGTGGAAATAAGGAGATTATTCTTCAGAGGCCTACACTCCACCCTCCAACTAAAATAAAAAACTTCACCTCTTGGGCAGGTGAGGAAAGCGCCAGGGTTCATACCTGAAGATTCTTGACAGTATGGCCGGCCAGAAATAAGAGGAAGAGAAGAGAAGAAGAAGAGAGAAGAGAGAGCAGAAGAGAAGGGATTTGCAATATAACAGTGCTGGCGGTGCCAGCCTTTATTATAATATATAGGGAGCGGCAGAAATAACAAGGGAAAAGACCCTTGTGCCCCTGAGTATAATAACAGACATAACAAAAGTGAAAAAACGAAAAAAAAAACACTTTAACTAGCCAAACAAACCCTAACACCAACAACTAAATTATTTTAACACTCCCCCTCAAGTTGGAGCATAGATGTCAGTCATGCCCAACTTGTCACACAAATCTTTGTGCCACACATGACGAAGACTTTTGGTGAAGATATTTGCAAGTAGTTCTTCTGAGCTGACATATGGTGTATACACTTCTCCATTTTCAAGTTTCTCTCTGATAAAATGCTTGTCCACTTCAATGTGTTTCGTCCTATCATGCAGGACTAGATTAGCAGCAATATTGGTGGCAGCTTTATTGTCACAGTAGAGTGACATAGGATTGCTCACTGCGAAACCCAGTTCACCTAGCAGATTTCTTATCCACATGATTTCAGCAACCCCATAAGCCATCGCTCTATACTCTGCTTCAGCACTAGATCTAGCCACCACACTTTGTTTTTTACTTCTCCATGTGACTAGGTTTCCTCTTACAAAGGCACAATACCCACTGGAAGATTTTCGGTCATTGACTGCTCCTGCCCAATCTGCATCAGTATATGCACCTTTAAGTGACCATGTTTCTGGAACAACAAACCAGCTCCGGGAAACTTCTTGAGGTATCTCAAGATCCTCTCTGCAGCTTCAAAGTGAGTTGTCCTAGGGTTGTGCATCGCTCTATACTCTGATTTCTTATCCACATGATTTCAGCAACCCCATAAGCCATCGCTCTATACTCTGCTTCAGCACTAGATCTAGCCACCACACTTTGTTTTTTACTTCTCCATGTGACTAGGTTTCCTCTTACAAAGGCACAATACCCACTGGAAGATTTTCGGTCATTGACTGCTCCTGCCCAATCTGCATCAGTATATGCACCTTTAAGTGACCATGTTTCTGGAACAACAAACCAGCTCCGGGAAACTTCTTGAGGTATCTCAAGATCCTCTCTGCAGCTTCAAAGTGAGTTGTCCTAGGGTTGTGCATGAATTGACTAAGGACACCCACTGCATAGGCAATATCAGGCCTGGTCATAGACAAATACAAAAGTCTCCCCACGAGTCTCTGGAACTTCTTCACATCTTTCAAAAGCTCTCCCTGACTGTCTCCTAGATGATGATTAGATTCAATTGGTAAATCAATTGGTTTTACCCCCAACTTGCTTGTATCTTCTAGTAGATCTAGTACATATTTCCGTTGGGAAATAAAGATGCCCTTGTGAGAGCGGGCAACTTCAATTCCGAGGAAGTAACGTAAGGGGCCTAGATCTTTCACCTCAAATGAGTGGCTAAGAATTTTTTTAGTCTTCGTATTTCAGTCTCCCAATCTTCGTATGATCTGACTGGCATTGTTTGAACCCCATCTGTTGAACTGCTAAATGAAACTTACTAAACCAAGCCTGGGGTGATTGTTTCAACCCATATAAAGATTTTTTTAACCTGCACACATTTTGTTCACTCCCTTTGGCATAGAATCCTAGTGGTTGAGTCATGTACACTTCCTCTTCCAAGTCACCATTCAAGAAAGCATTTTTGATGTCCAATTGGTGAAGTTCCTAGTCAAGATTTGCTGCCAATGAAAGAAGAATCCTGATAGAGTTCATATTGGCTATTGGAGCAAAAGTCTTTGCATAGTCCACTCCATATACCTGTGTAAAACCTCTTGCTACCAGTTTAGCCTTGTACCTTTCAACAGTTCCATCAGCCTTGTGTTTCACTGTGAACACCCACTTGCAACCCACTGGTTCTTTCCCTTCAGGAAGGTCTACCAACTCCCAAGTGTCGTTTTTGTGTAAAGCATCAATTTCTTCCTGCATTGCATCTGTCCATTCAGGTTTAGACAAAGCTTCTGCCACATTCTTAGGAACGGGAACACTGTCCACAGAAGAAAGAAATGCATGGTATGAAGGTGAAATATGATCATAGGACACAAAATTAGAGATAGGATGATTAGTGGTACAAGACCTAACACCTTTTCTCTTAGCAATAGGAATATTAAGATCATTGATGACAGGTGAATCAACATTTAGAGGAACAGATATATCAACAGGAGCAAGTGTATCTGGCTGATGAGACGGATTTGCCTCGGGTGAATCCGATGATGTTGGTTGCATAGTGTCAAATTCCACGGCTCTTGAACTCTGCTGGCTTTTATGGCGACGATGAAAAACCCGAAATGGAGAAGGATCGGGTAAAAGAGGTAGTTGAGTTTGAGTCGCCTGTTTCTCCTCAACCCTACTCTCCCTCTGAGGAGAAACCGAGAAAAAAGGTTGATTCTCAAAGAATGATACATCAATGGAGACATAGTACCTACGAGAGGTGGGATCATAGCAGCGATACCCCTTTTGAGATAAAGGGTAACCAAGAAAAACACAAGGAATAGCTCGAGGATCAAGCTTACCGCGAGTAGGGGACAGGTTATGGACAAAGCAATGACACCCAAAAACACGCATTGGAATGGTGGACAATGGGGCTGTAGGGAACAAAAGCTGATGTGGGGCCTTATACTCTAGTAGCCGAGAGGGCATGCAATTGATGATATATGTAACACACAAGACTGCATCCATCCAAAACCGTTTTGGCACATTCATACGACTTAATAAGCCACAAGCTACTTCGAGAAGGTGGCGGTTCTTCCGTTTAGCCACACCATTTTGTTGGGGTGTCCTGGCACAAGAGCTTCGCTGAAGTGACCCACTCGAAGCAAAAAACTCCGTGAGATCACTATGGAAATATTCCTTCGCATTGTCCGACTGGAAGATATGGATTTCCGTTTGGAACTGAGTGAACACTATGCGTTGAAAATGCTACACAATTTTTGGCACTTCATCTCGAGATCGCATAGGGTAAACCCAAGTGTATCTAGAATAATCATCAATCAAGGTAATGAAGTACTTATAGCCAGCCCCAGTAGGTAGAGTAGCAGGGCCCCAAACATCAGAATAAACAATATGAAATGGAAACTCAGATCTTTTATTTCGCAAAGGTAAAGAACTTCTACAATGCTTACTCAATTGACAAATCTGACACTGTAACTGACTCACAGACAATGACTCAAACAACTTTGGAAATATAACTTTTAATGATTCAAAAGAAAGATGACCTAGACGACTATGCCATAAATAGACTTGACTCTCACTTGATGAACTCATGGACTCTGTAAACACAAGACCAGTATTATTCTCTAACACATAGAGACCATCCACCATGCTTCTTCTACCAATCGTCTTCCCCGAGGCCAAATCCTGAAACACACATGAAGACAAAAAAAAAGTAACCGAGCAGTTCAAGGAGTGAGTTAGACTACTAATGGATAACAAATTAATAGGTAATTAAGGAACATGCAATACATTAGGAAGGGTAAGGCCAAGTGGGAGAGGTATGGTACCTCGGCCAGCTATGGTAGAAAAAGAACCATCAGCTAGTCTTACCTTATCTCTCCCAAAGAGAAGGTTATATGTCTGAAACAAATTTGACTTACCAGTCATGCGGTTTAAGGCTTCGGAGTCAATAATCCAAGGAGAATCAGTGGTATGAGATGACACATAGAAGGTTGTGGCAGCATTACCTGATGTAGATGCAAACGAGGTAGAGGGAGTAGGACCAGAATCCATCTGGCGAAGAGTCCTACCATACAATTCCAAATGTTCACGAAAGTTGATAATATCTTCCTTAGGGTCAGAACTAGGATGCCTCTCCTGAGTTACCAAAGGACTAGTCTCTGTCGATGCCATATAAGATGAGTTATACCTTTTTTGATTTTGCCGACCTGGTTTCTTGCCTTGATCAGGTGTTGACTTCTTACCCAAATCCTGTGCCCATTTAGGTTTTTCATGGAGATCCCAACATGTATCTCTTGTGTGTCGTGTCTTCTGGCAGTGAGTGCACCAAAGTTTGCTCTTATCATCTGATTTTTTCTAAGAGTCACCTTTTTTAAAACCACCTCCGACATTTGTATCTGAATTTCCCCAGACAGCTAGGGCAACTGACTCCCCTTCTACACCATTTATCACACTTCTTCTACTCTCTTCTAATTGCACCAGGGCATACACCTCCTGAACTGATGGCAAGTCTTTACTACCCAAGATCTGCACCCTGAAGGACTCATACGAAGGATTCAACCCTAGGAGGAAGGCAAAAACTTGTTGCTGAGATACAAGTGACTTATATGCCTTTGTGTTTTCATCACACTTCCAATTCACATTCTGATAGTGATCAAATTCTTTCCATATCGATGTCAAATCAGAATAGTACATCGAGAGACTCCTCTCCCCCTACTTGCAAGTAGAGGATTCAGCTTGCAGTTGATATATCTTGGCATAGTGTCTTTGCTCGGAATAAGTGGACTTCGCTTGTTCCCATATCTCACAAGCAGTTTCAGCCCACATAAAAGTCTTCCTTACTTGTGGCAGCATGGAAACCAAGAGCCAAGATATCACCATACTATTCTCTTGGTTCCACCTATCATATTCAGCACTTCCATACTTCGGTTCCTTCACTCTCCCATTGATGTATCATATTTTCCCCCTAGCAGTGATGTAGAGTTTTATTCCCCTAGACCACTCAAGGTAGTTCAGACCATCAAAGGGAACAACAGCCATGGGAAAACTCATATCCATTCCCCCACTCACTCCATTATGGCTCCCTGAAATATCTGAAGTAGCAGAATTCTCAGATGACATGGTCAAAACAGATAATCAATCCCAAACACCGGACTTAGGACCCCTCCTTACTCCACAAAACAATGGTCCGCTCAGTCCACACCCACACACTTGGGTTTAAAAACAGGCTGAGCACAAACAATACCAAATTCAAGACAAAACAGAGGCAATATTTGACAGATTTCAGACCTGTACGGTTTTAACAGTCCCAACCTACCAGCCTTCCAGAATGTCTAAAGCCATTAATCAGCAGGAGAGATCCTTATCACTTATAATCAAGTCAAATTATTGAGGTGACATGTCATCCTTGACCTATAGTCGTCTTAACACATGAACAGGATCACACAATCCAAAAACAAACAGAGGTATACAGATCCGACAGCATACAGCCCAGATTCATTTGGTTTTCACTTGGTACACGACCAAGAAGGGTAAAGAAGAGAAAACGGAAGAACTGTACCAGATGTAGAGTTGTTTTCCTCAGTCCAGATTCAGATCTCTGTTCCGCCCAGGTTCAGCAAGTCTGTTCGATCTGTTCCCTCAATAAAGGTTGTTCAATCTGCTCTCTTTAGTCAGTATTCCCGCTCTGATACCATCTTGACAGTATGATCGGCCAGAAATAAGAGGAAGAGAAGAGAAGAGAAGAGAGAGCAGAAGAGAAGGGATTTGCAATGTAACAGTGCTGGCGGTGCCAGCCTTTATTATAATATATAGGGGGCGGCAGAAATAACAAGGGAAAAGACCCTTGTGCCCCTGAGTACAATAACAGACATAACAGAAGTGAAAAAACGAAATAAAGAAAAACACTTTAACTAGCCAAACAGACCCTAACACCAACAACTAAATCAATTTAACAAATATGATGATTCTTGTGGGTGGCATGCAATGTTGGATTCCCTCAAGCCACTGATGAGGAAACCTCAAGACCCTCCTTTACCGGCTTTAAACATAGAGACCTTCCCCCCCTCCCCCCTTCCCTTGAACCTGGAAAGCTACATAGTCAAAACTAGAGGCAGTAGCTTTATTAACATTCTGCATAATTTCAATCCCTTCAGAGCCTAGAAGCTGGCTTTCATTTGTGAGAAACCAACTGATTTAGTTTGGAGTGACATAGAAAAAGGGTTATCAGCAAACCCACATACCACTGCATTGATTGCCCTTAAACCTCTTGATAGTACTGTTAAAGACGCAATGAACAGAGGCTACAGGTATATTCCAGAAGAAGAAGCCCACATCAGCCTAGTGAATCCATTTCAAAGGTAGCTGGAGTTTACTGAATTAAACATGTTGGCAAGTTGTTGTAAATCTGTTGTAAGTTAGCTATGATAGAAACTAGACGAATATAAAATAGTATTGTACTTACAATAAGATGTGAATAAAGTTTTCACAAATTTCTTCTCTTGTCTTCTTCTCTAATTCAGGATGTCATCCTCCCTCGAAGAGGATTTGCGTTAGGCAGCTCCCCAACATTTGGTATCAGAGCTTACAGCAGGACACATCATGCCAAGCATGCGATTGGAAACCATGGAAGAATGAATGGATTGAATGGAGATTCATCTGCATAAAATGACGAGCAATTTGCAAGAGATCAAACATACTTCAGCAACATTGATGGCCCAGGTGGAGAAAAACTGTGGAAGGAACCCATGATGGCGATCAAAAAGGGAATAGCAGAAATCAAGGAGGAGGAAATCGTGGTTGGACAATGACCAGGTCGGCCAAGTTATACTTTCCAATGGTTTTGTCATACCCATCCACAAGATTCTTGGGTGGATTTCACAGAAGCTCTATGTATTCGTTTTGGACGAACAAGGTTCGACAACTATGATAAAGCCCTATCTAAACTTAGGCAAACAGGGCCTGTGAGGGATTATTGTTATGAAAAAAACCCAAGAAAACGGATTCGAATGGCACCCACACTGAAAGTAAAAATAGAGATAAAGAGAAACAAGCGCAGAGAACACACAGATTTACGTGGTTCGGCTTATAGCCTACGTCCACGGGTGAAGGAGGAACAGAAATCCACTAAGAAGATGGAAATGGAGAAGAAGTACAAAGTTGTGCTCTCACAGAGAAAACCCTAAGCCCCAAATACACCCAAAGCCTCACTTGTCTCTCACAAGACTTAGACTCTGTATACAAGATAGAAAACCCCCAAAAATACATAACTCTTCGTATTTGGTTCGGACCTATAAGATGAATATGGATCGGGTCCATAAGAATAGAAGTCAAGGCTCTTCAATCCACTCCAGTGCTTGCAGTGGTGGGTCTAGCACAGCTGCAAGAAAAAAGACTCAATTGACTTAAAAGGGTGATTCACTTCTTTCTTTCTCCCCAAATCTCTAAATTCTTCCCGCCAGGCATTTTATCTTTCCTTAAAAGAAGGATCTTCAAACCACATGCTCTCCAAGCGGAAAGGTGAAGGACCTCCAAAAGGTACTTCTTTCTCAATACGTACAGGACAATGATCTGAAGTAACTCTAGGCAAAGTTCTTGAAACTAATTCCCCCCGCAATTCTTCCCAGTTACAGCAAAACAGAAATCTATTTAGTTTGGAGCAAGTAGAGGAGATTGAATGTTTGACCAAGTAAAATCCGCTTGGAACAGAGGGAGCTCTCTCAATCCCAGAACTTGTAGGTTTTTGTGGAGTCATACCTTCCTATGCTAGATGGTTTACCCACTTCATAATCTTCCTCCTATCACAGGTCTTCCCAATCGCTATCTTCCTCTGAATCTTCACGAGAATGCCTAAAAAACTTTGGGTTGGGTTTACCCAGAGTTGTAACATTCTTTAAGGACACCAGTTTCCAAGCCAGATTAGATTCCAAAGCCCCCTTTGATCCATTTGACCTCCCTGAGGTTTTCGTATAGGTTTGAAAATTTTTTCAGTCATTGCAACAGTGGGAGGGGCTCTAGAAGTCAAAAAAGCAAGGTGATAGACCAAGAAAGCAGTCTCCTAATGCACGCCCTTGTCCAGGCACCTAACAATTTAAGTGTTCACATATGCCTTAACCTTTTTGAATGAGTCGAATTAGTCAAGTTTTTCAGTTCGACCACTAGACCAGCTCTTTGTCACCCCTTTTTCTCTTGTGGGTCACAATTGGGATTTTGGTTTCCATCGAGGATTGAAGGATGGTAAACTTAGGGCTGGCAATATTTGGCACAACACATGAACACATGACCCAAACACGACATGAAGTTAGTGGATTTGGGTTTACCTTAATCATGTTTGTATCAAAATCATGGCAACCCAAAGTTGAGTATTAGATCATGCATGTATATTTGGTTGAAATACTATTAACGTAGTTAAGGATGACATTGAAGGTTTTTATGAATTTATTTAGGTAATGGATGATTGAATGTTTATTTTACTATTTATATATATTTATTGTTTAATTTAAACATGTTAATCGTGTGTATTTTGTGTTAATTCAGATTATACATGTTAGTACAAAATTAAATAGATTAATCGTGTTAATATGGGTTACTCGGGCAATGTCATATTACCCGTGTAATAAATAGTTCATGTTCATGTTTGAAAATTTGACATAATTAATTAATCGTGTCGTGTTCGTGTCGATCCATATCCAAATGCTCCTACCTTAACACAACTCGTGAACAAGAATTGCCACCCTCAAGAACTTTCTTTATTGACTAGTTTGTTAGAACTCCTTGATAATGTGTGCTTGGACCCCTCCAAAGCGGACAGAAGTATCTGGACTCCCAATCCCACCTTGGCATGACATGTGAACACAAATTGCCACCCTCGTGAACTTACTTTATGGACTGGTTTGTTACAACTCCTTGATAGTGTGTGCTTGGACCCGTCCAAACTGAACAAAAATATCTGGACTCCCAATCCCAAAGGTCGTTTTTCTTTTGTCTCCCTATTTAAGTGGTATTCATTTTCGTGTTTATCTTGTGGACAGGACCATTTTGGTCCATTCCGTGAGAGAATCATGCATTCGGTTCACTATGGATGGTCCCCATCCACAATATCTTGTGGATAGGGTCTATCTGCTCACCAATTTATCGTCCCCGCATTTATCTCATGGATGGGGACCATCCATAGTTGCCAAACCGGTTTTTATGATTTAATGCATCACTTTTTTGTCCTAAACTCCTCTCTATTAACATTGTCAAGCCATAGCACACTCTTTTCCGTTCTCTGCTAAAACAGGGGACCTTCCTGTATCCTCCGTCATTCTATGCTACTGGACCGCCATTAACAAATCCACTCCTCCGCCAAGTTCACCAACCAGTCTAGAATTGGAACAGGTATGTGGGCCTAGCTATCTCTCTTGCTCTCCATGGAAAACCAAACTGAAGCTTGTTTTCTCTTCCAAAGTAGCTCCCATCACCACTCCCCTCCGCCATAGTTGACAATTAGCATAAAATTTTTTAGGTTTCATCATAGTTATTTTTTTTTTCATTTTGATTTTATTTTCCTTTTGACATATATGCCAAATATATTTTTTATATTTACTAGTAATTACATATTGGTGTTTATTTTATCCATTACTTTTTGTATTATTGTTTCCAATTTATTTTGGGTGTGGACTGTTTTAGTCCACACATTTTGTCCATAGTTCAAAACAACTGTAGACAGTGGCGTGGTGTGGACTAGGCCATACCCGCCAATTTCTCGTCCACATTACAAAACACCCCCTAATTCTCTTTGCCTATCCCCCCCAAGAGGTTTGATATAGACATATTCCACCCAAAGTAGGAGCTTTTTATTGAGAAGTGGGTCATGGGAAGATTAACACTATGGACACTTTACAAAATAAAAGACCTTTTCTTTGTGTTTCACCAAACCAGTGCATTCTTTGTAAATCCAGTAGAGAGAGTTGTTATTACCTGTTAATCTCCTATCCTTTTACTACTTATATTTGGGATTGGTTTTTCTCTTTGTTTGGGCATAAGTGGATTTTACCAGTGGAAATAAAGATGCTTTTTGACCCTTCTACCTTTATTTGGCCTAAGAAAAGGGGAAGGGTCATGTGGAAATGTGTGGGAGCAGCATTGATAGGGAGAATTTAGGAAGAAAAGAATGTTAAAATATTCTCAAAGAGGGAGAGAAGTAAAGAAGCAACGAAAGAATGTCAGATGACCAAAGTAATACGTTGGATTAGAACCATGGACTCATTCTTGCAATTCACTTTTGATGATATTTGGAGAAATTGGGAGGAAGTGGCTAGAAGCTCTTCTCAAAAGAAGAAAGTAAACTCAGTGTTGATGCCTCCTCATAAAGGGTATCTGAAGTTAAATTTGGATAGAAGCAGTAGGCAACCTAGGTTCCTCCGGAATAGGAGGGGTGTTGAGAGGTGAAGGACATGCCATTGATTTATTCCAGAGCCTAGTAAGAGTAGGAGATTCTATTAGAGCTGAATTGCTTGCTACACTCAAGGATTAAAATATCAATACGACATGCCCTATATCAGGCATATTAGTATCAGTATCGATGCATCCAAATTCCAAATATGCTTGGATACAACGATACACAAATATTTTGAAAACTTTATAAGGTCCCAAACCTCTTCTGGTACCCTCTCATTATTATGAAATAAAAAATAAAAAATAAATAAATGAAGAGTATCGGCCATATTGATATGCACCAATACCCATTAAGAAATCATTACAATATTGACATACTGCATGGGGATATGTAGTGGAAATATTGTAATGATTTCTTAATCAATGTTATGCATTTTTTTGTTTTTAAATATACAGTTCTTTTTTAACAGTAATTCTAAAAAACTGTTATAAAATAGTGAGTAAGATGGGATTCACATAGCAAACCCCAAACAGTTGGGATTGAGTGAGTTCAACTGAGTAATTATAAAGTTAAGTAAAATTTTCCTTTTGCCAAATGAACCATTTTACCAAAACTGTAAAAATTGATATAAATAGAAGAGTTTAGTGTTCTCTCATATCTGTAACATTTTTTATCATGCTTAAGCTATATATAATACATGGAAAATCTCATTTTTATGTAGTAATTGGAATATTCTCTAAGATTTTAGCACAATTCAGGGAATGGAAATTGCAACTATCACATTAAAAAGTAGGCTCCAAGAGGAATTGCTCCTGCAGAAGTTGATGTTATGAAGCAGAAGTGACAAGAAGTGTAGGAGGCTCTTGATAATCATGTCCACAGACAAGTTTTAGTTCTCGATAATTTCTATAAGTACGTTTCTTATTTATTCTGGATAGCCTATTGAGATTTTTCTAGTGCCCAAATAAGCTTTCATGGTTAGTTGTGGTAAAGGGGATTTCCCATTCCTCTTGTCTTAGTGATTTCTTGTCACCTGCAAACTATACTGCCTTTTCTTTTCTTCTCTTTTAAGGAGTTTTTTATTTTACTCTCAAAAACACAAAAAAAAAAAAGGTTTTAAGGTTTTATTTCTAGAGAACTTATCAAAGCATGAAAGTGGATCCAGCATATTGAGTCAAGATTTCACCTTTGTACGTTTTAAATTTTAGGAACTGATGACTTGCATGGACTAGCACCTAGAGAATTTCTTCTTAGACTTTACCCAAGAAATTTAGATCTAAATAATGATTAAAGTATTTCTTCTACTATTTTTCTTTCTCTGCTGAATATTCTTTCTTCTGTATGGCAGTGATCAATTTCCACTGCAGCACTCCTACTTTACCACCATGGCTACAGAACAAAGGTGGTTGAGCTTAGGAGAAAACATACAGAACCTCATACACACACTTTCTCGTTGACCCTTTCAGGAAAGGGGCGAAGAGCAAACCAAATGGCTCCAAAACAGAAGCAAATAATTATTTGCAAATTCATTTCATCTTTCCTTTTCTTTTCTTTGAGTGTTGTTAAACAATCAGAATAATATATCACCGAGTACACTGTTCTAGTCAGATGTTCAACAAGGAGTAAGAACCCAACTCCCCAATTAAGAAGAATGTGGATTACAAACATCAGAAACAATTCCTGAAGCAATATCCTAGAAAACATAGAAATTTTTTAGGAAGAGAAAAAGAACAAAGTAAATGAAATAAAAGAGGAAATGTGAAAGGCATGATTGATTGAGAGACATACAGGAAGAAGAAGAAAGCAGTTGGGGGCTTCTTGGGCTTGTTGGCATCCTCTTTCTTTGTCTTCTTCTTCGGCTTGGCTTTTGGCTTCTTGGAATTTTTTGGTCTCTTTTCTATTTTGCTAACTCTAATTGGCTTCACAGTCTTCTTCATCTTCTCTGGTGATTTTAACTTCAATGCCTTTTCCCTGACACAAAGAGAAGAACCCATGAACATACCAGACAAGTAGAAAGAACAGAGGAGAAATAGAGAGTACTAAGAGTTCATTACTTGTCAGCAGAGGAAGACGCAGAGAGAGACTTCTTCGACTTTGCAGGTTTCTTTGCCATCTCTCTTCTCCCTCCGTTTCTGCTGGGTTTTTATAAACTTTGCCGGCCGTCGCGGAGTGGCCGATACTTTGACAGCATGACAGGAAGGGGATGTTTTAATTCGAGTTAAATAATTTAGGGTAAATTACATATAGGTACTTGTACTTTCGGCATAATAAGTAACAGATAAATACCTTGAACTTTCAATTCAAATATTTGAGTAGTCTAAACTTTTAAAAATAGATACTTCAATCCATTCGTTAGTATCTCGTCACTTAAACATTACATAACATCAAAGATACTTATGTATTTTTAAGATCATTCTATGAAGTAAAATCATCACCGTAGAATGTTGTCATCAGAAAATTTTAATATGGTATTTGTTGTCCGTGAGAAATAGAGATGGCAATAAGTCGAGCTTTTCACGAACTGCTCGAGCTCGAGTCCAATTCAGTGGCTCGATTATTAAATGATACAAGCTTGGCTCGTGAGCTAGTTCAAATATATATATATATATATATATATAAAATAAAAATATTAGGGAATTTGTCTGAAACTCACCATGCCAGTAAGCTTTTACTTTCCAAAACTCACATTCCGTTAGTGCATCGTTAATGTTTCTTAATAGAGGTGCCCACGTCAACATAAATAACAATTTTTATGACCAAATCACCCTTGAATGGTGAGTTAGAGGAAAAGGGTCTTTTTTCATTTTTCAAATATTTGTATTAAATTTTAGTGTTTTTTTATAATTTATGTTTTTTACATTTTTCTATTTTCTACAACCTATAAAGTTTCCTATATTTTATATTTATTTGAAATTTCTATGTTTTTCTATAATTTTTGGCATTTTTTCTAAAATTTTTATTTTTTGATTTTGTTTTTCAATTTCTATAGTTTCTATAATTTGAAATTTCTTTATTTTGTGTGTAATTTCTATAATTTTTTAAATTTTTTGCAATTTCTGTGTTTTTATGTATTTTATATTTGAAAATATTATTTAAACATTTCCTTTTTTTCATATCTAAGTATTAAAATATATGTATATTCTTTATATGTGTTTATATTTTATATTTTTCTATGAAGGTTAAAATGGTAACATATTAACAGCCGTTAGTCTCTTTAACATCAAGTTAGTGACATGGTGAGTTTTAGACATTTTGAAAAGTTGTGGTGAGTTTAAGAGAATTGAAAACTCATGGTGAGTTTTTGACAATTTCCCAAAATATTTGAATTATTAATTATTATAATTCTTAATTTTTAAATATAAAATAAAAAATTATATATAATTTTTATTTTTATAAAATATTTTTCTCAAAATCGAGCTCGAGCTTATGAATATTTTACTCGAGCCTAGTACTATTTGGCTCGGCTCGACTCAAATCCACCCCTAGTGGGAATGTCATCATGGGAGGCGTTTGATTACTTGAGAATGATCTTAGAAGTACATGAGAATGGTATTTTTGATATTATATAATGTTTAACTGATAGAATACTAACGGATGGGCCTAAGTATTTATTTTTGAGAGTTCAAGGTGTTGCAATTAAAAGTCTAGGGTACCTATGTGTCACTACCCCCAAAGTACATGATACATATTGTAATTTATTCAGTTATTTAACCTATATTTCAGACCACCTCCTCGCAATTTGGGTATGACAAACTAACAAATAAGATAAGAGTGCCACCTATTTCCCTTTCCTAAACTTTCAATTTTAATAAAACCCTAACCCACCATGTATGTGCCTACGCCGTTAATCAATACAGTCACATGACATTAGGTGTGCATTAAATATTTTTAAAATAACAGAAATACCCTTTCCGATATTTTTTGGACCATTTGAGACTTAAAAGAAAGGGAGAAAAGGTTTTTCGGCTCAAACTCCTTTATGCAATGAGCAACTACAATCGGGTAAAGGAGGGAGGCTCCCTTGTGCAACAAGCAACTCCAACTGGACGAAGAGGTGGACTTAAACGGACGAAGAAGGAATACTCCACTTTACACATTTAATTGCAATTGCATGTGTGAAGAATTATTTAGGTGGTTTTTTTCTGTTTCGGTGTGTAGGGAAGTCTTCTTCTCAATCAAGTGCCGATCAACATGCTAGGTACCTTAAGTATAGTCCAGGGGATTGTAAATGTGGTAAGAGGACTGTGATTCGAGTTTAGGAAACAGACTATAATCCGAATAGGATTTTCTACAGCTACCTGATTAGTTATGTAAGCAAATAAGTTAACTAATGTTTGATATTTAGTTCACTGAAGGGATGCTGGCCTCCATTGCATTGCATTTGGTTGTATTCAGGGCAGCAAACTTCTACCATGCAATTATTTTTCTTCAGTGGGTAGTTCCCATGAACTTTTCTAATGAGGGCATCTCAAGAATGGTTTACCTGGAAAATTGTATTGGAGAGCTTAAGGTATTAGTAGCTGATTTGGACCATCCATCATAGGAAGGCTATGGAATCCTTCCAACTATGGGTGTCAATGGACCGGTTTTGAGTTTGAATCCGTTCAAATCAAAATCAATTAGGACGATTTAGATGGACCAATAAGACGGATTGAATTTGGATGGATAGGATGGACCAATATGACATATTGGATTGGACCTGGTCCGTCCATAATGAATTTATATTGGATTGAGCCTATGTTTGGTCCGTTGATAGAAGATAAGAATATAGGTGTCAATGGACCAAGTTTGAGTTGAAACCAATCTAAATTAATAGGAATTTGAACAGATTGGACAGCCTCTGGACTGATCCAAAAATATCCATTGGACTGGATTGGACCAAGTCCATTTGTAATGGACTCACATTGGACTGGATCGGATTGGACCAAATCCAATCCAATTGACACCCCTACTCCCAACATGCAGTTTTACTGAAGGACTGAAGATCATGAGAGTCTTACTTATGTACATGTACAAGAGCTAGGATTATTTGTATCTTTGTTTTGTTTTGGTCATGCGAAGAGTTTGGTTGTTAATGAACCTCCCTTATTGTATGAGAATGGTTACATTGAAGTTGATGATGGGGACCTTATTATTATGGGGGTAATGAAGGGTTCACATTCTGGAAATTAAGCTTTCTTTTAATGGAAAGTTCACATTCAGCATCTTTCTTATATACAATCTGATCATGATCATGAGGTCCTGAAAACCTTTCACTACTAGCAAAACAAGTAGGTAGCACTCCAGATTGATTAATAGACTAAGCAAATTGAGATGCAAACTAACATTTGGTAGATGACCTTGCATGTGGTTGAGTGTTTCTATCATGTTCAATATTTAAAAGGGAAAAATGTTAGAAATTCAATTTGCCAGCAAATAGTAAAGGTAAAAACCTTTGTTCACCTTAATCTATTAAAATCCCATCATATTACTAATGTTAATCTTAATGGAAGATGAGGAAAAGTTAATAATTCCACAGTGTGATGCAACCCACTAACATCCTATCAAATTACTAAAAGCCTCCCTTACCCTAACTTGCATCTTAATGCATACAGTGTGATCCAACCTAATTGGAATGATAAATTCTTGGGCTGACAGTTTGACTTTGAGTCTTAGAATGACAACTCTGTGCAATAATTGCCAAAGGCTAGGTCCCTTATCCAGTCTACCCTTTCAAGACCACAATTAACAAGAACCATCATTTGAATGATCGCAGAATGTGCAGGAACTTAGAAGTTCCCACCATTCAATCTTTGATACCAATCAAGAAACTCTAACCTGCAGTCTCCCAGGTTCATGTAGAAATTGAGCCAACCTGCAAGAACCAGTCATTAGACTCTCATTCCATCTGATTTTGTTCAGACTTCTACAGGAACACCTAGCACTAGTAAGTTTTGGTTGATAAGATCCAGTTAAAATTCTGGAATTCATCAGGAGTCTTAATTGCAAAAAAAAAAAAAAAACAGTTAAAAATATGGATTTCATCAGGAGTATTGACTGCAACAAAATTCCAATTAAAAACTGGCATTCATCAAGAGTTTTGTGTTTGATAAAAATCCAGTTAAACATCCAGAGTTCATCAGGAGTTTTGACTGGAAAAAAAGTCCAGCAACTATAGTCTTCATAAAGAGTTTCGACTCTAAAAAATTTCATTAAGAGTTTTGACTACAACAAAAATCTAGTTAAACACCGGTATTCAACAAGAGTTTTGATTGCAAAAATCTAGTTAAACACCGGTATTCAACAAGAGTTTTGATTGCAAAAATCCAGTTAAAAGCTGGTATTCATAAGGAGTTTTGCACTAAACAATTAAAATTGGTATTCATCAGTATAGAAAACTAGTTATCATCAGGAGTTTTGCACAAATATCACCAGTTATCACTAGTAAGTCTTGGCTGCAAAAAAAAAGCTAGTTAAATCTGGAATTCATCAAAAGATAAAACCAATTATCTTTGGTGAGTCTTGGCTGCAAAAAACAATTAAAAACCACATGTTCGACATCACAGTTATTCAAGTTAGTTTTCAGCAAAATAACTAAAAATCACATATCTTCTTCTATAAAATGAAAACAACATCATTTGTTCATCACATATTCACCAAAAAAAAAAAAAAAACAAAAAGAAAAGTGTGAATTTCTCCTGTTCAAACGTCACATATCTTCTACTGTCCTGTATATCCTTCCATTCACAATTGTCCTATAGAAGATGTATATCCTTCTTTACACAAAATATTCAATATCTTCCATTGTTCGGGTTTCTTCTTGTATATCCTTCCATTCACAATTGTCCTATAAAAGATGTATATCCTTCTTTACACAAAATATTCAAACAAAAAAAAGGATGATATTAACATATCCGCCTACTGCATCATCCATTATCTTAAAAAAAGGCAAATCCAGTTCCACCTCCTCCATTTGAAAGATAATAAAAGCTTAACCATGTGTAACAGAATCTCCCATCAACAAATAAAAACAGTCCTCCCATCAACCTGCCCTATCAGAGTTCTCTCACATATCCCATCAACAATATTAGATCCCTATGTTATACAAAAATAAAATACCAGTTAAAAGTGCATTTGACCAAGTAGGGATGTATCGTGGAGTATCATGAAAACCAAGAACTTGATAGCTTTCTGGTTCAACACCTACTCCAGTTTTCAAAATATTGACTGTATAGTTTAGCTACTAAATTTTACCAGTATCTTTGTTTTGCAAGATAATGAGGTTAGCAAGAAAATATGAGGGATGGGAGTGTAAAAGTTATTTCTAGTCCATTTTGGTGAGCTCAATAAAAGACCAGTCCACTGTTTTTAGTAAATTAGGTTTTTCATTTAGCACTTGTAATTTTCTTTGCTCATTATATGTATTTAATATCATAAAATGGTATGGTTTATATCGCGTTCGATTAACATTTTATTCTTGGTTATAAATATACTTGTTTATATGACTCTATAACAAGGGGTGGTGTTATCACCTGATTTTTGCTTTGTTCACTATTGGAACCCCTAATTCACTCTTAGCACCCAATCAAGCCCTTTCCAATCTCTCTAAAACACCCAAATACCCAAAAAAACCCAACTTTCAGCCCAAAAGCCTTCAAATCCACAATTAAATATATTTGATACCAATCCATTGACCTCGATCAACCCCCGTCTACATTTCAGACACTATCATCAAACTAGAACCTCCCCAAAGACATACCCAACAAATCCCAAGTCAAGATTCCTCTGTTTATCATTTCATTAAGCAAAGATTCCATTTCGACCTATTTTGTTAGCCTGAAACACCTGCAACTCAAATACCCTTGATCCAAACACATCTAAGCTAATCAAACCATATGATTAAAACCTAAATGCAGCGAAATACCAACCCATAAGGTTTCAACCTAAAATTTCACATTTTACCTTTTCATCAAACCAAGATTTCATTTTGGGCTCCCTCGTGACCTTAAATTTCCGTGACCTTGACACTCTAGACCAATCAAACATCACCCTCAGACCCTAGATACTCCAAAATACCCTCTTATGAAATTTCAGCCCAAAGTACCCTTGTTTTTCCCCTTCATCTAAAAATATTTTATTTTAAAGCTCCTGATTGATCAAACCCCAAATCTTTCTAATCCAAGCCCAGTAGGGCCAACATAGCACCACCTCTCAATCGAGAAACCTCACCCCATAAAATTTCAAACAAAACCACCCTCATTTGCCCTCCTATATAAAAAGATTTCATTTTAAGGCCTTAAATTGATTGAATCACAAATCTATGTGATCTATACCTAGTTGGCTCAATACGACCTCACCAATCAATTCATAGTGCCCAAAAACCCTACCTTATGGAATTTCAACCAAAGGCACCCTTGTTTGCCCCTTCATCACACCTAAATTATATTTTGAGGCTTTAGATTGACCAAATCAAACCCCCTCCAAATCTGTTGATCTGGGCCTAGTTGCACTAATATGACCCCACCAATTAATTCAAATTGCCCAAAAACCCTATCCCTGTGAAATTTCAACCAAAGACACCCTTGTTTGCCACTTCATTATATACAGATTTTGTTTCGAAGCTCTAGATTAATTCAATTAAACCCTTTCAAATCTTTATGATCCGAAAAAATCCGTCCATTCATCTAAAAATATTCCATTTTGGCCAATGCACACTCATACCCATCTCGACCCTTAACATTTTAATCCAAAATCTTAGCCATCTCAATCCTTCAAATTTTAACCCAAAGTCTCAGCCATGTACCCATCTCAACCCTCAGGTTTCCCAAAAAATACAAAAATGCCACTGCCTCCCTTATAAAACACAAGTTAAGCATTTATCCCTAATCTTGCAAGTTACTATTCACCGCAACTGTTCACCATCTTCTTCGTTGAACAACGACGGTGTTTCCCTTTCTCTTCCAATGGCCCCCTCTCCGTCTTCGCCTCCCCCTCTTTCTTTCTTTCTTTCTTTCCGCTTCATCTTATTTCTTTCTCCTCGTCGTTATTCACTCTCTCTTGCTTTGTTCATTGCTGCTTTCCGTACGAGAACAGGACATCTAGTTGGTGGCAGAACTCCCATTTTCTACTATATTTGGTGAGAGTTTCGTCATCTTCAGCATTGTTTCTCCTCTCTCATCCATTTCCCTTTGGTATCTTCTGCTTCTTATCATTCCAGTAGCTGACCGAGATCCCCTCTATTCTACGAACTTTGTCGTTTGAGTCGAACAAGTTGCATAAGCCATCGTCAAGTTGTTTACGTATAGAAGGTGGAAGTAGACTCGACCGTTTCACCATTGCACACCATAGTCCCTAATTCGTATACGTGGAATAAATCAATCTTGCCTGGATCTCCAATTCACAACATGAAGCAACCGGTTAGGATACCACAGAGGTACATCTGATTTGTTCTTTTTTTGTATTTCTTTCTGTAGTGAGGATTTGAGGTTAGGGAAGAAGGTTGATGGAGTCAGTTCCATCGAACTAACTCCGGTAAATTTTCATCCCCGGTCCAATCCGACCTGAATTTTGTTGCCTGCTACCATGCGTTGATCAGATCTGAATGTACCATTGTTAGTGATTGGATTGCTATTAATCTTTTTTTTTTCCTTTTTCTCTTTATGTTTTACCTTTGAAATTAGTTTTCTTATGATGAATGTTGTTAATGATGTGGTTATTCGTTCAGTTCTGTTTTCAATCTTGCTCTGCCTGTTCTAGAGGTTAGGATGTTAACTTTGCATGCAAATGTGAGTTTACTTCAAAATGTTTTCTTTTACGCTTTCTTTGAAGATTAAGCCATGATTAAAAAAAAAGATGATGAAATGCATATTCTCTTCTGTTTTGATTTATTTATTTAGATACGGTAGTTTGCAATATCGATTGTATTTAGAATATGTTCAAACGTGAGTTTCATAGCTTTTTATAAGGTGGTGGTTGCATTAAAATCTCATGTGGGTCCTGATGAATCGAATTTTAGGTGATGTATCAACATTTTTGGTGCTAAGTAATTCGTCATTTGGTTTGCTTTCAAGTGGCAGATGACTCAGGCCGAAGTGGAGAACTTTGGTTGCCGAGCTGAGTCGAGCTAGGCAGGCTAGGTGGCGAGCTGACTATAGTGTCGAGCTGCTTATGAGATGCCGAGCTGACCAGGTGGTGAGCTGTTTGTGAGGTGTCGAGCTGCCTGTGAGGTGCCGAGCTGCCTAGGTGTCGAGTTGCCTGTGAGGTGCCGAGCTACCTGTGAAGTGCCGAGCTGACTAGGTGTCGAGCTGACTGAGGTGTCAAGCTGCATAGTGACGAGTTAGATTGATGGGATTCGTTGCTCTTTAGAGACCTGCAAGGAACCAAATGTCAGAGGACACAGGGTGGCTAACCCGACAAGGTCGCTCCGATGCTTAAGTCAGTACTCTCATAGTAGACTGCGAGCTAAAAATCACAAAGTATGAGAGCTAGAATTTGCTTATTTGCTTGCTTGCTCACTTACCATTGGGGTTGGTGCCTTTATATAGGTATTGTTTGGTGTGGGCTTTACGCACCATATTAGATTTCTATGGGGTCGTCTAAGTGGTTCGAGATTCCCGGAAGTAACCGCCATGCACGTTGACCACCCTCCGGATTGTTCGACACGTGGGCCAACTTCCAAGGATCGTGGGAGTGTTAGGTATTGTTTCGCCAAGTCAGCGCATGTGCCAGGTCGCTAGGTCGGTGCCTGTGCCAAGCTGCCAGGTCATGCCTGTGCCAGGCTGCCAGGTCGGTGCCTATGCTAGGCCGCCAAGTCATGCCTGTGCCAGGCTGCCAGCTCGCGCCAGGGCCAGGCTGCCAGCTCGCGCTTGTGCCAGGCTGCCAGCTCACGTCAGGGCCAGGCTGCCAACTTGTGCTTGTGCCAGGCTGCCAGGTGGGACACCATCAACTTGGCTAAGGCAAGTTGTTGCCTAAGTGGTTCTAGGTGTCACCTATTTGTTCTGAGATGCCATGTGTCACAATATCATTGGAGGGACAAATCCGCCCTCATCACTTGCTCCCCACTCCTGAACCGAAAGTAACTCGGCAAAGGGAGTAAATTTCTCATTTTGGCCCAGAATGAATAATTTGATGAGCTCATAAGCGTCGATTCAATTCCTTAGGCTTTGGGAGCGACTCGTAGTTCGCTCATTGATTTTTCCCATGCCGAAGAGGCGATTGGGTCTTATGTGGTGATGAGGTCTTCGCTAGTTCGGTAGTTTGGCCCTTAGGCTCTAGGAGCGACTTGTAGTCCACTCTCCTTGATCTTGCCCATGCCGAAGAGGCGACCGAGTCTTATGTGGTGCCGCAGTCTTTGCCAGTTCGGCACTTTAGCCCTTAGGCTCTAGGAGCAACTCATAGTCCACTCTCCTTGATCTTTGATTTTGCCCATGCCGAAGAGACAACTGGGTCTTATGTGGTGCCGAGGTCTTTTATCAGTTTGCCAGTTCGCACCTGGGCCAGGCCGCTAGGTCGCACCAGGGCCAGGCTGCCAGGTCACGCCCGTGCCAGGCCGCCAGGTCGCACCTTAGAGCTACGACTGCATTGCATCAACCTTATTAGTGACGTCGGTTACCCACTCCTACAAGAAGCTACTAGGAGCTCGTCCTACGGGGGCAGCACTACTGACTTTAGGTCACCATCTTGCACGTGAGCCTTAGAAGGCTCGCCCGACTGGGGCGTCCATGCAGTTTGTTGGTCGCCTACTCCCGCGGAAGCCACAAAGAGCACATCTTTGTAAATGGTACCTCACAAAGAAGACTGATGATGCTTTATCCGAGTTGAAATAAAGTTGGTAGAGCTGCTTAGTCTGTTGGCCATCAACCTCTTGCATAGTCTTTGAGTTCATAAAAAATGGAAACTAGAAAGTGAGAGCTTTTAGTTTCTAAAAGGTGAGAACTTAGATTTCTGGAAGAATGGACTTAGCCTTTCGGAGGATGAGAACTTAACTTTTTGTAGAGTTTTTCACAAACGACTTCAATTAATGAATCAATTTTTTGTGCTAAGTACCTCGTCATTTGGTCTGCTTCCAAGTGGCCGATGACTCAGGCCGAAGTGGAGAACTTTGGCTGCTGAGTTGAATCGAGTTGGACAGGCTAGGTGGCGAACTGACTATAGTGCCGAATTGCCTATGAGGTGTCGATCTGACCAGGTGCCGAGCTGCCTGTGAGGTGTCAGGTTGCCTGAGAGGTGCTGGGTTGACCAGGTGCCAAGTTGCATGTGAGGTGATGAGCTACCTGTGAGGTGTCGGGTTGCCTGGCGATGAGCTGGATTGATGAGCTTCGTTGCTCTTTAAAGACCTACAAGGAACCAAATGTCAGAGGACCCGGGGTGGCTAACTCGACGAGGTCACTCTGATGCTTAAGTCAATGCTCTCATAGTAGACTACGAGTTAAAAATCACAAAGTATGAGAGCTAGAAGTTGCTTACTTGCCATTTGGGTTCGTGCCTTTATATATGCATTGTTTGGCGTGGGCTTCACTCACCATATCCAAGATTTTTGCGAAGTCGTCTAAGTGGTTCGAGATTCCCGGAGGTAACAGCCATGCATGTTGATCACCCTCCGGATCGTTCGGCACGTGGGTCAACTTCCAAGGATCGTGGGAGTGTTAGGATATGCATGCCGAATTTTTCACCGAGCACGACTTGCAAGTCGCCAAATCGGTGCATGTGCTAGGTCACCAGGTCGGCGCCTGTGCCAGGCTGTCAGGTCGCACTTGGGCCAGGCCGCTAGGTCGGTGCTTGTGCCAGGCCTCCAAGTCGCGCTTGTGCGAGGCTGCCAGCTCGCGCCAGGGCCAGGTCGCGCCAGTGCCAGGCTGCCAGCTCACGTTTGTGCCAGGCTACCAGGTCGCATCAGGGCTAAGCCATTAGGTCGCGCCAGTGCTAGGCTGCCAGCTTGCGCTAGGGCTAGGTCGCGCCTGTGCCAGACCGCCAGGTGGGACACCATCAACTTGGCTAAGGCAAGTTGTTGCCTAAGTGGTTTCAGGTGTCACCTAGTTGTTCTGAGGTGCCATGTGTTACAATATCATTGGAGGGACAAATCCGCCCTCATCAGGCCCCGTCTATTAGATTCGAGAGATCGGTGCCTAACCCCTTCACTCTCCCATCCAAGTCATACCATGAATAGTTTAGTCGGTGTCTTGGGCCATTGGAGTCACTATTAGATAAAAATGGTTTTTTTTAACATATTTCTCATAGGTCCCATGACCTCCATTTCTCAACTAATGGGTGGTGACTCTAATTTAGCCCAAATGAGCGGTTTTCCGATGCTCACAAGTGGGATAGATAGATTTGATTTGTATTAGCAGCCAAACCCCCAAAGGTTGCCTTATGGGACAAGGTAGGGTAGTGTATGGGGCCTAGCTCTTTTTTCACCTTTGTTCTATTTATCATCTCCTTCATGGGTCCTTGTTTCTTTCTTATCTTAGTTCTTTCTCTTCTTTTCATTTTTGGAAAAGAAAGAAATTTGTTCACAAGAAAAGGATTTGCTTTTGTCGATATGAGCACCTTTGTTATCATGGATTCCTACAAAGCTCATTCAACAAATAGAGTTCTCCCATCAATCACCTGGACTAACCCAGAACTAAAGCAATAAAATGTATTCAAAATTTTGTATTATTTGTTGCATTATTGAAATCAACATTCAGGATTTGAGCTGCCATGGTAGAAAATAAAAATGAGAGGAGAGGTTTTATGAGGATGTTTGAGAACATTGGACTGAGACCCTAACTCATAGGTCCCGTGTTTTCCTAGCCCTTAGTCCATGTCTAGTTTGGGCATCACTCCCATCACCAATACCCCCACTTCCACCACCAGTTGATGTCTGGCCTGCCTGCTTGCTCTTACATCCCCTCTTATTGTGGCCTACTTGCCCACACAATGTGCATTTCATGAACTACCCCTTCTAGACACACGATGACCACTAATTATCTCATATGGGCCCTTTCATTGTAGTTTCTTAGGTCTTCTTGGTTGCGGCCTTATGGCAGGTGGGACAATGGGGATCGGTTCCTCAATATGGGGCTATCGGGTCTCATCTAGGATTGGAACAATAATGTTGTTGTATGCCTTTACACCTTGCAACTATGTATACAGGGCACACATAATCATATATTGAACTCTTCTGCATCTGTATGCACGGTATTGCATGACAACAAGGTATCCTAGTTAATGTCCATTGTCTACATGTACAAGTCATTCTTTCCAAATTGGCAACCATCCTATTATCAAATTGAGTGACCTTGAATGAAGACATTGTAGCATACATAGTGGAACAGGTATTGGCATGTTCTTGCAAATATGATATTCTCTTCTTGACATTTAGGCATACAGGACTCCTCTCATTGGCAAGCATTCAATACCTTATTTGCACCAACTTCATCAGTTGCCTCCTAATTGTCTCTATCATTGTAATAATGGATTTGTTTATTGCATCCAATATCCACTTGTTAAAAGACTACAAAATTGTTGCAAACATCACCATTGTGTGCCCTTGGTCCAAAGGCTGATCTGTACCACAAAGATGAAGGTATCTTCTTCAACCACTCATATGCAGTATTGTTCAAAGACTGCAAACTCTTCATATACTAATCAAATTCAGCAATCTTGTATGCTCTGTATACACCCTATAAATAGTCTCTTCCCTTGATGATTCCCTTGAAATTTGCATACATGTGCCTCACACAAAATCTATGCTTAACACTTAGAATCATTCTCTCAAATGTTTCTATAAGGCCCTGGAAACACAATGAACAATCATTAACATGTGCACACAAACAATTAAATAACATCCATGAATTGGAATATATGCAATAAATATATTAAGAAAAATACATTTTGTTTATCTTAAATAAATGTCCACCCATGCTCCTATGGGCCTCCAATTACCTCAAACAATAAAGGCAAAAACCAATTCCAAGATACTCTACACTTTGCCTCAACAACAGAAGAATCAGTTGAGAATATACAATTGTTTCCATCCATGGGAACCATAGACAATATATGACCAAAGTTAGGTTGTTTAATATAAAAGCCATTAAGCCCTGTAAATGAGCGACAACCTTTCATGAATCCAACTTTCAAAGCATTAAAACACAAAAATAGTATTTAAAATTGTCTTGGAAAATAATCGTTGAACCCGAACCCAATTCTCATTGTACTCCTTGGGTTTGAACTCAACAACGCATGACAATAACCAAACTTCTTGTATTGCTCAGTTTGGATCCCCTTAATACCACTTAATACCTTCATCTTGGATCTATATGTGGTTGACCTACTGATATCAACACTATAATCTTTGAGGGTCTCATTATGTAATGCAAGCACCTTCATATTTGGGTCATCCAAGAATTTGTTCTTAAACCTTTTTGCAAGCCATGCTGAACTTATCTTATCATTCTTCAGAGCCCTTGCATATTCATACTTTCCTAGAAAGGATTTGATTTGGAATGCTTCCCTGTCCCACATCCAAAATGCATATATGCACTAACCACACTTATTCTTGCAATGAGCTATAACTTTATCTTTGTTATTCTTCACATACACAAAGTAGAAACCATTCACAATTGCATATGTAACCAAAGCTTCCCTAAATATTTTTTGATTGATGAATGCCAACCCCACTAATAACTTTGATGTACTCATTTGCCTTTTTGGTACAAATTCCTCCCATTGTTGTGTCGCTTATCATTTGAATCATGTGGACAACATAAATCATCTAGCTATTTACGGTCATCTAGCAACTCTGGTCCAATTACATCCATCTGAGCTACTACACTGTTAACTTCATCATGAGCTTCACTATGAGCTTGTTGTGGTTCACTAGGTGGGGCAAGAGTTGATGTTTTCCCATCATACTCACTGTGCTTCTCAGCATCACGCCAATCTTGGGCTGCACTTGTCCCATCCTCTAATGATGTTGACTGTTCATCTTCATGTTTAGTGCTCATTACATAATCCTGGTCATCATTGTCATTATTAGTCTCCAATCTAATTCATTAAAGCAATAATATGCTTGTGGGGGAGGCCGACGTTATCCACATCATGGATCACATATAAATCTATTGGGGCCTATCTTCATGGACCACAAACATTTTTAAAACATCTCTACCATTTTGTATGGGTACCATTCCATCATCAAATCATGGCCTGGCTTCTCGTAAAACACTCTCTAATGATCAACATATCCTAATTATTTCATCATTGTAGCTATTTCAATATATGATAACAAGTCATCATCCACATTATAGTACTCAATGTTACATCACCACCACAGTATATCAATGGTGGTAATTCAACAAGAGTGCTCCCATGGTGGATGAAAATGGTAAACATCTGTAAGAATATGCAATATAAATGACAAATAGAGATACTGTCAACAATAGAAACATGGTAACAACATTCTTATCAACTCTTGCAATGCAAGGGACTCCGCTAGTTCTATAATAAAGCAAGGATATGGCAAATATAAGTGCAAGCAATTAGAATAATAGCAAAATAATAATTTATATGCAATTTGAGTAACAAAATAATAAGTATAAGGTAAAAGACAAATTGAGAGTAGTAACTAACAGCTTAAAAACATGATGAGTAAGATCTAAGAAGAATAAAAGAAGAATTTATCAAAACAATAAGATGAGGCACTACAAATTCCATTGCCCTTAAAATCGATTTTGTCCCTTTATGTGCAAATTCTAACTGCTTAAAAACATGTATGTACTTATGTTAAACTTGTGTTTTTTTATAGGAAGTAATTTTGCATACTTTTATAATATGTAGTTGAAGTCATGACACTTCTATGAAGCACATTTATCTTTAGAAAGTGTGGATATGGAGAATTAAAACCTCATGTAAATCACAAATCACACACTTGGTAAGTTGTGTGGCCATTTGGTAGTCATGGTATAGGCTAATATATGCAATAATTTGTTTAAATATAAGGCTTATGTAAGTGAAAATGGTCAAAATCCTACAAATATGAGAAACAAATACGATATTATGTTTTATTAAGGATACCATATTTAAAATTATCTTGTACATTTCGGTTAACCAATATAAAAAACCTATGGTTAATTGAACCAACTAGTATGTATATATTTATGTATATATGTATATATTTCATATATATTTTATATTATGTATATCTATGTCTTCACAATCCAAAGAAATTTGGTCCAAGTTCAGTCACAAAGACCCACTAATTGTGCTTGAGATTTAACCCTAGAAATTGAAATAAGCTGCTCTACCAATTCGATAGCACATTAGTGTTACCATTGTCAAGATAAGCTTATCAAGTTTATCCAATGATTAAAAACATTCTAAACTAATACAAGTCCCATAAGCATCCAATCCATTTTAAGGAGTAATTCATAGAAACACACCAATTTGAACACAAAACAATAATGTACTGATATTATTAATACATGAAAATTAGTGTACATCAATTTGATTAGAGTTAAGGGCATGCACTATCTAATACTTTTCCTAACTACAATATAGAACAACCCCGAAGTCATCTCCAATTTGATCATTTTCACATTTCAATTGAATTCAAATGTAGATATATTGTCTTGAAATGACAATATTGTCCCTTAGCCCCTTTTTTTAAATTACCAAATTTACCACATTACTTTCGACAACTTATATTTCCATAAGAAAAAGATAAATGGTCACATCATCTCACCAAAATTAAATAATAAATAAACAAATGGATAAATAGATATATGGAGAAGTAAGTAATTAATTATTTAGTAATTAATGATAAATAAATAAATAAATAAATATTTTATTATTTAAATATTTAATTTATTATTTCTTAATCATACCAAACAAAGGAGTAATTCATAGAAACACACCAATTTTAACACAAAACAATAATGTACTGATATTATTAATACATGAAAATTAGTGTACATCAATTTGATTAGAGCTAAGGGCATGCACTATCTAATACTTTTCCCAACTACAATATGGAACAACCCCGAAGTCATCTCCAATTTGATCATTTTCACATTTCAATTGAATTCAAATGTAGATATATTGTCTTGAAATGACAATATTGTCCCTTAGCCATTTTTTTAAATTACCAAATTTACCACATTACTTTTGACAACTTATATTTCCATAAGAAAAAGATAAATGGTCACATCATCTCACCAAAATTAAATAATAAATAAACAAATGGATAAATAGATATATGGAAAAGTAAGTAATTAATTATTTAGTAATTAATGATAAATAAATATTTTATTATTTAAATATTTAATTTATTATTTCTTAATCATTCCAAACAAAACAAAACTTTAACCCCCAACTAAACTAGAAAAACTCCTATCATCACCTGGGGACTTTTATAACCACTCCAAAGGGACTTCAACAAAACTATAACAAGAACTAAAACTAACATCAGCTAACAAATGAGTAGTCCTATTAATAGTCCAAAGTATTTATTGGATTGAATTGGACTTGGCCCATCTGTAATGAATTTATTTTAGACGAGGTTGAGTTGCATGAATATCCAGTCCGCTAACAGAAGATAGGAGTAGGGGTGTCAACGGACTATGCCTAGGTTGGACACAATTTGAACTAAAACCAAATTGAACATTTTGGATGGTCCAATAAGACATTAAATTGGACTGGTCTAGTCCAAAATATTTATCAAAGTGTATTGGACCCGATCCATTTGTAATGGACTCAAGTTGAACTAGATTGGGTTGAACCACTATTCGATCCATTGATAGCCCTTGACTCACAACTAAGGTTCAAAGTATTGATTCGCCCCTGTGTATCGATACTTAAAACCATGCACTTTTATTTATTTTTTAAATTTGGTTTTTGGGAGAGTTTTTTTCACATATTTTTTATTAAAAAAAAGAGGATTCTGAAACACTTGTAAACAAATATATCAAAACCTCAAAGATATGATACGCTATGCCTCATATCAAGCATATCGCATAAAAATTTTGAACCTTGACACACAACTTAACTAGTAACTTAATTGAGCTTTTAGGGATAAGGTGATGTTTAACTCTTTTGTACAAGTCTTACATATATGTGTGGCTACAGCCTACAAGCTTCACTGCTTGGGGCCATCCATGTACATCCATGTTGCACTCCTATGGTTTATTGAATTGATTTTCCTTTTAACCACAAATTCTTTATAAACATGAATCATTCCATTTCTCATTTTCATGTCTTGCTAGACAGACGAAGATTCTGTCCTTGATTTGATCCGACTTGTCTGCTTGGTCTTAGTTTGCCTGAAGGACGAATGCATCCATGCTAGACAACACTAAAACACCATACCGGTTTAATCTGGCTTATCTCTTTGGTTTGGGTTTGCCTGAACAAAAAATAAGGATGACTGCATCCTAGCCTGACAACATTACATTACAACAATTTTAAACCTAAAATAATTGTCCTTTAGCATTTGTTTGGCATCTATGCCATTATTCTAGAAAATGGTGACACATTAGCACCACGTCAAAAAAAAAAAAAATGATGCTTCAGTAAATACTTGTTTCTTTGGAACTATTTTTTCATAAAAACGATGCTCCAAGCCACGCCTTGGAAATTGAGAAAGCTTGATTTGGAGCAACATCAAATTTGGCATTTTCTTAGATTGTAGCTCGTTGCTACCAATGAGAACATGATGTGGCAGTGACGTGGACTTCCTATAATGGGTATTAGTGCTAAAAACAGACATGAAACACTGGTACCAAACATAAAGTATTGTTATTGTTCCAGGAAACATCCTACCTAACAATAACATTTCCAAAAAGAAAAAAAAAATACACCGCTAAACAGTGCTTCTAACCCACACGTCCGTGTTGTTAGGTGTGAGCAAAGAAAACTGAAAAACCGAATCGACTGAAAAAACTGATTGAAGCCGAACCAATCGATTTGATTTCGGTTTGATATTCTTAAAAAACTAGTAGTTTTGGTTCGATTTCGATTAGCCATTTAAAAAATTAGCGGTTAACCGAACCGACCGATATATATACAGTAATATATATTTATATAATACTTATATTATATTTTTTATTTTTTTTAAATTAAATAAATAATTTCAGCGGTCTGAGAGACTTTCAGACTTTCTCTTTAAAAGTTTCAATTTGAAAATTGAAAATTCGGTAGTCTGCCTCTGCTAGAGTGCCAAACTGCCACTCTCTTAGTCTCGAAAATTGAAAAATTTCAAGCTTTTCTTCTCTTTTGTCTCTTCGAAAATTTTCAACCCTTGTCTCTTTTGTCTCTTTTACAATGAAGAATAGTGCTATGGATCTCGTTCTGCTGTTGTAACAGTGAATCATCATGCCTCCTTGACTGAAACGCCACTGGCTTTATGGTGGCGACTACCGAAGATGTTGACTGGCTTTTTCCTAGGTGCTTATGAATCACTCACAAACTTGTTCACCTATTTATGAAGCAGGGGCTTGGCATTATTACTCGTGGGTGCCTCGATTTCCTCTACTTCTTCATGATTGTTGTTTGTTGTCATGGGAGATGACACAAGTATTCCCATCTTTGTTTCTGGTCGGCAATGATGCTGCCTTTCTCGAGCCCAAGCTTAGATGTCCAGAAAATCCAATCTTTTCTACGTACCTCCTCAATCTCTGTTTCTATCTCTCTCTCTCATCTCTCTCACTCTCAGTCTCAGTTCTATTAAGTGTTCACTCTCTCTAGACGATTGACAGGGAAGGTTTTCCACTTTTTTTTTTTTTAATATTGATGGCATTAAAAAACCGAAAAATCAAACTGCAATTAACCGGTTAACCAGTTGCATCGGTTCGGTTTTGATTTGGTTAAATTGAAAAACCAAACAATTCAATTCGGTCCAAAAAATCACCCCACGGTTCGGTTAATCACTGATATAGAACATCAATTGTATTATGGAACATCGATTACATTATGGAACATCGGTTAATCACCCCATGGTCTATACTTAGTTGCAACATCGATTGTATTATAATCACAGATATTCTCAATTTGCGACTAGATGAATGTGACGAGCATGTTGTGATCAACAGATCTAAATTCCTTAATGGGCATCTTCCCAACATTTCCTCCAAAATTGTGACACATAAAGCCATGGATAAAAAAAGTCATAGATAGGAGTGGATTCGAGCCGAGCTGAGCCGAATAGTACTAGGTTCGAGCTCGGCTCGAGACTATTCTACTAGGCTCGAGCTCGAGCTCGATTTTAAGAAAAATATTTTATAAAAATAAAAAATTATATATAAAAATATATTTTTTATTTGATATTTAAAAATTAAGAATTATAATAATTAATAATTATTCGAACGTGTATATATATATGTTCGAGCGTAGGCTCGAGTTTGACTCATTTCATAATCAAGCCACTGAATTGGGCTCGCATAGATAAAAAAGAGGATCCCGAGTATCTCAACTGTTAATTTAGTTAAAAATTCATGCCGACATGTGTTGACTAAACTTGTTCATGGGCCGGGTGGCTCGACGGGCTAGCCTGGCCCGACCCGACCCCCAGATGGGCTTGAACAGGCTTTCTGGCCCATAGGCTTAACCTCGGGCCAAAAAGCTTGGCCCGCATAAAATTCGAGCCGGGCTCGGGCTTTGCCAAAATAGCCCGGCCTGAGCTCAGCTCGGCCCAACCTATAGTTAAACCTAAGTAAACCCAGCCCGACCTATAGTTAAATCTAAGTAAAAACCCTATGTAATGTCCATTTGAATAAAATTTTTGATTAGAGAATGTTGGTGATTCACTTGTAGGCGCATTGTTCATTTAAATATGGGAAAAACATCTAAATTAAAATAGAAAATGTCCATTTGAATAGGGAAAATTTTGAATTTTTATTAGGTGGGGTTTCGGGCTCGGGCTCGGGCTCGGGCCTAACATTTTTCTGTTAATAAAGAGTCAAAGCCCGGCCTGAGCCCGGCCCGGCCCATGAACAGGTCTAGTGTTGACTAGTTTTAAGTTTCTACCCAGATCGGATGGTCGGACCATAAAACCGGAAATGGATAACCCTTCCGGGTTCCAGTTAAGTGATGGTTGGGTAATGGGTTAGACGGGTAAACCGCGCAATTAACCGGTAAACCCGGGACACGTAGAGCATTACAATCCGAGTTGGAACCGCTCAATCTACACATTCCCGCGTATTCCACGTCAGCAGAAATGTCCCCCGATATCCGTTAGTCAAAAGGTGCAGACTTCTGCATTGAAACAGTGAAGCCGAAGCCTGAATCGGCGACACCGCTCTCTTGCTTACGTCACAGACATCTTTTTCTTTTTTTTTTTTCATCTCCTTCATACTTCTCCTCGTGACGGCCGGGCTTTTACCGAATTCTTGCCATAAACCGGTCAGATCCTTAAACCCTAATTGTTATCCCAGATTGGGAGCTCTTCCGTTAAATGGAAATTTATGGTTTCATTGTAATAACTCGAATTGATTAGGTGTAAAATAATAATTACGAGATGCAGGTGCGGGGAGATTTTTGGTTTTCGAGATAGGAGCATTGGTTACAGGATATTGGTTTTGGGTTTGCAGATAAGGGGATTATATAACGCTTTTTCTTTGGTTCATTTGACTTTGCTTTGGAGGCTGTTCTCGTTTGTCTGTTTTTTTGGTCAAAGGGCTGTTCTGAATTGACTTGTTTCTCAGATTGGTGCACGTTAAGAGTTTGGGAAGAAAGAAAAGGAAATTCTAGGTTTTGTTTATCGTGAAGAATGTGATGCTTGGAAGTGGTGAAGTTTGCTTTTTATTTTTGTTTGCCGTTTGATGACTTAAAAACTGTTTGAATGTGATCGGTGGCGCATGTGAAATTGTGAAGTTCTCAGATTACTTTAGAATACTGGATTTTTTTTTTCCTCGGAAGAGTATGATTTGAAGTTTTGGATGGGATCGAGGGAGAGCTCGATGAATGTGAGGTTTAAGAGTACTCAAAGATGGATCTTACTGAAAGATAATTTGATTGACGGCCGTAGTGTGTGAACTGTGGATCTTGGGAGTGAGAATGGATCTTTCTGAAAGATATATTGGAATCAATTCGATGAATAGTTGTGAGCCTTCGTTAGAATAGTTACAGGGTTTTGGTAATTGGAAACCAATATGGCTATCACGGATATCTCAATCATACATCACGTCGCCATTGTGTTCGCTTTGCTTTGGGCCTTGTCTTCTTTCAATTGCTGTCATCCTGCTGTTTACTTCATATCCTTAATCTATCTATATCAGGTACAACTTTATGCTTTTTTGTTTTGTTTTTTTTATTTGTTTTGTCAAATGTTAATTTTCTATTTAGGTACAACTTTATGCTTTTTTATTTGCTGTCATCCTGCTGTTGTTAATATCTAAATTGGAACGCTTGCGATTGGAAGAGATTCTGTTGTTCAAATGTTAATTTTCTGTTTAGGTGTTATTCATGATTCTTTATAATATGTTTCTATTATGCATCTTTGCTTCAGTATCTGGTGATGTGGACCAAGTTGAATTAGGTAACTATCTTGTATGCTGGATTTGTTTTGTTATTGTTCTAAATATCCATTTCTCTTTTATTGAAGGTCCATGAGCGTTGTAGCATGCGGCTGCGAAGGAAAGTACAGTTTGAGGAAAGAAAACAAGCAAATCAGAGAAGGGTAATTTCCTACCTGGTAGTATGGTTCTGTATTGTTTGCTTAATGGGCCATCTTTTTCCATTCTAGTATGAAATGCTGTTTGCTTGTCCTTTTACTTGTTTTCTTATGTCTTTTCCAAAAGTTAAAAAGTCATTTGAAGTTTATGAAGACCTCAGTATTATGTTGGACATTTCTTTTCAGGTGCTTTCTGATTCAGAGACAGTCCGGTGGTTAAACCATGTAGTGGAGAAGATCTGGCCTATATGCATCGAGCAGATTGCATCACAGAAAATCCTTCTTCCCATTATTCCTTGGTTTCTGGAAAAGTATAAACCATGGACTGCTGTATGGTTCCCCTTTTTGACTAGTGCTACCCCAGAAATCATATAAAATGTATTTTATTTCTGTAGCAACATGATTCTAATGACTAGGTGATGTTGCCGGGTCTAGACTCTAGAGCACTTCCATTAGAATATTAATATTTCCATGGTTGAATATGTTAACCCTTTTTTGATAAGTTGATATTTTAAGTTAGTATGTTAATCATAACCTACATTTTGATGCATGTTCTATTCTATTTTGACATTTGTTTTGATGTTTATTGCTACCTGGTCAGTGTCCCCTTATCATGGTGGTTATGGCATCACATCTTGTTTTGAGAGGTCTTTGTTTTAACCCTGTGGAAAAATAGCCTTATGCAAGCTAAGTATGCTAGCGACACATGAAAGGTGCCTAGTCCATGTTAGAGTGTTATAATTTTAGACAGCTTGTTTCCTAAATGGGTTATTATACACTTGTTGGTATATTCTGGCATTCCCAAAAATTTTGTTACCTAAAAGAAATTTGGGCTGCCTGAATCAAGGTTTTAAATTATATTGAGTCAACAGAAACTTGCTGACACAACTTTCCATGTTTCTGCATGCTTGCATGTATTCTTATGTGTATATTTACTTGGATGATTATGTTTTAGTTGTTGACTTTGAGAAATTGATGTATTTTATTCCATGTGCATGTGTAGAAGAAAGCAGTTATCCAGCATCTTTACATGGGAAGGACTCCTCCAATGTTTACAGATATACGGGTCCTTCGTCAATCTGCTGATGATGATCACCTGGTATATGTTACTCCAGCCATTCAAGTGAGACATATAGGTCATATTGAATATATGTTTGTGGTTAAAGTTTATTAGTCTTTCCTCCACTAGATGTGGTTACAACCAAGTTCATGCAGGTTCTTGAGTTGGGAATGAAGTTTCTTTCGGCGGATGACATGAGTGCAATACTTGCTGTAAAATTAAGAAAGAGATTTGGATTTGGCATGTGGGCGAAATTGCATGTGACAAGCATGCATATTGAAGGGAAGGTACAGAAATTAGTATGGTATTTTTATGTTGAAGTATTTGGTTCTCGTTCATATCTTTTGAATCATACTGGACATTGAAGTTTTTCTTTTCTACACATACTGGAAAATGAAGTTTGATATATATATGTATGAGATTCAAAATTCTGTGAATACAATAAAGTATGAATTGCAAAACTAATTGGAAATTATTTTGTTCTTGTTTTTCTTCTTTTTGGGTTGATCTCTTTGAAATATACTTGACAGTACCACAAATACTTAAGGATTGACATAGTAAAATCTAATTCTTCCCCTCCAAAAAAAAAAAAAAAAAAGGAAGTCCATATAACCTTTAAAGATATATGATGTTGGCCTTTGGTCAGGCAGAGTTGCAACTTAATTTGGCATTCTCTACTCACCATTGAAGTGCTTCCAGCAGTTGTTTCTCCTTTTCAAATATCCATATTATGTAGCTTATAGGGGCCATTGCTTGGTGTAATGTTATAATCTCAGGTTGCCGAGTGTAAGAACACAGGTTAAAGTCTGAGAGTGGGCACTTTGTGCAAAAATAAATAAATAAATAAATAAATAAATAAACCATCACCACCATTTAAGCCTTGTCCCAACTATATGGGCTCGGCTACATGAATCCCGTTTCCCCATTCTGTTCTGTTCAGTACCATATCCATCATTAAATAAATAAAAAGAAAAAGAAAAAGAAAAAGAAAAGAAAAAACATGCCAAAGGTTAGGTCTCTATCCATTTCATTTTCTCAAGGCCCCAGACAGCTGGGATAAACCTTGGGTAATGGCCTTTCCATGTAATATAGCTTATGTCTCTATAACCGCCTAGAATGTTTATCCAAGTATCCAACCACCAGGGAGATGAGTATGATAAAATTGATGACAGTTCAAGATTTAATGGTCAAAGAGGACCATAGTTGTCAATTGTTCATTAGATGTAGTACATTTCATGTTCATTTAGTGTGATCAGTTTCCTCACTAAATGAGTGTTGGGCAATCAAAAAGAATGTCCAGAAAATGGGTGTGGTAGAAATGCATATTTTGAGATGGATGAGTGGAAAAACTAAATAAAAGATAGGGTTAGATATCAAGACATTTGATGGAACCTACAAGCAGCTCCAATTAGGTGATAAAATGAGAGAAAGTAGACTAAGATGGTTTCTGTAGACAGTCGTAGTTTTTCTCTTTATTCGTTAGGTCCTATAATAATATAGTAGCTTGTATATGGGGTATGATGTTGTATTTCTTGTTTCTCTTTGGTTTGCCCTCTTAGTAAGGGCATTTATAAATGTACATATGTTATGCCATCTCAATAAAACTTTGCTCTTTTGGGGTGTGGGTATTTCCCTCAAGTGTTCTTCGTCTTCTCCTTTGCATACCTGAAACCCTAGATGGGGTGATGGTTTGGTCATGTGCATAGAAGACCATCTTCGGCACCCGTAAGAAGAAGCAATTTGTTGCAAGTTGAAAGGGCTAGAAGTTCTAGGGGCATACCAAAAAGGTCATGGGTTGAAGTAGTAAGGAATGCCTTAAGAACTCATAATTTGACAATGGATATGGAGAAGTAAATAGATGGAATGGAAAAATAGGATTCATGTAGCTGACTCCATAAAGTTGGGACAAGGATTAGACGATGATGATGGCTCTTCTTTTAGGCTTTCATCTTAGTGGACATTTTCATTTTTTTACCTTTCTATTAGATTAGTGCTACATATAAGATTAGCATGAAAAAACATTTGGTTACATAAGTAAACAATAAATAAATAAATGAGAAGCATTGAATTATTTTGAAGTTTGAACAGGATAAGTCATAAGTCATATTGAAAGCTACTGATCTTCACTTTGTTTGGACTCATTTACCAAATTTCTAATAATTCTTGTAGGGGCTTTGACTGGTTTTATCTTCAATGAATGATCATAATTCTGTCGTGAAAGCTAAGCTTGATGCCAAGTAGAAAAGAGATGTGAAAATGGTGTCTTTTTGTTGTTATCTAAGTGGTGTTAACTCTTTGAGATTGGTTACAAGGTCACACTTTTCCATTTTGCCCTTCTTCTCTAGGATTAAAGATTATTCCACCAATTAATTGCTTCCTGAAATTACCTCAGTTAAGTTAAAAAAGGAAAAAATATAACCTAATTGTAAATTAAGAATAGATTAGAAGCTTCTACACTGTGACTTATATTTCAGGTCTACTCCGAGATAAAAGGTTTCTTAGGTTGTACTTGTGTTTCTCTGTCTGCCAGATTAAGGACGTGTTAGGAACTTCTATGTTGGGACTTATACTTTGTCATTGTTTTATTTTTTCCTCTTTTTCAGATTGAACATGGAATGTTATCGATGTTGCACCTGCAGTCTTAGTTTGCAGACTGGACTTTAGTTTAAAGGATGGGACTTGATATGTGAGAGAAGGAGAGGCATTGAAACCCTCCTTGGCTCTAAGAAACTTATCTGCATAAGTAATCTACCTTTTAAGGAAGACAAAAACTAATAAAAAATAACTTGTAGTACACATGTAGACCATTTGCATTGCTAACTAGGAACTTTATCCTTAGAAGATGGGTCATGGGCCTGATGCTGCATGCCTCATTATGGGGTCAATATAGAAGCACCTTGGAATTAAAACTGTGGGAAAATGGAAATCATTGGAACCTGTGGCATCAAGCATTCTGGTAAAAGGCCTAATCCTGCTACACCATTATGGCTCCTCATAGAGGCTTTGAATTATATCATTTTCTTTCTTCATGATTTCTGATTCAAGTTAAATTTATGTTATATCAAATAATATCAATTTATTCGTTCTGTGCTATTTCTTTGTGGGGGAAAAAATCCTGTTCCTAGTCAAGAAGAAAAGAATCATATATAACTAAAGAAGGTTACATAATTTCATTGTTTAGTTTTAATATTACTCCAAAGTATATGTATATTCTTTTTCTTTTGTAGGTTTTGATTGGTGTGAAATTTCTCCATGAGTGGCCTTTCCTTGGGCGTCTGCGGTTATGCTTTGCTGAACCACCTTACTTCCAAATGACAGTAAAACCTATCTTTAACCATGGAATTGATGTTACAGAACTTCCAGGAATTGCAGGGTGGTTGGTAAGCTTTCTTCATTTTTCTGTGATTCAAGACAAGGATCCACTGCTTTATATTTTTTAAGAGGAATGTAACCAATTTTTTAATGTTTATTTTAATCAGGATAAACTTCTTGCTGTTGCATTTGAAGAGACACTTGTGGAGGTTAGTTCTTTGTTAGCTGCTGATATTTTCAGAAAGTTAAACACATTCTATACAAAATAAATATTTATTAAAAACCCATTGATAAAATGCTTAATTCTATAGCATACTCCTATATTTTTCTTAATTCAGAAGTTGTAAAGTTTCAGACCATGGCATTTATTTGGGAACTTATTTATGGTATAAATTCTTTGCTCTGCAGCCCAATATGTTGGTTGTTGATGTTGAAAAGTTTATCTCAGCACCAGCAGGTACTTACGGTGAAAAATATTTATCAATCAGACTCGATATTGAGCTTATTAAATGGTGGAACTATGTTAACTTGCTTGTGGTTTAAGTAGTAAAATTGGCATTCTTATTAAATGGAGCTATAGAGCATTACCCAGTGCTGGTCACTGCTATCTGGGGTCTTGGGAAAGGGTGGACTGGATGCAAACTTAACATTTTAACTTATTTTCATTTGTTGCAAAATGGCTTCTCTGTAATGGAACTTGGGTTCTCACACTTTTCACAGCCCAAGACTTTACCATCGCAGTAAGTAATTGCTTCTCCAACTCAACTAAGCTCTATCCCAACTACATGGGGTTGGCTACATGAATTCTGTTTTGTCATTTTAGTCTGTTCAGTGCCATATCCATTGTTATATTGTGTTTTAAAAGGCGTGGGAGGTATATGCCTGGAGGTGCTCCTCCAGGCGGGGCGCCTCCAAAATGCCCCGAGGTGTATGCCAGAGGCATTGACACGTCTAAGGCATACGCCTCAGGTGCAAGAGGTGTGCGCCTCATACACTTTTTTTATGAGGCATGCTAGAGGCATATGCCTTTTGTACACCTCATATCAAAGGACAGAAAAAAAGAAAAAAAGAAAAAAAGGAAAGGAAAAGAAAGGAAAGGGAAAGGAAAGGAAGGAAAGAGAAAAATGTGATTCTCCTTCCTTTCAACTAGTGCTATGAATCTTCATTCTTCTTAATGTAAAAGATTTTTATTAAATAAAAAAGAAAAAAATGAGAATCTCCTTCCTTTTCTTCCTCTTCCTCCTCCCCTTCCTCCTCCTCCTCCTCTTCATCCCCCTCCTCTTAAGGAGGCTTATGCCTCTTACATTCTGAACTACCTCACGCCTCTAGGTAGTGGAATGCCTTGCGTCACGCCTCCATGTCTTAAAACATTGGTTATATTATTATCCCTCAAGGCAATGGCCCCTATTCTTAATAAATAGCATTGTGCTCTCAAAATGTGTAGGCCTGGTGGCATAAGGTACCCAAATCAATGGGTACTCTTGACATTTACAAAGATGGGTTGTTTGATCCTTTATGTGTGAATTAACATTTAATATCATTAGCTACAGAAGTCACCATCTTGTTCATTTGAAAACATGGGATTGGATAGATTTCAAAACTTGGACATTTTTGTACAAGGCCACCACTCTCTGATTCAAACTTGTTTTCTCACACTGGTCAGCTTGTGGTTTTTCCATTGCACTTGACAATGGACATTTTGTAAGTCAAAGATAATCTTCAAGGTTTGTTTACTAATCCCTTGGTTGCTCTTTTCACCAGGAATTACCATTCAAAGTATTCATATGAAGTTTTACAATTTCATTTCTTACTCGGATGGAATCTTGTTGAAACTTCACCTTGCTCCAGAAAGCAAAAGATATTTAAGATCAATGTAAAGGAAAAAACAGTAGAAAGAGTAGAAACGAAGGAACTTACAACTAGCTCCAACAGGTGATAAAATGAGGAAAAGTAGACTAAGATGGTTTGGGCACATGCAGAGAATACTCTTTATGGCACCTGTAATAAGAAGTGATATGTTACAAAATGAAGGAGCTAGAGACTCTCAATATGAAACTTCACCTTGCTCCAGAAAGCAAAAGATATTTAAGAACTATGTAAAGGAAAACCAGTAGAAAGAGTAGAAATGAAGGAACTTACGACTAGCTCCAACAGGTGATAAAGTGAGGAAAAGTAAACTAAGATGGTTTCGCACATGCTGAGAAAACTATTTATGACACCTGTAATAAGAAGTGATATGTTACAAATGAAGGGGCTAGAGGAGCAGTCTAAAAGGATATGTCTAGAAGTAAGGTACAAAGTATTGATACTCTCAATATGAAAAATCAGCATATCAAGAGTTTTCTTTAACTGATACTCCTTTTCTTTTAATATTTTTGGTTTGACAATTTTACAGTGGATATGCTACAGTAATTATTAATATATAAAACAGTTAAAATAACAGAACTCCCATGTTTGCATATTGATGACCCTGAAAATTGTTATTTATTGTATGATACGTTACAATATGTATCAATACTTCGAACATTGGGTAGACGTAGTTAGAAATGGTATAAAGGTCCATAATTTAATAATGGATATGGCTCATTGAATAGAATGGAATGGCAGAACAGGATTCAAGCAGTGAGCTAGGGTTACAACTTGGGCAGGCCCATCTTAGCCCTGATCGACCCAATTTGAAATTTTATACAGGTTGTGTTTGGATTTCTCTGTCCTTGGTTTCGGCTTGGGCTTAAAACCTCATTTCCCTTTTTTTTCTTGTATTGGGCCCAAGCCTAGTCTTTGGATAACCTGAACTGAGCTAATTACCAAAAAAAAAAACACCGAGCCCAATCCTAGCCTAACACTTCATGGTCTCTTGTAAGGTTGCTAAAACTGTGTGGGAGTGGGCTATCTCCCTCTTTGGGTGTTCTTGGAATCTGCCTGAGAGTCTAAAGTTTGTTTTCTCCCTCTTTTTTCCAATGGCCTAAGAAGCGATGGAAGACTATGCGGAGGATTATTAGGTAGCTGTGTGCTGGTCATTGTGGGAAGAAAGAAACTCACATATTTTTTCAGACAAGGAAAGAACCCTGGAAGAACTGTTAGACCTAATCCTTCTAAGGGCTGTCCACTGGCTAAAATTTTTAGAGTCGTTTTCAGACTTTCCTATGGATGACTTACAAAGAAATTGGAAAGAGATTGCTTCCACTGCTAGGTGCAAGAGGACTCTTTGTCCCTCTTGGTCCCCCCCCATTGGGTGTTATAAAGTTGAATTTTGATGGCAGTAGTGTAGGGAATCCAGGGCCATTAGGGATTGGAGGAGTCTTCAGGAATGAGGAAGGGATTGTTATTGCTTTGTTCTCTGGCCCTATTGGAGAAGGCGACTCTCTTAGGGCTGAGATCCTTGCTGCACTTGAAGGAATTCGTAGAGCAAAGGAATTAAATATCAGCCGTTTGATCTTGGAAGGTGATTCGAAGGTGGTGGTTAGCTGGCTGAAGAAAGAGGACAGTGGATTGTGGAACTATAACAATGAAAAGAAGCAGTTCTTATGGTTATGTAGGGATGTTGAGATACAATACAGTTGGGTGAAGAGAGTGCCAATTCATTTGCGGATGGTCTAGCCAAGCAAGGGGTGAATAGGGAGTCTGTTTTTTGGTTTAGTCTTTAATTTTTTCTCTTTGTATTCCCATTGTATTCAGTTTTTGGGGAGCTAAGATATTTTATTTCCCCTCTTGTATCCATAATCCTTCTTTTCTTTTAAATTAATGAAGCTGTTGTTATTGATAAAGAAAAAAACCGAGCCCAATCCTAGTCTAACACCAACATTGCTCAAGCCTGACCCAACTACATACACTACATACATACATGCATAGGTTTAGGAACATTTTTAAAAAGCTGTGCCCATTGCCCAATAGGCCCGCCTCAGCCCAAGTAATCAACCCTTAGCCAGCTGGCCCGAGCCCAACCGAGTGTGTCAAATTTTAGTTTGGGCTGGGTCTGGATTGGATGGATTGGGCTTGATCTTGGAATGGACCTTAGGCCCATGTGTTGGGGTTGGGCACTTGGGCCTGGGTTGACTTAAAGTGATTAAACCCAGCCCACCTTGGCACCCTGTCCAAGTTGCATGCCGAAGCCAGCCCAATATAGTTGGGGCAAGGCCTATATGATGATGACCTGGTGTTTTCAGGTTTTGCTTGAGCTGGCATGTTGGACTATTATAATGGGGAAGTAGAAGCCAAAATGGTTTTTAGTCTGCCTGGTTCTTAGAAATGTTGACTTAGTAAAACCTACTTAAATACATGTCTAAATAGGTTTAGTAACTTATAAAATTTATTGTTACAAGCTTATTTTGATAATAACTTTGTAAAAATGTTTTAAAATATAATCTAGAACCATTTTCATCTTTTATGTTTTTTCTTGAATTTTTTATTGAGTGGGTCTAGTTGTCAAACCATACTGTCAAAAAAGGAGGGTCCTTTTTTTATCAGTTAGGAGAGTCCTTTGTGCATGCTGTCCATGATCCTTTTCAATGTTACACCTTGTTACTTGAGGGGCTATGCGAGTTTTTCTAACCTCCATATGGGAGATTTCATAAAGTACATCCTTTTCAACTCATCATCGTCATCATCATCCATGCCTTTTCCCAACTATATGAGGTCAGCTTCATGAATCCTGTTCCACCACTCCATTCTATTTAAAACCATATCCACTGTTAAATTATTAGTGCTTAAATCATTTCTTACTACTTCTCCCCATGTCCTTTTTGGTCTACCCCTAGCTCTTCTACCCATGTCCTTTTCAACTATATTGCCAAAATATAATATTTTTTATTTAGGGTATTGGTGGAGTCTTCATGAAAAGTCATGGTAAAGTTATGGCCATTTTTCAGGATCTATTGGCCAATGGGATTCTACAAAAGCAGCACTACTAGCAATTCTCCAAGGATTAAGGCAAGAAAACAACTGAAGTACAAAGACATTGTGGCCATTTTTTCCTTTCTTTTCTTTTATTTTTTAAATGGAACTTGGTGGTCTTTTACATGACACTTCGTAACACTCCAACAGAATATTTTGGTGTTCCGGGAAAAGAAATCTATGTTCTGCTTCCAGGAATGTTAGAAACTTTCTAATGAAATGTTAGCTAATGCAACTTTAGCCAACATATATCATGAGTTTCAGCTTGGTTCTCAAAGATTTGACATCATAAGATCTGGGAGAATAACTACTTATGGTGACTAACAGACATCTAAACTGTGCTTTGCATGTAGATTTTTATTTATAACTTGTTATTTTAGTCAGGGTCTACATCCTTGTTATAAGTTTCTGTGGATATGATGAACATGGAGTAATAGTTGCCTGCATGTGTTTTGTCATTTCTTTCTATCAGTATCAAGGGTTCCAACAATTTACAGGCTATGTGCTGCTTAAAAACTTTCAGGTGGTTGGTTTTCTGTGCATGAGAAAGAACCCATTGCTTATGCCAGAGTGGAAATTGTGGAAGGAATTGACATGAAACCATCTGATCCAAATGGTTGGTTTTCTGACTTATTCATGTACTTAGTTCCCAACAAGACCATTAGAATTGAAAAAAGAAAAAAAAACGTTTTATGAGTTTTGACTGGATTTATCTTTCAGGATTGGCTGATCCGTATGTTAAAGGGCAACTTGGTCCATACAGATTCCGGACGAAGATTCAAAAGAAAACACTGGCTCCAAAGTGGCAGGAGGAATTCAAAATACCCATTTGTACATGGGAATCACCCAATGTTCTAACTCTTGAAGTTCGTGACAAAGACCATTTCCTTGATGATACCCTTGGGTCTGCATCTTAATTCCTAGTTTTCTGCAACTTAAATATATATTTTTCTGTGTAATGAAAAGCGTATGTATCATTCCCCCACTTTGACTCAGACATTTGGTATGCTGGAATATACATAATTAGCATTGTTCTGTAGGTTTTGAAATCATCTAACGGAATATTATCTGCAGAGACTGTTCGGTAAACATTACTGACCTAAGGGGAGGACAGAGGCATGACCTGTGGTTGCCTCTTCGGAACATTAAAATGGGAAGACTTCATCTAGCAGTAACTGTACTTGATACCAATGGCAAGGTATATCTTTGTTATTTATGTGTAAAAAAAAAAGAAAAAAAGAACAGAACACTTAAGAGTTTGGATTGATTTTTGAGATGCAGAGAGAAAATCTATTTGGGGAACTATCGACCAAGAAAGAAAATACCAGCCTGGATCCGAATGGAATTTCTGAGAAAGGTTCTGATTCAACTTCAATGACAGATCAGTCTCAAAAAATAGCAGATAAATTTGAACCCATTAACATTGAAGGGAAACAGCGGGTAGGAGTATGGGTTCATCACCCAGGAAGTGATGTTTCACCAACTTGGGAGCCTAGAAAGGGGAAGAGTAGGAAATTTGATACCCAAATATACAGAGAGGATCTCTCCACTGACCACCTTCATTCAGCATCAGGTGGGTCCCAATGCAATGATGACAGCAGCAGTGATGAAAATTCAGAAGGAAAGAAGCGAGGTCCTCTTAACATGGTTTGGAGGAGCCTGGAGAAAATTGGTTCAGCATTCCACAGAAGTCCTAGAAAGGAGGATTCCACCAATATGAGAGACAGTATTCCCACACCCCGTGTCAACCTTAGAGCAGTCAATGAGAGGACAATGCCTCTAAAAATTATTCTGGATGATAGTATCACAGGTGGTCTAACTGCCCAAGAGCCAAAAGCTGATGATGGGACATTAAACCCTGAGACAGAGGGGCCAGGCAAGGAAAACATTAAAGGTATGGAAAATAGCATTCTGGAGAATGCTGAAAGGTCTGCTCATGGTGTAAAGCATGTTCTTTTCAGGATGGGGTCAAACAGGTCTAAGGGTGATACATCATCTGTATCAAACGATAAGGATTTACCGTCAGTCTTGACTGAGAACCTTCAGGAATCTGACTCATCTGATGAATTATCCGTATCCTCATCAAAGGATCATACTTCAGTGATTGAGGGAATCCCAATTGATAGGGAATTTACTGCAGTGGTTGAGGGAGTCACAATTGATTCCACTCCAATAAATGGGCAGGTTGCAGAATCCCCCAAGGAGCAAAATGTCTTGGAGAGCCTGTGTGATTCTGCAACAAATACCAAAGAAACTTCGGATGTGGAAATGGAAAACAATGTGGTGAGTTCCTCTGAATTACATGGTGATGGACTAGTTGAAGAATCTTCAGACCCAAAGCTGAGAGAGAACTTGGCTGCAAATGAATGATGGGATGATAAGCTTGGAAGATGCAAATTTGCTGAAGGTGGCCTCAGATTAATTGCTTTGGTGAAATTTAAGAACTTGATAACAAATCATTTAGTTGGCTGGATCTATCTGTGTACTATATCTCATTCTCTTGTTTAGAACTTTAAATTGCATTTTTAGATTCAAAGAGAAACTCAGAACCGGGCATGGTGAATGGGATGACATATTATTTGAGTTATTGCCTGTTGATTCATATGGAGGATATTTGTAAGAAAAAATCATATAAACAATGTATCTGAGTTTTTTTGTAGGTTGTACAATTCTAACTAAAAATTGCTTTTTAAAGTCATGGTTGTTCAAGATCTTGTGGATCAGATCCATTGAATTGACTGGGATGCTGCTCTAAGCAATAGAGGAAATGCATGGCACCCTTGGAGCAGGGAAACGGGAATTAGGAACCTGGCAGATCCTTGATACATGCTGACTTGAGTCACTCGACTGAGAATGCAAGTGAATCTAATTCGACAGAAAGGCTGTATAAAGATCTGATTTAGTTCTGTTGTACACTTTCATGTAGGATGGCTTTATCCAGAGACTTTTCTGCAGTCAAATCTCTTCCACGAGACCTCTGCTCATGGATGAGAAACATGTAATTTCTGTTTGGCCAAGTACACTTCGTGAACAACCTCAAATTGTTCAGCCGATACAAGCATGTTAAGTACCAGATTTAAGGTCCTAATCTCAGGCGAACGGTTGAATTCTATTCTAGCATGGAAAATAAGCTTCAGGAGGATGTTGATTGCACTATCCAAATTGCCAACAGAAAAAATCGTCAGAATTTACCAAAACAAAGAAGAAATCGTCAGACAACCTCTAAATCTTTTCAGTCTTGGTTGTCTTCATGACATCATCAAATCATCACTACTGATTCAACTCAAGCATCTGAGCATCTTTTTATGGGATCAACATATGATGCTCGTCAAAGGAAACAGAAGAGGAACAAAGTGCTCAGTTTGCCGTTCTGTTCTGGTCCACGTTGCAGCCATGGCTTCACTGATTCTCATAATGAATCGTTGGTTTCTTCTCCAGTCACTACACCCACTAGTGAAGATCTCATGATTTGATCCCCATATTTTTTTCCTTCGATAACACTTAATCACTTTCTTTCTATTAAACTTACACCCCAAAGTTATTTACTGTGGAAATCTAAAGTTCTTCCCTCCTTTCCATCATGTTAAGAGAATCCTTTCAGCTCCTCTAAAATATGTTCTACAGTTCCTATGCACATTCAAAAGGTTTGTGTCAAACTGAAGCCACCAATTTAATTGGTATATTGCTTTAGGAATCCCTCCCCCCACCAGAATCAACTGTCCACAGGAATCACTTAGAACAACCATAGCCACCGTTGTACTGGCATGAAAAGCAATTAATCCATGTTCTAGTCCAATGTCAATGGCTTATTGCATAAGCACCTACGTGCTGTCTGAGTCAATTCCCATTTTATTATCTCTCATCATCTTTTAATTTCTCTATACCCAAATACATGCATCTTGTCTTAAAGAAAGGTGCATTGTCGGGCACATCTCATTTTTTATATGGTACTCTCCCCTTGATAATTAATAACTCCTTGTTTACATTATTTTATTTTATCACTATTTTTGGGCAATTTACTAAAACACCCCTTATGCTTTATGGTTTTGGAAATTTACAAAAATACCCCTTATAATTTACAATTATTTTACTTAATTGACCTTTCATTAGATGATAGTAAAAAATGACAGTTTTAACCCTAATGTCCATTGGAATAAATTTAATCAAAAGAAAAAGAAAACAAAAATATTATTTCCACGCAGTTTTGGTGATAATGTTAGATGGCAAAACAAACACTTCTTAGTGAAAGGTCAATTAAGTAAATAGGTTGCAAACTATAGAGGGTATTTTAATTAGAAAATTGAAACTATAGTCTATAGGGTAGGTTTAAATAAATCCGTGAAACTATAGGGGATGTGTGTTATAGTAAATAATCCTTTTTTTGAGCAAATGGTAAAGAGAAACAAGAATTGAATTAAAGTAATGGTTTTAAAAAAATTGATACTCCATAAGAGGCTTCAGTTTTGAATACAAATCTGTAATCAATCAAGTTTACATGATCATTTCAAAGATTCTATGCACAATTCATGGTTGGTGTTCATCACAGTGCTCCACACCATCTTGTTCTGATCAGAAAATCACTGAATCATAAGATTCTTGCCACAAGGAGCTGTAGGCATGCTCCTGATCCAATGGAACACCAAAGTAGAACTGAGAATAATCACTGATCACTTCTCCAAACTCAACCAACTCAACCATCTCCCCAGCGCATGAGTCCATGTACCAATTCCCCATGTCATCACTTGGGGTGGAAGGGCCCATATCCATATCAATCCAGTCAAATTCATTGATGATTTGCTGGGATGGACAAGACCCTGATGAGCAGTTGTGACCATCCCCTACTCCCATGTCTTCCTCACAATCGCCATGACCACCCAATTCCGGCTTTGTAACACCACACCCATCCATCATATTAGGGTCAATCTCTGCTTCTAGAGACCGAATTACACAACCCAACCTCTCATCTTCAGTCTCATCCACTTGTGCTTCTTCTAGCAATGACTTGATAAGAGTTTCGTCGATTTCGGAGACATCCATTCCTTCGAATTCGACATTATCGGTGATCGATTCCCAACTTTCCATTGATGATTCAGAAATCTTAAAGAATAAGAGTAAAAAGAAATAATAGTAGTAGCAGTAGAACAGAAGCAGCAGCAAGAAGAACTTCAGCAGTAGTAGTAGAAAAGAGAAACTCAAAGGGACATGTCACAACCAACTTCCACAAGAGAAGTGGACTTTATATAGGAAGACAATCATGTGCACCTAATATTTCTTAAAAACACAAAAAAAAAAAAAAAACAGATGGGACCCACTAGAGATCTAAGATAGCTTAGAAAGGGAGAGAAGGTTCCACCTGTTTAGAAAACTGATGGCTTTACAGGTAAGCAAAAGGCAGTATTAATTAGGCTGACATGAGAAATTTTGCATTAGGAAGACAAGCCCCAACAAAAAGATGAGCAATCAGACCGGTAGGCACCGTTGCCGGTGGGTCCTAAAGTGGAGGATGGATTTGAATAAGGGAAATGGTTGTTAGGCCACTAAACATCTCAACCCATCCCCCATCTGAGCACATGGAGCCACCACAACGTGTTGGGTGGGTTTAGATCTTACAATCCTCAAAACCACCCTCTTATCCGTAATGGGTGGTGAATCCACCCCATGTGGGCTATGGGCCCACAATCCACCAACCCTAGCCCATTTTGACTCCATCTCCAATACTAATTCATTATTATATTGAACATCATCAAAACCCTAACTCCTCTAAACCCCATCACATCAAATAAACTAATGTAATCTGCTCATTTGGTTTATTAGATAATTAAAATCTCTTAAGTTGTCGCCAATCTAGATTGTTTAAGTGGTTAGACACATGGATTGTATATAACTAATCATATAGGCAAGATGTTTCTGCACATACATGAATTGATTCAAAATTGGGTTTCTATAAATGATTGATTAATTCGTTAATAAATGTTTTCATCTGATTGATTAATTAACGGTTGTTTGTAGATATTATTTGTATAGGGATATTCTTTTGTACAAGAGTTACGTTGCACAAAAGGATACCTGATCAAAATATACTTCTACCACTACATATATTATTTGCTTAAGTAACTTTAAACTTTAAGAAATAAATCAAAACTTTGTCTCCATTAAGTGAAAGCTATTATTGTATAAATTTCTTCAAATGTGGAAAGTAATTAAAGCGTGTTGGGTTAATTGCATGAAATACGGTGTATTGTATTTCCATTGGTTTTTGGTGCAAATGCTGACCTTAGAACTCATCTCTCTCTCTCTTTCATGAGATGGGGCCCACTCAAAAATCTATAGTGCTTTTTTTAATGGCTTCTTAATTAGCAACTTAACCAAATCTTAAGGCCTCCCAAATCCCAACTTCTCAGTTAAAAAACGACACCTCTACATAGGACATGCAAAAAAAAAAAAAAATAATAATAATAATATTTTTTTCCCAATATATATTTGAATTACTTGGGCTCTATTTGCTTGCAGTGCAAATTTCATTTGCATTAATGTAGCAAATAGGTTGAGTGTAAATTTTGATTTACTTTTGCTTTGTTTTTTACTGTCTATTTGTTTGTGAGAAGTGAAATAATGTGGTGTCCACCTTATATGAAAGAAAGTGGAGGTAGGACAAGAATAATTTAGTTGGGAGTGAGGTGAAAAGCAAGATGACGTAATCTCCACCTTATATTAGAGACATTGAGAATAGAGGGAGGTGGAAATTTTGAATCAGCTTAATTTTGAGATAAAAATTTTGCACTGCTAATGAATGCAAATGAGACAAGAAATACCAAATTATATCAGATGAAAGTGCAAATCATAATTACAAATAAACAGATCAAATCAGGTGCTAAAGTTGTATTTGGTTCAAATTTGCACTGCAAACAAATAGAACCCTGGTGTTACTGAGGAGCCATTCCTTGCATTGTTGATATACAAAATCTTTGACATGAGAGAAGATACACTAAACAAGAGGGCTTTCTTCCAGCAACTTGCCACTTGTCATTTTTTTGGTGGCTGGATTCTTCTAGTAGTGTACTTAGGATTACCTCTCTGCATATGGGCTTTGGGATGTTTGCTTTGAAGGGCATCTTTCATTTCACAACAATTGGAGAGAGAAAGAGAGAGAACATTAATTGATGTTAGGAGGTGAGTAGAATAAGTTGAAAGTTGGGTTAAATAGAAAAAGAGAACCGGCGCATATGTATAATTGAACCCAATTTCAAGGGTTTTGCTTTGGTGAGCGGTCACATCTTAAGATGATTGCATACAAGCCCCACTTTAGAGAGACAAACATCTAGATTTGGATTTTTTTAGCTTCTTTAATCTTTAGTCTACATTTCTCGTGATACTTGCATTAACCCATATTAATTTCCTTTCTTCCACCAAACTTTTGATGGGATTGTTTGATCAGTATCATCCCACTTCCCGAGTCAATTAACCCAATTCACTCGCTGAGTTGTGAGTTCAGAAGGAACAAGAGAGAAAGGGATGTAGTTAGCTTAGGTTGTATTTGGTAAAAGAACTTTGTCTTCTATTTAATTGTAGGTATAGTCAATTCTTTTTGTACAGGTCGATGTTAACATGTTCTGATACCTCACATTTCATGCATGATGGATATCATTTTTATGGTGGTTTCCAGTCTCATGATGAGATATACGGTATCGGATCTCCTACTTATAAGAACCCTACTCACGTCTCGCTACAATTATACAATAAGAACATCTCCTGTATTTATATATCACCATTCCCAATATACAGATGTTGTGCGTATGATGTGAGTAGAGGTGGATAGGATTCTTGTGAGGAAGAGATCTGAAGTGGTTGCAATGTGTTCTATTGGAGAAAAATCCTAACTAGTTTCTAGCACAACCGACCGACATTGTTGAAGTGCCACCCTAGGAAAGTAGTTGGACTGGGCCCAAATGCCATGCATGTATGACGTGGCTTCCATACTGAAGGGTAGATGTCAGTTTAGAAGATCTCCCAATCCATGAAGTCAGAAGATTATCTCCACCGTCCGTCTGATTAAAATAGAAACTTCTTCGCCATCCATATTTTGGGGGCCTTTTAAATGGTGTATCCCACATTCCCACTCCCAACCATCTAACTTTCCTTCACATCATGGCAAGTGGATGTGACCTCTGAGTGGTTTAGGTACGCAAGTTCATCTGAAAACATTAATAATAAATTAATGGAAACTTTAATTATAACCAGGGTTGTCAATTAATGGATTTGGATTTGGTCGAATCCCATTTAAGTCCAATATAAGCCCATTACGAATATTTTTAATCATTTTGAATCGGTCCAACTTAATGTCCGAAATGTTTTATTTGTTTAAATTTGTTTTAATTTAGATTGATTTTAATTTAAATTTGGTCTATTAACTTAACCCAACGCAATCCAATATAAATTCATTATAGATGGAGCGGGTTTAATCCAATCCAATAAATACTTTGAAGAATGTATTTTGGACTGATCCAATTTAATGTCTTGTTAGTCCGTTCAACCCGTCCAAATTGATTTTGATTTGAACGGTTCCAATCTAAAACCGATCCAATAACACCCCTTGTTAGAACCCAGAATAATTATAGACTGGGATTTTCACTAATCGACTATATTATACTCTTGATTAACTGAAAGTTAGGATTTAGGGAGGCCATGCTCATACCCATACCCGACCCGACCCGACTACAATGAGAGTGTCAAGCCTGATACACCTCCTTCAAGGAAAGGTGCCACTATAGTTAGTGGAGGCTATAAGTATTCATTTTTCAATGCCAGTATGGTGAGAAAGATTAACTTCAACCAACTTAACCCAAAGCCTGTTTAAGGCCAACCAAAACCTGACCCGGTAGGATCTGGTTAAAATCGGTTCATTACTTAACCCGACGCAGTGACAACTCTACTAGGTTCAAACAATAAAATGTTGATACATACTACACAGTTGAAAATTGAAATGACCTTATGATCCCAAGAAAAGAGATGCCCAAAATGGGTAAAAAAACACTTCTTGTTTAAATGCACTAAGGCGTGGCTTTACGGGTTTTCGTGAGTCTTACTCAAAAACTCAAACAACTCACTGAGTCAAGGATAACTCACCAGGTTCTAAATTGACTTCTTCTTCCCAGTCAAAAATCTTTCCCACTGAGCCAGTTGGCACCGTCATCATTCTAAGTTGACTTTGACTTGTTGACCTTTACAAATTACAGCCTTTGATCATGGTAGCATTCAATGGGTGGACCAGCACTTGTTGTAGTCCATGATTGTTGAGTTTTGGAATTGCTCTGCTTACTCAAATTGAATAAATAAAGCTTTTGTTTGCGGTGTAAATTTCATTTTCACCACTTGGTGCAAATTCACTGAGTGTAAATTGATTTATCTTATTTAATTGCGAAAAGAAAATAAGAAATAAAACAATGTCATTTCCACCTTAGATAAAAGAGAATGGAGATGAGAGTGGGATTATTCAATTTGTTTGAAATTGAGATAAGAAGCAAGATAATGTAATCCCTAGGGGTGGGTTTGAGCTGAGCTCGGCTCACCTAGGAAGTATAAGGCTTGAGCTCAAATTCGACTCAAGTAAAAAACTTGTAAGCTCGAACTTGATTTGAGAAAAATATTTTATAAAAATAAAAATAAAAATTATATATAAAAATATTTTTATTTGATATTTAAAAAATTAAGAATTAATATATATATATATATTCGAACTCGACTCGCAAGCCTCACAAGCCAAACCTAACTCGAATAACTCATAAAAAGATTGGCTCGTGGACACCCCAATAGTCCCATCATATGAGAGAAAGGTGGTGTAAATTTTGCATCAATTTTTAGAATACAAAATTTATACTATTTATGAATTATTGCTAACAAAAAACTATACAATTTTATACAAAATAGAAGTTCAAATTCTAATTACAACTCTCAGAATTAATTTTTCTAGAGACAAATCTATAGATTTATTGACCGCCTACACAATATTAGATAATTAATCACCCTCCAGATGATAGAGAGCATCACAAAACTATCATCCACACACATGAAAATCATTAATCATAAGTCATGAATCATGACAATATACATCTTATCACCAATAATAGCTCTAAGAATCATATTTGATCTTTGACGTGAATATCTTACCCACTGTTATGGAATGCACCGGACCATGCACACATGTCATGGGTGGGCATCCATGCATGGACTGCCATGATAGATGGGACATGAGTCATGTTCATCAACCCCCATGTCTCCTGCTAACAGCTAGCATCAACTGCCCCCTTGATTTAAAAAAAAAATGAAAATCAAACAAAAAATCCCTATCAAAACAATAGACATAATCAATTTGCAATTGGTCTTATTTATTTTTTTGGGTGACAGATGGTCTCCATGTGGGATACAAAAAACCCTTGATTCTTACTCCAACATGAAGATTTGGATTCTAAGCTTGACTATACATTAACACACCACATTATCAATCAAAAGCAGTTTTGATTGCATTAAAATATGATTTCGTGTATTACATATTTAAAAGATGCTAAAGCAATATTGGTCCACCCAATAAAGATCTATTCCTTAGTCCTTACCACACACATGGCAAACAATAAGGACTGCCTACTTGGTGGGGTACCTCCTAGGGTTAGCTATAACCATGATTTGAATGCTGTCATGAGAAGTCCTTACGGTAGCTTGATTAATCAATGTTGGGTCACCCTTGAATTGAATTTCTTTTAATTTAATTATTGAAAGGAAGAAGATGGAAAGACTGGGATCCATCATTCATGTATGTTGATCCAATTGGTGGGCATGTGGGTGTGAATTGAGACCCATATCTCAATGGATTCTGCCTCCACTAAGTCTTAATGCTGGATCCCACAACCCTATGTGTGGGGATGGTGCTTGCAGAACATGTCGGGAATCATGGAGAAATTCCGGGTCTATATGGATTTTTATAATTGGAGGAAGGAATAAAGAGTTAATGTAGATAATTGATCATTTCTAATGACCATAGAGAATTTTAGACAAATGTGTTCATAAAACTGTGATTCACATGAAACCCACATTGGCAAATATACTCAAATTTGATGATTCAGGTGGACACACTTTCTTTGTGAAATTCAGAGGTAGTTAAGCTGGTCAAGTTTAGGACGGTTTCTACTTCATAATAAATTCCGATGGGATCTCACATGTTTAAATGAAAATGGGGGAATGAGTGGAAGGAAGTTTCCATCGATGTAATATTGTCATATGGTGATAATGTAAGGTGTTTTTATTGAATATGTATGTATAACTAGTTGAATTGTCTCTTGTATTTGGATGATCATATACTTGGAATATTTAGGAGTAGGTCAGATGACCTCAAATGGTTGGAATATGGTAAATCTGAAATTTGACTTCTTAACAGCAAAAATGTTTCTTAAAATTAATAGAGATGAGATCATCTGTCTTCTTAGTGCCATGAGGTCATCTGTCATAAACAGGTTTTTTTGCTCTATTTGAGTTCTATATACTATGAAGTATGATACCATCAAATTATTAGGCCCAATTAGTGCATGACATGTAGTAGCCTCAGGGGCAGTCTCATCTTTCCACATGCCTTAAAGGGGCAACTGTGAGGTTTCACTCCAGGCTTAACGGCGATCAAGTCCCCTCTGAGTCTCTGACTATTACATGCTTAATTGAGCATTTGGGCTCATTAAATGCTAAAGTAGCGCTTAACCACATAAAATGCTAGAGTAAATACTTGGCCACGTGGTCTCTATTCTTAGGTTCTGTTTGTTTTTCGGTAAGTTATTTATCCGGGTAAATGCAGTTACCTAGGTAAGTTTTTCCTGAGAAACACTTACCTACATTTATCCATGTTCTTTTATTTCTCATGTAAATAAGGTAATGACCATTTTAGTTATAAAAATCTATTATTAAAAAGGGCATTTTTGCTCCATTCAAGTGTTGACAATTTTCCTTTTGGGTGGAAAAGATATTTACCCACCTAAGAGGACAATAAAACTTCTCTCGTCACCACATAAATCTGAAAAAAAAAAAAAGATTCTTGATAATGGGAACCAAAGTCCCATTAACCAACTTTACCCCCTTCTCAAAATCCCAAAAAGAACACCCACTTAATGGAGTAGACAATCATTGTGAAGAATCATTACATAGCCTCATCAATGCTGTATCTCTCTCTTACTTTAGCTCTCATCTCAACATCTCGGTTGTCCAACTACTTGGCTAACTTAATCATCATAATCTCTGCCCTTGGAACCATTCATCGAGGCCTCTAGTGTTTTTTCATGCCTAAAGGTAGGATCCTCAGCCAATCTCAAACTCCAAGAGATCCTGATTTACCCTCATTGCCAAATTTGGTAACATCAATTAGGAGTCCTAATCTAGCAGCTCCTACACCTTGCCGTCTAACTCAGAAAACATGTTAATAAGGGAAACTTACTGAAGATTGCGAAAAATGAAGTGAAAAAATTAGCTGAGGTGAACTGCTTGACCTACTCAAGCATAATGGAACTGAGAAGCAAATAGCGAGAAATTTAGTCGCTTACCCTCATCTTTTATAGGCAATTCAATGCTTAGGATCTATTTGGTATGGACAGCAAGGATTGTGTTGCTTCATCTCCCCACACTGTTAGACGCGAACCTTAGAACCCAAAGTGGCACTATATCAAAAGTGTTGCTTCTCATTTGCTCAATACTAAGAACTTTTTGAGTTCAACCCCCACAAGGGGGGGGGGGGCGCCCCACAACACATTCAAACCGTGTATTGAGAATATCTCCCAATGATAATACAACAAATGGTGAGGCATTATTAAAAAATGTTCTCGATACATGACTGGGATATGCTGTGAGACGTTGTAAACTCGAACTGTTCATAGCAATATACTTGCACTCATTACAACCACACTATCTCGTTTACCCAATACCGACCTCGAGCCAAGTAGTTGGTCTCATGTGGCCTTGGTCTTAGAAGTGGGGCATGTGATACTACCAAATAATTTGGCCTAATCAGTGCATGACACATGGTGGCCTCGAAGGGCAGCCTTGTCTTTTCATAGGCTTTAGTAGAATTTCTCCCCTAGGCTTAATGGTGAGCCCTCTCTGACTGTTATAACCTCGGACGAGTGCTCGGACTCATTAAATGCTAAAGTAACACTTGGGCACATGGTCTCTACTCTTACTCTTAATGGAACAAATAGTCACTGCAAGCCAAAGTGAGGAGACATTACAAAGCGTTACTAATGTTGCATTCAATAGCGCACCACCTATAAGTAGGTCGGATAATAGTAGTTATCTCTCACCCCGATGTCTTGGCACTTTAACACCTTGATTAACTTAATCAAGTGAAACCCTTGCTTAATCTCAAATCTAAGAGTTTCCAATTTACCCTTGTTGCCAAATTTGATAACATCAATTTAAATTCCCAATCTTGTAGCCTAACTCAAAAGACATATTGAAAAGGGAAACTTACCAAAGACTACATGAAATGAAGTAAGAAGATGACGATGAGGATGGCGTCACTTCGTCTCTCCATGGAACTTGAATGACACCCTATCAAATGTGTTGATTCCTAAGCCACCATTTTTCATCCTAGGGTTGACGATTTGATGAATTGGAACCTTACCATTTCATGTTTATTTGACCATTAACAACTTTGCAATGGAGTGATGGACTTCCACTCAATAAGATCACACTATTTCCTTTGCTCAAAGCCACTTTGAGCCTAACAGCCTAGTCTCACGTGGCATTGAAGTTATTTGGCCCAATCATCATGTGACACGTAACATTGGACTTAGAAGTGAAGGCATGTACAAATTTATTTGGCCCGATCATCATGTGACACGTGGTAACCTTAGTGGTCAGCCTCATCTTTTCACAAGCCTCAAAAGACAATTGTGGGATTTTCCCCAAGCTTAATGACAAGTCCCCTTTGAATATTAACATTCGTTGAGTGCTCAAGCTTATTAAATGCTAGAGTAACACTCAACCACATGGTCTCTACTCTTAATGGAATGGGAAATCACTGCAAGACGATGCTAGAGTAACTTTCACCCTTGGAACCATACCCTGAGGCTTTTGACATTTTTTCGTGCTTATAAGTGGAACCCATTGGCCAATCTAAACTCCAAGAATTCCCAATTTACCAATAAACCCTAAAATAATTTTAAGGATGTAAATACAAAAGCAACACTTTGAAGATGTTGGTTAATTGCTTAACGTTGTAGATGCCTCTTTCTATGGGTAACAAATCTATCATTTTGTTTTCTTTTATGGCACATCGGTTAAATAGAGGAGTTACAACCATACCTCTGCTAGTAACTTCTCACAATGATTAAATAGAGAATCCATCTCTCCCATTGATTGATTTCCCTTTCTAGCCTCTTAGGTACCCAATCCATGTTCTTTTATTTCCCAATTAAATAAAAAAATGACCATTTTAATCATAAAAATCTATTATTAAAAGGAAAATTTTTATCCCATTCGAGTGTTAACAACTTTTCCCTAAGTGGAAAATAGATATCACTTAAATAAATTTTCCTAATCTCCACAAAAGAACATAAATATAATATAGATTCACCAACCTTCCCCTCTCAAAATCCCCCCCCCCCCCAAAAAAAAAAAAAAAAACCCGCCTCTTAGAATTTTGACTTTTTGTAAACAAAATATCCTGAGAGAATTAATTTTATAATAGTTAGTGGCATTATAACTATTTGAAAATGGATGGAAGGCAGACGTATATATATATATATATATATATATATATATATATATATATATATATATATATATATATATATATATATATATATATATATATATATGCAGGTACAATCTCTCCATGATATTATAAGAAGGGATTCAATGCTATCATAATAAGGGATTCATAAAAGCTCCATGTTGTTCACTACGACTCAGAAAAATCACACTACCATTTGAAACGAAGACCGAGCACTGCCAGACCCCTGCTTAAGGTGTTTAGTGCTGGAAATAAAAACCTTAAAGAAAGCAAAGCATCAGTCGAAAAGGTAATATTAGATTTAAAAAAAAAAAAACCAGTTGGTTTTCATCTTTTAAAGCAAAATTTCTTTGGCAAACTGTTTTAAGCTAATGACCAAGAAGGAAAAGAAAAAAATCAAAGGAATGATACAACAATGCATGAGATGTCATCACGGCTGTTCCTTGATAAAGCCTCTTCAATCAATTGCTCAGCTGCTTCTTGAGAGTCATTCATGTCTCTTATGCAGTCCACTGCCTCTTGGTTGGAGATCACCTGCTCAAACATGTCCACAATTTTTAATCCTCCATTCACTTTGTTAGCAAGTAATTTGAGAAATGTTCATAAAACCTGGTTTCCACGCAACCAAGTCTAAACTCGTTGTGACATCTACCAAATAATAAGACTATAAAGACCACCACTAGACAACCAAAGAAAGAACAACGACACACCACTAAAAGAAAACTGACGTATCCAGAACAACCTTATTTATATAAGAGGTCAGAAACCAAGAAGGCAGAAAGGAAAACCACTCCCCCTGTTACAGAGAATGCTAGGGAAATGTATACAAGGCTTGTAGCGGTTTCCCTAGCTTTCCCTACTTTTTTTTTTTTTCCTTCAAACCAAACAAAACATTAAGCTATGTTTTGTTTGATAGAAATAAGAGCTTTCCCTCAACTTTCTATTTCTCTTATTTAAGCATTATTGTTTTGAAACCATCTTGAAAGGGTTTTGAAACACAATATGACATGATTTCTCCCATATGCCAAAACCTCATGGTTCTATCCACACCAAGTAAATTGAATGATTAATACATGACCGAAAAAAATTATTTGAGAATTTTCTGACAACAATACACACAATAGTATAGAACACCTTATAAAGCTTGTGGTTTTAATCATGTGGTCTCAATCACTCCACAATGGAGCCCAGTGGATTCAAATACATCACACCTCAAACAAATTACCTTAATCACAAGGAAATGATGGTCATTGATATTAATGGCCGTTTTTATTGGACAGTTTCAACTATAAGATGATAAATGGAGGGAATGGAATCTTGTAGCTATAAGAACCCAATGAATAACACAAAAAGGAAACAATCTTTATGTTAGAGGTTGAATTCAAAAATTAAGGGCTTGTTCGTTTTAATAAAATTTAGTCTCATAATATATATTATATATTATACGTTATAATATATAATATTTTATGTATGCTAATGAAATTTAGTTTTAATCGAAATTTTCTATTTTGGTTATTTCGGTTTTCTTGTAATTTGATTTCGGCTCAGTTTTTATTTTTTATTTCAGTTTTTAAAATTTTGATTTATTCGGTTTCGTTTTTAACCGAGTAAACCGAATGCTCACCCCTAATGTGGGGTCGGGAAAAGTTTATTTTCCACGAGTATCACTTACCCAAGTGACACCCATCTCCTAGGTGGATAAGTAAGTTTCCCACCAGGGGGGCATCCCATGGATAAATGCATTTATTTAGATAATTATTTCCCAGGAAACACTTACTTGGACAAATGCATTTATTTAGATAATTATTTCCCAAGAAACACTTACTTACAAATAACTTCCTGAAAAATGAACATGGCATAAGAGTAATTTAATATACCCTTAGCATTTTATTATTATTATTCCTCTTTCATAAACAAAGAGATTAAAAAGGAAAATTCAAATTGAAGCGAACAATCATAAATCATCAACTCACCTTCCATAAACCATCACTAGCTAGGATGATGAACTCCACATCCATACCTATAGTCTCAATAATGATATCTGGTTCTGAAGTTATATGTTCCTTTAAACTTCCATCTCCAAATGCCCTTGACATTGCAAGTTGTCCATCAACTCGTGGCACATTCCCTGATCTCATTACAAACTATTAGTTTCGTCTGAATGGCAATCTATTCAGTTACTTTTGGCTGAGAGACACATCTGAAACAAATACAGAGAACTGAGAACTATACTTTATTGTAAACCTTATTTTCTGATAATTTTTTAAAATTCTTGATTATATAAGGGAACACTGAATGACTAAAGATAATCCAATAATCAAGAAAGACCTTTTGAATGGGAATGATGTCTAACGTTGAATCTGAATCTTCACCTCTTCCGAAAATTACTGCTAACCATTGGTCATATGATTTACCTCTTCTAAATTTGAATGGAAATGGAAACAGTAATGAAAGTAAAAAAAATCAAAAGAAAAGAAAATGCAGACATTTGTATATCAGATATATAGAAGCCTAATTAAGAGGGCATATGCAATGATATTCCAACGACTCTATAAACATGTTTATATACTATAATTAGCTAATTTTTAACCTAATTAAGAAGGCATATGCAATATCCAATTTTCTAGTGGCAGAATCTTATCAATAGACTTAGTTGATGTTAGGTTGTAGGCAAATTTGTTCTTAGAGTACAATAAATCCTTTGGTAAATAACTAGAATCTACAAAGCTGAATCCTCCAAAGAATCCTTCTATGAGATCCTAGTAGTTGGACTTGAGAGAAATAAGGGTTCGTTTGGTTCGCGGGAATAGGGGTTTATGTGGAGCAAGGTTCAAAGTATCAATATAGGCTGATATGCCGGTAGGGTGTATTAGCCTATATTGATGCATTTTTTTTTTCAAAACCATTTCAGAGGGGTTGGTTTGAACTATGGTCTGACTTGATGCAATCCCTATAGGGATGTATTGGGAAGCCACCGACACGATACATATCGATCAATATGGGCCTATACTTTGAACCTTGATGTGGAGCAACTTGCAAATAAATACATGGAACAATTGGTTAGGACGGAACTTCCCAAAAAGGAACGAAAGGATGAAAACACACAATCCTACGGAAACATTCAACTTTCTTATTTGTTTCTTTTTTTTTTACTTTCCTAGTCTTAGTAGAGTTCTTATTTGTTTGTTTTCTTTTAGATTAGTTAAGAAAGGTGTAGGAGTTGTTTCCTTTACTATTTGTTTCCTTAGGAATTGGTTTCCTAGTTTGAATAAATTTGTAATTCAATGCCTATAAAAGGGACCTTGAGCCTTATAGGCAGTGAATTTTTTCAAAGAGTTTCTCTTATTTTTTGGTACATTACCAGAGTTTCAACATAGTGGATTCTAGGTCTTTTCTTATCAACGTGTAGCTTGCACAATATCAAGCTCAACCACGACTTTTGTCCTGCGTCAGTTGGTATTAGAGCATGTTATCTTGCCAGTTTCATCAGAACTCTTTAGTATCCTGATGGTTGGTTGCAGAGAAGATGCTCACTCTAATGATGAACGTGGAGTAGAAGCTCTATGGGATACATTGGAGGCTCAAGAATGTCAAATGAATGAAAGGTTGGATCGCACAACTGAATTGCCAGAGGAGATACGTACCACACTTATAAGTCTCAGCCTTAGCAACAAAGGACACGAAGACAGAGGTAATGTTCATGAGAGAAATCAACCTGCAGAGAGACATGCTCCTGTTTGTAGGCAACAACGAGTTTGGGAAGATGATTCTGACAATGAATGAGAGTTTGAAGAGCCCTACGAAGTGGTCAAGCCATGTAGAATTGGGGAATACAAGATCAAACTCGAGATTATTTACTTTCAACAGGAGTCTAAACATTGAAGGTTTCCTTAATTGGTTGTCTGAGGTAGAGAAATTCTTTGACGTCATGGCCATTGCAGATGATCGGAAAGTTCCTCTTATTGCTTACGTATTAAGATGAGGGGCAGGAGCTTGGTGGCAACGCCATCAAGAGAATAGGGCACTGCATGGGAAGCATCCCATACGAGAGTGGCACGTGATGAAGCAACTATTGAGAGGAAGATTTATGCTTGCAAATCATGAATAGATTATGTTCCAACAATTTCAAAACTACGTGTAGGGCAAGCAAATGGCGGAAGAATATACAGAGGAGTTTTTGAGGATGTAGACCCACTGCAATCTTAGAAAGACAAAAGATCAATAGATTGTCAAATACATTAACGGCTTGAGGTATGCCATACAAGATAAATTGGGGATGCACGCTATATGGTCTATTGATGAAGCCCACGATTTGGAAATTAGAACGGAGAGGTTGCTAGTGCTTCAATCAATAAGCAGAACATAGAATTATAAGCGCACACAAGCAGAGCCCTAGAAGTCTTCTATCGCCAAGGATAAATAGCCTTAGGTTGCTAATCAGATCTGACCATCTGAAGTAGAACTTAAAAAGACTCAAGTAGGGGATGGCTTGAAACACCATATTAGAGCTTCTACTAGCAGGACTAGCAATAACCCTTATGCCAAGCCAGTGCCTAATGGTCCTTGCTATAAGTGCAGTGAGTACGGCCATAGATCTAGTGATTGCCCTCTATGGAAGGGTGAGTAGGATCGGGAGGAAGACAACCGTGATCATGATATAGACATGGACAAAGGTGAATTCGATGATATGGTCGGTGGGGAGAGGATGGTAAACCAATTACTTGTGTGGTGCAGCGAATCCTCTACACACCAAAGGAGGAGGAGATCTCATAGCGATGGAAGATCTTCCAATCTAAGTGCTCGATCAACCAAAAGGTTTGTGACCTGATTATAGACTACTGCAACTGCGAGAATTATGTGTCCAAGGTGCTGTTGATCACTTGCAGTTGACAATAGAACCACATCTGGCCCTTTATCAAATCGGATGGATCAAGAAGGGCCTTGCCATTAAGGTGACAAAAATCTTTAAGGTTCCTCTTGTTCTCCCATATAAATACATACATGTTCTGTCTACCCCTATGTGTAGAATCAACATCATATTGCCATGAACTCCCCAACAACACATGACATGCATCCATATCTACTACATCACACATGACCCAAGGGAGGCTCACCCAAAGCTACTAAAGTGGAGGGACAATCTTTTCTTTTAATATCTTCATTGGAACTTGAGTTTTTTTGTAGATACCAAGGAGGCCAAAGAGATGTTTGCTTTGGTGATCAAGGATGAAGCAGAGCCCGATCGTGAAGTTCTAGAGCAGGTGCAGCCCTTGTTGGACAAGTTTAAGGCCCTAACTATGGAACCAGACCATCTACCCCTTATGCGTGGCATCCAACATTAGATTGATTTGATTCCTAATACCGCCTTACCAAAATTTTTGCATTACCAGATGAGCCTAAAGGAAAGCAAGATCCTAAGAGAGGAAGTGGAGCTTGCTATGAAAGGGCATATTCGAGAGAGCATCAACCCATGTGCAATACTTGCATTGTTGACACCAAAGAAGGATGGAAGCTGGAAGATGTGTGTTGATAGTCAAGCCATCAACAAGATCACCATCCGATACAGATTTCCCATCCCTCGGTTGGATGATATATTGGACCAATTGGGAGGATCCAAGGTGTTCTACAAAATTGACTTGAAGAGTGGATATTATCAGATTCATATCAAGCTTGGCGTTGAATGGAAAATGATGTTCAAAACTAAGGAGGGCTTCTAAGAGTGGTTGGTGATGCCCTTCAGATTGCCTACTGCTCTTAGCACATTCATGTGGCTAATGAATTAGGTACTCAAATCCTTTATCATCGGGATTTTAGTGGTCTATTCTAATGATATTCTAATCCACTGCAAATTTGAGGGAGAGCATATACATTTACAGGAAGTACTGACGGTACTATAAGAGAACGAACTCTATGTCAATCTGAAAAAGTGCCACTTCATGACTGATAGAGTGATGTTCCTTGGTTATATAGTTGGTGCTGAGGGGATACATGTAGATGATCAAAAGATCCAAGCTATTCGGGATTGGCCATCTCCAAAGACTATGATGAAGGTACGCAGCTTTCATGGTTTGGCCACTTTTTACAGTAGATTCATCCAAAATTTCAGTAGCATTGTGGTCCCCATCACCAACTGTTTGAAGAAAGGGAAATTCGAGTGAACAGAATAGGCTGAAAGAAGCTTTATGAAATCAAGGAGAGGTTATCTTCTGCATCAGTACTAGCTTTACTAGACTTTGAGCTAGAGTATGATGCCAATGGGGTTGGAATCATTGGTGTTATTGTGGATGCTTTTGTTGGATTCAATGTTCCTATCTTATCTTATCTTATCTCTTAGCTAGATTCAGTGTTCCTATTAATTAGGCAATAGCATTATTATTTCCTATGTCTTTTAGAAAGTTTCTTAATGTTTTTTTAGAAAGTTTCCTTTTAGAGAGTTTCCTAATGTTTTTTAGAAAGTGTCTTTTTAGAAAGTTTCTTAATGTTTTTTAGAAAGTTCTTTTTTAGAAAGTTTCCTTAAGATGGACTCTTGTAATTCCTATTTAAAAGAGCAGATGTTATTCAATAAAACTATCGATAATTTCAGTCGAGAAAGAGTAGGGGAGAGTTGGTGATCTCTTTAACAAATCACCACAAAGGTGCTAAAGATAGGTTCATCGAGAAAAAGGAGAAACAAGGGAAAACAAGAAGTTTTCCCCGTTAACCGACCTGTGACGAGATCATATTCGCGGGCCCTTAACATGTGTTTTATCTCAGGAAGGTAAACCAATAGCCTATTTCAGTGAGAAATTAAATGAGGTACGATAGAAGTGGTCAACATATGAACAGGAGTTGTACACAATTATTCGAGCTCTTAAGAATTGAAAGCATTATCTGATTTAGTGGGAGTTCGTGATCTATTCAGACCACCAATCATTGAAGTATTTCTGAAATCAACGACACTTCAACAAGATGCATGCCAGGTGGGCAACTTTTTAGAGCAGTTTCATTATGTTATCAAGCATAAATCTTGTGCTTCAAACCGTGTAACTAATGCGTTGAGTAGGCGCTCCACTCTACTCATGACTGTAAGTAATGGAGTTGGGTTCGAGTGCTTAAAAGAGCTTTATGATACCAATTGATCAAGCATATTCTTTTTTCATATTTATGTGGGGACCAAGGAAAATTTATTTTCTACCCAGGTAAGTGATACCCATCTTCCAGGTGTTTAGGTAAATAACATTCCCACCTGAGAGGCTTGGATGGGACAAAAATGCCCCTTTTAGTAATAGATTTTTATGGATAAAATGACCATTGTCTTATTTACCTAGGAAATAAAAGAACATGGGCATTTACCTGAGTAAATAGCTTACTGAAAAACAAACAAAAAACTTCATATTATAAAATATATAGATAGAGGCAATTGTCTCCTACTCCTTTAGAGTTTAGAAGGTCCTAAAAGAAAAGGAACGAGACAATTAGTTAGATTGTTATACCTGGTTTTTTGGATACAAAACCACCCTTGCTCTCAATGGCATGTTTCTCTTTTTGTGGCTCATGATCCACAGATAGCTGTTTGGCCACACCTTTCTTGCATAGAACTGCACGAGAGTCTCCCACATTGGCTACAACCAATTTCTCCCCATTGATCAAAATTGCCGTTACTGCAGTTGAACCACCCCGCCGACCACCTACTCTCTCTAAAACCTCACCGTCAGTTATCCTATATGCTCTTCGGATTGCACTTTCCATATCCATCGAGAAACCGGGCTTCCAATGGAGCACACCAGAATGAGAGAGCTTAAGATCAATCACCCAATTAACAAATCTAATAGACAAGAGAAAGCACCAACAAATTTAAAAATGAAACTGCATGTACCTCATCCAATATGTTGTCAAATAAGTGGCTCTGTAAGTATTTTGGAACAGCACGTCCTGAATGTCCATCAAAGATTGCATATAACCCCAATTCAGCACCTTTCATTCTTCTAGTTTCTGCTACAACATAATCTTCCATTGCATGATCCATTTTTCCTTTGACCAAATGGAATCCATGAGTAAAGCACCTTCCTGATGGATTTCTCTTAGCTTTTTTCCTTTCATTGTTCTTATCTTTCCTTGTTCCATTGTATGTTTCCTTTTCATCAGTTCTTATTACACTAAAATCATTTATGACTTTTTCCTGCAAATTAAGAAAAACACTCAAACCTTAGAAAGATGCACAAAGTTTTGAATGTTTCTGTTAAACTAAATATAGAAAAGGCCATGAAAGGAAGTGCATGTTTAATTTGGACAATTTCTTAATTACATTATGGATAAAAAGAATTAAACCTCCCCTAGTGTTTCTCCTAAATGGTTATACCTCCCCAATAATTTCTCAAAGGACTTAAAAGTTAAAACCTCCCATTTAAGATGATGTTACTAGACAAATAAAACCCCTCTTTATTTTTTTTTCAAAATTCCACTTTTACCCTTTAAATATTATAAAAATAATTAAATAAAAAAACCTGAAAAAAACAAAGTTTCCCAATGTCCTGAGAGTGCTGCATTGAGTTTCATCACAGTTGGGTTTCTAAGGAAAGAACTGGTTTGAAAGTTTGAAAATTTGAAAATTTGAAAAACGCTGATTGAGCAATTCGATGGTTCACTTTGAAAATTTGAAACACATTAAAGGGCAAAAGTGTCTTTTTAATGGATTCTGGCATTTTTGATGGACATGATGTTTTAAGTCCAATTAGAAAGCACAAGAAAAGTACAAGTATTTATGAGAAAACGGGAGGATTAAGTCTTTTACCCTCACATTATTGAAAACATAAAAAAAAACCCACTGAGATGATGATATCCTAATCTTACCTACTTTATATAAAAATGAGAATAGAAAATGGTAATCATCAAGAGACCTGATTTTCCAGTTACATTATTGCCCCTCCTTAGTTGTTATAAAAATTCCAAAATTACCACATTTATTACTTCTATTGGCTTTTTACTACTTCTGTATGATATTAGGTTATGTATTTAAAATGATTCTTAATCACTGTAAATTAACAACTTCATTATTTTTTTGGGGTTTCATTCGATCAGACGATTATAATCATTTCTTGTTTAAAGTTTCAGCTCTCCATGAAAGAAGAGCATGGAATTGAATATCAATTGCATGCAAAATCAAGCATTAATAAAAACAAGCGATCATGGTGATTATTAGCAAAAGAAAAAAAATAAAACTGCAATAAACAGTAAGTCGACTTCTCTCAAGGAAGATGACGCACCGTCATACTCATTCTAGTCGGAGAAACCTGTTTGATGACGACCCAAAAGAAAACCGAAGCAAACTCTTCTTCTCCTTCTTCAGTTGGTATGGTTGCTCTACTTATTTGCGCTCTGTGCTGTAAGACAAGTGCTGTGTATTCGTATTCATATTCAAGTCGGTGGCACCGTCAGTCATTAAAACGTGTCGAAAGGAAGAACTCGTAGCTCACCACCTGTTGCAATATGAAAGCACATGTTTTTAAAAACTTACAGGTTTCAATGGGAGCAGAGAGAATCGATTAATGGCTCCTCCAATGGATGATCTTCGTTGGTTCTCTTCGTTTTATTGTATACTCTGTTCTTACGTTCTGGGTTTGCCTGTTGTTCTGTATAGCCAACAGCAACAACCATTTCCGCCATTACCAACAATGGTCCAACTGCTTACCCCCCTCGGCCCTCACCAAGAATTAATGGTCCAATCCCAATGCAAGTGGATCCAAGGTAGATCCAGTCTAGACCAACTGCTTCAACCCAAAACCGGTCCAGCCACATTCTGAACAGGCTCATACATATCCTGTTCAGCGTTCTAGGCCCATTAATGCTGGCATAGGCAAGGGACAGACTAAGATCTAGCCTGGCCCAATCTAATCAACCTGGTTCAGACTAAGCCCAAGCCAAGGAACCAGACAAGTAGACTTATTTTGACTGCTATTTCAGGCCTAATGAACATCCATTTTTCAGTGATTTTTGGGTATTTGGGCCATATTAGGGACATTTTAAACCTCTTATCTAGCATAATTGTTTGCCCAATGAAGGCCTAGTTTAGGGAATTTTGGTTCTATTGTGGGCCACTTTGGGATAGTTTTTAACCATTTTTGCTTATCTTGGTGCTCAATTTTAAAATACTTCTTAGTTAAAATTGAATTATTTTAGGACTATTTTGGACTACACTTGAGAATAATTTTGAGTTATTTTAAACTATTTTTTTGGCAATTTTTGGCCAATGTCAAGATTAAGCTAATTATTGACTAATTTTTATATGACTTAGAGTAATTGATTTTTACATTAATTCGAATTATTCTTCGAATATTTTGATTATAAATTATAGGCCCCGTTAGGCAATATTCCATGAGAGTGTTTCTTTTGTTCTCGGCATTATCGTGAAACAAATATAAATTATAGGCCCCGTTAGGCAATATTCCATGAGAGTGTTTCTCTTGTTCTCGGCATTATCGTGAAACAAAAAATGCGTTTGGCAAAATAAAAATGAGAGAAATGAGCCGTTTCCATATGAGAGCAATACTCAGATTTGGGAGTGAAAAATCAACACTCTCAAAGAATATGCGGTTCTCACATCGTCCTTTAAATTCATGAACATGTATACCTTGCTTCCCATGTGAGAGCAAGGGCATTTTAGACATTTTCTCCCACCTAATAAACTCCACCCTTGTGGCTTTCCTCTTCATTTGACTTCTCTCTACCATCACACAACTAAGGAGCAGTGGACATTGGATTTTTGGCGAACCATCAGAGACTTTGGTGAGCACTCAGTTTTGCTCATTGTCGACAGTGAACAACAAAGGTGAACACTCTTGTTTTGCACCATTTTTGCTTATTGTCGACGGTAAACGTTGCTTTGCTTGTTTTTCTTATCATCGTTTTTCCCTTGTTACTGAATACTCTGTTTTGCCTCTCATTGGATTTTCCTCTCTACCAGTATTATTTCAAGGTGAATGTTACAACAACTCTTCGACGTCTGCTTACCGACAACTATCATTTACATAGGTATGATTTATTTTCCCAACTTCCCAACGATCTGAACTTCCATCTACCCTGAACTGTTTTCCCACCTTTCTTTAGGAAGCTAGGTAGAAAGTAGAAATCTTTAATTATACGGGAGAGGGAGAAAACAAGATTTATTTTAGCATTATCTTGAGAAGAAGTTCAACCCATATTCTACTTTCTCATTATTTATTCTATGTTTGGTTTGATAGAAAATAAGTGATAAAACAGAAAGTTGAGGAAAAAGTTCTTTAACAAATTTTGTGAAATTCCTTAAGAACTTAGCCTCAATTTTCTGTTTCTTTCTTATTTTCTATCAAACGAAATGCAGCCTTAAGGCTTCCGTTTGAGCAAATAACCAAAAAAATAGAGTCAGTGGTTAGCTATTACAGTCGATCATCTACAAGTTACAAGCCAAATGCACAAGCAAATGAGGGTAGAGTTTGACACTGACAGCTTTCTCAGCTGCCTCTATTGTCTTGTACTCCACAAGAACATGTATCCACGAAAAGGGGAAAGACAAATGCAGCTAACAAACAGCGTGATGGAAAAAGAAACTAGACTTTCAAGTTCACTTCAACATGCAATGAAAGTCCCCCATTAACGAAAGAAGTGCTGGTTGAGATGGGTGCATGGAACCTGTGATATCAGTGATCTTTGATGCCGAAAGAAGTGGTGGTTGAGATGTTTCTGAGGAAGATCTGCAGAGATCATTAATACATTTAAAGAATGTAGCCAATCTTTAAAGAATATCCCCCATTAACGAAGATGTGTATCATTGCCAATACTTTTGTTAGAGCTAGTCACACCATTCACCAATATAGTCAACGGAAGGAATTCAATATATCATTGCCAAGAAATGTTGGGAATAAATAGTTTTTGCAATTTGATGAAGAAAGTTGTTGGGTCTGATTCACAACCTCACTCACTGAAGGTTTCCAGGATACCTGCATCACGTAGTCAATCTCTCTTGTACTACCATGCAAAAGGACTATTAAAGAATTGAACTCTGCAGCCCATCTAGTTCAGAAACTTCCAGCTACCACCACCATAACAATCATATCAAAGTTGATTGTATCTGGTTTGGGAATCTCGGGAGTGTATTACCCTTTTAGCTTCCACCCACGATTAATTCGACCTGCCAATAAAGACACAAATACTCTCATTCTCCATTGAACCATCTACCTTTTTAAAGAACTATGACTTCAGTTCACACCTAATGCAACGCGATCCGGGCACTCCAAATTGGCGGACGTCTGGCTCTTAGCTGGCAGCGGACGGTACATGAGAGGAAGAAGGTGAAGGATTCCCGGGAAGCTCGCCCGGTGAGAATACTCCGATGCTTAAGTTAGAACTCTGAAAGAGCTGTAAAAAAAGCAAAGAGAGCTAAGAGTGCAGATAGCGCTAGATCAGTTCAATTCCAATTACCCCTGCCCCTTGGAAACCGGGGCCTTTAAATACAAATGTTCTTGTGAAATCGGGCGTAACCGCCACTGGCCCTCTATCGCAATCGTTATTTGCCATGGCTGCGCAGGTAACTGTTGCAGAGTATTGCCCAACCAGATGAGAGACACGACCCGGAAAGGATAGACATGCCACCACCTGTCGAAAGACATGGGTGCAGTCTGCTGGGCTGGTAAGGACTGTGTCATCAGTCAGGAGATGTGGTGCAGTCTGACGGGTACGGTCTCGTCAAATAAGAAGCTTCCTGAAAACGCCGCGTCGCTTAACAGCGAGCTGCCTTGTAGCGAGCTCCTGGAGGTATCTTGAGGTGGTTCCGCCTGAAGTTGCCTTCAGGGCAGTTCTCTTGCCTAGGTAATGGAAAGAGCTAATTCTCTCAGCCCGCGAGCTGGGATAGACTTGGCTTGGAGTATTCCCTTTTAGCATACTGGGGTCCTTGAGCTCGTTCTGTGGCGAGCTGTAATGTAGCGAGCTGACATGCGAGGACTTTAACAAGCTTGTTACTCAGTTGTAGCCAGACTGTCATGTTGAGTTGTTGCTTATGTTGAGCCACGTCCACATGTCGCCTTCTTAGGAGGTCGGGTCAAATCACCCTCCATCAATTGCCTCCCACTCCTTGGGATAGGGATTCTACCCTAGCGCAAGGAGTTCATGCAGTGTGACGGGTGGATTTGACCTGAAATTCAAACTTGATTGACCGATCGCATTAAATACACACACGGATGTTAGGCGATTTCTGGATTTTTCGGGCGCCAAAAAGCATGCCTAAATGGCTCTTAATTTTGGAAGACATGCAACCGGCATTACCTTAATCATGGAAGACGTGTAGTCAGTCATATTTCAGTTTCAAAAGACATGCGGTTAGCATGATTACGAACCATCGGATTCGCCTTAATCAGAGTCGTCGGTTTGTGGGTACAGTGGCTATAAATAGGAGGGCCCCAGACCTCATTTTCTTTACGCCAACTTGCCTTGCCTTCGTATTTGAGGTCGCGCCTTTACCTAGTTGCTCGAGCTCTTCTCCTGTTCACACCGTCCTTTCGGTTTAGCTTTTTTCCTGGTGAGTCCTCTTGCTTTGTCAGTAATGTTTGGGTGCCTGTACAATGTCTTTTCCCAGGGCGGTAACCAGGATGACGTCCCTTCGAGCTCGGGGGGAGCTTGGGGATAGGTTCTAAATTCTCGGGAGGCCTCCGGCGAAACGGCTTCCACTTCCCAGGGTAGGGAGCCGGATAGCTTCAGTCCTTCCTCCATGTCGATGGAGAGACTCAGGACCTTGGTCCTTCAATTTGACCTTCCCAGAAATCTCATCTACAGTCTCCCATCCGACTACTATCCTTGGGAACATGGTCACGATGAAATCGTGATCTTCCGGGAATAACTCATTGCTGGTCTTCGTCTTCCTCATCCTCTGCATCCCTTGATAGTGGAGGTTTTGAACCGTTTTAATGTTACTATAGACCAACTTCACCCTAACTCAATCCAAAATGTAGTTGGGACAATTTCTTTATTTTATGAGTATTGTCTTCCTCTCGACCTCGACATCTTCTCCACTATTCTTTCCATTAAGAATGCCTCCCCCGGAGCGCCTCCAGAAAGGCGTTCCTATTACTTTTCTCCCCGTCTCGGTTTCAAGCTCCTTCATGAGCTATCGAACAGGATCTTGACTTGGAAGCGGGATTATTTTGTAGTTTGCAACCCCGAAGGGTGGCCCTTCCCGACCCACTAGAGGGCCGCCATCCAGAATTCAGGTAGTGACTTGGATCCGAAAGTTCGGGAGACACTGCAATCCTGGGCAGCGATTGACTTCCATTGCTCGAACGATTTGGCCGAGAACAAGCTCGCGCAGGCCAGCCTGAGCCCCGGTAGGTTGCTTTTAGGTCACGCAATGCCTTGTGATTGATTTTTTTTTGCTGGACTAATGCCTTGTGATTTTTGGCAGCCAACGTGTCTGGTGTAGATGCACGCCGCCTTCTGTCAAGGAACCAGAAGCGTAGGGTGAAGAGGTCGCGCCATGACTGAGCATCCACTTTCGGGAGCGTCGAGTTCGAGGCTACAGACCCAGCCTTCGCTCCACCACCACAAGAAGTCCCGCCGGTTCCGTTCGAGGGAGTAGCCACGGAAGGTGATGCAGAAGAAGGCGAGGTCCCGGCGCAAGGGCAGTACCCTCCGCCTGTGCAGTCCCACCCCTTTGCCTTCCCGCAGTTCCCTACCGGGGGGAAGGGGGAAAGAGTCACTGACTTCACCGTGCCTTCGCGAAGGAGTCGGCATGCAGTCACCCACGAGGAGGTCACCAACTGGGGAGGGATGGACCCTAGGCAGCTCGCCAGGCTGGCCTCAACAAACTGTATGGTGGTAAGTGGCTGCTTTTTTTCTTCCTTTCCCTTCTTCTCTTTCTTTTTTCTTTTTTGACCTCGACCTTTTTCTGGCAGGTGAACTCCGCCATCCACGTCATGGCCCTCTAGACTAACATTCACTCCAAGGATGCCCTCACATAGAGGTCGAACGTAAAGAAGCTCCAGGACAAGCTCGACCAGGCCCGAGGTTAAATCCTTCAGGCTCGGAAGGGGAGCGAGGCTCAGGAGCTGCTCATCCGGGACTAGGAAGCACGGATCACCCGACTGTCTAAGGAGAGCGCTCGCTACCGGGAGGAGTCATCGAGGGTGATAGCGGAGAGGGAGCTCCTTCGCCAGCAGGTCTAGGACCTGGAGTCCATGCTCCAGGATCAGACTCGGAACGAGCTAAGGCGGTGTGGGACTTCAAGGACTCCCAGGAGTACCACGATCTCCAGGTGGAGTACGACTCGAGCTCCTACCGTTCGGGATTCAAAGTCTGCCAATGGTTGGTCTGGAAGAAGTTCTCCAGGCTCAACCTTGAGGGCATAATGATGAAGGGTCTGGATCCAGAGACGGCGGACATGGCGAAGGAAGAGGAGCTTGACTCTCCGGAGGATGACGAGGACGTGGAGGCATTGGAACCTTAAGGCCGGTTGCTGCTCTTTTTTCTTTCTTCTGATTCTGGAATGGTTGTTCCTGGGTGTCTGGACCCAGTTTTAAATATTTCTTTTTTGATGAACTCTCTCGGGCAGTTGGGCCCGATTTTTTCTTTGTTTTTGATGAACTTCTCTCGAGCTGTTAGGACCGGTTTTTTGCTTTTTTTTTTGTTTATGAGATGTTTTGTTTTTTCTGCTAAGTGTCGTGTGCTCTTTACTTTCTACCGAAGTGACTTTATCACTCGAGCTGTTTGAGCTACATACCCGAAGTAGGGTCTTTCGGTAGTTGTTAACCCAAACTATTCCTCAATACTTTGGGTAGTTTTATGGTATACCCCGAGGTGGTTATCATAGTGAGCATATGCCCGACCTGTATGCACCTGGGTTAAGTTGACGTAGGTTGTCCCTTATTGGGTTCAACTAGTATGCCGAGGCAAACCACACATCATAGGATTCACACTCGAGTTGTCTATGCCTTTGATGTTAATACTTAGCCTATGCCGATGAAACAGTTAGGTCTTATGCGGTGCTGAGGTCTTCGTTAGCTCGGCATTTTAGCCCTTAGGCTGGGAGAGTGACTTATAGTCTACTCTTAGAGTTCGCCCATGCCATAGAGGCGACTGGGTCTTATCACGCAGAGGTCTTTGTTAGCTCAGTATTTTGGCCCTTAGGCTCTGGGAGTGACTCGTGGTCTACTTAGTAATTTATAGGTAATATTGCCTTAAGTTAACAATATTCCATGCCCGAGATACTTGTTTCCCTTCTAGGGTTTCGAGCTCGTATGTTCCTACCCCGAGCACCCACTTTACTCGGTAAGGTCCTTCCCAATTTGGCCCGAGCTTACCAACACTGGGCTCAGGCACCATAACTTTACGGAGGACCAAGTCGCTGACGCGGAGGTTTTGCTTCTTGACCTTGGCGTTATAGTACCGAGCTACTCTCTGCTGGTAGGCTGTGGTCCTAATATATGCGAGGTCCCGTACTTCGTCAAGTAGGTTGAGGTTGGTGTGTAGCTCATCTTCATTTGCCTTGTCATCTTACGCTTGTAGACGTAGCAAGGGAACCTCGATCTCGGCTGGGATGACTGCTTCAGTGCCGTAGGTGAGGTTGAAGGGGGTCCCGCCTGTAGCGGTCTTTATTGTGGTCCAATAAGCCCATAGAACACTGGGTATCTCGTCTGCTTATAGTCCTTTAGCTCGGTCCAGGTGTGCCTTTAGTCCGTAGAGGATAGCACTGTTCGTGACTTCCGCTTGGCCGTTTGCTTGAGGGTGTGCCACTGAGGTGAAATTCTGTTGAATTCCCATGTCTTGGCACTAGTTCTGGAATTTAATGTCCTCAAATTGCTTACCATTGTCAAAGATCAGCACTTGAGGTAACCCAAAGCGGCACATTATATTTTTCTAGAAGAAGTTCTGCACGTTCCGAGCTGTGATTGTTACGAGAGGTTCAGCTTCTACCCACTTAGTGAAATTATCAACTACTACCACTAAGAACCTCCTCTGGCCTGTCGCTGGTGGAAACGGTCCGAGTATATCGACCCCCCACTGTGCATAAGGCCATGGGTTGGTGAGATACTTGATGTCGATAGTGGGTTGATGGTGGATGTTAGCGTGCGTCTGGCACTTGTCACATCTTTTGACGAGATCGATCGCATCTGCTTTCATTGTTGGTCAGTAGTACCCCTGTCATAGAGCTTTTTGGGCGAGGGCCCTGCCCCCCAAGTGTCCGCCGCAAAGGCCCTCATGAGTGTTGTGGAGCACAAGCTCGGCCTCGGAAGGTCGCAAGCAACGCAGAAAGGGGAGCGTGTAAGACTTCAGGTACAGCTGTTCATCTATTATGACGTATTTAGCCGCTTGACGCTCTACCCTTCTGGCGGCATTATGATATGCAGGGAGGGTCCCATGCAGCAGGAAGCTCGTGAGCGGATAGACCCAGCTCGGCTCTGCTTGAACGACAGGTTCTCTATGTACACGATTCTCATGGTATTGTCACTAGTGCTGGCTAACCAGGACAGGGCATTGACCTTAGCATTCTCCGGTCTCGGGATTTGCTTGATGAAGTGTGACTGAAAGTTGAGCAGAGCCTCTCTTACTTTGGCTATATAGGCGATAATGGTTGGTTCACGAGCTTCGTATTCGCTTGTGACTTGATTAACCACGAGCTGTGAATTACTACAGATGACGATATGCTTGGCTTTCACTTCCTTGGATAGAGCCAGCCCAGCTATTTACGCCTCATACTCCGCTTCATTGTTGGATGCCGCGAACTCAAAGCATAGTGCGTACTCTAGTTTTGTGCCGCTTGGGCCGTACAGAATGATTCTGGCTCCGCTGCCCTGTTGGTTTAACGAGGCATGTACGTGAAGGATCTAGGGCTCCTCATCCCAGTTTGCGCTCGGCCTAACTAGAAGAGATGCTGCATTGGTTGCTACTCCACGATGCTCGAGCTCAACCGGCCTGGGAACTCCAGGCTCGCCCGAGCTGGGGGCCTCGTGCTCGACCAGCCTAAGGACTTCGAAGCTGAAAGTGCATTCCGCGATGAAGTCTGCTAAGGCTTGGGCCTTGATAGTAGTTTGTGACTTGTATTGGAGGTCGTACTCGCTAAGCTCAACGACCCACTTTGTCAGTCTACTGGAGACCTTGGGCTTGAAAAGAACTTGCCTCAGAGGTTTGTTGGTAAGGACGATGACGGTGTGAGCTTGGAAGTACGGATGAAGCTTCTGGGCTGCAATAACTAGTGCATAGGCCAACTTTTCTATCTCTGGATATCTTGTCTCTGTTCCCTGCAATACTTTACTAACATAGTAGATAGGTCATTGGACCCGATCTACCTCTTTTATCAGTTCTGAGCTGACCACCTCGTCACTTGCCGAGAGGTACAACTCTAAAACATCACCCTCCTCGGGCCGGGTTAAGACTGGTATGCTAGCGAGGTACTTTTTGAGCTCGTCGAACGCGAGCTGGCACTCTTCGGTCTATTCAAAACCTTTGCTTTTAATTGCCTTGAAGAAAGGCAGGCAGTGATCTGCTGACTTAGACATGAAGCGGCTCAGAGCAGCTATTCGGCCATTCGGCCTCTAAACCTCCTTCAGCTTCCGGGGTGGTCTCATGTCTAGGATGACCTTAATTTTATTCGGGTTAGCCTCAATGCCACGCCGGTTTACGATGTACCCTAGGAATTTACCCAAGGTGACACCGAAGACACACTTATTCGGATTTAACTTCATATTAAACTTACGCAAAATTTCAAAGACTGAATGCAAGTCTTGTATTAAATCATGCGAAAATTGGGTTTTGACGACCATGTCATCTACATAACATTCTATTTTTCTGCCAATCAATGGCTCAAACAGTTTATTTACAAGTCTCTGGAAGGTTGCCCCGACATTTTTTAGCCCAAAGGGCATGACCTTGTAATAGTACAGGCCGAGCTCGGTTATGAAGGCAGTCTTTTCTTCATCAGCTAGGTCCATCCTAATCTGGTTATAGCCCGAATAGGCATCTAGAAAACTCAGCAACTCATGCCCTGAGGTTGCAGCCAACAGACGGTCGATCCTGGGGAGTGGGAAGCAGTTCTTTGGGCAAGCTCAGTTTAGGTCGGTGTGGTCGACGCACATATGCCATTTACCATTAGCCTTTTTTACCAGAACGGGGTTGGCCACCCAGCTCGGGTAATGAACTTCCCTGATAAATTCGGCTGCGAGGAGCTTTCCAACCTCATCGTCGACTATCCTCCATCGCTCTGGGGCTTAGTTGCATTTCTTCTGTCTAACAGGCCAGTTGAGATCGCAAAGGCTCCTCAATGGAAGCGTCGATATGAATTGTCCGAGCTGGGTCCTCCGTCGATGTCGGGATGGAGATAGTCTCTTCTGTGGGTGCAGCTCGCTCCTTGCATTGCTCCGTAGGTCGCTCCAGCTCGAGGTTGTCGACCACCTTGGCTTTCCCTTTGAGGGCGGCGACGTAGCACTTGCGAGACTCAAGCCAGTCACCTCGCGCTACTCCAATTCTGGAGTCTGTGGGGAACTTCATTGCCAAATAGTAAGTGAAGACCACAACACGTAGGGCATGGGTGATCGGCCGAATAGTTGGTTGCAACCACTAAGAAGTCGTGGTTGAGCCTCACTATGCTAGGCCAAGGTGCCGACTTCCACAGGTACTGTAATCCTTCCCAGGGGCCTGACTTCCTCTCCATTGAAGCCTATTAGGGGAGTATTTGCAGGCTTTAGGTCACTTTCTTGGAGCTGAAGTTTGTCAAATGCTATTTTGAAAAGGATATCTGCCGAGCTGCTAGAGTCGATGAGGGCATGCCTAATTTCAAAGTCATTAATCATTACCTTTATAACGAGCACATCATCATGGGGGTAGTGGACCCCGTGCGCATCGTCCTCTGTGAAGAAGATTGGGTCTTCCGTCCTTGGCCACTTCGGGGGATTCTGCTCTTCCCTAGCAGCCTCGCGAGCTGATGTCCGAGCTATAGTCAAAGTGCAGCCTGCGACACTCGAACCTCCGACGATCACGTGGATAGTCCCCTGAACTGGTCTCTCTTTAGGGGGCTGCTTCTGCGGTTGCTCTGCCTGCCTGCTGGATTCGGGAGCATCTCTACTTTGCTCCCCCTGTCGATCTGCTTTATTATTATTATTATTTTGTACAAAATTTCTCAAGTTTTCGCGACGGATGAGCTCCTCTATCTCGTAGCAGAGGTTTTTACAAATTTCGGTGCTATGATCGTGGTCTTTATGGAAATTACAATATAAATTTTTATTTCTTACACTAGGATCTGCCTTCAGCCGAGGTGGCCACTTCACATATGGGGCATCCTTGATCGCCATGAGGATCTTGGCTAGCTTCGCATTCAGGGGTGTGTAGTCTATCCTCTCTGCTGCTGGAGCTTAGAAAGGCTGACTCGGCCTTACCCCCTGAGCTTAGACCTTCTTCTTCTTGCTATCACCCTGAGTTGAGGGCTCTGTTTCCCTTTTTCTTTTCTCGAGGGCTTGTTCACCTTTTTGGTTGATCTCCTCCTCCGTCCCTATAAACTGATCCGCAAGCTTGAGGAACTCGGTCACAGTCTTGGGCTGATTAACAATCACATGCCACTTGAACTCTTTATGGGTAATGCCTCACTTAGTCGCGGTGGGCCAAACCGTGGGATCCAGGTCGGGTATTTGCAAACAAGCATCATTGAACCGCTTGACCCCTTCCTCTTGGACTATGCCAAGGAGGCTCTCTTGAGTTCTTGGGTACCTCTTGCTGGTGACAAAATGGGAAACGAAGACTTGCACAAACTGCACCCAGCTTCTTATCGATTCGGGCGCAAGGTTTCGGTACCATGTGTGGGATACCCCTTTGAAGGTGGTGGAGAAAGCCACTCACATACAGGATTCACTGGCCCTTGCCAGGTGCATCTGGGACTGGAAGGCATCAACATGATCATTCGGATCGAAGGATCCATCATACTTATCCAGGGGAGGAAGCTTGAAGTCCTTTGGCATAGGAACACCAAAAAGTTTTGGTGACGGAGTGGAAGGAACTAAAAGGAGAGGAGTAGCTTTTACTTCACTCGAACTTACCTCCTCCTTACCCTTGAGCTCGGGCAGGACGCGAGTGCCAGTTCAGTGAGCTCGTCGACACCTCCGCTGCTGCTTCGCCGGCTCGACATTGGTGCTGTCTGCTTCAATACTATTGAGCTTGACGGGCTCGGACTGCTAATGATAGCTATGAACCGAAGGGCTCTGCCTGTAATTTGCGGCTTGGACCTCAAACTAGTTTTTGGTGAGCGGGAGCTCGAACTGAGAGTGCTGAGGCGATGTGGGCCTGGCCGGCTAGGAGGCCCCCGACTTGCTTGCAGGCTACGAGGCGAGGGTGACTAGTCTCCCCTTCCTGCAGTGGGACGAGGCTTGGCTCTTGGAAGGATTCTAGTTTTGAGAGGCCTCTCCCCGATGAGGACGTTTGCTCCGATGGGAGGGCTTGGCTTGCTTCGTGGCCGGATGCCGAGGGGGAAGTGGCTGCTAGGCCTGAGACAGTGAAGGGAAATGCTATTGATACTGGTACTGAGAAACTTGATGCAACACTTGCTACTGATAGAGTTGAAACTGCTGGAACTATTGCATTTGAGCTTGCATAGATCGCATGCATTGCTCCAGGTCTTCAAGATGGTTTTGGTTGATCACTGGGGGAACAACAGAAGGTTCACTCAAGGTTGTTCCAACTGTGGAAAGGAGCGGAGCGTTCACATGTGCTACTGTTGGAGGCACATTCAGGTTGGGAACTCCGTCCACAGAGAGGGGGATGGTAACTGTCCAATGCAGACAGTGGGGAGCTGAGGTCACTCCCCATAAGCGTTCTGGTTGGCACCATGTCCGGCATTGCTAGAGGAAGCCATGAATGCTAAGTTCTTAGAGAAAGTTGCAGAGACTAGAAGAAGGCTTTTTGAAGCGATTCCCACAGACGACGCCAAATGATGCAGCGCAATCCGAGCATTCCTAGCTGGCAGACGTCTGGCTCCTAGTTGGCGGTGGACGGTACCTGAGAGGAGAAAGGTGAAGGATTCCCGGGGAGCTCACCCGGTGGGAATACTCCGATGCTTAAGTTAGAACTCTGAAAGAGCTGTAAGAAATGCAAAGAGGGCTAAGAGTGCAGATAGCGCTAGATCAGTTCAATTCCAATTACCCCTGCCCATTGGAAACCGGGGACTTTAAATACAGATGTTCTTGTGAAATCGGGCGTAACCGCCACTGGCCCTCTACCGCAGCCATTATTTGCCAGGGCTGCCAGGTAACCACTACAGAGTACTGCCCAACCAGATGAGAGACACAACCCGAAAAGGACAGACACGCCACCACCTATCGAAAGACGTGGGTGCAGTCTGCTAACCTGCTAGGGAGTGCGTCGTCATTCAGGAGACATGGTGCAGTCTTACGAGTACGGTCTCGGTAGATAAGAAGCTTCCTGAAAACGCCGCGTCACTCAACAACGAGCTGCCTTGTAGCGAGCTATCCCATAGCGAGCTACATTGTAGCGAGCTCTTGGAGGTATCCCGAGGTAGTTCCGCCTGAGGTTGCCTTCGGGGCAGTTCTCTTGCTTAGGTATTGGAGCGAGCTGATTCTCTCAGCCTGCGAGCTGGGATAGGCTTGGCTTGGAGTATTCCCTTTCAGCATACTGAGGTCCTTGAGCTCGCGTTGTAGCGAGCTCGTTCCGTGGCGAGCTGTAATGCAGCGAACTGACCTGCGAAGACTTTAACGAGCTCATTACTCAGTTGTAGCCAGACTGTCATGCTGAGTTGTTGCTTATGTTGAGCCACGTCCACGTGTCACCTTCTTAACAGGTCGGGTGAAATCACCCTCCATCAACACCCATCAGAATATACTTGAGAATCATAGTTACACTTTTATAGAGAATGAAACCAGACACTTTTTAAAGATCAACATAGGCAAGAGATGGAATTCTAAAGCTCCACCATTCATTCAATTCACTATTACAGGTAGTAAGTAATATACACACAAAGCACTCTGAAAGGAAAAACAAAAAAAGAAACTTACATTCAATGTAAACTTCCCTCAAATACACGGCAACTCTTAAATCAAAACCATAACCAGCAACATAAGCACTAAGCCCAATCCTTGGCAGATATTTCTTCTGGCCCCAGACAGCCCCCACACCCTAATGTCGTCGATCACAGGCCCACAGAGGGAGCTATGGTCATCGCTCCTTGTGTTGTAATACACGCTATAGAATGCTACGCGTGTCCACTCGGCCTTTGCTGCGAATGTAAGGTTTGCAGTCGTAAAGGACTCGTTTGCAATAGGCAGGTAATGGACGTTCTGCGCTTGGTCTCCTGCGAAGGCCATCACCGCCAAGGGCTGCTGGCATGAGTCCCCAGCTTGTCCCAGTGAAAACGAGAGACTGTATTCTTTCTGGGGCGTGGTTTCTACCATCTGAGAGATGATACCCTCCTTCCCAGAGAGCAATTCAATAGCCCGTTTGCCCTGGGGAACAGAAAAATGATTCACGTCGATGTACCTGACTGCCCTATTGGAGTCGACGATCCAACCAGGCAATGAGGATGTCGCTTCGTCAAGGTTCGTGGGTAGCAAGACGCCTAGCGACCCATTCTTGAACATCCATGGACCTTCTTCGAAGTCGCCATTAACGATAACATTGCCTGCAACATTGAGATACATGTCAAACACGGTTTTCTGAGGGGACCCATTTGGCCATTTGCAATTCTTATACGAGAAACGCATAGAACAGAATTAGACCTGCGGGTTTATCAGGCATGAAAAGCTTCTTTATGGCAATGTCGTCAATGATGGGGCCGCATGCTGGATCGTCTTCCATGCCAGGGTTCCGGAACACCAAGGTTGCGTCTTCGGACTCGGCCAGGAAGGCCCACGCATATGAATCCCATCCCTGCACACTGTAAAGGGTCTGGAGATCGATGTTCTGGGAAGCTGGGGGTACAGAGACATTGAGAGATTCCAACTGGGCACATGTCCTCGCAGCGCTGAAGGTGACAGAGTACAGGGATCCCTTCTCAAGCTTGATGTCCTGGCTTATCTCTGCGTCATTGCCGAGCCTCACCGCATGCACACCTTGAGGTACTATAAGGATCATCCCACCTTGTTTTTGGCCTGATTCAACCAATTCCACTATCCCATTTGAATTCCAATCAGGAATAGAAGTCGGGCCATCTCCAACACCAGAGAATCCATTTGTTGGAGCCTTTTCGAAATCACCATTGACAAGTGGACCTGCAAATCATAGCGACATACATTCTCATCAATCATCAAACACCTTCTCTACACATTGTGATGTAATTTGATTAACCGCAGGCCCGACCAGCCGCCTGGGTGCTTCGCCACCCTATAAGGTCTGATAACCTGGCTTTCACATTTTAACCCGCTCAACAGAAGGACCAGGCCGGCCGACCGGGGTATTGGGATCTCCTGCCCACAAGAACCCTGTCCACACATCAGTATAGACATACATTGAGAACATTTCCCGTATTTGTATATATTACCATTCATGGAGAGATGTTCCCGAAATGGGTAGGAGATCCGGATTTCCAGCCAGGGTGCCCCGCTAGAGGTCCGGTTGTAGGGCCACAAGTTGACGGAATCAAATCGAATATAGTTAGATCCAAATTTGATTTGTATAATATGTAAATTCGAATCAGATCTTATTAATCAAATTTATATCAGATTCAAATTAATATAACTAAATTAAGTTAAAAATGATCAAACTATTATATATTATTAATAAATAGAACGAAAAGTGATTTTGATATTGTAATTCATAAATAAAATGAATTGAAAATTATTTATATGAAACTTAAACGTATGACAATTTAATAAAATCACAATTTTAAAAGATAAAAGAGTACAGATGCAAATATGTACAGTATAAATAAATATATATATATACACAAAATAAAATAAAATACAAGGTTTTACAGGATAGAATAGAGATGGATCTGATTCGATCCAATTATAAATGAATCAAATACGGATCACCTTAGCTTAAAAAGGTTGCAATTCATACAATAAGATATCATTTGTTATCCTACTGGGTTGGTTCTAGATTTTTTTTAATGGACTGAGCCCAGCCCATCTAAATTTGGTCCAAACCCGATCCATTGGCAGCCCTGCTCCAAATTCCAAAACGCGTGATAGCAAAAGAAAGTGGTCCTTATTAAAATTTGGGGGCCTGGACAAATGGTGGGACCCTACGGAGGACCAGAAGTAGAAAATGTTTGGACTTTGGACTGACTTTGGTCTTAAAAATCTCAAAGGATACGATGGACAAATCGAGAGAATTAAAATATTAAAGAATGTGAGGTGGGGTTGTCGTTTTCTGGGATATAATCAGTGGATGTGAGGTCGACAATGAAGGGGCCATTAGCCATGCAACGATAGAGATTTGGAGCACGTAATCAGGTACGGCCAAAGTGTGCCCCCAGATCTCTAATGCACACCGTAGCTGCAATAGAGACAGAGCAGAGATGGTCCCCAGGCCCAGTAATAACCAGATCTGCTACTTACCCATTAAAATGACCATTACCCAATAATATTCCAGATCTGCTACTTACCCATTAGGTTGATTTTGCATTGGATTCCTCATAATAGCTCACATTCAAGCGTTTAACTACATATTGGAGTTATCAACCGAGGTCTGGTTCGTTGGCGTGTTATTTGGTTTGTTTCAATGTTAGTGTGGAATCAAATCCCCAATTAGTATTTGGAGAAAACGGGTCCAGGAGAAAGTTATTAATGGAATATCGGAAGAAAAAAAAAAAAAAACTATGGATTGGAATCTACATCTTCTACCTGCAAATCCATGCAATAGGGAAATATCTCAGTTGCCATTGAGGCCTTGTCACTTGTTAAAGAGGCCAGTATCCATGGCCAGTTAGATGTTTTTTTCTGGAAAATACTTATCTGGATAAATTCAATTGTGCGTGCTCTTTTAATTCTTAAATAAATTATATAATATTTTTTTTATTCATTAAAACTAATGTTACAATGGACGAAATTGTTTCACTGTGTTTTGTAAACTTTTCACCCAAATGGAAAAAATTGTTTCACTATTCAATTGTGCACGGTGGGATGTGCCTTGTGAAGTCATTGTGAGGCACCCCGTGTGAAGAGCAGATCCCAATTCCATAGATGCCCTGTCTTTTGAAAAGGGTAGTAGCTAAAATTAACTTGAAAGAAGCATGGTAATGGTTGTGAAGGTTTAGTCCCTCAGTATTTCTTCCTGAAAGCACAAGTTTAATACAAATAATCATAAGCATTGGAGCTCAGTTGGGTCTATTTGTTTCAGACAAAGCTCATATATCAGCTTCAGAGCTGCTACTGCTGTAAAATGAAGGGAGGCATGACAGCCTTACTTTTTAACTTGTAGCCCAAGAGGCCAAGACCTCCAATAATCCTAGCTAGCCTACAAACCAAAAGCACTAATGCCATGGAACAAGAGGGAGAGAGAGATTAATATTTCTTTCCTATCAAAAGCAGCACTGGGCTCTATTGGAAAAGCTGATTCAAGCATGAAATCTTCTTTTGGTGATTATAATAATTTTTGAACTTCACCTTCAGCAAATGACTCGAACACACTGAACCAATTATGGCTTCTGATTTCCTTTTCACTTTCTTGGAACAAGAAAAACAAATGGAAAGAAAACTGAGCATCATCAACACACATTAAAAGAGAACCCACATTGGACTGTTCTCAAAGCTTCAGCTTCTTCTATTAATGTCAACAGAATTAACACATTCTTAACTAAAATCTGTAAAACCAATTACGGTTTGTTCGGCAACAAAGGGGAAAACGCAGTCCCATAGAAGACAAGACAGAGACTGGAAATCATCACTAAAAGATCCTCAAACCCAGAAAAGAAAATTCCCAATGACAGACTAATAAAGTAATTTCATGAATCTAAACAGAACTGCAGGCCTAGGAGGAGCTTCAGATAGATAGAAGAGTTAGAAGTAGGAGGGAGAGAGAGAGAGAGAGAGAGCATACCATCTTCTACTGCTGCTAGAGCTAAACGAGCAACCAAGAGCAAAAACAGAGGAACCCATCTGCTGCAACTCCAGCACCAAGCCATTTTCAAAGGCCAAACCCACTAACAGCCTCTACTGTCACCGATAGAAGCGAGGGAGAAAAGCAGACAACAAGAGAGGGACGCAGGGAAGAGTGGTTCTAATTCTGTGGCCTTTTAATCTGGAACCGAACGAGAGATTCCAGCTTTATTTGCTGCCTTTATTAGTTTAGAATTTAGATTAAGTAAACCAAATACTTCAACTTCCCAAATTTAAGAGAAAGGACTCGGGATCTGCTTTGCCTTCTTTCTACCTTAAAATAATAGAAGAAATCAAGAAATGGAGTTCCCTCTTGCCCGGTTCACCTCCTTCCCGCTGTTCTTGACAGCGACGGAAGTATTTGCCAGTAGTGAGTTTTTTCTTATGTCTTATTTTGGAAGGATTACGAGCAGAAAATCTTATATTTTGTATTATTTTTTATGTATTTGCATTGTACATATTTATATTTGTACTTCTTCCAAAAGGAGCCATTTACAAAAACACCTATTCCAAGCGGAGCCATTTACAAATACATCTCACCATGAGACTGGGACCCACCATGTATACGATGTGTGGTGTATGATCATGTTGATAGAGGGTTGGAACATGTTTTGTGGGCAGGTGATTCCAACTCTTTACTAAAATTTACCTGTAATTTTTGGGTTTTATCAAGACAAGTCTTATTACTTATAATTGCTTTTATATATGGGCAAATCTCTTAAAGTACCCTTGAGTTTTAGAAAATTGACTAATTCTTCCCCTATTATTCACATATTGTCTTAAAGTATCTTAAATTTTCTGACAATTGACTAAATCCTCCCCTGTCATTGGTAAACCTATTTACAAGTTGGGTCGAGCTGAGTTCAGGCCTAAAACTCAAGCCCGACCCTCATATAAAGCCCGGAGTCTAGCAAAAAATTAAAAAAAAAAGTGTTTTTTTTCTTTTTTATTCAATGAAAACTGATTATTAAATATGTTTTTTCATTATATAATGTATTATTAGGTCTGTTAGACTCTAGCTTGGGCTCAGGCTGGACTTTTTTGAGAAAACCTGAATCTAACCCTAAAAAAAAAAAAAAGAAGGTCAAACTTAGTGTTTTGAAACTAAATAATGAATATTTAGAATACATTAAATCAAGATTTCAACCTATCCCGTTAAAGACATCATATGATCTTATTTTACTTTTTATTGGTTTATACTTAGATGTACTTAATGTAGGCATACATGGTAGGCCTTGGATTGTGCCACGTTGCATCAACCAAATGACATCTTGACCACACATCTCTAATTGCCTCTAACCACTCCAAGGCAAGATCAGCTATAAGAGGGGGTCCTTATCTCAAGGTAAATACACTTACACATACACAGACACTTGCTATCTGACGTGTATTCTTCTCTTGCTTATAGGTTGGACCCGTTGGTCTCAGACACCAACGTGTGGTGAACTGTGGATTCATTGTAGACCTGCGATGTAGTATAAATTCACCACAAAGGAAAGATGAATTACAGGATGATAGCAAGTATCCATATGGCATCAATCTAGTATTTTCTGTTGTCTAAGAGACTGAACAAACACTATATACCTATACCAGCAAAATTCCCTTATTACTCTCAGCCTCATCTTTGGCAGCAACAATAATTATTATGAAAACCTTAACAACTTTAAAGATATTAGCTATGACATTTTATCAGTGGTTCACAGTTTTTGGTCATGGTGCATCCCATGGGCTATAAAATTTGCACTAAAAAATAAAAAATAGAAGAAAAAAACAGAACTCCTCGCTACTTCATATAAGTGCAATGGTTGAAACAGCGAACTGATTTTTGTTTGATTTTTCAGTACTATGTCCTGAGTGGGTACTGATGATATGAAACGATTAACCGTACAGTTTGGACTTTGCACTCAACCTTTTGCTCTTCAACCGTAGCTTTCTTTGTGTACATAAAAAATTGTACATGAAGTGAGGATCTGAAAATGTCTCACTATTAACAAATAAAAGATATGAAGCGAATGACCTTCCAAATGATCATATGATGTCGACCTTGTAACTTGTTTTCTATTATATTGGCCGAATCATTCCGATTAATTGGCATGAGATTGTGGGTGTTAATGAGTGATTTAAATAGGTAGATTAATTTATCAATTTTATAGTTTAGATTGGTAACCCATTTGGTGCCTCTCCTATTCCACTGGGCAGTACTGTTTGACCATGCTTATTTTTGGTATAGGAGTTGATTTGTTTGGACCCTTCAATCATTTCTAATTTCAATGGCGGGTTCTGATAGAGATGTAAGCAGATCTAATTCGAATAGAATCAGGCAATATCTAAATTTGAACAATTAGAAAATTCGATATCCAAATTCGATTCGATATTCGATGAAAAATTAATATTTTAATTCGACCAGTTAATTATTTTATGTAATTAATAAGTATATAAAATAAATATTTTATTTATATAAAGTATATAAATATATACATTATATATAATTTAATTATTTTATATATATAAATTATATAAAACATGTATATATTTTACATAAGAATTAAATAATCGATCGAATTCGGATACTTATCAAATCAAATTAGGTCATATCCAAATTTGACCGATTAGATATTTGAATTATCCGAATTTAATTCAATTATATCGAACCTCGAATTCAAAATCGAATTTTTGAATATCGTTGACACCCTTGTTCCTGATTCTGAAAGCACTATTCAGATGACAAGTTAGAAGAATCAGACCCATCTACATGTTCTCTATGGTTGCATGGATCAGGGAGCTCCCAAATGATCAATCCTATAGTTAGTAACCATATATATCCACCCTATACTTATTAGCAGGTGGTAACACTTAGCCCCCCGAACTTTGTTTTGCAAAACGGACAGCCCATTAATGAACTTTCAAATTCTAGTACTTCGGCCCCTGACTTGCTAATGGGGTTGATAATGAAATTAAAATTACTAGATTGCCCATTTAAGATTTTATGGGCTGATAATTGTTGGATTTTAATAATTAGAGATTATACTCAATGGGGCTTGATCAATTATATGAAAAACACACCTGCACACATATCTTGGAAAATAGTTTTTTTATTAAAACCAATTTTAAACTTCTCCCATATTGGAAAATTACTAAATTTGTTTTGAGTTTTTAAATAAGAGCTTATTTACACTCCTTAGAAATATAAGAGAGTATGGAGGCTTGCTACCGTGCAATGCGTGTGCACATGCATGTGGCGTGTGTGTGTGCAGCGCAATGAGACACTTTAGAGGCACGTGGTCCGCATAAGACAACTTTGACTGTTAATTACCTTTTAATAGTCACAATGTTTGAAATTGTAATTGTTCAAAGAGCCTTTTTTGAACCACCTTCCTCTGCTCCATGACTTCAAATATTATTTAAAGAGCGTAAATCAAGCAAATGAACACAAGTTTTCGAAAATCACTCATGTCTCTCTCAGTTCGATTTCCTATTATCTCACAAAATGTTTCTTTGGAGACTCTTCAACTTTGTTGGTTGCAAATTCTCACTCAAGGCTCTGTTGTATGCTAGGAATGGAGTTGCATGTAATCCAATAGCAAACTTAGTAAAACTGAGTGGAGGCAAATTATGTTCTAAAGACAGTGTCTTTAGGCACACCTCGGATATGGGTGCAAATGGATCAGATCATGATCTGATCTGATCCAAGACCCAATCCTATTTGGTCGAATTCGGATCTCCCATTGTCGGATCTTCAAATTGGATTGGATTAAGATCACCCCCACCTGATCTGATGTGTTATATATTAATAAATATATATAATACATATATATATGTTATTTATTTTATAAATGTATTATTTATATTGTATTTTTATAAATTTGTTATATTATTTATTTTTTATAAAAAACATGTATATATATGATGAAAATAATTAAAAAATACTTGTATTTTTTGTTTATCTTTATTTAAATTAGTATATTTTATTTTTTTCTTTCAATAATTTATTAATTTTTAAATAAAACAAGTCGGATCAACTAAGATTTTATAGGATTCGAATTCAGATCGAGTCTTATCAGATTCGATAAGATATTCGGATCAGATCAAATCCAACACGAGTAGTATTAGATCGGTTTTGAATTACCCTAATTCGAATCCGATCCGATCCATTTGCATCCCTAGCCTCAAAGCTTCTCCTCCAAGTTTCTGTGACCCCATTTTCCCAAAAATAATAACTATCATAATGTTGAAATAACATTTCTAAAGCATAAATATTTATTAAAGACCTTTTGAAAATGAATTTTGTTGAAAGAAAATAGAGAGAAACATGTGAGAATTAATTAGAATTTTAGAAAACTAGTCAAAAGGACAAAGTGATCTCATAAAATAAGGGTACTTTGGGGTTTGAAAATGTTTAAAGAACATCTAATGAAATGAAAGGGCTGTTTGACAAGTCTTTTTAGGAAGATATAATGATGAGCTTTTGGGGTTATTTTTAAAGATCTAAACGGTTTGGTAAGTGTACTATTATACCATGGTCTACATAACTATTAAATGAAAGATTTTAATTAGGTGTAGATAGGCCGGAAGTTTCAAAATAAAGTTTCTAGATTTTTGGCCATTTTGGGCTTCTATGAACTTTTTAGGACACAAGTGACTTCTCCTCTTTATTTATTGCTAAAGACTTTGGTTTGGTCTTCCAAACTTTGAAAAGCCTGAAAGAACATACAAAATATGTGCCAAATGCCCCCGAAATTAACCAACAAAATGCTAAAATTGAGGGCAAAGTATTGGAATCCAAAAGTTGGGTTGTTTTGTTGGTTTGCTGCAAAACAAAGTTTGGGGAGGGGTAAATGTCACCACTCCTTAAACACTATGTTTGGTTTGAAGGAAAGAGTAGGGAAGGGAAGGGATATGCAAGGAAACCTATGGCTGCATTTGGAAACGATGCAAATGGAGTATAAATCCCAGTTCAGAGTGAATTTGCACTCTAGTTCATTTTTGCATGTGTTTGGCAACATTACATTTATGCATTGACAAATGACAGACCAATGCATATTTACATTGATAATAAGATGTAAGAATACATCAATAAAAAAGAAATAAATTTGCATTCAAGTGGGCTTGTCATAAAAAAAAAAAAAAAAAAAAAAAAAGCATATGCTTTATTGGAATTCATGTTTGCACCCATTACAGCTAAAGTCTATTTGATAAGAAAGTAAATTTATCAGTGCAAAACTAACACAATTTTACAATTTATATGAACCACTTTACAGTCTACATATTTGTATTCACACCTATTTGCATCACTTCGAAACACAGCCTATACAATATATGTAAAAGTTCCCCTTCCTTTCCTTTCTCTACATTTTCCTTCAAACCAAACATACCTTAATTAACTAACAAGGTGGCTTTTCTTGATTTACCCAAAAAGAAAAGAAAACTCATTCCACGATAGTTCATTAGGTTTTCACTAAGCGAGAGAGTGTTTGGTATGGTTGTGTTTCATGCATGGTGCAGCTGATTTGATTTTGAAATGAAAATTGAGAGTGTTTTACTGTTATGTGGTCCAGTTTCTAATGAGAGCTTTACCACAACACCTACCATTTATGACAACCTCAACAAGAATGGTCATGTTGCAGCCATCTTTTCCGGTCAAAATCTGTTTAATAAAATAGACGTGATGTTTTGAATAAGGAAACCCATTTCTAGACAGACTTTGATCTTCTCCCAACCAAGCAGGTTCCAACCCCTTGCCAACTTGATCCAACAATACTGCACATCTCACCATGAAATTGGGATCTACCATGTATGAGATGAACTCCACTTTTTTTAATTACTGTTTCCTATGTTTTGATTGAGACCAGATCATCTGCCAATAAAATACTTTCAAATACCCTCCCAACATGATCTGACACCACACATCTCATATATGACCGGTAAGGGTGTAATTCAAGTCTGGCCCAAGCTAACATTTTACATTGCTCTGGGCATGGGTTTTGGGTCAAACCCATTCAAGTTTTAACAAAATCCCGATCTTAATCCGCCCAAATTGAACCCTTATTGGGGTTCCAGACTTCCAGTTTTATGGTGAGTTCCATCCTCGCTGTCAGATTATGTTGCAAGGGTTTTGAAATGTGTTCTGTTGGCAAGAGATTCAACTCTTTTTGGCTTTCACTTTTGGCTGAAGGATCCCCTCCATTTCAAAATCTGTCAAGAATCAGCTCCTTACCTCAAAATTCCAGTTGACAATCATCGAGGAATCTGGCCATTTCTTAGAAAACACTTGCATGTCTATTTCAGAAAACACCACCTTAAGGTTATGTACTCACACTTTCTTCCTGTGGCCTCACGGACAAGTGTCTTTAAATAATACAAATATCTTGGATCGGTTGACTGATTTATTGGTGGTACAGACAAGTAACGTGCTGTTTGGACCATTTGCGAGGATCGAATTATCTCACCAAAAGAAATAAGAAACGTACGAGTGAGGGGGCCCTTGGAAAGCAATTATATTATTCTACCAACTCTTTAGCTTGTTTCCATTTAACTGACTGAATTGTCTTAGTGAACTCACATGGGATTCTGGATGTGAATGACCAGAGATTAAGTAGGTGGAGAGTCAATTTAATGGTTCATATGTGTAACCCATTTTGGTATCCATGGTCCCTTTCTTTGTTTTCTTTTTCTTTTGGGAGTGGACTGGGGGTATGGGATGGATGGAAGGTATGAAACACCTGTCCCCCTTGAGATACATATGTTAGATATTGAAACCTTGAAACCTCGATCCGGTAAACACATTCGATGAGCACATTAGGGTTGTGTGTGCCTGTGTGGTATTATTGCTGCTTCTATAAGAAACATTTGGGTTTATTAATATAAATTTTTGATAAAATAGACCACTGTTTACATTAAAGTTATATATGTTTGCTTTTGGTAACTTATTTATCAGTGTAAGTATTTCTTAGAAAATACTTATCCGGGTAAAGTACATTTATCCATGTTCTTTTATTTTTCATATAAATAAGGCAATAACCATTTTAATCATAAAAAATCATTATTAAAATGGGCATTTTTGTCTCATGTTGGCAATTTTCCCCTAGGTGGGAAAGTTATTTACCCAACTAAAAGGGTAAGTGATACTTAGAAAAATAAAATTTCCTTAATCTGCACATAAATCTGAAAAAAGAACATGGGGTTATTGGTCAATGGAAAACAAAATCCTGTTGACCAACTTCCCTTCTATTAAAATCCCAAAAAAGAACGCCTCTTAAAATATCCATTTTTAATATTAAACAGAAGTACGGTTTTCACTTTCTTCATGAAACACCAAATTTGATGTTTCTATTATAAATGTAAACACCAATCCATCGCATTAAAGTGATTATCTGATGTGATGCAACAACAAAATGTCTCAAAACTTTGTATTGACACTAAACACAACTTAAGTAAGCACACAATCAGTGTGTAGTGCAGGACAGGTGTCTTACACTACTACACTCACTGTGGTTGCAGCAGCTGCTGAGGAGGTAGGATACCGCCTGTCCTCGCCACAGGTTGATAGACGTGAGAAGATGACATCACCGGAAGGCTAGAATCACTTACATCGGATCCAGAACGACTGCTAGGGCTGCTAAGATAGAGAGCAAAGACGGGTGGAATCGCTACACCAGTGCTCGCCGATCTCTTTAACGGCTGACTTGCATGTCCATCTACACCGTTAGTCCGAATAGACAAAGAGACTGAAATTGGATATAACAGAAGATGGATAAAGAAAATTAGATGACACTAAAGAGAATTTGTATCTTTTTCCATGACATTTAACGGTGAGTTAATGTCAGGTATTAAATCATCACAAATGAAAGTTCAGGTACTAGATTGTTGTGCTTTAAAGTTCGGGTACTAAATTGGCACTTACCTAAAGTATAGGGTATTTATCGGGAATTTTCCCTAAATTTTATCAATGTTAGATATTTGTATGCATTAATTCTTATTAGTTGTTGCTAGATAAATTTGTTCCATATTTCACTATTTTTATTAATTAATTTTATAACTAATATTTTTACACTTTTTTATCTTTATTAGTAAATACATATTCATGATTTATTTTAATAATAGTCAATTTGTATTATTTTTTTCATTATTTATAAAACATTATAATTTTTATACTAGATCAACAATGTAGATCATTTCACATATTATAAATAAGATATATGGAATCAAAACGCAAAATTTGGACCAAACCACATCACACCCTATAGAATGCCTCTAAGGCATGGTATGGTTCAGTTCACAGTTCACAGTATAGAACAATTCCAGATTGTGACATGGTGTGAATTCATCCACAACACACCATTATAGTATAGATGAATCTACACCACTCAATTTCTCATTTACATTATAGAACACCCTCTTAGTGTGTTCACATAATGTGTCCACTATATAAAAGGCTTTACCCCATGTTGTCCCTACTCTCTAACTACAGGGGTTTTCGTAATGGTAGGTTAGATATGGCTTTTCTTTATTTGGTAAACAGATATGGTGTTAGCTAGCCTTTGACGTTCTCTTTTCTTTCTTTTCTTTTCTTTTGCACAGTGGCTGCTCTTAAACTCGAACCCACATTCTCATGCTTGTCAGGCCAAGATCTTACTATTACACCGAGTGACCGCCTTTATCGAGCATGACTACCATATCTAAACTCCAAAATCTTTCACCCATCCAATTAGAATCCAAGATGGCCTAGAAACCGTTTGAATTAGAAAACGAATTCATTTTCTAAGTCTGAGAGGAGTTCATATCAGTGCCCCATGATACCATGCAGTACATCACGGTCTTGTATTGGAAATATCTCCTGATGACAGTACGGAAGATGATGAGATATCAATGGGAGATGTTCCCAATACAAGGTTGGGATGTGCTATGGGGCATTGTTGGGTGTCCCTTTGTGGGGCGCAGATGTGAACTTGTCTGAGAGTAGGACCTTCCTATAACAACAAATGTGGGATGTTAGGTTTTTGTCCAATTCACCCCTTCCAAAATCCCTATTAGACAGGACCAGTACCGGATGCTGACCTTTTCACCCTTCTAGAGTTAACTTTCTTCCACTTCCTATTTGCACGCATTGGATTGGCAGGGTGACCATTGCTTGGTGTGGTGGCAAAGTCTTGGCTGATAGGCATAATAATATCGATTCGAGTCTGGGAGCATACTTTGTGTAAAAAAATGTCAAAGGTTATTAAAAAAGCACAGACAAGCCCAATGCAGATTTCTGATTTTCACTACAGAGCTATAAACATTCAAAATGTCAATAACCCACACTTTATGCATCAACGCCCTCTCGTAAATTGGCATCAATTCCAAGTTAGCATCTACCCCAACAGTACTTTAGGCCTACAAATTCTGACTCTGTGTTGAACCGTCATTCTCCCAAAGGTTATTAGGTAGAGAGAGAGAGAGAGAGAGATTGGGAGCTTGGATCTCCTCTGGACCAACTCTTTCTATATCCCTACTCACAGAAAACTACAGGCATGCATTGGGGATATCTCACTTGTCACTGATGGGGAAATGTTGTCAATACACGAATACATGGCTGTAGTGCATTGTGGGTAGGAATGTGGGAAGTGTGAATAGGAGGAGATGTAGAGTGCAAGACTTGGGAACATGTCAATCCAAAACGCAAGATGTTATATATCTCACATTAGTCCTTGCTTTCATTCGGGTTCAGTAGAAGATGTAATAAAAGTTTATCTTTGGTACAAGCTTGTTTGATGTAGGAAGTTGTTAAAATGTCCCAATAAAACAGACATGATCAATTTTTTATGGATTTTAACTTTTATCTGAATGTACAAAATGTACATTCCTTGCAACAAAGAAATTTTCATTTTTATTTCTTTTAGCATATTATGTTTGGCTTTGAATTGTTGAACCATGGTCTTTATAAACTCAAAATTTTCCTTCACCTTTAATTTGTTTTGTCATTTCATAATAATAAAAAATAAACATTCTTTATTCTTCAATAAATTTTATGAAAAACAGAAACTTTTCAATTGTGCCACTAAAACATCCTTGCTAGGTCCCAATTCCCAAAAGAAGAAGGTTCACATGACTCTCCAATCCTTCCTTCTCTGCTCTTATTTCATGAATAAAAATTGAAATCCCAACATAATGCCGTTACATAGAATCTCTCAATTATTAAAATCCCTCAATAATTGAATTTATTGACAAAGTAGCAAATAAATAATTTAGATACGTGCCCTCTCTCTGAATGTTATGACCAAGAGATTGGATTCGGATTCAGTCCTCACAAGACTCTACTTACACCGTATTGCATTGGATATATCTCCTCGTAAATTAAAACTATAAAGACGGAGGTATTCCGAACACAGTTGCAATACGGTATAAGCACAGTCTTGTGAGGATTGAATCCGAGTTCTATGACGTTAAGTAACTACTTGTGTAGGTGTTTGCCACCATAACGTTTCACAAGCTTTCCATTTCACCAGCTTGCCGTATCAGGAAAAAAAATGGAAACGCTAAAAACACATTTGACTCGCTGCTCACATTTGGCATAATTGAAAATTGAAAAATGCTATGTCTTTCTTCCGATGTCACACAACTGTCATTATAAATATATTATAATAATAACCTACATCTTTACCAATTTTTTTGAGTTTTTAAAAAATAAGGGTGGAATGAAACACTTGTGAATTGGGAACACCTGTGAAACCTTATGGTATCAATCACCCTCTATGTCAATAGATACAAGGATCTATAACTCCGTGTTTCAACCGTTAGAGAATTGAAAATAGGAATGGCAACGGGCGGGGCAGGGCCAGGTTTTGCCTCCCCTGTCCCTGAAACCAAATTCAAATACTCTGCCTCATAACTCAATGGGGCTAGAAATCCCAACTCCATTCCCATTCTTGGCCTTTCCTACCTAAAAGTTTATTTTTTTTAAACCAACTTACCTATTTATATATATACACACACAAATACACACTTTGAATCTATAACCTGCCCCAAATCCCGATAAATGGTCAAAATCCTGATAGGGGAGGGTCAAATTGCCATCTTTCAGACATTTATGTTTGATTGCAACTAGTTAACGTAATTGATCAGATATATACAATGCAGATTTAGTTCTCGATCCACATTTAACTGTATAATCCACATGAAATTGGGATTTTGCTTATACAAGCAGCTCAATTTTGAAATTGTTTTTTTTAAATGCCTAAAATATCCTATAAAGTGGATGGCTGAAGATTTTCTCATGCATGGACATTGGCAAAAAGTTTTTCAAGTTTCAATCTTTAGAGGATTCGTAGGTCCGAATAACAGAGCATACAAACTCAGCCAGAACAAGAAAGTGATTCCATTGACACGAGAGAATGAAGTTCTAACATTAAGGCTGTGTTTGGTTTGGAAGAAAAGGTAGAGAAAGCCTTTATTGTTTTAGGGGGCCCAATATATGTTATTGATGATCAAACTTGTGCCTAGTAATGTCAATGGATGATCGGGTTAAATGGTAAACCTGCATTGACCTCACCCTATCAGGTTAAAGTTAGTATAGATGTAGTGATGTACTATGTGTAATAGGTCGAGACGGGTTCAGATGGAGCCAAACCCATACCAATTTCACCCGGTTGATATCCCTCCTTGTGCCATTGTTAAGCAGGGGCTGAATCTGCTCACAAGAAAAATTGTTCTAACACGTTTCAACATGATTTGTGTCCATACATCACAGACATGATATAGGGACGGAACTAAAAAAAATTTATGAGGGGATCAAAACCTAAGGTGGATTAGGGGGAAGGGGGAAGATGGTCATTGGGGAGAAAGCCATTGGGGTGGGGAGTGGGGGAAGGGGGAAGATGGTCATTGGGGAGAAAGCCATTGGGGTGGGGAGTGGGGGAAGGGGAAATTTATATGGAATCGTGGGGATTTTTGAGCCATGGAAGGTCAGGGTTCCCCTGGTTCCGTCCCTATGCATCCTAGGCTCATGGTGAGATGTGTGGACACACATCATGTTGGCACCCTCTTGATACTTCTTTCTTTTTTTTTTTGAGCAGATCCCACTCCTCATTAAGCAAGTAAGCTTAAATAGGCTTGTCAAATGGACAGGTCAGGCCTAGGGTTAGGATAGACCTGGTCCTGAACAGAAAAGGAATACCAAGACCAGGGTGTATAAGTGAACTCAGAATTAGTGGTGCAACTTATTGGGTGGGATTAAGTTGGGATTTTATCAAATGTTAGATGGGTCTAAATCCTAATTGTGCTTGATGTAGTTGAAAAATTTAGAGATCATTTGGGGCGGCTTCTGTGTTTGGGGTGTATTGTGTTAATTGAGCACCTAGCTTCGTATTTGAGCAGTGGTTCGAGTGTTCTGGATTTTTATCAAACACAGCTTCTGGTATTCCCGTGTGAGACTCAGCTCAGAACGCCAGAAGGTGCGTGCCAAGAGCCCTCCCAAATGGGTACTTAGATAGGCAACCCGACTTGCAGCTTTGGCCAGAACTGGTCTTATTGGTCTAACCCAATCCCATCTGACCCAATTATAGTTGAGAGTTCTTTAGCTGCCAATACTCTTTATCCTCTCTTCTCAAATGTAAATGACAACTTTAGACGCCTCCTAAATCATTGTCACTGAGAGAAAAAGTAATCAAATCCGAATATTTATTTGGAGTGGACATGATTTTTTTATAAAAAAATAAAAAAGAATATTTTATTAAGAATTAAAAAAGGAGTACAACGAAGGAGGTGACAAGTAGGGGTGGCCACAAGCCGAATTCTTCACAAGTTATTCGAGTTCGGCTTGGTTTCAACCAAGCTTTGAGTCGAGCTTGAACCCAATTTATAGGTTCATTTAATAATCGGGCCAAGCTCAAACCTAATATAGCTTAGCTCGTGAGGTTCATGAGCCAAGCTCGAATAGCTATATAATAATAATAATAATAATAATAATAATAATATAAAATTATAAAAAATAATATATAACAAAAATATTATATATATATAATATTTTTATTTTTATATATAATAATTAATTATTATAATTCTTAATTTTTTAAATATCAAATCAAAAATATTTTATATATAATTTTTTAGGATAAATTATAAAGACCCCCTTCTGTTAGCTTTATGTTGAAATCCGCCGTTGCAATATTTTTTAATCCACATTCTATCCTTGTAATAACTTGTAATAACTTGTAATAAGGACAATTGAGAGAAAAACACTATTCATCTTCCCCAACCTTACCTTACGATTCATGAACAGCATTGGTACCTCAGATTCCTTCACATTTCTCTCTCTCCTTCCTCCCCCTCCTCCCCCGATTTCTCTCTTCCTCTTCCCCTTTCTCTCCTCCCCTTTCTCTTCTCTTTCATTAACACCCAAGCTGCTTCCAACAACAGCAGCCCAATTCCAGGACCCTGAGCAAGAAGGTGATCCTGGTAGTGATTTGCTGTCACCAACCGTTTCTCACCAGCAAAGTCGACGCCTGGGGCTGGGGTAGTGAGGAAATAGAAGTGGGGATGTATGGATTTGCAGCGATCAAAAGCATTGCAGTCCACAGCGATGACCACCAAATCTAAGTTCTCCACAATTTCATATTTCCTTCAGAGCTAAATTCTTCTAGCTGCGACGTTTTATCACCATCTTCTTTAGTGTACCTAAGGAGTAAGGACTAGGAGATGAAGTTCTCTACCTAGCATCCCAGGTCTTAGTTGTTCTTATATCTTCTTATTTTTACTATTTCTTATGCATACCACAACTGAAGTTACTCCTTCCGCGGGTTCTGCACATTCACAGGCTATACAAAATTAACATTAGGCGTTTAACAAAAAATACACGATGAGGACTAGAATGTGACAGAAATTCAAATAAATTACCAGATTTGATTATTGAAATTTTACAATTACGAAGCAACGATAAAATGGAAGTTCACAAATTCCAGTGTGTAATCACCCGCCTAATATTCTACGTCATTCAGACTTCCAAGATCTAACCAAAACTGACGTAGTGGGAATAAAGACGGAAGAATAATTGAACATTTCTCCAGGAAATTGAAAGCAGACAGATCTTAAGCAACTGGGAGCCGGAGAACATGATCTTGTGAGGTATCAACTGCAGCGGGTGGCATGAATTGCCACATTGCAACCCCTGGGCAGTCAATGAACGGCATCAGCTTGTTACCAGCAGCTTGGCCTTGGGCAGTAAATGCAGCTAGGATAGTCGTAGGGTGAGGTAGAAAGCTTGGTGGAGCACTCAGATTTTTTACTTGCTGTTCCAGCTTCTCTTAATTTCTGTGTCTTCAGCCTTTGTTTCTCCTCACCAAGTTCATTCTTCTCAGCCTACCAAATTAAAAAGCAACAATGTGTAACAAAAAACAAAAATTTAGTATAATGTCACCCAGTATATTGGAAATATCAGCAAATTTAAATTCACCAAACCAAATAAGGTTCAGGAGCCAACAGGAAAATTGCAAATTTGGAAAGTATTGGGTGCTAAACAAAACACATCCTTAATGTAATGACAAGAGGTATTGAAATAGCAAATTGAACCCCAGGCTTACCTTCAGCTCTTTGATCTTCTCCAGTAGGCTCTCATTTGATTCCTTCAGCTTCTGGGCTTCACTTCGCAACTGAGTAACCATTCGAACAGCATCACTCAATATAGCAGCCTTGTCCATCTTGGGTGGCCTTCCAGGTTCCAGGATGGTGACAGCAGATCACGGTCCTGGAATTGGCCTTCCAGCCCCAGGCGTCAACTTTGCTGATGGGAAACGGTTGGTGACAGCAGATCACTACCTCAACTTCAGTCACAGGAGAATCGCCTTCTTGCTCAGGGTCCTGGAATTGGGCTGCTGTTGTTGAAAGCAGCCTGGGCATTAATGAAAGAGAAGAGAAAGGGAAAGGGGAAGAAGAGAATTCGGGGGAGAGAGAAATATGAAGGAATCTGAGGTACCACCGTTGTTCGTGTATCGTGAGGTTGGGGTAACAAGGGTAGTATGGGGATTAAAAAATATTGCAACAGCGAATTTCAATGGAAAGCTAATGGAAGGGGGTCTTTGTCTCACGGACATAGTAAGGGGGGGTCTTTGTTGCAAAATAAAGTATAGGGGGTTCTTTGTAGTACAGGGGGGTCTTTGTAATTTACCCTTTTTATTTTTATAAAACATTTTTTCTCAAGTCGAGCTTGAACTTACAAGTTTTTGACTCGAGCCTCGTACTCGGCTCGGCTTGACTCGACTCGAATCCGTGACGAGCAATCACCATGCTAACAGACCAAAATTTAAAGAAGCACAACAAAATCCAAATAATCAGTAATCAGATACAAGACATAGAGTGGACATGGATTTAGCTAAGTAGAACATGTCTCTGTCTGACCCATTTACATCTCTTTATTTATTCAATCTAGATTTGGGTCTTTTAGGCCATGTTTGGTTCAATTCTCATTCTTTCTCATTTTTACCCAAGATGAAATTACAAGAAGGATAAAAAATGAATAAAAATGGGAAGAATGAGAAAATATTGCTACGAACCAAACACTTTTTTCCCAAAAAATGATTTTTTTACGGCAAGAATGAGAGTAAAATTTGTAACCTGTTTGGTTATAAATTTCATTCTCATTCATTTTTTTATTAATCAAAATAATAATATAAAGGTTAGAGGTGTAAAATGTGCCATGTCGGGTCCACGTAAAGTGCGGGTTGTGTTGTGTGACCCTCCCCTAGAATAACTTGGGGGGTCGGCCCGGCACGTCCCACGTCCCACAGCCCAAGCCCGTGCTGTGCCACGGGCCAGGTTGGCCCGTGGGCCAAGCCTTGGGCCAGGCCGGGCCATGGACTGGGCCAAAGCTATTTATTTAAAAAAAATATTGAAAAACTTAAATTTTTAATTTTATATGAATTTTGATGTATGCAATTGCTTATATATGCAATAATTAAATAAATTAGTATAATAAAATTGAAAACAATTGTTTATTTTATAATTTTTATTAATATATTATATACATTATTATTATATAATTATAATTTATATAATATATTACATACATAAATATATAAAATATATAAATATTATATACATAGATATATAAACAATATATATGGGTCGTGCTGGGTCGTGCCAGCATGAAATGAATTTAACTTGGATGACTAAACCACAGCAGCATGAAATGAATTTACACCACCCCATGTCTACGACAAAAGGAAAATTATAGTGTCAAGGAAAATTTAAGCTAAACGCCAATAAGATGGAGACCGATTCCATGGTGGGACCCAATCTTCATAACATGGACAAGCTATGCAGTTTACTAGTTCGCAAGATGTTCACCAAAAAGATTTGGAGGACCCAAGAATCTCATTTATTTCAGAATTGTTGGTGTGCTGTAGAAGGGATACCTCCAATAAGATGGAGACCGATTCCATGGTGGGACCCAATCTTCATAACATGGACAAGCTATGCAGTTTACTAGTTCGCGATATGTTCACCAAAAAGATTTGGAGGACCCAAGAATCTCATTTATTTCAGAATTGTTGGTGTGCTGTAGAAGGGATACCTCCACCCTTTATATTTTTCTCAAAGGAGTTGGGTGAAGATCCGAAATCCTTAACAATTTCTAATCACATCATCCCCCAAATTTGGCCCAAGCTTTCAGAACAGTATTAATTACAGGTGGATTCTGGATAAGGCCTGATAATAATATCTGAGAACTTACAGTTCATCCAATCTAAGCTCTTTCTTCTGGTTCTGGGCAAACTTAGTTTTGACTTGAGAACTTGGGAGGCTCAAATGGACAACAAAATTATTCCTGGAAGAAAGCTGCAACACATTAGGTGGTATACAGCCTAGAGGGGATTGGGTGGGTGGGGAACATGATCATCCCCAAATGTTTCATATCAACAATGAACCTACAAAATTTACACTTAAAATTTGAGTATAAGAGACAATATGGCATCCTTATACACCTATCTGGGCATCATAGATTGAAGAATCAGATACCAGCTTGTTGATAGACAATTTTTTCCATTCAAGTCTCACAGCATATTATCAAATTCTTTGGGGGACAGTGGCTGAAGTATGTCTCTTTCCTCACTAATGCTAGGCTGACAAGAGCTTTAGCAAGAGGCCACATTCCCTGGAATCTGAAGCTCATGCCTTCAACCATAAGACAAGGTGGTGAGATCATCTTGTTGACCAAGGATCTGACCTTGAGTTGGTACAAATGGGTGCTTAAATGGGAGAAAACAACTATTTTGCTTTTAAGCCTATTTATGTATTGTCTTGTTTGTTATTGAGAGATGCATCTTAATATCTTCATGAGCTTGCTCCTAAATCGATAATGAACTCTTTATGTAGGTATTGACCTCAGAAAGGTTTGAACATCTTGGGTTCCTCATTCAGTTTGGTGAAAAGGGGTCTGAAGGAATTCCATTGAGCCAGGCCGCACCCTTTTTTGCAAATTCTGATCCAGACATGCCTGCTGTCCCTGTGCCAGCAGCACAAGTTCATGATTGGATTCTACAAAATATAGCTACCGCTTTGGAGCATAGCTCAGAGAGAGTTTCTACGAAAGAGAATGGGCTACCCAATAGCTCTGATCAGGATGTTGCTATGGCTGATGCCTGCGCCAGTTCCTTCAAGAGTTCTACCTGTACCAGGAATCTGAGTTTTGTAGAGGGAGTTTCAAAAACTTCAATCCTAAAGCAAGCGTTTGATCTGAAGGGTTCTTCTGTAAAGTTAAGAGATCACATGTTTACTGTATTTATTTTATTTTCCCTTTCATATTTCTTTCAGAAGTTTATTTTCATTGGAGTAGATGTTAGTTTGGCTAGATGGTTTCTTGGCTGTCAATAACAAAGGAGTATTAGTATCTCAGTTCCGCTTTTCAGTATTAGTAATATTCTATATTCAAGAATATATATATATATATATCTGTGTGTGTAATTATATATGGAAGAGAAAGCTGTTTATGTCTCTATTCTTTCTGGAAAAAATGTCAATGATGTTTGTTAATTTCAATTCATGTTTGGGATTTGTGGTTTCAATTTTTAGGTTTTACATTTCTTAATTCTCAATTCAGGACCTGAACCTTTGGCCTTTGTGTCATAAACATAGTGGAGTAAAACAAGCCATTTTCCATTGGATCTTTTAGCATTAGGTTTAAGTATGCATTTCTTGAGATGGCACCGTGCTTCAGCATGGACGGTCAAATTCATGGCAAAAGTAGGTACTATCACCATAGTGGCGCCTTTGCCATTACTTAACTTGATAATAGAGAAAGGACTCTGAGTTTACATAAAACGGTGATCTTCTCTCAAAATTATCACATTTCCAGAAAGAGATGCCACATAACCCATGACAAACCAACTAAAGAGACCATGGAAACACATACAGGATTGCCCTAGCATATGCCCCAATCTTCAAGACATAGCAATGGATTCAACGAAGCATCTGCATATAAAAGGCTGCTAGTTGGATTCCACTATCTTATCCCTTGTTTGATACTGCTTGTATATTTTTGGAATCTGTTGGAACTGGTTCTGGCTTCTATGATGCTGTCTGAATGAAATAATGGCGTGTTTCATCTCTTAATGATTTAGACACTAAAAGGAGATAAACAAAATATTACTCTAAATATAATAATAGGACAGACAAGAACCAGAGCACTGTGCATTATATGAATACAGAGGGACCCATCACCCATTCATCAGTCATTAGTGTATGAACAAGTTACATAAACAGCAAGAATGGCAAATATTTATTTCTTTCTTAGTGCTCCCCAGGGAATTGCCTAAAAGAGCAAAAAAAAAAAAAATCCTGGGAGTAATGGTTTTCAGTCAATATATTTGGGTAAATCTAGCCACAGTCAACTGTGGAGCTCAGTTCCTACTATTACCAAAAAAAAGTAATGTATTGGTGCATTTTGTACAATATGTAATGGTTTTCAAGGTTGCCAATGCATTCAATAATTAGAGTTAAGGGTTAATTACTTTAAGTACCTTTAAATCATCTAATAATAACTTAATGTATCCCTAAATTTTTAAACTTTACTTAAAGTATCTCTAAAATTTACAAAATTCATTTTCCGGTCAAGTGTTGCCATTAAACTGGATAAAAACTTTACCCTTCTTCAAAACATGCCTCTGCTCTCCAACTAAATGAAACAACACCAGGATCAGAAATAGTGACTCAAAACCAAAGTCGGTGAAAAAGATGATTAAAGTAGCTCTCTTGTGCATTACTGCATCTCCCACACTTAGAACTAGCATGTCCCACACTTGGTTTTTAATCCAATGAACCAAATGCTCACCCCTAGTATGGACTGGAGAACATTGACTGTGCTGGTGTGTCCTTTGTGGACTCAAGAAAGAGATTACAAACCTTTTTTTTTTTTTTTTGCACTGTAGTGTATATGGTTTGAAGGAAATGTATGAACTTTTGAGGGTAGAGTAAATTCTGTTGGAAGTCATGCTAAATAGGTTGAAAAGCACCTTGCATTGTGTTCATGGTTATCTATACATAGATTGTTTAAGGGTATGCCCTACCATAGGTTTTAAATATTTTGATAATTTATGATTTGTTTGTTTATATTACATACCTTGTAATGGGAGGTGTATGCACTGACTGGTTAATCTGATTGGCATTTTATGGGTCTCTTCTCCCTTGTACAGTTCCTTGGTGTACAAAGGATCACACGTACCTATTCTGTTCAGATACACCATCCCAAACCAAGGATGGTTTGGAAAAGAAAAGAAAAGAAGCCTCTTCTACTACCACCCCGGACCAAGGATGCTCTGCTGCTCCTCTATAAACTCCGCCTAAACCCAAAGGGCCAAGATTGTCAATCAAGTAGTAATCAAAGTTTACTTTGGTTCTACCTATTCCTAGGGGTATAAACATCTCAATGCTGTTCCATGTCTATCCTTTAACTGATATTCTAGGATTATGTTTCATCATTAATAATCAAGTAGTAATCAACAGAATGTCATATGACCAGGAAATTGTATTTGAGGGATTCCTTGTATGGCAGATTTGATCATATATTATCTCTTTTGTCCAGTAGAATCCTGTTTGCTTAGATAGGCGTGTGTCTTGATCTTCCTTCCTTTTGTAATTCTTTATTCTCTATGAGGTTGCTGAAAAAAAAAATACCTTAATTTTCTTTCAATGACATAACTTTACACTTCTCGCTTGTTCTTTCAACTTCAGGGTTTGACTGAAAAGTTCAAGGAGAAAGATCCACACTATACTGGAGCAGCAACACTTACCTATGATACATTCATGGCAATGATCATTCCATTCCTTGTATCATAGACTGAGTTTTGTTTTGATTCTATTGCATTGTATCATATATTTTTTTCACATGTTACATTGTATCATTCTGTATCATGGAATGTATGTATTTTAATTGCTTCATTGTTCAGTTTTGAAAGGCATGTGAATAAGACCCTTCAGGGGAGTGGAATGGAGGATGATCTTATGCAAATGAAAGAGAACATTTTTCATTTTTCAAGAGATTTAAATTTTGGAATTGCATAACTGGTCTTTCTGAGAACACAAATAAAACCAGTAACTCATGAGGTGCAGTTTCCTCAAATTGCATGCATTGACCAAGGCTGGCTTCCATATTGTGTTTTAGTTGTCCAACTTGTCAAAATGAATGAAAGATGCAACCTATATGTTAAGTTTCAAAATCTTTCAATTTTTTTTCTAATTTTTCTTTTTTCTGGTAAACTACATCTTGTCTTGGTTTTAGGCTCAATTTCTTGGTGTGATGGTAAATCACGGGGTGAAAAGTATGAGAACACAGGTTTGAGCCTCAGAGTAGCCACTTTGTGCAGAAAGAAAAAAGAAAAAAAACAAAGGTTAGGTCCACATCTACTCCACCTTCCCAAGAACCTAGATATTTCTTACAAACATTAGGTAATGGCCTTTTTTATATATTGTCCCTTTTTAGAGGCTAAGGTGTCTTTTTAGATGACTTTGACTGCCAGTGGGATGCGTTTCATGTTAGTTTGTTATCAGAAGCTCACCAAGTAAACCTGATTACATCAATTTTCCTATTATCGTTGACCAAATTAGAACTTCAAATATTAGAATTTTGAGTTCCCTATTCTGTAGTTCTACCTTGTTCAGTAACACAGGTTGTCAAGTATTCAAATATCCACAAGCGTCCAGCATTTCCTGTTGATATGTGGTTACATGGAGTTTAGCCTCCATGACATAACCATGTAATTCTCTTCTATCCACTTAGCATGTGAAACATTTGAACAACACTGCCAGTAATGTATCCCAATATTTCATGTCCTCTTATGTACATTTGAATGGATTTTCTATGCCCTCTCTAAATAATTTGTTTCATTGAGTCTACTTGTAATCACTGTGGGTGATAGGGTTCTCTACAATTCCAAAAGGAGCAACCCCAGATTTCAAAATTCTGCTTCAAATCAGTTCCAAGGGGATCATTGATTCAAATTCAAGTCCATATATGCCTTTACACAAATAGGGGTCTCCTATTATCAGTTCTCTTGACTTATAGTCAAGGCTACAGTAATCTCCTAGGGTTCCACCAACCCTTACACAAAAGGAAGAGAAGAAACATGGGCCACTCCTACCAGCAGCCCCCAAATGCCCAAAATCTATTGCAAATATAAAGGGCATCAAAATAAACTTAAAAGTCCTTGATCACCAATCCTAATACAAGTTCTTGACCTCCAATTAAATTGTAGTTCAAGTCCTTCTGGGAGACAGATCTTCAATAAGAAACTCTCCAAAATCCTTCACAAACCAGGTGATTTGATCTAGTAATCATCAGTCTCTTAAATCCCCATACACAGTACTGTTAATCTTAGTATATGGGTCTTATATGCAAAAGGAGGTGAAACCTGCTCTGGTACCAAGATGTCTTGTATGTAGTTCAAATAATCAATAAAAAACAGTAATTTGAGTAGAAGAAAGTGCAGAAAATAATAGGGAAAGAAAAGAGAAGAAAATAGTTATGGGAGAACTTCTTGGGGTGTGTGCAGCCCCCTTTATATAGTTGTATATATCATGGGAATGGATAGAAATACCCGTCCACAGAGTAACGGTAACTTAGATGGGACATGGCTTAGCTGGTCCCAAGCCCAGAAAAAGGAGGATAAGGCACTGAACAGAACTGAATGGTGAAACAGGATTCATGTGGCGAACATGCTTCCATTAATTACCAATCTAGAATATCCTTAACAGGGATTTCACTATTTAATTTTATCAGACCAAGTAATGTAGGATCCCATCAAATTTGTAACTCTATCTATCTAATGCTGAGGGCAGAGTATAAGATCAAGATAAACAATGGCAGAAAAATAACAGCAAAGCAATAAGGAAAATAACAACAATTTATACTTACAAAATATATAAATTCCATATTAATTTGAACACACAAATACCAATAAGGAAAATAATGAAGAGACAAAAATTGATCAAATACCTTAATGGATGCTGCTTTCTTTTAATGCTTATAGGGATGATATTGGTGGTCAACCTAAAAGGGGAAAAAACAAAGTAAGAAGAAGAAGAAAAAGGAGGAGGAGGAGGAGGTATCCATCTTCTGTGCGCAACTTGAGAAGGAGATGAAGAAGAAGAAGAAGAAGATGAGAAAGAAAAAGAAGACGAAGAGAGAGAGAGTTTACCTTGGTTTTGAGCTCTTTGGATCGATCTTAGCTTTAGGACTTTAACAGATCAAGATCGATCCCACCGCTACCTTGTACAGAGAGAGAGAGAGTCAATTAGTTTTACCTTGTACAGACTTCAACAGATCGAGATACCTCAGCAGAGAGAGAGGGACGAGGGTTTACGAGAGACAGAGAGAGGGACGAGGGTTTACCTACAGAGAGAGAGAGAGAGAGATGAGGGTTTACCTTGCTGAGATCCAAATTTCATTCTGGGAAGAATGAGTCCTGCGGCAAGAAATGAGTAACCAAACACCTACATCTCATTCATTCTTGCCCATTCTTTTTCAGAATCGGCAAGAATTAAAAGAATGAGGCCACTGGCAGCGAACCAAACATGGCCTATTTCCAGTTGGTTCGGTATGGATGTTACCTTAGATATCATGAACCTCTCCTCTGTTCTTATTCCACTACAGTAATGGATCCATTTGGGAGGGCTGAAGCTATGATTAAGCTATTTTGAAGAAGAAACTTCACTTAAACGTCTTTTTCTTTATTGGCTGGACAACAGTGCATTTGTTATTGTTGGATTTTCAACAAACATTGGTGGGGCTTCACCTTGCAAAGCTGGAAGGTACCTCCTGAATGGTCTCTTAAGTGTCCATTAGGCTCAGTAGTAGAAGGGCTGGGATGGTTTTTGAAGCTGAGCCAATAAGGTGTAAGACCATGAACTTATAAAAGAACATAAACCCAGTTGGACCAGTATAATCTCAAACCAAACCGGACTGGTGCAACTTAAGGTCCATTTGATTAGAGCCCATTTCACCAACTTGCTAGAACATTCTAAAATAATGGTTAAAGAAATAATAAAGGGAAATATTATAAATAAGGGCCCTATGCCCAAATGGGGACCCAAAACCCATATACACCACTTAACCAAGAGGACTAGAGGAGACTCAGAGTCTCAGATTCTCTCTCTCTCTCTCTCTCTGCAACCAACATACCTCCACAACCATCTTTCGGACCTTCAGAGGTTTGACCACCGCTTACCTAAGTGGTACCTCTTACACGGGAAAAGGAGAGCACCAAGCCATCAATAAGAGATCTTTGATGTATTTAATGTACAAAATTAATAAATAAACCTCCAAAACTTTAAGTTGCCACTTGGACCCAACTACATCCAGGATCCTTGTTAATGTGTTCTCCCTTCATTCTGTCTCTTAGCTCAATTGAATGATCCCACATGGAGGCTGATGCATACATGTTTGAGAGTAGAACATAAGTTGAAGGTTCATCCAGTTCCAACTCTACCAGAATTTTGGCTATTCTGTTTCCTACTTGTACATTTCCATGCTTATTGCAGGCACCTAACAGTGTCTTCCACAGTGGGGTCTTTGACTGAAAAGGCGTTGTTTTTATTAAAGCCTCTGCCTCATCCACCTGACCAGCTCGGCCAAGGAGGTCAACCATGCAGGCATAATGGTTTATGGTTATGTCCAACCCATAGTTATTTCTCATGGACTCAAAGTATTGCCAACCTTCTTTGACAAGGCCAACATAGCTGCACGCAGTAAGAACCCCAATGAAAGTGACCCCATCAGGTTCCAACCCAGCTTCTTTCATTCCATTGAACAGCTCAATAGCCTCCTTCCCAAATCCATGGTGGGCATATCCAGTTATCATTGCTGTCCAAGAAACAGTATTGTGTCTTTCCATCCCATCAAAGAACTTGACTGCATCCAGAATGCTTCCACACTTGCAGTACATATCAATGATAGAAGATCCAACATGTAAATTGGATTCAAATCCGGTTTTGATTATACAAGAATGGATCCACTTGCCGCTCTCCAATGCTACTAAGCTAGCACAAGCTGCAAGGCAGCTTGAGAGGACAGATTCATCAACAGGGATAGATGTGTGTTGGAATTCTATGAAAAGCTTTAATGCTTCCTCACCATATCCATGTTGCTCCCATGCTGTGATAATGGCACTCCAGGAAACAATATCTCGTTCTGTCATGGAAGAGAATACTCGAGAAGCATCATAGATATCGCTCTTGATTGGACTCATCCCATACATGCTGATCAAAGCACTTCCAACAAAGGAATGCAACTCGAATCCTGCTTTTATGATGTAACCATGGATCTGCTTCCCTTGGTTCAGTGCTGGGAGTCTTGTGCAAGCCTGAAGAACAACTACCAAGGTGAATTGACTTGGTTTTATAGACTTAGAAGAGCAGATCATATCAAGAAATAAGAATAATGCTTCCTCCCACCTCTCTGATTCAGTGTAACTGGATATAATAGTTGTCCAGCAGAACTCATTTGGCACATCCATCTCTTTAAACACCATGATTGCTTCTTCAACAACTCCACATTTAGCATACAACTCAATAAGAGCATTCCCAGTGCCAAAGTTAGAGTAGGAATCAACAAGTGTTTTAACAATATGAGAATGGACAGCTCTGCCTTCTTCCAACTTATGCAGATTAGCACAGGCTCTGAGAACATAACTAATTGTGGAATGACCTGGTATCAGTCCTAGCTCTCTCATCTTACAGAACAGTTCTAGAGCTTTTCCATCTTCTGAATGAAAGGTTAGACCTGCAATCATGGCATTGAAGCATATCTCATTCTTATGCCTGAACTCAAGAAAACATTTGTAAGCATGACAAACCATCCCTGTACCAACATACATATTGATGAGGGAACTCCCAATAAAAGAATCCATTGCAAAGCCAGACTTGATAAAACTGCAATGCACTTGCGAACCAACTGCCATAACCTCTATACTTGAACACAGACTAAATGCATTAGCAAAGATAAAAGGGTCCAACTTATGACCTTCCGAGACAAATTGGCCAAACAATTGCAGGCCTTGTTCAGCAACCCCACTCTGATGGAAACCGGCCAGCAAAGAACTCCAGACCACATTGTCCTTCTCTTCTAATTCCTGGAACACTTTGTAGGCATCCTCCAGGAATCCCAACTTGGAATAGGTGTCGACAAGGGCTCCACCAACAAAATTATGGTTATCTAAGCCTACCTTAACAGTACGGCCATGAAAAGACTTAACCAGGTGGAAATTCCACAAGTCTGTGCATGATTTAATAAGAATAGCATAAGTAAAACATGTCGGTGATACATTAGAATGCAGCATCTGATGAAAAAAATTAATGGCTTCCTTAGCCTTTGATACCTGAACACAACAATCAAGCAATGTATTCCACAAGGCCTCGGATCTTTCGTTCAGCGGGATTTCATTGAAGAGCTTACGGGCATCATCCACTTCCCAAGATTTTACATACATATTGAAAATAGAGCTATTACAAAAGAAGCACAGTTCAAAGCCAGATTTCAGTGTTTGACCATGAAGAACTTTTCCCATCAGCAAATTGCCTGTAACTCCACATGCCTTGAGTGCCACTGAGTACCCAAACTCGTTGGGGCACAACCCTGAACGACACATAAGAGAAAACAACTGCAAACCAAGGTCGTTGTAACCATATTGTACATAGGCTGAGATCATGCTTGTCCAAGAAATCAAATTTGGTTCTGGCATCTCGTCAAACAGTAGACGAGCATTCATCAGCTCCTCACAAGCAGCATAAAAACAGAGAATGTTGTTCTGTACAAAGACATCTCGATGTAGCCCGCTTTTGATGAGGATTGAATGAAGTGACTTTCCATTGTTAACATCTCTCAGATCACTGAAACGCTGCAAAAGTGAAGCACACTCTTGTAAGGAAAACTGAGGTCTATGGTTCTCAATGTCGGAGAAGCTGTTGATGGTGCGAACCGTTCTCAGAATCCCAGAAATGCAATTGTTAAAATGAATGAAAAGATTTCTACAATTCAGTTTTACAGAGAGGATTTCTCTCTGAAATGGGAAGGAAAGCCAGAAACGATTCACAAAGATCATGTTCGAAAAGATTCATCCGTAGGTTTCTGAGTAACACGTCCTGGTCCAGTTTCTAGCATTCGATAAAAAACTGGTATTTGAATTTTCAGGGAAATAAACGAAGGGTGCAACTTCTGAGGAATCGTCCATGCCGTATATGGTTCAAACGGTGCACAATCAATTGTGAGAAGGTTTCCAATCCCCTTCTGAAACCGCATTTGTCCAGTTCAGCGAGAATCGCTTCTACCGGAGAAGACGACCTGCGAGCGTGTTATCCAGGGCTGTTCGAGAAGATGACCTGAGGATCTGTTCCTGCTTCGACTAGAAACCCTTAGCATATACAACAATCATTGTAACGATTGTTCGCCCGATCGTCTCCGGCCGTCCCATCGATTGACCAGTCGGTGTTAACGTGTAATTAACGGTCAAGGTATGCGTTTTCGGCGAAACTTTTTTTCTGTTGCTATTCATCGACCTGATCATTAAATTATAGATGGTTTGCTTAGCTTGTATTTGATCAAATTGCAGTTGTGTAATTTTTATCTTGATCTTGTTAAAAGCTTAGAATTCTCCTTCTGGATTGGAGGAACTGATCTTTTTGATTGGGGTTCCGGCATCATAGAGATTAGCAGAATGGTTTTTAAAGGATCACTACCTAAGTTCTCAATTGAAAAATGGAGCGGATTCTTATCCGACCCGCTCCCAATCCGATTCGGATAATCAATTAGCGGATTTCGGCTCATAACGGATAAAAAGGATCCGATTGTTTATCGGATCGAATTCACATGACATCATCCCTTATTCGATCGGATGGCGTCCAGGCCGCCTTAAACGAACTGTTTATTCATTGTCCAGTTCGTTCTGGAACCCCTCCAATACACCCCTACAGTTGGTGTATGAAGGGTCTGACCGGTTCAGATTGTGGAGAAGTCCTAAACCAGCTCTCCTGAATCAATTGCGAAAAAATTAAAAAAAAAAAATACCAAAAGCTGTATTAATATTTTGAACCTTGGTGGGAACAGCTCGTGGGTAGCAAATACCAATCCTTTGGAGATATATTTGCAATGATGCTGGCGGATAAAAATTTGGGAACAGCTTGTGGATAGTAGATGCGAGCCCTTTGAGGAGATGTTTGCAATACACGGTGGACGGTGGTGGTGTTCTATCCTTTCTGGGTAAGGATGTGGGAATAACCAGTGGGTAGCAGATCTCGAGTTGGAGAAATCAGCTACTTTACTTGGACTTAGAGATAACTTGTGGGTAACAGATCCCGAGTTGGAGAAATCAGCTACTCTAGCTCTGGGCTAAAACCGTGAAATCATGGTCGGCCTTCATGCATTGCTATTTAACACATCTCCCATAATTGTATGTTAAGTGTGTATTGGGAATGGCTTTCTCACAATTAGACATGTTTACTGGGCGGGTAGGGCTTTGTCTCTACATTAACAGAAAATGTTAAGGCCCGAGCCTAAGCCCGGCCTGGCCCAGCCGTCGGGCCTAGGCCTTGAGCTCAAGCCCAACCCGACTATAAAGCCTAAAGCCCGAGCCCGAGCCTAACCCGATTATAAAGCTAAAAACCTGAGCCCGACTAAAAATTTAGAAAAAAAAAATGTCATTTTTAATTCAATTAAAAGTTGTTTTATTTATACTAAAAGACCTCAAAACCTTAAAAAATAATGAAAATTCTCATTATTATTTGAAAAAAAGAGAAATATATTACATATATATGCTTTTTTATTATATAAAATATATTTTTATTAATATAATATATTATCAAGTCGGATTCGGACTTAGGCTGGGCTTTTTTGAGAAAGCCCGAACCCGGCCCAAAAAAAAGTTGGTTCCAATATTTTAGGCCCTAGCCCAAGCCCACAAACCTAAAATCTTGTCTAAGCCCAACTTAGATCGGGCTACCTACCCCATGAATAGATCTACTCACAATTAGCTTCTGATTTTAAAATATGGGAATCTATGTTTGATTGAAAGCCTAGAAAATTCAAATACAATTTAATTCAGCTGAAAAATCAATTTTTTGCTGAAATTAGTTTTGATATCAAATCAGTTATTTTAAGCCCTTAGCCCCATTTGCACACTGTTCGCACACCCGAGGATGCGCCACACGTCCCTCTGTGCGTGCGACATCTAAATCCGTGAGGGAGGAGAGTAAACGCAGTTTAGCCCTCACACGGTCACACCAACCCCCTTTTGTTCTCTCCCTCTCCCACCGGCAGCGATGAAGCGCATCCCCGGCGACCAACGATAAACCATCATGTTGTTATTGTATTTGATTATAATGATTTTTATCTAGCAAGTTTCTAAACGTGTTTTATTTGGATGTATTTAATACATTTTTATTAAGGCTCAATTTGGAAGGAGTATTGATGAGTCAATTTTTGGTGAAGTATTAATTTTTTGTGCTAAGTACCTCGTCATTTAGTCTGCTTTCAAGTAATCGGTGACTCAAGAGGCCGAAGTGAAATTTTGCTGGATGAGGACCTGATGTCAAGCTGATCAGGCCGAGCTGGGGGCAGATTAGGTGCCAAGTTAACTGGGTCGAACTGGGCAGGTTAGGTGAGAAGATGATTGGGCCAAGCTAGGTAGGTTAGGTGACGAGCTGACCAGAGTGTCAAGCTGATCAGAGGGTCGAACTGCCTATTAATTGCCAAGCTGACCAGAGGGTCGAGTTGCCTATTAATTGTCGAGCTGCCTGGTGGTGAGTTGGATTGATTGTTGAGCTTCGTAGTTCTTTAACCTGCAAGGAATCAATGTCAAAGGACCCGGGGTGGCTAACCCGCCAAGTCAGCGCCCGTGCCAGGCCGCCAGGTCACACCTTGGCCAGACCGCTAGGTGGGACACCATCAACTTGGCTAAGGCAAGTTGTTGCCTAAGTAGTTTCGGGTGTCACCTAATTGTTCCGAGGTGCCATGTGTCACAATATCATTGGAGGGCCAAATCCGTCCTCATCAAATACAAATACAAATACAAATATGTAGAGTGCAAAACCTTATATTTTGCATTATTTTGTATGTATTTGCACAATTTATATTTGCATTTGTACTCTTTCCAAACTCAGCCAAAGTATTATAATATTGATTTTTTTATTAATTAATGTTTTATATGAAATTTTTTTTACAATGTTCCAAGAAGTCCCTTTCATTGATAATTCACAAATCACAATTTTGGTTGATTGATTTATCTTGTTGTGGAATTACATCAATTGTCCAACTTGTTTAGGTTGTATGTGGTACTATTTTTGTTTCTACCTGAAATATTTTGGATTTATCAAAATAAATCAATGAGATATTTCTCAATTTAGGTTGATCAAAGTAAGTTGATATTTCTAATTCAACTCATAAATTAATGTCAATAATCAATCTTACACATACATTTTTTTAGTTGAAGTAACTCTCATATGTGATATAACAACACATTTTTCACCCATTTATATTGATCAACCCAAAACGTTACATGTATAAATAACAATGATACTAAACACAACCTTAATAATTTATGGTAAATGGTCTGGCAAAGGATTTTTGAACCCGGAAATTCCCATATCAACCATTGTGCTGTAACCATAATTAAGGGTCCAAGTTGCGTACTCGATTTGAAAATTTTATACTGGGTTGGGCTTGGGCTTTCAGTCGAAGCCATTCAAATTTTGACAATTTATCAACCTGAGTTCATCATCCAAGTTGCATCCCTAACCACAATTGATGTCTTAAAACAACCATGAACTATTCTAGTTAACCATAACTAATTTCTAATCCATTTTATTTTCAATGGGAAGGTAGAAAATTCTCATTTTGAAATACTAAATATAAAAGCATGTGTTATGCGCGTGTACAAGTGTAAGATATAAATTGAAATATATACTTAAATTTAAATTTAATGACCTACACTAAAACTAAGGCAAATATCCTCTTATAATAGTATAGATTCCAATTATATTTTAGTTCATTTATGGATAAAAATACAGTTCACCCACCCTTGGCACCCAAGGTTTAAACTTTAAACTATCAATGCATCAAGCCAATATGTACCAGTTCTTAGGTCGGGGGGCTTGGTTTACCCACTAAATGCTAAAATTAATTAAAACATAGTACAAAATTAATATATTATTACCTTTAATAAATAAATACCTTACATATTAAGTTGACCCCATTTGTGGGTTTTCCAACTCCTAAGCATAAATTATAATTTCCTAAACACATATTTTAACATTTAAGCATATTAAACTTTAAGGGTGAGAATGTGGGTTCTAATACGAGAACAGCCACGTCATATAAAAAAATGCTAAAGGTTAGGACTATATCCAATCTATTCCTTTTATGAACCCAAGAGCCAAGACCAACATTGGGTAATGACCTTAACTTCCTATAGGTTAGGGACAATAGTTTGGTGCCCCATGCTGGCAAGTGTGAGAATACATGTTCAATTTTGAGAAAGGCCCCTCCCAAAATCTTAGATGGATAGAATAATAATTTAGTTACAACGCCTATATTAACTTGCAATAGGTTCATCACCATCCATAACTATAATATAAGGGAGCAAAATCCTTAAGGCTGCATTTGGGAACGATGCAAATGGAGTGTAAATTCTGGTTAAGGGTAAGTTTGTACTCTGGTTCACTTTTGCATGTGTTTGACAATATTACATTTATGTATTGAAAAATGACAGATTGATGTATATTTACCTTGAGGATAAGATATAAAAGTACATTAATAAAAATAAATAAATTTGCATTCAAACGGGCTTTTGATAAAAAATAAAAAATAAAAAAAAAGTATATGCTTTATTGAAATTCATGTTTGCATCCATTAGAGTTAAAAGTCTAGTAAGAAGATAAATTTGTCAGTGCAAAATTAATTCAACTTTTCAATTTATATGAATCATCTTACACTCTATATTTGCATTCACACTCATTTACATCCTTTCTAAGCGGCGCAGGTAAAGCTCCTTTGATGTTTCTTGTAAATACTAAAACATCTCACCCTTCTAAAAGAGCACTAACTTTTCTTATTGACTGGTTGACTGGTATGGCAAAACAAAAATTACCCTTCATTTATTCCACTATGAGTTGCTGTCAGCATTTAATTACACACGACGTTAAAGCTCTACTAAAATCCCAATAATGCCCCTATTTAACTTGATTTAAATCAAGTTTCCAACGTAGATTTACTAAAATGTCTATTTTTTCTTAGGTTAAAAGAAAGTGAGAGTATCTTTCACAAACATCACCGATTTTTTTAGATTGGAAGATCAGTCAGCAAATATCCGGCCATAATTCAATCCTCTATTAGTTGCATATCACCTCGTAGACATCAAAGTTTGGATTCCATGCCAACCTCTGATTGGGCCCAACTTTTACAAGTGGCATATTTGGAGACCAATGGATTTATGGCAGATCAAAACCATCCACATTGAAGGATATTCTTGATATTTTTCTTATTTGTCAAAGTTAACAACAAAATCATTCAATAGAGAGGATGTTTAAGAGTGGCATTGATAGTCGACCAGATGTTTAGAGGGCCCAAATGAAAACCATCAGCTTCTACTTGATTCGTGGGCAAGGTTAAAATCAACTTCATGCTTCTTGTAATAGTGACGGGAAGTGTTCGGTTGCAAGTATAGTTCGTCATCATTTTGGTTGAGTTTTAGACTCTAAAGCTTATAAGCTTGGCATATATATTATCAACCAAGTAGAAGTATGGCCCTCCAATTATTATCGAGGGCGATTCAAAGCGGCCCATCTCATGCCTCAATCAAAAAATGAAGATTCCATGAAAACTGATGAATGTGACTTCAAGCTGCATTCGGACGAGAGATTTGTTAGAGAGAGGCCTGACGTACCATCATATTTTATATTTTCCGGGAGGCAAACCAGACAGCGGACTGGCTTGCCCATGAAGCTCTTCGACTCATTTAGCTTTAAATTCTCTATCTCTTCCTTCTTCCTTTTTTTCTTTGCCTTTGCCTTGCTGAATTTTGGGGTTGCACTGCCCCCCGTCGTGAACAAAATGCACTTGTGCTTTAGTTCGAAAAGAAAAAAAAAAAAATAGAGAACCCATCTCTCTTCTCATTCCCCATTTTGCTTATCTTGATCTCCAAAGTGAGAGGACGAGTGCAATTCCCAACCACTAAAGATTGTGGACCATGAAAACCTTTTTCTCACATTAGAAAACTGACCTTTGCTCTACCTCCTTGGTACATGGAACCACAGTCGCCATGTGTCACTGTTGCGTGATCCCTTGGAGACGAATCAGGTTCCAAAATCCTTTCCCATTTATATGGGTCTGATCTGGCAAACTACTAGGCACTAGCAGTTGGGTGCATCTCTTTCAGCAACTCGATCTTGACTGCAGTAAAGTCGGATATGTTGGGGCCACCAACTGAGCAAAATAGCCATAGCTGTAGCTACCAAAACCGAGTTGGGAAAGAAAAGCATCAGGTGCAAGGTGCCAACCAGTGGGTCGGCCGTTGGTAAGGTCTCCCGTTGATCCTAGCGAAGATTTGGGATTTAATCCCGCTTGCACCTGGATTGGGGGATTGGCTATCCCGTTGTGTAGTCCTTTAAAAGAAATAAAAAAAAAAATCAGGTATATTTTCATATCTATTAAAAAAAAAAAAAAAAGATATCTATTAACAAAATACATTTCTTCATCATCTTTCTAATACTAAAAGAGGCCCATGTTTTAAGTTTTAAGGGCAGTGTCAATTTGTAATAAAGAGGAAACTGAATTGGTCATTTGGTTGTAGGTGAATTTAAATCGTCTCATGTTTAATTTCTTTTAATTCAAAAAAAAATTCTAAGCAGTACAAAGGAGAGAGAATAATTTGACATGGACAACTGCATTTTTTTTAAGTATGTAAAATAGATAGTGAAGTAAGGAAAATAATTTCACTGCCAACTCTAGGAAATTACTCTTTTACCCTCACACCCACGGTAACCTGTCGTAATGTGCCAGAACGTTCCCAACAGCCAAAGTTTTTTCCATCTACACCCCTGAGTCCAATGAATAATGCATTCTTTGAACTTTAAAGCATGTTATTGTTAAGAAATTCTCTTGGGAGTGGACAAAAACCAAAAATCGGGTTGGATCCTCTAATGTGTCCAACCAAGTGCATTTTACACATAAATTTTAGGATTTAAAAGTTTAGGGTTTAGATATAAAAATCAAGAGGTATAAGTAAATATTAGCCAAATATAATATATGATATTTGAATATAATTTTTATGACTTACGCTGAAACTAAAACAAGCATATACATAATGTGAGATTATTATTGATGATCAAATGTGACATTATTAGATTCTCAGTTGTTTCTTAAATTTTTTTCTTTGCTGCAAAAAAATTAGTACGTCTAACCCAAATCCATTAGAACATAATTCTCGACTCTCAACCACATATCATTTGTACAAGTGATCTCATATCACTTGGATCGCCCAAATGCCTTGCTTGGTAGACACAAATAAAGCATATATAATAAATTGGATGAATTGAACGTTTTCTAACAATTATTTTCTAGCAGTTGGTAGGGAGTCATTTCTAATTGCTCATTTCACCTCAGAGAGAGAGAGAGAGATTTCGACAGCTGGGAGTGAAGTCGGCACCAAATTAGAAGCACACAAATTCTCGTCCACCTTTTTGTTGATTTTTATTTTTTCGTTTCTTTTCAGTGTAAATGAGAATCCAGATAAATTTTACATTCTAGTTGAATTTTTGGTGTTTGTTTTCAGTGTAAATTTTACTCAGTGGAGGATGTAAAGACTATATCCATTTTGTCCATATATTTTTTTACACAACCTGACTATACCTTTTTCACTTTAATGATTCATTATATTTGAACCAATCCATTCACTTTTGGATCAATGCACTTTTACATCGTAAAAACTTTACACCAAAACAAACAGTCTTAGGTCCTATTGTACTTCATCCATGCTATAGGTAAGCAAAATAAGGTAAAAGTTGAAACTAAAATAAATCAGAAATTACACTCAAATCATTCACTCTTCTACTTTTGCATCAATGCAAACAAAATTGCACTGTAAATAGGCCTTAATCAAAACAAATAACAACCCAACATAAAAAAAAAAAAAAAAAAAAACATTTCTTTTATCATGTGTGATGAATGGGGGTGCCCTTCCAACACTGAACATACAGGCGTGCAGAAAAATTGCTTTTCTACACGAAAAACTGATTTGTGGACATCCCATATTTGACACATACGAGACAAACAAGGAGATTATAGCCCCTTACAATATTGAAAGCATTTCCGATGATGACATTATCATCATTCCTGATTTTATCAACAAGAGATATTTCGAATACACGGCAGAGATGTAATGTAAGACGTTGTAGGGACAGTTTTGTGTGGGGCTGATTTGACTACACAAACAAATAGTGAAATACCTTTATATTAGTTATTTTATAAAATGTTGACATCTCATTTCCGTGGGAGGCATGGACACAGGTAGAAGTACATAAAGCCGACCTCTTTTTTTCTGTCCGCCATTTGCACCCGTTTGGTACAAGTAATGGTTTCTTTGTCTTCTTACCGTGTATGTGCCAATTTACAAAATGGATGTGCCCCAATGCAAATATGGGCTCAGTTTGTCTTCTTACCGCCATTTGCATCATTTGGCTCAGTTTAGAAGGAGTACAAATGCAAATATGTAAAGTCTTATATTTTGTATTATTTTATATGTATTTATATTATATATATTTGCATTTGTATTCTTTCTAAATTGAGTAAGTGGAATCGAGAATGCAATGGACAGTTCGGTAATGTTTTCTCGGGTCAGGCCTTGACAGGGTGGACCCGGTACCAACTTGATAATAATCGAGATAAGAAATTAGGAATCCGAAACAACCCATTGGTACAAATATTGGAACTAGAACCAATTTAATCGGTCCAGATCCGTCAGATCAGACCCGACCCATTGACAGCCCTAGCCCAAGGTTCGAAATTTCGATACAATATGCCTTATAGATATGAAATAAGGGAGTTTTGAGAAATCATTTTTTACTCTCGATAAACCTATTGGAAGGGATTTTTTATAAAACACTTTTAACAAATAAAATATATAAAATAATACCAATCTACAAAATTTTGAAAAAGAAAATTTTAAAAATAAAAGATAAAAGTTCAAAGTATCAATACACCATTGGGATTTTTATCCCTAAAGCGACAAACCAGTATTCGGTACCATTCCTATTTCTACCTTGCATGTTTTAGGTTAATCTATTAAATGTGAGATAGATTTTTTTCTTGAAACTTTTTGAATTGATCAATTCAAATTATTGTTTCTATTTGAAATATCAATTTTGACACTTCAATTATAAATGTCAATGATCAATTGAAGTGATCTCACATGTGATGCGACAATGCATTCCTATATTGATCAACCCAAGGCAGCAATTGTACCAAACAAGTAATGCTCATTATATTTCTGCATTGATACAGTTAGGCATGTAGCAGTTAAGGATCATAGGTTAGAGGAGTTCAGATGATCTTAGAGGACCACCACCTAAGGGGTTCTCTGTATCTTCAACCACTGCCCACCAATGATAAAGCTTATTTACAAAATTCAAATAATTTAGGCATGTCTGCCCAAGTCGAAATTGTTACAATTAACAAAGCTAAATTGTCAAACCTTGCATTCTTTAGTTTTGAAATTGTCATGAAATCATCCAAATATACCTTCAGTTCAAATGGTAAATTTGTAAGTGCGTCCTATAATTCCTAATGATGTTCAACTTTGCTGATGTTTTGCACATGTAACATGTGGGATCTTGTTTAGAGGAAAAAAAAAAAAAAAGAATGACCGGGCAAATTGGAGTCCACACACTTGATGACTGTGTAACCAATAAAAACGCCCCACGTCATCCACAGTCTATATGCCCCATAATCACTCAACCTCTCACTTAGCTCGAGTGGCTGATGTGGAGCATTATTATTTGTTACACAGCCCCTAACACAAGAGTCCAGATCACCTACCAATAAACCATGCTCCAACCCTCTACTAACATGATCTTACACAGCACATCACATACATGGCGACTTCCATTTTTATAGTGGGTCACAATCTCATGGTGATATGTATGGTGTTAGATCAAGTTGGTAGAGGGTTGGAAAGTATAAGAAGCTTGGATGGCATCACGTATCCAACCGAATAATCAATTATTGAGTTAACGCCAGTACAAAACTTCTATCTTAATTCAAAATTACCAAGTTAGTGCTAGTGTAGAATTCCTATCTTAGTTCGAAATTACAAAATTAGCACCAGCACAAAACTTCTATCTTAGTCGAATTTACCAAGTTAGTATCAATGCAGGGCTTCTTTTCTAGTTCAAAATTACCAAATTAGAATTAGATTGTGATTTTTGATTTTTTTTTTCAATTAAGACTTTTTTTTAAGATTTTTAATAGAATTCTATTATGAAATATTTTCATACATTAGGAAACTTTCTTGTAAGAACCATAAGGGTGTAAGTATATATAAAGGCTAACTTCTCTTAACGTTATTTGTTATTTGTTTCCGGACTGTGCCAAGTTATCAACTCCTAACGCAACCATCAAGTTCAGCTACTCTGTTTCTTTAATGTGATATTAATTTCAAACACCCATATTTTGGAATAAGACTGGCCCCAGTTTTCATGAATTGACACCCCATGAAATGGTTAAGTTAGTGAGACCATCTAAGTATTTTTCATTTTGACTGAAGCCTCTATGAGTTATTTCATTTTTTAATTATCCTAACATTCATACTATTATCTTTTCTTGTCAAATTGTACAAAGATGTGATTGAGGATCTTTACCATTAATGGTCACATGTGAATGATTGTTTTCTCCCTCCTAAAGTTTAATTTATTTGATTGATTCAGAGAGAGAGAGAGAGAGAGGCCAAGTATCAAAACATGGAATCAGTCACGAGGCTCATGGGTTGACCCACCAAACCAACAAATGGGTGGTCTCTCAATCACTCATTTGATTTCAACAAAAAACTACTAAAAACAACTCTACAAAATACAGAGTTGTAGACAAAGGTGGTGTCCCTTTCAAGGGCCCCGAAGCTTGTGAAACAAAAGAGAGGACTCGACTTTGTACCAAACAAATAAAAAAGACGAAATTTAAAGCTAAGTTCCTTGGGATAAGCTACTACTACTCACGTGATTCTCTTGCCCTTATCACGCTAACCTGCCTCACCTTCACCACATTTCTTGGAAATAATGAAACCTGTACCACAGATTGAACAGCATACTGCTCACCATTTTAAGGTCGTGTGGAGCCCTTTCCTGCAGGTTAGGCTGGCTTCACTTTTTACTTCCTGTACCTAAACGAACATGAGTGGTGCTTGCCGTGTGGCCCTTTTCTTTTCTTTTCTTGTTAAACTTTTCCGACCTGTGACTAGAAAATCTTAAAAGTGATGGGGTTAGGGCTCTTCAACACCTTATATTTCATGTGAACAAATGAAGAACATATACCGAGTCCCCCTGGTTTTCAAAAGAATTAAATTAAAAATCACAGAAATTTTCTTCCCCTTTTGGACTCAATGTATAGATTTACTAGCTTTTTTCCTCTATCCTCTTCCCTTCTTGGGAGGGTTGGGGGTGTTGGGATGATTAGATTTGGCTCAATCTTCTTGTTCAAACTTCTCAGTCACTCCTTTTACCAAAAGAGAAACTTCGCGGTGACTTCAGTTCTGATGTACATTAATGTCACTGGGATTGATTTTTGATTGACATAACCCTTTCTGCTTCACAAGCCATACACATCACTGCATAAAACTGAATAACTATTAACAATCATGTTGACCCAGAGAAATCAATATACAGTAATACAGCATAACAATCCAAACTACTCTACAACTCTGGTTTAGAGGAGACATACCTGAAGCAAAGCATGGACAAGAGTGCAGATTAGAGGGGCCCATATGTCAATTTCAGATAGAGATGGATGGAGGCATAAACCAATCTCATATGCATGATATGTCCAACAGAAGACGCGGTTGGATTTTATGGTGTGAAACGTTCCCACACTTATGGTCCTGATTGCATTTCATAAACCATTCTCATCTCAGGTTTACCAAAGAAAGAAGGGATTAAGTTGAAACTTATTTGGATTATATGGTATGAAACTCCGCAGGAAATATCCAATTGACCCACATGACATCAATAATTCAAATTCATCCTCCATTTCTCCATGCTCCAAACATACTGAATTCCAAGACTCCTGCTTGCTTTTAGTTTTGGATTTGAAATGAAAAAGCCACACTATTTTTCTCTTATCTTGCCCATCCAAGTCTTTCATATATATGATTCATGCCTTTGTTGATGAAGCACTCACTACCACCATCATCTTCTGCACGGCCTCTCGACCAGAATATCTCTACAATTGCATCAGAGAGAACCTCTTATCCTCCACTTTCGGTGTTCCCCCTCCAAATCAACTCTATTGTCTTGATCTTTCTTCTACTTCCTTTCTTCTTTTTACTTTTTGATTACTTTTTCTGTACAGAGAAGAACATTCTCTTCCTTTCCTTTGTCTTTTTTATTTATGACCCACTGATCTACCCTTTTCCAGCCTAATAAGTTTGGTCATGCTCAAAGTAAAAGAAACAGACCTTAGCCCGTTTCACCAGTTTAGCTATTTATAACCACTCCTCAAGCCTTACCTCATGAAGGTTTTCCACTAGTTTTCTCAATAATAATAGTACCCTCAAAGGAAACTTGAACAACAAAGATGCCATTTTCCTATGCAAAATCTTTCTTGCAACGGTTTTGTAGCAACGACCTTCAAATGGATACTAGTAACCACGGCTTCTTCTCCAGTGATCTCTTACCATCTCTTGGAGCCAGGATTAACCAAGAAACCAAGCTTAGAAGATACATCATTTCTCCTTTCAATCCACATTATAGGTGACAAACCACACAAGTGTTAGTTTCATATTGCTATTTTCTCTTCCAAGGCAAATATAGTAAGACAACGAAAGCATCACTTTTTTTTTTCCATTACTCCAGGGCTTGGGAGATGTTTCTGATTGTTCTGGTCATATACTCAGCCTGGATCTGCCCATTTCAGTTTGCATTTTTAACATACAAGCAAGACACACTGTTCATCATTGATAATATTGTCAATGGATTCTTTGCCATTGACATCATTCTAACCTTCTTCGTTGCTTATCTTGAACGCCGATCCTATCTTCTGGTTGATAACCCCAAGAAAATTGCTGTCAGGTTAGTTTTGAGCAGGTTCACAGTCCTGCAAATGATCCAAGTATATTATTTATTCTCTTCAAGTCAATCCTGTCTTCCCTACTATAATTCTGTCTTTGACAATGAAACTAGTCTTTCTAAAATAAACTGCACTTACATGTAGGTACATATCAACCTGGTTCATCTTTGATGTCTGTTCAACAGCACCAATTCAACCTCTTAGTCTCCTTTTCACAGATAGCAGCAGCAGCCTTAGTTTTAAAGTACTCAGTATGCTTCGTCTGTGGCGTCTCCGACGGGTCAGCTCCTTGTTTGCAAGGTGCATCATCAAATTCAGATCTCTTTCACTATCCACATTTGAAATACATTCAATGGAAGAACAATAATATGGATTAAGCTGGTTTGCTTTCATCCAGACTTGAAAAGGACATACGCTTTGACTATTTTTGGACTCGGTGCACAAAGCTTGTCTCAGTAAGCCTCTTAAGATTTTTGCCTTTTCCTTTTGGTTGCTCCAACCTAACATCTTTAGCTCTATCAAAGTTACACTTCCTCTCTGTTTAAATGCAGGTAACTTTGTTTGCAGTACACTGTGCCGCATGCTTTAACTATCTGATTGCTGATAGATATCCTGATCCAAAGAGAACCTGGATAGGTGCTGCAATGCCAAATTTTAAAGAAGAGAGTCTGTGGAACAGATATGTGACTGCAATGTACTGGTCTATTACAACACTAACTACAACTGGTTATGGTGACCTACATGCTGAGAATCCAAGAGAAATGTTGTTTGACATTTTTTACATGCTATTCAACTTGGGATTGACAGCTTACCTCATTGGCAACATGACAAACCTTGTTGTCCACTGGACCAGCCGCACCAGAAATTTTGTATGTTTTTCTTCTTTTTCTTTTATGAATAATCTCTATGTTCTTCACTTTCAAGAACTTCCCCTTGCCAGCGGAAATAGTTGTAGAGGTCCTAGTAAGAAGACCAAAATAAATTTGATTACCAGCTACTAGTACATGGACCATTGCTCAGGGTGTAAAATAAAATGTGAACCTCCATAAGAGCTCCAGTTTCTCTATCCCTCCTTAATTAAAGGCCATCACCCTATGTTTATCCCAGCTATCAGGTGTCTTGGGAGGGGTGGACTACATACATACCTAACTTTTGTGTGTGTGTGTGTGTGCGCGCACAAAGTGGCTGTTCTGAGAATCAAACCCACATTATTATACTTGTCAGCCCAAGGTTTTACCATTATACTAAGCAATGGCCCCTCCCCTCCTAGCCTTCACAAAATTTATTAAGACTACATATGAGAAACCAATTCCAAAATATAGGAGGATTTATTTACAAATTGCATTGCATAAAAAAGTCTCTACTACTCTCATCATCAATAAATACTAATCAGACTTGCTTTCAATGCTGTAGAGGGATACTGTCCGTGCCGCTTCTGAATTTGCAGTAAGAAATCAATTGCCCCCACATATACGGGATCAAATGTTGTCTCACATATGTCTGAAGTTCAAAACTGAAGGGTTGAAACAGAATGAGACCTTGAATGGTCTACCAAAGGCCATTCGTTCAAGCATAGCACACTATCTTTTCTTCCATGTCATTCATAAAGTCTATCTCTTTCAAGGGGTTTCAAGTGATTTCCTTTTTCAACTGGTATTAGTTACTATATGTCATCAAGCTTTCACAATTGGCTATTGTTTATTGTTTTTATTCATAATAAGTTAAAACACACACACACACACATCCTCAGGTAAGGGGAAGTAAGAACCAATACACCCAGCACAGCCAATTGCTGACATATTTTAAGTTGTGTTACAAAAAGCATGGGTTGTGTGGCAGCTTCCCAGCCATGAATTGCAGAGTTCATTTTGTAATATTTACACATATGAAATCTTCCTCAAAGTTTCACGACATTAATGATGTCTTTCCTTCCATAATAAGGTTTCAGAAATGGAGGCCGAATATTTTCCACCCAAGGAAGAAGTAATTCTGCAGAATGAAACTCCAACAGATCTTTATATATTGATTTCAGGAGCAGTGGTCAGTGATCTGAATATTCATTCTTTTATTGGAAGCTGAATCTTTGATTCTGAGATAATAGTAGTTGACCCTCCACAATGCCTGCTGAGTAATTTAATCTGGTGCACGATTGGTATTTGGTTGCAGGATTTTATAGCACATATTGATGGGCATGACCAAGTAGGCATCCTTTCTATGTTCATTGTCCATGGAGCAAAGCACATGGAGCAAATCTAACTTCAGTTCTTCTGGTGTATCATATACAGGTCCTTCAAAAGGAAAATGCAGGGGAAATGTTTGGGGAGATAGGAGTTTTATGTCATAGGCGGCAACCATTCACAGTTAGGACCACAGAACTTTCTCAAATCCTACGGTTGAACAAGAATTCACTGATAAACATTATTCAAGCAAATAGGGAAGATGGAAACATTATAATGAACAACCTTTTCCAGGTACATGATAAATTGGATAGCCCCTTATATGATTAAAAATGAAATCTTTCTAATAGCTATTACTTTTCTTTTTGGGGAAAAATGTGTGTATATTCCCACCTTCCCCAATTGGTGTGTGTTTGTTCGGGACTGGGGCAGGTGATAAGGTTAATTCTTTTATGTTCCCCTTTGTGCAGAAACTAAAGGAACTTGAAAGTTTAGGCTTTGGAGAAAGACATATGGAGCCAGGTTTAAACCTCAATGAGTGGCTTCATCAAGAATCACAAAAAGGACACTTTTATTTTCATGTTGGAAGTGAAGAAGATTGTCCACGTGTAGATTCAAATCAGGAAACAAGTGACATGAAGATTCTGGAATCAAGGGCTACAGGAAGGGGTGAAGAGAACACAGTCTATGATCTCATCAAATGGGGAACTGATGTTAATGCAACAGATGCAGATGGCCAAACAGCCCTTCATATTGCCGTCTGCAAGGGGCATGTTGAAATGGTTAAGATTTTATTAGAAGGAGGAGCAAATGGGAATAAACCAGATGCTAAAGGGTGGACACCACAGGATATTGCTGAGCAACAAGGACAAAAAAGCATTTATAACCTCTTACTTTATTACAAAAATAGGAACAGAGATTCAGAAGATCATAGAATAGATTTCACTGAGACAAAGACAGAGACAGTCAACCACATTGGGAACAATTGGAGAAAAGACAAGAGAAATGAAAATCCCAATTTCACAAACTCACACTTCGGAAAGATAGCACCAAACTCTAGTTCAAGCAGCTATTGTTGTCCCAGTGATAGCCAAGCTACAAAGTTGACCAACAGAAGAGTCACAATTCACATGCCCTTTCGAAAGGAAAATACAATGCAAGAACAGTTTGGGAAGTTAATAGTCCTACCTGATTCACTAGAAGAACTACTCAATGTCGCTGGTAAGTTTTGTTTAATCTCAAAAGAGTATTGGGTTACAAATGTGAAAATCTGGAGCAAAAACAGTAAGTATTATATCACTTAAATCTGTTTCAGATAAATATAGAAGTGGTGAGGATATAACCCAAACCATCTGAACAGAAACTTCAAGCATTGAAGTTAGATAAACTAATCCATGTAAAACAAGATTCTTCTTTCTCAATTATGCTATATCCATGTGTCATACAAGTACCTTGTCAAACTGCAGGTCAAAAGTTCCCAGGTTACCATCCCACAAAAGTTGTCAGTACAGAGAATGCAGAAATAGAAGATATCAGTGTTATACGAGATGGAGATCATCTGTTTCTCCTTCAACCTGAGCATGAAGCACAAATTGCGGAGTGACATTAAGCATTATTGGAAGAATAGGCCTACAATGTAGAGATACAGATATTTTGTAACATATCGGCAATTTATGATGAGAATAAAAGAAACAGATAACAGATGTCAATCAAACTTGGCCTTCAAAACCAACAATCATACTGGAAAATTTAATCCTGCAATTAAATTTCCCCACAGTTAACCCATGATAGCCGATGCAAGTCCCATCCATCTATCATAGTTCCCAGGAATTGGTGAGCTATATGCACACAGCAAAATCCAAGGAGCTCTTTCATTCTATGGGTTCTGAATGTGATACAAAGGATGATCAAATCCCTGGTGCACTGCAAAGGGGAAAATAACAAAAGAAAAATTGTGATGCTTGGCATGATTGCTGTGACTGCTCAGCCACTTTAAATATTCCTCAGTATCCCTGACAGCCCTAGTTCATTGGCACGTGTAACAGCAAAGACATGTTAAGATACTTTAATCAGACTAAATTAACCGAACCAAGTTTGCTTGCACCCAGGATTGAAAACAAGTTTACCAAAAGAAATAACCATTCTGTCCTGTCCCCGATTAGCAGGTATAATACTTCAGTGTCTCTTCCAAGAAGAAAGCTCCCATCTTGTCCCTTCTTTGAGGGATTCAAGGGTAACATCATCAAGAAAAATACAACCCCCAGAGACCCAGAATCAACGCTTGTGTATTATTCAAAGATATGCCAATGGCAATCACAATGCAGTTCAAGGCACTAAGAAATTTAAAGAGGGGAATGGAAACATGATTATTTATACAATTTGGTGATATAGAAAGTGGAACTTTGAACTACACAATTGTGTTTTATTATACAACTTGGTGATATAGAAAGTGGAACTTTGAACTACACAATTTTGTTTTATTTTCATCTTTTTCGCTTTGAACCCTAACCCTCTTCTTCTTCTCTCCTGCCTCCACCCTCTACTCCCCCACCGCCACCTCCTCTCTCTCTTCCTTTATGTGAAGTCTTCTGCATCCTTATGAGCAGAAAATAGGATACTAAATGAAGCAAACTAGTTGTTCTAGATTTTGTAAAGAATAATTGCAAAGGTCGATACCCCAAAAGAATGGTCACTCTTGTATTAATCAATGGAGGGGACAGCCAATATATATACAATTACATCAAGACTAAAATTAGCAACATCCTAATCAATGGAGGAGCAAATATTCTAACTTCCTAAAACTCTATAAGCACAATATCTTTCTAAATATGTACAATATCTCTATTATTTTGAATACCAAGTTGCAAGGGGAAACTGGGTAAGGTCGCAAAATTTATAGCAGCAGAGGGAAACTTCGCCCATGCATATGTCTACCCAGAATCTAGCTTTATTACATGAGTCAGCGTGATACAAGATGTGATTAGAAAAGTAAAAAATTGGAAGAACCAATGAATTACCATGGACAAGCAAGAGGTGCTCGATCCTGAAGGCTAGAAGTTTGGCGAAGGCCAAATTTGCTTTTAACCACTAAGTACCATAATCTGGCGAAGCCAGATTTCACTCTGTTCTTCTAAACCAGATGGTCAATTAATAACTATCAATTGTAATTTTTATACTTATGATTATAACCTAATTCTCGATTTTATGAGTTATATGTGTAAAAAGATTATAATCTTATATGTTGCTTCAAAGAATTTGCTCAGGAGAAATGGAACTTTTATAGTATTTCTTATTCCATTTGACATTCTATTTGTTTATGATTGTAGTAGAAATAATTTAGCTATAGATTTCATACCAACCTAGTTGGAAGTATTGTTTGCTCTTAATAGAGGTAATGGTGGTTAGATTCAACTAAATTTAGTTGAGGAAATTTTTGAGTGACCTCATATTCTGATGCAAACATGATGCTCCTTTTCTGTTGTGCTTTCTTCTTCTTAACTATCTTGGCACAAATCTACATGCTATTGTTTTGCAAGTCATTCTCCTTTTTTTTTATGGACTTTTAACCATGAGAAAATGCTAGTGCCTTTCTGAATGGAGGGTAGCTCTGCCCATGAATCACAAAAACAAATAAAACTCAGGTTCCAACATAGATTTTCTACAATGACAAAACCACCAGAAAGATGGAGCATTGTGCGCTAGCCAGTCATTTGCATCATGATACGCATGACGAAAGATATTGTTGGAGTTGAAGAGGCGACATGCACTAAGGCATTTTTCGATGATGTTCTCTAATCTCCCCGGCCCCAGGGGCTTTACTGTCTTCCTCAGACCCAATCACCCAACTCATAATAAATTCACTACATCTGTTTGGTGGATAAATCAACAAAGAATTTTTGGTAATGTGCATAAGAGACAAAAAAAAATTATTGATAAAGCTACTCTAGGTACTATACTTGGTTAATAATATAATGAAAAACATTTAATTAAATATTATCATATTCAAATTAAGAATTAATAGACAAGTTCAAAATTAATTAAATGGATGAAAACAATATATAGTCATCAGGTGAAAATTTATTGAAATGAGTGGTAGGAAACCTACCTTAATTCATCTTCACTTCCAAAGGAAAATGAAAGAAAAAAAAAAAAAATGAAGCAACTAAACAAACACCAAAGGGAGTTGTATTTTATGGGAAAATCAGGAATTCTTACCCTCACCAAGTCTTATCGTTGGCCTATTACCCAAGTCCCAAACGATAAAATTGTGGTCTGCGGTGATCGTGTTAGACAAGGGAGAATGTTGTATACTTGTTTGGGCCTCGAAGCCCAATATTCCTCTTCCTTGTCTAAAAGCATAAACCCATTTGCATGTGGTCTATAAGGCCCAATTAGAACCAGATCCAGGTAAACAAACCCACTCTCTTTAGTCTTTATTGCATCTGGATAACTAATTCTGGTCCCGTGTCTCAGTTTTGGGCTTCTTTTATCATTCTCATCACTTCTGGGCCACTCTCAGTTTTATGAAAAGGTTTCATATTCATTCTTTGTATTATTTATGTTTAGGCCCATAACAACCAATCCTGGCCCAATACGGGCAGTTTTCATGGTCCATATCATCAACCAATCCTGGCCCATCTGTTGGCCCGTTGGATCCAATCAATCTATCAAACAATTCGGGATCCAGCGGCTGAACTATTGTGACCATCCACATCCGATGGTGGGTCCCCACTAGATACTAGAGACAGTACCCACACTCCGTGATATGCTCTAGTCAAGGGACACGTGGCAAGTTTGTAGGCCCTAGATCCATAAGTAACAGACCAAAGATCTCTGGCCTTCAAAGCAGAAGCTCGTGAGAGAGCGAGCCAAGCCTGGAAACCAGAAGGCGGGAAGAGGCTTTCAGATTTAAAGTTTTCAAAGCCAGAAGGAGGAGGAGGAGAACGGGAAGGGAGAAGAGATGATCGAAGGAATCGGCGGATTTGTTGAGGAGGATGACGATTTCCTGTCACTGGTGGAAGCAGCGGAGGCGAAGGCCTTGTCGAGCTGCAACAAGCGGAGGAAGATCGACGGAGATGTTCCCGAGAAGCGTGAGGAGGGGGCTTACACCGCCGCACTCAGAGGCAGCAATAGCCTCTTATGGCAGCAACAGATGTCTCCCTCTAGATCCCAAGGGAGAGTGAAGGTTGTCGTTGCTACCGGCGGCCCCTCCGTTGGTGCAGGCGGTGAGACGGGCAGTAACGCAGGAGCTTGCTTTAAATGTGGGCAGTTCGGGCACTGGTCTCGCGACTGTGGTGCTTCCGGAGGAGGTGGAGGAGGACCGGAGTATGGAATTAACAATTACAGTAGTAATAATAACCCTTCTGTGCCTGAGAAGCCGTGCCCCTGTGGAGTTGGGTCTTGTCTGGTTCTAACTGCAAACACTGAGAAGAATCGCGGTCGCAAGTTCTACAAATGTCCCGTCAGAGAGGTTAGATCACTTCCAATGCTCTTAGCCCCTCCCTCTTTCTATATAGCTCAAATTTGATCCATTTGGTTGGACGCGAACAGATTCTAGATCTGGTTTTTAGATTTTGGCTGCTTCTTCCGTAATTGGGCAATTGTATCTTTTGTTGGGAATTGGTGGGAGTATTGGATAATCGATCTGTTTGTTTTCATTATTATTGTTCAGTGGAAAACGGAAATTGGTTAGCTGAAGTTTAGTTATAGCATGCGGTTCAAAGGGATGAACATTTTTGTACGAAAGTGGTTGCTTTCCATTATGACGATTTGTTTATAATATTTGTGTTATGAAATTACCTTTTTAGAAGGAAATCAAATCAACGGTTGCTCTATGTTGCCTTAGTTTTTGTTTTATCTGGTGGGGTTCATACATTGAGTGTAAATTTTATTACATTTCGGATCCATAAAAAATACTACGTTTCTGAGAGCCTGAGTTAGATTATCAGTTGTCACATATTATATATTATACCTGTGGGTGCATGCTATTTCAGTCCACAACAATGCATCAACAGTCAGTTTCACACATTTTTTACAGGAATGGTTTTCCAATTTCATTTTAATTGGCTTTTTTTTTTCATATCAAATGGAGCAGGAAAATGGAGGTTGTGGCTTTTTTGAGTGGTGCGACAATTCATCAGGAAGTTCAATATTAACTGCAGCCCAAAATTATACATCAAATTCATGCCCAGACCTTCCATGTCCATGTGGCGCAGGAACTTGCTTGGTTCTGACTGCGAAGACTGGAAATAATATAGGCCAGCAGTTCTACCGATGTCCTGCAAACCAGGTTTTTTTATTTGATTTAGATGGTTTTTGATATATCCTGCAACTAGAAGGCTGACTTGAATATGAAGATAATGGGAAGCCTTCATTTTATCTGTTACTTATTTTTGGATGAATAACTCTATTTGTTACTTTTTCCAAGCTAATGTTGTTTGTCCTGGAACTTGTCATATGCCATGGTTTCCTGACAAGCTGAAGCAGTTGATGTGGAGATTTAGAAGAAATAGATATTTTTAATCCTGAATTAAATTATTTAAACAGATTAGTGTCTCTCTTGACATTTAAAAAACTTAAGGTAGGGCTATTACTCAATATTGGTCCCAGCTATCTAAGATATTGGGGGGGTTGACTGGTCATGGACCTAAATTTTGACATCTTTTGCACAAAGTGGATGGTCTCAGACTCAAACCCACGCTCTCACACTTAACAACTTGGAAGATGATAAATGTGAAGAGTTTGTTCAGGATATAGAACTAAGCCATTACAGGATATTGTTGAGCCTGAAAATGATAATGTTGAGAAGGATGCTTCAGATGTTGAGGAAGTGATCTTGGATGAGACTCATGTAGTTGAGGGGACAGTTGATTTGGAGGTGGTGGAAGTAAGGCTCTGGGGTTACATAATATGGGAGGATTTTTCTAGTAAAATGTTCAAAATTTTGGAAGAAAGATATTCGATGCCTGTGACAGACAATGGAGATTCTAGTGTGGATTCGGAAGAGATTGCTGTCAAATCAAGGTCAAATTGTGACCAAAAGAAGTTAAGTCCGCTTAACGAAGGTGGGGCTAGTTGTAAATGAGAGGAAGAGGTGATTTTAGGTGAGTTTTTTTTTTGAGAGGTTCCTTTTTTTTTTTTTTATTTTCGGAGTCTGAATAGTTCCTTCATTCCACTTTTGTTATTCTAGTGTTTTGGTCATGTAATGTTCAGTTTAGGGGGGCTGTTTCTGCTTTTTTTTTTTTCTTTTCTTTTTTGTTTAAAGGGGTTGAGACTGGTTGTTGGATGTGAAATGCTTCCTTTTCTCTCAGGTGACTGCTGGTCACATTCCCTTGTATTCTTTTTCTTTATCTTTTTTTTTTTTCTATAGAACCTTTTTCTTTTATTATCCAAAAAAACAACTTTGTATTTATCCAATGCACCAAACAATGGTCCCTGTCACACCCAGTGAGACTCAAAACTACAATCACCTAATTAGGAGTAAGGTAAAATATGGATGATCAAAGCCATGAATTTTTTAGCCTTTATAACCTAGTGGTCATGAATGTTTAGAGTCTTCTCTGTTAATCATAATGAGAAAATAGAAATAATCATAGAAATTAAAAGTTCCGTGCTACTCCTTACTTCCTTCGTCCTACAATTCCACGTTATATTTTCAGATTGTTTGGTTTATTGGGAAAACTGTTTAAGTGGTTCTGCTTTGGTTGGAAGTAATTCAACAAAGTTGGCTTGATTTAAGAACTCAAGACATATGTATCCCTAATCTTGACACATTTGTTTCAAGCATAGACAAGTAGCACTAAGTTGACAAACAACATATTTTGTGTTAAGAAGGAAGATCAAATATGAAAAGCATATGTTATTTTAGTGTTAGCTAGCTACAGATGTATGGAACAAATGACCAAGTTCTTTGATCCATAACAACAAATGCTTTTTATTGATAGACCTATTACTATTAGATTGATCATTGATTTGATTGAAACACAATGGATACCATAGAGGCAATAGGAGGTTGATCAAGTGTATCCTAAAGGTAGAGGCCAAATTTCAGGTCCATGTTCAATTGTCTTCTTTATAGCTAAGTCCCGAAAGATGCAAAAAGAAGGAAAAAGGTTATGCTACAGTTCAATGGACAGACAACTTTCAGTCAAACTCTTAGTAGAGGAAGTAAGGAACTTGGGAACATGTAACCCACAAGACAAGTTAAAACTTGGTAAAACATCTATTGTTCCTTTTCAGGAAATGGAAGGAAAGGATTGATCGGTAATGCAGGCTTTCTCTTGTTTATAACAAGAGGAAGTAAAAGATCAATCAGAAATCAAGACTTTATCTTGATTAGAACAAAGGTAATATGAAAACAAATTGGAGTTACTTGTTATATGATTGGAAACACTTGAATCTATAGTACAAGAATTGCTTGTGGAGAAAGTTGAAGCATGATTAGCAAATTGAGTATTTGAATGTGGCAAGGACTCAAGGCTAATGATGATGAAACCAATTTAACAAAATTGTCCAATAGAAGGCAAACTCTCTCCAAATCTTGCTTGGAAATAGTGATTCTCTTTGGTGGAGGAAGAAGATTAATTAATGAAAGTGCTTTGTGGTGGGATATCACTAAAAGATTTTTCCTTGGATGCATTATTCGCTTTCTTCTTTTGATATCCATTGCCTAAATTACCATCCATGCAAGTCAAAAAAAGTGTCTTTATTGTGGTTTTTCTGATTACATTGTGTCCACTTCAATTCTTCACTACTAGTGTCTTTTGTAATTTCTTGTGGGACTTCTTGCTTATGATTACTATTGTTAGTAGTGATCAATGCTGGGTGATCATTACTTGGGTTCTCTTGCATTGCTTACCTCTTGTGTTCTTCACTTTAGACCAAGGAATAAACCTAATTTAGGGTAGGAAGAATCTCTATGTAAAATCTGTATTTGTTCTAGCTAAAATTTCAAGTTCTGACCTATAGGGAGAAAGATAATTTCTTAAACTGCCCCTGAACTATCTTACAATTATTTAAACTACCCCTCAACTTTAAAAAATACCCCTAAACCTTCAGAAATTTGACTGTAAGTACCCTTTCGTTAGTTGACTGTCAGAAACCACGTACGTGTGATGTGTTTAAATTTTCAAAAACCCGATTTTGCCCTTATTTAGTCATTACTTGGGCTACTTAAGCCCAAGTCTATGGTTGGGCACTGATGTAGAGGATGTAGCACTTAATTATGAAGAAACACATGACAAATCTAGAAGGAACAAGAAAGTGAAGCATTCCTGTGCTTGAATTTAGCTATTTTCTTGTTTTAATTTTGTTTTGATGGTTTCCTAGGTTGCTTCTCTGTCAATTGATGATTTCTAGTGCATTATTATTGTTTTGATGATTTCCTAGGGGTATTTTTATAATTTCAAGGTTTTATTGGCTGCTGACCTAAACAGAACCCCTATATAAGAACATTATTAGCTGCTGTTCAAAGGAAAAAAAAGGAGGATATACAATTACTTCAAGCTTAAGAAAGCTGTTTTCTCTTTCTTCACTATATTTTCTTTCTTTCTCTTGAATTTCTCAAACAGTTTGGGTGATTTTTGCCGTGAAAATCACTAGAACAGATCTGCTAGATCTGTTCTGCATTAGGTGGAATTAGAGCTTGAGTTTTCTCTCAGACATGGCCAACAACAATGCTTCCAGTGATGGATCTGAGATTCTCTTAGCCATCAGAGAGTTACAATAGTAACAAGCTGCATGCTTTCAAGGTTTAGAAGCTACTATTTGGCAGTTGACTGAAGTAAGCACTAGGATTAATCTCCTGCTGCCTAGTACAACCCTGACCTAAAAGGAAACTAGGGGTTTGCGTGCCATACCGGAAAAGAGAGTTGATGTAGGGAATCAGTTTCAGCCACAGGTGGTGGTCCAGCCCCAAGAACAGCCATGTTTTCAAGCCCTAGCAACATCCTTTGGTTTTAATGATGGAGAGGAAGATTTTAATGATTTTGAAGAAGAAAATCAAGGGGTGATCATGGGCTGGGCCGGGCCGGGCTTTGCACTTATCATAAGGGCTATAGCTTAAGCCCGGGCCTGGGGTTCCGGGCCTGTAACATAAGCCCTAGCCCAGGTCTACACGGGCTTGGCCTAATTCCGGGCCAATGTCTTTCATACATATCTATAATATTTTATATTAAATGACATAACATGCATATAAACTTTTATTTTATATATTATATAATATAAAATATTACATATAATATAAATTATACATGTCATGTTATAGTATTTATATATAAAATATATAATATAATGTAAAATAACATGTATACATATGTATACATTATACACAAAATGTGTAAGTTTAAATGTATGTGGGCCTGGTCGGGCTTGAAGTATTAAGCCCAAGCCCGGCCCTAAAATTTGCGGGCCTGATGTGGGCCCAGACCCGGGACGGGCCTGAACAGAAAACCCAGGCCCAAGCCCGGAATTCCCGGGCCGGGCTGAAATGATCGCCCCTACTAGACAGTAGTCACCTAGAAGAAAAAATTATGGCGATAGTGATTACAAAATGAAGATTGAGTTGCCAACATTCAATGGACAATTGCATATTGAAAATTTCCTAGATTGGATTCGTGAGGTGGAGAAATTCTTTGATTTTGCCAAGACAGCAGAAAATAAGAAGGTGAAATTGGTCTCTTACAAGCTGAAAGGGGGAGCTGCTGCTTGGTGGGATCAAGTTCAAATGGAGAGAGTTAGAGCTGGAAGGAAACCTATTAGGACATAGCCAAGAATGAAGCAGTTACTTCAGGCTCAATTCCTCCCCCCCCGATTATGACCAATACTTGTTCCAACAATACCAGCACTGTGTGCAAAGTACACGTGGGGTTAGGGAGTATGCATATGAATTTTTTCATGCTTTCATTTTGTAATGAGTTGGCTGCACCTAAGTACAAGAGAGACAAGAAAGAGAGAGCAGAAAAGTGAATAGAAGTTCATAGGTTTGTGGCAGCGCTACATAACCCTATTTATATTAGAGTGTTATTTAAAAAGCATCTGAGTGGACAAAGATACCCCTGCACCTAAGTATACATAAAATACACAACTTGCATTGAACCTGCTTGGATACCAACTTTTCAATGGAGAGAAGCAATTCAGATTTGATTTATGTAAGAAAAACAGTAAAATAATGGCAGAATTTGATAGTATAAGAGAAAAAAAAAAGTAGAAGAATAAGAGAAAAGATTCGGGGGAAAAAACTGGTGGGCATAGCCCTCCTTTAATTGATTTATATTTTTTTATAGATGAAAATAAAACTAGCACTAACAAACTTAAGGTATGCAAACTGAAAGGTCTGACCTGCTTGGGGGATCACGCCAAACAAAATAATCCCCAGCTTTTCATTGATATGTACGTGTGTATGTGTGTATGTATGTATGTATGTATATAGTGCTAGTTTTTACATTCGTAACTGAGGAAAATGGCCATGATACCCCTGCTGACTGCATTTCAAAAAATATAATAAAAAATGGCATAAGCTGTAAAAAACAGTAAAACAGCAATAATAAAAAGATAAAAAAGACACTATAGGAACTGCGATCACTCGTTAAAACCTGCTTGTCAACATTAATACTCAGTTACTCACAATCTTTTGAGGGCATCATTCAACTTGAAACTGCTTTTAAAACCTAAAACAAACCTCTAGGATTGAGATTCACTATGGTTGGATTCCATAAAAATTTGTAGTGTCATCAGTAAAATGTACACAAGAAATCTCAGCTCCATAAGCACATTCTTTGAAGCCTTTAAGCATATTACCATGTCAGTCTTGTTCAAAAACCTACTTTTGAAATAAATATTTAGGAGAAACATTGACCATTCAATCACCCATGGTTTATCCTTTAAGGGCAAGGTGGATGAGATCCATGCTGACTATTGCTGTATATTTTATAATTGAAAATACCATGGCTATGCAGTTGGTAGTTCTCTCAATTTAATCCAATTTCATGACATTCAAAGTCCATTTGCTATCTCAGTAGAGGTGGTGTATATTTGATTTTTGCGTATATCACTGGGGAAAACTTGGGTTCGGTTTGCAAGGTGCCAACCAGCTGGTTGGTAAGGTTGCCTGCTGGTCGTAGTGGGGACTTGGGATCGAATCCCGCCTGTACCTGGTTGAGGGGTGGGTGTTATGGATTGGGGAATGGGTTCCCCCTCCGTGTAGCCCTTCAAAAAGAAATAAAAAACTTGGGTCTGGTTTGTCTGGATTTCTGAGTTTCCCAGTTGAGTCAAATTTCAAGGCTAACTGGGGCATATCAAACCTATATGCCCTAAAGTGTGGCAAGACTTGGTCAGAGTTTTGACTCAGTTTGATTGAAAATAAGAAACTTGGCAAGTCTTACTAATGCTCCAAGTCATGTAAGGACAGTTTGTCAGTTGGTGAGAATAAGATATTACCAAAACCTGATTCCAACCCCCTTCCCAATCCACAAAGCACACAGAACTACTTAAGAAAATTAAATAGAACCCTACTTTTTAACCTTTCTGGTTTATAGACCTTTCTCTCACACAGATACACATCCAATGAAATCACTATATTCGTTGTTTAAGATTGGAGGAATGGGAGAATAGCCTCCCAAACCCAGATGATTCCAAAGAATCTTTGTATCTATCCTACTGTCCAACTTTGAACTTGATCAGGTCTGCAATGGAGCTCAAAATCTTTCTTTTAACTTTTGGAGGTTTCCAGTTAGTGTTATGTCCAAATTTCTCATGTATCATGTCATATGATGCAAATGTCTTAAATGTCATGTCATATGATGCAAATGTCCAATCATAATATTTTCCATGCATCATAAATTTGATCTGTTAGAAACTATGGGGTCCTTGATATACCTTTCATTACACTCCGGATCTCCTACCAACAAACTGTTCCCCTATCACTAACCACAAGACACTAGCACTGTTTATTGGGAACATCTCCTCATGAATGACAAGGGAGGTATTCCCATGTGCACCTGTAGTGTCCTGTAGGTATGGATGTGGGAACAGTTTGTGGGTAGGAGATGCGAGCTCCTTTCATTAATTGTATGGTAAAAATAATAGCCTGTTTATATACATCTCTGTGTAGGCAAGTTCTTGCGGTTTCTTTAAATGGTGCAATGAGCATACCTCATCAGGTGGTCTCCGAGGGAATTCATCTCAGGTTCAGAGTAGCATGGGAAATAAAAGCTATGGAGGTGGTTCATCCTGTTTCAAATGTGGAAAAGGTCACTGGGCCAGGGATTGCCCCAAGCCTCCATCTGATTTTTCTGTTAATAGGGGAGGAAGGTCTGCTTCATCAGGCACCTGTTACAAGTGTGGTAAGCCTGGGCATTGGGCTAGGGACTGTCCTGGTCAGGATGTGAAGTACAAGAAATAGAAATGTTGAATCAAACACTCGTATATAAAAAAGACTGGTTACTGCAAATCATGGGCTCATGCAACAATATCAAGGATACAATTCTGGGTATGAGAAACGAGGCTTGTGGTAAGACCCTTAACTAAAGAACTTTTCATTTATCTGGATATTGCTTTCATCTCTCTCTCTCTCTCTCCCACATGCACACAAACATAGAACAGTGGTTTTAAAATTGAACCAGACTTGACAGTAGGAATGGGTCAACCAGAACCATGAACAGTAAGTAGAAAACTGGACAGAACCGTGCAAATGGTGGTTCACTTGTTCTGTATAATCCACAGCGATTGGAGTATGTTTCCACATGCCTCCTATAAAGTTTGAAGCTCATAACATTCATGTAAGAAACTTTATAGGTGCATGAGTGCATCATTTGTACTCCAAAATCTGCTCCACTATTTTAAATAGTGTCAAACTGACAGAGCCGATAGTCCAATTGGGCCGGGTCAAACCAAATTTTGTTTTCCATTATGGAGTCAGTTCCTTTCCCAACATTGTTGGTATGTGATCAAATTAGCGATGCCAACGGATTGGTTCTATGTCTGGGCTCGGTTTATACTTGTTATTGATGTTGACCCATGAAAATCTTGTTCCCATCAAACCGGTTTGGATTGCCATGGGGGACCAGGCAAAGTGATGAAGTAGATTGGAAGCAAAAATCCCTAGCTCGGATTTTGTGACCTGAAAAAGGATAAGCTCACACAATCAGCGCGGATCGAACTGTTATCTGTCATCATCTCTCGTCTTCGTTGTAGATATAGGCTCTAGGGTATCTGGCATCCAACTGTTTCGGCCATTGTTGAAAGCTTGGTGGCTTGGTGCTGATAGAAACCAAGTCTCCGTGGCTTTATCGGTTGGATCGTTCTGCTGGTGGGAAGCGTCAAATAACCGTGATAACAGCAGAGCCACTTCTTGGCAATAACCCATCTCTATAGTCCATGCATGCACTACAACTAATATGCATCCCAGGGCAAGAGAAGCGACATAGATAGTGGTGGAGAAAGATTACAGGACGGACAAGATATTTGTTGCGGCAAGAAAATCAGTGTGAAGAACAATTGAAGTTGGACACCATGGAAATAAGGGTAAAATGCAGATTAGTATCCATATTTTAAAACGTTAAGCGGCTTGTAGGTGTCATGTAATTTTCATTATTAATCATCCAAATGCCCAAATCTTTCAGAAGTTTATAGAGAAGAGCAATTTGTCAAAAACTGATATTATATAATTATGCATCAACTTACAAGAAGCTTTCTAACAAACACAATCAATTATGCCAGTTACTACCAAAATAAACCCACAAAAGGATTAATGATTAAAATTAAATGTCTGGTTATTCCTTTGTTTCCAAAATCCATTAAACAAAGATCCAGGAAACAAATTGAAATCACTCGCTGGGCTCTACTAATTTTTTGTTTTGTTTTACCGGAAGAGAAATCTCCATTTTTCATTGTCACCCAGTATGTAGAATAAAGCTTTTTTCAATAAAAAACGATGAGTTCAAACCGGGCTTTCATTCATGTATTAATTCAACCTCTGTCTTATTCGATACACAAGGCTACTTAGAAAAAGGTCCAATTTCGGCCATGACCTTCACACCGAAACAAGCAACAATCATAGTCAATCCAGGACCGCTGAAAGGCCAATAATCCCAATCTTATTTTTGTAAAGTCGTAGTGGGATTACCTCAACTGATTCCAGTGCTTCAGCTTGGATTCGTTAGGGATGGATCCCTCGGTTGAGCTCTTGACAGAGATGGTTGCTAGTGGTCTGAAGTTGGTTTAGAATAATGGGTCCAATAGAGCTTGTTCTCTACTACATGTGATCCTTGTTGCAATGGGGAAGAGGGAGAAACAACGGAAAGAGAGAGAAGAAATGTGGGGAAGATTTAGGAAGTTCACAGTACAAGGTGGAAAGAAGAAGAAGAAGAGAGGGGAAGAGAGAGAAGATGGATTGGTGGTGTTCACCTCACAAGGGAGATGTTCCTGATGGGCGGTTGTAGTGGCTTGTTGGGACCAGATTTGAATCGGTTCAAATTAATAAGGATAAAAAAATGCCTTTTTTGACCTGAAATCTTAATTTTTAATATAAAAATTGAAATTAAAATAATATATGTTATAGTAGAATATAATTACTATTATTTTGTATATATTATGTAATTGTGCATATACATCATCACGGTTTGACCTTGATTAAACCTCTGACCTGTAAATCTCTCCCTTTTCCGATGCCTGATTGAATTCTTTGACCATTGACATCAATTAATTCTCCAAATTATGTATAAATTCTGATTTGGTAAAGATCTATATTAAAACCATATCCTCAGTGTTATCATGAAAGTTGTATGATTATTTTTAGAGCAGAAATTTCCTTTTGTTTTTCCAAACTTCTTATAATAACATATAGATGACATGGTGTGATATCCACCGTGAAGGAGCATTTCCACCTCTTTTTTAATAATATAACCAAAGTGATATAAGCCTACCTTTTGCCAAATATAATCAACTCCAATGTCATACTATATTTTCTCTTATCTCACATTGTCACCCACTCAACGTTATCAAACTCTTTTGTCATTTGCTTTCTGTCTTTGGCTGGCCGATGCAGCAATTTTTAGGGTTAAAAGATATTTCATAGTGTGCTTTGAGGAGGTTTCAGAAAAAGTAGTGTGGAGTGCAAAAGGATTTGCTCTTTCGTCTCTTCTTCTACTCATAGATAGAATATAATTATAACATACTCTCCGATATTGTATTTTCTAGACAACAGAAAATTTTCAATTAAAACATAGCAACTATGAGCAGATTGTATTTGTCATTGCCGCTCCACTTATAATGCTTGATGTTCATCTTTACTTCATTTTTAGGCTTGGCTATTGAAATAAGCTCAATATTAATTACATATGATGCACAAACAATAAAACAAAATCAGTTGGGATGTTTTGGTTATGAACATCATTTGTACCTTGTTCGAACAAAAAAACCCTATTTTATTTTTGTTATTTTGTGCTTTATACACAGAATTGTCATTGTTATTGCTTTGATATAAATCAGTTCAGCCTTTTGTTTGGAACATGATGAGGGCCCCACGATCAACTTTTTTCTCCTCTTTTCATGTCGGTTCATCATTAAATCATACTTATACCACATAGATTTCTCTAAGATCCTCTTACTGATACTACTTCAGAATTTTAAGAAATATTAGAAGTTTTATTGAATCAAAAAAACAAGAAAAAAGATACAGGATATACAGACTTAAATTAGGAATCTGATTGCTCAAGAGCTTAATAATCTTAAAAAATTAAAGTTTCTCCATGCAATTAATTATAACCTACTTTCAAAGAAAACAGTGCAGTAGTCTACTATAGTTAATAGATGAAATTTGTGTTTTATTCAAGGAAAATAAGAGTGTTCCCCACGGATGAGTCACTGATATATCCCAAGTGAATGCCATGTGGCAGATCAAATGACCGACCAAAAAGATCATGGCCAATTATACAACATGATCGGTCCTAATTTGTAGTCACCCAAAATATCATGAATGTTTTCATTTTTATTTGTTTTTGAAATTACAACATGAGCTTCAAACAGAAAACATGTTCTTCAACTGTGTTATTTTCAAAAGCAAATATAAGTTGATTTTGTTTTAAAAAAGAACCCCATAAAGAAAAATATGATAATTCTTTAAAACAAAAAATAAACTGAAGCACAAATATTATATCAGTTATGGAACATGATACTAAAATAACGAGATGAAAACATTATCTTTAAATCAGAAACTCAAATATTATATCAGCTACTCTCAGCTGTGTCACAACCCAGCCTAAGGACAGTCGGGGGGGTCTGTTCTGCTGTTGGAAAAAAGATTATCTATTTCCATAAATGAGGTTTCCAACAGATGTATTGTTTTATCTATAAATCTGCCTCAGATGTCTTTAAATTGGAACCTTTGCCTGACCTATGGACATCCTGTTAAATGCAAAAGATCCCAATTCTGGCATGAATTACATATTAAGATGAAAGACAGTCAACATTGGGTAATCTTAGGTGACTTAAATGAGGTATTACACCATGGGGAATACAGTGGAGCTAGAACTTCTATCAATAGAATGCCAACTTCTTTGGCCACCTTAATTGAACTTCACTCCTTAATAGAAATTGTAATGATTGGGACTAAATTTACTTGGTCCAATAAAATGTGGGGACAAAAGAAAGTAAAAGAAAAGTTGGATCGGGGTTTGGCCATAATCCATTGGCATTCCATGTTTCCATCTGCTAGGATCACATCTATCGAAAATGTCCTCTCCGATCATTCTCTTCTAATCCTTGACACATATCCTCAACAGATCTCTGGGCCAAAACAATTTCACTTCTTACCTATATGGGCTGAGGAAGAAAAGTGTAGAGAAATTATAGAAAATCAATGGGCTTCTCCACCTCAACCAAAATCAATCCCCAATAAGCTGCGCAGGTGTAAAGTGGCTCTCAAAGAGTGGAATGAGGTGAGATTTGGAAAAAATGAATCAAAACTCAAAGAGATGGAGAAGAACCTGTTTGAACTAGAAGAGGGGGGATCCAAGAAGATCAACAGAGGAAAACAGTGTTACTGAAGGAATATGAAAAATGGCTGATGATAGAAGAAAAATTATAGAAATTAAAATCTCGGGAACTGTGGCTTAAGGAAGGTGATAAAAACACAAGATATTTTCACCAAATCACCAATTTCAACAGAAGAAGAAATGCTTTAGAATTCCTTAAAAAAACTTCTGATGGAGATCTAATGACTTTGGAGGAAGTAGCAGAAACTTTCAAAGCTCAAGCAAAGGAGGTGAGCAATAATGACCACTCTGAAATTCCAGAAGTCCAAGATTTAATACAGGAAAAAATTTCTGAGGAAGAAGCACAAGAATTATTAAGCCCTCCCATGGATGAGGAAGTTGAACAAATTGTTAAATCAATGGAATCTCATTCAGCTCCTGCTCCTGATGGTTTCTCACCATATTTTTACAAAAAAAATTGGGGTATAATAATAACGGATGTGTGCAGTTTGGTGAGAGAATTCTTTGAATCTAAGAAATTTCCTCCGGAAATAAATTCTATAAACTTAGTGTACATCCCAAAAGTAAAAATTCTGGAGACAATAAGCCAATTCAGACCTATTAGTGTATGTAATGTCATTTACAGAATATTGTCAAAGTGTTTGGTACTGAGGATGCATTAATACCTGGATAGACTTATTGCTCCAAATTAGTCTACTTTCATCAAAGGGAGACAGTGTGCAGATAATGTGATCTTAACCAAAGAAATTGTACATAAAATGAGAAAACAAAAGAAAAGGAAAGGTTGGGTCCTCCTGAAAATTGATATGTCAAATGCATATGACAGAATGAGAGATTTGATTATTAAAGTGTTACAGAGCATGGGCTTCCCAGAAAAATGGTATAAAATGATAGAACGGTGTATGGAAACCCCAAGATTCTCTATCAAAATAAAGGGAACAAATAAAGAGTTCTTCCAACTTAAAAATGGGCTAAGGCAAGGAGACCTACTATCACCTTACCTATTCATCATTAGGATGCAAATACTTTCAAGTCTGCTTGTCAAGGAGGAAGCACAAAAGAAAATTCAAGGTATCACATTGAGTAGAAATGACCCAAGAATTTCTCACTTACTGTTTGCGGATGATTGTCTCATTATATGCAAAGCAGAGGTCAGACAAGTGCAGTGGATTTTAGAAGTACTAAAGGAATTTGAGAAGATATCGGGCCAAAAAATTAATAGAATAAAATCTGGAGGTTTCTTCAGTCTCGGGGTGCATCGGAAAAAAGTAAAATTTCTTTTATCACTCCATATGAAAAAATTAAATAAAACAGAGAAGTATCTAGGAGTCCAACTTGCTCTTGGGACAAAAGCAAAGTCAATCAGTTGGAATTGTTAGAGAAAATTAACACAAGACTAGGTTGGTGGAAGGCTAAACTATTATCACAAGCAGGAAGAATAGTCATGGTTAAATCAACCCTCTAGTCAGTACCAAATTACATAATGGGATCCTCAATCCTTCCAAGTGCCACTTTAAAGAAGTTAGAGCAAACACAGAGAAATTTTTGGTGGGATGGCTCAGCAGACAACAAATCAATGCACACCATATGGAGATTGTGGTCCAATGAAAAGGGGCTATGGAGGGAGGCAATAAAAGCAAAATATGTTAAAAATCAATCTATCTACTCCCTCAAAAAAAAGCACGCGGACTCGGGATGGTGGAAGCAGGTTATCCAATTATGGGATACTTTAAAACCAAACTCAATGCGGCAGATAAAAAATGGTTCAGAGGTCTTTATTTCTGATCCATGGGTACCAGCGCTAACTAATGGGATCCCAGATATAAAGCCCGAAGCAGCCGTTCAGTTAAGGGGTTTAAAAGTGAATGAGCTTATCACCACGTCAGGTGAATGGGATAGAAGGAAAATTGAATCAATCTTTAAGCAAGAAAGCAGCTACCCAATCTATCAAACTTTAATCTCTCATCACCTGTCATCTGACAGGATCATTTGTAAGAGATCCAAATCGGGACTATATGATGTAAAGTCAGGTTATAATTTCTTCATGTCAACACAAGCATCATCTTCCGGACAGCACTGGAACTGGAACCTCATATGGAAATGCAAAATTCCAATGAGGTTCCAACTCTTCATGTGGAAGGCATGGTGGAATGGTGTTGCTACAAAGGACAAATGGCACTTCATTGCTGAAGAAGAGAGAAAATGTCCACTGTGCCATGTAACTACAGAAACCTGGCAACACCTCTTCTTTGAGTGCTCCTATGCTCGAGCAATATGTCTCTCGGCTTGTTTAGGAATAAACCCAGAACTCATAAGAAATAAGGAACTTTATCTTTTCATACAAGAGTGGATAGACTCTAAATTAAACTGTCTAAGCAAAGAAGAAAAATAAGCCTTCATTGCAAAGTTCCTTATATTATTCAGGTTGATATGGGATATGAGGAATGCAGCGGAGCACAAAAATAAGATCATTAATCTAGTAAATTTGCTACATCACATGTGCTGGTATCTAGTCCCAAGCCTGGTTATACAGCCCTCCCATCCGTCTTTTCTGCATGCTCATATAATATTAGCTGCACAATACAAAATGTTCATCGACAGGCCCTTTAATCCATCATCTGGTATGGCAGGAACAGGAGCATGGATTCTCTCAGCAAATGATAATGAAATCTTCTCAGGTAGCAGAAGAATTGTAACAGCTAATTCACTTCAAGCCGAACGGTGGCCCTTCTTACATGGCATTCAATATGCCATAAAGCTGAAGATGAAGAGCCTGGCTATCTTTTCTGACTCAGAAAGCTTGGTAAACAACATCTATATGGATAATGAAATGGACTGGCAAGTTCAAGCCATCAAACAGAAAGTTCTACATCTACTATCCTTTTTTGATATAACTGTTATAGACCATGTAAATAGAAGTATGAATATAGTTGCCCATGAACTTGCTTATAATGCATGTAAATATAATATCGTAGTAGAAAGTATGAACAGCCATAGTACCCAATGTAATATGTTACTATAAGTAATGGAATCTTTCTGAGGTTTACCAAAAAAAAAAAAAAAAGAACACAATTATGGCTTCAGTTTTGGAAACAAAATATACATACATGCATATATAAAACTAAGAACATGTTATTTGATTTGTGTTTTTTGTATTGAAAACCAATAATTATTTCAACCAGATGATTTTGATTTATTTTTAAAACTCAACAAGAGAAACAATTCATTCTCTCTGGGGTGACCCAAGCACAGCTCTTTTATTTACCAATTGTAACGTTTCTCCCATGGCCTTTTCTGATTTCTCACTTTGTTTGCTTTCATGGACATTGTCAACCACCCACCAGCACATAGAGCACCCTATATACAATCACAATAACGACAAGGTTTTTGATACAAAAAAACCCTAATAAGATTGTTGCTTTCTGTCTTTTATTTACGTGGCAGGGCGGTGCAGCAAAGTGTATATTAATTACAAGAGATTTTATTAAGTAGATTCCAGTTCCAGAAAAAAAAGTTGTAAAGTACTGTTATTAGAGGGAGAGATGGAGAGCTCCAAAATAATAGACTCTTTCAGGCAGCAGCTTCACACTCTATCATCATTTCTTTCAACTTTGCTTAGCAAAAAGTAACAAGTCTATCGTCCTCTTCTTTTCAAATCAACAAATAACACTCAATCCACCTGAAGGAAAACGACTCCGTCCCTGCGTCCATTTTACATAACTTACCACTTATCTGTTCCAATGTTCTATGTCCAGTAGAGATAGAACGAAAATTAAGTTAAAACACATCAACTATCATCTAGAGTTCTATTTTAGGCAATGTTTGGCTTGAACTTTGAAGGGAAAGGTAGGAAAACCTATACAAAGTTTGTAAAGGTTTCCCTACCTTTCCTTTTCTTTTCTTACCTTTTCATTCAAACCACACAGCCTTATGGTTTCAGTATTGGGTGGTAAAATTCAACCTACTATTCTATTGCTTGTAATTTGTATGTGCTATTCTAGATTTTACCTCACAGATCACTACGAAAAGATTGTGTATTCATTAATTTGTTTTCAATTGCCACTCCTCTTGTATGTTTGATGCTAATTAATGTTTTTTCTACTTTGGTTTTACTTTAAAACTTGGCTACTGAAATAAGTCCATGGCTCCATGCTAATATGAACATGTAAAGAACAGAATAAACAAAAACAAAAACAGGGATGTTTTAGGCATGTTGGTGACACAATGGCAGCTCAACGCAGAAGGCTCCCACCAACGTAGGGTCTGGGGAGAGAGATGTACTGTTTCCAAAATTTGAACCTGGTCACCCGGATGATATTTCCTTTAATTAATTATTCTTTGTCATTGTGTGCTCTCTACATTATATTAAGGCATGTTGATGCCCTCATGATCAACTTTTTTTTCTTAAGCTTTTTCAGATGTCAATCCACCGGAGATTACTGATCTTTGAACCCAGATTGGTTCTTCTTAAAATCAGGTTCAAGGTAATAAAAGCATCATACACCACCTCATTTGGAAAATGAATAATGATTTATATGCATGCAGTGAATGTAATTTTAATCTTTTTATAAATTTACCACTGACACTTCAAATCAACTCATTCCAATTAACTCATTAAAAACCCTTACCCTTTTCAATCTATTAAGGGCTGGCCATATTCTTTAACTTTGTGAAGGCCCACCTTACCACACACTAACCCACATATATTGCTCACCAAAAATTATCAAAAGAAAATGGGACATGTGCAATACTTTGCATACTGCTATAGCTTTGTGGAATATTCTTTCAAATGATACTTTTTTTTTGCCTATAAATTTGGCTATCCTAGAACCATGTACAATTGCCAAACTAAAGAGAAAAAGGCTTGAGTGAGGGAAAGAACGCAATAAGAGAGTTATGGTATCCGCTTCTTTATCCTCCTTCAAATTCTTGCGATACTATTGTTAGCTATTCTGGGTGTTTCACAAGAATAATCATTATTCGCTTTTGGACAAACGGTGAGTTTGAACAAGTTTGTGGCCTTCAGTACAAGTTTGACCTGCCTTTCTTTCTGTGTCATTTGGGTCCCATTCGTTTTTCAGTAAGTTACTTGCCCGAGTAAATGTAGTTATTTGGATAAATTATTTCTAGAAAACACTTACCCGGGTAAGTGCATTACCCAGGTTCTTTTATTTCTCAGATAAATAAAGTAATAACAATTTTGATCATAAAGATCCATTATTAAAAGGGGCATTTTTGCCACATTCAAGTACTAACAACTTTCTTCCTAGGTGGAAAAATTATTTACCCACCTAGGGGATGGTACCCAGAAAAATAAACTTTCAATGGTCTCCACATTAATATAAAAAATGAACATGAGATTCTTGGTCAATGACAACCAAAATCCCATTGACCAACTTTCCCCCCTCTCAAAATCCAAAATAAAAACACCCCATTGATGTTTATCATTCAACATTGCAGATGGTAAAACTAAATAGTACAACTACAGCCGAAGGTGTGGGGTGGAAGGTTTGGTTCTTGCATTTCTATTAACAACAGGTTTATTCAAATGTTTCATTTTGAAAATTTAAAGATAATTAGATAACTGATGAATAAAATAGTTTTTTCCATCTTTCTATTAACAAACACTAAATGACGGGAGAATTCATTCAATTGTCAAAAAACTTGGGATACTTTAAATAAATTTCTAAACAGTGGGAGTAAAATAAGTCAAATTCCTAAAACTTAGAAGTACTAAGAGATTTTCCAAAAATAAAAACTAAAAAAACGGATAACTGATGATGTGTCATAAAAGAAATAGAAAGTCATCACCCAGGTTCGAGACATCCCGGATCTTGAAAAGGGGTGGATTGGATAACAACTTAACCTTCGAGTATTTTAGCATGCAGTGTCCCCTCTATCTCAGACCATAGCCCATGTTATCACATTTATCAGCCTTAGATTTTAGTACTTCACCATTGCAGCAAGCATCAAACTGGCAGCAAACCAGAAAAAGGTGAACTGTTCACTAAAATAAATATACTACTATAGACGAGGAATCATCCTTTCTTCACCTTTAAGGTGGTTGAATCCACAACTAGAAAAATTGTGGCGAACAGAGAGAAATACTTTACAGTGTTTAAAGAAAATGAAACTAAAACTACTTGTTCCTGTACATAAATCTGAAGATGGATGAACCCATGAAATTCTTGCCTCCCAGTGTGGACAGCAATTCCCCCCCTGCACCATTTACAAGGAAAAGAGCAAACCCGACTGTGACAGCATGATGAATCATGCCAGGTAATTGTATATCTGGGGATTGTTCTTGTCCCGCTCCAGGTACTCCCTGTCAATAAGGCTTTCAATCCTTTTCTTCAAATCTGCTGGCTTTATTGGAAATTTGAGCTGTGCAATCAAAACAAGTTTGTTCCCTATGTCAATCATATCCATCTCACCTAATTAAACAAAAGGAAGATGGAAATAAAACTCTTGTAACCTGCTGGAAGAGTTCAGTTATCAAAAGTGTATGGCTTAGCACTTTCCTTGTCTTCATTATTCGAACAATAGCTGCATCAACCTGCAGTGGCCAAGTAATATTGCAGATTTTTCATTCAGCTAATTCAACACTTGCAATCGGTAACCGGAACTGTACTTGCTTTTTACTTGCTAGCAGAAGACGAAAATAGGTAAACCTGATATTGACGGTCCTGGAAAACTCTTTCAGTAGTGCTTGTGTTCTCCTCCACTGTCTCTTTCATCTGGATGGCATTTACCTGCTCCCTCAAGATAATGTCAGACCTATGTTTGAAGCTTCAAGTTCCAATGCTTACTATCGCATTTAACCATTAAAAGAAAAGGACCAGGTATTTACCTTTATACGATACAGAGGAGCACTAAATTCTTCATTGAACAAAAAGGAATCATCATCCTCCACGTCTCTCCCTTTGGGGAACTGGGAACAAACCCAATCTCTCTCATATTTAACCATTCAAAGAAGTGGGATAGAACATATTTCAAAGGGGATCATCACTCACCTTTTGAAGCACACGAACTTTTCCACATGCAAGTGATTGCAGAGTCCTCCTTAGCTCTTTATCCTCAATACCTGTTGAATCCTTGATGTCTTGAAAGCTAAGCTTTTGGGCATCATTGAATAGCATCAAGACAACAGTCTGCACCATGCATGAAGCATACAAAAATATGAGACAAATAAGAAAGAAAAAGGGAGAAAAGAATCTAACAAACAGGGTAACAAAAGAAGCAGGGAAACCATGTAATAATTGACAGATACATTTGGTTATACTCATTCCCGGATGTTTGTTTGTGCTCTTAGGCATTGGAGGCTAATCATCAAATCAAAAAGACAAGCTAATTGTGGATGGACCGACTCTTTATTCTGCTTGGCATAGTTCACAATTTCAATATCGATGGGCTTTTCACTATGAAGAATGAGAATATTTTAGGGATATTTTGCCAACTTTCCTAAGATGCTTGAAAAATCTAAAGAAATTAGGAAATTTACTAAAAACAAAGAACTTGTTAAAACTTCATGTGTTGTATACAAAAAGCAACCAACTGTGTACATCAAATAAGAGAAATTAAGCAAATTAAATTGGTATCTCTCTCTGCCTAAATTTTCTAATTACCTTCTCTTTTGTATGTATGCCATTCAGTTGCCGTTTTGATTGTCTTTTTTTTATTATATGTTTTGATTAGATTGAGAATCTTAATCCTCTATCCCAGTTTTGTTGTTGTTACTTTTTGAGTTAGGGACCATTTGATGATAGTTGAGGTGTTTGAATTAAAAGCTTATTGCTTTGTCTTTTATTGAATTAGTTTTTAAGGAGGCTCTAGGCTCTTTAATGGCTGAGGCTGAAGTTGGGTAGATTACTATACCCCTAAATATTTTACTATTCAATTATTTTCTCTATTAAAAGACAAAACAGTAAGTCAATTCAGGTCGGCTGTTATCAAATGACCCAAGTAAATGAACTACATTAAAGATAGGCAATCATCCAATTATAGAATCCCTATTTTTCTTTTAGGAAAATATTTTCAAACATTTTTTTGACAATTCTAATGAAATTTTAAAAATATGGTTGGAATTTTTCATATTGCCCCCTAGTAAAAAGGGGAGATTTCACCAAATCTCACTGGTATTGCAAATCACACCGATCAGAACTAAGATCTGCTATCTCTGTATCTCATTTCCTTGCATGTGAAGTTGCTAGGACACCCCATTGGAGCTCTTAGGTACAAGTTTCGGGTCTGGTTCATAGTCGGAATAGGAATTGGAATCAGAATCAGAATGGTTTATTCCCATAGTCTGTTTGGTTCAGACAGAAATCGGAATGGGAATTGAAATCACCTAGAATGGAACTTCATTCCCAAGGGAGGGGGAGGGAATGGTCATTCCCTCAAATGGGGGAATGCCATTCCACCAGGAATGGGAATGGGATTCCGATTCCGCCCAACCAAACAGTTGGAATCGGAATGGCTCCAGAGTCCAGACCCCTATTCCTGTGAACCAAACGGGCCCTTAGTACTGTTTTCCTGTATTCTTTGTTTGGGCATTTTCCCTTGCTTTGTAAGCATTGACATTTAGATAGCTTCTGCTTTGGAGCATACTAGTATCATGTTCAGATTTCAATAAAATCTAGTTCTTGAGTAAAATATTTAAAAAAGTAAATGATCCAAGAAAAGACCAACCTAATTCTTGCTTTGTAAGCTTTTGATCTTTAATAAAATCTAGTTCTTGACTAAAATATTAAAAAGTGAATTATCTAAGAAAAGAACAACCTGAAATAGTGAAACTGCCAGCTCCTTTTTGCCTTTTGGGAATTCAGCTTTCAATACACAATGACCTAAAGAATTTTGCCACATCAAGCGCCTTCCACTGTATTTGCTCAAGTAGAACTCCTTGAAAATGTCCTGTCTCACCATGAAAGATAAAAGAGCTGGTGATTAACCACAAAGTAGCTTAATTTCCAAAGTAGAACTCCTAAACCATTTTTCACCTACCTGGTATACATTCAGTTCATGTGGAAGCCGTACATCCATCGGTGGATATGTTGGCCAGTACCTGTACACAGTTACCAAAACAAAATTACAAATTTCCAGGAAAATGAACTTGCATAGCAGTGTTAACTTGAGCTCTTAATGTGTTATAACATGTTTACAATACTAAATTGGAGAAAGCAAGACCTACCCAGTTGTTAAGACATGGACACTCATTTCAATACCCGAAGGGAGTTTTGTCCTGGCTTGGGATGACTGCTTGAATGACTCATTTATCTCTTTTGATAATTCAATATCCTGCAAATGAATATGACCATATTATATTAAATGGGAATCCATACAGATGATACAGAACTAGCTGCAAAATACCATTAAAATCTAGCAAGAGCACTTGTCATCATTTTTTTTTGGAAAAAGGTAAAGTAATTAATTCAGAGAGAATGAAGATTACAACAAGGCCTAGACCACTATGTCTACCTGGGCCCAAAACAGATTACAAGTACATCCATGATTTAGTGCAAAATAAGTGAGATACATTCTGATTTTTAAACTCCTCATTCACCGACACCCAGGGACAAATCTTCCCAACTGCTTTCTGCACTACCTCTTCTGGGCTTTAGATTGATTACAGAAGATTCTGTTGTTTCTTTCAGTCCAAATGGACCAAAGAACAGCATGCAGAATGGTATTCCAAACAAGATTTCCTTTCTTGCTAAGACCCTCCAATCTCCAACCCATTAGCAGCTCCTTCACAGACTTAGGCATAGACCAATAAACCTCCAGTTTCTTGAAAAAATGTCCCCAGATTGAAGAGGAAACTGGACAGTGAATACACAAATGCTCTGTAGATTCAGCACAATTTCCACATAAAACACAGGAGGGATCAAGAATCTGAACACCCCTTCTCTCCAAATTAATCCTAGTTAAACATTTATCCAGAGCCATTGTCCAAACCAGGAAATTAACCTTGGAGGGGCAGGTAGGATTCCAAATCTGCCTAGCTGGGAAGTTCTCCTGACCTGAATTGCACATCTTAAGAAAAAGGGATTTAACTGAGAAGCTACCATCTGCATTCCACTTCCAAATCCATTCATCTTCCACACACAAATCAATTCTCTGATTTTGAATCAGCCCCAACAGATCCACATACTCATCCACTTCCCAATCTAACAAATTCCGCCTGCAGACAAGAGTCCAAGTGAAAGAATCCCCAGAAATGCAAATGTTATCAGCAACTGAAGAATCTTGATTCTCTGCAATTTGGAACAGACGAGAAAAGACTTCAGCCAAGGGACCGTCCACACACCAGGGGTCCTTCCAAAACTGGATCCTATCCCCTTTACCAACTTTAAAACCGATCCCATTCATAAAAAGAGTGTTGTACTTAGAGATGCCTGCCCAAAGAGAACTACCCCCAAATGGAAGGGGATCAAGTGTTCTCCAATCACCCAAAACCACACCATACTTTGTCGCAATAAGACTCCTCCACCATGCTTTCCTCTCAGAAGCAAATCTCCATATCCATTTACTAAGAAGAGCAGAATTAAATTCTTTCAATGTCCTGATTCCCAGACCACCCACATCCTTAGGAAGGCACACTTGCTCCCAATTGACAATGTGAATTTTCTTCTCATCTTCCCAACCCCTCCATAAGAAATTCTTTTGGAGCTGTTCCAACCTCTTTGCTATTTTGTTTGGAATTGGAAGGAGAGAACGAAAATATGTTGGGAGGTTGGATAGAGTACTCTTTATCAATGTAACCCTACCACCAAAGGATAAGTATTTTGCCTTCCAAGAGGCCAATTTCTTCTCCATTCTCTCAGTGATTGGGCACCAAATTGAGGAAGAAAATTTGGCCCCAAGAGGCAGTCCCAAATACTTTACCGGGAGGAACTCAACAATGACAAGCCATCACGTGCACAATCATCCAAATTTGATACTTGGCCCACTGGGATGATCTTACTTTTACTCAGGTGGACTTTGAGACCCGAGACCACTTCAAACCAGCTCAGAATTCCAAGCACTGTATCCAACTGATGCAGAGAGGCATCCACAAAACAAAGAGTATCATATGCGAACTGAAGGATATTTACTTTCTCCTTTCCAGGGGATATAGCAAATCCATTCCATAAGCCCGAATCTGCAGCCTTCTTACTAAAAAGTGTGAGAATTTCCATAACATAGATGAACAGAAAAGGAGACAGGGGATCCCCCTGCCTCAGTCCCCTAGAGCTACCAAAAAACCCCATAGATTGCACATTAATTAAGATTGAAAATTTAGGGGTCTTGGTACAAACACTAATCCAGTTTCTCCACTTCTGTCAAAAATTCATGCATTCCAGCACCCTATCCAGACAATTCCAGTTGATGCATTCATAAGCCTTCTCAATATCAAGCTTACAAACAACCCCCGGGATGCCCTCTCTTCTCCTAGAGTCAATTAACTCATTGGCAATTAAAATTGAGTCGATCATCTGCTTGCCTGGAACAAAAGCACTCTAATTATTTGAAACAAAACTACCTATCACCCCTTTCAGTCTTTCTACCAGGACTTTCGCCAAGATTTTATAGAAACTATGCAGCAAGCTAATAGGCCTAAAATCCTTAATATTCACAACCCCCTCAATTTTTGGAATAAGGGAGATAAAGGTGGCACTTAAACTCCTCTGCAGGGATGCATTGGCATGAAACTCCTGGAACACCTTCATCACATCCTCTTTCACAAAATCCCAACACTTCAGATGGTAGAGATTTGTGAAACCATCTGGCCCAGGCAATTTATCTCCTTCAAGATTCTTAATTGCTGCATTGATCTCTTCTGTAAAAGGTCTTTCAAGCCAACATTTTCTGATTTTCACTCAGTTGCCTAAAAGGGAGATTTGAGGGAAAGGGCCTCAGCCTCCACTTTTCCTTGTAGAGTTCTTTATAAAAGGAGGTTGCAACTGATTTGATCTCTGAATCTGATTCTCTGCTTTGCTCATCCCATACCAACTTATTAATAGCTGAAACTCTAGCTCGAGATTTTGCCATTTTGTGAAAGAAATGTGTGTTTTTGTCACCCACCTTCAGCCAAGTAATTTTAGCCCTTTGTCTCCATTTTATTTCCTCTTTCACAACCAATTTGTCAATGCTGTTTTTTGCTTAAAGTCTTTTCAGCCTTAATTCTTCAGAAATTGGCCCCAATTCTTCAGCTCTATCAATCTCTTCGATTGTGCCCAGTAAGGCTTTCTTTTCAGTCCCCAACTTTAGCTTTTTCTCCAAACTACAGATTTTAATTCTCCTTTTGATAGCAGAATTTTTTTTTTTTTTTTTGCCAGAGTAAAGGAGCTGGAACCCTCCACCTGAATATCTCCCCACACAGTCTTCATCAATGGAATAAGATTCTCTTCCTCATACCAAGTATTTTCAAATTTAAAGGGAGCTTTGATCTTCTCCCGATGCCAGAATATAAGCTGAATAGGACTGTGATCCGAGACAGGTCTGGGCAGAAAGATCTGCCTAAAGTCCGGAAAAATATCCTCCCAATTTGAAAGAATCTATCCAACCTGACCAGGGTAGGATTATCTTGGTTACTTGTCCATGTGAATCTGTTACCTTGGATGGGGATGTCCATGAGATCCATAGTGTTAATAAAATCTGCAAAGCGCCTCATTGACACAGTTCTGCCGCTCCTTATGTTCTTCACTTCCACCGATAAGGTGACATTAAAGTCACCCCCAATGACCCAAGGATGAAACAAAGAGCCCCTCATATCAACCAGCTCCTCCCAAAAGCCCTCCCTAAGATTAGAAACTGTTGGACCGTACACATTTGTGACTTGAATTGTATTGCCATCCTGCAGCTTCAAGACTAGAGAAATCGAGAAGTTCCCACTCCTGCAAGAAATCAAACTACAAACCAAGGGGTCCCAAAGACAATAACAACCCTCCTGCACTCCCATTAGCTGCCTTTGCCCTCCATCTTACCTGACCATCTCCCCAATCACTCCGAATAATACCAGCATCAATTTTCTCCAGTTTGGTTTCTTGAAGCAAGACAATTTTCGAATTTGATGCCTTCAGGGAATCACAAACCACCATTCTTCTTCTCCCCGACCCCAGCCCTCAAACATTCCAGGAAAGAATTTTTAGATTCATTGATAAAACAAATCAAAAGAGCAAACACCCCTGCACTCCAAAACTCATATACCCCACCCTCTCAGTTTTTCTTCGACCCCCTAACAGCCCCATCACTACTCCTTGCCTTCTCATTCAAACTCTAGGAAAGACGCATCATTTCCCTGCTCCTCTTGGAATTCATCCCCCCTCTTTTAGCCACCATCTTACCCCTTTCCAAGAGACTTCTTTTTTCAATCTCTTCCGAAAATTTCACTATTTCCGCTTTCATTCCATCCATCGAGACCCCCAGAAAGTTTCCCAATTCTAAAAGCTTAGAAGTAACCTAGGAGGAAGACTGAGAAGTGTTGTTACTCGACTTACCATCCTCCTCAGTCGCGAGATCGCCATAGGGCATTTCTCATTTTCCACCATCACTCTGGGTTGATCAAGATTATCACTCACTTTTGCAATTTGTTCTTCAACATCCACCACTGCTAACGGCGTCACCTCCAGCAATTTCTCGTTCACAGGAACTAGGGAGAGAGAAGGTTGGTGCAGTCTTCGATGATCAGCACTCGTCGACTTCGCCAGTCCAGGATAACTAGAGATGGAAGTCGTGAGCTCCAGACTATCACCTCGGAGTTGAGCTTCAAGGGGAGGAGAAGACAGACTCACCGAAGTTCCAAACTCATTCCGCCCTGACTGCAAAGGAGGTTGAGTGATCCACGTCAGCTCCAAACGACCCAAAATACAATCTGGTTCAATCCTAGCCGGACTGTATTGTCTTTGTCTACCTCCGGACCATCTTGGTTCACTGGCAAACTTGGAGTTTATTTTTCTTCTAAGCTCCTGACTAGACCCGCTTCGAAACAAGCACATCTACACAATCCCCAACCTCTGAGAGTTGTCTGACCTCATTAACTTTCTTCAGCAGGCTCTCCTGCATAGGTGCCACTTGTAATTCTCTTAATTCTGATTTCTTCCACCATTGCACCACCCCCAAGGAATCCCGTCTTCGACAAAGAGACACTTCCCTCAAGAGCCTCTCTAGAGTTTAAATCTTGACCCTCCATTGACAGAGGAATCGAATGGCTCCAATCAAAGCCGTGGGTCCGATCATCTTCTCCACCAAGCTCCGACAACCTCACCGACACATTTTCACCACCCAGGAGATTTCTCGGAGGATCATGTTGCAAAGAACATTCACTGCCATCCTCTAAGACTACTGTCTTGGAAACCGTCGAATCCGCCCTCTCCTTATGAGTCCTCTCTTCTGTGTAACTCTCCATCTTCCACCTTCGGACTGACGGTAAGGTTTCAAGCCAGATGGAAACTGAGAAGAGAGATTCCCCAACCATGATCTCCACCTTATCAGGAACCGTACCTCCCTTCTTCACCTTCATTCGAATCCACTCGCATGTAGCCAGCTCAATAGGAGTATCATCGGTTTCAAGAAAACCACCACAAGCATCTCCAATTGCTTTCATGACGCTCAAGCACCAAAGTAGAAAAGGCAGACCGAACACCCTGATCCAGGTAGCCTCCAACTGGTCAAAGTCCCCATCCGACTCCGGATAGAAGCAGCCCGCACTAGCTCCCCACCAATCCAGGAGGAGAGGATTCCTCCCCATTATCCATGGACCTTTATCAAGAATCCATTTCGCATATGCTCTGGAAGGCAGGATGAATAAAAAGAGTTCATCCACCAACTTCTTCACCCTCACTCCCCCCACATCCTTCCAGGTTCTATTTGCCCAATATCCACCTCCTGTAACCCTACCTTCCACCCGAAGCTTCCCACTAAGCAGTCACAGAAAATTTCTTCTAGCCTCCACCCCGTTCATCTCCGTAAAAACCACCTGCTTACCTTCAACATTTTTCAGTTCGGATCGTCCAAAGTCCGGCCAAACTCCCGCCTTCACCGCCATTCTGAAGGAGAAGTTTGGTCTTGTCCATGTCCTCATCCCTTCTCTCCTGTACCAGTTCTGAGCTTCCCATCTCTTTCCTCCCCTTTGGAATCCCCGAGAATAACTTTTATGGAACATTATACAGAGAATAACACACAATCCTCATACGCTGATTATTTGAATCTTGAAAGAGCACTTGTCATCATCAATTAATTACATCATGGAACTGATGGCAGAGTCTAGGGAAATTACCTAAAAGGTTATTTTGGAAAAATGCATTTCTTATAGGGTTAAGCCCTCTCAATTTTTTCCACCAAGGGATAAATAGTTCTGAATCATTGATTTACTGTTCAATGCTGCTTTCTTCTTTGTACTCCATCCATTTAATTATTTTGTTCAACTATATCACTATTCAATGGTGCTTCTACATGTTGGACTTAGCACAAACATTGACAACATTATTCCAAACCCAAGACCAAAGAAATTATAATAGTAAATTCTGTAAAGATGCCAAGCTTCATGAATTTCCATCTATATGCATAAATAAAATAGTTGTGAATAGAAAGAGTGGACCATTTCCAATATTAATTAGGCCACTTATGGAGGATGGTTGAAGCAGATCTGATTTTCATCAAGGTGTGGTAGGGAAGATATAGAGAGATAAGTTTCTCTCTCCATAATGGTGTGTGGATGTTGAGAATTGAAGGGAATAGAGATGAGTCTTACCTGGGATCAAATTCAGTCCCTTAATTGATGTCAAATGTTGGTTTTTGATTGCCTTTTCCAAGGTATTTGGTTGCTGAGTAGCTGAGTTCAAACTTTGAAAGAGAAGAGAAGAGGAGAGGAGAGGAGAGAGAAGCCTAGGGATCACTCCTAAGGTTCCGAGAATCACTCTAGTGCTGTGGGGAATCACTCACACAAGTAACACGAGCAGAAAATAAACTCCAACACTACGCATTCACATTTTGCAACTTTAAACATATCAACCAAACTACTTTCTAAATTAGAAAACTTAAAATTACAATTTTGCCACTCATAAACCCAACAAAGAAAATAAATAAATCTTAAACTACTTAACAATTACAGAAAATTTAAACATAACTAAACATGATTAGAAATTTGAAATTAAGATACACAAGTTAAAATGACTAAAATACCCCTATTCTTCAAAAATACAGAAATACATAAGAATTTTGAACATCCCGATTTTGACTCTTTAGCTCCTGCATCAAGCCTCTTACAGTCTACTTATCCATATTGAAGTCATTGCAGCAGGAAAAAGTCCTAAGGATGTATCTACAATTCAGAAGTTGGTTGAGAGGAATAGGGTGTTAAGTGTTTTGATTTCTTACTTGGGCTCTCCACCCTGAGTATGATATGGTTAATCAGAGCAATTTGACTCGTTAGCATATTCATTGGTACATGGAGACTCATGAGAGCACTTGTAATTTTATTCAAAAGAAGGCTGCATCTAATGTAGTTTGTCTTCCATTTGTCAAGTCTGAAAATTAGTTGCATACTTGCATCATAAGTTGGTAGAAATTTTTCGCTAGTGTGGGCATGACTAACATTTATGTTCAGCTTGTGGAGGAGTGCTGAATATTTTTGTCTACTGCCATCACTACTTTTACCCATTCACAGTACACTATATAGATTATGGTGAATAGGTTGATTGGATCATTATTCTTTCTTTCTTTCTTTCTTTCTTCATCCTACTTTCTTTCTTCTCATCATTTTCACTTTTTTTTTGATAAATAAAATCATCTATTTGGTTCGCTTTTTTTGATTGGATCATTATCCTTTAGCCTATTTGGTTCTCTTTTTTATTCTTTCTTTCTTTCTTTCTTCATCCTACTTTCTTTCTTCTCATCATTTTCACCTTTTTTTTTATAATTAAAATCATCTTCCATTATTTCAAAGATTGGTTACATGAAAATCCCCTTAGAAAGGCGCGAGGTGCCACCTCTCCAAACAGCAAATACATAAACTACAACAGAGATTACATGAATGTTAATGTTAAACAAGAGTTACAGTTGCACCCAGAACACTGTTTCCTTATTTGTCCCTTGTTTTTCCTACACATCGGCATTAGCTGGTCTCCCAACCCACTGTACTGTTATAGACATATTCTTGTTTTGTCAATACATCATCCAGAACATGTCCCTTGTTTCTCATCATTTTCACTTCCTGATTTATTTCTAATCTTAATCCTTCCCCTACTAACAAATGTAGGTGCAAAACCTGTCCACTGTAAAAAATAGAAGATCAAAAGGACCGAGCCTTACTTGAGCTCATACAGTAAGACATTCTAAATTGTCAATAACATGAAGGATTGCTCTTATTTTTATTTTGATGAGTTCCTTTGCCTCTGGTGCATCACTTAGGCATCTTCCTTTTTACTTGATGAATTTCCAATTTTCCGTTGCTTTCTTTTTTGAAGAGTAAAATGAAAAAAATTTATAGACCCCCCCTTTTAACTAGTGATATGCATCTTCGTTCTTCTTAATATAAAAGATTTTTATTAAAAATAAAGAAAAATAAGATCCTCCTTCCTCTTCATCCCCCCCTCCTCCTCTTAAGTAGGCTTACGCCTCTTTGTGTTCGGGAGGCTTACGCCTCTTACGTTCTAAACTATGCCTCACTAGGGGTGAGCAAACCGAACCGAAAAATTGGTTAACCAAACCGGCCGGTTCGGTTTCGGTTAACCATTTAAAAAAACCGGCGGTTAACCAAACCAACCAATATATATACAGTAATATATTTATATAATATTATATATATATATATATATATATTATATTATACTTTCTTTTTTTTTTGAAAATCAAATAAAAGAGTTCGGTTTATTCGGCGGTCTGAGAGACTTTCAGCCTTAAAAGGTTCAAATTTCAATTGAAAGTTCGACGTCACAGTGCCAGACTGCCAGAGTGACAGACTCTCTTAGTCTTTTCTCTTTTTTCTCTCTCAATCTCTCAGTTTTCTCTTTTGTCTCTCTCACTCTCTCAATTCTCTTACTCTTTTAACTTCTTCGACTCTTCATATTCCTCACTCCAGATGGCCGTGTGGCCTACGCCAACCACCAACACGGAAGCACCAAGCAGCAACGCCGATCGCCTCGCCGACAAGCAAGCACCAACGGTCCAATGCCATCTGTATCTCTATTCTCTCTCTCTCACCTCTCCTCTCTACGTCTCTGTCAGGCGCCACCTCTCAAGCTCTCACTTCAAGCAACACTCGACAGCAACCACTAACACCAACCAGTCTGGCACCAACAGCAACCACTGGCACGCGGCACCGACAGCAACCACCAACTGTGACAATTTTAGTTATTTTTTTTATTTTAAGTGCACAAAAAAACCAAAAAATCGAACCGCGGTTAACCGGTCCACTGGTTAACCAATTGCATCGGTTTAGTTTCAACTTGGATATTTAAAAAACCAATCAGATTGGTTCGGTTTGAAAAAATACCCCATGGTTCAGTTAACCGAACCGTGAGCACCCCTATGCCTCACGCCTCTAGGTAGTGGAATGCCTCGCATCACACCTCCGCATTTTAAAACATTGGTTTCCATTGAAGCTTTTTCTACTCTCTCACTTCCTTTTCCCTTTTTCAAATATTTCGAAAGCTCTTCTAGCAAACTCTTCACCTCTCCAAAAGAAAAGCACTAAACTCTTGCCAATTCTAACTTCCCTGTCTACCAAACTCTTAAGCTCCACTTTTCCCCCTCAATTTATCAGCATGTTGAGACAAAACTAAACTACTCTCATCTGCTTGGCTTCCTTCCTCCTTTCTTAGAAATTTTCTATTGCTAAACCAAAACAAACCTGTTTCTACTTGATCTAATTCAATAAATAAAGCACAAAAGATCCAACCAAGAAATATATGAAAGAAGCTCCAGACAGGAAGGAGACTAGGTCAACTAATACATGTAAAACCTTCAGCAATATAAATCAATATCATTTAATTACAAATTATTGCACTAACACAACCTATAGGTCCTAAGCACAGCATTTCTGATGAAGCTCTAAAACAAGGAAAAAAATAACCTTTCACAAAAGAGGCAACTGGTCAGAACATGGATACACACCTTGAACATCCCTTCAAGTTTATTTGTGAACTGGCTACCACATTCTGTCTTCAGCTGAAATAGTTGAAAGAACTTGTTGAAAAGATGTACAATGCTAATCCTCAAACATAAACTAATTGCCAATAGATAACCTATCTGTTACCTTGGATATCATTGACTTCTCTGCATCAATAGAGGCACTCTTTCCCAGCAGTAACCTTTTCGCAAGATCCTTCTTATAAAATGCTTCAAATACATCTTTACCCTTTATTACAAGGAGATGAAATATGAGACATGTTTATCAGTGTCTGAAAGTACATAATAATTTGACTCTATGCATAGATGCAATAAACCAAGGTAAAGAAAAAGCATCAAATGTAGATATAGAATAAAATAATAATCCACATGCAAGAACAAACTTCATAATTTCCCTTTCAGAGTTAAGAAACATGTTTAAGCAACTTACTTGTATAAACCGGAATAAAACCAAAACTTTATCAAGTGTGCCCTCCAACTCCTCTTCAGATGTTCCTTTGTTACCAGCACGAAGTTTTTCATCTAGAAACTTCGCAATCAGCTCAGCAGGTCGGTTCTATTCAAGGAAAAAAATATCAATTAATTTAATCAGATGGAAAATGAGCAGTCAAATAATTACGCGTCAAGAAAATTGTTTCAACATAGTTCTAAGGATGGCCAATGAGTACTGCAAGATTAACTACCACCTATCAAATATATCCATCAGTTTGTACAATATATAATAATCGTCAATAAAATACAAACATATTGCACCCCATACATTTACAATTTCTTTTTACATTTATAGTAGAGAAAGTGCTTATATGGTTTACAATGTGGATACATTTCCTAATACTTGATCCATACAAGATAAGCATAGTGTTTGAATTGTGGAGAGTTTTAATGTATCCTATTATCACAGTCCCTGTTGTATTATATCATATTCTTTCATTTTTTCCCTCTTTCATCCCTATAAGGGCTTTCTTGTAATTGTACATATTTTAATATATAAAACTCTTTGGGGTGCAGGTCGATTCAATCCATTGACACCCCGTAAATTGCGTTTTTCTCTTGTTCGAATCACCAAGTTTGAATCTGTGGTTTAGAAGGGGACTTCAAGAAGTTTTTATCTATATCCAATTTCTGCTTTGAATGCTTTCTGGAGGCTGTTTCGAATGGCTCAAGAAGCTGATGTTTTGCCTGGAAAGGACACCTAGCAGGTTGGTTTTTTATTGATTTCTTTCAATCAGCTGATCCAATCAGCCTAGGATTTCAGATCTGGTGTCACCCTAGGGTTCTTTATAATCTCTCTTCGTGTTGAGTTTTGGATCTATTATGAAGGGTTTTCGATCCCTACTTTGGATCGACAGTCCGGTAACTTTCCTTTTTTGGACTGTCATCCATAGATACTTCTTGTTAAGGATTTCTTCTTGAAGAATCCTATTCTCCTACAGTGATAGGTGTTCCACAAAGAGCTTAGACTGGACTTTGATCAGATTTGAGTGGTGAATTGCTTGTTTCTCAGTTTAGTATTGATTTCAGTGTTGTTTTTCCTCTCCAGATTTTGTTTACTCCTTGAAGATGGCTGAGAAAGTTGATATCATTCCTGTGAAGTTTGATGGAACTAATTACAGCATGTGGAAGTTCCATTTTAACTTTTTGAAGGAAAAGGCCTGGATGGTTAATTGAATGGAAATGTTACTAATCCTGATGAAACTGGTGCCAAGACCTTTTCGCAATGGAAGCTGGACAATAGAAAAATCGTTTCTTGGGTTCTCAGTTTGATTTTCTCACATTGCTGTAGCCACGAGAAGGATGCAAACAGGTTATGAGATGTTTACCTACTTGAAGAAGGTTTACCATCAGTCCAACATGTCAAGACAATACTAAATGGAGTCTGAAATTTTTGCTAATTAGTTATTACCAAGGGGATAAGAAGATGCAAGAACATTATGCTAGTTTTCTTGATTTGTGGGCAGAATATGAACTAGTTCACATTGATCCCTCAAACTCCTCAGAGTGCATTAAGTATCTCCAGAAGCACTTCGAGAAGAGAAAGGTGAACTAGTTCCTTAGGAGACTTGCACCTAAGTATGAGATTATAAAGTCTAATATTTTGAATAGAGGAACCCTTCCAAATTTGGATTCGGTGATTGGAGAATTGCTAAGGGAGGAGACTAGACTTCTAACTGCTGCTAGTGTTGATGGGAAACTGATAGATTCTTGGGCTGATACTGCCTTTGTTGCACATGGGAGTAAGAAGCCAGCTGCTAAGGATTTCTCAAAGGTTCAATGCTATGATTGTAAAGGGTTCAGCCATATTGCTTCTCTTTGTAAGAAGAAACATGCATGTACTTATTGTAAGCACCATGGTCACATTATTCTGGATTGCCCCATTTGACCTGCTAAGGGTGTTCAAAGAAGAACCAGCCTCATCATATCAGGTGACTGAGGGCCAGACGTCCAACATCACTTATACCAAGTCTGATTCACCTATTAAAGGTGAATCATCTACACCTTTGGATGAAGGAAAAATTCAACAACTAGTATCCATTGCTATCTCTTCTGCTTTATCTACTATTGGCTTGGTGAGTTTTCCGGTTATTGTTCTTCCTCTTCTCCTATTTGGATAATTGATTCTAAAGTTACTAATCATATGACCGGAGCCACCCAGAACCCTCAAGTAATTGTACTAAAACCCATAATATAGACATTGTTACTACCAATGGTGAAAAAATGAGCATCATTGGTAGTAATGATTTGTCCCTTAAGCTTTCACCCTCCACTTCCTTTTCCCTTACCAAGACCTTCTTTGTCCCCAATCTCACTACTAACCTTATTTTAGTAGATCAACTTGTTGATGGTCACATTCTTACTTTTTCTTCTGATGGTTTCTTGATCCAAGACTGGTGCACTAGGAAGGTGAAAGGGAAGGGACGTAGGTTAGGCCACCTGTTTGCTTTGGAGTTCAAGAAGTCTCACATAGCCAAGTCATAAGCTTATTTCAGTTTTTCCTCATCTAGTTCTTTTTTGGGTCAAATAAATAATGTTTGGGATTTGTGGCATAAATGCTTGGGTCATCCTCATTTTGAAAAATTGAAGTTTTTGTAGGACTCTAGTTTTATAAGAAATAAGATTCCCCCTTCGCAAACTTTTGACACTACATGTGTTTCTTGTTTGAGTAATTGTTGTACTTTGCCTTTTCCTCACAAGTCTAAACATGCTACTTCTCCATTAAAACTATGCATACTAATGTTTGGACTTCATCCATTACTTCTCTATTGGGATACAAGTATTTCGTACTATTCATTGATGATTGCACTAGGTACACACGAATTTCTTTTCTTCGGCAAAAATCAAAAGTCTTCCCAACATTTCAGCTACTTCACACCATAGTACAAGTTCGGTTTAAGTTTGTGTATGTATCCTCGGCTCAGATTCAGGGAGAGAGTACACGGACGGAAACTTATCTTACTTGAAGACTAATGGGATACAAGTTCAACGAAGTTGTCTAGATACTCATTGGCAGAATAGTGTGGCAGAGCATAAGAAAGGGCATGTTCTCAATGTTGTGAGGACCTTTTATAGGAGTCGCATGCATCATCTTCCTTTTAGGTGGAAGCAGCTAGTACGAATGTATTCTTGATCAATTACATTCTTTCTTCCATTTTTGCTAATGCATCTTCTTTTTAGAAACTGTTTGGTCGTCCGCCAAACTTATCTACTCTTCATGTGTTTGGTTGCTAATGTTTTGTGCATCTCCCTACTCATGAGCGCTCTAAATTGTCTACTCAATCTGCTATGTGTGCCTTTGTGGGCTATAATCCTAACCACAAGGGATTTTTATATCATGATCCACCTGCCTACCGCTCCTGCAATTGTGTGCTCTAGTCTTTGTGCCTATTACCCCCTTCGTCCCAGTTCAGATCATTCCACAACCGCTCTTGTAATTGATACTCCTTTATTTTCAGTTACTCCTCTTGTTTCATATATGCCCATCTTCTCTTCTTCTCTCGCAAGAAGTTGTGTGCGCTAGTCCTTGTGCCTGTTACCCCCTTCGTCCCAGTTCAGATCATCCCACAACCACTCCTGTAATTGATACTCCTTTATTTTCACATACTCTTGTTTCATATACCCCTTTTGCTTTTGTTCCTCTTCGTCGTTCTACTCGCATTTCTAGACCTCCTAACTTCTATGGTTTCCCTTCAAGCCATAGCTCCTTGTCTATTGTCTTATCTTCCATAAATATTCCTTGTACCTATTAGCAAGCCAATAGCAACTCTCATTGGAAAGAAGATTCATGCATCAAGCTTTGCATGAAAATGACACTTAGGATCTTGTGTCTACACACTCGGATGCCATTATTATTAGGAGTAGATGGGTCTACAGTATCAAATTGAAGTCCAATGGCTCCCTAGAACAATACAAAGCTTGTCTTGTTGCCCAGGGGTATATGCAAGAATATGGTATTAATTATGAAGAGGCATTTGCCCCAATTGCCAAGATTACTACGGTTCGTGATCTTTTGGCTCTTAGTTGTACACTCTTGGTCCGTTTATCAGTTGGATGTGAAAAATGATTTCCTTCATTTCCCCAATTTCTTTCTTTGTTGTTGTCGGCTATAGCCAAAGTTCTAATTATTCTCTCCTTATTCCTAGAAGACCTCAAGGTATCATGATCCTCCTGTTCGTTGATGATATGTTGTTGACTAGGGATGATAAAGAAGGAATTAGACAACTTAAATCCCTTCTTCATAGTTTGTTTCATATGAAGGACTTGGGTGCTCTCACCTACTTTCTAGGACTTGATGCCCAAAGAAGTGATCAAGGATATTTTATGTGTATGCTTCTGATCTTGTCAAGTTGGTTGGTCTTATTGATGATGAAAACAAGCAGGTCGATACTCCTTTAGAGTTGAATGTCAAGTTATCAAAGTCAGAAGGTTCACTACTTCTTGATGCCACTCTCTTTCAACAACTTGTGGGCTCTCTCATTTATCTTACTATGAGTCTATGACTCATCTTGATATCTTGCATCTCTCTTTAAGGATGTTCTCATCTTCCTACCCTTATTCCTCTTTATGCTGACAACACCAGTGCTATCAATATCGCCTTAAAAATCCAGTTTTCCACAAGAAGATTAAACATAGTGAGGTGGATTGTCACTTTATTAGAGGCATGTTTCTTATAGATTCTATTTCCCTTCCTCATATGGCCTCAGATATGCAGATTGTTGATATTTTTACTAAGGCTATGACGAGATCAAAACATCTCTTTCTTGTGAGCAAACCAATGCTTATGACTTCGCATCAGTTTGAGGGGGAGTGTGGAGAGTTTTGATGTATCCTATTATAAAAGTCCCTGATGTATTGTGTCTTATTCTTTTATTTTTTCCTCTTTCATCCCTATAAGGCTTTTCTTGTAATTGTACATATTTTAATATATAAAAGGCTCTTTGGGGGTGGGGGTCGATTCATTCTATTGGCACCCCTTATATTGTGTTTCTCTCTTGTTCGGATCACCAAGTTGACATGAATTCCATCAAAATGTCCACTACCATATTTGGCATTAATGATTCATCTCCAAAGCATGTCTAGTTCTGAAAAATTCTCCATAGTTGCTTCCCTAAGAGCACCTTATTTACTTTGCAGTTTGATTTTCTACCCAAGCCTTTGCTTCTTTTGGTGAAGTAACTTTACTCAAGACCACAAGGTGAAATTTATTGTCATCATATTTTACCATCCCAAAGAAAATCTTTCTTTTTTCTCTAAATTATATCCACCACTGCAGCTGGCATTGTGAACAGAGAGAGATAATACATAGGCAAATTAGAAAGGGCGCTCTAAAGCAAGGTACCCAACTGCCACTGGAAAGAACATCACACTTCCACCCAGCCAATTTCCTGACAATCCCCTTGATGACTGAATTCCAAATTGACTTTGATTTATAATTAGCTCCCATGGGCAGAAACAAGATGAAAGAAGATTGTTGGATGCATGGACAAGGGCCTCTACCAAATCAACTAGATTTTCCATGTCCTCAACTCCAAGAAACTTTGTTCAACTTCAAAACACACCAGAATGCATCTCAAGTACCTCAACACTTCATGATTAGCATATGGGGCAGCCCAGTGCATGAGGCTCCTGCCAATGTGGGGTCTGGGAGGGATACATGTATGCAGCCTTACGGCCCTTACCCCTGTACATACAGAGAGGCTGTTTCCAAGATTTGAACCTTGGCCACCCAGATCGCAATAGAGCAACCCAACTGTTGTGCCAAAGCCCACCTTCACATTTCATGATTAGCATCACAAAAGAAAATTGCATCATTAGCAAACTGCAAATGGGAGATCTTTGGACCTTCAGGGGTTACTTCAAAGCCCTTAACCAAACTAGTCTGCACTGCTCTCATCACTAAACAGCTCAAGGCTCCTAGAATAATAATGATAATAAAAGGAAAAGGGGCATGGGGTCTCCCCACCTTAGAAACCTAGCTCCTTTTAAAGTGACCTTTGGTAGAGCTATTAATCAGGATGGAAAAGTAAAGGAGAAGGAATGGAAAGAGCCGATCAATTTCCTCCACTTAATAACCATCATATGGATGTAAGAGTTAATCTAAGCTAATTTACAAAGTCCCAACGAACAGCCTTCCATAAATGCACCCTTCACATCATAAATTTTGGTCCAGATGACTCTCTTAAGTCTGGATGCAAGTGTTCTTAGCAAATTCAAGTATTGAGTATTGACCAATAGAGATTAAAAGCTCCCCTCACCTAAACACAATCAGATCCTAGAAAATCCCAACAGGATATGAAAAGGCTTATGGGATAGCCATTGGGGCCCAGAACTTGTCCTTACATAAATCTTTCAAATCTTTCTCATCAAAAGGGCTTTCCAGACAATCTGCATCAGCATACAATATTTGGGAGAAAACTATATTACCTGGCTTTGGTCCAAACCCAACTGACCCAGAAAACAGCTTCTTAAAGTGGCAATCTATGGACCCCTAAACCTCTCATTCCCCTTCAACCAACTTACCCTCAAGCCCTCAACATTAATTTCGACAATGGAATTATACCTGCTATGAGATGAGCACTTACCATTTGATGCAAAAACTTGGTGCTCTTATCTCATTCCTCAGCCATTGAACCCACAGTTTGTCTCCAATAAGCTGCTTCCATTCTAGCCATGAAGTATTCTTCCTTCACTTTCTTTCTTGCTTCCTTATCTGCTTTACTAATATGAATTACTTCTTCAAGAATACCAATCCTCCTTATGGTCTAAAGAGATTTTCCTTTTCTCACTTCTACCTTCCCAATTCCATGTAATTGAGTAACTCAGATCCTTAATTTGATTTTCATCAGTTAGAGTTTAGCCTATAAAGCATGCATGGAGGGTCTTCAAAGGGAATGTTGTCCAACCACGTATCCAACTTCTCCTGGAATCCCATTACTTGACCAAATCTGTTCAAATTTAAAGGGAGACAGTCTTCTTTGAAAGCCTATTCTAAGCAAAAAAACGGATTCATAATCAGAAACTGACCTGGGAAGAGCTTCTTGATGACCAATTATCATCATGATCATCTAAGCCTGGTCCCAACTATATGGGATGCCCATAGCTCTTCTAGCCCCTTCAACTTGTAATAGATCACTTATTACTAATGCTAATGGACTTCTCTGCACATCCCAAACCATCTTAATCTACATTACCTCATATTATCACCTACTGGAGCTATTCCTAGGTTCTTTCGAATATGTTCACTTCTGATCCTACCCTTTCTAGTTTTTCCACTCATCCATGTCAGCATTCAATTTCTACCATACTCATTTTTAGACATGTTGTTTCTTGATTACCCAACACTCAGCTCTATACAGCATTGCTGGCCTTATAACCATTTTATAAAATTTTCCTTTTAGCTCAAGTGGTATTCTCCCATCATATAAGACTCTAGATGCACCCCTCCAGTTTTCCCATCCCACTCCATTTCTATGGGGAACATTCTCTTCGATCTCTCCCTTGCTATGAATTTGCAAACAAGGTAATAGAAGTGGTCACAGTGAGATAAACTCTCGGTCTCCAATCCTATGAATTTGAAAATATTTGCATTGCATATTTTCTATTTTGGTATTACTTATTTTAAAACCACCTGCTTATGATGTATTTGTCCATAAATCTAATTTAACATTTGATCATTTTTTGGTTTCATCAATCAATATCATCAGAAAACGATATGCACCATCAAAACTAAAAACCTTTAATAACTAGGATTTTTAGTGAGTATTTTAACTGTTTTAGTGGGATGAAAAGGAACCTTACATATGGAGGATGGCTGAACCAGATCTGGTTTTCACCAAGGTTTGTAGAGAAAATTTAGAGGGAGAAGTTTCTCTTTCTAGAGAAGGTCTGTGGATGTTGAGAATTGAGGAGACTTATCTGAGATCAAACTCAGTCATTCTCAGTCCTTTAATTGATGTAGAATGATGGTTTCTGATTGCCTTTTTCCAGGTCTTTGGCTGTGGATAGCTAAAGCTCAAAACCCCGAGAGAGAAGATGAAAAGATAGCAGAAAGAAGAGAAGCCTAGGAATCACTCCCTAGGGTTCCTAAAATCACTATAGGACCTAGGGAATCACTCACCTCAAGTCACACAAGTGAAAAATAAGCTATAAAATCTCAGGATGATAAGCATGACAATACAAGTTCAAGTCTCAGAGCACCCATTTTGTGCAAAAATGCCATGAGTTAGGTTTGTATCCAGTCCACTCCAAAAACCCTAGATAGGTAGGACCAATATGGGTAATGACCTTTTTTTCTTCTATATCCATGTGGACATAGGATAAATTCACAAACTTTTTTTATCAATGCTAAATTCACAAACTGTGAACCATGTAAAATGAACATAATATAGTTCAATTGTTGAGTTCTTTTGTTGCTTATTCAGAAGACTAGAAGAGCTTATGCTTCAAAGAAATAACAACCAAAAAAAATTGTAGTTTTCCCATCTTTCTGCTCACTCTGTCTATGATATAGTTGTTGTTTTCTGTCAGATAACTAACAACCAAAATCTAAAGAGCAAAAACTTACAGACAGATATTCCAAAACAATGAAGAAAAGATCAAGGTTTTTACCAACCCTCTATATGGAGCCTCTGGAAGGTGCCTTTTCTAATGCCACAAGACTGATGTTCTGGCTAAAGCTGGGGTTTGTAGCTCTTTTTTGGATCTGTAACTAAGGCTCAGTTTGCAAAGAGTACAAATAGAAATATGTACAGTGCAAAACCATGTATATTGTATTGTAAACCTTGTATTTGCAATATACATATTTCTATTTGTACTCTTTCCAAACTGAGACTAAGGATTTTGTTATAGAAAATTTGAGGGCAAGACATCAGACTTCGCAGTTTTGATGTGTCTTCACCAAGGTTCAGAATTTATCCTTTATTTATTTGTGTTATTCATAGACAAATTGACTAAACATATTCAGAAGGCCTATGGTGTATCATGCATGTTGTTTGCTGATGGCATTGTTTTAATTGATAAACTAATGAAAGATTGTTTGCAAAATTAGGTTTATGGACAAATACTTTAGAAACAAGAGGTTTTAAAATAAGTAGGACTAAAACAGAATATATGCTATGCAAATTTAATAATAATAGGGAGTGCAAATCAGGATACACTCAGGATTGGAGACCAAGAAATAACTCAATGTGGCATTCTTCTGGTACATTGGTTTGATAATTCCTCATAAGTGAGAGATTGAAGAGGAAGTCACACATAGAATTAGAGCAGGATGGACAAAAAAGGAGGGTGTGTGATAGATGAATACCACTTAGATTAAAAGGAAAATTCTATATAACAGTTGTAAGGCCAGCTATGCTATATAGAGCAAAGTGTTGGGCAATCAAGAAACGTGTAAAAAAAATAGTGTGGGACAAACGTATGCCCTGGATGAGTGGAAAACTAAAAATGATAGAATCAGAAATGAAGTCATTCAAAGGAACCTAGGAGTAGCTCCAACAGGTATAAAATAAGAGAAAGTAGACTAAGATGGTTTAGTTACATGCATAGAAGACCATTGACAGCACCCATAAGAAGTGATGTATTGCAAGTTGAAGCCTGAAGGGGTTAGAAGGGCTAGGGGTAGACCAAAAAGGACATGGATCAAAGTAGTAAGAAATTATCTAAGCACTCATAATTAACAATAGATATGGGATTAAACAGAACAGAATGGCAAAACAGGATCCATGTAGTCAACCCCATATAGTTGGGATAAGGCTTGGATGTTAACAATGATGATGATGAACTAAGGATTCTGTTAATTTCTCAAAAGAATACTATGTACATGATGCCAAACATCAAACCTCATAGGCTGGATTCATCTCCCTGCTCCTCCATATTGGTTTTACATTGTATTGAAGCCTAAAATGTTGTAACCCATTCTCATAACTAGAGGGACATTGGATAATAGCGGAAGTGGTTGAACTGAATAACTTATTGCTTTGTCTTTTAGTGGATAAAATGATTATATAACAAATATTTAAAGGTATAGTAATCTACCCAACATGACATTCATCCATTAAGGGGCTCCTTAATAACTTATCCACAAAAGGACAATGCAATAATTCATTAAGTCTAGTCCTTCAGCTTGGTATAATGGTAAAACCTTGGCCTGACAAGCATGAGATCACAGGTCTGGGTCCAGGAGTAGCCACTTGTGCAAACAATTAAAAAAAAAACAAAGATTAGGTCGGTGTTGAGTCTACCTATATCCCAAGATCCCAGGAAGCTGGGAGCCCAGGACAAACATTGAGTAATGACCTTTCTTTAGCCACTTCAGCTGTTACTTAGAGTCTCAGAAAGCTCCTAGGTGTTGTTTTACTGTTTTCTATCAATTTTCTATGTCCAAGTCTTCATTCTCTTTCTCTAGGTAAATTTCTGTCTTTCAAGTGTCAAGATAAGGCATTTCCTGATCAGAGAAGAAGTCTGTTAAGACAATACAAACCTGACGAAGATTAATTAGATGTTCAAATGAATCCTTTATGGTGTTACAAAAGGATTCATTCCTGAAGAAGCTTTCTTCCCATATTGTATCAAGAGAAGCCTTAAACTCCAAAAGAGAAGGCACCAAATCTCTGTCCTTCTCCTCATCCATAATAATGCCCTGCCCAGTACCCCGGATGTAAGAGCTAAGAGCCTGCCTTAGAGATTCAAGAGCAGAAACCCTTGAAAACAGTGTATACATCCTCCGAAGATCCTCAATACGGTTCCCATCCATCAATAATGTAAATCCCTGAAAAGGCCACAATGAACAAACAGAAGTAAAAGAGGTTATGTCAGAAGTTCCAAACTACAAAAAAAAGCACTGGATAATTAAACAGAGAATTGCAAAGTCTAAACATGAAGCATACCTTATCAAGAATTGTAGAGGTATGGCGCTCAAGAAGTTGTCTTTCTGCAGTAGCTTCCAGTGGCTTCCTCGTACATGCATCCAAATAGAGTAAGCATCTTTCATGCTCCTCATGCAACCTCAGCTGCAAGCATGCATGCTTCAATTCATTGAAAGTAAAAACATATAACTTGGATTCAAGCTAGTAGAGATCCCTTCTCAATAAATAATAAGTGCAACATAAAATGCACAACTCAGTAGAGCAACAGAAAAAAGGGGGGAAATGGAAAGAAAAGACATAGGTAGCAAGAAAAGAAATCAACAACAAAGTACCTCCACGTGCTTCAGATAATCTGGAACATCTGATTGCTGCATGTACTTCACACCCTCTGCAGCATAAAATTCAGATGTGCACTCAAGAAATGGCTTCTCAAAGCTTTCTGAGTAAATTCCTAGAGCAGTAAACATCTTCAAAAGATGATTGAGGAGCGTCCTATCAATTGCTTCACCTAATCTGGTAGATCATAAACAAACATTGTGCATTAGAAGGTGTTAAACAAAAAGAACTATCAGTGCAAAGACCATTAACTATGAACAGGAACAAGATGGTGACTTCTTGTCCAAGAATTTTTGTAATCAGCTACAATAGAAAAGAATTATATTAACAAGTGAAAACTGAAAAGCCATTCATTCCCAAGAGTTGTGATTTAGGAATTAAGAAAAAATCCGCAACAGATGAATGTTGACCTGATTCAAAGCACTTAATACTAAGAAACTGCTAACTCATCAAAAAAAAAAAACTAACTGCTACACAATTTTACACTTGCCTCCCTGGATTGACCCCCCAAACGGCCAAACTAATTCTCCTCTAGCTACTCCTTCCCTAGCAAGAGTATCTATTGGACTTTTTAGCACATCTAGGAATCCAATTGAATTAGCAATTCATACGAGACACCAAAATTCTAATTTCTCTTATCAAGTGCCCAAGGATCGAAGTACCTTCTTCTTCCAACACTAACCAGCCAATCAGATTTTGATGGCTGTTTTTATGCCAAAAACAAGGGATTCTTCCCCCTCAGATTTTGAAGCCAAATCAGGGGTCTACCCCATTCTTATTCTTCTTCTTTCCCCTCAGTTTTTGATGTCAAAATTGAGGGACTGCTCCATTCTTCTTCTTTTTCTAGGCACCCCTTTTTCTTCCTTTATTATATGGGTTTGGTAGTTGAGAAAGACCTAATTAAACTATATTATTTATTATTCAATGTTAATCTTGGGGTTGGTACTGGTTGACCTTGACTTTACTGTTCTCCATGCATATAATGAATACCTTTCACTTTGTACCTCAGTTTTTTTTTTTTGACAAGTAAAAGATCATTAAAACCAATAAGGATAAGCACTGTTACAAACATCCCAAGGGGAGGTGCAAGGTGTAGCCTCACTATTAAATAAAAAACAGCACAATAATTACAATTTCTCCAAACACAACTGCTCCCTAATTGCCCCTTGCTTAGCTAAAGAATCAGCCAATGCATTAGCTTCCCTCCCCACCCATTGTATAATCAAATCCATCTGCTGTGTTAAGCACTGGAACTTCTTCATTTCATCTCTATAACACCAAATCACTGACTCCGGATCTTTTACCCAGCCTACCACCACCTTGGAGTCCCCTTCAATCACCAGGTTCGTTGATCTCTTTTGCAATCTGAACACCTTGTAATACTGCATACGGTTCAGCCTTTAAAGATTTTTGTATCTCAGTTTATAATTTCTTATATTGTATATAATATTCATTTGCAATGTCTCAATTTGTAGCTTGAAGTTTGAATTATTTTATTCCTGATTCTTGAATGATGAAATTGAGCATGTATGGACTCTACGGCTTATGCAACTATGCATGTCTCTTATCTTAGTATTTTTCATGAATCATGATGCATGTCTAAGTCTGTCTAACAAGTGAACAGAGAAATAGAGAATATAAAACATTATGGTTCTTTTTAAACAACTTCTGGATAAGGTCTCATCCTTTTCTTAGTAGGATATGATAAATCTGGTCAGTACTGAAAGCTAGTGTAAAGCAATTTTCTCTATCTTTGAGAAGCTTAGGTATTTTTATGGTTTTTTGACAACTTTTAGAAAAATCGGAAAAAAAATCTTACAATTTATGATACGATTACAATTTTCATAACATTGCTATCAACTGATCAAATAAGATCACTCCTTCCTAGGCAATCTATCTTTGAAAGGCAATATATGTCCTGAAACATTATTGCAAGCTAAAAATTCAAACCTAGACCATATCAAAACATAATAAGAAGAGGGACTCACAACTAGGTTTTATGCAGAACTGTAACAATCATAGCACCAAGATTGCTCTATTTGTTTAACATTGACCAAGATCTCAGCAATGAACAATTTAACACCAGAACAAAAAGGTGACTTATTAACCTATTCAGTTAGGCTGTGTTTGGAAACGATGCAAATAAGTGTGAATGCAAATATGTAGAGCGTAAAACGGTCCATATAAATTGCAAAGTTGGGTTAGTTTTGCACTGACAAATTTACCTTTTTACCAAACAGACTTTTAGCTGTAATGGGATGCAAACACAAATTCCAATAAAGCATATGCCTTTTATCCAAAGCCCACTTGAATGCAAATTTACTTCTTTTTTATTGATATACTTTTACATCTTATTATCAATGTAAATATGCATTGGAAAATGTGTTTTCTGCCATTTGTCAATGCATAAACGTAATGTAGCCAAACACAGGCAAAAGTGAACCAGAGTGCAAATTTACCCTGAACCGGGATTTACACTCCCTTTGCATCATTTCCAAACGCAGCCTTAAACACAAAAATCTAATAGTGGTTGCAATGTTCCTGAGAGAGCAAAAAGATAAATTTTCAAGAGTAGTACAATGCTGTCATGAGTCATAAGTATTGATACCTAGAAGTCAAGATTATTATGTTTCCACTTTTCTTAGAAATTGAAATCTTGAAAGCACCAAACATACCTTTCCTTTTCAATCAACCTCAGAAGGCCCGTGACTGTTTTGTGCTCAACTTCTGAAGACAAAGAGAGATGTTTGCGAAACAGTTGCAACCCCATATCCCACAATGAACGCACATTTGGGGTTTGTTTTACATATGTTCTGTCAAGATATAAGGCTATACCACGAATCATCAACATTTGGTCACAAAGATCCTGCCAGCATTTCTCTACAAGAGCCAAGAAAACCACCAAATCTGGGCTCTGGCCAACCAAAGATTGTAGTGCAGCTGAAATGTGTGATTCACATTCCTTCTCAATTCGTTGATAAAGATTTCCTCCCATCTTGTGGAGGCAAAGATCACAAACAGCCTAATGACAAGGTAGGTGGTTTATTTCTAACCAAATGCACAATAATATTCATGCCTCAGAATGAAGATGCATTGTAAACAAAACAACAATACTGCAGAAAAGTCTTACCTGATAAAGCTTCTCAGAGTCACAAGAGTCTGGCTGCTTCAGAAATATGGCACTAATGGCTGACTTCAATGTTGCCCAGGTATCCTCCTCAAAATTTGTTGGCAGCTTCGGTTTAGCTTCATGAAACAATAATCAGGCACACTGTTATAGAAATTGTATAACAATATACCATTTATAATTCCAAAATGTAAAGCATGTTGGAATCGAAAACATATTCACCAAAAAACTTTTCTCCAAATTGTGTGCTACTTACCCATCATTACTTGCATGTGGAGCATATTTCAATAAAACAGTTAACGGATTATATATATATATATATATATATTGAGAAAAGGTGAGGTAATTTTATTAAACCAGATAGAATACAACAGATCCTCCCCAAAGGGAACACCTTGGATAGGGATCAGCCAACCCTAAACAACTTTACAACTGCCATAAAATCCTAGACCCCAACGGATTTTATATAAATAATCTGCTTAAATTATATTATGCTAATATGCTAAATGCATTACTAAACATAACATGGTTGTCTAGTTGAAAATGCATCTATAAACAAATACCTTCAATACAAAAACTGAAATAAATACTCCATTTGTTTGCATTGCAATTTCATTTGCACTAGTACAGATAAATGGGAGTGTGTTCTGGTTAGCTTTTGCTTTAGGTTTTATTTTACTTCACCCGCACTGCAAACAAACAAAACAAAGTAAAACTTAAAAAAAAAAAGCAAACCAGAATTCCCACTCCAACACTCCCATACTTTTGCACCAGGCTAATGAAATTGCACTGCAAAGTGCAAACAATGAGGCCAAAAGAACAAAAAGAAGTGCCACAACAGCTTTTGCATTTTTCTGAGGATATTTGTTTTTTTGGTAAAATTTCAGATACAAATTAACTTCTGCATATTTGCTGAGGTTTCTTTTTTTTTTTTGCTGGTCTTTCCCTATACCTCTTATACCCTGTGCTAAGCCCAGCCTTGCCCATGATCACCCTATCTCTCACAGTCGCATCTGCATAACATCCCTAAATATTTACCTATACTTTTCCAATGCAACAACGTGATCACCCACCCTATCTCTCACATTCCAAAACATTTGCTTTGGAAGAAGTTTGGACAAGAAGAGGAATTTCCCTGAAGGTAGTGGAGCTGAGAGAAGCTTCGCTGATTCTTGAAGAGAGAGCAGTCTCCTGGTTTCAGGGATTCCTGTAGGGAGTTAAGAGAACCTTGTGAACAATATAATGGAAGTGTAGTCTTGTGGAAGAGGGAAGAAGATATTGTGCTGAAAGAAAAGAGAACAAAAAGCAAAGATTTGTGGGCATCTACAAATACTATGGAGAGGGTCTGAAACAGTCCACTTGCTTCCTTGAAGAGAGAGAAGCCTCAGGTTGGATAAAATAATACAAGCAATGCAGGAGTTTCTAGTGTTAGTGAATGAAAGGAGTTCTCCATTCAGAAAGGAAGAGAGTCAGAAGAACTCCAAAGAGAAGATGGAAGAAACAGAGTAGAAGGAAACAGAAAAAGGGAAACCAATACGGATAAGGATGCTCAGATTGATGCAAGTTTAGGGTCGATGAGACTGGATCAATAAATCCAAAAAAGAGTGGGAGAACAAACTAGTAATCTCCATGAACAGGGAAGTTACAAATTGGAAAACCATGGGTGAAGAGATTCAACAAGTTTTGAAGGTCTCAGAAATGCTGCAGATTATTCCTATTGATGGGAAGAAGGCTGTGGAATCTTGTAGAAATCCCTGGCCAAACTTTGAAGCTGTGTCGGCAATAACAAAGCAAGGAATGGCAGTGGTAGGAAGATAGTCCCCAAGTTGCAAAGAGAAAACTGTAGACCCGACAGGTTGCATTAAGATGAGAATTCTGGGGCTGCCTTATCATCTATGGTCGGATGAGATATTTAACAGAATTGCAAAGTTGTCTGGTAGGGAACTCTCAACTGTGGATGCATCAGACCTCAGAGCAGTACTTATTAAGGTGAATGGAGCGAAGCCAGAACTAATCCCACGTTCTGTAGAAGTTTTCCCAGATGGTCAGATGTTCAAAGCTTGGATAGCTACCTCTGTGGAACCTCGATGGTGGAAGGAAGGAAGGGCTGGAGAAGATGAAACTGACATGGCCAAAACCTGGTCTCGAGGCAGCCTTAGAGATAGAGGAGAATGGAGAAAATTAGAAAGTTTCATGAATAAGGAAACTGAAAAGGCTGAGAATTGGAAAGGTGTAAATCAAGTTACCTCTCTGTTTGGTAATTCGAAGCAACAAGTCAGAGGTTCAATGGGTATGTTTAAAACCTTTACTCAGGCATTAATGTGTTCAAAAGATGGAGGCATGGCAGGTTCAAATTTAAACAAATGTTCAGGGTGGAGACAAATGCGAGACAAGGAGAATTAATTCTTAGTGCGCCTTCGAATGGCTTGGCCCAGTCACGAGGTGCTTTAAATAGACACGTGACATTAGAAGAGAGTGGGAGTGCTGTTGGGTCAAATAGGCCTGGCCCATTAAAGTTGAAAAACTTAGAACCAAAAAGGAAGTCATGTAGTGATCATGTGACTACTAAAACAGATCGAGAGTTAGGGGACCATTGTTTGGGTGTATCATTGTCCCAAACTAAAGCTGCAGCGGCGAAATCTTTCTCTCAATGCAAAACTCCAGTGACAGGCTCAACAGCAGGATCTAGTTTGGGGCTTGTCTGGGAGCTGAGACTGGTTTCCTACTCTTCCAGTCCAGAGAAGCTAAGTAGGGGACCATTGTTTGGGTGTATCATCGACCCAAACTAAAGCTGCAGCGGCGAAATCTTCCTCTCAATGCAAAACTCCAGTGGCAGGCTCAACAGCAGGATCTAGTTTGGGGCTTGACTGGGAGCTGAGACTGGTTTCCTACTCTTCCAGTCCAGAGAAGCTAAATCCAAAGTACAATCGAAAGAAGAGCAAGGCTGAAATAATAGATTCGGGGTGGATAAGCTTGGAGGACAATATGGAAGGAGAGGAGAACTCTAAAGGTTCCAGCTTCAGCAGTGTTAAAATTAAGTGCCAATCTCGGCTTGGGGAAGAAGCAGAAGATGGTTTGAGACTACTGTTTGACAACGAGCTCTCTACCACACTTCCTAGTCTCTCGGTCCAGCCTGGGAAAGAGGTAGGAAGATTAGGCTCCACTTCAAAGGAAGTAAAATCTAAGACAAAGAACAGAGGAGAACTGCGTTCAAAACAAGACCAAGTACAGGGTATCAGTAGGAGTTGTGAAGTCAACCCAGAACTTCTTAGTAGAACTACAAACTGCCCCATTCCCACAGCTAACTATCTAGAGGTTGGTTGTGAAGGTAACACCTCCGGATTAAGCCCAATGATTGGGGTTAAGGGTTCGCCAAATCCTCCAGCAAATCATCCCTTTGTACAAAATTCTCATTTGAACCCAATTTTTGTTGCTACAAATGTTTCTTCTAGTCCTGTGTGTGTTGTGCCTACAGGGGAGACTAGCCCAACCTTGCAGTCTACCAATCAGGATGATCACGTGCAAGAAATAGAGGTGATTGGTGATCTGCTTTTGAAAATAGTAGACATGGAGATATGGGATAGAATATGGGAGCTGATTATGGAACTGTTTAGAATTCAGGTGGAGGAAGAGATGGCTAAGCAGAATGAAAGGGATGAGGAGGGTGACACTCCAAGTCCTAGTTTTGAGAAGGAAGTTAAGGGTGATGGAAGAATAAAAGCAGAAGCCGGTTCAAAAAATGAAAAGGGGAAAACAAAAAAAAAGGGGGGGAAGGGGAGAAGGAGAAGCTAGAGGAGCCTAGGATTAGAGGAAATGGTGTAAAAAAGCAAAGAAAGAAAAAGTTAAGTTAGGTGGAAAGGCTAAAGTGTGAGGTGGATTATGATAAAGGAGTGTTGGAAGGAAGAAGAGGAAGAAGTGGTAAGTGGAATCGTCTGCTCAGGGTGCATTTTGTTTTGGTGTCCATGAAATTGATAAGCTGGAATGTAAGAGGGTTAGGAAACTCAAAAAAAGGAGGAGTGATTAGGGATCTGTTGAGGAGAGAAAAACCAGACATTGTGTTGATTCAAGAATCAGGAAGCGGGTGAGAAGTATATGGTCAGCTAGAGACGTAAGATGGGCATACACACAATCTTGGGGAGCATTAAGGGGAGTTATAACTTCATGGAAAAATGCAGAGTTGGAGTGTACAAGGAGTTAATTGGGAAGTATTCAATGCCCAAAGAGTTGAAGAGGAGGGTGGATGATTGCGAATGGGTTTTAACTAATGTGTATGAACCCACCTCTTATAAGGAAAGGGAGGAACTTTGGGTGGAATTAGCAATAGTGAGAGGTTTATGGGAGGGTCCCTAGTGTTTGGGGGGAGATTTTAATGTCATAAGACTTTTGAGTGGAAACCCACCAAACCACTGGATTACATTGAATATGAGGAAGTTTAACCTCTTCGTAGAGACCTTTGAGTTGCAGGACTAACCTATTCACAGAGAGAATTCTACTTGGTCAAATTTTCAAGAGGTCCCCACTTGTTGTAAATTAGACAGATTCCTTATCACAACTAATTGGGAAGTGGAATGGCGATAGTCACAGAACTGCCAAGACCTGTTTCAGACCATTGCCCAATAAGTCTGGCCCAAGAGAGGGTGGGGGTGGCCCTTGCCCTTTCAGATTTGAGACTATGTGGCTACTGCACCATGATTTCTTGCCAAAGGTGAAGGAGTGGTGGGAGGATGATCAAGTGGAGCTCAGGTGGAAGGGTTATAGATTCTATAAGAAACTATAGATGCTGAAAGCAAGAATTAAGGTTTGGATTTTGGAATAAAGAGAATTTTGGAAAGATTGGAGAAAGAAAACAGGAAAGTAGAATAGAGGAGCTAGATGGTGAGGAAGCTGAGAGAAGTTTGAGTTCAGAAGATAGGAAAGAGAGATGGGGGTTGAAAACGGATCTAGAAGACATTCTAAGAATACTTAGAGACAAAAATCTAGATGTCAATGGCTCAGGAAAGGGGATGGCAATACCAGTTTTTCCATATGTTGACAAATGGGAGAAAGAGGAAAAACTTAGTGCTGAAATTGTAATGAAATGGGCAAGTATTGACAAGAGATAGGGATTGTGAACCATTGCAAAACACTATACGAGGGCTCGAGAAGTTCAAGAGAAGATTTAGAGGGCCCGGAATGGAGGGCTGGAAATAAAGAGTTGTTGGAATCCTTGGAAAAGAAATTTGAGGTTCAGGAAGTGAAAAATGTAGTTCTCGATGGAGAGACCTAAAGCCCTAGGACCATATGGTTTTACAATGGCATTCTATCAAGATTGCCGAGAGATAGGGTGACCTGATGGAGGTTTTTGATGAATTCTATGAGAGGGGCAAATTTAACTCAGGTGCAAATGCAACTTTCATTGCTTTTGATACCAAAGAAAGTGGATGTAATCCAGCCGAAGGACTTTAGGCCCATAAGTCTGATAGGAAGCATGTACAAAATCATTTCCAAGGTTTTGGCCCTAAGAATAAAAAATGTACTTCCCTCAATGATTTCTCCAAATCAAGGGGCCTTTGTTTTTCAGAGAAAAATAATGGATCAAATTCTCATTGCCAATGAATGTGTAGAGTTCAGAAGAAGGGAGAAGCAAAAGGGACTGGTTTGTAAGTTGGATTTAGAAAAGGTTTATGACATGGTGAACTGGAAGTTTTTTATGGACATTCTCAAGCGTAGGGGTTTCAAAGCAAGATGGTGTGGATGGGTGAACGGCTGCATTTCTTCATGTCACTTCTCAATTTTGGTAAATGGAGTAGCAAGAGATTTTTTCCCCTGCCAAAAGGGGCCTTAGACAAGGAGATCCCCTTTTCTCCTTCCTATTTACTTTGGTAATCGATGTGTTGAGTGAATTGATCATAAGGGCAGATGCTAACAATATGTTTAGAGGTTGGAGAGTTGGAAGGGAGGAAGTGGTGGTTACACATCAACAGTTTGCAGATGATATTATCTTGTTTTGAGAGGGGAAAGCAGAACTTATGAACCTAAAAAGGATAGTACATAAATTTTAGAGGATCTCCAACCTTAAAATTAATTGGGGCAAAAGTTGTGTAGCAGGAGTAAATTTAGGGAGTGAAGAGGTGAATCTGCTAGCTGGATTGTTGGAGTAATTTTAATTTTCTTTATAGTGTTGATTCCCAATGGTTCCTATCGGTGATAATTCCTAGAGGAGCCTATGTGCTAATTCCTGGGTTATTTTATTTTCTCTCTTTTCTTACAAGTCCCTCTTGCATCATATTGACATCAAAGAAGTTGATCTTGCATCAAGCCGATTTGTATGACTCTCTCCTATCTCTTGGTTGCAGATGAGTCCCACCACAAGATGTAGTAAGCTTGTTCAATTCCGACTTCTTGAGGCAACAGAAGATGAAGGATTATGTGGAGGACAATAAGAGCAGCTTTGGTTTGGACTTTGGACAATCTGGAAAGAAAGGAGCCAAAGGAAAGCTTTCCATAATCAGATCGGACGGTGTTCTGGAGAAAGGAAGTGAAAGTTGAAGCCAAAAGCTTCCGTTTCGAAAAAAACGGATATGAGGGTAAGGAAAGGTTAAAGATCAGAGAAGAAAATAAAGCCACCATTTACTGACCAAAAATAAATAAATAAAGCCACCATTTTAGTGGCCGAGGAAGTGATCATATGGCTGAAGGGTTTCTTGGATGGGGCGATTCTCTGTTAAAAAATTAGGCTGGAAGAGCAAAGTAGAGGCAACTGGGAAGAGTTATGAAGTTGAGATGAGAAGAAATACTAAGGGTTGGTTTGTAGCGATTATGGAAGTTGGTGGGGATAATAGAAAACACATGTTGTGTGTGCCAGAGGGTAGAGAGAGAGTAGGATGGAGAATGTCCTCAGAGGCTCTGCAGGAGCATCTACTAAGTGTAGATAGAAGACAAAGCTCAAATCTTCGTGGTGGCTCAGAAATCAGTGATAAGCAGAGTTACAGAGATAACTCAAAAAATAATTCAAAGGATGAAGAACAAAGCGTCAAAGGACCTCAAGCCATAGTTTGCAGTGACTCTAGGAGTCAAGACTGCTCTTAGAAGTAGCGGATGGAGAATGGGAGAAGAACTTGATTTTGACTGTAGACAAGAGAGTCCAATATTGGGAGAATGTTGCAGGGGCGGTTGCGAAGAGATTTAATTTAAAAGGTAATGTTATAATTAGACCTTTTGATGACTCAAAGGCTATGTTTTATGGAGCCGGTGAAGAAGTAGTGACCCCAAATGCCGAGTCGGTGGAAACTCCAATTGAAGAGTAAGGGTAGAGAACTGGTTTCCATCTTGTAACCAGAATAACATCTCAGAAAGTCCTCTCGAGCTCCAGCTGGTAGGGCTTCCCTTCAATTACTAGAATGAGGAAACTCTGGTAAAATTTATTCAAGTTCTAGGTGGTTTGTTGATAGCCTTTAATCTCCAATATCTTCATGCAGCAAGAGTTAGGGTCAATGGTCTGAAGCTCGAAAAAATTCCTACATGCGTAGAGATGCTCATTAATGGTTGTTGGCTTAAGGTTTGGGTTCTGCTGGAAGGTGAAATGACTCTTTGGATGAAAGGTTCTAAGGAAGAAGATGTCGACATCCTTGAAGGTTGGGTTACACATGGAAAAAAGCATTCGAGCCAGAAGGTCTCGAATAATGTACAGACGTCGAATTCATCAAAAAAAAATGTACAGACGTCAAACGAAGATGAAGAGACACCACGTGGGTCAGTCGATAAGTCTCTGGATAAGAATGATGGTAGCCCAAATTTTTTGGAAGGTGGAGACCAAAGTGTAGGCAACCTCTACTTTTCTTCACAAAGTATACATCAGAAATAGTTATCAGCAACTTCTACTGTTTTAACCAAGTGGGTACCTTGACTTTGATGTTTTCCCCCCAATAGATACCTTCATTGTGATGTTTTCTATGATAATGACTCTAACTTGGACCTTTTCTTTGAATCGTATCCCATTTTTTTCTTCTTAAACAGACCAGAAGACTACTGCTCTGGTACAAACTAATAAGATGCAGCCATAGTAACAATATTATAATAAGGTGCCTGACTTGTGACTTTATCGCCTAGGCACGTACCTTTCTTACATAAAGTCAAGGTTTTAAAGCTAGGCACCTCACTAAGGGCACCTTATTGCCTAGGCAGGTGCCTAAAGGGCACCTTATTGCCTAGGCAGGTGCCTAAGCAACACCTTAACAACTAAGATTACTAATGCCATGGATGTTTTCTATCACTAAATACCAAGGTTCCCTGTATCTCTTTATAATCTCAGAACTATTTACCCAATAAAGAAACACTTTTATCCCTCAATCCTCCCAAACCAAACATCTCCACCTATAACAAGTTCCCAATTAAACCAAATAGTCTCCTCATGGAAGAACTACGGTGACTACCACCCAGTTGCAGCCCAATATATAGAAAGAGATCTATAAATACCAAGCAATGGGGCAATAAATAAATAGGAACTTAATCTTTACCTATAGCTTATACACATTATACAGATCTGGGGAGATAGGGATTTCTAACCTGTTAACAATTCTTGTAGCGCAAGTATGTATTACCTCCCATAAAAAGAATCAAACTAGGTGCAGCAATTGCAAACCAAATACTCTAATCCAGTAATACAAAAGTCACTAGGTTAGAAATAGGGGAGCAAAGAAGGACCTGGGAAAATGGATCACAAAACCCAATTATCAATGATAATAGATCGTGTATTGTTACTGATGTAGGATAAGAAGAAGAAAACCCTAATTGGGTGAGTGGTGGCGAGTAAAGAAAGTCCATATGAATTATGAGAGATTAGAAAATCTGAAACAGAGGAGAGAGATGAGAAAGACTGCAACTCTAGATATATATATATATATATATATATATATATATAAAGAAAGAGAGAGAGAGAGAGAGGGACTCAAACTCAATACACACACATACAATCAACTAAAACCTTCCCAACTTTGCAGAAATTCTTGGCATATCAATTAACTAAGATGGAGAAATGCACCAACCAATTAAAACCTTGGATCTACTTACTCCATCAGTTTCCATACCCCTTTCTTTCCAAAGCAAAGCAAAGAACCTCCAATCAAAAACCATCATGGACTTCTCTCAGTCGATAACTTAAACATGATTTCTTTTGCCATTTTTATTAGATAACTGAAAAAATTTTATTAATAGAAAACAGCATAGTTGCAAGGCATTATAATACATTAGAAGGGAGTTGCAGGGGGAACTTTGACAAACAATGATTTGTTTTTATTTTCCTTTTGAGAAGGATAAACTTTATTAAAAAAGGAAAATGATACAACAGACCCTCCAAGGCAGTTCCATCTAAGTAGCCCCACACTCAGGGCAGTACATCTCAATTAATCACTAAATCAACAGCATAATGAGGCCCCAAAGGGGGTTGCAGGGGGGACTCCTTAGAAACTGAGGCTCAAGACCCAATTCTGCCAATAGATGCATTAATGAGCTTTTCCACAATCCTTGTTTTAGATTTAAAGATTCTTGTATTCCAAGCTGACCAGATTATACACATCACAGCTGCCAACCCCTGCTCTTTTCTGCCTTTAGAGCTCAAACCATGAATTTGCCAAGCAGGCAGCAGGTCCTGCAAGGACCACCGCATTGACCAGATCAAGTGTGCTGCTTTGACAAATGACTATTTCATCTAATTTTGGTTATCTTTCACAAAGCTACTTGAGCAGGAAAAAAACTCCAAGCCAGTAGACCTCTCTAATTCTTTCAGGTGTACAAAAGATAAACCTTAAAGCATTAATATTGAAAATAAAAAGAACAAAAGGAATATTTGCCCCCACCTTGTCAATTAGCTATGAACCAACAGTTGCCAGTGACACCATGACAAAGCACTTAAATTACTTAACTGTTAAAAGAAGAAAAATACAAGAATGATAATGGAATGATAATGTTCTTGGTGGCGATAATCCTAAACAAAGCTGAAATACAAGAATGATCAGAACCCTTACGTCAATAAAACAATTCAGTTCCCAAAATTGACAATTTTTAGGTTCCATTAACAACTTCACCCAAATAAAAAATCGTTTGTCTCGTGTACTGCCCAGTAACAATTCAATACTGTCTGAACCCAAAGCCAAATTGGCATGTAAATGGCAAATTTCTAAAATTCAATAAGGATGCCACTTCACAATCATTTCTTTATTTCGCACAAAATTGGGGTTTACAGATGCCAATACAAAAAACAAAAAGGCTCAGAGAGGAGCAGCAGGCAAATTTGGATTGGAAAATTGATGAAAGAAGAAAAAATTATACAGCTAAACCTAAGTTATTGGCTAACGAACAAAACCACCAAATTGAAGCAAAAAAAGTGAAATTACTCATACCTTTAACCAACTTGATAACGAGCTTCTTGGCCGGTTGAGGGGGCGTTGCTTTCTTTCTCGACAAATTGGCAGCAACCCCGTGAGGGGTTCCGCTAGAGCCAACGCCTAGAGCTATTGGAGTTGCATCAACGGCGTCGACCTTGATATCATCGTCGACAATCATAGAAGAATCGTCGTCGTCAAAAAGATGGTGCTGGGCATGGTTCTGCTGTTGCTGCTGCTGCTGGAGGCCATTCTTCTCCAGAGAGCAAGCCACAGCTTGAGACTTAGCCTTCTTCATGCTCGAGAAAGAGCCTCCGCTGCTGCTGCTACTGTTGCTGGCGTTGCAGTTCGGGCGCTTGTTATGGTGAGACATGAAACAATCAGAAGCGCATCGCATTAGCGAGTAGCGACTCCGAGAGATCGAACCAGAGCTGCAAAGTACTGCAATCTAGAGATTCAAATGGAGACCCTCTCTCTATCTATCTATCTCTGAGCTGAATTTAGATGAATTTTTTTTATTCTTCCTTTTTTGCTATCTCTCAGTTTCTTTTGGTTGGGAAGGATGGGGAGCCCCAAGCCCAACCCAGAGAGGGACGCGAGCACGGTGATGAGACGCAGAAATTTCCTTTTATAGTTTCTATTTTCTGAATGCCAGAAACTGTTTGTTTATATGCAACCCTTTCAATTCTACGAGCAACAGACATGATGGGACGATGAAAAGGTGTATTGAGTGGTGCAACTCTTCATGGGTCCCATTTGTCTATAGCGCCGAGTAACGTAAAACAGTTGCAACTCAAACAAGCAATTCCTTAAAAGGGTTTTTAGTTTTGGGGTAAATGGCTGAAACCTCCCCTCAATTTTCTGACCGTTGTTGAAACTTCCCCTCAAGTTTGATAATTACAATCACCACCCCTTAACTTTGTGACATAGTTGCAATAAACTCCTTTTGTTAAAATCTTCTAATGACATGAAAATATCCAAAATACCCATGCAGTTATTTTTCACCAAAATGTTTATTTTTCCGATTTTAATTTTTGTTATCATGTTTTTGTAAAAACTAGCCTCAATAATTATTGCATGGATATTTTTAACATTTTTGTGTCGTTTGTTAGCATTAGTAAGTGTGCATGTACTTTGCACGTGGCAATTGTAGATGATGATAATGAAAGTAATAATATATCCAAAAATTTTTATAAATTTTATGTTTTTTGATTTATTATTATTAACTGCATACAAATTGCAAAATCTAAATCTGATTACATAAACACCTCATCCAAATATGTGATAATCTGATAGAGTTGTGAAATTTCATGTATCATTAGCATGTCTATCTACTTGGCTAGCCTCTTCTTTTTGTAATGTTTTATCTTTTTTGTGTATCTTTTTTTTTTGCCCATTTGTCAAAAAAAATGTAAGATTTAAATTGAACGATTTGAATAAAGTGAAAAATAATAGTTCAATTTACAATTTAAACCTTACAATTAAATAGAGACTAAATTCAAATATGAGTATTTTAATCAAAATAAAGTTTCACAATCTTATTCATATTTTTAATAGTAGAGTAAATATGGAATTATAGATGTGTTCAATTTTTTTTATATTTTTTTTGTATTTTGTATGTAAAAATAATTATGATATGCCAAACTTATTTTTTGTTTAATATGATAAATATATGATATAATACATGTGTTTGGATGTTTTTCTTTCTCAAAATTTATGTTTATTTTTATATTTTTATTATTTATTTATATTAAAGGTTAACAAGTTTCATCCAAAAGTTAAACTATTTATTATTAGTTTTATATTTCACTTTTGCCCCCATAAGCTCAACTCGGTTCCATCCTATACCTTCTATCCTGCGTCTTATCACTCGGGATCACATTCTATCACACTGGTGACACTAGTGGTACTTCTTGTTGAATTAAAAGATTGTATTAGTCTTTCTATACCCACTCGCCACCCCTATTTGAGAGTGATTCAATATCATTGGCCTAATAAGGAAGTTGCTTATTGGAAAAATTCGCTACCAAGCCTTTATCTTATTTGGTTGTGCTTTCTCATTGTGGTTCACCTTCATATTTTTCATGGTCTATATCATGCAAGTTATAGCAATCCTAGGGAATCCTACGTACCACCTCGGGTCAGATGAGCTTTTGGGGAGATACGGTAATTACAACCTTAGCTAGCTTTCGGATTTTTTATAGTGGAGGGGGAGAAGGCGAATTTTGCATTCTATATAGGAGGAGCTCTTGTAAAGCCTAGAGAGGCGGAAGCGGAAAGTCGCTTCTATCAAGTTTCCCAATAGCATCTCAACTCTTTCTACTGGCATGGTGCTGCTGGATGCTTATAATCAATAGGAAGAGGAGGAATACAAAAAAAGCTTATGATGAGCATCTATTTGAGTCGATCATTTCCACGATCTAATTCTAGTTTTTTCTTATGTAGTGGAAACGCCTCACAATCTTACAGTTTTACGCTTAAGGGAAGAAATGTTCTTGGTGGATGCATGACCTGGGACCCCCATAATTTGTATGCAACATGAGCATAAAGGAGTGCCAATTATTGGGAAACCGAATCTCCACGTAACCTTCGTATGAAATGCAATCTTTGCTGGGAACCTTCTTGCATGCATGTGTAATTGGTATTCCTAGATGTATTTGAAAAATCAATTCCTACTGAAATTGAATCTCCTACTTGTATATATAGGATGTACCTTGCATAATAAAATCACAACAATTTCCACAAATTTTTTCATGGTATCAGACCCGGGGTGCTTCGAGAAGAAAAAGAGGAGGGTCTAAAGAGGTTGCTGTGGGAAGAAAAAGAGGAGGGTCTATCGTCGTTCCTCTGTCGGCAAATGGAAACAAAGCAGTGGCACTGCACCCGTAACTTTGCACTGCACTCCTCCTGGGCGAAGCAAACCCACATCGGACGTAGTCCTTGTGGTCTTGAAAGTGAATCGGTTCGGTCTCGGAAGCGACATCCCAGCACCCATAAAGGCATCGTCGGCCAGGTCATCTCCGTCGGTTCTATATCGACCCTCCCGGCCGATTCTATATCGACACTTTAGATTCAAGTGTGTGACTGCTTCATTCAACGTGAAGAAGTTCTGCGATCACAGGAGGTACAAGCGGCGCAAGATTGCCATTTTCTTCGCCTACTGTGGTGTTGGTTATCAAGGCATGCAAAAGAACCTTGGTGCCAAAAACCATCGAAGTTGATCTTGAAGAAGCCCTCTACCTCTCTGGCGCTATTCCCGAGTCCGACTACGGCAATCCCAGAACTTGACCAGAGCATCGTCGCCACACCTGAGAACAGGAAGAGTTTACCCAGTCCTGGGTACCGAACGAGTCGAACCAAGCGAGAGTGACCGCATAGCTGACGCAGGGGAATCTGTTTCTTGAGATCAAAGACTTGGACGAGTCCAGACTCACCTATCGCGGCCAGGAGCTTTCCGTCAACAGATTTTCCACCATGACCAGTGGAGAAGAAGACAACAGGAAAGGTGCAGAGAAGGACATGGCCATCTTCTCGCCATACTACTTGCACCCATCTGACAACCTTGGAATTATCATCTCACCTATCCAATTGAAAGGTGAAAACTATGAGGAATGGGCGAGATCTATGAGGAACGCCCTCAGAGCAAAGAGAAAGCTCGGGTTCATTGACAGAAATTTGGGTAAACCAACAGATGATTCGATCGTTATCGAAGATTGGTGGATGGGGAATTCAATGTTGGTTGCATGGATTTTCAATACAATCGAACCAACCTTGCGAACTACTATATCATATACGGAGAGTGTGAAAGACTTGTGGGAGGATCTGTGACAGAGATTTTCTATCGGAAATGAACCGCGTATCCATCAATTGAAGGATGATTTGGCTACTTGTAAACAACATGGACAAGCAGTGATGGCTTACTACGGGAAGCTGAAGGTCATGTGGGATGAGCTGGCAGAATATGATCTAGTACCCGCGTGTCGCTGTAGCGGTTGCAACTGCAAAATTGCGACCATACTTGAAAAGAAGCGAGAAGAAGAGAGAGTACATCAATTCTTGATGGGCCTTGATGACGCAACTTATGGCACCGTGCATTTCGAATATTCTGAGCATAGAGCCATTGTCGAATTTGAACCGTGTTTATGCAATGGTCATTCAAGAGGAAATGCATCAAAGTATAGCCAAGAGCAAAGAAGAATGAAGTGATGTTGTGGGTTTTGCAGTACATGCTGGTGCAAAAGAAGTTGTTGCACGTACAAAGGATAAAAGCGTGAGTTGTACACACTATGGAAAATCCGAACATGAAGCAAAGGACTATTTCCAGGTGATCAGATATCCAGAATGGTGGGGAGATAGACCATGCTCAACCGGGAAAGGAGCAGGCCGCGAGCGAAGTGGTTCGGGCAGACAAGGACAAGGAAACAAGGCAAGAGCAAGCGCTGCCCAAGCAGCGGGAAGTGAGACTGGAGGACAAAAGTTGGAACCACAAATGATCATGACTGCAACGGGTTTCTAGGGCTGAGTGGAGATCAATGGACAACCCTTCTCAATATTCTGAATTCACATAAATCTGGTGAAAAGCTTTCCGGTAAGAAAAATTCTACTAATTGGATACTTGATTCCTGGGTGTCGTACCATATGTCTGGAGAAATTAATTTATTGATTGAAGTTTGGAATATTACACCGAGTCCGGTGGAGCTTCCTAATGGAAAGCAAACTATCGCAGTGAAGGAAGAGACTTTGCATTTGGGTGGAAATATTTATTTACATCATGTGCTTTTCGTACCAAGAATGAACGACACCCTTATTTCTGTAGCTAAATTATTGCAAGAGATAAATTATACAGTCACTTTTACTGACAACCTATGTGTGACTCGAGGACTCTGATTGGAGCGGGTGAGCTGTGTGATGGGGTCTAACAGTTTAGAGGAGCAGCACCGGTTCGGGCAAATAGAACAAGTGGAATGAGTGAATGGGAGTTGTGGCATCGCAGATTAGGGCATCCGTCTAAACAGATATTATCTTCTCTTCCTAAGGTAGATAAATTAAACAGTAGACCTGAAAGTGATAAGCCATGTGATGTTTGTTACAGAGCAAAACAAACTAGGGAAGTTTTTCCTAAAAGTAAACATAAAGCTAATGATTGTTTTTCTCTAATTCATTGTGATACATGGGGTGCTTATAAAGTACTTGCTTCTTGTAGTGCCGTTTACTTTCTAACCATTGTTGATGATTATTCTCGTGTTGTGTGGGTTTACCTGTTACTTGAAAAAAGTGAAGTAGCACATATTGTTGAGAATTTCTATGCCATGGCAGAACGTCAATTTGGCAAGCAAGTCAGAACTGTTCAAAGTGATAATGGAATAGAGTTTAAAAGCCTGAAGTCGTACTTTGAGACTCATGGCATTCTGCACCAAACTTCTAGTGTTGGAACGCCCCAACAGAATGGTCAAGTGGAGAGAAAACATAGGCATATTTTGAATGTTGCGGGAGCATTGAGGTGTCAAGCAGGTTTGCCTATTCGTTTTTGGGGAGAGTGTGTCTTGACCACCGGATACTTGATAAATAGGACACCTTCTTCCATACTTGATGGGAAGACTCTGTATGAGGTACTGTTCGGGACAATACCTCGATACGAGCAAATAAGAGTATTTGGTTGTCTCTGTTATGCGTGTTGGAGCCCTCGAGATAAGGATAAGTTTGGAGCAAGGAGTAGGAAATGTGTTTTTGTAGGCTATCCCTATGGGAAGAAAGGTTGGCACGTATATGATGTTGAGAGTGGTGAATATTTCATCTCCCGTGATGTAATCTTCCATGGAAATACATTCATATGCCGGTGATTTAAAAGTACCTCTTGAAGACAACCCTGGCCCGACAATTGCGGCTGTAGTTGATGATGATGTTGTTAACAACCACAGAGGAAATAAAGACAGGGGGAATGACGAAGAGGATATCTGTGCGAATGATAGGGAGAGCTTTCAAAATACTAATAGAAGAGAGAAGGTGCAAGGCAATGGAGAAGGTGTGCAGGAAGTGGAAGCTAATGGCGGTGATGACAGAATTAGTGTGGATCCAACACCACAAGCAGCACCAGAAGAGCAACTTGGTAGGGGACATCGACATCGCACGCCGTCTGTTTTGTCAAAGGCCTATGTAACCAACACTGATCGATGTCTGAAAGACCCCATTCACACTCAAGCCAACTCTGAATCAAAGTCCTCAAGTACGGCTCCCTATCCCATAGCAAATTATGTGACATGTACTAACTTCTCTGCTAGACATCAAGCTTTCTTAGCTGCAGTCACTGTAGGAGCCGAGCCTACCAGTTTTTCTGAGGCAGTAAAAAGTGAGAAATGCAGAGAAGCTATGAGGAAGGAAATCCAGGCTCTAGAGGATAACGGTACATGGACACTAGAATCTCTACCTCCCGGGAAAAGGGCCATAGGGAGTAAATGGGTCTATAAGATCAAATATAATTCAGATGGGATGATTGAACGGTATAAGGCATGCCTAGTTATCCTCGGGAATAGATAGGTTGAAGGATTAGATTACAATGAGACTTTTGCTCCTGTGGCCAAACTAACGGCAGTCCAAACCTTCTTAGTCGTGGCAGCCGCTAGGAACTGGGAGTTTGCATCAAATGGATGTACATAATGCTTTCTTACATGGGGATTTGAATGAGGAAGTATACATGCAGTTGCCGCCAGGATTTACATCTAAGGATTGAACAAAAGTGTGCAAATTGAAGAAATCTCTCTATGAACTGCGCCAAGCTCCCAAATGTTGGTTCTCGAAGTTAATAATGGCCTTGATACAATTTGGGTTTGTTCAATCGTATCCTGACTACTCTTTGTTCACCTATTGCAAACACAATGTTCGTTTGCACGTGTTGATATATGTTGATGACCTGATTATTGGGGGAAATGATACTGCTGCCTTTGTAAAATTCAAAAAGTATCTCCATCGGTGCTTCCATATGAAAGACCTAGGCCCACTCAAATATTTCCTAGGGATTGAAGTAGTTCGTGGCCCTGAGGGAATATTTTTGTCACAACGAAAGTATGCCCTAGACATCATCTCGGAATGTGGACTCTTGGGAGCCAAACCAACATCTGTGCCCATTGAACAGAATCATCATCTTGCGCTGGCAAAGGGCACTCTTATGGAGAATCCGAGTTGGTACAACGATTAGTGGGACGGTTGATCTACTTGACCATTACACGACCCGAGCTGTGTTATTGTGTTCATATCCTAACTCAGTTCATGCAAAGTCTATGACAAGAACATTGGGATGAAGCTCTGCGTGTAGTGCGTTATATGAAAAGATATCTAGGACAAGGTCTATTGTTCCATTCTGATAGTGATCTGCGTCTATATGCCTATTGCGACTGATTGGGCAAGCTACCCATTGACACGACGATCGTTGACTGTCTATTTTGTTCTGCTAGGGCAGTCACCGGTTTAATGGAAAAAGAAAAAACAACATACTATGTCACGCTCCTCTACAGAAGCCGAATATCTTTCGATGGCTGCAACAAGCTGTGAGCTGAAGTGGATGAAGAAACTTCTTTTGTCCTTTGGGGTGGCTTATGATGAACCTGTACGATTGTATTGTGACAATCACGCAGCTTTGCACATATCCACGAATCCAGTGCTCCACGAGCGGACAAAGCATATTGAAGTCGACTGTCATTTTGTTCGCGATGAGCTACAGTGTGGGAACATTGTTACTTGCCATGTTCGAACCACAAAGCAGTTGGCTGATATCCTGCAAAGGCTCTGGGAAAAGAGAAATTCGCATATTTTCTTGGCAAATTGGGCATTTGGAATCTACATGCGCCAATTTGAAGGGGAGATTGGGAAACTGAATCTCCACGTAACCTTCATACCAAAACGCAACATTTGCTGGAAACCTTCTTGCATGTATGTATAATTGGTATTCCGAGATATATTTGAAAAATCGATTCCTACTGAAACTAAATCTCCTACTTCTCGTATATATAAGATGTACCTTGCGTAACAAAATCACAACAATTTCCACAAAGTTTTTCACCAATCAACCGAGCCACCTGGCTTGAGAATAAGGTGGGATCCCTGGTGTAGTGGCTGATCAAAAAGCAGACTTTGGAGAGATTCTTCGTCGATCTAGTGGCCGGTGAATTGATCAAAGAGCAAGCAGTCGCAAGGTTTAATGATTTGGTGGGATCCACAGATGTAGTGGCTGGTAAACCGAGTCTTCTTCTTCCACGAAAATTTAGACAAAACCGAGCTTGGATGGAACTGAACAAGATTTGGCGAACGAATACAAAGGTCATAGGCTTTATTATTGAGAAAGTCAAATGAGGTTATTTAGTAGCCATCGCAGGTTTCATTGCTTTTCGCACGAGGGAAATTGTCCCCAAATCTCCCTATCATTTATTGAATCGGTTGATTTCCCGACGTTGGATATCTTTGATAAAGAAAGAGTCTAATGGTTATCTTACTCTTTCCTAGTTCCTAGCTCGGTAGGTAGAATAGCCTATCGTATATAAAGGAGCTCGACCACCTCTCTTATCTACAGATGATATCCCTTGATAACATATGAATATGATCTTTCTCCTTAGATATTGCTATCAACTTCTATAACAATATATGATCTAAATTAGTAGTACATGTTTTTGACCGACCTGTAATTTATTTACCTAGTTTCATCCAAGGGGCCATATCTCTTCTCTGTCTTGTACAAGCGCACTACCCCTTCAGTTGCTTTAGAAAAGTGTATTACCACTGCTTGTTGTATCGTTCCCTTTGTAAGTAAGCAATTGCAAAATCTAAATCTGATTTTGAGTTGCACTTGCAAAATCGTTCCCTTGTGATGATGCGTGTTTGACTTTGAGTTGCACTTGATATTGCAGGCGTGCAACAATATGTACTATGGTTTGTTGAGTGGAAAATTCTAGAAAGAAATTGTTTTCGTGGAAATGTTGTTTCCCACAAAATAATGTAGCCTCTTTTGTACATTGAGATTTTTATTTGGGAAAATGTGAATGTGAGGTTATCTAGAGATTTGCATTGAAAAAGGTTACCTAGAAATTTGCACATTAAGGTTCACAATTTTCCTTTGCCTTTTTTAATATATTTTTTTTCTTAGTAAAAAAAAGTAAAGTTTTTAAATTACCCTTGCGGTATAGTTGATTGATTAAGTGTAACCAAGGCCGAAGGGGTTTTCATCGCTAGCAGCGGGTGAAACTTGGTGGAACTAATAAGCGTTGGCGAAGGGGGAAAGGAATGCACCTGGGGCACGGGAGTATCAGATCAGTGTGGAGTCAACATCGAGGGGATTGGGAATTTCTAGGATTCCCGGAAAACAGGGGACCAGAAGTTACTGTCAATCTTCTAACACAACAGATAATGGAGATTGTTATGGCTTATCAGTCCACCACGGAGCCGCTGAACTGCATGCTTGAAAAGGCTAGGTTATTCACTTCAGACACCTCAGACAGCACCAGAGACATGCGGAGGTCTGGATGCAACCTACATTGTTTCACTCTATCGGACGCAACGCTGAATCTAACAAGTGCAATACAAGCCACCTAAAATTTAACTCGAAAAGGGTGCTTCCCCCCCTCCCCCCGGCAATGGAAAACTGGGGACAGAGGACCTGTGTTTGGTTGTTGCAGGGGTTTCAGGGTCCGATGTAATATCAGATCCTCTGTCCTCTGTTCTCCATCCCGGTGGACAACCAACATAAATTTTGGCAACTGGCCGATGAGCATTGTGGAAGAAACAACTGGAGCTTCCATGTAAAATTGGCCACCGGAAAACTAAGTCTGCCTCTAGGAATGGAAGAAACAACCGAACGACCTTGATCTTTCAAAATCATCGGTGGTGTTTGTTGGGGGGTGGAGATTCAGGCTATGTGGGAGAATGGAAGAAACGACTGCAGTAAATCAGACCTGATGGAGCGCAATCCGGCCAGTCTTAGCTGTCAACGAATTCGTCTCTGAGTTGGAGCGTCGGGGAGCCTGAAACTCAGAAAATGAGAGAGCTCCGGGGGGAACCCGGTGTGATAACTCCGAAGCTCAAGTCAGTAATCTCTCAAAGGCAAATTGTAGACCAGATAGCGCAAAGTTCACATACCTTGTTTGTTGGGGGCAGGGGGTTCTTATAATCACTTCGCGCACTCGCTCCGAGGCCCTTGTCAGGTTGGGTATGATTACCCTTGCGTCTGTCAATTCGGCCGCCGTCCTTTCTGTTGGGACAGAACCGTCACTGCCTAACCATCTCTCTAACTGGAGATGACGGTGTCGGGTGGCGGTGGCAGGTGGCCGTTTAGAGTGCGGCAGTCAAGCGTCAGATCCCAAGTCAGTCTGGTGCGGCGCCCTCGGGTACGGACTTCCTCAGTGTCAGGCATGGTACGATTTGTTTGGTTTTGGTGCTTGGAAGGTGATGCGGAGTGGTGAGCGAGGCGAAGTCTTGAGTTCAGAGGTATGTATAGGGCGGGCCAGTTCGGCGAGGTGTACACCGAACTGTTACAAGGTTGGCCAGTTCGGCGAGGTGTACCCCGAACTATTACAAGGTTGGCCAGTTCGGCGAGGTGAATCCCGAACTGTTATAAGGTTGGCCAGTTCAGTGAAGTGTATCCTGAACTGTTACAAGGTTGGCCAGTTCGGTGAAGCGTATCCCGAACGGTTACAAGGTAGGCCAGTTCGGATTACTTTCTGGTTTGGGGCCAAGGGCGAGTTCGGGCCCCCAATAGGGAGTTCGGTCTGCTGGTGTCTCCCCTTGGTGTTCGTGCCTTAGGCTCGCTTTTGTGCCGAGCTGTTGTTTTTGCCACGTGTCACATAACTATGAGGTCGGGCCAAATCTTCCTTCATCAATTGCCCCCCACTCCTCGTGCAAGGGTCTTGCCCTGGCGCAGGGAGTTTTGCGAGGTAGTAGGTGGATTTGTCCCGTCCTTTGAACCTTGAATGCGCGAGTTGCTTTTGTGAGGGTTCTTCGGTTTCCGAGAAGGCGGGAAACATGCCTACTAATAAATGTTGATGGTTGATCGCGCGCGTTTTGAATTTCAAAAATTCACGCCGCTGGGACGTGATAGCGGGTCATTCAATCTTGAAAAAAGCGCGCCACTGCTAGACATGCGCTGGCATTTGTCAAGGAAACGTGCGGCGCAGTCAGTTTCAGAAAGACGTGTGTCAACGCGACGTCGGATTCAAAAAGATGTGCGCCAATCACGTCTCAACCTTAGGGGACGTGCGGTCAACGCGAATGTGGGCCGTCATATCGTCTTTGATCTGTACGATCGATTCTTGGTTACTGTAGCTATAAATAGTGGGAGACCCCAGTCGATTTGTCACTTCTGCGGTTTGCCTATTGAGCTCGTGTCCAAGTTTTTTCAGCTCGCGCCTAGGCTAGTTACATAGCCTCCAAGGTTTCTTTGGCTTGTTCCCGTCTCCGGAGCCTTCAAAACTTTCTTCCGGTGAGTACTTTCCTGAATCCACCTCTTTTCCTCAATGTCTAGCTTTGATAGCTCAGACGACTCTTCAAGTAGGACTGACGTAGGTTCTACAAACCGAGCCGTATCCCCTGACTGCCTCAGTGATCCTGAGGTGGAACTCGAGGACTATGAACCAGTAGGCCAAGCCGCTTCGGGCAGTTTGGCATCTACCTCTCACCGAGGTCAGATGCTAGACAGGTTTGGTCCCTCGACCATGACGCCCGAGGGGCTTCAATCTATACTTATGTCTTACAATCTGCTTGGGGGTATACATATTTTATTCCTTCGAGTAGCTTTCCTTGGCCAACTTCATCCGAACTTGTCGAAGTCGTAAACCATTTCGGTGTCATCATTGGCCAACTTCATCCGAACTCTATTCGGAACCTGGTGGGGACAGTCTCCCTTTTTTACGAGCAGAATTTCCCTTTAGATTTAGAGATATTCTCCTCCATCTTGATGCTCAAGAGACAGGCGGGTTCTCTTCCTGGGGGAAGACGGGCGTATTACCTTTCTCCTCGCCCGGGCTTTAAGCTTCTGCACGATCTTCCTAATAAGGTCCCGGCGTGGAAGCGGGACTATTTCGGTGTGCGAAGTGCACAAGGATGGCCCTTTCAGACCGGGTGGGGTGAGGCTGCTCCTGATTCAGGTGTCACTCTCGACAAAGAGACGGTGAAGGGCCTCCGGCAATGGGCACGGCAATGTTTAAAGTGCCATCACTACTTAACGGCGGCCAAGCTTATTGCGGCCGGCCTGAGTTCGGGTAGGTTTCTAGTACTACGGTTTCTTGTTGCTTTGTTCCTTTATTTTTTCTAATGTCGAACTCGTTTCTGCAGGTGTGATGGACGCGGAGAGAACTCATGGGGGCATCTGTTCCAAGGTATGAAGAGGAGGAAGCGGGTCGCCAAGCGAACTCGTACCGAGCTACCCCCGGAAGAGGAGCCTCAAGTTCTAGACAACATGCCGAAGGATCTACCCAGGGAGCCCGAGGTGACTCCGATTCATGAAGCTGCTGGGGCGCCTTACGCTGAGACCACCTATACGGGCGCTCCTGCATACCCAAGTGCTCCTGCTCACTCTGGGTCCGCTTATACGCGGGCTGGGCCCTCGGGTTCGGGAGCTCAAGGGGAGTTCAGGAGTGTGTTAACGCCGAACTACGCTCTTCAGAAGAGTAGGGAGGCTACTTTCTCTGAGGAGATTGCGGCGTGGACCGATTTTCCTTTAAACCAGGTCGCCTGCCGTGCTGTAACACATGCTATGGTGGTAAGTCAGATTTCGTTTGCCTTTTTCATTATGTCGCTTTTGCTGTCATTGCTCACTTGTTTCTTTTGGTAGGTGAATTCTTCAATTCATGCCTTAGCAACCCAAGTGGAGAGGGGCTCGCGACAGGTGCGAGCTGCTGAGGTTGCCGCTCATGCTGCTAAAGAGGCTTTCCATGCTGCAGAGGCGGCCGCTTATGCTGCCAAAGAGGCTGCTCGCGTCGCAATGGCCAGGCAGGCGAGGTCTAAGCGTGATGCCGAGGCCATGGGGGTCGTTGTCAAGCACATGGCAGATTTGAAGTTGGATTTGCAGCATCAAGTCGAGTATCTTCAAGAGGACATTAGGGAGAAAATGCAGATTTTTTCACAAGGCATTGAAGACGCCAAGAAGAAGGCCATTGATGACTACATTGCCTCTCCATGTTTTGATGATCTGATGGTGGATTCTTACAGAAGGGGGTTCAAACTGAGCCGGTGTATGATCCAGAACACGTACCCTGACCTCGATGTTAGTGCCATATCCACCTTGCGCATAACTCAGGAGATGGCCAATGCTACTGATGGCGAGCCGGACTCTGAAGGAGAGGCAGGGCCTTCGGGTGTTGTTGAAATGCCTTCTGATGGCGAAGAAGTGGCTCCGGGCATGTAAAGATAATCTTTTTTTTTTGAAGTGCCTTCTGATGGCCAATGTACTCCTGTTTTTTGCAACGGAATAGATAATCTTTTTGCCCAAGTGTTCCTTTGTCCCGAACTGATTCTTTGTCCAACTGATAATATGCCACTTTCTTGTTCGGGTTATTATACTTCCGCGACCTGTTTGCCGCGAAGGCTTTTGCAACGAACTGTTTATTTTTTTCCGAGCTGATAACATGCCCTTTTCTTTGCTTGTTTACGCCGAGGTTCTTGGCTTGCACCGTGTCCCATAGGACCTGATTTCATCCACATCGCTTGGCGGTTTATAGGTAGTATTGCCTTAGGTTCATGATGTTTCACGCTCGATGTACTTGTTTGCCTTCCAAAGTTTCGAGTTCGTATGCCCCCCCGAGCGCTCTCTTTACTTTATAGGGCCCTTCCCAGTTTGGTCCAAGTTTGCCCATACCGGGTTCGGACACCATAATCTTACGAAGGACCAGGTCTCCGACTCGAAAGCTTTGTTGCTTTACTCTGGCATTGTAGTAGCGAGCTACCTACTGCTGGTAAGCCACTGTCCGGATGTGCGCGAGGTCCCTTACCTCGTCCAGTAGGTCAAGGTTGGTGCGTAACTCATCTTCGTTTGTCCGATCGTCGTATGTTTCAAGTCGCAATGTTGGTACTTCAATTTCCGTCGGGATCACTACTTCAGTGCTGTAGGTGAGGTTGAAGGGGGTTTCTCCCGTGGCGGTTTTTTCTGTAGTTCGGTGAGCCCACAAGACACTTGGTAGCTCTTCGGCCAACAATCCCTTAGCTCGATCCAGACGTGGTTTCAATCCGCGCAGGATGGATCTGTTCATTACTTCCATCTGACCATTTGCCTGCGGGTGCGCGACTGATGTGAAGTTTTTCCGAATCCCCATTTTCTGGCACCACTCTTGGAACTTGATATCCTCGAACTGCTTGCCGTTGTCGGAAATTAGTACCCGAGGTAACCCGAAACGACATACTATATTCTTCCAAAATAAGTTCTGTATATTTCGAGCCGTAACAGTTGCCAGAGGTTCGGCTTCTATCTACTTCGTAAAGTAGTCTACTGCAACAACTAGGAATTTTTTTCCGCCTGTTGCTGGTGGGAATGGCCCCAGGAGGTCGATGCCACATTGTGCAAAGGGCCACGGGCTGGCGAGGTATTTGAGGTCGGAGGCAAGCTGATGGTGGAGATTGGCGTGCTTCTGACACTTGTCACATTTTCTGACGAGCTCGACAGCTTCTACCTTCATCGTTGGCTAGTAGTATCCTTGTCGGAGTGCTTTTTGGGCGAGTGCTCTGCCCCCCAAGTGTCCTCCGCACAAGCCTTCATGAGTGTCGCGGAGACAAACTCCGCATCGGCAGGTCGCAGGCAACGCAAGTAGGGGAGTGTGTAGGACCGTCGGTATAACCGTTCGTCTATTATGACGTATTTGGCTGCCTGACGCTGCACCCTCTTGGCCGCATTGCGTTCTGCAGGGAGGGTTCCGTCCATCAAGAAGCTCACGAGTGGGTCGATCCAGCTTGGCTCTGCTTCCAAGATGGGAGCGACCTCCTCTGCCCCCCCCCCCCCCCCCGAGAATACTAGGCCGAGGTAAGTCCTCTATGTACACAGTTCTCATGTTGTTGTGACTTGTGCTGGCTAACCGGGACAGAGCGTCTGCCTCAGTGTTCTCTGACCTCGGGATTTGCCTGATGAAGTGTGACCGAAAGTTGAGCAGGGCCTCTTTTACTTTCACCAAATATGCGATCAAGGAGAGCTCGCGTGCTTCAAAATCGCCCGTAACTTGGTTGACCACGAGCTAGGAATCGCTACAGATGACCAGGTGCTTTGCCTTCAACTTTCGCGCTAGGTCCAGCCCAGCTATCAGTGCTTCGTACTCTGCCTCGTTGTTGGATGCCGCGAACTCAAAGCGTGGTGCGTACTCTAATTTTGGGCCGCCCGGGCCGCATAAGACTATTCTAGCCCCACTGCCTTGCTAGTTCAAGGAACCATCCACGTGAAGGATCCAGGGCTCCTCATCCCAGTTCACGTTTCGCCTGACTAGGAGAGATGCCACACTTGCTGCTACTTCACGGGGTTCAGACACTATTGGCTCGGGAGCTCCGGGTTCACCCGAATTGGGGACCTCGGGCTCGACCTGTAGGGCTTCGTGGCTGAAAGTGCACTCGGCGATAAAATCTGCCAAAGCTTGGGCCTTAATTGCGGTTCGGGGTTTGTACTGGAGATCGTACTCGCTGAGTTCGATGGCCCATTTCGTCAGCCAACCGGAGACCTCGGGCTTCTGCAAAACTTGTCTTAGGGGTTTGTCGGTTAAGACAACGACGGTGTGAGCTTGGAAGTACGGGCGGAGTTTCCGAGCTGATATCACCAGTGCGTAGGCAATTTTTTCAATATGCGGGTACTTTGTTTCTGCTCCCTGCAGAATTTTACTAACATAATATACGAGCCACTGGACCCGATCTACTTGTTTTACTAATACCGAACTGACCACTTCGTCGCTCGCCAAGAGGTACAGTTCTAGGACCTCGCCCTCCTAGAGTCTGGCTAAGGTTGGTACGGTGGCGAGGTAAGTCTTTAGCTCGTCGAACGCGAACTGGCAATCTCGGGTCCATTTGAACCATTTGCCTTTAATTGTCTTGAAGAAAGGCAGGCAGCGGTCTGCCGACTTGGACATGAAGCGACTCAGAGTGGCTATGCGGCCGTTTAGCCTTTGAACTTCTATTACTTTCCGAGGTGGTCTCATATCAAGGATGGCCTTTATTTTGTCCGGGTTGGCCTCAATGCCGCGCCGGTTGACAATGCACCCTATGAACTTACCCGAGGTGACACCGAATACACACTTGGTTGGGTTTAGTCTCATGTTATACTGACGCGGAATTTGGAAGACAGAATCCAAGTCTTTTATTAATTCTCGCGAAAACTGTGTTTTGACGACCATGTCATCTACATAACATTCGATTTTCGTGCCAATTAAAGGCCAAAAAAGTTTATTTACAAGTCTTTGAAAGGTCGCGCCAGCATTCTTTAGCCCAAAGGGCATGACCTTGTAACAGTACAGGCCGAACTCGGTAATGAAGTTGGTTTTTTCTTGGTCGGACTGGTCCATCTTAATCCGGTTGTAGCTTGAGTAGGCGTCTAGGAAGCTTAGCAGCTCGTGTCCCGAGGTCGTGTCCACCAGGCGGTCAATTCAGGGTAGGGGGAAGCAGTCTTTTGGGCAAGCTCGTTGGCTTTTTTCACCAGCATTGGGTTGGCTACCTAGCTCGGGTAATGAACTTCCCTTATGAAGTCCGCTGCGAGGAGCTTTTCGACTTTTTCGTCAACCGCCCTCCAGCGCTCCGAGGCTAAGTTGCATTTCTTCTGTCTAATGGGTCTGACTACAGGGTCAGTGTTAAGCTTGTGAGTTATAAGGTCAGGGTCAATATCGGGCATATCTGTCGTGGACCATGCAAAAATATCTAAATTTTGGAGTAAGAAGCTCACTAGTTCAGTTCGCAAAGGCCCCTTGACGGAGGCGCCGATCTATAGAGTTCGCATCGGATCTGTAGCCGAGGTCGGGGCTGCGACTGTTTCCTCAGTGGGCGAAGCTCGTTCCTCGCCTTGCTTCGTCGGTTGCTCTAGTTCGAGGTCATCAGCTGCCTTGTTTTTTCCCTTTAGGGCGGCAACATAGCACTTGCAGGACTCGAGTTGGTCGCAACGCGCTACCCCCACACCGAAGTCCGTGGGGAACTTCATTGCCAGATAATAGGTGGAGACCACTGCACGCAGAATATGCATAATTGGTCACCCTATTATGGCGTTGTATGGGGAGGGGGTTGCGACCACCAGGAAATCGTGGTTGAGTTTTACCGCGCACGGCCATGTGCCGACTTCCACAGGTACTGTTATTTTTCCCAAGGGCCTGACTTCCTCTCCGTTGAAGCTTACCAGAGGAGTGTGGGCGGGTTTCAAATCGCTTTTCTGCAACTGCAATTGGTCGAACGCCGATTTGAATAGTATGTCCGTCGAACTTCCTAAGTCTACCAGTACGCGTCGGACTTCGAAGTCGCTGATCCTTAGCTTTATGACGAGTGCGTCGTCGTGGGGGTATTGAACATCTCACGCGTCGTCTTCTGTAAAAAAGATCGGGTCTTCCTTCTTTTGCCTCTTGGGAGGGTTCTGCTCCTCTCGGGCTGCTTCGCGAACTGACGTCCTTGCTGCCGCCGAAGTGCATCCTGCCACCACCGAACCGCCCACTATCACGTGGATGGTTCCCCGGACTGGCCTTTCTTCTGGGGGAGGTCGCTGCAAGGCTTCGGCCAGTTTGTTGCTCGGCTCGGGGACATCCTTCTCGTATTCCCCTTGCCGACATGCTTTATTAATATTGTCATAATGTACAAAATTTCTTAAGTACCCGCGACGGATGAGTCCTTCTATCTCGTCGCGGAGATTATTACATTGCTCGGTGCTATGACCGTGATCTTTATGGAAACTATAATATAAATTTTTGTTCCGCTCATTGGGGTTGCTCTTCAGGCGAGGTGGCCACTTTACATAAGGGGCCTCCTTGATCGTCATCAGGATCTCGATCCGCCTTGTGTTCAATGGCGTGTAATCCGTCCGAACTGCTAGGGGAGCTCGGGATGGCTGACTTGGCTTCGCATCTCGGTTGTGGCCTCTTCTATCGCCGAGGTTGGAGGGCTCGCTTTCTCTTTTTCTTTTTTCAACACCGCGTTCGTTTCTCTGGTTGATCTCTTCCTTTATTCTCATAAACTTGTCCGTGAGCTTGAGGAAATCGGCCACGGTTGCTGGCTGGCTGGCCACCATGTGCCATTTGAATTCTTTGTGCGTCACACCCCTTTTGGCCGCGGCGAGCTGTACCGCGGGGTCTAACCGAGGGATCTGCAGACATGCCTCATTGAACCGTTTGATGTAGCTCCGGATGGGTTCTCCCTCTCTTTGGATTACCCTGAAGATACTTTCCTCGGTTCTAGGACACCTTTTGCTGGTGACAAAGTGCGCAGTGAAGAACTGCACGAACTGGGGCCAGCTTTTTATTGACCCGGAAGCTAGGTTCCGATACCAGGTGCGGACCACTCCTCTGAAGGTGGTGGTGAAGGCCACGCACATGCACGACTCGCTTGCCCTAGCGAGGTGCATTTGCGACTGAAACGCGTCGACGTGGTCGTTGGGGTCAAAGGACCCATCATACTTGTCCAGAGAAGGGAGTTTGAAATTTCTAGGCAAGGGGACTGCCAACAGTTCCGCTGAAAGGGGGGAAGGAACTGAGAGAATGGGGATGGTTTTCACCTCGCCCGAGCTCGTTTCTTCCTTTCCTCTGAGTTCGGGTAGCACGCGGGTAGCAGTTCGGCGACTTCGACGGCGCCTTCTTTGAGTGGGCCTGGTGCTGGCGCTGCTTGCCTCTGTGTTGCCGAGCTCGATGGGCCCGGATTGCTGGCATGCTGCCAAGGCGCTGAAGTGGTTCTCCGTGAGTGGGAACTCGGGCTTGGAGCGCCAAGGTGACTTTGTTGGCGAGGTTCTTGACCCACCCGCAGGCTGCGAGGCGGGAGTGATCTTTCTTTGTTTTCGGCCCGGGGATGAGGCCTGACTGTTATGGGAGGTTCTGTGGTCGGGAAGCCTCTCCTTGGTGAGGTCGCCCACCTTGGGGGGAGGCCTTGATCGGCTTTGAAACGGGGTGCTGGGGGGGAAGTGGCTGGTTCAAGGGTAGCTGAGGGGATTGTTGTTGATAATGGTGTTGGGAGAGGTGGTGCAACACCTGGTGTTGTTGGAGTTGGTGCTGCTGGAATTGCTACATTTGGGCCTGCATTGCCCGCATGCACTGCATCAGATCATCTATCTGGTTTTGGCGGACTGCCAGTGGGACAGCAGTCGGTTCCGCGAAGTTCGTTTCGACGGGGAGTGGGAGAGGGATGTTCAGCGAGGGAGTGTTCAAAGGTGCCACCGCATGTGGCACATTCAAACTTGGGATCCCATCCACTGAAAGGGGGATGGTGAACTGCCAATGCACACCGCCGGAGCATTAAGTTGCTCTCCGGTAGTGGCTATTTCGGTTCCATGTCTGGCACTGCTGGAGGAGGCCATTTCGGTGTTGGAGTGGGTGTTGGGAGTTTTTGAAAGAATGGTAGGTAAAAGATATTTAGAGGGAGACTTTTAGAAGCTTTCCCACAGACGGCACCAATTGATGGAGCGCAATCCGGCTGGTCTTAGCTGTCAACGAACTCGCCTCTGAGCTGGAGCGTCGGGGGGCCTGAAACGGGGAAGATGAGAGAGCTCCGGGGGGAACCCGGTGTGATAACTCCGAAGCTCAAGTCAGTAATCTCTCAAAGGAAAATTGTAGACCAGATAGCGCAAAGTTCATATACCTTGTTTGTTGGGGGCAGGGGGTTCTTATAATCACTTCGCGCACTCGCTCCAAGGCCCTTGTTAGGCCGGGTATGATTACCCTTGCGTCTGTCAATTCGGTCGCCGTCCTTTCTGTTGGGACAGAACCGTCACTGCCTAACCGTCTCTCTAACTGGAGATGGCGGTGTCGGGTGGCGGTGGCAGGTGGCCGTTTAGAGTGCGGCAGTCAAGCGTCAGATCCCAAGTCAGTCCGGTGCGACGCCCTCGGGTACGGACTTCCTCAGTGTCAGGCATGGTACGATTTGTTTGGTTTTTGTGCTTGGAAGGTGACGCGGAGTGGTGAGCGAGGCGAAGTCTTGAGTTCAGAGGTATGTATAGGGCGGGCCAGTTCGGCGAGGTGTACCCCGAACTGTTACAAGGTTGGCCAGTTCGGCGAGGTGTACCCCGAACTGTTACAAGGTTGGCCAGTTCAACGAGGTGTACCCCGAACTGTTACAAGGTTGGCCAGTTCAGCAAGGTGAATCCCGAACTGTTACAAGGTTGGCCAGTTCGGTGAAGCGTATCCCGAACGGTTACAAGATAGGCCAGTTTGGATTACTTTCTGGTTTGGGGCCAAGGGTGAGTTCGGGCCCCCAGTAGGGAGTTCGGTCTGCTGGTGTCTCCCCTTGGTGTTCGCGCCTTAGGCTCGCTTTTTTGCCGAGCTGTTGTTTTTGCCACATGTCACATAATTGTGAGGTCGGGCCAAATCTTCCTTCATCAAGACCCGACTAATCGTCGTCGGAGAAATGGTTGCTACCTCTCCTTTCTCCATGTACGAACAGGCCTCTCATGGATGGTGGTGGAGAGAAAACAGGTAAAAAAACACTATTGAAATGGCATCCGGAGATTCTGATCGATTCAGTGCCGGGTGGACGTACGAAGTCGGGCTAAATTCTGACTCCTCGTCATCCGGGAACAACCTCTTTAAGACGGAGATCTGTCATGCGTGGGAAGAATGGTTGTTACCTCTCCTTTCCCCATGTACGAACGAGCCTTTCAGGATGGTGGTGGAGAGAAAAAAAAAAGGAAAAAAAACACTGTTTAGATGGCACCTGAAGACCCCGCCGTCAAGGTCGCTGCCGGTCTTCGCCAAGCCGGATAAAGTTGAAGAGAACGTGCTAGTGATGGACGGGATTCTGGTCGGTTCAGTGCCGGGTGGACATACGAGGTCGGGGCCAGATTCTGGCTCTCGTCATCGAGGAACAACCTCTATAAGACGAAGATCTCCCGAGCGTGGGAGGATATCTGTAATTGCCGCTACAGCTCCAAATGCCAATTACTGTTTTCCGGTAAATTGGGTTCGAATTGGGTTTCAAATGCCAGACTGTTTTCTGGTAAATTGGGTTCGAATAGGGTTTCAAATGCCAGACTGTTTTCTGGTAAATTGGGTTCGAATAGGGTTCCAAATGCCAGAGAAGTACTGCTTTCCGATAAATTGGGTTCGAATAGAGTTCGAACATTGTTATAAAAAGGGCAAATTAGATACTTTTAGAAGTTATAACAGTTAGTTAACGATAAAGAAAGTATTAGTCAATTGTAATAGTGTTAGTCAATTTTCAAATAGTAAAATTACACTTAATCAATTAGTTAAAAAATATAAGGGTAGTCTAAAAAATTTACAAAAAAAAAACAACAAATCCAATTGTTTCAACCGAACTAGTGATCGCCACTTGCTAATTAGACATGTTCATGGGCCGGGTGGCCTGATGGGCTTGAACAGGTATATGGGCCCGCGGGTTTAACCTCGGGTCAAAAAGCCCGGCCCGTAATAAATTTGAATCGGGCTCGGGATTTGCCAAAATAGCCCGACCTAGCCTGACCTAAAATTAAACCTAAAAACCCTAGTTGAATACCCCCCTCTTTTTTTTACCTCTTTGCCTCTTTCCCTTCTTTTTCTAGCCGAACCCTTCTTCTCCAATCTCTAAATTCTCCACATCCTCCACACTCCACAGTGAGGCGGCGACAGTGAGTTCTCTCTCTCTCTCTCTCTCTCTCTCTCTCTCTCTCTCTCTCTCTCTCTCTCTCTCTCTCTCTCTCTCTCTCTCTCAGATGCGAACTGATCAGTGATCACTGTCAAAACCTGAGTTGCTGAAACCAGTCCTCGATTTCAAACCACAAATAATAGTACCGAGGAAGCTTTGCAAGCTCAAAAGTTCAGTGAGAGCCTCAGCCTGTCGAATTCCTCTGAATTGGATTCTTCGTCGTTGGAAGGCAACGACAATGATCTCAACGCCATTGCCTACACGGGAAACGACTAGAAGGAGAAGAAGAAGATGCCGATGATGATGTCGAAAGACTGCCAAGGATTTAAGAGGGGTTAACGGAGCTGGAAGTCGAAGATTAGAGAGTTCGTGGACTCATAGATGAGTAAGTTAATGGAGATGCAAGAGGCCTGGTTCGAGAAAATGCTGAAGACCTTAGAACACAAGGAACAAGAGAGGATGTCCAGGGAGGAAGAAAGGAGGAGGCAGGAGGCAGCCCGGTTGGATAGAGGACAGAAGTCCTGGGCTAAGGAGTGAGCTTGGATTGAAGCTCGAGATGCTACATTAATGGAAGCCTTGAGGAAGTACGGGAAGAGAACTAAAGAGCTCCTTCACTAGAGAGTTGGTGGCCCCAGACCTCCACGATAACAGTGGAAACCAGAATGAGAATGTAAGTGAAACGCTTGATAGCACCATGAACAGTAATAGATAGTCGGAACAGGAAAAATTCTAATTTTTTTTATTAGGTCGGGCTTCGGGCTCGAGCTCGGGCTTTGGGATTTTTATCAGGGCCGGGCTCGGGCTCAAATTATAGGCCCGTTGGTCAGGCCGGGCTCGGGCTCGGGCTCGGGCCTAACATATTTCCATTAATGAAGAGTAAAAACTCGGCTTGGCCTAGCCCATGAACAGGTCTACTGCTAATAGAACAATGAATTAATGGGATACTAATCTCCCACTTTCCTTTTTTCTCTATGTTATTTGTCTCATTTGCTGGTAACTTAAGATGTATTCTACAAAAAGCCTATTAAAAGAAGCTTTTTAGGAGACTGGTATTTAATGAAGAAGCCCACAAAATTGAAATTTCAAAGCTTCAAAAGAGTTTGGAGTTATTGAATTCAGAGGTTGAATGCGGCTAAGTCATCTATTGATAGTGAGTGAAAGAAGGATGCGTTGCTTATAAGTCAGTTGGAATTATCAATTAAACAGAACTCAAAATTGGGGAACAAACTTGCAAAAATGGTAGAGCTGAACAAGGAGAATGCATTTTTAACGGCTTTTGGTTATTTACTTTCTACTAATATTACTTTGAACCAGTAGGCTTTTGAAAGACACAAACATCGGTGACTTTATGATCTCGAATTAATATTTGATTGTTAGCCCCTGCAATGCACGGGCACTTTGTTATCTATCTATCTACATATATTGGATGTGCCACGTCAGCACATCTCTCTGTTCTTCCCCACCCCTTTTCTAATTTATCAAATTTTTGAATTTTCGTTTTTTTTCAAATCTAGGTAATATGCAGCTGTCACCAATCAAAAGTGGTAGTCGTTAGGACTTCCCAAAAGTCTTCCGTGCAATTTAATCCTACATCTATATTTATAACTATATCTATGCAAAAATGTCATTTACTTTTACTAAAAAAAGCCAATCAAAAGTGATCGTTCCTCTTCCACGAAAAAAGCATTTCTAATAAGAAAAGTAAAAAACATCAATGGAAATGTCCACGTAATTACTACTAGAAATTAATAATTACAGTATTTGTTGAATAACATAAAAATGTAAGATAGTATTAATTAGCAGTAATATAATATAACTCACAGTATTTATATTTAATTAAATAATTATCAAAAAATTGTAATTAACAGTAATTATAATTTAAGCTATAAATAGCATAAAATTACACGTAGCTATCAGAAAATTATATTGAATTAGTTTTAGCCAAGAAATTAACAATATAAATTACAGAAATTAATGTATTTTAAATAATACAGTAATATAATAATAACAGTATTTATTGAAAAACAGTAATATTAACTAATAGTATTTTTCATAATTACAGTATTAATTAATTAACATAATAATTTAAGATATTACTAATTAACAGTAATTATAATTCACAGTATTTATTTTTAAGATGTAATGAAATTATTTTTAAACTGTAATTAACAGTATTATAATTCACATTATTTATTTTTAAGCTGCAATCAAGTTATTTTTAAACTGTAATTAACATTAATTAATTAAAATAAGTACATTATTTTTAGGGTAAAATACAAAAACCTCCCTTGAAGTTTCTGACAATCATAAAACCTCCCCTTTAGTTTCGTTTTAACAAAAACCTCCCCTAAACTTTTAAATAACTCAACAAAATATCCTCCCCTTCCGTTACTGAAGTAGACAGAAAATCTGTAAATTACAAAGTTGCCCCTGACTAATCGTCAGCGCGTCATTAAAAATATCTTAAAATATTGGAATTGCCCACACTCGAGCAACAACACTTTTAGGCCTTGTTATAGTCCTTTTTCAGAGCAAAAGAAAAAGAACGTAAACTAACTGAATCATAATCTACCTACACCTGAATCATCTTGCCACCTTTGAGATTAAGATCTTCCCTTGATGAGGTATCGGTATAATAAGCGACGGTAACAGACGCATTCGACTTCAAGTCATTGATGTTGATCTTGACATGATTGTCGTTGAAGTCAAACTCGAAGTCTTGATCAAACTGTGTTAAATTCCATAGTGAAAACATGGTTGGAGAAGTTCCTGACATGCTAACATTGAACTCTTTAGTCGGATTTGAGTTCCGATCCTTTGAGCTCATTCGTTCGATTTGGTTCTGAGGTGCTGACTCGGAAGTTCTCCTTTGAGCTCTTTCATTAGAGAGATCATGAAAGCGAGGCCATGCCCACCAAGCTTCAGATACTTGGGGATGATGGCAAATGCGAAAGAAGTAGATAAAGAGAAAGCTGTGCCATCAATGGAGTTTTTGAACCGGAGAGGAGATGGGTAGAAGGCGTGACCCACAAAATGACTCATCTTATTTGTTAATCAAGGAATCCCATCGTTCCGGATATGGGCAACTCCATTCAAATTTATGTTGATGCCAACTCCACTAGCTAGATCCACCAGAGAAGATCTCGTCAAACTGGGAAAAAAACCATGTTCCACAAGAAAATAAAAAATAAAAAACCAGAGAAACCCAAGATGCTTGGCCATTAAAGGAAAAAAACAAAAACCTTAAAAGTTGAGATTTGAGATATTGGCGTTGCAGAGTGAAGATGATAGGTGCTATGCGGTTGATGCCATTATGTACTTGGGGTGAAATCTCTCTATTGCTATTTTTTTCCTCTTCTACTATTAGTGTTTTTATGTTGTTGCTAACATTTATTTCATTTATATTATTCTAATTTTATGTTTAATTTAGTACATTTATTTCTTTTTTATTATTTTGATTTTAACATTGCATATTTATTTATTCAGTTATTTTTGCTTCTCTATTTCTACCAATATTCGTTAGTTTATTTGTTCAAAACTAATCGAATGATGCATGCCAAATGTATTCATTCATTTATTTTATTTATTCTTATTTATTTTATATTCTAAACCCACTAACCTGCTTTTGTTTTTTTGTTTATAGCTTTATCTTGAATATACTGATCTTATTGTACCGGTATAGCTAATAGGTATGATTATATTATATTATATTAACAATAACCAAAACTAATCGGCTAATTGGTTGACCGGTTCGGTTTGTCGGCTATTAGTTGTTATATTTACAATATATATTACAAAAAAAATAATATAAATATAATAAAAACTATAAACATATATATAATAATATATTATAAATTTATAATATATATAGAAAATATATATATATATATATATATAATATACATAAAATATATGCATACCTATCGCTTCAGTTAACCATTGATTTTCTATGTTGGTTAATCGAAACCAAACTGATACCTTCAATTTTTTAAAAATATCAAACCGACAAATTCGATTAACTAGATTTTCTGTTTAGTTTCCAACACTTTCTTCAGTTTGATTCTGTTTTTTTTTCTTGCTCACCTCTATCAATAACCCCTGCAATGCAAGGGCACACCCACTATACTACAAAAAATATGGGTTTTGGTGACATTAGACAAACGTCGTCAAAACCGCTATAAACGTCAAAGAAACTTTCTCGCGACATTTGCGCAATCTTCGAACCTATAAAAATCTGGAAAAGCTTCCGCAACATTTGTAGTGATTTTCAGTGACGTTTGCGAACGTCATGAAAGATTCACACCTTTGGCGACGTTTGGTGACATTTGTAACCTCATTTTTGCAGTTATTCGAATTAATTTAAATCAACTACTCTACACCTGATTAATCACATTTATCCATATAACCTCCTATTTGACAATATAAACATATATCAAAATATTATAAAAAACTTTAATACTTACAATTAAACATTTATGTTTAAACAAAAAAATATATATACAAAAAAGAAGATAAAATAACATCCAAAATGAAGGGATTTCCCCTTTGCATTCGCATTATCCTCCCTCCTTATTACATATGCACAAGAGGACCCTCTACCAGATGCTAGTTCAATGTCCTGCAAAAGACAACAATTATATTATACTTTTGCTAAAAGATGTGAAAGTATAAACATAATTTTTCTTGGTTGATATGAAATTAAATTTGGCTTATCTTACTAGGTTTGATGATGGACCTGCATGAAGGGAATCAAAATCTCTAAGTGGAAAATGAATGCTTTCAGACTCATGGCTCTACACAAAAAAAAAAAAAAAGCATAGTGTATTCAAACATTCTTATCAATTAAATATTATGAACATAGGGTTCAAATAAAGAGGGTAAGAATAGATAGTTGAGATCATCAATTAAATCATGCTGGTTTTTTGCTCCAAATAATGATTCACAGATAAAAAGCAAGAATAGCAGATTGGTGAACTACCATAGAACTGTGAGATTTTATACAAAGCTGGAAGTGATGTTGCTGGATCAATGTTGTTCTCACTTCCACTAAAACATGAAATGCAAAATTTACAGCTCAATCCAACTTAATTCATGATATTGGGTACCATAATATTCCCGTATAGAAACATGTCTTGTGGTACCGATGCTTTGTAGAGTTGTGAAAATTGTTCACTATTACTGTGGTAATGAGACCTGACCCGACCCATTTCCATCCATCCCAAGTCCCCAACTGAATCTGGAACAGATTTTGGAAGGAGAAGTGAGCCAAGAATGTTGGAGAAAGAAAGGGAAGGGTGGGTATTTGTTTTCCTAGGACTGGTTTATTGAACGAGGGTGCTTTGTGAGTGAGACTGGTTTGATGTAAACTGTTTAATACAAAAGGAAATTCAAATTCCTTGAGTGGGACAGTTAATGGCGGAAGAAATTCAAATTCCTCCCCAAATTTGTCTCTTTTGTAGTATTTTCTTGGTTGGATAGGTGAGATGAGATTATGAGAGGCAGCTAGCAAAACACTATGGGATTTTTGTAGAAATGTGGCGTGGACCTCTCTCTCTCTCTCTCTCTCTCTCTCTCTCTCTTAGATATATTTGTTGGGTGAGGACCCCATTAGAGGGCAGAGATTGAGACATAAGTGGGGCCGGGACTACCTTGGTCCCCCACCCACCTGAAAGGCTTGACTTGACGTGGTATACAGATATAAACAGTTAAGCAAGATTGTCAATGTGAGGATGTGTTTTGCTGCAGGGATACGCCTGCCAGCTAGCATGAGTAAGGGAAAATATATGACGGGTTGTTTGACTGTTTATGCATGGTACTATCTAGCATGCAGCTGAAGCCTCTATAAAACAACAGTAATAAAATAATTAGAAAAGGGGATATCGAGGAAATAGTTTTCTCTTAAAAGAGGAAAAGAATAAAAAAAATATAAAAGAAAAACAACCTTCTTACTATGAAATGAGCTAGATACAAGCCTATAACTATTAGAAAACTACTTAGCTCACTTGAGGTCTGGTAGATAGAAAGAAACCTTCATAGCAAATAAGATTTGAATCTAAAGCTGTGATAGAACTTTTGAAAAATAAAAACAAATAAGATAATCCTACCAAACTATTTGAATCCAGCCACAAAATGATGAATACAGAAAGGAAGAAAACCGAAATTCAGGAGACAATTTGTAAACCAAATAAATAAAAGAGAGAGTAGCAAAGAAAATTATAAGGGAGAATGACAGTTCAGCCCAGGGTTTTGGACATTTTGAATGTTTATAGCTCTGCCATGGAAATCAGAAATCTACATTGGGCCTGTCCGTACTTTTCTGAAATTATAATGGCACATAGAAAAACACATCGTAATCATCTATTTCACCAAACTGGTGCATTCTTTGGAAATCTCATGGTGAGGATTGTAATCATCTATTTTTATCTTGTAGTGTCACTGCAGAGCTCTGGGCTTGGCTTCTATCTTTGTTTGGGTCTAATTGGGATATGCCAACAGAAGTAAGCACAATCTTTAACCCTTCTTTCTTCTCTTGGCCCCATAAAAGAGGAAGGAAAATGTGGAGATGCTCACGAGCAGCATTATTATGGACAGTATGGGAAGAAAGGAATGCTAGAATCTTCCAAGAAAAAGGAAGAACCAGTCAAACCTTAAAGGACTGCATTTTGTCCAGGTCTTTACATTGGTTAAAGACTCTAGAATTATTTAACCATTTTACTTTTGCTGATTGTTGGAAGGATTGGAAGTTGGTAACAAGCTGTTCCTCCTACAAGGGAAGGGCAATGACTAGCTGGGTCCCCCCCTCCTCTTGGTTCTTTGAAGCTGAATTTTGATGGGAATAGCCAGGGTAACCCGAGTCCCTCTGGGATGGAAGGTGTACTGAGGAATGAGGCTGGAGAGGTTGTCTTAATCTACTCTAGCCCTTTAGGAGTTGGGAACTCTATCCAGGCAGAACTGCTAGCTGCAATACAAGGAATACTTCTTGCAAAAGAAGTGGACGTGGAGCAGCTTCTGATTGAAGGAGACTCTAAGACAGTGGTGGACTGGTTAAATAATCCGGAGGATGTAAATTGGGGCTACAAAAATGAGTTAAAGAAATTCAAATGGCTGACAAGAAATATGTCTATAACAGTACAAATGGTTGGGAGATCAGCTAATGTTTTTGCTGATGTCTTGGCAAAACAAGGGATAAATAAGGAAACATTCTTCTAGCACAATTGTAACTATTCTTTTAATTTCAACATTCATGTTTTCTCTATTGTAGTTTGTGTATTTGCTGTTTGGAGAGGCTGCTCCCAGCGCCTCTAAGGGGATCTTCTTGTATCTATTCATTATTTTAATGGAATTGATGTTATTTATCAAAAATAAAACACATCATAATTATTTACATAGATAGTCCTACGAAAATTTCCTAGTTATCTCATGCTGGATTTCTATAGGTTTTTCTCCTCACCCCATCTGGATAAATCATGTTCGCTTGTTTCCATTTGCATTGGTACAAAAGCATGGGAGTGCGTTAATTGATTTAGGTGCAAATTCTGATTTATGTTTGATTCAACTTCTACCTTATAATAGTCTATTTATTTTGCAGTATAATATGGTTATAAGCAGTCATTCACAGAAATCAAAAGAAAAAAAAATCTTCCCATGAGCTCATTAGGACCCATTAAAAGGCTTCATTCATGCTCCTCGTAGTAGTAGTAGTAGTAATCTCTTCTCTAGCATGTAATTGGTAGTTTGTGCAATTCAATGTTTTCTTAGGTCCACAAGAAACAAGATAAATTTCTGGGAAATGTCTATAGTTTTTTGTGATAGCCGTACCTGAACTGTGTTGAGTGTAGGGAATGGATCAGGCATAGGCATGCCATATTATTGTGCCATCCGCTCCATGAAGGATTGCAAATGTAGCACGTGTGAATTCAGGTTCACCAAGTTCGATTGAAGATTGTCCACCTTTGCCCGAAATTGTTGGTTCTCTTGCTCCAACTGTCATGTATGTGGTGGAAGTTGTACTTTGAGAGATGCTTTCGGACCTTGCAGTATTAATTTTCATGGATAACACATATACCTGCAATCACCACTCATAGACACAACTTGGGTCCTTGACCTTGATTACCATCCATGACTCAACAAACTTGTCCCATGCATCATAATAAGCCTCAAGGTTTTTGTTAACAACCACTAGCTGCACACAACTAAAACCATCTTAGATCCAAAATCTTCAAACTTATATACAAAATGAGAGAGCCTTAGAAATAAAACATTAGGCTGAGTTTGGAAGGAGTACAAATGCAAATATATGCAGTGCAAATACATACAAAATAATACAAAATACAAGGTTTTGCGCTCTATATATTTGTATTTGTAGTCCTCCAAACTCGGCCTTAATTGAAACAAACAAATTGACTAGTCCAAACCTGTGGATCGATGGCCTTGATTACTTCCATTTCAAGAGGTTTAAAACTAAGCACCAACCTTCAAACAAAATAGCCTGAACCATCCAGAGGGCAAAACAATAATGAGACAGAGTTTAGATTATTTTTTTTAAAGGCATACTTACCGAAACTTAAAACACTTTTTGTCACATTTTTGTTTCCCACAGCCCAAAACTCAAATGTGAAGCTTATCCAAACATAACCTTTAATAATCAAAAAACTGAAGATCACTATCTTACTGCTAGTGGCCCTTCAACCTCTGGCCATGTTGAAGGATCAGATCTGTCACCTCTTCCACCATACGCAGACTATACAGAGAGATGTATATCCTATCAATATACAATCTTAAACTCATAAAAAATCTTCAAAAAAAAAAGAAAAGGGCTAATGAAAATTTTCTGCTTACTTTGTTGTAACGTGAAAGTTTCATCCTCATGCCTAGATGGTTTACAACCCATTGTTACAGGCAGGATACCATGTTTTTATGAAGAAAGGAAAACTCCATTATTTGAAACATGAATAAATCAGTGCTTTCTTAGTTTGGGAAGGGTGCAAATACAAATATGTACGGTGTCAATTTTGCATTGTACAGTATATATTTGTATTTGCACTCTTTCCAAACCAAGCCTTAAAAATCATCGAAGGCAGTAATGCAGACTGTTGAGACATGCATACCTTCTTTTGTCAATCTGCATAGGTCCTTCAGCGTTTCAACAGAGAGATGAAGATCATGGCTTCCAGCATTCCCCCAGAGCTGATGAAGGCAGAAATTGACAAAAATTGAAAGAACAAATCCCTTATATCTACTTTTAACAAGTTAAGGAGAAGAATAATTAAAATATCAAACGAAAGGCATTAATTTCAGTTGCTACCTCTAAAAGTGCATTTCCATAATTTTCTTCTTGCAGTTCAGCCTACAATAAAATCAAACCAGAAACAAAAGTTTGAGTTGAAGAGGGGGAAAATACTTAAATGAACTACAAATGATCATTACCTGATCCTCAACTGTCAAATAGAAATCATCTATTGATATTGTTGCAGATTTCCTAAGATTTAATTATAGCTCTCAGAAACTCCATATTTTTCATATAGTCTTCACTCTAAAAAGGAAATTTTATATAAAATATTGCACTAGTTTGCAACCAACCTTCCAGTGCATCATAAAAGATAATCTAGGAAAGAAATAAGTGTAGTCTTCCCACTTCCATGTGGAGCAGCGAAACCAATCTATACCACAAACAGAAATTATCTATATGAGCTGCTTATGCATTGACATACTTATGGACAGTGATCAGGAAATAAGGAAAATGATATGTCCAAAAGGATATCTATACCACTAAAGGAGGGATGTCTTCTGCATCCTTGAACATTGACCTGTGATGGAAAATTTGATCTTCACACCAGAAGAACACCAGTATATAAAAGTGATAAAATCTGGCTTTCTGAGGGATTGATAGGTTAAGTTCATTGAATTGAAATAATTTGCAGAGGTAAAGCCCACATTTTAACCACTTATGAAAAGTCTCTGCAATTATTTTTGGGGCCAGACCCAGTTTCTCTACAAGAGAACCTGAGCATGCAAACTCATAAAGTTCCTGCACAGAGGAAACAACCATTGGTGTTGTATGAGGCATTGAATTTAATTAGCTCTGCCTCAGGCTGCTGTTGATGATGGTGTCAAAAAATATGGAATTGTCCTGCATCAGGGAACATCCTTGGGCTAGAAAAAAAAAACAAAAACAACAGAAAAGAGAATGAGTTTAAAGAAAAAAAAAAAATCTTCAGCTCAAAACACTCCATTGTATTACAAAGTAAGATAAAACAAAGGCACAACAGATACCAGCAAAAAACTTCAGAATGTATTAGTAGTTTAGTACGGTTTTCTTTTGGGTACTACAAAAAGAAATTTGGCAAATGCATATATTATAAGCACTCGAACTCTTCCTGGAATATGTCTGCTCTCATGCATACTGTAATTTATTTCTCATAGTTCAAAAATACAAGGTAATTAAGTTACAATACTTGGAGAAGTTGCCAAACTAATCCATTTCCATGAACCCCAATAAAGAAAAATAGAAAACAACCAAAAAAAGGGAGAGTGGATGGAAGAAAACATTTAAAATTTAAATGAATGAATGGAATAGAGAGATGCAAAGGAATTAGTTAAAATGATCAGTTAAAAGACCCTCTTAGATTAAAGCAACTGACCTATCAATAAAATCTATAGAACTTTTAGTTTCCTTCAGAACGGATAATCTATTATAATTTTTGTTTTTTACTTTTCTGTCTTCGAGTTTCCTTCATGGGGTTATGGACTTGTGGGTTTGGGCAGGAGACCTATTTGTGAAAGGCCGCTATATAGAGTTAATGTTTCTATTTTCTCATCTCTGGGAATGGAGGAGAAACAGAATTCATTTTGCATTCCACTCCCCCAAGGTAAACAGTCTTCTACTCCAAGATCGACTGCAGCACCAATTAAGCAAAAAGATAAGCTCCCTTACCAAGAGCAATGCTTCCTAAAGCAACGTTCTTCCACAAGCAAAAAAGAGAAGCTCCCAAAAGAAGACCGCAGAAACATAAATGTACATATGCACACCACTAATTTCTAGGTTTGATGAATATTTCCAATAGAATATTTTCCATGCAAAACAAAGAGGAAAAATAAAAAATAAAAATAAAAAATACCTGAACTCGAATCGTAATTAGAAAATGAGGTTGAAGCAGCCCCAAAATGATTTACAGCATTTTGGGAGGGAAAGAGAGAAGAAGAGTGAGCGAGAGAGGGAGAAGCAGAAAGCACAACGCGGGAAGTAGAATGAAATTTTAGTGTATGACTTTGGGCGGGTTTAGAATTTTCAATTTTTCCTTTTTTATATTAAAAAATAAGTTTTATTTTTTTATAAATGAATTGAAGTTTTAATGAATGTTTTAAAAACTGATCCGAAGCAGAACTGTTTTGTCCACTGGTTTTTGGGTGAGTGGTTCAACCATTGTTTTAAAAAAAGATCCAGAAATAGAACCATTATCAGTTTCTAGGTGATGATTCAACAGTCCGATTCGAATGAATAACCCATTATGACAATAAAATTTAAAAAACAATTAAAAATAAAAAAATGCTCAAAATGATTAAACGAATCAATGGGTTGATAGCTCAACCGGGCTCATAACCTAGGCCAATTGATCATGCCGGGCCTAAATATATTACAACGCCCAACGCAAACAATTCTACTGACAATCCTAAGATAAAGGATAATGTATCCCGACCTAGAGTTGATCCATAGACAACCCTAGGTGAGTTCAATGGAAATTGCAAGTCAACTATTAATAAGTATTAATAAAAAATATTAACAAATAATAATTACTAATTACTAGTGAACTAAGTATGTAAGTAAATCAAATAACCAATTACATAATTAGACAACTAAATAATAAAAAATAATTAATATTCAATAAAATAATAATTAAATAATTAATTTATTAATATAAATCAATCAACTATTTAATTAGGAGTGTAGTCAAGCTAAGTTAAGCCAAACTTAAGCATGTGTTGGCTTGGCTCAATTGAAATACTCATGCTGTTTGAGTTTGAGTTCGAATTTGATTTGAACTTTATTTTTTGTTTCGAGCTTGATTCGATTAAATATTCGATGAGTTTGAGTTTGGTTCAATAGCCAAAAAAAATTAAAAACAACAATATAATTGATTAAATATTCAATCAAATATTCTAAAATGTTATACTATAATTAACGTCACTAAAATTTGAATTTTTGCAACGTTTTATTTAAACATCACAAAAGTAACATCGCAAAAAATCAATTTCTATCAGATCCGATATGATCGGATCCGACATGAATAGTGTCGAATCGAATTCGAATATACCCTAACCTGAATCTGATATGATCTATTAGCACCCCTAAACGAGGCATTCCGGAATGGAATATTGGTTTAATGAAAAGACAAAAGGGGGAATCTAGGTTTAAAACTTTATGTACAGATGTTTTGATGTATCTAGAGTTTAATGATGTGGTTTGATAGATACGGATATGCTAAAATTGAGGGGATATTTGTTTGACTCGGGAACCGGACACCTAAACAACCCATTATCCATAACCATTTTGGCCATTGATTTTTGGGTCAATGGTTCAACTGACCCATCCGAATAGATGACCCATTCAAAATTAAAAATAAAAAATATCCAAAAAACATTATTTGGGTCCAACGAGTTGACGGTTTGACCGCCCGAGTCAATAATCGGTCACCAAGTCAATAGTTTTAGGCCAAAAACACAAGTTAGGGTGGAAAGCATAAATAGATGCTTAGATAGATCTCAAATCGAATGGTCTGACCATCTAAGTCAACGATGGTTCAAAAAATATTGGTTTTAGTTTTAGTTTTAGTTTTTTTTTTCATTTCTGATAAAAGTAAATTTGTTATTTGTGTAAATAATCTCGACAGTTTTGGGTTATTGATCGATATAGTTAAAGGTTATAATTTTGTCCAAATTATTAATCAAGTTGGTTTTAGGCTTGTGTTTTTGTCTCGACTGTCCCAGTTAATAATTGGTTTGGGATTGGTTAAATAACTAATTAATTAGATAGTTAAGTAATAATGCAAAATTTAATAATCAATAAATAATAATTAAATATATAATTTATTAATATTAATTTAATTAGGAGTGTAGTCAAGATAAGCCAAGTCCAACCTCAACATGCGTCGACACAGTTCAATTGAAATAAATACTCATGGGTTTGAGTTTGATTCAAAATTTATTTTTTGATTCGAGATTCGTTTGTTAAATATTCTATGAGCTTAAGTTTGACTCAATGGCACAAAAAAAAGAATATATTTTTATATTATATAGTATAAATTATATATAAAAATATATATTTTATATTCTAAAATATTATAAATTATAAGTGATGATGCGCAATCCGGTCAATCCTATCTACCGGTAACCTTGCCTCTGACGGAGTTGAAGATGCCTAAAACAAGGAAGAAACTGGAGATTTCCGGGGAGGAGTCCAGTAGGAACACTCCGAAACTCAAATTAATATTCTTGAGAAGGCAAGGAAAATAAGGGATTTTAAGACCAGAAAACACAAATATCACATACCTCTTTCTCTAGGGAAGAAGGTATTTTATAACCACCTGGTGCACTCACTCCCAAGTCTCTACCAAGTCAGGTATAACCGCCTCTTTAGTGGACAGACATAACCGCCATTGTCCTCTCTGTCAATGTCGTCTCTGCCACAACTGGGATGGCGGTAGCAGATAGCCGTCACGGCATGATTGCCATATGTCAGATCCAGTCCAGTCAGGTGTGCTGCCTCAGAGTACGGACCTGTCAGGTACGGATTCACAGTTGCGCGACCTGGAGTCGAGGTGCCGGAGTGGTGCGCAAGGAGAAGTCTTGAGTTCGAATGGGTGTCCTATTATCCCGAGGTGCCGACATTCGGTCTGGACTGACCCGAGGTGGGTTAGTCCGGGCTTTGCCCCTCGCGGGCTTTCTATTAACCTCAGGATTCTTAGGGAGAGATCGGGTTTCACCTCCCAAGGAAGTATAGGTTCCTTTTGGGGAGCTCGGGCCTCTTCTTGGGGAACTTGGGAGTTCGAGCCTCTTATTTGAGATATGGGCGTGCTGTCGCCGTGCCGAGCTGACGTTCCTGCCAGGTCACCCCGGTTTCCTCCACGTGTCGCACAGCCAAGGGGTCGGACCAAATCTACCTCCATCAATTGCCCCCCACTCCCCGTGCCCGGGGTCTTGACCCGGCGTGGGGAGTTCACGGACTGACGAGTGGATTTGCTCCGTGGCGTGCGTAGTCTAGCCCAGAGATTTCCCAGTTTGACCCATCGATGCTCTTGGCTCGACCAGGATCAACGCGGCTTGACCAGAGTCAGTCTGGGTCGCGTACAGCTCACGCGCAGACGTCAAACGATTTATCAACTATCGGACGTCAAAATTTCGCGTTAAACTGATTTCACCTCGAGGGTCATGTAGTCGGTTTTCCTGAGAGCCGTTGGATGGCTTTGATCTTGACCGCTGATGTGCGGGTACAGCGACTATAAATAGTGGGGTCCCTAGTCACTTTTCCTTCACCAATTTTCAACGATCATTCCTTGAGCTCGCGTCCAAGGTCCTCAGCTCACTTCACTTTCCTTAGTTTGGGTAGCGTTTCCCTTGGTGAGTCCCCTTAGCCTTTTCAAATTCCTTTCCTTTCCTTTTGCGATGTCTAGTTCGAGTAGCTCGGGTAGCTTAGATAATCTTCTAGAAGCGCCTAAGGCGGAGACCTCGGGCTGGGCTGACTCTTTTGACAGCCTTCTGGATGAGCCCGAGGTAGGGCCTTCAACCCGGGTCACCCCGGGTAGCTTAGAGTCCACTTTGCATTGGGTTCAGATGCCGGACACGTTCGGACCTTCCACTATGACGTCTAAGAGACTCCGGTCCCTTGTTCGTCAGTTCAACCTGCCTAGGGAGTATGCATATAGCTTATCTTCGGGCAACTTCCCTTGGGAGCATGGTTCAGATGAGATCGTGGTCTTCCGATAGTAGCTCATTGCCGGGCTGCGCCTTCCTCTTCACCCCTTAATCGTCAAAGTCTTGAACCACTTCGGTGTCTCAGTTGGTCAGCTTCACCCGAACTCTATTCGCAACATTGTCGGGACCATATCCCTTTGCTGCGAATATGTTAAATCCCCTTGGACTTGGAAATTTTTTCTGCTCTTCTCATGCTCAAAAAACAAGCGAGCTACCTTCCTGGGCACAGGTAGGCTTACTACCTGTCTCCCCGCCCGAGATTCAAACTTCTTCACAAACTCCCTAACAAGGTCCCGGCGTGGAAGCGGGACTACTTTGTGGTCCGAAGTGCTACAGGGTCGCCGTTTCCTACTCAATGGAGGGCAGTTGTCCCTGACCCCGGCGTCATGTTGGATAAAGACATGGCGGAGACCTTTCAGTCCTGGGCCCAAGTCGGGCTCGAGTGCGAAGAATACCTCTCGGAAGCTAAACTTATTTAGGCCGATCTGAGTCCGGGTAGGCTTCTTTACTTAGTTTAATCTCTTTTCTCTCCTTTTTTTTGCATTGATGTCGAGCTCTTTTCGCAAGTGTCATGGAGGCAGAGAAGACCCGCGGTGCCAACCTACTTGCTGGAATGAAGAGTAGGAAGTGGGTCACCAAGCTTGCTCGCGTGGAGTCTCCTCAGGCCGTAGAGTCTAAAGTCCTGAGCCAGCCTCTGGTCAACAACCTGGACTCTCCCAGGGAACCCGAGGCGGCGGGGCCTATCCCCGAGATGGCAGCGGAGCCCAACATTGTAGAGGCTCGGAAAGTCGAAACTACAGAGGCTTCTCGAACTCCAACAGTATTTTCCAGCTCGGGGAGCCAAGAGGGAGTTGGTAGTGTGCTGACTCCGAGCTGTGCTCTTCGGAAGAGTAAGAAGGCCGTTTACCCAGGCAAGGTCGCCGCATGGTCCAAGCTTCCTCCCGGCCACATTGGCGCACGTGCCGCGTCTCATGTTATGGTGGTAAGTTGACGCGGTTTTCCCTTCGTGCTTTTTCTTTCATTCTTTACTTTATTGCTGAACTGACTCCTTGCTTGGCAGGCGAATTCCTCCATCCATGCCCTAATTATCCAAGCAAAAAGGGGCCTAAAGCGGGCATAGGCTGCCGAGGAGGCCATGGAATCAGCTCGGGAGCAGGCACAAACTGCCGAAGAGGCTTTGCGATTAGCTCATGAGCGGGTCCAACGTCTTGAGGGTGAGACTTCGTCTCAGAGGAGTGAGCTGGAGAAACTCCGGAGGGAGAATGGCGCCCTGAGGGTCGTCGTGAAGCACCTCGCGACCTCGAAAGGTGGCCTGGAGCATGAGGTGGAATACCTCAAGTCCGACATCAAGGAGAAGTCCAAGATATTCTTGCAGGCCCTTGAGTATACCAAGGTGAAGGCCATCAATGACTGCATAGCATCAGAGCGCTTCGACGACCTAATGGTGGGCTCCTAGCGAAGGGGCTTCAAACTGAGCCGATGGATGATAAGGCATGCCTACCCCGAACTTGATACTCGTGCCATCACCACCTTGCGTATTACTCCGGAGATGGCTGCTGCGGCTAATGAAGATCCGGACTCTAACGACGAGGTTGACCCCCCGAGTGTTGCCGAGGTCCCTTCTTAAGGCAAGAGGGATGTAGTCCCGAAGTGATGTATACCGAGCCTATGAGCCCAAAGTGATATGTATCGAGCCTATGAGCTCTGTTTTTTTTTTTGAACACTGCAAAGCGAACGTTAGTAAATGAAGTACTTTTTCTGCTCAAGTGTTGTGCAACTATTCTTCTTTTGCCGAAGTGATTATATTGCCGGGATACATAGAATTAGGTCCCCAAAACAAGGGGATTCCTTGAGGCGGGTCAACATAGTAAGGCTATATGTCCGATCTGTTCTCTGCCTGGGTAGAGGAAACAGTTTAGTAGGCCTGGCTTGGAGCGAGCTATACACCCCGGGTTTCATACCCGTGTTGCCTGCTCTTTTTGGCACTAACACTTAGTTTGTGTTGATGAGGTCCCGAGGTCATCCTCAACTCAACACTTTAGCCCTTAGGATGCTTTCCTAGATTTTTTGCCCATGCCGGAGAGGCGACTGGGTCTTGTAGTGTCGATGTCTTTGTTACCTCGGCATTCTGACCCTTAGGCTCTGAGAGTGCCTCATAGTCTGCCTAGTTCGGTGGCTTATAGGTAATATCGCCTTAGGTTGACGATGTTCCAAGCTTGGGGTATTTGCCTACCCTCCAGGGTCTTGAGCTCGTACGCTCCTCCGAGTGCTCTCTTAACTCGATAGGGTCCTTCCCAGTTTGGCCCGAGTTTGCCAACGTCGGGCTCAGGTACCATGACCTTGCGGACAACCAGGTCGCCAACACGGTAAGTTTTGTCTTTTGACCCTGGCGTTGTAGTACCGAGCTACCCTTTGCTAATATGTTGCAGTTTTGATGTATGCGAGGTCTCTCACCTCGTCAAGCAAGTCGAGGTTGGTACATAGCTCATCGTTATTGGTATTGTTGTTGTATGCTTCCAACCGAAGTGAGGGGATTTCGATTTCGGCTGGGATGACTGCCTCCGTGCCATAGGTGAGGTTGAAGGGAGTTTCTCCGGTGGCAGTTTTCTCTATAGTTCGGTATGCCCATAGAACGCTGGGCAGCTCGTCTGCCCATAACCCTTTAGCTCGGTCTAGCCTGGCCTTTAGTCCGCGAAGAATAGCTTTGTTCGTGACTTCTGCCTGATCGTTTGCTTGTGGGTGCACGATCGACGTGAAGTTTGGTTGGATCCCCATGTCTTGACACCACTCTTGGAATTTGATGTCTTAGAACTGCTTGCCATTGTCAGAGATCAGTACCCGAGGTAGCCCGAAGCGGCACAATATGTTCTCCAGAAGAAGTTCTGGATGTTTCGAGCTGTGATTGTTACGAGAGTTTCAGCTTCAACCCACTTTGTGAAGTAATCTACTGCCACTACTAGGAACTTTCTCCCTCCCGTTGTTGGCGGGAATGGCCCGAGTAGGTCGATGCCCCACTGTGCGAAGGGCTATGAGCTGGTGAGATACTTGAGGTCGGCGGTGGGCTGGTGGTGAATATTGGCGTGCTTTTGATACTTATCGCATTTCCTGACTAGCTAAACGGCATCTGCTTTCATTGTTGGCCGATAATACACAAGCCTTCATGAATGTCGTGGAGTACGAGCTCGGCTTCGGGAGGCCGCAAGCAGCGCAGGTAGGGCATCAGCCTACTTGTAACTGGTGTTGTACATGGTTCTCATGGTGTTGTCACTGGTGCTGGCTAACCGGGACAGAGCATCGGCCTCAGCGTTCTCTGATCTCAGGATTTGGCTGATGAAGTGTGACTGGAAGTTAAGCAGAACCTCTTTTACTTTTGCTAAGTAGGTGATCATAGTTGGTTCGCGGACTTCATACTCGCTTGTAACTTGGTTGACCACAAGCTGGGAATCACTGCAGATAACTATGTGTTTCGCTTTTACCTCTTGCGCCAGGGCTAGTGCGGCTATCAACGCCTCATATTTTGCCTCGTTATTGGATGCCGCGAACTCAAAACGTAATGCGTACTCTAACTTCATGCCACTCAGGCCGTGGAGAACTACACCGGCTTCGCTGCCCTGCTGATTTGAGGAGCCATCTACGTGAAGGATCCAAGGTTCTTCATCCTAGTTCGCACTTGGCCTAACCAGGAGAGATATTGAACTAGATGCGACCTCACGATGCTCGAACTCAATCGGCCTGGAAGCACTGAGCTTACCCGAACTGGGAGCCTTGTGCTCGATCGGGTTAAGGACCTCGGAGTTGAATGTGCATTCTGCAACAAAATCTGCCAAGGCTTGGGGTTTGATAGCAGTTCGTGGCTTATACTGGAGGTCATACTCACTGAGTTCGATGGCCCACTTCGTCAATCGACCGGAGACCTCGGGCCTGAGCAACACTTGCCTTAAGGGTTTGTCAGTGAGGACGATAATGGTATGGGCTTGGAAGTACGGGCGAAGTTTATGGGCCGCAATGACCAGCACTAAGGCTAGCTTTTCTATCTCTGGATACCTCGTCTCTTCTCCCTGCAATACTTTACGAATATAATAGATGGGCCGTTGGACCCAATCTACTTCCTTTATCAGTACTGAGTTGACCACTTTGTCGTTTGCCGAGAGGTATAGTTCCAAAATATTGCCCTCTTCGGGTCGGGTCAAAACTGGGATATTTGGGAGGTATCTTTTGAGCTCGTCAAACGCGAGATGACATCCTGGGTTCCACTCGAACCCTTTGCTATTCATTGCCTTGAAAAGGGCAGGCAGCGGTTTGCCGATTTGGACATGAAACGACTAAGAGCGACTATTCTACCATTTAACCTCTAAACCTCTTTTACTTTTTGGGGTGGTTTCATATCTAGGATGGCATTTATTTTGTTCGGGTTGGCCTCAATACTGCACCAATTGTTGATGTACCCTAAGAATTTACCCAATGTGACACCAAAGGCACACTTGTTTGGGTTTAGTTTCATGCTAAATTGACGTAGGATTTGAAAGACATAATGCAAATCTTGTATTAATTCATGCGAAAACTGTGTCTTGACGACCATGTCGTCTACATAACATTCTATTTTTGTGCCAATTAAGGGTTGAAACAACTTATTCACAAGCCTCTAAAAGGTTGCCCCAGCATTTTTTAGTCTAAAGAGGGTGCTTCCGTCCAGGAACCCCTACGAACCAAACTGACCCATTAGACAGAAGAAACGCAACCTAGCCCCAGAGCGCTGGAGGGCGGTCAATAAGGAGGTCGAGAAGCTCCTCGTAGTAGACTTCATAAGGGAAGTTCATTACCCGAGCTGGGTGGCCAACCCTGTTCTGGTAAAGAAGGCAAATGGCAAGTGGTGCATGTGCGTCGACTACACTGACCTGAACCGAGCTTGCCCGAAAGGTTGCTTCCCCTTCTCAGAATCGACCACCTAGTGGACACGAGTTGCTAAGCTTTCTGGATGCCTACTCTGGCTACAACCAAATCAGGATGGACCCGGCCGACGAGGAAAAATTTGCCTTCATAACCGATTTCGGCCTATACTGCTACAAGGTTCTGAAGCGTCCGAGCTGGGTCTGTGGCTGAGGTCGGAACAACGACTATTTCTTCCATGGGCGCAACTCGTTCTTCGCCTTACTCTGTAGGGTGCTCTAGTTCGAGGTCGCCGGCCACCTTGGTCTTTCCCTTTAGGGCGGCGAGATAACACTTGCAGGACTCGAGCTGGTCGCCCCGTGCTACCCCCACACCGAAGTCTGTAGGGAACTTCATTGCCAAATGATAAGTGGAGACCACCGCTCATAGGATATGGGTGATTGGCCGACCTATTATGGCATTGTATGGGGAGGGGTTTGCGATCGCCAGGAAGTCGTGGTTGAATCTGATTTCGCAGGGCCATGCGCCAACTTCCACATGTACTGTCACTTTCCCAAGGGGCCTGACTTCTTCTCCACTGAAGCCCACCAAAGGAGTGTTTGCGGGTTTCAAGTCACTTCCCTGCAACCGAAGCTGGTCGAACGCGGCTTTGAAGAGAATATCTGCCGCGCCGCCCGAGTCAACCAATACGCGCCTGACCTCGAAGTCACTGATCTTTACCTTTATGATGAGGGCGTCGTCGTGGGGGTAGTGAACCCCGCGCGCATCGTCCTTGGTGAAGATTATGGGGTCTTCCATTGTTGGCCGGTTTGGGGGATTTTGTTCTTCTCTGGCGGCCTCATGGGTTGATGCCCAAGCTGTTGCTGAGGTGCATCCTGCTACAATTGATCATTTAACGATCACATGAATCATTCCCCGAACTGACCTTTCCTCCGAGGGCTACTTTCTGTGAGTGTTCCACTGGCCGGCTATTGGACTCGGGGACATCTCTGTTGTGCTCCCCCTGTTGACCTATCTTATTATTGTTATTATCATTATTATGTTGTACAAAATTTCTTAGGTACCCGCGACAGATAAGTTCCTTTATCTCGTCGCGGAGATTATTACAATGTTCAGTACTATGACCGTGGTCTCTATAAAAACTGCAGTACAAGTTTTTGTTCCTCTCGTTCGGGTTCCCTTTCAGACGAGGCGGCCATTTCATGTACGGGGCGTCTTTGATTGTCATCAAGATCTCGGCCCGCTTTGTGTTTAAGGGCGTGTAGTCCACCTGACCTGTTATGGGAGCTCGAAACGGCTGGCTTGGCTTCATCCCCCGAGCTGAGTCTTTCTTTCTCCTATAATCTTGGTTGGAGGGCTCGCCTTCCCTCTTCCTTTTTTCAATCCCGCTTTCAGTCCTTTGGTTGATCTCCTCCTCTGTCCATATGAATCTGTTTGCGACCTTGAGGAATTCAGCTATGGTCGCGGGTTGGTTGACCCCATGTGCCACTTGAACTCCTTGTGCGTCACACACCTCTTGGCTGTCGCGAGCTGTACTGCGGGGTATAGGCACGATATTTGCAAGCACGCGTCATTGAACCGCTTGATATAGTCCCGGATGGACTATCCTTCCCTCTAGACAATCCCGAGGAGGCTCTCCTCGGTTCGGGGGCACTGCTTGATAGTAACAAAGTGCGCGGTGAAGACTTGCACAAACTGGGTCCAGCTCCCTACCGACCCGGGGGCCAGGTTCCTGTACCATGTGCGTGTCACTCCCCTGAAGGTGGTAGTGAAGGCCACACACATGCAGGACTCGCTGGCCCTCGCTAGGTGCATTTGGGACTGGAAAGCATTGACATGGTCACTAGGGTCAAAGAACTCATCATACTTGTCTAGAGGAGGGAGTTTGAAATCTTTGGGCATGGGAACCCCGAGAAATTTTGATGACAGGGGGAAGGGACTGAAAGGATAGGGACAACTTTTACCTCGTCCGAGCTTGCTTCTTCTTTACCTCGGAGTTCGGGCAACACGCGAGTGGTAGTTTGGCGACTTCGTCGATGCCTCCGCTGCTGCTTGGAAGGCCCCGTATTGGCGCTGCTTGCCTTAGTGTTGCCGAGCTCAATGGGTTCGGACCGTTGGTAGTAGTCCGCGGCCAGGACGCCAAAATGGTTCTCTGCGAGCGGGAGGCCGAAATTAGAGTGTCGAGGTGCCGACTTGATTGGCTAGGAGGTTTCTGATCCACCGGCGAGCTGCGAGGCAGGGGTAGTTAGTCTTTCCCTCTTGCTCGGGGATGAGGCTTGGCATCTGGAGGGGTTCTGAGGCTGGGAAGCTTCCCCTTGGTGAAGGCGCCCGCCCTGAGGAGAGGGCTTGACTGGCTTGGCAACAGGGTGTTGAGGTGGGAATTGCGGTTGGTTTAGAGGCAGTTGGGCGAACTATTGTTGGTAGTGATACTGAGAAATGTGGTGTAGTACTTGCTGCTGATGGAGTTGATATTGCTGGAACTGTTGCATTTCGGCTTGCATGGCCTACATGCATTACATCAAGTCATCAAGCTGATTCTGGATGGTCGCTAGAGGGACAACGATCGGTTCGGCGAAGATTTTCTCAATAGGGAGGGGAAGGGGAACGTTCACAGGCACCACTGTTCATGGCGCATTGAGGCTAGGGATTTCGTCTGCTGAAAGGGGGACGATGAACTGTTCGATGCACACAATAACGGGCTAAGGGTGTTCACCTATAGCATTCAGGTCAGCGTTATGTCTGTCGCTGCTGGAAGAAGCCATGAATGCTAAGTCTTCTTTGGAAGGGAGTGAAAGGTTAGGGGTGGCTTTTTGAAGTCGTTCCCACAGACGTCGCCAATTGATGATGCACAATCCGGTCGGTCCTAGCTGCCGGTATCCTTGCCTCTGACGGAGTTGAAGATGCCTGAAACAAGGAAGAAACTGGAGATTTCCGGGGAGGAACTCGGTAGGAACACTCCAAAGCTCAAGTTAATATTCTTGAGAAGGCAAGGAAAATAAGGGATTTTAAGGCCGGAAAACACAAATATCACATACCTCTTTCTCTAGGGAAGAAGGTCTTTTATAACCACCTGGTGCACTCACTCCCAAGTCTCTACCAAGTCAGGTATAACCGCCTCTTTGGGGGGCAGACATAACTGCCATTGTCCTCTCTGTCAAGGCCGTCTCTACCACAACTGGGATGCTAGTAGGAGGTAGCCGTCACGGCATGATTGCCATATGTCAAATCCAGACCAGTCAGGTGTGCTGCCTCAGAGTACAGACCTGTCAAGTACGGATTCACAGTTGTGCAACCTGGAGCTGAGGTGCCTGAGTGGTGTGTGAGGAGAAGTCTTGAGTTTGAATGGGTGTCCTATTGTCCCGAGGTGCCGATATTCGGTCTGGACTGACCCGAGGTGGGTTAGTCCAGGCTTTGCCCCTTGCGGGCTTCTCTGTTAACCTCTGGATTCTTAGGGAGAGCTTGGGTTTCACCTCCCAAGGAAGTATAGGTTCCTTTTGGGGAGCTCAGGCCTGTTCTTGGGGAACTCGGGAGCTCGGGCCTCTTATTTGAGATATGGGCGTGTTGTCGCCGTGCCGAGTTGACGTTCCTGCCAGGTCACCTCGGTTTCCTCCACGTGTCGCACAACCAAGGGGTCGGGCCAAATCTACCTCCATTAATAAGTATAATTATAATTAATTATAAAATAGTTAAGTTTATTTCAATACTCAAATTTTAATTAAAAACAAGAATATAATTGATTATTTGAAATTATTAACTACATTAATAAAATTAAAATGAAATACTAATAATTAAATTTTTGCTTAATAATAATAACAATTTAAATATTTAAGCATTTAAAAGATTCATTTATATAAGTATTTTTTATAATTATTTTCAAATTAGCTATAACTTAACTTTATAATTAATTCATTTCATAAATAATTGATAAAAGCTTTAAAGTTAATGATAGAAATATAATAACAATAATAATAATTATATATATACTAAAGCAATAGTGGGGAATGGGATTCAATTTACATTTGGTGACGTTTAGCATAAATGTCACCAAAATATAAAGTAAATGTCATTAAAAGTTAAGATTTTTACGACGTTTCATAAAAATATTTGGCGCGAAATGTTGGCGGTGGCGGAAATGATTTTTAACGACGTTCACGGTGGACGTGGTTAAAGCAGAGACAAAGCGGAATTTAGCAAGAGTTGTTTGGAACCGTTGCTAAAAACGATAAATGTCATTGACGTCAGGAAAATAGAACAAGTAAAACTCACTTTATGGGCTTTTGAAGGAAATAAAATATGGTGACTGTAGTAGTATATTCTCACAATGTCTGTCAAGGCTTCCTCCAATGTCCATGTGCTGTTATTCACCTAATGAGATGAATATTCATTTTTTGGCTAATAATAATGTTTTTATAAGAAAGTTAAGAATTGATCAAGTGATAAAATAATTTGGCCATTCTCAATAAATGTAGATAACTAGGTTGTTATTTCTTTTGTTTGTGTACAACAACAAATCTAGTATTCCTTATCCTTATACATAGAGCCAGCCTGAACACCACTCACAATTTTGATAGGTATGCATAAACAAGTTTCTTAGTCAATAACATATTTTGAGAGGAGTTACATTTGATAATTGCTTTTTTTTTGTCCAAATTAATGGAAAACTCTCATGTTTGTATCCTCATATTTAGACTTGTTATATATTCATTCATTATAGTTCAGGATGACAATTTCTATCCTACTCGGCACATACCCATCCCCATGGGGAGGGTTTTTTGTTTGAAAAATGGATTTTGGGGTTTTACTACAATACTACTATTATTGCTAATATTAAGGGGCCATTGTTTGATGTAATACTAAAATCATAATCTGAAAAATCTCCTCCCCAATGACAGCATACAAGTGCGATAAATATATAAGATATTTGGTTGTAATGTGTTGTGGGTAGGTGTAGGTAGCGTTCAGCCCAATCTTGCATTGCCTGGTCCAGATCTGGGTAACGTTCTTTCAAGTCAGCCTTGGTGGAGTCTCGGTCCGCACCAAGCCTGCACAAAGTGCTGGTGGGACTTTGTAATACATATATAATATTTATAATATATATGTGTATATCATAAAATCTCATATATACTTTTTTTTTTTATAATCTTGAGTATAAAGTTATTCAAATTTTAATACTTTTTATTAAAAAAAGTGGTTTTTATTAATTCACGTGGGAAAGTCCGGATACCTGATCTAATATGGCCATATACTATCATGCTTGAGATGGCTCAAAATACTCTTAGGCCATGTTTGGGAGTGTTTAAGTTAAAAATAAGTGTTTATTGAATAAATGCTTATTCAAATCACCACTTATTTGCATTTGGCACCCAACTTTTTCAAATGCTTATTTTTTAACATAAGCGCTTATTTTATATTGGGTGTTTGGTAGTCTTTTCTCTAATAAGTACTTAAATAAGCATTTGTAAATATTTTGTCCTTCATTTTCTTTCAAATTTTCAAAATATACTTTTGAAAGCACTTTTATCAAGTTACTTTTACAAAAACACTTTCATAAAAGTACTTTTACAAAAGCACTTTTAAGAAAGTACCCTTATGAAAGAACTTTTAATGTACTTTCATAAAAGTGATTTGGTAAAAGTACTTTTGTAAAAGTGCTTTCCTATAAGTGTTTTTATAAAAGTGCTTTCATAAAAGTAAAAGGTACTTTTATAAAATTCAACTGGGGATAATATTATAAGTGGTATTTTAAAAATCAATTAGGGATAATTTTGGAAGAAAAAATTTGAATAAGTGCTTATCGTATAAGCATCTAAAAAAAACTGAAAAATTAGACTTAAAAAATAAGTCCTTATTGTTAAAATAAGCACTTATTTTGGACTTATTTCCTAGATACCAATAATTGCTTAACGGCCCAAATAAGCACTCCCAAACATGGCCTTACTACCCTAGAAAACTTGCTCGGGTTGGGCTTGACTCAACCCATGATCTCATATTAATATAAAGCCCAGCCCTCCCAAGACCCCACATGGTTGGGACCAACATTACTGCTATTACCACTATCATTTACACATAGCTAGGCTTTCTTATACTATTGCAGTTTGGTCTTTCTTCTCTACCTTGTAAAATTTGGCTGGAATGGTTTGCACTAAGAATTCCTTTGATGTGGATCATCTAAATGCAGCCCAGCCCATTGGATGTTTAAGATCTTGTGCAACTAAAGTCATTGACAATCCACTAAAGCCAAGCCATGTTTGGTTTGAAGGAAAAGGTAAGGAAAGAAAGGGAAAGACAGGAAAACCAATACAAGATTTGCAAAGGTTAAACCATCTTTCAGGACTGATGTTTAAAATGCGGATAGTAGCAGTAGGCTCTTCATGTTGTTTGCTAACGGGCCTTTCTTCTGCCCACCTTGTCATTAACCCGCTGACTAGGTCTACTCTATGACACGTGGCCCTCGTGAGGTTAAAGTTATATCAACAACACCAAAAAAAATCTACAGGTGTCCATTTATTTAACACTTATTTATCAGATTTGCTTATTTTTCTATCCCGCTCTAAACTTTTCCACTTTGTAATAAAGAAACTTATAATTGGGTCCTTTTCCAAATTTAGTACTTGTTTGGTTGTAATAATGATTTGAACTCCTACATAATACAAATTTTGTACTTTTTGTCTCATTTGCATTCACTAGAAGTATAACTTTCGTATCTCAAAAATTGATGTTAAATTTGCACTACCTTCTTCGTACATCAATCATCTCTTGTATAAGGTAAAGGTGGAGACCACACCACATCATCTTGTTTCTTACTTCACTCCCAAACAAACAAGTAACCTTCGTTCGTTCAGCCTCCATTTTCTTGCATATAAGGTGGGGCCACATTCTTTTATTTTTACTTTTCATAATCAAACAAGACAAGGTCAAATCTAAAACAAAAGCAAACCACATAATTTTAACTCAACCTATTTGTAAATGGGTGCAAATGACACTCTTGTTGGGGGTAAAGCCGCATTACATGGAAAATGTCAGAAAGAAGGATTAGAAGAAGGCTCAAAGTCAAGAGGATGGAGTCAGAACTATTGGCCACAACATAATGTTGTTTGTGCCCCTGTCTACCACTTCATCCGCCCTTTTGTTATAATATGTTATATAAAATAATACACATCATGAAACATTCAACTGCTACGGATATATATTTTGAAGCAAATGGGTTTGTTTGGAAACTAATTTCTCATCAGTCATCACCAATAATCCAATACTTTATTTATTTGATGGTCCCCTAAACTGTGTCAATATATAGAACCCCCGGCCCATGAACCATTTATAGGAAATTAATAGTTGTTTAAACTGTCCAATAGCACATGGGTGAGCATAAGTCAGTCTGGTTTGAAAATGGCCATGGACAAAGGACGACTTACTTTAGACAGACTGACTGAGGGCGGCTTAGGAACAATAATTTTGTGCCAGAGATTCCAAAAAGGAGTGGTTTGGAAAGAAATAAATGGAGGGTTATTTGGAGTTGCTTTAAAAAAGGTGTAAATAATTAAATATAATGTACGTGCTTTACTTGCCTACAAAATTAAAGGCAATTGAATAAATTTATATATTATATGTAAAACATAAAGAATAAAAACAGGGATTGAGAAGATTCTGCCTCATATAAGTTGAAAATGTCAGAGCCCTTAACTGTTAAAATGTTCTATCATGTCATATCTCCTGGGGTATAGAAACTAGGTCAAGTACAGGAGTTTCAGTTTGTTTTCTTGTTGTAACTAAGATTAGATTAGGTTCTTCCTCATTCCTCAATATTATGATTTGTGTGTGTGTTTTTTGTTTTTCAATTTACATTTTACATTAAACCAAAGAGGGGTTTTTTAAACCTGGTTGGGAGGTTTAACCTGGTCAACCGTTCAATCATGTTAGGTAGAGATAGGCAATTTTGCGGGAATTTTCGGGTATTTGACCTGTTCCGACTCTAACATGACCTGTTTATCAAAACCCTATAGGGTTTGGGATGGTTTTTAGGGTATTTGATATCCGATACCCGGGATGCATAAATATGAACCTATTATATTATATATCATGCACAATTTATAAATTTTAAGTACTAAGATAATCATTCTATTATTAATATTTTATTTGTATAAATTTTTTGGGATTAAAATCATCATTTGATGTAAATTCGGATTTGATAAATTATTTATTTCATTTAGTTATAAAATGCTAATTTTAAGTATTATTTCTCTTAATTTTTAGTTGGAATTGTTAATCATATACATATATTGATTGTTTTGATGAACACAAAAGTTAATAAAATCTATTTCATTTCATTAAATGATACAAAAAGTGTGATGATTTAGTGGCTTAAAGTAATGTTAAGAGATTTGGTGCTATCATTAATTGATCTCGGTTCAAGTTAAACTATAAGCATTAAGAGTTTTTTTTAGTAGAAAACCTTTGGTCATGGGGCTTTAATGGGTTTGGGACGGGACGGGCTTGAAAAATTGAGAGGAAAAGTTAAACAACTTTAGAATCAGGGATATATAGGTGGGTTCGGGAATGGGTAGGGCAATTTGCACGGGTACCCTACCCATTGCCATTCCTACATTTAGGTCAATGTGACATATTAATATAAAAAAAAAATCACATGAAATGGGTTATCCACTAAATGGGTCAGTTGGGTCAATGGTTGGACCATCCGGATCAATTTGTAACATAACAGGTTAGTTTTACCCAAACCGGGATTATGGTCCACCAGCCTTGTGATTATTCATTCTATCTACCACAAACTTACAAGCAAAGGGTTGAAATATGAAAGGAAAGGAACAAAAAGGATATAAATGCTTCCAGAATTTTAGAACTAATTATTAATCTGATATATCTCATAATTTCTTAATTTTTCTTCTCTATTCTATTTTGTTGCAGTTTTTTTTTTATCCTATACTTGGTTTTCCATTTTCAGTATCATATCATTTTTCTATTGGATTTTTCTCTCTGATAACAACCCTTGAACTTTGCCAAAACTATTTTAGACCCTAAAGAATTTAAAGCCATTTTCACCTCATGCAAAAGCTGCTTTAAGGTAAAGACAGACTATGTTAGAGATGTCATTGACATATCTCTTAGACGATGAATAAAATAATAATGCATGCTTATATGACAATGCTTAAGTTTGAAAAGCAACTTTAGACCTTCAAGGTTGAAAATCTCACTTTAAGTGTAAAAAAATCTATTAGTTAAAAATGGATATTTGTCAAAGATTTTATCAAATTAGAGCCATTAAATTAATAATAATTAAGAGTAAATTATTGCTTAAACACTAATTTAATTAGCTTAACTACTTTACTTACTTTATTAACTTAATCAATAGTAAACTTATTTATCTTAATTAACTTTGATTATTTAATTACATAGCTTAGTTTACTTAATCAAATAGTTAATTCATTGTTGACTTAATTTACTTATTTAGTTTAATTACCTTAATTTCTTTAGTTTCTCTGTTTACTTACATTAATTTATTACTTAATCAATTAGTAAATTCACTTAATTAAATTGTCATTTACCATAGAGGCAACTACAAGTTTGAAGGCTTATCTTATATGTAGTAGTCATGTAATTTTTTAATAACATAGGAGCAATTACAAGTCAATCACATAAGGGGTTTTGTCTTTATGTGCCATTCTTGTAATTTCTAAGGAAAAAAAAAAAAGGCAAAAGTTACTATTAGATTCCATTTATTGCATTATCACACTTTCCTTTGTACACATTTCAGCTTGATATATTTATATAGATTTAGTTTAATTACCTTAATTTCTTTAATTTCTCTATTTACTTACCTTAATTTACTTAATCAATCAGTAAATTCACTTAATTGCATGGTTTTAAATTTGTCATTGACCAAGGATCTGTTCAATTGTCTAATTTGATTTTATACTTGACCCTCAATTTTCCAAAAAAAAAAAAAGTGACGGTTGGAAAACTGTTGACTTAGATGATTGAACCGCTAAACTGTTCAACCTAATGAATGGTTTTCAGGACATTTTTATTTTAATTCTTTTAATTGGGAAAATTCCATATCAGTACCCTGTACTTTGGCTCGAGTGACAATTTGGTTCCTGCACTTTTAAAATGTGATAATCCAATACCCAAACTTTCAAAACGTGATAACCCAATACTTATCGTTAACCAATTTGTTAATCAATCGTTAAGTGACATTTGAAAAATAAAAAACGCCCTTCGAATGCCATCTAAATCTCTTTATCAACCATCCAAACGTTGACAAAAAAAATGAATAGTCTCAAATCCTAACCTCTTCTATTCTAAAAAGTTGGTGGCTGTTTAGAAGAAACTATAATTTGGGACTATTCATTTTATTGTCAATGTTTGGATGGTTGATAAAGATAATTGGATGGCATTCTTATGGAATTTTTGACTTTTCAAATATCGCTTAACGGTTGATTAACGGACTGATTAATGCATGTAATGGGTTGTCACATTTTGAAAGTTCGGGTACTGGATTGTCACATTTTGAAAGTTTGAGTATTGAATTGTCGCATTTTAAAGTTTGGGAACAAAATTGTCATTTGAACCAAACTACAGGGTACTGATCAGGAATTTTCCCTTCTTATTTTTTTCCAAAACATCATGGACTGATCTGTTTGGACTAGACAATTAACTTTTTTTACCTTGGATATGATATTTTTTAATTATTTAACAAATAACTAACAATTAATTAAATGGATATGTGATTATTAATAAATAGTAGAATTGATAAAAATATAAATTATTAAATATGAGAATTGCGCATTAATTCATTAATAAGTATTTAAAATAAATAATTACATTGTAATTAATTAACTAACAAATGATTAATAATTAATAATTAATAATTATTATTGTTTATCATTCTTATAATCATTAACAATTATTAATAATAACCACTAATTAAAATAACAAATAATTATTAATAACTAGTTAATATTATTAATTGAAATCATTATTAATAATTAAAAATTATTAATTAGTTAATATTAATTAATTAAAATAACCGTTATTAAATAATTGAATAAATAATAGAATAATCATTACTGGATAATAACATAGTTAAATAGGTAATTACACAATAATCATTAGGGCTGTTAATAATGGACCCCAAAAGTTTGAAACCAATTTGACATATGATCTATTAATCTTGGGATCAGATGTTCCTTTAATATAATCAAATTGCATTTGAGATTTAAAATCTGACTCCAATCAATAATTGGATATAATGAGGGTGTAACAATATCCAATCAGATTAAAATAAAAGCCAAATTATTTTATAATATGTATTGATTCAGAATACTTAGTATATAAAATTTATATATTTATATATTTATATGGTATACTATATATAAATCTTCATTTATATAATAAATTCAGCATTTCATGTTTTTATGAGCTTATTATATATGAGTTAAAAAGTAATTAGTTTTGTTTAATTTCTTTCTTTATTTTAAAACCATAAAGCATACTTGGATTAAATCTGAATTCGATCCCAAGTCGAATAGGATTCAAATTCAATCCGAGATCCCCATATTCGATTGAGTTTGGGATAGGATTTGGCTTTTAATGTTCATCAATTGGATCGGACTTTGGATGCTGTTGAATTCGATCCAATTACAGCCCTAAATCAGCTCTTGATGATAAATATGGTCAAATTTACATCTTGTCCACATTAAACCCCTAGGCTGTGTTTGGTTGCAATGCAAATAAATTTGCATTAATGCAAAATCATGGCAGTGCAAATGATTTGAATGTAAATTAGGACTTATTTTTGTTTCAAATTTTAGCTTATTTTGTTTGGTTGCAGTACAAATGAAGTGAATTAAAACATAAAGCGGAATAAAATAAAACCTTAGATAAAATTAAATGAGAATTTGCATTTTTTTTTCATTTGCACTCTCATGCATATAGTGCAAATAAAATTGCATTGCAACCAAACACAACCTTAATTTTTTCAACTAAGGCTCAGTTTGGAAAGAGTACAAATGTAAATATGTACAGTATAAATACATGCAAAATAATACAAAATATAAGGTTTTACACTACAAATTTATATTTGTACTCCTTCCAAACTGAGCCTAAGGTGGTGTAATATAGGAAGGCAAGGAGGAAAGAAAAGAAAATAACTTCTTGGGTTCTACAAAATAAAGACTACTTATAAAGGCCAGAACTTTCAACTGCTCCAATCAATCACAACTCTTAATGTTTCCTTCTTTATCCAATTAAATATCTAATACAGTATACTAAACTAGCAAGTCAAATTCATTGTACACAAAAGGATCAATTTCGAAGGAATATAAATACAAATACGTAGAGTGCAAAACTTTGTATTTATACTGTATATATAAATATTTGTACTCTTTTCAAACTGAGCCTAAAAGTCAAAATATTATTATACCATGTGTGTATAAGGAATCAATAAAACCCCTCCTTTAATGTAGGTAAGTTATAAATTAAAGAAAATATATAGAGAGAATCATACAAGTGGCAACTTATCTTACCATTGCTTTATGCCACAATTGTTTGCCAAATGGATGCCTTTCATGTGGTACACTAACTTATTGAGTAAACAAGTGAATTCCAATGTGACTGGCCAAATTAGAGGTGTCAATTGGACTGGATCTGGTCCAACTTGATCTTGCCCAATGTGAGTCTACTTACAAATGGATTGGACCCAATCCAATCCAAATTAAATCAATCCAATCCATTAAAATGTAAATGGATTGGATTATAATGAAGAATATCGACGTGGCCAATTCAGTTTATTGAAATGGTAAGTGGACTCACATTGGATTGGATTGGATTATTGAAAATTCAGTTTAGGTCCAATTCAGTTTATTGAAAATTCAGTTTAGGTCCAACAAATGAATATCACATGATTGGATTATTGAAAATTCAGTTTAGGTCCAATTCAAAACTAATAAGAATATCGACAAATTTATTTTAGATTGGCCCAGTCCAATAATTATAATGGACCGTTCAAATCTGATTTGATAAGGTTTGGATCAAATTGGATCTAATCCAAAACTGGTTGATTGATACCCCCATGGCCAATTCAGGTGGCCCTTTATTTAGGGGTTGTTTTGGAGGGCCCAATTGAAGATTTATCAAAGTTAGTTAATTACTTTGAAGCACTTTGAACAAGTTATTTAAAGAGATTGAACTGGACAACTCTTCAAGTGGCTAACTAATAGGCTATCTATGTGGAGCCCATCTCAGAAAACCATAAATCGATGTGCTCCAGACCTCTTAGTAAGATGTCAATGGGTCAGGCTTGGCACAGGTTTGTCTCAACCCTAACATGACCCTTTTTCGACCCGACCTCTAACATTTCAATTGTATTTTTTAACACGTTTTGAAAACCTAAAAGGTCATTAATTTAAGTTAGGAATTTGTTTTATAGATCCTAAGGTGACATTTTCTATTTAAAAAAAAAAGAAGAAAACAAAAAACAATGTATAAAAAAATCATAAGTTTTAAGGTTATTGAGTTAGAGGTCAAAAAGTTACAAGAATACTATGTATAACATTTAGGGGTATTATGAATGAGCAGGGCTGTTTAGCCAGGATCCGAATTTGAAATGAATCCAACTTGGGTTAAAGAATCAAAACCCTAACCCAACGTTAAAGCTGAATATATCTATATCTAACCCCAAAACAATCGGGTCAAGCCAGGTTTAACGTTTAATCCAGCCCATTAACATCCTTACCTATTATAACCCATTTGGGAGGTACTATGGCAAATGCTCATCCCGATCCGTTCTAAAACATAATACACAAAATGACATTTGTTTAAGCATGTGTTCTAAAACATAATGCTCATCACGACATGGCATGACCGAGCAGGTCGTGCTGCCCACAACTTGCGTGTCGACACAATCCATATAATATATTAATATATAATTTTATTTTCAAGTTTATTATATATTTTTCATTTTATTACCGCACATATAAATAACTGTATACATCAAAATCCATATAAAATAAAGTTTTAAGATTTTTTTTTTATTTTTTGTTTATTTTAAAATTTGTGTTAAAATTTTCATTTTTTTTCAAAATTTTTAGAAAACATGGCTTGACCTAGTCTACAGCTTAGCTTGGCCCAAGGCTCAACCTACAGCATGGCATGGGCCTATACAAGCTTGAGCCGTGACTGTATCAAGCCAACCCCCAAAGTATAGGAAGCACAACTTGACTCAATACGAGCCAACTCAATTTATACCTCTATGTGTAGGAGGGTGTGGAACTAATAACAATGCTCCACAACAATAATAAAATCTATGGGGTCATAGTGAAAGGTTGAATGGTTGTGAGACCCATGTGTTTTATTTTATGATTGGTGTGAAGTGTTATTATTTTAACCCAACCCGGTCCGACCCATTAAACACAAATTATCCCCACATCGTTACCAATAGGACACCTCTACCATGTATTGGAACATCTCCCCATGAATCATGTATTATTTTCAATGCGCATCTGTGATGTCCCAAGCAACTTGTTGGTGAAACTGATGGATTATTTGTTAGATATATTATTTCTGTTAAGATAAAATAATAAATCATTCGGTTCAGCCATTCTCCCTTGTCGGCAAAGAATCAGACATGCGTGTATCGAGATTTTGATCGTATGATATACCCATGTATATGATGGACGGCCAAGATTGGCCAATTCATCGATGATGGATCCACTTGCTGTAGAACGATGGGTCGTCCAGACCAGAGTAGGTTTAGGGGTGGCCCACTGGTCCGTCGAGACCCGAGAGATCTCAGAGAAGTAACAACAAAAATCATAATCCCAACAGATCCTTTCCAGTAGTTACACGTGACATTTCCCTTGTTACGAAAGTAACAACCACCACTGCGTACGTTAGCTTCCGTTCGCTTTCCTTGCTAATTTAATTCGCCACGCTCGTAGACTTTTAACTCTTGTTTCAGAGAGAGAGGACAAAGCCAAAGCCATAGCCATAGCCAAAACCAGAACCAAAGCTAAAGCCATTTGTTGCGAAGAAGAAGAACAGTAAACCAGTTGTCTTTGTAGAATTAAAATCTCGAAGAAAAACCCAAATTCCATTTTTCTTTCCTTTTTTTTCCTTTCATTTCTTTGACTCTCCCTGATGAAAGTCAATTTATAGATTGCAGACGAGAAAGGAATAAAGAAGAAGATATCCACATATCCATTTCCTTTCCATTTCAGTTCTCCTAGAAAATCCAAAAAACCTAATTTTGCGTGTAGAGATAGAGAAGTTAGGTAGAGAGATATAGCATATAGGGAGATTTGGGTTTCGTTTAGTTTGTTTATTTTTTTTTTCATTTATTTTTGGTTTGATTACCATGGCTGCTGTTGCGGAGAATGCGATTGGTTCGGATGATCAGTTCATCCATCATCGCGCTTCCTCGACTGCTGCTGCTGCTGCTGCTCCGGCGTCTGATCCCAAGTCTGAGTTTCAACGAGACGTTCGGCAGCTCGTTGATTTGCTCTCGAAATTGAACCCGTCGGCGAAAGAATTCTTCCCGTCTTCTTACTCGCCCGATCGTCTGTCACATTCTCAATCGCCGCCCAATAATTTATCTGGGGTGATTAAGGATTTTAGTGATGATGGGAATTCTAATTACCGGAGGGTACTTTCAGCTTTGGTCTTTGAGTTAACCTGCTTTTTTTTTTTCATGTTAATTTTTTGTTTAGTTTTATTTTTTTTGGGGTAGGGTGGGGATTAAATTTATGTAAAGAAGATTTCTTTTTGGTTAATTTCTAGTTTTGCTTTGAAAAATCATGATAATATGTTGTAGTGTTGAAATTATGGAGTTTTTGGGTTTTAACCATTTCTATTTTTTAACCTTTTTAGAGTATTCGACTAGTCCATTCAGTTTATTTTGTTTTCTATCCTTATATTCATTGATGTTGAACTCGATTTCTGAAGAAGGTGGATTGCTTTTCTGATTTTTTTTTTGGGTCTGGATTTGCCAGAAAAAGAACAACTACAGTCAGGGTAAGAGGAGGTTGAATGGGAGGACGCTTAGAGCTCAGAGAGAAGATAGCATTAGGCGAACTGTATATGTTTCTGATATTGATCAGCACGTAAGTAAATATTTAGTAGAAATTTTAATCTCTCTTCTTTTAATTGAGCCTTAAATTCCTTTACTTCTTTTACTTCGTTTCCTTTCTAATTTTTTATATATTGCTTGCATCAATGGGATTTCTTTAATCTGGTACATTAGGTCACCGAAGAACGACTTGCGGCATTGTTTACTACTTGTGGACAGGTAAATTTGTTGCTTATTGAATGGAGACCTAATTATATGAATCGCTTAAAGCATGGTTTATTACTTGCTGACTGATTTTTTTTTTCTCCTAAAATGATAAATTCTGTTCTAGGCTGAATGTTTGTATTTGATTCACATGTTCGGGTTGCTTTGTTACCCAAAAGAACGCCAACTGTGAGTGCAAAATTTTCCACTTATGTTGCTTTGCTGCGGGGTTTGCCATTTGAGAATGTGCTTATTCTGCTGTAGGATTTCTGGGATGAGATTCATAGTAATTGTTTGTCTTTTGTTCATCTGATATTTCTTGCCCCTGCAATGCATTGATTTTATATTTCATTAATATAACCTCCTTAGTGCGTCTAGCACATTGATAAAGGAAACATTTATGGTGATTTATATGTCTTAAATTATAATGGTGTAGAAGGAATATTTCTGAAAAACTGTTAGAAGGTGTTGGGGAGATTTTGTTTGGTCCTCTCCTATTAAACATTGCATCATAATGGATTAACTGATCAGATTTCTTTTCGGGTTCTGTAATGGCTTGGTGAACATCAGTTCCCTGTATTTTCTGGCTTCCATTTTCCTCCTTTGGAATGGAAGCTTAACTTGTTTAAGGATTATTTCAGAATACTTGTCCATTTGGATTTCTTGCTTATCTTTATTCATTAGGAATCATGGGGGTATAAGTATATATACATTTGGGTCTAGTGGAATCAGACTCCAGCAAGGATGAGAACCCCATTGTTCTTTAAGGTCTTGGAGTTTCTATGAATACCTTGAGTTGATGCAGTTAGTAACACCTTCTGCTGTAATACTTCTCTTGGCCTTGGTTATACATTGTAGTGAAGTCGTGGCCTTGGTTGCCTTGGATAGTATACTAACAGTTGACCACTTAAAAAATAGAGGATTCTGCCGAGCAAACATCTGTGTTATGTGCTGCTCGGGGGAAGAGTCTGCTTGACATCTATTCTTCTCTTGTAAGACAGTAAACATCATTTGGAAATTCTATTCATCCCTCTTTGGGCAAGGAGTGTGTCAGCCAATTTCAACAGCAGAAATTTTCTCTTCTTGGCCAAGACTTGGGGGAAGCAGGAAAGCAAGGATAGTTTGGAGCTGCATTCTCTTTGCCGTATGCTGGACTCTGTGGAATGAAAGAAATAAAAGGACTTTTGAAGATAAATAAAAAAAATTCTAACTCTGGTGGCTCTAGTGGGCAATCTAGTAGCAGATTAGGTCTGGGTGCTTCCAGAATTTGATCAAGTTAGTAGATCAAATTTGGGGGAGAATTTCGGAATGTACTTGAAATTCAGTCATTGTAACTTGTGTCAGTTTTGTATCAGTACATGCTGTTTAGGTCAGAGCTGTTTTGTTTTGCAAGATAGGTGTCACCTTGTCACCTACTGGGCTGTATCTTTTATTTTTTTTTATTTAATAAAATTTTCATTCTACTTGTCAAAAAAAAGTCTGGTAGGGAATTAATAGATCAGTTGAATAGCCAATTCTTGTTTTGTTTTGTATATCTGTTGATGATGTTATTTGGTTCCCTTTAGGATTTGCTTTTGATTTCACTGATATTGCCTATTATAATGTCAGTTCCTTTTTATGGCATAAGATCTAATCTGATGTTCTTTGATTTAATATTATCTTGATGGGGGATCTGTAGAAACCACCTTACTACTCCTTGAAAAGTTGATGAATGCCGCATTTTATTCTTGCCAAATCAATTTTCAATTTCAGAGTTATTCATATTGCTGGAATTCAGAATTTATTGGTAAAGGTTTTAAGCAGCAATGACCAGATTTTTGCATGCACCCACAGACTTAAATCCTAAAGCCCTGTTGGATGACTTGATAATTTGACCATCTAAGATGGTTATTTTATTTTATTTTTAAAGAATAGGATTGATTTGAGGGTTTAAACAGTTTAGCATTCACCTGGGCTGTGAAGGGGATAAGATAATAGTTTTATGCTCTAGGCTTCCAGATATTGGATCTACTTTCTGGTTTACAATTTTATTACATAACCCGGTCACTTGGAATAGAAAGGACTAATTTGTTATTATGAGATCCAATGTGGAGCAGGGCCATTAATTCGTGTTATGTATAAGAAAATTGGCAAGGACATTGAGGCTGTTTCTCCTGTATTCTTAGTAATATTCAAACCAAATAAGTGCATAGGACCATCAATTATTATTTTTTAATGTTAAAAATGAAAAGTTAAGGTGACTTGTCAATTTATTAAAGGGAATATCTATCCTATGGAAAATTTACAGGAATACCTGCGATTACTTGCCAGTGTTTAATTTAATTTACGCTTAATATCATTTGCGGTATAATTTCCTATTTTCTTTGTGATGAATTTCAGTCATTGGGAATTCTATTTGTTAATTCCATTTTAGGGAGATATTCCAAGGGAAGAGGATCGATTGAAGCCATTCTCTGAACCCACCTTTCTACTCATCTTGTTGATTCATTCTTTAGCTTAGTCTTTTCTATAACTTATGAAAATGAACTGCAGTTTGGTTCTTGGACTGAATTTGTAGAGAGTGACTACTTTGTGCAAAAAAGGGCCAAAGTAGGTCCATATCTAGTCTACCCCTGCCAAGACCTCAGATAGCTGGGACCGGAATTGGGTGATGGCTGAGTTGTAGGATAAAGCAGAAGAGAAAGAATAGGAATTGGAATAATGAGCTTAAGAGAGGTTATCCATCCCTAATTGCATGATACTGCAGCAGAAGGTGGTGTGGATTTTATAAGAACATAGGTTCTAAAGCAGCCAAACCTCGAACACTTAATGTAGAATTTTTTATCTATTAATATAATATCATATTATCATTGTGGTGCTAGGACTTGTTACAAACATGAAACTGCCACAAATATTTTGTCTGCTGTCTTAAATGAGGTGGTGGTGAATCCCCACACCACCAATAGAGTTTGGATCTCAAATGCTGGAATAGAAAACTTATCTAGCTTGTGATTTCTATGATGTTTTGTTTAGAATTTCCTAGGAGATGTGGATAATATGGTGTCAGAGTCTGTGAAGGAGGAGGTTGGAGTTTTTTCTGGAACTTTTCATCAAACTGTTAAGGTAGACCAGCAAATGCATCCTAGGAAAGTGGTTGACAAAGAAGTAGACTGGGAAAAAATGAGCTGTTTTCATAGAAGGAGAGTACCATGCCAGGAAAGTCTTCATGGAAATAGAAAAGGGAATGAAAAGCCTTAAATCCATTTGTAGAATCCAGCAAGTAGTGTTTAATGGTTGGTAGGATGAATTTTTGTTTGGAGGAGGGTGGTGAGAGTACGATGTTTAGTAATCTGTATGTTTTATTCATCTTAATAGTAATGCTTTTAGAAAAAAGACCTTGGAGGGAGGGTCTTTCTTTGTTTTGGAGGTTGGTTAGGTTGTGCCAAGGAAACATGAATTGATTTTTGCTTCTTGGATTTGGTTTGGTTGCTTGTTTTCCAGGGGGATTAGGTAGATGGTTGGGAAGGCCTTGTTGGCTGTCTTTGCTTTATGTGTTGGTATCTTGATAGGGATGTGGAGTGGGGGGGTATTTGTTTGCAGGTCTTAGTGATGCCTCATCTCCTGAGAATCTATCTTTTTTCTGTTTTAGTGATTTTTCTTTTTATTTACTATGACAAACAGTAAAAACAAAGATATTGAAGTTTCAATGTATCATGTTGGCATAAGAGAGTAGGAGCAGTTGTGAGATTCCAAAGCGTGACAACCCATTGTTGCATGGGCTTTCCTGAATGGAAGTATGTTGGGCATGTTTCACTCCTTGCTTATTTGAGATGACCGCACATCTAAAATATGTTACAAACTCCATCTTTTTTATCAAACCTTCCTAGGCAGCCTATTATAAGCTTTTACATTTATCTGTAGAAGTTTCTTTAGGTAAAGAATAGTAAAAATTCAAAATTCATGATATACCCAACCACTTAATGATCATAACTAAACAACTTTTCTTTATTCTCCATGAGTCACTGTAATCTTTGTGTTTTTTTTTTTCACATTTTGACAAGTTATGCTCCTTTGCATTATGGTATTTTGACTCATGTTTCTATTCCTATACTGGGTGTGGCATGTTGGTGTCAGTTACTTGCAATTACAAATTACAATACCATTCTTTTATGTAGTTCTCAACTACCACAGAAAACTATCTGGTTTCATGATTCATCACCAAAATGAACAGCTAAAGATTATTAACTTTTATAAAAGTTATAATTTACCATAGGAAATGGCTTAGGATCTATTTAGCTGCAAATGTTAAAGTTAGTCAGAAGGGGCAGATTTGTCTTTCTCCTGTTATTTTTTCTCTCCTATGTATAACTTATTTAACTGGAGGCATAGTTGTAATTTGACCGTGTCAATGAATGAAAATTAATCCCGGGTTGACTGTTAAGAGAGTTCTCTTGTCTTGACTTCTCTTGGCTGTTCTCCCTTCTCTCTTTCTCTCCATCTTCCCTCGGCACATGGTATCAAAGCAATAAAAATTGACTGGTACTTCATGCCTCTACTTTTTTGTGCCCTAGACATAGAGAACATTCTCTCGTTGTAGAAAGCAAAAAAGGACACAAAAGAACTGATCACCCCTTAGGAAAAGAGGCTTTAATGCCTCAGGTTGTGGCTATTTGTGCGGTGATGGTTTTGTAATCTCCCTCTATTTGGCAGTTTGAAGAAGGGCAATTTCGTGAATGTCTTGACTGCAGTTGTGATTAGCCTCCAATATGGTGAATGTCTCGTGGTCTGTAGTATGTTGGTGGATTATTGGTAAGTGTGTGAAGCTCCCTTTGTATTTAAGCAGAAGTGTGGTGACGTTTTTTTGGTGTTTTTCTTGAGCTGTAACTAGTGCTACACTAGGTGTACAATACTTGTTTGATAAATTGAAGTAGTAAATCAGTAACTTACCTTTTACTCATGGCCTCATGAAGTGGTAGCTCTAAACCCGTTATAGTTGTATAATCAGACTTAATGAATTCACAGATAAATTATAGTAAAACTCAATGGTACCAACTATACACCATGGGCCAAGTCGGTTGAGGTGTCTCTCATTGGAAGAGGTAAGTTGAAGTACATTAAGGAGGGCCCATTGAAGAGTGGATTAGAAGGATATAATAAATGGGCACAAGAGAATACTCAAATCATGGTTTCCTTATCTTATGGAATGGCATGGAGAACCATATAAGTATGAATCTCATGTTCCTAGACACTACTAAGGAGATTGGGGTCATGCCAAGCAACTTTATTCTGGACAAAAGGAGGTTTCAGAGGTTGAGGAGTATGGGGAAGAGGTGGAGGTGTTGCAAGAGGTTTCAACCATGGGCCTAGGGGTGGCTATTGGTGTGGGGAGAGAAGTAGGAGGTGTAAGGGGTGGTGGTGGGTGTGGCTTAATATTGTGGAAAAGAGGGTCACACAGTTAATTTTTACTATGACCTGTATGGCCCTTCATCCTTTTGGGCTAGCCATGCTATGGTGGGAGATGATCTTGTTAGCTGTGGTATCACTGAGGATTTGTTTGTTTTAAGTGTTGGCAAGGATAAAGAGACAATCTCCATTACACTTGAGGAGTATGAGAGGCTTAGCCAATCTATCTCTTTTGGTACTACTACTACTCCACTTCTGAAATCAAGTACAACTTGTCTTGCTTTTAGTTCCAAACCCTCACCTTGGGTAATTAATTCTGGAGCCTCAAACGATATGATTGGATCCTTAGAGATGTTTATGTCTCTGTCTCCTCCCTCAACGTCTTGGATTGTCACTTTAGTTGATGGCTCTTCTTCCTCCATTATTGATACTGCTTATGTGTCTCTCAGTTCTAACCTTAATTTACATTCTGTTTTTATGTACCTATGTTTCCCTTTAGGTCTTATTTTGTGAGTAAACTTACTCAAGATCTTCATTGTTCCATAACCTTCAATCCTTCTTACTATGTGTTTCAAGATCTCAAGATGGGGAAGATGATTGGTGGTGGTTGTGAAGTAGGGGGACTGTACTATTTGGATGACCATGGTCAACAAAAGGCTCTCCATTCCTTTCTTACCCCACATTAGTGGCATTGTTGTCTTGGCCATCCTTCATTGTGTGTTTTGAAGTCATTGGTTCCCACCTTTAGAGTTTGTAACTTAGTTGGAGTGTGAGTCGTGTCAACTTAGTAAGCATCATAGAGTATCTTTTCTTCCTAGAGAAGACAAGAATGTTTCAATTCCTTTTGCTTTGGTTCATACTGATGTTTGGGTTCAAATATTTTGTAACATTTATTGATGATCATTCAAGAATGACATGGATTTACTTAATGAAGGAATGTTCATAACTGTTCTTTAACTTTCTATCTTTTTATCCTATGATAAGAAATCAATTTGGTGTATGCATCAAGGTGTTTCGTCCTGACAATGCTAAGTATTATTTTCATAGTCAATTTCAGTTTTTTTTCTTTTTTTTTTTAATTCTCACAGTATAATATATAGTCCTCCTATTTATACACCCCTTAGAAAAATGAAGTGGCAGAGCGATAGATTCGTCATGTGATTGAAACTTCTCGTGCTTTGTTGATCCGAATATTTGTTCCTAAAGCCTATTGGAGTGATGGAGTTCTCACCTCCTACTTCCTCATAAACCGTATGCCTTCCTTAGTTCTTAATGGTGAGTCTCATTTCTCTATATTGTTTACTTTTATTTCTCCTTCTTCCCTTCCTCCTTGGGTATTTGGTTATATGTGCTTTATTCATAAACTAGGTTCGAGCTATGACAAACTTGACTCTTAAGCTATTAGATGCATTTCCTTGGTTACTCTTGTACTCAGAAAGGATGCAAATGTCGTTATTCTATTCTTCTTAAGGCCTTTATTGCTCTGGATATTATCTTCTTTGAGCACTTACCATATTTCTCGGGTGTGAACCATTTCCTTCTATTCCTCTTCCTTTTGATTCTGGTGATGTATTTATTACCTTACCCACTATTGAGGAGTCTCTTCGGCCATCGGTTTACAAGGTGTACTTAAGACATGATTGACAATTAGAATTATCATTAGTAGTTGCTTAACTTGCTTTGACTCCAACATCTGACCCCTCCACCTATGTCTTCACCGTAGATAGATCCCACTCCATCCGACCTTGATCTCCTTATTGCTCTCTGTAAGGGTATGCGTGCTTGCACAAATCATCCTATTTTTTGCCATGTTTCCTTTGCTCACTTATCTCTTTCATTATTAATGGTTTGTTTCCCTTTTGTCCTTTGTGTTTTTTCCATGTTCTGTCTAGGAAGCCTCTCCTCTCGTGATTAGAAGACGGTGATGGATGAAGAATTTCATTCTCTTCAATCCAACCATACTTGGGATCTTATGTCCTTGTCCCCTGGGAAGTAGGTAGTTGGTTGTCAATGGGTCTATATAGTTAAACACCACCAAGATGCTAGCATTGAATGATTTAAAACCTGTTTTGTTGCTAAGGGATATACACAAACCTATGGGGTGGATTATTCAGACCTAACTGGTGGCTAAAATAGGCACTATATGGGTACTCATCTCTTTAGTTGGTCATTTTGATTGGTCCTTATTTCAGCTTGATATAAAAAATGCTTGCCTCCATAGTGACTTTCAAGAAGTGTTTATGGAGCAACCTCCTGGGTATGTTGCTTAGGGGTGAATTAGGTAAGCAGTCCCCATGGGCATGGTTTGGTAGATTCAATAGTGTGGTGCAAGATTTTGGTTTGAAACAGTGTAGTCCTGATTACTTCGTGCTTGACAGGGATACTTCTTTTGCGAATATCATGTTGCCTTTTTTATGTTGATTATATTGTTCGTATTGGTAGTGGTGCACATGGGATCAGTGAGATGAAGCAATTCCTACAACAACATTTTCAAACCAAAGACCTAGGGATCTTGAACTATTTTTTGGGTATTGAGGTTGCCTGGTCGAAGTGGGGAATCTCTCTTTCACAAAGAAAGTATGTTTTGGATGTACTATAGGAAACTAGGTTGTTGGGATCCAAGCCAATGGATACTTGGATCCCAATGTGAAGATGACTAGCAGTTAGGGGAGCTATTGGAAGATTCTACAAGGTACAAGAAATTAGTGGGCAAGCTGATCTACTCAGTGTTTTAAAAGGTGTGCGAGGCGTACGCCTGGAGGCACGCTTCTAGGCAAGGCACCCCCAAAACGCCCTGAGGCGTATGCCAAAGGTGCTGGTACCTCTGAGGCATACACCTCAGGTGCAAGAGGTGCTGGTCATACACCTCAGGTGCAAGAGGCGTATGCCTCATGTGCCTTTTGCACATTTCATCCTCCCTCTTCTTCCTCCTCCCCTTCCTCCTCACCCCCTACCTCTTAAGTAGGCTTACGCCTCTTACATTCTAATCTACACCTCACGCCTTGCGTCACACCTCCGCATTTTAAAACATTGGATCTACCTAACTATCAGTAGGCCTAACATCTCCTTTAGTGTTGGAGTGCTAAGCTAGTTTGTGCACAACCTTGCAACTATTCATTGGGATGGTGTTATGAGAGTGTTAAGGTATTCAAAGCATGCTCCAGCCCGAGGGTTGTTGTATAAGAAAGGGGGAGACTTGTCCCTAGAAAGGTATTTATATGCAGATGGGGCAGGGTCCTCAATGGACAAAAAATCTACTACAAGTTAGTATACCTTTTTGTGTGGAAACTTTATTACTTGGAAGAGCAAAAAGCAAAGTGTGGTTGCTAGGAATAGTGCTGAGGCTGAATACAGGGCAATGGCTCATGCTACCTGTGATCTGTTTTGGCTGAAACATTTCCTTCAGTAAGTAAACATTCTAGTTAGTCAGCCTATTAAACTGTTTTGTGACAGCCAAGTTGCTACACATATTGCCTCCAACTCAGTGTTTCATGAATTAATTAAACATATTGAAGTTGACTGCCACTTCGTGAGAAAGGAAGTGACAAGTGGGGATATTATAACACCTTACATTAAGTCAAAAGACCAAGTAGCAGATATCTTCACCAAAAGCTTAGGTCAATTAAGGATGGATATATTTGTAACAAGCTGGGGCTTTATGACATATATGCTCTCCTTTACTATGTCAGTTGGCTTCTCTTTCTTGAACTTTTAATTAAATTTTTTATAAAATTCCATATGGTATTATCATTGCTGAGACTATTTTTTATTTGTTTCTTTTTCTTGGATATATTTTTCTATTTAGAGGGGAATACTTAAGTTATAATAGAAAATGAAGAAATGAAATGGTTGCTTCGAGACCCATACACTATGTTACACTGGTGGATGATAAATCTAATGAGTGCAACTTTTGAAATGATTATTTTGCAGGTAGTTGATTGCCGTGTTTGTGGCGATCCCCATTCGGTTCTTCGCTTTGCATTTATAGAGTTTGCTGATGAGCGTAAGTTAGTTATCTAGGAAAATATTTTATCTTTCTTATTTGGTCTATAAATATTTTATCTTTCTTGTTTGGTCTATGCTGGGAACCTGCTTTCTGATTTTGCACATCCTAAATGTGGAATCTGTTGGCAGAAGGTGCAAGGGCAGCTCTGAACCTTGCTGGGACAATGCTAGGATACTATCCTGTCAGGGTTTTACCTTCAAAAACTGCTATCCTGCCTGTGAATCCTACATTCCTTCCCAGGGTACACCTTCAATAAATTTTTGATGTTTTTAGTTATTATCTTTCATGATGGTCAGGTTCTTTTTTATTCGACATAGTTAAACATATAGCTTTGGAGGTTCATTTTTTTATGGATTATTTTCGTGATTGTGATTGAATACAGTCAGAAGATGAACGGGAAATGTGTGCCCGGACAGTCTATTGTACAAATATTGACAAGAAGGTATTTTCCTACTTTTACATTTAAGTATGACTTTTGCTTTTAGGAATGGCAATGGGGCAGGGTGGGGCCGGGTTTTACATGTCCTGTCCCCAGCCCCAAAAACATATACCCCACCCCATACCCATCCTGTACCCCAGTTGGGCTGGAAATCCCAGTTGCATCCCCGTCCCCATGGGGAACGGGGATCCCCGAATTTGCCCCACCCCACCCCAATCATTGCTGGGCAGTATGGTTTCATTCACATTTAGGTTGGACTTGAACTTTTCTCTTGTCCAATTTGATTTTTTTTTGGTAAATTCTTCCAAAAGTTCAATATCTTTATGTTTTAATTTTTAAAGGGTATGCCAATGGTTTGATTTATCAGTTATCAAGTAGCTTTTGATATATATGTATATTGGGCCAAGGATCGGGGCAAGGTGGATAAATACTATCCCCGCCCCATCATTGGTCAGACTAATTTTGGGTTTGCCTAAAACCCATCCCGACCCCGGTCAATATTCAGAAAATCCACCTCGGCTGGGGCAGGGCAGGGCAGGCCTCGACGGTGGTGGGTCAGATTGCCATCCCTACTTCATTTCAAGTTGAAAATCTTTAATATGCAACTTTGTTTGGTCATTATGATCTTGTGCTTTTGCATACATTGATCACTTAACTGTATATGGGTCACAGGTTTCTCAAACTGATGTAAAGAACTTCTTTGAATCAATTTGTGGTGAGGTCAGCACAATGCCCTAAAACTGGTATTTTCTTGGTTAGCTGTAAAGAAAGCTTTCTTAAATGGTATATTTTTTATGTATAGGTTTCCCGCCTGAGGCTTTTGGGGGATAATGTTCATTCAACACGCATAGCATTTGTTGAGTTTACTGTGGTAAGCTTTTGCAGTCTGTGTTTCCACTGCTTATCATGGTTGGCAGATATTATTTTCATTTTATGTTAGGATGCTCAATGACTCCATGTCACTATATATGGTTGGTTGTGTTCATTAAATGTAAATAAAAGTAAACAAGGGAGATTTTGTATGCCTTAGTCACGCTTTTCGGTACAGGATTAGTCAATAAATCCTCCTTTTGCTTTGCACTTTAATGTTCCTATAACCATGGAAAATGATTAGGAGGGATAAACATTCTTTTTTATTGGAAATGGTAACTTTGATTAGAATATTCAGAACAGGATTAGCGTATTTTTTGGTGAATAACAGAATTTCGTTAGAATTATAAAATGATTAGGAGGGACAAACATTCTTTTTTTTTTGGATTGGAAATGACAACTTTCATTAACATGACAGTTAAATATAAGAATGTCAACCACTTAGAGCATGAGTGTTGACCCCATACAAATCTCAAATCTTACAATACAGCCCAAAACAAAATTTCCCTGAGGTCCCCTGCTTTGCCAAATTGTGAGCCACAGAATTGGCTGATCTCCTTAACCATTTGAAGATTACTCCCACATCCCTTGCTAGCTCGTTGGTGTGTTAGCTGGTTTGTTCCAGCATTGACGCGGAATCAAATCCCGCAACCAGAACTTTGGGAAAATAAGGGGGTCAGGGGGAAGTTATTAATGGTGCATAGCACCAAATGCCAAAAAAAAAAGTTGTCTAAGGGTCCATACACCCAAGCTTGTTGTCTGCAGCCATCCTATTAGAAGTTTAGGGTCTCCCTTCTACCTCAAGGTTTTGATATCCCCATTGCTTGGCCAATCTTCAGCCCTTAAGGAATCTCCCACACCTATTGGGCCGGAATAAGGTGCTTGCATCCTGCCCTCCCCATCCCTAAAAACTCTCCCAACTCCAGAGGGCCCCGGGGTGCCCAGTGGCTTCCATCGAAGTTCAATTTTACTCTTTGTTGTGCTGTAGGTGTCCAAAGGGCTTGAACCACACTTTGTGCAGCTGAAGAGTTTGCCACTATTGACCATCCGCTTAGGATACCCTCAGCTGAGAAATTTGTGGGCATATCAGTTGCTTTCAGCCAATGTATTACCCTAACAACTATTGGAGTCAATGATTTGCTCCTTACCATTGCTTTTTAACACTCCACAGAAGAATTTTGCTATTACAATTAAGCCCAAAACACTTGATTCCTTTCAACCCCTTGTTTTTCTAATGCATCAGCAAACCCATTTGCAGTTCTTTTAACCCAACTGAATTTCACATCCATATTTTTGTGTCAGCCACTGGAATCTCTTCTTTCATTGTTAAAAAAAACCGAAATCCTTTTTCTTCCCTTTGCAACCACTCCATTACCAGCTTTCAAAACCTTCTATAATCAGCTTCCATACATTCATGTCCTTTGCTTTTTGGAGTCCCTTCATGACAGCCATAACCTCACCCCATAATGACTCACTTGGTCGAATTGGGTCTGAAAAATAGGCTAACAATGCCTTCACTATCTCCAAACACCCTTCAAATACCGGAGAGACCCAGGTTACCTGCACTACTCCCATCAAAGTTTAGCTGGATGTAGTCAATCATTGGTGGAGACCAAATGGGGCTTGTATTGGTGACAGTCAGAACTGGCCACTTCCTTCCATTTTTCATAATATTACCTGTTGAGAATGCATTAGACAACTCCATAGACTTTACCCAATGTATCACTCTCATTGTGATTGTTTCTATGACAACCTCTCTAGTTCTTTCCTTGCCTGAAGACAGTCTTGCATTCTTCTCTTCCCAAATGGTCCAGCTCACTGTAGCCCTTTCACATCTCCATAACATTCATCCCCTTTTCTTTGGCCACCTCAAAAAAGTAGAAGCAAACAAATAAAAGTTACAAAGGGGCAAGAGATTAATAAGCGAAAGCAAGTTTCTCCATTGGCCTTACATATAACACACTAGTAAGGGGATAAACACCAATTATTTCTTTTCCTTTGGAGTAAATCATAGGTATTAATTCTTTCTAGAAAGACTTTGCAGCAAAAACCTCTAACTCTTGGATGGATGGGATTGATCCAAACCTCCTTTATCAGAAAAGGTAGCCCCAATCATGGTTTAAAATGTCGCAAAATGTCGAAAATGGTTGAGACCCATTGAAAGAAACTTTAAGATGAATGAGAAAAATACCTTATGTCAGTTCAGTTGACATTTCCCATATTTTGGACAAACGTCAACTAAGTCTTTCTAAACAAAAAAAAAAAAGTTGTTTCCTAATATTTTGAATGACATGTCAAAATATTTCTAAACACAGATGACACTGCTCTTGTTTCATATAAAAACAGAGCAAATGAAGAAAAATTAAGAAGACAAGCTCAAAATAAAGAAAGGAATCATGCATCAAGAGATGAGATTATGGAGGGGAAAAAAGAATAACGGTTTCCTGTTTCCTTACCTGGAAGCTTGAGGTGTGAAAATGCAAATTTAGGGTTCGAATCAGGCAGCTCTATTGTCATTAGAGCACTGAAACACTTTTTTTTTTTGGAGCAAAAACCAAGACACCATGCCCCCAAAAATTAAAGCTCCAAGCTCTCATCTCGATTCATCTCCATTCAGGTATGTAGTGCCCACCAACCCACTTCCATAATGAAAAATAAGGGAAGAAAAAAAAAAAAAAGAAAAAAGAATGAAAGAGGAGGAACAAAACGGAGATTTCTTTTTCTCCTTTGCTCAATCGATCAGATGCACTCCTCTTGTGCTTCAAGTTCCAGACTCCAGAGTCGAGTGTTTGAACAGAACCCTTTACGTTCAAAAACGAAAAGTGATTTTTTGTCTTAACACTTAAGTTATATATTGTAACTTAATAAAGGTATTGCTATGATACATTATGATCTATGAAAAACCCATAGACCATCACAACAAAAAACACTTAAAATGAATGTTTAATAGAATAATTGAATATGTTATAATACATGAGGGTCTATAGTAATATTCTAGACCTTCGCTGTAATGCCAATCAAACATTAATATATAATATATTACTATATTATATCAATGTACTACAAATAAATAAATATGTATTAAAAATATTAATGCATAATATATTTATATAAGTTGCTTGTATAAGTTCCTATAATATAAAATTAATATATGAAATAAAATATTCAAGAAAGGAATTAAAAACAAAAAAAGGAATAAATTAATTATTAGAATACAAAGATATGCATTTACATAAAATATTTCTTCACAAAAAAATATTAATATTTGAAATAAAATATTCATAAAAGGAATTAATTAAATAAAAACAAAAGAACAAACTAATTACCTATTAGAATAAAAAGATGTGCAAATATAAATTATTTCTGCATAATAATAAAAATATTAAATGTAGATATGATTATGAATATATGACTTAATTCTTATTATTGATTAAAATTTATAATAAATCAAAAGTAAACTTAAGCAAAGGTAGGATAACCTTCTAGAAAGGTGTATTAATGCTTCTTTTATCATTTTACAAAATATTATTGCATATTTCCACAAATTTCACAATATTTGCACAATGTCTATACTTTTTACAATATTTTTATTCAACATTTCTGACATTTCCGACATACGTCCTATATTTGGGTAACCAACATTTCCATTGACATCAACATTTTAAACCTTGGCTCTAGTGAATCAAAAGGTTGAGTAAGAGCCTTGAAAAAAGAAGCATAGGAATAGGCACTTGATAAAGAAAGGGTCCTATCAGGTTTGGAGGAATCCAAATAGACCCCGTCAAGGATATGAAGTCCAATATATCATTCAGTTCCAAATGTCTGACACCCCTTCAATCTCAGATCCCAATCAAAGTCAATTCTTGAATTTGGAGAATCCAAGAAAGAAGACACATTTATTTTTATATCTTTGTAAGACAAAAATAGAGGGGAATTTATCTTTCAAGGAGAGGTTACTCACCCAAACCTGTTCCCAAAATTTTATAGGATTGCTAGAACAAAGGCATGCTTGACAAATGGCAGGAAAGAGGGGAGGATAGCATGGATGGCATTCCAAGGGGAAGCTTTGGTAGCCATGGTCAATAATCCAACATCTCAACCATCAATTGCAAGCCCATGAATGCTGACCACTATCTTAGCTGCCCAATGCTTATCCCCAGGTAATCTCCAAAGCCACTTCCCCAGTAAAGCTACACTCCTCTTTTGTAAATTGCCTAATCCTAACCCACCAAACTTCTTGCTTCTACTTACCATTTCCCAATTCACCCTATGGTCCTTTTTATCCTCCCTGGTTCCTCATTTGTTTTTGATCAATAACAGGAAATTTCATTAAGGGAGAAATCTTAACTTATAGAGGAGGGGGGCTAAACTATTTTAACTCCCCAAAGAATCAACAAACACCCAAAAAAGAAGAAAAAACAGTTACATCTGAGCCCATAAAACATAAAACCCTATTCACCCCTTGCTTAGCTAACCCATCTGCGAAAGAATTTGCACTTCTCTTTACCCATGTGCATTTAACTTCAATGTCCTTGGTCAGCCACTTAAATTGTCTCTTTCTGCTGCTGTAGTTCCGGAGCCTAGAGTTGTATTCCTTTAACCATCTCACTACAGTCTCAGAGTCTCCTTCTATAACCAGCTTATTAATATTCAGGTCTGTAACTCTTTGTACCCCTTCCAAGGCTGCTAGTACCTTGGCCCTCAGAGAATCTCCCACTCCGGTTGGGCCAGAGAACATTGCTATTACATTCCCTTTTTCATTTCTTAGAACTCTCCTAGTACCAGAAGGCCCTGGGTTTCCCATACTATACCATCAAAATTCAGCTTAATATAACCCTAAGGTGGAGAATTCCAAGGGCTTAAGGTCTTCTTAGCTGAGACTTAAACTAGCAATTTCTTTCCATTTTCTTAGTAAATCATCCACTGAAAAATTTGTGAACAAGTCAAATGATTTCATCCAATGTATCACCCTTATGTGAATCACTTGTATTACAACTCCTAGACTTATCTCCTTATCCGAAAAGATCCTTGACTTTCTTTCTTCCCATATAGTCCAGCAAATAGCAGACCAAACACATCTCCGCACAACCTTTCATCTTTTTGTTGGCTAATTGACGGAAGAGGAAGTAAACAAGCTTTGCACATTCAGTGGTGGATTCCAACTGCACCCAAACAAAGAAGTAAACCATTCCCAAATAGATTTTTCAAATTGAAAGGATACTAGTAAGTAGTAAACAGACTCTCCATCAGCTTTACAAAGAACACAGCAGTGAGGAGATGAACATCTATTGGGTATCTTTCTTTGAAGCAAATCTCCTTTGTTGATTCTTTCTAGGAAAGCTTCCCAACAAAAGCTCCTAACCTTTAGTGGGATAGGTTGACACCAAACTTCTTTAATAGGTAATTACAATCCAAGAGGAACAGCCGGTTGAGTTAGGGTTTTAAAGAAGGAAGCACAAGTGAAGGACCCTGAAGGAAGTGTCCAAATTCTGCTGTCACTTACCGGTTCCTATAAAAATTCCCTCATCAACTTTTTCAGTTTTATGCTGACACTCACTGGCATCTTAAAAATATACATAAAGTACATGGGCAAATTGGCCAATGTGGTTCTTATCAATGTAATCCTTTTCCGTAAAGACAAATAACTTTTTCCCAAGAAACATCTTTAGCATATTCTAGAGCATTTTGCTTCTCCAAGTTCTTTATGAGATGCATTGAAGCATGCCCTTGGCCAGAATGATTATCTTCTTCTTGCTACTTTTGGTTAAAGAAAATGGTTTAATCCTCTATTTCAAATCTCTAAAGCTTATTTTGATTTTCAAAGCTCTATATGTGCAAAGATGCCTTGAACAGTATGATTGTTTTCTGCTTGCTACTTTTGGTTAAAGAAAATAGCTTATCCTTTTAATTCTCCTAGTTAGATTCATGTTCTGCTGTCAGCTTTGATTTTTCAAAACCAAAAATCAGCCATGTATTTTGGAAATCAAATAAAGATGGACGAAGTTGGATCTATTTTCAATGCAATAAGATAAGAATTAAGAGTACAAATTGGGTACATGGTTAAAGGAATTTATACAAGCATTCAAATTTTTACAAATGCTCAACCTGAGCTGCTCAAGTTGCAGCCCTAACAAGAGTATGGCCAGAAACTAGAAGAGAGACTTTTTCATGTCTTACACCATTATTGTTACTGATGAAAGCTATATTTTTTATACAACTTGAAGGGATGAGGGTTAGGGAAAATAGTTTTTTTCCCTCGCATCTCACATAATGGACTTTGTGCTTGTTGCCAAACTACTACTGTTACCTATTTTCCCCATCAGCAGTTCCCTCCTCATCCTTGTTCTCCTTTTAGGCAGTAGTCATTCGCCACTAATGGATTACCTGTTCCCGTAACAGGTACCCCTTAATGCCTTCTCCTTTTAGGATTTTGGTGGTGTGACCCTCTTTGGAAGATTTTTCCACACCAGCAAATTTCTTCTCTTCTTTGGGAAGTCGATTTTTGCAATCAATCTCCTAAAAAATTAATTTAAGGACGTATTGCCCATAAACATCTTGGTGGTTCCAAGATTACAAGGTTGAAGGGAAATTACAAGATTGATGGTTGGGGAATAGATGAAATGTAGAACTCATCCCCTTGGGGTGGGTGTGAGGGGACTCGTGTATAGTTGATTGGTAGAGATGAGGAAGGAATGAGTAGAGATAAGGGGATTTATGTAAAAATATAGAGATATAAAGAAGCAGAAAAGAACCAAAGGACGGGGTGAATCATACCTATTGTCACTCTTCCATGTCTCATTAAAGATTGCAGAAATGAGTGAGAAGATTTAAAGAGATTTCCTTTGGTTGTAGTTGGCAGGAGGAAAACAAAATTCATGCAGTAAGGTGGGACATATCTTTTATCCAGAGTTTATTTAAAGGTACGCCGTTTAGTAAGGTGGCTAAAATTATCTGACTATTGGGTGAAAACATTTTCTTATAGTGTTTTCAAAGATTCAAAACATTTTATGATTAGGGTTGTTAATCAAGATAGGTAAGGTTCCTGAGCTGTAACTTGGTTGTTTTTGGAGGAAAATAATCTGCTTGTTGTGTTGTAGTCTTCTATGCTGTATTAGTATGTTGGGCACTTTTCTATGCTGTTGATCTTTTTCTCTTCTGAAATCTTTTGCTTATCAAATGGCCTGAGTAACAAGGGTGAAAACAAGGTCGGATTAGCTGAATGTAATGGCTGTTTAGCAGCCTGTGGAACCAATGACAAGTTGACAACACCCCATGCCAGTCACTCTTTCTTGGAATTTATGTCCGGTGTGGAGCATTGTCATTGGTTCCACAGCTGGCTACACAGCTAATACGTTCAGCTAATCCGAATCCAGTAAAAGAATTGTTTTGTTTATATACTGGAAATTCTTTCCTTGTTCACCTGGACTAAATTTTCCTCTTCATGATACAGGCAGAAAGCGCTATTGTTGCACTAAATTGCAGTGGGTTGCTTTTGGGATCCCTCCCTATTAGGTATGGTGTCTGAGCAGCTAGCTATGATTTCTTTCAATCTGTGTTGGATACTTGGGTTGTCTATGCCACTGACTTTCTTGAGTGTGTTGGTTTATGTAGAGTTAGTCCTTCAAAAACACCAGTGAGGCCTCGAGTTCCTCGGGCAACAATGCACTAACAAATGACAAGGTGGGATCAAGATTTATGCGTAAATTGTTGCGTTCCCTGGAGAGAGAGAGAGAGAGAGAGAGAGGTATGTTGTGTTGAAGGGGTGGTGAAACTTCATTTTTTCAGTATATAACCATCTTTTCGTGGCAACATTTCCTGCATCCAAACCTTAAAGCTTTCAAGTTGTAACAGAGTTAGCTTGTTCTAGCTTTCAATGTTCATATTGTTTTTTCTTGTTTTTTTTTTTTTTTTTTTTTTTTTTTCACGTCTCTAATTGACTTTTGGAGTGCTTGATTCAGTTAATAGAAGAGGCAATGTTTGCAAGAGAACAATCTTGCTATCATATATAGGTCTTTAATTGGGTCTGATTTGGATTGGAACCAACCACTCCCAACTTCGATCCAATCATCTAAAACCTCTACCAGTCTGAATTCAATCTAAAAACCAATTGGATCTACGGGGTGTGGGTTAAATTCTAAATCCTATTGCTTTTTTTTTTTTTTTTTTTTTCACGTCTCTAATTGACTTTTGGAGTGCTTGATTCAGTTAATAGAAGAGGCAATGTTTGCAAGAGAACAATCTTGCTATCATATATAGGTCTTTAATTGGGTCTGATTTGGATTGGAACCAACCACTCCCAACTTCGATCCAATCATCTGAAACCTCTACCAGTCTGAATTCAATCTAAAAACCAATTGGATCTACGGGGTGTGGGTTAAATTCTAAATCCTATTGCTTTTTTTTTTTTTTTTTTTTAAGGTTTTTCGAATTAGAGTCTGATTCACGATTATTAAAATAAAGAAAAAACTAAAACAGTATAAAAATAAAAAATTAACCACATATTTTGAACTTATACACAATCAATTCATATAGAGATAAAGCAATGATTTTATTAATTGTAAGTTCTATATACAGAAAAAACGTGAGCTGATGTATTTTGACCAACGCTGGACTGAACTCAATCAAGGTTAAAAGGGCTCATGCTCTTAAATTAAAGGGGGCGATACTCTTAAATTAAAGAATTGCTAAGACGTCTCTAGGAAGGGTATTACTTGCAAAAGTGTTCAAATGCCTTAATTCCTAGTATTAGGCCTATAGCTGGGTTTAAAAACTCGACACACACTGATATGTATCCGATGCTTTGAACGGCAAGGTTTGAAGTATTGTATCGGACTATATGTATCGTGCTGGTGGCTTCCTGCCCTTACATGGGTTGTATAGGGTCAGCCATTGGTTCAGAGGGTAGTCGGGCCTTAAACTGACCCCCTTGAATCAATTTCGAAAAAAAAAAAAGTAAAACATATAAAAGAAGCACCGACACAGGCTGATATGCCCTACTAGCATATCAGCCCGTGTAGATATTTAGAACCTTTTGAACCTTGAACCTTGCTGTGGTGGTCTGTGGAACCAATAATAGCATCCAATGCCAGTCATGAATTACAGGGCCCCCAGTGAGAGATTGATGGTTATAGGTCCCATGTATTTTATGACTTAGCATGGGGTGTCATCATTGGTTCCACATACTGTTATACAGCCATAATCTGAGTTAGGGATAATTAGGTATGTCAGTGGGTCGGGTTATGTAGTAAACTGTGTGGATTTGACCTTGGATTTGATTCAAATTTTTAATCGGGTTTCGGGCCAGATTTTGATTGGGTTAGCCCAATGTCTGCTCTGATCTGTTGACATAATGACATTGAAATGAGAGGCTGGTTGACATCCACATTTCAAACTAGTGGGGTCAGTGGGTCAGGTTGAAGTGATGACCCGTTGACATCCCTGAATGCAACGTTTGATAAAAACAAGGGATGATTAGACTGTACCCCACCTCAAAATTCCGAATTCCACGGCAGATCTACAACATTTCAAAGTTTCAAATAATTCCATTATAACACCAATACCCGCTTGGCATCATATTTGAGCTGACACCTACCCAACTGTATGGTGGAGCTACCATTTGTTGGAATGAACTGGACAGTAAAAACCCGTAAAACAATGGAATCGTTGATCATTGGTACAACTAGTATCTTCAAAGCAGGAAGCTGAACCAAAGCTGAGCTAATAAAAAGCCAAGCCATCCCAAAAAGAGTCTTAGTCTGAAAGGTACAACCCTGACAAACACTGGGGATAGCTACGTGAGATCTTAATTTGGCCTGTCTATTTCTCGTTTAGAAGAAGGCCGTTTTACCCAGTGAATGAGAGCTGGGACCAATTGCTTCATAGAGCCGTCTAGGCCAAAGCTAATGCTGCTTGCTTTGATTTGAACTGCAATTGCCAATTTGGGCCACATTGCAGCATGTGGCCTTTAACAATTATGCTAGAAAATGAGAACACTTTTTTTTTTTCTGGAGAGGGGGGAGGGGGGGGGGGTCCATTTTTGAGATTATATGGGTCCAAACCAAATCAAATGAAGGGAGCATTGCCACTCGTGCATTCATTATGTAAGGGGTCTACTTGCATTTTGGCTAACCAGAAAAATTATATTATATGGGTCCAAGAACGTTCGTTGTCAATGGGTCCACATTGCAGCAACGTGGCTCAAATTGCTGAACTGAACGGAGCTGCGATCTGCTACCCACTAAGAGTCTGGATCTTCTTCCAACAAAAAATGTTCCAACAAATTCCAACATGATCAGTGTTCACAAATCTCTCACCATAAGACCGGGACCCATCATGCATGGAGTTCACATCTGCAAACTTGGACTTGGAGATGCAGGGTGCAGCAAAACACTACAGCCATGCTTTACAAACATAATGGGACGTGTTAGGATGGTGCTTTTGTTGGGAGGAGATCTTGATTCCACAAGGACCTTACCCGGGCCCACTAGACACTACAGCTATACTTAACAAACATCTCCCCATGAATGGCAATAGGGAGCGTTCAATAACATGGTTGCTTTTATTTCTGGAAACGAAAACAACTTCTACATCAGCAAATTTATATTGTTTTGCTGATGTGACAGTTTTTTTTTTTTTGTTTTCAAAAACCAAAAGCAATTATGTTTCTCAACACCCCATTACTTACATACTGATATAACCGTTTCTGGTCACGTATCAATTTTTTGTGATGTATAAATTTTTTTTTTGGCTAAGTACCTCGTTATTTGACCCGGTGGTGACGTGCCTTGGCGATGAGTTACTTGGTGGCGAACTCCTTGGTGGAGAACTACTTGGTGGCGAGCTCCCTAGTGGCGAACTGCCTGGTGGCGAGCTCCCTGGTGGAGAGCTACTTGGTGGCGAACTCCCTGGTGGCAAAATCCTTGGTGGCGAACTGTCTGGTGGCGAACTGCCTGGTGGCAAACTGCCTGGGGGAGAACTGCCTGGTGGACTCGTCATTTGACCTGCTCCTAGGCGGCCTACAACTTAGAGGATGGTGGAGCTCCCTGGTGCAGTGCAACCCGACTGCCCTTTGCATGAGGTGATTTCCTCTCCTTTGTAGGCGGCGGGAGCTGAGGGACCTACGAGAACTGAATCAGAGGACTCGGGGGAATTTTCCCGACAGGGACTCTCCGATGCCTAAGTTAGCATTCTGATTACAGAGAGCTTCGAGAGAAATGAGAGAGCTAGAGAGCAGAGGTTACCATCCTTTTTTTTCCTCTCCTTGGCTTTGGGGGTTGGAGTCCTTATATAGTGGTGTCCTCGTGGGTTAGGTGGGTGAAAAGCCTTCAAATGGTAAGACTCGTCATATCCTATCAGAACCGAGGTACGGTGGTGAACTCCTCGAGGTTGTCAGGCTGGCGCTTGTGTCAGGCGGCCAGGTTGGCGTCCGGGCCAGGTTGTTAGGTCGGCGCCTGTGTCAGTTGGTGGGTCGGTGTCTGGGCCAGGTTGTCAAGTCGGCGCCTGTGTCAGTCGACGGGTCGGTGTCTGGGCCAGGTTGTCAGGTCGGCGCCTGTGTCAGTTGGCGGGTCGGTGTCTGGGCCAGGTTGTCAGGCAGGCGATCTTCTTGTGTTACGCCAAACTACTCTTCTGTATTGAGCTACCCTACAAGTGGCGAGCTGCCCGGGGGAGCTATGCCGAGCTGCTTGTGGCAAACTTTTGTCGAGCTGCCTGGCTCCTTGGTGGCGAGCTCCTTGGAGAGCTGCCTAGCTCCTTGGCGAGCTCTTTGGTGTGCTACCAAGCTCCTTGGTGAGCTACCAAGCTCGAGGGGTATGCCGTTATGGTTCATCGGTGGGCGTCTTATGGGTTGCCAGGTTGGCCAGGTCAGATCATGTGCCAGGCTGATCCGGCTAGGTCGTGCAGGCCGCGCCAGGTCACGTGTAGGCCGCGCCAAGTCATGCGTAGGCGGCGCACAGGCCGCCCGTAGGCCGTTTGCAGGTTGCGCCAGGCCAGCCAGACCGATGCCCGGGTCGGACACCAACTTGGTAAGTTGTTGCCTGCGTGTTTGCCTAGTTGTCACGAGGTGCCATGTGTCACAATTTCATTGGAGGGCCAAATCTGCCCTCATCATATACCATATCCGGACTCAATGAACAACTTATTTATGTTGCTTCTTAGTGGAGAACTTCGGTCATTTAAGGAGGTTATGGGCACATTCATATATATATATATATATTTGGTGAAAGGGAACATTGATAACATATTGAGTAAAAGCAAGGTCATATATAAGTCGTTCAATTCTCATTGGCTGAAATCTCTGAACCTACTTACAATTTTTTTCTTGGTTGACTTGATGAGGAATCGGTTAGAGATAACTAATTCTGCCCAGGGTTTCTTCTCTCTCTTGGACATCTCCACCACACGGATTCATGAAGCTAAATTTTTATGAAAGTAGTTTAAGGAACCCAAAGTTCTCTGGTATAGGGGGAGTATTCATGAATGAAGAGGGGCTTATTATAGCCATGTTCTCATGCCTTATTGGAGCAGTAGACTTTCTTAGGGCTGAGATCCTTGCGACCCTGGAAATTTCCCAAAGAGTAAGAGAGTTGGACTTGAGAAAAGTGGATTTTGAAGATGACTCAGAGGTGGTGGTGAGATGCCTAAAGGAAGATAACACTGGCATCTGGAACTATAGCAATGAAAAGAAAAAAATTGAGTGGCTGACTAGGGAAGTTGGGGTGAAATTCAGTTGGGTAAAGAGAACTGGTAACTCACTTGCTGATGGGTTCAAGCAAGGGGTGAATAGGGGATCTCTCTTTTAGGCTCATTTCTAATCTTGTAATTTTGTTTTGGATAAAATGGGGGAGTTAAGAAAGTTTACCTCCCCCTCTCTTGAAATTAAATTTCCTTATTATTAATAATTTTTCTTGTTACTGATCAAATATCTACATATATAAGTTGTTCAATTCAGCCAATTCAGGAGTGACCGAATGGCCCTTCATAGCAGTGAAGGAATTATGTATTGCTCCTTGAGGCTCCGCCAAGAGCATGGTTTTCTAAATTGGACTGGACTAGATGGTCGGAGTGGTTGACTTGGGAATTGGTCATGGGCATAGGTCTGGTTTTAGGTCCAAAAACCATCCAACCCAAGGTTGGACTGGACAATCGTAGAGGTGTAAATCGGGCTGTGTCATGCCTGACAGTGACCCAACATGATTTTGAGCTGGCCCAACACAATGGACTACGGGCCGTGTCGGGCCTAGGGTTTTAAGTCCATGGGCTACCATGACTGAGCGGGTCATGCTGCCTGCAACCCACGTGTCAGCACGACCATTATATAATATAAAATATATAATATGTATATAATATATTTATATATAAATTTTATTATATTATTTTATTTTATTATTGCATATATAAACAATTGTATACATCAAAATTCATATAAAATAAAATTTTAAGATCCTTTTTTTATTTATGTATGTTAAAATTTACATTATTTTTTTTCAAAATTAAGAAAAAAACATGGTTTGGCATGGCCTAGCCCAAGGCTCGATTGGCTTGTGGACCAGCCTAGTCCATGACACGGCACGAGCCCGCGTGGGCTGCAGCTGTGGTTGTGTTGGGCCGACCCCCCAAAGTATCCCAAGGGAGGGAAGAGTGGCCCGACTCGGCATGCGGGTCGTGCTGTGCCGACCCAACATGGCCTGATTTACACCTCTAAATAGTCGGACCATTTAACCCAAAAACAGGTGGCCAAAATGGTCATGTTTCCAGTCCGATTTTGAAGTATACATAAGAAAGCAAAAGAAAAATGGATGAAAAAAGAAACGGATTAGAAAATGGAAGATTTTTATTTTCTTATAAACATTTGGTTGGAAAGAAATGAAAAAAAAAAAAGCAAAGAAATTTTCTGCTAGTGGTGCGTAGCATGCTAGGCTGTCCCGCTACTAGGTACATCTCCCATCAATGACAACTAGATGTTTGCAAACGATGCAAATGGAGTGTAAATCTTGGTTCAGGGTAAATTTGCACTCTAGTTCATTTTTGCCTGTATTTGGCAACATTAGATTTATGCATTGATAAATGATAATACATTTTCCAATACATATTTACATTTATAATAAGATGTAAAAGTACATCAATAAAAAATAAGTAAATTTGCATCAAGTGGGCTTTTGATAAAAAAGGCATATGCTTTATTGGAATTCGTATTTGTATCTATTACAACTAAAAAGTTTGTTTGATAAGAAGGTAAATTTGTCAATGCAAAACTAACCCAACTTTGCAATTTATATGGACCATTTTACACTCTACATATTTGCATCATTTCCAAATGCAGCTTCAGGTATGGTGTCTCAGATTGTAAGTGGAACTTGACTTAGTTTAACTGAAGGATCAGACTTGAGAGGAATCTACCCGATGGATGTTATAAAAACAACCACGTTTCTAAGGCCGCAACTTGGGCCAGGTTCACCTAAACCCAATCCGAAACAGTTGGATTGGGTTGAGTCGGGCTGATGTTCGGGTTAGGGTTAGGGTTGAAATTCATGAACCTGACTTTACTTCGGGTTGGGTTAGGGTAGATCCCTTAGCCAACCCAACCCAACCCGAATCAGACTCTATAGTACATGTCATATATGTACTTCTTTTAAGATGCATGATATTTGTATAGCCCCCACCATATAGTATCATGTATTTCTTTTAAGATAATCGCTTCACTTAATTCTAATAAGAAAGACCAAAACCTTAAATAACATTATTTTATGTTTTTTGAAAATTTTATTCTTCATCTCCTCTATGTTATTTGTTGCCTAAGAAAGATCTATAGTAAGTCATAACTCAGAATAAACTATAGTCGTTTCTGACACTTGTTTTTCTGAATTTTGTACCAAAAGAACAAAAAAAAAAAAAAAAACGTCAACAAACAAGTACTAATGAAACATAGGATTGGCCTCAACCCGACCTTGCCCAGCCTGACTTGCAGCCCTATTGACGTTTCTTGGCACAATCAATTCCATAAGGCAATACACCTCTTTCTTGGACTCTTTAGGCAAAAATCCTAAAACTTTCGCCTGTACCTTATATTATCTTGGTGCCTACTGCATGCAAGTGGGGCGAGACCAGATCTGCACCTCACACAGGGTGCTTCACACCATCTCACAAGAACATCCCACCATGCATTTGGGATATCTCCCATATTTATACATCATTATACACAGGAGATGTTCTCAATGCATGGTAAGATGTGCCTGTGAGATCAATGTAAGACGCCTTGTGTGAGGAGCAGATCCCAATTCAAGTAGAGACGGGATCTGTTCCTCACAAATGGGTGCCTCACATGCATATCCACCGTGCATTGGAAATATCTCCCATGAATAATAATTAATAAGTACGGGAGATATTCCCAATGCATGGTAGAATATGCGCATGAGGCGCCAGGTGTGAGGAGCAGATCCGGTCTCATTCAAGTGTGGCTCTATCATGCACCAGTTTTGATGTTTGTGGTGTCAGCATGCCATGGCCAAGGCCTATATAGCTCCCAAGTGTTTGAACTTAATTTCTTGGCCGTTATGACCCTTTATCACTGGCTCGTTGCTGAGTTTGTGTAATCTCATTTGCGCTCTAATTGCTAATTTTGGCCAGAGATGGCAATGTAGCCATTCTGTTGATTGGGACAGATTTTGGGGAAATCCAAAACTTCGATGACAAGAGATGGATGGCTGGGTGGAGTTTACCTTGGTAACCCACATGGTGAACATCTCCTTAAGTTGTCATTGGCAGATGTTTCCAATACATGGTTGGGATGGCCTATGGGGGGTGCTTTGTGGGGTGTCGATGCATATTGGGATGGGTAGGGGGTTCAGATCTGCAACTAACAAATGCTCACAATACTGTCCCAACTAACCATGACAGTCACACAAGGGAGATGTTCCCAATGTGTGGCTGTGGTGTCGTATTGGTACAATATTGAGAGCGTGCAAGGGTGGTATTTGTCTACCACCTTCAGCCCCGAATAGGAATGGCAACCAGATGGAGATCATATTTCTCATCCCCGACCCTGATTTTGTAATAAATCCCCATTGGGGATAAAAGTTGTCCTCCATCCCTGATTCCTGATAGGGATGGCAGGATGGGTTTCCTGTGAGGACCTAAATCCCTGAACTTTTTTAGTAAATATTATTTTTTGAAAAATAAATTTACTTAAAATAAATAAAAAATTTAAAATATAAATAATATTTTAAATATTATATACATAATCGGGGTGTGGACAGGGTGGGGATCTCATTCCCCATCCCCATCCGCACCCCCACCCCCACCCCGCTAAAGCAATCCCTATCCTCAACCCCATTAGTTTAGGAGAAGCTAGGTACCCGTCGAGGATGGAAAAAATTGCCATCCTTATCCCCGAATCTGCCCCAATTAAGTTATATATATATAATTATTTTTTATATATCATATAAGTATTTTCTTTTAGACTTTGTAGAGTTTTTACTTCAAACATGCATCTTTCAGACTTTTTTTTTTTTTTTTTGCAAGAGAGAAAAATTATGAACAGATTGAGTGCAACAAAATTTCCTCGGTGCACACTTTTTTTTTTTTGCAAAACTAAAATGGAAGTCTCCTTCTGGATCTATGCAATTAATTGTTCTGGACTTACTATTTTATTTTAAAACATTCCCTTATTCTTGTTGTCCCAAATTAATCTTACAATTATACAAATTAGTCCTAGGACTTGAAGTTTCTCTACTTTTAGCAGTTGTGGTGTATTGTTCCACCATTCCTCTATCACCATGTGAATGGACTGATTTGAAACTGATTCAGGATTTATTCCTTCCTGTTTGAGCCTGACACTAGATTGCCCTTGCATAGGGGCAATTGAAAAAAAGATGGTTTTTGTTTCTTCTTGGAGTTTACACATAATGCACATCTGTTCTTCCTCCTTGAGCTTAGGTTTGATTTTGTCATTTGTTAAGATACCACCCCTCTGTAAAACTTCCATATGAACACTTATATTGACACTGGAAGCATTTGGAAGCATATTTGGTACCCATGTAAATTCCTTTTGTGATTTCTTTTCCACATTAACCTGTCGTCCTGGTCATCACCATTCAAAGGTATTTCCAAAATGTGATTGATTATTTTACTGTCAAACAACGTATGAAGTTCTATATGCCCCAACCCTCTTGTTTGCAGCCTTCAGTCAGCTACTTTCAAATTTTGATTCCAACTCTGGTTATCAGCTTTTAGAGTTGGAACCCCTCCGGTTAGGGGTGTCAATTGGACTGGATTTTGTCCAATCCGACCAGTCCAATGTGAGTCCATTATAAATGGATTAAGTTCAATCCAATCTAATAAATGTTTTGGACCAATTTGGACTAGTCCAATTCATTGTTTGGACCATCCAATCTGTTCAAATTCATTCTGATTTAGATTGATTTCAATCCAAACCCAGTCCATTGACATATATATTCTTATCTTATATCAATGGACTAGATATTGGCTTAATCCAATCCAATTTAATATAAATTTATTACGGACAGACCAGGTAAATATTTGGATCAGATTGGTCCAATCCAATATTTCTTGTTGGTCCGTCTAATCCGTCCAAATTGATTTTGGACTGGACAGAGTCCAATCCAAAACCGGTTCATTGACACCCTTACCTCAAGTTAATGTAGGAATCCAAGCTAAGAAACGAACAAAGCTCTACATGTGTTTGGGGTTAGGGACGGGGCATGCAAGAACTGACCCAGCTCACTCTAACCCGTTGCCATTTCTAATTTGGGGCATCATTTCATTGAAAACTAATCCAAATCATTTTGCAATCATCAAAGGGAGGGCAGATTTAATCCTCACAAAATTGTGCTCATACCATTCTCATAGCCTTTTTCAGCCACTCAGTAAGAACATTTTTATACTCATATAGTTTTATTGAAGGGGAGATATTCTCAATGCATGATCACTGTAAAACCAGTATGAACACAATTTTGTGACTACCAAATCCGATTTTCTTGATATGGTAACTTACCCTTCTCAACCGCTAAAAATGGATATATATCGGAGGTTATTAATATTTTTTTTCAAAAACCTTTATTGTTTAATCGTGTTAGGGGGTCATTTAGTAACAGCTGGAATGACTGATGAACCGAAAAAAATATTGATTTGTCATTTACTGAATAAAGTTTTAATTTCAAGATTGTGGGATCCTGAATGTTTAAAATTGAAGTTGGGTAAACGGCTATACCTTTGAATATTTTATTATTTAATTATGTTATATATCCGATAAAAAACAAAAAGCAGTTCATTTAAGAAATTATCAGAGAACATTTAAGAAGTATCTCATCTGTCATCTATACAATACTTGCCTTTCTCAAAAAGAGAAAAAAAAAAGAACTGCCTTTTTCTGTAAGGTATCCCTATGGGGTGCTGCTCCTACCACCCACCCATATGCATGATAACGATGAAGAGTGAAGACTTTAATTTCAGTCAGTTTATTCTTTTTAATTACATTGTTGAGGATTAATTATCTAATAATTAACTTCTTCATCATTAACATGAATTATATCTGCTGTATACTTGAACATATTTGTGGGTTTCGTCTTTTCTTTTGTTTGAATGAATTAAATATTGGTGATGGGGTACGGTTATTGTCATCCAAGCATTCATCTTTAGGCCCAGGGAGAAACTAGTCTACATAGAATCCTTAGGAAATACACAATCAAGACACCAAAAAGGAGCCGTCTAAAGAGAGAACATAAGGAAAATAAATCCATTTAAAAACCAATTTAGAGGTAAGAGCTAAGCTAACTTTGACAAGGCAAGCCACTGCCACAACCCCCACAAAGTGCAAACAAGTAAAGAAAAGAATTCACACATGGCTAGCTTATCTCCCAGCTTAGCTTATGCCTATTTCTCTCCCTGCAACCAAATCCCTCTCTCTCTCTCTCTCTCTCTCTCTGTGCATGGCTATCAAAATTGGTATAATTCACATTTTTCTTCTGGTTTCTATCTTAATCTCAGGTATTCTCTCTTGTATTGTCGTGGCTTTCTTTTTCTCTTTCAGCTTTAAGTAGTGTCATTTAATTTCAAATCTCTAGTCTGCAATGGTGAATTTGCTCTTCTGATATTGAGTAATGTTACAGGTCTTGGCTTCCAACGAGGAGTCTCAGCACTGGGTATCAACTACGGTCAAGTTGGAAACAATCTACCCTCGCCAGAGAAGGTGCTTGCGCTTTTAAGATCCCTTAGGATCAGCAAAGCAAGGATCTATGACACCAATCCCCAAATCCTGACATCATTTGCAAACTCGGGCATCGATCTCATGGTGACTGCAGAGAATGAGATTCTTGACGTTCTAATCGATCCACATCAGGCCCTCCAATGGGTGGCTACACGCATTAGACCTTATTTTCCTGCAACAAGGATCAGTGGCATTGCTGTTGGGAATGAGGTCTTCACAAGCGATGATCCGACATTAATGGCGAACTTGGTTCCTGCAATGATCAACATACATGGAGCACTTGTTCAACTGGGTCTCGACCAATATATCCAGGTCTCGACTGCAAATTCTCTTGCGGTTCTCGCCAACTCATACCCACCTTCGGCCGGGAGCTTCAGAGATGATCTGGTTGGTGTCATGAGACAATACTTGCAGTTCTTGGCTAGAACAAGAGCACCCTTTTGGATCAATGCTTACCCATACCTTTCTTACAAGGATGACCCATTCAGGGTTTCTCTGGACTATGCGCTTTTCAACCCTAATCCAGGAATGGTTGATCCAAATACCAAGCTGAGCTATGACAACATGCTCTATGCACAGGTAGATGCAGTTGTTTTTGCTGTCTCTAGGATGGGTTATGGTGGGTTGGAAGTTAGAGTTTCTGAGACTGGGTGGCCATCAAAAGGAGATCCAGATGAGGTTGGTGCAACTATGGAAAATGCTGAGGTTTATAATAGGAATTTATTGAGAAGACAGTTGGGGAATGAGGGCACCCCTTTGAGACCTAGTCAGAGGCTAGAAGTTTATTTGTTTGCTTTGTTTAATGAGGACATGAAGCCTGGCCCAACATCAGAGAGGAACTATGGTCTCTATCAACCAGATGGAACCATGACTTACAATGTTGGCCTTTCTGCATTGGCGAGTAGTACTTCATCAACTTCTTCAGCTACCATTTCCCTCACTTCCTCTGCAGCTAACACTCGGGTAAGACCACTTAGACCGCGATTTATATATATATATATATATATATTGTAAATTAAGAATTAATTAATGCAATTATATGTTGTTTCAGAATGAATTAATTATCATCATCAGTTGTCTAATTCTTTCTTAAATGGCGTTATTTATGAAGCAGGCAACAAACAAGGGGTTCGAAAGTTTGGGATGTTGGATATTTGTACATCTACTCATGACCTTCCAAGTTTTAATGAGAAGACCATTCTCACTCTAGGCAAGGGAATTGATGATGGGATTTTCTTGTATATCTTGTTTTACACTTTATAGATGCAAAATGATGAGAATCCAAACTCCAAATAATCAGTCATTCGAGGGGTACAAGTACTGTTCGACAAAATACCCAAAGGAGATCAATAACCCATTATTTGTGACAACATTGTCTTGATCGATCATCAAATGCGCCAATTGTCGGTAAAGATGGGACAGAAACATGCACACAGCCTAGTGAATAAGCTAATGAAGATTCTCTTATTCATCTTATACGGCAAAATTGAGAGGTGTGGGAAGGGCCGCAGAACACTTTCCCTATCTATTCTGTAACTATATGTCCTTGAGTAATTTTATGTTATTTTTGGCTCATTGTTATGGAGATTATTAGTGAGGATAAAGGGTTATTATATATTTATTGGATGAGGAGAAAGCTATCCACTTTGGGACATGGAATGCATAAGGGTTATTATATGTTTTGGTCACCTTTTTTTAATTCTTTGCTTTTGTATAGTTTAGAGCTTTTCAAGGATGGGAAGATATAAAACGAAAAAAATCAAAGTGTAAGGACTCAGACTTGGCTGATTCTTCTTCAACTAGGGCAAGCGGCGGAACAGCTTTATTCTCTAACCATAACCTACCGTCAGCTAGCAATTAATGGCCACTATGTATCTATCCTTTTTCTGGGTGATCGGGAGAGAAATACAAGGACTATGGGCCTCATCTGAAGTAGACACCACGGTTGGTCTGCTGATTTTTGTATCAGCAGAACGTGGAGCACATGGACACCACTATTTGATGGGGTCATAACTTACACCCAAGAGGTCCTCACATCAAAAGCAAGAACTAAAGCAAATCCACTGTTTTAAGACAACTTTCTCAATGTGGGACAATGGGACTGATTTGATCTGGTCAGCCCCTCTTCATCCATAGTTTGATGAGGGTAATGGGCTAGTTTTGGTCTTGTCCCATGTCTGACTGAATCCATGCTTGGAAGGGGCCCATCACCGACCAATTTATTTGGCCTAAAAATCTTGGATAAGACTAGCTAGGTGAATTATAAATAAGCATGGTCAAAAGCGTATCCTTCTAGAGCTTATTTTGTTGAAAAATAAAGTTAGCTTGGATTTATGGGCTGTAGCTCTGTTCCCATGAAGCTTGTACTGCATCCAATTGGCCTATAAATATAGGTGCCAATTTTAATGTTATAATATATGTTTGGCATTGATGTTGCACATATAGCATGAAAATATGCTGTTTATGTGTCAGATTGGAGAAAATAGTGTTATTTTCTTTGGAAACGTTTCTGTCAAGTAGAACATTTCTTGAGGCAACAGCAATACCTTCTGTTTGGTATTAGTATTTCATATCTGTTTTTAATACTGGTATCTATTATAGTAAATTCACATCATTACCACATCATGTTCTTATTGACAATGTTGACTCTTAAAACTTGCATGAGTAGCAAGGAGACTTTCTCTCTGCAATCTCCTTTGGGCCTTTCCCCTCTATCATAAATAAGGAACCACCACTATTCTCATTGACATGTATAAATAAGGAACCCACTAAGTTTGTAGTAGATATTGTATGGTTGACTTATGGAGTTGTATATATATATATAGATGTGTGGATTCATGTTAATTTTCCTTTACTAAGGCTTAATTTGCTATAAAGGGTTCTCAGTAATGTAAGACAAGTCAGCTTAGGTGGCAGTGGCTACTGCCCGGAGGTGCTAAGTAGGGAAGGAAGTGGCCCGGAATTCGGTAGAGAATGCATGTATGTTCGATGATGTTCCAAATATCTTAATCATTTTCAAAGCACTGGACTCTAGCTACACTCGCCAATGTTTTTAACCCTGTTAACCCGGATGGTTGTACCATTCGGTTTAGGAATCGTTTAGGTAATTGATTCTGTTTTTATTCTAAACTTGGTCTTTAGTCAAAAGTGTTGAATTAGTCAATGACTCATTGACCTAGGCAATTGATCTATTGTCTCGTTCAACAGTTTTTGGTTGTTTTTTAATTATTGTTTTTAATTTTTTATCAAAACAGACCGTCAGTTCAAACTGTTGATCTAAATCAGAAATCCACAACCACAAGTACGTAGAGGGTAAAATCTAAATCTAATGACACCAAGACCTAAATCCAACACCGTTTACCCCTTCATATTAACACCCAAAGTCAAAACTGATTCCGGTCATTCGATCTGGATCATATTGATCTTGAACCTCATTTCATATCAAATCAGGAATCCAAAATCATAGATATATAGAACCCAAAAATCCAAATCTAACGACATTAAGATCACCCAAATCCAACACTGTTTATCCCTTTATTCTAAGACCCAAAATCGAAACCAATTCTGATCATTTGATTAAAGTCATTTTAATCTTGAAACTCATTTCACATTAAATCCAAAGTTCAAGACCATAAAACCCAATAGGTATTCTACAGGTACGCATTACGTAGAAACCTGATCAAATGGGCATTGATAAATAATCTATTTAGTGATTTAAGTTCAACCATTTATCTAATAATTGGAACTGTATTTTGTAGGAAAGTGACTTAAAAATCTGTCATTATATAGATGAAATAGTTCATCTAGAACTTAGCTGCAACCCATAATTTGTTTTGAGTTTTTCAGCGGGCAAACCGCTAAATCGGCGGCATATTGGGCAACAAAACTACTTGATAGGTTTTCATTAGCTGGCTGGCAGGTCATGTGTTTAGCAAACCACCAAAACGAGGCTATGTGTCTGAATAGCCAGCAGCAAAGATACTTGTTGGGTTTTCAGATCTCTCAATTACCACCAAGTCGTCACCAATCAGATAGTCGCCACCAGAGGTCTCATTATCTCATTTCCTCAACGTTGATGAGGTTGGTTGGTGTGTTGCTCATTGTGACACTAGCAAGTGCACTAGCCGTTCAAGTAATAAAGTAGAGAGTGAAGTATCGTTCCCACGAGGATTTAGAAAACAATTACCAATACTAAATTGAGCACTTCTTATCTGATTAACAAATAAATCAAAACTCTAATGAAAGCTAAGAAATCCTAAATTAAAATCTATCTAAATCATTGGCCCAATTGCCTTCAATTCAGGTTAGAAGAGTAAGCAGTAAATGTCAATCTCAGAATTCAGCAATCTATCAATTTGGATCATTCGAATAAATCATGATTGAGCCTTGGTTTGGTGAAACCCCAAGGTCATGAACAGCCTCTCTCAAGCGCATGTTCATCCTATGCATGAGTGACGGTTCTTCTATCTCTAGCAAGAATCTAATCCCCATGCATGCATTTCTTCAAACACTTCTAAGGCATCAATTCAAATCTGAATTGATCACCAACCGAATTGTGCAAGTTATCTCTAACCTTGCACTCAATTCAGTTCTTGAATAGTAGATCTGAATTCCTAGAGTCTCTTTCAAGCACTCTAGGAATTCCAAGCTGTAGATTAATTCGCCCAATCTGAAAATTGCAGATTTGAATTCTCTTTCAAGCAATTCAGATCTTGCAATCTCAGATCTGAGTTTTGAAGGTTAGTTGGCCGAATTACTCCACAATCACACCCTTATTCAAGAAACTTCAAGTACAATGCATGACCATTTGAATGAATAAAAAAGAATTAGATTGCTGAACTGAAATTTTACAAGCTGAAATACATAAAGGAAGAATGGAAACAAGGAGAAAGAAGAAAGAACATATAACTAAGAAACTGAATTCAAATCAAAAGAGAATGAAACTACAAATGATTTATTACAAAAGATCTTTGAATCACAAACCCTCAATTCGAACTCACCTTCTTCTTCTAGCTTGCTTGTCTTGAACTTCCTTCAGCCCTTCTTCTTCTTCTTCCTTGCGCCTAGCCTTCTTCTCTTCTCTTCTCTCAAGGTGGCCGAACCTCTAAGAGTGGGAGAGCCTTCATCTCAAGCAATTGAACAACTTTCTCCCCTCCTAGAGGCCTCCTTATATAGTTTTTCAAGGGGGCTCTTGCCCCTTCTTGAAGCCTCTAGAATGGGGTGTATTACATCCCTCATGAACCTGTAGAGTGCTCCCTCCTTCTCTTCAAGAAACTCCTAGAAGTTGCCGCCCCTAGCTCCCTTTGGGCTGCTATTTGGGCTACAACTTAGCTTGCTTTTGAGCTCATGTGGGCTACACTCTAGGCTGTTATTTGGGCTAAAAATGGGCTGGGCCGAAATTTCCTTCTTGCTAGGCTTCTTCCCTTGGATTTTCCAAAGAGTTTCACTTGCTCTTCTTGGGCCGAATGAAATTCTCTTGCTCTCATGGCTGGGCCGGGCTGATCTTGATAAATTTTGGGTTTTCTTTTCTTGCTTTTGCCTTCTTTTTGTTGATTTGGCTCCCTTGAAATCTTTCTTGCAATCAAGCTAAAATAGGGCAAAATTTAATTAAACCATCATAAAATTTCATGCAAAAACCTCATAAAATATAGATAAATTGTAGGTTCATCATTGGTCAAAGTTTGAATTCTTTAAGTGAAATTTTTTTTGTTGTTTTTTGGAGCCCTCCACCCTAGGCTCCTTCCCCACTCAATTAGTTTGGGGTGGTTTAGCCCCCTCTAAAATGAAGTTTTTTGTTTGGGTGGCTGCTGAAGAAAAGTGTTTGACGAAGGTTATGTTGGTTAGAAAAGGGTACGTTAGTGTTGTCAAATGTAACTTGTGTTTTGTGAGGTAAGGGAGAAAAGACCTCCAACCACCTTTCTCCACTACAAGTTTTCATAATGGATTTGGGCACATTTTCTCAAAGCTATTCAATATTCTCTTGAAAGTTAAAACGTTGGCAGTACGAGTAGAAAGGGTAGGATCATGTGTAGAAAGCAATTCCTTTGACAGTTTAATTTGTGGTCACTTTGCAGGAAAAAATAGGAGGATTTTTTTTATCAAAAGCAGCTTCAGGTTGAAAGGATGATAAACTTATTTGTAAATGACGTACAAATTTGCTCTTGAAGGGGTGGGGGGGTGTTGTGGCCTCTTGTGTGGCTGTAAACTTTCTTAAGGATTCTTAAAGTTCTGTTCATTTGTATAGAAAATTGTATTTTTAGAAGCTGGTTGCCTTCATACAAGCTGCTTCCTAGAGTTCCGTTCTGTCCACACTACCCACATTATAATTGGTAGGTCCTTAGAGTTCCTTTCTGTCCACTACCACATTATAACTACAGGAGTCCACCTACGAACAAGGGTGCCATTGTTGCTCAGACCCATCAAATGCCAAGGGGTTGCAAAATAGATTGAGGGAAAACCCAGCATACTCCCAAATTGGATAAGTGGGCCTAGATTGAAGAGTGAAGGGGTAACAGAGGAACAGTAGAGAGTTGAAGCCTTCTTCTCATGAGTTTGTCCTTGGTTAGACATTTCCTAAGACCAATCGTCCTAACAAGAAAAGCAATCATTGTGGCAATTTACTTTTCCAAAGTAGTAAGAAGGAAGTGATTCATCGTTTTTTAGGGAGAATGACACTTCAGCCCAGGGTCAGAATTCATAGGCCCAAGTACAATTGGGGTTGGTGTTAGTTCGAAATTGATGTCAATTCATGATCTAATATTGGTGTTTGGAATGTGGGCTTTTGACCCTTTGAATATTTATAGATTTACTGGAGGATTCAGAAATCTGCATTAGACCTGTCCCTACTTTTCCCTTTTTTATTTTAGTAATCATTGTCTTAAAGCATTTTCTACATTGTTTCTTTTATGCTACAATTATGTTGGTCAATTTATTGTTGCGAGTTCTAAGTGGGACTGATTAGCAAATTATGCTTTAAGGAGATACTTTTTCTTTGCTCATACAAATCACGCTTGCAAATAGTCTGAAAATTTTGGGTGCAAATGCCAAAAAATAGAGCAAACATGCAGGCATACGTCAAAGCACAACAGTCTCTAATCAAGAGTACAGACTATAAAATAATATTTAAACTCTAGGGTTTATGTGTCTTACCTCTACAACAAGGTAATTGGATGGGAACATATGATTGAGTTCGAATGGATTCTTTCAAGCACAGTGCCAACTCGCTAATGGGGTTCTTTCAAGATCCGAATGATTGAAGCTTTCTTTCAAACAAGATATAGAACAAAACCTTGGTTCTCAGAGGTAGTGGATGAATGTGGGAATTCAAATGAGTTGAGCAACGTCACTGATGACAGAAAAATCTGGCTTCGAATGGTGGAACAAGAGATCAATTCAAGCATTCTAAATTAGCAAACCCAATAAGTTTTGAAGTTCAAATTGAAAAAAATAAGAAAGAGATAAAACTTTCAAAAGGATAAGCGTATTATATATACCTGTAGGACGAACTAAGTCTCTCTGTTGCCTCTTATTCTGAGAAAAAACACTGAAACAAGCAAACATTGAAAACGGTGACGGTTGTTGTCAATGGAGGGAGTCCAATGAAGATCAAGATACCTGCAAGATGAACTATCTCTTTGTTGCCTCTTATTCTAGGAAGAAACATCAAAACCGGCAAACATTAAAAACGATGAATGTGATTGACAACGGAGGGCTTTATCTCTCTCTTTGTTGGCTCTTGTTGTGGGAAGATACACTGAAAATGACGAACCAAGAGGCTGTTGACAATGGCATATAACAGAGGGGATCAATTGAAACATTCTCAAAACTCTTTATTGCCTCTTATTGTGGGATAAATACTGAAAACTGTAAAAGCGGAACACGCTGGCAGTTAATTAGCTTCGAACTGGAGGGATCTGGTGTATAACGTTCGAACTCAGACAATGAATTTTGAGACATAACCACCGTGGAGATATGATCGAAATATTTGGAGATAATTTCATCCAAAAAAAATAATTATAGAAGATGACATGGAATGTGTATTGAGTGGGGGAGGGGAGAGCACACAGGGATTTTGAAACATCAGGAGTCTTGCAGCGTCTCCCCATTTAACTTATTGCATTTTTAGGGATTAAAATTTGTTAAATGATTTTAAGTGTCATTTTCCTTAAAAAAAATATAGATACAGTTTGAGTGAAATAAACAGACTATCATTGTTCTTGGTTCACCCGATCGATGATCTATGCGGTCTACTCGGTTGGTTTTAAAACATTGGTACACACACAAATATAGAAAAGCCTTCCAAGTGCATTTAATGTGCTACCCGCTGGCTTACATGATCCTTATTTAATATATTACTTTGCTCCAAAGTTCCCATGGTTGCAAAATATTGAAGGTCTTATATATGCTGGTTTGACCTTATGGTAGGGGTGTCAATGGATCGGTTTTGGGTTGAATTCTGCCCAAATCAAAATCTATTTGGACGGATTGGATGGACCGATAAGACATTGAATTTGGACGGATTAAATGAACCAACATGATATATTGGATTGGACCTGGTCCGTGCATAATGAATTTATATTGGATTGAGCCAATATCTGGTCCATTGATAGAAGATAAGAACATAGGTGTCAATGGACCAGGTTTGAGTTGAAATCAATCTAAATTAATAGGAATTTGAACAGATTGGACAGTCTCTGGACCGGTCCAAAATATTCATTGGACTGGATTGGACCAGGCCCATTTGTAATGGACTCACATTGGACTGGACCGGATTGGACCAAATCCAGTCCAATTGACACCCCTACTTATGGCTATATTTGGCTATATTTGCTTTTGGTGCAGTGCAATTTCAATTGCACTCGTACAAATACATGGAAATTTTGATTCATTTTTGCTTTGGGTTTTACTTTATTTTGCTTTGGATTTTATTTTATTTTGTTTGCACTGCAAACAAACAAATTAACAAAAGTAAAATATGTAAGAGAAAATAAACCACAATTGGTGATTTAATCCACTTGCACTGTCATACTTTTGCACCAGTGCAAAAGAAATTATCACTACAAACAAACAAAACCTAGAGGCTCAGTTTTGGAAGAGTGCAAATACAAATATCATAGTGCAAAACCTTATATATATATATATAGAGTATTTCTAAACCTTGTATTTGCACCAGACATATTTATATTTACACTCTTCCAAAACTAAGCTATAGTGTTCATGGTGGAGTGGTTCTAGGGCTGGAGTTTCTTTGCAGGTAAACATCACATATTTAGTAGTATCATTTTTTACAATGTTTTAAAAATCCATCCGGCTGAACCATTTTTCCCTTTTTGTTATGGATCACCGTGGGTTCGACTGTCCATATTGAATGGGTCAGGTACCATGATATATATATCATCATCATTTAATCCTGTCATAGATTTTTTTTTTTTTTTTTCATTTGAAGTTGACATCATATTAATCTACCACCTTTTTCGTTTTAAAGGTGTGTATATATATATATATATATATTCATAAATTTAATTATGAGCAACTTCAGATTAAAACCTACCCATTTGTTCATCACTAGTCATTATTTTTAAACTGATTCAATTGCGACTTCATTTTAAGTAGAAGTGGGTCAGGTTAACTGATAAACACACATTGATCATCTTATCATTTTGTGTTCATGTTTTTCTTAATCACGTTTTAGGATTGCGCTTTGGGACAAGTTTTGGTTAAGTTACCTTTGTTTTTGTCATGGCGACATTGAAAAAAATTATATATATATATATATATATATAGCCTTTTCTTAAAAAGGAAAAATTTATTGTTCACGGGACGGGACAAGACAGGTTTGGTAATCCTATTTCATTTAGGCTGCATTTTAATCGCAAAAAGTTATTGTTCATGACTCATGAGCTACAAAATTGACTTTCTAATGAAGCTATCTCGTGGCTCCTCGAAATAGTTCAGTCAATATGCAGGCCAATCAACGCAGAATCACTCCCAAAGGGGCCCTTAGCCAAATTGCGTTAGAGTGACTTTGGGCCAGGTTCAGGTTAAGCCAAACCTTTACCAAACCTAACCCTTTTCCATCCCTAAAGATCAACATTCTCATTCTACAAAGGACCATCTTGGTGTTGCAATTCTTCTAAGGTCGTATATGTGGAAAACCACAACTAGTAAATCAACCATCTCAATTTGGAGAACAAAACATTGTTCTTTATGGTGATACAGATGATGTCGGCATAGAATAAAAGTGGAATAATGTGAGACCCCATAAAGTGAAGTGGGTATATCATCTGAACAAGTAACTGGTTCATGCATTCTCATCAAGTATTTCATTAAAGTCAAACATATTCAGATCTTGGGGTTTTCCTCTGTCAAGTGTGTGGGCATAACCGCATGGGGTCAGGAATTCAGGCATAAAGATGGGCTTAACGTGAAAAGGATACGGACAGGACTCGAACCAAGTCACAGCTCTTGAAAAAGCTTTTCGTCTATATTCAATGCAAGTTGAATGGCCAGGAAAAGCTTTGTGAGCCACGTAGGTTGTAGAAAAACTGCTAGAAGAGAGAATTTTTTTTCTGGGTTTTTTCCCTTCTTTTCCTATGCTGAATATTTGCTATCATCAACGAGACCCATCGCAAATATTGCAACTGGCTCGGACATTAACACAAGCAAGTGGTCTTCACAAACAAAGAGAATATATTCTCTAATGGGCACCAGACAACTGCAAGTGATAAGTAGTTGCATGAAAATTTTAAACCTGTGGATGAAGAAATACATGCGCTCTGGTTCTGCAACTTGGCTCCAAATCTCCCGATTTGCTATAAATAGAGGGTCAAGAATCGAGTATTAGCATGATATTGAGGGAAAGAAGACGCATCCTAAAGGAAGAGAGGTCTTACATGAAGGTAAGATTCTGTTTAGTAGCCAAGGATGACTTGCCTATGTCCTCCAGAGGGTCTCAGAGGCACACACAGCTCTAGAACTGTCTTGGAATCCTTCTTCATGATTCATAGGCAAGTTCCTTGGCTAGCTTGACTGCATCTTATCTTTCATGCTAGACCTTGTTTCTTCCTTGTTGAAGACACTGGGCCATCCATCTCAACTACTGGTAAGGCTGAGACAGATGATTGAGGAAATGCATGCATATGATCATTTCTTATAGTGTTTCAGTTCTGAGTTCTGACTGTAATTGCTTAGCATTCATTTAGATTTCTAGTTTCGGTAAGCATTTTATACATTTCTATGTTCTTCTCTTCTCTACCTCTAAGAGGCATCTTACTTTCAAGGTTCAAAGTATCGATATCATATCGTATACCTATTTATATACCTATTTATAGGTGTTTCGGGACCCTGATTTGTTTCAATAAAAAAATTATTAAAAAATATCTTTAAAAATCATATTTAAAAAAAAAACACAAAAAAAATCATTGAGCATATATTTTTAAGTACCGATACACCCCTTCCGTATCGATACTTTGAACCATGCTTATATGAGATAAATTAGGTTGGTAGCATTATTCCAGGTTATATATATACTACCATTAGTGAGCCAGATTTGGCCTGGTCCAAGGCCTGATTCATGTCAACCCTAGAAGTAAATAATATTTAGGCCCACGGGTATGCATATATGTTTGTGAGAGTGACTAATGTTTGGTAGGTTTAATAGAAAATCTTTAGAACTTTTCCTCAACTCGCTGTTAATTACCATTTTTCTTTCTATCACTCCAAACACAACCTAATGACATCCGAGGGGTGCATTGCAGTCGGGTCGGGCACCCAACCTAAAGAATTCGGATAGCATCGGGCCTGGGCCCATTCAAACCTTTTCAAATGCACAATCCCAGTCTAACCAAGTTGCAGCCCTATTACTTCTACGGTCTACCTATAAAAAAATGGAAAAGTAAAGTTAAATTTCCATCTATCAAACACTAAGGTTTTAGATTGTATTTGGTTTGAAAGTAAGAAAAGGAAAGGAAAGGTAGAAACTTTTACAAACATGGCCCAAGGGCAAACATCTCAATCCCTACACCTTTATATCCACGCATATGTAATAATGATGGATTTACAAACATGGCCCAAGGGCAAACATCTCAATCCCTACACCTTTATATCCACGCATATGTAATAATGATGGATTTACAAACATGGCCCAAGGGCAAACATCTCAATCCCTACACCTTTATATCCACGCATATGTAATAATGATGGATTTACATTTGATGTTATTATTAATTAATTTTTTCTAATAAAATACATTAAACGAATAAGTTTTTTTGCTAATAAAATACCTTAAGCGATTGTATGGTGAATCCAAAGGATCAAAACTTTGGCATGGTATGTCTCATATGGGGTGTATATTATATCATCAAGCTACCAATACTGCAAATACAAGGGTTTGAGACTTTGGGAATTTTCAGGGGATAGGTAGGCCTAAGATTGACCCTCTAACCAAATTTGAGGAAAAAAAAAAAAGATGTTTTGTGGTATCAAAAACACGAGTCTAGGTTTGCTCCTCACAAAGCGCTTCTCACACTAACCTCACAACATATCCCAGCTACACATCAGCAATTGTTATTCATTGGGAGATATTCCCAATACATGGTGAGATAGGGCTGTGAGGTTGGTGTGAGGTTTCCTTTGTGAGGAGCAACCCAATTCTTAAAAACACCTGATACGCCTGTTTGTGCGCATCAAGTGTATCAATACTTTAAAACTTGGGTGAATCACAAATCTTATATCTTTGTAAAGTTAAAGAAAAGATTTCATTTTTCAAAATCCATTAATTTAACTAATCTTTTGGTCGTAAAATACAGATGAACTATCCCATGGTGAATTGGACTTGTAACATTATATTACAAGTAGAAATATGTTCATGGATCAGGCTTTGGGTTCAGCCCATGAACATTTTACACTGCTACGGGCTCAAAGTTCAAGCCGGGTCCATTCAAATTTCGGCAAAAGTCCAATTCAAACCCGGTCATTAACAGGTCTAATTGCAAGTAGTAAAACATTAAATACACGCATTTTTGTATCCTTAGACCAAAAACTGCCTTAGGGACTTAGGGTTGTATATGAGATGAACTTGGCTATCTAACTCTTGAGGCCTGAGTACCTTACATATATGAGGTTAGGCTATGACTGCAAAAGAATTCAGATTGCAATCATAAATTGAATAGTATTAATAAATCTATACTACTTATAAAAGTGTGAATGAGGAGGTATTGACTTTTGGAATTTTTCTTTACTAAAATACACCTCCTCTTGAATTTAGTTCATCTCCATTGAAAGGGCATAAAATGTAATTAAAAGAATACCATTAAGTAGATTCAATTACCTCTCATTAAGTCTCACATTTAAGTCATTAAGTAAATCACACTCTCTCATTCAACCCAATATTTATACTTTTGCTTATCATCATTAAATTCTACTAATAAATCCATACACAATAATTATTAGGGAAATTGTCTAAAACTCACCATGAGTTTTCAGCATTTCTCTTAAACATACAACTATTCAAAATGTCTAAAACTTACCATGTCACTAACTTGATGTTAAATGGACTAACGGGTGTTAATATATTACCATTTTAACCTTCATAGAAAAATATAAAATATATACAACATAAATTAACGAGTGTTAATATATTACAATTTTAATATTTAGACATGAAAAAAAGAAAAAGGTTCAAAAAATGTTTTCAAATAAAAAATACAAAAAATATAAAAATATATAGAAATTAAAAAAATAAAAAATTATTTTCAAATTATAGAAACTATATAAATTGAAAAACAAAATCAGAAAATAAAAATTGTAGAAAAAACACCATATATTATAGAAAAAACACAAAATTTACAATTAAATAACAAAAAATAGAGGAAAATTTATAGATTGTAGAAAATAGAACATGGTAAAAAACAAAAATTATAAAGACATTGAAAATTATAACAAAACACTAAAAATGCAAAAAAAAAAAAACTAAAAAAATTAAAAACTAAAAAGACCATTTTCCCTCTAACTCGTTACCATTCATGGGTAATTTGGTCACGAGAATTGTTATTTATGCTGACATGGACACCTCTGTTAAGAAGCATTAATGGTGCACTAATGGAAGGTGAGTTTTGGAAAATAAAAACATACTGACATGGTGAGTTTTAGACATTTTGAAAAGTTGTGGTGAGTTTAAGGGAAATGTTGAAAACTCATGGTGAGTTTTAGATAATTTCCTTAATTATTAATAGAATGAAATTTTATATTTTTAAAATAAACATAGAATTGAAATCATATTTTTCATCTAAGTGATAGGTAAGTAGTTCAACCATTTGGGTCAAATGGATAATTTCGTGATGTCATAAATAAATAATACAAATTTAGAAATATAAGAAATACTTTTATTTATCATCATTAAATTCCACTAATAAACCCATACACAATAATTATTAATAGAATGAAGTTTAATATTTTTTAGATAAGCCTAGAAGTGAAATCATATTTTCCATCTAGGTCTTGGGTAAGTAATTCAACCATTTTGGGACAAATGGATAATTTTATGATGTGATAGATAAATAATACAAATTTAGAAATATAAGAAATACAAAAAATATAGAAAAAATGGACATGTTTCTATAATTATATAATTGTCATATTAAAAAATAACTATGATAAAATAGACATAATTTTATTAATGATGGACATTGAATATATAATTAAAACCTGATGATGTGCATTTTGGCAGCTCCCGATTGGCTAGTGACTCAGATAACTGGCTGAATAATCCCTACTTGGAAGGTGGCTTGGATGCCTAACTGAAAGGTTCCTACCTGGAAGGTGGCTTGGACGCCTAGCTAAATGGTGACGAGCTGGAGAGGTGTCTCTATTGCTTAGTTGAATGGTGACGAGCTGGAGAGGTGGCTCTGATGCCTAGCTGAATGGTGACGAGCAAGAGAGGTGGCTTTGATGCTTAACTGAGTAGTGACAACTGGAGATGTGGCTCTGATGCAACCTGCAAGGAAACAATGTTAGAGTGCCCAGGTTGCTTTACTCGGGGTGGGCACTCCAATACTTAAGTTACTAAATTAGAGATTTTAAAATAGATAAATGTGAGAGAGCTGGAGAGCTGCGAGAACTAAAAATTGTGCATCTACCTGGGTCTCGGGGGTTGATGCCCTTATATAATTGGGTTGACGTGGGTCTTGTGAAACGCTCCCGGAATCCTCAGCCCACGACGTAGAGGTCGGTTCCGCTTTGGAAGGAGGATAACATGCTAGTTAATAAGGCTTACCGTTTCCCTCCGATTTGGGTGGTGTGAGGATAAGGCCTACAGTTTTGCGGTGTGATCCTGAAAGGTTCAGAGACATCTAGCAAGCTTCTAGAAAGGTAGGTCGCCAAGTTGGTGACAGAGGCAGATTGCCAGGTCGCTAGGTCGACGATAGAGGAAAGTCGCCAGGTCGGCAATAGAAAGTAGATCGTCAAGTCGACGACAGAGGCATTCTAGGTCGGCGGCAGAAGTAGGTCGCCAGGTCGGTAGTAGAGGCAAGTCGCTAGGACGACAGCAGAAGCAGGTCACCAGGTTGGCGGCAGAGGCAGGTCACTAGCTGGGACCCCATTTTGGCTAAGGCAAGTTGTCACCTAGGTGATGTTGGGATGTAGTCCAGCTGTTCTAATATGCCATGTGTCATGATGTCAATGGAGGGCCAAAGCTGCCCTCATCAATTGCCCCCCACTCCCGAGCTGAGATCAGCTCAGCGAAGGGAGTAGATTCGTGCTTCATCGTAGGTCCTTTGGCCTATTACCAACATATTTCGAGGTCGGCTTAGGGGTCCTTGTGGCTTATGGCTTGCGGGTTGGTGTCAATGCTGCATTGTGTCAGTCCTCTAAGGTGCTAGTCGTTTACTCCTATGACAAGCCACAAGGAGCTCAACATGTAGGGGCAACTTTACTAACTACAGGTTGCCAGCTCGCATAGGAACCTTGAAAGGCTCAACCCACAAGAGCGGCTGCTGTCTGTTGGCCACTGATTCCTGCGGGAGCCAGGAAGGGCTTGACTTGTAGGAGCGACCTCGCAAACAGGGCTAACAAGGCTCGTCTGGGCTGATTATGTGTGTCATCAAGTTGACGGAGGTAGGTCGCCATCTCGGCGGCAGAGGCAAATCACTAGGTCGGTGGAAGTAGGTTGCCAGGTCGGCGGAAGCAGGTTGCTATTTCATAAGCAGGTCTCTAGGTCGCCAAGTCGTTGGAATTTTGATAATCGAGTTTTGCTCTCAGCACCTCGCTTTACAGGCACCTTGTCACCTTGGCAAGACTGACCTGTGCGGGCAACTCCATAACCAGCTGGCCATCAACTCCCACGTAAAGCATGGAGGTCTCGATCTGCGGCGTGACCTCACAATTTGTTGGCTATCAACTCCTATAGGAACCACGGAGGGCTAGACCTGTTGGGTGGCCTCACATTCTGTTGGCCACCAACTCGGCAGAAAGCACATAGAGCTCGACATATGGGGGTGGCCTCACAATTAGGGAGATTCTATCTGGGCAAGACTGCAAGAACTCGTTTGGGCTAATCATTTTGTTTTTGCCCCCTAGGGGGTTCTTTCGATCAAGCGTTGTTGTTGTTGCTTGAAGATGTTATTACTTAAGGCTCAAAGAATCGGATGAGAACATAGCCTTGTGTTGCATTTCCCATAGACGACGCCAATTGATGGTGCGTGATCTAGATACTCCTAGTTGAAAGACGATCGGAACTCCAGTTGTGTGGCGAGCTGGATCAATCTGGAAAATGGTAGATTAGAGAACCCGGGGTAGCTAATCCGACAATGTCGCTCTGATGCTTAAGTCAGTACTATACTGTGGATGCGAGCTGAATATTTGAGTGCTTGAATGCTAGTGAGTAAAATAATCACGCATACCTTTGCCTTGGGGTTTTATGTCCTTATATAATGGAGTAGCCGTGGGCCTTATGAAAGAGCTTTGGGATCTCCGGGCTGTGTGGATAAGATCTGTTCCATTTTTGAAGGAGAGCAATGTGTTAATAAGGTTTATCGTTTCCCTTCAATTGGGGCAGGATGAGGATAAGGCCTACGGTTACATGGCGTTATCTCGAAAGGTTCGGAGACAACTGGCAAGCTTCTAGAAAGGTAGGTCGCTAGGTCAGCGATAGAGGTAGGTCGCCTGGTCGGCGGCATAGGTAGGTCTCCAGGTCGGCAGTAGAGGCAGGTCGCCAGGTCGACAGCTGAAGTAGGGCACCGGGTCGGCGGCAGAGGCATGTCACCAGCTGGGACCCCATTTTAGCTAAGGCAAGTTGTTGCCCAAGTGATGCTGGGATGTAGTCCAGCTGTTCTGATATGCCATGTGTCATGATGTCAGTGGAGGGCCAATTCTGCCCTCATCAAAACCAATGGGAAATTAAACCATCTTCCTATCTAGGGGTGGATTAGTGGTTCAACCTTTTAGGTCAAATAGGTTAACCCATGATGTATAATTAAAAATTATTTTTTAAAATAGAATAGTACAAAAAATATAAACAATTTTGGGCACATCTATATATATAAATAATAATTATTTTATCAATGATATAAATGAAATGCAAAATTTAAAACTAGTTTGTAAATGATACCATTTCCATATCTAGATGGTAGGTAGGTCAATGATCTAACATTTCAAGTCAAATGAGTCAATCTATGATGTCATGACTAAGTAGTGAATATTAAATATATACATACATACATACATACGTATATATATATTCATCATATTAAACAAAAATAAATGTGAAAATAAGAATTACTTTTATTGATGATGAAAATGGAATACATGATTTAAAATCAACCAAAAAAGCAAAATGGTATTTCCATCCAAGTGATGGGTTAGTGGTTAAACTATCAATGTCAAATGAATGTTATTATTAAATAATAAAATACATAAAATTCTAGGAAATGTAGAAATTTGTCGATAATTTTAGGTACACTCTATAGTATTATATATTCATCATATAAAAAGTGTGATTAATGAGAATTATTTCATTAATGATAAAAATGGCATAAAATTTAGGATAAAAAATAAAGGGCACTAATGTCTAATACGTGACCCCACTAACCATGTCAAATGGTTCAATGATTTAATTAGATAGGTCATTGTTGGTAAGTGGTTTGGTAGGGATACAAATAGATCGAATCAGATTTGAATTCATGTATATTTGAATTCGATTCGATTCGATCCGAAGATCTGATGAGATTTCATAAATATTGATTCAAATCTAAATCCAATCAATATGTTGGATATCCGAATCTAAGACGACCCAATTTAATTTAAAAAATAATAAATTATTAAAAGGAAAAGAAAATATAATAGTTGAAATAAAGAAAAAAATATAAGTATTTTTTTAAACTATTTTCTTCATATAAGAAGTTTACAAAAATGCAATATAAATAACATATATATTATATATAAAATTTGTAAGGACATAAATATGATTTGAACAACCACTTTTATCCTCATTCAAATCACTCTCATTAAGTTTTTTTAAGGTATTAACTTCTATTAACAATCATTGAATCCTATTCTTCACTACAATACCCCTATTTTTGAATTTGGTCCCTCTTTAATTGTGAGGGTACAAAATGTAATTTAAACGACTACATTTTCTCCTCATTAATTTCCCTCTAATTAAGTCTTATATTTAGGGTATTAACTTCCATTCTTTCATTGAATCATATATTAATTAAGTCTTTACCATTTATAAAAATGAGGACAATAACAATGTTTCTCAAAAAATTCTAATTTCTACTTTCCACTTTTACCCTTTATTTTTTTTTATTTTTCCAATTTTATTTATTTAATTAACGATTAACACTTGTAATTGAATAAAGCAAATAAAATAATAATAATAAAACCACTATGAAACCTACTCCTCTCTCCCCTTAGGTCTTATCCAATCTTCTCCCAAAGCACCTACTTGACGAACCTCTTCACTGAATAGAGTCAACATGTGTCAAGTATTGGATGGTTTTCCTAAACCATGAATTCAAATTGAAAGGAGGAAATTTTTTCAACCTCTTTGTTTTCATCATCGAACAATTAATTAAATGATTAAATGAAATATTTTTTTTTTGTTTTCTCCCTATTTTTCAGGTATTTTTCCCATTTCCCCTCTATTTTGTCTTTGTTAACATAATAAGTTGTATTTGATTGGGAAATGCTTTCAAGTTCATTATATTGATTCATTTTATGGTGTTTTTTCTTGACGATCATCGGGATAGTCCAATAATCTGACACCCTACCAACGTAATACCGCAGGGGTTTGGAATGTGTTCTGTTGGCAGGAGATCCGAACTCTTCTACATAAATCAGACGGATGTTCGATTCGAATCCAAATATAAATGAATCAAGATCAACCTATATCTAGACACTAATCGTTAGATATGCGAATAACAGCCCCACCATTGACTAGTATAACAACAGAGTCAAAAAGCCAAATGTCATCGTTCACACATGAAGTGAAGACATAAATTCTAAAACCCCAGTTCTCTCCTTCAAACCCCTCTTTGTATTCCCCCCTACTTCACAGTAGGAAGGAGGAAGTAGAAATGACGTCTCTTTTATCTTATGCACTAATGCACGTTTCTACTCAAAATGAAGAAAACAATATAAATTACAAAAAATAAAAATAAAAAAATACACAAAAAGTTTACAAAAAAATATAGAAAATCATAAAATTTCTATACCATAAAAAGTAATATTGTTTTTCATAATTATGTTCAAAACACCTTGAATACCAATTACTAGTGACACGTTTAGTGTCTAATAACTTATCATATGTCATAAAATGGGTTGATTTTTTTTTTTTTTGGATTAGTCATAAAATGGGATGATTGGTACCAATTATCATGCACCTACCCTTAAGGCTTATATATGTTTGGTTTCATAGAAAATAAGAGAGAAAGTTTTGGAAAAGTTCTTAACAAAAGTTGTACAATTCCTCAAGAACATTCCTTCAACTTTCTCCTTCTCTTATTTTGCACCAAACCAAACATACCCCAATGGTAATTAGGCTTCAATCAAGTCCTAAAAATGCTCTCATAATTATGTTTCTTGTGCAAAATATGTAAGTAACGCAGAATGATTCTATTAGAGAAACTCATTCAAAGTTCTAAAATTAATCATCATGAGTCATGTTATCACTTTGAATTTGACTTTTCGAATCTGAGAGTGGCCAGTTTGAGCAAAAACAGTGTCAGAGGCCAAGTCTGTATCCAATGCACCCCTCCCATGACCCCAAGTGGTTGAGACCAACATTAGGTCTCTAGATTTTAGACCTTTTGGAAGTAGAATAAGCATTATATGCAAATGGTCTCTGAATATATTCCAGTAACCAAGATGGTCAAAAGGAGTTTCAGCCTAGGCATTGCGTTGGAGGAAATAGGAGAGGAAGAAAGGTCTTACATGAAGATAAGAAATTGTTTGGTAGGCAAGGATGACTTGCCTGTGTCCTCCCAATGGTCCATACAATTGTTTGTTGGACCCACACTTTATGCATATGGAACACATATATACTGATCATGTGCTTACTCCATATATATAAGCTTACCAAGTGTGCCTATGGGATCCAAATTGCAGAGTGTAGTTTTCTGAAGTTTTTTTGTCCTACAAGTGGTGGGAATGTTACCTAGTCCTCTTGCATTCCAGAATAACATATTCATATCAGAGAGATTTAGGGGGCGTTCTTTTTTTGGATTTTGAGAGGGGGGGAAATTGGTCAATGGGATTTTGGTTTCCATTGACCAAGAATCCTATGTTCATTTTTCAGATTAATGTGGGGATCAACAAAAGTTTATTTTCCTGGGTACCCATCTTCTAGGTGGGCAAATAACTTTCCCACCTAGGAGGAAAGTTGCTAACACTTGAATGGGACAAAAATGCCCATTTTAATAATGGATTTTTATGACTAAAATGGCCATTACTTTATTTACCTGAGAAATAAAAGAACATGGGTAAATGCACTTACCCGGGTAAGTGTTTTCTAGAAAAACTTACCCAGGTAATTGTATTTACCCGGGTAAGTAACTTCTAAAAAACGAGCGGGTCTTTAGTGAGATGATGAGAAATTGTAGCTGGGTTGTTTGTCTTATTAGAGCACTGTCTCTGTTTCCCGCCTTGTTTCCAATATCCCCATATTGGAAACAAGTTTTTTATGTTTCTCTCTCTCCTCACCCTATTCTTTATCTCTCTGGTTCTCTCTCCTTTGTCTGCATTTGGAAGTGATGTAAATCAAGAACCAATGTAAAATTTACAGCGGTTCGGTTTTGTAGGCATTTGGAAAGAGCGTGTAATTATGATCGACATAAAACTCTACTCCGATTTAGAATTGTTGGCGTTTGGATGGAGTGGAGTTTTACATCATGAATATCGTGAGTCGATGTAAAACCTTACCCAATCAAGCATAAAGTTTTACATCGATAGTCAATGTAAATACTACATCAATTTTATCGATATAAAACGTCATCAATGTACTTTGACATTTTACACCAGATCCAAATGAAGACTTTTTGTCATTTCTCTCTCCACTTGTTTTCTGGTTTAAAATCCTTTTGGTTAAGGGAAAGGAAATTCAAGCGCTTGTGGTGTTGTGGTATTGTCCGAGATGGAAATTAATTGTGTAATTGATGCTTTCTACAATCTTTATTGCATAAATACCAATCTTATGGTGGAGGCTATAGCACTTCTTGATGGTTTAAACTTTAAATCTAGTCAAGGCCTTGGGTCTTTCAATTGTTATGGTCTCAAGATAGATTCTCAAATTTTGCAAAACATAGTGAAGGACTTATCTTCCCTGGTGTGGAGATTGTGGTATTGGAAGGGCACATTACTGACTATTTTAGAGCATATATCAAGAGATGAAAATTACTCATGTTTTTAGAGAGGCAAACCAAATAGATAACATGCTTGATAAGCTTGGTTGTGACTTTTACAACAGTTATGAGGATTGTTGGGAAATGGGGTCACTGAAATTTGGAGGAAAAGCTTTGAGGCATGTCTGAAGATATTGTCTTTAGAACATTATTTGCCCCCACTTAGTTTCATTGAATTTGTTGTTGGTTTACAGGCAAATCCATTTCCAAGATTCAATAGAAATTTGGTTGAGAATCTGCAACTAGCAAAGTTGAAGAGTCTCCAAAGAAACATTTTATGAGACAATGACAAATTGGACTGAGAGAGAGACAAAGTGATTTTCGAAATTGTGTGTACAAGTGCTTAATTCACGCTCCTTAAATAATTTTTAAGAGTCATGGAGCAGAGGTAGGTGCTGGTTCAGAAAAGACTCATTGAAATTGTGACTGTTAAAAGGTAGTTAATAGTTAATGACAATTAACTTTGAATGGTGCCTCTTGATCACACTTAATTGAACCATGGTCGTTGATCTCATCAACAGTCAACTTCGAACCAAAAGTCAGCCACTATCCGTGCAAAGTGTGAGCAAAGTGTGCCTCTAAAGCGCCTCATTGTGCCGCACACATGCACACACATGTATTGCACAGTAGCAAGCTTCCATACTCTCCTCTTTATATATAAGCAATGTAAATCAGTTTCTATTAAAAAACTTAAAACAATTCTTGTAATTTTCCAATATGGGACAAGTTAAAAACTGGTTTTAGTAAAAGAAAAAGTTATTTTCCAAGACATGTGTGCAGGTGTATTTTTATTTTTATTTTTCATGTAATTGACCAATCAAACCCCATTGAATTTAATCTCTAATAAAATTAAAATCCAACAATGATCTCCACTACCATTTCAGCAACTTGTTCACAGCGATGGAAGGGGTATTTTTTCTCATGCATCAATAAGATTTGGTGGACACACCTCTACCGGGAGTAAATTTTGAGGGTTAAAAAAGTGAGAAGGTATTTTTTTCATATAGCTGAAACAATTCAATACCCATAACCCACCCTAACCAATCTTTTTTTTTTTTTACTTGACCGAATGGATAATTTGATCCGTAAATGGGCTTGGGTGGGGTACAAGTGGGTACTGGGTAGATTATATGGATCAAGTGGGTTGGGTCAGAAATTGCCACCCAAGCTGTGGCAAAACATCTTCCTCACCAATTTGTATTGATTACTCCCAAAAGTTTCACTTACAAACAACAATGATACAAAACACAACCATAGTAATTGATTTTAGTTTCAGAAAATAAGGCAAACCCAATAGACCTAGTTGGTGTAAAGCTAAGCCCCCCATCCCATATCATTATGTTTACATGAAAATTAAGATTAGATTCGGTAGAAGAGTAAAATACCTCTTTTTGAGATTTTGGGTTTCTTTCTTTGAAAGAAATTCTCCACTAGCCATGTCTCTTCAAAGAGGTAAAGGTTTAGCCGTTTAGTCTCCATTTGTTTGCAGTGTAATTTCTTTTGCATCACTACAAATGCATGAGAGTGCAAATGAGAAGATTAATGCAATTTCTGGTTCCCATTTGTTTCGGGTTTTAATTGGTTTTGCTTCAGGTTTTGTTTTACTTTATTTTCAACGCAAACAAGAAAAATAAGGCAAAGGCTGAAACAGGGAGCTTACACTCAAAACATTTGCACTCTCATACTTTTGTATCAGTACAAATAAAACTGCACTCCAAACATACCAGGCCTTTAAATTCAAATTAATCTAATACAAGCTGCTTGACTAAGGTAAATGTGTCACTAAGAAACCTCATTCTTTATATACTTATTAATGCAAATAAGTTATCTCTCAATAATTATATAAATAATATGGTTTATATATTCCAGATTCTAATGCAAATAAATAAAATTATGCAATTTTTTGGCCAATTCCATTCAGCCAAGTGATATTCTTTTTTTTTTTAAGATTTCTTACCCTTGCCTCATTTCCAAAATAATCAATGAACATTATAAAAAAGTACATCAAACAAAGCCTAAAAATAATTTTATTGAAGCATTTACATTTTTAAATTCATAATTTTGAATAATATATGCTTTTCTATAATCTATTCAATTTATTAATGATGAATTATTCAAGTAGATTTTAATGTAAATGATATCTCCAAACCCTAATCTCTAGATGTGAATCAAAATGCGTGTGTAAATATTCTTCCAACTGTTTAGATCTTATTTCCCTTTTTAAATTTTTTGGACTTAATAATTCCTATTTTATTAGATTTTGACCCAATGCCCTAGATAAAAATAAAAAAATCCAAAAAAAAAAGCATTCCAACGAGAAAATACAAAAAGAAAAATAAAAGCAAATATCTGTTTTCTTCACTATCCAAAAGTAACTAGCAGCTTACTAATATTTTAATATTATAAATATAAATAAAATTAAAGATGCTCTTTTCTTTTTGGGCTTGGGCACACCTCTTGTTGTGTAGAGATTAGAGAGTTTGAAGAATGGGAGAAACTGAGCCTAGATATCTAAGTGCTACCTTACTTGAAAATGGGCCTATTCACTTGTAGGCCCAGTCCATCTTAAGTGCAAGCAGTTATTTTCCCGCCAGAAGTTGTCTGTCTCTGAATCTGAGTATTCCCGGTGTCAAGCCCCTCCGTCTGGGATGGCAATGGCGCTTTCGTCTGCTTTTCAAGAAAGGCTCCAACAGATGGAAGAAACTAGAAACCAACGCCTCTCTCTTCTTCAGGTTTAGGACCTCTCCCTCACCTTCGTTCTCTCCCGTTATGAAAACCCTAACTTTGCCTCCTTTCTTCTTCTTCGCCTCAGGCTGAGAAAGAACTTCAAAGCAAGAAATCTCTTCTGTTGACAACGAAGATCCAAAAGATCAGATCCATGGAGCAACGGTGTCTCGTCCTTGAGCAGAAGAACGCGGTGCTGAACTTAAAGATCTTAGCTCACAAGACTGAGATAGAGACGCTCGAGGCCAAATACCTGGTTGCAGCGCAGCAATTCAGGGAGTTGAAGAGTGAGGTGGAGGAGCTTGAGGAATCCGAGAGGCAGAAGGATAGGTTTTATGAGTCGAAGAGGTATGAAACGGAGGAGTTCAGGAGACAGGTGGAAAGGAGAGTTTTGGCTTCTCGTCTGCAAGTTCAGGAGATGAGAAACAGCTTAGAAGAGGTGAGGGGAACTATGGTTGTAATTCTACATTAATCGATTTTTATTTCGACATTGATTGCTAATTCTCATTCGGCATTACAAGAAATCAGAGATGATCAATCCTTAACTTCCTGGTTGTCTGGCTTTAATTGCTTCTCTGTTCGTTTCATCTATCTAAAAGCTGGAAAATAGTTAGGCATTTGTAAACCATTATGGATGGAATCGTTCTCATTAATAGATTCTGTAGTCAGTGCAGAAGATACCCCTTTGGTTTCTTTGCACTTGATGCATCAAATACTTGTAATGGAAACTAATTGCTAGAATGGAAGGATGCAAACCAGGCTAGATGATTATTTGAAAAAAAAATATATTAGTCTTCATGAGGTTCTTTTTTGAACCTGATCCGGGCAATGCGCAATGCTTGCACATTGCCCCAAGGTCCTTTTTTTGAACCACATCCTCGCAATGATGGGGATGATTTGGCCCGACCTCGTAGCACGGGGACACGTGTGCGTGACCTGGCCCAATGAACAGCTCAGCTTGATAGCACGACCGCGACTCGACGGGAGAGACACGCCGAGTCCAACGCTGGCCACTCGGTGGTCTAAGCAACTTGCCGGGAACTAACACCTGGCCAGCCTCAACTCCCATCAAGTGTGGGAGGTCCCGAGCTTCTCCCAGGACCCAAGCTCCCCCTAAGGTGCTCTGAGCTCTCCTTTCCTAAGATGGGAGCACCCCGATTCTTGGCAAAGTGTCCCGAGGGAGAAGCACCTCGGAGCAGCACCGCCTCCAACGCAGGCACCTCGGCACCTCGATACCGAGACAAACCTGCCCCAGGTAGTCCAGTGCACAGTAGCTCAATAGGCTGTAGGGAGGCTTGCCTGAGATCCATACCTTCCGGACCCGGTGGCAGGGCTCTGACCCCTTGCCAGGCGGCATTCCGCCTGCCAGGCGCCGCTCTATTTGCCGTCTCTGGAAAGCATAACAAGCCTGTCGAGTTCGTACCTGGCGATGGCAGCCTGTAGCAGCAACCTGCGCCTGCCACACTTGCCCTAGCAGTAACGACTAGGGCGGTGGCGGTTATGCTAGGTATGACCAACTCTCACGGGGAAAAGGTATTGAAGCTTAAGCACTTTCAGCACTCTGACTCTCTACTCTTTCTTTGAGATTTTCCCCATTTCTAACTTAGCCATTGGAGTGTTCCCATCGGGATAATTCCCCGAGAACCCTTCACCTTCTCCTTCCTCTCAGGTGTCGTTCGTTCCAGTCCAAAGCTAAGTCACAGTCAGCTAGGAGTGCCCAGATCGTGCAACATCATTTGGCGTCGTCTGTGGGAAACGCTTCAAAAAGCCTCCCTTTGATCTCTGCGAAACTTCCTTCTTTTACTCACCAGCATCACCGACACCCATGGCTTCTTCTAGCAACTTCGAACGCCGGAACACCCCAGAGGAGCAACTCTAACTGCCTGTCGTTTGCATTGGGCAGTTCACCGTCCCCCTCTCGGTGGACGGGGTTCCTAGCCTGAACGTGCCTGCAACGGTGGCACCCGTAACTGTCCTACTGCCCCCTGCAGTCGGGATGACCTCCGCTAAACCCATCGTTCTCCCTCCAGTGGCCGGCTAAGGCCAACTTGAAGACTTAGTGCAATGCATGCGGGCCATGCAGGCCCAGATGCAGCAGTTTGAACAACTCCAGTTTCACCAGCAGCAAGTGTTGCACCAAGTATCCCAGTACCAATACCAGCAACGGTTCCCTTCACTCCCTCCCTAGCATCTGGCGGCGCAGCCAGCTAAGCCTCAGCGCCGCAGCCTAGATGCTACAGTTTGAACAACTCCAGTTTCACCAGCAACAAGTGCTGCACCAAGTATCCTAGTACCAATACCAGCAACGGTTCCCTTCACTCCCTCCCTAGCATCTGGCGGCGCAGCCAGCTAAGCCTCAGCGGCGCAACCAGCTAAGCCTCAGCGCCGCAGCCTAGATGCTACAGTTTGAACAACTCCAGTTTCACCAGCAACAAGTGCTGCACCAAGTATCCTAGTACCAATACCAGCAACGGTTCCCTTCACTCCCTCCCTAGCATCTGGCGGCACAGCCATCTAAGCCTCAGCGTCGCAGTGAACCCCCTTCCCGTCGGGGAGAGACTTCGGCATCATCTTACGGAAGGAAGGGAAGACTCCCTACCCCCGCCACACGACCCGTAGTCAGGTCGGGGGCTTCCCATCCGGTTAGGCCAGTGTCACCCCAACACTCGCAGTTCGAGCCTCTGCTCGCGGAGAACAAGTTCGAGGTGCTAGCTAACGACTTGGAGCAATGTCCTTCTGTCCGCAGCTACCGGCAGCCATCCCTGCCTCCCCCTGGGCCCATCGAGCTCAACAATACAGAAGCCAGCAGCACCAACGCCGAGACAACCAAGAAGCAGCGAAGATGTCGTCGGGCTCGCCAAACTACCACCGCCCACAACTTGCCAGAGCTCAAGGGCAAAATAGAAATAAGCTCGGGAGAGGTAAGAGCTGCGCCACTTCTCTCAGTCCCCTCTCCTTTGTCCCCTGAGCTCCTCGCAATCCCCATGCCCAAGGACTTCAAGCTCCCACCGTTGGACAAATATGATGGGTCCTTCAACCCCAACGACCACGCCGACGTCTTCTAGTCCTAGATGCATCTGGCTAGGGCGAGTGAATCTTGCATGTGCGTGGCCTCTCCACTACGTTCAAAGGAGTGGCCTACACCTAGTACCAAAACCTCTCGTCGGGCTCAATAAGGAGCTAGGCGCAGTTCTTGAAGGTCTTCACCTCCCACTTCGTCACTAGCAAGAGATGCCTGAGGACCCAAGAAAGCCTCCTCAGCAGAGTCCAGAGAGATGGGGAGTCCATCTGGAACTATATCAAGCGGTTTAATGACGCTTGCCTACAGATACCCGACCTGGACCCTGTAGTTCGGCTTATGGCGGCCAAACGAGGTATCACCCACAAAGAGTTCAAATGGCACGTGGTCATCAACCAGCCCAAAATCGTGATCGAGTTCCTTGAGCTCGTAGATCGGTTCATAGGAATAGAGGAGGAGATCAACCAGAAGGGCGAGCACGCCCTCGAAAAAAGAAAAAGGGAACCAGAACCCCCGGCTCCTAATGACTACAAGAAGAAGAAGAAGGATCAAGCTTGGGGGGCAAAGCCAGTTCAGCCTTTCCGATGTCCAGCAACAGAAAGGGTGTTTACACCCGTCAACACGAAGCGGGCTGAGATCCTCATGGTGATCAAGGACGCCCCGTATGTAAAGTGGCCACCTCGGCTCAAGGTCGATTCTAATGTTAGGAACAAGAACTTGTACTGTAGTTTCCATAGAGATCACGGTCATAGCACCGAAAATTGTAATAACCTCTGCGATGAGATAGAAGAGCTCATCAGTCGCGAATATTTGAGAAATTTTGTACGGCATGACAATAATAATAATAAAGCAGGTCGGCATAGGGAGCAGAATAAAGAAACCTCTGAGTCCATCAAACAGGCTATGCAATCGCAGAGACAACCTCCAGGCGAGAGACCAGTCCGAGGGACCATCCACGTAATCGTTGGAGGATCAATTGTCGAGGGCTGCACCTCGGCAACAGCTCAGTCGTCAGCCCGCGAAGCTGCCAGAGAAGAGCTAAACCCCCCGATGGCCAAGGGTGGAGGAGCCAATCTTCTTCACTGAGCTGATCTTTTTTCTAGGAGATCAGCTTTGGTGTTTTATGATCTTTTTACATAATATATACTGAAAATTACAAAAGAGAGAGCTAATTGCTTGATTTTTTCGATGATTCCCTTCATGCTCCGTCCAATGGACGATTGGCTTTGTTTCAAAAGGTTTGCTACCTGGCACAAGTCTGTGAAGACCACAACCTTTATATAGCTCATTTCTTTTGCTATCCTCAAGCCTCTGAGAATAGCCCAACTTTCAGCATCTGCTGACGTTGTGGCTTGCATGGTTCCTGTTTGAAATGGTAGAAAACTGATCTGCTTCATTCCTTGCCAATCGGCATATTTATACAGTAAGTTGCTTCAATAAAAAAAAAAAACTTTCTAAATCAATCCTTATAATCAAGGGAATCAATCCCTATAATTAAGGGACTAACCTTTTTAATCCCCATATTTAAGGGATTATATTCTTCCACAATCCTATGAATACATATTCACATAATTCTATTTTTACACAATTATCAAATATAAATGCTAACTACCAAATATACATCTACACCAGTAATCCCACGTTTTTCCAACAGTTCTCCCTCTGCAATGACAAAATCATTATCATTTGTGAGTATGAGGTGACCTGTAGCTGCTAACCGTGTTGATGGAGCCCATTATCCTTCTGTGAATAGTTTGACTTGAATATCTGAAGGCATGTCATTTTGGGGAGCTATGTTTGACTCTGGCTAAGGTGTTTGTCATGTATGTTTGGGCCCGAAGGATTATCCTCCAGAAGCCAAATTTCCTGCTCATCTCTTTCTCTTCTCTTCTCTATTAATCCACTTAAATCATGCCGCCTATCCTTATCCATCTCTCAATACATTTAACCTGTCCAACCTCCCAACAAAGGTCCAACAGAGGTTAACCCTCAGCGGAGCCACCTGGTGGGATGGACCACACGTTTAATTCCATAAATAAAATCCCTCTCATCTCCATTGATTATCACTTACATGGCAGAGCATCCCACAAACAAATAACAACAAAGTTACTGATTCTCACATTTGATTTCTTCTATCAATAATTGATACTATTATATATGAAAAAGAGTGAAATCATTGATTCTTCCCGCATTGCAGTTTGCCAGTTTCCATTGAAAATGGATTAATAAGAAGGATTCTCAGAAGAAAACTTTGATTTACTCATTGAAAAAAGATTAATAATTAACGAAGGGTTAACCTCTGTTGGACCTTTGTTGGGAGGTTGGACAGGTTAAATGTATTGAGAGATGGATAGGGACAGGTGGCCTGATTTAAGTGGGTTAGTAGAGAGAGGAGGAAGAGGTAGCCATACTACTCTTGTTAGAGGGCATTCTAGGAAGAGGTGCTACTATGTTTCTGGAGCTTCATCACAGAAGGAGAAGTTAGTGTTATCTAACTGCCTTATATGCCATATGTTTGCCTTGCATTTTATTTTGCTTTTCATGTATTTCCACAAGAACAATTGGCATCGGAAGGGGCTTTTGATTTTCCATATTCTGGACCATTTGGTGGAGGTTCGATCCTCTGTTCCTCTTTGCTGGATCAATTATTGGTATGTAGACTTAACCGAGAAGGAGCCATTCTGTGTTCCTTTCCATAGGAGCTCATCTTTCTTATGTTGTGGGATTTGGCATGTTCCTGATGGCTGCCACGCTTTTTTCTTCGAAGAATTGGTTTAGCTTCTCAAGGTTCCATGTTCGATCTGGATTAATGAAGTGTTCTACCTTTCTTTCATTTGGAAGTATTGTTGTTTGTTGCTTCAACCAATGTTTGTGATCCTCGATCCATGGTACCCAAGGGTCCTCAAGAATGTCAATTTGCTTTCTGTTTCCTAAGCACTAGCAGAAGCTCTTGACTAGTTCTTCTTTGAGTTTTAAGGCTGCCTTCCACCATCCCGAGTGGCCATGTGCCGCTTTACATGCAAAGAAGCTTTTGCTATTTGTTAAGTATTTATCTCTTGTTTGTTTGGCCCACATGCTATCTTTGCTTGTTAGGAATCTCCAGATATGTATCGAAAAGAGGGATTTGTTTGCTTCCTTCACTCTTCTTCTAAAATCGAGGCCTCTTAGGTGTTTTTGTTTGCATATGTCTTCCCATCTGATGTTGTTATTTCCTTTTCCATCGTGCTTCCACCAAAACCTTCTTTGTGTTTTCTCTACTTTCTTGTGGATTTTGTTTGGTAGGATGTCCACCATCATACTGTATTGAGGTATGGCATGTACTAATGCTTTTATTAGGGTTGGCCTTTTCAGCTTGTGAGAGAGCTTGTGCTTGCCATCATTCCATTATTTTCTCTATTCTATCACCTATGTCTTTGTGAGCTTCTTTTTTATTTTTCCCAATCCAGAATTTGGCTCCTAGGTATTTATCATTGAGGCTTAAGGCATTTACTCCAAGATACTTGCTTATGAGCTTCTAGTGGAGTCTTGGGATGTTTTTGCTAAAGAAGATGCCCGATTTGTTGCAATTTATCTTCTGCCCCGACATCTCTTCAAATTCCCTTATGAGGCTCTTCAAGTTTTGGAGATGGTCAATATCAACCTTGCTAAACAGTATACAATCATCTGCAAAAAGTAGATGAATTGGTGCTTCTCCCTTCCTTGAGATTTTGATCCCATGTATTTGATTTCTTTCTAATGCCTTTTGGAGCATTGTGGAAAGGACATTCATTCCTATGATGAAGAGATATGGTGAGAGCGGGTCCCATTTCCGGAGTTCAAAATGAGATTTGAAATGTTCTTCCACCCATCCATTCAGTTTGATGGAGAACGTTGGTGTGTTGATGCATTGCTCGATCATGCTACACCATTTATGAAAGGTCCTTTTTTGAATCTATACCATAATATTTTATGAATATGCAAAGGTAAGATCATATTAAGGAAAACAAAAATGATCTGGCTTGATTATGATTAATAGTGAGACTAATTGTATTTCTACTTAGTTCATATATGATTGTTTCTAACAAATATAAAGTATTTCTGCCTACATCCCCCAGCATTTGATGCGAAGTTCACATTACACTTTTGTAGAAACTCTCAAGGGATCCAAGATATGCTAATTGCTAAGTTCTGTGGAATTTTCTTTAAGAGGGATAAGAACGTTTTAGTGGGCCTTCAGTGGCCCCATTGGTGTTCTAGAATCTAGATGCAATCAAAGCAAGGGTTATGGCTTAGCCACCACTTTCAGATTGAGTAAAAGATTGGGTAGGGGCATTGGAGTTAGGACTGTCAACAAACCATTTTTGGATTGGATCCAATCCAAATCCAATTCAATTAATTTGGATTTTGGACATCTATTATGCTTCTTATATTGGATTGGATCTCAAATTCATTATGTTATTGGATTGGATCTATATCAACTTGGACCTGCTAATAATCTGGCTCAATTCTAATGTTTTGTTGTTATCAATTAGAAAATAAATCATACACCTAATTCCTTTTAATTTGTGGAGTTCCTTTATCATACCAGATCCCACTAAACTCATTAAATACCATGTTACTCACATTGTAAGCATAAGGAAATCTATTTTTCAAGTAGAGCTTTGAAAGGAAAAGACTCTGACTTCCTTTTTTCTTTAACACCATTAAAGATGAAATATAAGCTATTAAGTCCATGTTCAGGTGCTTAGAATGGAGGGAAGGAAAACCTCATTGAGGAGGATTGAGGTTCTTCTATCAAGGTAGGGAAGCACACATGCCCCCTCATGTTTTCTAGAAAACATCATTATTGATGACGTTATGAATAACTTTTTTAAGTTCTCAAAATTTTTTGGATTTGAATCATTTTATTCTGTTTGTGCTGGATTATAGTTTGTAGGGCCTCAATCATATAAGTGCATCAATGATCAAATCACAAGAGAGAAATTCCAATTCAAAGGTATTGTCTTAAAGATGATCTGGAGGAAATGCACAGGTATAGGATTCATATTTGAAGTTTTCTATTGGCATTAATCAGGTCATGGGAGGAACCATGTAACAGAAAGGCACCACTTAGATTGGATTGTAGTTAACTTAAATGGACCAAATTGGATTTCTTGATTTTAGATTTGAATTCAGACTGAATTGGGTTGTCCTTATTGGATCTGGATCAGATTGGACCAAAATCTGGTCTGTTGACAGCTCCAATGGAGGCTCATTATCTTAATAAAATTAAGGAAATTCTTGCATTTTTGGATGGATTGCATGGAGATGAATGCAACAGTTAGTTGGTTTAGCTAGCCTAGGCTTGGATAGTGCAATTTTTTGTAGCCAAATTCCTGGGAGTTCCTTTCAAGGATTGGGTTGGTTAGTTGTACTATTTGACAGAGGATAGGATAGGACTATAGGCTCAGATGTTAGTATGTCATCCTATATTCTCTCATGAGCACTTCTTTCGTCTAATTTCAAAATAATACAAATTCATTTAAAAAAAACCAAAGAAAACAAAAGATTAGAAGATTAATAGTTATATTGAGCATAGATGTTAAACCCAATTGTTTTCCATGAATATTTGGGGCAAACTTTGCTTTTGCTCATAATATTAACAAGTCTTACATTGTGACTAAAGCAAACAATGATTAGGGTAGTGCATGTGAGAGAAAAAGCACAAATGTTATTGGGAGGAGATGGATAAGAGAAGTAACCAAATCTCCCATTTTCATATATTGTAATAGATTCCTAAGGAAAAATTCAGCAGTAAATGTAAGTGGGTTATGTAAACCAAATTAGATTCTTAATGTTATGATAGAATCCATGATAGTTTCCATATTTTATTTGGTATATTAATATTTTTTTTTCATTTTTCTTACTTGCATGTCTGATCTGATTAATTGAATAATTAGCACTCTCTGATGATAGACTGTATTTTGGAAGAATTAATGTTTTGGTGGTTGCTTTATTTCATATTTTAGCTCAAGTCATGCCTTGAAGAACTTCATGGAAACAATGGATATTTGAATAATTCAGAAATAGCTGCAGCAGAGTCAAGGAAAACTGAACTTATAGTGACCAAGGAAGATATTGAGAAGAGTCTGGCTACAAATTACCAGTTCAAAGCACAATTGCATAAACAGCTTCAAAGCATTTTAATCACACAAAATCAACAGAGAAGAAAGCCAGCCCACATCAATGAGAAAAAAAAAAGGTCTGAAGCAACAGGATTCTGAAAAGAAAGAGAAACCAAACTAGACATGGAGGATTTCTTCATTCAGCCTATCATGTTTCACATCCTCTATTTGTGGACTCACAAAGTCTTTTATTGTCATTGAGATCCCCAACAGTCTGAAGATTCATTTTGCTACTACTATTTTTTTTCTTTGGTATACAAAGGAATGCTGCATCTCACCTTTTCTCCTGTGAGGCTGTAATCTTCCACAAGGTTATATCTGCTCGGAGGTGAACCACCCGAAGCAAAAACTGGTTGAACCTCCTCTGTTTTTCTGTATACATCATCCATGGAGTAGATTTGGTCTCAACAGTTGTTGCTGGAGCCCCCGATGGCATACTCACATTAACACCATGAGGCGAAATCGTAGACGAAGGCTCTACTTGGAATGTTGATCCAAATGAACTGCCACCAATATTTGATTGCATTGGCATAATAGGACTTGTTAGCGGGCAAATGCCCGGTGGTCCATGTAACCCAGTCTGTGCTCCCGGCCCTGATCCTGCAACCCCTCGTTGTTGCATGTAGAGCAGACAACGCCATGGCTTCTCTCCCATCCATGCATTTAATTAAAAAATAATCACAAAAAAAAAAACACTTTCGCTAAACATCAACGATAGAAATTTTAAGCTTCATTTGCACATATATTACTTCTTCCAACCATGGCTCTGTGGCTTTCCAGGAAACCCAATCCATTGTGCACAACTGTAAGATAATAGAAATGTGCAAACGAGAATTCCTACAAGATATTTGCTTGGTATAGTCTGTACAATTACTCTATATGAAAACCTAAAATCAGTAGGGTGAATAGAAGAAAGTCCAAGCATACACCAAAGTAAACCTACGTTAAACAATTAAGGCAGGAGGGAATAAATGAAATTCAACCAAAGTAGAATCATATATTTAAATATGTTAAAATCTTGTGTGAGATACTTCCTTGGAGCTCACAAACTGCAATCACAAAGATGAATTTGCGGTTGAAAAAAATAAAAAAACCCAAAATTTAGAGTCTACCAACAATTTTGCTCAAAGGAGGAAACAACTTGATACATCCTCATAATAGATTTAAGAAGGCTTTTGTCAGAACCAAAGTTTCAGGTACGAATAGATGCTAAACGACTGAGAGTCATTGTTTGGGGCGAAGATGATGACCAATGTGTTTTATTTTTAAGGATAATTTTGACATTTTTAAAAGTCTTAAATCATAGATGAAGTAACGTGATATACATAACTGACAATCCATTGGGTAGGTACTAAATTGTTGCATTTTAAAAGTTTGGATGCTAGATTATCGTGTTTTAAAGTTTAAGTATTAAATTGGCGCTTAACCTAAAGTATAGGGTAATTATTGGGAATTTTCCCTTATTTTTTTTATTTTATTAGATAACTTTGTATTGATGCGTTTTAAATGAATTAGTAGTGTTATTAAAATTAATAATTTATATGAGTTGGGTCCTTTATTGTGTAGTGCACATACCATATAAGAGACTTTTATAAAAGCAAAGGACCGGTTAACAATGATATAAAAATAAAAATGAATGAAAATTTAAAATCCATTTAGATTCCATTTAAAAAATTTTGGGTTGGGCTCAAATGCGAATATCTTAAGGTTCCTTGTGATTGTTGTGACCCAATTGCAAATTACCCTATAGCATGAGACAAGGCTTGTATATGTGTATAATACTATGTAGTTACTAGGGGTGAGCAAATGGGTAGGTTCTACCTAGAACCGAATGGAACTGACCTTAAACTGGCCTTGAACCAACCGTACTTGATTTGTTATAAGGTAGGGTATGGTTCCAAATTCTTGGAACCAACCCCCACCTAGGTCGGTTCTAGGGACTAGGTCTACCCACCTGATGAACTGGCCTTGGAACCGAAGCCTTGAAATAAACCCCAAAATACTTTTAAGGGTGTGAAGATTTGAGCCCAAGAATTCATGGCTACATAAGCCATGGTCTCACTTGACCATTAGGTTACTTAAGTGATTTGATAATTTGTTTTCATTTTAATATTTGTTTGTGTATAATAAATAATGTAAAAGGTATTATTTACAAAATTTAAATTATAATGACAAAATTTCAACCATATATTAATATAGTACTCAATTTAATCAATAAGGATAATATAAGTTTTAAACTATATATTATCATCATTCACAAATCAACTTTTTGAAGGACATGTTTCATTTTTTTCTTGAAAGGGAAGAGTAAAGATGGAATAAGTTCCATAGGTAGACCTTGGAACCAACCCAAAAACTGCCAAGGCCAAAACTGACCTTCACAAGGTAGGTTTCAATTCCAAAAACTTGGAACCGACCCCTATAGGGTAAATTCCAAATTCTGCCATGGAACCAAACCGAATCGACCCATGCTCACCCCTACTAGTTACCATGCAAGGAAATATGAATGCAACTTGGGCAAGCCTAACTTGAGTTTGAACCAATCCAACCTGCATTTTTGCATGGATTGGACTACTATTTTTGGTCCTTAGGTTGGGCTTGGGCCAAAACTAAGGTGTTAATGGACCGGTTTTGGGTTGGACCCCGTCCAATCCAAAATCAATTTAGATGAATTGGACGGACCCACAAAACATATTGGGCTGAACCAATTCAGTCCAAAATATTTATTAGATTGGATTGGACTTGGTCCATCTGTAATAAATTTATATTGTATTGGGTTGGATTAAGCCAATATCTGGTCCATTGATATAAGATGAGAATATAAGTGTCAATGGGCCGCGTTTGGGTTGAAACCAATCTAAATCAAAATGAATTTGAACAGATTGGACGATCTAGACATTGAATTGGATCACTCCAAAATATTCATTAAATTGGATTCACTTGGTCTATTTATAATGGACTCACATTGGACTAGATCGGATTGGACAAAATCTAGTCCAATTGACACCCCTAGCCAAAACCATGGGATATTTTCAATTTTTGGTGTTGGGTTTGGCACTAGCCTCTAGGTTATTTGGACTTAGACCTGTTCATGGGCCGGGCTATTTTGGCAAAGCCTGAGCTCGGCTCGAATTTTATGCAGGCTAGGCTTTTTGGCCCGTGGTTAAGCCTACGGGCCAAAAAGCCTGTTCAAGCCCGTCCGAGGGTCAGGCCAGGCCAGGCTGGCCCGTTGGGCCACCTGGCCCATGAACATGTCTATTTGGACTTAAACCCAACTTGGCATTATACTAATTCGAGCCTAACCCAACTATACAAAAGCTTTTTAGTGACTTTACCTGACTTAAACCTAACATATTTATTAATAAAACAACAAAAGGGGGAAATTTTAGTTAAAAAAATCTTATAATTTGACATCCATTTAAATTTCATTTAAAAAATAAGAATTTGTTGACGAAATTAAAAAAATAACAAAATTATTAGTTTTAAACCTAATTATTATTAATTTAAAATCCTCTATTCCATTAGGAATGTCACGATGCTCCTTCGGGGTGCAAGTTGCCTGGGTTGGGTTAGGTTGGGGGTCAGCCCAAGTCCAACATAAGTCTCAAACTTTGAATTCAGGCTTGACCCAACTCAAGGTTAAGCTCAAGTTTACCAACTCAACACCAACCTATGTTTAACCCAATATCTCAAATTGGGCTTGGGCATGTTTAGCTTTGTAATCCAATTTCCAAATAGAATAGACTGATAATATGTAAATATGTGTATCATAAAATGTTGGATGGACTCAGGTTGAATAGGTCCAATTTAGGCTATTTGATACCTCAACCAAACCTAACCTAAGTTTAGGTTAGGCGTGAGTTTATTAGCTCAAGCCCATCTTGAAATTTGAAAACTAAAGCTTTAAAGCTTCAATTGAGCTGGATTAGACTCAGTTAAGCCCATCCCTAGTTCCATTTGCCTCAAATTCTTTTAACAAAACTTGTGTATGACACGAATACCATTAGTAGACTAATAATAAATCAAGTATAGAGGGCTAAGGCGGATAGGAGATTGAATAGGTGGCTAACGGTGATTGTGTGGGGTCCATTTGTTCGATCAAAGTGACATAACTATCAGCTATCAGGTTGCTGCCAAACGCCTCTACAATTTTGTTCATGAATCATGATTAAATGAGCACCAACAAGCTTTAACTCCACAACCAAACACCTCTCCTGCGTTTCGTGGTTCATCGATGTATCGTCCTTCCACGTGGATGGTTTACTTGCACGATGACATTCTCGTAATTAAATCGTTTCCGAGGTCCTATTTTCCCTTCAACGCCCGGGATTCTTACCGGGTCGAGTGGTCGACCACTCCAACGTTGCCTACAGTAGTAGACTCAGTGAGTCAGTGGTACAGTTTGGACCAATCTCTCTCGCCACCTGACTAACTGAGTCCTGCTCTCTCTCTCTCTCTCTCTCTCTCTCTCTCTCTCTCCATTTTTTTAAGCTGTCCGAGGAAGCGAGTGCCGGAAACGAAAGAAACAGGAGAGAATCGTGAAATAAAAAAAGGAAGGAAAAAATAACTGGAGAGGGAGACCGTCTCGTGTATCAGAGAAAGTTCTGATCTTGCTTCTGTACTTAATGTTGGAAATTATTATCACAATCTCCATTCATTTTTCAGTTGTACTGTGCTCTCCATCGTTGAAATCATCTCTTATTCGATTCTCTCGAACCGAGAAAGCTCGCTCAGGAATTGGTTTCTGATTACGGTTCAAGATGAAATTTGGTGTTCGAAGACCTTCTGTAGTTGTACATTCTTTGCTTGGATTTCGTGCTTGATTCGTGGGTCGTTTCTCGTTTGGTTTGAAGCTCAGCGAGGTGGTTTTTGTTTAATCTTTTAGTTTGGTTCTTTGTTTTCTTGCTTTAGTGAAACTGGGTTGAGAGGGAAAGAGAGGACTAGAGATGTAATTGCTGAGTTGGTTTTGTTGTGGTTGTGGCGATATTCTGGTTTCGATGTAGTGGGTTTTAATCCATGGAGGTGCAAGAAGAGGGTTTGTGGTGTTCTTTGTTGGGGTGTAAGAATTAGGGTTTATTTTGAAGCCTTGATGGCTGCTTCTTTCTCGGGTATGTGGTGTGATGATTTGGTTTGAATTGCTTCAGTTGATTTCATTGTTTTAATGGAGTGTTTTGGATGATTTAGTAAAGAAATCAGCAATTGAAGGGATGGTTGTGTATTGTTAGTGCTGAAATTCAAGGAATAAGGAAGGGAAGATTGAAGGGTTTATTCATTTGATTTTTCATTGCTGCTTTGATGGGGAATAAGTTGGTAAGGAGGCGGCAGGTGGTGGATGAGAAGTATACAAGGCCTCAAGGATTGTATCAGAACAAAGATGTGGATCATAAGAAGTTAAGGAAGCTCATTCTTGACTCGAAATTGGCTCCATGTTATCCCGGAAATGAAGAATATGCTTTCGATCTTGAAGAATGTCCCATCTGCTTCTTGGTTAGTAGATACAGTTATCACTCTGTTTATGTTTCTATTTGTCAATTTATTTTTCTGAATACTTCAGCATGGTTTGCAGACCTTGAATTAGATGGTGTTTTGCATTTGGGAATTCGTATGGGTGTCAGTATGACAGCACTAATAGTACTATTTTTAAACATATTTGTCTTCTTTTAGTATTATCGAAGTCTCAACCGCTCAAGATGTTGCATGAAAGGCATTTGTACAGGTACTTATTAACACCCATATTCTAAACGGTTTGTTTATGCCAATATTTTTTGATGGTATGTTCTTTGCCAGAGTGTTTTTTGCAGATGAAACCACTTCATACTACTCGTCCCACACAGTATCCTTCACATATTGAGTTTATATTGTTTGTTTGATTGATAAGTGTTCATGTTGGCCATTGAATTGTTTGTTTCATTTATTCTTTGCTGCTTCTGTTGATTCCTTGACCATAAAAGGTGCCCCTTTTGTAAAACATCAAATTATGATGTGGAGTATCGTGGAGTGAGGTCAAAAGAGGAAAAGGGCATGGAACAAGTTGTAGGTCTTCTTTACTATGGATTCTTGTATTTTTGTAGGAAGCATGAAAATTTTCCTTCAGTCTCTGTGCAGCCCATGGATCATGCTTTTATTTCTACTGCCTTTGTTTATAGGAAGAACAGAGAGTTATAGAAGCTAAAATAAGAATGCAACAACAAGAACTTAAGGATGAAGAAGAGAGAATGCAGAAAAAACGAGAGATGAGTTCCTGTAGCAGAGTTATGACATCAGGGGAAGTTGAGTATCAGGATACATCAGAAATCTCTGTACCAGGTTTGATTGCATTGAAGTTCTGGTTTTGTTATTAATGCTCAATTTTCTTTAAGCAATGGCATTGGTATGATTTATATTTCTTTATTTGTTCCTTCTTTTGCCTCTCATTTGGGTATAATTAATATGTCTTCATTGGTTTGCATAGTACCATCATTCAGCTTTCCTGTAGAAGGTGATAATATCATGTCTTCTCAGAGCTCATGTGCTGGGCCTATAAATATACAATCCTCACGCTCTAGGCAGAACAGGTATATGATATTCCCACCCTCTTGATATCTTCTATATCAGTGACATTGCTTCAGTTCTGCTAGTTAAAAATTCTAGTGTTTATGTTGTACAAACTACAAAGTAAGTTGCAAATCAGATCTGATGATGCTCTACAAAGATTTAAACCCTCTGTTTTCTGTTAATGAGTTTTCATATTTCAAGAAAAGTGTTTAATTACTGAACTTCTTTTAACTCATTCCTTCAAAATATAACTGGCTACTGTTCTGAACTTAGAAGGTCATACCATGGTAAGTAGCTGAGTATGGAGAATCTCCTTCTGCTGGGGCATCTGGGCCTGTGAAGAGTTCCTATGGAATCAACTTTTGGAGGGAATCATGAAGGGCCTTTAAGATTTATTGCTTCTCGAGGATTTAAGGTGGTGGAGGAAACAGAATCAGATTTTGGGAGAGCCTTTAAAACTACTTTCCTCTGAAGAGTGTTCCTATGGAGTCTATTTTTGGAAGGAATCATGTTCCCAGTATTCTTCTTGAGTTGTATCCTTGGTTCTATGGAGTCTTCTTGCAAGTGGTTTAGACCATTTATCTATTCTTTCAATACCAAGGTGATAAGGAGGCTAGAAGTCCTATTTTTAGAAGTCTCCTGCTCGGTGAGCAAGTATGTTGAAGAAATATCTTATTTTCCCAGATTTAAAGGGTTGTGATGCTTTGGAAGGTTGGTCTCAGTGGAAAGTTTCCCTTGAAATCATCATACACATCTGATTTTGGACAGGAAAGGGGAAGTCCCATAAAGATATATGTGGTGCATAAAGAAGAAGAATATAGGAAAAGAAAAATATTCACTTCTGAAATAGTTAAGAAAAGAGAAAAAAAGGTTGTACTTGTAGAGATAAAAGGAGAGTGGAAAGAGAGAAGAAGATCAATTATAAAAAAAAAGTAAGAAAAGAAGATTAGAGTCCTACCCAAACTTCAAAATAAACTTTTCATTTCATAAATCAATTCTCTACTAGCCAATTTACAAAAGAAAATAGTTGTAGTTTCAACATAAAGACTTGGGGATCTCCTTTTATAGGCTCCAATTTGAATTAGTGAAGTGGCCAAAAACAACTTCTAACCATAAATTCATAGATAGCTGGACAGTATTGTATCCTAAAGTTTTCTAATTAATGGAATCTTTTCCGAGTTATTGATAAAAAAAAAAAAAAGATAGCTGGACAGTATTGGGTATGGTAACTCTTTAAGGGCTGAATTGAAAGCTCTATTACAGGGGCTGGAACTGATGAGGTTAAAGGACCTAAAGAACGTGGAGGTGGAAGGTGATTGTCAAACTCTAATTTGTTGGATGAAGAAATAGGATCTGACACCTTGGAAGGTTAGGCCATTGGTGAGACAGGCACAACACTTGGGTTTTGTTGAAGATTAATTAGTTTTATGATGTTTTTTTGAGTAGATGTTTTATGTTAGTTGTTAGATAGAAGGTGGGGACTACAGTAGTTATGTGAGTCCAAATTTTATTATGTTTTTTAAGTGTTATATATGTTGTTTTATGTTTTGCCGCCCTATAAGGGCATAGTTGTCTTTGTACTGTTCTATTATTTTAGTATAAATAATAAGTGAAGGGGGCGGCCAGATTTTGCTCTCTTTTCTTTCAACATCTCTTATTCTCTTATTCTCCTTTTCTCTTCCTTCTCTTTAAGAAACTACTTTCTTTCATATTTTTTAATTCAGCAGATTTCTACTTGGTATCAGAGCATCAACTAGGATTTCTTGAAGCATTCTCATGCAGCCCTAGATCAGCCGACTGCATGAAGTAGTAAAGGGCTGATTGGTCTGCTATAGATTGCCCAGTTCTTGGAGTTTTGGTGGGATCTAGACATCAAAAAGGTGATCTACTGTTCGGCATCAAAATCAGGAAGAACTGGAGTACGGAGAAGAGTCCTAGAAAAGTTGGACTCTTTGTTTTTGATTTGATCTTGGGCGCCCAAGTATTGTTAGTTTTCTTTTGATTTTTTGAAGAGGGCAGTTTGGTTTCTGAAATTTTCTAGGCCTCCCGGAGTGATCGATTCACTTTTTTCTCTGTTGGGAGGCGTGGAAAGGAGAGAGATTTCCCTCTAGCTAGGGTTTTCTTCTTTTGGAAGGGTTGATTTCTATATGTATGGTATTAAATTATTTTTTGAAGGTCTCCAATCTATTTTTTCTTATTGTTGAACTGTTTGAAGTAAAATGGAGAGTTGGAATACCGAGATGAAATCTACTAGTACTATGGGACTGGGTGTTGGAGGTAGTAGTGATATTTTTGGGTTTGAGATCATTACTACAGTAAAACTTGATGGTACACATTTTTTGGAGTGGGCACAATCAGCTAAGATGGCTATTGGTGCCCGTGGAAAATTAGGGTATCTCACTGGGGAGGAGAAGAAACCTGATACAGACTCTTCCCGATGGGTGCAAGAGAATTACATGGTAACGTCTTGGTTGTGTAATTCTATGTTACCTCATATTGCAAAAAATTTCTTATGGGCTAATACTGCTAAGGAGATTTGGGATGGAGTGACTAAAACTTACTCTTAGAAGAAAAATGAAGATAGAGCTTATTAGTGAAGAAATCAGGTGATAAGTATGAAATAGGGAGAAAAACCTCTTGTTGTGTATTTCTCCATGCTGAAAACCCTATGGCAGGAAATAGATCACTTAGAAACTGTGGTATGGGAAAGTGTAAATGATGCAACAACTGTTAGAGACTGCCTAACTCAGGGACTCTTTCGAGGGAGCCTGCCTCCTGAGAGAGAGAGAGAGAGAGAGAGAGAGATTGTATTCCCAAATTGATAATCCCCTCCTAGCTTCCTTTCCTTATTTATATACTACTGTTACAATTCTGTTATACCACCCGCCTCTCAACTTGTCCAGTATGTTAGTTAGTTTGTTCTAGTGGTTGGCTGTTAGTTACATTCTTTAAAGGCTGGCGTGGCCTTTTCTTGTACAGTTGTATTCCTTTTATTTGTGTCTCAACAGTCCCTCCTCCCTTGAAAGCAACTTTTCCCTCAAGGTCAAGATGTGGAAATCTATTTTGTAAATCCAAGTAAGGTTCCCAAGTTGCATCCTCAATTGGGAGAACTGGCCATACCACCAATGCCTTTGGTTCGATGTGATTCCCTTTGCGTATCCACCTGAAATTTGTTCCTGAGGTTCTTGGAAGATCACTGAGAACTTCTGATGTAGCTGCTGTAGTTGTGTGCGGCCTTCTTCGGATCTGCTTCCTTGGGCTAGAATGGGGCCGTTCCCGTGGGAGTCTATCTGCATTAATATGATGTGGGCTGGGTCTGCTGCCTGTTTCCTTAGGGAGGCGAGACTAATGGGTCCTGGACTTGGACGACTGCCCTTGAATATGCACCTGTGAGCTACTCACTTGAAAATCCATGGTGAGGCGGGCCTAATCACATATCACCAGCCCTAGTTGCCTTAACCATTGGACTCCGAGAACTACATCTGCTCCACTGATTTTTAGGGGGTGCAGATCTTCCTCGAACTCATGTCCTTGTATCTTCATCTTTAATTCTGTGCACATACTGTCGCACACCAGGTTGCTCCCATTAGCTACGTGCACCCGAAAGACTGTACATGGTTGAACCGGAATCCCTAGTTATCTGATCAATGTTTGGGTAATGAAATTGAGAGTGTTGCCACTATCTATCAGAACTGACACATGGTGCCCTTGTACCAATCCGGTTACTCTCATAGTTTGAGAAGAAGCAAGGCCGGTCAAGGCTTGTAGGGATACTTCCAGGTGTTCCCTTGTCCATTGCCCCCATTCTTGGTTGTCCATTAGCTCTTCAATGTCTGTTGATTGCTTGACATATTCGGTTTCAGGTTGAAGGAAAAAAACTTGAGGGGTCTTACAGCGAAGGCCCGGCCTGAATTTGTCTCCACATGCATAATAAAGGCCCTTTAGCCATCGGGCTTGCATCTCAGCCCAGGTTAACCTCTTGGATGAGCTGGGGCCTGAACCAGAGTTGGCGTCCTTGCTTGTGATTCCTACTCCTGATCTGGGCTCCGGTTTACCCAAGGTACCTGGTTTTGGGTTCGGTATACCTGGTATGATCGCAACTCCCAGAGGTTGATTAATCCTTCTTGCCCGATTCAGTTTGTCTTCATGTAGTCGAGCTAATGCTGCTGCTTCAAGAATGGTGGTAGGCTGCATGGCTTTTACCTCTAGCCGCACTTCTTCCCCGAGTCCACCAACAAAACTGTCGACAAGCGCGTTTTCTAGCCAGCCTTGCATGCGCACAGCTAATCTTTCGAATGCCATATGATAATCTTGGACGGAGCTGGTCTGTCGTAGCTTAGCGAGGCTTTCATCATAGTTCTCAAAGGCTGAGACTCCAGATCGCATGGTTAAGGTGTCGGTGAAGTCTGTCCATGTGGCTCTTCGGTGCCGTCACCAGTACCACTGGTACCAGACGATCGCCTCTCCTTCTATGTGTACAGAAGCTAATGGGACACAATCAGATCTCTGTGTGTCGTGGTAATCGAAGTATCTTTCTGTTTGCAGAAGCCAGGATGTGGGATCTCCCCCTGCGAAGATGGGAAACTCGATTCTTGTTGTTCTTGATCCGCTTCGGTGACTGGTGTCACTACACTCTTCCTGATTCGGTGCAGGTGGTGCTTGTGCTAGTCGTTCAAGCAAGGATGTGAAGCTTTCTTTGATTTCTTTAACGTTAGCCGATATTCTTTGCATTTCTCCTTCCATGTTGTCGACTCTGTTCTCCATTGCGGATGACCTTGTGCTTGGCATCTTGGCTCTGATACCAACTTGTTAGGGATTGCCTAACTCAGGGACTCTTTCGAGGGAGCTTGCCTCCTGAATGAGAGAGTCCCTAACAGCAACTTATCACAAACTGGTAGAGAGGAATAGGGTTTTTGAGTTCTTGGCAGGGCTGAACCTTGAATTTGACATTGCTAGGCAGCATATTCTTTCTAGGGAGGGTGTGACACTCTCTCAGGCCAATGCTTTTGTCTTTGGAGAGGAGCGCAGGAGGAGTGTAATGCTGAGAAAGCCTGGGATTGACCAGTCGGCTATGGTTGGTATAACAAAACCTAAGCCGAATGGAGACAGGGGGAGTAGTGAGACTAGAAGGGAAGATAAGAGAGACTTGGTGTGTGAGTATTGCAAGAAGACCAAGCATACTAGGGACACTTGTTGGAAGCTTCATACAAATCTTATGCCTGCTCGGATAAGAAACAAGAAGGGAAATGCAAATGTAGCCACTACAGGAGACTCTTCAGCCCCTCTCTCCCAAACTGATTGGGAATCCATTGCAATAGCAGCAGTGAGAAAAGAAGGAGAGGTTTGGACAGCTTATGAGTAAGAAAGATTCACCTAACTCTAGCCTTCCAGATGGACAACAGAATGCAGGAGCCAACTACACCACTTCCTTTGCACATACAGGTAGTTCATATGCAACTGCAAATCTTGTATCCACTTATGGTGTGTGCTTCAGTTCCTGTGCAATTCTGGGGAGATGCAGTTCTTACAGCCGTACATGTGATTAACCGTGTTCCTTCACGGACTTTGGGGTTTAAGGTGCCATTTAGCCTCCTTTTTCTAGATGAAGAGATATTTCATATACTTCTGAGGGTTTTTGGCTGTGTTTCTTTTGTTCACATTCTTGGCCCTCATCGCAAGAAATTGGATCCTAAGGCCAAGAAATGTTTTTTTCTTGGGTATGCTCAGAACCAAAAGGGGTATTGCTGTTATGACCGTGTGTCGAGGAGTAGATTTGTCACTATGGATGTTATGACCCATCATTTGTTTCTTTTCCTGTTTCTGTGGTGCCTCCATCAATTTAGCCAGCATCTACATCAGTTCATTCAGCACCTGCACCATCAGTTCAGCCATCACCTGCACCTCCAGTTTCATTACCTGAGCCACTACGGGCAACCTCATAGCAATATCAACGCTGACAGATGATGGTTGACTCCACACATCCTCGACCCACACCACTCTCTGTCAGTCCTTCTAAAACTCCAGATTCAGCAGATACAGTTCCATGTATTCTTCTTGAGCCTGAGCCTGTTATGTTTTCTGATGATAATGTTTTTGCCCCCTAACACCATGGTTGCAGTTGATCCCACTGACCTTGATCTTCCCATTGCACTTCGTAAGGGGAAGAGAAAGTGTACAACCCACTGCATTTCACACCATATTTCCTATAGTGCCTTATCACCCTCCTACTGTGCTTTTCTTTCTTCCCTAGATTTTGTGTCTATACCCATAAATGTTACTGAGGCTCTCTCCAAACCTAAGTGGAAAACAACCATGCAAGATGAGATGGATGCTTTGGTCAAAAACCAAAGTTGGGAGTTGATCTCCCCCCAGACAAGGAGACAGTCGGATGTCGATGGGCATTCACAGTGAGGTATAAGGCCGATGGCAAGATAAAGAGGTACAAGGCAAGGTTGGTAGCAAAAGGGTATACTTAGACCTATGGTGTTGATTATCTGGATACCTTTGCACCAGTAGCTAAGATGAGTTCAGTTCGTATCCTTTTATCTCTAGCAGCCACCTATTCATGGCCCTTGTTCCAGCTTGATGTCAAAAATGCTTTCCTCAATGGTGATTTACAGGAGGAGGCATATATGGACATTCTAGCAGGCTTTTATGAAAATGTTGGTAAAGGAAAGGTGTGCAGACTCAGAAAATCTCTATATGGACTGAAACAATCACCTAGGGCTTGGTTTGACAGGTCTAGAGGGGCACTCATCCGTTTTGGATACACATAGACACAGTCTGATCACACCCTCTTTGTGAAGAGGAGAGATGCTTTGGTGTCAATTCTGATTGTGTATGTGGATGATATAGTGGTGACAGGAAATGATCTGGAGGAGATTGATGGTCTCAAAAATCATTGCAGCAAGAATTTGAGATCAGAGATATTGGTGAGCTCAAATACTTCTTAGGGATTGAAGTTGCAAGATCCAAGCATGGGATCTTCATTTCACAGAGAAAGTATGTACTTGACCTACTACGAGAGACTGGGAAGCTGGGGACCAAATCACAGAATTAATGGTGTGGATGGTGAATTGGTAAAGGATGTGAGGAGATATCAAAGAATGGTGGGCCGACTGCTGTATTTGTGTATGACACAACCAAATATTTCTTATGCTGTCAGTGTTGTGAGTTAGTAAATGCATGCACCTCGGGTTCAACACTGGGAAGCTATTGAGAGAATACTTGCATATCTGAAAAAGCACCCTGGCAGAGGCATTCTTTTCTCAAATCATGAGAATTTGAAGCTAGAATCCTATACAAATGCAGACTGGGCAGGATGCTTAGATGACATGAGGTCTACATCAGGAGTGTGTACCTTTGTAGGTGGAAACTTGATCTCTTGGAAGAGTAAAAAGCAAGCGGTTGTGGCAAGGTCAAGTGTAGAGGTTGAGTATAAATCCATGGCTCATGGTGTCTCAGAACTTCTTTGGATTAGATCTCTTTTGAGTGAGATTGGGGTGAAAGCAGAGGAACCTATGATGTTATACTGTGACAATCAGGCTGCAATTAATATTGCCCACAATCCAATTCAGCATGATAGGACAAAACACATTGAAGTTGATAGACACTTTATAAGAGATAGGGTAACAATCGGAGAAGTTTGTTTGCCTTATGTCTCTTCAGAGTTGCAGTTGGCTGATGTTCTCACTAAAGGGGTGGCAAGGAACAAGCTTGAACATGATCTACGCAAGTTGGGAATGTGTGACATTTACTCCCAACTTGAGGGGGAGTGTTGAAGATTAATTAGTTTTATGATGTTTTTCTGAGTATATGTTTTATGTTAGTTGTTAGATAGGAGGTGGGGACCACAGTAGTTATATGAGTCCAAATTTTATTATGTTTTTTGAGTGTTATATATGCTGTTTTATGTTTTGCCGCCCTATAGGGGCATAATTGTCTTTGTACTGTTCTATTATTTTAGTATAAATAATAAGTGAAGGGGGCCAGGTTTTGCTCTCTTTTCTTTCAACTTCTCTTCTCCTTCTCTCTTCCTTCTCTCTTCAAGAAACTACTTTCTTTCATATTTTTTAATTCAGCAAATTTCCACTGGGTTCCTTATTGAATTCCTCATCCAATTGGGTGCCTAGGAGTGCTAATGGCCTGGCCGACTCTTTATCTAGGGCTGGGGTAGAGAAAAAGACTGGGTGATGATTTGTAATATTTGTTTTTTTCTCGTACGTTTTCATGATGTTAGTGCTCTGTGCCTCTGGGAGCTGTTTTGTTTCGTGAAAGCCTATTTGTACTTTGCTTTTGCCTGCTGCTTTTTGAGCAGAGGCTTCCACTTTTAATGAAAGTAAAAGATGAAAAGGTACCATAATGTCAGAAACAGACAACATGCGCAATACAAAAACAGCATTTAGCTCTCATGCTAAAACAATATTTGTTTTGTGTACACTGTACAGAGATTACAATTCAGTCCCTGGAGACCCCATTCAAGTTCTTGCTTTGTTACACCTGCTTTTGCTAGATTATCAGAAAAGCCATTTGCAGACCTAGAAATCCACATGAACAAACAATTTGGATTCTTTTCCTCAGTTTCTAGATTTTCTCACTAAAAGCAAATCTTCTGTGGAATTTCTTCTGATCTAAGCCATAAAATAACCACTTGGCAGTCACTTTCTATAATCATATTTCTCCACTTTCGCTGGTTAGATTGTTTCGGTCCTTGAATTGCAGCTATAATCTCATCCCTAAAGGAATTTCCAAATTCCATGGGCCCCAAAACCAAGACAGCAGCCATCAAAGTTTGGTTTTGAACTTCCTATTGGAGGCAGTTCCCAGCTGACAGATCTTGGTAATGTCCTATCACTATGTACTACCAGCCACAATTGACCATCCTCTCACGAAATCATCCTACTTAACATCTTTAAATTTCTTACAGGCCAAAACCCAGTGTCCTATTCTCACCTTGGACCTTGGCATAGTTTTCAAGGCGCCAAGGCGAGGCTAGGCACAGGGGGGCACCTAGTCCTAGGTGATGATTTTTTTTTTAAGTAAAACCATATATCCTAGGGTAGTTCCCTAGGTACCATAACCATATTTCCTTAATAATTATTTATAATTTTTATAAGAAAAGCATAAGTTTCATGTTTAAGTCTAGAAAATCAACATTTTATGAGAAGAAAAAAAACAAAGTAAAAAAAATTCAAAAAATATAGGGGCTGAACCCCTACTTTTGTTATAGTAAAAAGGAGAAAAGAAAAGGTGGAAGAAGAAGAAGAAGAAGACATGGAAGAAGAAAATGTGTTGATTAGACAAAATTTTAAGTTCTTCCTTTGCTTATAGGTGAAATTTTTGAGGGTTCAATCAAGGATCAAAATTTTGATATGATACGCCCCATATTGGGTGTATTGTATTGTATCTTTGGGGTCCCGATACTGTTTACAGGTGTTTTGGGGGGACCCATTTTTTTAAATAGTATATATATTTAAAAATGAAATTGAAAACCAAAGAAATAAAAAAATAGGGGGAGTATCGTTATAAGTACCGATACACCTCTACCAATACACAGGTGTATCAATACTGTGAACCATGGGTTCAATACAACAGTTAGCAATGTTGCATTGATTAAACCCTAAGAAAATAATAAAAGGAAATTAGTATATAAACACATAAAATGAATATTCTAGTTTAATAATGTCTATTTTATAATTATAATGTCAAAAAATTAAAAATATAAAAGTATTTTATAACCCAGTGCACAAAACTGCTAGGTGACTGAGTGAGGCGAGCCTCCAAGGGTGCCTTGTCGCCTAGGCGTCGCCTTGACAACTATGGACCTTGGTTAAACCCAATCACATCCTTCAGACTTTGTTCTTTATTTTCAAATACTATAGCATTTCATTCTCCCCAAATGCTCCATAAGATGGCTGCCCTTGTACTCTGCCGTAACAGCTTCATTCTTCTTGTTTGACTGATCATAAAGTTTAGCCCAAATAGATCCTTAATATTTTGTGGCACCCCAAACAGTGGTAGATTTTTTTTCGATAATTAAGTAAGAGCAGTTCCGCACCTGTATGTATAATGGCAACTCAGAAAAAGGTAATTAGGGCTTTCTCCACTCTTGAGACAAAGAATGCACACATGTGGGGAAATGCATCAAGTTTTGTTTCCTTTGGAGTCTATCACAAGCATTACTGATTTGAAGGAAAGTGATGCAGGACAGGGTGGGAATCTTACAAATTCCAGATCTGGTGGTGGGCTTTGTGGGGGTAAAGGAGGGGCTTTGGGTAATCAAGGATGAAGAATAAGGGTGGGAATGCAAGTAGACAGCTTGCTTTTTGTCAAAGAATGATTAATAACTTAGGAAAAAAATGAGAAAAGAAATTAGTAAGATAGAGGGGGGAAAAGAAAAATTTCTAGCAACAATCAGAATTCACTAAGCCAAACTTTATTTCATTAAATAAACTCTTTCTCTACTTACAACTACAATGACTCTATTTATGGACTCAACTTATGAACTTGGATGACCGTGTACAAGCTCCAACTTACACTAGGATTCTAGGAAACTGACCTGAGTTGACTTCTAATTGCCTTAGAACCAAGAAATATTCCTAGGCAACCAATAGGGACAGCTCAAATAAGGACTCTGAATTCCTAAGCAACACTTTTGTTTTGGAATGGTAGAATACTGATGTATTTCATTCTATTGCCAATCGACATATTTATACAGTAAGCTGCTGCAATAAATAGAAAGAAGAAAAAAGTAAAAAGAAAAGAAAATAGAAAGTACAAGAATAGAAAGAAAACTTTCTAAATCAATTCTTCCACAATCTTAGGAATATATACAATTCTATTTTTACACAACTACCAAGTATAGATCTGCACCAGTAACCCCACGTTTTCCAACACTCCCCCTCAGGCTGGTGAATAGAGATCCTCCATTCCCAACTTGGCTATAATTCTTCGAAAGTCTGTACTATTGAGTCCTTTAGTAAGTACGTCGGCCAGTTGTCCTTTTGTAGACACATAGGGAGTGCAAATCAACTTGCTGTCCAGTTTCTCTTTTATAAAGTGTCGGTCAATTTCGATGTGCTTCGTCCTATCATGTTGAACAGGATTGTGAGCAATATTGATGGCTGACTTGTTATCACAATATAGTTTCATAGACTCTTCTCGTGGAATCTTTAGGTCTCCTAAAATTATCTTCAACCAGAGTAATTCAATACACACTCCTTGTGCCATAGCCCTGAATTCTGCCTCTACACTTGACCGAGCCACTACATTTTGCTCCTTACTCCTCCAAGTGACTAAGTTTCTTCCCAAGAAGGTACAGTAACCGGAAGTGGACCATCTATCTACTGGAGATCTTGCATAATCGACATCTGTATATGCTTCAAGAGTCAGTCCCCCATTTCTTCTGAATAAAATTCTTTTTCCTGGATTGGCTTTCAAATAGTGCAGAATTCGATGAGCAGCCTGCAGATGAACTTCTTTAGGATTATGCATAAACTGACTTATTACACTTACAGTGTATGCAATATCTGGCCGTGTATGTGCAAGATAAATGAGTTTTTCAACCAGTCTTTGGAACATCTCTTTGTCTACACTTGCATTCTCGTTGGCTTCTCCAAGTTTATGATTGGGATCTATAGGCGTGGAAGCTGGTTTACATGCCATATTTCCTGTTTCTCTCAAAAGATCAACAACATACTTTTGTTGAGAGATAAAGATGCCTTGTTTAGAATGCGCAATTTCAATTCCAAGAAAATACTTTAGTCTCCCCAAGTCTTTTATCTCAAATTCTCTGGAAAGACTGTTTTTCAATGCTTCCTTCTCCTTTTTATCATTCCCAGTAACGATTATATCATCCACATAGACTAATAGTGCAGTAACTCCCCTTGAGGCTGTGTGTTTGATAAACAATGTGTGGTCACCTTGACTTTGCTTGTAACCTGTACTAAGCATCACCTTTGTAAACCTTCCAAACCATGCTCTCGGAGATTGTTTGAGGCCGTATAGTGCTTTCTTCAACCTACAAACTTTGTTCCTCTTAATGCCTTCTCCAAAACCCGGTGGAATGTCCATGTATATCTCCTCTTCTAGATCACCATGGAGAAATGCATTCTTTACATCAAACCGTTGCAAATTCCAATTATAGTTAGCAGGCAAAGACAACAACACCCTTACTGTATTCATTTAAGCTACTGGGGCAAAAGTTTCCTGATAATCTACCCCATAAGTCTGTGTATATCCCTTGGCTACCAGTTGTGCTTTGTACCTTTCTAACAACCCATCAGATTTGTACTTAATTGTGAACACCCATTTACAACCTACAGTCTTCTTGTTTCTTGGTAGATCCACAACTTTCCATGTGTTGTTCTTTTCTAGTGCCTCCATTTCCACTCTCATGGCTTTTCTCCACTCCTTATTAGAAAGTGCCTCGGTTAGAGTATTAGGAATTTGAATGGTGTTAAGGCTGGCTAGAAAACTTTTATGGGATTTAGAGAATCTTTGGAACGACACAAATTTGGCTAAAGGGTACAATGGGCGTTTGGTACATTCTTTGGTTCCTTTTCTCAATGCAATAGGTAGGTCATACACAGACTATGAAGGTGCAGGTTCAGGTTCTGCATATCCCTTAGTTCCAGGATTAGGAGTTGAATCTTGGACTTGCACAAGTTGAGGATCTGGATTTCTTTTCCTAGAGTAAACCTACATATATCTCACATCATCATGCACATCATTGGTGGGGTTAACAGTGTCTGAATTTGGTTCAATGGTCGGGTTGTTTGACTCTTGTTGAGACTCGGGAATGTGGGGCTCAGAGGATTGTGACTCAGAGGGATGTGATTTTTGACGGTTGGATGACTGTGAGGAGGGTAATACATCTAAGGAGAGTAGATCCGATGCCTTATCTTCCATTAATGAGGGCTCCCCCTGAAGATAAGGTTGAGTGAAAAAGGATTGTCCCTCCTCAAATGTGACATCGATGGAGGTGTAGAATTTTCTAGTGGCTGGATGATAACATTTATAACCTTTTTGAGTTGGGGAATATCTCAAGAAGACACCTGATTGCTCGTGGATCCAATTTTTCCTTATTATGGACATGAACAAAGGCAGTGCAGCCAAAAATTCTTGGTGTGAGATTATTCGAGGTTCGAACTTTAGATGGTAGTCTATTTATGGTGTATGCAACAGTAAGGACAACTTCCCTCCAATATTGTTTTGGCACCCGGTTTTGGAAGAGAGGCTCGGGTGGTTTGCAAAAGATGGCCATTTTTCCTCTCAGCTATCGCATTCTGTCGGGGAGTGTTAACACAGGAGGATTCATGCACAATGCCTTCTTTCTGAAAAAATGGGGACAAATTTTGATTAAAATAATCTGTAGCATTATCAGATCGAGACCTTTTAATTCTCACACCAAACTGAGTTTGGACCATTTTATGAAAGTTGGGAAGAATGGTACCCACATCAAATTTAGACTTAAGAAGAAAGATCCACGTGACCTTAGTGCAATCATCAATAAAGGTGACAAACCATCTAGAACCAGTAATGTTGGGGATTTGAGAAGGGCCCCATATATCCGAATGAATCAAATAAAAAGGAGTTGAAGATATTTTATTGCTGATTGGGAAAGAAACCCTTTTGTGCTTAACAAGTTCACAAACATCACAATGAAATGTTTCAACATCAATTCCTTTAAACAAGGAAGGAAGCATTGTTTTTAAAACAGGAAATGAAGGATGACCGAAACGGAAGTGATGACGCCAAATTAAATCTTTATTGGAGGTAGATAAGAATGACTCGCGTGTGACATGCATAACAACGTGAGATGGTTTGCTGGTTGCTTCAAGGTAGTAGAGTCCATCCCTTTCCTTAGCAAGTCCAATCTTCTTCCCCGAAACCTGGTCTTGAAATACACAGTAAGAAGGAAAGAACACAACATTGCAGTTCACATCCTGGGTGAGTTTATGTATAGAGATAAGGCTAGTGGATAACTTAGGAACATGAAGAACATTTTTAAGCAATAGGGATGGAGTAATTTGAATATTCCCAATCCCTGCCACCGTGGTGAAAGAACCATCAGCAACAAAAAATTTTCTATTACTAGGACAGGGTGTATAGGTGAGAAAATGTAGTGAAGAGGGTGCCATGTGGTCAGTAGCTCCAGAATCAAGAATCCATGGAAAAACACTAGCCGAGGCATGTAATCCTAGAGATAAAGACTCACCTGAGAGAGCAAGAGAGGTAGAACCACTTCTTGGTTTCAAGGATTTTAGGAAGCTCCTTAGCCTTTCAATTTCATCATTAAATGGTCCCTGACTTGAGTGTTCTTGCTGTGGGGTTGTGGAGACATTATGGGCCTGTTGAACTTCTTTTGAAACTCCTCGATTTCCCCATTCCTTGCTGGATGTGGGAGGTTTCCCATGAAGTTTTCAGCACTGATCTTTTGTGTGTCTGGGCTTCTTGCAATAGGTGCACTAGAGTTTATCGTAGAGTCATGGGTAGTTGTGTCACGAGCCAAGTTGTGATTGTTCTCACCCTTTAAACCACTGTAACTTCCTCCCCTTGCCACCATGGCTGAGCCTTCGGGATCTTTGGGCTCAAGCATGATTCCACATCGGCTTTCCTCAGCTCTAACAAGGGCTATGACTTCATTTAATGGAGGCACTTCTTCTTTGCCAAGAATTTGTATTTTTTTTGATGAATAATACTAAGTTTATTGATTCAGAAGCAACTTTAGAGTGAGTTCATACATCATCCCAACGAGAGGCACGAGCTGCAGTCCATCCTTGAATTTGCCAAGAATTTGTATTCGGACCTGATCAAATTCAGCATTCAGTCCGACAAAAAAATCATACACCCTATCTCTTTCAATAAAATTCTTCAAGATCACAGCATCATCAGGGCACTTTGTCTCAAGAATCCGATAATGATCAAGCTCATGCCATAAATTTTGCAGCAGATTTGCATACTCTGTAACACTTCTGCTCCCTTGTTTGGCCGCCACTGTCTTCACTTTGTCCTCGTAGACACGAGCAGCGTCATGGGCTTTGGAATAGGTTTGTCGGACAGCATCCCAAATAGCCTTTGCAGCGGGAAGAAACATACAAGTATCACTGATCTTGGGTGTCATTGAACTCTACAACCATGACATAATCATGGAGTCCTCTTCGTCCCAAGCATCAAAATTTGGCTCGCCCAACTTTGGCCCTGTTCCAAGAAGGTGACTAATTTTTCCTTTTCCCTTCAAATAGGTACGCACTAGTTGTGACCACTTTAGGTAGTTCTGGCTATTCAGTCTATATGTTGGCTGGATATTCTGCAAATCACTAGTGTGAGGATGAGAATTTGTTGCTCCTTCATTGGTTTGGACGGGAACACTTGTTGCAGTCATGTTGGACATTGTTAATGGAGGAAAAATAAGGCCAGCAGGAAAGGAGAATAAAGGAGGGAAGAACTAGCTGGATTAAAGGAACACTTTTGGTTACAGGTCAACACTGAAGGCTGAAGAAAAACACGAAAAACTGACAATGAAGGCCAAAAAACATCTCAAGGTTGACAAACCTAGAGCTCTGATACCATGTTTTGGAATGGTAGAATACTGATGTATTTCATTCTATTGCCAATCGGCATATTTATACAATAAGCTGTTGCAATAAATAGAAAGAAGAACAAAATAGAAAGAAAAGAAAATAGAAAGTACAAGAATAGAAAGAAAACTTTCTAAATCAATCCTTCCACAATCCTAGGAATATATACAATTCTATTTTTACACAACTACCAAATATAGATCTGCACCAGTAACCCCACATTTTCCAACAACTTTCCTAATCCTACTAAAGCTAATTTAATGTAAAGACACAAAAAATTACTAAAAATAGTAAGCTTCAGGAATTACCATAAATAGTAAGTTAAAAGCTACCATAAATAGTAATTTTGAAATAACAGTAAACTTCTAGAAAACTTAAAACCCTATCCTTGAGACACTTGCAACTAGAAAACAATTAATAAAACTAAGACATTTATAAAGATGGAGGTTAAAGCAGGAGTTGGAAGAGATTTTGTGAAAAGGGGAGATAAGTTGGAGACAAAAGTCTAGATGTTGTTGGTTAAGGGAAGGTGATGGCAGTACAAGTTTTTTCCACTTAGTAGCAAATGGGAGGAAAAGAAGAAATACTATCTCTCAACTGGAGTGGAATGGGCAAACTCTAACTAGGGAAGAGGATATTGCACAAGCCTTTGTGGATCATTTCAAAGCCATCTTTGTTGTTTAGGGGGAATCAGAGAATCTTTAGAAAACCTCGTTTGGAGAAGAGGCTCTAGGGCTTTGATGGAAACCCTAGAAAAGGCTTTTGAAATCCAAGAAATTAAGGAAGTTTCTATGGAGAGATCCAAAGTCCCAAGCCCAGATGGTTTTACGATGGCTTTTTTTTCGTCAAGACTGTTGGGAAATTGTGAGTGTTGGTCTAGTAGAAGCATTTGATGAGTTCTTTGAAAGGGGCAAATTCAACTCAAGGGAAAATGCTACTATATTGCCTTAATCGCTAAGAAAGCAGATGCTTCTCATCCAAAAGATTTTAGGCCTATAAGCCTTGTGGGTAGCATGTATAAAATTGTCTCCAAGGTGTTAGTTGAGAGGATAAAAAAAAGTCCTTCCCTCTTTAATCTCTCCAAATCAAGGGGATTTTGTGTTTGGAAGACAAATAATAGACCAAATCCTCATTGCTAATGAGTGTTTGGAGTTCAAAAAAAGAAGAAAGGATAAGGGTCTAGTTTGTATGTTGGACTTGGAGAAAGCCTATAACTTAGTGGACTGGGATTTTCTTTGAGAAGTTTTAAGATTGAGAGGTTTTGGAGCGAGATAGTGTAAATGGATAAAGGGTTGTATTTCCTCCTATCATTATTCCATAATCCATATTGGTCAATGGAGTAGCTAGAGATATCTTTCCAGCTAAAAGGGACCTTTGAAAAGGTGACCCCCTATCTCCCTTCCTCTTCACTTTAATAGCAAATGTGCTTAGTGACCTGATTTCAAGGGTTGATGCTAACAACTCACATCGAGGTTGGAGAGTCGGAAGAATAATGTGGTGGTTATCCATCTACAATTTGTAGATGATATTGTTATCTTTCGTGAAGGGGAAAGGGAGGAAATGACTAATCTACAAAGGATGGTAACACACTTTGAGAGGGTTTGCAATCTCAAAGTAAACTGGAACAAGAGTTGCATAGTAGGTTGAGATAAGAGAGAGGGGAGGTAGAAAACTTAGCTAGAATGTTGGGTTGTGAGGTAGGAGATTGGCCTTTACACCTGGGACTCCCTTGGGGGGTGGGGGGGAACCCAAATTTTGACAGCTTTTGGGATCCAATAGTGGAAAGGTTCACAAAAGGTTTGCAGGATGGAAGAGAAGTTATATCTCTTTAGGGGGTAGGATAATTCTAGTAAAGTCAACCGTGACTAATTTGCCAATTATTGATAAAAAAGACTAATTTGCCAATTATTGATAAAAAAGACTAATTTGCCAATTGTTATCTATCTACCTTTCAGATCCACACAAAAGTGGCCAATAAAATGGAGAAATTGATGAGGGATTTTTTGTGGGAGCCAGGGGATGCAAAAAAGGATCATTTGGTAAAGTGGGAGGTGGTGTCAAGGAGTAGGGATAGTGGAGGCTTAGGGATAGGAAATATTTGTTAGAATGTTAGAACGGAGTCTCTTTGTATGAGTGCTCGGCTGATAAGAGTCTTATTAGCCCATACTTAAGTTAAATCATCCTGTAACTGGGGCTGGGTTAATGGGCCTAAGCCTGTTTAATGTTTTTAAGTTAACTGGGTGTCCCATCACTAATCAGGGGCATTCCAGTAAATTCTTGTACCATTGTACTTCATTCTAATATAAATCATTGCTGGTCGACTGAACAGTACAGTTCGACATTTCCAGCATACCAGTGGTTTTCTTCTTCACTTCTCTACTTTGAATACAGCATTCAGCACACATGGTATCAGAGCTGATTCGAACCTAGGGTTTCAGCCGGCACACCAGCTTCTACTCTCTCTTCTTTTGCTGCTCTTTTCTCATTTCTTCTTCTTCTCCGGGTTGCTGAAAAAAACAGGGTTGTAAGAGAACAAGGTAGATTTGAACCTAGGGTTTCCCTTGGTTGTAGGGCTCAGGGGAGGTAAGGCCCAGAAGTGGATGTCCTACTAGCTTCTCCTTCAGCAAGATAGTATCTATTTGGCTACTAAGTGAGGTCTGTATAGGACAGACCTAGTTGAGGACTAATTTCTGCAGTCCTAGCCCTAGCCGAAAGGGGGAGAGCTTCCCTACAACTGCAGCTTCGAAGCCCCAGCAAAACCAGTGGTAAACAGCTCCAAGTTCAGGTTGGTTATCAGTCTGAAACCCCCTCACCACTGCTGTACCCGAGCTCCTTCAGCTTAAGTGAAGTTACCTAGGGGGCTGTGAGCTCTAGTTTGCCCAGCACTGAACTCTTTGACCAGTTAAGATTGAAGTCAGCATGTATTCACTATTCGGAGAAGTTTCCTCTAGGGATATCAGACCTGCCGCAAGGTCACCCAACCTGGAAAACCCTAATCTGCACAATTTGCAAATCACTAACGTATTGTTGGATGAATATAACTTCAGAGAGTGGTCCATCTCAGCAAGGCTGTTCATTACCTCTCGTGAACTCATAGGCTATTTGGATGGAGACAAGAAAGAACCAGATGTTGGCAGTCCTGAATACATCGTGTGGCGCAAGGAAAATGCCACAGTCATGTCTTGGTTGCTGGCCTCCATGACTCATCGGGTGGCCAGAACTGTTCATCATTTCCCTACAACTGCTAAGATTTGGGAGAAAGTATTCAAGACATACGGCCAGAAAAAGAACAATGCTAGAATCTACAGGCTGAACCAGGATGAGACATGTCCGTAGCAACATACTTTGCAACACTGGAAGGCCTCTGGGAAGAGCTTGACCATCACTTGATTTTGGACTGGGAAAATGCCAGGGATAAGGAGAGGCATGGCAAGCGGATTGAGGAGAGCAGAGCCTTCAAGTTTCTGGCTGGACTAGACCCAGTATATGAAGGTATAAGTTCACAGATTCTAGGGAGAGATGAATTACCCGAGATCCACCATGTATACTACCTGGTGAGGAATGAAGAAGTAAGTAGAAAGGAGATGCAAGTTGACTCCCAGACACAGTTAATAGAACTATCTGGAGAACATTCAGCCCTAGTCTCCACTATGGGAAATAGACTTCCAGACAAGAAGTCCCTCAAGTGTACTCATTGTGGTGGTGAGAAACACACAAAGGAAAAATGTTGGGTCTTGTATCCTCATCTGAAGCCAGCTGCTTTGAAAAAGGACAAAAGACAACATAGGGGGCATACAGCAAGTGGGAATCTTGCCACCAACAACAGCAGTGACAAATCACAGAATACTCCAATTGTGTCCTCTTCCATCACAAGGCAGGTCACCGACTCCTCTGGACCATGTACCTTGGGCTTCTCAGCTAGTGAGGTAGAGATTCTCAGTCGGGCATTAGCCCGTCTGAAGAATAACCCTTTAGCTTCCACCTTTCTTGCCAAATCAGTCATAGTCTCTGCCTTCAGTACAACTAGTTTCATTGATTCCTCCTCATGGGTGATTGATTCTGGAGCAACTGACCATATGACACATATGTCCTCCTTATTCTCTTCATACCATTTGTTGTCTGGGCAGGATAAGTTGAGAGTGGCTGATGGGTCTCTCTCCACCATCTCTGGAAAGGGGGTGGTTGACCTAAGCAAGGGCCTCTCTCTTAAATCTGTCCTACATGTTCCTCTTCTTACCTCAAATCTTTTGTCTGTTTCAAAACTTACAAAAAATTTGAACTGCAGTATAACCTTTTTTCCTTCTCATTGTCTTTTAAGACAGATTGACGAGGAGAACGATTGGGAGTGGTCGTGAGTATGGGGGCCTCTACTATTTTGATGCAGACATCAGCTTAGCCTTACAAGCTTCTGCTACTACTAGTCTAGAAAGTGTGGAGTCAATAGTTAGGCTGCACCTGTGGCATGCTAGGCTAGGTCATGTGCCTTTTTCTTCTTTAGCAATGTTGTTACCCGAATTGTTTAAGGGAATTCCAAGTCAGAGTCTAATTTGTGATGTGTGTCAGATGTCAAAACAATGTAGAAGTGTGTATCCAACTTCCAGTAATGAAATTCGAGCTCTTTTTTATTTAGTGCATTCTGATGTTTGGGGTCCTTCACCCATTGTCTTCATTGATGGCTTCCGTTGCTTTATCAGTTTTATTGATCATTATTCTTGTTGTACATGGATTTATCTGTTAAAAGGACAAGATGAAGTGCCACGGATAACTATGGCCTTTTGCAAGATGATTGAAACATAATTTGACAAGAAGATTAAGCAATTCTGGTCAGACAATGCGACTGAATACTTTGAAAGATCTTTGAACACATTCATAGAAGATGCAGGCATATTACACCAATCTTCTTGTGCTAACACCCCTCAGCAAAATGGGGTTGCTGAGCGCAAGAACAGGCACCTCTTGGAGACAGCTCGAGCTCTACTCTTTCAGCACAAAGTGCCCAAGCAATATTGGTCTCAAGCTATACTCATTGCATCATACCTGATAAATCGGATACCATCTAAGGTATTGGGTATAGAGACCCCTTTCTCTGTTTTGTGTCCCACTCTTCCCGAATTTCCTCTCCCCCCACGGGTTTTTGGTTGTACATGCTTCATACATGTGAAGGATCCAAAGAAAACCAAGCTGGATCCCAAGGCTACAAAGGGAATATTTCTGGGGTACTCTTCTATACAAAAGGGGTGCAAGTGTTATGATCCTGTCTCCAAGAGAAAGTATGTCACTAGAGGTGTAGTTTTTTTTGAGTCTCAACCCTATTTCTAGTCTTCTCAGAATCCTCTTTAGGGGGAGACAAATGGGGTGGAAGAGGATTCTCATCCTCCTTTCTTTTCTGTTCCCCTTTCATCACCTTCCACCATTCCTAGCCGTGACATTTCGGGTCAATCTAGTGAGGCTCCCATTGTGCCAGTTACATCCCTTGATACAACAGATGCTCCTGAAGGCTCCAGCAAGCAAGAGAAAGAGATACTTACATACAACAGAAGAAAGAAGGGCCCTCAATCTCATGATTACAACTAATTGAACTCAGATCAATCTGTCTCTGCAATCCAAGGTAATTCTGACCCTCACACTTCAGATTTGGATATTCCTATTGCTCTCCGTAAGCCTGTTCGTTCTTGTACTACCTGGCATCCCATAGCTGATTTTGTTTCTTACTCACACTTATCTCTTTCCTCTGTTCGTGTCTCTTCCAGGTACTCAGAGGCAACATCTGATCCAAGGTGGAAAGAAGCCATGAATGAAGAGATGAAAGCCCTAATGAAAGCAAGAACGTGGGAATTGGTTGACCTGCCAGAGGGGAAAGGCATTGTTGGGTGTAAGTGGGTATTCACAGTAAAGCACAGGGAAGGTGGGTCAATCGAAAGGTATAAGGCTAGACTTGTGGCAAAGGGATTTACACAAAAGGAAGGAATTGACTGCAAAGAAACCTTTGCCCCAGTAGTAAAGCTCAACACAATCCGGGTCCTACTATGACTAGCAGCAAATTTATCTTGGGAACTTCATCAGCTGGATGTGAAGAATGCCTTCCTAAATGATGATCTTCGTGAAGAGGTATTCATGGAACCCCCATCAGGCTATGATGTTGGAAAGAAGGTATGTAAACTAAGGAAAGCATTATATGGTTTGAAGCAGTCTCCCTGGGCATGGTTCGAGAGACTTTGTATGGCTATGAAGAAAGTGGGGTACACTCAAAGTAGTGCAGATCACACATTTTTTACAAGGAGACAGGATGACAAACTTACAACACTCATTGTTTATGTGGATGACATGGTGATCACCGGAAATGACTTGGAAGAGATGAAGAGGCTGAAAGAGTTCATAGCTTCAGAATTTGAGATCAAAGACCTAGGAAATTTGAGATATTTTCTTGGGATTGAAGTTGCTAGATCAAGAGAAGGAATCTACATATGTCAACGGAAATATGTGTTAGATCTCCTATAGGAAACAGGCATGATGGGATGCAGGCCAGCAGACAATCCAATAGAACCAAACCACGGACTACAAGAATCAATGGATGGGGAATACTGTGATAAAGAGAGGTAACAAAAATTGGTAGGAAAGCTGATATACTTATCCCTTACTCGACCAGACATTGCTTATGCAGTGCATGTTGTCAGCCAATTCATGCACTCGCCAAAGACCCCTCATATGAGAGCAGTGGAAAGAATTCTCAGGTACTTAAAGACTTGCCCAGGGAAAGGAATCTTATTCAGGAAAAGCAACAAATTTGAAATTGAAGCATACACTGATGCAGATTGGGCAGGTTCTATTGGAGACAGGAAGTCAACCTCAGGTTACTTTACATTCTTAGGAGGGAACCTGGTCACATGGCGTAAGAAGCAGAATGTGGTGGCTAGATCAAGTGCAGAAGCAGAATACCGAGCTATGGCACACGGGGTTGCTGAACTCATATGGCTCAGAACTCTTCTTAACGAGCTTGGTATTAAGGCTGAGGGCCCTCTCAGGCTGTATTGTGATAATAAAGCAGCTATCAACATAGCCAACAATCCTGTGCAACATGACCGGACAAAACATATTGAAATTGACTGACACTTTGTCAGAGAGAGAATTGTTTCAGGAGAACTCTGTGTACCCTATACACCATTTGAGATGCAAATTGTAGATGTATTGACTAAAGGACTGACAGCAACAAAGTTCAGAGACCTACTTGGCAAGCTAAACATGATTGATATCCATGCTTAGCTTGAGGGGGAGTGTTAGAATGTTAGAATGAAGTCTCTTTGTATGAGTGTTCGACTGATAAGAGTCTTATTAGCCCATACTTAAGTTAAATCATCCTGTAACTGGGCCTGGGTTAATGGGCCTAAGCCTGTTTAATGTTTTTAAGTTAACTGGGTGTCCCATCACTAATTAGGGGCATTCTAGTAAATTCTTGTACCATTGTACTTCATTCTAATATAAATCATTGCTGGTCGACTGAATAGTACAGTTCGACATTTCCAGCATACCAGTGGTTTTCTTCTTCACTTCTCTACTTTGAATACAACATTCAACACACAATATTAAACTTAGGAACTTGGCATTGTTGGGTAAGTGGTTATGGAGGTTTCCTTTGGAACAAGACAACTTGTGGCATAATGTAATTGTAAGCATTCATGGCATGGCAAACAACGAATGGGATGCTGGTCTTGATCCTAGGGCATCACGAGCTTCTCCTTGGAAAGCAATCCACAACTTGCCACCTTCTTTCCTTTCGTATATTAGGTATGATGTTTGGCTTGGGGATACACCTCTTAAAGACAAATTTCCACCTATCTATTCTTTGTCCCTCAGTAGAGGGAGAGTGATTTCTTCTGTGCATGCTAATGAAAACTCCTAAGGTCTGGGATTAAGGAGAGGGTTAAGGGAATCTGAAATGGGCCTAGTAGATGATCTCATTTCCTTTTTTTTTTTTTTCATCAATAACAACTTCAGCAATTTTATTAAAATATCACAAGAATACTTACAATAATCTCGTTTCCCTTCTTAGTAGTGCTTTCTTGGACTCTTCTTGTCGGGACATTAGAATTTGTTTGGTGTCCCCTTCTGGCTCTTTTACTTATGCTTCCTTTTACGTTGCCCTCCTTCAGTCCTCACACCTGGTAGGTTCCTTCCCTACAAAGGAAGTTTGGTGTAATGTTGTACCCCAAAAATATGAGCCTTTTGCTAGGAGGTGGTTCTCCAGAAAATCAATACTATGGATTATTTACAAAAAAGGGAGACTGGGTTGCTGTCTCTCTCCTCATGCTTGTTGCCTTTGCTTGGGAAATAGTGAGACAATTACACATCTATTGCCATCTTGTCCATTTGTTTCTTTTGTGTGGAATTGGTTTTCTTCCCTATTTGGCTGTAGGTGGACCTCTCCCATGGATGTGGCAAGCCTTTTTCACTCAAGTTCTTCACACTACCAAAGAAAAAGAGTAAAGTGATGTGGAAGACAACAAGAGCAGACATCCTTTGGTCTTTATGGGAGGAAAGGAACAACAGAATTTTCCAAGGGGTAGAAAGATCAAAATAACAAGCCATTGACTGCATAGCCATTTAAGTTATACAGTGGCTGAAAGTTACTGACTTGTTCAAAGACTTTTCAATGGATGATATACTAAGGGGGTGGTCAGCATTTGCAAATTCTTTAACTAGACAGTCTGTGTTTCAGCCTTATTGGACACCTGCAGCACAAAAAAGGGTAAAATCAAACTTTGACGGAAGCTCCTTGGGTAATCCAGGACCCTTTGGAGATGGGGGAGTCTTTAGGGATGGGGAGGGTAGATTGATGGCACTTGGAGACCTCTCATAGAGAGTGGAAATGAGATTGGAAAACTGGAAGGCGAGATATCTTTCTTTTGGGGGGTAGAATTACCTTACTAAGAAGTGTGCTTCAAAGTCTACCCACTTGTTATCTCGCACTGCTGAAAGTACCAACTTCTGCAGCTGATAAGATAGAAAAAATTCAGAGGGATTTCCTTTGGGAAGGGGCAAAGGGCTCAAGGAAGTTTCTTCTAGTAAGATTGGATAAAGTTTGTAGGCCGAAAGCTTTAAGGGAAGGATAAAACTATTCAATAAAGCTCTGATGGGGAAATGGTTATGGAGGTTTGGACTAGAAAAAGGAAAGGGAATCATTATGGAGAAGAGTGGTGGCAGGGAAGTACAGGGTGGTGAAATTTGGGTGGGAACCAAGGGAGGTATCCAACTCCTATGGGGTGGGTGTGTGGAAGGGGATAATGAGCTTTAACTAGGACTTTAGAGGGCTGGTTAGTTTCAATGTAGGGGCTGGATCTAGAATGAGATTTTGGGGGGATGAATGGAGCGGGGCTAGGAAGTTGTGTGTGTGCCCAAGACTGTACAGGCTGACAGATCATCAGGTTACTGTGGCTCAATGCTATGAAGTCAGTGGTGATAAGGTGGTTTGGGGCCCCAAGTTTAGAAGACCTCTGCGTGACCAAGAACTGGATGAATGTGTTCTATTGCTGAAAAGATTGGAGCAGACCAGTATTTCTACTGCTTGCAAAGATGGTCAGTGGTGGAAGGAGTGCAGGAATGGAAAGTTTACAGTGAAATCATTTTACATGGCCCTTATTAAGGACTGGGTAGTTAGTGATCGACTGTGTGAAATATGAGGCAATCCAGTTCCACCAAGAATTGAAGCTTTTGCATGGTTGGCTGCAATAGATAGTATCCTGACATCAGATAACCTAAAAAGAAGGGGTTTTGCTTGGCTAGCTACTGCTACATGTGCAAGTCGGAGGAGGAAACTGTTCATTCATTTGTTTTTTTCCTGCCATATAGCAAATTTCATTTGGAGCTTCTACTGTTTCCTATTTGGAATGTCCATCTTTCAACCTTCTTCTTCAGCTGAGAGCCTGAGATCTTTTCCTTATGGCCAAAGATCAGAGGCAGTTTGAGAGCTAAAATTGTTTGGAGTTGCATTCCTTTTGCAGTATGATGGAATCTGTGGGGGGAAAGAAATAGGAGCCTATTCGAAGGAAAGGAACGGAGCACTGAAGAGATTGTGACTTCGGTTGGCAAACTCATAACAAGCCGGGTTATGTCCCTTCCAGAATTTGAGCAAACTAGACCTTCAGACTTTGCTGACAATTTTTGGGATACCTTAGAGATTCAAAGATGTAATATGAGTCAGTTCAGTCTGAACTGAAGATCTTTTTTCTTTTTTTTTTTCTTTTTTTTTTGATCAGCAACACAGAAAATTCATTAGTTAGAAATTCAAGTTCACCAGAAGTTGTGGTGGACAAGCATTCCACTTAGTCCACTAAGTACATCACAGCCCGAAACAAAACCAATCCCTTTAATTACAACACATCCCAAAAGGTAACCCAACAGAAACATTCTCCTAGCTACAATACAGCCCAAAACATAGATTGTCTGAACTGAAGCTCTTGATGTATGCTTTTTGCTTTTAGTTAGGTGTCATCTTGACACGTGAACAGCTTGTATCTGTTTTTTAATTAATAAAATTTTATATTTTACTCTTCAAAAAATGGCACTATATTCTGGTCCCATAGATGCGGGAGACACTCTGAGCTGAAATTATGACTCTACTACAAGGCTTGAGATTAGCCAAGCAATGGGGATTTCAAAATTTTGAGGTGGAGGGAGATTCTAAACTGTTAATAGGATTGCTGCAGACAAAAAAATCTGGACGTATGGACTTTTAGACAACAATTAAGGGGAATACTTTGCTTAGCAAGGGATGCCGGGGTAATTTTCAAATGGGTAACAAGGTCAGCGAACTCTGTGGCTGATAGTTTGGCAAAGCAGGGGGCTTTCACGGAAAACTTCTTTCGGGCTGTATTGTAACTCTTTGAAACTGATTGGGGTCAATACTCATATTCAGTGGTTGACAGTGTATGGTGATTAATTACTATTTAATGAGAGTCACCGTTTCCAATCAAAAAATGAAAAACTGATTTGTTTCTCAGTTTTTCTATGTATTCTTTCCTTGTTTCAGTACGTGCAACAATCGGAGTCTTTGATTTTGTAGGATTATGTTACTTAAATAAGTTTTTATTCTTTAATATAGGTGGCATGTGGCATTATTTTAGTGGTTATGAGGGCTGCTTCTGTATAAAACATTTCTAGTTTATGAGAATATCTTGTTAAAGGGCATTCGATTTGTTCCTTGGAAGTTTGGTAATGCCAAGACAAGGGAGTAGGAGAATGAAAAAGGAGATCATTTCCAGAATGCTAAGCTTTATTTTCCTTCTTTTAATTTTGTGGCAGTATACTTGCTAAAACACTTTTGTGGGAGGATGAGGGTTGGCTTGGTCAGTCAGGGTTTGAAAGTTGGAGACTGAGTGGAGAGATTGCAAGAGTTTCCCCCTGAATCTGTATTGAAAGGGAGGTGTGCTGAGCAGTAAAAGCTTAAATAGAGGCCTGTTACCAGTTAGGCAGTGTTTGGTTTGAAAGAATTCTTTTCTTTCAAACCAAACACAGCGTTAGGGTTTCTCTCTTGAAAAGTGCTCTCACTCTCCCAGACTTGAGACTGAGATTGTTGTCTTGTATGGAAAGTGTCTGATAAATATTCCTCTTCTATTGGGCCATTATTAGTTCTGGAACTTCTAGCTGATAAAAGATTTTATTTATTGTTGTTCCCATTTTGTCTTTTCTTTTGAGTTACTTTATTAGTTACAACAAAAGATCTGCACGTCTGGGATCATGCACCCGGATCAATTATGCCAGGTCACATTTCAAGGTTAGCTAAAGATGGTCACAGACCACAGGAATTGTGTGGTAGAGGGACTCTCCTTTCCCAAGCCTTCACATTTCCATGTCCAGCATGTGAGTTTCTTACTTTCTGGTTTATTAGTTTTCTGAAAACGTCCAAGTGATTGGATCTTGTTTAGTCCATTCTGCACTATGGACTTGTGCAAGTTTGTGCTCTTCCACGTTTTCCTCTATTATTTATTTATTTTTTTTTGGGGGGGGATTTTCAATATTAATCAGAGTTTATGAGATTATTACTACTGCAAGAATGGTATGGATATATGCTGAACCTAAGGATTACCAAAAACTGAAGTGATTCTAGGCTATTTTTTCTTTTTCTTGCTGTGTTTTCTATTGCTGATGTCATTAGATGTGAAAGGTCAAGACAGGAATAGGTGGCTGGCATTCTTACCACTCTTTAGGCAAAGAGCACACAAATAAGGGAAAATGCATATCTTTTGACATTAGAGCATTGTCTAGGTTGTTAATTACCCATCAAATTTGGTCCTGAATATTACATTCATGAGTAGTTGACTAACTATTCCTATGGTGTCATTCCAATGGTTTTCTTGTTATTGAGGCTTTTCTAGAATATGATCAAAAGAGAACCAAAGCTGCTCCTATGCTCATTTAGCATCATTATTAATACGTGGGGCCCACATGGGAGCTAGGTTAGCAGTGGGTCAACTTGGGAAGATCCTAGAGCCTTCAATCCACCTTAAGGTGCTCTTTGTGTGGATGAGCTTGCTGCTGGACATGACTTATTTAGTTTTCTTACGTTTCTGGACTGTAAGGGTATTTTTGTAATTTTGCATTGGGGGGGGGGGCATGTTTGGGAACAGGTCTTAGTCTAGTAATTTCCCTTTGTTGGATTTATGTTTGTAATTGTTTGGGGGCAGGCTTAGTCTAATCTAGCTTGTTTTTGTAAGTGGCTTGTTGGGCAATTTAACTTGGGGGGCAAGTTTCTTCCTTTGGAAGCTCTTCTTATTAAACTTGTAAGGCTCATTTGGGGGACAGTTTTTGCTAATGAAGAAAGAAAGTTCTCTACAGAATTTGGTGTGATTGCCAACTTGGGGGTGTGATTGCCCTCACCCTTAGGTGTGATTGCCTAGGGTTTCCTCTTATTTCCATCTCTCTTCTTCTCTTCTTTCTCTTTTAGTTCTGTGTGCGCTACACATCTAGACCTAAGTGGGTTGCAAATATAGTTCTGAATCATAAAGATCCTGCATCAATACAATTAACCTCTTGGCATGAGAAAGCAAAGGAAGAAAATGTTACTGTTTTACAAGAAATCGTTTTAAGGCCATATTTGGGAGTGCTTAAAAATAAGTGCTTATTAAAAATAAGTGCTTATTTGGGCCACTAAGCACTTATTGGTATTTGGGAAATAACCCCGAAACAAGTGCTTATTTTAAAAATAAGGGCTTATTTTTTAGCTACATATTTCTGTACTTTCTCAAATTTTAATAAAATGCACTGTTATTGATAAAAAATAAATAAGGACTTATTTTTTAAGCCCAAATTTCCATCTTTTTTTAAGTGCTTATACAACAAGCACTTGTTCAAATTTTTTTCTTCCAAAATTATCCCTAGTTGAATTTTAAAATACCACTTATAAAATTATCCTTTGTTGAATTTTATAAAAGTAATTTTATAAAAACACTTTTACGAAAGCACTTTTATGAAAGCACTTTTATGAAAGCACTTTTACAAAAGTACTTTTATGAAAGCACTTTCGTAAAAGTGCTTTTGTAAGGGTACTTTCTTAAAAGTGATTTCGTAAAAGTACTTAAATAAAACTGCTTCATAAAAGTACTTTCATAAAAGTGTTTTTATAAAAGTAATTTAATAAAAGTGCTTTTTTTTGAAAGGTAAAGTAAGAAATTTATTCATTCAGAAAAGACTCGTTACGACCGGAGAGCTAACCACAAGTGGCTACTCAGATCACAGGACAGGATACAGATCCCAAATGGATTCAGATCTAAACAACTCAGGAACATTCAAATTTTTAAAATCAGGGGCTACAGACACCCAAGGAATCAGCTTGCTGACAGCCTGCCACACAATCTCCTCAGTGCTCTTTGATTTGTTGCTAAAGACTCTTCTGTTCCTTTCCGACCAGATTAAGTGCTTTCAAAGGGTATATTTTGAAAAAAAAAATGAAGGACAAAATAGTCACAAATGCTTATTTAAGTGCTTATTAGAGAAAAAGGCTACCAAACGTCCAATATAAAATAAAAAAAATAAGCACTTGAAGAACTTGGGTGTCAAATGCAAATAAGTCTTTATTCGAATAAGCACTTGTTTTTAAGCACTTATTTTTAACTTAAGCACTCCCAAACATGACCTAAATATCAGTAAATCAAATTAGTCTATGGGGCTGGAGAGAATTTATATAAAAAAAAGAAAGAAAGGAACTTTGCTAGGGAAAACATAACCATTCCCTTTTTTTTTTTCCTATTTTGTGGACAGTATCAAAGTAACTTTCAGTCTTACTGGAGTAATTATCATTTATTCTATGGTTTGTGATTTGCCATTTGGAAAAACCGACTTGGTTGCCTCTTTCTTTGAAGTGGATTTTCATAATGTATAGTGATTACATCGATTCTTATTTATTTGACATCTTTTGCGTCTGCATCTTTTTTGACACTGCAAACATGATCTGAATTTTTTTTCCCACTTTCATTCAACGATTACTGAAAGAATGACTACAATTTGCAGGGAAGATGAATTTGACCTTGATCTTGAGGACATAATGGTCATGGAAGCAATCTGGCTTTCCATTCAGGTGATCTTCTAACAGACTAAATTAGCAGTTTATATTTGATTTGTGTTATGGTTTATAATTTGAAGGACACGAAAATTAAAAACCCTGGCTGCCATCCATCTGTTGGGGTGGATAGGATGAAGCCCAGAGGTTTCTCTAGTGTAATTGTACAGGTGCATTGGAAGTTTGTGGTTGTCTTTTCTTTTTTAATCTGCTGGCCCTTCTTCCTCCTAATCTGTCTTCCTGCTATTCCCTTTGTTTTCTTTTCTCCTTTCTCTCTGCATATTTTTCAGTTATTTTCTCTTTTCTCTCTGCAAATTGACTAATTTATTTAGTTTCTGTGGGTGGGGTTATTGATTTCAACTAATCTGAAAAACTGTGTATTTTGGGTCTGAACCTGCATAAAATTTGGGTCTTCATCTTGCTGAAAGGTAATCTTTTCTATTCGTTAATATGCACTGGGACCAAATGGTATTTCAATATAGGTTTTAAAATGCTTAGGATAAGTTAACTTGTTTTGACTGACAAAGCTAGTCAGCAAGATTGCGGTAGTTGATATACTGTATGGAGGTGATATTTTATAATTATAATAAATTTTATTGATTTGGCATATTGTTAATTTTTCTTGTAAAGTTACTGTTACTTTCCTTGACAGGCTATGATTCTATCATTTTTAGTTTTTTGTTCATTTACATGATTGAGTCACATGTGTGATAACCAAAAAAAATAATAACAGGAGAATGATGCCCAGAGAATTCCGGCTCATGGTGATACAGCACACTCGGAACCATTTGTGACAGAAGACCGCTATTCCTCTCTGACTGAAGTCCCATTATCTGAATCCTCATCCCCTTCTGGTGGCCTTGCCTGTGCAATTTCTGCACTTGCCGAACACCAGCGTATAGATGGGAATTTGACCATCACTACCATGGGAAACATTTCTGGTTTTTCCATGCTTCCAGAGTCTGGTAGGTTGCCCAACAGAGAGGAGGGAGAATTAGAAAATGGTCCTTCTGGGAACTGGATTGATGTCTCAGCACACAGTGGGAGGGCGGTGTCAAGGGAGGATGGAGAATGGGGAATGGATAATGGTTCGGAGGTAGCTGAGATGGGGACTAGCTATGCCAGCTCTGTTGCCACTTTGGAGGCAGGGGGCAGTGCATTGCCTCTCCATGATGGTGTTGATGACCATTATCAGTCTAGCATCATGGCGCCAATTCTGCCAGAGACTTTTGAGGAACAGGTGATGCTTGCCATGGCATTTTCAATAGCAGAGGCTCAGGCAAGAACAAGTGCACGAGTTGCATGGTGGCAGCATGACTAGCTGCTGATGGTTCTCCTGCTTTCCTTTTATTTTTCAACTCTTTCCTTGTTCCTTCACTCCCTTTCTCTTGTTTGGAGATTTATTTCTCCTTTCTATGTTACGTTCTTTGTGTTTTCCAATGTTCATTCAATATTAATGTAGGAAAAGAAAGAAAATGAAGAGAGGAATAAATAGAGGGAGACGATAAAGCATTGGGCAAACGATCACAAAGGGAAGGTGGACCCTTTGGTCCAAAAATATTATCAATTCAAGTAGGGGTGGCAATCTTGACCCTGACCCTTCTTACCCACCCAACCCACCCACTTCAAAACCCACCCATACTCACCCATTTCAGTAGTGGGTTATATGGGTCAAGGAAAAGAGGGTTAGGGTGGGTTGGGTCGAGGGTAACCATTGGGTCAAAAGGGTTAGGGTCACTTGGGTCAAGGAGAGGGTTGAGAGAGAGTAAGAGCAGAGGGTCAAGAGAGAGAGTAAGAGGAGAGGGTAAGGGGAGAGGGTCGATAGTGGAGTTGCAGAGTCGGCTGTCGAACAAACATCTTAGGTTTTTCTCAGTTCTCAGTCGAATGAACTTCCACCATCAAAGATCCATTTAAGGTTTTCTTTGTTCCAGTCATCAGATCAAGTGCAAGGTCGAAAGTTGTTAGGGTTTCAAGCCACTCGCCATCCAATATTTTTGCAGTTCTAAGGGGAGCGCAAGTCTCTGTTAGATCCGCCATTGAAGCAACCAAGAGATCTTGGATGGGTAAATCTCTGTTAGTTCCGCCATCAATTTTTTCGCAGTTTAGTTCCGCCATTGAAGCAACCAAGAGATTTTGGATAGGTAAATCTCTGTTAGTTCCGCCATCAGTTTTTTTGCAGTTCTTTAAAGCTTTGCTAGTCTTGACATTGAAGCATGTTAGTTCCGCCATTGAAGCAAGACATGTGAATTCATATGCTTTCACTAGTGAAGCTCAAAAAAAGCTAAGACAAAGGCTATATCATTGTTTTATATGCTCTAGAAAAACAAGACATGTGAAATGTGTATGAAAATAGGAAATCTTTTTCTCCCCCTTTTCCATTTTATTCCTTTCCCCTGAAAATAAGAATATCTTCGTTTGTGAATATCTTCGTTTTAGTCAAAATACTCCATATTTTAGTCAAAATTAAGAAGATCAGCTTCATGGACAAGTACAACCAAAACATACACCCTCACCTACTTCACAATAAAAACATCATTGTTGATAGGAGTTTATGCTTCGATTTTCTCAATTTGTTACATTTTCCTTGATAAAATAAGTAGATGGATGTATTGCCAATATGTACACCAATGCAGAGCAGAACTGTTTGATCCTGACCACACTATATTTCTGCATGTGGTTTCCTTGGACCTAACTTACAAGTACAAAAAGAATATGGTCTTGCCATGGGCATTGAAATCCATTTGTAGGGGCTACCTAAATATGCATTATTTTAACCATTATCGAGGAGAAGTTCAATTGAGTGTTATCAAGTGAGAAGAAAAACGGTTTAAGATTTAGAAAAGGCACTTTCAGCATTCTAGATTTTCTCTGAAGTGCTTTACCTATTAGACAATAGTTATCTTACTGGTTTCTACAACAGCACTTAATATATAACCTTACAATTATAATTCACAGTTTTTTTTTTTTCTGAAATACAGTGAAATTTATCTGACAAGCATGAGAACACTGGGACCAACATTGAATAATGGCCTTTTATAGCTAAAGTTTTCTATTTCTGCAAGGGGTGGAACAAAAGTATATTGTCTGCAAGGGGACCAACATTGGAATATCTTCGTTTGTGAAACAGGCTTTTCCCCTTTCAGTCTCATTTAAAGTATATTGTCTGAAAAGAGCTAGTGTAGTACTTCAACATTGAAGACTGTTTAGTGACTAGATGGGTGCATTTTTCTTTCTTGGTAAATGGATTTAAACAGTTCAAAGCATCTGGGTGTTGTTCTTCCTGATCCACTTGTATCTTCCAACTTAGAAAAGAGCTAGTGTAGTACTTCAACATTGAAGACTGTTTAGTGACTAGATGGGTGCATTTTTCTTTCTTGGTAAATGGATTTAAACAGTTCAAAGCATCTGGGTGTTGTTCTTCCTGATCCACTTGTATCTTCCAACTTAGAAAAATTTGAAGTTTCTTTTCTGGTATTCCTGAACTGCTTGATACTATTCGCCTACCAAAATTCCGACTGATACCAACAAGAGTTTGAAGTGACAGGCTGAACTTTAGGAAAAGACTAGAAGCCAAATAACTAAATGCCGTGTTTAGGCATATCTTAGTCAGTGAAGAACTTTTTTGGTTAAATATATGTCTCTCTTATTTGTATCAAATTAAGCGCAGCATTAAATATATGTTTCTGCTAGCTGAAATTGAAATTGATGTTCATTTTTGTTTTTGTAAGTTCGTTTTCGAGGTTAATGTTTCTATGTTGAGCTAAAAAATCAGCGAAATCCATTTATCAGAACAAAGTATATTGTGAAAAGAACCCTAGAAGATAATGTGTAACAACAGTTAGGTATACAAATTTCTGGTATTTTTCTGCATTTGTTGGTATTTTTTGCATTTTTCTGTATTTTTTGCTACTTTTTGGTATTTTTTGTAATTATCTGCTATTTCTGAAAATTTCCGCATTTTCTGGTATTTTCTGCAACTTCCTAGTATTTTCTGCTATTTTTCTGCATTTTTCTGGTGATTTTCTGGAATTTCTTGTATTTTCTGCACTTTTGCAATTTACTAGTATTTTCTGAAATTTCTGCTATTTTCTTTGCAAATTTCTACAAATTTCTGATTTTTTTGCATTTTCTGCATTTTCCTGTGATTTTTGCAATTTTATGCTATTTGTGGAAATTTTCTGCTTTTTTTTTTCTGAAAATTTTCGATATTTTCTGCATTTTCTGATATTTTCTGCAATTTTCCGCAATTTTTTTGAATTTTCTACAATTTTCTGCTATGTTTTGCTATTTTCTGATTTTTTTGCTATTTTCTTGTATTTTTTTTTGCAATTTTCTGCATTTTCGTGAATTTTCTGATTAATTTCTGTATATTCTAGTATTTTATGTTATTTGGGTATATGGGTCAACCTGACCCGTTTATACCACACGGCAATCTCGGGAGAGTTGTCTCAAAAAGATGTTATTTTTTGGGTATACGGGCTGACACGACCCGTTTCTTCCATGTGGCATCATTGAGAGGTGTTTCATAAAAAATGCTATTCTAGGTACATGGGTCATCCATCCCGTGTATACCACTTGACAGTCTCGGGAGAGTTGAATCTCTTAAAAATTGTTGTTTAGGGTAAACAGGTCGGGTCGACCCGTTTATGTAATTATATATGATGGTAGGTGGATTAGTATAGGTGAGGGTGGGCAAGAGTCATATGAATGGGCCAAGTGGGTCAATATGAGTGGGTCATGGTTAGAGTGGGTTTTGACCCTTCAACAAGCATTGATGGGTCATGTTGGGTTGGTATTCAACCCTCACCGAACCCAACCCACCCATTTGCCACCCCTAAATTCAAGTTTTTCTCTGGCTCAAAGTCTTGCAATTCTGGTTGCAGTGCAAATTTCATTTGCATTAAGCTTATGTGCATGGAGTGCAAATGGGCTGCTGTCTAAATTCCGGTCTACTTTTGCTTCAGTTTTGACTTTGTTATTTATTTGTGAGAAAAAAGAGGAAGTAAGATGTCTCCAGACTCTCCACCTTGTATCTATGCAATATGCAAGAGAATGGAGATGGTGTGAGGGTTATTTGTTTAGTGGTGAGGTGTAAGGGCACTTGTTATGCACGTGTGCTAAGTTAAAGATTCAAGTTAACATATGTATTTTGTAAAAATTTTACGTCAGTTTTTCAGATTCACAATTTGCACGGCCAAAGATTATAAATTAGAAACAAATAGATGTTAAACTGAACTGGGTGTAAAATTTGTATCTGGTTTAGATTTGCATTTGATATGTAACATCCATTTTTATGGCTTAAAAAATCCAAATCTGACGGATGAGGTTAAATTTAAAATCAAGGTAGATGCAGGCCCTGTTTGGTGTGTCTCTCGTTGGCTGTTGGCTGTTTAGAAGTCCAGTAGTACCACGTTCTTGTTTTTTTTTCTGTTTGGTTGGGGGGAAGATTTACCTGCCGAAAGACTCGCTGCAAAAAGATGTGAAAAGTCTGTTTTAAGATATTTTAGGGAAGATCCAAATGGAACCTTTTGACTCTTTTCGTCTTGTCTTTACACAAAAAAACACGTTTTCAATCAAATGGTCTATCGGCTGTCAAGATTTTTCATCAGATCTTTCAAAAAAAAAAAAAAGACTTGCCAAATGCCATTACAATCTATAAAACCACATTTTTTAATAGTGGGCCAATCAAGTTATGCCAAATCAACTTCATACATGTGGATATCACCATCATGTTGAGAATGCATCTCATGATTGGTACGCATTGGCATGACATCATCCACACGTGGAAGATTTAGTGTGTATAAGTGTATACATGAGCTTATCGTGAGCACCTATTTGACTCATCCACTGAAAATACTTGTATCAAGAAACGATCAGTCATTTACAATTAGGCTATGCTTGGTTTAAAGGAAAAAGGCATGAAAGGGAAACCTATATAAAGTTTACGAAGGTTTTCCTACCTTTTCCCTACTTTTTCCTTCAAACCCATCACAGCTTTAGAGATTATCATATTGAAATATTGGATCCTAATGGTTGTTTGTGTTTGGTTTTTCAATGGAATTATATTTTTTTGAGCGAGTCTGAGATGATAAAAGGAGGGCTTTGTAAGCTTGGGTTTAGGAGTAAGGTGGGCTATGTCCTTTCTTAATACTTACTAATTTTTCTTTTAAAAAGGGGTTGATAAAATTTTAAGGTTATTAATCTTTTACCTAGAGTATATATATGAAGAGTTTAGGGTTCATTTGGTTTGCAGAAATAGAGGTTTAGAATTAGAATTGGAATGGGTCATTCTGAATCCAACTGTTTGGTTGGGTGGAACCAAAATGTCATTCCCACATTTGAGGGAATGGCCATTCTGTCTCCTTCTCTTGGAGATGAAATCCCGTTTCAGTTGATTCTAATTCCTATTCCAATTACTGTCTAAACCAAATAGACTTTGGGAATAGATTATTCCAATTCCAATTTTGAACCAAACATACCTTTAATATTTTATATTTATATATATTTATTATACATGTATAAATTAAAAGTAATTAATTTTTTAAAATCTTTTGTCATTTTAAACAAAATAAGGTAGATATGGATTAAATCCAAATGCAATATATTGAACACAGATCCAAAGATTTGATAATCAGATTGAATGTAGATGTAGGGGATGTTTGGTTTCATTAGTGTTTATTGAAAAAATGCCACCACATCAACACCATATAGGCGTTGGCATTTATTGCAGATGAAGCAAAATAAAACAATTGTTTGGTTTCACTGATTATCAAATAAATGGTAGAAAACTGAAATGTTTTGATTTTTGTGCATGGAGCACTTGGGGAAATGTCAAATTCTTGTTTCTCCCAAGGCCTCAGCGTTTATTGAAACCAAGTGTTGATGTGGCACACTTTAATGGGTATTAATCTGAGGTGGAGAATAAAAAACGTTTAAAGTGAAATTCAACTAAACAACAAAAATAGGAAACGTTTAAAGTGAAAAAGTGCAAATAAACGCCCTATCCATAAATGCCCACAGAACCAAATGCATACGTAGCTGGATCCACTCTAAATTTGATCCCGTTACATCCCAAGGTCTGCGTACCCTTTTTTCCTTACTTTTTCCTTTTTTTTGTATTTATTTTCTACCACTTTACCAACCACTATAGTCCACCTCTCTCCTAACTTGTTTCCAATTCTTAAGCCACCTACTTTCTTCCTCCCACCCAAAACTATTTTCCCTCCTTAGATACTCCCTGCCCCCTCTAAAACTCTCTTTTAGCCATCAAGGTGTTCCCCATTGCCAAATGTATATGGTTTTGTTGAATTTAAAACAAAAGTGATGAGGGCGGATTTGGCCCTCCAACAACATTGTGATAGATGGCATATCAGAATAGTTAGATGACACCTAGATACCACATAAGTGATGATTTGAAATCCTAGATTGTGGCTCGTCTTTACCCCGACCTGGTGACCTGTCTTTACCGCCGACCTGGCAACCTGCCTTCACCGTTGACTTGGTGACCTGCCTTTATGCCGACCTAGCGACCTCGACCACAACTTAGGTCAGTTTGTAGCACTTTGTCCAGGGTCGGGTTGTAGCACCTCGTCACTGGCTGAAGTGACCTTGATGCGAGGAGCGACCTCCCTCGAGGGCTTGCTGACCTGACTGGGGACCAAGCGGTGACCTGCGAGATGTGCTTGCCAACAAATTTGGCACGCATATCTTGACGCTCCCAGGATTCTCAGAAGTTAGCCCATGTGCCAAATGTTCTGGAGGATGGTCAACGTGCATGGCGGTTACCTCTGAGGATCTCGGACCGGTTAGGCACGACCTCTCGGAAATCTTGGATGATGTGCATTTGGCCCAAATCAAACAATGCCTATATAAAGGCACCAACCCCAATGACACAAGAGAGATGCAAGTAAGCACATTCTACCTGTCATACTTTATGATTTTTTAGCTTGCGATCTACTACGAGATTACTAACTTAATCATCGAAGTGACCTCGCCAGGTTAGCCACCCCAGGTCCTCTAACATTGATTCCTTGCAGGTTTCTTTGAAGAGCTACCTATCTCAACAATCAACCCAACTCAACACCCAATCTACCCCCAGCTCGGCATCCAAGTCCTCATCCAGCAAAAATCCTCCACTTCGGGCTCTGAGTCGTCGGCCACTTGGAAGTATTCCGAACAATAGGGTGCTGCCAAAAAACCCTTCATCAATTGGCATCGTCTGTGGGAAACGCTACAAGAAGGTAAGTTCTCACCTCTAAAAAGCTAAGTCCTTATCTTCTAGAAAGCTAAGATCTCACCTTTTAGAAATTAAAATTCTCATTTTCTAATTTCCATTTTTTATGAACTCAAAGGCACTTTTGAGCAGCATCAACATTCAGAACAAATACCGATTACTAGGGGGCAAAAACATTTGTGATGAACCTGGAGAACTCCCCTATGACAATCAGACAAGTTCAAGCTGAATTTAGCATCCTAGTGCCCTAGATAAATACCCTGCTACTGCATGTGAATGCCCCTCTCCCCACGGTAGAGCCATCAGTAGTTCCTGTTGGATTGAAGTGCGGCAGTTCCATGAGATGAAGCATACATTTTCAGATGTGAGCATGGGAGCAGCTCGACGTATTCATGTCGATGTAGAATAGGCAACGGTAGAACGACCTTAACAGCCAGCAGTTTGGCAACAAGAATGTCGAAGTAAAGCTATCCCCGCAGGTCGAGCCAGTCATGGTTCCCAAAGGAAGTTGATGGCCAACAGACCAAGCAGCTCTACCAACTTTATTTTAGCCCAGATAAGCCTCATCAGTCCTCTTCGCGAGGTCTCCCCTACAGATTGAACCCTTCGCGGCTCCCGTGGGAGTTAGTGGCCAACGAACTATGCGAACACCCTTGCGGGTCGAGCCCCTCAAGGCTCCCAAGTGAGTTGGCAACCTACAATTAGTAGACCTGCTCCCGCAGGTCAAGCTCCCTATGGCTTCTTGTAGGAGTGGACGACCAGTGTCATTACGAGGTTGCTGCAGTGTAGCCATGGCCCTGAACTGCCCACTCACACCAACAACAACATTATGCCCTTGCAAGGGGGGCAGAACATGTATGTCGTGGTCTCACAAGTACTCAACCAAGAAGATAATCTCACGGGATGACGTAGAAGCAACCATATGAGAAGTTACTATAGAATGACCACCTGCGTAGGCGGAAAGGTTAGGTCGCACATTAGCCAGATAATATTAAGGAAAGTGGACTATGAATTCGCTCCCAGAGCCTAAGGGCTAAAGTGCCGAGGTGATAAAGACCTCGGCACAACTTGAGACCCAGTCTCCCCTTTCGGCATGGGAAAAGTCAAGAATAAGGAGAGTGGACTATGAGTCGCTCCCTAGGCCTAAGGGTTATGGTGGCGAGCTGATAGAAGAACTCAGCACCACCCAAGACCTAGTCGCTTTAGCATGGGCAACCTAAACCCTAGTCGCTTCAGTAGTGGTAACCTAAACCCGAGTCGCCTCTTCGGCATGGGCAAAAATAAAAAAGCAATTCTCGTTCATCAGTGTGCAAACATGTTGGATACATTCCCTACAATGTTCGCACCCCTCGGCTTACATCGACCTCGGATTATTCCTAACTAAGCCCAGCCCACCAGTTCGGCACCTCGGGTAAATCCACACTTAAAATTTTTTTTGGAGAAAAAGAAAGAGAGAAAAAGAAACAATGGAATGAAGATTAATTCGGCACAAGAAAGAAAAACAAAGGAAAGACTAATTCACTTTCAGCATCATGACAGACGCAAACTTGGTCGATCTCTTCACGGTCGACCTCCACCTTGGTTCCTAGCTCCACATTGAACTTGTTGGCTACTCTTTTGAGAACCAGCTAGAGAAACAGCGCGTCGAAGTCTACCTAGATGGAGCGACCTAATAAAACAACTACACAAAACCCCTTCTTGAGGACAACATGATGAGTTTCGCTCTTGAGGTACTTAGTTGGACTGTAGAACCCTTTGATGGTCACATCCCTGATAAGGTAGATGCCCTCGGGGTACCTGCTCCACCTCTCCTCGAGCAGATGAATTCGTTCTCGTGCCCTAATAATCAAGATGGTGAGGTCCTACGTAAGGCTGCAAACACTTGGACTCTTTCGACCTGAGAAGCAAATTTGACCGATGCTTACGACTATGAGCTTATCAAATCAGTCATTCTAGGCCAAAAGGAGCGATCTACTCCTTTCGCCGAGCTACTTTAAGCTTGGGAGTGGGGGGCAATTGATGAGGGCAGATTTGGCCCTCCAATGACTTTGTGACAGATGGTATCTCATAATAGATAGATGACACCTAGACACCACCTAAGTGATGATTTGGCGACCTGCCTTTATTGCCGACTTGGCGACTTGGCGATAGATGACACCCAGATTGTGGCTCATCTTTACCCCGACTTGGCGACCTGCCTTTACTGTAGACCTGGCAACCTGCCTTCACCACCGACCTGGCGACTGCCTTTACGTCGTCCTAGTGATCTCGACCACAACTTAGGTCGGCTTGTAGCACCTCGTCCAGGGTCAGCCTGTAGCACCTCATCACTAGCCGAAGTGACCTCGATGCGAGGAGTGACCTCTCTCGAGGGCTTGCTGACTTGACTGGGGACTAGGCGGTGACCTGCGAGATGTGCTCGCCGAGAAATTTGGCATGCATATCCCGACGCTCCCAGGATTCTCAGAAGTTGGCCCACGTATCGAATGTTCTGGAGGATGGTCAACGTGCATGGCAATAACCCCCGCGGATCTCGGACTAGTTAGGCATGACCTCTCGGAAATCTTGGATGCGGTGCGTTTGGCCCAAACCAAACAATGCCTATATAAAGGCACCAACCCCAATGACACAAGAGAGAGGTGAGTAAGCACATTCTAGCTGTCATACTTTATGATTTTTTTAGCTCGCAATATACTACGAGATTACTAACTTAATCATTGGAGCGACCTCGCCGGGTTAGCCACCCCGGGTCCTCTAACATTGATTCCTTGTAGGTTTCTCTAAAGAGCTACCTAGCTCAGCAATCAACCCAGCTCATCACCCAATCTACCCCTAGCTCGGCCTAGTCAACTCGGCATCAAAGTCCTCATCCAACAAAAATCCTCCACTTCAGCGTCTGAGTCATCGGCCACCTAGAAATAGTCCGAACAATAGGGTGCTGCCAAAAAACCCTTCATCAGAAAGAAAAACCATTGACATGTGGTTTGCTAGTTGAGTTGTCTACTGAAGGAATTTAAACAAGCAGGAAACTTCCTTTTAACTACATTGCAAGTTAGTTTGAGCTTCAAAGGAGTCATCATTATTGACATCATCAGCTAACCCTTGTCCTAACTATAGGGTTCTACCCTTGTTCTAACTATAGGGTTCTGGGATGGGAACATAATTTTTTGGCCCATTACTAACATGGAGACATTAGCTTTACTTCGCTCTTAACATGGTCAGACGAAAGCATCCCACTTCCTCTTGATTTTCACATGTCAACAACCATAGTGCTGTCTTTATTTGGTTTGATAGAATATATGAGATAAGTACAAAGTTGAGGAGTTTGGTTGCAGTGCAATTTATTTGCACTAGAACAAATGCATAGGAGTGCATATGAAAAAAAAAAGAGAAGCAAATTATCGTTTAATTTTGTTTTGGGTTTAACTTTGTCCTGCTTCATGTCTTAATTTATTTCATTTATACTACAATCAAACAAAATAAGCTAAAATTTGAAACAGAAAAAGGTGAGAATTTACGCTCAAATCATTTGCACTATCATGGTTTTGTACCAGTGCAAATTTATTTGCATTGTAATTAAACACAGCCTTAAAGAATTTTAGAAAATGGGTTCCACTATGACAATGGAAAGACACGATACCAGAAAAAGACTTGTAACCAATCAACCTGTATCACAAAATTTGTAACCAATCAGGTGATATTTATCAAAATTCACGGAAGGTTTTGATTGGTCAAACCCCTTCTGGCATCATGTCTTTGAGGCCGCATAGATTTTCCCTTCAAAAGTTTGTTAAAAACCTTCCCTCAACTTTCTATTTTCTACCAAACCAAACATTGCCTAAATTCTAAACCCTAAAATCAAAGTGTAAAGTGCAATTTGGTTAGGAGCAAGTATTTTCCTCTCGAAGCATGTTTTATATGGTTTGGATGCTAATGACAGACAAGAAATGATCATTATGAGGACTGGCTTGGCATTATTCATCACCAAATTCCTCTCCTCTTCCTAAATTCATAAAAAAAATCTTAGTTGTTGCCAGATGTTCTAGTTTGGCCTTCTTTCATAGATAATTTTTAATTTTAAAATTTGAACAAATTGGGAATTATTATTAATTGAACAAAAGACCCTTGATTGTCGGGATCAACCAAGGAAAATCTCATTGACCAATGATAAAAACCCTACTGTCTATATCATTTATTGACTAAAAAATATAATAAGATTTTCTTTGCTCTTGTCCCAATTTCAAGTCAATGAATGACACAGACAAATTTCCATTATGCAACCAATTAAGAGTTTTTTATATTCTTTTCTTTGAGGGGTGTTAGGGCTGTTAACGGGTCGGGCAGATCAACAGAGAAATCGAAATCGAACTGAATCAGGGGTTGGGCCTGCATTATGCTTCCTCATTGCAATTGGGTCAGGATTGGTTTTGGACCTTTTCGTTGTGATGTCTAAATGTGTTAATTTGAAAAAAATAAGTAGGTTTGTTGTCAAATCAGAGGTTCAGAACTGATTTGCACGTTTACTTATGGGATCAGGTCCAGGTCTACTCTGACCCGGACTAGACCTGACCCATTTGAAAGCCCCAGGGAGACTCTTGGGGTAAGAATGCAGACTCAAATGATTGAACCTCCAAATAGATCCATGGGGCTATGCTTGATTTCGTAGAAAATAAGAGAGAAACAGAAAGAAAGTTGAGGTGAGGATACTGGTAGAGAATTAGTGTTGGTTGATGGTTGGGAAGAGTTTGGTTTTTCTCTCAAACAAATTTCCTCACACCCATCTGAGAGCATACTGCAGCTGCACATCAAGAATATCTCTCATACTTCTATATTTTCATCATGGGAGATGTTTCCAATGCTCGGTTATAATTCCACTGATGTTTTCAATGCGTCAAGCCTGTGGCTGTTGACTTAAACGTGTGGATAGTGGGTACTGTTTTTCTTTTCTTTTCTTTTAGTTTTTTTTTTTGAGAGAATAAATAAATGACCACAATCATCCTTTAAAACAAGTTTTTTTTTTTTCTTAAATAGAATTCTTGAATGACCTGTTTTTAATTTTTTTCTATGTTATGGCTTTCTTTATATTTTGTTTGTGTTTTGGTTTGGTTGGGGAGCAAGAGCAATAATAGTGATACAAATTTAGGGTCATATATGTAGTCCATTAATCTCCGCATGAAACAAATAGGGATGTCAATGGATCAGGTAATATATGTAGTCCGTAGGTCGTTTGTATCGCACCAATACAAATTTGTATTGGCATGTATCGTATTGTATTGGCCGATATGCACCAGTACAAGATGATACACATGAAACGCAAACTGCAGCTATGCCAATTTGAACCCAAGTCTTTTGGACACACTATCTTTCGCCACACACTTAACCATCAAGCCATGCTTTATCTTGTATTATTAAAAAGAATAAAATAAATTTTATTATGCTTTTGTGTCAACTTACAATTTAAACAAAAAGCACGTGTTTATATTTAACAATTATAACTATTCCAAGCAATAATATTCAAAAATAGTATTTTATAAATTAATAGAACAAATAATCTATCAAGTCCATATTTATATAAAAAGATGATTTTTAATACTAATAAAATAATTAGATTAATATTTAAATTGAACATGATATGCATTTAAAATATTTTTATATATTTGTAAAAGTTATTAATTAATATTTTAATTTACATTAATAAGTAATAACAACATATTTATTATTTATAAAAAATAAAAATATTGTTTACAAAATATTGAAGAATATAATATTAAATTGAATCTATCAAATTCACTAATCTATGTTTATTTAAAAAATGAATTTTATTTTTAATTATTTATAGAAATAAAAATATTAACAATGGAATAATTATTTTAGTAATTAAATTTATAAATTTGTATAGGATATGTAGCTTAGAAATTTTAACAAATCTGATATACTTTAAGTTTATATTATATTTTTGTGAATTATTAATTGGTATTTTAATTTGCAATTAAGAATTTAATATTTATTTGATTTTTTTGTTAATATTAAAAAATAAAATAGTAAAATAAAAAATAAATGATATAATAATTAAAATATAATATGCACATGTGTTTAGTGTCTTGGACTTTTGATTGATGCATTATAAATAAAGTTATATGATATCTAGGCATCTCGATATATTAATTGTAATATATTTTTTCATATACACTATTAAAATATATATTTTTATGTATTTATATACTATTTGTGACTATTTTGGTCTTAAATTTAGTGTCATTAATATATTTGTAGAATTTATATGTATCCCTAACGTATTTATTTGTTTTCATATTTTTCATCTGTATCCATGTATTTCCAAAACGTATCCGTATCCGAATTCTCCAATACAATACTCAATGTCAACACTTTAATCCTTGATCCTATGGATTTGGGCCCATCGGGTCCATTGAACCGGACCCAACCCATTGACAGCCCTGTAGAACCAGATTTGCCTAAACACATAACCATATATAAATGTCTATATGAAATGATATAACACGTTTCCATAGTAAAGTTGGTTTAAGTATTATATTATCAACTAAAAACTGCTGGTGCTATTTCAGGCTGCATTTGTTTCTCTGAAAAATGAATTAGTTCGAGATATTTGAATTATATTTTCTTACCATTTATATCAAAACAAATTAGAAGAGACATAAAACAAAATTTTCCTACAGAAAAGGTGGAAATGATAGTTAGATATTTTAACCTGAACAAATTACGCTCATTTAATTTTATAGAAAACAAATAGAGTCCTAATTGATATTTTACCTCTATTTTTTTTTAAATTATATAATGTTTTGGCTTAATTTATTCATTGTAATAATAATTTAAAAAAACATGATCCATGACTGATCCAAATTCAATGGATATGATTCAATTAGAATCCGAGTATAATATATGATTGAATACATATCCAGTTAGATATATTATCATCATCTAAGACTATTCCTAGAGGTGTAAAGTGGGTCGTACCGCTCTCCCCGGTGGAAATTTTGGGGGTCGGCTCGGCACGGCCCACGACCTAGGCCTAGGTGGGCCTGTGCCGTGCTGTGCTGCGGGCCTGGGCCGGGCCAGGTTGTAGGCCGTGCCGTGGGCTTGGGCCGTAATGGGCTGGGCCATAGGGCGGGCCTTGGGCCTGGGCTGAATCGGGCTAGACTCACTGAATGGATTATTGTCATATCAGGATCAAGATTTAGGATAGGATACAAATAATAAATTATTGACGAATTTACGATTATCCAAAGAAGAGATAAATAAAAGTATAAAACAATTCAAATAGGAATTTAAGAATTTTATTTCATTTAAATTTGAATGAATAATGACAAATTACAAAGCATACAATTATACAAATATTGAAATTATGAAATAGACAATGGTTGGGTACTTCATAAACTTCATACTTGGATGAATGAAATATGAAAATGGAATAAATTAATAAAATATAAAAAAAAATACAATAGAGAATTATAGACTATATAGACTATATAGTTACAAATTGAAAATACAAAATTACATTAATAGCAAATAAATTAAATAAAATTAAAACAAAATTTACAATAATTTGATAAAATAAAAAATTGTGGGTTATTTGTTAAAATTTACAATTTAAAGAAAATTTACATATACATTATGATCAAAGCATTCACACACACTTTTATCATCCGCTTCAGGTGAAAAATGAAATATCCGGTGTATGTAGTACTATAGTAGTCTGTAGTATCATGCCCTCCTTTGTCTTATAATTGTAAAGTTGTTATCTACATTTTGCATCATGATTCATGACTGCATCTAGCCAACCTTGGTACAGTGATAGTGTCGTAGTGTGGTACCTGCACTATAACAACTAAACAAGACTCTGATGGAACTATATAGCCTGTGGACACCAGAGGGGTTAGTAGATCACGAATCACGTTCCATGGCGGGATTGGTGACGAGAAATGTTATCCGAGACTCCGATTTCTCCCTATATTTTTAAAATTTATTTTCCATTATTTCAAAAATTTATTTAGATTGTGGGTTATTTCTTCTTCCTTTTCATGTGTGAGAAAATGTCTAGTCAAATGGATAGTACCACCCTTGCTACAATAGCTAAAGTATTTTCTACATTTTTGGCAAACTACTCTTTTCCTCTTCCCCTCAACATCCTCTATTTTAAATATTCTCCAAATCGGGCTACTAAACTTGGGGCTTTGTGAAGAGCTGACCATTTATTTTCAAATTCTAAAAAAATAAAATTAATTTAATTGGACTTACCCTGGAATCCCATATTGCCGGTTCAGAATCCCAACTTGATTTTAACGGTTAAAGCCTTTTAACATGACAACGCCCAATGCTCCAAGCCTCCCAAATTGCTAATTTGGAGAATCAGATAATCAACCAATCAGACTATGAGACTATTAGAGTTCACTCAGATTGTAGAGAATGTATGAGAGACTGAGAGTCTGAGAAATTGAGAGAAGAAAGACTGAATAATTAAGAGAATAACTTAATAGGAGAATTGTTGAATGTTGATTGTTGAATTTGTGTGATGAGAATGGTGGAGGATAGGGCTATTTATAGGAATTGAACATAATTCAATTGCCTAAAATACCCAAAAAACTAGTTGTTATTTAGTTGTTGGGAGGGGTATTTTGGCTATTATAAAGTTATTTATAACTTTACCCAAAAAAACCCCCTAAACTAGTTGTTATATAGCTATTAAGGGGCATTTATGTCATTCCCATAAGCAAAAATGCAAAATACACAAATACTCCCCTAATATAACTGTTTATAGCTGTTGGGGGGGGGGGGGGGGGGGCAACGACTATATAGGATATAGCCTAAAGGTGTAAAGTGAGCGGTGCTGCGGGGGCACCAATGGCTATATTTCGGGCGAACTGAGCGTGGCCCGCTACAGGTTGTGCCGGGCCATAGGCCTCAAACCCCCAGCCTGGAACGGCCCGTACCATGCTGTGCCGGGCTAGGCCAGTCCAAAATTGTGTCGGGCCACCCCGATTTACCTCTAACTACTCCCACTATATGGGGTCGGTTGCATGGATCCTGTTTTGTCAATCTGTTCTATTTAGTGCCATATTTAAGGTGTAATTTAACATTTTCGGAGAGTGCCTTAGCATGAACATAAAAAGACAAATCAGAATCCATGACTAAGAGAGTTTGGCAAAAGCTTTAGTACTAAACGCCAACCTGATGCAACCCTCCTCTATCTAAGCTTGCAACCCTTGGTGTAAGAGAAACTCATACTAGTGGAGTTAATACATATCTAGATGTATCTAGTGCTGCATTTGACATTCCTTATTTTAAGGTTTTATCTCCTTTTCGCTGTTAAAATGCCCTTATGAACATTAAATTTTAAACCGAGAAAATGAGATAAATCCTTAAAATAAGGAATACCAAATGCTGCCTAAATTCCAAATAACCTATTGAATGCCCTTTTTTGGTAAAAGAATTGAATGCCATATTCACCATCACCATAAAGAACAATTCCCTTTGTAAATTGGGGGTCCACTTTTTTAATTTGTATTGGACTATGAGCTGGTTCTGCAACCACATACCATCTGAATTCAATGGATGAGTACTTGGGATACCTCAATTTCCTACCTTGTTATTTTTTTTTCTACTTTTGTTGGGACACAAGCCTTGTGGGTCCTCCATGGGCCACTGACAAGGCAATATGAAGCTACTCTGGACAAAGAAGAAGTTTGATGAAACCAATTTTTGCTACCTAGAGAAGTGGGGAAGATAAATTCTTGTTTGTTTACCTTGAGTGTTGTTAGATTACAAGAGCCCTTGTCTAACCACAATTTCAGTAACAAACAAATACTTCTCTCTAGTGCTGCAATACTGCATCTCTTCCTCCATACACACTCAATAATTCAACACCTAATCATGGTGCTATATCATCATTTTCCCTTCTTTCCTTTTGGAGTGGGTCATGCCTTTGTTTTCTGCTAACCACCTCTCCTCCTTGAGTGTATCATGGTCTTTCTCTTTTGTATGGGCAAATTGTCACTTTAATCCTTTCTTTTCCTCTTTCTTTTTCACTTGGAAATAACTCATGGCTGCGTTTGGTTTGATTGAAAATAACAGAGAAACAGAAAGTTGGGAGAAGTTGTTAATAAATTTTGTTTGCATCTCAGCTTTCTGTTTCTCTTTTATTTTATACCAAACCACACAGCCTAATGGAGTACATGTATGATCCTGAACTTTGTATCAGCTATATATTATCCCTCCACCCCCACCTCCCAAAACCAAACTACAGACATAAAACACATCAAAAAGAAACCCATAATCTTGGGTACGTCTCTTTCCCTCCCCCATCTCTCTATCTATTTTTATATTTGTTTTTATCTCTATTTCTCTCCGCCTTCCAAATATATGCATTTAATTTTTAATCAATGTACTAAAATATTAATTTTAAGTTAAAACATCGCTACGAAAATAGTTTAAGTTTAAATATTGAAATAAGATGAATAAAAAACATCTAAAATTAACACTAATAGGAAAAAATACAACTCAGATTTCCTACTCACTTTTCCTACCAACTTTCTATCTGCTGTGAATTGAAGCCATACATCTCTCAATTCATAATAGAGATATGTGGCTGCAATTCGTGGCAGATAGAAAGTGGGTAGGACAAGTAAGTAGGAAATCCTGTTTGGAGAAAACAGATAATACAATAAGACAAATAATAAAAGTAAAGTAATAAAATTTAATAATTAATTAAAAGTCTTATTATAATTATAAATAATATTTTAATATTATCATTATAACATCTATCTCTATCTCCATGGGACGTTTTTAGCCCCACACATCATTATTTGTATTGATATTCAAATTTGGGAAACACTATAGAAAGAAGATGGGTCAAGAAAATATAAATTTTTAGTTACCAATTTGAACAGATCTTGATTGATCCAGTTTGGTGTATTGAATCTTTTATATAGATTTTTAGATATTGAACTAGACTAATCTTATTTGATCAGTTCGATCCGGTTATGCAATTTTGAAAATAAAAAGAGCAAATAAAGGAAAAAATTCACTAAAAATTAGTTCTATTAATTAGAAAATATCATAAAAATAAAAAGGGAAGATAATAGAAAAAATATAAACAATTTTTAATTAATAGAAAAAACTAATAAAATAGGGGAATTTTTTTCTAAAAAAATCATAAAATAACAAAAAACTTAATTTTTATTTAATTGATAAAATAAGAGAAAATTTCATTAAGAATAAAAAATTAATATTAGACAATGCATAACCCAAGAACAATGCTAATATGGATATGGTTCAGCTTCGTCCAATTAGAAATGTCTTAAATCTCCTATCTAAATGTCACTTAATAAAGCCTGTGCATCCCATTTGAGAGTAATAAAATTAATAAAATATAATAAAATACTAAAAACTAAGACAAATAATAAAAATTAATATAAATTTACCTAACAACATGTAACTCAATAATAGTTTCGTTTGGACTTGATACCACTTGGCCCAATTAATATCGTCATAAGGCTTCTGCCACAATTTCTTTTAATAACACCCAAGCATTGCACGAATCCTGACTAATTTATTACTACAAGAGACCCATGCAATGTATGGGTTGGTATTAAAAGATGCCCATATTTTATAGGCGAGTGATTACATTCATTTCCTAATAAAAAAGAAATTGAATTGGTTATGGGTGAGTTTAAATAGTTTCATATTTGATTTATTTTTATTTTAAAAACTTAAGGGGTTGGAAAATAATCAGAGGAGAGAGAGCAAGCCGATGTAGACAACTACATTATAAGTTAATAGAATAAGATTGATTGTTCCAATGTTTTTGAATTGCCGTTGACTTGAACGGTCAGACTGTTCGGCTCGAGAACTGTCCAAACAACTGTTTTCAGTTTGCTCCAAACCCGTTAACCCAGGCGATTGAATTAACCCGTTTAGCGGTTTTCAGCCATTTTTTAATTTATTATTTTTTAGTTTGTTTTATTAGAATGGACCGTCTGTTCAAATCGAATGGTCAAACCATCGATCAAAAAACAAGTGACTAGAACAGTTCTGATTCCCAATCATTTTTTTAACATATTGGTTTATTCATTTGAACGTGATCACAGAACAAGGTTTATTAGGACGAAATCAGCCTCTCTTGCACAAAGAAAACTATTCTTTTGTTCTTGGAATATCTCTCTTAAGGACCATAGCCTTCCTAAGCCAACCTTTCTCTCTCTCAATAAAAAAAAAAAGAAGAAAAAATATACCATTCTGTTCATGGATATAAAAAGAGAAGGGGGATTGCATCCAAGGCTGCTTCTCAATGACCAACCGACATTAATTCTCTACCAGTACCTTTGGTGTCTAGATGGTCAAGTGAATTGATTATATAACAACTTGAAACCCTAATAACTTTGCAATTGTTGATCGCTTTGTGAGTCAAACATTTAGTAAAAATATGACCATGGTATAGGTACTAAATCAATTTGTATATTACTAATGGTTAACTCTTATCCCTTCCAATTGGTATTCACAAAAGTTTGTCTTGATTTTTTTGTATATCAATCGTTGGGGAAGTTTTATTTTAACGCTTCTCTCAACGGTTGTGTGTTTATCTATTGTATTGCTGATGTGGTGCCTAATGGCACCTAGTTGTCAATAAACTGTTTATCAAGTATAATTCTTGATTTTGAAGATAAATCAAATATAAATATAATAAATGGAAGCTATACCAAACACATACATAAGGTAGCCAAAAATCATTATGAGAAGGATGTTTGGCATGATGTTTCATAAATAATTGAAAAACTTTTGAGTCTACAAGTTTAGGGGCCATTACTTGGTGTAATGGTAAAATATTGGGTTGGCAAGTATGAGAATGCGGGTTCAAGTATGAGATCAGCCACTTTGTAGAAAAGGATACTGTACCTAGTCTCCCCCTCCCAAAACCCTAAATATCTTGAGACGAATATTAGGTAACTGCCCTTTTTTTAAAGTTTAAGTTGCAATGTAATGGATCAATTTGAGTAATTGATCTCCAATTAATCATCATAATATTTCTTTGGGTAAATTACAAAAACCCCCAGTATTAAGGGGTCACCAACAATTACCCCTTGAAGTTTCATTTGTGGCATACCCGCCCCCATTTAACTTCCAAAAAGATTCTCATTCAGTTGTTGAAATTTTCTAAGCCCCCAAACTATTCTTTTCTTTTTTATTTGAACGATTTATGATTCGATTAGGTTACTGGTTTAATAGATCCTTAACGGATTTCTAGCTGGATTCAATATTCAAATGAAGTGGTTAGAGGTTTCTTTCTGATAAACAGAAATTTAAGATTCCATTTGTTTTATTTTTTTTTAATTTATTTGAGAATGAAGTGGATAATTTTTATATTTTAAGATGAAGAGAGACATTTATGTTGATGAAAAGAAACAAGAATAATCTATTAATGAAATGATATTTGTTATTTTAACTAGTTTCATTCCGAGAAAATGGAGGTATTTTTGGATCAATTAAGGTGTAAGAGGAAAGTGCAAGAAAAAGAAAATAAAAAATACTAGATAAATACTTAATAAATTAATGCATTCTATTATCTGACTTAACGGAAAAAAAGTATTTATTGTAAAATAAAAGTTCAAATGTCTTTGTCGCAAATGAAAATTTAGGGGAAATTGTCAATGATCCCATATTATATGTGGCCTTTGTAATTTACCCTACTTATTATGATAAAATTTATCTCCCATCAATGTTGATCATGTGATGTACCAACAGTGGAGATGATATTAATATGAGCAATGATTTTGGACCTGGGAGTAGTTGGGAGAGAATGTATGATCTCGATTTAGGAAAGGGTGGTTGTTGATTTACGGGGCCCATCTCAAGCATTAATCTTCACCTGCAGTGGCTAAATAGAAAGGTAAACAGAATCGATTGGATTTCACATGGGGTGTCCGGAGGACCACTCCATATTAGGGGCCGGATTGCCCGAATTGAAGAATTAATTCAATTACATTAATTGGACCCGGGATAGGGTTTGGATCGAAATATTCAAATTTTGACAAATGCTAAACCTAATCCCACCCGACCCATGTTGCACCTACACTCCATGTCATTGTTGTTAGACTTGATTGGACCTAGACCATTTGGAACAAAAACAAGCAGCAGAAGTGGGTTTTCATTTTAATGCTTTGTTGATTTGGTCAAAGTTACATCAAATACATGTATTAATATGTATTATAACCTATAGTATTTATTGGTTTATTTGATTTTAAATAACTTCAAAAGATAATTTGAAATCACTATTAATTAATTTATTTTTTACTTCAACCGATGGAGTGAATGAGTGATCAAGGAGAAGAGTTAGAGTAGAGTTGGGAATTTCTAAATTGATCACTGGGCCCTAACTCAAACCCAATGTAGTTGATTGATTGAAATTCAAATTCGAATTGGGTGTTTGTTATCTATTGCATTTATATTAGATTCGGATTAATATGGATTCCAATTGGATAATAAATACTATAAAAAATTAAATTAAAAATGATAAAAAAATTATATGTTATTGATAATCATAAGATATTTCATGAACAAAATGAATTGAAAAATATTTGTATGAAATGCGAACCTAAGACAATTTTTTTTTATTAAAACACAAAAAAAAAAAATGACATTATTAAGAAAGACAACATTGAAACAAAATTTACTGATGAATAAATGGATCAAATTTAGATCATCCTTAATGGGATTCAATTTGAATTTGGACAATTAGAAACCATTTGCAGATACGATGGCTGCAAGTGCAATTCGAACTATTGGATTATCTTAATACATCATGAGATATGGGGAATGGGATCTGCTCTTCACACATGGCCGCCTCACAGGCACATCCATCGTGCATTAGGAACATCTTTTGTGAATAAAAATTTACAAGGGAGATGTTCACAATGCATGGTAGGATGTGCGTGTGAAGTCGGTGTGAAGTGCCCTATGTGAAGAGCAGATCCAGTCTCATGAGATAGAAACCCGGGATTGTCTACTCGATTCATTTCTGTACAATAGAATAATGCGCTACTTGATCAATCACACGAAAAGAAAATTGATGCTTTGTTATATCTACAAAGTTGCACCAAGTTTTTTATGTTTTAGTTTGATAATAGAAGGATGAAAAGACTTGAAGACGAGCATCAAAAAAATCAAAATTGTCAAAAATTGAGAAGCTTTAAATGAATATTTTTGGTCTTTTTGTACATCTCAAATATCTTTTTAATCTGTTTTTTTAACAGCCCAACAGCCAAGATACTTACCAAACAGTTTTGATCTTTAAAGACTAACTCCAACAAGCTCAATATGTCTTAGGATCTACTGAACTATTGAAAAATCTACTTAAAAAGACTTGTCAAACAATGTTTAAATAGATAACTTTATTGTCTTGATACTAGTTTTTTCTTAACAGAGATGTTTAGAATTAAGGATGTCAACGAGTCAGATTTGATACAGGTTTGTCTCAACTCTAATCCGACCCTCCAATCTAACCACCTGAACCTGACCCAACCGAAGTAATTATATATATATAGATAATATCTGAGCCCATTCTGACCTTGTAGGGTTTAACCTGATATTGACCTGACCCGACCCACATCCTTTCTAAACAGATTTTAAAAATCTATAAAAAAATATTAAATTAAAATTTGATTTATGAGTTATAAGGTGTCACTTCAGAGAAGAGAAGGAAAACCAAAACTAAAATGAAAAGAAATCTCAAATTTTAAGGCTATTCTATATATGTAGAAGCATTATGACACAACCGAACAGGTCAATCAAACCTGAACCCGATTTAGCTTAAAGGATCAAAACTCTAACCCGATCTATATTTGAAAAAACCCGTTCCGATATGTTGGATCAATCCGGGTTTACCATTTGACCCGATTCATGGACATTGTCATTTGACATCCCTATTAATTAGAAATTCAGAATTAAGATGGGCCCACTTTGTCGACGAAGGGATGGACGACTAGGATTAGGATTGATCAGAAAACTTTAAAACTAACCACGTGCCGAATGCGTTGGGTTGATGGGGAGTGGCCGAGTGGGGACACGGACATCAAAAGGAAGCAACCCCAGTGCTCACTAGTCACCAGTCACCCCTGCTCTGCTCGCTTTCCCCTAGTTGGGGGCAATGCAAACAAAAGGTGAGAAGCAGAGCTGGAAAGTAGGACCCACGATCCACCAATTAATATATTTTAGGGACCCCCCAAAGTCAAAATCTGACGTCCCAAAACGAGTATTTGGGTGCTCCATTACCCCACTGGATCAGCGTTGTCTTGTTTTGTAGCGACTAGTACTAGTAGTCTAGTCTAGTGGGCGAGAGCCGAGAGGTGAAGGAACAGCGTGGTGCAACAGTCGAGCTTTGAGCTGTATCAAATGGTTCAGATGCTTCCTGCAACCAACCAAGATTCTGCTCAATCAGCGCACAGGTTGGATTTTCGAGAAGCGTAGGAGGATTCGCAGTTCGATTGTGTCTTCGAGCTTCAAAGTTCTTCTTTTGTCCTGTAGTTCTTGTGCTTCTTCCTTCCTGCTTCTTATATCCACTCACTCTCACTCTATTAACTTTAATTCAAAACTTCGTTCTCTCTCTCTCTAACTCTTTCTCTGTCTGTGTCTGTGAATTACAGATTTTACCGCCTTCTGGGGTTTTGTTTTGAAAGGAAAAGAACGTTGCTGTCTGTCAGATTGTCAACTATAAATATCTCTCCACGCCCAGCTCTGTAAATTTTCATCTTTGTCCTCGTTTTTCATGGATGTTCTCTGAGAATCCGGGATACTATAGGAGGAGAAGGTGATTGAAGGCCTGCCTGCCTGCCTTCTTTTCCCTCGACGACCAAGCGCCGATCTCATCTCGCCTCTAGGTATCAATTTCTCTCGCTTGTTGTTGAATCTGGTTTTCCCTCGCTGTCTTGTTAGAGAATGTTGTTCTGTTGAAAATTATTGTTGATTGTTTTTTCTCTTTCGCCTGGCTAATTTTCGTTTTGAGTCTTGTTCCGTCCGGTCAATGTGTGTGAGAGAGAGAGAGTCTGTGTTTGTCTAGTTTTAGATCTGATGATCTCCTGGTAATGCTTCAAGATCTGAGCTGAGGAGCAACTGCATTCAACTTCTCTCCCTCTTCTGTGCTGGTTTGTGTTTCAATTACAGGATTCTAGAGCTCCAAAGTACAATGAAAAGGAGAAAAAAAGGAACACAGTTTTATGGTGGCATTCTCTCTTACTGTCGTCGTGTGAGCTCCGAGAAACTCCGACCGTCGGCCAGTAAATCGGAGATTCCTCCTCTCTTCCTTATCCGAAATTATGAATCTCTCTCTCTCTCTCTCTTTCTCTCTCTGTTACGGAATCATGTCCGTCTTTTGAGGATAAAAGAAGGGAAGAGCTCAGAACTAAGAGCTTTATCTGCTTCTTAGTCAGAGACTGCAGGTGTACGTCCCTCCCTGCCTCTCCACCGTTGGATTCTCCTCAAATTTCACGCTAACGAATTCAAAATCTCATCCAACGGTTCGAAGGTCCCAAAACGGAACGTGTTCCCCTTAACTCCTCAGAATATTCCCATACTACTCCTTTATTTTTTCTTCATTTTAAATTACTGTTAAATGTGAAACATTATTTTAACGGATATCTGCATATCTGCCTTCTTCGGTTTTTGCAGAGGACGGGGACTTGACCTACTTGTCGCTTCTCCTTCTGCAACTTGTTCAACATGCCGAGGTCGAGGTAAGATTTTAGAATAGAAAGCTCATCTCCAACCGATTTGAAAATTGAAATTTCTATTTTTTATTGCTTTCTTTCTCCGAGGTCAGTAACCTCTTTCTTCTTTTATCAGTGATTCACTTCATATCCCATTTCCAAATTCCTGTAGCTAGATAGACTTGTTTCAGTCAATCAAAATCTCAAACAACTTCCTCGCCAAAATCTTAGATGGTTGTGATTGATTTTGCTTAAAAGTAGTAGTGGGCATATGAAGATCGCATCTAGGGATTCACCCATCTCGAGGATTAATTAGACTTTGGGAGTTTGGGGCCGTTCGATAACAGATGAAGTGACCGAAGCTTTGTCTTTTACTAAATATGCTATTTTTTTTTCATTTTTGTTGAAAAGTGAATATTTTTTTTTTATTTCCCAAAAACAGAATAAGCTATAAAGTTAAAAGTTATACCATACCCTCCAATATTTTATTATTTAATTATTTTATCCATTAAAATACAAAGCAACAAATCTTTCAATGATTTAAAAATGTTTTTGCTAATATATATCATTAATAAATTGATTTGAAAAGAATTTCCATGAGACTTCAGGTATTTTTTAAAAACCAATCGTTACTAATAATTTTTTTTTATGTAAGTATAAACATACATATATTTGTATTTTATTATGGATCATATGGAATTGAACTGGGGAGGATCCATATTCAATCAGATTGCTTTGGGATTGCTATAATTGAGTAAGATTTGAATTCGAATTTGGATGGGGGGGGCATTGTTTGCATCCCTAAACTTGTTTATTAGTTCTACCAAAAAAAAAACTTGTTTATTAGTATTGCCCCCTTTGGTCTCCCATTTTAAATTTGAAATTGGTAAGGATTTGACTCTTTAGAGGCCTCCTTCTTTCCCTGCACAAGAGAAGGGCCTTGTCTATTAATATGTTCTAAAATTTTGAGTGTCTCTACCTGAGCAAAGAACTAATGGCTACTGAGGCAAAAATTTTTACACCCATGAAAAATTACGAGAACCAAGAACTTTAGGTGCACAATTCCTTCAAAAGAAGTTGTTAATGTGCTTCACTGTTTTTCACAATCTAAAAGCAGTGCTTATTCGTCTATTTTCATTTTGAACAGTGATCTCATTTGAGATGGTACAACGAGTCAGAAATCCCATTAATTGATCCACCATCAGTTGGTAGAGAGATGGTAATTAACTTGTTTTCAGATATTATACATCAGGGAAAGATAAAATAGTGAATACCAAGATATGAAGCCCTGGACTTATGGCATTTGGTATCCCCAACCAAAAAAAAAAGAAAAAAAACTAGGTTTTCTCTCCATGGGAGTTCAGTTGACCCACAACATAGGGTCCATGAATGCTGTCTTATAGGATCAAATATTCTTCTCTTGAAATGATGGACAAGCTGGTTGGAGATAGGTTCTTTCTTTAATTCCTTTTGTTAATTCTAGTGCTACATGAGAACTCGTCATCTGCATGGATGCATAATAATTTCATGAGTAATGAGAGACTACATTCTGGAGAGAAGAAAATAAGAGAGAATTTTCAAGGAGAAACAGAGTGGAAGAAAAAGTAAGAGCTCGTAGAATTGAAATAGGTCAGAAGAGAAGGGGACTCTTGCGATTGTTACATGCTACAAAGAAGGATAAAAGAAAAAATCAGAAAAATTAAGTATGAAGAAAAAAAAGAAGAAGATATGCATGCCTTTTTTTTTAATTATTAAAGATAAAAGGGAGAAAGTAACATGAGCTTCTCTTTAGTACAATTGTAGTAATTTTGTGTAATGGTGGTTGTGATGTAAAAACCCACTTCATATTATAGTATTTTATTTTAAATTTTGTAAATTGTCAGGTCGGATATTCCTTGTGTTAGAAAATAAGAAAAAGAAGTTTAAGTTTAAAAAATTTGCAAATATGTTGTCATCTCAATGAAGTCTGCTTTCTATTTATTTTGCCTACCTTTTGCTGACTTGGTATTATAAAAAAAAATGCAGCAAAAAATATCAGCATGGCCTACTTTTAAAATGAAAATGTATAGCCACTATCTTCGAATTATGAAAATGATAATAACCAATTAAATATACAGAGCCTGATGAGCCTGTTTTCATGCGAAAACTACCATTTAAAAACATCCATTCGAAGACCACCACCTTAGGTTGTGTTTGGTATCATTATTGTTTTTACTAGAAGTATTTGGGGTTTATCAATACAAAAATTTTTTAGAAATTATCTTGTCATATAACCTCAGATAATCATTCCCACTAAAAAAATGTATGCATTATATTGTTATTGGCATTTATAATAAAAATATCAAATTTTGTGTTTCATGAAGAAGTAATTATACCGGCATTTAATACTAATGTAAACAGTGGCCTATTTTATAAAAAATATGCAGGAGTAATTTGAGTTCAGTCCACCTCAAAATTTATAATGCGATCGCACAGTTTGGGTGAGCGTCAAAGGGAGAAAGATTGGGGAAAGATTATCAATTCACGGGGATGATGTTTAGGGGGGATAGATAAATACACTTGGGTAATAAATGAATTCTGAGGTGGAGTGGACAATAAAAAGGCCAAATGATTCTGGTAAAAGCAGCAACTATACCAACCACAACCTAAGAAAATTCTATGTAGATGCAGCCAATTTAATTTGGTTATAATTCCCTCTTTTCATCTTGATGAGAAGCAAAAGCACTTCCAAGCAATGGCCACCTCACTCCACCTTTTACTTTACGTGGAAGTTGGGCACTGGGCAGGACGGATGGCTTTTGATGTCCATGATAGGACCACGTACTTTTGGACCATTGTTGTTGAAATGCTACTATAGTCCTACATCCTATGGAGGCCAAGATCTGTAGATCTGTTGAGCCTCAGTTCAGTGTGGCCCTAGTCACAGTTCTAGTGAGAACTGAGAATATTGAATTCTTTAGCTTTCTGAATTGGTTTTAAATCTCATTCAGGGTGGGATGTGGATTGGTTCCGGTCTGATGTCAAAAGTAAATTTTCTTATATTATGAATCAAAACTTGTTAGTTTGAATCGAAATTTAGAATAATGAAGTTTTAATATCATCATCTAAATGCCATTAATTTTTGTGTCCACTTTTTTTTTTTTGGTTAACTTTTCTGTTGGAAGAACAGAGGGTCAGAATTGCCTCAGAGGAAAGCCACTCGTGCTCCAGTACATCTCAGGACGTCTGGTCATGAGGCTGATCCGCTTCACAATCGACCCACTATTGATCGAAGTCCAAAGGCGGGTGAGCGTCGATCTCCACGAGGAACTCAATCCGATCCGTTGCATCAAAAAAAGCTTGGCACCCGCATTACCGACCTGGAATCTCAATTGGGTCAGGCCCAAGAAGAGCTGAAGAAACTAAAAGAGCAGTTGGCTTCTGCAGAAGCTGCCAAGAGAGAAGCTCAAGAAGAGCTGGAGAAGGCGGCCAGGGAGCCAGTCGCCGAGGAGACCACTAAAGAAGTAGAAAAGCCGCTTCCTCTAGAGGAAATCCATAATTCCAATGGGGAAACTAGCTTCAGCAATCCAGAAGAGAGTTGGTCAGAAACTGATGTTTTCGAAGTTCCACTGGATAATATCCCCTCTGAACCCAAGAGCGAGCTTACGAACATGACCGAGCAAGAAGAGAATGAAGCCGGTGAAGCTGAAGTTGGGTGTCACATTGCTGAAACTGAAGCAACACTAGTGTTAGAGCCGGTGAAACCACCATCGGATGACTGGGGCTTGGTGAGTTCAGAGATCATGTTGCTCAAAGAGAAATTGGCTGAGAAGGAGAAGCAATTGGAGGTGGTTCGGGATGAGAACGAGCTTTTGAAAAGGAAAGTAAAGGAGGCAGCAGTGGAGTCAGCTGCATTTCTAGTTATGGAGGAAGAAACTGCTCTGAAGCTGGCTAAAATGGGAGAGGACCTGGAACAGAGTAAGGCGAATGTGGCTCGACTGAACCAGCAATTAGAGATGGAGGAGGGAGCAAAAGCAGCATTAGAGACAGAGATGAAGAAGCTGAGGGTGCAGACTGAGCAATGGAGGAAAGCAGCAGATGCAGGTGCAGCTGTGCTAGCCGGTGGAGTGGAGATGAATGGGAGGGTAGCAGGGAGGTATGGCTCGATGGAAAAGCATCTCGGCGATGGTGGGTTTGAAACGGCTGGTGGGTACACTGGATTTGTGGGGTCTCCAATGCTGGGAGATGATTTAGATGATGGATTTGGAAGTGGGAAGAGGAAGGGTTCCGGGATCCGGATGTTTGGAGACTTGTGGAAGAAGAAAGGGCAGAAATAGATCATACCCGAGCCCCTCTCTCTCTCTTTCTGCACCGAGTCTGTGCTTGGTGCTTTAAGCTTACTATTTGTGTCTTAATTGCGAAATAGTTGCTTACGGTTTCGCATATGGGCAGATTCTGTGTGCTGCTTTATCATCTAGCTAGGTGTGATAATCGATATTTTCTTGTTATTATTGATCAAATTGTTTCTTGTGATTCAACTATGACTAATCCATCTGGGTGTAATTGATAGCCACCTTTTACTAACAGATGATCTTAACCATGTAGCAGTCTTACCTCCAGATTTGAAGCTTTTGATGGTGTTGCTGAGCTCTACTACCTAATACATGATTTTAAGAACTTTGGTCGTTTTTCTTTCCAATTTTGTTTTGCATTTCAGACCCAACCCGGTCTCCAAAAACCCATCGTTTTAAACTAGGAAAAGGAGAAGTTTAGCTTGCGAATTCTATGGTACAGAAAAGCATGTCTTCTGTTCTGTACTAGTACTGCAGATTTCACTTTCCACTGTAAAATGTTGCACCCAGTTTTGTAGTGTTGCCACCTGATACTGTTGTACATATGCTGTGAAACATCATTTCTTACTCTTAGCAAGCATGGGGTGCAATACTGCAATGTTACAGCTTCAGAGAATTAGATTACGGTTGTCAATAGATTTGGATTCAATCCGATAGCATTGAATTCGGGCATCAATTACACCCAATTGGGCTGGATTTTTTTTTATTTTTATTTTTTGATAAAGGTATAAAACCAACTGGATTCGATGGGACGGTAAATAATTTATTTTTATTTTGGATAGGATTCGTCGATTTGATATCTGATGCTCTCGATCCAAGGTAGTTATTGAACTGATGTCAATTGGGTAGAGTTGAGGTGGTAGGGAAAAGCCTTGTTTGAAGATCCGCAAGAAAGAAAGCAGTCAGAGGCCCAATGAGTTATCCCGGAGGCCCAAGGAGTTATCCCGGGGTAGATACTCTAACATTCAACTTAGTTGATGAAGGTGGGTGATCGGGCCGAGCATTTAGAGAATAGTGTTAGTCCGAGTAGAGTAACAGTATGAAAGTTAAGAGTTGAATTCTTTACCTTGAGTGGGGGGTACTTTTTTATAGCCAATGACCCGTATTCTGGTCGGATGAGGTTTCTGAAGTTGTTGGGATGATGTTAAATGCTGAGGTCTTCGGAATAAGACCTAATCCTCAGCGAAATTGCTCCCATCTACTCTCTTGTCTTAGTCGCACTTATCCACATGATGTGGTATCGATGTAGCCAAAGAAATGAAGTAGACCAAAAAGGTAACATGGCTGAGGTGATTAAGCAACCATGGAGGCGATACATGACATTCGAAACCAACTCAACCATAACCCAAACAGATATCATGGTTCATGGAGACCATCAACATTTTCATGGTGTTATGGTAAATTCTCAAACAGATCGCAGATCCCCCAATTGTCTTTTGATTTGAGGTGAAATCAGAGACCCCCTGATATCTTGGACCAACATTCGTTAATGGTATTTTTATAGAGACCCCTGATATCTGGGACCAACATTTGTTGATGGTATTTTTTATAGGATTCCATATCATCGACTCAATCCAACAATATGTCATGATATTACAAAAAGAAAGGTAACTTACTGAAGTTGAAGCCTTCAGTGCCACGCACCAACGAACATGCCTTCCCATGAAATTACCTCCCCTGATTTTTTATAAGACAGAAGTTTTTTTTTTTTTTGGTATTCGGTGCCATGCACCATTAATGGTTTCCCTAGAACTCTTCTTCTTCAAAGTGATGGTTGTGGGATTTGGTCACTGGAACAAACCAGTTAATAAACCAACGAGTTAGCCCTTTGTTTAGTTTAGTTAGAAGTAGATCCCTTTAGTTAAAATTCTCTAATAAGAAATATGAAAATGTCCAAAATACACATGTAGTTATATTGAGGCTGGTTTCTATAGATAAAAAAACAATGCGAATTTTATGAACAATAAAAAAAGAGAGTTTAAAGTTACAGCTTTACCTTTGAAGTTTGAACGATAGATTTGAAGGGAAAATTAAAAAAAAAAAAACATAAATAAATCATTTTGGATAAAAGATTGGAAGGACTTGGGGTGAGAATTGATATGAAAAGAAAATTTGGAAAATAAACATTTTGGTCAAAAGTAACTGCATATTTTGGCCATTTTTGTGCCTCTTATTTGAGGACTCTAACAGGAATCTTGCAATTGTATCAAAAAAATCATGGGAGGTGATTGCAATAATCCAACTTTAAGGGAAGTTTTAGTAATAATTAAAAACATTAGGGGAGGTTTTAGCAATTTACCCAAAAAGATAGTGTAAGGTCGCCTGTTTGTTATAGTGGAGAGACTTGGGATCGAATTCCACCTTTACCTAGGTTGTGGGGGTGCCCATGGACTGGTTTTGGATTGGACCCCATCCAAACCCAAATCAATTTGGACTGATTGGCCATATTTGTGTAGTTAATCCAACTTTAATTATTAAATCAAATTATTAAATAATATATTATTAATATTCAAACATATCTACGTATGTATATATTCATTCAACATTTTATACATTATTGTTGTTTGTTTCGAGTTCTAAGTTACAATTTAATGCATAAGGAGTTGTTTATGTTTGAGAAAGTGTGAATGTAATTTAGATAATAGTTTTAAGTGACACTTTTTAACATTTCAATTTGATTTTTAAATTATATTTGTTATTTGTGTAGGTATGCATGTTACTTGGGCTTTCTAATTGGGCTAAGCCAATAAAATGGCCCAAACCATGTTATAAACCGAACTATTACAGTTTGGTATGGTTTGGCTTTAGTATATGGTTCGATTTGGTTTGAGAATTTCTCAAACTGTAATTTATTCATTTAGCCCGTGATCTTCTCCAAATCGGACAGTGGACACCCTACTCAAGGTTCATACCGGGAAACTACTATTGGAGCTTGGTGAAGTCTTAGAGAACTGGGAAGACTTGGACTAACAGCAGTGGAATTGGGAGATGCATGGTTTTAACAATGAGACATGGAACACTACGTATAACTTGGAGTTTGGATTTAATCCTCACAACAAAGATTCAAAATATCGATCAGTCGACACGTATCATAACGGGAGTTTCCCGATACGCTTCTATAAAGAGTGTATCAGGGTTTTGATCGATTCAGGGGGTGAACGGACTTTAAACCGGCCCCTCTAAATCGAAATTGGAGAAAAAAAAAAGAAAAGAAAAACTAACGATTGGAAACATTAACACTACATAGCGATCATGAGAGTCTTAGGTAAATTATCATAATCAAGAATGTAAATCAGGGCTAAAACAAAGAAACACACCCAATGGCACATACGTAAATTGTTTTTATTCAATAATAAATACACTAATACAATAATGTTGGACTCTAAGGGAATACACTATAGAATAAATACATGATTTGAAAATCATTATAACAGCAGGCAATATTGCAAGGGAGTCCAAATGTAGAGCTATGGGAGGTAATTTGAGGAGTACAAAGGAACAACATATAAAAAAATCAATCTTTTGATAGTTGGCGAGATAAGCAAACTGAAATTACAGCCCCCATAGTCTATTAGTAGTCTCCCTATAAATCGCATTTTGTTCGAAAATTTGGCATCAATCCATGTTCAGAATTTAGAACTAAGAATTCTGAGGTGGCAACTTTAAAGATTATTAATACTGAGCCAATCATGAGACTCCACATTAGCTTCTTACAATTGGATCCCATACATGTGTAACATTAGCCACATCATCATCTTTCCAGGTGGTAAAATTAAAGTGGAAGAGACCAAAGTGACCCATCTTGGTTACTTTTTTATTTTCTTGGAAAAGGTTAAAGCCATGAATGAAGAAAACCCTATACTCAAGCAATCCATCTTACAACAACAAAGCAGTTCTGGAACATTGTTGTGGGCCCATTCAAACGATTTTCTGAAAAAGCCCATTCAAACGGTTCAGTTTCTCACTCTCTAGAACCTTCCCATTAAAACCAGAACCATCTCATCTCGTCCCACAACATTGTTGGCCTTCTGCTCACAGCGCAACGCAGCGCTTCTCTCTTTGCGTAAATTGTAGCAGAGGAAGGTGAAGAAACATTGGCAATGGCGGAAGAATTGGAGCTAGATTTGGCTGAACTTCGCCACCTTCAGAACATTGCGAAAAGGCCCCGGATTGTCTCCCTCCTCTCCTCCGAGATTCGCAAGTTAGAGAAGGTCTTCTCTTTTCCTTTCCCTTGGATTGCTCTGCCTTCAGTAGCTTTCTGTGTGGTTAGTTGCATCTGGGATTTCTTGTTTATTGATGGGTTTTAACCGCTAACTCATTAATGGGTAAGTTTTCTTTGTGGTGGGATATGTTTGTTCTAGTTAGAGGTTCCCTGCAAATGGATTTTGAAATCGAGGATTGAGAGGTTATTCGATTAGGTGGATGGTTGATCCTGGTTAAGAGGAATTGGGTCTTTATTGGATTGATGGTTCGTTAAATCAACCGATATGGACCAGAAGATATTACTGTTTACAGTTCATTCCCTATGCAAAAACCTCTATAGTAACGGGAATGGGAGATTGGGTGGGTGAGTGGGGTAAGAACAACTGTATGATTTTTTTTGGGTACATGAGATAACTTGTTTGGTGACTTAATATATAGACTCAATTATGGGATTCTTTTCATCTTTTTATTGTTGTTGTTGTTGTTGTTGTTGTTAGTATTGGAATCAGCATGTTGTATGGGATATTCTTATTCTTTTGGTCTGGATTTTGAGAAATGAAGACTTGTTCCCAATTATGTATTAATTCTTGAGTGACTTTCAACTCTGTAGTTAAATCTTCTATCTACCTTTTTGATACCAATTCTACTGTTTGAGTATCAAAATAAATTAGGGACACACCTCAAGTTTTTTTTTAGAAGCACACCCCCAACATTCACGGTTCAACTCTGTAGTTCAACTTCAACATTGTGTCTTCTTATGTATGCAATTAGTTTCAGTGTGAAGCACATGAGACTGAAGGGATGCAAAATGAATGTAAGATTGAAAAGCTTTAGAGTTGAATTCTTGTGCGAATGTTAAAACAAATTGTCCGAAGGCAATGAATTAGTTATTGGGTTTATAAACCACCATATTGATAATGAAGATTCATACTCTACCAGGATTCAGAATGTCAGATAATGCAATATATGAGTTATCCAGTAAATGTTTGTGTATATTTGGAGCTTAATTGGAGTGTTACTGTTTCAAGTTGCTTCACATGGGTGATTTAACTTTAATGTTCAAAAACATATTTTGTAGAGAATATTCAACTTGAAATGGGAACGAATTTTGCATCAGGTTTGGCACATGGGAGGTGTTTGGAAGAAAGGTGATCCTGCTTCCTTTGTCCCATGTGGTACCTAATGGCACTTAAGTGTCTGAAACAATAATAAAATATTGAGCTCCTAGTTTCATGCCAAAACCTCTTTCTCTCTCTCTCTCTCAGCCTCACACACACACACACACACACACACACACACACACACACTTCTTTCTTCTTTTTTTGTTTTATTTATTTGCTAAAGACTATAAAACCATAAGTTGAAATCACCAACCACTGAAATGATGTGTACATCCAGGTTGGAAATGATCAATCTAAATTGTAGAGTGTTTCTAAATCATTCCCCCCTTCTGGTTTTATTGTTTTCTGGAATGTATTTTAATCAGTGTTGTGTTGACATGGATGTGGGAGTTGGAATCTGTGACACGTTTCAAGAGTCTGAGTTGGCAAGATGAGAAAACATGGACTTGTGGACATGTCTATGTAAAAGTATATACTATTAAAATACTTTATCAAAAAAAGTATATACTATTAATTTTTTTATTAATAGTAAATACTACGAGAATAGTCCTTTTTTTATTTTAACATTATATACCTGCAAAAATGGGTCCAAAATGTTGTCTTTTTTACCAAGTAACAGTGTAACACTTGATACACAATGCGCCATTCATCTTGTACACAAGCTGTTCATTTATGTCAATAAACCAGGAGATAGAAAGGAAATGTTACATAGAAGTGTCCTAAAAATCTGTGAAGTGTCAGACCCTGATGTATTTGACACAGACACACTGACCCTTTCAGGAGAGTCTATGCAACAGTGATTTTAGTTTTATTTGTTGTTGTTGGCCTTGAGAGATCTGTACGTATATTCATGTGGATAGCTAATACAGAAAATTGTGCTTTGATTACACATTTGAGCATGAACTATGGTCCTGTTTTCTCTTGAATGAAGAATAAATCATTGCGACAACCAACAACCAAGAAGCCTGCATCTGATTTCAAGCTTTTGAGTCAAGTAGACTCTAACCTTTACTATCATATTTTCCAATTTTTTTTTTTGTCAGCGTATCATATTTTCCATTTATTGAAGACGTATTTTCTTTCATAAGCTGACTTTGATTTATTCTCCACAGTCATCAAAAGATGCCGTGTCACCAGCTATCACACAGACTCCAGCTCCAGTGAAGGTGCCAGCAACCCCTGCAGTGAACTATGTTACACTTAGCTCATTCAGCTGGGATCAAGACAGTAATAAAATCAAAGTATGGGAATCGGATTCCATGTAAACAGAGAACATGAACCACTTTCATGTTATACTTGCCAAAGGGGAGTAGTATTTTAGATTTGCTTTTTTTTAGGTGGGGTAAGGGGATTTCTTATATTTGATTGGGTGTTGTATTTTGTTGCATTATGGCATTGAAAATTGAGCTTGTACCTGCCAATTGAATTCACAACTTCTGATTGCCATTGAAATTGCTCTTTTTCGTGGTTCAGTGGCTTTGTACATCCTTAGGTACCCTATATTAATTATTGTCCTCCCAATACTTGATTGAATATTTGCTTTTGTTGCAAGTTATGTATAATATGGTAATTTGTCATGTTTGAGTCAGTCTTAATAGTTAATATGCCTTATCAAATGCGTATGCTAAGGTTTTGGATTGAAGTTTAGAAGTTAGATGCAAGAGGAGTTTTTTTCCTGCTGTGTTTTGCGTAGCCTTTCCTTCCTTTTGCCCCTTTGTTTATCATTATCTGATTTAGACATGCAATGCATAGATTTTTATATCTTGTTGTCATCTTGTAATCTAGAGGTTGAGGTTTGTTTGATGGTAAATTTTCAACTCTATCTTCAGATATATGCCTCTTTAGAGGGAGTTGAGCAAGAGAAGGTGGAGACTGTGTTCAAGCCGATGTCTTTAGATATAAAATTCCATGATGTACAAGGGAAGAATTACCGATGTGCCATACCAAAATTGAACAAAGAGATTGTTCCAGAAAAATCAAAGGTGGTTGTCAAGCCCACAAGGGTTATTATCACACTGGTCAAAGCCTCAGAAGGCAACTGGTTGGATTTGCACTTCAAGGAAGATAAAGTATGTACTGCTCATTTTTCCTGTAACCTGTTCTATTTTTGCTATTCAGGGCCTACCAATATTTTCTGTCGATGCATCTCTGATATAAGTAATTATCGTTTTATCTTGTGTTTTCTGCAGCTGAAGCCAAATATGGACAAAGATCGTGATCCAATGGCAGGAATAATGGACTTAATGAAGGTGAATCTCCTTTTCGCTCTTTACTTGTCTATGTTGGTGGTGTTTAATGATGGTGAAGTCTTGGGTATTTTTCTGAGCTTAGGTAATGGTTTGGTGTTCATTTGGCAGAACATGTACGAGGAGGGAGATGATGAAATGAAGAGAACGATTGCAAAAGCTTGGACTGATGCTAGATCTGGGAAAGTAGCTGACCCAATGAAGGGGTACCCACCCTTGAGTTAAACCTTAAATGGTAAAATAGTGTGGCAACCTGGAAATAGAAGAACAGATTCCTAGTTATATTTTGTCTTTGCGGGTTTCTATTGGTGATCGCTTGTGTTATTTTCTAGTCTTAGCAGAGCTTTTTTTTTCTGTCATGTTCATGAATTTTGGATATCCCCGACTTTTTGGAAGAATCAATGGATCTACTAGCACTGGCCAAAACATCATTTGATCCGATAACAAATTAATATATCATTGCATATGCAAAACTGAAATATATAAATTTATTATTGAAGAATTAAATGAAAAATATGCATTCTTCCTCTCGTTCTTGATTCCAATGAGTTTCTTCCCTTTTTTGATACAAGGTTTCAAGTTTTTTTTTTTTTTGTTTTTGTTTTTGTGGGTGGAAACTCTTAGGCATTTAAGATGAAAATGGAAGGCTTGGAAATAAAAGAAAAAAATCTGGAAAAGTATGAAAAGCAGAAAACATAAGGGCTGTCGATGGACTGGATATTGGTCCAACCCGATCTGGTCCAATATGAATCCATTACAGATGGACCAGGTCGAATCCAATCCTAGAAATGCTTTGGACAATTAAATCTGGAGTGGTCCAATTCAATGTCTTATTGGAATGTTAATCTGTTCAAACTGGTTTTAATTCAGATTGAGTCCAACTCAAACCCGGTCTATTGGCACCCCTCCCCTACTTTTATCTTCTATTAAAGGACCAGATATTGGTTCATTACAGATGGACCAGGTCGAATCCAATCTTAGAAATGCTTTGGACAATTAAATCTGGAATGGTCCAATTCAATGTCTTATTGGAATGTTAATCTGTTCAAACTGGTTTTATTTCAGATTGAGTCCAACTCAAACCCGGTCTATTGGCATCCCTCCCCTACTTTTATTTTCTATTAAAGGACCAGATATTGGTTCATTACAGATGGACCAAGCTCAATCCAACCCAATAAATACTATGGACCATTAAATTTGGACTGGTCCAATTTAATGTCTTATTGGACCATCCAATCGGTTCAAATTTATTTTGATTCAGACGAGATCCAACCCATTGACTGATTGACACCCCTAATCTTCACGTGGTCCGTCCTGGCCTGTATCAGTCTATCAACCGATACAAGTTGGATTTCATGCAATATGATTATGAACGATACCAACCAGCATACGTGGAATGGATGGGTAGTACCAACTACCAACCCCATTCCACCATTCCAGCCATGCCATGCAGTGGTCATTGTGGAAATGGATACATATACAAAAACGCCCTGTACCGTACCGTGAACCTGATGTAAAGAGAGAGTGGCTAGTGAGTGGGACGAGAATGAGATCATTGGGAAAGTGAAATGTAAGGTGATTTAGAAACTCGACACAAATAGCTTTCTAGTTGTATCATTGAACAGTGATAAGAGCCAACGGTTGCACTCAAAGAGAAAAGGATACAATCCAAGCAGTGGAGTAGCATGCAGTGAGACAGAAACTTGGAAGGACGTCGAGGAGAATAGTTATAGAATGGCTATGAAGTGAACAACAGTCGCATAATGATAAGTACCAATTCAAGACAACGACCCAACCACATAACCGGTGATTGACTGAGAGAGGGTGAGGCTGATTCTTTAAGAAAATGGCAGCCGAGCTATTGCTCTCAAAGCGACCATGACAAAGCCTCTAAAATTTAAATTCGCTGTAAATTTTGCAATTTGGCTTACAGCAAATTTAGGTCCAGGCTCAGATCAAACTGTCATGTTTTAGTTGGATAGAGAAGCAGGTGAAACACTTTTTATTATCTAGCACCGGGAAATTCTTTGAGGCTATATTTGTATCTCTATGTATCAGAATCACATCCATTGTGCCTACTGTAAAACCGACTTGCATTCTATACAGGAACAAGTTGCACTTCTCACTGGGTTATAGTTGCATTATATTACTCAGATCTTTATGCAAATGAACAATGCGACCTTCGGCCTTCTGTTTTGATAAAAAACAGAAGGTTGAGGACTGAGGGAGCCACAGCTTTCTGTTTATCTTATCTTTTGTCAAACCAAATACAGCCTGAACTCTGAAGGTGGCGTTGTTCATTTGGATGAAGATCTGAGTAAGGCCAACTATAAACAGTGAGGAGTCAATGGATCAGTGATGGATTTTTTCGAAGCAAAGTGTGGTATTAAACAAGGAGACCCCCTTTCTCCCATTCTTTTCACCTTCATTGTAGATGTCTTGAGTAGATTAGTAACAAAAGCTGATACAAAACAATTGCTAAGAGGTTGGAGAGCTGGGAGGGATAGAGTATCGATTACCCATTTACAATTTTCTGATGATACCCTATTGTTTTGTGAAGGGGACAATGTGGTGTGGGTTAGATACCTAAAGCAAACACTGCAGCTCTTTGCAAGGTTATCCAAATTAAAAGTCAATTTCGAGAAGAGTTGCATTGCAGGTGTAAACATGGAGGATAGATAGTTAGAAGTTTGTGCTGAAATCTTGGGTTGCAATGTCTCTCAATGGCCTTTAAGCTATTTAGGTTTACCCTTAGGAGCCAACCCGAAGTAGTTAAGCTTTTGGAATCCAGTTGTAGAAAAGGTGACAAAGAAACTGGCTTGTTGGAAAAAGGGCTACATTTCCCTAGGTCGGATAACCCTAATAAAGTCGACTCTAGCAAACCTCCCTGTGTACTATATGTCAGTCTTCAAAATGCTGGTGGAAGTAAACAAGAGCATTGAGAAATTAATAAGAGACTTCTTATGAGAGCCAAGAGAAGAGAAAAGAGATCACAAGGTGTGCTAGGAGATAGTCAGTAGAGATAAAAAGTATGGGGCCTTGGGATAGGAAATATCCAAAAAAAAAAAATTATCTCTACTAGGGAAGTGGCTATGGAGAATGCCAAGAGAAGGGGAGAAACTATGGGCAATGGTGGTGGTGAGGATACATGGGCTACTAGACAATGGGTGGGATGCTGGATCACTACAACAGGTTACTAGAGCTTCACCTTGGAAGGCCATACAAGCAATTCTACCTTATTTCTTGCCTCTTGTAAGGTATGAACTCAATTCTGGCAACTTAATCAAATTTTGGGATCAAATCTGGTATGGAAACTCTCCTTTGAAAGACTTGCACCCCCCTTTGCATTCTTTATCATGTTTCAAGAGTGAGCCCATTTGAACTTTCTTAGTCGCTTCAAACTCAACCAATGGTCTTGATTGAAAATTTGGCTTTAGAAGGGGATTAAGGGATTCAGAAATTGATAATGTATTCTCTTTAATCCAAAACCTTGAAGGAACTTTCCTTGATCCTGATAAGTTTGATGAAAGAATTTGGACACTTTCCTCTTCGGCTTTGTTGTTTTCCTATAACTCCTTTTCAAAGTGTCATGCTTTGAAAGCTCGTGTCATGCTTTTCTTATCTTTAAATTTTGGAATTGCAGGGTTTAAGTTTCAGAGCCAGGGAAGCACGATGAAGGCAGAGTTCTAAGCTATTTTGAAAGCTTTTTTTTTATCAGGGAGAAAAATTGGGAGTTGGTGATGTTGTTTACAGATTCTCTTCCAATAGTCCAAGACTTAGGAAAACTTTAATTCCATAATTCCTTGGAATTATCTTCTTTTTTTTTTTTTGTTAAGATGAACCAGTCTCTCGTTAAGATATGTAAATAGATCCTGGGTGGGACCTGCACATAGGCTAGCACAATTAATGAAGTTTTTATTTTTATTTTTAATAAAAGTAAGGGGGCTACACCTAGGCTAGCACAATTAATGAAGTTCGAGGATCATATCGAATGCAGGTTTGATGTCCTTCCGAGGGGCATTATGGACAATGTTGATGTAAATGCTATTTATTTTACCCATCAAAAAGAAAAAATTGGAAACAAATTTTTCATGTCATTTGTATAGTGTCAGGAGTGTCCAACAGTTTCACCTTGGGAACTCAATAGCATTGCCAAAGTCCTCTGTATTATATTAGTCTCTAGGAGCTGGATGGTAAAATATTCGGAAATCATGGTTTTTAAAACCAACACAGAGACCAAATCGGTCAGGGGTCCGGTTACTAGGTCGAACAATCCGATCATTCAAATCAAACGGTCAGCCCATTCTGGCAAAAAATTAAAAAAAAAAGGTCAAAACCGTTCGAATAGTTAACAGACTGGGTCAGCAGTTTACTGACCAAAATCAACGGTTTTTGAAGAAATTCTGGTTTTGGGGAAAACCAAAACCGGTCACCTGACCGATTCTCAGTTTTTCCGGTCTGGTTTTGAAAACCATGTCAGAAACCATATTTAAATAACAAATCTCAAATAACATTTACTTTAGAAGAGATGAAAACTAATCAATAAGGCTTGGTTTGGAAGGAGTACAAATACAAATTTGTAGAGTGCAAAACCTTGTACTTTGTATTATTTTGTATATATTTGCACTGTACATATTTGTATTTGTACTCTTTCCAAATTGAGCCTAACTGTAATGGATTCAACTGACACAATCATAGTTTTCAAGGCGCCAAGGCAAGGCTAGGCAACAGGTGGGTGTCTTGTCACTTAGTCGCCTATGCAAGCACCTAGGTGATGGATTTTTTTTAAGTAAAAATCACATATCATAAGGTAGTTCCCTAGGTTCCGTAACTTTCTTTAATAATTATCCATAATTTTCATAAGAAGCTTCATGTTTAAGTCTAGAAAATCAACATATCTATGAGAATAAAAAGAAGAAAGGAAAGAAAATTAAAAAAATATAGAGGCTGAACCATGGTTTTCAAAACCGGACCGGACCGGAAAAACTGAGAACCGGTCAAGTGACCGGTTTCGATTTTCCCCCAAACTGGAATTTCTTCAATAATCGTTGATTTTGATCAGAAAACCGCTGACCCAAGCGATTAACCGTTAAACAATTTTGACCATTTTTTATTTTTTTTTGTCAGAACGACACCATTTGGTTCTAACGGTTGGACCATTCAACCCGGTAACCAAACTCCTGACTAATTCGGTCTCTATAGGTGGGTTTTGATTGGTCAAAACTCTTCCCATACCATATCTTTTTTGCATCATAAATTTTTCCAAGAAAATAATAAAAAGAAATTAATTTATAAATATAAAAAATGAATATTTTTCTTTAATAATGTCTATTTTATAATTATAATCTCAAAAAATTAACAATATAAAAGTATTTTATTACACAGTATCCAAAACTGCTTGACGAGTGGGCGATGCGAGCCTCCAAGGGCGGCAATAGCCTTATCGCCTAGGCGTCACCTTGACAACTACGGACACTGTCAAAGAATCATATGGCATTCATTAATGGAAGCTCTTACATTGGCCTTTCATAGAAGCATCCAACCTTAAAAAGCTACTGGTTTTAGAACAATGCATGCAACAGAACAGATATCGAAGATTACAGATGCAGTATTGTCAAAAGGATGGAGCTTCGTGTGCCTTCATTGAAGAATTTGGCTGCCATAATCAGCATTGAACTTCTCATAACGGTGAGTATGGAGATGAGCTGATGGTCTGGTGTTCTTCAAAGCAATCTCAAGATCTTCTGGCGTGACCGGACCAACCTTTGGCAACTCTGAAATCCACAAATAAATGTTTTACCATTGTTACCTCTCCATCCCTATATAAAACTTCAAAAAAGATATTTTCTTTCATGTACTTGTGTATTCAAGAACACATGTGCTGCATGAAGTAATCCATATAGAGATAAACTCATCAACAATGATGAATGAAACAGAAAATAGCAGAAACAATAACGAACATGCACAAGGAAGTGAGTTGATAGACTTGGGATTAAGGTCAAGTTGAATTTTGAGCACTGTTCAAGGGCAAAGATATTTCCTCTGAACAAAATGTTGATGTTAATCATTTGGCTTCACGTACAATAGACCTGAAAATGTTACAAGTACCCGTCTGGGATGGCTTAAAATGAATGGATTAAAGGCTTTCCCAGCTATAACTATGTGGACAGTCAAAAAGCTGCTGGTGGAATTTGCAGACAGATGGTGGTAACTGTTGCCTGCATAAGCAGCATCGAGGTTATTAAGGTTGTGTTTGGTACATTAATATTTCAACCTGCCACTGTTTGTACTCGAGTCCTTTTTGGTCAGAAACTTGTGTTTTTCATCCATGTCAGCACCACATCAGTCAGGGTGTTGAGGATTTGCTTTCCAAAGTAGGAAACATCAAATTGGTGCTTCTTGAAAAAGCCCCTAACAGGGATTTCTATAATTCAAACCATCCTCCAACCAAAAGGAAAATTGATCGTTAAACTCAAAAATCCTATGGTACAGTTTATACTTGAAAATGCCAACAATACCAAACAAACTGAGCCCAAGTAAACAGCCAGGCGTTTCTTAAGCATAGCTAAGGAAACAGCTGCTACTCTACTACTTAAGCCGTCCCAAACAGGGCCCAAGTAAATCCCAGATCATATGATTGCAGTAAGAACCAAAAAGTAACCAAGATCAGCAAAAGCAAAAGAAGATACAATGCACAAAACACAAGTATCGGTATCAAGTATCGAACAACTTGGATATGGATACGGATATTCTATGAAAATGCATGGATACACACGAAAAATATGAAAATGCTTGAATATGCTAGGGAAATGCATACAAATTCCATAAATATCTTAATAACATTAAGTTTAGTGTTAAAATAGCTATAAATAATGTTAAAATATGCATAGGAATTGTATATTTTAATGGTATATATGATGAAATATATTATAATTAATATAATGGGATGCATAGATATCATACAATTTTACTGATAATGCATCAATCAAGAGTCCAAGACACACATTATATACGTTTTTTACAAATTAATACATGCACAAATCCAAGCATAAAAAAAGCATAAAACATATATGTTGAGTGGGCTGATTTATGTTGGGCCGATTTGTGTTAGTTTGTTTTCTTTTAAATTAAGAAGTTGTTGGGCCTTGGGCCCATTAGTCTTTTATTTTTAAAAGAATTATAAGTACTTAGTTGAGTTGTCACCCTACTAGGGGCATCTTTGTAATATCTCATATTTAAGTTAATTATAAATAGAATGAGGGGCTGGCGGCTAGGGTTATGTATCACTATCCTAGTCAACCTTCTCCTTTTCTTCCCTTTCCTCTGTCTATTGCTAAAACCCCTAACTTTCTCCTCTTCCTTTCACAAGAAGCTTGGCCGAAATCAGCACATAAGGCTTTCTACTTGGTATCAGAGCAGGTTGAAGGTTCTTGAAGAGATTCACTCCTGCAGCCCTAGATCAGCCGACTACATGGAGATTTAAGAGGCTGATCGAAGCTCTCAGGTAAGCTCAGTTTTTGGATTTTCTTGATGGATCTGTATGCCTTGTAGCTGGTCTAGGGTTTCTCATCAGAATCAGGAAAAACTAGAGAAAGGGAAAGAGTCCTGATTTTGTTAAACTCTTCAATTTTGACCTAGGTAGTGACGCCCTAATTTTTTAGGGTTCCTCCGGGTTTTTTGTAAGAGGCGATTCAAGTTCCATGTGGCGGTTGCTTTTTCTCTCTCTTCTCCCATCCCACCGAAAAGGAATCTTTCGTGGAAAGAAAGTCCAGGACACCAAAGGAGTGTCGTTGGTTCCAGAAGGTATTCTGTTTGTTCTTGCTGCATTTTTTGGTTGTTTTTTGCACCTCTTTTGGGACACATGGAGGGACACAGAGTTGAATATAAGCCCAGGAATGAAATGAGACCAGTGGGAGGAGGTGCTGGAGACCCCTTTGGAGCTGGGACCATTGCTACAATTAGGTTGGATGGTACAAACTACTTGGAATGATCCCAATCTGCAAAGATGGCCATTGGGGCTCATAGAAAATTGGGGTATATTACTAGTGAAGAGGTGGAACCCGAAACTAGCAACTCCCGGTGGGTGCAGGAAAATTATATGGTAATGACATGGTTGTGTAATTCTATGTTACCACATATAAGTAAAAATTTTTTATGGGCAAACACTGCTAAGGAGATATGGGATGGGGTTGCAGAAACCTATTCACAAAGGGAGAATGTTGCTAGGGCTTATCAACTGAGAAATCAAATTATTGCCACAAGGTAGGGAGATAGATCTGTTGCAACCTATTTTTCAGTCCTTAAGACCATGTGGTAGGAGATCGACCATCTAGAGACCTTTGCTTGGGAAACCACCAAGGATGCAGCTACCTATCAAAGACATTTAGAGAAGTATAGGGTGTTTGAATTCCTTGCTGGCCTTAACCCTGAGCATGACATTGCACGACAACATCTTCTTTCTAGGGACAGTGTCGCTCTCTCCCAAGCATATGCCTTTGTGTCAGGAGAGGAGTGCAGGAGGGATGCAATGATGAAAAAATTCAGTTCTGATGAGTCTGCTATGGTAAGTGCTGTGAAATCTAAACAGAATGGCAATGAAAACAAAAAGGAAGACAAAAGGGATTTGGTCTGTGACTACTGTAAGAAGCCTAAGCATACAAGAGACACTTGTTGGAAGCTTCACCCACATCTTGTGCCGACCAGGTTGAAGAATACGGAAATGCGCACATGGCAGTTACCGGTGATACTCCGACCCCCCTACTACAGCTGCTTTGGAGTCCGTTACAGCTGCTGTAGTAAGGGCTGAGCTTGAGAGGTTTGGGTTACTTTTGAATCGGAGGGATACAACTAGTTCCAGTTCAGCTGGAAGTGGACAACAAGGTACAGGTAGCATAGGCGGAGCTCATCCTACCTCCTTTGCCCACACAGGTAGTTCACATGTCACTGCAAACTATGTTTCTGCTTCAGGTAAGGAGGGATCTCCTTGGATTATAGACTCTGGAGCCTCAAAGCATATGACCCATTGCTCCACTATTTTCTCCTGTTATCAGCTCTGTTCTGGCAGAGATAGGGTCTCCACAGCTGATGGATCCCATGTTCCTATTGCTGGAAAGGGATCTGTCAAGATTAATGATTCTATTTGTTATCTGTTAGTAGTTTGACTAAGAATCTGAACTGCTCAGCGATTTTTTCTCTTGGACGTTGTATTTTGTAGGATCTGGATTCAAAGAGGACAATTGGGAGTGGTCGTGAAATGAATGGAATCTACCTCTTAGATGCTCTCCCTCTTTACCAAAGCCATCATGTTTGCAGAGATAGTGAGTCAAAATCTGTGGGTCAGATTATGCTTTGGCAAAACCGTCTGGGTCATTTATCATTTTCTTCTTTGAGTTGTTTGTTTCCAAAATTGTTTGAGTCTGTGAATCTGCCAAATTTGAAGTGTGAGGGTTGTGAACTTGGAAAGCATTGTAGACACTCTTTTAAACCTAGTAATAAAAGATGTTCTTCTCCCTTTGATGTTATTCATTCAGATGTGTGAGGCCCTTATCATGTTCCCTCTATGGGCGACTATCGTTATTTTCTCCTGTTTGTGGATGATTTCTCTCTATATTCCTGGATTTACCTGATGAAATCACGCGATGAAGTACCATCCTTGGTGAGGCAATTCCACCAGATGGTACTAACACAGTTTGGGACAAGAATAAAGATGTTCAGATCTGACAATGCTAAGGAATATTTTGGGAGACATCTTGCCTCATATCTGTTGGAGTATGGTGTTGTCCATCAGAGCAGTTGCTCCTATAGTCCACAGCAGAATGGTGTTGCAGAGAGGAAGAACAGACACATCGTTGAGACGGCAAGAAGCATGATGAGCACAGCCATAGTCCCGATTCGTTTTTGGGTTGATGCAGTTCTCGCGGCAGTATATCTGATTAATAGATTGCCCTCTCGTATACTCGGATTCATGACCCCATTCAGCCTTCTTTTTCCTCAGGGGGAGATGTTTCATATTCCTCTAAGGGTGTTTGGATGTGTCTGCTTTGCACATATTCTTGGCCCTTACCATTCGAAGCTTGATCCCAAGACAAAGAAATGTGTTTTCCTTGGATATACAGAGAATCAGAAAGGGTATTGCTGCTATGATCCAATCTCTAGGAACCGGTATGTTACTATGGATGTTACCTTTTTTGAATCTAGGTACTTCTTCTCAAAGGATCCTTCTCAGGGGGAGTGTTTTGGGGAAGTAAGTCAGCAGTCTATCCCTCTCCTAGTTCCAGTTCCTGTGTCTACTCCTATGCTTGACCACCACCCGATGTCCCCCACCTTGCCACTTCCTTTGCGTTCCATTTCACAACATTACTCACGGCAGAGACTTCATAAGGTGGTTGATTCCACTACAGCAGAACTCACACCACTTCCTGTTGATCCCTTGGAGACTCCAGATTCGGCTGATACGAATTCAGGTATTCCTCTTGATCCCACTATTTCAGTTCCCATTGATCCTACTGACACTGTTACAGATAACCTTGATCTCCCTATTGCTCTTAGAAAAGGGAAGAAAAAGTGCACTGCTCATTGTATCTCACAGTACTTATCCTATAGTGGATTTCCTCCTTCCTACCGTGCTTTTCTTTCTTCTCTTGATTCAGTGTCTATACCCAAGGGTGTTAGTGAGGCTCTCTCCAAACCTGAGTGGAAGACAGCTATGCAGGAAGAGATGGAGGCTTTGATTAAGAATCAGACATGGGAGATTGTGGACCTACCAGAAGGCAAGGAGACAGTTCGATGCAGATGGGTTTACACAGTAAAATATAAGGCAGATGGAAGTATAGAGAGGTACAAGGCAAGACTTGTTGCAAAAGGGTACAAACAGACCTATGGCATTGATTATCTAGAAACATTTGCGCCAGTTGCAAAGATGACCTATGTTCGGATACTCCTTTCTCTTGCTGCCTCATACTCTTGGCCCTTGTTTCAACTGGATGTAAAGAATGCTTTCCTAAATGGGGATTTGCAAGAAGAGGTGTATATGGATCTTCCAGCTGGTTTTTATGATAATGCTGAAAAGGGAAAGGTGTGCAAGCTGAAGAAATCACTATATGGCTTGAAACAATCTCCCAGAACATGGTTTGACAGATTCAGAAAGGCCCTGATTGTTTTTGGCTACACTCAAACTCAATCTGATCACACCTTGTTTGTGAAGCGCAGGGGATCTTTGGTGTCAATCCTAATTGTTTATGTGGATGACATTGTTGTCACTGGGAATGATCTAAGTGAGATTGATAGTCTGAAGAGGAACCTGCATAAGGAATTTGAGATTAAGGATCTTAGAGAACTAAGATACTTCTTAGGCATTGAAGTTGCAAGATCGAAACATGGAGTTTTTATCTCTCAAAGGAAGTATGTCTTGGACCTTCTCCAAGAGACAGGAAAGCTTGGAACAAAGGCAGCCAGCACCCCCATTGATCAAAACCATAGAATCAGTGCACTAGAAGGTGAACTAGTGAAGGACCTTGGGAGATACCAAAGACTTGTGGGTCGGCTACATACTTGTAGATGACAAGACTGGACCTCTCCTATGCAGTAAGTGTAGTGAGTCAATACATGCATGCTCCACGAGATCAGCACTGGAAGGCAGTTGACAGGATCCTTGCATATTTGAAGGGACATCCAGGCAGAGGCATATTGTTTACTAATCATGGACAACTGAAGCTAGAGACCTATACAAATGCGGATTGGGCAGGATGCCTTGATGACAGAAGATCAACTTCAGGAGTGTGCACCCTAGTTGGGGGTAACCTAGTCTCATGGAAGAGTAAAAAACAAGCAGTTGTAGCAAGATCAAGTGTAGAAGTGGAATATAGGGCCATGGCACATGGAATTTCATAACTTCTCTAGATCCGTTATCTGTTAGAAGAAATCAATGTACAGGCAGAAGAACCTATGATGCTATACTGCAATAACCAGGTAGCAATCAATATTGCCCATAATCCAGTCCAGCATGACCGAACTAAGCACATTGAAGTAGATAGACATTTTATCAGAGAAAGGGTAACCTTTGGAGAAATTTGTCTTCCATACATTTCTTCTGATTTGCAGCTTGCTGATGTTCTCACAAAAGGTGTTGCGAAGAATAAGTTGGAACATGATCTACACAAGTTGGGAATGTGTGACATCTATTCCCAACTTGAGGGGGAATGTTGAGTGGGTTGATTTATGTTGAGCCGATTTATGTTTAGTTTGTTTTCTTTTAAATTAAGAAGTTGTTGGGCCTTGGGCCCATTAGTCTTTTATTTTTAAAAGAATTGTCAGTACTTAGTTGAGTTGCCGCCCTACTAGGGGCATCTTTGTAACATCCCATATTTAAGTTAATTATAAATAGAATGAGGGGCTGGCGGCTAGGGTTATGTATCACTATCCTAGTCGACCTTCTTCTCCTTTTCTTCCCTTTCCTCTGTCTATTGCTGAAACCCCCAGCCAGCTTTCTCCTCTTCCTTTCACAAGAAGCTTGGTCGAAATCAGCACATAAGGCTTTCTACTATATACAACTATATTGATAAAAAAAAGCATATACAAAATTATAAAAAAAAAAGCATATACAACTATTATATTTGAATTGTTTTATCAATTTTTTCCTATTTTACTTTTATAATTTTTAACTTCAACAAAAAAGTCAACTAAAAAATTAATTCTCAAATTTTTAGTAAACGATATTTTCATTTTTGTAAATAATAAATACGTTATTATAAAATATAAATTAAAGTATCAATTAATAACTTATAAAAATATATAGTCTTAACTGAAAATATATCAAATCTATTAGAATTTCAAAGATACATATCCTATGAAAATTCATAAATTTTAATTACTATAATAATTATTCCGTTATTAATATATTTTTATTTTTATAAATTTTCTAAAATAAAAAAGGATTTTTTTTATATAAATTTAGATTAGTGGATTTGGTAGATTCAATTTATATTGTATTCTCAAATATTTTGTAAATATTTTTATTTTTGTAAATAATAAATACATTGTTATTTAATGCAAATTAAAATATTAATTAATAATTTATAAAAAATTAAGATACACATATCATGCGCAAAATTATAAATTTTAAGTATTAAAATAATTATTCTTTTTTTAATATTTTTATTTGTATAAATTTCTTAAAATTAAAAATTATTTTTTGATATAAATGTGGATTTGCTAGATTATTTTCCATTGGTTTATAAAATGCTAATTTTGAATATTATTCTTTTTTATCAGTAGTTGAAGTTGTTGAACATAAGTTTATGTTGTTTGTTTGGATTGCATGTAGACATTAACATTAACAAAAGTTAATTTGTTGTGTTTATTGTTATGAAATAAAAGTTGGCTTGGTGGATAGGGATACATGTACCCTTAGGCGTTGGGTGACCTAGGTTTTTTATCAAAAACTGGGTGACCTAGGTTCCTAGGTTCCAATCACACTAAATGCCTTTTTGTATCGGATTGTATCGACCGATATCGTATGATACACATCAACACGATGGCGCATTGGACTGATACACACAACTAGTAGAATACACCTCCAGTCGTAGCATATCTCGTTCTAGTACAGTTTGATACTGAGACAATACGTTTCATATCAGGTATATTGTATCGATATTTTAATCCTTAGGCATGACAAGAATGCTTACAAGGAAAACAACATGAGAAGATTTTTTTCCATCTGCAAAGTGGCAAGGATGAATAGCAGGAACTAAAAATTTAGAGAAGGAAAACAGAAAAATAACCTAAAAGAAATAAACTGACAAAAAAATGCCAAAAATTCACTTTTCAGAGCTGGGGGTCTTGGGCAGGGTGAAAGTGGGGGTACCTTGGAAAAGAAAACAAACACCAAAGTAGTCGGGAGATCTCAGAGGAAAAAGAGTGCAACACATTTGCTCATTGGTAGTGTCTAGTGGGTAGGTGGGGGCACCAGTATATTCATGCAACTACTATTTAGGAGTCACTGCTGTAGATATATTCTGTCTAGCTAGAAAAATAGATAATCAGGTTACATACCGTCCTCTGGCACCATTTCCTGCTTGCCTTCCAACTGTATCATTAACCGTCTCAGTGGCTGCATGGCAGCCTCTTTGCAGACTAATCGAATATCTGAACCTGAATAGCCTTCTGTTCTCTCCACCAGCAAATCATATGGCATCTCTTCACCAGCGACAGATGGCAAAAGTACTTCAAACATGGTTCTTCTCGCTTCCGGTTCCGGCAGAGGTACAAGGATCTTATTTTTCAAAGTTAATAGAGAACCACATAATGTAGATAAACCCAAATATATACACATACATTTGCAAGATCTTACCATCCCCTTGCTGAAGTAGCAATCAAAAGTATGATAAAAACAAGGAAGGGAGACTGAGAGCACTATAATCCAATTCCTGATGATTTTAAAGAAAACATTTTGCCCCAGCCCAGATGAACCAGTTAACCCTTTCATCTTTCCTACCTTACTCTAGTTAAGCAGATGATTAAACATTAAAAAGAGAAACAAAAAAAAAAAAAAAGAAAAAGCACAGGGAATTTTTTTTGCATTGTTCATATTCCATTATTAATAACATTTAATGTGCCAACACAAGTTTGTCTTTTTGATATTATGAACAGAACAATCTAAAGGATACCCGCTTCTCCAGACGCCGGAGCATAGCTGCATCTAGTTCCCATGGAAGATTCGTTGCAGCCAAAACGAAAACAAGTTCATCAGTCCGTGTCAAACCATCCATCTGCAATCTAATCCGAGATTAATTTTGAGAAAGCAACGAACTACATGATAGAGCGAAAAAAATACTTCTGGGTAAGAAATAAAATATCACTTGCAATAGAAGAAAGAGGTAAATCTTGATGTAGAAAACTTTCAAATAGTAAGGATAACAAAAAATAAGAGACAAAGGAAAAGAAAAAGAAAAAACAGAAAATAATCTATGAAAAGAAAAAATGTCTAACAACAATTTAGAAGTCAGAACAACAATTTAGAGTTATCTAGTGGGTTAGGAGGCACCACTACAATGGCAAATTCATGTTCAAGGAATATTTATTGCAGATAAAACAAAAAAACAAGTTCATCTGTCTGCATCAGACCATCCATCTACAATCTAATCTGAGTAATCAATTTTGACAGCAATTTATGAACTATAATCTGAGTAATCACTGCATTCTGGAATTAGGACTTGAAGCTTTCAACAGGGATATTAGTGTGCCAAAACTAGGTGAATCATATTTTATGGGATGTACCTTGCCTAAAACTAAGTGCACCTCACCTGGCTTGTTGCAACGCTCTGACCTCTAATATTAGCCTTGAACTTGACATTAAATACATAATTTACTATATTGTAGGGAGCATCTACCATGCTAAAGAAACTGATTAGTTTAGCTTATGTAGAACTAGAAGACACAAGGCTATGACCTTCCTGTAAGTTAAATATACTCTAACCAATTTTTTTTATTGGAAACGATAACTTCATTAAAAATATTTCAAAGTACAACTGTCAACCCCAAGATTATGGTGTTGACCCAAGTTACATACTCATTACACCACTGCCCAAAACATGATCTCTCTTACAGTCCCTTACAGCTAGCCCATTAGCTGACCTTGTCCACTTGAAGCACACACCAATCTCCCTCGTTATATTGAGTATTTCCCTTATCATCTGTCTATATTTCCATGCTCCCAAGCAACCCAACTGCATCCAACCAATTAGCAACTTAGAGTCCTCTTCAATCTCCATTTGATGCAACCCCAATTGTTTGGTGTTTAGCGTTTGGTGTTATCTTACGCCTTGAAGTAAAGTCATCACCACCGCTCTCAACGAATCTCCCTCTCCTATTGGCCCCGAAAACATAGCAATAATTCTGCCTTCTCCATCTCTAAATACTCCCCCTATACCCGATGTTCCCGGATTACCTATAAAGCTTCCATCGAAGTTCAACTTCGTTCTTTGAATTGTTGGCAGGGACCACAATTCCTGTACAACAAGCTTTAGGGATGTAGTACCTGCCACCTCACCCCATCTTCTGTAGATGTCATCAGCTGGGAAGTCTTTAAACAGATCACTTGTGTTTCAACAAATGAATAACCTTAATAGTTATTCCTTCCGCACCTTCCTATTGGATCTTTTAATATTCTTAAATATCCTCTTGTAGCTCTCCACATGATTCTACCATACTTCTTTGCCTGTGAAAGTTTGAATCAAAAAGGCTCACCACATCCGGGGGAGGGGTCCACCTGCAACCAAAGAGAGAGGAGAAACAAGACTAAATAAAGGACACAAAAGGACAGGATATTAATAGGTGTGTGATTGTCTCACCAGAACCCAGACAGAGACTACAAACAATTGACTAATAGGCTTTTGATATATTTTATTTCTTTCCAAATTTAGAATTACATAGTATTGTATGTTAAGTTTTTCTTTAGCTTCCATTTTCAAAAGTGGTGCATCACTTTGTTCAGGTGCATGCCTGGTCTTGATCCTTGTGTGCTCCACCACTTTCTCTCTAGTTGCACTTTTTTCACTTTTAAAACACTGGAATATAATGACCTAATATACAGTCTGGATCAAGTAGTAGGAATGCTGGGAAACAATTTCTGAACCTCATCCTTTGGATTTCATCTTGGAATCTCATCCACTTTAGCATTTTTTCTATCATTAGTCACCTTGCTTTTCGAGGATAGAAAATTTAATCAACTTATGACATGAGAAGACCTTCATCGACTTAATGTTTCACACTCTTCTACAATGATGAAAAATTACCCTGCTAACTCTTGATACAGGAAAACGCTACCGGAAAAAATGCATGCATAAGATTAAAGACATAATATTTCTGTGAAGTGAATAAGTCTAAAATAAAGTACTTCTTGGTAATACATTTCCAAGGGAATGGATTACCAGCAGATTTTATGATTTTTTAACACATCTTATCATAGTTCAATAAATCCAATACAAACCATAGCGAAAACTAAGACATAAATTGACTAAAACAACTGACATCAATTGAATGATCTGAAAATCTCTTAGAGTTTGTTGTATGAATCGCTGAGAAGATGTTATGTATATGAGAAAATAGTACATAATGAATCCCCATTAACTCAAGGTTCAAAAAAATAAGTTTCATACTTGGAATTCATCATTACAAATCAAAAGTAATATCTTGTGAAAACTCCTAATATTACCTGCACCTGCCAATTCTGGAATTACTCGTAGGACTTGCTAACTTGTTAGAGACTCATGTATTGTAATTTTAGGAATAATAACTTCTTTGTATGCACAGCTAGTAGCTAGAAGAAGTATTATTTTAGGAACAAAACAATGGCTTCTTAATATTATGCTATTTTTGATTGACAATGGCCTACTACAGAATAGGAGATTGCAGGATAACATGTGGACTTCCCCCTTTTCAGCATAAATGCTCAATGAACAACTTTCACCTTCATATAGACCATCAACTAATAAAATATTAATCAAGAAACCAAGTACCTTCTTATTAGATCAACATAGTAGATTGAAAGATTTTCCTCTAATCAGGAACTATCTCTCAATAGATGAAGTTGGCATAAGCATGAAGTTCTTACAGTTTCATGAACTTGAGAAAACAGAAATCACCTGTATTAGTAATTCAGTTTTCAAACGCCGACTTGCTTCATGCTCACTGCGCCCTTCACCTCGTTGGCTAATGATTGCATCAATCTCATCAAGAAATATGGTTGATGGTGCATTATGCCTAGCAAGTTCAAATAAAACTTTCACCAACTTCTCTGAGTCACCTGCATATTGCACAAATTCAAGGACACAATTTCATTATACAACATCAAACTTGAACACTGAGCAAAATTGGTATCCATGTCTATCTCTAGGCATCATATATTTGCAGTAGAATAATGTAGTGTTATGAGTTGATGAGCATAATTTCTGGCATACCAATACTTTTTTTTTCATAATGATCCAGTATAGATCCGAAAATGGCTTTGATGTTTCCAAATTTCTAAAAAAGTTTGCAGAATACACAAACTACTATTGTATGGAAAGATGGATAGTTTAAACAACCCAAGGTTTTTCCTATATGATTAAGATGATTGAAAGAGAATTTTATTAAAATAGGAAAAACAAAAGAAGTGATTGTTTGTCCCCCCAGGATTCATTAGATCGAGACAACCTGCAAAAGGACGCTGGTACCATAACACCATTAAAACTACACCGCGATGCCCAATAAATCACATTTGATTACCCATGATTTGTTGGAATGGTGATTGGTCATTGAGATTGGAACTCCCTGCTCCAGCAAAATCACAGACCATAATGCACCAACAGCGAATGTTACAAGATGGTGGGAAGTCACGAGTGTTGGTCTCAGTTCTGTTACATATCAATGACTGGGAAAGTTGATTGTTGTTTACTGGCTTATATAATTTTTCAATCAACCTAGTGCAGAACATTCCAGATTTTGACCGTGCAGAGGGGTCTGTATCAAAGCCCCTTGCCATTGGAGTTTGGTGGCATAAAAAAGGATAGTAAACTTTGCCGGTGCTCTGTGCAGTATGAGAAGTTGCCAGTGTTCTGCATCAAATGTGGATTGATTGGACATTGGAGATTTGCCTAGCAAAAGGAGGAATTGAAGCTATCAAAGATTTAAAGTATATAATGGCCATGAGTGCAGTCAGTGAAGAAAATTGAAGATGGGGATATGGAGATTGGCTGAGAGCCCCAGGTGATGGACTGAGAATCCACTTCTAATATGATTATCTCTTTTCTATGTTTTTCTTGTCCGTTTCTTATACATTTTTGGGGTTTTTGTCCATCTTTTTAGAAGGTATTCCCTTCTTGTTTTTTGATATTTAATAGATTCTTTCTTATCAAGAAAAAATAAATGTATTTGCAACATACACAAACATTTTATATATGAATCCATCTCAAGGCAGGTTGACTTTCAATGAATTAGGCTTCACATTCTATTGTCATATCTCCTAAATCATTCATATGTGCACATAGTACCACATTGGAGGTCATTAACACAACTGGAATTTTATCCTCAATGGAAACTAGTTCATTATTGTATTAATCTTATGAGTCTTTTACTTGCTATTGTGCCAGATTAGATTTGTAGGTAAGAATCACTAGGTCGTAAGGAAACAGAGGGTATCTTTTCTGCATTATGGTTCCCTCTTCCAACAATTTGGGAAGACAAAAGTGCGATAAAAGTTAACAGTTAAGAATAAAAAGAAAGAATATGCAAAAGTAAAAATCAATCCAAGGAAGCACTTATTTCAAACATTTCCACAGGATGGTATATGGAGTAAAACCTTTGCCCCTTTTTCTACTATGACATCATTAAAGGATGGCAGATTATTGCTGCTTCTTTATCGACCAGAGTTTCTATAGTCTCACTTTAGACCCCTCCTACCCTTGATTTCATTTAGATGAATTTTGATGGTTGCAGCTTGGGCAATCTAGGCAATTCAGGAAGATGGGGAGTATCCAGGAATTGTCATGGTGTAATCATGGAAATGTTCCTTGGACCCATAGGACACTGAGGTGGTGTTTGATAGCACTTTTCAGACCACTGAAGTCTGAAAATGTTGCTTTTCAGATGCCACCTACGTTTGGGTTGGGTCTGATTAGTAGATCTGAAACCCAATTTCAGATCTAAATAGAAAAGAGCATTCATAGGTGCTTAACATGCGCTAAGAGGCATTTCAGATGTGGGTGAAAGACAAGAGCCCCCATAGAAAAGAACCTCCACTCGACAATGTGGTGCAAGCTTCTCCCTCCACCCTTCTCTCTCTCCCCTCTTCTTCCTTAACGTTCTCTATATCCTCTTCTTCCCGCCACCACCACTGAAACTCTCAGCAGCAGCGTCTCTCTCTCTCTCTCTCTCTCTCTCTCTCTCCCCTGTCTTCCAGCCACCGCTGCTGCAACTCTCAGCAGCAGCGGCAGCGGTTCTTTCCAATGTTATTCTTATATTAATAAATTATTTTTTATAAATTATATTTGTATTAATTATTAAATATTTTAATATTTTTAAGATATTAATATGATAATTATTATATTTTATTGCTTCATGGTCTTTATTACTATTTTCATTATTATTTTTACTCTTAATAATTTATTTTCAATTTATAAATTGATATGTACTTTTCAATTTTATTCTTCTTTTAATAAATTATTTTTTATTTTTATAATTTACTCATGTTGTTCAATAATATTTTGAATTTAATAAATTATTTTTTATGAAATAATGCAAATTGAACTCAAAATTACCAAATAGTCTATTCTAGGGGTAAAATAGTAAAATCAATGAATTTCAGATGCTGAAGGTTTGATCCAACACAAACAACCTTCTTTATTCAAAGCCTGTAAAAAGTCGAAAAGAAATTATGTCTCTTTCAGATTTCAGACACTTTTAATATCTTTTTAACTTTTCAGATTTCAGATTTATCAAACGCCACCTGAATCCTACAAGGGGTTAACTATTAACAGTATTACAGGGACTTAAATTGGGTAAATTTAGCGGTGATGGGGGACTTGAAGGTAGTTGGGGCTGGTTTAGGGACAATACTAAAGGTGCTTAGAAGTATAAACATATAATGAGAGAGATCAAACAATTAGTAGGGAACTAAGAATAACTTTCAAGTGGACTCAAAGATCTGCCAACAAAATACCTGATGCCTTGGCAAGACAAGGGGTAAAAAGAAATTAGTTGTATTGGGGGCAGATTTAAAGTATACAACATAAGTGGGCTAGGTAGCAAGGACTAGTCTATAAAAGGGGTGCATGAAACATTTCCTGTATGTCATACTTCATTTCATAAATCGACAAAAACCCTGATTGCTACCAATCAAGGAGGAAAAAAATACTATTCCCTCTATCATTTGCTGGTTCATAGGAGAAAAAGGAATTGAAGGATTTATTTGGTTTTAGAAAGGCCCTCTTTTTGCATGATGGTGGATGCTTGTGGTTTGGCTTTGAAAGAAACAACTCCTTTAAGAGGAAATTTATGTTTACCCCATTTGCTGTCATTGGTGTAAAAGGTGGCAACAATGTAAACTCTTCTTGAAAGTCTTGTTGCTCAAATATTTATTTTATTACTCATAAAAACAAAAAAGAAAAATAATGAAATACAAAGAATTTCAAAAGACCAAATCAGGATAACAACAGAAAGATTGTAACATACCACGCCATTTGCTAACAACGGATGATGCTGAGATATTGAAAAATGTGGTTTTACATTCAGTTGCAACAGCTTTGGCAAGCATAGTCTGCAATGTGAATAATTCCAATTAACATAGTGTATCTGTACATCTATATAATTCAACCAGCCAGCGGTCAAATGGGTCAACCCGATGACATCAGTTAAAATATCATTAATAAATAAAGAAAACAGCTAATAAATAGGTTATGTAGGAGAACATGATCATATAACAGTGGCAATTATATAATAAAAGGAGAGAGAAAAGGAATAACACAAATCAGTAGAATGTTCAACTTTGAAATCCCTGTGTTTCAATGAAAGAGTAACTCCAAACGACCTTCCTTTTTTTCTGATAGAAGAGGATTATTTTACATTTTACTTGGGAACAGGCTAGTATTATGGTATTACCTTCACCAAGATTTCAACCAAAATGATAAAGGCCTGGAAGTTATAGCTTATACAGAGTGATCAGTACAGATATTGAACTGTAAGAAGATCAAGAAGACTGTAAGAAGATATTAGCTTTTTAGTGGACCAAAGATTGTAGCTTGTGAGCTGGTTACGTCTTTGGTTTATTTTCGAGTTTAGAAGTGTAGTTGTGGGGTTTTTTGAATGGTTCTTGTCCTTGTTGGTTTTGAGTAGTTGGGTTTTGTCTTTGGGCTGCTTTTGGGATCCTTTTATGTTAAGGGGCTTCTGTCTTTTGGTGATTATGTGGGTTCGATCCATCTGAATTTAAACACCAAAACCCTTCTGGAGGAGGCTTCTAATAATGCATATAAGGGACAGGGCAGTGGAAGGTAACCTGAATATTCCATTCCTCCAAGAGGACATTAACATCCATGGAGTTCGTTGAGTCAATCCTGGAGGAAGAAAGAAAACTAAAAACAGTCCACTTGATTCTGCAAACAGCCTCTGGGGGGAAGATGAGAATTTTCAAAACACCTGCAGTTTCACTTGCTCAAAAGGAAATAAACAGTAGCAGAAAAAGCCAGCTGCTGGGGCTCGGCATAGAGGTCATTACCCAAGCAAAGAGAGGGCATCCAATCAGGATCCTGCCACCCGGAGCTACGGTTAGTCCAGTGGAGGCGGCAGGAACCTACAACAGCATGCGAGACATGCCAAGGATAGCTACAGGCAAAAAACAGGTGGTTGTGGGACTGGGACTCCTCACCCTGGCGACAGAGGACACAAGCCCTGTCAATCCCTTGGATGCCATGGCTATACAACTGATCCTTAGTGGGAGAGGGTTCCCCAAGCTGCAACCCAAAGGGTGAAAGAGTGGCACGGGATGGTCCCAGGAAACCAAATAAGAGAAGCCCTTTACCACTGGTTACCCCAGGGCTTGATATGATCCCAGGAAGAACGAAGAGAGAAAGGACCATTAGGCTCAGGGATCCAGGCAACCTTGCCAGGACCAGCAGAATTTAGAACATGCACCTCCAATGGGCTAGTCCAAAAGTAGTAGATATGTACCCAACTACCAAGGTTTGTCGCACTGAAAGCTCCCTTTCTTATTCTGATGCTCAAGTGTGGCAATGCAAACTTGGCTTGCAGGTAGCGGACAATGATACAAACTACCAAGTTGGCAAATTTAATAGGCTAGCAAGTTCATAAAACAAATTTTTATATTCTGAACCAAGTATTAAAATATCGATTTGGGTATCAGTATGGCCGATACTCATCTTTTTTTTTATTTTTTCCTTTTCCTTTTTCATTTTATAATAATAAGGGGGTTGGGGAAAAGGGATGGGATGGCTTAAAAGTTTAAAAATTGGGGCGTATCATATCAATATTTTAATCCTTGTTCTGAACTTTAATTGTATAAAAAGAATGGATCTGGATAAAAGAAATTTTAAATAAAACATGAAAATATACATAATTTTAACTGCTGATTAAATAAGATTACCCAGTGTTTTCAATTCATCATTGACCAAGCCAATTGGATTAGTGATCCAGTCACAATCCCAGTTCGGGTCAACCTTTAACCCACTATATTAGAAAAAACTGTTGACTTGGTTAATGGCCTATCAATACAGATGGTTTAACCACTGATCCATTTGACCTATTCAACAGATTACCAGTTTTTTGAACTATTTACTTTTGAAACTTTTTAAAATGATGATATCACAAGCTGACCTGGACAGAAAAGTGGTTCAGCCTTCAGGCTGGGTTTTTAAGACACTAAGAGTATCAAGCTACTGGCTTATGTCTAACAAAACAATTAGACTTAAAAATTAATATTATCAACATTATTGTTGTTGTGGTTACTCTGTATCCATGTGCTTGGTAGTTTTTGTACCATATTTCTATGTGCTTGGTAATGCTGGTAATAAAAGATAGACATTGGAAGTCAAACCGTCCAAGTAATGCAAACCATTCTCGTTATATTAAAAGATGTGAAATTGAAGAAATATGATCCATCTTTTGCTATAATCAATACATTTTACTTCAAAAGACATTTTCAGTTGGACAAAAAAGATGGCCGTTCATGAAGCATACATTTAATAGGAAAAAAGTGAAGAACAGTTTTAACAGACCTTTCCTGTTCCTGGGGGCCCAAAAAGAAGAATACCTTTCCATGGTGATAGAAGGCCAGTAAAATACCTAAAATACAGACAAGAATTTCAGCTTCATTATAAAATATGAAAAAAAAAATTATCAATTTTATCATATAAAATGACTTGGCATATTTGTACATGATTTTGCATTAAACAAAGAAGGAGAGAGAATTCAAACTCCAGGGAACAACTTTAGATCATCCTATACCATTATTTGGTTCCATGATCCCTATAAAACTTGAAGTTCCCTTTCATTTCTTTTCCTTCTTTTGTTTTATGCAGATAGTGGTTCTAGTTTCAAGCACTAATGTCCAGAATCTTCAATTTCAATATCTCAATATGCATCTCAAATGGATATTAACATCATTCTTGTTTTAGGCAACCAAATTGATCAGTGTTGAATAAAAGAAACAAAGAAAAAGGTTTGAAAAGGAAAACGTTAAGTGCATTATTAATGGGTTAATGATAATGATTCACAAGACCTACTTGGGATACTTTATTGGCATGACAACTGCTTCCTTGAGAAGTCGTTTCGCATTCTCTAGCCCCTTGATGCTTTCCCACTTTACATCTGGACTTCCACGAATAATATCCCTGTAAAGGAAGCATGAATAGAAAATTAGCATTAATATAATACATAGATTATGGCTATTTATATATAAATCGAAACTTCAAAGTGTGTGTTACAAGCTAATGAAAGCATTGTCATTTTCAATTACCTACATAAACTCTCAGCCAATGCACGTGTTTCTGCAGACTCCAGAAGAGGAAGTAGTGGCCTCTGCCTGCAAATATAAGCATCAGAAAGTTAAGCACGCTTCTGCAAGAGAAGCTTTGTTGCCACAGTGCTACACTTTCAATAGAAAAAGTATGTTAATGGTGTCATCATAAAATTAAATCCTTCATGGAGATCATGCAAAAGGTTTCGTCCACATACAAAAAGACAGTGTCATGGACATAACAATTAGAAAACCTCTAATTGCAAGTTATTATGAATAAGGCCATTACCCAATATTGATCTTGGTCCAAGCTATCTAGGCTCTGGGGTCTTGGGAGGTTTGGACTGGTAGAAGACCTAACCTTTGACACTTGTTTTTTTCTTTCTGCACAAAGTGGCTTCTCTCAGACTAAAACCCATGCAACCTGAGATTTACCATTTTCATTCTTACAAAGAAAAAATGAAAATGTGAAAGTTGAAATATGTTAAAGGAAGGAATCTTCTTGTTATTCTATAATCCTATATACATTTTACACATGATTGGCCAAGTTCTTGTATTAAGAATTTCACAGCTTTCTCACATTCTTCATCTCATAACTTATGGGCACAGTTTGTCCATATATATGCATGTAGTTTGGTGATTTAGTGTAAAACTCAGTCTCCACAAAAAAGATTATTTAATAACTTTCAGAAACAATCCTAAAAATATATTAAGTTTATAATAGAATAAAATACAACTAAGTCGCATGTTTTAAGTCAACCGTTATGTTAAACCTTCTTGCTTGATCAACAAATAACATCATAGTCTTATATGTAACACCATAATCATATCTACCGCATAAAATTATTTAAGAACATGAAATACAAGTGAAGAGTATTCTCAACAATGAGCTTTTAAGATAACCAAGTTCAGAGATCTTAAAGATTTCAGTCTGCCTTTGAACATTGTAAGAGAGTAGATAGTAAAAGCAATTTTTTTATAAATAGTAGATAATAAAAACTTTTTTTGATGAATAGTAGATAGTCAAAACATTAGATCACTGGATCAGTTTTGGGATTTTCATCTTCAAGATTGCTATGATTTCTTATCTGCATAGGTTCTTCATTCTGAAAAATAACATCAGATGATCCAAAATGAGTTTAGGTGCTTGGACACACAGACCATTTTAGAATTGAACAGCTTTCCCTACTTTAAAAAGGCAATTATGGCAAACATGGAAGTCACTAGCTCACCATGCAGAAGCTACAAACAACCAAAGAAAGATAGCGATAATGGCAAGCATGGCATCAGTTCAGGGGCTGGCATCTCTTCATTACTTTGTCAACAGGTTACAAAGGTTGTGTTAGCTCTTCATTACCTTCAGTGATTTCACCCTTCCATGGGACCTTTGTGGAAGGCAGACAAATTGTGGATCAAATTTTAGTGGAAAATGAGTGTGTTGTTGAGAAAAGAAAGAATAGAGGGAAGGGCTTGTTGTATAAAGTGGACTTGGAAAAGGCTTATGATCTAGTGGATTGGGGTTTTTTGTTAGAAATCCTTGAGAAAACTGGATTTGGTGCAAGGTGGAGGCTATGGATCAAAGGCTGTGTTAGCTCAGGTCACTACTTGATTCTTATTATATGGTGTTGCAAAAGACCTTTTCCTAGCTAAGAAAGGGATAAGGCAAGGTGACCCTTTATCCCCTTTCCTCTTCACCTTAATGGCAGAGGTTTTAAGCAGAACGATAGTGGTTGCAAATGCAGAAGGGCTAATTAAGGGTTGGAGGATCACTAGAAACCAAGTGATAGTTTCCCATCTTCAATTTGCTGATGACAGAGTTCTGTTTTGTGAGGATGTTGATCTAGAAATGATAAGAAACTTGAAGGTGTTGCTTGATAACTTTGTGAGCTTCTCTAGATTGGGAATCAATTGGAGTAAAAGTGGAATTGCTGGGATTAGTTTGGAAGAACGGGAACTTCAGAGCTTCATGAAGTTTTTGGGTTGTGAGATTAGGAATTGGCTGGTAACATACTTAGGTTTATCTTTGGGAAGAAACTCTAGGTCTAACGGGTTCTGGAATCCAGTGATGGAAAGGTTTGCTAAGAAACTAGCCCTTTGGAAAAGGAATTACATCTCTACAGGAAAAAGAATCACACTGATTAGAGCCACTCTAGAAAATCTTCCTATTTATTTTCTTTCCACCTTCCACATCCTGTCTAGGATAGCAAGGTAATTAAAGAAGTACATGAGGAACTTCCTGTGGGACCCGGGTGAGGAAAAAAAGGATCACTTGGTTAAATGGGAAGTGGTTAGTGAACCAAAAGAAAAAGGGGGGTATGGGTTTAGGAAACACTGCCTTAGTAGGTAAATGGTGTGGAGGTTCCCTTTTAAAGGAGATAGACCATGGAAAAAGGTAATTGAAAGCATTCATGGTAGGGATGGTAATGGCTGGGATGCTAAAATTGCTCCCCACTCAACATCAGCTTCTCCTTGGAAAGCAATTCACAAGGTTTACCATATTTTTATTAATTTCATTCAATTTGATGTGGGAAAGGGTGATAAAATCTGCTTATGGGAAGAGCTTTGGGTAGAGGAAATACCATTAAAAGACCAATTTCCTGAACTTTTTCTCCTCTCCAACCATAAGGCCGTGTTTGGTTTGAAGGAAAAAGTAGGGAAAGGAAGGGAAATGTAGGTAAACCTTTACAAGCCTTGTATAGGTTTCCCTACATTTCCCTTCCTTTCTCTACTTTTTCCTTCAAACCAAACATAGCCTAATGGAGAAACTATCTCTAGAATGGGAACACCTCCTTCCAGTGTTAGTTGGAATCTTGGATTAAAAGAGGCCTAAGGGAAAATGAGTGTGCCTCATTGATTCACTTGCTTGATATTTTAGAGACAATTGTTCTGGACCCAAACTTGGAGGATTCTAGAATTTGGATTGCTTCCACAGATGGTCTCTTTACTTGATCTTCATTTTTTAAACATCTTGCCTCACCTAGTTCTCATGGGGTAGACTTCCTAGTGAAATAAATTTAGAGTAAGCCTATCCCACCAAAAATTCAAGCTTTCTGCTGGGAAATTTTCCTTGGTAAGGTAAATACGCGTGGTATGCTGCAGAAAAGGAGACATTTTTCTTGCCTCTCTCCTCATATGTGCTTCTTATGCAAGGATAGTGGAGAGACGCTCTCCCATTTATTAATCTCTTGTTCCTTTGTAACTCGAATCTGGGAGTTTTTTTCTTCTCTTTTTGGCTGCAGGCATGATCCCCCTCAAGAGTGGTGGATATCTTCAACCCAAACTTCTTGAGGCAACCAAAGAAAAGAGGGAGGATATTGTGGAGAACTACTAAAGCAGCAATTAGTTGGCTAGTGTGGGAACAAAGGAATAACAGAATTTTCACAGGAAAGAGTATAACTGTTGAGGAGGTAATAGACAACATAAAAGTGAAGGTTGCACTATGGGTAAAGACTTTAGACTGCTTCCGGATTTTCTCAATCAATGATACTAAGAGCTTGGACTGAAGTAGCACGATCCTTAAGGGATAAGGAGAGAATCAGATTGCAATGGAAACCCCCAGAAGGCAACAGAGTAAAGTTGAATTTTGATAGGAGTTCTTTGGGTAACCCAAGTTTGGCAGGCATAAGAGGTGTAATCAGAAATTCTGAGAGCAGAATCTTGGCCTTATACTTAGGGCCACTTGGCATTGAAAATTCTGTGAAGGCTGAAGTGATGGCTTTGCTACAAGGACTGCAGTTAGCTAAGCAACTGGGCCTTAGATAGCTAGAGGTAGAAGGGGATTCGAAAGTAATCTTGGGCAAGTTATAATAAACATTTCCCATGGAACTTCAGACATGTTCTTGGGGAAGTAGAAAGGATTGCGAAAGATATAGGTGCTGATTTCAAGTGGGTGAGAAGGACTGCAAATGGGCTAGCTGATTCCCTTGCTAAGCAAGGGGCTACAAGGCAACAACTTTTTTGGACTTCATTGTAAACTACCCTTGATTATTTGGGTTGACATTTTGGTCATCAAGTTGTACTCGCATATATAATTAAATTAACAAAATTATCCTTTGCTGATCAAAAAAAGAAAAATGTAATGTTGAATGAACCATCTAAGAAAAGGATTGCATATCCATGCATCCAAACAACCAAAATTCTATCCAACTTACAGCCTAGTGGCTATAATTCAAGGGTCCACAGTACCTTTATTCCCTCTTCAACAAGCTACAAACAGATAAAGGTACTGTCAGATGAGCCATCTGAGAGATGGATATATGCATGCATCCAAACAGCCAAAGTTCTATAGATCTATAGAAATTCGGAGTTCAGATGATAAAAGGTCATTTTCAAAAAAAACAAAAAAACAAAAAAACAAAGAAAAAGAATCTTTTCTTTCTAGTTCCAACTCTCTTGAAAACTTTCAGTTTCCTTATAAAACTTAAAAGATCAACAGGAGTTGATTTAAGATAAGTTGGTTACTGTTTTTTCTTTTCTTCTTTTTTCCTATTTGTAATGGAAATGAAAACCTTAAGTTGGTTACCTTACCTTTTCAAAAGAAATTACAAATAACTTTGACGTGCAATGCTGAAAATATCATTCTTTTCTTTTAATAAGATATTCACCAGTCAATGATTCTCTAGATCATTCTACAAAGTTGATGGATTTTTTCCTATGCTTCATGAATGAGCCCAACCTCAAATGATCAAGTTGTTCCTAATAAATTTCTTGTTTCTCACCCTTACAGAGAATGCTATGAGTAGGAATTTAAAAGAGAAGATCAGTTTTTAAATACTTGAAGGTATGATATCTGCCTATCTAAATAGCAGCAACACTCCATCTCCCACTCTGATGTGGAGTATCATGGCTCAAGACTCCTGGAGTCAATCTTATATATCTTGACTTGTGGTTTAATTTTCATACTTCCAACAAGAATTCTACTGATTTTGAAAGGTTATTTAATCAAGCATATGTTTTTTTTTAATACTTATAAGGCTTACATTGCATGCACACGAAAGATAAACATATACATATATATATGCCCAAGAGGCAGATTAGTCATATTTTATTTCATAATAGAATAAACAGCATGAACTACTCAACAAATTAAGCCATTTGCTTGTTATGATGTGAAATAATTGAATATGAACACACAATTGATCATGAGTATTCCAAGTTTACAAGTTGTTTCATGTTATAAGCCTATGAACACATTCAATAAATAAATCAATACTAACTGGATGTATTATAAGAATCTCGTATTGCTTTTTAACCAAAGAATTCCTTCAATAGTCATTTAGTACAACTGCCCTTCATAGGTCTAATGAAAATTGTCCATCAGGAACTAAGCATTAGAAGTATTTATGAAGTATTTTTCAAAGTACTCAAAGCAGCTAACAAAGTAGCAAGATTCATGAAAGCATACGGTCTTTCACTAGTTCTGTTAGAAGAATCTCCATTAAGCTGCCCTGAGCTTCTTTTCTCCTGAAATTAAATGACATAGAAAAGCAAGTATTGAAATACTATGTCAATGATGCTGAAACAAACTATAACCTTCTGTACTCAATGCAGCAAGCAAAACCAACCTGATTCCGGAACTGCTCATAGATGGCCATACCAGATGTGTTCCTAACATGCTCAGTCCCATGGGTTGACCCATTTGAAGAATTCCCGTTACAAGCTGTGGCTTGATCACGCCCTGCACCCTCCTTCTCTTGCTCCCTTTTTCCCCCAAACTTGGCATCATAAAACATCTTAAAATCCTTAAGAAAGAGGGAAGAAAGAAGAAAATTATAACAAGCTCGATCTAGTTATCCACATATACAAGTCGAAGGCAATCAAAATTCATAAGAAAACAAGAAACGAGCTGGCGCCTGGTAGTAAGAACTAAGATCATCAAACTTGGTTAAGCTTAGAAATACTAGATGACTTTGCATGCAGATACCTATGAACTGAATCAAAATGTCAATCCATATCAACAGAAGAAGAAAGAAAGACACGAAAGAGAACTGATAAAGTTGAGTTAATTGAAACCAAGAAACCACCAAAATTAAAACGAAACAAAGGAATCAACAAGAGATTCATTACCTGGAATGTCCAACGAGTAAGAGAGGGCTCGTCCCCCATTGTCGTCGTTTTAGAGAGAAGGGAGACGGAAAGAGAGATTCTTGCTCTGTTTCTGTCTCTTTCTGTCCTTTCTCTCGTCTCTCTGTTCAGTAATAACTTACCGTGCACAAACCATTAAATTCTACAAAAGAGTGTAATTGTGACCTCCGGAATGGATTGTGCATGTGCTGGAGTTCGCCGTGTATTAGGAAGGAGCATCTTGTGATGGTAGTACCGGAATCGATGATGTCATTTTCAATACACGGATGTGCTGTGGGACGTAGTGGGGCGCAGATTTTAACTCGCATATTGTGTGGTTGTTTTTATTTTATTTTATTATTTTCAAATAAAAAAATAAAGTAAATTATAAAGACATTTCAGTACTATGGAGTCTGTGATAAAAATCACTGTATTTTGTTTTGCAACAAAGACCCCTTATATTATGATCATGAGACAAAAACCCCCTTTCGTTAGTTTTTCGTCAATATTTTATAACTTTTATATTATCCTTTTACTTTAGATTCCTTCACATTTCCCTCTCCCCCTTCTCCTTTTTTCTAAGCTCTGATCCTCATTCTCAGGTTGAACGCTTGTTGCACCCCCCCCCCCATATTCCCTTAGATACCGTCGTTCAACAGCCCCCAACCCCTTCAATGTATTGGAGATCTCTTGTTTCACCATGAGCCCTCGCCAAGTTGACATATAATCTGGGTTGCATGTATAATCCATCTTCTCCATTTCCACAATCTCTATTACTCGGTTAATCAATCGGTCCTTTAGCTTGCCAATCAGATTATGCACTGCTCTTCTAGTGCAAGATTGAAGTGTGGATAGTTCTCTAAATGTATTGGAAAATGGGGTCTTGAAGGAGATGCTCTGAGGCGCGTCTGAAGACATTGTCTTTAGAACGTTATTTGCCCCTACTTAGTTTCACTGAGTTTGTTGTTGGGTTACAGGCAAATCCGTTCCCATGATACAACAAAGCCTTGGGCGAGAATCTGCAACCAGCAAAGTTGAAGAATCTCCGGAGAAACCTTCTGTGAGATTATAGTAGACCGGACAGAGAGAGAGAGAGAAAGTGGATTTCGAAAATGTGTGTTTTTGAAATCTGATTCATGCTCCTTAAATAGTTTATGAAGAGGTATGAAGAAAAGGTAGGTGCTGGTTCAGAGAAGGCACATTGAACAGTCACAATTTCAAACACTGTGCCTGTTTAAAAAGTAGTTAACAGTTAATGACTGCTAATTTGAATTGTGCCTCTTGATCACACCCAATCAAATCATGACCGTTGATCTCATCAACGGTGATTAACGGTCAGCATCACACCAAAACCAAAGCCGTCCTTCACGAGCCACGCGGGCGTGCACGAAGTACGAGCAAAGTGCACCTCTAAAGCGCCTCATTGTGCCGCACACATGCGTGCGCATGTGTTGCGCGGTATCAAACCCCCATACTCTCATCTACTATTTCTAAGGAGTGTAAATCAGCTCCTATTAAAATACTAAAAGCAAATCTTATAATTTTCCAATGTGGGACAAGTTCAAAACTAGGTTTTGTAAGAGAAAAGTTAATTTTTCAATCAAGTGTGCAGGTGCAATTTCTCATGTAATTGACTAATCAAACCCATTGGATTTAATCTCTTATGAGATTAAAATCCAACAATCCCCCACATTGATTGATCAATTACATAGTTCTCTCTCAATTCAAACTACTATGACACAGTTATGCATACAAAATGTATTTATCAACTTAAACCTTTTGTTAGTATATATATCTCAGAGCCTTGTCAAAATTATTAGTGGAAGACCTTAAACCAATTACTCTCAAAACAGACCGGAGACACTTATACACAGAAAAATGTCCAGTCTCTGCAAGAGTTTCAAGTTTTGCTCAGCACTGTTATGGCCATGTGCTTCTTTCCTGGTTTCATGAACAATCCCGAGAGCAAACCCAAACTCTCATGAGAAGCGACACTACTTCTATGTTCACATAGGTGACGTTCCACTATGTGTTCCGTTATTTGACACATTTCAGAACTTCATTAAGAGTTTAACTCAACCTCTGATCATAACGGGCAACACTATTTTATGTTGTGATGGGAAATTTCTCAATGTCAGTGTAACAGTCACATTGTTGTAACTTATTGTTACCCATTAAACCCAATACTGATGTTTTTTTAGTTCAGGTTGGGTTACTATTACAGGTGACTAAGTAAAGGGTTTTAATCACATCTCTTTGGTTGTCATTCTTATCAATTCACTGGCCAAGCACTTAGTAAGAGGATCAGACAAGTTTTTACTTGACCTCACACAGGTTATAGTGATGACTCTATCTTGAATCAGTTGCCTAACAAATTCATGTCTCAGACTTATATGTTTGGACTTACCATTGTAGGTATCACTATAGGTTCTTGACAGAGTTGTCTCACTATCACAGTAAATGGAAATTAGAGGCATAGGACTAGGCCTAAAGTTTTATATCTAATAATAAATTCCTAATCCATTCAACATCTTTTCCAGCAGTCGCTAAGGCTATGAATTCTAATTCCATGGTCGAGTGAGATATACAAGTTTATCTCTTGAATGCCCAAGAGATCGCACCCCTACCAATGATGAAAATCCATCCAGATGTGGACTTATTATGTCCATTAACGGTAATCCAACTTGCATTAGTATACCCTTCTAGTACAATTGGATAATTACAATAAAACAAACCAAGTTCCAAGGTTCTCTTGAGATACTCAAGAACTCTCATAATTGCATTCTTGTGCTCTGCATCGTGATTACTTGTAAACCGATTGAGTTTACTTACTGCAAATGCAATATTATGTTTGGTACAAAGCATAGTATACATCAAACTTCCTACTACACTAGTATACTCAAGTTGTACAATTGCTCTACCAGTATTTTCTATTGGCTTTATACTAGAATCATATGGCATGCTACATTCTTTGAACCTTAAATGCTTAAATTTCTCAAATACTTCCTCAATATAATGTGATTGGCTTAATGCATAACCACTACTATGCTTTTTAACTTTTATTCCCAAGATGGTATCTACTTCTCTTAAATCTTTCATCTTGAAGACAGATGATAAGTAGTTTTTAGTTTCATTTATGCCAACCATATTTATAATCACAATAAGCATATCATCAGCATAAAGACATACAATTACTCCATAATTTTCAATGAATTTTGAATAGATGCATCTATCAGCACTATTATGTTTAAAACAAAAAGCTAGAATGCAAGAATCAAATTTCCCATGCCAGTGTTTAGGTGTTTGTTTCAATCCATATAGTGATTTAACCAGTTTACAAACTTTTTTCTCATTTTCAGGAAGAATAAATCCTTCTGGTTGTTCCATATAAACCTCTTCGTTTAAATCACCATTTAAGAAAGCAGTTTTAACATTCATTTGGTGAATAAATAAGTGATAAATGGATGCTAATGCTATGAGTGTTCTAATAGAAGTTGTTCTAGCCACTGGTGCATAGGTGTCAAAGTAATCAATCCCTTCCTTTTGACTAAATCCTTTGGCTACCAATCTAGCCTTAAAAGTTTGTACAGTTCCATCAATGTTGTATTTTCTTCTAAACACCCATTTACATTTTATTGGTTTTGATCCTAGAGTCAGGTCTACTAGTACCCATGTGTTATTTGACATTATTAAATCCATTTTATCATTTATAGCTTCTTTTCAAAAGTCAGTACCTCTAGAGATCATGGCATCACTGTAGGTTTTTGGATCATTTTCAATATTTAGGACAATAGGTATCTTATTTAAAATATTCTCTCTATCTGCCTCAACCAAAAATACAATTGACTGAATAGAGATAAAATATGAAACTAAGTGTTTCTCTATTATTTGTCTTTGATTTCTTCTAGGTCCTATTGTAGGTGTTACAGTTGTGTCATTTCTTCTTTTAGTCTCATTATTATCAACAGGTATTGAGATCTGAGTTTCTCTTTCAGGTTCTTTGTCATTTTCTGTGGATTCATTTTCTGTAGATTCATAACACAGTTTATTTTCAAAGAATTCAACATCTCTAGTTTCAATTATTATGTTGGATTCTAAGTCTAAAAGCCTATAGGCCTTACTATGTTCTGCATATCCAAAAAACATACTTCTCTTAGCTCTGAGTCCTAACTTGGTTCTTTTATGATCTAGAACTCTACAATATGCTAGGCATCCTCACACTTTTAGGTATGCTAAATTAGGTTTTCTTCCTGTCCATAATTCATATGAGCATTTGTTATTAACTCTAGAAACAATTTTGTTATGTAAATGACAGGCTGCTTGGAGTGCTTCTCTCACAAGTTTAAGGGTGCATTAGCTTTTAACAACATGCAGTTTGTCATTTCTGTAAGTGTTCTATTTTTCCTTTCAGTCAGGCCATTCTGTTGAGGGGTATAGGGAGCAAAACACTGATGTATTATTCCAAATTCTTCACAGAAAGAATTAAACTCATTTTTAAAGTATTCAGCACCCCTATCACTTCTAAGGATTTTAATTTTCTTTTATGGTTGATTTTCAACTTCACTCTTATACAGTTTAAACATGTCAAAGGCTTCATCCTTAGTTTTCATAAGGTAGACATAGGTGTACCTAGAAAAGTCATATATAAATGTTATGAAGTATCTCGTACCTCCTCTAGTGAATACACTATTGAGTTCACAGATGTCAAAATGAATTAGTTTATAAGGCGATGTAGCTCCACCCTATAAAAGCTTGACCTACGTTTGCCTCTCAGCCTCGATAATGACCACCTCTCCGTTGTTGCAAAGAACTTTCGTGGTCTTGTTAGCCTTCTGCTCCAAAGTTTCTGCCTTGTCATAGGTGAAGGACTCAAGACTCTTGGGACGGCCATGAACGTCGGACTTGAGGAATTGGCGCTTATTAACTGTGACGTGGTTGAAAGAGAACCTGGATAGTTAACCACCTTGGTCCAGAGCCTAAGAGTGCTAAGGAAGTTGGATTCTTTCAGGTTGATGAATCCATTGTCGTCAGTGTCCACCTCCTCCATCACGCGTTTAACCTCATCCGTTGACACCTTGATGCCAAGGGCTCGTAGGACGTCGCCGAGCTCCTTGGAGGATATCTTTTTGTCACCATTCACATCGAGTCGTCTGAACACTCTCTCAATCTCTTCCCTCTTCTCAGCATCTAGTGCAACTGAAGAACTAGATTTCTTGGACATGGTTGGTTCTCTCTCTGGGCTTCGAGAGCTTCGGTACTTGTTTTCTCTAATCTTCGTCATTACAACCCCCAACCAACCGCTTTCGTTGTTCAAATTATCGAAAAAGGATAGAAAGAAAAGAGAGGGGTAGGCAGTGAAATGCTTCAATTACTTGATCCTCCAAACATGATGAGTGTAAATAGGGCCAATAGCCGATTACCATTTTACACTCTCATCAAACCGGTTCATAAAATGTAAATTTGTTTTTACACCTCAAACAAACATAGCCTAAAAAGGGAAAATATTTAAGGGCAAAAGCATATGGTTATTTATTCCAAAGGTACCCTTAACACTTCATATCAAGTCCTTAGAAAGGAAGAATTTTTGGTTTAAACAAAATGGAGAATAGAACAATGACATTCAAGTTCTTCATCTATAAAAGCAATAGTGTATCTTCTTTCTTTGAATAGAGAACAAATTGATTGAACAAAGTGGTTTTTCCTGCTAGGGCGATGAAGCCAAGAACAACATTTTCATTTTTATTTTTATTTTAATTAAATTCATTTGAATGGGCATTAGGGTTAAAACTGTTATTTTCAATTTCCATTTGTTGATTAAGATGGTGTTTGATTCCATTACTATTTATTAGAAAATTAACACTAGCACAACTCTAAATATGTGTTCTCCCAATGGAACTTGAAATTTCGTTTGGTTAAGCCATTATTAACAAAATATTTTTCTCGAGTTGTGTGAGAGCTAGGGTTTTCAATGGATTGGGTCTAGGTAGAACCGTAGAACCAATCCTAAATTGATTAATTAATAAGGATAGACTATATTTTATTTATTTAAATAATAACTTAAAATTTAAATTTTGATAATTAATATAGCCTTAATAAAAATAATAGAAAAATACTAAATTATTTATGTGTTAATAAATTAAACATTTTTATCTCAGTATTTTAATTATTATCTACTAAATTTACCATTTCAAACATAAATTATGATAAAAAAATTATAAGGAAATTAAGAAAATATTATATATATTTAATAAAGTAATTGATTCCAAGATTGAATCAATTTGAGAGAGGCATGAACCAAAACCGATCCAATTATTAATTGGGACAAAATCATAAAACCAAAACCATTATAATCAATTCGATTGATTCGAGGCCATCAAATAGACCCAACCCGTTGATACCCTAGTAAGAGCCATCCATTAGAGGAACACCCACAATATTAAGACAATTTTTTACTATTTGATACACTACTGAAATACTGATTGTTTGGGTTATTTGATTATGTGATACTAGCTGTAATATGGTAAAAGTAAAACAGTTGTCCTGATTTTTAAGAAAAATATATATAAAACATTTTTTTTTGATAAACAACCCATAAGTAAATAGATTGCAAAAGGGAAAATTATAGATAAATACTTTGTACTTTGGGTCTATCTCATTTTGATCTCCAAACTTCAAATTGATTTTCAAACTATAAAACGTGTCAATCCAGTACCTAAACTTCCAAAACGTGTCAATTTAGTCTCGGCCCTTACTAGTTTGTCGGTTATTCCTATCATATAATGACATATGAGGCTTAAAACTTTTGAAAATGTCAAAATTATCCTTTAAAATAAGATATTATTTATCATCTACTTTCTCAAGAATCAATATTAAACCAACACAATAATGAACAACCCAAATTCACAATGTACTTTAAGTTGTCGCACGACTATAAAAGATAGGTAAAAGTACGGATAAGCCCATTTCAAAATTCTGAAATCCAGGCCAGCCCATGTAGAACCTAAAATAGCATTTAAATTTAACTTTTTCAATCTTAGGACAGATTTTCATGCCAACTCAGAAACCCCAGAATTTTGCTTAAAATGCTTGGAAGCCAGTTTGTAATCAACTGCGAAGAAGGGCGGCCAAATACATGAGCTTAGTGCGGCAACACGTAGACCTCGAACTGGTGCAGACTCAATTGGAAGAAGGGCGGTACAACAGTTGTAGCAGTAAGTTCTTCCGCGATCTGCTACTTCTTCAATAACGCCAACGTATTCTTCGCCAATAACTCCCCAGAATCTGTCGCTGCCATTGCATTAAGAGAGCTCGCCACTAAAGAGATGGTGAGAAGAAACACTAGAAAACCGGATAGATCAACTGATGAACCAAAGGAGTTGAAGAGTTCAGTGTAAATGGTTCAAACAATAACAAAGGATTTGTACAAAAGAAAAGCAGTGGAAAGAGTGATGGATGGAAAGATCAGGCTACCCAACAGGGTCTGGCGGAAAACATGCTACAGAACAGAAGAGTCCGGCGAAGAGAAGTGTTGGACGTCCACCTAAAAGGGTAATGAACATCTCTACCTCCTCCCGTATCGTCAAAGCAGGTGAGAGAAACGATAGAAACGGAAGCAGATACAGCAGAGGGAGAACGTGAGAGTGAAAGCGAAAGAGGAGTTCTGAGTTTGGGAGGAAGAAAGTTGCAGGAAGAGGAGAATTGAGAGTGGGAGAGACAACGAAAGAGGAGGGAGAACGGGAGAGATCTAAACAGTGGGCCCCATCAGGATCATTTTAATCTTCATAGGTTAATTAGTAACTTTGAAATTAAAAAGATAAGGGGAATCTGAATTGGCGTGGGAATCTGTTTAAGATTGAAAAAGTCGAATTTAAATGCCATTTTGGGTTCTGCCCTAAAAAGATATTAGACTTCCGACCACTCAGGTCTCGTGGAGCAAATTTGTTTGGAACCGCTGGATCCCAACCAAAATAGGCTTTCATTATTGGAAAATTCTTGTGGGTAATATTTCCACTGACGCGGCCATTCAAAACCTATGAATTGTGATGGCCTCAGGCTGTAAATGCTACCAGGAGACGAAAGTTCAAACCACAGATCATCTGCCGTCCTTTGGCACTCTTGCTACCAAGGTTTGGTCTCACTTCTATCAAATTTTAGATATTCCATTGTTTCCTTACCAATGGATTAGAGATCGAATCTTGTTTTGATTTTACATGGCAAAATGCTGATACTCCTAGTTAAATTTGATAGTGGTTTCCTTGCCCCGTTATTCAAAAAATATACCATTGGGTTCATGAGCTGAATTTCCTAATTCCAAACTGTTCGGCAACCACAGCACATTTTTGCCGTGTATTGGGAACATTTCCCGATAAAAATATCAAAAATGATGGTATCATCATCTGAAGATGTTCTCAGTACATGGCAGGAATGTGCTGTGAGACGTTATGGGGAGATGATTTGAACTCAGTGGACCTTGTCCCAAAATAAGAATTGTCAAATGAGAACACCCACCAGTTGGAAAGATTAAAATTAATGTTCATGGTGTGTGCTCAGGTAATCCAGGCAAATTAAATGTGGGGGTGGTGGAATTTTTAGAGATGAGCAAGGAGCTTTTATCTTTGCTTTTACCTCCTTTTACAATTTCGGCTCAAATATCATTGATGAATGTTGAGTCAGTTTAGATTCTCTCTTAGGCTAAAGCACTTGGGCCCAATTGGATGATAATAGAGAGTGACTTAAGGCTCAGTTTGGAAGGAGTATAAATGCAAATTTATAGAGTGTAAATATATACAAAATAATACAAAATACAAGATTTTACACTCTACAAATTTGTATTTGTACTCCTTCCAAAATGAGCCTAAAGTTATAGTGGACATTATTCAAAATGAATTGATGGCATTCAAGATAGGATTGCTCATTTCAATGATATTCAACTGCAGCATACTCTTAGAGAAGGGAACTCTGTAGCTGGCTCATTGACTAAAATTGTAATTTTGGAAGAAAGATCTTTTGCATATGATCATATCTCTTATATGCCTCGTGTTATTCGTTCTCTTTATTTTTGAAGACTTATTGTATTTTCCGAAAATTAGAATCGGCTTAGGGGTCTGGGTTTGAGTGTTAGGATGTGAACTGTCCTGGGTTTAGGGGCAAGGCGGGCTACGTCCTCCCCTGTATTCTCTTTTATTTTGAATGGTTTTATTAATAAAATTTTAGGTAGCTGCCCCTCCAACTGAAGTTTGGAATTAGAAAGAAAGAGAGAGAGAGAGAGACCTTGTTCAGTGCTGCAAGGCTAATGACCTTAACGGCAGGTGTCTTCATTTGGAGGGTAGTTTTGATATTTTTAATAGATAACTGACAATCGGTTAGCGGCAGGGACCAATTTGACACTTTTTGAAAGTTTAAGTATTAAAGTGATATGTTTAAAAGTTCAGGTATTAACTTGACACTATCCCCAAAGTTCAGGGTACTAAAGTGAAAATTTCCCTTTTTTTTTGGCTCCTTGAGCATTATGGTCTTCCCGTACACATGACATCATCTATGAATCTATGACACCACGGTTCTTCCTTATCATGTAAGGACAAAATCTAAAAATACACTATGTCAGCTTTTATGATCCATTTGGTTCATGGTTAGGATCAAAATTGGAATTAGAATAAAAAACGGAGTCATCTATTCCTAATGCCTATTTGGTTCAGATGGAAATCGAAATTGGATTCTACTCATTGTTGTTTGGTTAGTTTGGAATCAAAATCTGAATCAATCTAAAATCTTCAATTTTGTATTGGTTAATTAATTAATTAATTAATTTATTATATTATTAGTACTTTATTATTTTTTTATTAGTATTTAATTATCAATATGTTGGTACTTTATTATTAGTTTATTAATATTTTACAAATATATAATTATTATTTTATTAACACTTAATTATGAATATTTTATTACAGGTTTATTAATGATTTATTTTTTGTTAATAGTTTATTAGTATTGTTTTATTATTATTTTATTAGTACTTTGTTATTATTATTTTATATCTATTTAATAATTAATATCTTAATATTTATTATTAATTTAGGAATATTTTATTAATAATATTATTATTTTTCCAAGATATCTTCCCTTCCACAAGGACTCGTCAAGCTAACTTAAATCTTTATTCCCATAAACAACTCTCCTAAATATCCCTCACACTTCAAACCAATATGCCTCTGTAATGTGTCTTTCAAGATGATTACTAAAAAGTTAGTTCTTAGAATGCAACTTATTTTTACAAGAAGTGACTTCTCTCAAGCAATCCGGCTTTCTTAAAAACCGCCAAATTGCAGATAAAATACTTTTTAGCTAAAGAAATATAAGGCTCTGTTTGGTTTGTAGGAATAGGGGTTTGGAATCGGAATTGAAATGAACTATTCCGATTCCAACTGTTTGGTTGGACAGAATCAAAATTTCATTCCCATTCCTGCTGGAATGACATTCCCCATTTGAGAGAATGACCATTCCCTACCCCTCTCTTGGGAATGAAATCTCATTCCTGCTGATTCTAAGGATTCTAATTCCGACTGGGAATAAACCATTCCGAATCCGAAGGATTCTAATTCCGACTGCAAACCAAACGGACCCTAAGTACTTTTTCCATTAAAATTGGTAGAGAAGCCAAATTTAATTTCTTTCTTCATAGAGGACTCCCATTATCACACCATCTCTTTATTATAGGCATAGCCACCAGTCCCTCGTCTCAGCAGAAAAGCTTGAAAAGACATCGAAATTGGTAGTGCAAATCCCCGAATTACTCCTCTCCTTTTTGCACATGATTGTATCCTATTTCACAAAGCTGACATCAAACAAGTGAAAACTCTCAAAGATTTGTTTCACCTTTGAAGCTCTCTCAAGTTAACAAATCAACTACATGAAGTTCAGTAAAAATGTACCACGGCATAATTAGAAATTCATTTTCAAGCTTCTCAATGTCAAACATCCTTTAGCTGGTTCCAAATATCTTGGTGTAATAGTTGATGATCCTCACATTCATCATTCACAAAGCTTCATAATGGAGCAAGTTAAATCTAAGTTTAATGCCTCGAGCTCTAATTCCTATCTCAACTTGGTCGTACTACTCTAATGAAAATATGAAATCAATGGCACAAACCACTCCTACCTATGCAATGAGTACTACACTCATCTCCCAAAAGACCATGAGCACTCTTGAAAAGTTAGAAAGAGATTTTTGGTGGCAAACACACTATAACTTGGGACAAGCTATGCCTCCCCAAAAACCAAGGACCAAGGTGGCAATGGCATGGGTTTCAGGCAGAAATTAGCTATGAACAAGGCTCAATTCGGTAAGCAAATATGGAGATTGTTGGCCAATTCAGATTGCATTTGGGCCTAACGCATTAAGTAATACAACTCTGCTCCAATCTAAAGTTAAATCCTCAAGCTCTATTTGGTAGAAACAAGCTCGTGGTATCCCAAAAGAGCTCCAGCAGAATTTGTTTTGGCTAATCAAAGATGTTTGCAGTATTTCAGTTTTCCAAGATCAATGGATACCATCATTACGAAGTGGATTGCCTCCATCCCGCCCCACATGACCTAGCTGAACTCAACATCTAAGAGTTGCAGATTTGTAAAATGAAAATGGCTCATGAAATCCATGATTGAAACACAGGTCATGCAGGATGCGCTTTCCTCCAACAGCCATCAAATGAAGTTCTCAAAGCAGGTGGTTCAAGATGCTGGGCTCAAAATACTGAAATAGCTATGATGTAGCTATGAAGCTGAAATTCGATCACTAATAGCAGGTTTTAAATCAGCTTCTTTTTTGAATATCAAACAGCTCACTCATGGATTGAACAGCTCCATTGGAATTGTTTTTGAAATATTGTACATCGTTTTGATGATATCCATTACAAATTAACCAAATGGTCCAGCTCTTTCCTTTTGGCATGTAAAGCCCAAATACATAATGACTACAAAGGGCCATCTAATCAGTTTGTAATGTTTTATCAAACATAATGAAGTTGCTTTCCTTATAAAATAAACACACACACACACACAAAAAAAAAACTAATAGCTATCATCAGAGTCATAATTTTGGCATAAGGCTTGCAGTCCAGTGCTTGTATCACCAGTTTTGGGTTCTTCTACATGCTTGCTCTCTTGTTTTATTTGATTTCCACCGGAAGCAATGGTTTTTGGTTCCTCTTGCTTATTTTCTTCTTGTTTTACTTGACTTGCATTTGAAGTGGAAAGAGGCTTTTTAACGACAGAAACTCTGACCGAGGAAGAGGTAAAGATAAAGTTACCTTCCTTACGAGCACCAGCACCACCAATTGATTCTGCAGAATCGAAATAGACAAAACAAATTTGTTAGTGAATGAAAGATATTAAATTGACTCAACATGTTGTAAATGGACTCTGGGAATATAATTGATTTTCAGGTAGGGGAATTAAACATCCAACCCAAGTTTCTAGACAATTATCTAAAACTACAAAAAACTGAAATATGACAAGAATTGCAGCATATTAAGCAAGGAGCTGTGATTTACAAACTACATTCTAAGAGATTACATGGTCTTAAACCTGATATTGATGCCCAAAAGATAACCATTTAAAAAAGAAAAATTACAAAACCTACCTTTACCATTTGAGCTGTCAAAAGTACTGCCTTTTGTCAATGAATCCGTTGGTTTGTCCAATGGTTCTTCTGAAACTTTCCTTCTCTGCACCAGACATATTCATGAGTTATCAAGTTGGTAAACACATAGTTCAATGACCATGGAGTGAAATTTTACATTATGAATGGATGGACTAAATATTACAAATACAAATATTTAAAGAACATCATGAAGCAAGAAACCTAAGGTTAGGAAACACTCAGAAAAGCTGAATGGTGGCAAAGTAAATAGAGAATATGATATTATAATAGATAACTTCTAATATGATCTAAGGAGATTTAATTAGTTATAGATGAAGAGTAATTTTTCCATAAAATTTCACATTAATATTTTCTTGCTGTTTTTAATAGCATAATGTAATTATGGTGAGTCAAGTACAAACAAAGCACATCCATGAGGTCTTTGATATCTGCATGTGTATATGCATAAATCCACACACAAGTTCACCTTCAATTCAATCCCTAAATTGAAATTTATTGCAAAAAGAAGCAAACCATTACAGGATAAGATGTTTTCAACTCTCAGAACAGGTCAGCAATATTACAACCTGACTTCCAGTCTATTTGAACAAGATCTTCCATCTGAAAACCAAGGAACAAGCCTCCTCTCATTAAACCTTCATGTATTGAGTGGTCATAATGTGAGAATCAAATGTCACAAGTACTCTCTCCAACACCATGGAGTTGGATGATATGCACCATTTATGATAGAGAAGAGTGTTTGAATGAGCCAATCCAGGGACAAAGAATGCAAAGAATATGGCACTTGAACCATCCTGGGATACTCCTCTAGTGCTATCGCACACAAGGCCAGAGAACTACCTTGAAATACTCTTGTACTTTCCTATTTTCACTCCATAAAACATGTTGAGTGCTCGTCTTTTCTCTACTCAAATTCTTGCCATTTTCCCAATATACCTGCTCTTCTTCTTTTCAAGCCCCATATTAATTTCAACTTGTATTGCAATACTGATATAAACAAGGTTCAAAATTTTGTCACGTATTGGTGACCCCACTGATGCACTAAATCAAAAGGCTTTGGCGATTTGACCTATTTCAGGGGGTAGACAGGCCTAAGACCTACCCCCTGACCTATTTTTGAAAGAAAAAGGATGGGCGCAAGGTTCAAAGTACCGATACACCCTGATGTAGCGCAATCCGGTCACTCCTAGCTGACACTCACGTGGCTCCTGGAAGATACCTAAGATGAGGAAGAAGAAGATTTCCCGGGGGGGTTTACCTGGTGGGAATGCTCTGATGCTTAAGTCAATACTCGGTAGAAGCAAGGAAAAGGCGAAAGGCTAAGAGTGTAGATGGCGCGTTACCACTATATTCGAGAGATTCAAGAAGACATTTCTCTTTTGCCCTGAGGGCTATTATAGGGACACTCACATTAGGTCGGGCATAACCGCCACTGGGCTCCTGCCACAGCCGTTACCTGCCAGGGCTGCGCAGGTGGCTGTTGTGGCGTACGCCTCGCCCGGGTGAGTGACGCGTTTCCAAAGTGGCAGGCACGCCTTTGTTTGCTAAGAGATGTGGACGCAGACTATTGAAAGGACAGGGACTGCGCCGTCAATAGAGGATATGGCACAGTCTGGCCGGTACGGTCTGTCAGTCGGAAGCTTCCTGAAGAGCGCTAGTGCGGCTCGTTCGCGAGCTATTTTGTGGCAAGCTTGAAACACTCATGGATTGCCCTTAATGGATTTGGTCCTCAGAATGACTTGTCTGCTAGGGAGCTCGGGCGAGCTAATAACTTTAGCTCGCGAACTACAGTTGCCTCGGAGCATCTCTTCAAAGAGCGCGCGAGGAACCCGGAGTTCGCATCGCAGCGAACTCCTCCCCTCATGAGTTGTAACGTAGCAAACTACTTCGTGGGCCCGTCACTTGGTCACACCGGGCCTCAATGCTGGGCTGTCGCTCATGCTAAGTCAACGTCTACGTGCCACTGTTTCATAGGTTGGGTCAAATCATCCTTCATCAATTGCCCCCCACTCCTCGAGCTAATAGTACTGCCTTAGCGCGGGGAGTTTATGAAGCGCGATGGACTAATTTGACCGAAATTCAAACTTGATTGACTGCCCTCATTAAATGCATTTGCGAGAATCAAGAGATTTTCTGACTTTTCAGATTCCGAAAACGTGTTGAGGTGGCTTTTAACTCCAAACGTCGTGCGGCTGCGACTACCTTAATTATGGAAGATGTGCCACCAATCGCCTTCAGTTTTCAGAAGGCGTGCAGTCAGGGCGCCCGCGGGCCGTTGGATCTGCTTTGATCCGGGCCGTCAATTTGAAAGGGTGGAGACTATAAATAGGGGACCCCTTGGGCCTCTCCCACGCCATCTTGCTGTCTTTGGATTCTGAGGTCGCGCACTTCACCTAGTCTACTTGAATTCCTCAGTTTGCTTCGTTCCATCTACTCTAGTGAGTCCCAATCGCTGTCAACCATGTCTGGGTACCCATACCACACCTATCACAGGGGCGATAGCCAGGATGATGATGCTCCCTCGAGCTCGGGGGGAGCCTGGGAGCAGATCCCGGAGGCTCGGGAGACCTCTGGTGACATAGCATCTACTTCTAGGGGGAGGGAGCCTGATACCTTTGGCCCTTCCTTGATGACAGCGGAGAGAGTTAGGTCTTTGATCCGCTACTTTTCGCCTCCCTGGGGACCTAGTTTACAGCCTCCCTACTAGCAACTTCCCTTGGGAGCATGGTTCCAAGGACATAGTAATCTTTCAAGAACAGCTCGAGGCTGGCTTGCGTCTCCCCCTGCACCCCTTGATAGTGGAGGTGTTAAATCACTTTAACGTCACCATTGAACGGCTTCATCCCAACGCCATTCGAAACATGGTTGGGACTATATCTCTGTATTACGAGTAATGCCTTCCTTTGGACCTTGATATTTTTGTCTCTATCCTTTGTATAAAAAACGCTGCTCCTGGGGTTCCTCCGGAGAGGCGCTTTACCTCTCCCCCCGTCGCGGCTATAAGCTCTTGTACGAGCTGCCGAATAAGATTCCCGCCTGGAAGCGAGATTACTTTGTGGTCCGTAACCCCAAGGGGTGGCCCTTCCCCATTGCTTGGAGGGGCGCCATCCAGGACCCCGGGGCCGAGCTGGACCCTGAAATTCGGAAAACGATGCTGTCCTAAGCGTCGGTAGGCTTCCTTTGCTCGGACTACTTGGCCGAGGAGAAGCTTGCACAGGCAGGCTTGAGCCCGGGTAGGTTGCCTTTTTAGGTCGCGTGGTGCCTTGTGACAATATCATGTACACATGTATTTTGTTTCTTGTCGGACTAATATCTTATGGTCTTTTGGCAGCCATCATGTCCAGTGCCGATTCGCGCCGCCTTCTCTCGGGCAGCCAGAGGTGCCATGCGAATAGGACGCGCCCCGACCGGACCCCCCCTTCGGGAAGTATTGAGTTCGGGTCTGCCGAGCCTGTTCTACCCTCTCCTCCGCCCGAGACTCCGATGCCCCCACCTGAGGGGATTAGTGGGATTAACCCTGGGGGGAACGAGCTCCCTCAGCTGGGGGAGGCTCCTTGTAATCCCTTTCAGCCCCGTCATTACCCCTGGTTCCCAGTGGGAAACTGGGAAGGGGTAAATGATTATCTTGTGGCTCGCCGGAGGAGCCGGAAGGCGATTACTAATGACGAGGTCGCTCAGTGGGGGAATATGGAGCCTGGGGACCTCTCTGCGTTTGCCTCCGCCCTTTGCATGGTGGTAAGTGACCTTTTCCCTTTTTTCTCTTTTGTTTTGCTCCTCTCTCCTGTCATCTGATCTTCTCTTCCGTCGGCAGGTGAATTCCACCATCCATGCCATGGCTCTCCATACGCACATCCATCGCGTCGATGCCCTCAACCAGCGGACTGCTAACAAGAAGATCCAGGGCGAGCTCGACCGGATCCAGGGTGAGCTCCATCATACCCGCAAGGGGAGCAAGTCTCAGGAGCTGCTCGTCCACGACCAGAAGGCTCAAATCGCCCGGCTTTCTAAAGAGAGCACGCGTTACAAGGAGGAATCGTCGAGGATGGCAACGGAGAGGGAGCTCCTCAGGCAGTAGGTGCGGGACTTGGAGTCCACTCTTCTAAATCGGACTCGAAACTTTGATCAGATGGTGGAGGCTGAGCGAGAGAAAGCGGTCTGGGATTTTAAAGACTCCCAAGAATTTCAGGACCTCTAGGCGGAGTATGGTTCGGGTTCATACCGCTTTGGGTTTAAGCTTTGCCGGTGGCTGGTTCGGAAGAAGTTCTCCGGACTCAACCTCGACGGCATTACTATGAAGGGTCTGTCTCCTGAGACGGCGGACCAAGCGGAGGAAGAGGAGCCTGACTCCCTAGAGGATGAGGAGGCGGATCCTTGAGGCAGTGTTTCTCTGGACTTCTGGTGGCTTTCGGGTGTCGTAAACCCGATCTTTCACAAGTCTTTGGTTGGGCGGTTGTGCCCTGTGGTAGTCAGACTTTCTCGAGCTATTTAGCTCGGTTATTGCACCTTTTTTTTTCGAAACGATAATGAAAGTTTTTTCCTTCTTCCAAGTATGATGGGCTCTTTGTATCTTTGCTAAGGTGATCTCGATACCTAAGCTATTAGAGCTATTTACCCGAAGTAAGGCATCTTCATGGTGCACAAGTCGATTGCCACGTGTACCCGAATTATTTGTCCGTCGTTTATTCTTTACTTCGATAGTTGTACTAGGACAAGCCATGTTTGGTGGGGTTTAAGCCCGAGCTGCTTACACTCCTCACCTTGATAATCTATCATGGGGACGACTGGGTCTGACTGCGCCGAGATCGTGTTAGCTCGGCATTCTTTGCCCTTAGGCTCTGGGGGTGACTTATAGTCTATTTTTGAGGTTTTCCCGTGCCTCAAAGGCGACCGGGTCTTATTGCACTGAGAACGTGTTAGCTCGGCATTTTTCCCTTAGGCTTTGGGAGCGGCTCATGGCCTACTCGGTTGTTACAGATAGTATTGTCTTAAGTTGACAATACTCCATGCCCGAGGTACTTGTTTCCCTTCGAGGGTTTCGAGCTCGTACGTTCCTTCCCCGAGCACTCACTTCATTCGGTAGGGACCTCCCCATTTGGACCCGAGCTTTCCAGCGCCAGGCTCAGGTACCATAACTTTACAAAGGACCAGGTCACCAACGCGAAGGTTCCGCCTCTTGACCCTGGCGTTATAGTACCGAGCTACTCTCTGCTGGTAGGCTGCGGTCCTGATGTACGCGAGGTCCCTTACTTCGTCGAGTAGATCGAGGTTGGTACGTAGCTCATCTTCGTTCGTTTGATCACTATATGCTTCTAGTCGCAGCGTAGGCATTTCGATCTCTGTAGGGATTACTACTTCGATGCCGTAGGTGAGATTGAAGGGTGTTTCTCCCATGGCGGTCTTCTCCGTGGTCCGGTATGCCCATAGAACACTGGGTAGTTCATCTGCCCACAATCCTTTAGCTCGGTCCAACCGTGCCTTTAATCCGCGAAGGATGGCTCTGTTCGTGACTTCTGCCTGACCATTTGCTTGAGGGTGTGCGACTGAAGTAAAGTTCTGTCGGATTCCCATGTCTTGGCACCAGTCTTGGAATTTGATGTCTTCGAACTGTTTGCCGTTGTCGGAAATCAGTACCCGAGGTAATCCAAAGCGGCATACGATGTTTTTCCAAAAGAAGTTTTGAACATTTCAGGCTGTGATCGTTACGAGGGGTTCAGCTTCTACCCACTTTGTAAAATAGTCCACTGCTACCACTAAAAACTTCCTTCCACCCATTGCTGGCGGGAATGGCCCGAGTAGATTGATGCCCCACTGTGCAAAGGGCCACGGGCTAGTGAGATACTTGAGGTCGGCGGCGGGTTGGTGGTGAATATTGGCATGTCTCTGGCATTTGTCACATTTTCTAACGAGCTCAATAGCATATGTCTTCATTGTTAGCCAATAATACCCCCGAAGTGCTTTTTGGGCAAGGGCCCTGCCCCCCAAGTGCCCGCTGCACAACCCCTCATGAGTATCGCGGAGTACGAGCTCGGCTTCGGTAGACCGCAAGCAACGTAGATAGGGGAGCGTGTAGGATCTCCTGTACAGCCGCTCGTCTATCATGACGTATTTGGCTGCCTAGTGCTACACCCTTCTGGCTGCATTGCGATCTGTAGGGAGGGTCCCGTGTAGTAAGAAGCTCGCAAGCGGGTCAATCCAGCTCGGCTCTGCTTGAACAACGGGAGCGACCTCCTCTGCCCCCTGAGAATGCTAGGCCGAGACAGGTCCTCTATGTACACGGTTCTCATGGTGATGTCGCTAGTGCTGGCTAACTTGGACAGGGCGTCGGCCTCAGCGTTCTCCGACCTAGGGATTTGTCTGATGAAGTGTGACTGGAAGTCGAGTAGGGCTTTTCTGACTTTGGTTAAGTAGGCGACCATGGTCGACTTGCGAGCTTCATATTCGCCAATGACCTAGTTGACCACGAGTTGGGAGTCGCTATAGATCACGATGTGCTTGGCGTTTACTTCTCTGGCTAAGGCTAGTCCAGCTATCAACGCCTCGTACTCCGCTTCATTGTTAGATGCCGTGAACTCGAAGCATAGCGCATACTCCAGTTTCGTGCCACTTGGGCCGTGTAGGACTATTCCTGCCCCGCTGTCCTGTTGGTTTGAGGAGCCATCTACATGAAGGATCCATGGCTCCTCATCCCAGCTCGTGCTTGGCCTAGCTAGGAGAGATGCCACACTGGCTACTACTTCACGGGGCTCAGACTAAACCGGCTTGGGAGTTTCGAGCTCACCTGAATTGGGGACCTCGCACTCGACTGACCTAGGAGCTTCAGAGCTGAACGTGCACTCGGCGATGAAATCTGCTAAGGCTTGGGCCTTAATGGCAGTTTGCGGTTTGTACTGGAGGTCGTACTCGCTGAGCTCAACGGCCCACTTCGTCAACCGACCAGAGACCTCGAGCTTAAGCAATACTTGCCTCAGAGGTTTGTCGGTGAGGACGTAACAGTATGAGCTTGGAAGTACGGGTAGAGCTTCTGAGCTGCGATTATCAGTGCGTATGCTAGCTTTTCCATCTCCGGGTATCTCGTCTCTGCTCCCTGCAATACTTTACTAACATAATAGATGGGTCGTTGGACCCGATCTACTTCTTTTATTAGTACCGAACTGACTACCTCATCGCTCGCCGAGAGGTACAATTCTAAAACATCGCCCTCCTCGGGCCGGGTTAAAGTTGGCACACTAGCGAGGTATTTCTTGAGCTCGTCGAACGCGAGCTGGCAGTCTTGGGTCCATTCGAACCCTTTGCTCTTAATTGCCTTTAAGAACGGCAGACAGCGGTCCGTCAATTTGGACATGAAGCGGCTCAGGGCGGCTATGCGGCCATTCAACCTCTGAACCTCCTTCAACTTCCGGGGTGGTCTCATGTCTAAAATGGCCTTAATCTTATCCACGTTGGCTTCAATGCCGCGCCGGTTAACGATGTACCCTAGGAACTTGCCCGAGGTCACACCAAACACACACTTGTTTGGGTTCAGTCTCATATTAAACTTATGCAGAATTTCAAAAACAGAACGCAAATCTTGTATTAATTCATGTGAGAATTGAGTTTTGACGACCATGTCGTCTACATAGCATTCTACTTTTCTGTTGATTAACAGCGCAAACAATTTATTCACAAGTCTTTGAAAGGTTGCCCCTGCGTCTTTCAACCTGAAGGGCATAACCTTGTAACAGTATAGGCCGAATTCCGTGATGAAGGCAGTCTTTTCTTCGTCCGCCGGGTCTATCTTGATTTGGTTATAGCCCGAATAAGCGTCCAAAAAACTTAGCAACTCGTGCCATGAGGTTGCATCCACCAAGCGATTGATTCTGGGGAGCGGGAAGCAGCCTTTTGGGCAAGCCCGGTTTAGTTTGGTGTAGTCGATGCACATGCGCCACTTGCCGTTGGCCTTCTTTACCAGGACGGGGTTGGCTACCCAGCTCGGGTAGTGGACTTCTCTTATGAAGTCAGCTGCGATGAGCTTTTCGACCTCGTCGACCGCTTTCCACAGCTCCGGGGCTAGGTTGCGTTTCTTCTGCCTAACGGGCCTAACTACAGGATCAGTATTCAGCTTGTGAGTTATGAGTTCGAGATTTATACCAGGCATCTCTGCCGCAGACCATGCAAAAATATCTAAATTTTGAAGTAAGAAACTTACCAGTTCGGATCGTAGAGGTTCCTGGTCAGAATCGCCGATCTAAAGCGTCCGAGCTAGGTCTGCTGCTGAGTTCAGAACCGCGACTGTTTCTTCTGTGGGCGCGACTCATTCTTGGCCTTGCTCCATAGGCCGCTCCAGCTTGAGGTCATCAGCCACCTTGGTTTTTCCCTTCAGGGCGGCGACGTAGCACTTGCGAGATTCGAGTTGGTCGCCCCGCGCTACCCCCACACCGAAGTCTGTTGGAAAATTCATAGCCAAATGGTAAGTGGAGACCACCGCCCGTAGGACATGGGTGATCGGTCGGCCTATTATGGCATTGTAGGGGGAGGGGATCGCGACCACCAGGAAGTCGTGCTTGAACCTGACCACGCAAGGCCATGTGCCGACTTCCACGGGTACTGTTATTTTCCCAAGGGGTCGGACTTCTTCCCCGCTGAAGCCTACCAAAGGAGTGTATGTAGGCCTCAGGTTGCTTCTCTGCAACTAAAGCTGGTCAAACGCAACTTTGAAGAGGATGTCGGCTGAGCTGCCTGAGTCGACGAGTACGCGCCTGACCTCGAAATTGTTGATTCTTAGATTTATTACGAGCGCGTCGTCGTGGGGATAGTGGACCCCTCGCGCATCATCTTCTGTGAAGAAAATTGGCTCTTCTATCTTTGGCCGCTTTGGAGGGTTCTGCTCCTTCCGGGTGGCCTCACGAACCGACGTCTGAGCTGCTGCTGAAGTGCAACCTGCAACGATCGAACCTCCCACTATCATGTGGATGGTCCCCCGAACTGGCCTCTCCTCCGAAGGCTGCCTCTACGGTTGTTCGGCCAGCCTGCTGTTGGACTCGGAAGCATCCTTACCGTGCTCCCCTTGCCGACCTGTTTTATTACTATTATTATTATACTGTACAAAGTTTCTTAGATATCTGCGACGGATGAGCTCCTCTATCTCGTTGTAGAGGTTTTTACAACTCTCGGTACTGTGACCGTGATCTTTGTGAAAACTGCAATACAGATTCTTATTTTTTTCATTGGGATTCCCCCTCAGACGGGGTGGTCACTTCACGTACGGGGCGTCCTTGGATCGCCATCAGGATTTCAGCCCGCTTCACGTTTAGTGGGGTGTAATCAGCTCGGTCCGCTATAGGAAATCAGAATAATTGACCTGGCTTTGCCCCCCGAGCTATGTCCTTTTTCTTTTGGTTGTCCCCTTGACTGGAAAACTCTCCTTCCATCTTCCTTTTTTCGGGCGCACCCTCGCCCTTTTGGTTGATCTCCTCTTCGGTGGCTATGAACCTGTCTGCAAGCTTCAGAAACTCGGTTATGGTCGCTGGTTGGTTGACAACCATGTGCCATTTGAACTCTTTGTGTGTCACGCCCTTCTTGGCTGCTGCAAGGCGTACGGCGGGGTCCAGGCGCGGTATCTGCATACAGGCATCGTTGAACCGCTTGATATAGCCCCGAATGGACTCTCCCTCTCTCTGCACTATGCTGAGGAGGCTTTCTTCAATTCGCGAGCACTGTTTGCTGGTGACGAAGTGGGAAGTGAAGGTTTATGCGAATTGCGCCCAACTTCTTATCGACCCAGGTGCCAAATTCCGATACCACGTGCGGGCTGTTCCTCTAAAAGTAGTGGAGAAGGCCACGCACATGCACGACTCATTGGCTCCCGCCAAGTGCATCTGTGACTAAAAGGCATCTACATGATCATTCGGGTAAAACGACCCGTCATACTTGTCAAGAGGGGGGAACTTGAAGTCTTTGGACATTGGGACTGCCAGGAGTTCGAAAGACAGGGGGGATGGAACCGAGAGGAGGGGAGCTTTGACTTCGGCCGAGCTTACCTCTTTTTTGCCCATGAGCTCGGGCAAATCGCGGGTGACCGATCGGAGAGCTCAGTGGTAGCGTCTCTGCTTCTTGGTGGGCTCGGCGTTCGTGCTTCTCACCTCTGCGCTATCCGGAATGGTCTGTGCAGGAAGTAGTCCGGTCTGCTGGTGATGGCTGCAGACAGAGGGGTTTTGCTTGGAGTCTGTTGCCACGATCTCGAACCGGTTCTCAAGGATCGGGGTTTCAAACTTCGACTGCCAAGGTGATGTAGACCTAGCGAGCTGGGGTCCTCCCGACCCGTCCGCCCGCGGCGAGACCGGGGCAGCCGTACTCTCTCGTCTGTCGCAAGGGGGAGGCCTGGTTTTTTGGGAGGTTTTGGGGGGCCTCTCCTTGGCTAGCGGGGCGCTCGTCCTGGTAGCGAGACTTAGCTTGCCGCGAGGCTGGGTGCCGAGGCGGGAACTACGGCTGAAGTTGGGGTTGATGCAGCTGAGGGAACTACTGTTGATACGGATACTGGGAGACCTGGTGCAGTACATGTTGATAGAGCTGAAATTGTTGGAATTGTTGCATTTGGGCCTGCATGGCCCGCATGCACTGCATCAAGTCCTCCAGTTGGTTTGGGCTAGCTGCTGAGGGCACAACCGAAGGTTCGGTGAACGTCGCTCCGATTGTAGCAGGGAGCGGGGCGACGACAGGTGCCACTGTAAGAGGTACATTCAAGATAGGGATTCCGTCCACCGAGAGGGGGATGGTGAACTGTCCGATAAAGACAATAGGAAGCTGGGGTTGTTCCCTAGAGTTATCCATTTCCGTGCTTCGTCCGACGTTGCTAGAGGAAGCCATGAGTGTTGGATTTTTTCAAGGAGGAAGAGAACTGTGAGAGTTTAGAGAGAAAGGCCTTTTGTAGCGTTTCCCACAAATGGCGCCAAATGATGTAGCGCAATCCGATCACTCCTAGCTGGCACTCACGTGGCTCCTGGAAGATACCTGAGATGAGGAAGAAGAAGATTTCCCAGGGGGTTTACCCGATGGGAATGCTCCGATGCTTAAGTCAGTACTCGGTAGAAGCAAGGAAAAGGCGAAAGGCTAAGAGTGTAGATAGCGCGTTACCACTATATTTGAGAGGTCAGAGATTCAAGAAGACATTTCTCTTTTGCCCTGAGGGCTATTATAGGGACACTCACATTAGGTCGGGCATAACCGCCACTGGGCTCCTGCCACAGCCGTTACCTGCCAGGGCTGCGCAGGTGGCCGTTGTGGCGTACGCCTCGCCTAGCTGAGTGACACGTTTCCAAAGTGGCAGGCACGCCTTTGCCTGCTAAGAGACGTGGACGCAGACTGTCGAAAGGACAGGGACTGCGCCATCAATAGAGGATATGGCATAGTCTAACCGGTACGGTCTATCAGTCGGAAGCTTCCTGAAGAGCGCTAGTGCGGCTCGTTTGCGAGCTATTTTGTGGCGAGCTTGAAACACTCATGGATTGCCCTTAATGGAATTGGTCCTCGGAATGACTTGTCTGCTAGGGAGCTCGGGCAAGTTAATAACTTTAGCTCGCGAGCTACAATTGCCTCGGAGCATCTCTTCAAAGATAGCGCGGGGAACCCGGAGTTCGCGTTGCGGCGAACTCCTCCCCTCATGAGCTGTAGTGTAGCAGACTACTTCATGGGCCCGTTACTTGGTCGCACCGGGCCTCAACGCTGGGCTGTTGCTCATGCTAAGTTAGCGTCTACGTGTCACCGTTTCATAGGTTGGGTCAAATCATCCTTCATCACACCCCTTGCCCCGTATCCGGGTGTATCGATACTTTGAACCTTGGATAAATACTCATCTCTTGTCTCAGTGCAATAGTTGAGAGTTAGAGCACTACCATATACAATTAGGGGTGTGATAGTGCAATGAACCAAAGAATCAATACAAGTTGCCATCATGACCCGATTGACAAACCAACAAAAATTGATTTTCCAACTTCAAGAGATTTTATTCGAACTAATTTGATTTCTGTTTGGAAAAAAGATACGATTTATAATACATATTTAAAGAGATCCTACCATGAAAGTACAAGAAGAAAAAGCATTGATTTGTCACAAGTTTTCATGAACATGTGCCATATTTGTAGTTTGTACCGATCTCCACTAAAAGAAAAGGAATACAATATCATCAGGGGAAAAAATCATACTTTGGAATCATTTTGTTCACCAGTATCAGTTGAAAGTAGATTTAAATTGTTGTCATCATCCACATCTTCATCCTCATCATCAATTCTTCGAACAAAATTTCTTGATCCCTGCATCAAAATTTAAATTGGAAACTATAAGATTCCTGGTCATTGAAAGTAAATAAATAAAAGCTCCTACTAGCTGTAAAATGAGATTAAACTAGAATTTATAGGGATGTTGTATACTAACTTGGAAAAAAATTGACTTTATAAGTGCCTCATCCTCTTCTTCCAGCTTCTTCTCCTGTCAGGCAAATAGATACTTCAACAAAAATCAGAACTTCAACAACATAATTAATAGTTGGAAAGCCATAATTTTTATCAATAACCAGATCAATGAAATATAACAATATGTCATCAAAGGTGTAAGAAGACACAAGCATCTAGTTTATCCAAGAAAGGAGAAACCAGAATGCACGCCTCAAGGCTGTTTTTGCCTTTTTGGTTTGACAGAAAATAAGAGCAAAACAGAAAGTTGAGGAAGTTCTTAAGGAATTTCATAAATTTGTTTATTACATTCCCTCAACTTTCTTTTCCTCTCTAATATGCCATCAAACCAAACATAGACGAAAGAAGAAGGCCAAGAAATTTCAGAGATATTAAAATAAAATAGCTATCATCCTAAGGGGATGATTCTCAAAACAGCTCCACTCTCCCCAGACATCATCTGGCTAGACAGTCTGCTGGGGGGTATGTCGCTATGCTAATCCATCCAAATGAAGTGTTCATTGTAGATTCCAGATGTCTAGCCTCTCTAAGATAATGGCTGAATTGTAAAAAAGAAAAAGTTTTCTGTTGTTGAATGTTTCTGTGTTAAATATGTAAGGGGATAACCAAGGCTACCTAGCTGTAACTTTTCACTTAATTAATAAATTTTCTGTTGCTGATCAAATATATATATAATGTCTGAACATCCAAGGCCTGCCAAGAGAACAAACTCATTTCTGGGAAGTAAACAACTGCTCTCCTCCAAGATGGTAGATTAATAATAGTTCTGAAGGCTTGAAGCATGTTTTTTCACTAATATCTGCAAATGGTTAACCAGCTAGAGACTGAGAGTTGGTGGCAGAAAATGGTTATACAAGTTTTTCCAATCTAGAGTATTCTTCTACCTTAGACAAATTAATGACTTTTAGTTTTATGTTTGGATTTTAATTGATCCCTCGATTTTAACTCATTCTTCTTAGTTTGCTGAGAGCAGGTAATTTTGAGTTGAATAGGTTATCGAGTTCAAGCTCAAATTCGAGCTCAAGTAGGCTTGGTTCATTGTCGAGCTCGGGCCAAGTCAAGCTCAAAAAAAAAAAAACAAAAAGATTTTGAATCGAGCCAAATTTGAGCTAGCATTTGTAGCTCGAATCAAGCTCGAGATCAAACTCGAGCCTTATATTTTCTGTCAAGCCAAGTTCAAATAGTCCAATATTTGGCTCGGCTTGGCTCATATCACCACCCCTTTGGTTAAATAGAGCAGAAAATAGAGTATCTGATTTCCTGGCTAGCCAATGGGTTAAGAGGGAACAATTGTTTTAAGGAGTTTACAATTTTTCTATCTTTGTTATTCATCCAAAAAAAAAACATTTATCTTTGTTACAACAGATATGGGGTTAGGTAGCAGCCAGCCTAGTAGCCAGAACTTCAATCACTTGCAAATACTATTCTCTATCAACAATCAATTCTAAACTGTTACCAATCAAAAATAAATAAAGGAAAAAAAAAAAAAAACAAAAGCAGCATACCTTTTCTTGAGCTGTACGTTGCAAGGCCTCGAGCATTGCATCCACACTTACAGTTGCATGTCTTGACTGAAAAATCAATGGAGTACAACTTTATTTCAGTATCTAAAGCAAAATGGATTAGTGAAAACTGTCTAACCAGCCAGCTACCTTCATTGATTTCATTTCATCCAGTGCAGCAAGTATGTCCATTTCTCTTTTTGAATCCAGTGTTCTGTTCTCCAAAGATTTCATTGAATCCCCCATCTCTTCTGCATCCCTTTTCCTCTTCTCTTTTTCTTCTTCCTGATGAAAGAAATACAATTAAAAATGAAATCCTGAAATAAGTTTTAAACTTCAAGAAGCCAATGAAGAATATATGCACAAATATGAGAAAAGATTATAAATTGCAAGCTAGTTGTTCACCTCATCCTCTGCACGCCAAGGCTCAAAATTACGAGTTGCACCTGATTCGACAACATAGTCTGAATTTTGTGGATCAGTCTTTATTGTCAGTTCAGCTGAACACTTGGTGCATTTGAAGTAGAACCTGAACATTTGGATTCCTAAGTATGTCTGGAAACGATTGAACATAAATCAAACTAGGTCAGTGAACGAAGATTCAGAGAGAGAAATAAGGCAACAAATTAATATTTTCCTTAATCAGACAATATAATGTGAATCCAGTAGTTTGTCTTTCTAATAGTGGCCAGACTTCGTAAGAAATGCACAATCACCTTTTGGGACTATTAAGAACTTATTCAACTTACCAATCAAAAAGACTTGATTCAATTCCCAAGAATGAGCTCAAGTTATGAGATGATCTGAAAAGTTGTGATCAGATCTGAAACACTCTTAATCAACGAGAAAATAAAGTAAAAATTCTAACCAGATTTATTCAGTCAAGAAGTAGAAGAGAAGAAAAGAAAAATAGGGCTGAAGAGCAGAGAGATCAAACTAATTGATTTCAACTGCTGCCCATCTTTTATTATTATTATAATGAAAGATAAAATTACAATTGCACCCCTACTCAAATAACAAACGAAATAAAGGACATAATAAAAGAAAGGGAAAAGACCAATGTGATCCTACCAACATAATAAACTATAGTTTAACACTCCCCCTCAAGTTGGAGCATATATATCATAAAGCCCCAACTTGCTACAAATGTGTTTCATCCAACTACAGTTTAAGCCTTTAGTGAAGAGGTTGGCTAACTGATCTTTTGATTTCACACAAGTTACAAAACGGCTTAATAGGAGTTGAAATTCTCACAACAATTTCCTATAACAACTGCTTTAACCACACCAATTCACAAGTAGTATGTGTCGTGGCTCTAATGCTCAGCCTTAGCACTACTTTTTTTTTTATCACTAACTTGAAACTTTTATTGATTAAAATACTTTAGGGTACAATAATAAGATACAAAATAAATCAGCATAGTAAGCTGACCCAGTACAGATTACAGGTATGCCCAAAACATATCTGTTCTGTGAACCCCTTGCTTTGCTAAGCTATCTGCCAGGCTGTTGACAGATCTCCTTACCCATCTCACCTGAATTGACAAGTTCCTTGACATCCATTTAAATCTTCTGAATTCATTCTTCAACTGCCATGTCACCCCTTCACCTTTCTGCAACCATTTTATCACAGTTTTTGAATCACCCTAGATGATCAGTCTATTGATCCCCAACTCTTTGGCCTTCTCAACCCCGTATACTGCAGCTAGAAACTCTGCCCTTGTCACATCACCTACCTCCACTGAACCGGAGTAAAGGGCAATTATGGAACCATTTTCATCTCTAATGGCCCCAGCAATGCCTGAAGGGCCTGGGTTACCCACACAACTCCCATCAAAATTTAGCTTCTTCCAACCCTCTATTGGAGGGGACCAATTCTCAACAAGCTGTCGTCTCATAGATGATGAAGCAGCAATAAGTCCCCAAACCCTGAAAAAATCTTCAACCTTGAAAGCTGAAAACAGCTTCAAACTTTTTACCCAATGAGCCACCCTCAATGTTATTGTTTCAACTAAAGCTTCCTTGCATTTTTCTTTACTTTCAAATATCCTATCATTCTTTCCTCCCAAATGGTCCAAAGTATTGCTGCCCTAGTGCATTTCCAAAGAAATCTTCCCCTCCTCGTCATACCACTGATACCATTAGGGTTGAATAAGCCTTCGACCCTGTCAGGAGAGGACCACCTGCACCCCAAAAGGGAAGTAAACCAGTTCCAAATAAAACTGACAAAAGGGCAAGATATAAGAAGGTGGAAAACAGTCTCACCATTCAATTTACACAGGATACACCAGTTAGCCTTGGCACTACTCCTGGCAACCATACTTTGCTTCTTACTCTTCCAAGTGACCAAATTTCCTTCCAAGAAAGTTCAATAACTAGTTATGGACTTCCTATTAGAGACCAATTCTGCCCAATTTGCATTTGTGTATCCTTCCAAGGATAGTTCTCCTCCTTGCTTATACAACAACCCTTGACCTGGAGCACCTTTCAAGTAGCATAGAACCCTAAAATACCTTCCCAATGAATCATCATTACGTTCTACATAAACTGACTTAATAAAGGAAATGTCTAGCCTTGTAATAGTGAGATAAATAAGTTTTCCCACTAGTCTTCCATATCTCCCAGGATCATCCATAAACTCCCCCTCACTATCAGCATCTTAATATTTGGATCATTGTGATATCTACTGGTTTTGTTCCAAATAATCCCATTTCCTCCAACAAATAGAGTACATGCTTCCTCTGTGAGAGATGGAGATTCCCCACTTCAACCTTGCTTTTTTTTTGATAAATAACAATGAATTTCATTAAGAGTAAAGAAGAAGCATATATACAAACAAAGGGAGGTAAGCTATCTTAACTCCCCTGCAATGAGCCCAAAACAAAGAATCTCTAATCACCCCTTGCTTTGCTATCCCATCCGAAAATGAGTAGCAGATCTCTTCACCCAACCGAATTTTATCTCGATGTCTTTTGCCAGCCATTTAATTTTTTTCCTTTCATTGTTGTAATTCCACATAGCAGTCTTGTCTTCCTTTAGCCATCTTACCACCACCTCCAAGTCTCCTTCAATTATCAGCCTCCTAATGTTCAGCTCCCTAGCTCTTTGAACTCCCTCCAACGCTGCAAAGATCTCAGCCCTTAGAGAGTCATCCTCTCCAATAGAGCCAGAGTAAATAGCTGAAACAATCCCCTCCTCATTCATGAATACTCCCCCGATACCTGACAAACCTGGGCTCCCAAGGTTGCTGCCATCAAAATTCAGTTTTAGGAAGCCCAAGGGGGGAGGTATCCAAGAGAGACTTGTATCCCTTTTAATTGAATTCGGATTAACTGAACGTGTTGGCTGTTCGGCTGGCTGTGGAACCAATGATGAGGTTCCACACCAGTAATAAATTCATGGGCCCCACTGTAAAAGGTGTGGGCCCCATGTATTTTATTACTGGCAAGGAACCTCATCATTGGTTCCACAGCCTGCTGAACAGCCACCGCGTTCAGCCAAACCTTGCTCCTTTTAATCTGGGCAGAACTTGCTATCTCTTTCCAACTTCTCAACACATCCACGGTGAAGTCTATGAAATAATTCCAAAGATTTCAGCCAATGTGCCACCCTAATATGAATCAACTCTATTAGGTTCTCAATGTTTCTCTCCTGATTTGAAAAAATTCTTGAGTTTCTTTCTTCCAATAAGGTCCAGCACACCGTAGTCCTCAGACACCTCCATATGATCCTACCTCTTTTCATTGGCCAGTTGAAGAAGGGAGGGGAAAACAAACTTTGTACATTCATTGGGGGGTTCCAGATACACCCAAAAAGTGAAAAACCCACTCCCATATAGTTTTAGCATAGTGGCAAGATAACAAAAGGTGGTAACCAGATTCCCCATCCGCCATGCAAAGAATACACCTATGCAGGGATAAACAAGCCTTGGGTCTCTTTCTTTGAAGCAGATCACTTGTATTGACTCTTTCCAGGAAAGTTTCCCAACAAAAACTCCCAACCCGAGGAGGAATGGGTTTGCACCAGACCTCTTTAACAGGGAAAGACAAACCAGGAAGAGAAGGTTGCTGAGTTAAAGTTTTGAACAGAGATGCACAAGAGAAAGAGCCTGAGGGTGAGGGGGTCCAAAATCTGCTCTCTTCCTTTGAAGGGTCCAAGAAAATACCACAAGGGCCCTAAGTCCTTAGTGTGGAACGATTTTTGCAAGAACTGTTTCAACTCATTAATTCCTTGTACATCACTCCCCATAACAATAATATCATCAAAATACACAACTAAAACAATCTTCTCAGAAGAAGCATTTCTACTAAACAAAGAGTGATCAACAGTGTAGTGATCGACACTACAATGCCAATTGTTCAAGTTACTATGCCCTTGCTCTCCTCACCACCAAAAGCTGTCCATCCACCTTCTCCAAACATTGTAAGCATTCCCTTACTTTCTGATGAGCCTATTCCATCTTTTGTTCCTCCTTTGCATCATTTTACTAGACTGTCCAAACCACTTACCCTCTATGGTTTTAATTCCAACCATAGCTCATCCTCTGTTGTCTTTTCTTCTACAAAGATTCCAAAGGCTTACCAATAAGTGATTTTGCATTGGAAAGATGCTATGTACAAGGAAATCCAGTCACTTCTTGAAAATAATGCCTGAGAACTTGTTCCTTCTATTTCTAGATGCCTTAGTTATTGGTAGCCGTTGGGTGTATTATTTCAAGCTTAAATCTGATTGCACTCTAGACAGATACAAGGCTCATTTGGCTGCATAGGGTTAATTGGTTATAAACAGGAGAATGGAATCAATTATGACAAGACTTTTACTCTTAATGTAAAAATGACTACTGTCAAATTGCTTGTAATTATTTCTACTACAAAAGACTGAGTGACACATGGGAAGGATGTTACGAATGCCTTTCTTCATCGGCATCTTTAGTAGACTGTTTATATGAAGCCACTCCTAACTACTCTATTAACCCTCAGTTGGTTTGCCAAATTAAGAAGTCATTATATGGCTTTAAGCAAGCTCCACTGGCATGGTTTAAAAGATTTTGTAGTGTCATTCTTGAAATAGGATTCTCTCAGAGATCTTCAAATTACTCACATTTCATTCTCAAAATGCAAGGTATTACGGTGCCCCTCTTATATGTTGATGACATTATTATCATAGGGGATGATCATGACGGTATACACTCTTTGAAAAAGTTGATTAGTCACACATTTAGGACGAAAAGACCTTGGATGGCTGACTTATTTTTTAGGAATGGAGGTCTCACATCATTCTAATGGCTACTTCGTTAATCAACAGACATATGCCTTTGACCTTGTTAAACTTGCTAATTTAACTGATTCCAAGGAGGCGGATACTCCCCTAGAGCTTAACTTGAAGTTGTCCAAGGATGATGGTGCTTTATTTCCTGATGCTACTTTATATAGACAACTTGTGGGAAGTTTAATATATCTGACTAATGACTATGACCCAACTTGATATCTCATATGCCATGCAAGTTGTTAGCCAATTTGTCTCCTCACCTCAACAGCCTCATTTATCTACTGTATTTCAGATCACTCGGTATATTCATGGCACACCTTCTCATGGCCTCTTCTTTCCTTCATCACCATCCACCCAGCCAAGGTTTAAAGTATCGATATAATACTCCTGATATGGGGCATATCATCATCCAACCAGTACTCGCGATCTACTATTGGTTGGTGTATCTTCTTTGTTAACTCCTTAGTCTCCTAGAAGTGCAAGAAAGAGCAAATTGTCTCCAAGTCTTCCACAGAGGCTGAGTGTCAAGCCATGTCATCTACTTGCAATGAAATCATTTGGCTCAAAGCTTTACTTATGGAATTGAGAGTAGACCATTCAACCCTAGTTCCCTTATTTGCAAATAATATGAGGCCAATAAAGATTGCCACAAATCTAGTGTTCCATGAGTGCACCAAGCACATAGAAGCTGATTTCCACTATATTAGAGATTAGTTCCTTACTGACCAACATCACTCTTCCCCCTATTTCTTCAGGACTTCAGCTAGCCAATCATTTTACTAAAGCAATGACACATGCCAGACATGCCTTTCTAGTTGACAAACTGGTGCTCACTTCCTAGCACCAGTTTGAGAGGAAGTGTAAAGATCATAAGACTGAAGGCTGATCTTATCTTATGTTTGCTTGGGAACACTGTTCTCATATAGATTATAGTTTACTATATCATACCTGTACAGCAATATTGTTTTTATTTCTTGTAATTGTATGTGAGGGACACAACTGTCTTTTCACACTTTTTTACATCTTTTCAACCTTGTGGAAAAGATGACTTCAATCTAAGTGTTGTTATCACTTGTTTCTCATTACTCCTAGCCGCTTTATTAGCTTGATGTAAAGAAAGCATTCCTAAATCTTGACTTTCAAGAAAAGTGTAAATGGAGATACCACCTAGCTTTATAGTGACTCACTGGGGAGTATATTGTGTAAGCTCAACAAGTATTTATATGGGCTAAACAATCTCCCCATGATTAGTTTAATCATTTTAGGAATGCATTACTGAAGGTGGTGTATTCTCAATTCTAGTTTGATCATACATGATTGTGAAGAGTGAGGGTTGATTACAATTCCAATAGTCTGTGGATAATATTTTTCTTACAGGTAATGATGAGCAAGAGATGGACGATCTAAAGAAGTTTTTGGGAATAGAGTTGATCAATGATCTTGGAGAGTTGAGGCATTTTTTAGAGATCAAGGTAGCCCAATGACAACATGGCATTTAGGTTTCTCGGCATGAGTATGTGCTTTATCTTCTTAGGGATATAGGGAAGTTAGGAGCAAAACCAATAGATAATCCTATTAACCTAAATCATAGCACTAATGCTATTAATATATGACTCAGCCAAACATCACATACACAGTGAGTGTCATTCGCCAATGCGTGCCTCTCAAATTATTCACTTTTGTAGTAGCTTATAGGATCCTTGCCTACTTGAAAGGTTGCCTTGGGAAAGGTATTCTATACTATAAACATGATATGATAAGATGAAAATAGAGATCTTTACAAACACATTCAGCTGGACCATTAGATGGCATAAGATCAACTTTTAGTTTCTGTGCATTTGTTGGAGGTAATCTTGTCTATGTTCCTTGTACTTTATTGTGACAATCAAACACACATTAATATTGCACATAAAATGAACAATATGCAACTAGAGGAAAATATAAACGCAAAAAAAAAAAAAAAATCGGAAGAGGAAGCTTACCTCCCCAATTACATCTTCTTTCCGCGAATTGAACTTGGTACCTTTGTAGATATAGTTTCCACAAGTATTGCACCGAATACTCATTGGAAGCATCATACGTACTTTTATCTGCTGATTCTTGGGTTGCCTCCTCCTGGGCAACTTGGAAGGATCAAAATCCGGAGGGTAATACTTGTTAAGTACTTTCCTTTCTCCCATCCTTCTTCAAAAACAAAATCTACCAAAACCTGTCATCCAAGCAAGTGATTAAAACGCTGAATTCTAAACATGGGATCGGGTATGGACGATCAAAACAGTTTCTTTGTTCAAAGAATCAAATTATGTTAACCGAAAATCGGAAAGATATTACAAAAAAGCTATAGCTCACTCGTGCAAAACAACCAAACGAAATAAGTAAGAAGCAAAATCAAACAAAAAGACAGGAAATAAACCGAATTCTGGGAGTTAACTTCAATATAGGTACAGTGAAGAGCTTAATTTCTTAATCTGGGACAAGAATTTACAGCCTGATAACCCCCAACAAAAAAGTTTAAAGCATGAACTGCATTCTCAGCATTGTCCTACATCCTAATTACAACAACTCCAATATTGGTTCAAACGTATGACAAATTGAAACAAAAGAATGTAAAATAATATCATTGAAAACCCTAAATTCCAAAAATGGGATTAAGTATGGACAATCAAAGCAGTTTCTTTGTTCACCGGATCAAATTATGTTAACTGAAAATCCAAAAGATAGTATAAAAAAAGCTGTAGCTCACTCATGCAAAACAACCAAATAAATAAGAAGCAAAATCAAACATAAAGTCGGGAAACAAACCGAGTTCTTGGTGTTAACTTCACAATATAGGTGGAGTCAAGAGTTTAATTTCTGGAACTAGGACAAGAATTTACAGCTTGAAAACCCCAACACAAAAGTTAAAGCACGACCATGAACTGCATTCTTAGCAGCATCCTGCATCCCAATTATAACAAACCCGTGCAATTCACAGGAAGAGAGAGAGAGAGAGAGAGAGAGAGAGAGAAAAGGGAGCGACGATAACGAAACTTTTGTATTTTTTAACTAGCGGCTACCCGTGTGATGTACGGAATTTATGAAGGGAAAGTGAAATAATCAAAACTTATATTAAGAAAAAAATGCAATATTATTTAAAATATTAAATTTTTATTTTAATAATTTTGTAAAAAAATGATTTATTAATTTAGTAATTTGTATTAATTATATTAATGTTTTAACAAAAATAACAAATTATTGTTAGTTACTTAATGAAATAGTTATTTTCTCATATTATTTGTTTGCATTTTATTTTATTTATTTTACTTTATTAATGATTAAATGTTACAATATTTTGTAAACATCACTTAAATATTGAAAATACTTAAATATTAATAAATATTAGTCATAATTAAATTAAGGAAAAATTTTATATTAGTATTATGTACTCTGGCCTAGTGTCATTTTGGTCCTCAAATTTCAAAATATATTAATTCAGTAACTAAATTTTCAAAATGTATCAATTTAGTACTTACCATTAACTAACTGTCAATTATAAATATCATGTGACATCATTTGTGACTTAAATATTTTGAAAATAACAAAACTACCCTTCAAAGTAATTATTTTATGGTGGCAAAACTACTAATTCCTAGAACGGTGCAATGTCCTCATCCCCTCTCCTAACCTTTCCAAATCAACACCGAGGAACAAATGCATTCGAGAAATTCCAACACTTAACATCACATTACTATCCTATCCACTGCTACCTATAAACTCCAACAATAGCCACCGCTGCTCATCTAAAGCGTCTAGAGCATTTTGTTCCATGAATTGGTTCATATACTCACGCTTGCTTACACTACCAATACCACCAATGCAATAGGAATGGCAATGGGTAGGGTAACCCATGCAAATTGCCCTACCCCATTCCCAAACCCGTCTATGCTATTCTTAATTTCAAATTCGTCTAACTTTTCCTCTCAGTTTTCTAAACCCGTTAAACCCATCCCGACCCATTCCATCCATTAAACCCCTTGACCAAACGTTTTCTACTAAAAAAATGTTCATTTATGCTTATAGTGTAACTTAAACCTAAAACAATTAATAATAGCGCCAAATCTCTTAACACTACTTTAAGCCACTAAGTCATCTCACCTTTTGTGTTATTTAATGAAATAAAATAGATTTTATTAACTTTTGTATCCATCAAAACAATCAATATATATATATATATATGATTAATAATTCTAACTAAAAATTAAAAGAAATAATATTTAAAATTAACATTTTATAACTAAATGAAATAAGTAATCTATCAAATCCAAATTTAAATTAAATGATGATTTTAATTCCAAGAAATTTATACAAATAAAATATTAATAATAGAATAATATAAAATTTATAAATTTGTGCATGATATATAATATAATAGGTTCATATTTATGTATCTTAGGTATCGAGAATTGGATACCCTAAAGTTAAAGCACAAGCCCATCCCAAATCCTATAGGTTTTAATCTAAAATCCAAAACCCTATAAGGTTTTGATAAACGGGTCCTATTAAGGTCAGGACAAGTCGAATACCCAAAAATTCCCGTGAAATTGCATCCTAGCCACCAGCACCATCGAGCAACTCTAAAAGTCTAAATACCTTTTGTTCCGGTCATGGCTGAGTTGGCCTTGCGAGACACGTGATTGCCCAGTTATCGCTTGGCCACGTCGACTTAGCTCGGCCAAGCTACGCTATTATAGTGGCCCCCCATCTTCTCCTTTCAGCCACGTCAACTACACGTCACATGGATGAGCACAACTACAGATAAAGAGGAATAAAGAAGACAACTCCGTTGGGGAATTGGACTCTATCCCGAATACCTCGGTGGCTAACCTCATCTTGACAACCCCAAAAGCCCAATTCGACCAGGACATGGATCTTTGGCTATAAAGAGGTACTCCATGCTCGAGGTAAGGGGCCCCCAACTTCTAAAACCCATATTACTAATTAGCTCGAACAAGCATCCCTATAGCTCGGCCCAACCATCCGTCAGATTGGCACTATCTGTGGGAAATGCACAAAAAGCCTTTATCGAAAATCCTCCATTCCTCACCGTGCGATCAAGAAAGCGATCAAGATGCCCAAGAACTAGTCCGAATGATTAATAGGTCGATCCCCATCTTGAGAATCTCATCATCGCAGCCCTCCACATCAAGAAATTCCACAACCTCCATCCGCAGTTGATCCTATATAGTTCAGAGCAATGCAAGAGAGTCGATAAGATCTTCGAGATGATGTAGACACTAGGATGCGCAACACCGCCTAGCCGGGCCGTCCCCCCCGGCTGAAAAGGAGGGGAGTGCGGTCCAAGCGTGAGAAGAAAGACACAGTAAGGTGGTTTGCCTCCATGACCCGCTCCCGTGTTCCCGACAACCACACTACATAGCTGCGCTACACAATCGCACTACACAACTGCACTACACCGCCGCGCTACACCACCACACTGCACAGTTGCACTACATAGTAGCGCTACACCGCCACTCTACACAGTTGTGCTACACCGTCGCACTACACAGCCGACTGACCAACATAAGCATGACACATTGCATTGATTCAGATAAATCGGCTGACCTACCAGCAAGCATAGCATGAAGCTCGATAGTGTATCACCGACGAAGAAAACCAACTCAGCTAACCTATAATGGCTCAAGCCCTTAACGCATAGCTAGTAGCTAGCTCGGCAGCGTATAGCCGAACATCTGACTCGGTTGATTAATGGCCAGAGCCCCAATTGATGAAGATTGCTCCTACCTCCAAGGCCAGATGGCGGTCATCATACTCCATACTTTGGCAACAAAACGTCACGAAGGGCCCCAAAGGCTCCCAAGACCAAAAACTAAGCGTCCCAAAGATGAGACCTTGAAATATTCTCCAGCCCCACTAGCCGAAGACTGAAGATCTCGGTTAACCCCAGACCTCGACCAAGGTAAGGCCGAGGAACCAACTTGTATGTATGCCCACAAGTTCAAAACAAAACAATTTCATTAAGTTAAGCCATTAGTACAACAGGTTAAAGCTTGGCATACCGAGCTATCAAAAAAGAAAAAGACAAAAGAAGACAAAATTCTAAGAGCAACCCGCAGTTGTTCAATCCTCACGAGGGCAATCGACAACAATGTAGACCAAGGGAAGTCGCACTACACTTCGGCCGAGCACTCTACCCTTCGACTTTGGAACTAGGGGAGTCGTGTTCGGATTTCGAAACTTAAGCTACAAATTCCTCAGTCAAAGAATAGAGAGTCCATCCTCGGTGCAGTATTAGGGGGGCTCGGCCCAACAGCTCAACACCTTCCTCAATGCAGTACTACCGAGCCACAGAGAGACCCAGACTTCGAAGCTCGAAACTCTCCTTGGTGGGGCATCAGAGAGGTGCAGACTTCGAAGCTCGGCACTGCACTACCAAGCCTCAGAGAGACCTAGACTTTGAAACTCAGCACCTTTCTTGGCACAACGCTACCGAGCCTCAAAGAGACCCAGATCTCGAAGCTCGACACATTCCTCGGCGTAGTGCTACCGAGCCTCAGAGAGACCCAAACTTTGAAGCTCAGAACCTTCCTCGGCACGACGCTACCTAGCTTTGGAGAGGCATAGAGTCCAAAACCCAGCACCTTCCTTGGCACTACGCTATCGAGCCTCGGAGAGACCCAGACTTCGAAGCTCGACACCTTCATCGGTGCAATGCTACCGAGCCTTGGAGAGGCGTAGACTTTGAAGCTTAGCACCTTCCTCGGTGCAGCGTTACCGAGCCTCGGAGAGACCCAGACTTCAAAGCTCGGAACCTTCCTCGGTGCAACGCTACTTGGCTTCAGAGAGGTGTAGACTCCGAAGCTTGGCACCTTCCTCGGCACTACGCTACCGAGCCTTGGAGAGACCCATACTTCGAAACTCAACACCTTCCTCAGCGGGGCATCAAAGAGGCATAGACTCGAGAGCTCGAAACCTTCCTCGACGCAGCGCTACCGAGCCTCAGAGAGGCGTAGACTCTGAAGTTCAGCACCTTCCTCGACACAACGCTATAGAGCCTTAGAGAGACCCAGACTTCGAAGCTCAACACCTTCCTCGACGCAATGCTACCGAGCCTCAGAGAAGCGTAGACTCCAAAACTCGGCACCTTCCTCGTCACTGCACTACATAGCATCGGAGAGATCTAGACATCGAAGCTCGGCACCTTCCTCGGTGCGATGCTACCTGGCTTCAAAGAGGTGCAGACTCCGAAGCTCGGCGCCCTCCTCGACACTGCGCTACCGAGCCTCGGAGAGACCCAGACTTCAAAGCTCAACACCTTCCTCAGCAGGGCATCGGAGAGGCGTAGACTCCAAAGCTTGACACCCTCCTCGACACTACGCTACCGAGCCTCGGGGAGACCTAGATTTCAAAGCTCAACACCTTCCTCGGCGGGGCGTCGGAGAGGCGTAGACTCCAAAGCTCGACATCTGCGAAGCCCTCAGCTTCGAAGATCGGCCAGCCACAACCGAACATCACAACAAGCTCAACACCTGTAGGCCTTTGAATATCACAACAACTCGCCACCTGGGGGCCCTCAGCTTCGGAGCTCGACAAGTCATAGCCAAGCATCGCAATGGCCTCAGTTCCACAGCTCGGCACCCCCAAGGGCTCTGTCTCCGTAGTTCGACGCCCCGTTGTCACGGGGCTAATCGATGAGGCCCCGTGTGGCGCTCGATAGGGTCGAGAAAGCCTACAAATGCAAGCAACAACACACAAAAGGCAACAAGAAGGCACACAAATTAGACAAAAGGCAACTTGTATTGCATTAATCTGTGGTAAGCACAAGCACACAGTATAGTGTCGAGGGGATCTCGTGCTTAACCTTTACACGCTTATGAGCTCACTCGACTACTTACCTCCCCTCAAAGAGTACGTTAATATTTTGGGGGAGTGACATTAAGAAACATCAAAAAGGTGAAAAAGCATACTACAATATTACAATAGTGCCATTGGCAATCTCCCATACAAAAGTACATGCAAAGCCCACCCATGACACACACTTGGACACTGAAGTGGCTGTTATAGGCACGATGGATGGCACTTGGTGGCGCAGCAGAGAGAACACTTCTTACAGTCTCCCCCACTCAATTTAGTCTTCGTCCTCGAAGACTAGCTTTTACTTGAGGCTCCGATCTGTTATTGATGAAGGAAGGTTCTTGAGCTGCTCCGCGAAGTTTATCTTTTCCAAGGCCCGGGCAGGATGATGGGTGGAAGTCTTCAATGTGTTCTGGATGGCGGGAAAACCTATGGCTAGTCTCTACGGTTAGTCCTTGCCTGGCTGCTTCAAGGTAGGATTTTGGTTGCTCTAGCTTGGTGTTTGGAAGGTTTGTGGCCAGGGCTAGGTCAAAATGATATTTTGGATTGTTAGGGGTTGGTTCCCATTTATTTTTCCCCAAGGTTGACTCACAATGCTACTACTGGATTTAGCATGAGGGATGATGTAAAGGTGGTCCCTAAATGGCTTGGGTGGCACTCGCTCTCCCCGTTGGTTGTGGTAGTAGATGTGGGCTAGGTTTGACACGGCCTTGGGTTTTCTATTGGGCCCATCAGTTGCAGGCGCTTGCGGCTTCTGCTGTGAAGTCGGCTTCCGTTGATGTCGTTGGTGTTGAAGCTGATGCTGATGCTGATGTTGGTGCTGACTTGGGCGCTGGAAATGGAACTGTCTTGGGGGTGACTTCTTCCTGGTGACGACTTCCCAACCAGTTCCAATGTCGAGGTGAGGTACTTGATGGGGGTTCTTCCTTGTTGGCGTGGCGCTGTCTTCATGGTTGCTGGTTTCTTGGTACAACTGTAAGGCTGAAAGTTGTTTCCCAAGTATCTGCACGGCTGATGAGACAGGAACCATGCAAGGGGAGTGTTCGTCCAGAATAAACAAGCTGTTGATGTGTGGCATAAGTGTTGCTTCCGCCTGCTTGAGGAACTCCACTCCAAGAACAACCTGAAAATCATCCAAGGGAACCACAGATAGATTGATGGGTCCTTTCCATGGTCCAACTCGGAGTTCTACTCCACAGGCCGTGCCCTCTACTGCTTTGGCCCCGGAGTTGACAGCCTTGACCCACCCCGTTTGTTTGGTGGTGGTCAAGCCGAGTCGCTTGGCCTCTGCAAGCGAAATGAAGTTGTGGGTGCCCCCAGTGTCCACTAAGGCTTGGGTCGGCCTCCCGCCGAGGGTGATATCTACATAACTCAGCCCCTTGTGGGCTTTGGTGGGCCGCTTGGATGTGGCCTCTTTCTTGACCATGGCGTTGATGAGTTGGAGGGCGCCTACTCTTGGCGCCGCGATGGGTTTCTCCTCATCGCTCTCTTCACTATCACTGAGTTTGGCAATGATGGCAGTTATTTTCTTTCAGGTTGGACAGTCACTCGTCCAATGCTTCCCGTTGCAAAGGTAACAAGGCGCAGGAGGAGGTCTCCTTGTGGCTTGGTGGCCCTGATGGCTTGGGCCCCCTTGTGGCTTCTTCCCTTGTTGGTAATTGTAGGGCTTGTCCGCAGGCACTGGCTTCTCCTTTGTAGAGGTTGATTGTTCATCACCCCCACTGAAAGTCGTGGTACGTGGGCTGGATGGTATTTGCACATCTTCCTTAGGTGTTATCAGATCAACAAGCTGCTCAGCTACGGCCATGGCGGTGGCGAGGTCCTCAACCCCGCGTCGCTGGAGTTCGAGCTCAGCCCATGGCTTGAGACCATCCATAAAATTGAACAGAAAATCCTTGTCTGACATGTTAGTGATCTCTAGCATCAAAGCCAAAAACTCCTTGACATAGTCATGTAGTGATTCTTGATGTCTGAGATTCTTCATTCTCCGGCGCGCCAGGTACTCAACATTTTATAGGTAGAACTGCCGCTTGATCTCACGCTTGAATCCAACCCAGGTGTCGATAGTGCGGGTTCCACGTTCAATGTCTTGGCAACACCTACACCACCATAACATTGCGATATCAGTCAAATACATAGCAGTTGTACGTACCTGAGTTTGGTTGTCAATGATGCCAGTGGCGGAGAAATATTGCTCCAATTGCCACAAGAAGTTGTCAAGCTCCCTAGCATTCCGAGCACCCGAGTAAGGTGTTGGCTCTCAGATTTTGATGTTCATGAAAGCTAGGGTGGAGGGAGTGATTGGTGCGTTGGCCACTGCCCTCTTTAGGAGAGTCATCTCATCTCTCATCTCATCCAATTGCGCTTGAAATCTATCTAGCAAGCCCTGTAGACTGCTTTAGGAAGGCCCAGCTCCCGAATTCTGTATGGTGGTGTGCATGTCTCTGAAGGCGCCATTGAAACGTCCTTCTAGTTCCACCACTGCATTCTCAACCGTCTCTAGGTTGAGGTGGAGTTCATCAACCCGATCTCGGGTTTCTCCTACTGTCACCTCACAACGTAGGAGGCGCATGTCCACGATAGCTAGTTGGTTGATTGATTTGTCGTGCTTGCTAGCTTTGGTTGTACGGCCCTTTGGGCTTGTGACTTGGTAGGTTCGTCAAGTGGAGCTTCCTCAGTGTCGTGGGCTTGAAGCCGCCCATGTGGTGTGTCATCGGCAATGCCACGGTTGCTCTTCATTGTGTTGATGTAGGGACGAAGACAAGGTCCAGAGTGTGTGTAGGAACTCCTGCTCTGATACCAACTGTCACGTGGCTAATCGATGAGGCCCCGTGTGGTGCTCGATAGGGTCGAGAAAGCCTACAAATGCAAGCAACAACACACAAAAGGCAACAAGAAGGCACACAAATTAGACAAAAGGCAACTTGTATTGCATTAATCTGTGGTAAGCACAAGCACACAGTACAGTGTCAAGGGGATCTCGTGCTTAACCTTTACACGCTTATGAGCTCACTCGACTACCTACCTCCCCTCAAAGAGTACGTTAATCTTTTGGGGGAGTGACATTAAGAAACATCAAAAAGGTGAAAAAACATACTACAATATTATAATAGTGCCATTGGCAATCTCCCATACAAAAGTACATGCAAAGCCTACCCATGACACACACTTGGACACTGAAGTGGCTGTTATAGGCACGATGGATGGCACTTGGTGGCGCGGCAGAGAGAACACTTGTTACACCGTGGTCGGGCATCACAATGTTAATTCTGAAGCTCAGCCTTCGGCCGACAACAAAAAGCATTTTCTCGGCATACAGCCAAACTAAAACCCAACTTTGGAAGCTCGGCACATCATAGTCGAGCATTACAACAGCCTCAACTCCGAAATTCGGACCCAACTCCAAAGCTCGACGCACCACCAGGAGGACGGACCTAGAAGCTCAGTTCGATACCTCGGCACTCTATTGAGCAACACAACCAGGACGGACCTTGAAGCGCGGTCTCATCCTTGTAACCCGGCCCCGCCCTGTTAGCAATGATTATCTGGTTGCTTTCTTTAATTCGTACACAACCTCAGATTGAGCAACATCACCTTCTAACAAATTCATTCCTTGTTCTTTCCTCATTGTATTGCGATACGGGCCTCTTGAGAAACCAAAGTTACCGAATTGAGTGTAGGAATTTGTTTTACGATGTAGACGTCCCGACGGTCCCGTTAAGTCGAAATAGAGAGACAGAGACAAAGAACTTTCTATGGTTTTGCGATCGGTTGTTATGGAGTTCCACAGGCGGGGCTTACTCACAGCCCAACGACCAGAGGTTTTCCGAATATGTGCTTGATGGAAATAATGGAATTAACCTCCATTGTCCATTATCGTACATGTTATCGACATGCCATGTGTATCAAAATCATCCTTTGAAGTTGGAGGATTAAGTTGATCTTAGGCTGTGTTTGGAGGGGATGAAATGCAGCCGATAGATGGCACTGCATTGGAGTGATGTAAGTGGTGAAATCCAGGTTGCTGAGCTCTTACTCCAATGAGAAACTAAGAGTCTTTTGAAAATACATTATAGGAACTTAGGAATGTTGAGATTGGGACTGGTGATGATACTGCAACACTTGTGTCGCCGGTGATGTTAAAGCTTGACTGTGAAGATAACTGATGTGATTAAGGTTGTTCCTGGTTACAATAGTGTTGTGGCAAGAGTAAAATCAATGCAAAGAATAGTTTCTTGGACACTTCTCCGATGATATTTCCTTTTCTAACGTCATTTTCTGCATATTAGAACCAATGTGAAGAACTGGTTAATAAAAAAAATTAGATGACATCTAAAGGGCATTTGTATCTTTTTACATGTCAGTTAACAGTTAGTTAACAATGGGTATTAAGTTGGCACATTTTGAAAGTTTAGGGACTAAAGTGACACTAGGCCCAAACTATAAGGTACTAATCAGGAATTTTCCCTTAAATTAATTTAACTCCAAAGTCAACGTTTTAGACTTTGGATTAGGTTTGGATTGACCCTCATCCTAACCCAACCTACCCAAATTGCACATTGTGACATTTGTAATTGGACTAAACCAAATTGAATGCAATCCATGCATGCATTATTTTTTGGGTTCTTTTTTAAATATTTTTAGATAATATTGAAGTTGAAGGAATCATGGGGGATGCTGTGTAGCCCAATGAACAAAAAATAAATAAATAAATAAAAGCTTTGGATAATGTATTAACAGCTTTTAAGGTTGCTTGGCCTAGCCCAATCGACACCTTGAGTGTAATAATATTTGTCTAGTACATGGACAAGATTGCTCATGTTAATTATAAAACTATGAGTTTTTACAAATCTTTTATAAAAACTATTTTTTGTATGTGTAGTATATTGAACCCATATTTGAATCATAATATTATATAAACTATCAATTAATATTTTTTGTATTTAAATTTCTTATTTTTATTCTGTTTATTAAGTTTGATTTTTAAGTGGAATTAAAATATTTTTATTAACATTTTAAGGAAAGCAAAGATAAGTGTATTTTGATTTTTACTAAGTTTTTTTGTTAATAGTTTTTATTTTTAAGTGGAAGTTTAGTGGATTTTTAAATTAATAATTTTTTAAAATATATATATTTTTTTCATTTTTGTTGTTTTATGTGTGATTGTTTAACTTCAACTTATTTAGGTATTTGATTTATTAATATTCTACTTTATTATATTGTATTACTATTATCACTCTCATTCTCTATATTTCCTTCTGTTAAATGTAATAATAATATGTATTGAAATAAGAGGCATTGGAAAACCTAAAGCTCTCTCTTTTTAATAGTGTACAACTTTATTAATCCAATCAAAATTGGCAATGATTATTTTTTTTTAAAGTAAAAGAAAATAAGAAACACATGCAAAAAAGGAGAAAATAGATAAATACCTATGCTTAAAGGAGAGTGTTGCTGACATGGACTGTCTTATTATATTTATATATATATATATATATATATATATACACACACACACACACACACACTACAGGGGAATAAGTGCATTTTTACCTATAGAAGATTGGATTGAATAGGCCTTAATTTTGTTTAATTATTTTCCCTTTTTATTTCTATTGTAGTGGGTTGGCTCTATGGGCTTTAAACTTTTTTTTTTCTTATGCTCTTTAGGTTAGTCGCCTATCTAGGGGTACCCTTGCCATTTTCTGTTTTTTTTTTCTTTTTATTTCAGTATATATATAATGATTAGGGGAGTTTAAGAGGGACGGTTCATCTTTCCTCTTCCTCTTTTCTTCTACTTTCTTATTTTTTTCTTGCTATACAATCAAGATATTGTTGGACTGATTTTCTTCTTGGCATTAGAGTAGGTTTCCACTTCCTGCTTTTTCTTCTCTTGGCCCCATACACAATGTGTATGGAGAAGTAAGTTGCTAATTGATTGAAAATTGATGTTGCCAGTTGGGGGAAATTTCTATAGAAGATCTATCACTTAGGTTGAGGCCCAAGGGAGGTCCCTGGAGGTTTTTCCTAAAAACCCTAGCTGATTGGAGAAATCGGACTAAGGGGCTTAGAGACGGTTTGAAACTAGCACTTGGGAATTAAAAGGGAGTTTACTGACCTATTTGGATATCAACTCTAGTTGGAGAAGTTTCTAAAGTTCTTGGTAGGAGTGGCCATAAGTTCTCTCTTTCTCTCATTTTCTTTCATTCTTTCTCATTTTGTTGGGTGTTGTGAAACCCTAGTTTTCTTCTTTTTTTTTTTTTATTTGCTATAGAGAAGAAGCTCAAGTTAGTGTTTTTTGATTAGTAGCATCTTATTTTTATTTTCATTTTCCTTTGTTTAATCAATAGAGTTTACTGAGGTGAGACAAAATAAAATATCCTACAAAATCTGGATGTGGCTAGGGGTTCGTAAAGAACCTTTGTGAGGCAATGACTATTATGAAGTTATATGGGACAAACTATTTGGCATGATCTCAATTAATAAAAATTCATGTTTATAGTAGAGGAAAATGAGGGTATGTCATTAGGAATAAGGCAAAACCCAACGAAGATGATTCTATCTATGAGAAGTGGATGTAGGAAAATTGCACTATTGTAGGATGGTGAATTCTATGCAACCTCATATTAGTCAACACTACTTTTGGACAGATACTTCTAAGAAGGTACGGGATATTGTTAAAGAGACCTACTCATAAAAATTGAATGTTACTAAGACCTATAAATTGAAGAATGATGTGAATAATTTGAGACAAAGGGAGAAGTCCTTAGCTATATATTTCTCAATATTGAAGTCTATGTGATAAGATTGTTCATAAAATATTAAAAACCAACCACATCGGACCAACTCAACTTGAGAGGGTGGGTTCTAAAAGAAACTTGGTCGGTTTCGGATTAAAAAAAAAGGGTTAGAACCTGGGGGCTCAAATTGGTTGTGGGTTATGTCTTTATAACCCGAAATAAAAACTTACCTAAGCCGATGTATGTATGCAAAAGCCCCAACCTCCACAATGTTTATTGTTTGGTAAATTAAGTTTGCAAGCCCCTAACCTGCCTCCCTATTCTCTAATCTCGTGTTAAACTGTCAGTGTGTCAAGTTTCTCCCACAAAACGTCACGTTAAAAGCCAAAGAAAGTAAAATTGGTAATGCAAATGAAATGACAAGTTTCTTATTAATTTTCACTAACAAGTGTAGATGAAAAAATTTAAGCCATAAATGGTGGGTGCAATGTTATACTTTGACACACAAGGGAAGATGTGTGGTGATGATATAATTCTAGGCCATAAAGTGTACAATTGAACAATTCTTTTTCTAACATTTAGTATGGAAAAAAAAATGCAAATAATTCATTTGTGTCAGGACATGCCATGTCTTTAGTCATCTCTTTTTAAATTTCCAAGGCTTATAATGGAACCCACATGGTTTAATACCCTTCTATATCTGTTTTTCCATCAAATACTTTTGCTTTGAAATTTTTTCCGATGAATTAGAACTGATTAAATCAACCAACATTTATGTAAATTAAGAGTTTCAGTTTTAATGCAAGTTGATCAGTTTTGGTTTACATGAAAATGAACCCAAAATTTTTGGCTTAGTTGATAAAATCATTTAAAACAGAATCAGTTCAATGGGAATGCACAAAAGATGCTAAAACCCATAGGAAATTAGTGGGGAGGAACCGAGTGTTTAAGTTCCTAACTGGGCTAAGGATAAGATGATCCTGTTTCAAGCTTATGCCATGGCTAGTTGTGAGAAAAAATAGGAGATAGGTTCAGATTATCGAGGTTCTAGGACACTTTGTTAATGCTGAGACGAAGCAAGAAGGTTGTGTGTGAATACTACAAAAAGCCAAAGCACACCAAAGACACCTGTTGACAATTACATCTAAAGTTTCTACCTCCTAAATTTAATAATAATGATGATGATGACAAAAGGAGTGGGTATGGGAAAGGAGGCAATACTAATGTAGCCATCTTCTCTTATGGTTGCATCATCAGTGATTTGGAATTTACTTCTTCAACTTCTGCTCCATCCAAATGTGATTCCACTCTACCTATTCTCATTTAGGTATTCTTGCCACTACGAGTCATACCTCTACCTTAAGTAATCATAGGATCCCCAGGATAATAGATTTTGGTGCTTTTGACCATATGACCAGTGTTTCAATTTTATTTTCTACTTACCAACTTTTATCTAGCCACAACAAAATATCTCTTGTTAACGGATCTCTTGCCCCCATCTCAGGCAAGGGAGACATTAAAACCTCAAACTCCCCTACTTTGACCTCTGTTTTTCATATACCTAAACTTAATACTAACGCACTTTTAGTTAGTAATTTGACTAAATCTCTAAACTATAGTTTTAATCATTTCCCTTCTTACTATGTTTTTCAAGATATGAAATCTTAAAAGTTGATTGGGAATGGCCATGAGATAAATAGGATATACCTGTTAGACATGTCTGAGTGGAGTCGAGTACAACCTCAAAAAAAAAGAAGCTTTTGGATCTACAATTTTAGAGTCAATTAGTCGGGTCATTTTTCTTTTTCTTCATTAAAGCTTTTATTTCCTACATTGTTTGGAGGAGTCATTTCATCAAGTCTACATTATTTGAAGGAGTCAGTTTATCAAAGCCTGCTAATACTCCTATTGATTTAAATCACAGGCTAGGTGATTATATCAAAGACTTGTGGGAAGATTCCTATACTCATCTATGACCAAACTTGATATTGCTTATGTGGTGGGAATTCTGAGCCAATTCATGCATACTTCTAGGGTTGTTCATCTAAAGGCTGTAGAGAGGGTGCTTAGATACTTCAAGAAGTATCATGAAATCGAGTTATTCTTTAAAACGAATGGTCACCTAAAGGTTCAAGTTTACACAAATGTTGATTAGGTTGGGTCGTAATAAAAGCCCTATCGATGGTATTGCACATTTATAGGAGGTAAATTGGTCACTTGGAAAAGTAAGAAGTAGAGTGGTGTGCTAGATCTCCATGTTTCATGGAGTTGTAGAAATCTTGTAGACAAAGAAGATGTTGGGTGAGTTGAGGTTTGGTGTGGATGCTCCTATGTTACTTTATTGTGACAATAAAACTGTCATTAATATTGTGGTCAATTTAGTACTCCATGATAGAACAAAGCACATAGAAGTGGATAAATACTTTTTTAGGGAAAATCTTGAAAGTGAAGTGTGTATACTACATGTTAAGTCTAAGGAACAACTTGTAGATGTTTCTACAAAGAGACTTCATCACTTGGCACAATGACCTTTGTGATAGGTTGAGCTTGATAGACATGTATGCACCAACTTGAAGATGAGTGTTGGATTTTTTACTTTATGTGTCATAAGAGCATAAGTATCTTTTTACCTTTATTGTAAAATTGCTACATATAAATAAATATAAGAACTAGAGCCACCCGCCCCACATTTTTTGGCTCTCAATAATTCTTTGATTTTCTTTTTTTTTTCTTTTTTAGTATGTATCAATCAAGATGAAGGAGAACATACCATCCAACATGTCCACAAACTCTTCTGTGTATTCCTCATAATGTTGCAAACAAAAAAGAAAAATAAAAATAAGAGAGAGACTGCTAACAAGAAAAGATAACCATCATTTTTATTTTCTCCAAATCCTATAGAGAACAGTGCAAAACATTTTAGCATCTAAGGAAACTCAAGTAGAATAAATACTACAAGTACAAAATCCTAACATCTATATTCAAACCTAATAAGGCTACTGAGAAAACATCAAATTTGGCATTGCCCCAAACCGCACCTTCTCAATTTTCAAGATGTGACTTAGAACGCCGTTTTTATGGAGAAACAGTTCCAAGCAAACATATGTTTTCTGGAGCACTGTTTTTTCCAACGTAACACTGATGTGTCACCATTTCCTGGAGCAGCGGCATCAATGTCAAACAGACGCTAACATTGAACTTCCATATACCAAATCCCAATACAAACTCTTCTATCTGCATTCTTTTATACATTCAGAGAACATGTTTAAAAAATCCAGAAATTAGGTCCATCTCCAACCCACCCCTGCCAAGATCCAATATATTAACACTTGACATTTGATAGTTTTTTCCATTTTTATGGGTCCCTCTTTGAAACGAGGGACCCGTTTCGAAAAAAGGGGTCATTTACTAAAACACCCCCTATAGTTTCATTAATTTAATAAAGCCTACCCTATAGTTTGTACTTTATTAAAACATCCCTCAATTTACTTAATCGACCTTTCGTTAGATATAAAAAATGACAGTTTTAACCCTAATATCCATTCAAATAAATTTAATCAAAAGAAACTAAAAATAAAAATGCCACTTTTGCCCTAAGTAAAACATGAACAACCACTCTATTTTTCTCTATTTGTTTTTTTTTATAAAAAGTGTTATGGGTACTTATGGAATAATCAACCATGGATCCATACCCTTGAATATTTTGCATTCAGTTTAGGGGTACTTTTGGAATAAACAACCATGGGTTCCATGCCATTGAACATTTTTCAGTTACTTTAGATGATCTTGTTACTATTTTCAGATGGCAAAACAAATAATTCTTAATGAAAAGTCCATTAACTGTTTGGGTCCATTGCAAACTATAAGAAATGTTTTAATAAATTACAAAATATAGGATAAGTTTAAGTAAATCAGTGAAACTATATAAGGTGTTCTAATAAATGACGCAAAAAAATGAAATACCTATTTGTGCCCATTCCACGTCAATGGGCAAATTTAAAATTTTCATCATATCATGAACCACATATATATTGGTATATTACGAATATTTGTGTGTTGAATAGATTAAATTGGATCAGTTGGATTTGGGCCAGGTTTTAGACATTGAGTTTCCATTCAATTGGGTCAGGTTAACGGGTTAGATGGATGGCTTGACGTTCAACCCAAACCCAATCCACCAAATTGCCATTCCCTAATCTGTGTAGGTATTTGTCCTGTTACTCTTAGCTTTCACAACCAAACCATGCACAAACCTTGTTCTTGTCCCAACAATCTCAATCTCTTCATGATCATCCTTTGGCTGGGAAGCTCATGCTAGTTGTGGGAGAACCTTATCATATAAGGATTTAGTACCTATTTGGGAGGGTTTTCATATACTGGCTTTTGGATTTACAAGATGAATCCCATATGAAAAGCTTAGAAGTTATGTTGGGTGAAAACCCCGGAAAGATCAAATATGTATTATTCTAGTTAAGAAATCGACTTTCCGATGAAGCTAATTTTAATATCAAAATGGCTCAATTAAAACTGAAGCCCTCCTAAATGGGCTCTTAATGAAGGTAGCAAAGCCCAAGAGGAATTGAAATGCTATTTGAAGTCAGTTATTCAAGGCTGAAAGGTGTCCCCATAAGTAGTCTTTTGGGCCCAAAAGATAGTTGCCACATGAGGCAGCCATAACATCATCAACTTTGCATTATTTTAAAAGACTGTCGAGAAAAAAAGAAGGCTTGGCTGTTGTAACCTTAGACTGTACTAGCAAGGCTTAGGCTTTGAGTTGTTTGAGGTTTACCCATTTGGGCCTTCAGCCTTGTAATGTCTACAGCTTGAGACTCAATCATTTAGCAAACTAATCTTGAATATGAAGGTTTATATAAGGGTATAATGGAAATTTAAGACAAAAAAGCGTACATTGTTTTATATATATTGGCATATTGAACAAATAAATATAAATATGACAAATAAATGCATATGATAATAGTTTGTTCTATTGTTCATACTTTATTCTTACCCCTTTTCATTTATCCCGTATTTGATAATTTATTATTTTCTAAAGTGTATGCAACGCATAGGTGGTCATTTTCCTTTTTCTTTTTTTATATCTAGGGGGCGGTGGTCCAGGTGCAAGTGGGATTTGATCCTAAGTCTATGCTACAACTTAGGATATGCTACACCTTACAAAAGAGGCTGAGGCTGAAATTGAAGTAACATAACTGGTCATTTTTCACTAATGCATAAAGGTGCAAAAAACGAAAAAAAATGCTTTGCTCTTAAAGCATTGTTGGTTTATATCATTGAACTGAATAGTTAGATTTATATGGTATTGTTCTTATAGCGCTTAGTGATGGTGCCGGTCAGTCCTAGCTGCCGGTTACTTCGCTTCCGACGAGATTGAAGGTGCCTGAAATAAGGAAGAAAATGGAGACATCCGGGGAGGAATCCGGTTGGAACACTCCAAAACTTAAGTTAGTGCTCTTCAGAAGGCAAGGGAAATGAGAAATTCTAAGACCAGAAAGCGCAAGAATCACATACCTTCTTCCCCATGAGATGGGGGCCTTTATAGTCACCTTGTATACTTACTCTCGAACCCTTGTCAGTTCGGGTATCATTACCTCTGCCAGATCGGGTCACTTCCTCTAATAGATCAGGTCACTTCCTCTGCCAGATTGGGGCCATTTCGGGTGTCAACATCCACTGCCAATTGCCAGTTCGGGTGTCATAACCTCCACTGTTCCTTGTCAGGGCCGTCCCTGCCACGTCTGAGATGGCAGTGGCAGGTGGCTGTTGGGGGGCGACTATCATGTGTCGGACCCCTAATCAGTCAGGTGCACCGCCTCCATGTACAGGCTTCCTGGGCATCAGGAACGGCTCAGTCAGGCGACTTGGGGCCGAAGTGGTGTGCGAGGTGAAGTCCGTTTGGATAGAAGTATGGTCTGAATTGCCCTTTGGCTAGCAGTTCGGGTCTTTGCCTTTTGTGCCTTTTGTAAGACTCAAGACCTTGAAGGGAGAGCTCGGGTTCCCCTTGGGGAGCTCGGGACTCTTCAGCTCGGAGCTCAGGTTGTAGGTTCCCCTTTGGGGGAGCTGACTTTTTCCTCGGAGATCAGGTTATGGGGCCCACTGTCGTGTCGAGCTGGCGTTTCTGCCAGGTCACTCTTGGTTGCTTTCACGTGTCGTATGGCCAAGGGGTCGGGTCAAATCTTCCTCCATCAATTGCCCCCCATTCCCCATGCTCGGGGTCCTAACCTGGCGTGGGGAGTTCACGGGATGACAGGTGGATTTGCCTCGGGACACTTTGGCCTCGGTCTGGGACTTCTCTGGTTTGGCCTGCTTGTGTTCTTGGCTCAACTGGGGTCGGCTTGGTTCGACCAGGGGTCGGTCCTGGGTTGTGTAAATGATTTCAAATTTTTGAACGTAAACAACGCGTGCCAAAGTGTCTTTTCCTCGGGAAGTGCACTCCTAATTTCACGGGGAGCCGTTGGATGGTTTCGATCTTGGTCGTTGATGTGCAGGTACCATGGCTATAAATAGTGGGGGACTCCTTGTCACTTTCCTCCGTCATCCTTCAGCATTTGTTCCTTGAGCTCACGTCCAAGCCTGTTAGCTCGCGTCACTTGTTCGTAGTTTGGTAGCTTTTTCTAGTGAGTCCTCAGCCCCTTTTGTTTTGATGTCTAGCTCGGGTAGCTTAGGTAGTCTCATGGGGGGTCCGATGCTGGTTCTACGAACCGAGCTACTGCCCCCGACAGCCTTAGTGAGTCCGAGGCGGGGCTCGAGGTAGAGCTTGAGGAAGAGCTCAAGGAAGAGCCCATATACCGAGTCACCTTGGGTAGTTTGGCATCCACTTCCCGCTGAGGTCGAGTGCCAGATAAGTTTGGACCTTCCACTATGACGTCCGAAAGGCTTTGGTCCCTTATCGTCCAGTACAACCTGCCCGGGGAGTATACCTACTTTGTACCTTCGGGCGACTTTCCTTGGGAGCACGATCCAAATGAGATCGTGATATTCTGGGACCAGCTTGTTGCCTGGCTGTGCCTTTCCTTTCATCCTCTTATCGTCGAAGTCATGAACCACTTCGGCATTACTATAGGTCAGCTCCACCCGAACTCTGCTTGTAACCTTGTTGGGACTATCTCCCTGTGCTGCGAACACTGCCTTCCTTTAGACTTGGAAGTCTTTTCGGCTATCCTCATGCTCAAAAAACAGGTGGGTCCCTTGCCCGAGCGTAGGAGGGTGTACTACTTGTTACTTCGCCCGAGCTTCAAGCTCTTACACGACCTTCCAAACAAGGTCCCGGCATGGAAGCGAGACTACTTCATAGTTCGAAGTGCTACGGGGTGGCCATTTCCTACTGAGTGGGGTTTGGCCGCTCCTGACCCCGATGTCACATTAGATGAAGACACGGTGAAGGGCCTCCAAGACTAGGCCCAGCAAGGGCTCAAATGCGAAGTCTACCTGACGGAGGACAAGCTTATTCAGGCCGGTTTGAGTTTGGGTAGGTTTCTTGCTTAGACGAAGATACTCTTGCTTTTGCTTTTATTCCTGTCTTCTCATGCCAAGCTCCTTTTTGTAGGTGTTATGGAGGCAGGGAAGACTCGAGGTGCGAACTTGTTCGCTAGCATGAAAAGAAGGAAGTGAGCTGCTAAGCGGGTCCGCACCGATCCTTCCCAGGTTGCGGAGCCTGAGGCACCGAGAATGGAGCCTCCTGGGGAGCCCGAGGTGCCCCCTTCAGTTCAGGAAGCGGCAGGGGCTCCCTATGCCGACACTGCCTATACTCGGGCTGTGCCTTTAGGCTTGGGAAGTCATGAGGAGGTTGGGAGCGTGTTGACGTCGAGCTACACTCTCCAAAAAAGCAAGAAGGCCACTTGCCCTGAGGAGGTCGCGTAGTGGGCCGATCTTCCTACGAATCTCATACACGCTCGTGCTTCAACTCATGCCATGGTGGTAAGCCGAAGTAGTTTTTTTTTTACCGAGTTGATTCATCCTCATTTTGGCAGGTGAACTCTTCTATCCACGCTTTGGAAATCTAGGCGAAGAGGGGCTTGAAGCGAGCACAAGCTGCCGAAGCGACTTCCTGTGCTGCGCGAGCTAAGTTGTCGAGGTCTCGGAGGGACACAAAGGCCTTAGGAATGGTGGTGAGGCACATGGTCTAACTGAAGTTGGACCTGGAGCATCAGGTCGAGTACCTTTAGGAAGATATTAGGGAGAAGACTCAGATCTTTTCTCAGGCTGTCGAGGAGGCGAAGGTGAAAGCCGTTAAGGATTATATTGCTTCGCCGCGCTTTGACGATATGATGATGGGCTCGTACAGAAGGGGTTTCAAGTTAATCCAATGAATGATAAGGAACACGTACCCCGAGCTCGATGTTAGTGTCATAACCACTTCGTGCATCACTCAGGAGATGGCTACCGCAGCTGATGACGATGCGGATTCTGAAGACGAAGTGGGTCCTTCGGGTGTTGCGGAAGTCCCTTCTGAAGGCAAGGAAGATTGACCTCTGGGCTTGCGAGCTCATTTGTGCTTTTTGTTTGTTTTTGCTTTTTCTTTTTAAACACAATAAAGCAAAGATTTAGCAATGAAGTACTTTTTCTGTTCAAAAGTGTTGTGCAAATATTCTCCTTTTGCCGAATTGACTATATACCCGAGCTGCTAGACTTAAGCCCCGAGGCGAGTTATCATAGTAAGGTTATGTGCCCGATCTGTTCTCCGCCCGGGTTAGTTAACATAGGCCGGATTGTGCCTTGGGCTATGCACCTCGGGCTCCATACTTGTGCAGATTGCTTTTGTTGATGAGGTGCCGAGGTCATCTTTAGCTCAGTATTCTGCTCCTTTCGGTGCTAAGGTCCTTGTTAGCTCGACATTCCAGACCTTAGGGTGCTGAGGTCTTTGCTAACTCGACATTCTGGCCCTTAGGCTCTGGTAGCAGCTCATGACCTGCTTAGTTATAGGTAAAATCGTCTTAAGTTGACGATGTTCCATGCCCGGGGTATCTGTTTACCTTCCAGGGTCTCCAGCTCGTATGCTCCCCTGAGGACTCTCTTCACTCGGTAGGGTCCTTCCCAGTTCAGCCCAAGTTTGCCAACACTGTGCTCAAGTACCATGATTTTGCGGAGAACCAGATCGCTGACGTGAAAGTTTCGTTTCTTAACTCTAGCGTTGTAGTACCATACTACCATTTGCTGATATGTTGCAGTTCTGATGTATGCGAGGTCCCTCACCTCGTCAAGTAGGTCGAGGTTGGTACGTAGCTTGTTGTTATTAGTATTGTCACTGTATGCTTCCAGCCGAAGTGAGGGGACTTCGATTTCGGCTGGGATGACTGCCTCCGTGCCATAGGTGAGGTTGAAGGGAGTTTCTCCAGTGACGGTCTTCTCTGTAGTTCGGTATGCCCATAGGATGTTAGGCAGCTCGTCTGTTCGTAAACCTTTAGCTCGGTCTAGCCTGGCTTTTAGTTCGCGGAGGATAGCTTTGTTCGTGACTTCTACCTGACCGTTTGCTTGTGGGTGCACGACCGACGTGAAGTTTTGCCGGATCCCCATACCTTGGCACAACTCTTGGAATTTGATGTCTTCGAACTGCTTGTCGTTATCGGAGAACAACACCCGAGGTAGCCCGAAGCGGCACACTATGTTCTTCCCGAAGAAGTTCTGGATGTTTCGATCTGCAATGGTTACGAGAGTTTCAGCTTCAACCCACTTGGTTAAGTAGTCTACTACCACTACTAGGAACTTCCTTCTTCCTGTTGCTGGCGGGAATGGCCCAAGTAGGTCGATACCCCATTGTGCGAAGGGCCATGGGCTGGTGAGGTACTTGAGGTAGGCAGCGGGTTGATGGTGAATATTGGCGTGCTTTTGGAACCTTTCGCACTTCCTGATTAGCCCGACGGCGTCTGCTTTCATTGTTGGTCAATAGTACCCTTGTCGTAGTGCCTTCTGAGCGATAGCCCTGCCCCCCAAGTGTCCCCCACATAGGCCTTCATGAATGTCGCGGAGTACGAGCTCGGCTTTGGGAGGTTGCAAGCAACCCAGGTAGGGGAGCGTGTAGGATCTTTGGTACAGCCGTTTGTCTATCAAGACGTACTTGGCTGCCTGATGCTCTACCCTCCTAGCGGCGTTGCGTTATGCGGGGAGCATTCCATGTAGCAGGAAGCTCGCGAGTGGGTCAATCCAGCTCGGTTATGCTTGGGCGACAAGAGCGACCTCCTCTGCCTCCCGGAGAATGTTAGGCCGAGGTAACTCCTCTATGTACACAGCTCTCATGGTGTTGTCACTGGTGCTAGCTAGCCGGGACAGGGCGTCGGGCTCAGTGTTCTCTGACCTCGAGATTTGTTTGATGAAGTGTGACTAGAAGCTAAGCAGTGCCTCTTTTACCTTTGCCAAGTAGGCGACCATATCTGGCTTGCGGGCTTCGTATTCCCCTGTAACTTGGTTGATCACGAGTTGGGAATCGCTGCAGACAACTATGTGTTTTGCCTTTACCTCTTGCACCAGAGCTAGCCTTGCTATCAATGCCTCGTATTCCACCTCATTGTTGGATGCCTTTACCTCTGAACCTCTTTTACTTTTCGAGGTGGTCTCATATCTAGGATGGCTTTGATTTTGTCTGGGTTGGCCTCAATACCACGCCGGTTGACGATGTACCCTAGGAACTTGCCCGAGGTGACACCGAAGACACACTTGTTTAGGTTTAGTTTCATGCTAAATTGACACAGAATTTGAAAGACAGAATGCAAGTCTTGTATTAATTCATGTGAAAACTGTCTTGACGACCATGTCGTCTACATAACATTCTATTTTTGTGCTAATTAAGGGCTGAAACAACTTATTCACGAGCCTTTGGATGGTCGCCCCAACATTTTTCAGTTCGAAGGGCATAACTTTGTAGCAGTACAGGCCGAACTTGGTTATGAAGTAGTTTTTTCCTCATCAGACGGGTCCATCCTAATTTGGTTGTAGCCTGAGTGGGCATCCAGGAAGCTTAGCAACTCGTGTTCCGAGGTCGCGTCAACTAGGCGATCGATCCTGGGGAGGGGGAAGCAATCTTTTGGGCAAGATCGGTTCAGGTCGGTGTAGTCGACGCACATGCGCCACTTGCCATTTGCCTTTTTACCAGAACTGGGTTGGCTACCCAACTCGGGTAATGAACTTCCCTTATGAAGTCCGCTGCGAGGAGCTTCTCGACCTCCTCATCAACCACCCTCCAGCGTTCTGGGGCTAAGTTGTGTTTCTTCTGTCTAATGAGTCTGACTATAGAGTCAGTATTGAGCTTGTGAGTTATGAGCATAGGGTCTATGTCGGGCATTTTTGCCGCGGACCAAGCAAAAACATCTAAGTAATCTGGTGGGGTCTTCTGCCGAGATAGAAATGGGAATAGTTTCCTCTGTTGGTGCAGCTCGCTTCTCGTTCTATTCCGTAGGTTGCTCCAGTTCGAGGTCGTTGGTTACCTTGGCCTTTCCCTTGAGGGCGACAACGTAGCACTTGCGGGACTCGAGTTGGTCGCCCCGCACTACCCCGATGCCGAAGTCCATTGGGAATTTCATGGCCAAATAGTAAGTGGATGCCACAACTCTTAAGGCGTGGGTGATCAGCCGATCTAACTAAGGCATTATAGGGGGAGGGGGTTGCGACCACCAAGAAATCATGACTAAGTCTTATCGTGCTAGGCCACATGCCGACTTCCACAGGTACTGTGACCTTTCCCAGGGGTCTGGCCTCTTCTCCGCTGAAGCCGACCAGCGGGGTGTTCACGGGCTTCAAGTCACTCTCTTGGAACTGGAGCTTGTTGAAGGCCGCTTTAAAGAGGATGTCTGCCGAACTGTCAGAGTCAATGAGTACCCATCGGACTTCGAACTCGTTGATCTTTATCTTTATGACAAGTGCGTCGTCGTGGGGGTTTTTCGTCCTAGGCCGCTTCGGGGGATTTTGTTCTTCTCTGGCGGCCTCCCTAGTTGACGCGTGAGCTGCTGCCGAGGTGCACCTTGCCATGACCGATCCTCCAACGATCACGTGGATTGTTCCCCGAACAGGTCTTTCCTCCGGGGGCTGCTTCTATGGTTCTGCTGGCCGGCTACTGGACTTGGGAGCGTCTTTGTTGTGCTCTCCCTGCTGACCTGGCTTATTACTATTGTTATTATTATTGTGCTGTACAAAATTTCGTAGATATCTGCGACGGATAAGTTCCTCTATCTTGTCGCGGAGATTATTACAATGTTCAGTGTTATGACCGTGATCCCTATGGAAACTGCAGTACAAGTTTTTATTCCTCTCGTTCGGGTTTCCCTTCAGACGAGGTGGCCACTTCACATACGGGGCGTCTTTGATCGTCATTAAGATCTCGGCCCACTTCACGTTTAAGGGTGTGTAGTCCGTCCGAGTTGCTAAGGGAGCTCGGAATGGCTGGCTTGGCTTCGTCTCTCGAGCTGGGTCTTTCCTTCTTCTGTCATCTGGGTTGGAGGGCTCGCCTTCCCTCTTCCTTTTCTCGATCCCGCTTTCAATCCTTTGGTTGATCTCCTCCTCTGTTCTCATGAATTTGTCCGCGAGCTTGAGGAATTCAGCCACGGTCATAGGCTAGTTAACTACCATGTGCCACTTGAACTCCTTGTGTGTTGCTCCTCTCTTGGCTGCCGTGATCTGCACCGCGGGGTCCAGGCGCGGTATCTGCAAGCATGCGCCATTGAACCGCTTGATGTAGCCCCGGATGGACTCTCCTTCTCTCTGGACTACTTCGAAGATGCTCTCCTCGGTTCGGGGGCACCGTTTGCTGGTAACAAAGTCCGCGGTGAAGACATGCACAAACTGGGTCCAGCTTCTTATTGACCTGGGGGCCAAGTTCTTGTACCAGGTGCGGGCCACCCCCCTGAAGGTGGTAGTGAAGGCCACACACATGCAGGATTCACTGGCCCTTGCCAGGTGCATTTGGGACTGGAAGGCATTGACGTGGATGTTAGGGTCGAAGGACCCATCGTACTTGTCTAGAGAGGGGAGTTTGAAATCTCTGGGCATGGGGACTGCAAGGAGTTCTGATGAGAGGGGGAAAGGGACTGAGAGAATAGGGACAGCTTTTACCTCGTCCGAGCTTGTCTCTTCTTTACCTCGGAGCTCGGACAGGATATGGGTGGTAGTTCGGCGACTTCACCGACGTCTTCGTTGCTACTTAGAGGGCCTGGTATTGGCGTTGTTGGCCTTGGTGTTGTCGAGCTTGATGGGCCCGGACTATTGGTAGTCTGCCGCTAGGATGCCGAATCGGTTCTCTGTGAGCGGGAGCTCAAACTTGGAGTGCCGAGGTGCTGACTTGACTGGCAAGGAGGTTCCCGATCCGCCGGCGAGCTACAAGGCGGGGGTGATTAGTCTTTCCCTCCTGCACGGGGATGAGGCCTGGCTCTTGGAGGGGTTTTGAAGTTGGGAGGCTTCTCCTCGGTGAAGGCGTCCGCCTTGAGGGGAGGGCTTAATCGACTTCAGAGCGGGGTGCCAAGGTGGAAGCCGTGGTTGGTTCGGAGGCAGTTGGGGGAACTGCTGTTGATAGTGATACTGAGAGATGTGGTGTAGTACTTGTTGTTGATGGAGCTAATGTTGCTGGAACTGCTGCATTTGGGCTTGCATTGCCCGCATGCACTGCATCAAGTCATCAAACTGGTTTTGGCTAGTCGCCAGAGGGACAACAGTTGGTTTGGCAAAGGTTGTCTCAACAGGGAGAGGAAGGGGAACATTCACAGGTGCCACTATGCTTGGTGCATTGAGGCTAGGGATTTCGTTCGTTGATAGGGGGACGGTGAACTGTCCTATGCACACAGTGGCAGGCTGGGGGTGTTCCCCTACAATATTCAAGTCGGCGTTGTGCCTGTTGTTGTTGGGAGAAGCCATGGAAGCTATGGTTTCTTTGAGAGAGAGAGAGAGAGAGAGAGAGAGAGAGAGAGAGAGAGAGAGATTAAAGGTTAGGGGAGGCTTTTTGAAGTCTTCCCACAGATGGTGCCAAATGATGGTGTACAATCCGGTCGGTCCTAGCTGCCGGTTACCTCGCTTCTGATGAGATTGGAGGTGCTTGAAACAAGGAAGAAAATGGAGACTTCCGAGGAGGAACCCGGTTGGAACACTCTGAAACTTAAGTTAGTGCTCTTCAGAAGGCAAGGAAAATGAGAAATTCTAAGACCAGAAAGCGCAAGAATCACATACTTTCTTCCCCATGAGATGGGGGCCTTTATAGTCACTTTGTATACTTACTCCCGAACCCTTGTCAGTTCGGGTATCATTACCTCTACCAGATCAGGTCACTTCCTCTGAAAGATCGGGTCACTTCTTCTACCAGATCGGGGGTCATTTCGAGTGTCAACCTCCACTACCAGTTGCCAGTTCGGGTGTCATAACCTCCACTGTTCCTTGTCAGGGCCGTCCTCGCCACGTCTGATATGGCGGTGGCAAGTGGCCGTTGGGGGGCGGCTGTCATGTGTCGGACCCCTAATCATTCAAATGCGCCGCCTCCGTGTATGGGCTTCCTGGGCGTCAGGTACGGTTCAGTCAGGCGACTTGGGGCTGAAGTGGTGTGCGAGGTGAAGTCCGTTTGGACAGAAGTATGGTCCGAACTGCCCTTGTGCTGGCAGTTCGGGTCTTTGCCTTTTGTAAGGCTCAGGACCTTGAAGGGAGAGCTTGGGTTCCTCCTTGGGGAGTTCAGGACTCTTTAGCTCGGAGCTTGGGTTGTAGGTTCCCCTTCGGGGGAACTCACTTTTTCTTCGGAGCTCAGACTGTGGGGCCCGCTGTCATCCTGAGCTGGCATTTCTACCAGGTCACTCTCGATTGCTTCTACGTGTCGTATGACCAAGAGGTCGGGTCAAATCTTCCTCCATCACTTACATTTCTAAAAAAAAAAATCCAATGCAAATTAATGCCTAAAATATCAAACAAGTCATAATAAAATTTCTTATTTTTCATGTCTTTATTATTTATAGATTATATTTTTTTGCTCAATAATGCTTACCCCTCAAAACGCCGGGCCCTCTGTCACCCAACCGCCTCTCCTCCACTTTCCTTTTAGCACTGTTCATCTATCTTTCTATATAGCAACTTTTCTTCCAATAACTCTTTGCCAACTGGCAAGAAAAAATCACCTCCTTCTCCTTGTTTGTTAAAGATTAAACAAGAATAATTGTAAGGCTATTATTTGCGGGGGGAAAAGTGCAATATAGGGCATATATCGAGCTGAAGTGACAAGGACATGATAGAAAAAGGCCCACAATCAAATCAAATCAAATCACGGGTTGCAATCCCATAAAGAGTAGGTAGAGATGGGGGACTGAGTGTTGGGATCAGAACATTGAATTGGAACATTCTATCCCAGTGATTGGAAGTATGAACTACCACTCTGCAACAATGATTGTGTACCAACCAACCCTTTGGATTTTGAGATAAGATGGTCAAGCCCCAGAGGATTTTCCAGAAGATACACTCAAAATAAATTATTCCAAATTGATGATTTTTGCATCATGTGTATACCCTCCAACCTCTAGATACCAAGAAATCTAAAATGTGGCAGCACCTAATGTGATCGCATCTATTTATGAGGCAAGTGTAGCCAAAAGAGCCCCTCAGCTTGGCCAGATAAAAGGGTTCTTTTCAATTATTTTCAAAGTTAAAAACAATGAATGAATCATTGAATGGCCTCTATCATTTACAAAAAGACCTCAAACCCAAATAATTCTGACCAGCTGAGGCATGCATGATATGAGCTGGGAAATGAAAACAAATTAAGCGCTTCATCTGTTATCCTTACAGTCTAGAACTAGGAGCCTCATATTTGACACAAATAATTTGAAAAATAAAGTACTTCAGCTTTCCCCCCAGACCACCTGTGTTGTCTCTCAATCACATGATAATAATGGCTAATCCATACCCATATTAATTTAGGTTATTATTATTGCATTCAGAATAACCACATTAGACCTTTTCACTCAGTATCATTTAGTCCTTTGAAAGCAGATTTGATTTGAAACTATCAGCAAATGATAGGACAGTTGTCTATGTTTTCAAAAAGGGTTATTTGCATAAACATCTCTCTAATTTCACATATTTACTACAACTTAGAGTAGGAAGTGATGTTTTTGACCCTAATGTCTATTTGATCAAATTAATGAAAAAAAAGGCAGCTGAGAGGTAACCCACTTGGCATGCTGGATGAATTGTCTCAGCAGTGATCTGTTATTATCATGTTTATGAGAAAAAGAATTGTATAATATTGTACTGTTCGCTTAAAAAGAGTAACGGTCCCTATAAAGTATCATCTTTATAGACAGTGATTAATACCAAAAAAATAATAACAAGAGGCATGACCCTTCTAATAATATGGATGCTATGAAGTAGGTTTGAGTAAATACATGAAATGAATTCAAATGATTCTCTAATTAAATGACCTTTTTAAAATATAAAAATTTGAGATGGTTTTGGATTTAGGCATGTGGCCCATGATGTGATTCTCTGTGTTTGAGTGTGACACCTTTTTATTTGAACAATTATCTTTCTTTAGCATTCTTTGTATTAAATTGGTGAATGAAAAAATACTGATGAATTATTTTTATTTCTAAATGAAATTATATTAGATTTGGTTTCTGGGTTCATAATTCAGATCAAGTAATTATGTTAGATTTTGAAGAGACTTAAAAAAGGGGAGGGAGACTAAACTAAAAAGTTGGTTGTGTTTTGTTTAAAAAATGAAACAGTTATGAGGACTGTACTTTTGATCATTCACTTGTTCAATTTCCATCCAGATCACCTGCAAGCCTTGGCAGGATTTTTTTTTACCAAAAAATAAGTAGGATATTTTTTTTTGTCCAGACAACAATATTTGATACTTTATAGCAATAGTTGATAGCAAGGGTTCTTTTAAGGTTCCAAGCAGTGTATTAAAAGTTTAAAACCCACCCAGTCTGGAGCTTGAACTGTTTTTACTCTGGCTCAATGAGTCAGTGGTTCAATCGTTTAGTTCAAATACATCAACCCATAATGTTATCAACAAAAAATTCTAAAAAAAAATCCCAATAACCTGCTGAACCGGTCAAATAGATCAAGGGGTTGTTAATTTTATCGACATTTTCTTTTTGTAAAATAGCTGATTGGAGGTTGACCAACACCGGTATTGTGACCGGATCACCGGTCCTATGATTCATTTAGAGACTATTATTTATTACTTATTACAAAAAAATCTATGATACTGGAAAGACATGATACCAGGAGACATTTGGCTGGCTCTATTTTTTTCCGGTATCATATTAGAACGCTACTTATCATTATAAATTTTAATGAATGATTTTCATCCCACTATTTTTTCCATCAAAATTACTTACGCCCTCCATCAAACCAATTAATCAAGAACCCAGGCAACAACATTATTTGACAGACCGGCATAAACTTTTGTCCATAAAGACTTAATCAAAAGAGGACAAACATGATTGTTTTTTTTTGCAAATACATTAATTGTTTGTTATCGCTTGTCATTTTGTGATTTAAGGGCTCAATGACCACAAAGGCACTACAACCAGTGACTTGGTTCAAACCAGTTGAAAGGACCATCACTTTTGGCCGGTCCCTTTATCTAAATCACACGGAAAATAATCTGTGGATGCCCTTGCCAAACAATTCAATGGGGTAGGTGCTAGGCACAGGCCAGAAAATGTAGGGCTACAAGATCACCAGTTTGGTATTTCTCTCTCTACAAATCCAATCCAATGGGTGGCTGAAAAAAAGAAGTGTTTCAATATATAGAAGATCACAAACAACATGATTGGGATAATATTTTGTCTAATACATTCATGTAAGCCCACCTAGGCACCTATAAACCTTATAGTTCCCCAACACAGTAAACTTAGTCCTTAGATTGAGGTGGAGATTGGTTCATTGAGCCTCAGCCCTGCTCAACTTATGCTTTGTAATCTCACATCTATTCTATCATTGTATAGGCGTTTTTGTCTTTTGGAGTTAGTGCAAAGCCATTGAGTTGAGATATATATGCTTTTTAGGATTATTCTTGAATTTTTCATAAATTTTTAAAGATTCCAATGAAGATGCATTTTGTAAGTTTTATTGTACATTACAACAATATTTCAATCAATCATGTTAAAGACGTCATATGGTCTATTTATTTTTCATTGATTTATATTTTACAAAGATGTATTTATCATTAAAGACTTCTACCATATTAAAAATGCTATTGTGATATGCCAATTTATCACGAATTATGTATAGTTTTTGCCATTTTTTAATAATCAAAGATCTTTTCAAGGAATTACCAAATTTGCATGTATTTTACTAGTACTTAATTGAATTGTCAAATTTACCTATACAACCTTTTAAGTTTGTGTTTTATTAAGCCTAACGAATTATAAAAAAAAAAAAAAAGTTTTGAATTGTATGTCTTCTTCTTCTTGCAAGAAATCCTGGACACAAAAAAGTGATGACACAAAGTAGCTGAAAATCACTTCTTTGCCTAAAGTTTTTAAGGGCTCTTAAATATAGCTAAAAGTTGGAAAAAAAATCTCAGTTGAAAAAACACTACCTAAGCGGGATTTTGGGAGGAAAAATCTAAAGAACTCCATGGCATAGGCTATAGAAGAAGATCAGTATATTTGTGCTTAGTGTCCCCAAGAGGTTGTATGAAGTACAATTACTTGAGCGGTTTTCATGATAGGTTTGCAGGTTTTTTACTTATAATTAAGAGTGTTCAAGAAATTTTCTTGCTTCTTAGATTAATCAATGCAATTTTCCAATGTCTCTTACATTCTATGCAATTTCTGATTTTCTGTTATAATTCCCTTCTTCGGGTAATTAATAAATAAATAAACAAAGGTAATCCTACATTCTAAATGGATAAACCAAGGGTAGCTTTTGTCTTCTCAACGGACATGCCCCAATTACTTTTGGCCAGAAAGAGAGAGAGAGTATTAGTAGGGAAGGTGGGGCCCAGATGATCAAAACATAGGGCACTAAATAGGCCCTTCTCAATACTGTTCAACTCATATGTCAAGAGCGGATCTGCCAATGTTAAGACCCAGTGACCCCAAAACAAATTAAGGGAAGATGAGAAGAAAAAACAAAAAAGAAAGAAAAAAAAAAAGGAGAAAGAAAGAAAGTTTATTGTCTGTTTGGGTTTTATTGGTTACTTCTTTTGTTAGTGAGGCATTTCCTTGTTATTATGCAAAGTAAGTTGGCTGTCTTAGTAAAATCCATTTTGTGGATGCTTCCTTGGTACGACCGTCACCATCCTTTATTAGCAATTCTGCAATTCTGTACATAATGGTAATCATAAAGCTCTATTGGGACAAAGAGTAGTTACATGAGATTGAAAACCCAAAATAAAAAAAAGGAAATAAGAGAAATAAAAAAGAAATACATCAAATTAAAAATAAAAATAAAAATAAGAGAGAAAAAAAACCTATTTTTGTTTCCATCTTTGGGTACTTTGTTCCACCTGTCCAACCTGTTTTGACCAAGAGAAATTTTCCTAAAATGGAGACTTGAGTACATCATCTGACCTCATTTTTCTTAAGAAGTGCCCAAGTCTATTTTCAGCCAACCTTGATTTATAAGCTGTCTTTTTATATTCACACCATGTGAACTCTTTGTACAAGCTCTCCTCTCCTTCTTCCATGAGTGCTGCCAAGGGGACTATTCTCTCACTCAGAGGTGGCCCTCCAAAATAAATCATGGAAACCCTAGATTTGAAGCTGTTGGCCAGTACTCTATGTCTCACACTTTTAAACCTTCCATTGGTCATAACCTGCAAAACCCATCAAATCCAAGCAACAGGGAAATTAATGCAAAGAGAGAAATTGGGTACTTGGGTACTGGATGGAGTAGAGTCTGAGAGTACAGAAACAGAGAAGGGCCAGGGGTAGGGGAGACAGACTTGAAAAAATCCATCACAACAGTAGATAAAATCTTAAGGAGAAACCCATTAAAATGCTCAGAAATAATTTAAAGAAAAACCCATTAACAGATTTCGATTCATTAAACTAATAAATATACTGATTGCCACTTGGCAAATAGGCTTTGATTTCCTGTTTGAGAGATGGTGGGAGGAGACTCTGCAAGGAATGAAGTAATAACAGTAAGTGGTTACTGGTTGTACCTGGAGGGAATCACCAACATTGATGAAGAAGGAAGTCTGATCAGGCGGGACTGAGACCCAGCTCCCATCTTTTAGAGAGATTTGCAGGCCCGACGCGTTGTTGGAGCGTAGAATCGAAATTATATGTGGGTCTGTATGCTCCCCAAATCCAATCAAGTTCTGACCACTCAGTGCTTGAAGCTCTGGACATGGAGGGTAGTGGTTTAATCTGAAAAAAGAGTCACTTTTATCATCCATCAAAAGCCTACTGAACACATTCCTCGGTTGAATCATCAGTCCTTCCGCCAGTAATTCAAGAACTTGGAAAGCCATCTTCTTCACTGCTGAAATATAATCATTGACAGCAGAGCTGAAACAGACAGGGAAGAACAAATTCAGAAATCTCTCCAAGCAAGAAATGCTAAACTGATTAAGAAGAAAATGAAACAAATTATAAGAGTTTGTTTCTTCTGCGTTTCTTACCAGAACATTTCTGGGTTTTCTCTGAAAATGGAAAGAGAGCTCTGATAAATGGTTTCTGGATTGGTGTTGAAGAGGAGATATTCAATCCAACCCACATCACCGTTGGATCCAATTCTCCTGTTTCCATACCCAAATGGATCAGGAGGTCCTCTTCTTTCTTTCTCAGATTGGGGTAAAGAGAAGAATTTGACGGCTTCTGATTCCAATCTGGAAACAAAGTCCATTGGAACACCATGGTTGATAACCTTGAAGAACCCAAACTCTTCACAGGCCTTCACCAGGAGGGTCTTTGCGTCTGGCTTCGAGAGGTCTATTACAGGAATCCCAGGGAAGAAGAAAGTTGATTTGCAGGTTTTGATCAGGGGAAACTGGTCGAATGATGGTTTAGACAAGAGCACCATGACTTCCTTCTGTTGCAGAGGAAACAGGGGAGATTTACAAAGAGCTGGTCGTAGAGAGAGAGAGATGGAGAGAGAAAAGAGGGGGAGATTGGGTGATAATGCAGATTTGGTCGATGAGGGTGTTATTTAAATGCGCAGTGGGTGGGTTGGGAACTTGAGATTGCATGAACAGAGGCGTTACGAACTATAAAGCTCAGACATCTGGCTTTCGGGTCTGTTTGGCGACTCAACACGAGAAGAGAAAAGAGATAGAGAGAGGATTATTTTTTTATTAAATTGGTTTCTGGGTTTCTACTTTGTAGTAGGACTTCATTGAAAAGAAGTCAATTGGAGGAAGAAGAATTAAATTAAGGTGACGAATTAAGGAAAAAATCCAGAAATGAATCCATTTTTATTAGAGTGGTTGAGGAACTTGCCTTGCTTATTAAAATGGGTTGGAATTTCAAAAGTGTCTACGCGTCTTGGTGTGAAATGACAACTGGGATAATGGAGTCCTTGTGTGAAAAGGACCGTAAAAGGGGCTTAACGTGAGAAGGTGTATAGCATGCACAAGGAGTTTGTGACATCACCCTCACCTTGATTTCATTGGTTTGAGATCCGGGTCGGGTTGCCCCATTCCCATTTTCATATTCAGCAACCAGAATCAGTTGATTAGTGATTTTTCATTTAATTTCTTTTTGATAATTAGTTGATTAGTGATTAGTATAGCAGATCTTGAAACCAAGGATGCAACTTGGGTCGGGTCGGGTCGGGATGAAAATGCGTTAATTTTTAAAATGAGCCCATATTCTATATCAGTTGAAATTCTTCCAAGTTGGGCAGCTCCACTTGTAATCCTAGTGCCAATTGGTTTGCTGGTAAATTTCCATGCTTGTTTTAGGGTTACGACCTTAGGGGGTAGCCGGGTAGGGCTGTTAACAGACTCCGACAATCAGATACCTGATCCGACATTTTTTTTTTTAAATAAATCCAATATCTAGTCTGATTATTTGGATTTAGATGTTTAACTGCAGCATGCGGATTTGACCCATTTGATCCATAAAAATCTAAATTGTATTATATTATACTATATTTTATTATATAAGTTAAAAAAATTAATATTTTAAAATTTCTTTATTTCAATGGCAATAGAGAATTTGATTAAAGTCTGATATTTCGAGTTTTAGGTCGGATTTGGATGTAATTGAATCCTATTTGAATCTGACTTGATTATCGCTCTATGAGAGGAGTTAGTTAGGGATGCAACTTGGGGTGGGATTGGGTTGAACATTTTGTTGAATTATATTTTAGATGGGGCCCTAGCCTGATATAATTGAAATTCTTTTGATGTATTTGAGCTTAAACTTATGCAACCCGAATTTCTGGCTGTGGGGTTGGACAGTGAACTCCAGTAAATTCTAAATTTTAAATCACTATTAAATATAAATTCATAATTGATTTGTTTTAGAGGGTGTTTGCCAATGTATATGATTTTGTTTTTTTGTTTTTTAAAAATAAAAATAAAAGTGCCACAATAATAAAAAAGTGATTTTTTTTCTCAAATTTACAAACTCTAGTAAAGATCCAAAGGATCTATGTTTAAAAGGGGACATTACTTGGTGTAATACTAAAATCTTAGGTGGGCAAGCGTGATAATATGGGTTTGAATTCGGGAGAAATCACTTTGTACCAAAAAAATGCCAAACATTAGGACTGTATCTACTCTACTCCTCCCAACACCCCAGATAGTTAGAACCGACCTTGGATGGCCTTTTCTTTTCGTTGGTATTGAATTATTTATAGAGGGTGTTTGCTAATGTGTATATTCTTGTTTTCTAATAATAACTGCCAGATCAGCAAAAATGTGGATTTTGTTAAACTTACAAGATCTGTGCATCTAGTAATATTTGTAATTTGTAGATGAAATTAACTTATTTCACTAGTAACTTGGATCTCAACAGTTACCTAGTGAATGGTTCAAGAGGCAGAGGATCCATACATACAGGACTGAACATCCGGATTCGATCTATTGAGGGAGTTGAGATCTTCTGCCAATAAAATATGTTCCGACCCTCCACCAACTTGATCTAATACCACACATCTCACTATGAGATTGGGACTCATCATGTATGAGATGTGGGGTATAAGATCATGTTGATAGAAGGTTGAAACATGTTTTATTGGCAGGTGATTCGGACTCCTATTGGGGTTGCCTTTGATCTGAATAAACCTTACATAAAACAAAAGAAAATAAAAAAAAAAAGAAAGAAAGATAAATGAAGTGGGGAAGAGACAAGGTTTAAAGCATCAGTGTCACAAAATGCATTAATAAGGTTGAAATTGGATATATATGGATGCATGTTGAGATATTCTTTGGATTCAGTGGAAAGATCTGGATATGTGAAACATCAAAAAATCTCATGAATTACATAAATATATTAATAACGATAACTTTAATAAGGAACAGGCATATAATTAACCAAAAATAAATAAATTAAGTTACATATGCATAGGAAACACATCAACAGTTTATATAAAAAAATCACAAAATGCACTAATAATGCACCAACCAAGAATCCAACACACATACTATATAGCATTTTATAAATTATTACATGTATAAAGTCATTAATATGCCATTATTGGTTTGTTAAGTTATTATTTAAAAATCATTAAAATATACAATTAATGAAAATTATATATTAGATCTACAAGAATGTAGAAGATCCATAAATCCAACAGTCCAAGACACACATTATATGTTACTAAAAAATAAGTCAATTTAATCTTAAGTTCCTAATATACATGCTAAATGTAATGGCTATATAAATTCTTAAGAATTATTAGCATAAATAAAGATAATTTTTAAATAATATATTTTTCATTTCTATAAATAATAAATTTGTGGTTATTTAATTATTGTAAATAAAATTATTAATCAATAATTTATAAAAACATATAATCTTAATTAAAATTATATCAGATCCATTATATTTTCTATGTTTGTTTCTTGAAATTACCAAAAAAATGAAAAATCATCTTTTTGACATAAAGGATCAATGGATTTGATAGATCATTCACAGATCCATCTTCTACTTCTTTTCCTCCATCAAAACAATTTAATATAAATTATTTTCTTTTTTTGGATTTCCTTACTTTTGGGGGAAAATCCATAGATATGAAAGACATAATAAACCCAATAAAAAATCAAAATATATATCCTTGGATTTCAAACACCAAAATAGATCGATTGAAGGTTTAAAAAATGTGCGCATTCTTCTTCTTCTTCTTCTTCTTCTTCTTAGCTTTCTTCATTACTAATGTTAGACCTCAAGTCTTTTTTTAGATAGGAATTGTCTGAAGTGAGAAAACATGCTGGAAAAATGGAACTAGCAAATGTAAATAATTTCGCCGACACATGGTCCATATTAACCTGTATCAGTCTGTATCGACCGATACAGGTTGGATATAGCATGATATGAACAATACCAACTGGCACATATGGAATGAAAGGACACCAGCCCCGTTCTACTTGTGCCATGTTCTAATTTCTATGGAAATGGATATGGTACACCTTGTATCAGGCATATTGTGTCGATATTTTAAACCTTGGGAAGAGAGTTATTAGATGAAAAAATTTTGTTGGGCAAGGAAATAGTTGCCACCTAAAAAGCATTAAAGACTTTGTCTTACTTCCTGCATTTATAGCATACCCTAATTTTGTCCCCAAACATGCCCATGTCCCCCAACTTGTTTAAGGGTGGTAATCTCATGACTCTCATTGGATACCCCCTAGGTGTGTATCACTTATTGAGTTGCAAATAGAGAAAGTTCACAATTTTGTTTTTTTATAATATTTGAACGAATGGCTGAAAGGCTGAAGTTTTGTGCTTTTTACTTATTGTTAAAATGAAACTTAGCCTTTTTCAAATTAAATCAAGTAAGGGTGAAGTTTTAAAATAAAAATAATTTTATTTTGGCTTTGTAGAAAGGCACACTAAAAAGAAAAATAAAGCAAATATATTACTTCTTATTTGGTGAAGCTCTCCATAACAATAATAACAACCAATGCAAAAGGCTATTGGATGCCTAAAATGTCATTTTAGAAGCAGTTGAGCAGAGGTTGAATTTTAAGAAGAGGTTGTTGTTTTTTTTCTTTTGACAAGTAGAACAGGACCTAGTTGGCACAAGTTTTCATTAGAAGAAAAACTTATTTTTCAAAGAGTTTTACCCCAAATTCTCTAATTGTATTAAAAGCTTAGAGGTGCCTACATCAGTATATTTTCAAGATTTGTGAGGCAATAAATGATAAGCGCTTAGGACATTCATGATTTAAAAAGAGCACATTCATAGGATCATGGCATATTCTTTAATCCTTATTCATATTTCTCAGCATAGTTTCTTCCAATGATGTCAGATAGGAGCGGTAGAATTGTCGACTTCATCAAACTTATTAAAATTTAATACTTAGGCCCCTTTAGGGGTTTGGAATCAGAATCAGAATGGGTTATTCTGATTTCAACTGTTTGGCTGGGTGGAATCGGAATCCCATTCTCATTCCTGTTGGAATGGCATTCCCCTATTTAAGAGAATGACCATTCCCCGTTCCTCCATTGGGAATGAAATCACATTCCTGCTGATTCCAATTTCCATTCCTATTCCTGTTTGAACCAATAGACTATGGGAATAGATCATTCCAATTCCGAATTTCAAAACCAAATGAACTCTTTTTGTTTTAAGATTATTTTGATGTAGAACAGTTTTAAAAGATTATATAAAACTATTTGCCTTTTTGTTATTTTTTATGTAAGTGAACCGGTTATCACACAATGGTCAAAACAAATTTTCATCCAATCCAAGTCTCAACAGTGATTTCTTCTATTTCATTTTCCCTCTTATGCTAGAAGTCCCAAAGTGAAATTCATCCACTACATGAATTCAAATAGGCCATATAATTTTTTCTATTTTTCATTTAGGTGGCATTCAGTAGCGTGTATATATCGTGGATAGGACCGTTTTGGTCCTATCTACAATAAGATATGGCATTCTACTATGTGTGGACGATCTCCATCCACAAAATAGTGTGGACATGGATGGGTCACACTCCAATTTATCATCCACAATATTTTCTCGTGGATGGTCCATACTATGGTGTGAACAGTTTGTGGGAAGGTTTCCGTGTAATGCACATATATTACATTGGTCCAATTACTCTTATTTTATTTAATATTTTAATAATTTTTAAATTTTTAAATTTTAATATTTTATCAACAAAATAATAATTTATAATGTTAATTCTAGCACAAATCCAATGGTTCTCCTTCTCAACTCTTTTTTTCATTATTTAAATAATAAGTTTTAATATTTTTATCAATAAAATAATATTTAAAATCTTATTTTTTAATTTTTTTAATTATTTTAAAAAATGCAATTGTTGTCTACATATTGATGCATTTTTTTTCAATTTATTTATCATATAAAATGCAAAAATTAGACATTTATGATCGACTATGTAAATCTCTCATAAAATGTATATAAGATAAGTGGAATAAAAAAGTGTGATGTGGGTTAGTCCAAACAATCTATCCACAATTTAAAACAATTTTGTACTATGATGTGGTATGGATTGGTCCTTGCCACAAGGTGTGGTGTGGATCAATCCACACCCATCAATTTGTCATCCACAGTACAAAACACCCCCTTAATTTTTGGTAAAGCAAGTATATAACAAAAATTTTTAGCTAACCAATGTGACACTCTTGCATCATCATCATCATCATGAGATTCATCATTATCTCAAGCCTGACATTGGACAGTCTTAAATCCATCATCCTTCAATTAGTTAGTTATGAATCTAATTAAGCAGGTATATAACAAAAGTTTTTAGCTAACCAATGTGACACTCTTGCATCATCATCATCATCATGAGATTCATCATTATCTCAAGCCTGACATTGGCCAGTCTTAAATCCATCATCCTTCAATTGGTTAGTTATGAATCTAATTATCTTCATCAGTTTAAGGGAAATCCAAATTACACCTAACATTTCATTTGTTGGTTAGTTGATTGATGTTGACCTATATTGTATGTCAAGGAGAAGAAGAATAAGAAAGAGAAAGAAAGACAAACCCTAGTTTGACAATGCGTAAATAAATTAGAACCATAGAAATTAAACAAGATGTCAATCCAGCCCAATTCTTCAATATATAGACATGCTTTGCTTTAGTCTTGTACACAATGTATTTCAATTTATCTCTTTTCAATGGTAGATAACATAGACACATCACCCATGTTATCATATGAACAAAATTGTTATTCTTAGCTAAAAGGTTGAATTAATAATAAAAAAAAGACTCTCCTTGTCAAGATTATATTCCTAAGGCTGTCTTTGGTTGTAGTACAATTTTATTTGCACTAATACAAATGCATGAGAATGCAAATGAAAAGACTGCAAATTCTAGTTTAGTTTTATTTTATTTTGCTTCAGCTCTTATTTTACTTTATTTGTATTGTAATCAAACAAAATACGGTAAAATTTGAAACAAAAATAAATCATAATTTGCATTATAATAGTTTTGCATCAATGCAAATTTATTTGCATTACAACCAAATGCATCAGAAAGGAAACCAGACTAGCTACAATATTGTTAATTAATATCATGTCATCATCAAATAGTTGTTCACCCTAAAGTAGCTGATATTAGTAACAGTAACCATTGCATGTTGCATGTTTGGTCAATAATCTAATCTTCAGCTTACTACTCTCTTATTAACTTAGTCAAGGAATACATATAATTTTCAAATTAACCTATCTCTTACTTGATTCTAGTGAGACTTTTGATGTCTCATTCTTGGCAATACATAGAGTCAATACTTGACTCCAGGTCCATCCCATAATACGAAAATAATCTCATTTCTCCAAGGGGTATGCTAAAGCTACAACTTTTTTCTTCTAAAAAATGTTCATGATACAGACACCTTTTATGTGAAATCATTCTCATATGGCATAGTGGGCAATTTGGATTACAAAGAAATCTTCAGTGAAAGTGATGAAACAATTATTGGGAAATAGGAATGATAAGGGCAAGCTCCGAATCACAGCTTTATCTTATCTTCCTTCTACCACAAAAGAAAAAAGGAAAAAAAGAAAGAAAGAAAGAAGAGATAAACATAAAGAAAGAGCAAAAGTAGATAAACATGGATAGTATAATCTGAGATGTCATATTGTCATATGAAACTCATCTTAGTGATCTACAAAGAAAAGATATAAAGAAGCCATCCCAAGAGACAGATATAGTATGTTTGGATATAACCATAATTTGGACTTTCCGTAAAGAAATATAATCCCCAAGAGATGCTCTCAAATATGGACCAATCTATATCTAGATCCAAATTTGGTTGGTTAATATTTGGTCTCGAATTGAATCTTATCCATTGGATTTAGTTCGAATTCAGATTGAATTTATATTGACTTTTGGATATAGAATTGCATTAATAAATTAAAATGAAAATGATCAAAAGATTATATATTTTAATAAAGTAAACTAAAAATGACTTTGTCATTGTATTTCATGCATCTACGAGAGTTAAACATTATGAACCTATATAAATACATAACATCTAAACCAAAATTATTAATATACAAATTTTATATACAAAATTATTAATAGAGAGAGAGAGGTAAATCAATCCACTTATATACAAATTGAAAATCATATTAGATTTGAATTTGAAGTTGGAAAAAATAATACCATTTAATTACCTAATGCTATATAAGTTGGAAAATCATATTGGATTTGAAAATCAAATTGTTAATGAGCTTGCTTTGTCATAAACACCATTAAATTAAAAGAATATATATAGATAGATAGATAGATAGATTCTTTGAACCTTGGTCTGATCCAAACTTGCAATATTAGTCCTTACACTATTTAGTGTAATGGTTCTGTTTCAATTTTCAAATGCAAGCAGCTAAATAGTGTAAGGACTAATGTTGCAAGTATGGATCAGACCAAGGTTCAAAGTATCAATATTCTTTTTATTTTTATATTTTATTTTTTCGAATCTGGTTCAGAGGGACTGGTTTAAGGCTGGTCTACCCCCTGAATCACTTGCCAACCCGAAACACCTCCTGTAGGGACATATCGGGAAGAATCTGATATGATACGTATCGGTATTTTGAACCTTGGATCAGACTGCTACCTCAGCTTATCACATGTAAAATCCAATGCTTATTTTGATCCAAATATCATACCTTGCCTCTTGCATAAAAGAAATCTATCTATATCTATATATACTGAACTGTAAAATGATTGAACGGACCTGGAGTGTTTTTGGACTTTTTCTTGACTGAAACAGCCTTATTTCTGAATTTAGCCTTTTTTCTATTTTGAGGGTAGAAAGCTTTATTTGAACTGCTACTTTTCATTTCACCATACCTTCTCTCATTAATTTCTATATTTAAGATATAACTCCCATGGTCATCTCAAGGAAACATTCAACTTAAAAGCTTAATTTCTATTAGGTGAGGTTGTTGAATAGGTTTTTATTCTCTTACAGGCCCCCTCATGCAAAAATCTATTGGTTTTGAATGATGGACAAGCACAGGCCCACCCATACCTTGTGCTGAAATTTAATTAACTATGATGGGGGCAAAGAGGACTGAACACTAGATCACTTGGTCAAATGGGCCCACCCATTTGGGTGGCAGGTCAACGATTAATTGTCTGGGTCAAATGATCCAACTTGTGACATCATAGTTAAATAACAAAGTTTAAAATATAAAATTTACACAAAATACAAATAAGAACTTAGAACATACATACATACATATACATATTATTGTGATGAATAAATATTATTTTTATTAATGACAAAAATGTTAAAAAACATAAAAAAATTATGATATCTAACTTATGACACCGCTTATTAGGTCAAATGATTCAATCAGTTGAATCACTAGGTCATTAATTGAGTCAATGATTTTTGTAGGCAAGTAGCTTGGTGGTGATATGAACATGAAATCCTGATTATTAGTTCAACCATACAGATTAAACGAGGCAAACCTCTAATGTCATAAATTAGTAATAAAAATCAAAATATAAAAATCATAAAATTTGTTGAAATTGGACTTATTTCTAATATTTTATGTTCATCATCTTAAACAAAATTATATGTGATAAATTTGCATTATTGTATTAATGATGGGGACGACTAAAATAATTAAAAAATGAAAATGAGAATTGACCAAGACAATGTTTTCAACAAAAAAGGTGGTTTTGGGTGAAATAGGTAAAAGAAATATAGCCTAATGATAAGTCAACTAATCCAACTGTTCTAACTATTCAATTCAACTGCAGGTTGAAAATGTTGATATAAACTACAAGTAGAAAGATTTAGAGTTGGGGTTTTAAGTTGATGGACAACAGATTGACCACTGTGCCATGCTTCAATTATCTGTTTTTGTTACTGGGAATTCTAATAATAATAATAATAATAATAATTTTATTATTATTATTGTTATTTGCATATTGGCAAGTACAAGAAAAAAAAAGAAATTTATGAAGTTGGTAATGAGTTTTAGATATTTGCATTAATACATAGGTGGGTATTATGTTTCATCAGTTATTGCAGAAGAATAAATATTGATGTCCCCCATGTTTTCTCTTGAAATTAAATGTGTTAGAAATAGCCCAATTGAAAGGTCGTTGATCACTTCTCAAAATTTCTAGGCTCCCATCACCCTTTGCTTACCTACCAAGACATAAACAGTCCTCTCCCTTTTATGGGTCCCAAGCACTATTTGGATTTGGTCAATGTTAAATCACATTAGGACCCATTAAATAGTACAGTCACAGTCGGCAGTTATGAAGACTGAAATGTCTCACGTGTGGACCTACCATTAAAAAATGGGTAGAAGTAAAACCCCACCATAAAGTCCTGACAGTTCACAAATTCAAGAGAGAAAAATCATAGTACTGGACCCCTCACATAAGGAGGTGGTTTTTTAACCTATGACTTATCATGCATTATATGTGTCAGTTATGGCTTTTTAATTTATCATGCCATGATGAGTCAAAATCATCAGTCTTATTGGTGGATACACACACATATATATATATATATATATATATATATATATATATATATATATATATATATATATATATATATATATATATAGATATATATATAATATGTGTATATGTTAACTATCTAAGGTTTCATTCATTTTTTCAGTAAATTATTTATTTGGGCAAATACTTTTTTATTTTTTAGATAAATAAGGTAATGACCTTTTTAGTTATAAAAAACCATTATTAAAAGAGGTATTTTTATCTCATTCAAATGTTAGTGATTTTTTTCATAGGTGGAAAAATTATTTACTCACCTCGGAGATAGGTATCGTTTGTCCGAGAAAATAAACTTCCTTTGGTCTCTACATAAATATGAAAAAAGGATATTGGTTTATTGATCAATGGGAACTAAAATCCCATTAACCAACTTTCCCTTCTCAAAATCCAAAAAAAGAATGCCCCACTAAGAAATTTCTTGCATTGCATTCATTTGATAAAAGGATTAAACGGGGAGGCTCTCACTAGGGATGGCTTTTAAGCATGCATCCTAAATTAATTAAGCTAGAGGGATTCTCTGTACTATATGAAGTGTGACAGCTCTTTGTACCTTTTGTTGTGATACTTATCCCTTTATATGAAAATAAAGGATATGTTTGCTTTGATAGAAAATAAGGGGAAAAACAGTTTCACAATTTTTTTTAGGCTTGGTTATTTGCAGGCAAATATTGATCAGATGGGTGCAAAATTTGTAAATTTTATATTCCAAAAACTGATGCAGAATTTGCACCACCCTTCTAATTACTTTATTTTACTTCCTGCTTTATTTCTCACAAACAAATAAGGTATTACACTCAATCCTTTTACACTCCCATGCATTTACACCAAACGGAAATGAAATTTGTACTTCAAGTCTTCAACCAAACAGTCATAGGAACTTTCCTTCAACTTATTTGCTTATCTCTCTCTCTCTCTCTCTCCTATCAAACCAAAGACGGCCATAATGTCAAAACATCTAGCTATAATATAGTGGAGCCAAAAAAGAAGCTCGTAATAACCTTTATTCTCCTTTTTGTACACTTTGAGGAAGAGTACAAATACGAAAATGCATTGTATAAAAGCTTGTACATGATATTTCTAAACCTCGTATTTGCATTGTACATATTTACATTTGCACTATTTTCAAATTGAACCTCATGAGCATATAGCACATGCTATCAAATATTCTTCTTATAAATTGATAATGAGAGGTGTCAAACTGTCAGTTGCTGTAAAGGCCATTACCCTATGTGAGTCCCAGGCTTTCAGCTATCTTGGGGTCTTGGAAGGAGTAGACTGGATATGATTAATATAAACATTTTTTTCTTCGCACAAAGTAGCCACTCTCAAACTCGAATTCGTATTCTCACACTTTCCGGTCCAAAATTTTACTATTACATCAAGTAATGGCCCTTAAGGGTATTAATTGTTATTTGTTCTTTTAATAAACTGGCTTAAATTCAAATCTACCATAACCTTAATTGTAGCGAAACTTGTGATTGTACAATAAAACATAAATATATTTTCATTTAAGCTCCGTTTGAAACGATTATAAATATAAATTTGTAGAGCACAAACTCTTATATTTTGTATTATTTTATACGCATTTGCACTATATATTGTATTTATACTCCTTCCAAGCTGAGCCTTAACTTCAATTCAGAAGATGAGAGTGATTCGCTTTTTGGCTGGATTGTCAGTGCATTGGTGTTTTATTAACGGGCAATCATAAGATTTTACTGCAACCATAATGGCAGCAGATGTAGGTAGGGAAAAAGAAAGAAGATATTCATCTGTGCATCTTTCTTGAATCAATCACTAATTCCACAACTGTCAGAGCAATTGCCTTCAGAAAAAGCAATCACAACGTGGATGTAGTGAGTGAATGTGTTAAGTGGGGCATAGGTTTGTACGAACCCCTAATCCCATGGGACAAAACCATGGGACTGTGGGAGATGGAGTCCAACCAACACACGTGTTGAAATTGCACTTTAAAAGCAGAGGACCCCACCAACTGATCTATGACGTGGTTGCTTGTCATTGGTTTTCAGCGTCGGTCATATTAGGGTGGTTTTGTCTTTTGTGATGTAGCTCTGATGTTACAGGTTGGCCATTAAGCCATCCATAGACCGTAGGGATAACAGTATTGCATCTTATACGTCTCCTCTTCTCTATATCAATATCACCCCCATACTTTGGCATTCTTGTAAAATTGTGAAGACGAAACTGGGAATTGCAAAGGGAGGGTTGAGTTACCATCACATTTGTCATTTGTCCTTATGATGTAAGGACACAAAATGAATAGATAAAAGAAAACAGAACTTTGAAATTCAAGTCAAAACAGTTTAAGCTTGTGAAAGACAAAAATGTTTCGGTCTAACATGTATATACACACACCCACACCCTACCCTGACTCAGTTAGGCTCCGTGTACATGTGCCTGAAAGCACCCCCAATTCCCATCATATGCATGTAGACATATATATTGCTTTCCTCCTATATCCATGGAGAGAGCAATCCTAGTAATATACTCCAAGCCTACTTTTTTCCCAATCAATATGAAATATGAGTCTTCTAAATATAAGGGGAAGAAAGAAAGAAAAGACAAAACCAAAAAAAAAAAAAAAGAGAGAGAAAATTCTTAAAATTTTGAATTTCCTACCCACAAACTATTCCCACATCCATACTTATGCTACAAGGGCACATTGGAAATAGTTTATAGTTCCTATGGATATGGATATTGGAACAGTTTGTGGGTGGAAAATGGGGAGTGGTCTAAGACCTATCCCCCATGACCAGTTTTGATAAAAAAAATTAAAAATAAAAAAATAAAAAAGGGTTTTAGGCGGGGTGTATTTATACTTTGAATCTTTCACATTTCTATATCATAACCTTCTCAATACAATTCAACAACTAGTAGAGAGGGGTTTGTATTGGAATTGTCACATTGCTATTTGCTACATCAAAGAAGACAACTTTTTCTTAATAAAGAACTTGCAATTATAAGTACTCAAGTCTTGAAACTCGTATAAAGACTTAAAAGAAATTATCATGTGCTTGGTTTTTAAATATTGCTTCAGCAAAGCATCTCATATAAAAGAGCATGATCATACAGTGTCCGTTTGGCCTAGGATTTGTCTAGGCAATCGGTTCCATTTTACCCCAAACCTGATCCCTAGCAAAAAATCGTTGAATCGATAAACGACCATTGACTTGAGTGGTCGAACCATCGACCCGTCGACCTGTTCAATGATTTTGGACATTTTTATTTTTAATTATTATTTTTATTTTATTTTGAAAATTTTTGTTGTCAGAACAAGTTGTCCATTCAAACCAGACGGTCGAATCATTGACCTAGAGACAGTGGTCAGAACGACTTCATTTTTGGGTCATTTTTTCTAGATGTCAATAATTAGACAAAATAACTTTATAGTCATAGTCATGGAAGGGTGGACATTGCGAGGGATTCCAAAACCTTGAAAAATAAATCCAAAATGACCTTAAACACACAAAAAAAATGGCAGTAAATCCACCAAACTAGAAAACCCAAGGCGAGGTTACTGCCATTTTTAATTATCGAAGTCCACAAATCCCCTGAGACATTACATTCACTAGACCAAAGGCGAGGTTACTCTAATTAGAGCCGTTATAAGGACAACTAAAATTGTTCTGCTAATTAAGGCTGAAATGATTGAGCTGAGATTTTTAATTTTGAACTGATGGGATGTATATCGATCTTATTGTTGGATAGTTTTGGTTTTAACATTTTATTTCTTAGCTGGAGTCGTACGAATTCCAGCAACAAAAACACTTATAAATAGAAGGGAAATGTATTTTGGTCAACATGTAGATGGAACATATCTAACAGTTTAATTGCTCAAATCAATAGATTGTTGACCAAATCAACGAATTTTGGCAAGATTCTAGTTAGAGGTGAAACGGAACCAGTTGAATACAATGATACACTAGTGTGTTTTTGTCAAAAACTCTTTTATGGGGGTAGATTGGAGTGGGTTACTTTGGATTTGAATATTTGTCTCTACAATTGTTGGTGAACACTTTGGTTAATTAGTTAGAATTGAATACTTGTCTCTATAATTGAAATCCACAAATAATTGAGTACATTGATTAGACCAAAGTGTGGTTACTTTGGTATAACCATTATAATAGAACACATAAGTATTTTTGTAGATTGAAGTGGGTCACTCTGGATTTCAATATTTGTCTCTTAAATTGTTGAACATTTTGGTTAGTAGAATTGAATACTTGTCTCTAAATCCACAATCCATTTAGTACATTGATTAGACGAAGTGAAGTTACATTGGTCTAACCATTATAAGGAGGAGAAGGAGAACAACTAAAACTGTCCTCTTGCTAAAACAATTGGGCAGGTTTTCAATTTTGGACTGATTGGATGTATATCAATCAATCTTATTGTTCAATATTTTCAGTTTTGGCATTTTATCCTTAGCTGGAATGTCATACAGATTCTGCCCATGTAAAATAGAACATACAAGTATTATTGTCAAGAGTTCTCTTTATAGGGTAGACTAGATAAGGTTACTTTGGATTTGAATATTTCTCTCTGCAATTCTTGGAGAACATTTTGGCTTGTAGAATTGCATATTTCTCTTTAGATTCAAGGCTATATTTGGTTGCAGTGCAAATAAATTTGTACTGATATGAAACTATGGTAGTGCAAATTGCAAATGATTTGGATGCAAATTTTAATTTATTTTTGTTTCTAGTTTTATTTTAATTTGTTTGATTGCAGTACAAGTGAAGTAAAAAGTAAAACCCAAAGCAAAATTAAACCAGAATTTACATTCTTTTTATTTGCACTCCCATGCATTTGTATTAATGCAAATAAAATTGCACTACAACCAAATACAACAAAATATTTGTGACAAAAAAATCAATGCAAAATATTTCTTGATTTAATTTTTTATTTTATAAAGGATAAGTCAAAAAATTTCCAAAATCTCAAAAGAAACTTTTGAATATATATATATTTGAATAAAACCAACTTCGCACTCCAAAGATGAGAGTGAAATTTTGTCATGTGGAAGAACACATGGACTTATTTCTTGATGGTTACATCAAATGCCATAAGCAAGCATGTGCATAAACAAAACATTGAATAATGTGTTTGGCATGAAAAACCATCTTTTCTTTGACTTGATTGTTGAATAGGCATTCTTGGTGGTTGATACATGCATCCTTGGTGATAATGAGAGTTCAATTTGCCTGCAAAAATATCAACAATGGACCCAGAAGATCTTTCTTAGGATGGACTATGGTAGAGCAACTTCAAAAACCCATTGTGGCCATGTCTTTCAAAGATCACATCTGCTGCAGCAGTGGTCATAGTGCTCCCTTGTGGCTAGACCTGTTCATGGGCGGCCGGGCCGGGTCCAGGTCGGGCTTTCACTCTATATTATAGATTTTTCTAAGGCCCGAGTTTGAGTCTGGCTTGACCGGTCTACAAATTAGGTCCGAGCCCGACCCTCATAAAAAAGCCTAAAGCTCGGGTTTGGGCCTGAGCCCGAAATTGAGCCCATACTGTTACTACTGTTGAAGCGGCTAAAGAGAGAGAGAGAGAATTTATAAAGAAAATAATAAAAAATGTATATATATTAAATTATATATATATATATATATATATACATTTCAATAAATATTATATCATTTATATATTTTATAAAAATATATAATGTTGAGTCGGGCCGGGTTGGGCCTTTTTGACAAATCCTGAGCCTGGCCTGAAACACAGTTGGGCTTACTGTGTTAGGCCCGAGGTCAGGCCTGCAAGCTTAATTACATGAACAAAGCCCGATCGGGGTGTGGGCCGGGCCGGGCCAGGCCATCGGGCTACCCAGCCCATGAGCAGGTTTACTTGTGGCCCCCCTAATGAAACACAAACACACTGGTGATGGAAATAAATTCAAAACATCCTATGCTCTTTCATTTTCGGGTCGACTATGGTACCAGAAAGACATGACATCCGAAAAATTTCTGACCAATCAACTTGTATCATAAACATGGTGACAAATCATGTGTTATTTATCAAAATTCATGGATAAGTTTTGATTGATCAAAACTCTTCTGATATCATGTCTTTCCTGCATCATAATTTTCCTTTCATTTCCTGATATCAAAACTCTTCTGGATATTTCAGAAAAGAAATTTTGAAGAGGTATTTGGGAGGAGGACCATATCTTTCGTGATCATAAAATCTATGATGCTGAAAAGAGATAATACTGAAAAGGATTTGACATGAATTTTGATAAAAAAAATAGTTTAGGGGTTTTAATAGCATTCATCTAATACTTATGAAATAAAAAAAAAGATAAAGAGTATCACTTATATCAATATACACCAATACTCACTTGAGTTTATTGGGCGTATGGGTATTTTGATTCTTGGATTGGTTAAGCAATATTCATTGATATTTTCTAGTGTTTAGGAAACCGGACTTGATGAGGGATGAATCATCCGACTTCCCTATTGGAGGATAGTTTGGACGAATAGTGGCTGAGGTAGGTAGACCAATCTGTAAAGAAAATATGATCAAAGTATCTAGGGGTTTGGATCCATGCTGAGCACTTCGATGCTTAAGTTAGACGAGTTGCATGGGATTGTTAAGAAAGCAAAGAGTAGAGAAAGAGAATGAGAGCAAGAGAGTTAATTTTGCACTTAATCACATGCATCTTGTGAAGACATGGAGGTACTTTTTATATGCATCGGGGTCCAAGAGCCATATTTGAGATATTCAGGAGCGATAAGCCTTATCGGCCCATTATCTTGGGGCACATTGTATAGGCGTTGGCAATGAATGGTCTTCATTCAGTCCCTTCGTAGCATGTGGGGACCAGGGTCATCATTGTCGGGTGGACAATGTGTCGTTTGTTTCAGAATCGATAGGTGTGCTAACCAGACAAGGACATCTCGACATGTAGGTCAATACCCCAGAGGTCGGTTTGCTACTCAAGTTGTTTTTTGCTGAGGTCGGGGAGGTCAAGTTGACATCTGAGGTCATCAGCTTGTTCTCTCGAGGTGATGTGCTCTGCTCTACTGTGGAACAACTCGTCGGTCTTCCATTGGTTGAGACATAGGTTGGATTGGTCGGCTTGGGCCGATCTGGCCAAGTGCAACCTGCCTCCATGTGGTGCCGAGGTGTCATTAAACAGTTTGGAATTGCTACATGACACTATGTAATTGGACGACCAAATCATCCCTTATTAGAACTGGATCAGTCGGTCCAATTGGTTGAACCATAACTTGAGGCCTTACCTAGCTTAATCACACACCAAGAACCACAATAGTTAAAATTTTATAATATATGAGTAAACTTGAACGCATGACCTCTTATTTTCTTTATTGTATTACTTTACCACTATTTTATCTCTTTAATTGTATTAATTAATGACTTTTTATTGTATATATTATTTTGTTATATATGCATTTAAAAAAATATATAAATTAATATACTTGAATCTTTATCATTTACTTTAAAAATAAAAGAAACATATCATCCATGCAACACATTTAAATATAATAAAATTATAAAATATATATTATCTAATATTCATATGAACCGTATATATGGTCAAATTCTCTCAACATTTATATTTTGAAATCTGATATATATATATATATATATATATATAAATATATATATATATATATATATATATATATAAACAGATAAATGAATTCAACTTAAGGAATCAACTTTTTTTTATAACATAACCAACAGGATTAAATCCAATCAATTTGCAGTCATATCCCCAAATGAATTTTATTGAATAGAAAACCGATATAGGTCCGTACTAGCCTTGTATCGGTCCGTTTCGGGCATGTATCGATACAATTCAAAACAGGCCGATATGCATTATGTATCAATTTTAATTTATATATTCTCTCTCTCTCTCTCTCTCATTAATATCAATTTTAATTAAGCCTTAAAGTCTGAGATGTCACTAAATGCTAATATAATTTAATTAAATGCTTGTTTAAGTTACCTTTAATTACAACATTTAATATGTCATTAAATGTTATTTTAAGTTTTGAACCCAAGTCATTTGCTTGCAACACTATTTAATTAACCATTATGCTAACCTCAATTGCTTATTATAATAACATGCTTTTTTATACTTAAAAGTAATCTTTCTTACCTTGGTGGATGTTTCCCAACAAATGCTATAAATTTGATTATTAATATTTATATAATAATAAGATGAATGCAAGTTAAATTTATTTATTAAAAACTAAGGAGTATATTAACTTGTATACACACACATTTTAGTTCTTTTATTATTTTTCAATGGTTACTAATTATATCCCAATACTTCATATAAATCATTAAATAATGATTTTTTATGTTTAAATAAAAGTTATAATCACATAGAACTCATTTTTATTATTGTTCATATTTTTTAAAGATTTTTTAAGTATTCTAGTATATCCATGCATTTCTTAAATTTTCGTCCATATTTATATATTTTCAAAACATATCTTAATACATTTCTTAAAATTACCTTTCCATTCTTTAAACCTTATTCGTGAATACCCGCGTCCAACCAGCCCATTATTACCACCTTTATCAGTTTTTATAGCATCATGTCATATCATACTCGGACTCAAAAACATTAGACATGACTCTGCTTTATTAGGGTTACAGATGCCAATTGCCAACTGAGTGGATGACATGGGCCCTTGGGCCCACGCGTAGTGGTGAATCAAATTCAAACACGTGATCCATGTTTTAAGAAAATCCCATGTTGCAGCAGATCATACAATAATCATTACTTATTAGCCGTTGGATTGAGATTTATATCAATATTTAGGGTGAGATATTCCAAATCCAGTTCATAGTACGAAACTTGGGTGTTATTAGAGTTGAAAACAACCCAATCTTCCAGGATTTTAAGCATTGGCATTTCATGTGATCCGATGCTGATACAATTACACTGTATCATTTCTTCTAACAAATTTAAAACACAAATATTATTTATTTACTCTTGACTGTGGATGGACCGGACTGGGGGTCCACAGATCAGACACGTACGGAACACGGCTAATTCTTAGAAGCGGCGCTGCAACCTGATAACGATTAACGAACGTAGTAGGGGCCATCACCCTTCACCATAATTTAGACACTTGGCAAAGCTCATCACCCATGAAAGCAACTTTCTTTTTACGACTGTGAATGGGCCCCACGATCCAACAGGCCTTGATGTTGGCGTCGTAAGATTGGGCCGACGCTGAGCATTGAATCTGTCCACGGTAACCCAGGGATGGTCCACATAAACCCAAACACAGAACGCGACTATAACGTGGCAAGCAAATCATCACAAGGCCCAAGAAAAGGACGGATCAGATCACCCGTGGTAGTACAGCTGTTTGGTCCACTTTTGAGAGATAATGACACGTGGAAGTCAATGGGCCTTGATGGAACGTAGAATCCATCAGACAATCTTACTCATCATACTTGGAAAATAAGAGGTGGGCTGGTGGGTGGCGGGTCCGGGTCACGCTGTTTCGAGTTGAATATTTGTATCAGGCGTGTCTCGTTTGACTCATACATGTGCTTCAACTGCATGGACTCTGAACCTTCTGACCGCCTTCCTTTGATCTGAAATCCTATTGGTTCAAATGGATAAGCCCGGTCCACGGTCGACCATGTGTCCGTACATGATAATGGTCGCAATCTAATTGGGAACATTTCCGTACTTTATGTTTTATTTCATGGTTGTTTGAACAGACTTTGCAGTGACTGAATCCCATTTCCGCAATCTAGCAATTCGATCGATCCGTTTATTCAGTAGCTCCAGGAATTGACCGGGCTTTGGGGGCCCGGGGGGGGGTGGTTGGTCTTGATTCTCCTTGAAAAAAATGCTTGGTTAGGTCCAATATGGTTTAATCCGGCTAGAATTGTTTTCATCCGAACCCATATAAAAAGGTCCGTTTTTATCATGAGTGTTATGCTTAATTGGAGATCATGTCCTTTCATGACTAAGCTGCAAAAAGTATCTAATTGTCTGAATTCCAATTATATCTCAGTAAGGATTATTTGAATTTGATCCATTTATAGTTGTATCAAATATAAATTAATTCATCTTGTTCATGAAATATAATATTAAAATCTATTTAATTTACTTGTACTATTCAATATCTATTTAAAATCTGAAATCAATCCGACAGAGATAAATTTAAAATAGAAATGAATCAAATTTAGATATATCGAAATATTAGATTAGACTTTGTACAACCCCATCATGATCTAATCCTATCAAATAAATTGGAGGAGAACCCCAATTCAAAAGGGTTTTCTTACTATATGTAGTCAAGTTTTGGGGTTTTACTTTATTTGCAATGAAGAAGGTTGAACTGGTTTTTAAAACCCGGTTTCTTCATCAACCCGGAAAACCGGTCGGGTGGTGGGTCATCAGATCAACTATCCGGGTCAATGATTGTTCAACAATTCTGATATCAACCGGCTTGATGGGTGCAATGTGCATACTGAAGACATGTGGTTGTCAATTCACAGTCCTTTAGCACTTGGCTTCTTGCCTTATTGAACCAGAAGCCTAAATTACACAGACCTTGAGCAGAGGTGATGGGATCGCATTCACGTTCCTCTGTTTCCTTTGGGGCCATGAGGGTGTCTTCTATAATCGGGTAAATTCATGGGTAAACCGGATCCAGATGGATTGTGAAGGGAGTCTTGTTCATGGGTATACTAGTTTTTCAGGTCTTGTTCCTGATCAGAGAAGGAATTCTTTTTTAACACATTCTATAATTGATATATTTTGGAGGGGTCCTTCACGATCCTACTGTCTTTTCAGTAATAGAGGTGATTATTTTTTACCCGGCCCTACCTGGCCCACAAGTTTCTAGGCTTGGAACTGGGTTTTGTGTGCGGGCTCGTACTCATATCAGGACTGGAAATCTGGGGGCCTGGGTTTTAAGTCATTTTACTACTTTATTCTAGGGGTGGCAATGAGTCGAGTTTTTTACGAGTTGTTCGAGCTCGATTCGTGAAAAGTTTGGCTTAGCTCGATTTCAGTCGAGCTCGAGTCCAATTCAGTGACTCGATTGTTAAACGAGGTGAACTCGAACCTAGTAGAGCTTGGATTGTGAGGCTCATGAGTTGGCTCAAATATATATATTCGATATTTAATATATATATATAATAAAATTATAGAAAATAATATATAATAAAATTATTATAATTCTGAATTTTTTAAATATAAAATAAAAATAATATATAATTTTTATTTTTATAAAATATTTTTATAATAAAATATTTATAAAATATAAAACGAGCCGATCCGAGCCGAGCCGAGCTGAATAGTACCAGGCTCAAGCTCAGTTCGAGCCAGAACCTTTAATTTGTAATATATCACTTTTTACGAGTATTATAGATAAATCGATCCCTCTGAACCGATTTAAAAAAAAAAAAAAAAAAAAAAACACCGATACTGACGTATCAACTTGTATCGTTATTTAGAATTTTGCTGTAGATAATTTTTTACTACATGTGATCAATTAGAACTGTCAATCGAGCGGATTGAGTTTGATGTAGGGTGACCCAGAGACCCTTATATATAAAATCGGCTTGGGTCGTAATTGATTCAGAATAGCAAAAGCAGGTACCCAATTGTAATTGGGACATAAAACTTAAAGCCAAAACAGGTATAGTTGTTTTGATTCGGTTTACTTCTATTGGATAGACCTGACCCGAGATTTAAAGTATTGAGGCATCTATACATACGAACTTGCGTATCGGGTGTTGAAAAGGCACTCTCCTCTGTTTTCTAGTTTTTTTTTTTTTTTTTTTTTTTTTTTTTTAATTTTAGGGGGGATCGATCTTAAGCATGCCTATTACATGAAAGTGGTCAAACCCAAAAATAATTGTTATTTAGCATATTAATGGGCCAAACATACAATTTGATATATGCCACATCGAATCAATACTTTAAACCTTGGATAGACCATGTGCAAAGGGGTGTTAATTGGACTGGATTTGGAAGGGGTATAAATCAAACACTACTTAAAGGTCTCCCAACTTTCTTTTTCTTCCTTTTCCTACTTTTTCTTTCAAACCAAACACAACTTAAAGGTCTCCTAACCTCCTAGGAATGGTCTGATCACCATAGAACCTACCTTAGGATATCCTAGTGTAGATTCCAAATGGAGGAACATGACTAGCCCATTTTGCCCACCTTTTAACCAATAATATCTATGGTGTGACAATTAATGAAAATTATATATACCATTAATCTCCAAATGATTTTATTTATCAAGTAACCAATTCTGATTATCAAATCAATGATTTCATAAGCCCTGATTATCCCAATTGTCTGTTGAGGATGAATATCCATTGATCCATGGCTTGATTGCATAAAATTATGGAGGTTAGGACTTAGGAGTGATCTCCATGTCTGGGGAGACTAACCATCTCTTCTTCCTTTTGTTCCTATTTGGGGAAGCCCTGTTTTAGGCTCCTAACTCCTAAGCCAGTCTTTTTCTTTTTTAGGAAATCCCCCTATTGTGTTTGTTACATAGTTACCGGATTTGTGCCACTTGGATTGATTAAGATTTCACCATGTGTCAAACTTAATCTAAGCTGATTATGAAGTTGGGGTATTGTGAGTTCACATCTGCACCCCACAGCACATCCCAACTGTGTATTGAAAAGATCTCTCAATGATAAGTATAGGAGATGTTTCCAATGCATGCTGAGATATGCATATGGGGCATTTGTAGGGCGCAGATGTGAAATTGATATGATTGGGTTTGAATCCTAGCTAGCCAGCTGACCCATACACATGCAACCACATTTTGCCCATAAACATGATACATGGACACCATATACCACTGATATTTTGCAAAAAGAGCCCCAAGTAAACTCTTCTCTATTCTACTCTCATATTCATGGGAAATGACTCAAAATAGAGTGAGGTATGGAGCTCATGCAAATAAGGGTTTTGCAAATGTGATTAATTCATGCCAATGTTCCCTTTTCAACTACACACATGGCTTGGAGCTGTCATACCCTGCAAATAGATAACGAAAACACTGTAGGTCTGTATCTGTACAGTTTTGGGCCTTCCCTGCAAACCCTATCTGCTGCCAATTTTGCTTCCTCTTATCCATGACATATGTTGCTAAAGATGAAACCTTCTGCCGGGAGGTAGGGGAGAGTCTGGACCGCACATTAAATCAAGTATTCTAGTCAAAGAGACATACTTGAACTTATACCTTACTTGCATTAGAGATTTGGTACAATGAGGGCACCCTCATCATACCAGCAATGAATTCCTCCTCTATGTTGTCATGTGTCTAGGTAAAGAGGATGGAGACCTTTCATTAGATAGGTCCCACTTTCACACATATCTACATCAACAATCAGCCAAATCAATCTGGTTTAAGGGTGCAACTTAGGTCGAGTTGGATTAGATTAATTTTTGATAAATTTTGAATGGGCCCAAGCCCAAGCCCAAGCCTTGTATAGTTTAAATTCTTCAAATGAAATAACATGAGATGATATATGCATGTATGTTGTAGGATGATGAGGATTCTCTTATTGTAGCATGAGATAAGCCATGTTTGGTTGGAATAGTCAGACGGCCCAAATAAGGCCTAGCCCAATCCTTACCTTGGTCAGTCACTTTTGGAATTGGGTCTGACGTAAGGTTGCACAGTCTAAGCATCTTCTCTTAAAAATAATAATCTTGAATTCTGATGATAAATGGTTTCATTCTTTCTTTTTTCTTTTTTATTCAACTCCATATAACATCTGATATGGCAGCCTCAGTTTGGTCCCAATGTTTCAAGAGACCACCCTCTTTTAATTTGACAAGTATGGGACCTATAGACATCTTCAACAAACCAAACGTGTCACCACCTCAACATTTTTATTGGAATCTCTTCAGTGCAATAACAAATAAGAATTTGTAGGGCATTTATACAAGGAAAATGACTTGACATGTAGTGTGTTATGGAGCTCACATCAAAGCAAATTTTGCACACATGATCTACCCAGAAGGTTCCTTGTCAATGTGTGTACCAGTGCCAGTCACTGGCTTCTAAAGATTTTATCGATCTTTCTTTCTGTTCTTCACTAGAAATAATAGTACACTTATGCTGTTTTTTTATTAAAATTCCAGTGCAAATGATCACTGTTTGAGGAGTGAGTTCTGAAGCCAAAAACTTCGTTTGATGTGAGCTCAGAGAATCACTATATTTTGTTCAAATTCGGTTTCAAATTGAATCCAGTAAAGGATGATCCAATCAGACATTTTTTTTAGGAGAAATTACTGATATAATCATTCCTAAAAGTAGTAATCAATCAGGTGGGTTTTCATCAAATTAATGGGGAGGGGGGAGTTGTGATTGGTCAAAGCCTTTATCACGTCTTTCCGGCATCACAGATTAATTTTCCCCATCAATTAACATGAATTAGTTTTTTTTTTTTTTTTTTTTTTTTTTTTTTTTTTTTTTTTTGTATTTGCTTTCTTGCTTTGTATATTTCTGGTTTTATTTTACAAAAATTAAACTGCTAAAGTATATTTTTGATTTTATTTTATCCTTTTATATTTATTTGATTAATAATCTATTTACGTTTCCAACAATATGATTCTGTGACATAACACAAGAGCAGAATGTAAATAAGTATTCTACATTTTGTTGTTAACTGATATGATATTAAGTAACACAGAATGAGGTTTATGCTAGATTTCGGACTTAGTGGGAACTACCCATTACTTTAAAGATGGTGAAAATTAATGCAAAGAAGCTTAATGCATTATCCTTGGTCGGAGCCTATTTTTGGGAATTTCCCTTTATTTTATTAATAATATATAACATTTTGGTCACTTTTAGTCTAATATATGAATGTTATTTATAGGTATATCTGATTTGCTCTGATCCATTCTGTAGATTGCTTATAAAATTGCTTTACAAGTTAACTGCACATTGGTCCTGACACCCTTCAGCGATTTGACCACTAGAGTCTTATTTGCATGTAGGAGTGTCAATTGGACTGGATTTGGTCCAATTCCATCCAGTTCAATGTGAATCCACTACAAATGGACCAGGTCCAATTCAATTCAATGAATATTTTGGATTGGTCCAATTAAATGTCTAGACTGTTCAATCAATCCATTCAATAAGCCCATCCAATCCATTCAAATTGGTTTTGATTTCGACAGATCCAATCCAAAATCGGTCCAGTGACACCCCCTATTTGCAGGTCCTTTGCAATACAGTTTCTGCCCTACCATGCATTAGATTCTACAGATGTATTAAAGTTTAATTTGATTTTGATAGAAGGGTTTATTGAGGGCACATGCTGGAAGGTATGTCCTTATTAAGAGGATTCTCTCTTCAATTCATGGATACTATATGGCTTGTCAACACTGTGTGTAATAAGATTGATGCCATTTTTATAAGAGATTTTTGGTGGGGATATAGAGAGGGGAAGCAACACATTACACGTGTTTGAAAAGTTAAAAATCTTTATTGCAGAATATGGAGGACAGGAGGAGGGTGGTTTGGGTTTGCAGGAGACTTGGTTGCAGAACCACACACTTGTCATGAAGTTGGAGTGGAGACTAGAGAGCAGAGAGTACTACAATCACATAATAAGCTTTTGGGATGAGTCTTATTAATAGCAAAAGTATTTGAGCCATTCAAAGAGGATTGATGAAGGGTTTCATGGGGGTCTTCCATTTCGCCATTATAATGTTTCATTGCACATTAATTGTGGCCTACATTCATTCAGGGGTGCAACTTGGGCGGGCTCAACCGGAGCAAAGGCTTTGGACGTGGAGTGGACCACTCTGATGATCATTGACCATCTTCCTCCATTCACTATTGAACTTCCCCCTTGCTAAGTCACGTCTGCATCGCTGCCCGATTGTCACACTCGAGTTAGCTTTTCTTGGACAACTTCCGGCCTTGAGCCTGCAACTCTCTCCCAACTCTCTTTCCCAACCTCTCCCCGTAATCCCGGCCTTGAGCCTGTAACTCTCTTACTACCTTAACCAAATCGCCCTCTAGTAACTTAAGCCGTCACACAACACACAGTTCCTAGATCACCCTCTTCCCTGCGGAAAGTTTGTACCTCCACTCTTTTTCTCTTTTCTCTACTGACCACATATTCCTTCACCTGGGCCCCTACAAAAAAAATCTGTTTTTTTTTTTTTTTTTTCACCAGATGGCACTGAAGGAAAATAAGGGTAAAGAGATCATTGACATGGCACAACTTTTTGTACATGTAGTCACTGTAATAACAGACCAAGAATATCTCTCCTTTGACCCAGTAAAAGATGCAGTAAATATCATGAATCTTACACTAAAGCCTGTCAAAGAGTTAACTCACCAAGAAAGCGACACCCCAATGCAGATGGCACGTGGAATTCATGCAAAAGCACCATTAAATGTCCATTGAAATAATAACATGAAACCCACAAATGGAGAACATGCATCCAAGCAAAAAGCAAAGCAAGTCACCCAAGTAACTAACATGCACACCATGCATGATAATTACGTGGAACCCACAGAACCCATGAAATCTTTCTCACCACCCACTCAAGTTTTCAGCCACAGGAAGAGAGGACCAAACCCAAGAAGTCATCAAACTCGACAGCTGGACATTGCCTCGAACCAAATGGTTGTGAGCTCATTGCACCAATGGATGGCTTGGGGTCTCCGACAATGGAAGCAAATTATGGGCATTGTACATCACAAAAAAAGGAGAGATCGGTGCCATTGATCTTCACACAGGCAAGAAGAAGAGAGGACGCCCATTTTCAACATTGCTCGATGCCACTACAAATAACATCAATAACATCCTAATGGTTGAGAATGGTGCACTCGTAAACTTCTTCACGGGCCTAGGACCCCATCAAGAATTGCCACCCCAATCACAACCATCTGCAGTTCATGACAATCTCCCTTACTGGCAACCAGATTGGATGCAAACCGAAATGCCAAAGGTGGTAAAAAAAGTGGAGTCAAAGCTTGTTTGTAGGGAATCTGGAAGGCGGAGGGCTCAACCAACTTGCTCAATACCTTACATAGGAACCATTCCCCCTCCCCATATCTATAGGACAGGTAAACTCTCCCTTCATATATCATTTTTATTTCTCCTTATTATTGTTTTCTCACTCATATTATTCACAGCAACATTGCACTCACCCCACTACTACAATGAAAATGTATTCATGGAATATCAGAGGTGCTAATAAACCCTCCAAGCTCCGGGATCTGTACAAAACAATAAGAAAAGAAAAATCATATGTTTGCTGAGAGAAACCAAGATGGACATGAACAATAGTAGGAACCTGGTGCAAAAATTACAATATCTAGGTTACTTAATTCACCCATGAAGAGGCCAATCAAGGGGTTTATTATGCTGCTAGACAGGAAACATCATAGCAAAACCTCTTCATGTACAACCAAATTTTATCATCCTTGAAATGGAAAACCTTCCCCCAAACAAATCTTGGATCCTCATTTGTACATATGGACACCCTCAAAATAACTAAAAAAATTCATCTGGACCCAATTAATAAACATCTTACAACAAACCAGTCTCCCTTGGCTTTTAATTAGAGATACCAATGCCCTCCTCACAACTCAAGACAAAAAAAAAACTACAGAAACCAAATTCCCAAGACATCAAAACATCTCCAAAATTCCGTACAACTTTTTAACCTAATCGGTATAGATTATATAGGTTCACCTTACACATGGATAAACAGATAGCATGGAAGAGCCAAAATCCTAGTAAGGCTAGACAGAGCTTTCACTACATACTCTTGGACCGATCTATACCCTGACTCTATAGTTCATCATCTGCCAATTATCTCATCAGACCATGCACCCATCATGCTAACCACAGAACAAATCACAGTTAACAAAACATCATATTTCCATTTATTGCCTTTTTGAATAGAACACAAAGAATGTGGAGACATTATCACTTCAGCATGGCAAACATGTATACCTGGATCTCTACATTTCCAAATATCCACAAAACTCAAAGATTGCAAAAAAACACCTCAAAGTTTGGAATCATCAAACTTTTGGAAAGATACAAGACCATCTCAATAAAATACAAAAGAAAATATCAGATTCTCATCTACAAAATGAAAGTCAACAAAAGCTCAAAAATCTCCAAGCCCAATACTCATATTGACAAAAAAAAGAAGAGTAAATATGGAGGCTAAAATCCAAGGAGCTCTAGCTTACAGCAGGAGATAAGAACACAATTTTTTTTCACAAAATAGCAAAATAGAGAGCCATCCAGAACCATTTTCAATGGTTGAGGAAACCATCGGGAGAATGGACATGCAATAAAGAGCAAGTTGCTCAACTCTTCATCAATTCCATGCAAGAGGTGAAGACACTCAATGAAAGTTTGAACACCAACCTCTTTTCTTTGATCACTACCCCAACCCTTATGGAGCAACAGAAAGAGAATCTTTTACAACCTCCAACCTTCGAAGAAGTAACATGGGTAGTGAGACAGATGCACCCCCACAAAGCACCAGGACCAGATGGCTACACAGCTTTTTTTTATCAACACTTTCGGGATGTCATAGGAAATGACATACATCAAATGGTGTTCCAATTTTTTCACTCTAAACATCTCCCCAAAGAAATAAACAATACAAATTCGGTGTTCATACCAAAAGTCCATGACCCCACAGATACCACACATTTCAGACCCATCAGTCTCAACAATGTCCTCTACAAGATTATCTCTAAGTGGTTTGTGCTCAAACTGCAACCAGTGCTAGAAGAGGTGATTTCCCCTTATCAATCTGGCTTCCTAAAAAACAGACAAATAATAGACAACATCATACTAACTAAGGAGATATTGCATCAAATGAGAAAGCAGAAAAAAGGAAAGGGTTTTATCGCCCTAAAATTAGACATGTCTAAAGCTTTTGATAGAATGGGCTAGATTTTTCTCAAAGAGACACTTAACGAAATGGGTTTTCCACCTAAATGGATTCAAATGATTTATTAATGTATCACTACCCCAACATTCTCAGTGAAACTAAATGGCAGATGTTATCCTCTCTCCCCATATCTATTTATCATGGGTATGGAGATACTAACACAATTGCTAACATGTGCTGAAAGAGAAGGTCTCATTGAAAGAGCCAATATTTGCAAGAATGGCATGTCTGTTATTTGTAGATAATTGCATTATTTTCTACAAAGCAGATGCGCCACAGGTTAAAGTTCTATGCCAAATCTTATCCATTTTTTAGCAGCTTTCGAGACAAAAGGCAAACTATGAAAAATCCTCTATCATGTTTAGCATCAATGTCCCAAGACACCCATAGAAAATTCATCTCCCATATTCTCAATGTCAGAAAGCTTCTACAAGGCACAAAGTACCTAGGTACCAAACTAGGAGTTCAAGACAATAGGATATCAACATATCAGCCACTAGTGGATTGGGTGCTATCAAAAATCACATCTTGAAACTCCAAATTCCTATCCCAAGCAGGGCACACCACTCTAATCCAATCAATTCTACAAGTCATGCCAGTTTACTCCATGCAGACATTAATTCTCCCCAAAGGAGTACTCTCCAAACTGAACAAATTGATGAGGGACTTCTGGTGGCATGTGGGTGACAACAAGTCTAAACACACAATACAATGGAGAAGAGCAAATCAACCGAAACAAAATGGTGGTTTGGGCTTCAGAAAAAGCAAATACATGAATAGTCAATTTTTGGAAAACAAGTTTGGATAATGATATTTTCTCCAAACAATCTAGGGAGCCGAATCATCAAACAAAGGTACTTTCCAACTCAAAGCCCATTTCAACCAAAACCACCCGCACTTCATCTTTATGGTGGCGATCCACATAAAAACTACTCAAAGAACTAAAGCCAAACATAATATGGCAAGTTAGTTCAAGTAGGAACATTGTAGCTTTTACGGATCCATGGGTTCCAACAATCATGGGGGTCTCCCGCATCCCAGAGATACAACCATTGAGCCTCATGGTAACCATCATGTTTGATCTTTTTGAACCCAGATCGAAACTGGAATCATCAAATGCTGGCCCAAATTTTTGATGAACAAACATGCTCCCATATCCTCCAAATCACACCAGATCCAGAGTCTAGCCAAGATAATATTTTGTGAAAACGCAACACCTCCGGAATATACACAGTGAAATCGACATACAAGGTTTTTGAAAACCAAAAACCATCGCCCTCCCAAACACATTTTCCATGGAAGGATCTATGCAAACTGAACATACCCTATAGGTGTTCAGTTTTCATTTGAAAAGTGGTGTGGAATGGTCTTCTAACCCGGAATGAATGCACAAAATGGCTTCATCCCTCTCAAAAAGACTACCCTTTCTGCAAAAGTCAAAAGGAAACAACCTCACATCTCCTCTTTAGATGCCCTTTTACAAGAGCAGTCTGGTGTGAAGCACAAGTAGGATTGAACCTGAATGACATCAAAGAGGAAGAGGAAGTTTATATCTCCATCACAAGGTGGTGGGAAAAACTGAAAAATAACTCACCATCGCAAGAGACTATACAACTGTTAGGGAAGGGTTGTATCTTATTATATCTCATATGGAGAGCCATAAATGATTTCATTTACGACCACAAGAACACAAATCCAAGGAATATCATATTTCGAGCATGGAAGTATCAATGTTTTCAAGACAAATGTTTTGAAAATATTAATACCACCTTTCCCATAGATGTGAGAAGGAACACCCTCACCATACTCTACACTGATGGACAAGCTTTCATCATCCAATGCATAGATAGAGGTACAGTCTTTGCTGAAGGAGAACCATGTTGGGCCATCGATAGCTATGATGCGGAACCCTGGGCTCTAATCCAAGGGCTAAAAATAGTCAGCCAACTTCAGATATCTAGGATCATGATATAAAGTGACTCATCCTAGCTAATAGATTTTTTGCAAGATAGAAGTCAACCAAGGAGATAGATAGACCAGTTACATTGGGCACAACTATCAAGACTTTTATCTACTTTTGATCAACTACAGTTTGTACATATAAATAGAAACTATAACAAGGCTGCTCATAAACTAGCCTACCTAGCATGTAAAGGCCAGCTGAAAATATCTTATAACCCATGCTTATACTCATTTGTGCAGTTCGGTTTACCTTAATGAAAAGGCTAACCGTTTTCTTTTCAAAAAACAAAAAAAAAAACCTTGGGCGGGTTCAGAATAGGCTAAGTTTGAATGGGCCTGTCCCAAAGCAATGTAAAATGCTAACTCGGCCCAATTCAAAATTTTGGGTTTGGTTCTTTCGGTTGTGCCTATTCAAATTTTTACAAAAGCATATTCTCAGCCCGCCCAAGTTGACAAAAGCCTATTATGGCTCTCTCAGCAAAAAAAGTATTTGGATCTATATAATCAAAGACCAAAACATTTTTATTTTTTTCTAGATAAATCACAATATGAATTCAGTCTATTAAAGGAATCTTTGGTTTCTAAGAGACTTTTTTCTTCTACATTTTGTTGAAACAATAGAGGGGGAAAAATCCTCAAAACCTTCCAATAGGGAATCTTAAATTCCAAGCACAATGCATGTTTTGCCACATTGCATTTATAAATTATATGTTTCATTGTTTTCTTTGCTTCACAACACCAATTACAGTTAGGGGTGAGAAAAAAAAACCAAAAAATTAAATCGATTGAAAAAACTGAACAAAACTGAACAGAAAAATCGATTAACCGAACAGATCGGTTCGGTTTTGGTTAACTAATATAGAAAACCGATGGTTAATTGAACCAACCGGTATATATATTTATGTATACTAGTAATTAAGCACGTACGTTGCACATATGAATTTTTTTCATATTAATTACTTGAATTTTAGATATATCATAGTTAAGATAGAAATTGAAAATTAATAAAACTAACAATATGGTTAAAAATAAACTTAAATACGTGTATTAAATGTGCACTTGCAGAAATTTTAAATTACAATAACAATTACTATTGCTACTACTACTACTACTATTACTACTCTATAACATTAGAAATGTTCCAAAATGCCTTTGAAAAAACTCTATACTTTTTTATCTTTTGTGTTCTATCATTTATTTAAATATTTACTATCCAATTATGACATCATGAATTTCTTTGAAAATTTGGATCACTGACCTACCATTTAAATAAGAAAATTCCTTTGCTTTCTAATCAATTTTAAATTATATATTTCATCTACACTATATATATATATATATTATTTTTACTTATCACACTTAATTTTTGTTTGACATAATTAAAATATAATTTTTTATATATTCTTTTGATTACTTGTACTTTTTATATTTTTAAATATTTATTATTTAACTATTATATCATCGATTAATCTATTTGACCCAAACAACTAACTCAAGACCCAAAAAGAAAAATAGTTTGATTTCTATGTTGACATTAAACTTTGTATTACATTCCCATTATTGATAAAATTATATCTTATGTATAATATTTATTTTTGTTCAATATAATGAATGTGTAATATTATATATGTATCCAATATTTTATTTTTTATAAATATATAATATTATATCTTATGTATAATAATTATTTGTGTTTCTTTGTATTTTCAATTTTTATTATTTCACTATGACATCATTTCATTTTTAGATTGATTTTAATTTTGGCATTCCATTTTCATCATTTACAAAAATATTTTTTACATTTCATACTTATTTCTGTTAAGTATAATAAATATACAATATTAATGGCATGCCCAGTTCCTTTCATTTTTTTGTATTATATATTTTATTTATTTAAAACTTTTATTATTTAATTATGGCATTATTTATTAATGGATTTGACCCCAAATGGTTGAATTGCTTACCCACCACCAAGAGGGAAGAAAATAGTTTTGTTTTCAAATTATTTTTTAAAATATTTATTTTTATACTATTAAAAAGAATGTTGTTGATTTAATAACATAATATACCTTAGATATGGGATTTAATGAGAGATAATAGGAAAAATAATTTTACTTCCAATTGGTTTTAAATTTTACATTTCATTTCAATCATTAATAAAAGCATTTTTTATTTATCATCAATGTTTTCAACTTGTTGTTGACTAGGCCAATTGAAACACTCAAACTGTCACTCGGCCTTGATTCTAGGTTTGGTTCTGTTGAAAACTCCCCCTTTTGGTTAAAAACCGTCTAACTTAGGCGATTCAACCATTGACCCTTTCGACCAAGTAACCAAGTTGTAGGTTGCACACTTAATTATGTGCAAACTTTTGGAAACCATAACTTTGCACTTTGATGTCCAATTAGGTTTATCTTTTTTTTTAATAACTTTTCAAGATCTATACGTCCAAATCTAGAATTTTCTAAGGACAAAATTTATCCCTCTATATTTAAATTTATTGATAAAAAATGAGGGCAAATAAGGTAATCGGTTCTTGGTATTAAATGAGTTGAAAATAGGTAGTTTAAAGATATTCAATACATTCAATTCTCTTTTCATTAAATCCAACATTTAAGTTATTAACTTGTATTTAAAGTATAAGTTTTATGTTATTGAAATTATTATTTTATTATGTATGTATTTAATTATAGAATTTAATGATGAGAAGAAACAAATAATCTTTAAATATATTATTTAATGAAAGTGAATGCAAATTAATACCTTAAATGTTGGATTTGATGAGAGATAATTGAATGCATTGAATATCTTAAAATTAACTCATTTTAACTCATTTAATATCAATAACTAATTATCCCATTTGCCCTCATTTTTTATCAATAAATATAAAGATAGAGGGGTAAATTTTGTCATTACAAAATTCCAGAATAATTCTTGAGGCTATTCGTACTTTTTAAAGTAGTATAGATTATATTATATATATATATATATATATATATATATATATATATATATATTTATTTATTTATATATTATAAATTAATGTGTGCTTTATATATATAAATATATATTTATAATATATGCTATATTATTTATTATTTAAAATATAATGTGTTATATATAAATTTATATAATATATATTATAAAAATTAAAAACTCAAAAAACCGACAAATCAGACTGACGATTAACCGAACCAGTCAACCAGTTAACCGATTGACTTCAGTTCAATTTTGGTTACTGGTTTTTCAAAAACCGGTAGTACCGGTTTGGTTACAAGCACCCCTAATTACAGTGTCAACATTCTTGCCTCTGTTGCTTAGAAGCACCTAAGTGGGTAGTTTCCCTCCCAGTGGCAGCCAAATAATATCTTTTATTCCTATTATGAGGGCTTAAATTAGTTTGCATTGATAGATTTCCTTTTGGAAATTTCCTCTTGCTGGCTTTGATTTTCTCACTAAGATCATCACCAACTGTAGAATGAGAATCAACCTTCTTCTCTTTACGGTCTGCGTCTGCTATAACTTTAATCTCCGTTTTGTCACACACCCCACCCTACAGAGTTTCAATTTATCCGGACAATCCAAAGCTAGCTGCGACATTGAATCTTGATCGCTCTCTCAATGACAGTGTGCACCACGACTGACTTACTTACCACCACAGCTCAAAGTGTGCACCACGAAAATAAACCCGTCAGCCGAGGCCGCCATACTTACCACCAAAGCTCACAACTAACGATGAAGAAATAATGACAGAAACAAGAAAACCCAAAGCAATTGATTGACGCAGAGATGAATTAGAAATTTTCCTCCCCATCAATACTAGTTGTTTATAAATCTTGGAAAGAGTTAGAATCGGCTTCCAACAGGGGTTATATTTTAGAAACTTCTATATATGTTAACATACTTTGTATCGAAGTTACAACATGGATTAGAAAGTATTGACAAGTGATAACTTTACTGCCCAAATTACTTTGCCGAGCCGTTGCTCGATCAACTCTCTTCTTACTCTCAACTCTCTTCTCACTCTCTGTTCTCTCTTTTACTCTATTGTCTCTTCTCACTTTTGAGTCGGTTGGAATGAATTTTCATTCGAGGGAGAGGGAATGGCCGTTGGAATTCCAATTCATCAGGCATGGAATTGGATTCCAATTCCAACTAAACTGTTGGAATCATACCCCTATTCCCACTAATCAAACTGACCCTTTTGCAGGCTGGTTAATGATGGTTTAGCCCAGGGTCAGAATTTTTAAGCCCAAAGTACCGTTGAGCTAGGTGTCAGATTGAAATTGATGCCAATTCACGGGTGGGCATTGATGCAAATAGTATGGGTATTTGATATTTTGAATGTTTATAGATCTGCAGTGGAATTCAGAAATCTGCAATGGGCCTGTCTGTACTTTTCCATATATTAGGCTTTGGGTCTAGAAATTTTCAGCCCTGATGTGGACCTAGGCTAGACCAAACCTAGAGAAAAAACCAAGCCCCAAACCCATATATTTCTAGGTTGGTCCTGGTGGGGCTGAAAATGATCAGCCCTAATTCATATTTTGAAAATGACATTGGACCAATAATGATATGCGATGCTAGTTAGACGAGTAGGATTCACAGTTGGATCTAGCTTTCCAAACCACCAATTTTTAATATTAATTAATAAAAAAAATCCCAACCTTATTCCAAGTTTCAATGGTGTTGAGGTGGATTTAGTCGATTGTCGAATGTTGCCACCAATATGTTGTTATTAACTTATTATCCATGACTTAATTGACTTCTCTCCCATTAATTCTATTCTTCTATATAATCATCTTAGTAGAGGCGTAACTTGGACAGGCCTAATCCAAGCCTAAACCGACCTAGCCTGTAATCTTACATGGACTGAACTTGGATTTTTGGTCCTCAGAGTAGGCCTAGTCCCAAAAATTTGGGCTTTTTTATTTTTTGGGCTGGGCCTGGGCCTTGCCCTTAGGTAGCCCAAGCCCTTATCTTAACCTTGTATTTTGAATGTATTTGAAAAGACTAAAAATACAAACATGTACAGTAAAAATACATACAAAATATAAGGTTTTATATTCTACATATTTGTATTTGTACTCATTTGATATGCCATATCAGTTAGACAAGTAGAATTCACAGTTGGATCCAGCTTTCCAAACCACCAATTTTTACTTTTTAGCATTAGTCTATATCTATCTATACTATTTACAAAAGTATGAATGGGGTGTAATTTTTTGGAATTTTTATTGGACAAAATTTGCTCCTTCAACTTGAGTTATCTAAGGGGTAAATGTGTATATTGATAAAACTTTAATTAAGATGGTTGAAATACCCATATTTGTGAATTTAGTCCACTGATTGTGAGGGTTGAAAACATAATTTCAACTATTATTTTTTACTTCATTTAATCCTCTCTCATTAAGTCTTATATTAAGGTATTGACTTCCATTATCCCTTGTTAAATCCTATATTAAAGTTATTTTTCACAAATAAATGCTATTAATTAGATCTACTTTTAATACTTTTAACAATATGAACCCATGTATTTTAAAAGTGACTCATAAATAAAACCATTCTTCCATCTAAATGGTGACTAAGCAATTCAACCATTCGAACCAAATTAGTTAACCCATGAAGTCATAGATAATAAAATTTTCAAAATAGAAATAAATATAGAATATTACAAAAACATGTAGAAAAAATTGGACATATTTATGACATTTTTATTAATCAAATTAAAAAATAAGGGTAATAAACAAAAAAAAAATTATTGACAATGAAAATGAAATACATAATCTAAAACTAACCAAAAATGAAATTATTTCCCTGTTTGGTGGAGATTAATAATTCTACTTTTTGGAAAAATGTGTTTACTTTTAATGTCATAATTAAATAAAAAAAGATAAAAGACAAAAAAATACATAAATTTTGCGAAAAAGAATCGGGCACATGTATAATATCGTATATTTATCATATTAAACAAAAAACTAAGTGCAACATATCAAAATTATTTTTATGCACATAGAAATGTAAAAAATTATAGAAACAAATTGAACACATCTATAGTTCAGATTTTGCAATCTGTATCCAATTAATAATCGAATTGAATTCAAATTTGGCTCTATTCGTTCCCGAAAGAAAATCCGAATTCAATTATATTATAATATTTATAGGTTTTAATATATAAAATTTATATTTATATTTAAAATTATATAAAATAGTTTTATAAATTATGTTATATATGAATTTATATATATAATAAATTTGATATGTTATATTTATATTAATTTATTATATAAAAAAGTTGAAAAGTAATTAACTTTTTATTTTATCAATGAACGTGGAGTCATATTATAACCAAATCTGATTGGACTTCAGATTAGATCCAAATGCATATTTTCAATACCAGGTCAGATTCGCATACATATTTTCAATAATTAGATCAGATTTGAATTTTGCTCAATCTGAATAAAATTTGATTCATTTGTAGCTCTACAAGGGGGCGGGGGGGGGGGGCTTTCTCATATACAACATTCATTCAAAGGTCTAACCTTCTAGGGTATAATATGAGTAGGTTTAGTGAAATGTCAAGATTTGTAACCCAAAGTAACAAAAGAAAAATGTTTAGCAAGCTTCCTAATTTTTCTTAGAACCCAATGGGCATTTCCTTTAATATTTTTTAGAATGGTGTCATTACCATGTTTCCATATGAGATATTAAATCTTGTTGTCTCTCTATTTAAGGTATTTTTTCTCATAAATAAATTCTATTAATTAGATCTATATCCAATACTTTTAATAATATAACTCATATTTAGAAAAATAACCCAAAAACAAAACTTTCTTTTGTCCATATGGCAAGTAAGCAATTCAACCTACATGTCAAATGGGTCAACCCATGAAGTCATATAAATTTTATAAAAAAAAATTAGGTACATTATTATTACTATTATCGTCATCTAAAATTGTCATGTGCATACTTAGTAGTACTATTTATAAAAGTACAAATAGGGTCTGGTTTTTTGGAATTTTCATTGGACCTAAATTATCTCTTTAATCATTAAATTTCTTGGGAGAAATGTGTACTTTCACAAAGCACCATAATTAAGAGTTTAAGATAGTTATTTTCTGAAATTTCCAGAACATAAATTACCCCTTTAATCACTGAATTTCTTAGGATAAATGTATACTTTGACAAAGCACCATAATTAAGAGTGTAAGACATTGTTTTTTGGAAATTTTAAGGCATCAATTACCCCTTTAATCACTTAATTTCTTGGGACAAATGTGTACTTTGATAAAGCACCGTAATTAAGAGTTTAAGATAGCGGTTTTCTAGAATTTTCATTGGACATAAATTACCCCTTTAATCAATCAATTTCTTGGGACAAATGAGTATTTTGACAAAGTACCATAATTAAGAGTTTAAGACATTTGATATTGTAATTATTCAAAAGTCATGCACGTGGATAAACTCCACCTCATCCTTCCATTAAAATTCACTCAATCAAAAAGAAATGCATCCTCACCTTCACATACACCATTATAAATGTAAATTTTCCTCTCATTCAAAAGGAACAAAATTTATAAATAAAAAATCAATTGTAATACATGACAAGAAATAATGACTAAATGAACCAAATCTAAATTTGATCAGTTACGTAACATGTCATCCCTTTTTAAATTACCTTTGTTGATTGAATTAAAAGGGCTATTGAAAAGTAGTTCCAATCCAATGCAACTTGACTTCATTAGGTATTTTTCCAAGCTCATTAAATTTGTGACAAGTTGAAAAGGTCTGACATTAGCCAAACCTTTAATCGGAAGGTTCTCTAAGGTTGTCTTTGGCCTGAAAGAAAAAGTAGTGAAAGGATGCATTTCCCTACTTTTCTTTCCTTCAAACCAAACATAGCCTAATGAAAATCAAGAATAGTGAACTTTTTATTTAGTTTATTTTATTTTTTAAATATTAAAAATAAAGTTTTTGTTTACCAATTCTTTCACCTCCCATCTGTAGCACTTTTAAAAGAAGGAAGGAAAAATATATAATATCGGAAAGACATGACGCTAGAACCCCCACCCCCGTGAATTTTGCTAAAAACTTAGTTGGTTGGCTACCACTTTTTATGATGTCCCAATACCATGTCTTCCCATGGTGTCATGGTTAAATAATAAAAAATTATAAATAAATATAAAATTATAAAACATAGAAAGAAGTGAAATTTTTAGCACATTTCAAATATTATATATTTATCATATTAAAAAATAAGTATATTAAATAAGAAGAATTATTTATTAATGGTTGAAATGAATTGCAAATTTTAAAAACTATCCAAAGACAAACAATTTTCATATTCAAGTGGTGGGTTAATGGTTCGGCCTTTTAGGTCAAATGGGTTAAATAAAAATTAAAAAAAAAGATAAAATCATATAATTACTAAGAAATATAGGAATTTTGAATAAAAATATGTATTTATCGTGTCCAAAAAGTAAGTGTGATAGATATAATGTTATTTTTATTAATGTGGAAACAGAATAGAAAGTTAAACTTAACTCTAAAGAAAACTATTTTCTATCTAAGCAGTGGTCAACAGTCCATTGGGGTCTACTTAGGTGAGCCCAACTCAAGTCCGGACTGACTTAGATTGCAAATTAAGACAAGCTAGGCTTGGACTTAGTCCTTAAGTAGCTTTACCCCAGCCCAACTATATACGTATAGAGACATATTTGCATATATACATACATATATGCATACATAAAGACATACATTTATGGCAAATTATAGTCCAGGCTGATTGAGCAATCTAAGCTTGGCCCCAGTGCAAGCCCAACCCAAGTGCATCAAATTCCAAAATGATTAAGCTTGGATCGAACAAATTAGGCTTAGGTTAGAGCTTAAATCAGGCTTAATCCGCCCAACTTTCTATGGACTCAAACAAATCGGATTGGGATTCAGATAAGAGGTATATCCCAATAATGTTAATCCTATATCTGATCCAATCTGACCTGATGATGTGATGGATCTTACAAAGATCATTTGGAATTCAAATCTACTAAGGATGTCGGGTATCCATTCTGGTTTTAAAAACAGACATGGAACCTGACCATTCTGGCCACCAGTTTCCATTGATGATTCGAATGGATGGCCCCCTTCCACCTTAAAAATAAAAAATTAAAATATTAATTAAAATAAATAAATGGTCAAAACCATTGAACAGGTTGACGAGTCGGCCACCGGGATTAGTGGATCGCTGACCAAATCAATAGTTATTGACCAAGGACCGGTTTAAGAAAAAATGGAACTAGTTGTCTGGATGGTTCCCGGGCCAAATGATCTGACAATTAGAGTTAATAGTGATTCAAAAACAAAATAGGAAAAATAAATAAAATAGTTTATATAAAGAAAAACAAAAAACACAAACATTTGTTTCAACCATTTTTTTTATTATATACACACATTTTTTGAATGGATCCTATTTTGCAATCCTATCTTATTCAAATTCAAAGCGGGTCATGATTTGAACTAGTTTGCACCCCTAATGATTCAACCACTTGAATAAAATGGCTAAACTAATGACATCATAATTAAATGATAAATACTAAAATATATAGAAATAAGAAACTTATAGAAAAAATTAGAATATCTCAAATGTTATAAACTTATTATATTAAACAAAGATAAGTGTGATAAACAACAATTGTTTTTATAAACAAATTATAAAAATGGAAGAGAAAATTAAAGGCTACCCAAAAATGATACCGCTTTTTCTTTCAAGTCAAATGGTCAACAAAGGATGCCATAATTATATAATAAAAACTCAAAAAAAATGTCAAAAAAATTATTCAAGCATCTAATATCATACATTTATCATATTAAACAAAGATAGGCTTCTTTTAATAAGTGATATTTTTGCTAAAAATGAAAATGAAAATACATAATTTAAATCCACAAGCGCACAATGCTTTAATTACTTAATTATCTTTTTATAATGATTCAAATAAGCATATTGAAATTAACATTTTATTGAGCTATTATTGAAGTTAATACATGCAATGCACATACACATTTACTAGTTAATGAAAAATATCCCAACCTTCTTCCAAGTTCCAATGATGTTGAGGTGGATTTAGTTGTTTTACTTTCTTAAGGATCATAAAGTGAATATCGAAAGCCGAATGTTGCCACTAATATGTTATTATTATCCATGATTTGATTGACTTCCCTCCCATTAATTCTATTCTTCTAGATAATCTTAGTAGAGGTGAAACTTGGGTGGGCCTAACCCGAGCCTAAACAATCCTAGCTTCTAATATATGGTCTGAACTTGGATTTTTGGTCCTTAGAGTAGGCCTAGCCCCAAAAATTTTGGCTATTTTATTTTTCGGGTTGGGCTTGGACCTAGCCCTTAGGTAGCCCGATCCCTAGTCTACCCTTATCTTAACCTTGTATTTTTTTATTTCTAAATTTGTATTTGCATTGTACATATTTGTATTTGTACTCTTTCCAAACAGAACATAAGGGGTAACTAGAAAAGGCCACTAAAAGTGTTCAACATCCCCCAATCACTTTTGTTGGTATGCTCATTATCTCTAAGTGATCTAGGAATGGCAAAGGGGCAGGGCACCCCCTCCCCATCCCCGCCTCATGGCTAAAATCCCCTAACCTGTCCCCGCCCCATCCTCGGTACCGGAGTAAGGATTCAACTCCCATCTCCGACCCCATCAGGTATGGGGAATCCCCAACATATCCCCACTCCGCAACCATTGAACTTGGGGACAGGGAATCCCCGACATATCCCCGCCCTGCAACCAGCCAAGCTTTGTTGAAACTTGAAATCCCATGTTATATGGATAAAGAGATAGCTGAAATCCTAGGTTTTCATCTGTTCATTTGTTCAATGGCCTAAATGAGCTAATGCACAAATAGAGTAACAAAATGGATACTCACAAATAAAAATACAAATTGAAGAAAAGAATAAAACAATTAATAGCATTTTCAAATGAGCATGAAAGATGATGTCAACTAATTACAGTCCATAAACATAATAAATACTTCTAATCATAGCTAACTTTAGAAAACTTAGGAGGCAAAGGTGAACAATTGCACACAAAAACATAGATGACTGACCCATAAACATAATAAACACTTCTAAGCATAGCTAACTTTAGAAAACTGGAGGCAAAGGTGAACAATTGCACACAAAAACATAGATGACTGACCGACTATACATACACAGTGTTGCTACTTGTAAAGGATTCATCAATGGAAGGGATTAAAGGGAAGAAGACCAGGCCACAAGTACATGCATTATAATAATTTAAAACATCATTATATTGCCTAACTGCACTCTGGTACCTAATTCTTCTTGCACACTAGGAATACCAAAAAGAAGATTGGAAGAAGAAGAAAAGAGTTCCATTAAGCTTGATAAAGTTGAAGAGGAGACTAAAGCAGTCCCCCACAAGACTACCCTCCACAACGTCCCATACCACATCTCCACCGTGTATTGGGAACATCTCTCGATGATATTATCATCAGTACACGGCGGGATGTGCTGTGGGACATTATGGGAGGCTGATTTGAACCTGTTGAAGAGGTTTCAGATTTTAGGATAAGACTAATACAAATGCATGAAAGTAAAAACATAAGAATTCAAATTGTGGTCCACTGTTACTTTGGTTTTACTATGATTAGCTTCAGGTTTTGTTTTACTTCACCTACAATGCAAAAAAACAAAACAAGGCTAAAGATAAAACAAAAATGAATCAAATTTACCCTAAAATCATTCGTACAACCTACCCGGGTTTGATTAGCTTCAGGTTTTGTTATGTCATTTAATAGAAAATTTTATTTAGAGTCAATTAGTCAAAAGACTCAAAACAGCTAAATTGGAAGTCAGGAAGCTCTCTGTGCAGAAAGAAACTTCATTATACACCATTCTAGACTTTTTTTTTTCCATTGAACAACAACCATTTTTTCCATCAACTTCATTATACTCAATAAATCTACATATATAAAAATATAAAATAAATTTCCAAACTTTTAAGGGTTAAATTTTACAAATAAAGCTTTACATGGTTAAAAGGAGAAATAGAGAACGATTTTAGAGTCTGGAGCAGAGAGAGAGAGAGAGAGAAAGAGAGGGAGAAATAGTTTCGTTGCTGCTACGACGAATTGAGAAAGGGAGAAGGATAATGGAGCCACTAGTCCACACTCCGCCGCTAGTGTTCTTCGCGTTGGTTGATTTATGGGACTATGATCTAGTTTTTTATAGGGGTTAGCTTGGGGGGAAGTTGAAATGCCAATTGCGCTCTGCGAAGAGGAAGAGAAGAACCAGAGAAGAGCAAACAACAAAATGATGAGAAGTCTGGAAGTGAGAAACCCAAAGTACAAAATTTAACTCACATCTCTCTCTCTCTCTTTCTATATATATAAGGAGTATTATTGTAATTTACAACTAGGATATGGTTGGAGACTTATATGCAGATCCCATCTCCACCTCGTCCCTAGTTTGGGGCAAAAGAAAAATCCCTGAACCCGATTCGTCCCCATTTAAGGATGGGTAAAATCCACTCCGTTTAGGGCAGGTCAGATCGGGGACCCAGTTTTGTGGGGAAAATTGCCATCCCTTTAGTGATCATTATATATCATGGTTTAACATCATATGGCAATCTTCTCATTCAACCCAAGCAACCTCTTTTTCATCTTTTTTATTTTTCTCCAAAATTTACTCTAGGTGGAGGGGTGGCCACGTTCAGTAGGACATAGACCGCATTGCCCCGAGCCCAATACACAAGTCTCACTGCTAAACCACTCACTCCAAAAGACATTAAGAGATCCTAAGTCTAGGAAGAAATAAAAGGTCATTGAATAAACACTTCTATACTGAACGTGGCAAAGAGGATCTACAGCCAAACTAGTTGTCCTACTGGGAGTCACACGCATAATTGGCCAAAGCACCTGCAACTGAGTTTCCCTCACGAAGAACATGGGTAATACCCATTTGTACGTTACCTGAAGCTTTGCTATGTCATCAAGAAGATGGAGAATGGCCCAAGGTGGTCTAGTGCTGCCTTGAAGAATGTTAATAACCAACACCTGGGACTAGGAGTCACCCTCAATTGCAATTTTCATAAAACCAAGGGTTTGCGCAAACATAAGTGCATCACACAAAGCCCTACATTCAGCAACCATATTAGAGGTTGAATGATAGTAATTCACAAAAGCAAACTGAAAAGCTCCTCGTTCCCCTCAAAAAATTCCTCCACCAGAAATAACAGGATTGCCCCTTGAAGCTCCATCAACATTCACTTTCACCAAATCACGTTTAGGAGCATTCCACATCACAAGCCGATCTCTCAGAAATCTAGGAAAGAGAACTTAGAGATCCAACAAGTCGAGAAGAATTTTGTCAGAGAAAGAATGATCCTATTTTAGATAGGACCACTTCAGTTCCCGAAGCCAATCAAAAGTTTCTTTTAATTATAAAATTTGCAGTTTAAGCTCTACCTTCCATGTGTTTGGAGCATCTTTCCTTCTAGATTTCCCAATAGATAAGGATAGTAGAGGTCACGATTACCTCACACACCTGCGACGAGTGGGACTATCCAAAGGACAACCAAAATAATAAACCTGGATCGAGCCATTTGGTTAGCAATCTTAGGAATGGATAAAAGAGAAGAAAACTCCCTCCAAACCTTAGAGGTGAGAGTGCTATAGAGAAATAAGTGGTTGCAGCGGTGGTTTCAAAACACCTTTGCACACAACAATTGTATGTAGAAGCAAAGGGGATGCCAAGCTTTCAAACACTTTCATTAGTTAGGACATTGCCTTTTAGAAATTTCCAAGCAAGAAAATCCATTTTCAGGGCAATCCTCATGTTCCACAGAGTGACAAGAGAACAGGCCATTAGAGGTGAGCTTCTAGATCTATACATCATCTCCCTCACTTAATATGATCTCTTGGGAAACAATATGGACTTTCAAATCATCCCGAATGTTGTTTCTTATCTATTCCCAATGCCAAACACTAGAGTTGTCTAGAATGTCCCTAATTTTAATACTGGGATCAATATCCAAGGGGTCCATAGCAAATTTAAAAAGAGGTTCATCACCACACCAATTTTTTAGTCCAAAAAGGGATGTTACCTCGTCAGATGTGCCTAGTAGAATTATCCAAGAGAGTTTCCAAGAAGCTGAGGTTCTTTCTCTAGGAAGACAAACCCTTACACACCCATCTCAGTCGCTAGTGATTGGTAATTTTATCACTCAAACACATCGGCCAACACCCATTCTCTAACAAAGCACACCACAAGACTTTCAAGAGAAAAGTAACACCCAAATCCGTTAGTCTTCAGACCAAGATGTCCTTCCTCTAGTGGTTTACAAACCTTGGACCATGCCACACAACTATGTTTATTGATTTCTTTAGTACCCGACCGTAGGAAATGTTTAAATATTCTTTCCATTTTGGTGAGAACACGCCGAGGTAAATCGAAGGCCATCGTTTGGTAAAGTTTCATTGTATATAAAACAGATCTGAGAAGAATAAGTCTCCCTCTTGCTAAAAGCATTCTTCCTTTCCATGAGGACAACTTAGTTGATATCTTGCTGAGCAGCTCTTCAAACATGTGTTGATGGGCCTTTCCCTTATGGTTGGGAACCCCTAAGTATTTACAAGGAAGGGAATGGAATCCAAAACCAAGAACCCCCTGTATTATATTCAGCCTAGAAACAATAGCCTTTGAGGAAGTGTAAAAAAATCTTTTCCTCTTGTTTATACGCTGCCTAGAAGAACTCTCATAACGATGCAGAAAACTCATGAGTTTGTGTAGAGAACCCCTAGTCCCATTATAAAAAATGATTGTATCATCTGCATAAAGACAGTGAGAAATAGCAGGACACCCTTTGGGGACATGATAAATTAAAGCATATCAGAATTCTAGGAAAGAAGCCAAGACAGTCCATGGCCGAGACTTCTTTTGCAATAGTGAAGAGGTGTGGCAATAGAGGGCCCCCTTGTTGGAGAGCTCTAGAGGATTTAAGATATCCATGTAATCAGCCATTCATTTTTAGAGAGAACCAGCAATTACAAACAACTATTCAGATTATAGAAATCCAGGAAGCATGAAATCCGAAATTATCAAGCACCGAGAAAAGAAATTCCCACTCTAGCTGATCATATGCTTTAAGCATATCTAGCTTAATCATCACATTAAACCCTCTTACTTTCCTATCAATCTCCTGTACTAACTCTTGCACAAGATCAACATTATCCAAAATATTTCAGCCTTGAAGGAAGGCCACCTGTTGAGGAGATATCAACTTATGTAATAAACCAGCAAGCCAATCAACCAAAATTTTTTAGATAATTTTGTACGAGAAGTTACACACTGATGGGCCAATAATCTGAAAAAGTAAGGGGGTTCTGACCTTTGGGAATAAGGGAGATGTAGGCTAAAGTATAGCTGAGAGGAAGATCACTTCCCAAGAAGAACTCTTATACAACCAATATTACATCATCATCCTTTACAATATCCCAACAATGGGTATAGAAGTGGCCGGTGAAACCATCAGGACCAAAGCGTTGCCCTTGGAAAGAGAAAAGATTATAAATCATTGTTAGAGTGGGTGATGACTATAGGAATAACATTTAAAAGGTTTGCAAACACACTACATTGTTTGGCTATAAGAGTAGAGCTAAAATAGCAAATACCCTCCAGAACTATCTAAGGGTTATCTGTGATCATCGTACCTTCATCCAAAGAGATTTTAGATAGAGCCAAGAGTTTTCTATTAGCCTTAACTGTAGCATGAAAAAACTTCATGTTTCTGTCTCCTTTTGAAATATGATTGGTTAAAAGAAAGCAACAAATATGTTTTTTATGTAATCATTTGCTTGGTATGTACAACACAAGATGCTCAACAAATAGGTTGAGCAAGAGCAAGTGAAGAGAGGAGAGGAGAAGAGAGAAGAGAAATGAGTTGAGTGACTGAAAGCCCTCCAGAACATAGGGGGCAAAAGAATGATTTTCTTATTTATACTAGTATAGTCGAACAGTATAAATAAAGGAGAAATTACAATAGTACTCTTATGGTACTAAATCTAAATACATAAACAACTGACAACACTCCCTCTCAAGTTGGAGCATAGATATCAATCATGCCCAACTTGTCACAAAGATCATGATGTTTGGAAAGGTTTAAACCCTTTGTAAAGATGTCTGCAAGCTGGTTCTCAGAAGTGATATAGGGGGTATACACTTCGCTTGTGATAACTTTCTCTCTTATAAAATGCTTGTCAACTTCGATGTGCTTTGTTCTATCATGTAGCACTGGATTGCCAGCAATGCTCATAGCTGCTTTGTTATCACAAAATAGAGTTATAGGTTTGGTCACTGGGAAACCCAACTCCCCCAACAAATTCTTTATCCACATGCCTTCAGCAACCCCGTGGGCCATAGCACGATATTCAACTTCAACACTGGATCTAGCTACCACATTTTGCTTTTTACTCCTCTATGTAACAAGGTTCCCTCCTATAAAGGTGCAGTAGCCACTGGTAGACTTTCTGTCACTTTGGGATTCAGCCCAATCTGCATCTGTATAAACTTCAACTTTCAAATGTCCATGCTTTTGAAACAACAAACTAGTACCCATATACTTCTTTAGATATCGGAGGATTCTCTCTGTTGCTTCAAGATGAGAAGACCTAGGAGCATGCATGAACTGACTGAGGACACCAACAACATATGCAATGTCTGGGCGAGTCATAGAAAGGTATAACAATCTCCTTACAAGTCTCTGAAACTGTTTTACATCCTTGAGTGATTCACCACAGTTGTCACCTAATTTATGGTTGGGGTCAATGTGAGAGTCAATTGGCTTCACCCCCATCTTTCCAGTGTCCTGAAGTAAATCTATGATATATTTCCTTTGAGAAATGAAGATACCCTTCTTTGATCGGGCAACTTCAATTTCAAGGAAGTATCTGGTAGGTCCTAGATCCTTCACTTCAAACTGAGTGGCAAGAAAAAGTTTCAATTTCTGAATTTCATCCTCCCAATCACCAGTAACAATTATGTCATCCACATATACAATTAGAGTAGCAATTTTACCTTCTCCTTTTTTCACAAACAATGTGTGATCTGATTGACATTGCCTGTATCCTTTCTGCTGAATTGCCACATGGAATCTGCTGAACCAAGCTCTTGGTTATTGTTTCAGCTCGTAAAAGGACTTCTTCAACTTGCACACTTTCTATTCATTGCCTTGGGCTAGAAAACCAGGAGGTTGAATCATGTACACTTCCTCTTCAAGGTCACCATTCAAGAATGCATTCTTGATGTCTAACTGGTGTAAAACCTAATCCAGATTAGCCGCAAGAGAGAAAATGACTCTAATGGAATTCATTTTGACAATGGGGGCAAAAGTTTCTGCATAATCAACTCCATACACTTGAGTAAATCCCTTTGCCACTAAGTGAGCTTTATACCTTTCCACTGTTCCATCAGCCTTATGCTTGACTGTGAACACCCATTTACATCCAACTGGAACCTTTCCCTTAGGAAGATCAACAAGTTCCCATGTGCCATTTTTGTGAAGGGCATTAATTTCTTCTCTCATGGCATTTGTCCATTCAGGAACTAAAAGAACTTCTACCACATTCTTAGGGATAGGGACACTGTTAATAGAGGTAAGGAAGGCATGGAATGAGGATGAAATATTCTCATAGGAGACAAAGTTGGAAATGGGATGTTTAGTGGTGCACAATCTAACACCCTTCCTGTGAGCAATAGGACGGTCAAGATCATTAGCAGTAGATTAATCATTTTCAATAGATTCAAGGACATCATTGGGAGCCAAAATACCTGTGTGAGTATGGTCCTCCCCCGAGGAGTCTGGTGGCACTGAAGGTATAACTTTCAAATTCTCTGCAGCTCTTGAATTTGGTTGGCCTTTGCGACGATGAGAAAAAACACGAAAAGGTGGAGGGTCAGGGAGAGAGGGAAGCTGAACCAGTTTCTCCTCATGCCTACACTCCCCCTGAGGAGAAACAGGATAGAAATGCTCATCTTCAAAGAAAGAAACATCCATGGAAACATAGAATTTACGAGAAACATGACCAAAACAGCGGTATCCCTTTTGAGTGAAGGAGTAACCAAGAAATATGCAAGGGATAGCATGATAATCCAATTTCCCACGGGTGGGAGACAGATTTTGGACAAAACACCGGCAACCAAAGACACGAGGAGGAATAGAAAGAAGGGGAGCCTTAGGAAAGAGAAGTTGATGTGGGGCTTTGTACTCTAACCGACGAGAGGGCATACAATTTATAAGGTAAGTGGAACAAAGAACAACTTCAAGCCAAAACCGTTTGGTAACATTCATATGAAGTAGTAAACCTCGAGCCACTTCAAAGAGATGCTGGTTCTTCCGTTCGACCACACCATTTTGTTGTGGTGTGCGGGCACTAGAGCTATGGTGAAGGGAACCACGCGAAGCAAAAAAATTCGTGAGGTCACTATGAAAAAATTCTTTTGCATTGTCTGATTGGAAAATTTGGATTTCAGTTTGAAATTGAGTGAAGACCATCCGCTGGAAATCTTGAATGATTTTTGGTACTTCTTCTCTAGTTCGCATCGGGTATACCCAAGTATATCTAGAATAATCATCAATGAGGGTAATGAAATACTTGTAGCCACTCTCAGATGGTAAAGTAACAGGGCCCCACACATCAGAATGAACAATGTGAAACGGAGATTCAGATTTACTATTTCTTTGAAGAAAATGAGTTCTACAATGCTTACTCAACTGACATGTTTGACAAGAAAAAACAGAAACAAACATTGACTTAAACAGTTCTGGGAATACAACTTTCAAAGACTCAAAAGACAAATGACCAAGACGACAATGCCATAAATAGACTTTTTTCTTACAGGACTGACTCATAGACTGACTCATAGACTCTGTAACATGAAGACCAGCCTTATTCTCTAGCATGTAAAGTCCATCAGCCATACGACCCCTACCAATCGTCCTCCTCGAGGTCAGATCCTGAATCACACAATGAGAAGGGAAAAAAGGTCATTGAGCAATTTAAGGAATTAGTAACACTACTAACATAGAACAAATTAATGGAAAAATTTGGAACATGAAGAACATAAAAAAGGGTAAGGCCAAGAGGAAGAGAGAGAGTTCCTTGATTAGATATGGAAGAGTATGATCCATTGGCTAGTCTCACATTGTCTCTTCCAGAAAGAGGGTGATAGGTTTGAAAGTAAGAGGACGTACCGGTCATATGTTTTGATGCTCCAGAATCAATGATCCATGGAGAGTCAGGGGTGTGAGAAGCAACATGGAAAGCAGTGGTAGGGTTACCTGAGGTAGATGCAAATGAGGTCGAGGGAGGAGAATCCATCTGACGAATTGCTCTACCATAGAGCTCTAAATGGTCATGGAAAGAATTCATAATGTCCTCCCTCGGGTCAAGTCCAGTGAGATGTGTCTGAGTCATAGTAGAAATGGGGGGCTGATTCTCCCGAGTAGCCATGTTGGCCATGTGATGTTTCTTTGTACTTTTCTGTCCGTACTTCTTATTCATCTCTGAACCTTGCTTCTTAGTCAGATCTTGAGCTCATTTTGGTTTTCCATGAAGATCCCAATAGGTATCTTTGGTGTGTCAGGGTTTCTGGCAATGAGTGCACCACAAATTTTCCTTATATTTTGTTTTTTTCTGGAGATCTCCTTTCCGGGAAGAAGATCTCACACCAGTAGATACACCTCATTTTGTAACTAACACAACAGCATCCCCACCAGGGTTGTTCATCAAATTTCTTCTGCTTTCTTCAGATTGTACAAGAGCATAGATTTCTTGAACAGAAGGGAGATCCTTAGAGCTGAGAATCTGAACCCTGATAGATTCATACATAGGATTCAGACCATGTAAGAATGCAAACACCCTTTGCTGGGAGGCAAGCTGTTTGTACTTCTTAGCATCCTCATCACACTTCCAATCCACACTCTGGTAGTGATCCAACTCCTTCCAGACAAATGTTAAGTCAGAGTAATAAACCGATAAACACCTCTCCCCCTGTCTACAAGTAGAAGATGCTGCCTGCAGTTGATAAATTTTGGCATAGTGTTGCAATTCTGAATATGTAGACTTTGCTTGTTCCCAGATTTCATTCGATGTTTCAGCCCACATGAAATTCTTCTTGATTTGATGTTGCATGGACACCAAGAGTCAGAACATAACAATATTGTTCTCCTGATTCCACCTATCATATTCAGCACTCCCAGAGGATGGTTCTTTTATCCTCCCATTAATATAGCCTATCTTCCCCCTTGCAGTGATGTATAGTTTGATCCCTCTTGACCACTCTAGGTAATTTAAATCATCAAGAGGGACAACAACCATGGGAAAGGATAGGTCACCCCCACCCATTCCATTCAGCATTGAGGAAACTCCAGATGTGGCTGAATCTTCACTGCCCATGATATCTGAATAAAAAGTTGAAACAGCAACCAAAAAAGGCATAGCCGTACAAGACTATTTCAGAGATAGGTCCTTCTGACCACCGGTTTCACTGAGAACAAAAGAAAGAGCACTGTTGTTATAGTACAAGAACAAGTCCTTCTGACCTACAACTTCACTGAGAACAAATAACAAACTGAACACTGGTGTTGTAGTACTGAAACAGGTCCTTCTGACCTACGGTTTCACTGAAACAAGTCTGCACACTGCTGTTGCAGTACAAGAACAGGTCTGAATGACCTACTTAGTAGGGCTTAATAAGATTGATGTTGAGCAGACAATTAGTTAGCTAAAACAGGCCATGGAGATCAATGGATAGAATAGGTTTGGTTCCTAGGCTTTGATAGACTTAAAACAAGATTTGAAATGTTGAAACCCTTTTGAAAGTCAAGGATAAGATCCCCAAACCTTTAGATAATTTTTTTTTAAGTTTTTAGTGTTATGTTGCAAATAATCAACTACCCAAAATTTATAGTCAACTACCCTTGATAGCCAAGGCCATTGTCAAGCAATAACCAACTACCCAGAAATGTATAGTAAATTACCTTGATAGCCTAGCCATGAAATACCCTAGCACTATGCAATAGTCGGTTACCCAAAAGCGCATAGTCGACTACCCTTGATAGCCGAGGCATGAAATGTCCTAACACTGAGTTGTAGTTGACTACCTGAAAATGCATAGTCAACTATTTCTAATAGGTTGAGTTTGAATCAGCCAACTAAATGGAGGAACCGGTCGATCGAAGGAGAAAAAAGATTCCTTTGTCTAACAAGCAACTACCAACTCATTGTAATGGACTACTTTGTCAGATCTTTTACTGTTTGAAGGCATAACAATTAGTTTTATTTTTGGGTATGCTATCTTCTTGAGGACACTCTAAATCACTTCTATGAATGGTAAAAGTTCTCTAACAACTAGAAAATGGCCACCCACTCTCCATCCTCTTTAAATGAGAGGTTCTATCTATAAATTCATAAGAGCTTGCATTGTATATATTGTATAGATAGTAGAGGGCAAGTTTTTGCAAGAGTTCTTTCTTTTCTAAGAGATTTCTGAGCTTTAATAGTTTAAATTGTGAGAGAATCTAAGAAGCCATTATCCTTGTATAATCTCACCAAGCTATTGTGAATCTCTTCACTACACTAAGCATCTTAGTTTGTTAATCTCTTGCATTTGAATAGTTTGTGTTGTATCTTATTATATCTACCTATTAAGAGGCCTTGTGTTCTGTTGTATATGAACTTCATTGTAATATCTTTGTAAACAAGAGGTGTTCAAAAGTGAGAACACCATCCAATGTTTGATTGGCACCTAGAAGTCTAATCTAGTTTGGTAGACACTTGTAATTTCTACCAAGTTAGTTGGGATAGAACTTGCAAGACTGTCTAAGATATTAGTAGAAATCCTCAAAGGGTGTTTAAGATAGAAAACATAGGTAGGGTTTGTCAAACCTCTATAAAAATTGTATGTGTAATTTTTTTTGCTATTTCTTGATTTTTATTTCTTACTTTACCTTCAAGTTTTTCCATTTACTTGTTACTAACTACTACTAACTTCTTGATCATTGCCTAAACTTGAATATTTGGCTATCTTGTAGTTCTTGTTCTTTACTTTAGTTTATATTCTCTTCAACTACTAGATATAGATATCTTGGTTACTTAGCTACTAACTTTACTAACATTCTACTAACTACACTGACATTTACTTTCAATAGCTGTTTGTGTTTATCTCAAAGAATCATTCATCTCTTTAAGTGCATAGCCCATAATTGTTTGTGCTCATTCTTAGGGATGCAAATGGATCGGATCCATTTCGAATAAGGGTATATTTGAATATGATCCGACACTATTCATGTCGGATCCGGTCACATCTAATAGCACTCGATTTGAATTTGAATATCAATAAGTCAGATCTTCAGGCCTAATCCGATTTGACTTGTTTTCTTTAAAATTTAATAAATTATTAAAATAAAAATAAAATGTGCTGATTTAAATAAAGTAAAAAACAAAAAGTACAAGTATTTTTTAATTATTTTCATCATATATATACATGTTTTTATAAAAAAAATAAATAATATAACAAATTTATAAAAATATATTTATAAATAAATAAATAACATATATATATGTATTATATATAATTATATTCATAAATATATAATATATATCGGATTGGATCTTCTTGGATCAGATAGGGGTGATCTGAATCCGATTTGATCCAAAGATCCGAATTTGACCAAATAGGATCGGATCAGATCATGATCCGACCAATTTGCACCCGTACTCGTTCTTACATTTGAGTAGTTTGGTTTGTAATTACATATTAGCCTAGTAGAGGCAATATCTTTGAGGTTTATTAGTTCATCTCACTATATTTTCTATATTTGGATCAACTGGGATAGCACCCGTACGTCTATCCAAACCTAGGAAGATTAACTATTGTAAAGGTTTTTCCCGCACCCGTGAAGTCTAGCTGGTTTAGTGAAACTCCTAGGTGGTGTGCTTGGAAAGAGGATGTTGGTCTAGTTTGGTTCAACTTCTATAAATCCTATTTATATTATCTATTTACTTGTTTTTGTAGTTCTTTATATTTCTTTTTGGTATTGTTTTATTATTTTGTTTTACATAATTTCATATTATTACTCTCTACTATGCTTGAATAGCGTTGATTTGGGTTTGAAAAGGTATTAGTTGGAGAGGAAATATATAACCCAATTCACCCTCTCTTGGATTAGGCTACCTAGGCAACACATTGTACCTTGGTCCCTGAACCCAATAGGATTCTAATCCCCATTGGGCTCATGCGTCACTAAGAAAACTTGTTTTTCTTAACAAGTGCTAGGTTTCCTAAGTTTCTCGTTCCAAAAACTATTAGATGCGCAACTCCATCTTACTACTTAGTGAACCAAATTGGTTTGGCCTCCTTTAAACATGTTTCCACAAGTTTAAAATCAATCCAAAAATCTAAAGGACTACAACAGAGAGAGAGAGAAAGAAAAGTGAGGAAATGAGATAGTTAATAATAAATATTTATATATTGATGCTTTTTTTGAAGTTTTTTATTACTTTAATTTTGGTTATGCTTAAATCTAGAAGTTCAGGGGGGGGTCTTTTTTGCAAAACAAAGTTCAGGGGCTAAGGTGGCATTTGATAAATCTAAAATCTGAAATCTGAAATCTGAAATCTAAAAAGAGACATATGCTTTTTGACATTTTAGAGGCTCTGAATAGAGAAGGTTGTTTGTGTGGATCAAACCTTCAGCATATGAAATTTGTTAATTTTACTATTTTACCCCTAAAACATACTATTTGGTAATTTTGAGTTCAATTTGTACTATTTCATAAAATATAATTTATTAAATTCAAAATAATATTGAAAAGTATGAACAAATTATGATAAATTATAAAAAAATAAAATTATTAAAATAAAAATAAAATTGAATATATATATAAATTTATAAATTAAAAGTAAATTATTAAAAGTTAAAATAATAACAAAAATAGTAATAAAGTTCATGAAGCAATGAAAAAAAGTATTTAATAATTATCAAATTATTAAATTAAACCTATTAAACTATTTAATAATTAAAATTTTCAAATAATTAATAATTAACACAAATAAAAATTATAAAAAAATAATTTATTATAATAAGAATGCCGTTGCAACTCTTTGCAGCGGTGGTGGTGAGAAGACAAGGAGAGAGAGAGAGAGAGAGAGAGAAAGAGGGAGAGGGAAACGCCGCTATTGAGAGTTGCAACAATGGTGGCGGGAAGACAAGGGAAGAGAGAGGGAGAGGGTGAGGGAAATTGAACACCATTGTAACACTTTGCAGCAGCGGTGGCGAGAAGACAGGGAGAGAGAGAGAGAGAGAGAGAGGGAGAGTGAGAGCGAAAGGGAGAGCGGGTGTGGAAAATCGAATGCTGCTGCAACTCTTTACAGCGGTGGTGGTGAGAAAACAGGGGGAGAGAGAGAATGGGAGAAGGAGAAGGAGAGGGAGAGGGAAACACTGCTGCTGAGAGTTGTAGCGGCGGTGGCGGGAAGACAAGGGGGGGGAGAGAGAGAGAGAGAGAGAGGAAAACACCGCTGTTAAGAGTTGTAGCAACGGTGGTTGGAAGACAAGGGAGAGATGAGAGGGTGAGGGAAATCGAAGATGGGCATTTTTGTCTTTTGATGTGGTATGAAAAACGTCTGAGCGCATTAAATCATTGGCCTGCCTCTTACAAATTCAGATCTAAAAATGCATTTCAGATCTGAATTTTCAGATTCAACCCAAACATAAATGATGTTTGAAAAACAATATTTTCAGACTGCTTTAGAGGTTTAAAAAGTGTTATCAAACACCACCTAATTGTCACTACCCCCAAGTACAATACAGGTGTAAGTTGAGTGGGTTAAGTTGAGTTTAACGTCAACCCAAGCCCAACCTTAAGCATTAATCTTTAATACTCGATCTCGAACCAAGCTGAAGGTCAAACCCGGTCAATCCATCTCGAGCTTAGCTCAAAGTAAAACATGCATGTTGTATTTTTAAACTTTCATTAGTCATTTATCATGGCCCTCTACAAACCCATGATTCAAGGCTGCACTGCATGACATGAAACTATCTGACCAACTTTTGTCATACCATCAAGCCTTTACCTATGATGATTCCCTAATATCCATTTTTCGTATATCCCTCCTTGGTGGAGATCCACCAGCTCATCAAATACAATTAGCCTTACAACACATGGAACCCTCCTTAGCCACCCAACAAAATATCCAAATAATTGCCCCAACTTTTCACTAGCATAACCTGATCAGCCAAGAAGGCCCACCCATAAGCAAATGACTAGCTTTTAAACTAGTGTCCTCTCCAACCAAAAACTTGCCCGGATCAAAATCCTCATCTCTCACGTCAAAATCCTTTAACCATTATCTAAGACCCACTAAACTCAAGGATCAGGCTCCTTCTCATTCGGCGGTCTTGTATAACAAGTACCCCTTTCAATTCAAACTCGAGAGCAATGGTAGCCCTACCGACAGGTTGGGGCTGTCAGGCCAAATAGGATCATGGCTTGGAATTATTAGGGCTTGGGGTAGGCCTTGGCTGTTCATGCTCTATGATCCCACATTTAGGATCATATTCATACCCTAAAAATTCTAGGGTTTTTTGGACTGCACTCCCCCTTAGAAATGGGATTTGCAGTCCCCTCCTAGTCTTTTAATAGCCCTCTCTATACACCCATTCTGCCCGTAAATCTAGCATTAATCCATGAACAGGATTCCAGTCCACCCCTAAAAATCCTAACTCCAGCTAGGGATGGACTGAATGGTAAAAACCCCAAAATTCTATTCATTTTGGAGACAAAATTTGTGTCTAGCATAGTTACCCTTTCCTTAATCGCAAAGTCCATAATCTGGAGCAGTTTGTCTCTCTAGGGGCCCTTATTATTGTTGCATGGTTGTGCATGGAAGTCTTGACGAGAAAGCATAAATCAAATGTTTGGAAAGAAGTGTTTACCTGTGTGTTGGGTTTTAACAGGAGATTTCAATGCAATCCTAAATCTTGATGAGAAATTTAATGGGAGGAACTATATGGCCAGGGACTTACCTAGTTTTAAGACTTTGTTATGGGACTTTAGGCTGTCTAAGGGGATTCCTTTTACATAGGACAAATAAAAGATAGGGTCATGGTTTTATTTGTGCCAGGTTGGATCTTTTTTTTTGGCTTGTATAGATTGTTGGAAAAGGAATCTAGAGGCTATGGTATTTAGAGAAGCTCCCTCAGGGTCTGATCATGGGCCAATGGTCCTTCCTTGCTCTCCTTTAACCAATCAAGAACCACACATGTTTTTGTTTTGGGGCCGTTAATTTGGATTTTCCACTCATTGTGAAGATGTGATAAATTGGGGTGGGGTGTCCATGAAAAATCGAACTTAATCGAAAAAACTGAACCAAAAAATGTGGTTAATCAAATCGATCAGTTCGGTTTTCGATTGATTACCCTAGAAAAAATGACAGTTAACCGAATCGATCGGTATATATATTTATATATATTTTTAAATATACATCACATATTTTTTATATATTATATATATAAATATATGCATATATTATATATAATTTATTATTTATAATATAATATTATGTATATGTATATAATATATTATAAATATAAAAGCTAAAAAATCAAAGAATCGAACCGGTCAAAAACCAAAACCAACAGACCGATTAACTTGTGACACTGATTCAATTTTGGTTTCGAAAAATTGAAAAACCAATAAAACCGATTCAATTTACAAAAATTATCCATAATTCAATTAACCGAATCATAAACACCCATAGTGATAGCTTAATCTGAGGGGTTCAGTGAGCATGCTTCCCCCTATGGACGAAGTTTGCTATAGTCTTAAGGAGTGCTCCAATCATCTTCACGGATGGAATAACTAATAAGCACCATTTCAATAACATTGATGATTGGGTCAGGGTAGCAAAATGGAACCTCCAAATGTATCTTGAGCATCTAGAGAGATAAGTGACTCCAACAGGAGGAATTAAATTATTCTAGCATTAGAAATCTAGAATAAGATGGATTAAGGAAGGTGACCAAAATACTCTGTTTTTCCATCAAATAAAATTCTAAATAAAAGGGCTTCAAATAGGACTCTTCATCTTCAGTTGAATGATGAGAGTTTGATTAGCTTTGAGTTTCTCGTATTGAGTTTGAGGCAGAGATCATTCAGTATTATTCCTCTTAGTTATTCTCGGCTTAGAACTTGATCTCTACTAGGACTAATCATATTTTCAATTCCATTGCAAAGAAGTTCGCTCCAAAGGTAGCTTCTAAGTTGTCCCTTCCTTGGTTTTTAAAACCGATCTGGAGATCGAATCAGTCAGGGGTTTGATTATCGGGTCAAACGGTCTAACTGTTCAAATTGAACGGTCAGTCCATTCTGACAATAAATAAATAAATAACGGTCAAAACTGTTTGAACAGTTAATCGCTTGAGTCAATGATTAATAGACCAAAATCAATAGTTTTTTGAGAAAATTCGGTTTTTGAGAAAAACCGAACCAGTTCCCGGTTTTTCAATCCGACCGTCCGGTCCCGGTTTTGAAAACCATGGTCCATTCTTTTCGTTGAAGAAGAAATCCACTTTGTAGTCTTATCAATAGCGCCTTCAAAAGCATCGAGCCCAGATGTCTCATCCTTTTTGGCTCTTCCACATGGCAACATGGTTTGCAATAATTTCTTCCACGTGGAATATCTTAGCCCAAAAACTTTGCCACGTGTCTAAAACAAAGCCTTTTTCATATACATATTTTAAACTCAAAAATTGAAAATCTGCGAAGATTATTAACGACATTTAGGATAGATCACGGTGGAATGGATCAGTCATAAGTACAAACATAAATGGATCACCCAAAGTTTTGTGTCCCTCATAAATGGATTTTCCCAATGGTTCCTCCACTTGGGCAAAAAAGTGGAGTGCTGTCAAAAATCAAAATGAGAAACCAAGTTCATTCAATTATACCCCAAAATCACCCATGTGCAAGGCACGTGCAAAATGAGTGCACTTCTGACCATTCGATTACGGTAAAATGGAATCAAATCAAGCACCAATGGAAATATTAAACACGTGTAAAGTAGATACTAATCCAACGGCCATCATTAAACCTAGATGGTAATTTTTACATCACTGGCTCACTGCCCAACTGTGAACCGTCAACAACCTCCTTGTCTATAAATTATAATGGAAACTGGAATCGGCAAGAAGTCGCAATTCCAACGAATCAATGAGGATATTTCAGTAATTTCAAAGTCCACCGCGTCTACAAAATTCCTCATCTCCGAGACTCCTCCGACCCATTCAACTAATATTCGTCGCTCGGCCTTTTCCAGAACCAGAGACAGAGCCTCGAAGCAAAGAATTGAAGGAGAGAGAGAGATGGCAGCTCAAGCAATCGAGAAGTACAGAGAGAACGCAGAGATCTACAACGGAAAGGCCCTCTGCAAGGAAAAGTCGCGGCAGCTGCTGGAGGAGATTGCGCTGCCGAAGGGTCTGTTGCCGCTGGAAGACATGGAGGAAGTTGGGTACAACAGGGAAGCCGGGTTCGTGTGGCTGAAGCAGAAGAAGAGCACCCAGCACAGTTTCAAGCGCATCGGGAAGAATGTGTCGTATGGGACCGATGTTACGGCCTTCGTGGAGAACCGTCGGATGAAGAAGTTGACTGGGGTCAGGAGCAAGGAGCTCTTGATTTGGGTCACCATCGCCGAAATCTACATCGACGATCCCGCTTCCGATAAGATCACTTTCAAGACGCCGGCCGGGATCTCCCGTTCGTTCCCCATCTCTGCTTTCGAGCTCGAAGAGGAAGAAGAGAAGAAGAAGGAAGAATCCGGCAAGAACTGAACTGTATTGCTTCTAAGAATTGTAAGGGAGTTGTACTTTCTATAGATGGGATCTCTACTGTTACTCTGTGTAGAAGGCCGATATAATTAAAAAGGTGAATAAAAGAATAAAAAAATCAGGTTCGGTTTTCCTAGATTACCCTTACCTTTATATATTGGAGAAATTAATTACACTTTAAATATCATATGTAGATTTGTAATTTTATATTTTTATCATGTCTAACTAGTGTCTAAAATTATTAGGAAAGGATCAAATTTGAATCACAATTTATAAGATTCATCGGGTTGATATTAAATTCGGATCACCCTAAAATTTTATAGAACCAAATCCAAATGGGAGATGGAATGAATCCAATTTGAACCACAATTTATAACACCCATCGGGTTCATATTGGATTCAGATCACCCCAGAATGTTATCGAACGGAATCGGATCTCGATCCCTTGCAGAATTCGATTTGATCCCTTTGCACATGAAATCATCTCATTGGTTCTGGTATAGAGAAAATGTTTCGATGCCTTATCTTCAATGCCATTCAGTCAACGCAGTTCAATTAAAATTGACGTTCTCTTCTAGGGGTGATCATTTCAGCCCGGCCAGGCCAGGCCTGGCTCGGGCCCGCGTTACATCACGCCCGTAAATTTTAAAATCGGGCTTGGGCTTAATATTTCAAGTCTGGTTGGGCCAACCCGCATACAATTAAATTTATACCATTTTTTTGTGTATAATATATTGTGTATAATGTATATAAGAGTGTAACTTGAGCGGGCCTAGCCCAAGTTCGAACCGACTCGACCCAGAATTTTACACGGGTTGGACTTGGATTTTCGGTCTTTGGGCTGGGCTCGAGCCCAAGGTGTCGGCCTTTTTTAATTTTTGGGCCAGGCTTTGGCCTAGCCCTTAGGTAGCCCAAGCCCGGCCTGAGTCCAGATCAACCCGAGCCTAGATATATTTGCATAAATACATAGTTACATATATATATATACATACATATTTATATATATAACTTTTGTATAGATATTTTGCATGCATATTTACATACATAAATAAATACATCTATATATATTTGCATAAATACATTTATATATGTATCATTTTAGAGTGGGTTCATTGATCAACCTGAGCCTAGATCGGGCTCATGCCCAACCCAAGTGCATCAAATTACAAGGCAGGTTGGGCTCGGGTTGGAAAAATTAGGCTTGACCTTGGGCTCAGGCCAGGCTCGGACCTTAAGCCCAAATTTTAGGATCGGGCTTGGGTTAACCATAAACCTGACTCAACCTGCCCCACTTGCAACCCTAAATGTATACATATGTGTACATGCTATTTTACATTATATTATATATTTTATATATAAATATTATAATATGACATGTATAATTTATATTATATATAATATTTTATATTATATAATGTATAAAATAAGTTTATATGCATGTTATGTCATTTAATATAAAATATTATGGATATGTAATGTTTTATATGAAAGGCATTGGTCTAGAATCAGGCCTGGCCCGTGTAGACTTGAGTTAGGGCTTATGTTTCAGGCTCAAAACCCCAGGCCCGGGCCTAATCTATAGCCCTTATCATAAGTGCAAAACCCGGCCCGGCCCATGATCACCCCTACTCTCTTCCAAACAGGGCTCTATGGTGGTGTTTGTCAAAAATCATATTTTTTTCATACAAGAAGACAAAAAAAAATGGCATTTAAAAGATCATTCAAGAATGTTACACCAAATGTCAAAATGTTTCTTATCTAATAAGCAATTATTCAAAATAAATGCTTATTTAAAAGCGCCTTTAGAAAGGAAAAGGGCCCTACACAGGGTAGGTCTGCAATTGGGGTTTTGGGTTTTTTTTAATGTATGTTTGGCATTGATGTTGTAGATACTATGCTGATGTGTGGGTTGAAAGCACCTTTCTCAAAAAACAATGTCTTTTTTTTGTTTAGAAATGTTTGCTGTCATATAGAACATTTCCTGGAGCAATAACAACACCTTCTGTTTGGTACTAATGCTCCATATCTGTTTTCAACACTGATACTCATTATAGGAAGTCCACGTCATTGCCACATCATGTCCTCATTGGCAGCAACGAGCTCCAATATAAGAAAACGTCAAATTCGGCATTGCTCCAAACCATGCATTCTCGATTTTCAAGGCATGGCTTGGAGCACCATTTTTTATGGAAAAACGGTTCCAAACATATTGGCATTTCCTGGAGCACCGTTTTTTCCAATGTAGTGCTGATGTGTCACCGTTTTCTAGAGCAATGGCTTCGATGCCAAATAGACGCTTAGTATAGTCCTTTCTAATGTTTGATGAGGTGCAACTTTTTCTTTGAAAAATATGAAATGGGTTTTAGGCTCCATTTGTTTGCGATACAAATGTTGAATTGGGGTATTTATATACTTGGTTTGCATTTGCAAATATTTGTTTGACATGTAAAAAAGTAATAATTAAGAGATCAAAAATGTATTTTCTAACATTTTTGTACTATACGAAGAGAGCATTATTTTACCTATTTTGTAGATACAATTTTGTGCTCTTCATAATTTTGCTATTTGACCAAAGTTTAAGGAAGTGGAATAGTAGTTGAGCATTAATGATGGGACCCATGCTTTGCATTGATTTCAAATAAACAAGATGAGTGCAAAAACGGTTTAAAAATGTAAATAATATTTTGCACTCATGAACCAGAAAAAAAAAAGGTAATTATGTAGAGTATATATTTGCATTTGCATTACAATCAAATGCAGCCTTATATTAAAAAAAGCCAGCCAAGTGTTATTTTTGAGTGCTTTTGGTTTTTTAATGCAAATTTTGGACTTTTGCTTTTAAGTAAAAAAAAAAAGTGTTTGCAACTTTTTACCAAGTATAACTTTTTAGGTTAAAAAAATCAATTTTGTCCTAACGAAAACATATTTAAGCTTTTTAGACACCAAACTAAACTTTTTTTTTTTCATATAGGGCCACCTTCAGGCCTTTCCAAACCGGCGTGAAAAAGTCGTAAAATAACGACACTAATTAATAGGGAAAAGTACCGATTAACCCAACTCAGAATTTACTAGCCACGAAATACAGGAGGAATGCATCTTAACCGTGAATTGATGTCAAATTCACGGGCAGGATGTGGTTTATAGGGGGGAAGAGGGCTAATCGTAGAGGGTGGCTGAAATTCAAAATTCTGCATCATGTGTATTATACTTTTTCCTAATTAATAAAGAGAAAATCTATGGCATGAAAAAGATATAATATAGAAATAGTTTTGACCACTCAAAACCAAAGTATGAATTTTGACAAATAACACCTGATTATCACAATTATAATTTCAATTTATTGATTAATTGCTCTTCGGACCATATCTTTGTCATATCATAATCGAACCCGAACGGTGGAGGGCCCAGCAGCATGGCCCACTAAAGTAATCAAATTTCACATATTCCTGGACCGACCCACACGGCCCACAAGAATTATGGCGGGTTATTACTAGGTCCCACGCATTTATTTATGGGCCCAGTGACCTAGGAATCAAGATGCTGCTTTGATATGAACTGCACTTAATTTCTTTCTCCCCTATCATTTATCTATTTTATAGTTTTTTAATTTGTATTTTTTTAATTAAATAAAATAATTTAAATGAAAAGTTAAATTTAAGTTTTAAAGACTTTTATCTCTCCTCATTAACTCATTTGATTATCTTTCACTAATCATTCTCATTCCATTAAATTTATCTCCTCTAATAACATTTTCCACTAATTCTTTCTCCTTTGACTTACTCCATTAAATTGCTTAAAATTTATTGATTCCTTTTCCTTTTCTTTCTTCTTTACCTATTTATTTTTATTTTTTTTCACTCTCCCTTCCTCATTATCTAATAAACCAAAAGCAATTTGCTTGTGGGTGATTATTTCAGTTTGACCTTAGCTCGTGCCTCAAAAATTATAATTTAAAGCCCAATAAATAGAATTAATAAAAAATTACTGAAGTCAATAAAAAATATTAAAATTTTACAATTCTTTATCTAGCAATTATTAAAAATTAAGAAATTAATAAAAATTAGTAGTTTGTAAATTAAAAATTAAAACAAATTTGAATTCTATTTAAAATAACTAATATTGAAATGATAATTCAAATTAATAATAAAAAAGTAAAAACAATATTAAAAGTAATAAAACAAACCATTTGCTTTGAATATAAAAATTAACTAAAATAATAAAACTAATAATGACCCAATTAGAAATGTCATAATACTCCTACTTAGGGGTGATCATTTATAACCTAGCCTAACCTGGCTAGACCTACAAATTTCCATGTTAAAACAACCATCTTCTTATAAGATAGATTTAGCTCAAATCTATACCAAGTCCACACATAATGTGGGCACTGGGCAAGGCCTAAGCTAAGCAACCCCTAAGCTTGACCTGAAAGTTATATATTATATTTAGATAACAAATTTTATATTAACATATAGATAGAAATTTTTATATTTTTTTTTCCAATATAATAAAATTAAATGAAAATTTTAATTTGTAAAAAAAAATTATAGTTTTATAATTAACATGGGTAAGTCTGTCCCTATCCCAAGCCTAGACAAATATTATTACGCTTGGGGTGTGGGTCGAGTTAGGCCAGGCAGCCTTAAAAACTGTTAATACACTATCAAAATCTAGTTTGTGATCTTTTACCTTTTTATTTTTATTTTTTGGTTCCTTGGGCTGTACAAATGGGGATAGCCCACTCCCCATAGCTCCTTTAGCTACTTTATTAATAATTTCTTGGCCTTTTATAGTCCACTCTCCCTTAGAATTGTTTTACTAATTCCTCAAATGTATTTATCCCTACCCCCTGTAAACACAATTCCCCCTTCCCCACATGATTTGGGAATCTTTCCTCTCTTCCCCTTGACACTGACCCAAACTAATTGCATTATGAATTATGAGGGGGACTGAACTCAAATTGCCCATAATTTTTATCTTAAAATAGTTAAAATCCCAAAAGTAATGTATGCATGAGTTGTACTCAGTTTGATTTGATCCAATTACAAATGTCAAATTGCTCTTATGGGTGCAACTTGGACAGGTTGGGCCACGTTAGGGATTAACCCAAGCCTAAACCAAAGTCTTAAACTTATAGCTCAGGTTTAGATAAATTTAATTATGACTACAACCTAATTTTATATATCTACTAATATTTAAGTATTTTAAATGTGTAAGTAATATTTATAAAAATTTTAACACTTAATAATTAATAAGGTAAAATAAATAAAATAGAACACTAATAGATAATATGAAAAAATAATTATTTTTATCAAGTATTTAACAGTAATTTATTATTTTTGCAAAAATAATTAATGTAATTAATCTGAATTACTAAATTACTTTTGTAGCAAATTACTAAAATAAAGATTATTTATTTATTTAAAACAATAATGTATCCCTTCCTTATAATAGTTGTTAGTTTCCGTTGTTTCACTTTCCCTTGACAAATGCCATGCATTGCATGGGTCCCTCCTAGTCTATATATTACAATTAGTCTTATCATGTTAGTAGCCTTTTCCTTTCTCCCCTACAACTTATCTATTTTTCGGGATTTTTTTTGAATTTTTATTTTTAAAATTGAATAAAGAAACTCAAGTAACTCATCAACTTTAAGTCTTTAACACTTTCATCTTTCCTTGTTAACTCAACCATTAACTCTCTCTCTCTCTCTCATTAACTCCTTTGATCATCTCTCCTTATTATTATTCCATTAAATCTCTCTCCTCCAATAACTTACTCCACTAATTCTCCCACCTCTCAATTACTCTAATAAATTGCTCGAAATTCATTGACTCTTTTTTTTTTTTTTTTTATTCTCTCTGCTCTCCTCATTAATCTAATAATTCAAAATAAATTTTCTTAGGGGGTGGTCATTTTAGTACATCTTAGGCCCAAGCCTGCATCAAGCCCACAAATTTCAGGGCCAAGCTGGAGCCTAATACTTCAAGGCTAGCATGGGCTCAACCCAGCCTGTAAACAAATAACAATTTAAAAATTAGTTAACAAAAGTATTATAAATAGTTAAATCACCTAAAAATGATGAGAGAGAGAATTCCAATTATTTGTGTAGGCCTCTTCCCTTATATAGCCTATTGTATTCCAAAGAGAGAGAGAGAGAGAATTTTACTCTCATCCAAATTTCATTTATTTGTTTCATAGTCAAATTATATATAATTGTTTAATTGTTAGAAAATAATAATTTGAAACTTAATAACTAAAATTAATGAAAGACTACTTAAGTTAATAAAAATATTAAAATTTAACAAGTTTTTATCTAGTAACTATTAAAAATTAAGAAGTTAATAAAAATTAGTTGTTCATAAATTATAATACATTTGAATTCTATTTAAAAATAACTAATATTAATAGGATGGCTAAAATTAATAATAAAAAGTGAAAACTATTAAAAGTAATAAAACAAACCATTTGCACTCCATATAATAATTATAAAAATTAGTTAAAATAATAAAACTAATAATGACCCGATTAGAAATGTCTTAAGACTGCTAGTTAGGGATGATTGTTTATAACTTAGCCCAACCCGGCTAGACCTACAAATTTATGGGCTCAAACAACTATTTTATTCTAAGCTAGGTCTAGCTCGAGTTTACACCAAGCAACTATTTTCTTCTATAGCCGAATTCTTGCTTTATGTCTTGGGCAAAAACCTCTAGTACTAGAACCTTTTCTCTTGTATATATAGTGCTCTAGGAGTCCTAATCCAATCCAAAAGGAAACTTTCCAACCAGTTGAGAGTTCTAACATCTTAAGAAAGAATCCCATTGTGGAATTATTCTCCTAACTAATTATAGAAAATATCCAATTCGGGTCAAGGTAGTCTCACTAAAGAATTTCCTAATCCAAATAGGAAACATATATTTCAACAAATCTCCTTAAAACAAAAGGGTTCTCTTAGTATGCTAAGTCGAGATCGACCTTGTATGGTGTATGACCGCTAAGATCTCAGTCTAAATTAAATTTAAATAAAATCCGATGCCTCATAGGTGTGGTACCCACTATGACCGAATCCATTATACCCAATATAGTGAATCATCCACTAGTGATCGAGTCTAGCATCACCACAATAATGTCTAAAATTATGTTAAAAAGTGTATGCCTTTAGTTCTAATAATATATTGTAAACAACATTTATTGTGGATAAAATTAGCACATTTATTATTTCATGTTTTAATTATACCCCTAAGATATGTATTATATGAAACTCATGTAAGCTTAAATGTTCTCAATCAATGATTTAACTTGGGGTGTTTATCATGTCAAGATTGACATTCCTGTGCCACCCAAAACTATGGAGCAATTTGTGTTAGTTGCTAGAGTTGAACCCAAGGTATAAGAATGGGTGTTTATGAAATTAACACTGAATTGGACCATTTACAATTTAGTCCTAGACCTTGGAGCTGGTAGATTGTTTGAAAAGTTACATGTGATCTCCTAATTTGATAATGATACTACATTAAATATCATACTAGTTTATTTTTGATATACCAACTAGTGAGATCTTTTGGGGAGTCAAATATCTAGGTAGGATCAACAATTTTCTCAAATAGAGAAAATAGTCTAATTTACATTATTTTTAGTGGACAATGGATTTTGCAAATGGTTATAATCTTGGGATCGGTTTGAGTGGAGGGTGAAGAGGCCCTTCCATGTTGGCAATGCATTGATATTATTAGTTATGAAACTGTGTGCAAATGTCTAATTAGGTAAATATGTGATGAGTCCTGGGCTCATAAGATAATTGAAACCTAAGTTCACAATGTTAGACATTATTGGGCTAATTTATGCCCAAAACACTAGTTGATGATTCATTGGACATAGTGAATTCAGCCATAGTGGATTCCATGCCTATGAAGTGTTGAATTTATTTATACTTACTTTGGACTAAGATAATTGGTGGGTCCCACACCCTACAAGGTCGACCTCCACTTGGAATTCAAAAAAAAAAAACATTTTGCTTCTAAGAGATTTGTTGAAACATTTCCTATTTGGAATAGGAAACTGCCTAGTAAAATTCCTATTTGGAAAAAATTATCGATTGGGATTCTCTCCAAAGAGGTTAGGACTCCCAACTTGCTGGAAACTTCCCATTTGATTGGATAAGGACTCCTAGAGTTTTTGTTAGAAATGAGATTTTTCCATATATTCATTCAAAGTCAGATGTAGCAATTAATTTCGCATTATCTTTGTTAATAAAATATTAAACTTTTTCACAAGGCATGTTATCTACACTTTACTTTCTCCTTAAACGTTGTGTCCCTACGTAATCAAATAAGGCATCTAAATGATAGATGAGATTTATCATGGGAGATCTAGATAGCACAGTTTCTTATAGACCTAAAATATCCTAAAGGTGAATCTACACCACTGACTTTAAAGGTTAGCACATGGATGGCTTTCACTAGGTGGAATAGTGGGATCTCATCCATTGAAGTAATGTTGCCCATTTATCCTATCCCAAGAGGGGACAAATTGGGTGATAAAAGCTTTTTCCCCAATTAAAGCCTTCTAAGGTGATGGATGTATAAATGATTCAATGGAAAGCTTCTGTGTGTGTGTTATACAAATGTACTAGAAAGTAAAGCAACCAAATTAAAGTAGATAATAGATATAGGAAGAGATTACAAGAAAGTAAAATACAAAAAGATTTTTATAGAGGTTCGATTAAACCCAAGCCTACGTCATTTTTTTGGCAACCACTTAATAATTCCACTAAATTCGACTGGGCTTATTGGTGCTAGTCAAATCTTACAATTAGTAGGGCTTTGTACTTTCAAGACCTTAATCAGTTGAGCTTCTTAGGCCCCATTCGTTTTTTGGTAAGTTATTTACCTGGTTAAATGCAGTTACTTAGGTAAGTGCATTTACCCATGTTCTTTTATTTCTCGTGTAAATAAGGCAATGACCATTTTAGTCATAAAAATCCATTATTAAAAAGGGCATTTTTTGTCCCGTTCAAGTGTTGGCAATTTTTCCCCTAGGTGGGAAAGTTATTTACCCACCTAAGAGATGAGTATCATTTATCCGGGTAAGTGGTACCTAAGAAAATAAACTTTCCCTAATCCCTACATAAATATGAAAAAAAAACATGTGATTCTTGGTTAATGGGAACCAAAATCCCTTTGACTAACTTTCCCCCCTCTCAAAATCCGGAAAAAGAACACCTCGTTTGTATCAATCCAACTTGAATAGTTGACTTATAGGCACTAGCCACACCTATAATGGTGTTATAGTCTTTAACACCTCAAGTACAGGAGATATTATAATTTAAACTCAAAAGCAACAAATATGCCTCTCAATAGGCAGATAATAACAAATACAAAATAAACTAGTTTAAAGCAAGAGAATGCACAAATAAATATAGTCTCAACTCTTAAAGAGATTCACAAATTGGACTTGGTCCAATCTAATTTGAGATAACTTAAGTTGGGCTTATTCCAACCCAAATCATGTAAAAAAATCTCACATGATACATTTCTTTTTTGAATGCATAAGATCAATAAGTAGAGAAATCGGTAATTCCCCTATAATACCCAAAAAAAAAATTAAAAGTAAAAAAGAAACTAATGATAATAGTGGGAAAAGTGAGTTGTGACTTGATTGGAAGGGATATTTGCAACTTTTTCATTAGGGGCTACTTATTAAAACATAAAAGTATTAAGAAGCGAAAACCTAATTTTTTATTAGCTAATTAAAGAAACCTTCTCTGAGATAAAGATAATCCATCTTTGGAGAATCGAGGTGGGGCTAATGAGAATTATATGAAATCTTAGATTATAACAAAGTGGACATCAGCCAATTTTAGGCCTTTCGAAGCTAGCCTTCTAATGACATTTTTTAATAGATTTTGGTTTCAACTCTTAATTTGGATCTGCTCCTCACACCTGGCGCCTCACAAACTATTATTCACGAGATATATTCCCCCATTTGTGAGTGATCCCAATTCATTGAAAGATTATTGTCGTATATCTTTTCTTTATAAATAAAGTAATTATATTAGAAGAAACAAATATTTACAAAGTTTTGCACATTAGGTAGCCCGTTGGGATTAAATACTGTCTCATTTTGATTTTAATATTAAGCAGGTAAAACATTCCATGCTTAATAAGGAAGCATTTGGCGTTGTCCCGTGCCTAACTAACCTGGGGTGTGACATCCCCAAAACCCTCAAAATCAATAATTATTGAAAAAATGATTTTTGTAAATCAATACTCCAACCAAACAACCACTTAAGACATTGCATTGCAAGAGAAACCATAATTTTAGCGATGGAAAAGGGTTGGACAAATGTTTGGCTTGAAGATAATTCAAAGTTAAAAGGGGCAAGAATCAAGATGGTTGACGAAATTGTAACTTGTTACACTGCATTTCATTTAAAGAAATTCGGGCTGTGCCAACTGATACCCTTATGGCTTTATCTACTATAGCCTTCTCTGAGGTCTTTCATCATACACCAGAACGGAAAAGTAGAAAAAAAATTAAGAGAGCCTACAACAAACCCTTTTACAGATTTACCATCTAATTATGTGTATTTAATTTGTTTCACAAATGTAGCGTGAGGTGATGTTAGGGTTCTTAAACTGTTTGTTAGAAAATATGGTGGAAGTACTCTTGATAATGGCTCAAGTGACTTGACTTTTGCTTTGCCTTTTAATGGGTTGGTTTTATATGTGTATGTGTGAGGTGGAATATAGCAAACAGATAAAGAAACTCAAAATTATAGATAAAACAGACACAATTTAGTGATGTTTATTTAATCTAGAAGCAGGGTTAGGAGTAGGAATACAGCCTAAGGACAGGAAGAACAGAGTGATTGATTGATGAAAGTCTCTCGATACAATTCGACCACTGAGTTTTATATCTCAAGACGTTTTCTTTTTTTTTTTTTTTTTGAGATCTTTATGAAGAAAGTAGAATCCCATCAACTTCACATTCACAAACTGCCCATCAGTTGGTTTTGTAGTTTGTACATGAAATTTCAAAGCTGAAATTAGTTTAGCTTACATGGCTGCTGAATCGTCCTCCATGTCAAACATCATCCATATCTCATTCACTCTGTTCTGAAACTCAAATGGGGAGTTGTACTGAGCAACAGTGTACACCGATGTGGGATCAGCCCGGCCTTTTTCAACTGCAGACGACCAGCTAGTGCCGGCAAGACTGGCCTGCAGTGCCGCTGCTTCCTCTCCGACATTCTCGTCTGTTACGAATCCACTAAATTGTCTTACTGCTGCATGCACAGGACCCCATTTCTGAGAATGGAGGCCTTTTGCCGGAGGTGGGTCTGCTTGATTCACTCTCGGGACATAAAAGCTAACCACAAAGGATGATTCACAGAAGGGTCCATCGCTAGGGGAGACCTGGGTGATCACAGGAGCAGTCATCTCTATCTTCTCGTCGTAGTCATTCTTCCCTTGGATGTAATCAAATAGCCTGTGAAAAGGAATCATGAAAACTGAAAAAATCAATTTACTGGGTTCTTTCAGAGAAGGGAATGGATTCCATACTTGTTCTCTGTTAAAGAACAGAAGAATCAATCAAATACTAGAAAATTAAAGAAAGATGAAAAGTGGGTGAGATTTCTTACTGTAGAAAGCCTGTTCTGGTGGCGTCGACGAGGGAAATGTCTTGGATGGGAGAAGTCGACATCCAGACAGTGGAATTGTAACGACGAACTTCGAAACCATTGCCGACATGAACTACATCGAAGCTCGGGCACTCGATACGACTGCAAGTGGGTGGAAATATCCCGACGCTATCATGGTTTTCCGACCAAGGCACGATGCTGGAGAGGAGCCCGAAGAGAAGCGATAGCCGCTTGAAGAGATGGGTAGCCATGGCAACTTCCCTATTTCTGACTTTTGAGCTGCCAAAATTGAGGCCTTTACATGTAAAGATACATGGATGATTTGAGAAGGGAAGCACTCAAAACAATAGCCCTTGCAAGCATTCTTAATTACAGGGGTGCAAATGGATAGCATCATCATCCGATCCGAAGTGCGATCCTATTTTGTCGGATTCGGTTTTGGATCCGACATTCCGATATATATTATTTATTTATTTATAAATATATTAATTATATTATATTTTTATAAATTTATTATGTTATTAATTTTTTATAATATATATAATGCAAAATAATTAAAAGATACTTGTATTTTTTTTGTTTTTCTTTATTTAAATTACCATATTTTATTTTTTTAATAATTTATTAAATTTTTAAAGAATTGATCAGATCGGATCATATCCGAATATCCGACTTCATTATCAAATTTGGATTCAAATCAATGTTTATGAGATTGATCAGGTCTTTGAATGGAATCAAATCTATCATTCAAAATATCGGATCAAATTGAATATGCTCTTCATAGTATGGGATCAATTGATATACCCTAATTTAAATCCAATCCAATCCATTTGCATCTCTCTACAAAAAAAAATTGAAACTCTAGAATTAGAAGCGTTTTTATCTTGATTTATAATTGGTTTAGAATCGTGTGTTTCAAACCTATGATAATCCTAACCGATTATTGTACACATGGTTTTTAAAATTGAATCGATCAGGGTCCGATTACTAGTTCGACTAGTCTAACCATTCGACCCGAATGGTCGACCCGTTCTAACAAAAAAATTTAAAAAAATTGAAAAATAGTCAAAACCGTTCAAACAATTCGAACAGTTAACCGGCCAATTCAATGGTTTGCTAACTAAAATCAACGGTTTTGGTGAAAAACGGAACCAGTCACCTGATCGGTTTCTAGTTTTTCCGGTCCAACCATCCGGTCCGGTCTGGTTTCAAAAACCATGATTGTACATGTTTTTCTTATAATTTTCGTAATATTTTATTATATAAAAGGATAAATTTTATGGAGAATATATAAGATAGTTTTGATTAAAAATACTATTTGTCAATATATAAATAATTTATTATTTTATTACCATTTTTATTAAGATTGTATTATCAAAAGATGGATTTTTAAACTATTATTAACATTGATAACTATAGATGTCAAATATAATCGGGTCGTTAAACCTAATTAGTAATTGGTTCGGACCTACTACACTCTGTCCTGAACAAAAAAGCCCGACCCATTGACAGCTCTCTAATTATGCAACTTTCTGATTTTCTTGGAACACCTTGGGCTTTTATATAGCATTTGTAGGGCTAAAATGGTTCCACGTAGAGAGACCATTATCTGAAGTAAGGGCTTTTATATAGCCTTTGTAGGGCTAAAATGGTTCCACGTAGAGACCATTATCTGAAGTAAAATGGGAAATTTCTAACCATTGGTTGGTGTGAAAGGATAGACCCATTTGTAATCTTAGATTTTATTGGGAGGAATATCCCTCTAGCTAGGGACTTGAGATACTTCAACACATTACACATGGCTTGAAACATGACATTACACGTGGCAGAAAAAAAACTTAAATTGTCATCAATGTGGACTAGAAAAGCCCATAACTTAAGGTTTTTTTACACGTGGCTTAGGAAAGAAAAATTATATGGGTCGGGTGGCCCGACGGGAATATCCAGCCCGACCCGACCCCCGGACGGGCTTAAACATGCTTATAGGCCCGCAGGCTTTAATTCAGGCCAAAAAGCCCGACCCGCAATAAATTCGAGTCGGGCTCGGGTTTTGTTAAATTAGCCCGGCCCGAGCCCAGTCCAACCCAACCTAATATTAAACTTAAAACTAGTTATGTGATTATGTCCATTTGAATAAATTTTTTGATTTAAGAATGTAAAGTTGTGTTTTAAAATATAAAAGAAAGGGAAAAATACCATCTTGTAGGCCCATCGTTCATTTAAATAGAAAAAAAATACTATCTGAATTTTTAATTCTAATTTGAATAGGAAAAATTGTTATTTTTTTTCAATTAGGTCGGGCTTCGGGCTCGGGCTCGGGTTTCGGGCTTTTTACCAGGGTTGGGCTCGGGCCCAAGTTATAAGCCTGTTGGTCGGGCCAGGTTCAGGCTCGGGCCTAGTATATTTTCATTAGTGATAAGTGAAAGCCCGGCCCGAGCTCGGCCCGGCCCGGCCCATGAATAAGTCCACTCATGACCCACCAAAGGAAAAGCAGGGAGACCGAATATCCCGGTTCCATCCCTTCTACAGAAATGCAAGGCAATTGCAATAACCAATTCATCATCCAGAAGGAATAAAAACAAACTTGGGCCTCAAATGTTGTTTGCACCTAGGGCTCTGTTTTATTTGTAGAATAAATATTTTGGTTCGCTATTTCTTTGGCTTGATTTTGCTTTAGTGTTTATTTTACTTAATTTGCAATACAAACAAACAAAATAAAGCAAAAATATGAAACAAAAATGAATCAGAATTTGCATTCAAATTGTTTGTACTTTGTACTCCCATGCTTTTGCATCAGTACAATCAAAATTGCAAAGGAAACAAACCAGACTTTGTGGATGATGATGGCAGTGCCTGTGTGATCTTCAACTATATGACTTGCCTTACTCTTGCCTCTTAGGCCTCCTTCATTTTTGGCATGGTTTTAAAAAACAACTCGGAAATGGAACCATTCTGGCCACTAATTTTTGGGTCAACAGTTTAATCATCCGGTTCGAATGTACAGTATGTTCTGATAAATAAATTAAAAAAATATATTTAAAAATAGTCAAATGTTGGATGGGTCGATGGTTCAACTGCCAGGGTCAATGGATTGTTTACTTTTTTAACGGTTTTGGGCCAAAGACAGGGTTTAGGGTAAAACAAAACCGGTTGCCTAGACTATTTTCGAGCTGAACAATCCAACTATCTGGGTCAACAGCGGTTCAAAAGCCTTTTTTTTTATAAGTCATTTATCTAAGTAAATGTACTTACCTAAGCAAGTGTATCATGAGGAATACTTATTGAGATAAGTATACTTATTGGTGTTCTTTTATTTCTTAGATAAAGTTATATAATGACCATTTTATCTATATAACAGTAATTATTGAGGGGACAATTTTGTCTCATCACATGTAAAAAATTTTCCACTCCGACAAGAATAAATCCCAATTGAACGTATTTTCTACTCTGTTCAAATAAATCTCAACTTTTTCTTTGGTAGGAAAAAGTTAAACCAACTTGTTGTAAACTCCTCCATATCTACGATAGGGTCTGTAAGGGCTTTGAAGTAGACTGATTGATTATAAACTTATAATATGTAGCAGCCTGTAGTACTTCAGCTCTGTTGTGTATAAACCTACTTGTTAAATTGACAAGCTACTTATTTGTTAAATTTGACACATTTGGACATCATAATATGATAATATTACAATACCATGAGAAAAATGTGTATCCAACATGTGTGCCCGTTTGAGAGGGCTGAAGCACAGTGGCTTTTGGCTTTTCCAAGGTGATTCCCACACAGGCAGCTACTATGTTTGTCAAAACATCCCGAGAGCCCAGATTGGCTATCAATCAGTCATTTGAAGAGCCGTCTGTTTAAGCCTCTATAAATTGCATCTTCTGGATAACTTTAAAGAAGCTGAACCAGTTAAACTGAATCTTTAGCCCAGCCTCTCTCAAACAGGCCCTATATATAGTTGGTTCAGAATTAAGGTTCAAAATATCGATAGGTCCGATAAACCAGTAGAGGAGTATCATTTCTTTTCTTTTTTTTTTTTTTCAAATCTGGTTTCCATCCACCCCCTGAACCAATCGAGACCCCAAAACACCCTCTGTAGGGCGTATCAGGAAGCCCCTGATACAATGTGTATTGATATTTTGAACCTTGTTCAGAACAACTAAAACCAATCTCAACCCAATTATGATTGAGACAACGTAATGCAGACCCTAGCCCTATATAATTGAGTTGGTTTAGTCCGATTCTGTCATGTTTTCCCCATACATTGGCAGCCCTAGTTTGGGTCCTGACGGTTATAAAGTCAGATCAGAGTGGGGCTGCTAATGGCTTTTATTTCTGTTTTTCTGAGAATTGGTGTTTCTGTCTGTTTGCGATTTGGTTGTCTTTCCCTTAATGACGTTTCCTTTACCAGTAAAACCATGTAATCCACATGTGATAATCCCCACGACCGAGTAATCCTTATTGTTTCTGCTTGAATTAAAATGGTTCGAAACTTTGAATACATTGACCTTCAAATTTGAATCCGATTAAAATCCAATTCATTTGCAACCATATGAGCCTACATTAAGCTGTAAGGATTGTTTAAATTCATCTGCAGTATGAAAGTAAAGGTCAGTGATTCAGGGACAACGGAGGAGATCTGAAATAAAACAACAGGCTCCGCAATCGAAATTATCCTGTCATAAAACTCACTCCAGGAAGGAGTCGAGAACATGACATGAACATTTTAATCTTAATCTTAAAAGACCCCACTGATTTAGGTATAACACCATATAGCTCATTTAACGGATTTGTTAAAAAAGTAAAGCCTGAAGTGTAATTACTGTGGAAGTGACATATTTGATCAGAAGGGAATTCCCACCACAAGATTCTAAAATTACAGTTGACAATGACCAGATGTTTGAGCAAAAGTATCTTTTGGGACTACTCCCGTTTTTCACAAATAAACTGCAGTTACCAATAGAAGGAACAGGTTCAGTCGGAAAAATGCTGACCTGTTTCGGATTATTCCCATTCTGTACACTGTCTAGGGGTTGGTTTGACAGGGATGAGTCCAAAACAAAACCTTTGTCTTCTGAGTGGAATCGTATATGTGGCTTACTACGAGAGACTTTTACAGGAATGAGATCCGTGAGAGTATTCTGGTGGATAGTAGGAGGTGTTGAATATTGAGGATATGGAATCAAAGTTGAAGTCAGCATAGTCTACAGTACTAAAAGAATCTCTGGTGCTCTCAGTGGTAAATGATGATTCATCTGAGCTTGTAAAAAGGGGCCAATCACTTGATGTGGCATCTGGAAATTCAGTGCTTGAGTCGGCATAGTTCTCTCTCATAGACAAGACATTTACATTTGCACTCCTTAGAATGCTGTTAGAGGTTTGGTTGCTTGTCCCCGTACTAATTTCTAGTTTGGGATCTGATGAAAATCCTGAGGTGATAGAGTGGCCACTAGGATTGGTTTGCTCTAGCCTTGAAGACTTCTGAGTTTTGGATGTACAATGCCTTGCAGAAGATGGACTTTGCAGGGAAGTAGCTTTCCCAAAACAAGCTCTTGGAGAGCGTGGGCAAGACCTGGACAGGGTTTAACAATTGAAAACTGGATGAACAACTGAATAGGGAAAAAATTAAGTCAACGTTACCTTGAATAGAAAAGGATGTATGCACCTTCAGACATCACCTGGCTCATTGGCACTGGCTGAACCTGTTAACAGAAGAATGATATTGGATAAGAAATCACAAACTGTGGAAAATAACTACAGTTTACATCGAGTTGAGAACTAACTCAACCAAATAACAATCCTATCAATAGAATAGAGAAATAAAACATTACAGAGCTCCTTCAGCAATTTGGACATATCTTGGAACTCAGTACAAACCATCCAGTCCAGAATGAGGGAGAATATCAGCCACCATCCTAGTGATGTTTCTACTTTCTACCTTCCTGTCAAAAGCTATTTTGTTTCCTTTCTCCTTGTTGAGGATTTTGCTGTTTTGCTGTTAGTAGCTTGTTGGGACCACAGCCTATTAGTTGGAAGTTACTTGAGCAGTAGTTCATCTTTCTTTTTCAAGTTGTAAGCACCTGCCAGCCCTATTAAGGGAATATGTCTTTATACATGCTTTTCATTTAAAGTAGAAAAGCTAATGGGATAGGGCGGCCAGCATTATTGGCTTCTCTTCCTTTTCTCCATTCCTTCTCTTTCTCTTCTCTTCTCTTACAAATTCTTTCTTTCTTCTCTTTGTATAATTTTTTTTCTTACTACTTGGTATCAGAGCCTAGTTAGGCTTTCTTGAAGCTGATTCATGCAGCCCTAGATCAGTCAACTGCATGAGGGGATAGACAGCTGATCGATTGTCTATAGATTGCCCAGGTCTTGGATTTTTTGGTGGGATTCAATTATCAGGAGGATGATTTGGGATTTGGGATCAAAATCAGGAAGAACTGGAATGAGGGGAAGAGTCCTAGTCAGGTAGAAGGAAGGAAAGGAGTAGAGGGATCATTAAAAGGAACTAGGGCAATCAAGGTGTATTCAATGAATATGCAGGGATATATGTGCATTCATTTTGAATTGGGAAATGATGGTAAAATAATGTAAGCGTATAAGCTGAAAAGATAATCAATATTTTAAGTCAATGGGATGAGACGGATATTCGGGGGAGTCTTTTGTGATCGGGTGTTTGTGGTATACTAAACTTTTATGTAATTATCCTTTTTGGCGGATCTACAATATATATGTGTAGATCTTTTTGTTTACTTCTTGTAATCCATGTGTCATTGATACAAATCTCTTATAACTCGTCAAAAAACATCTGAGAGATCAATGAATGCTGCAAAAATCCCTTGCATGAATTTCTTTTAACCAATAAAAAAGTAGTTTAAAAATGCCTTAAAATTAAGAAATTGAAACAATTGCAAAATAGATAGATTTTACCTCTGTGTCATCTATCCTTAACCATATACCCTGTAGATCTTTCACATAGGCCACATAATGCCCTGAAAATGATGCATTCAATGTATCCAAGTGCACAACGACAGCATAAAGCAAGTACAGTGGAGGGCTATCGCCTATTCCAGTCATGAATGGAATCATGTCTAGCATATCTGGGAATGTGATATATTTGTTTATTTTTCCATATTTCCCTGTCTGATAAAGAAAAATACTCAACAAGTCAATAATTATACCAAAATTAGCAGAGCTTCAAAAAAAGTTAGATAGTTAATATATTTCCTCAGAAAAAGCTGAAAAACAGGAAACCATTTTAGGCAAGGATCATCAAGCAAGAATATAAGGAATTGAATATTAGACTATTGATGAAGCTTAGTGAACACTGCAAACAATATTATTTGCAATAACTAAGCAGTTCCTTAAAAGGAACTCAGCAGAAACATTTTAAAAGGAACCGAAGGCACACACCTGGAGGTGCACCTTAAGGAAAGGCATGATCCCCCAGTATAGAGGTGCATATGCTTGCAGTATAGATATAAGAGGCATACACCTCTGTTGTGCTTTATACAAGACAGGTGTGACATCATATCCTTTTTTTTTTTTTGATAGATAACCAGAAAATTGAGTTAATTAAGGAAAATTAGAATAAATACAAAGCGACCTGAGAGACCAAGGTTCAAATCTTGGAAACAGCATCTCTGTAAGTGCAGGGGTAATGCTGCATACATCTGTCCCTCCCCAGACCCTGCATTAATGGGAGCCACGTGCACTGGGCTTCCCTTCTTTGGAATAAGTATAAAGCTCCCAAGCCAAGCCAAACCCACATTAAGAGATTAAATTAGCCCAGATCAAATGATCCCTATGCATCCCTTGCTTTACTAGTTATCTACCATTGCATTTGCCGACCTGTTTATTCATTTAAAATTAGCCTCAACCTCACCTGCTAGCCTCCTTATTCTCTTATTACCTGCTTTACTAGTTATCTACCATTGCATCTACCATTGCATCCACCTTATTGCCAGCAAAGAGTCACCCTCCACCTCAACATGTCTCAAATTCAGCTGTCTCATAATTTTTAACCCTTGCAGAAGGGCAGAGAGTTCTGCTAATATGGAATCTGTAGCCCCAATAGGACCTGAATATAAAAACCAAAACTGCACCCCTATCATCTCTAAAGACTCCTATGCCCAAGGACCTGGATTTTCAAGAGAGTTACCATCAAAATTCATTTTGATTCTGTTATTGCTAGATGGAACCCAGTCCTCTTGCACTATCGGTTTCTGCAATGAAGACACTACCATTGCACTGTCGTCTGTCGTAACTTGTATGACCTTATATCTCTTATCTTTTAAACTGGTTTTCTATAATAAAAATATAATATATAAGTTGGAGAGCCATTTTGTCATGTTACGTGTTTTTTAGGATCTTAATACAGGGAAAACGATTGATGAAGGCACGGGCATGAGAGCAAAGGAGTGTATTATCTATTTATCTCAATGGTGATGGAAAACTGACTACACTCAACTTTTCTGTTGAACCACATCAATAACATTGTAAACTTGGTCATCCATCTCTTCATACACTGAAGTTCTTGTTCATCTTTGAGTTCAATGTCCATGTTAGATTGTGACTTGTGAGTCATGTTAACTTGGGAAACTATAGTGTCAGGTGTTCTCACAGTGGAAATAGATACTTTGTAACCATTTTGTCATGTTACTCCTCTTATGCATTTTGACATTTAGGGTCCTATTTGAGTCATGCTTTACAGTGGATATAGATACTTTGTAACCTTTATTGATGACTATTCAAGAATGGCATGGCTTTACTTGGCAAAAGAAAAAAAAATTGATTTGTTTGCCATTTTTCAATCTTTCCACGCTAAAATAAAAAACAATTTGGTGCTTCAATAAAGATTTTATGTTTAAATGGAAACAAATTCCTATACTCTTACAAAACATATTTCACCCAGCATAGTATTTTTCTTGGACTTCTTGTTCACATACTCCAAAACAAAATGTAATAGCTGAACGGAAGAACCAGTATTTGTAGAAGATTGCTCGTCCAAGTGACTATACCAAAATGTTTTGGAGTGACTTTTCTTGTGTTGTTTGCTACTCTCCCTCCACTGGTATTTGTTGTGACTGTTTTGTCCGGCGTTTAGATCCTTATTTGTCTAAGTATAGTACCGCAGGGGTACTCTTGTAATTTTCTTCTTTTACTTTTTATGTTCTGTCGCCCTAGTATATATATCAAAGCTGACACCACCAGCAGTACCTTTTTGGCTCAGTTCTCTCTTCTCTTCTTCTTCTTCTCTCTCTCTCTCTCTCTCTCTCTCTCTCTCTCTCTTTTCTCTCTTCTTCCATTCTTCTCTCCTGCATAACATGGTGTCAGAGCGGGACTACCAGATCTGAAAGGAGAAGTCGAGTGAACAGTTTTTCTTCACACCAGATTTCCAGATCTGCCGCCCTCATCTGCTGTTCGGCTGATTGAAGATCTCACGCACTGAAGTAACTTTTCTCTCTCCTTTTATCTGGTCATGTGCCAGGGCAGAACCTGTACTAGGTCTGCTGATTGGATGTGAGGTGATCAGCACCTCTTTCTTTCCTTTTTTGTGGGGTTGGCTGATCCCTGTAAAACTGTAGGTCGTGAGGACCTTTTGTGTGCTGCAACAGCAGCTTTTATGGTGAACTGAAGGTCAGAAAGTGACCTGTACTTGCTGTAACAGATTTTGTGTGGTGCAACAGCAGCTTCTATGGTGAACTGAAAGTCAGAAAGTGACCTGTACTTGCTGTAACAGCCGTCCTGTTGATGCGTAGGTCAAGAGATGACCTGTATGCACTGTGGCAACACTTGTGTTGATTCTGTAGGTCAAGGGATGACCTGTTTGTGAGGTAACAACACCTATGTTTTTACAAAAAGAGGTGTATTTCTGAAGAAAAAAAGGGTTTTTCCTTTCTCCCTCTGTCAAAATTTTTTTAAGGCTGTATACCCCATTTAAGAGTATTTTTCTGAATCTGAAATCATGAGTGGTCAAGAGGGATCAAATTATACACCACTGCATGGGGAAAGATAGGTTATATAAATGGGAGAATCAAATAACTCAATTCTGGGAGTGTTGAATATGACAGATGGAACCAAGAAAACAGCATGGTCATATCCTAGCTTTTAGTGTCTATGCAATCTTAAATAAGAAGGAATTTTATGTGGGCTGAAACGGCAAATGAGATATGGAAACAAGCAAAATCAACCTATTCCGAACTGCGTCACTATGCAAAAATCTACTAGTTACAGGCAGAATCGTCCACTTGTAAACAGGGGGAGAGGCGTCTATCTATGTACTACTCAGACTTGACCTCTGTCTAGAAGGAGTTAGACCATTATCAGAGTGTGGACTGGAAGTGTGATGAAGATGCAAAACTGTACAAAAAACTTGTTTCCCAACAGAAAGTGTTTGCTTTCCTACATGGTTTGAACCCTACATATGAATTTATCAGTCTAGATCCTAGGTAGCAAGGATCTTCCATCAGTCTAGGAAGCTTATGCTCTTATATAATCAGAAGAAAGCAAAAGAAATTTGATGAAAATTTCTAGAGGAGATGCAGTTGTGTTGGCAACAAAAGGGAGTGTTACTACCAGTGGGGGAAATACCTTTAAAAAGGGGGATTTTCAGAGAAAGGTGAATGACAAGGACAAATTGTAGTGTACTCATTGCCAGAAACCTCGACACACCCGAGACACATGCTGGGATCTTCATGGGAAGCCAAAATGGGCTCAAGATCTGAATAAGAAGCAAGGTTCAGATATGAATAAAAAGTCAAGACAGCAAGGTACAAGAAAACACACTATGGAAAATATGGCTACTCAGGAGAATCAGCCCCCCATTACTACTATTACTCAGACACATACCCCTGGATCTGGACCAAGGGAGGATATTATAAATTACTTCTGTGACCATCGAGAGCTTTATGGTAAAGCAATTCGTCAAATGGATACTCCTCCCTCAACCTCATTTGTGTCTACATCAGGTAACTCTGCCACTGCTTTCCACGTAAAATCTCATACCCCTAACACTCCTTGAACCATTGATTCCGGAGCGTCTAAACACATGACTGATAAATCCTCTTACTTTCAAACCTACCTCCTTTCTGGAAGAGACAAGGTGAGACTAGCCGATGGATCATACTCTACCATTGTTGGTCAAGGAACCATTTCTCTTCCTTTTGGCCTTACATTGTCTAATGTTTTACATGTCCCAAAATTTCCCATTAATTTGTTCTCTGTTAGTAGTATTATTAATTCCTTAAACTGCTCAGTAACCTCTTTCCCTTCTCACTGTGTGATTCAGGATCTGGCCTCGGGGAAGATGATTGGTAAAGGATTTATGGTGGATGGGCTTTACATGCTGGAGAACAAGGATGGCCTTCAAGTCCCAGAGTCTAAGAGTCGGTCTTGTAAGAGTCAGGTCTATTTATGGCACATTTGTCTTGGTCATTTATCTTTTGAGTCTTTAAAAGTTGTGTTTCCAGAATTGTTTAAGTCAGTGTCAGTGCTAGAATTTACTTATCAAACTTGTCAACTGAGTAAGCAATGTAGAACTCATTTCTCTTCGAAGAATAATAAATCTGAATTTCCCTTCCACATTATTCATTCTAATGTTTGGGGCCCTATTACTTTACCATCTAAGAGTGCTTACAAGTATTTTCTTACCCTTATTGATGATTACTCCAGATATACATGGGTATATCCCATGCGAACCAGGGATGAAGTACCTAAAATTATCCAAGATTTCCAGCAGATGATCTTCACCCAATTTCAAATTGAAATCCAAAGAATATTTTCATAGTGATCTCACGGAATTTTTTGCTTCGCGTGGCTCACTTCACCGTAGCTCTTGTTCCCAAACACCACAACAAAACGGTGTTGCTAAAAGAAAGAACCAACACCTTCTTGAAGTGGCTCGGGGGTTGCTATTCCATATGAATGTCCCGAAACGTTTTTGGCTTGAGGCTGTCCTTTGTGCTACCTACCTCATCAACCACATGCCCTCTTGGTGGTTAGAGTATGTAGAGAAGATGGGCCGAATGGCCCATAGAGTGTCATTTCATGTTATGCTATGTTTCTCTCTGTTGTGGGCCTTATTCTGGGCCCATACTCTGTAATGTTTTGTTTTTTGTATTTTCCTGCCCACTCAAGGGCCTCTCTGTAATTTGTCAAAGATTAACTTATTAATAAGATGTTTAGAGTGTTAGAGGTGTGTTATGTTCGAAACTCTTACTCTCTAACACTCGTTGCATCTAACTCAAACAGTTCCATACATCAAGTGGGCTGTTTTTCAACTTGGTATCAGAGCGAGCCATTGCTTGGCGTGTCCCTCATGTGGTTCTAGTTCAGCCAACTACATGAGGAGGTTCTAGGGCTGAAAGTTTACAGTCATCCGCCTGGTTCTTGGAGGTCATTGGAGGGTGCCCAAGGTGACCAGGAAGAATCAGAGAGCAAGTTGTTTGGCCTGATTTGAAATCAGAGAAAAAGAATTTCGAAGTTATCTCAGAGAACAAGTGTTCGGCCTGGTTTATAGTTCAAACCAGAGACTCTCTTACTGTAAGTCTTTTCTCAGTCCTTTGCTGGGTTATTTTTTGTTGTTTGGGAGGACTGTTAAAGCATTTAAAGCCCACCTCCATTCGGCCCACTGTTGCTGGACTGATTCTACTCAGAAATTTCTAGGTTGTTTTGGAAGTGCTATTCGACTGATTATTGGACTGCCAAACTGCTGAAACTGATCTAAAACTAAGTGGTACTAGTCTCATCTTCATCCCAGCCTCTTCTTGGACCTATACTGAACACTTTGAAGTGGTTTCTTCTAGTTAACAGTAGGCTGTTAAATACTGCACACTGAGTGTTCGACAAAAGGTCTCTTAAGGACTGTGGCCCTTTTTTTCTTCTCTTTGGGACAACAGCTGTTGGGAATCTGAAATACCTTGTGATTGGAGGTTTGTTGGGTGTCCTTTGAAGGCTGAAATAGTAAAGAAAGAACTACCACCGAACTGGACACAGTTATCAAGATTGAACTGATTCTGTGAGCTAGTTGTTGTTGCCTATTCAACTCAAACTAAACTCATCAAGACCCCAATACCTTGGGAAACCTATTGAAAATCCTAATTGAAGTCTTTACATGATGGATTTCTCAAGCCTTGAAAACAAGAATGCTGCTGAATATGGACAGATTTTGGGAACCCCAACTGATTCTATGCTGGCTGTAACTACAATTAAGCTTGATGGGACCAACTACTTGGCTTGGTCACAATCAGTGAAAATCCATATTTGTAGCAAAGGAAAATGGGGTTTTATTTCTGGGAACAAGAAAGCTCCTCCAGAGGATGATCCATCTTATGAGAGATGGGTGCAAGAAAACTACACAGTGATTGGGTGGCTTGTGAACACAATGCAACCACAAATTAGTCAACATTATCTGTGGATGAACTCGGCTAAAGAAATCTAGGATAGTGTTGCAGAAACTTACTCCCAGAAGTTGAATGTTGCCAGAGCTTACAAACTGAGAAATGATGTGAAGAATCTAAAACAGGGGGAGAAGTCACTTGCAGCATACTTCTCAGCCCTAAAATCTATATGGCAAGAGATTGATTTGATAGAGGCTGTGACATGGGATACCCCTAAGGATGCTGAAACATATAGGAAATTGGTTGAAAAGAATAGGGTCTTTGAGTTCTTGATAGGGCTGAATTCTGAATATGACATTACAAAGCAAAACATCTTGTCCAAGGAAGATGTTTCATTGTCTCAAGCATATGCTTTGGTCAACAGTGAATTGGTTGAAAAGAATAGGGTCTTTGAGTTCTTGATAGGGCTGAATTCTGAATATGACATTACAAAGCAAAACATCTTGTCCAAGGAAGATGTTTCATTGTCTCAAGCATATGCTTTGGTCAACAGTGAAGAAAGTAGGAGGCAAGTGCAGGTTCAAGAAGTCAGTACCAATGATCATTTTGCAAATATGGGAATTAAACCCAAAGGGGTTACAAGAGCTCCCAGTGGCACAGGAAAGGAGGTGGTGTGTGAATATTGCAAGAAGTCGAAACACACCAAGGACAAGTGCTGGAAATTGCATCCCAGTCTTGTCCCTATCCGATTCCAGAAGAAAAATGATAGTAGAAAGACAGGAAGTGCACATGCAGCCACAAGTACAGATACAGAGGTTGAGTCTGCCAGTGCACAATTGGCAGCCATGAAAGCTGAATATGTTTAGTTTGGAAAGATGATCAGCCAGCTTGAAGGTGTAACTTCATCATCCAACCCTTCTGTAAGTCCAGCCACCACCGCATTTGCTCACTCAGGTATAAGGGCTTCTGCTACCATGCATCCACCTCAGGTAATCCCAAGACCCCTTGGATCATTGACTCGGGTGCTTCTGATCACATGACCAACATTTCCACTTTGTTTGTGTCATATGATTTGCTTCTTGGTCATGACAAAATCACCTTAGCTGATGGTTCTCTTGCCCCTATTTCTGGCAAGGGAACTGTCAAGCCTACAGACTCTTTACTCTTATCTTCCACTCTTCATGTACCTAAATTAAATACCAACTTGTTATCTGCAAGTAGCTTGACCAAGTCATTGAATTGTTGTGTAACCTTTTTCCCTTCTCACTGTGTGTTTCAGGACTTGAAGTCTCGGAAGGTGATTGGGAGTGGTCATGAAGCGAATGGAATATACTTGCTCGACACCCCTGGCCAATGCTTTGATCATCCCAAGAATGTTGCTTTTGGTTCTACTTCTTTAGAGTCTGCCAGTCAAATTATGTTGAGTCATTGTCAGTTGGGTCATTTACCTTTTTCTGCTTTAAGTCATTTGCTTCCCAAACTGTTTAAGGGAGTCGGTGTGTCCAGTCTCAATTGTGAGTCATGTCAGTTGTCAAGCATTGTAGAAAAAATTACCCTGTAAGCAATAAAAGATCTTCTTTTCTTTTTCATATTGTACACTCTGATGTGTGGGGACCTTACCACTTATCCTCTATGGGGGGTTACATATACTTTATCCAGTTTATTGATGACTTTTCTAGATTCACTTGGATATACTTAATGAAATCCCGAGATGAAGTCCTGAGACTTGTGAGGCAATTTCATGAGTTTGTTTTAACTCAATTTGATACGAGAATTAAGGTTTTCAGATCTGACAATGCAAAAGAGTATTTTGAGAAGAGTTTATCCTTGTATCTCTCTAACATGGGGGTTACTCACCAAAGCTCTTGTGTTAGAACCCCTGAACAAAATGGAGTTGCTGAGAGGAAAAATAGACATTGTTGAAGTTGCAAGGAGCCTTTTATTTGCCTCACATGTTCCCACAAGATTTTGGAGTGATGTTGTACTTATTGCTACCTATCTCATAAACCGTATGCCATCCAGGGTTTTAGGGTTTAAATCCCCCTTCAGTCTTCTTCATCCAAACAAGGATCTCTTCCCAATTCCTCTTCGTGTGTTTGGCTGTACCTATTTTGTTCACATTCCAAGTGTGCAGAGACACAAATTTGAACCAAAAGCCCACAAATGCATGTTCCTTGGTTACTCCCCCACACAAAAGGGTTATTGTTGTTTTGATTCAAAGACTGGCACCCGACATGTCTCTATGGATGTTACCTTTGATGAACTTTCTCCTTTTTATGGTTCCTCTCAGGAAGGACATTGTCAACAGGGGGAGAGTCTGTCACAAGTTTTTGCTCTTCCCCTTCCTGTCCTGGTTGAGTCTCTTAACAAATCTGTATCCTCACCAAATGAATCAAAGGAGGATCAGCCACTTCATTCCTCTTGTCCTAGTAATCCTATTTCTTTACCTCCTCGTCCTACCCATAATCCCAAAGTGTATCAAAGGCAGAGATCCAGGAATGAGCAAGTGGTTTCCCTTACAACAGATGAGGCTCATACACTCTCAATCACATATGAGATAATAGGTACTACTTCAGCTCCCTTGGAATCATCCTTCCCAGATCTTGATGTCCCCATTGCTGTTAGGAAAGGAAAGCGAAAGTGTACTGCACATTGCATTTCCAAACACCTTTCTTATGACCTACTTTCCCCCTCATATTGTGCCTACCTCTCTTCAGTTGCTTCTAACCCCATTCCTAGGCCTGTCTCAGAAGCTCTTGGGATTCCAGAATGGAGAGATGCCATGCAAACTGAAATGGATGCTCTACATGAAAATGGTACTTGGGAGGTGGTGGATTTGCCCGAAGGGAAGGATCCAGTTGGGTGCAAGTGGGTTTTTACCATTAAATATAGGGCAGATGGGACTATTGAGAGGTACAAGGCCAGACTTGTTGCAAAAGGCTACACACAGACATATGGGATTGACTATCTAGAGACTTTTGCCCCTGTTGCTAAGATGACATCTGTGAGGGTTCTTTTATCTATGGAGCTCACTTTGATTGGCCTCTCTATCAGTTAGATGTAAAGAATGCATTTCTGAATGGTGACTTACATGAGGAGGTCTACATGTGTCTTCCTCCATGAATGTATGGGAAAGATATGCAAGGAAAGGTATGTAAACTAAAGAAATCTCTTTAGGGCCTCAAACAATCTCCTAGAGCATGGTTTGAGAGATTTAGAGCTGCACTTGTTAAATTCGGCTATGTTCAGACACAATCAGATCATACTCTCTTTGTGAAGAAAAGTGGATCTCTAGCAGTGTATCTCATTGTGTATGTTGATGACATTATAGTGACTGGTGATGATGCCTCAGGCATTCTGGCCCTTAAGTCTTTCCTCCGTACAGAATTTGAGATTAAGGATCTGGGGGAGTTGAGATACTTCCTTGGCATAGAAGTTGTCAGATCCAGGGATGGGATTCTTATTTCCCAGAGGAAATATGTCCTTGATTTGTTGTCTGAAACTGGAAAATTTGGTGCAAGACCAGCTGCAACTCCTATTGATACGAGTCACAAACTTTCAGCTTCGGATGGAACTTTGTTGGAAGACAAAGGGGTCTTTCAGAGACTTCTTGGGAAGCTTCTGTACCTGTGCATGACTAGGCCAGACCAGATATTGCGTATGCTGTCAGTTGCATTAGCTAGTTCATGCATGCTCCTAGAGATACCCATATGGCAGTAGCAGAACGGATTTTGTGCTATTTGAAAGGCTCTCTAGGAAAAGGAATTCTATTTGCCAAACATGGTCATCTGAAACTTGAAGCCTATACTGATGCTGATTGAGCTGGAAATATTGATGATAGAAGATCTACTTCAGGGTATTGCAGTCTGGTGGCTAGTAATATTGTCTCTTGGAGGAGTAAGAAACAAACAGTTGTGGCTCGATCCTCCGCAGAAACAGAATATAGAGCCATGGCACATGGAGTCTCGGAATTGTTGTGGCTAGGGTCCTTAATGGAAGAACTTGGGATTGATCATGACAAACCCATGATGTTGTATTGTGATAATCAAGCTGCCATCAACATTGCTCACAACCCGGTACAACATGATAGAACCAAACATATTGAGGTTGATAAACACTTTATTCATGAAAGAGTCTCCTCCAGTGAAGTGTGTCTTCCATTCATTACTTCTGAAGGACAATTAGCAGATTTCCTCACCAAGGGCATTTCCAAGGCAAGGCTTCAACATGACACTGGCAAGCTAGGCATGATTAACATCTATGCTCAGCTTGAGGGGGTGTAGAGAAGATGGGTCGAATGGCCCATAGACTGTCATTTCATGTTATGTTATGTTTCTCTCTGTTGTGGGCCTTATTCTGGGCCCATACTCTGTAATGTTCTGTTTTTTGTATTTTCCTACCCACTCAAGGGCCTCTCTGTAATTTGTCAAAGATTAACTTATTAATAAGATGTTTAGAGTGTTAGAGGTGTGTTATGTTCGAACCTCTTACTCGCTAACACTCATTGCCGCCAACCCTCTCTTCTCTTCCTTTCTTGTTTGTTTTGTTCTGGTTTGCATCTAATCTCAAACAGTTCCATACATCAAGTGGGTTGTTTTTCAACTGAGTACAAAGCCCCACATCAGCTTCTTTTCCCTAAGGCTAATCTTCTTTCTATTCCTCCTCTTGTGTTTGGGTGTCATTGTTTTGTTCAAAATCTGTCACCCACTCGTGGCAAATTAGATCCTCGTGCCATTCCTTGCATTTTCTTCAGGTACTCCTTCACTCAGAAGGGATATCGGTGCTTTGATCTTGTCTCTCAAAAATTTTATGTCCCTATGGATCTCTCTTTTTTTGAGAGTGAGCATTTCTTCCCTGTTTCTCCTTAAGGGGAGTGTAGGAATGAGGAGAAATTAGTTCAGCTCCCTCCTCCCTTCCGTGTCTTCTTTCATCGTCACAAAGGCCAACCGTGTGTTTGAGAGTTGTGGGGCACCTAGAAGCTGTACCACCAATGCCATCAGACTCTCTGGGAGCGGATCATACCCATTCAGGTACATTGGTCCTTGTTGATGTTCCTGACCCTATTGCCATTGACACTTTTGTTGCTAATGACCTTGACCTTCCTATTGCTCACCAGAAAGGTATTAGATCTTGCACCACTAAACACCAAATTTCTCACTTTGTTTTCTATGAAAACATTTCACCCTCCTTTCGAGCCTTTCTTTCTTCCATTGACAATGTCCCTACCTAAGAATGTGGCAAAAGCTCTTTTGATACCTGAATGGACAAATGCTATGAAGGGAGATATTAATATGTTACATAAAAATGGCACATGGGAACTTGTAAATCTTCTTGAAGAGAAAGATCCAATTGGATGTAAATGGGTTTTCATGGTTAAACACAAGGCTAATGGCACCGTGGAACGGTATAAAGCTCGTTTATTAGCAAAGGGGTTTACACAAGTGTATGGAGTAGATTATGCAGAAACTTTTGCACCCATTGCTAAGATGAACTCCATTAGAATCCTTTTCTCCCTTGTTGCTAACCTTGATTGGGATTTATATCAGTTTGACATCAAGAATGCCTTCCTAAATGGTGACCTTGAAGAGGAAGTATACATGGTTCAACTCCCTAGTTTTTAGGTTCAAGGTAATAAATAGAAAGTGTGCAGGCTAAAGAAATCATTATATGGGTTGAAACAATCACCAAGAGCCTAGTTCAACAGGTTCCATGTAGCAGTACAGCAAAGAGGATACAAGCAATGTCAGTCTAATCACACATTGTTTGTGAAGAGAGGGGAAGGGAAAATTGCAGCACTGATAGTATATGTTGATGATATAGTTATCACTGGTGATTGGAATGATGAAATTCAGAAGTTGAAGAATTTTCTTACTATCCAATTTGAAGTGAAAGATCTAGGTCCTCTAAGGTACTTCCTTGGGATTGAAGTGGCCCGCTCACAAAGGATATCTTCATTTCCCAAAGATAATATGTCCTAGATCTACTCCAGAATACAAGAAAACTAGGAATGAAGCCAGTTGATTCCCCCATTGACCCTAACCACAAACTAGGTGACTATCAGGGTGAACCCATCAAGGATGTTAAACTGTTCTAGAGACTTTGTAGGAAGATTGTTATATCTTTCTATGACTCGACCAGACATAGCTTATACAGTGGGTGTTTTTAGCCAGTTCATGCATGCCCCTAAGACTATCCATCTTAAAGCAGTAGAAAGAGTTCTTAGATATCTTAAGAAGTTCCCAGGTGCAGGCTTGTTGTTCCAAAAGCATGGACATTTGAAAGTTGAAGTGTATACAGATGCAGATTGGGCAGGATCCCTAAGTGACAGAAAGTTAACTAGTGGCTACTATACCTTCATAGGAGGTAATTTAGTTACTTGGAGAAGCAAAAAGCAGAATGTGGTAGCTAGATCTAGTGTTGAAGCTGAATACCGGGCAATGTCTCATGGAGTGAATGAAATTATGTGGCTGAAAAATTTGTTGGGTGAGTTGGGTTTTCTAGTTGACGGACCTATGACACTATTCAGTGTTGCATGATAGAGCTAAACACATCGAAGTCGACAAACACTTTATCAAAGAAAAGGTCGTCACAGGGGAAGTGTGCACTCCTTATGTTAGTTCAGAAGATCAATTTGCAGACATCTTTACAAAAGGGTTACACCACTCACGGCATCATGATTTATGTGGCAAGTTGGGCATGATTGACATTTATGTCCCAACTTGAGGGGGAGTGTTAAAAGATTGTTATTTGTCTAAGTATAGTACAGTAGGGGTACTCTTGTAATTTTCTTCTTTTATTCTTTATGTTTTGTCGCCCTAGTATATTTATCAAAGCTGGCGCCACCAGTAGTACCTTTTTGGCTCTCAGTTCTCTCTTCTTCCATTCTTCTCTCCTGCATAACAAATCCCAAGGATGAAAATATTTTGTTGTTCTGATGTTACCTTCTTTAAGTTAACAACCTTCTTCTCTAGTGAAAGTCTTTCAACTAATACATGTTTATTTCTACTACCTAGTCCCATGGACTGTATTATAATATCTTATGTATAAAGTAGTGTGGAGCAACCTAAAAAAGAGTGTTTACATGTTAGCCTACCACATGACTAATCTAGTGTCTCCAACATCATTGTTTCCATTAGGAGTTTAGACCACCTCATCTAATTTTCACCTTCCTATTACACACTAAAGTCTGAAAAGGTAAGCATAGTTGTACTAACCATCTTATTTCTCAATTTGTATAACTTGAGCATCCATCCCCTTCCTCTCAACAATTTATTTCTCTATTATCTTCAGTTTCTATTCCCTAATTTATGACAGAAAACTTGGTCTAGATGGAGAAAAGCTATGGGGAGTTAATTGCACTTGAATAGAACAATACATGGGATCTCACACGTCTTCCCCTAGTAAGCATGCAGTTGGCTGTCAATGGGTGTAAACAGTAGAAGATTTACCAAATGTTAGTGTTGAACATCTTAAGGCAAAACTGGTAGTGAAATAATATGCTTAGTTGCATGGGGTTAGGGGCCGATTCGAGCCGAGCTGTGCCGAATAGTACAAGGCTCGAGCTCGGCTCACTAATGTTGTACAAGGCTCGAGCTCAAGCTCAGTTTGAGCTAGAACATTGAGCTCGAGCGCAACTCGAGTCAAAAACTCATAAGCTCGAGCTCGATTTCAAAAAAAAAATGTTTTATAAACATAAAAAATATATATAAAGTATTTTTATTTGATATTTAAAAAATGTAAAGATACTGAGCCGAATGGGTCCTAGTATCTTCTCTTGTAATATCTTTTCTTTTCTTGTTGGCTAATGGGCCTGTTATTTCTTTTTTGTTTAATCTCTTTATGTTACTGCCTAGCTGGCCGTCCACTTAAGGGCATACTTGTCATTACTCTAACATTAATTCTTAATAAAAAAGGATTAGAGGAGAAAGGAAGATGATTCGAATCTTCTTCTTCTTCCTTCTCTTTTCGCCATCTTCTTCTCTAGTATTGCTGCTTTTACTTCTCTTCTTCCTTTTTTTCCCCTCTAATCTTCAAATTTACACCCAATATTTGAGGACTGATTTACATCTAAAAATTAAGAATTATAATATTTTTATTATATATACTATTTTCTATAATTTTACTATATATGTATATATATTCGAGCTCGGCTTGAAATTCGGTTGAAACCGAGCCGAGCTTGAGCATCTCGTGAATAGTTCAGCTCATGGCCACCCCTACATGGGGTCAGTTATTGTGAAACTTTCTTGCTAGTTCTTTTTTCCTTTTTGAAAGGTATATAGTGAAACTTTTTCTTTTGGGAAAAAGTAACTTGATCATCTTTCTTGTTGTTACCTTAGGGTGACCTCTATACCAAATGCCTTATTGCATGGTGATTTAAATGAGAATATATATATATGGAGCAACCTCTAGGCTTTCTTTAAGAATATGTTAAGGTATATAGGTTGAGAAAAGGCTGTATATGGCTTGAAACAATCCAACCAAGAGTGATTTGGTCAATTCAATGAAGTTGTACAAAAAATTGGCCTAAAATGGTTCCACATTGATCATTCTGTAATGTTGATGACATTGAGATTATAGGCAATAATTACAACCAAGTAAGTTTTTTTCATTTTGATAAATAATTACAGCCAAGTAAGTTTTACAGCATCATTTCAAAAATAATGACCTTGAAAAACTAAGAACACATAACAGATAAGACTCCTACTGATCTATACTACTGAATTTAGATAAGAACACATAACAAATAAGACTCCCTACTAATCCATAGACTCCCTACAGATCTATACTACTGAAAACAAATAAGATAGACACCGAATTAGATAAGATGAGAACTGAATTAGATAAGATGAGAACACCCTTTACTGTTGTTGTCGGCGGCAATACTGCTTCCCAATAAAGGCGCCCATAACATTACTCCCCTACGGGACTAAGAGCTTGTCCTCAAGCTCGAATCCAGGAAATGTGTCTTGAAACTCAGTCAAAGGGATCCAGGTAGCTTCGGTCAATGGTAAGCTGACCCATTCCACCAGGACTTCAAGAACACCTCGATTAATTCTGGAGCGAACAATAGTCTGAGGTTGGGGAATGAGTTTGCCGTCCTTCAAGGATGGTAAGGGGGGAACATTGTTAGGAGGAATATCTAGAAACGGATTGAGCAAGGAAATGTGGAGGACATCATGGAGCCTATTGTGCTCTGGCAGTTCCAGCTGGTATGCAACCGTACCAATTCATTGTAAAACCTTGAAAGGTCCATAAAACTTAGGAGCTAATTTAGGAGCAGCCCTGCGGCTCAAGGAGCGTTGTCGATAAGGCTGAAGCTTCAACCAAACAAACTGCCCAGGTTCAAATGACAATTCCCAATGATGCTTGTCGTAGGCATGCTTCATGCGTAGTTGTGCCTGCTGTAAGCGAAGAGAAACTTCGACCAGAAGGGCATCTCGCTCTTGTAGGGAACGATCAATCTCCTCCAAATGAGTAGAACCAGGTTCATAGGACAACAAACGAAGAGGTTCACGGCCATAGACGACCCGGAAAGGTGTCATTCCTAGGGAAGAATGATAGGCAATGTTATAGCAGTACTTTGCCCAAGGAAGCCAATCAACCCACTGTCGCAGTTTATCCCCAACAAAACAACGGAGATACATTTCGATCATTCGGTTCACCACCTCAGTTTGACCATCTGATTGAGGATGATAAGCGGAAGAAAGAGCTAAAGTGGTACCATGTAACCGAAACAATTCCCTCCAGAAGGTACTAGTAAAAACCGGGTCCCTGTCGCAGACAATCGATTCCGGTAACCTGTGTAAATGGAAAATGTGGGTGAAAAAGACGTGGGCGACAGAAGTAGCACTGTATGGATGTGACAAAGGAATGAAATGGGCATACTTAGAGAAGCGGTCCACCACCACGTAAAGAACCGATTTTTCCCCAACCTTGGGTAGTCCCTCTATGAAATCCATGGAGATATCGGCCCATATCTATGCTGGGATCGAAAGGGGCTGAAGAAGGCTAGCGGGATGCAGATTTTCCCATTTGTGTTGTTGACAAGTAGAGCAGTTTTGGATAAAGTCCCTAATAGAAGCCTTCATACCTTGCCAATGGAAATCTGCTTGGACGCGATACAGTGTCTTCTGAATGCCTTCATGGGAAGAGTTATGAATACCGGGGATGATGGAGGGAATTAGAGGGGAATCGGTTGGAAGATGCACCCGACCTTTATACATCACAAGCCCGTCTTGAAGGGACACTGGGCACCATGAAGTTCATCCAACAACTCGTCCACAATGGGAATAGGGAATTTATCCTTGACAGTCCAGTTATTAAGTTCTCTGTAGTCAACACAAAATCTCCAAGTGCCATCCCGCTTTTCCACCAACAAGACTGCCGAGGAGAAAGGAGAACGGCTAAGGCAGATGATCCCTTGCTTCATTATTTCAGCACATTGCTTCTCAATCTCGTCTTTCTGCAGATGTGGGTAGCGATAAGGTCAAACGACGACTGGTTCGGAGCCTATCACCAGAGGGATCCGGTGATCACAAGCTCAGGAAGGAGGAAGTCCCTTGGGTTCTTGGAACATGTTTGAAAAATCGGCAAGGAGCCTTTCCATGGTTGTTGTCTGCGTCATCTCACATTGGAGCACATGTACTTGTGGGTTTTTAGCCTTTACCATGTTAGATTGCCAAGTGACTTGCTTCCCGTTTAAGTGGAATGTCATCGATAGGGTGCTGAAATCCCATAGGATTGGGCCCAGGGTGATCAACCACTTTACCCCAAGAACTATATCAAATCCATCCAAGGATAGCACAAATAAATCAGCAAAGAAAGATTCAAAATTGACCTATATTTGGACGTCCTTACAGATGCCCGGGCTGTGTTCTCTTTCACCATTTGCTACGGCTACCTACAGTCGTGGTTTGACTTCCATTGGAAACTTCAGCTGGAGGGCAGCTTGCTCGCTTACAAAATTGTGTGTTTCCTGAATCAACGAGGATCAGTACTGGTTTTCCCACTACCCACGCTTGCAACTGCATAGTTTGAGAGGTTTTTATTCCTGTGATCGTGTGGAGAGAAATTTCAGGTTCTAATGAAGAGGGTACATCCTCGTCCTCCTCTTGCTCATCCACCAGGAGGCAGAAGAGTCTCTTGCACCTGTGTCCCGCCGAATAGAGATCGTCACAATTGAAACACCGTCCCCTTGCCCGGCGTTTTGCCATCTCATCCCTAGGCAAGCGCTTAATGGGGGGTGCCACCACGCTGCTTCCCACACTGGCCGATCTGGAAACGTTGCTCGTATGTGACTTCTGTTCTCGTCTGGCTGCAGAAGATGGGGTCGTACCAAGTGTTTTCGGGGATGCCCATGTTGTCAGAGACCGCCCCATACTGAAGGTTCCACGGTTGAGTTGCAGCTTGCGCTCAAAAGCGCGAGCCAAATTCATAGTCGTAACCAGGTTGGGGGGATTTTGTATCTCCACATCCACCCTCAAGGTTTCGGCTAACCCTGCGGTGAACATGTCAACTTGCTAGTCTGGTCGTACCGATGATGCTCTTGCAAGGAGGGTCTGAAACTGGCACTGGTATCAGCCACCGTTCCCGTCTGTTTGAGGTTGATTAATTCGCCTAATGGGTTGCTTGTTAAAGGGGGCTCGAATCTGAGTAGGCAGTAGGATTTGAATTGGGTCCAACTGAGCCCGGGTTCCTCCTGCTCTAATCTATAAAACCAGAGTTGCGCCTCCTCCGTCATATGGAATGCGGCCAAGCTTACCTTGTCTCTGTCCGCTGTCCGTCGGTTGCGGAAGAACTGCTCACATCTGTACAGCCATCCCAACGGATCTCCAGCACCGTTATAGGAAGGGAACTCCAGCCTGCTGTATTGGGGAACGATCGCGGCTACCTGGGCGACGACTTGTCGCTCGCCGAACGACTCTGCCGTGTCTGGTCGGCGGTCGTGTGTGGTTGCAGCCCCTTTTGGATTCCTCTCCTTGCTAGGAAAATAGAGCTCCATCATGCGCTTTAATTCTCGGACGTCTTCCTTGATCTTGCGCACCTCCGTGCTGTTTTCCACGAGCTTGTGCTCCAGTTCATGAACCCTAGTTGTCAACTGCTCAAGGTCACCCATGACGCCTTGCTCTGATGCCAAATTGTTAAGGGCCCATGAATAGGATCTCGTCATAGGTCGGTCAACGGGGAGAACCTCTTGTTCCCCCTTGTTCCTCCCTTTTCTTGAGGTACCTATCTTGGCGCCTTAATGGTGATTGTCCAAGAGATTGCCAACTCTCCTCTACTCTGTCTTGACTGAGAAATTCAATGCTTTATTGAATATCATTAGCTCCTTTAAATAGGAGATTACAAGAAGATAAGAATCCTACTTTTTGGAGGACTCCTACTGATCTATACTACTGAATTTAGATAAGAACACATAACAGATAAGACTCCCTACTAATCCATAGACTCCCTACTGATCTATACTACTGAAAACGGATAAGATAGACACTGAATTAGATAAGATGAGAACACTGAGATAAGATGAGAACACCCTTTACTATCGCTGTCGGCGGCAATACTGCTTCCCAATGAAGACGTCCATAACAATTCTCCTATAGACCATAATATTTAGCTGAGCTTAACAAGATTGTAATTCAGAATTTAAATGTGTATATACAGTTTCTAATATTAATGAAGTTGTGACCCAAGGTGAATTTGTTATTGGGATGAGTCGAGTTTATGCAAGAGCCTCGTGTTTGTTATTGGGATGATGTTTAACAAATCTATTGGTATTTGAAAAGTGCATTTGGACATGGACTGTTGTATAAATGGACACATAAGTAAAATGATATACATATGCTTATTGGGTAGGATCCCTTTTTGATAGAATGTCAAGAACAAGAAATTGTACCTTTTTGGAAGATAACCTTGCTAGAAACAAATGTGGACGCTAGGAGCAATGCTGAAGAACACAAAGTAGTTGCTCATACTACATGTGAATTGGTGCATAGTGAGGAGTGTTTTTGTCTTTTCAGTTAGCTTCATTTTGTATGGATGTGTATAGGGGTAATTAGGTCTTTCTACCTTTTGATTCTGATGGAGAGAATAACTTTTTTTTGTCTCCCACATTTTCTCACCTTATTTTTGTTCTCTTTTTTCTTCTCTACTATTAAGTCCAAAATCTATTGAAACCAGCACGCTAAGATTCATAAGAAACTAAGCAGAAATAAAGCAAAGTAAACAGAATCTCAATCTGGGATGTAGAAGCTCAAGTTTTTATCACACAAAACTCAGGAAACCAGCATAGCATGATAGAACTTTTGTTCAAACTACTTAAAAATTACCTGGAATCTCTTCAAAACTATTGTCAAGATATTTGGTGCCTCATGTATACTCAATTGCTTTCGGGCTTTAACATATGTTGCACACCTTTTATTGAAATGTCAAAACATGCAAAAGATTGCAGATTATTCAACTTGAGATAGCTATGGAGAATGGACACAATCCGCAGGATATGGAATGAATTACTAAGATGCACATAATGTCATCTAACCTTCCACATCTGTACATGTTTTCTCCATCCAAATCCTCAGCTGCAGTGAATTGAGCAAGTGCATCCTCCAGTGACTCAACCCAACCAAGTATCTCCAATGTAAGATCCATTATATTCTCATATCGTTCAGATTCATGATGACATCTCAGACACTTGACCTGGTTGCAGTCAAACAAACTTAATGTTGATCTAAATATGAGCAGGATAGCATTAAAACATAGAGGCATCATCACTATGGAGTTTCATAGAAATTAAAAGAAAAAGATGATAATGATAATCACTTTTGATCTGAGACTACCACCAAAAGTATGTTGTATGAAGGTTGTTTCTTGCAATCTTGAATCAACATGCTTCTCACCACCCACTGCCTCAAGGCATATAGATTGCATGGAAGTAACTAGAAGCCTGAATAAAGACCTTATTAGAAATAGAAAGGTCTTGTGAAACAACCAAAAACTGAACAAAAAGATTACCAATTGTTGGCTGAATGCAAATCTAAAATTGAATTTGGATCCCTATGCTTTTATGGAGGAATTCAGAGACGCAGACCACACATCTGAATGACACTGGCCTGTGCATCTTCACAAACCTTAAAAATTCATGAGCATCTTCCTGACTACCACCACCCATTTGAGAACCAATATTCCGCATATGCAAAAGGATTCTGTTAGGAGACAAAGGGCCTCCAGCTTCTCCCAACATCATTACATGCTGCTCAAGTTCACACATGAGACACCAATCTTTCACAAAGCCTAACATATACAGAATAGATAAGAAGTTATCTATATTCTTAAATAATATAGCATCATGCCATTTACAAATTTTAGGAGCATTGATATAAAAAATGCAAGCACATACAGGTTCTTGAATGTGATTTCTGAAGAAGGTAGATAATAAGAGGTTTTGTGCAGGTCAAACATTGCAATACAGCATTTGCATAGCAACTGCAAGATTAAAACAAAGAAAAAAGGTAGGGAAGTCAAATATAGAAGCATAGAAAGATGGTAAGAATTAGATGACAACAGAAAAGGTTACCTTTTATGCTTTAACCTTGGACAACTATATTTCACATTTTAAATTTACTTTTCCACTTTAAATTTAGACATGTAAGCAAGAAAACAGCTATATATGAAAACAAGGTGTCAAAAGTGAGGAACTGAACAAACATCTCAATTCTCAAACAATGACCAAGTCCTGTGGCAATCTTACACATGACTCTCTCCAAGAATCAAAATATCGACACGATACACCCCATATTGAGCATATTTGTATCCAGGGTCATGGATACACCAATATACACATGGTTTAGGGGTTTTGAAAGTTTATGATGATAGAAGGTATCCCTCTTAGGCTGATAAAATAAAAAATAAAAATAAAAGCAAGAGTATCGGTCTATAAAGACACACCAATACCCAATTTTTGGCATCGGTGTGTATCAATATTTTGATCCTTAAGACCTTGACCCTTTCTAAATTTGAAGTTATTTTCTTGATAAAAGTAAGAGAAAAGAACCTTTCTACTTATTGTACAGTCAAAAGATTGGGCTGGATGCAACAACCTTTCTATTTGTTGTAGGGTGACCCAATAATAATAAAAAAATAAGGTAAAAGGAAAATATTGCCATATGACGAGTTGATCATTAGGCTGAAGTAGACTGGAACAGTAGCAGAATACCAACTCGAGTTTGAACGGATGGCGACCAGGGTGCGCGACTAGCCAAAGAAGGCTTTAGTGGGGTGTTCTGTGGGAGGACTCAGAGAGGATATCCGCCTAGAAGTGAGAGCACTCTGTCCGGCGACTGTCATGGCTACCGTGGGATTGGCTCGCTTGCAAGAAGAGAGAATTGATAACCTTCGTCGAGCTAGTAAACAGCCCTACCCAATCTTGAAGACTCCTCCACGAGTCGACCAATTGACCATGAAACCGGTTGGTGATCCTCCTAAGCCCATACTGCCCCAGCCCACTATGCCTTTCAAGCGCTTCCCTTGGGCTGAAATGCAAGCCCAATGCAAGAAAGGCCTCTGTTATAACTATGATGACAAATTTGGACCGGGCCATAAATGTCGGTTCCAGCGGGTATTTCTCCTACAAACAGAGGAAGAGCCGGCCAGAACCTGACGGGGCCGAGATTTCCTTACATGCCCTCATGGGCCTCAACTCTCTCCGTTCCATGCGAGTAGAAGGGAAATTGATGGGCCAAAGTGTGATGATTTTAATTGACAGTGGCTCCACCTTGAGTTTCATCACTTGTCGTTTGGCAAAGCAACTAGGTATGACCATACAACCCACCCCTCTCTTTTCAATTCATGTGGCTAATGGGAGTCAAATGTCATGTAATTGTGTATGTAAGAAAGAGAAAAATCTCATACGAGGCCATAATTTCGTGGTGGATCTCCATCCATTGGATTTTCTGACGGCTAATGTTATTTTGAGGGTTCATTGGTTGCGTGGTTTGGGCCCAAATGACAATGGATTTTGATCAGAATGGCCAATCTTGTCATCTACAAGGGGTGCAGCCTTCAGGCCCTCGAAGTGACACTTTAACCTCCAAAGCTGTTGGCCAACCCATATTTATGCACCTGGGCCTTTGACACACAGTCCCAATTTTGGACAACCAGGGTTGTGTCCGCCCCACGAAAGTCCAACAAGGGGCCCTACGATCGATACTCGATCAGTTTGTTGATTTGAGGAGCCGAACCAATTACCCCCCTCCCGGACTCATGATCATCAGATACCTCTTACCTGGCTCTAATCCCGCAAATGTGAGGCCATATAGATACCCTTACTTTCAGAAGTTGGAAATTGAGAAGGTAGTAAGAGAGTTATTGGAAAAAGGACATATACAGACCAGCACCAGCCCTTTTTCATCTCTCGTGCTCTTAGTGAAAGACGGTAGTTGGTGCTTGTAGATTACCAGGCCTTAAATCAGATTACTGTGAAGGACAAGTTTCCTATACCCCTCATTGACGAACTACTTGATGAGTAAGGAGAGGCACGGGTGTTCTCCAAATTAGACCTGCGCTCCGGGTATCATCAAATCCAGGTCCACCAGGCCTGAAACTCACCCTCACAACTTTGAGGAGAAATCAGTTACATGATAAAATGACAAAGTGCTCTTTTGGGCAAGGACAAATTCAGTACCTTGGACATGTGGTTGCAGCGTCAGGTCATGGCAGATCTAGAGAAGGTAGAAGCCATTCAGAAGTGGCCCAAGCCCACTACTGTAAAAGCACTGCAAGGCTTCCTTGGGCTTACAGAATATTACAGGCGCTTCGTTAAGGGGTATGGGCTTATGGCCGCCCCACTAACGCGTCTATTGAAGAAAGATTCATTCAGGTGGACTGAGGAAACCCAACGGGCTTTTGAAGAATTGAAGACAACAGTTTCTAGCCCTCCAGTCCTCACTCTTCCGGACTTCTCTCAACCCTTTGAAATAGAATGTGATGCTTCGGGTGTAGGGGTAGGGGGCCGTCTTGATGCAAAAAGGGCAGCCCATTGCTTATTTCAGCAAGGCTCTCTCAGTAACTCACCAAAATCAGTCCACTTATATTAAGGAAATGACGGTTGTAGTGATGGCAGTGCATAAATGGCGTGCATACCTCTTGGGACGCCAGTTTGTTATTAGAACAAACCAACGGAGTTTGAAGTATATAGCATAACAAAGGGTGCACACTCCAGAGCAGCAAAAATGGCTTAGTAAACTGATGGGCTTTGACTACCTCATAGAGTATAAGCCAGGGCCCGCAAACAAAGTGGCCAACGCATTGTCACGAGTAGAAGAGTTAGCCCAGCTAACCTGCTCTCAGCCCTGCTTCCCTTTATTTGAAGCTATACAACAAGAAGTCAGGTCCGATCCACAGTTGCAGATCATTAGAGATAAGTGGAATCAAGACCCATCCCAAGTTGTTGGTTACCATATTGTGGGGCCTGATCTTTTCTTCAAGGGTCGGTTTGTTGTAGACCTGAATTCGGCCCACAAAACTGAACTATTAAGGTTATTTCATGACTCCGCTTTGGGAGGACACTCAGGGGTGCTACGGACCATAAAGAGGCTCAGCAGCCACTATCATTGGGTAGGAATGCGTAAGGATGTATTACAATATATATCCGAATGTCAAACCTGCCAGCAACAGAAATACTCATCACAGTCTCCCGTTGGCCTTCTACAACCTCTCAGAATTCCAGATCAGGTGTGGGAAGACCTTTCCATGGACTTCATCACGGGTCTTCCCCGTTTTGCAGGAAAGGCGGTTATCATGATAGTGGTTGACCATCTCACCAAGTACAGCCATTTCTCTGCATTACCTCACCCATACACCGCAGCTATGGTGGCTGACATCTTCATCCGGAACGTAGCCAAGCTGCATGGGACCCCAAGATCCATTGTCTCAAACCGGGACCCTGCTTTCTTGAGTTCATTTTGGAAAGAATATTTCTGCTTGCAAGGAACCCAATTGCACCCTTCCATGAGTTATCACCCACAAACTGACGAGCAAACTGAAGTTCTCAATCGTTGTTTGGAGGCCTACCTTAGATGTTTCGCAGGAGAAAAAGCCTAGACAGTGGGCTCACTAGCTCCCATGGCTCTTTATTGGCTTAGATGTTTGGAGGCCTACCTTAGATGTTTGCATTCAGCAAACTGAAGTTCTCAATATTTCTGCTTACAACCTCGCAGAATACTAGTACAACTCGACCTATCAGTCGGCTGTTGGAATGACAACCTTCAAGGCTCTTTATGGTAGAGAACCTCCTCCCATATTACCTTATGAGTATGGGTCATCCAATGTGACAGAAGTGGAGACTCGTCTGATTGCAAGGGATGAGATCCTTAGATTGCCCAAATCCAATTTGGCAAAGGCCCAGCAGAGAATGAAGACCCACTATGACGCTTACCACCGCCAATTGGAATTTCAGGTGGGTGACTTTGTTTATCTCAAGCTCCAACCTTACTGCCAGATCTCAGTGGTGATACGGGCTTGACACAAGTTAGCACCCAGGTATTATGGGCCTTATAGGGTTCTGGAAAGAGTGGGCCCGGTTGCTTACCGGTTGGAGCTCCCCACTACCTCAAAGTTGCATCCAGTATTTCACATCTCACTTCTTAAAAAGGCAGTGGGGAATCAGACCCGTCTCACCCAACTTACCCCGGTTCACTGAAGAAGGGGACCTTGACACTAAGCCTATAAGAATTGTGGATTTCCGTTGGGTTCAACAAGGTGGTCAGGTTGTGCCCAAAACCAAGGTAGAGTGGGTTGGGCTTCCTCCAGAAGATGCCACTTAGGAACCTTATCTTAGGCTGAATGAAAGGTTTCCAAACCTAGACCTTGAAGGCAAGGTCAATGTTAAGGGGGGAGGAATTGTTGGAGCCCAAACACCCCCTTCGAACCCAACTGCAGGTGTGGAGTAGACCATAGTTTTCAAGGCGCCAAGGCGAGGCTAGGCGACTAGGGGGCGCCTTGTCACCTAGTCGCCTAGGCGATGTATTTTTTATGTTAAAAGCATAGATCCTAGGGTAGTTCCCTAGGTACCATAATCATATTTCTTTAATAATCATTCATAAGAAGAAAAGGAAGAAGGAAAATAAAATTCAAAAAATATAGGGGCTGAACCCTTATTTTTGTTATAGGAAAAGAAGAAAATAAAAAGTATTGGTAGTAGTAGTAGTAGTAGAAGAAGTAGAAGAAGTAGAAGAAGAATATATGGAAGAGGGGTCAAGGTCAGGTGAGGTGGGTGAGTAAGCTTGCCAGGGGCAGTGCTGGAGGTATTCGTAATGCAACCTAATTTCTTCTCATGTTGGTGAGTTTGCAGTGTCGATGGTGTTGGAGTTGGAGGGTGGATTCCAAGGGCTTTTTACTAATGCATATGGTTCCATGGAAAGTGGGGAGAGGGAGAGGCTGTGGGAAGATCTGTCAGAAGCCAGAGGTAACTCCAATTTGCCTTGGGTTATTGGAGGAGACTTCAATGTGGTGAGGTTTGAGGAGGAAAATTGGTGAATTGGAATCAGGTACATGTTCCTAAGGAGAACGGGGGCTTGGGGATCAGGAAGCTAAAGTTGTTTAATTTGGCTCTTTTAGGAAAATGGATTTAGAGATTTGAGACTGACAGTGGGGTTTGGGTAACCACTACTCAGATGAACTCCTTAGGCTGCTCCACGTGGAAGAAAGTTATGGAAGCTCTCCCTTGGTTTAACAGAGGTCTGTCTCCAAAGGTGGGAAATGGGAACAGGCTGAGGTTCTGGAAGGACATTTGGTGTGACAATAGACCTCTTGCTGAAGTATTCCCCCAGTTATTTCAAATTGCTGAAAACCAGAATGACTCAGTGGCTAGGGGTGCAAGTCAGGTTGGCCCGAGTCAACAGTTTACATTGTTTTGGGCTTGGGCTTCGGGTTGGGTCCGTTAGAATTTTGACAAAATCCCAACCTTAACCTGCAAAAGTTGCACCCCTATCAGTGGCTAACTATTTTGAAGTGAGTGACGGCACTATTGCTTGGTGCCCATCATTTAGAAAGCCATTCCAAGATTGGGAAATTGATCAAGTCTCTGAGCTTTTGGAGTTGCTGTACAGGCAATCCATAGACTTGTCGGCTGAGGATTCTTGGAGCTGGAAATACAGTGCTGATGGTTTATTCTCTGGTAGCTCTTTTGCTGGGTTGTTGAATCATGAATAAAGGAAGGTGTACCTGGAGAGTCATTCCTGCCACCATTTTCTGCACAGTCTGGTCTGAAAGAAATAGGAGGATCTTCCAAAATTATTTCCTGGGTTGCAGCGGCCAAGGGTCTCCAGAACTCAGTCCTTAACTCTCAATTGAGAACTAGGAATCTGTTTGAGCTATGATGTATTGCAGTGTGTTCTAGTGTGTATGGCTCCTTGTTTTGGGGGGCTGCTGTTGTAATTTGCAGTTCTATTTAATAAAATTCTACATTACCTCTTCTCAAAAAAAAAAAAAAAAAAAAGTTAAGTGCTAATAATTTAACAATGGATATGGCCAGAACCGAATGGCAAAACAGGATTCATGTAGCTGACCCAATATAGTTGAGATAAGGCTTAGGTGATGATGATGATGATGATCATTGTGATCATGATGACTTATTTGGGGAACTAGTTGTGAAATAGTCAATAAAAAGCAAAGGGTAGGTAAGAAGCTAGACTACAAAAAAGGGTGCTTGGTACATTTCTGTTTTATAACATTCTTATAAAAATCTAGTAAAATATTTGATTGTTCATAGATTAAAAAAAAAAAGATTATGAGGTTACCTGTTCCCACAGTTTAAAAGGCCTCTAGGATACAAGTCCCAGATTTCACATTGAAAGAACTTTACAAATTCCTCATAAGGGAAAAGAACCTGAGCCATTAAATTGTCAGAGAATAAACGGGTTACTATGTATACCTAGAAATAGAAAATAGCTGAATAGACAATTCTCTTGTCAAGGATTACACCTTATTTCTCTTATGAGTATCTCTAGTAGCCCCTGTAACACCCTGTCTAGAAACTTTAGGTGACTTCTTTAGGCCCATCATCTTCATAATTCCAGTATCTGATACACCATTGCTGTTCTGTGCACGGACATCCATCAAAGCATTCACTTGATGGATTTCTGCATAAAAGCAAGAGAATTAGCAGTGATAAAATCATGCTAGTTTAGAAGAATACATCCACATAGATCTTGAAAAGAAAATGGCACAACCCACTTGATTCATTTGCTGTGTTCTCCTTTCTCCCTACACCTGAGTATGCATTTTCCCTTTCTAGTTTGAGCACAGATTTTGGTGAGCTATAACTTTTTGGTTCTGAAGGGTGTAAGATACCCTTAAGTTTTCTGCTTGACTTGACAGAAATTATTTCAGGGGAAGAGTTCAAGTATGATGATTCATCATTAGAAGTCAATCCTTCCCTAAGGAAATTATCATTGTTCAAGGTGAAGCCCTTCTCAGTTTCACCCAAGTTTGTCTTATTCTTCTCTAAGGAGTTTGAGATAGGGGAGTCAATGCCTGTCTGAAATATGCATCCATTTTCTCCTCTTAACTTGTGACTTTCATGATTAGTGCTTCTAGGAACACTCCTTCCATGAATGACCACAGGACTGTTGGCATGGTGTTTCCAGGAAGGTTCTTCTGAAGATACAACTAAATCATCGTTTCCTAACTGAAACCATGAAAGAAATGCAAAAGTAAGGAGATGCATCAAAATTGCAGAAAAAGGAATACAATCTTTAAGGAAACACAACTTAAATTACAAGAACCTTATGCCTCAAAGAAATCTCCTTCAAGGATATAATATTAGGCAGTGTTGGATCAGTAACCCTACTATTGTAGGCTTCTTGAGAAGATCCATGTGATGCAACATCCTCTCTTCTTGAGCATTCTCTTTTGGATCTACTAGAAACCTGCTTGTCTAGCAGCTTTCCCTCGAGCAAAGAAACCTCAGATGCATTAACCGCAGTAGTAGTGGTAGTGGTAGAAGCAATAGCTGTGTTAATAGGAGCATGATTTGGTTTATCTGGAGAGGTGATTTCTTGCTGCTTAATTTCATATCCATAGAATAGCTTATTCAAGTTTTCATTTAGTAAAGTCCTCTGGTCAACAGAGTCTTCAACTGAGACAGGCTTAGGAGATGAATTTGAGCCAGGGGCCCCCAATTGGTAGCAATCTTGCCTATGACCTTGCCTCCAGTGAAGTATTTGACATTTACCAGAACTGCACATAGGTGATTGATTCAGCAATCATGGAAAGCAAATTGAGAAAGTCCATATGATGTAATAAGATCAATTTAAAAGTTATATGTTCACAATAGATGAAGACAAGTCTACTTGTACTTATGTGCTTTGCCTTGTTTTGAAAAGGTAAAATAATTTTATTAATAATCATGAAACATGCTACACGGGAGAGGCACAAGATTATGCCTTCCTTACTGGAGCAATAAACACATCAACCATTGCACAAATAAACAGACTACAAAATCTGAATAGAAGACAGATGAGAGAGATCATTAGTAGCAGCCACCCAAGATCCAAGCTTGCAGCTCACAAATCTAGAGAGATCCTCCTCAGATCTATATTTGTTTTTTGAAAATTCTATAATTCCTCTCAGTCCAAATAGACCACATTACTGCAGATGCACCATTCCCCAAATCAATTTCACTTGCTTGCTCAAACCCTGAGGTTGCCTCCATGAAAGCAGATCACATACTGTTCAAGGTGTAACCCTACAAAGCTTTGCAGCTCTAAGAAAATACATTCAGATTCTATATGCCACAGGACAATGAATAAGAAGGTGATCCACCTGCAGAAGGTCATGACCACACAACACACAAGATTGGTCTTGAATCTGAATGCCTCTTCTACTCAAGTTATCTTTAGTAGGGCACTACCCAAAAGCAGCAGACCACAACAAAAAAAACTTTTTAAGGCACAGCTGATCTCCAAATGAACTTATGGATGAAAGTACTTCAGCTAGCATAACTGAGATGATTGGCAAATGATCCAACTGAGAAAATGCCACTTCTATACCATTTCCAGCACCATTGATCCTGTTGCCCCTCTCTAACTCATTGGGAGCTCAAGATTTGTAGCAGCTCTACCACACTCCCAACTCCCAATCTTGCAAGTGCCTTCTAAAGGTGGGGCTCCAGACCACACTATCACCCTGTCTGTGGTAAACCTCAGCCAGACAACCACCATGATCTCTTTATTTGTAAGCTAACTGAAACAATTGCAGGTATCTGGTCAAAGGGCCCATCAGTGCACCAACTATCCTGCCAGAACCTCAATCTATTTCCACCCCAAAGTCTGTAAGAGATGTCACCTGAAAAGACACTATACACTTTGGAGATGCTTTTCCATACCAAAGTGGAAAGTTCCATAGGAAGAAAGAGAATCATTTTAGGTCCAGTCTCCCCAAGAAACCCCATATTTTTTGCAGTTAATTTCCTCCACTAAGCCTTTCTTTCAACACCAAACCTCCAAGCCCACTTCCCTAGCAAAGCCACATTAAAATCCTTGATTCTTCTAATACCAGGCCCACCTTCAGCAATAAGAAGTCATCTGATTTTTTTTCAAAAAAAAGTGACATCTGATCCCACCTAGCCAAGAGGATCTTATTTTCTTCCTGCCAACCCCTCCACAGAAAGTCCTTTTCCAACTTTCAATTTTCTTAGCCACTTTAGAGAGAACAAGGAGCAAGGATAAATAACAGGTTGGTAAACTAGCCAATATACTTTTAGTCAAACTAGACAATTTGCTTTCCAAGAGAACATCCTTTTTTTATCAGTAAAAATGATTAATTTATTAATGGGAGTAAAAATTACAACAGCTTGGGGATCCATCCCCCCGGAAATACAAATGTCAAAAAACTAAATTACAACAGAGCCCAGAATAACTGCAGGCCAAAACCCCTTGCTTTGCTAGTGTATCGGCCATCCCATTAGCTGTCCTGCGAATCCAATTGAAGGAGGCATTCAGGTCCCCTCTCTTATAGAATATGGACAAAAATGCTGATATATTTGGGGTGGAAATGGATCCTGAGTGATATTAAGAGTTTTCTGGCTGCATGGGATCTAAAAGGTCCGAGTAAAGCTGGCAAAGTGGCATGGAGTATTACTCCAGCAGCTATATTATGGGTAGTGTGGGGGTGAGAGGAATGCTTAGATATTTGAAGGGAAACAGAGCTCAGTAGATAAGATTACTAGGAAGGCAATGGGCATGGTCTTTTCATGGTTGGCAAGTCAAAAATTATTTAAAGAAAAAAAACTATAATTTCTTTAATAGGGATGCTATTTTTGTAAAGTTATGCAATGTGGTTTCAGATGCAAAGTCATACTTTGATAGCTATTTATCATTTGTACAGAGTAATCCTGTACTTTTTGGTTTTTTTAATGAAATACTTCACCTTATAGTTTTTGCGGAAAAAAAAAAAAAAGAACACTTAAGGAGAAAGGGTTTACATAAAGAAAATATATGGAAGGTTTGAAGATTTGATTGCCCAATTATTGGATCCCCAAGGATTCTCAATGAGAACTTATATGGGTAAAAAACATAAAGTCCATAGGTGGAGCTCTTGATAGGTGGCATAGACTCGCTGAAGCACATTATATAGGTGAAGACCATAAATGTCTACAAGATCCATTTGGAGCTACCAACAAGTGGTATAGACTCAAGTAAAGCACACATAATGAGCTAGAATTCTTTAAGCCTTCGAATCTAAGGATCAATTTGATTAGAAGTTAGTGGTTAAAGGTATTCAGCACATTCACATGACATAAAGTTGGAGAAGCAATTACACAAGTATGCGAATGAACTATTAACTAGATGAGCCCTGTACTCCTATACAGGAGTTGGTTAGAGAATTAGCATTACCTACCTTGTACACTAACAGATGCAGATGAAAGAAATTAAAGATTTCCAAGCAAAATGTCGGAGATGGAAATTCCCCATATATATATGTGTGTGTATATATATATATATATAAAGGATACAAGTAAAATTAAAGAAAGGAATTTGATCATGTAGCTCAAAAAAAAAAAACCTAGGCATACCAGTATCTAACAGATTTGCATCTGGAACAGCGAGTGATGGCTGGACTAAAGCATCTCGCACACTCGTGAAACCCAATCTTTGAAGATGGCAAAGTAGGGATAACACTTGCAGTAGCCATTGCTTCTACGCGGAGATCCTCTTCAGCTGCCAACTGAGCAAGCAGGCTTATCCTCTCCTTCTTCTTTGCAGACTCATTCCACTTTCCAAGTAAAATGTAAGTAACCAAAGGAAGCACAACCAATACCAAAAACAAGGCAGGTATATCAGCTTCCCTTGGCTCAAGCATGTCCCCCCCAACATACTCATGTCCAGCTTCTTCTTAAAACAGCTTCTCACAAATTCAAGACTCTGCCTTCAGTATTTAACAAATAAAATAATTTTTTATCATGCATATTTGTTTGTTGGTCCACAATAGTGAAAAACTTTGGCATAAGTTTTAATTCTAGATACAATTAATTTTAAACAACCATCAACAACCAAAATCCTCTAAAAATCTCTCTCCATACCATAAGTTAATGAAAAAACTGAATTAAGAAAAAGAGTAATGTCCAAAAAAGTCGGTTCCTTATGCCTTTCCTGACAGATCTGACGAATTCCAGGTGCACCAAGACTCAATCCCATGAGAAATGAGATGGGGTGAAAAAAACAACAACAAATTCATTCTCATTCTTCCTTTCTTTCTTTCTTTTTCCATCTTTTCTTTATCTCCAGCAGGATGCATGTGAAAAGGGATTTAAAGCAGAGGGGGGTACAAAGAGAAACAAGAACAATAAGAGGAAATACCACTACTTGAACGATAATAAGAGGAGGAACCATTAAATTGCATATCTATTTTACCAAAGAGTAGCCAATTATCATCAAAATACACAAAAAAAAATAATGAGAAAGGATGCAATTCTTATGGCTAATAAAAGCCATCTTATGTATATGCAATTTAGAAAACCCAAGACCCAAGCACATCCCCCAATTACTAAGTTACATATGAAAGGTTGTATGCTCTCATCTTTTAAATCATGAAGTGCAAGACATCTACACTAGCTTTCAATGCTTAACAGCAACTGCTGAAAGGGCTAAATGATAAACAAAGCCCGTGCAGAAAAGTGAATCTTAGCACAAAACCAACTCAATTGACTTCATCTGCTTCCCTAAAAATGTACGAAGAAAACATATTTTGGGGTAAGTAAAAGGCAATCGATCTCCTCTTTTCTTATTGAAAATGAGAATAAAACATGAAAACAATCAATTTTGATATAAAAGTGAAAAAAAAAAAACAGATTTTTGCAATATATTTAATGGCCAGGCGGTAAGAGCAGCTAAACACCCAAATCTTCAATAATATGATTTTGAGAGATACCCATCTCATAAAAGTTTATCTGTTGACAACCTCATGAAGAAATGATCAACATTTCAAGGAAGCAGATGAGAAATACATCACTCACTCAGAGGATATGATTTGAATGAAGCATGACGAAAGCTACAACGCTTGAGCAAGCCATATCCCAACAGAGACCCATTTCAGAATGTCTCCCCTTTTGGACACTTGGCAGAGAAAAGCACATAGCTTTCAACAAAACCAGCAGTATAAAAAGCATTATCAAAGACCAGGATTCAATTATAAATATGACGAAAAAGAGAAAAATGTTGCTAGATTTCTCGAGGACTCGAACTCAAGAATATGAACTTTTTGCAGAAGCCTAGCAAACTCCAATTTTTTTCACAGATTTCAGTTGTACAAACAAAACCCAGACAAATCCAGCATTTTCAGTGTGAGATTCAGAAACTAAAGAAAATTGGCGAGTCATAATAAAGTTAGTTAACTGTTCTTTATTCCTACCTTGTGCAAAGAAAAATCTACAAAAAGCCCAAGGCTTCAGCTTCTCTCTCTCTCTCTCTCTCTCTCTCTCTCTCTCTCTCTCTCTACAGCGACTCTGATTCTTGTTCAAAGACTCCCCAAGTCCCCCAAGCCCCAACAGCACCTCTCCTCTGCAGTTCTCTTCCTTCAGTCCCTCGTCAGCGCTCAACCTACTTACAAATAATGAAGAAATAGACAGAAAGAGAGGAGATATACAGTGCTCTTTTGAACATCAAGTATTGGCGGCACAAGCATCATATGCCCTACACGTGACCATTTGACTGCAATCAATGGCTACTGGTAAGGTCCAATCCGTCGCATGATAGAGACCGTGCAATTATCAGTAGACAATTCTCATAAAGCATTTCACCAGTTGATTCCTCACCGTACAAATAATGTAATGGTAAATGGCTGAATGGCTGCGATTTTGGCCTTTTCTTCATTTCTTGTATTTCTATTTTTTTTTTTGGGAAATTCTTTTGTTAAATACATTTTAATGATCAACTATATGATGGACGGTTCAGATAAATCATAGGATCCTTCCACGTGGCAAAAGGGGATGGTTTTGCCTAAATAAAATGCCAATTGACCCACCTAGGGCTGGGTCCATCTTGGACCCTGGCTGGCTCAAAGAGTGTTTCTTCATCAAAGGCAGATACCAGAAACCTGGTCTGGTCAAAGTCAAACTGTCAAAGAGTCCCGTGAAAGGTAAAAGTTGCCAACTGTGGGAGGTTTGGCTCGATTGGTATCTCTTTCTGGTTATAAGTTATAACAGAGGTTCCTGTCTTAACTTAACCTGTACAGTTGTAATTGGGTTGGGTTTGAATCCGATTTAACAACATCCAGATCCGATCTGATCAACTAATAAAACACTGAGGTTTGAGCTTAAGTTTGTGTTTATGCTCGGCCTAGGCCCAAGCCCACAAATTTCTGGGTCGGGCCTGGGCCCAACATTTCAAGCACAATCTGGGCCTGACTTACCCGCACGTATTTATATGTATATTATTCATACATTTTTATCAGTTATTTTATAGGGTAAATTATAAAAATCCCTTGTACTATGGGGTCTGTGATAAAGACTCTTTTATATTTTGTTTTGTGACAAAGACCCCTTCTGTTAGCTTTCGTTAAAATCTGTTATTGTAATATTTTTTAATCCCCATACTACCTTTAAAAAAAACATTGTTCATCTTCCCAACCTCGGTGGCGGACTTTCGAAGTCCTCTCTCGATTTCTCTCTTCCTCTTCCCCTTTCTCTCCTCCCTTTTTTTTCTCTATTTCCTCTATTTTTTTATGTCATAGTAGCAGAGGTAGCAATAGAAGGAATCGTATTCAGAACTGGTTGGTACTTGCATCTCCTGCTTAGCTTTTGGCGGAGTGCAAAATTCGTCATTGCATCTAGTCCTCTCAATTGAATCGCTGTAGCATCCTCGATAATCCCAATCCGGTCGTCCTTCACCACAAGCGAGAAAAGGGCAGTAATTGCACCCAATTTAACCATGGTGGCACGGTTGAGCGGGTAAAACGAGATACCAAAGAGGGCTTTAAGGGTGTCCTTCATCAACCTCGCAGGTGAATTGGAGTTCTAAATGATGTCGACAAGAGCGAAGATGATATCCCGCTTGGCTCCAATAATGAATCGATACTCATCAACGACGAGAAGGCTGTAAAGGGTCGCAGTGGCAATTTGAACAGTGGCAGGGATTGAAGTGGAGAGGCGGAGAACGTGGGAAAGCACACCAAGAAGGCCGCGAGTGGACATGAGCACATCGCGGTTGGAGATGGAGATGTTAAGAAGAGTAGCCACCGCGTTTTCCTGGGCGACGGTGGAGCCAGCTTCTATGGTTGTGGGTTGTGCCTCTAAGCCTCCCTAGCTCTCTCAGGTTGATTGATGCGAGGCCGATATAACCAGAGTTTGTTCATATAAATATGCATGCGCCTATAACTAGACACTCTTGAAGCTGAACATGACAAACTATGAATGCAGCTGGATGAGTAGGGCTGCTGAATGAGCAGTTTCGTAGAACCAAGAATGACACCAGAAAATCTCGCAATACTCCTAAAAGGATACAGAAAACAATAAATCCAAAATACGAAAAAAAAAAATTGAAAGCTGCAAATCAAAGAAAATCAAAACCCAAATAAATAAATTAAAAGAAAAAGAAACAAAACCTCCAATGGCGTGTTGGAAATGAATTCAAGGTGTTGGTTGTTGTGGAGAAAACGATCAAAACCTGTCAGGATTTTTTATTAACATCACACTAATAATTTCAGTGGATTGACAGACCATGAATTTCATCGCCACCTCGTCTTCTTCCAACATCCATCAACACACCATTAACCAGTGTTTTGAAATAAGGAAACTAAAGAGAGTGGAGAACAATCAGAAGGTAACCTTCTGCTATGAAGGTTAGAGTGAGGGAGAACGTTTATTTGACTGAAGCAATTGCCAAAGTTTATTATGAATGTTAGAGTAGCCACCATGTTTTCCTGTCGAATGGTTTTTTCTTTCATTTGGAAACTTCTAGCAAAACGTTCTCCCTCACTCTAACCTTCAGTCAACTTCTGAAATTGACTGAAGCAATTGCCGAATGGCGCCAGCTTCTTCTATGAAGGTTCTCCGCTCTCTCCGGCCACAATAGCGCCAGCTTCTGCTATGTATGTTAAGAAGAGAACCCATCTCCCTAATGGCACTAGCTTCTGCTATGAAGGAACGGCTATCTGGGTTGTGCTTGGAGATGAAATGAAGCTCGCAGATCGCCTCGGTTTGTTCTGAAACGAAACTTAGCCTTTGTACCAGAGAAAAACGGGAAGGGGAAGAAGAGAGACAGGGGAGAGAGAGGGAGGACTTCAAAAGTCTGCCTTCTTGCTTTTCGTGATCGTCAGGTCAAAGAAGATAAATAGTGTTTTTTTTTTAAGGATAGCATGGGGATTAAAAAATATTACAACGAAAAGGGATTTGTCTCATGGTCATAGTACAGGGGTCTTTGTAATTTGCCCTATTTTATATACACGTATTATAAAATAACACTTGTATATTACAAAATATATAAAACAATTTTTACACATTATATGATATATAATATAAAATATTATAAATATTCGCTATTTTATACATAAAATTCATAGATCCAGAACCCTTGTTGTGCTAGGCTCGGGGCTGGGCCCTTATCAAAAATACAAAAAAAGCCGGCCCCAACCCATGGCCACCCACTCACCCCTGGTTACAACTAGGGATGTCAAGGAGTCAAGTTGGATACAGGTTTGGTTCAACCCGAACCCAATCTGCTCTAATTACAACATAGTAGAATATTAAATCCAACATGACCCGCCCAATATATAGCACACTTGCTCTCAATAACCCTATATACACAAAAATTTCAATGCTGCATTAATGTCAAAGGGTCAAGCTCAGCACCGGCCCACCTCAACTTGAACCCAACTAAGCCCGATCCAACTCTAACCTGATAGGGTCTTGTCAGTGCGGGTTTACCACTTATCTCAACCCACTGGCATCCAAATTGGGATCTGCTCCTCACAGCCACATTCCACCATGTATTGAAAACATCTCTAACCCATATACCTCTCAACAAATAAAAATTTCGTCAAAGTTGCAGGCCTGTTTAACTATCTTTTAAAATGGACTCCCACTTTGGCGGGACTCCTCTTTCTCTCACAGTCAACTTAGTCAAGCTTTAAAGAAGTAGATATCAATTGGTATAAAATAAACACTCACACAGATATACAAGCCAAAATGAACTCAACTTAGCAATGACAATGTAACTAGTTGACAAATATTTTACACAAGGAATTAAATAGGGGTGTAAGTTAATATATATATATAGGCACATACACATGCAAACATGAAGTTAAATCGGGTTTGGGCTGGATTGGATTGGTCAAGGCTTAACCCTTATCAACCAAAAGTTAGTTTGGATTCATACTTCTCAACCCTAACCCAAACTTCAATTCAACCCTAGTTTTTTTGGGCTGGATTCGTGCTAACCTGGCCCAAGTTGCAAACCTAGTTATAGGGGAGTCAAGGCTAGGGAAAAAGCAAGGTGCATGTGAGGCCACTTGCCATAGCGTGAAGAGCATGCTATTCCATGGGCTTGAACCCATGCCTCCACTTTAAGAGAGATGCCAAGTAACCATCTGGTCCATCTCCGCTATTGGGTCATTGATAAATCTGTTCATGGGCTGGGTAGCCCAACAGTTTACCTGACCTGGCTAGTTCTTAGTTGGGTTTGGACAAATTTAGGCCCATGGGTTCGAACTCGGGCGTAAAACACCAAACCTATTTTTTTTTAGGCTGGGCTTGATCTTTCTCAAAAAACCCAACCCAAGCCTAGCCAATTCTTAGTTGGGCTTGAACATGAATTTAGACCCATGTACTTGGGCTTGGGCCCAAAACGCCAAGTTCGATTTTTTTGGACCAGGTTGGGGTTTGGGTTTTGAGGCCTTTTAATATAAATAATAAGTCAGTTTTGTTAACAAATAAAAAAAAAAAATCTTTTTTCCCCAATTTCTTACATAAGCTTTGAACTCGGACCCGAACTTTAGATTTTATATGAGGGTTGCACTCGGGCTCAGACCTGAATGTATTCTAGAGTTAAAACCCGACCTGAACCCAGTTCATAAATAGATCTAGTCATTGACTCACCCATACCATAAGTTTATATTGGCCCCTGCACCAAATGCAAGGTAAATGGATATCATGAATGAAGAATCTAATGTGGCAGCCTATGATTGTTAGCGTGGATTCGACATAACCTTTTCAGGGGGTCCAATGTCTATATTCTACTCATGCCGGTTGCCTTCATCCTCGGAAAGGACGTGTAGGGCAGAATCAGGGTTGTTGATTTGAAGGGCCACCTCTAATCATCACCAACAGTTGTGGGTCCTTGAAGGGACATAAAATACGTGATGGTGATGGATATTGACTGGTCCTTGTATCATAATTTTTGACGAGGTAATTTATAGGGTTTAGGGTTTGGAGTCCTCTTGTAACAAATTTGAGTCAAATGCCTCTTTACCGTGTCCATTATCTTCATGGTAAGATAAAAAGTAAAGACCTTTCTTTTTCTTGATACCTAATGACTATCTTTATTTCTTTGCCATATAACGATGATACTTGCCTTAGCTTGATGTCCAAATGTTTATGCACAATTTTTAGTGCATTTATTCCTCTTTCCCCATTTTGGAACATCTTGACAATTGTCTGTTTCACCCTTAACCTAGTCTTTATTCAAAAATTATTGATTTGATCAATGACTCATTTACCCTAAAACGTGTTTTCCACCGCAATGAAAAGCTTCAGAAATTCTTTCTTGCACAAAAGAAAAATCACTTTGTAATTCATATTTCCGCTTTGAAATTCTTTTTTGTACAAAAGGAAACCTATAGCAAACCTCTAAATTCCTAAAATTTCATAAATTTTTATATAACCTATATTGTAGCGAACCTTATACATGAAGGCTAAAGAATTGCAACGAAAATTTTAAAAATTTTCTGTGGGAGTTTTTTATGATCAGAATCCAATCTTTTCAACGTGGTGGAAGACACGTTTTTAGGGTAAAATGTTGTTGACATATCTATTTTTGTTTTATGGTAAAATATAAAAACCTCCCCTGAAGTTTCTGACAATCATAAAAACCTCCTCTATAGTTTTAATTTAGCAAAAATTTTTCCTTTATTTTTGAAAAATTCAATAAATACATTCCTTCAGATCAAGACGGAAAATATTAAAGAGATGATTTTTTTTCAAAATACCCATTTTACCCTTTTACGAATTACTGTGCATCTGTTTTTATTAAAATAGCCCGCACTCGAACACTGTTCATATGGTTTTAGTCTTCATAGCATCCACACTTTGATGATCATAGTTGGTTCCATGAATTTCAGAAGTGTCCTCGAAGATGGGCTAGCAAGTCTTCCTGTTCCAAGGCAAAATGCGAAGCAAGTTGTTCTCCCCAACCATCTTCTTAACTGAATCTTCAAGTTTACCTGTGACCACAACTCAGTCGTTTCTGTCCTTTGGCAACCCATTTCCGATGCTATTACTCCATTGATTTCTATTGAGCCTTATCTTGTATAAACATTATCTTAGCGTAGCCTTATCCTGTATGTATTTTAGTTGTTTGTGGGTTTGGTTTCCATCTTCGTTTAGGAGTAACTCTAACTCTAACTCTGTATATATATCTTGTAATCGTTCGCTAAAAGGGATACAGAAGAAAATCTTTCTCCTTCGACCTGAAGTTTCTCATGGTATCAGAGCCAGTCTTTCATCCGACGCTGCTGCCGCGTAATCAACACAATTATCAGGCGGAAGCGGGTTCCGCAACCCCCCACTTTCGATGGCAATCAAGCCTTGGGTTGGTCTAGGTTTCATCGTTGTCGTATACTCTCACGACCGAACGATTTATCCAAGTCATCAGCGATCCACGTTTCGGATCTCCAACCCAACGCAAACCTATTCAACTCTGCCAGTCCCGGAGGTGGTGACTCTGTCACTGATGCTGTTGCACCCGCCAGAGTCTTAAAAAGGATCATCGAGACACTCTCTTGAGGTGGCTTTGTCACTGACGCTGTTGCACCCGCCGGAGTCTTAAACAGGATCGACGAGACACTCCCTTGAGTCGGTGAGAATATTGGTTGCTCGTCGATTTTAACGGCTTACTATGCTTTACAACCTGACCGAAATATCGTCTTCAAGCTTTGGTTGATCGATAATGACGGATGGAAGAGAGAAGAAGAATGAAGGTGAGGGCGGAAGTAGAAAGGTAGTCTCACCGTACTACCTGACTGCCAACGACAACCCGGGTAATATAATTACCCAAGTTCAATTGAAAGGAGATAATTATGAAGAATGGGCTCGAGCAATGCGGATGGCGCTCCGAGCCAAGAAGAAGATCGGATTTCTCGAAGGGACTATATCTCAGCCCGTAGATGATTCATCGGAATTGGAAGACTAGTGGGGAGATCGGCCAACATATACTGGAAGTGGGAAAGCACGAGGCCGAGGAACACAAGGCAAAACTAGCCGTGGACGTGGAGGCGTACAGAGAGCAAATGCTGCACAAGCGATAGGGCAAACCTCTGAAGCAATCCACGCGACAGAGGGAGATCGCGTAGCATTCAGTGGATTGACTAATGAACAATGGTCCACTTTTCTTAATCTCTTGAATTCTTGCAAACTCAACACAAATGAAAAGTTGACAGGTATGAATTGGATAATTGATATAGGAGCTTTACACCATATGACCAGGAACCTGAACCACTTGCATGATCCCGAGATCGTGACTGGTTGTCAGGTTGGATTGCCCGATGGAAAGCGTGTCATGGCAATAAAGAAAGGGACAATCATTTTAAACAAACACATTAAGCTTACTAATGTGCTTTATGTTCCTCGTTTGAATTGTAACCTGATATCTGTGTCGCAACTACTAGAGGAGTCAAATTGTAATATCCAATTCACTAATAAGTTTTGTGTTGTATAGGACCACACTTCAATGATGGTGATTGGTGCGGGTGAACTACGCGAAGGGCTCTACTACTTCAAAAGTGCATGCTCAAGCAAGGTTTACAAGGCAAAGGTTGAAGCTCCATACGAGTTATGGCACAAGAGAATGGGTCATCCCTCCGAGAAAGTAATTAAATTTCTTCATGATTTGAACATTAGATATGGTAGTGCAAACAGGATTTGTGGTGTTTGTTCAAAAGCCAAACAGACAAGAGGTACGTTCGATTCTAGTAAAAATAATGCTAAAGGAACTTTCGATTTGATTCATTGTGATTTATGGGGTCCGTACTCTGTACGTGCGTCTTGTGGTGCCACATATTTTTTTACTATTGTTGATGACTTATCAAGAGCTGTTTGGATTTTCTTACTTAATGACAAAAGTGATGTGGGCAAAACATTGCGGAACTTCTTCACTATGATAAAATGCCAATATGATAAATTGGTAAGGATAGTTAGAAGTGACAATGGTACTGAATTTACTTGCTTGAAGGAATATTTTTCTGAGCAAGGTATAATACATCAGACCTCATGTGTTGAAACACCGCAACAGAATGGACGTGTCGAGAGAAAGCTGTTAGACAGTTTTGTATGCCCTTAGCTTCAATCAGAATGATGTACATTATGAGTTTATTGTAAATGAATAAAAGTACATATTTGATTCATGTTTTCTTGGTATGTTTCTGTGTAATACCCTTAAACTGGACACTTAATGAGACTCGTGTTAGTTTAGAATGTTCACAGCCAGTGGGTCGGTCTAGGGAGACCTATCCTGATAAGGCTGACACTGATGTGCCACCAAGTCGGTTGGGGTGGCCTGTCTCAGCTGCCAGGGTGAGACCCTAGGCATATACAGTGTAGGATTAATTGAAACTTTGAACTGGACCAGATTTCCAGTATTGCCTTGGACCTTGGAGATTAATGGGCAAAACTGGTAAGTTACACCCGACCCCTAGACTCGATTATGATACTGCACTAGGTGTCGGATTGAGATGTCTTTGATGTACCAATCAGTGAGATCCTTAGCGGGGGTCAAAACCTGGGTATGTTGGGATAGTCTGAGAACTCATCTGAGTGGGTGATCATAGTGACAGGATCAGCCCATTTGTCGAACAAAGGTAATGATCGGGGATGCATTCTCTCTATTGGAAACCAAGACTACCGGCAACCGATTTCAATCATTGAGATTTGTTTTGCAAAATATATTTTATATGAGATATAAAAGTATATATATGGTTTCTAAAATGTTTGCAAAGGTTTTAATTCCTAGGATCCATATGAGTAGAGAGTGCAACACTGTTCCTTGCAGCCGAGGGAAAGGTCATCTCTTGTCAGACAGTGTTTGATCATCATGGGCTGAGAGGTTGAGTGTAAGACTATTGAGGATAATACCTGATGGGCTAATCTTGCATCTGCCCATAGTCCCTGGGTGTTAAAAGGTGACTTGGTCCAAGGACGACTTAAGGTAAGTGTTGGGCCCATACAACCCATTTGATGGGTTTCAGGGGGTGCATTGTCCATAACAGTGTATTCAGCCAGGCCTTGTAACAAAGGCTGGGCTGAACCCATGTGGCTGATGTGTAGATCAATGCTTGAGTCCCATGCCATACAAGGAAGCCCAACTGGGCAGAAGATAGGAAGGCTAAGTGAGCACTTAACCTTAATGGGCCTAAAGCCCATTTCGAGCTGGGCTATTTAATTAGTTAAATATGGGGCGAATCCTGAGATGGATTAGCAGATAAGATAGGGTCTTAACCCTATCCACTTAGAGAGTCCGGATCTGAATGTGATTTAGATCTAGAAACCTCCTAATGAGATTAGGAGAAGGTTGATCTAATCTGAAGATGAGATAAGGGTTTATCCTTATCACCTAAAGGGATGTCTGATCCAAATATGATTTGGATCAGCAACTCCTAATGGGATTAGGAGCTGATCCTTTAGAGTTACAAAAGAAGGAAGGGGCGGAAGCCTTTAGAAGAACAATTATTCACATCCTCTTTAGTGCTGAAATCACAAAAGAAAGAAAAAGCAACCCTGTAGAATTTTTTCTTGCCGCCTACCTTGCCAGTTCGATCTCCAGTTGTGGGAGAAGTCAAGATTTGATCTTGATATCAGTTCTTTGTGAAAGGACTGGTAGAAAGTTGTTCTCACATTCGATCTCCCTGGGTATGTTGGGACAGTCTGAGAATTCATTTGAGTGGGTGATCATAGTGACGAGATCAACCCATTTGTCGGACAAAGGTAATGATCGGGGATGCACTCTCTTTGATGGAAACCAAACTGTCGGCAGTTGATTTCAATCGTTGGAATTTTGTTTTGCAAAATTTATATGTATGATATATACTTATATATGGTTTCAAAATGTTTGCAAATGGTTTTAATTCTCGAGATCCATGTGAGTAGAGAGTGTAGCACCGTTCCTTGCAGCCGAGGGAGAGGTCCTCTCTTGTCGGGCAGTGCTTGATCATTATGGGCTGAGAGGTTAAGTATAAGGCCATTTAGGATAATATCTAATGGGCTAATCTTGCATCTACCCACAGTCCCTAGGTTTTTATATGATGACTTGGCCCAGGGACCACTTAGTGTAAGTGTAGGGCCCATAGGGTCCATGTGATGGGCCCAAGGGGTTCACTAGGCTTTCTAGTGAATTCGGCTAGGCCTTGTAACAGAGGTTGGGCCGACCCATGTGGCTGATGTATAGATCAATGCTTGGGTCCCATGCCATACAGAGAAGCCCAACTGGGCAGCAGTTTGGAAGACTATTGAGCACTTAATACATATTGGGTTTAAAGCCCATTTTGATCTGGGTTGATTTGATCAGTCACTTAAAGGGGCGGATCTGAGATTAGGTTAAGCCTAAAAGTTGATCTAATCTGCAGATAAGATTAAGAAGAGTCATAATCCAAATACTGATTTGGATAAGGGCAACTCCTAATATGATTAGGAAGGTTTTTCTTAATCACTAAGAAAGAGGAGGAAAACCCTAATTCGAATTACTTGAATTCGAACCCTAGATTTTTTAGCAGAACACTCTGCATTCTTGAGATAAGATCTCAGGTAACCCTAGAGAAGAAAATAGCAATTCGCTGCCTTCTTCTCTAGCATTCTCCTCCAACAACCGCCTCCACCTTTTCTTCCAGTTCGAGTTCTCAGTTAGAGAAAGTCAAGAAAGGTTCTTAATTGTTCATGTGGTGCTCACAGTCTTCTATCAAGTTCTTTAGAAGAACCTGGTTCATGGGACGAACACTGCTGGTTCGGCTCCATCATCACTGTGTCATCTTCAGTGGGAGCTGATCTTGAGATCTTCTTTGGGCGTGAACACCAACGTTGGGAGATACTGCTTCTTTGGATCAGGTATAATCCCTCCCTTCTCTTTTGGTTCAAATATGATCTGGTTTGGTTCAAGTAGGATCCTTGAATTTTGATTCTAAAATCAGGGAATACGATTCCCAGTTGGAAGAAAGGTAGGAAATCTTTGAAATTCGCCCACCCATTCTGCAACCTTTTTGGCGTCCATACGATGGATCCTATCATTCTTTCAGTGGTATCAGAGCCACATGTTCGAATCTTGAACCAAAAGATCAGATCTGTTCTATCCAGGTATTTCGCAGATTGTTGTTTTGCTTCAAGAAATTGTTTCTTGTTTTGGGCGATTGATCTGAAATTAATTTTGTTAAATCGGAAATAAATTTAAAATTGTTCTTAATTTATTTATTGATTTAATGGACTGTTCGTACCTTGAGATCAAAATGCAGAATTGGCGCAGATTGTCTGCGCAATCTTTATTTGCAGTTTCTTTTCTATTTGGTCTGTAAAATATATATATTTTTTAAAATTTTCTAGACCGAATGTATAGGATTCAATCAAGAATGTAATTATTTTGTAGAAATAGTTTTTCTATTTTTATTTTCTTGATTGGAGAAGGCGGCGGCGCTGGAGATTCGCAGATGAAGAGTTCGCTATCTGCGTTTTGTAGTTTGGGAAACTGCAACCCTAATTTCTAACCTCTGTTTTGCAGGTTCTACCAAAAGTCCAAATCTGTTTTCTATTTGTCAATTTTTTAGGATTTTAATTTCAAAGTCTTTCATTGAATTGTTTCTTGAATTAAAGATTGGTTTTGGACCGTTTCAGACCTGAAGAAACTGCAACCCTACCATTCTTTCAGATTTGTCAAACAAGGGTTGTTAATAAGAGAAACGAGAAGAAACTGAGGGAATTTACATAGCTTTAATCCTTTAACTATAGATTTTGGGGAACAGTGAAGAAGAGGGTTTGTCTTGTTCTTTGTTGTGGTCTACACAATAAATTATAGGGTAAAATACAAAATAGAGGGCAGTTGATTGTAGCTAAGATCAAGTGTTTGAAGGCTCTGAAGCTCCGCAAGCTTGGCTGGAATCTCCCTGGATATGAAGTTACGACTAATGGAGAGAAACTAGAGGTTCTTCAACTGTGAAGCATGATCGGCTAACGTTGAAAGTTTATCGGTTGCAGGATCAACACAACTGGTTAGGCGAGGAGAACCAGCTCTAGGATCACCTAGGTTCAATGCGATGACCTTGCCGGCTTCACAGTACACAACGGCGAAGTTGCACGGGTCAAAGATGAAGTCACAGGAGGAGAAGAAATTCGAGCCTGGCATGTCATCGAGGACTTTCCGAATCGACTACAGGGCCAAGAAATCAAGAGGGTGTAACATGGAGAGCAGAGACTGTAGAGAGAGAAGAGATAAGAGAAACCCAGGGGGCAGGGAACTCTGGTTTGACGAGAAGGGTCTTAACGGTTTTAAAGAGGAAGGGATGACCTTTTCTGCTACTTCATACAGATTTCTCGTGCGAGACTCCATGAACACTTTAATGGCGAAGCAGTTGATGAACAGTGTGCGTCTTGATGAAGAAGATGAACGAGCGTTGAGACAGGGATATTTTAATAAAAATAGATGCACGGTAATTTATAAAAGGGTAAAATGGGTGTTTTGAAAAAATATCATTTCTTTAAAGTTTTTCGTCTTGATTGAAGGGAAGTTTTCCGTCTTGATTGTCAGAAAAAGGAGGTTTTTGTATTTTACCCTTTGTTTTAACAAAAACGATTTTTCCTTTAGATTTTGATCGTGGGTTTCTCTTCACATGATTATCCCCAAGACTCTGATGTGGAAAGCGGTTCAAAACTATAGTTGACATATCTATGTCAAAGGCCATATTTTTCCCACATATCCAATTGCTTGTCCAACTTTGGGGCGGTGGATTGTTGTTCCACTAGGCGTCATGGACAATGTCCCCTGTAGTCGTTACCTAAAGTTTTCCATCTGCTTCCGCTTTATTTGAGAATAGTCCCCTTTGGTCACGCAGGAAAATGGAGACGGAGGGTGATGGAGATGGAGCAATAATCTATTTTCTATTCTTGAAAATTTTCATAAGTTAGACTTTATTTTGAAAAATTGAGGAATAATAGAGGAAAAATTCGACATTTCAATTTTTTTATTAGCACTTAACAAGAATGTCAATTGTTAGAAACAATAAGAGTACTTTAAAACAATATGTGAACAATAAGGGTAGAGTTAGTCAATTAAATAAACCATAAGGTAGTCTAAGAAATTTTCCCTTATCTTAATTATTATTTTATTTTTTTTTAATTTTTAAGTTGGAATGGGAACCCATCGACCTAAAAACCAATGGCCAGAATGGTTTCGGTTCCAGGTCAATTTTTAAAACCTTACTTCTTCCTAGGGGTGGGTTTGAGCCGAGTCGAACCAAATACTTAGCTATTCAAGCTTGGCTTGCTGAAATAGTCTTAGGCTCAAGCTCGATTCAAGCTAGAGACTTGAGCTCGAGCTCAACTCGGTTCAAAGCTCGACTACATACCAAGCTTTTTCTAAAAATAAAAATTATACATATAAAAATATATATTTTTTTATTTTACATACAACAAAATAACAATTATAAAAATTATTCATTATTATCTATATAATATAAAAGGGTAAATTACAAAGTCCCCCCTTGTACTATGGGGTCAGTGACAAAGTACCCCCTTATACTTTTTTTTTGCGGCAAAGACCCCTTGAACTTTAGCCATTAATTTAGATGATGGAAAATGTTAAATTACCAAAATACCCCACTAAACTTTTTCTATTTTCTTTTTCTTGTCCTTTTTCTCTTAAAACATATTTAACCTATTGTTTTCCTTCTTTTAGAGTTTTACTTCACATACCATGATTATGGCCTTGATGTTTTCCTCCTTACTGAAGCTACCGAGACTCTTTCCCTTTTTTTCAATTCTTTTTTTTCCTATTAGTGCTCTTCTTATGAAAAAAACAGAGGAGAAAGGAATTCGGCTTCAGTCAAGAGGAAAACATCAAGGCCATAATCATGGTATGTGAAGTGAAACTCAAAAATAAAGAAAACAAATAGGTTTTAAGAGAAAGGGCAAAAAAAAAAAAAAGAAAATAGAAAAAGTTTAGTGGGGTATTTTGATAATTTAACGCTTTCCGTCATCTGACTTAACGACCAAAGGTCTTTGTCTAATGGCTAAAATTCAAGGGGTCTTTGTAATTTACCCTAATATAAAAATATACATATAAAAATTGTTTTCAGTTTGCATACAAAAGAATAAGTTGTAAAAATTATTTACTATTATACATAAGAAATATTATTATATATAATAAAAATTATTTATTTTATATATATTTATATATTTATATGTATATGTATATATATGTATATATATAATAAAAAAAAATTATTTATAATACTAGGATCGCGAGCCTCACGAACCGAGCTTCACTAGGCTTGAGCTCAACTCAATTAGCAAATGAGCCTATGAATCAAGCTTGAGCTCGAATAGCTCATGAGAAGCTCAGCTGGTGGCCACCCCTACTTCTTCCTTCTTTTGCTAATATTGTATTTTGCAGTATTTTTAAAGCGTTGATCCAGGTGGTCGAACCATCACCAACAATCTGAATAAACTCCAATTTGGAGAATTGACCAGAAAATGTTGACTTAGTAAAAAACCCTCAACTCATGTGGTTGAATTGTCAACCCGTTTGACAGAACAATGGATTATGATTACTTGTTATATATATATATATATATCCATGATTTGAATTTTTTTTAAATAAATCCAGAAGGTGCTACACAAGCCTGGGGTAGCACGTCCCCACAAGTCACACTATAAATAGAAATCAAAGCACTTGGAAGATTACAAAGATTTAAAGACAAGCACCCACAACTACCTTGAGCCTCATTAACCAACTAATCAGTAGCTTGATTAGCCTCTTGGAAGACATGCGTGTAGGCCACCTTTCTATCCATGCACTGTTTGATCCGCAAGCAATCTTGAGTGTTGTTCATAAGATTCCAAGGAGCAGATGTACAACTCTATAGGTAAAGGATAACTAGCTTTGATTCCCCTTCAATGATCACCCTTGAATCTCTCAAGTTGAGAGCTAGATTGTGAGCTTCCCATGCCGTCCAAGCCTCTACATTGTTAATAGAGGAAATGCCTAAAGAATATGAGTTGTAATCTATAATTTACCCTAAGTGATTTCTAGCAACTGAGCACATATTATTACTTCAAGGGGAAGCATCAAAATTTATCTTAATCACCCCCTCTTTTGGTGGGGTCCAAGTTATATTCTTCCAACTCTTTTCACTCGTCTTTGGGTTAGTGTTTTTAACTAAATCACAATAATCAGCATAAACCCTAGTGGTTTTCTCAATTATTAGTTGGGGAGGCAATGAATTATTTGAGAAACATTTATTATTTTTGTTCTTCCACATCTACCATAAGAGGTGGGCACATCTTTCCTTCATCTTTACATTATTCTTAACATCTTCCTCATGGATTTTGAACCACTATTCCTTTTGATCATTGATGAAGTCTTGGGGACTCACAACACTACTGCATATAGCCATCCAAATTTGTTTTGCAATCACACAAATTTCTTAGGAAGCTACATTTCCCTTCTATATAAGCTACATTCCCCTTCTATATTTAGAAGCTACACTCCCCTTCTATATTCAGATCACTATTTCTTAGGAAAGTTTTTGTAGGAAATTTGTTTTCCAAGAACAAAAGTAAGAACACTTTTATTTTTTGTTGGCATTTAATATTCCAAACCATAGATTTCCAACTTAGATCTCCCCCTCTATTTTTACATGGATTGCATTTAATTTTATAAGCTGATTTAATAGAGAGGATTCCATCTGGATTCATTCTCCACAACATAATATCTCCTTCATCCTCAATAGGAATGAAAATGGGCTTGATTTTTTCCCAAAAAACCTGAGGCACTAATGTCTTAACTTTGCTTTTCATCCAAATTTTCCTTTCTTGGTCAATGACCTCCCTTACATACATACTTTTTGAGCCACTAATACGGGTCTCAATGCACTCAATGAGGGGATCTTCTCCAATTCATCTATCTTTCCAAAAATTTATAGACTTTCCATTTCCTACAACCCACCAAGGCATTTTTTTAGTAGATCTTTTGATCCTAGAATTCCCCTCCAGGCCCAAGAAATATTTTTTTTTTCTTGCTTTCAACATTGAGAAAATTCTCTCCCTTGAGGTATTTGCTATCTTAACCCAAAGGTTATTTTCCTCTTTAATTATTTCCACCCTAATTTGGCCAGATTAGCTTCATTAACCCATTTTAAATTGGTAAGGACCAGACCCCCCAATTCTTAGGACGACAGGCATTACCCAAACTTAGCAACTTTATAGGTCTTTTATCACTAGAATTGGTCCAGATGAACATTTTTTGGGCTTTATCAATATCTTCAATGGTGTTTCTTAGCAGTTTAAATGATCTCATTATACATTGAGGCATCATATTTGCAAAGGATTTGAGGAAAGTGATTCTCCCATTCAGAGAGTATTTCTTTTTCCAACTAGCCAATTTCTTGTACACTCTTTTTTTAACAAAACTAAAGGAGTTACTAGAAACTCTTGAGTTGATTAAAGGCACACCAAGATAAAAATTTGAGCTAGATTTTATAGGAATTTTTAAAATTCTGCCTATTATTTTTTGGAATCTGGGTGGTACATTCTTTGAGAACTGGATTGCTGTTTTTTTTTTTTTTTATTTTTTTTTAATTTGGTAGTTGGTCGGAATCTCTTGCATAATCCTCCAAAATTTCTTTGATCTTTAAGCAAGTTGGGATATTGGGCACAGCAAAAATCAAGCAATCATTTGCAAATTGTAAGTTGGAATTTTTGGGCTATTCTTGGCAGCTCTACACCTTATGGTATATTCTGTTCTTAAAGATTCCTTCTCAAGTTTTTTAATTGTGCTTCTACACACAAGACAAATAAATAGGGAGAAAGGGGATCTTCTTTCCTAATACCCTTGGAAGGGTAGAATTCCCTAGTAGGGGTACCATTGATAAGGATTTGGAAGGAGATAGATTTAATGCATTCCATGACCCATCCAATCCTCTTTTCATGAAAGTCATACTTCCTCAACACTTTCTCTATGAAATCCCACTCCAATATGTCATATGTTTTTCTATGTTGACTTTACAAGCCATTGTTCCTTTCTTTCCTTTCTTTCCTCTCATAGTATAAAGCATCTCATGTGCTATCAGAATATTATCATTGATTTGTTTGCCTAGGATGAAAGCACTTTGATATGATGACATCAAATCTCCTAGAAAGGGTTTGATTCTATTTACTAGAATTTTTGTAATAACTTTATAAATTACATTGCACAAACTTATGGGCCTGTAGTTATTAACGATTTATGGATTTTCAGATTTTGGGATAAGAGCAATAAAAGTTTTATTGAGGATTGGGCATAATTTCCTAGAGTGGAAGAAAGCTCTAACTACCCCACAAAATGAATCCTTAATTATGTCCCAAAAATTTTTTAAAAACAAGGCATTTAAGCCATTCGGGCTAGGAGCCTGAAGATCCCCAATGGATTGAAGAGCCTTATAAATTTCAAGATCTGAAACATCCTTAATGATCTTCTCATTTTGTTCATTGGTGATAGTCATGTCTATGTCTGAGATGAAATCACTAATTCCAATGGTTCCTTCTAAATGGAATCTTTGTTTAAATATTCCATAGAAATGATTTGTAATGCTCTCTTGATCCTCTAATTTATCTCCTATTCCAGTTTTTATAAAAGTGATCCTATTCTTGGCTCTCCTTATAGTGGCGGTTAAATGAAAGAATTTATTATTTATATCACCATGATTAATCCAATTAATTCTTGACTTTTGTGCCCAGTAAATTTCCTCTTTCAATAATAACATATTAAGTTGCTTTTGTAGAGCTCTTTCTAGATTAGTTTTGGCTCTCCCTTTTCCTTCAAACCAAACATAGCCTAAGGTTTTGGGGCTGCCTACATTCAACAGCCTGCCCTGTCCACTCCATGTGACACATTAGTCCATACAGCAATGCCTTCGGCACCATTAGTGTTAGCATGGAGTTTTTATGGACAAACGTATTATGGAGGGAGAACCCAGTGAGTGGCACAAATTGTCGAATGTAAACAGCCAAAATATCGCCTCAGCTTTAATCTTTTTGAATAGATTATCCAAAGCGTTAGCTTTAAAGCAGCTAAACTAACTTAGTTGAATATTCATGTCATCCCTCCCAAACAGGCCAGTAAATCATTCCTTCAGCCTCTTTGAATCAAACAAAATTGTGACCATTTAAGGATGGCTATGGGGACTGCCGAGCAGACTTGGTCCAAAGTTCAACCACATATATATGGCTGGTCTTGAGTCAATTTTCCAGGTAAGAGAAGTGCTTTTCTAATTTGCTTACCCACACTTCCCCATTTTACTATACAATAGAATGTGACAACATGGGTTAGTTTAATCTAAAGGTATACTGCAGTACATGTTGACCTTAATTGCATGCTGACTAAAGACATGAATTGACCTCAACTGTTTGCTGACTGTAAGGGCCCAACTAGGCACCTGCATGAACAAACCATTCTTTGCTTTAAATTCGGTTAATAACCCTGTTATAGATGGAAGAATCACTGTGTCGGTTTTACCTCACCAAATCCATTATATTGGTTTTGGTTCTATGGTTTGTGACTTAATCAATAATTGGACTGCGACCAGTTCATCTTCTGAACCGATTAAGACCTAAATCGATTATATAGTTGACACTATATAAATTTATTTTTCTATAAAAATTGAATTTTATTAGTGAAACAAAATTTTTTCCTAATAGGCTAGGCTTGGCCGTTGATGTTGTCTGATCCGAATTGTAGTCCAAATGGACACGTAAAAGAGTCGAGGTGGTGCACCTAATAGATATGCAAACAAAGGAAGGTCAGAGGCCCGTAGATGAGGTCCTTGAAAAATGTACTCCGACACTCAAATTAATAGAGAGTGATTAGATCAGTTGGACGGAGCTGTTGAGGGCTAATTGGTCCAAATTGAGGAAAAGGTGTGAGAGACTGTCTGCTCAGATATGCTCTCCTCACAGGGTTCAAGGGAAGAGACTGTCTGCAGAGGTCTTTAGAAGGCTCTGCCTTTTTTGGCGGGGGCGTCTATCCATAAGAGATCGCACTTATTCTTATCCATGAGGGGTTATGCTTCCTCCAAGGTTTTCACTGTTGGAATTGTATGCCCCCTCGGTAGTCGGTAGGCAATGCATTAATCTGTTAACGTGATCCAAAGACGTCGATTGGTACCAGACCACAGAGGCATCCACATGGCGACTTCAATCGGCTAAGGCACGACCCTAACAATAATTGGGCATTAAAAATAGGACATCTTTAGTAGGAAAAGGAATCTCATTTCCTTTCCTTTTATTCATGGTCATTAGCATCTCATTGATCATGCTTATTACAGAACGGGGTGGGGTAATTAATGTTTCCCAAATAGGAGAGCCTACTGGGCTGACCACATACCCAAGCGGAGATGTTGGGCTGAACTTGTCAATTGATAGCAAGATGTTTGAAACAATCAACCAAACATATGGAGCACATTTGTCACCACCTACTGTGCAGATCATTTGATTCTTCTGTTTTTAACGTTGTGCTTGGTTTGAAAGAAAGAGAAAGGAAGAGAAATTGAATAGACTCGTTAACAACTCCACCCATCAAACCCGACAAGACACACCTGTGCTAGGCTTGCAACTCTGAATGCTTTTTCCTGGTTTCACTGTAAATCGATTCTTAAAACGATTCCTAATCCAATGATGCTATCATAATTGAAGGAAATTGTCTTGTATTAAATTGAATGTTTTTTGTGAAAAGAAAGAAGATGCATGACTAAATTGATATGTGAACTTATAGATAATTGTCTTGTATTAAATCGATTCTTTACCTGTTAAATGATTCTTTGGAGACTTTTGGAGTGTTGGAACCATAGGTAATGCCTAAGGCTGATGTGTTTTAGAAAAATTAAAATTAAAGTTAGGTTAGATAGAAGATATTTAACTATGGGTTCTAGAAAAATTAAAATTAGGTTGGCTAGAAATTCTTTACTTTCTATCTTTGCAGACTTTTGGAGGCTGGTACCACGTTATTGGTGTCTGATTCATCCCAACTATCAGCAATCGTTGAACTATGCTCTAACTAGGGAATTTGGTCCAATCTGATCCAGTTCAATGTGAATCCATTGCAAATGGATCAGGTCCAATCCAAATCTATTGAATATTTTGGACCATTTCGGACCGGTCCAATTCAATATCTGGACCATCCAACCTGTTCAAATTCGTTTTAATTTAGATTGATTCCAACCCAAACCTAGTCCATTGAAACCTAAATTCTCATCTTCTATCAATGGACCAGATATTGACTCAATCCAATCTAATCCAATATAAATCCATTATGCTTAGTTTGGAAGGAGTACAAATGCAAATATGTAGAATTCAAAACCTTATATTTTGTATTATTTTCTATGTATTTGCACTGTACATATTTGCATTTGTACCCTTTCCAAACTGAGCCTTTCGGATGAACCAGGTCCAGTCCAATCCAATAAACACTTTGGACCATTAAGTCTGGATTGGTCCAATTCAATGTCTTGTTGGCCCATCCAATCTGTCTAAATTGGTTTTGGTTTGGATGGATCCAACCCAAAACTGGTCCATTAACACCCCTAGTTCTAACCATAAATGGCATTTGATTCGTTGATCATCCTACCTGACCAACAATTTGAACTGTACTCTGACTACTCTCCAACACTAAGAATGATGAATGTAACAAGGTATCTACGAGAGACAATTCAACTAGGACAGAATTATTGGCCGTGGCTTTTGTCGTACAGAAAGCAACGGAGATAGGAGTGAAATCACAAAAAATAAAAAAAACAAAAAAAGGCTTTCATGGGCATACAATTAAAAGTTAATTGGATTCCAAGAGAAGCAAATAGTTTGACTGATTAGTTAGCAAAATAAGGGGAGAAATGCTTTTGGGCTCAATTGTAACTCAAATGGGGGGAGATATTAGCAGGGATTGTTCTCTCAAGGGTTGCATTGCATGTATTTTATAAATACGAGGATACCATACAATGGGGTCCCCGTGGTTACCCAAATGCTGTATTCTTTTATCCTTTAATGAAAATTTCTGTAGCTGTTGCTGATAAAAAAATTGGAGTCATTGAACAATTAGGAAAAGATTTGTTGGAACCAAAGAAATCCTACATATTTTGCACTCACATCAAAGAGGGACAAATGACCAAATAAGGGTATTTCAGTCACAAAAAAAGTCAAATAAAAAAATATCTTCAAAGGGCTAACGGCATAGATCTGTTAACTTATTTTTCATATATTTTCAATTTATACCATTCATGGTTCAAGATGTTGATTAAATCTGACTCGACTATGAGTATCTAAGGTCAAATCTGTTATTTACCAAGTACCAAAAATACCAGCTCCACTTTGGTTGCACTTACACAGCATTTGTCACAGTAACCAGTTTCTAGTAGATCCAGGTATGCACCATCTCAGGTTATTTTATTTTATTTCTTGGTAAAGCTAACAAATAATTGTAAACAACTACTTAATTTCTGATCTAATCTACAAAATCTGGCAAGGCAAAATGTTGCACAATTTCACAGGGGGAAGATAAAAGAAAGCATGTATCTAATACCAAAATGTTTAAGACAAATATCCAGACCCAATGATACATCATACAAGTGAGAATCAGAGAAAATAAACCTTGATATCAACCATTGAGGTAACTTCACTTTCAACTCAATGCAGGTTTATGTACCCCCAAAAAGCGCGGGGTTTTAATGAAGCATCGTAACCAACTGCACTGAGAAAAAAGTAGATTTCAGTTTCTATTCATCAAGTCCTTCAGGGCTTCAATGATGGCAAGCCATGGGCCTCAAGGACCTTTTGTCATAAAAGCAAAAGGCTACCATAATTCTACTGTTTCCAAAATTGCTGGGTTGCAGAAGCGACCACCATGATCTCACGTATATCTTTTTCTACTACCAATAGTGAAGAGAGAAGAATTGCTTGCATAAGTACCAGTTTATCACAGCTCATCATGGGCCTCAGTTTCGGACTCAACTTTGTCGTTTGATGATTGAGCAGTATCTCCTGTGGATTGGTCTGTCTGAGAGGATGTCTCCTCTGATGTTGAGTTTGAGGTGCTTGTGTTCTTTTCCTTGCTATCAGCTTCATTCTTGAGAGGCTTCTCAACTTTTGGCTTCGGTTTAGGAATTTTGTTAATGCTGGCAACCTGTATACAAGTTTCACCAATTGGTATAGTTTAATACAACTTAGAGAGAGAATTTGCAATTTATGTTTTGCTTTCTTTTTATAAGAAAGGATTGTCCATACCTTGTCCTGGAGGCCAATAACCTTGTCATAGACTTCTGATGATGTGAACGCCGGTGTGTTAAATCCAGAAATTCTGTAAGAAGAACCCGATTAGAAAAAATGTACATCTAGACAGTTTATCGTCATTTACAAGCACCGACTAAAATGTTGTATGCAATGCCGTTGAGAAGTATGTAATTGTAAGCAAATCAAACACCAAGGAGAAAATAAAACACAAGTTTAACTAGACTAAATTATATATGAACAGTTTATTGTCCTCCACAAGGACTGAGTAATGGAATTACAATGCTGGTGCAAAGTATGCAATTTCACAAGCAAGACGATTGTCACCGCCATTTTGCTTGTAATGCAATCACATGAACAACTTAGGTTCTCTTTATTTTCTCTTGTTGTTAATTGCCAACAACAGTAGATACAATAACTTGTATCTCTAATAAAAAAAGATACAAATAATGACACATCTTTCTAATTAGCCAAATGTAGAACTAGCTTTAAATACCAAAAACTGTAGGTAAAAGAACAATCTTTGAGAATGACCTCATACATTTTATGATGTAGTCTGCCATAGAATAGAGTCAGAAGAAGGAAGAAAGTAGGCAGCACCCTAAACTCTTATTTGAATAGGACAAATCATAAAAATAAGTATAATGACAAGAATATCCTTATGTCAAGTATAAGACAAATTAACATACTCCCTCTAGTTGGGCTGTATATATCATGCATTCACAACTTTTTACACAACCCACTATGGTGCAGATGGCAGAGCAAACATACTTTTCGTATAGAAATCAACTAATTGATCTCTAGAGCTAACAAATGGAGAACATATTTTACCCTTCTCAACTTTCTCATAGAAAAAGTGCTTATCAACTTCAATATATTTTGTCCTATTATGCTGAATAAGCAATGCTTAGCTTAGTTTTCACAATATAAAGAATAGAATCTGTCATAGGAAAACCCAACTCAGTTAATAGGTTTCTCAACCACACCAGGTCCTATAGCCTATACTCAACTTCACTAGATTTGGCTAGGGGTTTAGCTCATATTTGAAACCAAACCAATCCTATCAGTTTTTTAAAAATTCAAACCAAAACTGAACTGAATCAATCGGTTAACAGGTTGACTGGTTCATTTTTCATTTTTATAATATATATTACAAATATGAAGGCAGTAAAAAGGATCCTAAGGTACCTCAAGATGTACCTTAGAAAGAGGTAATTGTTTAAAAATTATAAAAAAAATGATGTGGAGGCTTATACTGATGCCGATTGGGTTGGTTCCCCTAGGGATAGGAGATCCACATCAGGATATTACACCTTTGTAGGTGGGAATCTAGTCAACTTGGAGAAGAAACAAACGGTACTGGACTAAGAATAGGGCCATGGCTCACGGTGTTGCTGAAATAGTTTCGCTTAAAATTCTCTTAAGTGAATTGGGAAATGTATCACTGGACCCTTTAAGTAGTATTGTGACAATCAAGCTGCAACCAACGTTGCAAATAATCCTGTTTAGCACAATGGAACAAAACATATTGAAATTGACAGACTTTTTTTTTTTATCAATAAATTGATAGACACTTCGTGAGGGAAAAGATTGTCTTTGGAGATTTGTGTATACATGCCTTCTGCAAGACAATTAGCAGATGTGTTCACCAAGGGACTCACTAAATCGAGATTTCAAGAGCTTATGTGCAAGCTAAGCATGAAAGAAATCTATGCTCAGCTTGAGGGGGAGTGCTGTGGGTCTTAACCATATGGAGTCATTCATGTACTTGTTTTGTTTGGGTGTAATGGGCCTAGGCTTATGTTTGTCTTTTATGTTTTGTTCTTATGTATTTTTGCTGCCACCTAAGCAGGGACATACTTGTCTATGCATGTATTATTGTAAAACCCTCATTTATATATCAAGGGGCTGGAAGAGAGTATTGCCGCCCATTCTTTCTTTCAAACTCCTATAGAAAGGCATGGATGATGATGATTCTTGCTAACCAACCCACCTATTTATCAGAATCCCGATGTAATGCTAAAAACTTGAGAAGATTATGAGAGACCTTTTGTGAGAGCAGGGTGACACTGGTAAAGATCACTTGATTAAGTGGTACTTAGTGTGTAGGAGTAAGGTGGGTTAAGGATGGGGTGATGTAGGACAGGTAGTCCTATGGGAGCTAGGTGAACTGGAAGTTTAAAAGAATGACTCAATAAGCTGAATTTCAGCTTTAGTAAAGTTTCCTGAAGCTATCTAAGCATTACAACTTCACCTATTAAGACTTTCTAGGTTAGATTCAACAATTGTTTGTTTCTCATTGAACCAATGAAATTTTTGAGAACCAATAATGTAGGTCTAAGAATGGAATTTTCCTGTGAGGTTGAGAATAGACTTCCAGCCCATTTGGTTTGCAGGAATAGGGGTCTGGAATTCCAATTCCAACTGTTTGGATGGGCGGAATCAGAATGGCATTCCCATTCCTGGTGGAATAGCATTCCCCCATTTGAGGGAATGGCCATTCCCTCCCCCTCGGGAATGAAATCCCATTCCAGCTGATCCCAATTCCTATCTGAACCAAACAGACTATAGGAATAGACCATTCTGATTCCAATTCTGAGGGATTGTGATTCCAATTTCGATTCTGGCTATGAACCAAAGGGACCCTGAGATATTGAGATGCAAGGGGCAATTTAACTTTAAAAGTCTTTTTTTTTTTTTCTTTTTTAATCAATAACTGTGGATTGAATTAATATTAAAAATATGAGAAAATTACAGGGCAAGGGGGCTAAACAATCTTAGCTCCCAAGAACAACCATTAAGCATCAAAAGAACAAAAATTACAAGACAGCCCAAAAAATAGAATGTCTGTTCACCCCTTGTCTAGCTAGACCATCTGCCAAAGAGTTCGCACTTCTTTTTACCCATTTGTATTCGATTTCCATGTCCATAGTCAGCCACTTGAATTTCCTCTTTTCATTACTGTAATTCCAAGTCTAAGACTATCCTTTTTCAGCCGGTTTACCACCACTTCAGAATCTCCTTCTATGATCAACTTGTTAATATGCATATCTTTGATTCTTTGTACCCCTTCAAGAGCTGCAAGAATCTCAGCTCTCAAAGAATCTCCCACCCCAACTGGTCCAGAATACATAGCTAACAGCTTCCCTTGTTCATCTCTTATTACTCCTATTCCGGAAGGCCCTGGATTGCCCAAGCTGCTGCCATCAAAGTTCAGTTTAACAAAGTCATGGGAAGGGGGGATCCAACAAACATTTGAGGCCTTCCTCATTGGAACAAATTCTGCTATCACCTTCCACTTTCTTTGCAGTTCATCAACTGAGAATTCTGCGAACAGAGCCAAGGTTTTCAGAGGCTTCCCAACAAAAACCCCCAACCTTAGGAGGTAAGGATGACACCACACCTCTTTAACAGGGAAAGACAAGCCTGTAGAAGAAGAATGTGTGAGAGCGCTAAAGAAAGAGGCACAAGTGAAAGAACCAGAGGGGGTGAGAGTCCAAATTCTACTATATGCCTTTGTTGGCTCTAGGAACACCCCTTCAAGAATGGATAACAGTGATGGGATACCATCAAGCTCTGTGTCCCTGATATCTCTTCGCAGGCCCAAATTCCAGCCAACCCCAGAAATAGAATTAGAAGGAACAATGGATGAAGACACCGGTTCATTTTTAAAAGTGGAAAGGGCAAAAAGGCTTGGGAATTGGTCTTTTAGGGAGGAGTCCCCAATCCAAACATGTTCCCAAAAATTAACGAGATTGCCTGAGTGCAAGTCATACCTGATCTATGGAGAGAACAATGGTAGAATAGCTTGAATAGTTTTCCAAGGAGATGCTCTTGTACTCCTTGCCAGAATCCCAGAGTCCCATCCATTTGCTGCAACCCCATGAATACTTTCCACTATCTTCACCCAAAGTTTGTCCTTCTCCAATGAGAATCTCCAAAGCCATTTCCCCAGAAGAGCCAAGTTCCTATTCCTTAAATTCCTGATACCCAAACCTCCCTCCCTCATACTCCTATAAACCATCTCCCACCCCACCCTATGGTCCTTCTTCTCCTCCCTCAGCTCCCAGAGAAAGTCTCTCATTATTTTTTCTAATCTACTAGCCACCTTTGTTGGAATCTTGAAGATTGACAAAAGTAAATAGGAAGGTTAGCTAAATTAGATCTGATTAGAGTGGTTCTCCCTCCAAGAGACAAATAGTTTTTCTTCCAAGTTGCTAATTTCTTTTCAAACCTCTCCACAACCGGAACCCAAAGCTCACCTTTTTGAGGGTTATCACCCAATGGCAAACCAAGGTAATTAAGGGGCCAGTTTGCTATTGCACATTCTAATAAGTTTGCAGCCTTAGAAATCTCCCCCTTGCCCATATTTACCCCAACTATACAACTCTTCTCAAAATTCACCTTAAAGGTTTGACATTTGCTCAAAAAGTCGTATAGTGAGCTTCAAGTTTCTAACCTTGTTAGGGTCCCTTGCTTCACAAAAGAGTATGGTGTCATCTACAAATTGCAAATGTGTGAGTGGCACAAGCTCCCTCCCAACTCTCCAACCTCTGATTAAGCCCCTGGAATCTGCTCTATAAATTAGTCTCCCCAGAACTTCAGCTACCAAAGTAAATAAGAAGGGAAAGAGGGGGTCTCCTTGCCTAATCCCTCTCAAGGCTGGGAAGAAATCGACCACTGTCCCATTTACTAGTATGGAGTAATGGTAGTTCCTGATACAACCCAAGATCCATCTGCACCAATTATCCCCAAAACCAAAATTGGTCATCACCTCCATCAAGAAAGACCAATCCACCAAATCATAAGCCTTTTCCAAATCCAATTTACAAATCAACCCTTTTTTCTTGGATCTCTTAAACTCCTCCAAGCTCTCATTTGCTATCAGAATCTGATCTGTGTCTCCCCTTCACAAAGGCTCCTTGATTATCTGCTATAATTGTTGGGAGCACTTTCCTTATTCTGATGGACAATACCTTGGTGATAATCTTAAAAAGGCTGTTGACTAGGCTGATCAGCCTGAAATCCTTTGGGTGACATGCATTCCTCTTCTTAGGAACAAGTGCAATAAAAGTGGAGTTCAGCCCTGGGTTGATCACCCTCTAGAGTGGAATTAATCAAACACAATCCATAGATCTTTCTTTAATATCTCCCAGCAATCTTGATAAAAAGCCATCGTAAAACCATTTGGGCCTGGTGCCTTTGATCTATCCATAGAGAACACTGCCTCCCTTATCTCTTCCACTTCAAATTTCCTTTCCAACCAATCGTTATCATCTATCTGCAAAGTTGGCCATTCCATACCCTCAATCCACACCCTATTATTTAGGGGTTTTCTAAAGATAGACCTAAAGTGATTTGCAAAAGCCCCTGCTATTTCTCTTTGGGTGGATATTGTAACCCCTTCTTCAATCTCCAGACTTGATACAAAATTCCTTCTTCTTCTTCCACTTGCCATCGCATGAAAAATTTTGGTATTTCTATCCCCCTCCTTCAGCCATTTACACCTTGATTTTTGTCTCCAACTTATTTCCTCCTGAAGAAGATAATCCTCTAACTGTTTACGCAAATTCCATCTTATCTCCTTATCTTCTTCTGTAAGACAACCCCTTTCTTCCTTGCCATCCAGGTCCTCAATTTGTACAGTCACTATTCGCTTTCTTTCCTCTAATCTCCCAAACTCTAATAGATTCCACTCCTTGATTTTGCCTTTCAAATATTGGAGCTTCTTATGAAACCTCATTCCACTCCATTTCACTGTTGGATTGCTTTCTAGCCACCACTCTTTGACTTTCTTTATGAACCCCAGGTGTCCTAGCCACATGTTTTCAAACCTAAAGGGAGCAGGACCAACACTTCTCACTTCCTCCCTACAGATTACAATAGGCTAATGGTCTGAAGTCACCCTTGGATATGCTCTAGAGTTTAGATTTCCCCAATGTTCTTCCCAATCATTTGAGAAGAGAAATCTATCCAGCTTAGAGCAAATCAGGTTCACTTGGAGATTGGACCAAGTAAAACAGTTGTGTGATAGTGGGATCTCTTTAAGCTCGTAAACATCCACAAACTGATTGAATTTCCTCATACTCAAGGTCGATCTCCGCCTTGGACTATTTGTCTCTTCCAGGAATCTTATAACATTAAAGTCACCTCCAAGACACCAAGGCCCTTCCCATAGTCCCCTTATATCGACCAGTTCTTCCCACAACTTCCCTCTCTCTCTGTAATCATTTGGACCATATACATTGGTAATCACCCATTCAAACCCATCCTCCACTTGTTTAAACTTCAAGGAAATTGAAAATTGTCCTATTAACTCTTCCCGACCTATGAGTACTTCATTCTTCCACATTGTGACAACACCCCCCACAGTCCCCCAAGAAGGTAGAGCCGCCAAGCTAATCCCCCTGCCTCTCCAAACACTCCTTGCCCACCTAATGCCAAAATCTGCTCTCTTGGTCTCTCCTGCAAAAGTACCACATCTGGGTCTGTTTTCTTGATGGCCTCTTTTCTTACTGCTCTCTTCCTAGCACTTCCCAAACCTCTGACACTCCAGCTTAAGATCCTCATCTAACTATCTTCTTTCCCCTTAGACCCTCCTACCCTCAATTATTCCTCTTCCTTCTCCTTTAACCTTCAAACTTCTATCTCCTCCCACCTCCTTTAGCAGCCTTTCAGCCTCACTCACTCTTCTCCTTTTAGATTTTGCTTCTTCTTTCTTTGTTTTCAAAAATACTTTGAGAGCATTTGGATCTTTCAATTTGCACCCCGGTTTTTGTACAAAACCCGCCACAGAATCCTCACTAATTACATCTCTTACACTTGAATTTCTACTTCCCTCCCCTGTTGTTGTCTCCCCCCTTCTATCTCCTTCCTCCTCAGAACCCTCTACTCTAACTCCCTCTGGTCCTTTCTTTTAACTGTTTTCCACCACTGCTTCATTTAATAGACACTCTAGGATTTCCAAGATTCTTTTCTTTTTTTTCTGTTTCTCCTTCATTCCCTACTTGTCTCTCCTAACCCTCCTTGTCACTTCTATTTTCTCTCACCCCATCCCCTCCTTCAAGGGCTGCAACATCTGGGTTGGGATCTATATTTGGCACGAAAGTCAAAAAGCAACAGTTAGTATCACAAAACGAAAGGACACGATTACCTAGGTTGTGGTGGGAAAGATGGGGAGTGTTGGAGTTGGATACAAAAACGGTCTGGCCTTGATAAGGAATGTGGGTTCCATCTGGTTCCAAGGCTCGGTTCTGATTAGTTAGACTTTCTGTCACCTCTGTTAAATAGAGATCACAACTCTTACCCACCTATTTATGCCTCCCCACTGTGTCCCCATATTGCTTTTGAGAAGTCTCGAGGGATCCTTTACAAAAAACCTATTCAGCAAGGAGATTTTGAGATGGAGCTTCTGAGTGTGAGTTAGAGTTTCCACCCCCAGAGTTCAAAATGTGTTCAGCGACAACAATGTACGGCTCTTCCTCAGCACAGTGAGACGTTACCGCACCTGGTCTTTGTGAGAACAATGTATCCAGATCAAAATTTGTAGCAGCTTCTTCCTCTGAAAACTTCACACCCAAAACACTGCCTAAACTGGACTGGCTATCCGAAACTTCTTCCACGTCTTCTTCCTCCATTTCGCAGTCCACCCAGCCCTCGTCAAAACCATCCTTTTCCTCGAGATGAGCTCGATCGTACCTGGGGTTTGGTCTGTCTTGTGATGTTCGTCCCTCCCTGGGTGTTTCAGGAACTGCGTGAGGCACCCACCGAAGAGTACTTGAGCTTCGCTCTGACTGCCTGAGATCACCTACAACGTCCCCGTCCAAAATTTTCAAAGAAGAAGAAGATAGACGATGATTATCGTCTATAGTCCCCAACTGTCTCCCCCGATCCACATGCTCACTTAAACAATAACGTGGGTAGGGATTCCCCCTTCTGGCTGAGCTGATCGGTCCACCCATTGGTTCAAATGACCCAGCCTGCAAAAATCTCCCTTAACCACGTCAGTGAAGGTGTCTTGTCCCTTTGAGTTACCAGCTAATTCAAAAAATTTTGAATTTATTTCTTTTAATAGATTTCGTGGCTTTTGGTTCTCTCCCACCAACTTTTCAGCTTCCCTTCTAAGGTGGCCCCTATGTTCAGTCTTACCCTCTAGTAGACCTGTTCATGGGCCAGGCTTTTACTCTTCACTAACAGAAATATATTAGGCCCGAGCCTGAGCTCGGCCTGACCAACGGGCCTACAACTTGGGCCCGAGCCCAAAGCTCGACCTAATAAAAAAAATTAGAAATTTTCCCTATTCAATAATCAATATAAATCAGAATTTATTTACATTAAAAAAAGTATAAATTCAAAATTTATTTATATTAAAAAAAGAATATAAAAAATGGAAAGAGGATGTGGAGAATAAGAATTCGGTTGGAAAAAGAAGGGTATTCAACTAGGGCTTTTAGGTTTAGTAATAGGTTGGGCCGGGCCATTTTGGCAAATTTCGAGCCCGGCTCGAATTTATTGTGGGCCGGGCTTTTTGGCCCGAGGTTAAGTCCGCGGGCCTATATACCTGTTCAAGCCCGTCCGAGGGCCAGGCCAGGCCAGGCCGGGCCATCGGGCCACCTGGCCCATGAACAGGTCTACCCTCCAATTGTAGGCCTCTAGTAGTCCAACCCTCCACGTTAGCATTGTCTTCTACCTTGGGTCTTCATCTCCACAGCTCTGCCTCCACCTCTGAAACCAACCATACTTTAAACCATGTACCTTCAGCAAAAACCTCTATTGTTCTTGGGAGCGATTCCGGTCTCACCCTGACCATCCTAACCACAGCGGCACGAAAGTCTTGCAGATGGACTTCCTCCATTTCTCCACCTAGCAGCTTCACAATATTTCCCAGATTTGCTTCACTCCAGAGATGGAAGGGAAGACCTACCAATTTGAGCAAGAAACTTCCATAGACATGTTCCATCTCATTACACAACAATTTCCAGTTTTGAATCTGAATCAAACCTTCTTCACATTCAAAAGATGTAAATCCCTTGATTTTTTCATCGCCAATTCTCAACACTGCCTTCCTATCTGAGAATGGTTTCAGAGCAACCTCGGACTCCAGCTTCAAGTTGTGCACCACTGGGTTTAGGGCCTTCCTCCAATCTTGTATTGCTTTGCTCGCTGAGATCACCATTCTCCACTCCCAGTCTTCTTTCTCACCCTCAAACCACAGCTTCACCCCTGTATTAGAGCTCGAAATAAGTTCACCGTCACTGCATGAGCTCTTCAACGGCTTCTCCAGGCTTTTAATGGGTGCTGAACTTTGTTCTTGCTCCAACACCACATCGACAGAGACAAGAAACTGTTGCAACCCCTACGCAAAGGCCATCCAACCTTGTTTCTTCTTCCCTTCCAGTAAACAAAGCAATTGTCTTCTTGCGTTGAAATATTCTGTGACCATGATGAACCAGCCTTTACCATTGCATCTCAGTTCCACTTCGTACCTCTTCTTTCTCAATTCAAAGACATTTTTCCATCCTATTGTCCTAACCGATTGTATAACACCATCAATAAAGCCCTTTAACCATGGCATTGCTTCCTCAAACAATAGTATCGTGGCCTTCCTATCCTCCCTAATTTTTAACAGGTCCTTTCCTCTGGCCCTTCCGCTCTCAAATAAAAATTTCTTCGCTTCAATAATCAGTTCAGACTTCCATCTACTCACAAAATGAAAAACTACTCCACTTCGGCTTCCCATCAGTTCAGTCTTTAGTTCCAATCCACTTCTCCACCAAATGAAAAACTTAATTTAACTTTAAAAGGTTCTTAGTAGTTTAGGACCAAAAGGCTGAAAGTCCTCGTTTTGTTAATATACTAAAATCCTAATAACTAGGGCTTTGGTCGCAATTTGGGTTGAAACATAGCAGGATGAATTATAATGAAAAATAATAAGTGAGGTATAATTTAAAATGGATATGAACTAATCTTGTACAAAAAAGACCAAGAAAAGTTGAACTCAAAACTAAGGAAATTGAATGAGAAACTTACTCAAGTCTACAAGGTCCTAAGGAGTGAACTGAAGTCTTGTTAACATCTACAATAGATGCTAACAAGAAGATCTTGATTATTGAATTTATAACAGAGAGTTAGAAGGGAAGAGAATATATAAAAATGAGAGAAAATAGAGAAAATAGGGGTTTACGTTTAGAAGAAACATACAAGGAAACTTTCACCTCTTGAAACTTGAAAGTAACTCTGTCAATTAATTTTCTATCCAAAAAATGGCTTACAATGTGTATTTACAAATAATAGGGCCCATGTTGTTCACAAAAGTACAGAATTGCCACTGTGTCAAGCTCGAGCCCAAAGAAACATTATACCTATTAAACAGTAGTCATGCATGCAAGATACTGGAGACATATCTTACATTAACTTGGATAGGCCACTATGAGCAAAGGAAAATTTAGCACTAGCCTACACTTTAGCATAGTCCTTTTGTTTTAAGACAGTAGTTGAGACTTGGGACTTGGGATTTGGGGCCCAGTAAGATCAATATTATACTTGCTCTCTTAATTTCTGAAATTTTATTTTATATATTCTTATATAGCTGTGTCTCCATGTCAGAATGTTTAGGAGTATACATAAAAACAACTCTTGACCCTTGGCCAATTAGTAGTACCTATGCCATGTACCTAGGTTACACCAGAGGACAGGTCCCATTAAATGATTTTGCAGATCTCTATTGCCTCTTTTTGTGAATAATATACTCATCAATGCATCAATAAAATAGTAGCTCATTAACACAGTGATTATAGAAAGAGAGAGGAATAGCATACTTCTGCTGCTCAGCCTCCTTCTCCTCCAACCAACTCTTGACCTTGTCAGCATCGTTCAAAACCTGAAGTACCAGATATCATTCTTGATCTTTATCATGTTTCTTAATCATAAAATATCAATAAAAAGCCCAATACTGATCTATTATAGTCAAAACAAAATAAGTTGAATCAGATGAAATATTGATACCTCATCTATTCTAGCTTTGGGGAGCCAAGACATGTTCTTCTCCCAATCACTTATAATCTGCAAAGATCAAAAAAAAAAAAAAAGTTGGAACTTCCATTACCTGCATCCTTAAATTGATTAGGAAATTGAAACTCATTTTGATAACAGCTGAAGTGGCTAAACTGAATGACTTATAACATTGCCTTTTAGTCAGTGTTGCATGGATATGAACACAGGCGCAGGAATCCGGTACATGTTCAAGAGTCTGACTTGGAAAAATAAGAAAACATGGATTCATGGAAACATCCATGAAAAGTACATACTATTTAAAATAGTTATTAATTTTTGGATTCTAACATTATGAAAAATGTTGCTTAGAATGTCATATCACCCCTTGGCCTTTGACCTATCTAGGGCTACCTCTAGGTGCAAACCCAAAGGAAAGCAGCTTTTGGAACCCAATTGTAGAAAGATGTAAAAAGAAACTGGCTGCTTGGAAGAGAAATTATATCTCTTTGGGATGTAGGATTATTCTGACAAGATCAACATTGGCTAACCTACCCATCTATTTCCTCTCTATTTGTAGGATCCCACCAAGGGAAGAAAAGAAACTGAAAAAAAAAATCATGAGAGATTTCCTTTGGGAGCCAAGAGAGACCAGGATAGATCACTTAGTAAATAGGGAGGTGGTGTGTAGAAGCAAGGAAGAGGGTGATTTAGGTCTTGGGAATGTAAGAAAGAAGAATACAATGCTCTTAGGGAAATGAATATGGAGATGGCCTTAGAAAGGGAAAATTTGTGGGTTGAGATATTGGCTAGCATACATGGGAGATCAGAGAATGGTTGGGATGCTGGTGTATCATGAAGGGCTACCTTGGCAGCACCTTGGAAGGAGATCCATAGTCTCCTCCTCAATTCCTCAAGTATATCAGGTATGATGTTTACTCAGGGAATTTAATTTGTTTAAGGGGGGGACATTTGGTTTGGTAACCGGCTTTTTGTTCCCTGTATTCTATCTCTTTGTATAAAAATGAGGTGATCTCCAATTTTCCTATCCTTCCTTCTTTGCCTTTTGAGTTTTAACTGGGATCTTGAGTTTTGGCGGGGGTTGAGGGATGAGGAGGCTACTTGTCTATCAGAGCTTCTACTTCTCCTTGATAAAGTCTGCTTAGAGCTTTCTAATCTAGATAGAAGAATTTGGAACCCAAGTCCTAAAGGTTTCATTTCTTGTGCATCCTTTTTTAAAGCTCTTTGCCAGTCCCCTTCCTCTTTGTCCTTTCCTTGGAAAGAAATTTGGTTTCAGCCGATTCCCCCTAAAATTAAAGTTTTCTGTTGGGAAGCGGCTCTTGGGAAAATTAACACTTTGGATTCGTTGCAAAAGAAAAGACCTTCTCTGTGTATTTCCCCGAATTGGTGCGCTCTATGTAAATCCGATAATGAATCTTGTTATCACTTACTAATCTCCTGCTCATTTGCTAAAGAAATCTGGAATTGGTTTTCTCTTTGTTTAAGTGCAAGTGGAAAACGCAAATAGAGATTAAAATGATGTTTGATCCATCTACCTATGGTTTACCGAAGAAAAGGAGAAGAATAATGTGGAGGTGCACTAGAGCAGCAGTAATCTGGACATTATGGGAAGAAAGATATACCAGAATCTTCCAAGAGAATGAAAGAAGTAAACAACGAATTATGGAGTGTGTAATGACCATGGTTATACATTGGTTACAAACAATGTACCTATTCAAATCTTTCTCCTTTGATGATATTTGGAGGAATTGGAGCTTGGTAGCCTTTAGTGCAGTGTAGAAAGTTAAAGCAGGGATGGCTTGGACACCTCCAAATGAAGATTGGTTGAAACTAAACTTTGATGGGAGCAGTCAAGGCAACCCAGGTCCATCTGGAATAGGAGGGGCTTTAAGAGACAAGGCACCCAAATGGGAAATGGAGACTCTTTAAAGGCAGAACTATATGCAGCCCAAAAAGCATCCAAATTGCAAAAAAGTTAGGCATGGAGAAATTGGTGATAGAAGGGGACTCCAAGGTGGTGGTGGGTTGGCTAAAAAACCCAGATTCAATGATTTGGCTAACACAATGGGTGGGAAGGGAGGCCAATGCACTGGCTGATTCTCTAGCTAAGCAAGGGGTAACTAGGGACCAGATGTATTGGGTCCATGTGTGAACCTGTTGTATTTCTTTGTTGAAGAGTGACGCTACACTTCACGCCTCCCATTCGAATGCTTGTAACGGCTGTTATCCTTTGCTTCTGTTGAATATTAATTAGTTTTATGATGTTTTTCTGAGTAGATGTTTTATGTTAGTTGTTAGATAGGAGGTGGATAAGGCATTGTAGGAAAGATGGTGTGAAATGCAGTGGGTTGTACACTTTCTCTTCTCCTTACGAAGTGCAATGGGAAGATCAAGGTTAGTGGGATTAGTTGCAACAATGGTGTTAGGGACAGAAACATTATCATCAGAAAACATAACAGGCTTAGGCTCGAGAGGAATACCTGGAACTGTATCTGCTGAATCTAGAGTTTTAGAAGGACTGACAGAGAGTGGTGTGGGTTGAGGATGTGTGGAGTCAACCATCATCTGTGGGCGTTGATATTTCTGTGAGGCTGTCTGTAGTGGCTCAGGTAATGAAACTGGAGGTGCAGGTGCTGGCTAAACTGATGTAGTTGCTAGCTGAACTAATGGAGGCACCACAGAAACAGGAAGAGGAACAGATTGTGAGTTCTCCTCCCCAAAACTCTCCCCCTGAGGAGAACCACTCGAGAAGAAGAATGTGGATTCAAAGAAGGTAACATCCATAGTGACAAATTTGCTCATCGACACTGGGTCATAACAACAATACCCCTTTTGGTTCTGAGCATACCCAAGAAAAACACATTTCTTGGCCTTAGGATCCAATTTCTTGCGATGAGGGCCAAGAATGTGAACAAAAGAAATACAACCAAAAACCCTCAGAGGTATATGAAATATCTCTCCATCTGGAAAAAAAAAGGCTAAATGGCACTTTAAACCCCAAAGCCTGTGAAGGAACACAGTTAATCAAATGCACGGCTATAAGAACTACATCTCCCCAGAACTGTACAGGAACTGAAGCATACACCATAAGACTCTTTGATTATTTGGAAACCTTTGCACCAGTAGCTAAGATGAGTTCAGTTCGTATCCTTTTATCTCTAGCAACCACCTATTCATGGCCCTTGTTCCAGCTTGATGTCAAAAATTCTTTCCTCAATGGTGATTTATAGGAGGTATATATGGACATTCCAACAGGCTTTTATGAAAAATGTTGGTAAAGAAAAAGTGTGCAGACTCTGAAAATTTCTGTATTGACTGAAGCAATCACCTAGGGCTTGGTTTGACAGGTTCAAAGGGGCACTCATCCGTTTTGGATACACATAGACAATTTGATCACACCCTCTTTGTGAAGAGGAGAGATGCTTTGGTGTCAATTCTGATTGTGTATGTGGATGATATAGTAGTGACAGGAAATGATCTGGAGGAGATTGATGATCTCAAAAAATAATTGCAGTAAGAATTTTAGATCAAAGATCTTGGTGAACTCAAATACTTCTTAGGGATTGAAGTTGCAAGATCCAAGCATGGGATCTTCATTTCACAGAGAAAGTATGTACTTGACCTACTGCAGGAAACTGGGAAGCTAGGGACCAAACTAGTAGATACTCCAATTTGTCCAAATCACAGAATTAATGGTGTGGATGGTGAGTTGGTAAAGGATGTGGGGAGATATCAAAGAATGGTGGGCCGACTGCTGTATTTGTGTATGACACGTCTAGATATTTCTTATGTTGTCAGTGTTGTGAATCAGTACATGCATGCACCTCGGGTTCAGCACTCGGAAGCTATTGAGAGAATACTTGCATATTTGAAAAAGCACCTTGGCAAAGGCATTCTTTTCTCAAATCATGAGAATCTGAAGCTAGAATCCTATACAGATACAGACTGGGCAGGATGCTTAGATGATAGGAGGTCTACATCAGGAGTGTCTACCTTTGTAGGTGGAAACTTGATCTCCTGGAAGAGTATGATGCAAGCGGTTATAGCAAGGTCAAGTGCAGAGGCTGAGTATAGATCCATGGCTCATGGTGTCTCAGAATTTCTTTGGGTTAGATATCTTTTGAGTGAGATTGGGGTGAAAGCAGATGAACCTATGATGTTATACTGTGACAATCAGGCTGCAATCAATATTGCCCACAATCCAATTCAGCATGATAAGACAAAACACATTGAAGTTGATAGACACTTTATAAGAGAAAGGGTAACAACCGGAGAAGTTTGTTTGACTTATGTCTCTTCAGAGTTGCAGCTGGCTGATGTTCTCACTAAAGGGGTGCCAAAGGACAAGATTGAACATTTACTCCCAACTTGAAGGGGAGTGTTGAACATTAATTAGTTTTATGATGTTTTTCTGAGTAGATGTTTTATGTTAGTTGTTAGATAGGAGGTGGGGACCACAATAATTATGTGAGTCCAAATTTTATTATGTTTTTGAGTGTTATATATGTTGTTTTATGTTTTGCTGCCCTATAAGGGCATAGTTTCTTTGTACTGTTCTATTATTTTAGTATAAATAATAAGTGAAGGGGGCGGCCAGATTATTGCTCTCTTTTCTTTTCAACTTCTCTTCTTCTCTTCTTCTCCTTCTCTCTTCAAAAAATTACTTTTCTTTTATAATTTTTTAATTCAGCAGATTTCTACTTGGTATCAGAGCATCGGCTAGGGTTTCTTGGAGCATTCTCATGCAGCCCTAGATCAGCCGACTGCATGAAGTAGGAAAGGGCTGATCGATCTGCTATAAATTGCCCAATTCTTAAAGTTTTTGATGGGATCTAGTCATCAGGAAGGTGATCTACTGTTCGACATCAAAATCAGGAAGAACTAGAGTACGGGGAAGAGTCCCAGAAAAGTTGGACTCTTTGTTTTTTATATGATCTTGGGCACCCAGGTATTGTTAGTTCTCTTTTGATTTTCTAAAGAGGGCGGTTTGGTTTCTGGACTTTTCTGGGCCTCCCAAAGTGGTTGATTCACTTTTCTCTCTGTTGGAAGGCATGGAGAGAAGAGAGATTTCCCTCCAGCTAGGGTTTTCTTCTTTTGCAAGGGTGGTTTCTATGCTTGTGATATTAAATTATTTTTTGAAGGTTTCCAATCTATTTTTTTCTTACTGTTGAACTGTTTGTTGTAAGATGGAGAGTTGGAATACCGAGATGAAATCTACCGGTACTGTGGGACTGGGTGTTGGAGGTAGCAGTGATATTTTTGGATCTGAGATCATTACTATAGTAAAACTTGATGGTACAAATTATTTGGAGTGGGCACAATCAGCTAAGATGGCTATTGGTGCCCGTGGAAAATTAGGGTATCTCACTAGGGAGAAGAAACCCGATACAGATTCTTCCCGATGGGTGCAGGAGAATTACATGGTAATGTCTTGGCTGTGTAATTCCGTGTTACCTCATATTGCAAAAAATTTCCTATGAGCTAATACTGCTAAGGAGATTTGGATGGAGTGACTGAAACCTACTCTCAGAAGCAAAATGAAGCCAGGGCCTACTAGTTAAGAAATCAGGTGATAAGTATGAAACAGGGAGAAAAACCTCTTGTTGTGTATTTCTCCATGTTGAAAACCCTATGACAGAAAATAGATCACTTATAAACCGTGGTATGGGAAAGTGTAAATGATGCAACAACTTATCACAGACTGGTAGAGAGGAATAGGGTTTTTGAGTTCTTGGCAGGGCTGAACCTTGAATTTGACATTGCTAGGCAACATATTCTTTCTATGGAGGGTGTGACACTCTCTCAGGCCTATGCCTTTGTCTCAAAAGAGGAGAATAGGAGGAATGTAATGTTGAGACAACCTGGGATTGACCAGTTGGCTATGGTTGGTACAACAAAACCTAAGCCGAATGGAGACATGGGGAGTAGTGAGACTAGAAGGGAAGACAAGAAGGACTTGGTGTGTGATTATTGCAAGAAGCCTAAGCATACCAGGGACACTTGTTGGACAGCTTCATACAAATCTTATGCCTGCTCGAATGAGAAACAAGAAGGGAAATGCAAATGTAGCCACTACAGGAGACTCTTCAGCCCCTCTCTCCCAAATTGATTGGGAATCCATTACAATAGTAGCAATGAGAAAAGAATTGGAGAGGTTTGGACAACTTATGAGTAAGAAAGATTCACCTAGCTCTAGCCTTCCAGATGGACAGTAGAATGTAGGAACCAACTACACCACTTCCTTTGCACATACAGGTAGTTCATATGCAACAGCAAATCTTGCATCCACTTCAGGTAAGGAGGGACCTCCCTGGATTATATACTTAGGAGCATCTGAGCATATGACTAATGCCCCTACCATTTTCAATTCCTATCAGTTGTGCTCCGCTCTACAGCAGATGGTTCACATATGCCCATTGCTGGGAAGGGGACAGTTAGAGTGACCAATGATATAACTATGTCTTCTATTTTACATGTCCCTATACTTCATACAAACCTACTGTCTATTAGTTCTTTGACAAAAAATTTGAATTGTTCCGTGACCTTTTTTCCCGGTAATTATGTTTTGCAAGATCTGGAGTCAAAGAAGATGATTGGCAGTGGTCGTGAGGTGAATGGAGTCTACCTTCTGGATTAGATTCCGAGACATTAGGGTCATCATGTTAGCAGCAACAGTAGTAGTGGGTCAGAGCCAGTGAACCAGATTATGCTTTGTTACAATCGCTTGGGACATCTTTCTTTTAGTTCTTTGAAATATCTTTTCCCAAAGTTGTTTGAGTCTGTTCAGTTATCTACTTTGGAGTGTGAGAGTTGTTAGTTAGGAAAGTGTTGAGTGGGCCGATTTATGTTTAGTTTGTTTTCTTTTAAATTAAGAAGTTGTTGGGCCTTGGGCCCATTAGTTTTTTATTTTTAAAAGAATTGTAAGTACTTGGTTTGAGTTTCCACCCTACTAGGAGCGTTTTTGTAATAACTCATATTTTTAAGTTAATTATAAATAGAATGAGGGGCTGGCGGCTAGGGTTATGTATCACTATCCTAGTCGACCTTCTTCTCCTTTTCTTCCCTTTCCTCTGTCTATTGCTGAAACCCCCAACTTTCTACTCTTCCTTTCACAAGAAGCTTGGCCAAATCAGCACATAAGGTTTTCTACTTGGTTTCGGAGTAGGTTGAAGGTTCTTGAAGAGATTCACTCCTACAGCCCTAGATCGGCCGACTGCATGGAGATTTAAGAGGCTGATCGAAGCTCTCAGGTAAGCCCAGTTTTTGGATTTTCTTGATGGATCTATATGCCCTGTAGCTGGTCTAGGGTTTCTCATCAGAATCAAGAAAAACTGGAGGAAGGGGAATTGTCCTGATTTTGTTGGACTCTTCAATTTTGACCTAAGTAGTGGCGCCCTAATTTTTTAGGGTTCTTCTGGGTTTTCTATAAGAGGCGATTCATGTTCCATGTGGTTTGGAGGCTTCTAGAGAAGGCGGTTGCTTTTTCTTTCTCTTCTTCCATCCCACAGAAAAGGAATCTTTCGTGGGAAGAAAGTCCAGGATGGTACAAACTACTTGGAATGGTCCCAATCTGCAAAGATGGCCATTGGGGCTCGTGGAAAATAGGGGTATATTACTGGTGAAGAGGTGAAACCCGAAACTAGCAACTCCCGATGGGTGCAAGAAAATTATATGGTAATGACATGGTTATGTAATTCTATGTTGCCACATATAAGTAAAAATTTTTTATGGGCATACACTGTTAAGGAGATATGGGATGGGGTTGCAGAAACCTATTCACAAAGGGAGAATGTTGCTAGGGCTTATCAACTGAGAAATCAAATTATTGCCACAAGGCAGAGAGATAGATCTGTTGCAGCCTATTTTTCAGTCCTTAAGACCCTGTGGCAAGAGATTGACCATCTAGAGACCTTTGCTTGGGAAACCACCAAGGATGCAACTACCTATCAAAGACATTTAAAGAAGTATAGGGTGTTTGAATTCCTTGTTGGCCTTAACCCTGAGTATGACATTGCACGACAACATCTTTCTAGGGACAGTGTCACTCTCTCCCAAGCATATGCCTTTGTGTCAAGAGGAGTGCAGGAGGGATGTAATGATGAAAATGGGGATCTGCAAGAAGAGGTGTATATGAATCTTCCAGCTAGTTTTTATAATAATTCTGAAAAGGGAAAGGTATGCAAGCTGAAGAAGTCACTATATGGCTTGAAATAGTCTCCTAGAGCATGGTTTGACAAATTCAAAAGGCCCTGATTGTTTTTGGCTACACTCAAACTCAATCTGATCACACCTTGTTTGTGAAGTGCAGGGGATCTTTGGTGTCAATCCTAATTGTTTATGTGGATGACATTGTTGTCACTGGGAATGATCTGAGTGAGATTGATAGTTTAAAGAGGAACATGCATAAGGAATTTGAGATTAAGGATCTTGGAGAACTAAGATACTTCTTAGGCATCGAAGTTGCAAGATCGTAACATAGAATTTTTATCCCTCAAAGGAAGTATGCCTTGGACCTTCTCCAAGAGACGGGGAAGCTTGGAACAAAGGCAACCAGCACCCCCATTGATCAGAACCATAGAATTAGTGCATCAAAAGGTGAACCAGTGAAGGACCTTGGGAGATACCAAAGACTTGTGGGTCGGCTACTATACTTGTGTATGACAAGACCGAACATCTCCTATGCAGTGAGTGTAGTGAGCCAATACATGCATGCTCCACGAGACCAGCACTGGAAGGCAGTTGACAGGATCCTTGCTTATTTGAAAGGACATCTAGGCAGAGGCATAATGTTTACTGATCATGAACAGCTGAAGCTAGAGACCTATACAGATGCGGATTGGGCAGGATGCCTTGATGACAGAAGATCAACTTCAGGAGTGTGCACTCTAGTTGGGGGTAACCTAGTTTCATGGAAGAGTAAAAAACAAATAGTTGTGGCAAGATCATGTGCAGAAGCGGAAGAACCTATGATGCTATACTGCGACAACCAGGCAGCAATCAATATTGCCCATAATCCAGTTCAACATGACCGAACTAAGCACATTGAAGTAAATAGACATTTTATCAGAGAAAGGGCAACTTCTAGAGAAGTTTGTCTTCCATACATTTCTTCTGATATGCAGCTTGCTGATGTTCTCACAAAAGGTGTTGCGAAGAATAAGCTGCAACATGATCTACGCAAGTTGGGAATGTGTGACATCTATTCCCAACTTGAGGGGGAGTGTTGAGTGGGTCGATTTATGTTTAGCTTGTTTTCTTTTAAATTAAGAAGTTGTTGGGCCCTAGGCCCATTAGTTTTTTATTTTTAAAAGAATTGTAAGTACTTAGTTTGAGCTGCCACCCTACTAGGGGCCTCTTTGTAATAACTCATATTTAAGTTAATTATAAATTGAATGAGGGGTTGGCGGCTAGGGTTATGTATCACTATCCTAGTCGACATTCTCCTTTTCTTCCCTTTTCCTCTGTCTATTGCTGAAATCCCCAACTTTCTCTTCTTCCTTTCACAAGAAGCTTGGTCGAATCAGCACATAAAGCTTTCTACTGAAAGCATTGTAAACAATATTTTAAACCAAGTAATAAAATAAGTACTTTTGCTTTTAATATTGTTCACACTAATGTATGGGAGCCATATCATATCCCTTCCATGGGAGGATTCCGTTACTTTCTCTTGTTTGTAGATGATTATACATGATATTCTTGGATATATTTGATGAGATCACGTGATGAGGTTCCTAACTTAGTACGACAATTCCACCAAATGGTTCTCACACAATTTGGAATTAGAACTAAGGCTTTTATATCAGATAATGCCAAAGAGTACTTTGAGAAGGACCTGACCATGTATCTCTTAGAGCATGGTGTAGTTCATCAGAGTAGTTGTGCATATACACCGCAACAGAATGGAGTTGCTGAGAGGAAGAACATCATAAAACTAATTAATCTTCAACAGCTTCTATTGAAAATTAATGAATTTTATTTATTAAAAAAATGTTACCTTCATTACTAAATTACATTTGACATGAAAAAATAGCATTCATCTTGTACATTAGTTGTTAATTTATGCCAAATGAGCCATGAGATAGAAAAAAATGTCACACAGAAGTATCAACCATCCCCAAGAATCCATCAAGTATTTGACTCAGATATGTGTTCAACAAGGACGCACCATCCATTTAATAGAATCCATGCAATACCGCTTTTACTGGATAAAATAATCATGTAATTAAAGATTTTGGTGTATAGTAACAACTCTAACGTGCTACTTAGCCATCAAGGAGTTGCAAGCTACTTGATAACTTATTCACTATAATGAAAAGCAATATGCCATTCAGTACCAAGGAAGCTCTATTGTGGAAGTGGAGATTAGGGAGGAAAGAAATAAAAGAATTTTTGAGGAGTAACAGAAGTTTTAAGAACAATCAGACCAAGGAATATTAATAGAAAGTATTCCTACGAGGGTAGCCCAAGGTGCAGAGCTTAGAAGTATTTCAGCCATTTTCCACTAAAAACAAAATTAAGAATTGACAAAATGTAGAATTTTGGAAAGGTAACAGTTGTGTGTTTTCCACTCTTGATGTATTGTTTTTATGATCTTTTTATGCTTGGGGGTAGTTCTGCCTTTTCCGCTTTTGTTACGGTTGTAGGTAATTGTGGCCATCAGGCCTTCCTAATCCATTGTGTGATGAGAAAGTCCACAACATCAATGGTATAGCCTCAACCATAGGAGAGATCTCTACAATGTTAACACTACACAGTCATCCCACTTTTTCCAGTATTGGCCGAGAAGTAGTTGCACCTGTATTAGGCAAAGTAGAATCAATCAATCAATAGACAAGAATGAATTCACAACCACACCAGGAACCAAAGGATTTGGAGAGGATGCATGTGTATGAATAATTTTTTGATTGGTCCACAACTAAGTAACTTTTTCCCCTAAGTTCCTAACTAGGGGTGTGAACAAGAGAGGTAACAACCTAAGTATTTGTTCCTTCCATTCCCTTCTTACCCCTTTTTGATGAGTCAAAGCATTTCCGTAAGTGAGAATTTGGAACCACTGATCGTACATCCTTTAGACATTGAGAATCCGGGAATCATTCCTCTTCAAGGGGGGGGGGGGGGGTTACAACCTACTAAACTTCAATAATTAAATCTACTTTGTTTCCTTCTTATCTATCCTTAATATAGCCCTTAAATCTAATTGTTCATGTCTTCCAATAGTGATGTATTCAGGACACTACATCCTCAATGAAAAGAAGCTCTATGTGAAAACTTTCCTATGCCTGCATATCTATCTTCCCTACCAAATCTACACTACCGATACTACTCGAAGAATCTAAGAAAACTAACTCATCTTCCTCCTCGTTTCTAGACCATTCATCATTCAAATCAGAGAGCTCTTGCTCCTTGCCTTTGCTGGAACCCAACGCAGTACCCCGTTATCTCCTTTTTCCATTGTTGCAATCTTAGTCTAGCCAGGATTTGACAAAGAAGAAGATGACAGACGGCACTTACTATCCATCACCAACCTTTTAGCCCCCCTCACATTCTCCTTAAGAGATTCACATGGCCTCTCAAAAGTAGGAGGCCCAATTACAAAGGTCACTATTGTTTTCACCTCACTAATGGGCCTGTTTGATATCCATCAGCACTCCTCCCTTGCTCTTTAAAAAGGCCCATCTCCTGTCTGGATAGTCCTAAGTGCCTCCATCTAAACAATGAGTTTGTCCACAATCTACTGGTTCAAATGAAGGCCTGCCCCAAGTTGTCGATCCAGCTATCCAAATTTTATAATACTTGATTTACCGTTGAAATCCCTAGCCACCACCTATGCGTAGGTCCAAGCACGCATTTTACCAGAACTCTAATCATTTCTCTCTTCATTGTTTTCTTGTGGTAATACTTTTGGCTTTCTAGAAAATTGTGACACCATTTTAGTGTAACTCCCAACCTCATTTGATTGTTTCAATCTCTTCATGCCACATAAATCATCTTCTCTGTGTGCTTCCCTACACAACTCCGCTTCAATGGAGGAAACAACCCACACTAAGTAAATAATTTAATCTGTGAGGATTTGAACTTTCCTAGGAAAATCTGGTAAAGATTCCTTCTAATACACCTCCACACATAGAAGTCAAAGATGTAAAGGTGTCAACCTTCAACAGATGAAACAACAATCCCAGCAAACGAACTACTATCCCCTTCTCCATGTTCAATGATTTCAAGTTTCATATTGGAGACCACTTTGTAACTAAAACTTGACCAGCCTCCAAAATACAAACAACTCTTAAATCCAAACTATCCTCCACTAATTCAAGCAGGGATGTGTTCTTCTCAAAAGGGGTTACTATTATTATACCTATCAAGTGTAAGTTTCTAATTATCGCCTATGCAACCTTTTTCCAGTCTTCTATCTTATCCTTGGCTTGAATCATCTCTTTTTTCTCCCAATCCTTCTTATCCTGTGTCAAGGCAATACTACCCCTACTTGCGATGCATTCCAATCCCTATTGACTTTTTTCCATCCTCCCAATGGTCTTCACCTCTCATTCTTCATCTCTTTCCACTGTCTTCATTTATACTTTTAACACCTTTGACACCACGTCCCAACCTTCTCCTTTCTTACCTTTAGGAAAACAAATCATCTGCTTCCTCCCAAGACTAAAATTCTCAACCAAGAGTACTTAAAGCTCCCTTCATATTCTGCCTCAATTCAGCACCGAATTGTCTTCATTCCAACGACTTCACGTTGCGCCATTCCTTTACTACTTCCAATGACATCCATGAGAAAAAGCTTGAAGCAGTTTATTACTTCTCCAACCAGTAAGATTATAGCTCTTTTCCCCTCTCTAACTTTAGTGGAAACTTCCCACTGAGTTCTTCAAACAGAAACAGTTTGGCTTCGACCATCAGGAATCTTCTCCAACGAGCTCTTTGTTCTCTCTAGTCCTCCATCTTCTCCCTTTCTCTTATACATACTACCATAACAATCAATTCATTCCAATTTTTTAAATAAAATGGTTACAATTTACAATCCTACAAAATAGACCCAAATATATTCAACCACACTTTTAAAAATATTAAGACAATATATTATTTTAGTCCTTTGGTTGCCTCCCCATGGGGTAGGGATTGGGAACCCCACCAATGGGGATTGGAAATTTCCCCATTGTCGTCCGCGGAGGGGGGAAATCATCCCAATCCCCATCCCATTTGAAGCAAGTCTTTGCAAGGATCAAGGAAATGGGGAAAATTGTCACTCCTATCAACAACATCCCCCATCACCAAAAGATCTTGATCCCTTATGGTTGAAGACTCATCCATCTTCCCCAAACTGTGATCTACTTTAACATTTACTCTCTTCCTCTTATAAAACCTCATAAATTTATTACAAGGCCCTGCCCCACATAGTCCTTGTCTCAATCTAGAAATATGTGCCAACTGCCCTGAATTTGTGCCTTTTGTTTTTTTTTTTTTTTTTTTGAGTTCAAACGAAATTTACTTTTTACTCCATCCTCCTTTACATTCTATCCCTATTTACTTCATGCCTCTTTCCCAAATCTCAGCCCAATTTCTCTTCAACGATTTCAACAAAACATCATGAGCCAAAAAAGTTTGCACCCTCAACCATATTGCTATTATTACCAAAAAGATTCCCTCCAATCATAGTTTCACTTTCTAAAGATCTATAAATGCTGGAATTTCTTCTTGAAGTACAAAAGCATCATCTAACTTCCACTTAGAAGCACCTACCTGCACCGCTATATCTGAGTCTTCTTCCTTTTCAAACGAAATAACTTCAATGTTATTAGTCATTACCTCAAGGGACCCTTGATGCATCTCTTTTGGTCAATGAGAAGGAACTTCCCCAACCAAACCACTACAATCTAAGTGCTGACGAGGCTAAGACTCCAATTTCAACTCAAGCAAAGACTTATCTGGGACTTCACACAAATTAAATGGAGTTGTTCCCACCTTCAAAACAATTGGAACCTTACTACCTGTTAACAACCTTGAAATATCATTTTAGAGAATCTAGTAACCACCCATACCCATTTTTCTTTCTCCCTTGCTCTCAAACTCGTAGCTTTTCTCAAGTATTACTTTTTAAAGATCATGCCTTTCTTCCTCTTGAGACGTACAATGAAACCAACGATTAGACTACTTCACCTTTTATCCAAATTGGTCTTCTTAGAACCACTCTTTTTATAGCACCTTCCTGAAGTAGCTGAAGATTGCTCGATACTGTTAGGGTTGGGTTTCTCCAGCATTATTGATTGTGAGCTTGGGATTGGATGCCCCACAAGCCAACAATTCTTTTCCTTGGTAATTGATAGTGAGTCAGTTATCATCCCTAATATCTATCATATTAAACCTAGGCTCACATGATCACATAAGTGAGCAAGAGACATCTGGTTTAACCTCATCTGATGGAGTTTATAACGTGACCCACTCAACCGGTTTGGCCAGCTAATGGATTATATATATATATATATATTTATCTATCTAGAAAAGTAGATCTTTAATGAGTAATGACAAATATTGGACATTTCAAATTACAACCACCAACTATCTCAGGTACCTGTTTCAGCTCACCAAGATATCTTCGCGCATGTTCAGATGCTGCTGGTCGTGCACCAAGCTCATTTAATCTGTATAAATAGTCAGCAGAAAGTAAGTTTCCATAAATGAAAATAAAATCCTTTGAACTACTGCAAATGGGAACCACCTGAAAAATATTGGGTCACCAATAGCTTTTAAAAAATCTAGACGTTCCTGGAACTCAGTTGCTGAAGCATCTTCACCATCAGTATACAGCCATTCTTGCACCTGACACAAAACAAAATGGTTGAATCAGAATGCTGAAGTGATAGAGTGAAGGCAAAGCCAATATGGCTGCTAAGTGGATATATGACAACTAACCTCATCAAGCTTCTCAACAAAGGATTGACATTCCTGGGATGTTGATATTTTTTCAATCTCTTCAGATGATTCAAGCTGGTATTAGCAGCAACAAAGATAACATGAAAGGAGTCAAAATAAGTCAACTACAAGGCCAATGTTTAAATAAAAAGTGAAGAAAGTTACAAGCGAAAAAATAGGTAAATTTAACTTTTAGATGAAAATCAGGAACTAGAAAATGCTATGACCCCAAGCAATCCCAATCCTCTCCCCGTTAAAAGAAAATGAGATCTGACAAGTGGACCGAGGAATAATGAAAAGCATAATAACCAGTTTGTAGAACTAAAGAAATGATTTCATGCCTCTTCAGGTTGCTAAAACAGTAGTTTCAATATCATGGAAACAAGAAAATTCCACTATCATGAAAAAAAGGAGTTGTAGGAAAATGAAACCTCAATAGGACCAATCTGCAGGATAAATTAGAAATGTAACTAAACAAAATCCTCAACACTTGTCAAAAGATAAAGAGATAAAGAACAAGGAAGTTCAATAGAGCTTTATTAAATACAAGTTTAGAATTGTTAAAGAACTCTAAAGTACAAACCTTTTCTCTAGTAGCATATATGTATCCTTCCAAGTTATTTTTAAGCTCTGCAGTTCTTCTTCGCTCTGCATCTTTTTTGTCAAGTTGCTCCAGTCTATCTTTTGCTTCAGAAAAAGATTCTTTAGAAAGAGACATTCCAGGGCCAATCGTTTTTTCAACTATCTGTACTTGTAAAATAAAAACAGTTAGCTGAAATCATCAACTTCTAAAATAAAAACAGTTAGCTGAAATCATCAACTTCAGAACTATCCCTGGTCAAACTAAAGTTACAGTGTGGCATAAGTTAATGACAACAAAGCTGTTTCAATTTATGCACCTTCAGTGGAATCCTAAAAGTTCTCTTCTTCAGTTTTCTTTCAGTCACAGAATCTATGCTAGTTTGCTCTTCCAAGTTTGAATTCGATGTGTTAGCAATTGCACCATCATTGAGCATGTCATCCTTCATTGTTTCTGAGGTGTTTACTGCACTAGATTCAAGTGATACATTAGCAGTAACAGTAGTTGAATTCTCCACAGTCAAATTCTTTTTAGGAATTTCTACCCATTCTGAAATTTCAATGACAGCATCTGCACGATCCAAAGAAAGTATTCCACTTCTACTGAGAGAGAAATGCAGGTTTGCCTTGATAGGAGATGACAGATTGCGAGATGAATACCTAAACAGAAGTATACCATAATAGCTGGTTATGTTATGCAGTCTTTGCATAGGAGAACTAGTATCATTGCCCAAAATTATTAAAGCAGTTTTTTAATCAGCAATAGCATCAAAGAAGAACCTAGATCCAATCATTATTTAAGAAGCTGCCAATCTCTTACTTCTCACTAGCATCTGTCAGACCAGAAACTGCATAGTGGGCAAATTTATCAGAAGAAATGCCAGGTGGTAGTAGATCTGCACTCTCATAACTGAGAGAAACTTCAAAGTCCTTGTTATGATTAATAGACCTAAACATCTGTATCATTAGTACACCCAAACATAATTAGTAAGTTACCAACCAAATGTAACTCTAACAAACTTAAACATTAGTGAGAAGCAAATGCAAATACCAATCTAACACACTATCATGGCAACCAAGTCCAACTTACAGTTTATACCTTACTGGGAAGTTTCTTCATTCGTGTTACAAGTAGCTGTTTACTGCTATAGTCTTCTAAAAGATCTGGCCCATCAATCTCAATCATAAAACCATACGAACAACCATCAATCATTCCTAGCCTGCGATTCAACTTGATTCCATCACTTAAATTTGCAGCATGAAGTGATGCTCCAAGTGCAATAGCTTCATCAGCATCCAGATGTTTGTCCAGATTTTTCCTCCCAAGAAATTCCTGGAGTTTAGCCTGTAAGAAAGCGAACAGTGTCTCATACTCAGTTTGCATCAAATGTAGATAAACTCAACCCTTTAAACATAATGGTGCGTGTCAGTGTAATGGATTACATTTTTTGCATGGTGGTCTGGGTGTAAACCCAAGAAGTATTGGCATTATATCATATATTATCTCCTACACATGTACATTGACTGGTTGTTGATTGTCATATTAAAGGCATTATATTATATATTAACCTCTACACAAGTGCATTGGCTGATTGCTGATTGCCATATTAACCTCTATATATGGCAAAGGAGTTCTGTGTAAGTTGGATGTCGAGAGCCTATGATCTTGTGGACTGGTCTTTTTTACTGGAGGTAATGAGGGAACATGGATTTGAGGGGAAATGGTGCAAGTGGATTGCTGGTGGTTTACAAACTTGTAATTTTTTTCAGTCTAGGTCAGTAGTGAGAGATTTTTTCCCCACTTACAGAGGCCTCAGACACGGAGACCCACTATCTCCTTTCCTTTTTCACTCTAATCACAGACATGCTTGGCAAGTCAACCTCTAGAGCTGATAGGGAGGAGTTGTTTAAGGGTTGGACAGTTGGGAGGAACAATGTTATGTTACCTCCAAATCATTAACGATATAATAATCTTCTATTATGGGAGCAATTTACAATACATGAGGAGGTTGAGATTGTTGCTAAAGTTATTTGAATCTTTGTCAAATTTAAGAATAAACTTCAAAAAGAGTTGTATAACTGGGGTAAATTCAGAGGACAATGAATTAAGTGAAATAGTGGAGGTGCTAGGTCTTCCCCAAGGATGCAATCCGAGAGGTGATTTTTGGATCCCTGTCTAAGAAAAATATGGGAAAAGGTTAACAGCCTAGAAGTGTAATTACATTTCCATTGGCGGAACGATAACTTTGATTAAGTCCACTTTGGCCAACCTGACTACTAGTTTTCAGGGTGCCAAAAAAAGTGGCTAGGGTTTTGGACAAGAGAAAAAAACAGCAACTTCTTGGCATTCCAATAGACAGATTCTAGATACCAACTAGGCAGCAATAAATTAAAAACAATAAGCAATCCAACTCTCTATACACTCTTCCAATTAAAGAGTTTATGGGATTGAAGAGAAAGTTGATCTAATACCAAGATGTAAATCAACACAAAAGAAAAAGGTATTTCAATCTGAAAATAGAAGAAAAGTGAAGATAGCAGAAATCAGAAGAGGAAGACGATGGTGAGAGAAGAAGGGAGAAGGAGAAGAGAGTTCAATCAGTCAACTCCAGTCCACTCTCCTTTCTCCTAATTACTTTTATTAATCCAATCTCAAAGGAGATAATTACAAAGATTCCCTTAATGGGGAGGCCTGCTAACAACATAACACAAAAGAATGAATATGTAGGGAACACTGATGTGGGCCCCACTGCAGTGGTCCCCACTGTGTTCGTAGGACAGCAGTGTAGTTATTTGTTTCAGTTATAGTAGTGCCAGTTTGAGAGTCAGTTTGTTAATTCAGTTGTTATTTATTTCAGTTTTTATTTACTTTATTAATTATGTAAGTACCAAGGGCAGATGTGTCCTTTCCATTATGTACTAAACATAACCTATAAATATTAAGAGTGGCGGCGGCAGATCTGTTAGAATCTGCCCCTCCTTTCAACGACTTGTGTTCTCTTGCTTCTCTTCTATTCTCTCTCCTTTCTCTCACTTTCTCTTCTGTTTTGCAAACCTAAAACCTTTTAGGATTCAAGACTGATTACAGTCAGTCTTGATCTTCTACTTGGTATCAGAGCCTATCTAGGGCTTCTCATGTGTGTCTAGTCCAATCGACCACATGAGGACTAGCTAGGGCTGGAAGCTTTGAAGAAGTTTTTCGGTGGCTGAATCTTGGAGATTACTAGGAGAGGTTCGCAGCAGTTGAAGACTTGCCGCGGCTTGCAGAGAGTTGGTAATCAGGAAGAGGCAGCGAAGGTTAGGGTTCAGGTAACCCTAGAAGACAGTAAACCGAAGACAGGTAATCAGTAAGTAAGTTTTTTTTACTTGGTTTCAGAGACTGCAACCAGCCGAGATAGGTTGGACCTATCTAGAAAGAGGGACCGAACTGTGTTCATGTTTGTTCTAGGGTTTGGCTTGCCGAACTGTGGTTAAGTTTGTTTCTAGGGTTTGACTGTTGGGCCGAACCCTCCTCTTCAAAGGTGATTAGTTTTTAGGGTTTCATATTGCCCTACGACAAGTCCCACTTGTGCGGACTGCTTGGAGAGTGCAGCTGAGCAATTACTTCAAACCAACAGTTGAAACCCTATTTTTGCTCTCGTAGCAGTGGGCTCCACAGTAGTGATTTCAGAAAATAGCATCTCTGATTGATAGGCTGCCTAGTAATGTGCATGCCGATTGATTTCAGATCAGATTTGAGTTGATTTCTTGCATATACTGTGATAAGCGATTGATTTCAGATCAGATTTGGGTTGGTTTCAAATCGGATCAGATCAGATTTGTGTTGGTTTCGGATCAGATTTCAGACTTACTTGCTTGACTCTGTTTTCTGGTATAATTGCTCTAATAGTTTGTAGCCACTGAATCTTGATCAAAGATGGAGCTTAAGGGTCAGGGAGAAAATAGTTTTGGAAACCACAGTTATGGTAATGTATCTGAAACCGGGTTTCAGATTACAACTATGAGATTTGATGGGTCAAATTATTTGGAGTGGGCGCAATCAGCCATGATGGCTATTGGAGGAAGGGGAAAACTGGGTTACCTCTTGGGAGATGTGAAAGAACCTTCCAAGGAGGACCCAACATACACCAAGTGGGTTCAAGAGAACTATTTAGTTATGGCATGGCTGTGTAATTCTATGCAGCCATATATCAGCCGAAATTACTTGTGGGCAAAGACAGCCAAAGAGATATGGGATGTTGTGAAAGAAACCTGATCCCAACCCCTTAATGTTGCCAGAGCCTATGAATTGAAGTGTGAGGTGAACAACCTTAAACAAGGAGAGAAGCCAGTTTCTGTCTACTTCTCTACCTTGAAATCCTTGTGGCATGAGATTGACCATCTAGAGACCCTTGAGTGGGAGAGTCCTAAAGATGCACAGACTCACAGAAAGCAAGTCGAGACAAATAGGGTATTTGAGTTTCTGGCTGGTTGAATTCAGAATATGACATTGTGCGACAACAGATATTGACAAGAGATAGTGTGACCCTTTCTCAAGCATACTCCCTGATGCATAGTGAAGAGACTAGGAGGAAAGTTATGATGCAGCCTCAGCCCTCTTTCCCAGCCTTGACAGCTATTAAACCCAAGCCAGGGGGTGACTCAGAAAGGGACCGGAAGAAGGAAGGTAAACGGGATCTGGTATGTGAACATTGCAAGAAACCCAAGCACACAAAAGATACTTGTTGGAAGCTACATCCTCACTTGGTCCCAGCAAATCTAAGAAATAAGAAGGGTAATGCTCATATGGTAGTGAACACTGATTCAACATCCTCATCAAGCACATCCCTGGAGACTTTAGCTGCTGTTCGGGCTGCCCTCATACAGTTGGAAAAGGAAGTTGGGAGTTCAGCTCAGCCATCTCAGTCACCATCAGCTCCTGCCACATTTGCATTTGCACATTCAGGCACTCGAGCCTCAGCTTACCATGCTTCAACTCCAGGTAATACTGATCAGTGTTGGGTAATAGATTCAGGTGCATCTGACCATATGACTAGCTTGCCATCTTTGTTCACTTCTTCTCACTTGTCCTCTGGCCGAGATAGAGTATCCATTGCTGATGGCTCTCCTGTTCCCATTTCGGGCAAGGAGGACATCAAGCTATCGGATACTCTCTCTTTATCTTCTGTCTTGCATGTTTCTAAGCTTGATACTAACCTGCTTTCAGTTAGTAGTATTACCAAACACATGAACTGTTCAGTAACCTTTTTCCCTAACCGATGTGTTTTTCAGGATTTGGAGACGAGGAAGGTGATTGGGACTGGCCGTGAGACGAACGGGATCTATCTGCTTGGAGAGAGTTCTCGTCGGGAGGAGTCAATGGATAAGAAGTCTTTTGTTTCCCAGCCTGTGAGTTCGGTTATGCTTTGGCATAACCGATTAGGTCATTTGTCTTTTAAGTCTTTGAATAGTCTGTTTCCTGCTTTATTTGAGTCTGTTGAGTTATCAAAGTTGAGGTGTGAGAGTTGTGAGTTTGCCAAACATTGTAGGACCTCTTATTCTTTAAGTAATAAAATGAGTAATTCCTCTTTTGATATTGTGCATACTGATGTTTGGGGGCCATATCGTATCTCTTCTATGGGTGGGTACAGATATTTTCTACTGTTTGTTGATGACCATACCCGGTTTTCTTGGGTCTATCTTATGCGTTCTCGGGATGAGGTTCCTGCTCTGACCCAAAACTTCCGTCAGATGGTTCTCACTCAGTTTGGGACCAAAATCAAAGTCCTTAGATCTGATAATGCAAAAGAATACTTTGCTCAGCCATTGACCTCCTACCTTCTTAGTCATGGAGTTATTCACCAGAGCACTTGCCCTTATACACCACAGCAGAACGGCATTGCCGAAAGGAAGAATAGGCATATCTTGGAGGTGGCTAGAAGCATTATGTTTACCTCCAATGTACCTATTCGCTTCTGGGGTGATGCTATCCTCACGACAGTTTATCTCATTAATCGAGTTCCTTCCCGAGTCCTTGATATGAGAACCCCCTTTTCCCTTCTATACCCAGACGAGGAGTTGTTCATTGTTCCCCTTAAAACCTTTGGTTGTACCTGTTTCATTCAGCTTCTCAGGCCTCATCATTCCAAATTTGAACCTAAGGCCTCCAAATGCATTTTCCTTGGTTATGCACAAACTCAAAAGGGTTATTGCTGCTGTGATCCGGTTTCAGGGAAACGGTTTGTCTCCATGGATGTCACCTTCTTTGAGGAGACACCCTATTATCCTAGGGTTTCTCCTCAGGGGGAGAGCAGTGAGAGTGGGGCTGTTTTGAGTTTCTTTCCTCGGGGGGAGAGCAGTGAGAGTGGAAGTGGGGCTGGTAGAAGTGGGGCTATTCCTTTACCTATTCCACTGGGTAATGAAGGTTGTAGTGGTGAGGGTGGTCAGAGGGAGCCGGAGTTGAGAGTCTATCACAGGCGACGCAGGCAGGTTGATCCTAGTCTTCGGCAGTCCCGGCTAGCTCCAATTCCTTCTGCGCCTCCAGATCCAAAGCCTACTGAGATACCTCTCACTGTGGCCACTTCCCCTCCTGTGAATGACCTTAATCTCCCTATTGCCATTCGCAAAGGGAAACGACATTGCATCACTTCTACAGCTCACAGCATCTCACAGTTCTTATCCTATGATCGTCTATCACCATCTCACCGGTCCTATCTCACTTCCATTGCCGATGTCCCTATTCCAAGAACAGTGCAAGAAGCCCTATCAGTTCCAGAATGGAAAGATGCAATGCAAGTCGAAATGGATGCCCTGTTGAAGAATAATACTTAGGTACTGGTTGACCCACCAAAAGGAAAGAAACCGGTGGGATGCAGATGGGTGTTCACTGTGAAACATAATGCTGATGGCTCTATTGAAAGGTACAAAGCCCGGCTGGTTGCAAAGGGGTTCACTCAGACTTATGGTATAGACTACTTGGAGACCTTTGCCCCAGTAGCCAAGATGACAACCATTCGAGTTTTGTTATCCCTTGCAGCAAATCATTCTTGGCCCCTGTTTCAAATGGATGTTAAAAATGCCTTTCTGAATGGAAACTTACAAAAAAAGGTTTACATGCAGTTGCCTCCTGGATTCTATGATACAGAGACAAGTAAGAAGGTTTGCTGACTGAACAAGGCATTGTATGGTTTGAAGCAGTCACCTAGAGCCTGGTTTGATAGGTTCAAATTAGCCCTTGGAAGGTTTGGTTATGTACAGGCCCAATCAGATCATACACTATTCATCAAGAGGGTGGAGTCCTCTCTAACACTACTAGCAGTATATGTTGATGATATTGTGGTGACAAGAAATGGCAGTCATGAGATTGAGTCCCTCAAACAACTCCTTCGTCAAGAGTTTGAGGTGAAAGATCTTGGTGCACTACGGTACTTTTTGGGTATTGAGGTTGCTAGATCCAAGCAGGGGATTTTTATCTCTCAGAGAAAATATGTTCTAGATCTGTTGGCGGAAACTGGAAAGTTGGGTGTTAAGCCGGCCGATACACCCATCGAACAAAATCACAAGATTAGTGCAAAGGGTGGGGAGCCTCTTGAAGACAAAATTATGTTCCAACGGTTGGTTGGAAAGCTTCTATATCTCCGCCTCACTCAGCCGGGTATCAGTTATGCAGTTAGTGTTGTTAGCCGGTACATGCACTCCCCTAGAACTTCTCATCTTGCGGCAGAGAGAATATTAGCATACTTGAAGAGATGCCCGGGTAGAGGTATATTGCTCAAGAACAATAATCACATGAGGGTGGAAGTCTATACAGATGTCGATTGGGCTGGAAGTGTTGATTACAGAAGGTCTACCTTTGGATATTGTGCCCTGGTGGAGGTAACGTTGTCTCTTGGAGGAGTAAGAAGCAGAGTGTTGTTTCCCGCTCCAGTGCTGAAGCAGAATACAGGTCAATGGCTAATGGAGTGGCTGAAATCTTATGGCTGAGGTCACTACTTGAAGAGTTAGGTATTGACTATGAAAAGCCCTTAATGTTGTATTGTGATAATCAGGCAGCTATTAATATAGCCCACAACCCACTGCAACATGACAGAACTAAACATATCAAAGTTGATCGACATTTTGTGCGAGAAAGGGTCACATCACAAGAAGTGTCTTCCGTACATCACATCTAATATGCAGCTCGCGGATATCCTCACCAAGGTTGTACCAAGGAAGAAGTTAGAGACAGATCCATCCAAGTTGGGCATGATAGATATCTACTCCCAACTTGAGGGGGAGTGTAGAGAACACTGATGTGGGCCCCACTGCAGTGGTCCCCACTGTGTTCGTAGGACAGCAGTGTAGTTATTTGTTTAAGTTATAGTAATGTCAGTTTGAGTAAGTTTGTTAATTCAGTTGTTATTTATTTCAGTTTTTATTTACTTTATTTATTATGTAAGTACCAAGGGCAGATGTGTCCTTTCCATTATGTACTAAACATAACCTATAAATATTAAGAGAGTGGCGGCGGCAGATCTGTTAGAATCTGTCCCTCCTTTCAACAACTTGTGTTCTCTTGCTTCTCTTCTATTCTCTCTCCTTTCTCTCACTTTTTCTTCTGTTTTGCAAACCTAAAACCTTTTATGATTCAAGACTGATTACAGTCTTGATCTTCTACTAACTACTGTTAGCAGGCCCATTAACATAAACATAACAAATAAAAGGATAAGAAATAATAAAACACTAGGGCCCATTAGGCCCAGTCTCTTTACAGAAGATGGGGGCATTTCAGGAGTATTAGTAAAAAATTTAAGTCCTAAGTGGTGGGTCTTGAACTCTTCTTCCTTTTGCATCTCACATCTTTACTCGTTTGGCCTCCATGAGCCCACCACTCCACTCTCAGTGGTAGTGGTGGGCATCGGGACTCGAAGAGCCAAGTAGGAAATGAAGCTAAATTGCTGGCTGGTTCTACTTTTATGGATTGGTCGACTTTTGTTGACTCTTTTAATGTTGGTGCAGAGAGTGGGGTGGTGGGCTCATGGAGGCCAAACGAGTAAAGGTGTGAGATGCAAAAGGAAGAAGAGTTCGTTGGGTTAGAATGGGTGGAGCCACATGGTTTTGTGGGGCCAGTTGAAGGATTAAATAGGGAGCTTTTTAAGGAATTTAATTTTAAAAAGAAGAGTGGGCTGTACCTGCGGCCTAAGTTGCAGGTTGACAATAGGGGCCACGCTTATTTCAAGCGTTGAAAGGCTAAAGCTTTGGGAGTCCTAAACAGAAACGAATCTGAGAAGTGGAACAAGGGGAAGGAGAGTTGGGCTAGGATGATCTCAAAGTTCGATAGAGGTGGCAACAGGAAGATTGTTGAAGATGTTGTGGAGGATCATGCTGGCTCTGGTAGGTGTCGGAGCATTGCTGTGGGTGATCAATCTCCTGGGACTTGTGATCAATAGAGCATTGAGTCTCCTGTAGCTAGTAACAACTCAGAGGATCAGAAGAATGCTGACTTTCCGATAAAAGAAAGTTTTGCTGCTTTGGTAGAGTCGGTTGGGTGATCAATCTCCTGGGACTTGATCAATAGAGCATTGAGTCTCCTGTGGCCAGTAACAACTCAGAGGATTAGAAGGATGCTGACTTTCCGATACAAGAAAGTTTTGCTGCTTTGGTGGAGTCAGTTCTGACTGGTTCAGAGGAGAATGATGAAGGGGTGGATAGGGCTGGGAGATCATTAGAAAGTTGATGTTCTTTGTTCAATTGGCTAAGTATCTGTAGGTGGTTCAGAGGAGGGTCCTGTGGAAGCTATTGGCAACAGGAGTCTTTCTTTGAACTTGATACCTGCTGCTGATCCTTTTTAATTTGAGGTGATGATAGGTAAGTTTAAACCACATTTGCTACAGCACTGTCGTAGCGCTGCACTGAAACAACAAAATCAAAACCTTTGATTTATAAATGTAGCCCACCTTGAATTAAATGAACTGACATTTTGGAGGGGCCATAGGAGTGGATTTGGGTCGCAAGAGGAAAGAGGAAGAGGAGGTGAGGTTGTGGACATTGGACTGGTTCCAAAGAAGTCTTGTGTACCTTGCAAGCACAACGCATTGTTCACGTAACTAAAGTCTTGTGGCCGAAGCTTGGATTGGTTGGTGCAGGTACAAGAGAACAGGGTAAATGCAAAGGTTTCATTGTTGGATAGCGTTGGTGGGGAAGACTCTTTCGGCACCAGAAATTTGGAGATACAGTTGGATTATGATCATAAGAAGAGGAGTGTGGGAACAGTTGAAGATGAGGTGAGAATGGTTGATGGCAATTCGGAGACACAGATGGATAATGATCATAAGAAAAGGAGTGTGGGAACAGTTGAAGATGAGGTGAGAATGATTGATATGATCCCAGGAGAAAAGGTGGAGAAGGAAGGAAATTTGGCTACTGACAAAAATGTTGAAATTGGAAAAAATCTTGGTCCTTTTTTTTTTGGGGGGGGGGGGGGGGTGGCTTTGATTAGAGAAGCCTAAGCCTTGAGGAGTTTGAGAGGAGGGAAGAAAGTTTGAAAAATGTTATAGTGGAGGAAGGAGGAGAGGTGTGGAATGAAGCTGACAATGGGCAGGAAGAGCTGTTTGAGGGGGAGGACTAATGATGATTCATGAAGTTTTCATTTGGTCTTGGAGGGTTAGGGGATGGAGTGATGATGTATGGTGTTTTTTTTTTTTTTTTTTTTGATAAATAGTGATGATGTATGGTGTTTGAGGAAGTTTTTGATTTTGCTGTTTTGTTTGGGGTTTAGTTTCCTGTTTTTTAGTTTGTTTCATTTGAGGTGTTTTCCTTCCCCCTGTTGGTGAACCCTTGTGACCTTGTTTTATGTTTTCTTTTGTTTCTTTAACAAATTTCATTTTATTATAAAAAAAAAAAAGCTAAGGCTAGTGACTAAAAGGGATGTCATGCACACATATTGTAACACATTCTCCCTAAATATATTAACAAAGCACTTTGATTATTATCAATAAAAAAATAAAAAACTATGCCCAGAAGCAAGCCGGTGGTGGATTGGAAGCCTCCTGATGCAGGCGTCATTAAACTAAATTTTGATGGCAGTAGTTTGGGCAACCCGGGGCCATCTGGAATAGGAGGAGTCTTCAGAAATGATGAGGGTCAGATTGTAGCTCTATTTACTGGTCCTATAGGGTGGGGAGACTCTGTAAATGCAGCCAAGCTGTGTTACAAGGAGCGGAACATGCAAGAGAGTTGGCAGTGGAGCATTCAATGATTGAAGGTGATTCCAAACTGGTTATTGGATGGCTAAAAGAACCAGAGACAGCAGCCTGGCTGTATAGGGGGGCTTTGAGAAGATTTAAGTGGCTGACTTCAAATATTTCAGTCACAGTTCAATGGGAAAGAAGATCGGCAAATGGGCTGGCAGACCTTCTAGCTAAACAAGGAGTACATAGGAATCAGCTCTTTTGGGCTCAATTGTAAGCTTTATGATGTAGTTTGGAGGCTGCACCTCACGCCTCTTTGTGGGGAATTGTATGATGAATACTTAGTTCTTTATTTAATAAAATTTTCATTATCATTATCAATCAAAAAATAAAAACAAAAAACTATGCCAGAGGAACAACTAAATTACCACTTCTATGAAACAGAATATAAAAACATGAATTAGCTCATGAAAATTAGCACCAGATATCATAAAGAAGATCTATCCACTGACCTGTAACTTTGGCACGCGAGTGGCACCGCCTATCAGCTCTATTGCATATATCTCATCAACACTCAAACCTGAATGCTTGATCACTTCTTTCACAGGCAGAAGAGATTGCTCCCACAGGTCTCCACAAAGATCTTCAAATTTCTCCCGAGTTACTGTGCTTCTATAGAAAATAAAAATAATAGAAATAAAAAAAAGAAAAATATAATTACCATCATGTTGATTTTCACAGGTATTAGTTAACAATTTACAAAAAAATGTAAAGGGTATTAAAAATGAGCAAGTGAAATCATGGCTCTATACTTGCTGGTTACCAAAGTCCATTTGACAAAGGGAACAATAGGAAAAGGTATGCATTTTCAGTGAGTGCAAGGTGCAAGAAAAGCACAAGGACCTTATGGTGCTTGAGGAACAAGGCAAGGCACTCAGTTTTGAAGCAAGGCACAAATTTTTGAAAAAAAAAAGAAACCTGGATTTTAAAAGAAATTAAATTTAAAATGCCTGATGCCTCAAAGTAAAATACATAAGCATAACATATAATCACATATAAAGTGAAAATGTGAAAGTGAAAGCAAACATATGTAGATCGTATCTAAGTGCTTCATGCACTTAACAATTCAAGCATGTGAAACTTTTAATCTATACATTTATCCCTATTTGAATTATTTCAAGTAGCTAGTGTGATGTTAAACACCTTGCATTCCCTATCCTAAGAAATTGGCCCTCCACCTTTGTAAGGGCCCCTCGAGGCAAGTCAAAATAAGTTCATGCTGGGGTATGGGGCAACATCCAACCTAAATTTTTAGTCTTTATATGTAAAGCGGGGTTGGTTTTGTGATTTTAGTTGCAATTCATTTCATTTTAGGATTAGGGGTAAGGTATTGGTTGTACTGTTATAGTAGCTTTTTCAGTGACAATTTTGCTATTTGAGATCCTATTTGCCAGAAGCACAGCTTCAGAGCAGCAATATTGTGGACTGACTTTAGTAAGTGCCATTTCTTATATCTTCTCTTGTCTTTTAGTTTACCGCTTTTACATTACTTCTGCCCAAGGTTCAAAGTATCAATATACCCAAATATGACAGAAGGGGTGTATATGTACTTTGCACCACACTCTTCTTTTTTTAGTTTTCTTTTTCAAAAATAGGGAAGAGAGGTAGGTTTTAGGCCTGGCTACCCCCTGAAATGGGTCAAACCACCCAAAAGAAAAATATTTGGCGTATTGACCGATATGGCCAGATGTACGTGATGAAATTTTGAGCCTTGCTTCTGCCCTCATAATAGTGAGTCTAGCAATCATACATCTTATCTACAACCACATTCATCACTGATTCACTGCTTTCCTTCTTCATAACACTCACACTTTCTACTACTAAAAACTAATTCAGCAAGTCTTTTCCTTTAGTTTTCTCTATTAAATTACAAAAGCAGTGTAGCCCCTAACTGATCTGTTTAGAGCATAGAAACCTTCTCTTTCTCGCAGCCTAACTGGTTTCCAACTACTTTACAGCTTTCTAAATTCTAACCTCATATCCAGACCTACAAATCTAACCATGTTCTGAATCTAAAAACAGAAGTTTCCAACACATCTTGCTGCATCATTTCCTATAGTATGATTTGCTAAAATATACAATATTTTTCAGTCTGTTAAGCAAAGAAACTCTAGAAGCATACATAAAGTAAAAGGCAGCCCAGTGCATGAGTTTCCCCGCCAATGCAGGGTCTGGGGAGGGACAGTTGTACACAGCCTTACCCTTCACATACAGAGAAGCTGTTTCCAAGATTTGAACCCTGGTCACCCAGATTGAAATGGAGCAACTAACCGTTGCGCCAAGGCCTCAGTATTGATGTTACATCTTCTTGGTAAATGGTAAGCAAGTTCAAGTAACCATGTACTACAGGATGCAATGATTAAAGCCTAGATTGTTCAAGCAGCATGGGAGGATGCTATCTTTTCCTTTGTATAGTATGTCCCCTTCTGCAAATCTATAACTATAGATAACACAAGCAAATTTAGAGAAGCCTTCTAGATTTTCAAATCCTATTTACTGGCCCTTTGTTTTGGTTGGAAATTCCTACATTTTTCTGCTCTGTGATTACTATTTCATGCCAAAAGGTTTGAAAACATCATAGCTATGTCTGTACATGAAGCTAGTTTTCCTTCTTTTTTGATCAGTATTTTTTAATATATGCAGTACTAACCATCTTGTAACTTCTTGACAAGAAATAGTATCACATTTACACATTTACCTAGGTTGTCTTTCTCTTTCCTTTTCTTTCCAAGGCAATTAGTTAGCAAACCATTGGAAAAAAGAGTTGCAGCATTTACTACTAGAAGGAAAAACCTGTTGCTACATATAAAATGTTTTTGAGGTAATTGTTTGTAGTTCAGCCCACCTAAAATCACGATCATCATAAAGTGATTCAACTGACATTGGAGCCATGGTATTTGCACTTAAAATTTCTTTGGTGCGCTTAACCTGTTTCTTCAATTTAGCCATTGCTTTAGGGGACTTCCTTACATCTATCCCATTCCCAACTTGATTATTGAACTCATCTGCGAAGTACTCCACCAAACGCATTTCCATATCTTGACCCCCAAGTGCCATGTTCCATCTGACATCTTTAACCTGCAACATCATTCATGAATTACATGCCATCCCAAAACAAATGAAAAAATTCCAATGACCATCAATAGGCATAATGCATAACGGAACACAAAAAGGGCACAAATAACAATAACAATTATAAGGTCACAAGCCTAACAATCTCAATTACCAAAATAAATCTAGATACGTAATAGGAATTAGTCAGAGAAAAATGTCAGGCTATTTTACAGCTCCACTGTTAGTAACACAATAACATGTAACAACATCATAACAAGTGACTAGCCATCTTTGAGAGGAAAAGGATCTCAAAACGGTAGAAGAAACAACCAACTTCTTGATCACCATGAAATACAAGGAGAAAAGGAAGAAAAGTAGGGAAGACCATTTGCTATACAGCATGTATACATGTACCGAACATTCTCCATCTTAAGATGATACTTATGATATAGACTTTGTAGAGAGACTGGGCCGAATGGGCCCTAGTGTCTATTTTATGTTTCAGTAGTAGGTTATTTATTTTGTATGCTAATGGGCCTGTTAACTTCTTTTAAGTTATTTAAAGTTTATGCTTAGCTAAAAATCCCACTTAAGGGCTGATTTGTAATTAACTACATCAGTTAAGACTAATAAAAGGATTAGTGAAGGGAGAGAGGTGATTATCGAACCCTCTTCTTCTTCCTCTTCTTCTCCATCCCCTTCTTCTATTCTACTGTTTCTTCCTCCTTTCTCACTTTTTTACTTCTTTAATCAAGTTTCTTATCAGATTTAAAAGTCAGATTTACTTTTTGGTATCAGAGCAGGTTTTCCCTCTTTTTTCTTTTCTTAATTTCTCTTTTCCCATACACCCTTCGATTAGGAGTGTGTATGGAGAGATAAGTTATTAATAGATCAGAGAATATTTTTGCCTAGTTGGTAGAGGGTTTGAAGAGTTAGAATCTGGCCAAAAACTGCCAAGAAGTGGAGTTGTAATTTTCTGACCCTAGCCGACTAGAGAGCTTTCAGGTTATAGGTCAAGAAGAAGATTTGGGTGTGGCGCTCAGGACTTGGGAGGTGTAGTTTGATCTCTAGAAGTGTGTGGCTAAGACTTGTAGGTGGTTTGGAAGCTCTGGTAGGAGCGGCTACCTATTCTCTCTTCCTCCTCGACAATCGGGTGCAGTGAAACCCTAGTTTTCAAGTCTGCAGGTATTGTATTGACCTCAGTTAAGTTTATATAGACTAAAAAACTAGTTTTTTTTATTTTCATTTGATCAATGGAGCATTCCAAAAGTGAATCAAAGCAAATGTTGGTATCTGGGGTTGGCCTAGTAGATTCCTTTTTTACTGGAGCGACCACAATCAAGCTAGATGGCACCAATTATCTAGCCTGGGTACAATCTATACGGATTCATGTTTATAGTAGAGGTAAACCGGGATATCTCACAAGCAGTAAGGTGAAACCCGTAGAAACAGACCCTGCATATGAGAAATGGATATAGGAGAACTACACTATTATTGGATGGTTAGTTAACTCTATGCAGCCCCATATAAGTCAGCATTATCTCTGGATGTTTTCGGCCAAGGAAATCTATGACAGTGCTACGGAAACATTCACAGAAGTTGAATGTGGCAAAAGTCTATAAGCTGAAAAGTTATGTGAAAAATCTGAGACAAGGGGAGAAGAGTGTAGCGATCTAGTATTCCGTCCTGAAATCACTATGGCAGGAAATTGATGTTATGGAGACGGTTGTTTGGGAGAGTACTAATAATGTAGAGACTTTTAGGAAACTGGTGGAACGAAACAGGGTGTTTGAGTTTCTTACAGGACTCAACCCTGAGTTCGACATTACTAGACAGAATATTCTAGCGAAGGATGATATCACTCTTGCTTAGGCATACGCTATGGTAAGCAATGAAGAGAGAAGACTATAAGTGCAGTAATAGAGTCCACCTACAGAACATTTTGCACATGCTGGAATAAAGATAAAAGGTCCGACCGAGAAGAAAGAAGTGATATGTGAATATTGCAAAAAACCAAAGCATACTAAGGACACTTGTTGGAAACTCCATCCTGATCTTCTCCCGGACAGGTTTCAGAATAACAACAATAACAGCAATAGCAACAGCTTTAAGAAGAATGGTCAGACAGGATAGCCTAAGAATGCTAATGTTGCCACAGTACCTGAAGGAGAGAACAAGGAGAGTGAAGAAAAGTCAGCTATGGAGCAGCTGGCAGCAGTAAAGGAAGAGTTTGAAAAGTATGGGAGGTTACTGAATCACTTGAAACCACTATAACAGCATCCTACCCTTCTGGCAGCACTTCATCACCTGCATTTGCTCACTCAAGTACTCGTGCTTCTACAAATCATGCTTCTATTTCAGGTAATCATAAAATCCCTTGGATTATTGATTCTGGTGCATCAGACCATATGACCAGTTTGTCTAACATCTTTTGTTCCTATCAACTCCTCTCTGGTAGAGAGAAGATATCTCTTGTTGATGGGTCTCTTGTTCCCATCTCTGGCAAAGGAGATATCAAGGCCTTTGACACACTTGTCTTATCCTCTGTTCTTCTTGTCCCCAAGCTAGCATGACTAAATCTATGAATTGTAGCATAACCCTTTTTCCTACCCGCTGTGTTTTTCGAGGCCTAAAATCTTAGAGGATGATTGGGAGTGGCCACGAGGCAAATGGAATATACTTGTTGGACACACCTGATAAGAGTCTTGGACCACCTAATGGAGTAGCTTTGGAGTTTGTTGTGTTAGAGTTTATTGATAGAGTCATGTTAGGTCATTTGTGGTTTGGTCATTTACTTTTTTCAGCCTTGAGCCATTTGTTTCCCGATATGCATAAGGGAGAGTGTCTTTATCGAGTCTTCATTGTGAGTCTTGTGAATTCGCAAAGCATTGTAGACAATCTTATTCAGTAAGCAATAAAAGATCCGTTTCTCCTTTTTCATATTGTGCACTCCGATGTGTGGGAGTCATATCATTTGCCTAGTATGGGGGGTTATAGATATTTTATCCTCTTTATTGATGATTATTCTCGCTATATTTGGACTTATCTCATGAGATCCTAGGATGAAGTACCAACTATTGTGAAAAATTTTCATAAGCTTATCCTTACCCAGGTTAATACACAGATCGAAATATTCCAATCTAATAATGCTAAGGAATATTTTGAGAAGAACCTTTCATCCTACTTTGAGACCTTTGGGGTTATTCGTTAGAGTTTTTGTTCCTATACTCCACAACAGAATGGAGCGGCGAAAAGGAAGAACCACCATGTGGTTGAGGTTGCTCGATGCCTCCTTTTTGCATCTCATGTTCCTATTAAATTTTGGAGGGATGTTGTCCTTACTGCCACCTTCTTGATTAACAACCGTATGCCTTCTCAGGTTCTGGGTTTCAAAACCCCATTTAGCCTTTTCTTTCCGGATGGGGATCTCTTTTCTCTTTCTCCCTGAATCTTTGGGTGCACTTACTATGTACATGTTCATAATCATCAAAGACACAAATTTGAGCCTAGGGCACATAAGTGTGTTTTCAAGAATATGCCTCCACACAAAAGGGACATTGTTGTTTTGATCTAGCTCGTGGCACCTGCTTTGTCTCTAGGGATGTCACATCTGCTAAGTCCATTCCTTTCTTTGGTACTTCTCCTGAGGGGGAGCATCCTGAGGAGTCATTTGCTACATACATCTCCAATGGTTCCTCTTCCAATTCCTTTTGAGTCCCCTACTGACTCATCTTCTTCTAATGCCTCCCCTTCCACTGTCTCTCCACCACATGTTCCTGCTCCCCCTCCTCCTCCAGCTCATCCTCCTACATTTCCTTCACATCCTGTGCTCCAAAGGTGGTACTAACGACAAAGATTCAAGGATGGGCAAGTTGTTTCCACTCCTTCCACAAAGCCTCGTGCACCTCCCATCACTATTGAGGCAACAAGTCAGCCCTCCTCTAACCCACCTACCTTCCTATTGCCCTTCAAAAAGGCAAGCGGAAGTGTACAACACATTGTATCTCTAAACACCTGTCTTATAGCCTTATATCCCCTACCTATTACTCTTTTCTTGCCTCCATTTCTACCCATGTTATTCCCAAGTCTGTACTAGAAGTCCTGTCCAAACCTGAATGGAGGGATGCTATGATGACTGAATTTGATGCTTTGCATAAGAACCATACCTAGGATATTGTGGATTTGCCTAAAGGGAAGGAGCCTATGGGTTGTAAATGGGTGTTCATCATTAAGTACCATTCTGATGGCACCATTGAGAGGTTTAAGGATCGATTGGTTGCTAAAGGCTACACTCAGATGTATGCTATTGACTACCTTGAGACCTTTGCTCCTATGACCAAGATGACTTCAATTCGAGTTTTGTTGTCTCTAGATGCTACTTTTGATTGGCCCCTTCACCAGTTCGATATTAAAAATGCCTTTTTGAATGGAGACCGCCATGAAGAGGTCTATATGTCTTTGCCTCCAAGGGTGTATAGAAAGGAAATGCAAGGGAAGGTGTGTAAACTGCAGAAATCTATTTATGGTCACAAACAGTCTCCTCAAGTTAGAAGTATACACTAATGTTGATTGGGTTGGATGTATTGATGATAGGAGATCCACCTCAGGATATTGTGCTTTAATGGCAGGAAACATTGTCTCATGGAGGAGTAAGAAACAGTATGTAGTAGCTAGATCTTCAACTAAAGTAGAATACAGGGCAATGGCACATGGAGTGTCAAAATTACTATGGTTGATATTACTTCTGGAAGAGTTGGGTGTTGACTATGTAAAACTAGTGATGCTCTACTGTGACAACCAAGCTGCTATCAATATTGCACATAATCATGTTCAACATGACAAAACTAAGCACATAGAGGTTGATAGACATTTTATACGGGAAAAAGTTGTTTTAGGAGAGGTTTGCTTGCCATTTATTTCTTCAAAAGAGCAGTTGGCTGATGTCTTGACCAAAGGTATTCCAAAAGGGAAACTGACACATTATATAAGCAAGTTGGGCATGATTGGCATCTATGTTTTAAGTTTATGCTTAGTTGGACACCCCACTTAAGGGCTGATTTGTAATTAACCACACTAGTGAAGATTAATAAAATGATTAGTAAGGGGAGAGAGATGATTATCGAACCCTCTTCTTCTTCCTCTTCTTCTTCTTCTTCTCCATCCCCTTCTTCTATTCTGCTGTTTTCTTCTTCCTTTCTCACTTTTTTACTTCTTTAGAAGTCAGGTTTACTTCTGACTTGGTCTTGAACCTAGGAATAATATGCTAGATAAGACAAAATCTTCCAATCTCCTGAATGTATTTTCATGAATGTGGAAATTCAAATCTTAGAAAACAGTACTGCAGGAATTTCTGAATTCAAATTTTTAATAAAAATAGTACCAAAGATTTCTTGAGGAGAACAAGTATAGGTATAGATTTTTTTAATAGGTAAAAAATGAAATTTTCATTAAAATATAAGAAAAATACATGCTGATGGTGACAAGGCATCGCCCAATTACAACAAGTATAAGATATAGATATAGATATAAAAGATTTTAATGATGTTGAGACACATTCCATTTATATTTCATATCAGTATTCAGTACCCTTAGACGCAGAAAATATGCTGTGGAAATGTTAGGAAATATGTAAATCATGGCCATATGCAACACGAACTTTTCATAGATATGCTGTCAAATATACAAAATTGATCAATTATATTTTCATTGACCTTATTACTTTCAAGCATTAGTCTTAAGCCTTCACGTTAAACTCAATTTTCAGTGTTCTTCAGGTGCATAAAACTTTCATGCTTGAAATGATCAAATGTTGCACTGCTAAGATGTTCAATGGTTAAGCAGGAGCCTAAGTTATGTGTATGGCCTCACCTTATAAACTTCTATCTCAATTTAGGGGCAAATTTTGAGAACGATATATGCGTTCAGGAATTAATAACCAAAGGAGAAGTCAGCATTAAAGCTTACCTGGAATTGATTGACCGACACTGTCTTCCCATACTCCTTCGTATTATAAGCCGAGAAGTACACAAGAGCAGCGTAAGTACTAGTTGAACCCATGTCATAGAATATAACATGCCGTGACTCATTGGAGAAATCCTTATCGATCCCATACTGGAGTGCTGCACCAGAGTGCTCATTGATAAGAGATAGCACATTAATACCAGCCAATTGTGCTGCTTGAAGCAATCCTTTCCGCTCCGCCTGCCCAAAGTAGGGCGGCACCGTAATAACTGCATCCTTAATCGGCACCTTCGAATGAAACTCCGCCAAGTGTAGGCCATAACTTAGCACCATTGCTACCAACTCTTCCGCCGAATAAACAGTAACGCCGTCATCGGTCCTAATTCCTGCTGTGCCTCTGGAATCCTCCACCAGATCAAACGGCAGGTACAACGAATCCATAAGATCCTTCACGTACTTAAACGGCTTTCCGATGATATCTCTAACTTGTGAATAGACCTTATCAGGGTACCTAGCGATAATTCCAGCTGCTTCTTCTCCAACCAGGCGATTCCCACCTTGAAATGCAACTAATGCCGGAGATTTCCTCTTTGACATCTCATTAATTGCTATAGAAATCGGACTCTGCCCGGGCTTGAGGTTTACAACCGCCACTTTCATCCACTCTGAACCTAGATCTATGCTCGAAACCGCAGATTCCGACGGAACTACAATGAGAAAAAGAATCAAAACCGATAACCCTAACTTAGGCCACATCTTCATTCCCTGTCGCTTTTCAACAGCTAAAAACGAACAAATGAATGCAAAGCCTGCAAGCCGAAATCCCAGTGTTCAAAATGACATTCAAGAATAACACACATAAGTATCGAAGGTCCCAGCCATTAACACTGACCCCGAGCTCAATATTTCGAGACTGTGGAATTAGGGTTTCAGTTTCGCTTTTCGAATTCTGAGAAAAGGAACTGATCGATCATTCGATCGAGAAGAATAGAGAGAAGGAACCCAAGATCTGAGTTAACGGTCTTTCTTTCTGGGGATCAGTAGGACAGGTTTTGAAGGTTGAAAAAAAGTGTGTATGAAGAACGGTCTACTTGTCTAGTTTACGAAACACTATCGAATAAAATGAAGCCACGTTGCATTATGTACACGTGGCGCAAGTTGAGGCGCCCACTCTGCTGTGTGCTTGTAGATCGTAGATGTTTCTGGAGCTGAATCAAAAATCCACGTGTCGAGTCAAGAAATCTAAAAACTTGGTATATAAAGAACGGTCTACGTGAACTCTAGCCAATAGAATGAAACCACGTTGTAATATGTTCACGTGGCGCAAGCTGAGGCGCCCCTTGTGCTGTGTGATTGTAAACCGTAGATGGTTTCTTGGACCTGAATCAAAACCCAGATGTTAATCAAGAATATTTTTGGGTAAATTGGAAAATCTCCCCCATATTTTCTGACAATTAGTTAAACTTCCCCTATATTTTGTGCGTAGCAAAAACTCTCCCGAGGTTCAGCCCGCCGTGATATCTACACCCCTCCCGTTAGGTAGATAAAATGATGTTGTCATAGACTCGTACTGTCATTCTCCCAAAATTTTAAAATACCCAAATTGCCCTTATAAAACAAGGTTTGGATTATTTAATGAAAAAAAAAATTTAATAAAATATACAATCCATGTAGATGGTTGATGAATGACGAATCTAGGGGTAGCTTAAATTTGTCACCTCTCTAGGACTAATTTTCAGGAGCAAAATTCCAGAGGACATTTTGCTAAATAAATGATCGTGTGATCATTTTTGACAAAACCGATTACGTTTCAAGAATATTACAAAAATTGTGAGCGGGTGAGGTTTTTGCTTTTTGGACAAAAATGCCCTTACTAAATGACTAGACCATAAAACTCATTTATCCTTTACGTTCACCGCACTTCTTGTTCGGGTGATGGTGGAATTGGCTAAGATGCTATATGGCATCCTTCGCAACCATCCTCTCTCTAATTATGTTGGTACCACGTGTAATAGAAGAGTATGATCAAGAAGGAGTTTTTTACATGGATAAGGAAACAAATTCCGTCCGGAAAGAGAAAACCTCTCAAAAATCTTGGCAGATGATCTCATCCCAACAATCCTAAAAGCACCATCCATTTAGAACATGGACACCCAACTATAAATAAGTATTCCTCACTCGGGGTAAAAGACATTGGACTTTTAAAAGAACACTTTGAATATCTTTACACTATCTCTTCGGTTCAAACCGACATTATTCCAACCTATTCAACCCGACCACCTCTCTCTCTACCGAACTGACTTGAGTGCCAGAGTACCTACCCAGGGAATAACTCCTCGGGCCTCTGACCCTTCTCCTAATTGTAGATCTTAGTGCGTAACTTCGTCCTTCTACCTCGGCTTCGTCTAGTTGGTAGGGTTATTTGATTGTGTCTTCCATTCAAAACACCTCAGATCGAACAACATAAGGTTGGCGTCGTCTATTGGAAACGTACAAATAGCCATTTCTCAAACACCTTTCTACACACTCAAAGCAATCATGCCCAAAAACGCATCCTACCTCTCTAGAGCACATTCCCCATCTCGGGGATCCCGTTCACATCGCAACTCTCCACCTCGTGAGCCCTAGCATCAGGCTGCGGTCGAAATTGCACAATTCAATTCATGCACTAGAAAGTCGATTGCGTCCTAGCCATATGGAGGCGTTAGGGCAACTAGCTCACCCTCCCCAAGCTACATGCCCTGCCACATAGGCGCCTACTATAGTCGATCCTCGCACCGAGGACCCTAAAGGGTGCCACGTAGATAGGCACGAACGACTGCAACCATCCAAAGTATCTGACTCCCCAACTCGGTCTCGCGCACACGATGCCCACATTAGATCTCATCACTCTACCAGGGTGCTAGCAAAAGAACAGCTCGACCAACGTCTACAGCAGTTACTGGTCTCGATAGCCAAATCTAGCTTGGTCCGAGATTAGCTTGCAACCCCAGAAGGGGAGAAGTCCACAAACGCGGTCCTAGCCAATAGAGGCATCGAGATCAGAGAGCTAAAAGAGCGCTTGGCCGAACTGGAGTGCAACCAAGCGAATAGAAGCGCTGCCCCCCCTGACAGCTCGACCAACAAAGCAACACCACGGTCAACAGCCCGCCAAAGAGCCCATCTTCATCCAAGAAATTGTCGACGAACTCCCTCCAACCGTATAGAGACCTTAGTTCGACAAGTACAATGGAGCCTCAGGCCCCAATGGCCACATAGAGGGGTTCAAGGCGTTAATGATGCTACACGGATCCTTTAAAGGCCTCATGTGCAAGGCCTTCGTTGCCACCCTCCATGAAGTCGCTAGAATGTGGTATGCTTCCCTTCCTCCACAGTCCATATCCTTGTGTGAGCAATTGGAGACAATTTCTAGCATAGTTCATCGCCAACCAAAAGCACTGGAAGATGTCGGCTAACGTCATGCAAGTGCAGCAAAGAAAATGAGAGACCTTGAAGGAATACTTGGCGAGGTTCAATGCTGAGGCCCTCCAAGTCCAAGCTCTAAACTAATCAGTAGCTATGATCGTCATCATGAGCGGACTGCACTCCTAGATGTTCAACTTCTCTTTACAAAAGAATCCTCCTCCCAACCTGACCATGCTCATAAAGCACACAAAGAAGTATATGAATGTTGAAGAGGCCCAAGCATTGCATAGGGAGGATGAAGACCCGCATGACTGGAAGCGCAATGACCATGATGGTTGAATACCAGACCAAGAAACCAAGAGGCCAGATCGACAACCTGACCATGGACCGAGGACCCCGCCGCTGACGTTTCACAACTTCACTCCACTCAATGCTCAGCGAGCTCATATACTAATGCAAATCAACGATCGCAACTTCGTCAAGTGGCATGAGAAGATGAAAACCCAGAGCCATAAGAGAACCCAAGACAAGTTCTATGACTTTCAGCACAACCACGACCATGACACCGAGAGCTGCCACGACCTCTGCCACCACCTGGAAGACCTCATCCAATGCGGATACCTTTGTGGATTCATTGACATCAAAGAACACAAACCTAGGGAAGAACCACACCGTGTCAACGAGCCCCCAGCCCGAGCTCCCCCGATTGGGGTCATCGCCACCATCTTGGGCGAGAAAACCCTTAAAAGGGGGAACTAAGCATAGAAGTCTACCCGAGGCACTAGAGTGTCAGAACTATAATGTATCGATGACGATCGGCGTCGAACAGTAATGGTGACTAGACTATACAAATTCAATAAATAAAGAATCCCCTTCAAGCACGACCGGCCAAACGTTTGTGCACAACTCGGCCAAACTCCACGTTGACCAACGATCACTACACGGTGACAACTCCATGAAAGACCCGGCTGACCACAAACGGTCGAGGCTAGAACAAGCCCCCAATGGGTACTGTGGGAACGACGCATAATGGCAAGAAGACGGTCATCGAGGACCACACACCCCCCGACAAGCAACCAAAGCAGAGCTAACCAAGAAGGACCATGGTTAGCTCAATAGAAGAGTGCGCAACTCTCTGAAACCTAGTGCCGCTGAGCTCCGTGGCAACATTGAAAGCTTGGAAGCACCTTGACCAGCATAAAACTGAGGCCAAGCCAGAGACCTTAGCCAATGAAGACCAAAGACCTTAGTTAGCATAAGATCGAGGCCACTAAGGCAGAGACCTCATCCAGCGAAGACCAACAACCTTGGCTAGCACAAGATCGAGCCACTAAGCCAAAGACCTCAGCCAACGTAAGACCGAGGCCACCACACCAGAGACCTCATCCAATAAGAATCGGAGGCCTCCAACTAGCCTGAAGTACAAAAGCACAACCTACACTCCTTACCGACCAACCTAATTCCAGAGCGCGACAACTTAGAAAATTCAAAAAGGTAACACAGAATGTGCTTGGTAAGAAAGCCAAATTTCCAATAATAAAAAAGATTTGATACATTGATTTAAGCTTGGCATACCGAGCTATATACAAAAAAAAAAAGGAAGAGAAAAAAAGAGCACATCAACTGTCCATTGGGGGATCATTGGCTTGCTCTTAGGCATCAGCTACAGTGGTACCCTAATCAAGCTCCTCGGCATCAAAAGGGCCGAACCCCTAAATGACTTCAGCCGACTCTAGGAAGTGAAGTATCACCCTCCGTTGACAAAGAGCAAACCCCTCTTGCCAGGAGTTAGTAGCATAGTCGTCCAACTCGTTCTGATGGGCCTTCAAAGCCTTATACTCAGAGATGCCCTCTTCCTTTGCCTGAGCAATCTTTACCTCAGTCTCGTCGATCCCCCTTCTCAGTGCATCACATGCCTCCTTGAGATCGTGAACGCGACCCTTCAACTTACAGACAATGTCTTCTCTCTCCTCGACATCATGCTTCAGCTCAGCCAATTCCACCTTCAGCTGAGCATTTTCGATCTCTTGTGACTCGTAGAATTGTCGTAGTCCGCAAGGCAGTTAACAAGGCTGACAACCAAGCAAACCGACTACAAAACATTGAATAGTTAGTACAAGAAAAAAATGGGAGAGAAACAAGGAAGGATAAGTAAAGCCAAACTTACCACCATGATCTGATGGAACACCGCATTCTCTAGGAAGTTGATGGTGTGACTACTGCTTCCTTCCTAATGCTGGAGAGAATCACACCCCGAGCGAGTTTCTTGGCCACCCTTCTGGCTCAAAGGTGTCATCGAGCATCCCCGCTACGACAAAGACCACCCTAGTTGAGTTGCGACCTCCTTAGAGTCGACCACCACGACCTCCATTGACCTCGACCTCTTCCCCTGCCGAGGTATGCATTTTGCTTAGTCATTGATGATCCACGCCCCCAGAGTGTGCACCCAGAGTCCCAGCCACTTGTGCCTTCCTCATTGTCGCGACCCTCATACACTGAACTCTCTCCTCAGCATCAGCCATATCTGAGTTTGCACAAATCACTTTAGAGTTAGACAAGCTCAAAAAAAAGGAGACCGTGCAATCCACGAACCGGATTGGGATTGATCAGCTAGAGGACACATCAGCCAGGTCATGGTCAGTAATCAGGATGATGTGTATTCCCCGATGTGCACGTGCACTATCCCCCTCACAGCAACTAACTCCTCCTTTGATAGCTTGGTCTGGGAAGGACCCTTATCCTTGGTCCTCAAAACAAACAAGGTGAGGGAGAACGACAAACTTCCTTGCCACTTCATAATGAAAAAACCCCCTTTCCAATGTTGATGGAAGAGGGGGCCCCAACAAGTACCTTGGTGTTCGATCTAGCCAACAAGTAGTAGTACCCCTGCTTGTGCTTCTTCAAGTGAAATAAATATTTAAACAATGGTAGGGTGATCTTAATCCCCTTGAGAGTGCAGTAGCAGAGCAGCCCGACCAAATACCAAAACGAATTTAGCATCAATTGAATAGGCAGAACCTGATACCACCTTAGGATGACCACTACCCTAGGATCTAAAGGGAACCTAAGGCCAGCTATCAAATTGTAGACATATACACAAATTTCCCTGGGATGGGCCAAAGTGGCCCTTTCCCTAATCAGTTTGTACTCCTTAGGAATCTGATACACTTCCCGGATCCGAGCTAGGTCAGCCTGGGAAAGGCTACATGAAGCTGAAGCAAACTGCTCTTCAGGCTCCACATTGGTCTCGTTCACCTCACCGCATCAATCTCTTGGACCTCAACGCTGCCTTCGTCACCAACCTCAGCCACATTAGCATCGATCTCTGGTACCCTAACCTCAGTCGCCTCATGCCAAGGACTACCCTCGCTCTCACCCCTTGAAGTGTACCCGGTGAGAAGGGAAGACAAGGAAGATGAAGTGAAAGACATCTTACCAAAGAAAAAAGAAGTTCGGGACACCTGAGATATCAAGAAAGGGACTTCAGTCGAACTCCAAGGCATAGACTCTTCTCAACTGATAAAGTGAAATGGCTCGCCTACCCCTTTTTATAAAGGCAACCAATGGTTCAAATCAAACCAGATCAATGGCACTAATTTGATGCCGCCATTCGCACAAGCATAACCTTGGGAAGATGAAATGATGCTTCTACCAACCCGCCTCAAAAACACCACTAGCGTTGAACTGACTAGTTCGCTTAGCAAACCAATCTTACTCTGGGCTAGTCAACCTGAAGAAATTAAAGTTCTTCAGCCGAGGACAATATAGCTCTTCCACATTTAGTCGCGGCTGAACACTACATTCCTTGACTTCGAAACTGGGGGAGTGGTGTTCTGGTGATGGTGGAGTTGGCAAAGGATGCAACATGGCATCCTCCGCGACCATCCTCTCTCTCTAGCCACGTTGGCACCACGTGTAATGGAAGAGCATGACTAAGAAGGAGTGTCCTACACGAACAAGGAAGCGAACTCCGTCGAGGAAGAGGAAACCTCCTGAAGACCTCAACGGACAACCTCATCATGACAACCCCGAAGCCCCATCCATCTAGGACACGGACACCCAACTATAAATAGGTATTCCCTACTCGAGGTAAAGGACTTTGGACTTTTAGAAAAACACTTTGAATATCTCAGCACTATTCTCAACACTATCCTCGAGCCTCTGACCCATCTCCTGGTTGCAGATCTTAGTGAGCGACTTCATCCTTTCACCTCGGCTTTGTCCAATTGACAGGATTATTTCATTGTCTCCTCGATTCGGAACACCTCAAATTGAACATCATCACTTCTCACCATTTTAGAGTGTTTCTTTTTGTGTCCTCTAAATAAAACAATCAAAAGGTAAAGAAGGTACCAGTAGAGCTGCAACAAATCCCTAGCATATGAAGATCCAGATCTTGTTATTGATTTTATTTTTATTACCTCTCAGGTTTAATGGATTTGGATTTTATATGTTTTATTTTTTTTCATAAAATTCAATATATTTTTTTTTCCTTTTTGGATAAGGCATGTTGTCGTTTGAGTTTGATGGGGGTGGATTTTGTATGTTTTAATTACAACCTTGATGTTTGACACAAGCAAAAAGAAAGCAGTGACAAATAAGAATGTAGGGAAGAAGGTGATGAGTTTGGGAGGGATAATTTTGTCTTGTTTGAAAGGTGGTTTTGTACATCTCTTACCCTCTATTATTTTTTTAACTTTAATTTCTTCTATTCTTTCTTTCTTTTTTTTTCAGAGGCACTAAGTATTCCCCATTTTGTAGTAAGTTACTTTTAATTAAATAAGAACTGTTCTGAAGGGTTCACTAATAGCTTTTTCAAAATTCATACATTCATCTCGTAGGGATACTAGTTCCTATGAGTTATAATAATCATTGTAATCTTGTTATAGACATACTTAAATGGAGACTTGCCCATGTTTAAAGCTTTAGTTCCTCCCCTGTTTACGATCCTCCAGTAATCAATTAAAATTTAAATTGTTATCTAATCATGTCACTAAGAACTCAAGAAACTAGAGAAAGGTACTAGCAAATTTTCTTATGGCTAAAAGCCCATAAAAAGGATATTAAGGCTCAGTTTGGAAGGAGTATAATCTTGTATTTTGTATTATTTTACTTATATTTGTATCGTATAAATTGGCATTTGTACTTGCCAAGATAACATGTAGGTTTTTGCCAAGATAGTTAATAACAAGAAAACACACAACAGAAAATGAGAATCATGTTTGCATCAGAATATGAGGTCATGATGCCTCAATTATATGACACTCAAAATTTCCTCTAAGTAAATTTAGTTGAATGTAATTGCCATTACCTCTAGCAAGAGCAAACAATACTTCCAACTAGGTTAGTATGAAAACTATAGGAAGAGTATTTCTGCTACAGTCGTAAACAAATAGAAATATCAAATGGAATAGAAAATACTCTAAAGTTCAATCCCTCCTGAGCAAACTCTTTTGTAGAAGTAAGAAGCAACATGTAAGAATATTATCCTTTTACATATAACTCCTAAAATCTAGAATTATGGTTATAATCGCAAGTTTAAAAAATACAATTGATAGTTTATATTTAACCATTTGGGTTAGAAGAATGGAGTTGTTGGGCCAATGCCCATTCTTGTAACTACATTAACTTGTAGGTCATTCAAACTAATTGGGTCTATTAGATAAGTTGCCAAAATCCTCAATTAGGAATTTTTTTTTCTTATTGTTTCATAGGTCACAAGAGATTAGTAGTTGTTTTCTGAATATTTTTTGTTGCCAATATTTTTTGTTTCATAGGTCATAAGTTGCCAAAAACTAATTGGGTCTATTGAATTAAAAATCTAAATGAATTGTATTCTTATAAAGCTCACAAAGGATTAGTAGTTGCTTTCTGAATATTTTTTGTTGTTTTCAGGTTGGGATCACAATAAGGAAAATGACTTTTTAGCAGCATCCAAAACCGCCGCTAAAGGTCTCTAAAATTGCCGGTAGTCAACAAAATGTCACTAGAAGTTCTAGCAACAGTGGCTTCTAGTAAAAACAAAAATTACTGCGAAAAACTACTTTAGTGGCAGGACCAACTGCCGCTATAAGTTTGACACATTTTTTAGCAGCAATCACAAAGTCTATTTTTTTAATATAACCTCTCTCTCCCTTTCTCTTAATTATTCATATTTTGCTTCAAATAACCTGTTTCTCTATATTCATCTAAATTGGAATGAAATATAAAAATTAAAACATCAATTACAAATAAAATTTAAAAGTCCATTCTGAATTTAAATAATTTGAATCACAAATACATCTTACTTTCAAATTGATAGTTTCATCATCCATTCTTTACTACAAAAACCTTAAGCTATGTTTGGTTTGAAAGAAAAAGTAGGGAAAAGAAAGAAAAGGTAGGAAAACCTATACAAGATTTGTGAAGGTTTTCTTAACTTTTCTTTCATTTCCCTACCTTTTCCTTTAAACTAAACATAGCTTTAGTTTCAAATTGCTAAGAAAACATTACTTATTTGTCATGGAAATCAGTACATTAACATGCTTTGCATTCTCTTCTTCCATATGACAACCTTATCCTTTATTTTTCTTTTTGAAGAAAGGAGCATGTATTAATTCAAAGGAGAATCTATTACAATAAGTTCATGAAGAAATTATAGTTCAGAAGACCATGTATAGACACTGGGAATGGAACAAGCAATCTTCGCAACTCGGTGAGCAATGGTGTTAAATTGCCTTTTGGTATGTAAGAAGTTACACACCGAAAAGGAAGAGACCAAGCTTCTGCAGTCGCTAATAATTGTGGCAACTAATTATCCACCAACAGAAGCTTAATGAGAGATAAACAATCACTACTCTCCACTGAAATCCTTGACAGTCCCAATTCTTTTGCAAATTGTAGTGCATAGAATAAGGCCATAGCTTCAGATTCTTCAGCAGAGCACACCTTTGAAATCTTTTATGATAATATCCACACCCGCAACAGTAGTGTTAGCCGCACGACCGGGCCATCAATGTTGATTTTAAGGGTATCTTGAGTAGGGGGAGTCCATCGTAAGGATTGATCATTTCCTATCAAATGAGGCTGTACATGAATCATGTAAAGGATCAAGACTGTGAATATCTCCGTGATGTGAGCATTTGCAGATGAAATAACATCCCATGGGCTGAAAGCATGACCTTCCATTACTTTCTTACAACACCATTTCTAAGAATGCCACAAAACAAATAGCGTATTTAAGGATAAGGTGTTCATAAGAGGGCATCACAGAAACCTAAGATCAATATATAGTCTCGTTCTCCTCACCACAAACTGAGCAAATGGCCAACTTTAAGGTTGTGTTTGATTTGAAGGAAAAAGTAGGGAAAGGAAGAGAAATGTAGGAAAATCTTTACAAACCTTGTATAGGATTCTCTATGTTTCCCTTCCTTTTCCTATCTTTTCATTCAAAGCAAACATAGCCTAAGAGAACATCTTGCAATAGTAACCAAAAGAGGAAGAGCACCACAAAGACAACCCATACTGAAAATATGAATCCGTGGGGGAATATGCTTAATGTGCCAAAACTCTTTCAAAGAGAGATTGGGAAGTGCCAATGAACTGGACGTCTGAGGAGCCAATGTCATTAATAAGTAATTTGTAAGCTCAAGAACAAGAAAAGGCCCCCGCTTTTTGTTTTGGTCCAGACTAGAGAGTCAACTCTGTCATTAGTGGATAGGAAGGCAAATAGATAAGATGCATCTAGCTTTCACATCATTAAAGAGAGAGGATTAGATATTGACGTGCCACCACTTACTTGTCATTGGATCATATAGAGAAAAATAGATTTATTTTGAGTTATTTATTTTTAAAAGTTAAATTAGGTTGCTTTTTAAAAGTTAAATCAAGTTTGTAATTAATTAAATATTTTCTTTTTGAAAAAAATCATTTAAATACAAACATGAGTTTATAGTAATCTTTTAATAGGTCCCATCATTTGTATTTAATAGATTATGAATAAATATGTGTTAAGTTAATAAATAACTGTCTATTGAGAATGTTTAGGAGTGAAATTACCCACTTTTTGAATCATATTTCTTAAATTAATAGGATGCCATGTGTCTGAATGGTGGTAGAGGGACATGGACTTTAGCAGCAACTTCTTAGAAAATGCCATGTGTCTAGCTTTCTAGAAAAATGAAAATGCCGCATGTTTGAATGGTAGAGTACTGTAGCTTGTGAGTTTTAGCAGGAATTTTTCAAAATTTGCCATATGTCTATCAAGAAAGCAAAGGAATTTGGAATTCCCCACCAACTCTTCAAATAATAGTGCTTCTTGTCCTCATTAAATCCTCACCAAAAGTCTAATAATTCCCTTCAGCTTATGGCAAATAGATTTTAGAAATAAATGCGTTGCCATGAAATATGTTGAAAGTGCAGCAAGAGTGAAACAACTGAGAATGGATCTTCCCACATGCGAAAGACATTTGGCTGTCCACCCATTCAACTTGTTTTGGAATTTTTCAAAAATATAATTGAAATCTTCTTTTTTTGGTTTTAAAGGGTAGAAGGCTGCCAAGATAAATTTCATTTTTCTTCATCACCTCACCCTAAGGAGCGCTGCCAGCCTATTTCTTTTCCTTCTATGAATTACTGAACGAAATAGAAGATTTATTGAAATTAATTAATTGTCTAGACCAAGAACAAAAAGAATTGAGAGCATTATAGATCATAGTCGATTCCCGATGAGAGCTAGGTATGCCATCCACAAATAGAAGGTGACTCAGTTTGCATGAACTGCACCCAAATTTAAACCCCACAAAATCTCGACAATCCATCATCGTGGTCAACAATAAGCGGGAGTGAATATCAATGTAAAGAATCTATCTATCTACCTATATATATACAGAATGGGTGTACTTGTGCTAAATGGAATCTATTCATGCAAATAGGTGAACACTTTCACGTGCGAATAATTTGAGTGTGTCTTACCACCAACCTCTCTAACTCTCTTGGCTTCTTGAAGAAACATTGTCTTGGGTAGTGCTCCCTCTCAGTGAATGAAGCCGCCTCCTCTCCCCGTTTATTCTGTCTTGGTCCTCTATTTTTCTCAATGAACCAAGCCATGTTAACCGTCAGTTGCCATTGCTCATCTTCGGCTCAATCTCTCAGTCTGAAAAAAAAAAAACTTCAATCTCCTCTTCCTCTTCTTATTCTCTCTCTCTCTCTCTCTGTTCTTGATCTTTTGGGTCCTCTGTTAGGGTTTAGTTTTCTTTGTTGCCTTCCTTGTTTGAGATTTCACTGTGTTACTGGCCTTCCCGAATCTTCCTCATCATTGGACTTTCATTTCTAGGATTTAGTTGACTCATATTTTTTTCTCTATTATAAAAGTATTTGAGCTTAAAACGTTGATCTTTTCCTTGGCTTCATGCTTTGTTTAAGAGGGATAGAATAAGAACATGGGAAGAGCTCCTTGCTATGATAATCAAGGACTTAAGAAAGGGGCATGGTGGATGAACGGATAGCTATTAGAATTCAGAAGAGGTTTGAGAAGCCCACTCTTGTACTTCAATCAGTTTCCTACCGAAAAGGTAACTGCTATTGTTTAATGTTTATTTTCTTTTTTATTGTTACTTTTAGATTTTTGAATCTGAGTTTCATTTCCATTTAGCAGAGAGAATCTGTGTGTTCCATTTCCAATTAGTAGAGAGAGAATATTATCTTTCATGTATATTTGTTGCTTAGAGTTTAGATCTATATTTTTAGATATTATGGTCATTTTCTCTTACTGTCTGAAATGCTTTGATGTCGACAATTATTTTTTGAACCACATTCTTGCAACATTTCTTTTTGTTCTACTCATTTCAAGCTCAACTCCAATGGTGGAATCTTTCATCGGTGTAAACTGCGGAACAATATCTTTTTACAGGCTCTCACCCTCCATTGTTGTCGATCTCATGAAGGAAAGTAACACAGGTCAATATGTTTGGTGCAGAACCAGATGTTCTTTTAGCTCTAATAGGAAGCAAGGTTGAAGTTATGGTAGGGATTCCAAATTAGATGTTTGCGGTATTTAGTTCATCACTTGTAGTTGCAGATTTGTGGGTTCGTCGGGATGTGTCCAGATATATGGTTAAAGGCGGTGTTGATATCATGTATCTATTCTTTATATTCAAGCATTGATCTTACAATCTCTGAACTGAAGTCTTTTTTTTTTTAGGTTTCAATCATGTTTCATTCATTCAAGAGATTGTTGCAAAGAGATGCCAACAAGGACAAGTAAAGATCAAAGATACATTCTCAAGAAGAACAAAACAAAGAAATGGATTTAAGAGAATTGGAAGAACTTCTGCAACCAAAGTAAGGTGACTTAACATTACCAACATAAGTGGATAAATACATCTCCAAACTACCATAACTGCGAACAAACAAACAAGAGGAGTTACCAACTAAAATGAAAACTGATAGGGGTTTGACTCTGATATGGAAAAGATATGATATTGAAAAAATAAATGACCAATAAACTAGAACCATAAATGTAGTCAGGAATCAAGTGTTATTTATCAAAATTCATGGGTGGATTTTGATTGGTCAAAACTCTTTCCATATCACATATTTTCCGTATCATAGATTTCCTCAACTGACAGAGGATGTTACATAGCCACAAGCCATGAACTGTAACTTTCAACCACTCCAAAAAAAAAAACCGCAAAAGACGGTATCATCTATAACTGCTATCCAGTACACCAAAGAACGTCCATCCACAATGCTGGAGAATTGTAACGTCCATCCACAATGTTGGAAAACTGTAACTACCAACTGAAAAGCCGAAGAACAGAAACTATCATCCTAGACGTCGGAGCAATATCATGGCCATCTAGGATGCCGGAGAATTAAAACTGCCTTCCAAAGCGCTGGAGACGGCAAAACAATGGACAAATCCACCGTGATTTTTGCAGAAAGGAGACAGGAACTCCATATCAAAATGCCCGCGAAAAAAAAGCAAACAAAGAAACCACACAGAAGAAAGGAGAAACAGAGGAAACGAGGAGAAACAAAAGAACAAATGAACAGAAGGGAAACGAAAGAACATAAAAAGGAGAAAAGGGAGATAAGGAGAACGAAAGAACACAAAATGGAAAAAAAGCAAAACTAAAAAACAGAGAAAAGGAGAACAAAAAAGGGAAAGCAATAGAGCAGATGGAGCATAGACAAAGAAAAACAGAGAAAAAGAAAAGAAAAAACACAGAAAAAACAAATGGAGCACAGAAAAAGAAAAAGGGAAACACAGAAAAAGAAAAAGAAAAACAAACCGAAAAGGCACAGAAGAACAGGTGGAGCACAGAAGAACTGAAAAGAAAAGGGAAAACAGAGAAAAAACAGATTGGAAAAAAATGGAGAAGCATAGAAGAATGGGAAAACAGACCGAAAGAAAAATAGAGAAAAAAAAACAGAGAACCGAAGAGAAAAAGAAAAAGAAAAACAAACAAAGAACTGAATGAAAAAAAAAAAAAACCTCGAGAATAAACATCGAGAGATCTCGAGAGTAAAACCTCTATGAAAACAGAGAGAGAAGGGGGGAGGGGGTAACCCCCTTCGATACGGCGGAAGACGAATAGAAGAGAGAGTAACAGAAGACAAAAAGAAGAGAGACAAACTACTAAAATGATTGTTGAACTGAAGTCTTTTTGTTTCAATGCCTCTTGACCTTCCTTTATTTTTATACCTATTTTTTATCACTTTTGTTTCATATACACATACTTAATAGTATCTCTTATTTGTTATTACATATATTCATTAATTTGTTATTTTTTCTTTGGGTGGGGAGGGTAATCACTCGTTCTGTTAAAGTTGGTAGGGCCTGATTTGTTGTGACTCTAGTATTAAATAATTAAACAGAGTTATTATGAATGTATACAATCACTATTTATAATTATAATAGCAGCAAATTTATATAAAAGTTAATTATTTAATTTATTTGTATTTTCTTGTAATTTTAATTTTTCTTCATGAAGTGAAAAATTCAAAGGTGGCTCTAGAACTCCATAGCCCAAGATGAACTCACAAGCATTTTGTGAATCTACCTTACTCAACATTCATATATGAAATAAAAACTTGAAGAATTGTAGTTCTTCTTTCACTCAATTTGTTAGTTGTCACATTTATTGGAGTAAAACTCTGCCCACATTACACGTGGTACAATTGAAATCCAACCACCTTTACCATTATTCTGCAAAAACTGAACTGAATAACTGTAAGCACTGAATCCAATTACATAAAAGTTAAATTATTTTATTTATTTGTATTTTTCTTGAAATAGGTTATGTGAAAAACCCAAAAGCTGGTTTTTTCCAACTCTCAAATAGAAAGGGGGATGATTGAAGGGTGAGGACCGAAAAAGAAGAGACATGGGAGGGAGGTAACTATCCTAATTAGTATTAGGAAGATGAAATAGAAAAGGAAAGCTTGTAGGAGGGATGTGATGTGGGGATAGATGAACTTGTAGATTAGAACTCTATTAGGAAAATAGAGATTGAGGGAGACACTATAGAAGGGTAGAAAAATGAGATTAAAGGAGAGGTTTTCTAAGAGAGAGAGGGGGCACATTATAGGATATAGGTAATTGAGTACACCAAATCATATAGGAACCAACTAATTTTTACTTGTATATATTTAGAAATAAGGAAAGACAATAGATGTATGATTTGATGTATAAAAGCCAAATATATACAATAGATGACTAACTGAGCTGTATGACTTGATGAAATTTGGACCCTCTTCCCCATTTAAATTCTGGTAATGACTCCATTGTTCACAGTCTGAGTGGGAAGAAGGAAACAATCGTATCTTTCAAAACAAAGTTAAATCCTTTAAATATTTGATCCCTCATATGACCTACTTGTGTAATATGTAGTCGGTTAGTTATTTGGAATTCAAAGGAGTCTCCTTAAATGACCTTCAAAGTAATGTGGTGGAGATGCTCCCCCAGATTTCTAAGCAATCCCAGAATCTTTCCTACTAGGGAAGAGGATGCGATGTCAAATTTTGATGGAAGTGCCCTAAGTAATCTGGAACAATGGGTATTGTGGTGCATTCAGGAAGAGGGATGGAAGTTTATGATGGGTTTCAGTGGAATGATTGGAAGTGTTGATTCTACAAAGACTGACATTCTAGCTGCACTTAAAGGGATCCTAACTGCAAAAGAGTTGGGACTGTCTTTCCTAGCCACTGACGGTGATTCTGTTAATACTATAAAGTGGCTAGAGGAGAGGATGGCAGCTCACTACCTAGCTGACGCAAGAGATATTATAGATTCCTTGATGGTAAAACTCAATTAGGAGATTAAACTCTTTAGGTGTCCACAAGGAAGATTTGTCTAGTGATAGAATTTTCTTATGTAACTTCTGTTTTTTTTTTTTTTTTTACTTGCTTACTTTGTACATCATCTCATGTACCCACTTTGATTTCTTATTATGTAAATCAATTATTTATTCTGAAAAAAGAGTGTATATTACATATCTATAATACATTAAAAAGCACAAGTAGCCTCAAGAATATTTCTGAAATTTTCTAAGGACAAAATTTATCCCTCTATATTTAAATTTATTGATAAAAAATGAGGGCAAATAGGGTAATTGGTTCTTGATATTAAATGAGTTAAAGAGGTAATTTAAAGATATTCAATGCATTCACTTCTATATTTCCATCTCATTAAATCCAAACTTAAGTTATTAACTTGCATTCATGTTCATTGAATCATATATTTAAGTCATTTTTTTTTTTTGTTTCTTTTCATCATTAAGTTCTACTAATTAAATCCATACTTAATAAATTAATAATTTCAATAATATAAAAGCTTATAATTTTAAAATCTACCTTGCAAAAATATTGTTTTCATCTAGGTGGTGATAATAAATTAAATCATTTTTTTGTTAAATGGGTTAATCCATCTTGCCATGATTAAATAATAAAATTATAAAATAGATAAAATGAAAAAAATATAAATTAGAAAAATTGGGAACATTTTTAACCTACATATTAAACAATAACAAGTATGATAAATAAGAAATATTTTTATTAATGATGGAAATGGAATGTAAAATTTAATACCAATTGAAAATAAAAATATTTTTCTATTCTCTCTAATTAAATCCTATATTTAAAATATATTTTTCTCAACATTAAATTCTTGTAATTAAATCCATAATATTAATTTTAATAATATGAAAATAAATATTTTGAAAAGTAATTTGAAAACAAAACCATTTTCTTCCCTCCTAGTGGTGGGTAAGCAATTCGACCATTTGGGGCAAATGGATTAATAAATAATGTCATAATTAAATAATAAAAATTAAAATAAATAACTATGACATGTAAGAAGTATTTTTATTAATGATGAAAATGGAAAGCCAAATTCAAAATCTACCTAGAAATGAAATAATGTCATAGTCAAATAATAAAATTTTTAATAATAGAAAGTACAAAGAATCACAAAAATTAAAAAAAGAAGATAGAGAAAATTTTGAGCACATATCTAATGTTATATATTTATGAAAAATAAAATATTAGGTACATCTCTAATATTGTGCATTCATTATATTGAACAAAAAAAAGTTTTATACATAAGAAATAATTTTATCAATGATAGAAATGTAATACAAAATTTAATGTTAATCTAGAAATTAAACAATTTTTTTTAGATGGTGGGTTAGTGGTTTGAGTCAAATGATACCATAGAAAAACAATTAAGTGTGATAAATAAAAAATATTTTATATAATGTAAATGAAATATATAATTTAAAGGGAAAATTATAGTCAAAGTCGGTTGTATGTTTAAAATTAGGTTGTAGGTTGGATTAGAAACCAACAAAACTCTGACAACCAGCTCTATATTTCAAATTATAAAAACCCCTGCCATGTCATTGGAGGCTTATGTGGTTGTTGCCAACATAGGACTCATAGTCCATGTTGGACACAACAAAAATCTGATATCGAAAATAGGTTTTAAGTTTCCCTCTGACTCCCTTTGTCTCTCGATCTCCTTCCCTTCTCTCTCACTCTCACAGTCATCTCTCAATATCCCACTCCCTCTGTCTCTCCCAATCTCTCAGCTTTGATGTATAGCCAAATCAAAACCTCTCTCTTTATCTCTCTATTGCTCTCCCTTAATCTTTCTCATTCTTCTCCCTCACTCTTCCTCTTGATTAATATCTCCTTATTCCTTAATTTCTATCGTTCTTCAATTCGTATAAATTTCATAGCTAAGAGCTTCTTGTGAGTTTTTATTAAATTTGTGTAATAATTTTTTAACCATACCAAGTTGGTCTCATAATCTTTTATACGATCTGATTAATACCATATAAGTATATAAGAAAATGAAAAAACTAAAGAGGGAGTGGGAGAGAAAGTGAGGGAAAATGATAGAAATTAAGGGAGAATGAGAGATCGACCGAGAAAGAGAACAAGAGAGATTGAGGGAAAATGGTAGATATGGAAAGAGAATGAGAGAAATTGATATAGAGAACTTAAGTATAGAAACAAAAACCATTTTTATTTATTTTCAATTCACATAGTCATTGAGCAGATAAAGATGATTGTGTGTGTGTGTGTGTGTGTGAGAGAGAGAGAGAGAGAGAGAGAGAGAGAGAGAGAAACTAAAACTTTTTTTTTTCAATCACCTAACATTAAAGGGCAATTTCAGTATAAACTTTTTGTTGTGTTCAATATGGATTAAGAGTCCCGCGTTAGCAATAGCCACATAAGCCTCTAATGACATGGCGATGGTTTTTATAATTTGAAATGTAGAGTCGGTTGTCAGAGTTTTGTTGGTTTATGAACCAACTTGTAGCCTAATTTTAAATATACAATCGGCTCCAACTATAATTTTCTCTAATTTAAAATTAACCCAAAAGCGAAGTTATTTTCTTTTCTAGATGTGGGTCAGTGATCTAACCTTTCAAAAAAATACCCATGATGTCATAATTGAATGATAAATATTTAAGTTTATCTTTAATCATATTGTTACTTTTATTAATTTTCAATTTCTATCTTAACTATGATATGCCTAAAATTCAAGTAATTAATATGAAGAAAATTTTCTCCCGTACAACGCATGTGCTTAATTACTAGTTAGTTTGAAAAACCTTTGCTTGCATTTTCCACATTTAGCTTTGTACGTTAGTTTGAAGAGTTTCATGAGTACATTTTCTACTATCTCTTAAAGTCCACAATTTGATTACAGGTACATTGCAACTGGGAATGATCCCATTGGAAAATAATTATTTTCTTTCTGGATTAATTTTGAAAAGAGGTGCAGTTTTGCACAAATTTTCTTTTATTTATAAGGACATGCAAAATAAAATAAAAAAACAATTATTTTATTTAATTTTGCAATTTTCCATTTACACACAGTTCTAATTCTAAGTTTTTTCATAGCAAGTGGTAGAGGCAATTTGTCCTGTCATTAGCCCTTGCGAAGCAAGGGTTCCCTTGCTAGTGAATAAATATGGTGAAAGGGGGCACCCCTAGCGTAACCCCGTAGAATGAAAAAAATTTCCCCCTTTTGACCATTAAGGATGATTCTATAATTATATGAAGCTACGCATGCCTTTATGATTTTACAAAATTGGTTAGAAAAACCTCTTAGACAATCAATCGACGTTTGCATCTAGTAATGAAATTTGTACCCTTTACATGATTCCTACAGACAATGGGTTTTGGTCCAGTTAATTATGAATAATTAAGACAAACTGACGCTTGTTGATGATTCGCCACTGTTTGTCACCCTCCATCATGATTTTAAAAAACGGACCGGAAATAGAACCGGTCAAGGGACCAGTTTCCGGTTAAGTGGTTTGACCGTTTGGGTCGAATGGTTTGACTTGTGATGTCATAAATAAATTAAAAATAAAAAATATTTATAAATAATAAAAAATAGCATAAAATTAAATAAAAAACAGAAAATAAAACTACCTAAATAAAAAATAATACAGTATAAAATACATAAAAAATATAAAAATAAAATACAGAAATATTCTAAAAATACAAAAAAAAACACAAAAATATAGAAAAACAAAAAAAAAAATAAAACAGAAAATTGCAAAAAATACAGAAAAAAAAACTCTAGAATGTTAAATCCTAAAATGAAAAAATCGTTGACTTAAAATCAAGATTCACAAGGATAGATTCCCTTGACACCAAAATAAAAGGGGAGAAATAGGAACATTCACTCTAAAATGTTAGATTGCTATTGCAACCAAGATTGATCTCTAAAAGACTTTAATATACATTAATTTTACCTAATTGATCAAAAAAATTATATTAATTTGTACCTAATCACCATGCCAAATGCTTCTCCATAAGCTTCAACTAAGCAAAAACTTCAAACCCTGCTTTTTCTTCAATTTCTGAGAATTTCTTTACAATTGCTCCTAAGTGTAAAAAACACTCACAATCAATCTCCAAATCTTTAGAACAGCTTGCTATTGCAAGTCATCCGCTGTTGCAAACTCGCCTGCTGCAAAGCCTGGAAGTGCTGCAAATTGCAAAAAATGTTAGCTGCTGCTGAAAACTCACCATCGTCGGTCGCCATTAATTGTGGTCGTCCAATGTGTGTCGCCGTTGAACGCCGAAGGTGTTGGCCGCCGTAGGTGGTCGGTTGGGTGTGGCTGCTGCTGCAAACTTGTCGTCGCCGAACGCCATTAATCACCGTTGGCTGGTGTATGTCGTCATCGAATGTTAGAGGTGTTGGCTGCTGCAGGTGGCCAGTTGGGTGTGAGGGCTGAGAGAAGGAAAGAACAAAGGGTTAGAACGAAAATGGGGTTCTAACCCTACATTCAATTAATTGATTTGGGATGGGGATATTAAAGTAATTTTATTTTTTGTTTTTTTATTTTATTTAAAACAGTAAAAATAAAAAAGAGAACTACGAACCGCTAACCGGGTCACACGGTTTAGCAGTCCAACCGCCTGAGTCAGCAGTTTTTTTGACTTTTTCAATGCTTTTTAGAGATTTCTGGTTTTTAGTATAACTGGACTCGGGGGCCTGACCGGTTACTGGTTTTTCTGGTCCGACCATCCGGTCCTGTCCAGTTTTGAAAACCATGAAACGTACAAAGATCCATGTTTTCAATGTTATTAAAAATTGAATCCACAATGGTTGAGGGCATACCAGAGAGGTTCGGTGAGCAAGTGGTGAAAAGATCCCTAAAGAAACCATAGAATTCGTGATGGACCACGTGAACAACATGGATTTCCTAGTTAGTAGGGTGATTGACCATGAAAAAAGGGTTTGGATGAAGGATGTAATTAAATCGGCTTATTTTGAGGAATGTCATTTTAATAGGGGAGCTTGTTTGTCAAATAATTACATAAATAATTTTTGGAATCTCTTGATTTCTCCGAAAATTAAAACTTTTCTTTTCCTTCTCTTAAATGACAAACTTCCCACTAAAAATAAACTTATTGCAAGGGATTGTAGAATAGACCCAACATGTGTTCATTGTGGGGAAGAGGAGAATATTGATCACCTATTTGTTAAATGTGAATCAGCGAAACAAATTTGGAATAGGTTGGTTGAAGTCTTACCAATGCCAAGATCCTATGATGTTACTTTAAAAAAGTGGTGGTATAGTTTAAGTAACCAGAATTGTTGTTTCAAGGATAAATTTATAATTATAAAAGAGAAAATTGCTTGTTTTTACTGGTTTATATGGAAGAACAAAAATGAAAAATGTTTTGGTGGTAAGTCCAATAATTCCCAAATAATCATTAATAGAGCATTAAGTTACTGGAACGAAATTAAAGAAACCATGTCGGGTTTTGAGCCAGTCTTGGATAAGTCTTAGAAGCAAGTTGAGTGGCTCAAACCTAAAAATATTGGAAGTTGTGCCATTGGATGCATTGTTAGGAATCATCATGGCAAAATTCTTGAAACCAAGACACTTAGGATTGGATCAACGACGATTAACCTTGTTGAAGCATGGGCGGCTTGGGAAGCTATAAACATAGCGATCAACTACAAGAACCAATGGGTCACCATTGAAGGAGATTCTAAGATTGTCATAGACTGTCTCAATGCATGGTAGAATTGCTCCTCCCTGGACATTGGAATGCATTATCAAGGAGTGTCTATCTCAAGCTTACATTGACTTCTTCAACGTGGACACTATTTTCAAGCATACGTACCAGGAAGCGAATCAAGCGGCAGATTGGCTAGCCCGAAGGGCTCTAAGGTGTCAAGTTAGTAATAGAAATTTTAGGTTTTGTGATCTTTAGTTTCATTTGTGATGATGATTTGAAGGGAAGTGCTACCCCCTCGTCTTGTGTAGCTTAGCTTTTTACCATAAAAAAAATGAAAAAGAATTCATGATGGATTTCATTATGATTAGAAGTCCATGTACCTGCATTATTTAATTTTGATCCGGTGCTAAACATTTCTTCTTTTTCTTCTTCTTCTTCTTCTTCTTCTTCTTTTCTTCTTCTTCTTCTTCTTCTTCTTCTTCTGTTTGATGTTGTGATATGGAAAAAGCGAGTATTACGGTCGCCGGCCCGCATTCAGCCAGTCACAACGTGCACTTGTTTCCAATAAACCTCTTGTTGTTCGAGAAGAAATTCATACTCACGCCTCAGTTGGTTTTCAAGATTAATATCTGAATCATGCCTGGGTGCTGATCATTGCAATGTAGACAGCTGTTGTTTAATGGCTGTGAATATTTCCATAGGAATTCCTACTCCACCGCCTATGTAAAGAAGATAATGTAGGTGCCACTTTAGTATGAATTGAGCCGGGGGAACTCAAGGACAACGTCTATGCATTCATTACCCTTCAACCAATAAGCTTCAAAGCGCTGAATACGGGTATGACGATGGTTTAATGGCTTGAACAAGTGATAATACAATGGGGGCAATGGTCGCTACCGCTACCCATAGGCCATAGCAGGAAGGTGACGAGCACAAGCAGAAGAGAAATTAATACCAAGCCAATCTGCAGTGCATAAAACTCTATGAGACCGTATGAGTTGATCAAATTAATGAAACCAGAATGCTGAGATGGAATAAAACCAAGGCCACCGTCCTTGTCCAGAGCAGAAGTAATGGCATTCAGGTCTCCTATGAGGGTCCGAGGATATGGCCTAATCTCCCACAGAAAAAACAGAACCTAGCCAAACGTTCATACTGAAAAAGTGAAAAGTTACAGTGGTTTCTTCTCCATTCAGTAGAATGTACTGGGCCTGGTTTATAGACATAAAAGGATAACCTTATCATCATCATCGTCTGCATTAGGGTCCCTATTGACTTCAAAAGTTTCAAGATGATCCAGCATGAATGATTCTTCCATCTGGATTACGTCCCTTATTTCATCGATCGGTGGAAGGTGTGTAAAATGGGAGATTAAACGAACCCCGTTTTGCTACCCTGAATGAAAGAAGTACAGCCATATGTTCAAATGGCCCATGCAGGAATTAAACATGTCTTCAATTGTTTTTCTCAATGTTTTTAAAAACCGACCTAGAATTAGAACTGCGCTTTGGCTACTGGTTTCGAGTAAGTGGTTCAACCATCTAATTCAAATGGATCGGTCAATGATAATTTAAAAAGATAAAAAAAAACTGAAATAAAAACTGCAGGTAAGTATCAGCTTGGAATTGATGCTAATTCACAAGTGGGTATTATATATAAGGTGGGGGTATTTGACATTTTGAAATATTTATAAGTTTGCACCAGAATTCAGAATTCTGAAGTGAGCTACATATTTTTCTGTAATTTTTTACTATTGACTTGCTTATTGTGCTGCCTAATTTTAGGACTGAGGTGGCTGCACTGTAGAGGACTTGTGTAATCACATATACAGGAATCTGGTGAAGGATGTAAAGTACGTGCTGGTCTAGGTAACAAGTGTAAGACATTACCCACAGCATTGTGATCTTGCTCATGTTCTCCATGATGAGGATGTAGTCCAGATTGTGAAGAAATCTGGACCCTAGTTTCTGCCACATGGAGAGATTCTATGGCTAATTCCAAACGTTCATCGTATTGGGACCCTTTTGATTGGCTATGTGTTCTCCGGTCAACATCAGTCCTATCCATTTCTTGTATATTTTCTGGGTGGTCTATCCTTGAAAGTATCTTTCTTGCTTTCTTTTGTTTTGTTTAATTCAAGAAAACCACAAAGAATGACAGTAATCTCACAGATATCAAATGAACATAAAGCTCATAAATATCAAATAGAAATTCAAAATTCAGAATTTTATCTAGATAAACAGCCCAGTTGAAAGACCTTCTTCATGTGTATGTACCATATTTAGGCCCTAAGAACTTTTATAGTGATAAACTTTTATATGCAGGATAATAATGATAAACTTTTATATGCTCTATCCATTACTAGAGACTGCCATTCTTTGAAAACATTTTTTTTTCCAGAACAATACAGGTTTAAGCCATATCAGAATATATAAGAAGGTTCTACAACATTTTCTTTGTTCAATCAGTTGTAATTTATCTAGAAAGCTAATGATCCAATCTCATCACTTACAGCACAATAATGAAGCATAGAAAGTTCACCCCTAACAAAATCACCTAAAGCAGCGCAACCCACAGCAGTCCGAGCCAAGTAAGATTTCTAGAAGTGCTCGTGCAGTATCCAGTAAGATCATGTGCAACACTGGTAAAGTTAACATAGTATGCAAGTAATATAAACTGAGAAGCTGAAATTTTCAATCAACTATAGTGTCATATATCTCATATTGCTTCAAATTGGGAATTTCCCAATTAATGGCGCATGAACCATCGATTTGGGGAAGGGGGATTATTAGTGGTGCATGACACTAAAAACAAATGACGCATGGTATAAAAGAGTTCTTTTTTTTAAGAACACCAGAAATGCACTATACACAACGGAGGGTAGTGCATCCCAGAAATCAGCAAAACAAATAAGAAGAGAAGGGAGGAGGGAAGAAAAATTAAAAGCTAAGTAGTCTGTGCTTCGTGAGTAAGTCAATTCGCCGCTTGGTTTGCCTGACAGTTAGACCTGTTCATGGCCGGGTCGGGTCGGGCTCGGGCTGGGCTTTTACTCATCATTAATGGAAATACGTTAGGCCCGAGCCTGAGTCCGGCCCGACCAATGGACCTATAACTTGGGCCCGAGCCCGGCCCTGATAAAAAGTCCGAAGCCCGAGCCCGAGCCCAAACCCCGACCTAATAAAAAAAATTACAATTTTCCCTATTCAAATTAGAATTAAAAATTCAGATGGTTTTTTTTCCCTATTTAAATGAACAACCGGCCTACAAGATGGTTTTTTTTTCCCCTTTCTTTTACGTTTTAAAACACAGTTTTACATTCTTAAATAAAAAAATTTATTCAAATAGACATAATCATGTAACCCATTTTAAGTTTAATTTTAGGTCAGGCCAGGCCGGGCTATTTTGACAAAACCCGAGCCTGGCTCGAATTTATTGCGGGCCGGGCTTTTTGGCCCAAGTTTAAGCCTGTAGGCCTATAAACATGTTCAAGCCCGTCCGGGGGCCGGGCCAGGCCAGGCCGACCCGTCGGGCCACTTGGCCCATGAACATATCTACTCATAGTAAACATGGTGAAAGGTAAGTCTTCTAGTAAAGGAGTTCCTCATTTATTACAACTCTCAATAGTGCTTCTCAGCTTCCATATATAGGGGATTCACCTTATGGTTGAGACATGATATGACCTGCTTTGAATCGCCTTCAATAGCCTAAGTGGTCTCCTACCTACTACTCTAGGGGGTCAATCTTAAACTGAACATGTTGGGTTAATATAAAAAATCAAGGTTTTTAAACCGACCTAGACAATGAACCGATTAGGGATTTGGTTCCTGGGTCAAATGGTCCGATCGTTCGAATCAAATGAATGGTCCATTCTGACAAAAAAATAAAAAAATAATCAAAACTGTTAAATGATTCAACTGTCTGGGTCATCGGTTTGCTGACCAAATCAACGTTTTTTTGGAAAAAATCTTGTTTTGGGGAAAACGCGAATTGGTTTCCTCGTTTTTCTAGTTCGACCGTCTGGTCCAGTCCAATTTTGAAAACCATGAAAAAAACATGCAAGTGTCTACCCACACTTAGAAAAAAAAGGGAGAATAGTTAATTCCATTTTTAGAAAAAAATGCTAATTAACAAAGTTCTACCTATTGACAAAATCAGATATAGTTTGAAAAAAAATTGGAAAAACAGTGTGCCATACATAAAGTTTATTAATTTATTTCTCCCTCTTCTCACTTTGGGCATTAATTTATTTCTCCATTCTTGTCTATTGAATGAAGTTGGAGGAGGCTTCAACTCTTTGTAGAAAACATGGTTCAAGTTCTTCGCAAACTGAACTTGTCAATAGTGAAAGAGCAACAACAAACTGAGCTCTACCTTGCAATCAACTAACGGAGAGAGGATTTTAGTCATCCTCACCATTTTCTGAACGACCGTGGTAACCAACAAACAACTTGCTTCTTTTAACTCTAAACAAAGGCAAAGAAGATTGGAGCCCTCCAATCCCAATGGTGAATCGTGGTTCAGACTACAGAGGAATCAAGCATGGTTGAATGTTGGGTTTCATATCGTGAATAATGGCCAATAGCCTTTACTCAGCGAGAACATGACATCTAGACTCTGACCTAAAACTAAAATGCTAGATTTTGAAACCCTATCCTTTGTAGTCCATGAAAGGCTTGTAAATCTTGTAAATGATTTGGAATCTCTTACATATCCTTCATATTTTCTTTCTTAATATCTTTCTCTTTTGTTTTCACAGAAAATACCATTGTCGATTGATTGTTGATTTGTTCGTGGCTTGGAATGAAATGTTCCTGAGCCATTATTTTGTGTCTATAAACTCCTGGAGTATTTGTTGATCTTCAACTAGGTAGTTCCATGTTATATTCTGTCCATTTTTCTTATTAATTTATCACTTGTTTTCAACAGTTTTTTTTTTTCAAGTAGGTTTACAACTCATTTAGGGCATCCATTTCTTTCTATATCCCTTTTTTTTTTTGTAATTTTCTTGTATATTGACAAGAAGTGCTTTTGTAATAACCATGAAAGAGTCCCGATGTTCAAGAATGTATTGATGCCAGGTCTATAAAATCAACCTAAAGCTGCTGAGTATATATGTTTGGCATCGATGCTGCACTTTGAAAAAAGTGCTGTATATGTGTGGGTTGTCTTTTTTTTTTTGTTTGGACTTCGGAAACATTGTTGTCAGGTAGGACGTTTCCTGGGGTAACAGCAACACCTTCTGATTTGCATCAGTGCTCCATATCTGTTTTCAACACTTTTACCCATTATAGGAAGTCCACGTCACTGCTACATCATGTCTTCATTGGCAGCAATGAGCTCCAAATTGAGAAAATGTCAAATTCGGCGTTTCCCCAGACTACACCTTCTCAATTTTCAAGGCATGGTTTAGAACACTACTTTTTATGGAAAAACAATTCCAAACATGTTACCATTTTTTGGAGTACTGATTTTTCCAACGTTGTGTTGATGTATCACCATTTTTTGGAGTAACGACATCGATGCTAAACACCACCTTAATGTTTGGGTAAAGATGTATGATCTTGACCGAAACAAGTAGATTGTAGAGAAAGCAAGTTTGGGTTAAGTATGAAAAGTAAGAAAAGAGACTTTTGAAGGGATCAATGAACACCAAATCCTGGATAAGGAACATGATAAAATACAACACCAGCACGTCAGTGGATTAGTAATTGTTAGTCGGTTACAAATTTTATTAGTAGATTAATAATTATTAGTCGGTTACCAATTTTATTAGTAGATTAGTAATTGTTAATCAGTTACCGAATTTTGTATTAATAGTCAGTTACCGAATTTGTGTTTGTGAATTAGTAACTGTTAAGTCAGTTACCAAATTAAATATTAGTGGAATTAAAATGTTTTAATTAGTTGATCCTCATGTATGCCTATATAAGGCAAACAAGTTCATCAGTTGTAGCGTCTAGTTTTCAAATAAAAAAATAGCTTGGTTGCTATTTAATTTGTGCCTTCTTCTCTGTTCGTGAGATTCTTTGTGAGTGTCTCTAGTTATTTTTCTTTGCTGTATTTCACCAATTTCTTCAATCTGGTATCAGAGCTACGTTGGTCATGGACATCAGATTTGGTAAGCCTTTTCTCTTGACAAGATGAGCGATTTTCAAGTCATTGGCGGAATAAAAAAGCTCAACAATCAGAATTACAATACTCGGTCTACATGTATGATGTCTTATATGTAAGGCCAAGATTTGTGGGAGGTTGTCAACGGAAATGAAGTTACGCAACCGGAAGCAGATGATGCAAATGGTACATTGCAGAAGTGGAAGATAAAAGCGGGTAAGGCAATGTTCTCTCTAAAGACCACAGTTGAAGAAGATGTACTAAAACATATCCAGGATGCCAAAACTCCCAAAGAAGCTTGGGATACACTTGCCATGCTGTTCTCAAAGAAGAACGACACAAGGCTTCAACTTTTAGAGAGCGAACTTTTGTCGTTAGCACAACGCGACATGCCGATCGTTCAGTATTTTCACAAGGTGAAGTAACTATGTCATGAAATTTCCGAGTTGGATCCGAAAGCTCCAATCGGGGAAACCAGGATAAAAAGAATAATTATCCATGGTTTGCTGCCCGAATACAGGGGCTTTGTTGCTGCAGTACATGGATGGAAAAATCAACCATCACTTGTTGAGTTCGAAAACTGGACAAGAAGCACTAGCTAAGAAAATGGGAGGAATCTCGCTAAAGGCTAAGGAGGAAGCACTCTATGTTAATAAAAGCAGGAGGAACTCCAAGCAGCATACATTTGGAGGGTCTAAGAAGAATGATGACAAGGCAAGAAGTCATCAAGGTGAAGGAAGTGCTTGTACAGGGGGAGCTTCAAAGAATCATGGCAACGGTAGAAAATTTGAAGGAAAATGCTATAATTGCGGGAAGAAGGGTCACATGGCAAAAGCTTGTTGGTCAAAGAAAAGCCGGTGGAGAGTAACGCGACTACCTCCAAAAGCAAAGAAGAGTGAGATGCTGAGGCGTTATTTGCAGTAGAAGAGGAGTTAGTTCTTACAGCAACTGTATCTGAACATATTGACTATGAGAAAGATTGGATCATCGACTCGGGATGCTCAAATAATATGACAGGTGATAAAGAAAAGTTGCAGAATTTGTCAGAGTACAAGGGAAGCCGAGTTGTGGTGACAGCCAACAACTCGAAGTTACCAATAGCTCACATCGGCAATATGACAGTTTCTCCCAAAATAGTGCTAATAAGTTACATCTTCAAAATGTTTATCATGTTCCAGGTATGAAGAAAAATCTGCTTTTAGTATCACAACTAACATCTTCTGGCCATTTTGTTCTATTTGGTCCACAAGATGTCAAGTTTTATCGCGACCTTGAGGTTATAGAAGAGCCAGTGATGAAGGGGCGAAGATTAGAATCAGTCTATATGATGTCTGCAGAAACTGCATATGTAGACAAGACAAGAAAAAATGAGACGACTGACTTATGGCACATGCGGTTAGGTCACGTTAGCTATTCCAAGCTAAATGTGATGATGAAGCGATCAATGCTAAAAGGTCTTCCCCAACTTGAAGTAAATGCAGACACAGTCTACACAGGGTGTCAATATGGTAAAGCGCATTAGATGCCATATGAAGAGCAAAGGAACCATTAGAGTTAATACACTCTGATGTGTTTGGACCCGTTAAGCAAGCCTCTATTGGTGGGATGAAGTACATGGTGAACTTTGTTGATGATTTCTCAAGGTATGTGTGGGTTTGCTTCATGAGACAAAAATCTGAAACTCTCTCAAAGTTTAATGAGTTCAGGAAAGTAGCGGTAGCAGAAGTTGGAAAAAGAATTCATTGTCTACGCACCGACAACGGAGGAGTGTATACCTCAGGGGAGTTCAGTGATTTTCTTCAGGAGCACCAAATACGCTATCATTTCACATGTCCTAATACTCCACAGCAAAACAGAGTAGCAGAAAGGAAGAACAGGCACTTGGCAGAAATATGTCGAAGTTTGCTTCATGCGAAGAATGTTGCAAGACAATTTTGGGCAGAAGCAATGAAGACTACAACCTTCGTAATCAACAGGCTTCCTCAACAAAGGTTATGCTTTCTTTCACCTTTTGAAAAGTTGTGGAATGTAAAACCTACAATTAGCTATTTTCGAGTTTTTAGCTATATTTGCTATGTTCTTGTACCTGATCATTTACGTAGCAAGATGGACAAGAAAGATGTTAAGTGCATTTTTGTAGGATATGACAATCAAAGAAAAGGATGGAGGTGCTGTGATCCTACAACTGGAAAGTGCTACACGTCTCGGGATGTGGTGTTTGATGAAGCATCTTCATGGTGGTCCTCAGAAAAGAAGATACTGCCAGACTCTAATATTATTAAAGATGAGGTACAATCTGCTCAAATCCAGCTGAGTTTAGGCAAATTTGAAGATGCAGATGATGGTAGCAATGTCCAACAAGACATAGCTCAAAGTTCTTGGCAAATTGGAGTTTATGATCAATCAGGCAAAGAAGGTGAGCCTATTGAAGCAGAAGCATCAACTCCTCTCAGAAGATCTACAAGAGCTAGAAAGCCAAATCCCAAATATGCCAACACCACTATAGGATAGCTAGCTAACATGTCCATGCTATTTTGTGCAATCAGTGGAGTCATATAACTTCTGGACTTATATGTGAAACTTGACTTAATGAAATTCAAAATTTGTTCTCGTAATTTAAGAATAGTGGAGGGGGAATTATAATATTGCTATTTGTTACATTAAAAAAATAATGGTTTCTTAATAAAAAACATCTCAATTATAAGTATTCAAGTCTTGAAACTTACATAAAGACTTGGAAAAGATCGTCATGTACTCGATTTTTAAATATTGCTTTAACAAAACATCTCATATAAAAGATATAAAAGAACACAATCATACAATGATAGTTCTGAGTTCTACTTCATAACTATATAAAAGAACACGATCATATAGTGATAGTTCTGAGTTCTACTTCATAGTTGTCCTTTGTTTCACATTGAGAACTCCTACCTAACCCAAAAGGTAAGACTGCTCGGCTTGGGAATCTTCCAGGCAACCGGTTACGTTTTACCCCAAACCTGATCCCTAGCCAAAAACCATTGAATCGGTCAACGACCTGTTGATCTGGGTGGTTGAACCATCGACCCATCGACCCATTCAATGTTTTTTGGATATTTTTATTTTTAATAATAATTATTATTATTTTAATTTTTGTTGTTAGAACGGGTTGTCCGTTCGAATCAGACGGTCGAACCATTGACCTAGAAACCACTGGCTAGAATGGTTCTGTTTCTAGGTCCTTTTTTCTAAATGTCAATAATTAGATGAAATAACTTTGTAGTCATGGTCATGGGAAATGGCAGACATTGTGAGGGATTCCAAAACCATGAAAGATAAATCCAAGGTGACCTTAAACATAGAAAAAAATTGGCACTAAATCCACCAAAGAAAGAAATAGAGCATATTGCCTTGTAAGAAAATAAATAAAAAAAACATTGCTCAAGAAAACCCAAAGGAAAAACAAAAGAAAAGAAATAAAATGGTGGTAAATCCTACATCGTTTTGGAGGATCTTAAAGAAGAAGACCAAACAAAAAAAAGTAAAAGCAGAAAATGAAAAAAAAGGAAAATACCTTCATCAAACTACACACGCTAGTAGAAGAAACCTTTGAATAGTGAAAATCCAAAAGCATAAAAATCATGGTTTTTGAATCGCTGTTGACTCGGACGATCGAACTGTTTGGCCCAGGAACCATCCAAGCAACCGGTTTTGCCCCAATCCTAGTCCTTGGCCAAAAACCATTGAATAGGTCAAAAACTCATTGACCCGAGCGGTTGAATCGTCGACTCGTTGAATAATTTTTGGCCATTTTTTTTAATTTTATTGTCATAATGGGCCATCCATTCGAATTGAACAATCGGACCATCGACTCGAAAACTGATAGCTACAATGGTTTCATTTCTGGGTCGTTTTTTAAAACCATGTAAAAAACCCTAAAAAAGTAGAAAAAAAAAGAAGAAGAACAGAAAGATGGGGTAACATAGAAGCTTTGCCAAAACAATGATGAAGAGAGAGAGAGGGTTATTGTGTGAAATTTGAACCGTACGAGTGGATAGGTAATATGTGCAATATGATTTCGTAAATTTAACACATGCATTTTACGATTCTCACGTGGGGATTCCATTTAGTAGACACTCGGGACATCCACGAATCACCATTTTGTTATATATATACTTCGTTAATAAATATTATTATGTATGATAACAAAGCATTGATATTTCAAAATATCAATAGAAATTTCTTCTCTAACAAGATATAACACAACGAATAACTTTGCACCATACGTCTCTCTAATGACCCCATTAAGATCAAACTAGTTTAGTTTGTTAGAATTTGAACTAAATGAATCTTTCGTCATTTCTTTCTACGTTCTAATTTATTTCCTTTTCCTTTTGCCTCTATGACTGTAGGTAGAGAAGAATGAACACTATGAAGACAAATTTCTACTTCAGTAAGATAAGGGAAAGATGGAATAACAAGTCAAAGCCATGAGCACGCTACCGTTACCTGCAATGTAACATATAATATTGGAGCAAATAAGCTATGGTTGGTTCCAATGTAGCAGTGGATTCCTCTAGCTGCCATTGGCACATCCGAAGATCATGTGCTCAAGACTCTTGTGGCTCAACTGGACAATTGTTAGTAATTTGCTTATTTTTACATTCAAAATTGCAACATTATCTTGTATATAGTTTGTTTATTTTAGATCAATAAGTTGCAAATCTTCGTGGAGTTGACAGTTTAGTAGGGAAATCAACCATTTGGTATTTGTTTTTTGAGTAAAATTCAATGTTTTAAAAACCAATTAACAATCAATGTTAATTGGTTTTTAGGAATGTTAGATTATAATGTTTAAATGCTCAACTTTTGGATTGGGTTATTGGACATTTGTTCTTAATGTGTAAGTGCTTTGTATACGTTGGATATTATGAATAGATTTTGCAGAGAATTAATTGCAAACAACTGATGAAATGCCAAGTTTTGAAAGTTCATACAATAGGACCTGCTTATCAAAACCCTATAGGGTTTGGGATTTTATATTAAAATCCTATAGGCTTTGGGATAGATTTGGGTTTTGACTTTAGGGTATCCAATACCCGATACCTGGGATGCATAAATATGAACCTATTATACTATATATCATGCACAAATTTGTAAATTTTAAGTATTAAGATAGTTATTCTATTATTAGTATTTTATTTGTATAAATTTCTTGGGATTAAAATCATCATTTGATGTAAATTTGGATTTGATAGATTGTTTATTTCATTTAGCTATAAAATGCTAATTTTAAGTATTTCTTTTAATTTTTAATTGGATTTATTAATCATATATATGTATTGAATTATTTTGGTGAATACAAAAGTTAATAAAATCTATTTTATTTCATTAAATAACATAAAAGATGAGATGGCATAGTGGCTTAAAGTAATGCTAAGATATTTGGTGCTATCATTAATTGATTTGGGAATTTGAGATAAAAAGTTAGACAGGTTTAGAATCAAGGATACATAGGCGGGTTTGGTAATGGGTAGGACAATTTGCAGGGATACCCTACCCCCATTCCAATCTTAAGGTCCCACTAGTAAGAAATAAATATTGACAACGGTTTTTTTTGCAAATAAATAAATATTAAACAAATTGAATGTCATTTTATAGACATATATATTCGACATTAAATAGAATGGATGGTTTTTTGCAATTTTAAATTACCAATAATAGTGGTTAACATCTATTATTCAAATGCTTTGATGCTCTTAAGAGATTTAAAGTAAAATAACAATTGAAAGACCATATGAGCTAAGAGACCATATGGTTCTTTATGATTCTAATGTGTTAAGAGTACACATCATCCGGTATTAAATAGATTGAATGGCATTTTATAGACTTATATGTATTCAACTTTAAATAGATCGGGTGGTTCTTTGTAATTCTAAATTACCTATAAGAGTGATTAACATCTGATTTTTTTGAGGCTGTAAATACCATTAGATCACCTTAGTAATATACGCTAGCTAATATAATCAATATTTGAAAGAGAGACCATCTAATCTGTTTCATGCCATATGATATGAAAGGTTGTTAAAAGCCATCCGATTTGTTCAATACCTAATTGTTTGTACATATTTTTGAGAATTATATACAACCATATAGTTTATTGGTGTTAGAAATATATATCACTCATGTAATCTTGGACAACAAAATAGGAATATTGGATATCTACAAGGCAATATTAACAAAATAGGAATATTTTGATCACTATAGTTGGTAATTTTAAAGTGCAAGGAAATATTAGATACATTAAATGTTGGACGATATGCATTCCAAAACAGTTTGGTATGTTTAAGTATATAAATGCTACCACACAACTTAAGTGGTTGTTCATTGCCTCTTACACACGGGGAGAGAAACCATGATTAAATCAACACTCTTTGCAGTTCCCAATTTTTTCATGGCAATCCATGAGGTATTGCATGCTACTTTGGAGAAAATCACCAAAATGATCAACAACTTTTAGTGGGACTTTGATCAGAATAGGAATCATGTCTATCTGAAAGCATGGAGTGAATTTACACAAACTAAATGCATTGGGGGGTTGGGCTTTAGAAGACTAGAGATTGCAAATAAATGTTTGCTAATGAAAGTTGGATGGTGTTTCCTTAAGGAAGCATAAAGTCTATGGAGTAAGGTCCTACGAGCAAAATATCTATCACAAGGATCCTTCTAGGGTGCAAAGAATAGTCCAAAAAAATCAATCATTTGGAACACTCTTCTTAGATGCCGACCTTTGCTGTTGACAGGAGTTAGGATTTTTATCAACTCAGGGTGGGACACCCATGTCCTTTTGGACCCTTGGACTTTTCCCCCATTGAATTGTGATCATATGATGAACAATGTTGAGGCTGAAAGTTTAAAGGTTGCTGAGCTTATCAATCCTCTTACTGGAATGTGGCGTTTTGACATTGTTGAAAACTTGTTTAAAAATGAAGTAATACATTCATTTCTTCAAACTCTATTATCACAAGGTCATGAGCTCAACTCGGATAGACTGGTTTGGACTTGCATGCCTTCTGGGATTTTTACAATTGCTTCGGCTTATAAACTTCTATCCTCAGAGGATCCAAGCACTTCTTCCCAAACTGAAGCCTTCCCTAAGGTAAGTTGGAATGTTTTTTGGAAGTACAAGAAGCTCCCACCACGGGTTCATGGTTTTTTATGGTATTGTATTAAGAACACTTTACCTCTTGGTGCAACCCTTGCAAAGTACTGTCAGGGAGTAAACTCAATTTGTTGTGTGTGTATGGAAGCTGATGAAACAATGTCACATAGATTCTTTCACTGCCCTGCCATGAGAGCAGTTTGGTTTGGCATCCAAGTCTAGTTGATTGATGTTAACTCCCAGCATGAAGTCAAGAATTGGTTAGCATCTTGGTGGACTACAAACAACAATCACCCACTTCCAGGGGTTGACAAATTTCTTCTAGGGCCTTTGGTATTATGGTATGCCTAGAAAGCTCACAATAAAATGGTTTTTGAGGGTAAAAGTTTAACCCCACTTTAGTCTTACAAGAAGTTGTAGTGCACTATGAAAAAATCAGGAATTTACAATGCATGGACCAAGAAGAGACGCCTTCTCTCCCCATGTCCCACCCAAGGTCATGGATGCCCCCTCCCCCCAATGTATTAAAAGTGAATGTTGATGGGGCCATGGATCCTCTTTACTCTAGTATCGGAGTTATTATCAGAGATTCTGGAGAAAAGTTTTATATGGCTAGAGCCATGAACATTAAACGTAGTAGCTCAGAACATATCAAGCTCTAGCTTTCCTTGAGAGCATCAAGTTGGCCATTGAATTACAGATCTCTTCCATCATTTTAGAAGGAGATGCGCAAAAGATAGTTTCTCTCCTATTGAACCCTCCTTAGTGGTTCCCTGGTGCATTCACCACTTGATAGCTGAGTGTAGGATTCTTTTGAGAATGTTCTCTCTTTTTTCTATCTCATTTGTCTATCATATGGGTAATTGGTGTATGGAAGCTGATGAAACAATGTCACATAGATTCTTTCACAGCCCTGTCATGAGAGCAGTTTGGTTTGGCCTCCAAGTCTAGTTGATTGATGTTAATTCCCAACATGAAGTCAAGGATTGGTTAGCATCTTGGTGGACTACAAACAACAATCACCCACTTTTAGGGGTTGACAAATTTCTTCTAGGGCCTTTGGTATTATGGTATGCCTGGAAAGCTCACAATAAAATGGTTTTTGAGGGTAAAAAGTTTAACCCCACTTTAGTCTTACAAGAAGTTGTAGTGCACTATGAAAAAATCAGGAATTTACAATGCATGGACCAAGAAGAGACGCCTTCTCTCCCCATGTCCCACCCAAGGTCATGGATGCCCCCTCCCCCCAATGTATTAAAAGTGAATGTTGATGGGGCCATGGATCCTCTTTACTCTAGTATCGGAGTTATTATCAGAGACTCTGGAGAAAAGTTTTATATGGCTAGAGCCATGAACATTGAACGTAGTAGCTCAGAACATATCAAGCTCTAGCTTTCCTTGAGGGCATCAAGTTGGCCATTGAATTACAGATCTCTTCCATCATTTTAGAAGGAGATGTGCAAAAGATAGTTTCTCTCCTGTTGAACCCCTCCTTAGTAGTTCCCTGGTGCATTCACCACTTGATAGCCGAGTGCAGGATTATTTTGAGAATGCTCTCTCTTTTTTTATCTCATTTGTCTATCATACGAGTAATTGTGTGGCTCATTAGATTGCAAAAAGGGCTTGTTCTTTGTCTATGCCAAAGACTTGGTCTACCCCACCTGGTTTTCTACTACCTGTACTATTGAAAGATGCAATGAGATGATTCAACCTATAGGATTTTCAGAAAAAAAAAAAAACTTAAGTTGTAGATGCCAACCAATCTAATTGAAGATTTAGGGCCCGTTTGGTGTGTCTTTTTGGGAAGATTTGTTGGTAACTTTGACAGTCAAAAGACACATTGAGCTTTTGCATGAAGATCTGAGTAGTCCGAAGCACGTTTGGTAGACGTGTGTCTTTCTGCGCGAGAAGCTTCATTTGGAGCTTCTCGAAATCAGCCCAAAATGGGCTTTTTGTGTTTTTTCGGTGTTCCATCTTTTGGCAGCTAGATCTTCTGCACACCAAACGGAAATAGACCAAAAATCAGTCTGACTGGCTTGTAAACAACTGAAAGACTGCACTGAGAGATGCCAAACAGGCCCTTAGAAAGTCCAAGAAATCATCTAGTCTATTTTCTATCACATGATTTGTATTATTATCACTTTTTTTTTGAAAAAGTCTATTAAAAACCATCCACTCTATTTAGTGTGAAATTTTAAATTAATTGTTAAATTGATTTTAAAATTAATGAAATTTAGTAAATAACTTATAAATCTAATCAAGGGTCTCTTCTTAAAATAAATTAATATTTTCCTCAACATGGAAAGCTAAGGAACATTATATGGCTCATTCTATTTCCGTTTTAATAGTAATTGATTAATTAGTAGTAGATACTTAAATAGTAATTAATTAACAACAATGGACTTAACTAATTAATTAACATTAATTTAATAGTAATAACTTAATTTTTCAGTAATTAATTTAATACATCAAATTTTAATTAATAATAATTGATTGTTTTCATACTATGAATTAATAATCTCTATACTATAATTTTTAGGGATAAGTAGACTGCAGTCCACCTCAGAAATCTGAAATTACAGCCCCCTCCTAGTCTACTAGTAACCCCCCTATAAACTGCATCCTGCCTGTGGATTTGGCATCAATCCATGGTCAGCATTCCTCCCACCTGTACAGTGGGACTAAGATTTCTGAGGTGGACTGAACTATAAAAACCCCATATTTCTCTACATCATATCAATTTATAACAAATCTTGTGCATTGCATGGGCCACTGCTAATGACATTAAACAGAATGAAATGGTGAAATGGGATTCATGTAACCGATCCCATATAATTGAGATATGGCTGGGAGGCTGAGGCTACCTGGTTCCTCAACCCAACCCCAATCTGAGTTCAGCTTAAGCCCATGGTTTTAGGCCTAAGCCCGGGCAAGAGCTCCAAATTTCTGATCCCAACCCATGAAAAGTTTTGGGTTGGGTTGGATTGAGCATGCGTTGGGCCAAACCAAATTGCAGCCCTAATCAAATTCTTCAAGGAACTTCTACCATTTAAGTAAAGCTTGAATCTTTGTTTGAGGGTGTTAATTAATCCTTTTCTAAACTTGACCTAGTAGTGCCATGGGGGTACAACCAAGGTGGGTTTCACTTTCACCCAAGCCAGTGCAACCCTACTCTTGAGCTTTTGCCTGTTTAGGCTCTGGGCTTTGGGTGGCCAACTTGGGCTTTACCTAAGGTTAGACTGGGCCATGAACTAGGATCCCTACTCTTACGAACCCAGCTTGACCAGTTGATCTTAAGCCTGATCCATTGGCCCGATTTGCACTCTAGAATGGGCCTGGATCTGCTGAACACAAAATGCTGGCAAGCAGACCCTGCTGCTGCACATCAGGGACATCTCTTGTACTTTATCTTGTCATCCATAAGGTGATGTTCTTGATGTGCGGCTGTAGAGTCTTGTGCATAGGAGAAGAGAAGACCCCTAGAATCCCACCATTTGGTTTTGTGGATGGAGAAGAGAAAATAAAATCTTGTAGCGTGGTAAGCTCTGTACATTGTTTATCCTCACTTGTATAAAACTTTGGGTTATGGGGTGTGGAATGGATTTTGCTGAGGTAATGCTGATGCCCGAGAGGCAACCTAACATGGATCTACTGCTACAAACTCTGTCTTGTGTTGATGAGATGTTGCTAGGTCTTCCTGTAGAGGTTCTTGCAGAGTAGGGAAAGAATACTTTTCATTAACTAGTGGCTGATTTACTTACCGTGGCTGCATTTAAGGGCCTTTCTACATCAACTGGGGAGCCATGCTATGATGCTACTACTATCTCTGTTTTCAATTAGCAGGTCTTAGGCTGTCATTCGTGACAGCTATCACCATGTTCGGTGGGTTGCATATTTCAGCCGGAGACAATGATGTGGTTCACACATCAATTGTCCAACAACTAACTGAGTGCTCGGTAGTGTAGAAATTTTGTGGATTGTCTGGTTTGGAATATGCCACACCAATCATACATTTATTTGAGGGTGTGGTACGTTTCAAAATCATTCAAATGGTTCAAGCAGCGTGGATTACAGTGGCTTACATTCAATGACACCCACAGTACTAGAAACTTCCTGTTTGGTTTGAAAGAAAAAGGTAAGGAAAGGTAAAAAAGCCCATACAAAACCAAACATAATCTTAACTTCTGTTTCAAACCAAACACAGCCTTAATCCCCATTCGTGGTATTTAGCGGGGTGTAAGTTGATCATTTGAATAATTTGCATTGATTTGTCGCTATATTGAATTCCACGGTAAATGATGATTATGGAGAGTATCATTACCTGGGTAACTGATACCGAGATAATCTGTATCACACAAGAACACTGAAACCGAATTTACTCTAACAATATTTACCTAGGAAAAATTTGATTGAATAAACTCATGTACCTAGGTAAGTGAAAACGAACGAGGCCGTAGTATTTATTCATGGCCTTTAGACTTAGCCCCCACCTTGGGTTTCTATCAAGTCTCAATCCTCATCATGGGCATGGCTAAGACCAGTTAGGCATGGCTGCAGCAATGGATAAGAAGGTCACACCAGAATTCCTCTTAAGGGTTCCTGATTTCAATAATGGTTTTGGACCATCTTGGATGTCTAAGCCCAGTGAAGCTTGGATGTGCTATTCTACTGAAGATGACACTAGAGTACCCATTTGTTATGGATTGGATGAATGCTTGTTCTGCTGGAGGTGACATTGATGCATACTCTAAGACTTCTTTGCTCATCGTTACAACCAATGGAATGCTGTAACATGTGGACCCTAATTGAAGTTAACGTCGGCAACCCATTTCTCATCTCTCAAATTGGATGAATTCTAGTGCACACCAAGTCTGAAAATTATGCATTCAATTATTGGGCATTCACACAACAACAAGACCTCCAGTTGAAAAAATGACAGAAAGACCAAACGGTTCCTAGGCATTTGCCAAGTTTTGGAGGAATCAATCTTATTGATGCAACCCCTTTAAGCTTTAGTTGTATTTTTCAATTATTTGAATGTGCAAAATATCACAATTTTTGGGGCCCAAGCCCAAAGCCATCGAAAATTTTCTCTTCTGTTACACTCTCAAAAACACATCATTTTTTAGCCCATCATGCATGAAAGGAAAATGCTCTATCCTTTTTGGTTTTTTTAACCATCAATGACCTGGCCGGTTGGACTCCGGTCATAATGCCCGGTTCGGATCAACCTCCAACCAGCTTTTCTATAACAAAATCACAAGTTAAAAGAGTTTAGATCACAATCCTTCCTGAAGAGATTTCTTTACATAAAATCAGAGTGTCATATCAGCATTCTCTCATGCTTAAATTTCACGTGTACTAATAGGAATAACAGATATTTCAAACGTCATTCCATTCTATTTTTAATATATTAAAATTTAAAAACAAATAAAAAATATGGATTAAGATTTCTTCATCTTATTTCGTTCAAATAAAAAATAAGAATTTACAGAGCTGAAACTAATCAGAAAAAACCACCAATAAGAATTCCGACTTCCAACTTCTAAAATTGAACGCCTAAAGCTGAGATGGCTTTCTGACTTTTACACGATTATCAACTGGAATCGTGTTCTACCATTTGTTGTTACTAAGAAAGTTTGTTTGCTCTTGTCAACTCCGATCCTCCATAAGGAACAAACAACTGAGTTATGTGAGATTTTTGATTTGAATGGAAGTATGGCTCTGTACTTAATGTCTACTGACCCAACTTTGCATATTTATATACCTGTGCCTATGGTGTCATCAATGATCAATACATGAAGTTGGGTTCAGATAGACATTTGAGAGTTCGAGCCAACAGAATCATTTGGGTGGAGGAAAGTAAAATTTAGTGTTTCAGCTTCAGGCGTTCAATTCTTAGAAGTTGGAACTCCTATTTGAGGTTTTTTCTGCTTAGTGAAATTCAGCTTTGTAATGGGAGTCCGAAGTCCGAAGTCGGAACTCTTGCTTTTTATTTGTTTAAGATTTTAATATATTAAAAAAAAAGAATGGGAGGAGTTTGAAACATCTGTTACTCCCCCTCATGCATGTAAAATTTAAGCATTTGATATACAAGAAGTTCTCCTGAGAGGATTGTATAGGAGATCCAAACTCATTTAGTTGAGGATGGAGACAGGGACATATATAACGTATGCATACATATATACATATATATTAGTGGGGTTCTCATGGAGTGGGGATCGGGGTCCCTGTGGGGCAGTGAGTGCTCTCTCTGTCTCTGTTAACGGGGATGAAAAATCCCTCATCTCCGTCCCTGCGAGAGGAAAATCATCCCCCTCCCTGTCCCATTCCGGGAAATGGGAAATATTACCATCCCTAGTCCCATTTATTTGATGATTTTTACAGGGTGAATAATCTAATTCATTGGTTAACGAACAAAATAATGACACAATGAACTTTCCATTTTTCTTTCCAGTCCGAGTTTAACAACAATTGTGATACAACTTGATCAAACCTTTAACTTTGACTACTTAAACTGAAACATTGTATACACTACTTGCCCGTTCATTTTTTTTTTGTTTTTTTAACCTGCAATGTAACCGGACAAATAGCTTTCCAAAAAACGAACCAGGACGTAAGGTCCAGGGCAGGCTGGCCTAGGTTTGGTCAAAACCCATAGTATAAGGTGTTGAACCCATGATCCTAAACTAAATCTAACGTTCTTCTATCCCATGTAGTCAACCTAATCTAGTCTGGAATTCCTCAGTCTTAACCGTGCCCAAAGGTGACATTGGGTTCGCTCATACTTTCAGGCAGGCTCGATTCAAATTTTGACAAAATCTCAAACCCGAGCATGCCCACATTGCACCCTGACAATACATTACTTGTACGTATATTGGGCTTTGGGATGTGGATATGGATTTTGCCTTGTCATGGAATTACTGTTACCACCTCATCTTGGTATAGGAAGATTGTTGTGTAAAGTGTGTTCCTGTAGAGGTTCTTCTGGAGCAGGGAAGAATGCAGTCGTTCATTAATGGCTGTTCACTTACTGTTGTCATATTAAATGGGGTTTTCTGTATCAACAGGTGAAGCACACGGGCTGGCCTGCTCCTGTATCAAAGACCTGGCCTCTGCTTCAAATCACTGCACTCATATAATGAATTGGACCTTCTGTGTTTCTCTCAAGTCTCAATCCTCATACTGGGGATGCTTCCCCATAATGAATTGGACAATCTTGGCATGGCTAAGCTCAACCAGCCATGGGTTTGAAGGTCAAACTAGAAATAACCCCAAAAGGGTTTCTAGTTGGAATGATAAAGGGTTCACTTTTACTACAATATGATTTTAGTGCAGGGCTAGAACCATGAACCATGGCCTTTGATGCCATTTTATCTAATTCAAGGTGGGATTATAACAATACATCAAAGGCTTTGATTTCGTGATTCTACTACTGTATTAAAATCGTTTGAATGGTTAATTGTACCATCTTGGGGTGGCTACACCCAATGGGCTATTCCACTTAAGCTGATCCTAGATCCATTTATTATGGCCAGGGCCAGTTGGACCATCTTGATGCAGCCAAGCCTGACAAAGCATGTGGCTTTGTTCTGCTGGAGGTGACACTGAATTAGTATTCCTTAAAACCCGAAGCCGGGCCGGATTTCCTCCTCACGGAATGGTCTTTACACTCATTTCAGAGCATTTACAGTCATGCATTAAAAACATCTCCCGATAAATAAAAACATACAAATATAAAAAATGTTCTCGATGAGTGACTGCAACTTGCTACGAGGAAGATTATGTGAGAAAGAAATCCGATTTCTCAAAACTCTTTCTCACTGTCAGGACTAGTGGTAACTATCAACATGTGGGTCATAACTATAGCTAACGTCGGCAACCAGTTTTGGACCTCAATTTGGGGAATTGGCATGCTGAGCAAATTGAAAGTTACTCAGGATCCAATTATTTGATTCTAGTACAACATCAAGGTCTACATCATTCACCTCAAATGATTTGAGCTTGAGGAATATCAACCGAAGAGCTATGATTGATTGAATTTTCTGTAAATTGCCGTGAATCAGTATTGCTTTTATTGGGTTGGAGACAAAGGTCTATTTTGCTACAGATTTGAAAGCAACAGTAGATGGTATTGTTACAAGTCATTTAGCTTTGGAAGAGGCAATCTTATTGGTTGAACCCCTTTTAGTGGTATGTCTTAGTTCTTTGGATGTATAAAATATCACAAAGTTTAGGGGCCCGAGCCCAAGATGTTATTATTCTAAAGATGTATTTTTGGGCTTCCCAGATCATGACCAATCTCAAGCCAATAAACTTCAAGATTTTTCTTTTACACCATATCACATTGGGAATATAGGAGATCCCAAACCCAACCAAAGTCAAGATATTCTTTTTATCCCTTATAAGAGCTGAAACTTTATTTTTGTCATGGAAATTGAGTTAGACTTAAATTTTATTATTGTAATGTCAAATTAAGCCTTTGTTTGGGAGTGTTTTTTAATTCCAAAAGCACCATAAAAAGCACTTATGGGCATTTGGTAAAAAGCCCCAATAAATTCTTTTTCAAGAGAATAAACCAAGGCTTTTAAAACCGGATTGGAGTAAACCCATTTTGAAGAAGCACAAATTTTGGGCTTTTAATAAGTGCTTTTTGAAAAAGCACCTATTGCAAATTTGTCCCATCTTGACCCATCACCTAATTATCAAAATACCTATCCTAACTCTCTTCAAAGAAGCACTAATGCACTATTTTACCAAACACTCATAAGCTGTTTGTTTAATAAATACTTGTAACAAAAAACACTTATTTTAACAATAAACACTCCCAAGTATAGCCTAAATCTCATTATTCCCTTGAAAAATCAATGTTTGAAATATGCCATTACCTAATGCTAATCAGCATCCGGGGTAATGGAAGAGGTGGCATAGATACAGACCTAACCTCCAATTTTCGTATGTAGTAGTCAATCAATTTAAAACTAGAACCCCTATTCTCACCATTGCACCAAATAGTCAACCTCTTAAAAGGCCATACTCAATGCTGGTCCAAACAATCATGAGTCCAGGTCAGGATTGAGTGGAGACCTTCGGTGTTTAAAATAATGTGAGCGCTTTTAAACTTGAACTTGCATTCTCACACTTGTCAGTTTGGGATCGCTCATTAAAGGGCCATTTTGGTCCCAGAACTATACGGAGGGTAAATTGGTTATGGACCTAACCTTAGGCTCAGTTTGGAAGGAATACAAATACAAATATGTAGAGTGCAAAACCTTGTATTTTGTATTATTTTGTATGCATTTGCATTATATATATTTATATTTATATTCTTTCCAAACTGAGCCTTAGAGAATTTTTATCACAAAAATGACCACTATTTAACTCAGGAACCATGTTCTCCTGGGTGGTTGGTCTGGAATTTTATCATTACACCATGAAATGGTCTCTCACTCCCAAAATCTCAAATATTTAATAACAAGAAAAAAAATATAAAAATGAATTTCATTTCTGTTTTTGATTATGTAATATAAGGATATAGGATTATTTTTATCAGCACTACTTAGCTAATTAGGCAAATATTTCATGAACCCAAAATGCTTAAATATCATTTCAAACAAATTTAATTAACACTCGAAAGATTAAACAATAGAAACAACTATTTGGTGAAACTCTCTGTAATTAAAATAAAGAGTCAAGATTGTGGCCAAAATTTCCAACATGTTTTGTTTACAGTTTGAGTCATCTAGAATGCAAGGCTGCAAATGGTATCTCATTTTCTAAATTCTTTGAATTTGATCCATTTATAGTTAGACCATATCTACACTTGTCCAATATGATACAATCTAGATTTTTACAGGGTGAATGATCAAACCAATTTTACTTCTAGATTGTATCATATTGGACAAGTGTAGATATGGTCTAACTATAAATGGATCAAATTCAAATTTGAATTTAGAAAATGAGATACCATATCTACACTTGTCCAATATAATTCAAATTTTTATCACAAAAATGACCACTATTTAACTCAGGAACCATGTTCTCCTGGGTGGTTGGTCTGGAATTTTATCATTACACCATGAAATGGTCTCTCACTCCCAAAATCTCAAATATTTAATAACAAGAAAAAATATAAAAATGAATTTCATTTCTGTTTTTGATTATGTAATATTAGGATATAGGATTATTTTTATCAGCACTACTTAGTTAATTAGGCAAATATTTCACGAACCCAAAATGCTTAAATATCATTATGTCATTATTTTGTTGGTTAACCAATGAATTAGATCATTCACCCTGTAAAAATCATCAAATAAATGGGACAAGTGTAGATATGGTCTAACTATAAATGGATCAAATTCAAATTTGAATTTAGAAAATGAGATACCATTTGCAGCCTTGTATTCTAGATGACTCAAACTGTAAACAAAACATGTTGGAAATTTTGGCCACAATCTTGGCTCTTTATTTTAATTACAGAGAGTTTCACCAAATAGTTGTTTCTATTGTTTAATCTTTCGAGTGTTAATTAAATTTGTTTGAAATGATATTTAAGCATTTTGGGTTCATGAAATATTTGCCTAATTAGCTAAGTAGTGCTGATAAAAATAATCCTATATCCTAATATTACATAATCAAAAACAGAAATGAAATTCATTTTTATATTTTTTTCTTGTTATTAAATATTTGAGATTTTGGGAGTGAGAGACCATTTCATGGTGTAATGATAAAATTCCAGACCAACCACCCAGGAGAACATGGTTCCTGAGTTAAATAGTGGTCATTTTTGTGATAAAAATTCAAATAGTGACCATATCTACACTTGTCCAATATAATTCAAATTTGAATGAATTAGATCATTCACCCTGTAAAAATCATCAATTTATGTTGTTAATGAAATACAACCTCATTTTTAGTTTAATTCATTTATACTATTCAATGTCCAATTGCAATCCAAACATCTCAACTCGAATCTGATGAATATATAAGATCCAATTCAAATTCAAATATAAACAAATCAAATTTGGATCTACCCATATCCCATTCAATTTGATCCATTTGCAGCTCTACTAAAATCTTGGAAAACCACTGCCTCTAAAAGAAAAGGAGTATCTTTTGGGGGATCAAAAGTGGTCCGGAGATAAAGGGAGAGTTCAATAAGCTACAGAGAAAAACCTACATTCTTTGCTTTAACTTTAATCATGCAGTGGGGATACCCAAGAAAATTCTACAACCTCATGATCATGGGTCCAACTAAGCTGCAAATGGGGAGACAGATAGGACATCAAACTGGTGCCAAGTCGATCGAGTCAAGCAGGGGTTCAAGTGTGTGCCATTTTACTGGTTGCATCTTGCAACGATTATGAAGATCAAACAATACCAGCTCCCCCGGGTGCTAGGCACATACACACCCACGAACCAGACAACACAATGCAGGTGGGTCCAATCTCACTTTGGACGATAGCACCACAGCAGTCTGATGTGGACCACAGGTGACGTGGCAAAAAATGGGTTCTCATTCTTGGGTAAGTTGAACAATTGATGAGAACAAGTCTTTTCTCCTATTATGAATTAATGAAGTTGATAAGTACCCAACACTACCAATAGGACAAAATTTCCTCACGTGCCAGATGATGAAGAAGAAGAAGAAGAAGAAGAAAAAGAAGAAGAAGAAGAAGAAGAAGAAGAAGATACATTGACTTCGCTGTCCGCTCCCTTGAAAGATTGATAATATAACACCATGCATGTAATGTCATAAATACAATAATAATTAATTAATATATTAATAGTTAAGAACAAAAATGACGACAAGTAGTGTATTCAAAAATAAAGAAAACAAAATAACTCAAAATATATTTCATATCATAAAATATTCTCTCTTTTTATCTTTTAACAATCTAAAAGAAGATAACATAAAATAGTTAAAAATGAGTCATAAAAAATTATTTGAATTTAAAACATCAATGGATTTTTATAAAATTTATATCTATCAAAATCGTGGAAAATCAATTATTTCAGATAGAGTGTGTTTAACAACAATTTTGAACTATTCTTTTACAATTGAATCAATTCTTATGTGTCATCAAATTCAAATGCAATTGAAATTCCAAATAATAAATTCCAATACATGCAATTCCTTTTGTTTTGATAGATAAAATATATATTCATCATGCTCCAAATTAAGACTACCTAAACTCTTTCTCTTCTAACTTCTCTTTCTCAAATAGGTTGTACATTAGTTTACTAGCCCATGAGGCCATCACATCTCAGTTGAAATTAGAAACCATGCATGGATTGTAGCAAATGAACAAAGCCACATATGAATGCATAGTACAAGAAAAAATCTGCAGGTAGCTGTCAAAGGAGATCGCTTAGATTAGCAGGTTTTCTTATCTATCCATCTGTGTACAATGGGGCACACGGAATGATATGCAGCAGACAGAAACACTCAGTGCAGCAGTAGTAAAGAGTAGAGAATGGTAGAATCTATCCCTAGTATGGGGTGGGGGGTCCATAAGTCCATTCACACTTTCACTTAATTAGCAAGTTGGTTTGTGATAGTGAGTCAGACTCAGATGAAGAGGAAGGGCAGTTGGGTTGGAAAAGTGGAACGAGAGAAGGTGGCATTGTCAATTGGTGCGCCACTTGTCGAATGGGTCATGGCTGTCTCTGGTCGAGTAATGGAGCAAATACGAACGCGCACGCTCACATTGACATTGGTAGATGGGCAACGTTGCGCGCTCTTGCTCAAAGTTTGCCAGGCCAGCACCAACCACAGAGCCTAGCTCCTATATATATTATTCCTGTTGGGGGAGGATTGGTAGGCCCTGCTGGTGCTGGGGTCTCCTCATCTCTGGCCATTTGTGCTGCCACTAGCTTGGAGAGATCGATGCAACAGAGTTGGTGAGGATAGAGCTACTCCATAGTCCATACACACAAGAAGAATCCATTTGGCTAGACATGCAACAGTACTAATGGGAAAGCTAAGTAATCCATGTGGATGAAATTAATCCTAAGTGGAAGAGAGGTTCAACATTCATCGGGGGCCCTAGCTCCCAATAGTTGCATTTTAGTTTGGTGATGTCATTTCCATTGAAAATGCCTGGAGGACTATTAATTGCTTCTTCCTTTTTGTTTTCAACTCTTAACATATATACATTCCTTTCGTAAGGTCTCCTCAAGCTAAATTATCTATACTCTTTATAAGTAATTTTCCTTTTCTATTTTTGTCATTGCTTGCTCAACTAAAATGAGCTATGATGAGAAAGTGATCACCTTCTCCACCATACCATCTATCTATATATATGAGAGAGAGAGAGCTGACCATGAAATTGGATTGAACCTATGACTTCAGGGTTGCTTATTAATTTGTGATGATAATAACAAAGGATGAAATCTCCAGCTCTGAGCTAGTGTTTGACTCCACCACTGAGCTTTGTCTTTGTGTTCCAAAAGACCAACATTCACATGTGGGCTTGTACTTCCTAATAGGGATAATGCTGATGCCATATCCTGCTGGCATCCCTCCAGCAATTTCATCCTCAATATAAATTATTTAGCTACAAAAGCTTTCTACTTGCTGTTGTTTTTCGTGTTAATAATAGTAAACTCACTGGCATAGAGATTGTACATTACAGCTTGGTAGTTGCTCACTCAACCATGGGTTACATTACAGATTGGTAATGTTGAATATGCACTCAATTCTGATTCCAGGGATTTTGGCTCTACAAGGGGCCCATTTCCTGACGTCAGATTGGGATCTAGTTGACACCCATGAGATGAGGGACCCCTAATTTAAGGCATAGAGTGGGAGGGTTCCTAATCCTAATTAAGTCCAATCTGTCCTGAGAGTTGCTAAAGCTAGCCTGTGGTTTTCAGCCTTCAGACTAGCTTAAACTAATTGACCAAACTTCTTACCACATTCCTGTTCTCAAATCCAGTTTTCCCAGTATTCTGTTTAAGTACTGATCACTATATGTGGCCGTTTGTATTTGGCTGATGCATTGGAAATTGAGAGTTGTTGGGTTGTCCACAAAACCCAAAGGTAATTCATCATTTTTTTAGGCAAAGGTAATTCATCATTAGGCGACACAGACTTTCATTTCTTTATCTGTGTTTGTACCATTTATAAAAATGAGAATAGTTATCGTCAAAATACCCTAATTTTTTTATTTCCACTATTGCCCTTCAGTCATTATACCCTGATATGACACAATAATTCAAGTGAGAAATAAAGATAGGATATTTTTATTTATTTCTATTACCGTATATAAAAATGAGAGTGCTAGATGGGTAATCCGATTATCTATTTCCATTATTACCCATCTTTAGTCCTTATTATTCCAATTACATATCTATTTCTATTATTGTCCTCTTCAGTCATTGTTATTCCAATTGTATTTTGTAATATTATATATAGTATTTTATATTTTATTATTGTCCCTTCTTAGCTAGCCATTGTACCCTAATTTCTCTATAACCATTATATATTTTATATCTATAATAAAAATGTGGATGGTAACAATATTTGGTAAAAAATTCTGATTACACTTTACCTTTTTATAAGGATGCAAATGGATTGTATCGAATTCAAATAAGGGTATATCTGAATCCGATCTAATAAATTATAGGTCCAATCCAATCTGATCGGATCTCATAAATATTAATTTAGATTCAAATTTGATAAGGACGTTAGATATTTGAATTTGATCCAATCAAATTTAATTTTTGTAAATAATAAATTATTAAAAAAGAAAATATAACAATTTAAATAAAGAAAAACAAAAAAATGAAAGTGTTTTTCAACTATTTTTATCATATATACATGTTCTTTTATAAAAAAATAAATAATACAAAAAAATTATAAAAATATAAAATAAATAACATATTGGATCCTTTTGAATTAGATAGGGGTGATCTGAATCTGATTATCCAGTCCAATCCGAAAATCCATAATGAGGATATCCAAATCCATTAAAATAGGATCAGACTTTGGATTGGAACGAATCATGATCCCTTTTTACCCTCTATGTTTTTTTTTTTAATTCCAATATTTATTTAACCTATCATTAAATGGGATGTACACTATGAAACCAAGTTTTTTCCATTAAAAGTAAATAGTAACCGTTAAGGTACTGACTATCAACCAAAGTGAGGAATAAAGACAGGATATTTTTATTTATTTCTATTATCATATATAAAAATGAGAATGGTAGATGGGTAATCTGATCTATTTCCATTATTACCCCTCTTTAGTCATTATTATTCCAATTACACATCTATTTCTATTATTGTCCCTCCTTAGCTAGCCATTGTACCCTAATTTCTCAATATATATTTTTATATCTATAATTTATAATAAAAATGAGGATGGTAACAATGTTTGGTCAAAAGCCAGCTTACACTTTTCCTTTTTATAAGGATGCAAATGGATTGTATTGGATTCAAATCAGGGTATATCTGAATCCGATTTGATAAATTATACATCCAATCCAATCAAATCTCACAAATATTAATTTAGATTCGAATTTGATAAGGATGTTGGATATTCGAATATGATCCAATCATATTTATTTTTTGTAAATAATAAATTATTAAAAAAGAAAATAGAACAATTTAAGTAAAGAAAAACAAAAAAAAAGAAAGTATTTTTCAACTATTTTCATCATATATATATGTTCTTTTATAAAAAATAAATAATATAAAAAATTTATAAAAATATAATATAAATAACATATTGGATCCTTTTAAATCATATAGTGGTGATCTGAATCCGATTTGATTTTTAACCGGATCCAATTATCCAATCCTTTCCAAAAATCCGTAATGAAGATATCCAAATCTGACAAAATAGGATCAAACTTTGGGTCAGATCAAATCATGATCCTTTTTTTCCCTCTTTTTTTTTGTTATTCCAATATTTATTTAACCTATCACTAAATGGGATGTACACTATGAAACAATGTTTTTTCCAATAAAAATGAATAATAACCATTAACATATTCACTATCAACCAAAGTTGCACCATTTCATTTTACCTTCATCATTTTTTGTTATTCCAATGTTTGATGTCTTATAAATGTGAAACTATAAAGTAAGTTATACCCAACACAGCTTGGTCACTATAGCAATTGGGCTAGCCCATACCCTCGAGTTGTATTGGGCTTGGGTTTTGAAGCTCGTTTGTCAGCACGATATAGAACAAAAAAGTGGACCATGCTGGAATAGGCTCGCATCCCATCATCCCATAAACAATTGTATAAATCAAAATTCATATAGAATAAAATTTTAGGATTTTTTTTTTTCAATTTCTTGTCTATTTTGTTAATTTATTTAAATTTTCATTATTTTTTTCAAATTTTTAATAACAAAATGCCTCTCACACCCCGGCCTATGGCTGAGCCCGCCTGGGCTTGTGTTGTAGGCCTAACCATTGAAGAGTTCCAGGCTAGGTAGGGCACGACCCACCCACCCAGGCACCGCACACCCCATTTTATATTTTCTAATGAAATAGTGAAAAATGCAAATTAGAGACAATACAAAAAAGGGCATGAAAGATACAAACAAATGAGAAATAATAGCAAAGAAATAATCATAAATTGTCAAACATCAATCGAACCACTTTCTAATGGCCTATATCCAAATTCTTCCCAACTTGGGGTCAAGTCGATATTTTCATCCCAAATTGTATTTTCTTTATCATACTTGATTTGCATTAATTAATTTAATTATAGTTTTAACTATTATTTTTTCATTCTTTTTCACCCGTGCAGCGCACCAGCTTCTCCACTAGTTTCTTAAAACAACCCAATCAAATAAAAAGAAATATTAGATAAAGTTAAGAGGCCTATATGGCGCTGATGTGGCCAGAAAACGACCAGACCACGCTATCAAGCATTGCATAAACATTAGACCATTCACCCTTGCCTAACTCTGTGTAGGGGTTTGCACCCCTAGCTAGGGCTGGTTTTAAAACATGCTTTTCAACATTTTTACAATTGACCAGTGAGACATCTTTCCACCATAGATTAAAGTCCATACAATCAATCAACATGCCTTCCCCGGTTGCCCCTATATATCCACACGAAGAGACAATGGAGGAAAAGGAAGGGCACAACCAATCATGGTAAGGGAATCCAAATTCTAAGGTTAAGAGGCTCATGAGTGATCTCTGGGGTCACTAAATAAATATATAAACACGTGACTACAAATATAGATTTTTTTTTTTCGTGGGCACAAAAATGGATGATTAGGACCTCACATTTAAATTATTCCACCTAAGAGTCTACACTAATATCTCCAACAGTGGATTTTCTTTAGGTTCAGTTTAGAAGGAGTAAAAATATAAATATATACATTGCAAATACATACAAAATAATACAAAAATATAAGGTTTTGCACTCTACAAATTTGTATTTGTACTCTTTTCAAACTGAGCCATAATGTGTTTATTGTGTTTATTTGTAAAAGAGAGGTAAAAATGCTCCATTATAGTGTAAAAGGAGATATCTCTTATTTGTTTGGTAAAGAGTAGAAAAAATTAATGGACAATATTGTGTTTTCTTGAATTTTTATGGAAAAGAGTAGAAAATAATAAATAAAATCATGGTTTTAAGTTTTGGCGAAATTTATGATAACTGGATTTTGATTATGGTAGCTAAAGAAAATTCATCAAAAAATTTGAATTTGTTTGTTAGGGTAAATTGCATATTAGTGCCCACTTTGGGGCCAGTCTCATTTTAGTGCCTAAACTTTATAATGTGCCATTATAATACCTAAACTCCCGAAAACTGCCAGATTAGTATTTGTCATTAGCATTCCATTCATTATTTGTCTCAAGTGACGACATGTGCAACTTAAAATTTTGAAAATGCCATAATTACCCTTTACATAATTTTTGGGATAAATTTACCCTTTTCTTCAAAAACATTAAAACTTTCAGAAAGTTAGGGTTCTTCCCGTTTATCTCATCCGGGCTTGTTCTTGACATCTTGTGAGTACCTAAAGAAGTTTTTGAATGAGCAATTCTTATTTTTCATTCGAGACTGAATGAGCACGGGCAAAGAAAACTAGCCATTGCTAGACATGCACATCACCATCTTTAGCATCTTCACATTCCTTTACTTGCCAAACACACGCAACACCAAGATCTTCAGCATCTTCATACTCCTTGGCAAACTCACACAACACCATCTTCACTAGCCGTTGCTAGAAACCACCCATCAAGATTGAATTTAATTTCTTGGTCAATATTGAGTTGTCATGGGCCAGGATCTCCATCTTCTGACAACTCTAAAGCTTCATTAGACTTAGACCAACACCGATTTTCAAACCCAAAGTTCCTCAGCACAGTCCCACTATTTCTGGTAATTTTGTTCATCTCTACTTTAGTGTTGCTGGTAGAGGGATATGTCCATAGTCCTCCATGATGGTACGATTAGAACTTAATCCCATCCGTTTTAAAAACTTCCTATGGTGCTTGTGAACACTTCCTAGGTTTTGAATCCAAACATCTTATTAAAAACTACCCAAGGCCCGACCAAGAAGCCCAGGATTTGAATTAAAAATTTCTTGGCATTCTGAGCTGGAACTAGATAGGAACACGAGGTCTTCCTAGGAATCAAACACTAGGTTCACACAATTAAAGCACAGAGAGATTTTGAACTAAAAAATATCAAAAGGAAAATTCAACAAAAAGATAACCCCACTTCAACCAACAAGATTTAGTGCCTGTATGGCAAGTCTTTTCCAAAAGATCTATTACAAAATCTGATTATTAAAAGACAGGGTGAGCTTTTGCAAATAGATCTTGGAAGACCAAAGATTGTTTGGTCAAAATATTTTTCATAGATCTCAGGAAAGACCATAAAAGCTAGAAGACCATTTGGTAATATGATGAAAATATGTATTATGTATATATGAATGCCTTGTGTATGGGCAAATTAACACGTAGGACCCACATACATTTTCTAAGGTGGGTTCACATACTATTGGTGGATATGTATGTGCTCAGGAAAGACCATAAAAGCTAGGAGACCATTTGGTAATGTGATGAAAATATGTGTTATGTATATATATGAATGCCTTGTGGATGGGCAAATTAACATATGAGACCCACATACATTTTTCAATGTGGGTCCCACATATTGGTGGACATGTGTAGACATGTATGTAGGGTCCACGTACATTTTACAAGATAGACCCGATATACCATTGGTGGACATGCATGTGGGGTCCATGTGTGAACATGTATGTAGGGTCCACATACATTTTACAAGGTGGGCCCCACATACCATTGGTGGACATGCATGTGAGTCCATGTGTGTCATCAGGTTGTTTCGCTAAATACTCTTAGTTCATATAAATATTATGTATGAAACCACATGATTGTTATAATATGGACTTCCATTGAATAAACTTAGGGAAGCCTATCATAACAAGGTTGTCATTCTCATACTATCCCGAGGTAGTAGAGCAGTGGGTCTTAGCTAATCGGGTTGTGACTTAAGGTGTGATGATGAATGTTTAGAAGAATTATTGAATTGGAATAAACTTAGCATGTTTTTGGACTTTTGGAGTCAAATATCTAGGAATGTTGGGGCATTCAAGGATGGTATGTTCACTTTGTGATAAGATCTGCTACTATGTCAAGATATAGAGAATACTTTGTATAACTTCCTACTTCGAGTCTTAAATCTATTGGTAGTAAAATTATCTAAATTCTCAATGAATGATTCGATGGTGTTGCAAGTTGGACATCATGTCATAATGACAAAGAGGAAAAATTCTTTTCTAAATGTGGTGTCAAGTGTTTGTAACAAAAGATTAATTGCGAGTAATTAATTGTGTTGCATTGACTTGATTATCACATAATGGGATGAATTAATAAACTTCGGCCTTTAGTATAGTAAGGTCCCAAGTGATTTTAAGTGTTTAGACACTTAATGGACTTGATCACTTAAGCCCATAACAACTATGGTTGAATTAGCTTATAATAGCTAATTAAAACTTAAGTGACTAGCCCTACTTGCTTGTATTAAGCATGTGATATGTTGGTTCGTGGGTCCCACATCATACAAGCTGTAATCTCTTAATTGAATAAATATTTTTCACAAATAATAGAGTTTTAATGGATAATTAGGAGTCTTGCATAAGAGTCATAGTTAAACTATATGTTAGATAAGTTTAGAAAGACTAGGATTTGGCTTGTTTAACTAGTTGAAAGATTCCAATCTAATGATTGATTTAAGAGAACTAGACTCTCTCTTATCTTATCCTAATTGAATTAGGAATTTTAAATAGAGTAGGATAGGGTTCTTGCAGCCTTTCCAAGTCTATAAATAGAGAGGAATGAGAGGGGATTTAAACTTCTGTTCTCCCTACTAGTTGAATTCGATCCCTCTTTTTGTGAGACACTTAAACTAGGGTTTTCAATCCCATTCAACAAGAGCTAATATCCATTGGTTTAAACATTATTCCAACCTTATTTTGGGTCAAGAAAATCACCCAAAAACGTGACAAAGTCGGACCTTTGCTTCTATACTTTATGGAAAAGAAACCCAAGAGTACAAAGATAGAATTGCACTATCTTCAACTTGTTGCAGTGTTAATGGGAGGATTCAAGTTTGGGTGAGAACTGAGAACACCACTTAAAATTTTGCAATTGTGGATTTAAATATCAAGTAATGCACCCAATCTTTATCCAAAAATATCTAATCTTTCATGGTTCAAGAACCCAATCGGTCCTATAAGAAAAACTAGTTTTCTCATATATGCGATTTTAGCACTAGGGTTTTGTGAATTTTTGTAATTTTACCTTTCTTGTTGATGGGATTTTGTGCAGAATATGATCATTGTATGATTAGCTTCCAGTGTTATGATAGATTGGTTTAATTTGGACGTTGAACCACAATGGATTTAATCTTTTGGATGTTCAAACTTTAATTTTCTATGCATATGGGTTTAGGTGCATGATTTCATTTTTCTCGAAAGTTTTTTTTGATTGTTGTAAGTGTTCAACACTCTTGGGGAATATTATCCAAGAAAATTAAAGTTAATTCCCTCTGATTATAATAATATTATAATGTGTGAATCATTGATTGATTGCTGAAATTATCTCTCTTGTTCTTGGATCGAAATTGACATTGGTTATTATTATTCTTGAATGGCTAGAATGCTAGCTGATTTCATAAAGTTGTAATTATAATTTTTTTTATTAGATGAAATTGTATTAGGTTTTCCTTATAAGCATTAGAATAAGATTTATTTTTTTCAATTTGTTGGAGGACTAAAGGGTTGCAAGAGGAGAAAGCACCAAGATCAAAGTTTGATGTGAAGAAGAAATTGAGAACACCATAGCCAATTTGGCCATGACATGGTGCAGTTGTGGTTGTGCTTGTTGTCTATAACTATTATGTTCTTGTTGTTTTTTGATTGCTAAAAGCATCAGATCTCACCTGCTGATTTGCATAAAGTTGCAATACGACAAATCCTAAATCGAATGGCTAAGATTAACCCTAGCATTAGTGGCGGATTCAACATGTTGCATCCATAATAATAACATTATTATGTGATTAATTAATGGGTTTGAAGATCTGGAACCTCATGCAAATCAAACCCATTTAGAGGCCCAAACCAACTAAAATTATAGCACAAATTTGGTCTATACTATGCTGTCCATGTTTAGGGCGGAATTATGTTGTACAATAATGTCATTTACAAACAGAAGTTTTTCTCTTGTATTCTATTCTTCTCCTTCTTGGAGGAAATATATAGGTATAATTACATCTTACATAGGAAATAATCTTATTCTAAGGCAACTATACAAATATTAATATACAAGATTTGGTCAACTAATCAGATTCCTATAATCACGAAACTAACTACCATATTTACAAAGGATAGCTCATTCTAACACTCCCCCTCAAATTAGAGCATATATGTCTATCATGCCCAACTTGGTAACTATCTCATGGAACACTTTTCCTGATACGACTTTTGTAAGTATATCAGCTAGCTGATTTTCTGACTTGACAAACAGAAATCGTATGAGCTTTTGATCTAACTTCTCTTTGATAAAATGACGATCAACCTCAACATGTTTGGTGCTGTCATGTTGTATAGGATTCTGTGCAATTTCAATGGCTGCCTTATTATCACAGTGAAGATTCATTGGTTTTGCATATTCAATCCCTAAATTTTTGAGAACACCCTTAATCCATAATAACTCGCAAACACCATGAGCCATACCTCGGAATTCAGCTTCTGCACTCGACCTTGTGACTACCTTTTAATTTTTGCTTCTCCAAGTAACAAGATTACCTTCAACGAAAGTGAAGTAACCAGATGTAGATTTTTTGATTGTTTGATCTCCTACCCAATCGGCATCCGTGTCTCCCTCAATGCTTGAGACATCATTTTTTGAGAATAATAGACCCTTTCCTGGAGCACCCTTCAAGTACCTTCGAATTTGGTTCGCTGCATCCATATGTTCTTCACTCAGCAAATGCATAAATTAGCTTACAACACTGACAGCATAGGCTATGTCTGGTCCCGTATGAGATAGATAAAATAATCTACCAACTAACCGTTGATAACGGCCCATGTCTGTTGGGACTTGATATGGAAAAGTTCTGAGCATGTGATTCACTTCTATAGGTGTTGTTGCTGGTTTGCAAGCAAGCATTCCAGTTTCAGTCAAAAGGTCTAGCACATGTTTTCATTGTGAGAGGAAAATCCCTCGTTTTGATCTTGCTATTTCAATTCCTAAGAAATATATAAGTTGTCCAAGGCTCTTCGTTTCGAACTCAGTAGCCAAATATTCTTGTAACAACTTCATCTCTTCTGGATCATCTCCTGTCAAGACCATATCGTCAACATACACGATTAAAGTTGTTACCTTCCCTTCCTTATGATTTATAAACAAAGTATGGTCTGGACTACTTTGTTTATAACCGAATGCCTTCGTTACAGAGGTGAACCTTTCAGACCAGGCTCTTGGAGATTGTTTGAGCCCATATAACGACTTTTTCAATTTGTAAACTTTGTTTCTACATAAGGAACTTCATTTCGCACCCGGTGGCAGCTCCATGTACACTTCTTCTTCTAAATCCACATTGAGAAACGCGTTCTTAACATCAAATTGTTGCAAAGGCCACTCCCAATTTACTGCTATGGATATAAGAATGTGAATTGTATCTAATTTGGCTACTGGTGCAAATGTCTCTTGGTAATCCACCCTGTATCTTTGTGTATACCCCTTTGCGACCAACTCGCTTTATATCTATTAATGCTTCCATCTGCATTAAGTTTCATAGTAAACACCCATCTACATTCGATTGTTTTCTTTCCTTCGGGTAGTGAAACAAGTTCCCACGTAGAGTTCTTTTGCAAAGCTTCCATCTCTTTGTCGAATGCCTTGGCCTAATTTGGATCTTTCAAAGCTTCCTGCACACTACTAGGAATAGATACATTGGATAATTGGTTAATAGTAAGTGCATATGATTCAGACAACCTATGATTAGAGACATAATTACTGATTGGATATTTCACATTGACTTTGGGATCAGGTTCATATTGTTTCTTTGGAATGCCCTTGTTTGATCTTTGAGGATATCTTGGAACTAAGTTTTCATGAGGAGCAAGAGATTCATTAGATATGACAGGTGTCTCACAAGAATCATGTGTTTCACAGGAATCATTAGATATGGGATTCGAATAATGTGTTTCATAGGAATCATTAGATATGGGATTCGAGATTACTTGAGGTTCAACATTCTGAGTTGATTCTTCAGTTAATGGTGTTAACATAGGCAACTCTATACTCTCTGGTAACTCCTCGTGAGTGTTACTTCTCTCAAGCCTTTCATGTATTGCTTCTAGTTCTAAGAACTCATCTCTACTACCTTCTTGTGACATTTTTCCTTCACTAGAACTCTCTCCCTGAAGGGAAAATGTTGAAACTTCGTCTGAATAATATGGTTCAGATTCCCGAAAAGATACATCCAAAGTCGTTATTAGTTTATTGGTTTGAGGATCATAGCACTGATATCCTTTCTGAAAATCTGAATAACCAACAAAAACACAATGTTTTGCATTGGATCAGGTTTAGTTCGCAAAACTTTTGGAATGTGAACATAGACAATACAACCAAAAACTCTAGGTTCAAGATTCCAAAGATGTGGAATAGAAAGTAAGGACTACATTTTTTGTTGAGGTGTATGAAATTCCAACACTCTAGAGGGTGACCGATTATTTAAGTATACAACAGATTTGACTGCCTCTCCCCAATAGAACCTAGGCATGTTCATTACAAATAGTAAGGCATGAACCACTTTCAGTATTTGTCTATTCCTTCTCTCCGCTAACCCATTCTGTTGCGGAGTATAGGTACAAGAAGTCTGATGTCGAATCCCATATTGAGTTAGATACGTTTGAACAAATGTATCTACAAATTCCATGGCATTATCGGTTTGCCAAGTATGAATCTGTTTCTGATACTGAATACCCACCATATGATGAATCCCTGAAATGTTGTAAAAACATCACTTTTTCTATGAAGTAAAGATACCCAAGTCATTCTCGTAGATTCATCTACAAACGTAACAAAATAACGAGCTTTAGAGAGAGGGAATTTTAGCAGGTCCCCATACATCAGAGTGTATAACTGAAAAAGTTTATGAACTTTTGTTCGAACTTGGTAAATAAGAAATACGATGGCTTTTGGCCAGTTCACAAACATTGCAATGAAAATCTGAATCATTTAAAACTGAAAAAAGATGTGGTTGTAATTTCTTGTATCCAAAAGAAAGATGTCCCAATAGCCGGTGCCATAACCATATGATTGCTCGATCTTTATCTTCACTTCTAGTCTAATAGACATGGCTGAATTTTTGTCCTTCATTTTTTGTGAATTCCAAGTAATAGAGTTTGCCGTGTATAACACGATAACCAAGAATCTTTCGCGTTAGAATATCCTGGAAAATATAGAATGAAGGCCATAAAGTTACAGTACAATTAAAAGGAGAGGTGATTTGGCCGATTGACAAAAGATTACATTCAAGACTTGGTACAACCAGAACTGAATTCAATGTGAGAGTATTAGACAAGACGACAGATCCGACTTCAGTAATAGGAGAGGTACTTCCATTAGCTGTAGATATAAAGGATTGGGAATGTGAACTAATGGATTGTAGCTGATTAGAGTCTCTAATCATATGATCGGATGCACCTGTATCAATAATCCAAGTACCATTCATAGAAGTTGCAGAGAATATATTTGCCTTACCAACAATAACTGGCTGAGCAACATTAGCTATAGTGGCATTAGCTGTGGGCTGCGATTTGTCCTCAATGGTAGACTGAACTTCATTCATAGCTGTCACCATAGCTTTTCCTGCAATCTTCTTCCTTGGCTTTTTGAAAAATCCCACCACTCAGGATAGCCAATAATTTCATAACACCTTTGTTTTGAGTGACCTGATTCACCACAATGATCACAAACAAAATTGTTAGATTTTTTGGCTGATTTATTATTATGATTCTTCGTTGATCCAGATGATCATTGTTGGGTTTGACGAGCCAGCATGGCAGAATGTTGAGAAATTGAGTGAGAGCCCCCCTCTGTCTGTCTTTGTTGATGATCCCGCCTCACATATGCATACGCACTCTCCAAATCAAGTTTTGGATCGTTTCGTAAGATTTCACCATGAACTTGATCAAATTCAGAATCAAGTCCACTTAGAAAAATATGAATTCGAAGCCTAGTCATGGCTGAATGTAATTGTACTACTCCTTCAACTGTTCATTCTTGAGAGGCAGTTCTATGATCAATCTTCTGAAAGATAGCAACAAGTTCATTGTAATACGTTGACAAGGGTCTACCATCTTGTTTGGTAGAGAAAGATTTTTTATTTAACTCAAAAAGGCGAGTTTCGTATGATCCATCATAGAAGGTTTTTTATAGAGCCTCCCAAATTTTCTTCGCTGTGGAAAGTCGAATGAATCACTGCATCAGCAAGGGACTCATGGAGTCAATAAGTCAACTATTTGATTTTCAGTAATCCAAGTTGCGAAGGTAGGATCTTCAGGCTTGGGTTTTTTTACTTCTCCGGTAAGATATCTAGATTTGTTGCGAGCTCCAATGCGCATCTCCATAAGTTGAGACCATAACGGGTAATTGGTTTCATCCAATATGATACTGGTAGGAAATACATAATTGTCTTGTCGGATAATAATCGGTGGTGTTTGATTGAAAGATGAAGTTGGGGCTGTGGAGGTAGTTGTTTGGGGGCTTGATATTTGACTAGCCATTTTTTTTACTAGTTTCAAAAGAAGAAATACGAGATTCGTGTTCGAGAAAATTCTATTGGCAATGCTCTGATACCATGTTGTACAACAATGGCATTTACAAACATAAGTTTTTCTCTTGTATTCTATTCTTCTCCTTCTTGGAGGAAATATATAGGTGTAATTACATCTTACATAGGAAATAATCTTATTCTAAGGCAACTATACAAATATTAATATACAAGATTTGGTCAACTAATCAAATTCCTATAATCACGAATCTAACTACCATATTTACAAAGGATAGTTCATTCTAACAAATTATATTTTGTAATTGGGCCCAACACTTGAATTGAGGTTAAGTCATAAACATGTTATGTCATCAACCTTATCGATTTGCCCATTATGTTATGGTGTTAGTTGGGTTAAACCCATTTATTTTATGATATGAGACATGTTTAATTGGATTAAGCATGTTGAGTATGTTGGAGCACTTGGCCATGTTGACACTATTTGTGACTCTCCTACATGTCATGGGTGAATGTAAAGATAGGGAAAAATTTATGAAATTATCTCTAAAGCCCTTTCATTAATAGTGTAAGGGTGAGCTGATGTGGTAATGGGAGTGCACCCTAAAATGGGTTTATCTTCTTTATCATTGATATTCTTGGATCACTTAATGATAGGGATGCCATAGACTAGTCATAGGGGGTAATCTTAAAATGGAAGGATTTTTTGCAGTACCTTGGGTTCATCGACTTGATGGGAATGCATTCACTATTGGAGAGGTCAACCATTTAAATGATAATGGATTTTGTCTTATAAGGCCTAAGAGGATGCCTATTAGATTGATGGATAGTTGGTATTCTTCCTAGAAAGTGTTGCGGTTATACAGTTAAAATAGTTGGCCCCATGAACAAATGTAATTCCTCACATTCTCAGAGATATGAAAAACATCTCTATGTTTGAAATTAAGGGAATTCTCAAAGATGAACAAATGAGAATGAAAATAGATAAAATTCCTTTTATTGAGACACACAAAATAATGTTGTTGACTAATTAAAGTAATCTAACATTTTTAAAAGTGACAAATAGACCATTCACTAAATTGCTTGATGGCAACAAGCTCAAGGGTTCTAACTATGCTGATTGGAGATGTAACCTCAACATAGTGCCCACATCTAAAAAGGTTATCACTTAGGATGCTCGAGAAGCACCTAGAAATTGAGCTTTTGAGGAATGAAGGAGGGAGTACAGTAATTGGCAAGATATGAATTCTCTTTCCAAGTGTTATATCCTTGCTTTACTGAATAATTTCGTCCAAAAATAGTTTGAAAATGTCTCTACATATAAGGAAATGTTAGAAGAGATTAAAATTATGTATGAAGAGTAGAATCATTTTTCTAGAAAAAAAGGTCCTCAAAATGTTGATGACTATACCATGACCGAGAACCAACTAGTTCATAAGCATGTGATGAAGATGGTAGGCTCCATTAATGAATTGCAAATGTTTGGTAGAACCTTGGAAGATGACATTAAGATTGATGTCATCCTTAACTCTCTTCCCACTTTCTTCAAATTTAACATGAATAAGATAAGTTATATCTTAAATGAGCTCAACAATATGTTGCAAAGAGATGAATAATTAATTAAGAAAGAAAATCCAATTGTCCCTCTTATAGAAAGATGAAAGAAAAATGAGGAAAATGAGTAAAAAACCTCAAAAAGAAGAAGAAAGACACCAAATCCATGAGGTAGGAAAGAAACAAATCATTAGATGGGTGTCATTTCTACAAATAGATGGGGCACTGTAAAAAAAAAAAAAATTCCCATAGTACTTGAATTCCATAAAGAAGAAGCCTTTTGAAAGTAATTTTGAATCACTAGTCATGAATATTAACATGTTAGTCACTTAATTCTAGTGTATTGATTGAACAACCTCAAGTCATGCTTGTAATTCATTGCGGGGTCAGGGAAGATTGACTAAGGGAGAGGTGGTACTCTACATGAGAACTTCAACTTCAGTAGTTACTACTATTGTATGAATAGTAGAATTAGATTTTAGGGAAGGATTTATTTTACTTAAAGATTATTGATGAGAGCAGATTTGTCCCTCCATTGACATCATGACACATGGCATATTAGAACAGTTGGACTACATCCCAGCATCACCTAGGCGACAACTTGCCCTAGCCAAAATGGGGTCCCAGCTGGTGACCTGCCTTTGTCGCTGACCTGGCGACCTACTTCTGTTGCTGACCAGGTGACTTGCCTCTGTTGTCGACCTGGTGACCTACTTCTGCCATTGACCTGGCAACCTGCCTCTGTCGTCGACCTAGATACCTACTTCGGTCGCTGATTTGGTGACCTACTTCTTCCACCAACCTAGCGACCTACCTCTACCACTGACCTGGAAACTTGGTAACCTACCTCTATCGCTGACTTGGCGACTTGGCGATTTGTCTTTGTCGCTGACCTAGTGACCTACCTCTCTAGAAGCTTTCCAGTTGTCTCCGAACCTTTCGAGATCACGCCATGTGACCATAGGCCTTATCCTCATCTTGCCTGAACCGGAGGGGTTTGAGGGAAACAGTAACCCTTATTAACTGGCACGTTATCCTCCTTCCAAAGCGGAATTGACCCCTATGTCATGGGCCGAGGATTCCGGAAGTGTTTCGTGAGACCTACGGCAGCCCAACTATATAAGGGCATCATCCCCTGAGACCTAGGTAGATGCACAATTTTTAGTTCTTGCAGCTCTCCAGCTCTCTCACATTTATCTATCTTAAAATCTTTGATTCGCTAACTTAAGCATCAAAGTGCCCACCCCGGGGAAAACAACCCGGGCACTCAGACACTGTTTCCTTGCAGGTTGCATCAAAACCACCTCTCCAGCTCGTCACCATTCAGCTAGGCATCAGAGCCACCTTCTCAGCTCGTCACCACTCAATTAGACATTAGAGCCACCTCTCCAGATCGTCACTATTCAGCTAGACATCAGATCCACCTCTCTAGCTTGTCACCAATTAGCTAGACATCAGAGCCACCTCTCCAGCTCATCACCATTCAACTAGGCATCAAAGCCACCTCTCTACCTCATCACCACTTATCTAGACATCAGAGCCACCTCTCCAGTTAGTCACCACTCAATTAGGCATCAGAGCCACCTCTCAAGCTCGTCACCACTCGATTAGACATCAGAGCCACCTCTTCAGCTTGTCACCACTCAATTAGGCATCAGAGCCACCTCTCCAACTCGTCACCATTCAGCTAGGCATTAGAGCCACCTCTCCAGCTCGTCACCATTCAGCTATGCATCCAAGCCACCTTCTAGGTAGGAACCACTTAGCTAGGCGTCCAAGCCACATTCCAAGTAGGGATTATTCAGCCAGGCATCTGAGTCACCTACTAGCCAAGAGCTGCCAAAATGAACATCATCAATTATCTTTACTTTTCATAATTAAGAAAAAAATTTATTTCCATTTTAAATTATGCAATGATGGTTATTCTTTACTTTTTGGCAATAAGATTATTATCAAGATGAATATCAAATCCATTGCTTTTCAAGAGTTAGAGAGTGGTCTCTACGTGCTCCATCATTTGAAACAAATGTAACTGAAACCATTACCAAAATTGTTCCCATGAAAAGACACCTAATATCATTAGTTCAACTTACATGTGGCATTTCAAATTTGGCTATATAAATAAAGAAAGAATAACAAGGTTGGTTAGGGATGGTCCCTAGGATTTACTATATCTCCAAGATCTTATAGATACTTTAGACCTTATACATACTGATGTATGCAACCCCTAAATGTAAGGGCTAGAGGTGCATATGTTTAATTTATTACATTTACCAATGATTATTCTTTGTATGGGTACTTGTACCTAATGTAATAAAAGTCCAAATCTTTTGAAGGGTTCAAGGAATCAGACATATAAGGTTGAAAAATAGTTAGGTAATAGATAAAATCATTAAGATCAAATTTTGGTAAAGAATATCTCTCAAATGGGTTTAGGGATTACTTGAAGGACAATCAAATTATATCACAACTATCACCACCACCTAACCCTTGGTTGAATATTGTATTTGAAAGGAGAAACCAAACTATATTATATGTGATAAGGTCTTTCCTTATACACTTTGAGTTATCCATCTCATTTTGGGGTTATGCACTTCAAATTGCATCATACTTGTTGAACCAGGTTACAATCAAGTCGGTTCCAAAGACTCTATATGAGCTTTGGAATATAAAAAGCCAAGTGTTATACACTTGAAATTTTGGGATTTTCGACACATTTCAGAAAGATAAGTGTTGACAAATTGAAATCTATAACCAACAAGTACTTATTTGTAGGCTACTCAAAAGGATTTTATGGGTTACATGTTCTATGATCTTAGTGAACAAAAAGGTATTTGTCAATTGAAAGGATTTTATGGAAGGCACGGTCAATGCAATTGGAGAGTCCCAACAATATTAGGTTAATGTGGATCTCAAACTACCTAAAAGATTTACTCGGGTGTCTAGACTTCCTATCCAATATGACTATGACCAAGAAACATACTTGAAGGAAGCCAATGATAGTGAAGTAGATCCTTTAACTTATATAGAGGGCGAAATTATACATAGACTTTGTGAAGTGGACAGATGCCATGAAAGATGAAATGGACTTGATGACAACTAATGGAATTTGAATTCTTTTAGATCTGCCCATTGGGGTCAAAGCAATATTTTGCTCTTCAACCTGTTAATGTCAAGTGGGCCTCACTAATTACCATGGAACAAATCCTCAATACAGGATAGTAACCCCAAAAGAGGCGTTTATAAGGTTAGCTAGTTTGATACATTGGTTCAAGATCAAGGGTCAATGTGGCTAATTTGATTGACAGCCACCAAACCAAATTAGCCAATGTGGAAGTGGAGGAGGGAATATGTTGGCATATTACGTGGCATTGGGCTTCTTTTTGGGACCTACAAATCAAGTTTCCATGTGAAAAATGAAGTTTCTTGTAGTTTTGGTTTGTAGTTGCAATTTGTCGGAGATTTTTTCCTTTTCTAGCGAGACCACTTGTGACAAATTCAGATTTCTCACTGCCAAAGATTTCTCACCAAAGAAGGTTGGATTTTTTTATTTTTTTGGATGAAGATTAAAAGTATTTTCGGGTTTTAAGAGAGAATGCCAAGAGAAAGAAAATAGAGAAAGCTTAGTGAGGTATTTTGGTAATTTAATGCCCTCCATCATCTGACTTAATGACCGAGGGAATCTTTGTCCAATAGCCAAAGTTCAAGGGGGTCTTTGTCGCAAAAAGAAGTGCAGGGGGTCTTTGTCACTAACCCCATAGTACAGGGGTTTTTTTGTAATTTATCCTATTACCTATTTTAAAACCTCTTGTTTCTAAGGCATTTGTCCATAAGCTTAATTCTACATTTAATCCTTCATTAATTTGATCAATTAAAGGAATGTCATCCACAAACAATATGCACAATAGAAGTTCTTCTTGGATATGTTTAGTCAATTTATCTATGACCAATGCAAATGATAAGGACTTAATGCTGAACCTTGGTGAAGACTCATCATAATTGTAAAATCTGAAGTCTCTCCCAATTGGTGTTCTAACATTGATTGCTTCCCATATACATATCCTTAATTAGGTTTATATACCTATTTTGAATCCCTTTCTTCAAGACCCACTATATTATCTCTCTAGAAATCTATCATAAGCCTTTTCTAGTTCAATGAACAATCATATGAATATCTGTTTTCTTCTCTCTTAACTTTTTTATTAATCATCCTAAAAGAAATATAGTTAATTTCCATGGTTGATCTCATTGGCATGAAACGAAATTGGGTCTCTAATACACTTGTTTCAAACTGTAATCTTTGTTTAATTATTTTCTCTTAAAGTTTCATAGTAAGGCTCATGCATTTAATCCTTTGATAGTTATTACAATTCTGTATATCACCTTTGTTCTTGAGTATAGGCACCATACTATTATTTTCTTTTACTATCTTATTAAATGGTTTAATTAGTCACAACAAGCTTACCACTCCCATAATTTTCCACACTTGTATAAGAATCCCATCAAGTCCTAATGCCTTTCCATTCTTCATCTTATTTAGTGCCTCTTTACTTCAATAGGTCTAACTCTACAAATGTATGTATTATTTTTAACATTATTATTATTTCTAGCTTCTCTTCCATTAGCATTCTTTTCCTATTGTTCATTTAACTATTTTACAAAAATAGTTTTTCCATATTTGTGTAATTTTCTTGTCTTTTACCAAGGTTCTTTGATCTTCATCATTAATGCACCTAACATGGTTTAAATCCCTATCTTTTCTTTCTCTACGCTTTGCTAATTTATACATTCCTTTTTCTCCCTCTTTAGTGTCTAATTTATGTAAAGCTCATCATAAGCCCAACATTTAGCTTCATCTAATTTTTTTTTGTCCTTTCATTTCACCACTTTATTTATGTTATTTGCCATTTCAAACCAAATATCATTAACCTTTCTATCTAAATTCTAATTCCCTTCTAGTACCAACTTGTTTTTAAATTGAGCTTGCTTTTCTTATTTTAGGATTTCCCACCTATTTCTTGGACACCTTTTTTCTTCCTTATTTCTCTTCTATTTCTTAATGTGCACATCTATCATCACTAATCTATGTTGTGTTGTTAAGCGTGTGGTGAATGCTTTTAATTTTCTTTGATGACTTCAAAACTTTTATGCTCCATTTGATTGCAAAGATAAAGGGAAAAAGAGAAAAGAGTGACTTTCCTTAATGTGGTTGACAAAGGAAACCAAAACAGAGAGAAGAAATTTAAGACAAAATAGGGAGGTAGCTTTCCTTTCATTTTGTTTTATTTTATCTCTTGAAATGTGGAAAAAGCATTGGAAAACAATATAGAATGAGATGAATTAAACTGACCCCACTATTTTACAAGAAAACATTTCTTCTCTCTCTACCCTCCTTCAAGCAAATACTACATTAGTACTTATTTGATGAGAAGGTAAATGCAAAAGGAAATTGTTAGAAAATCACAAAAAAAAAAAAAAAACTTATTTTCTTACCCCCCCCCTTGGAATTAAACATTGTATCAATACCTATTTAATGAGAAGGTAAACGCAAAAGGAAATTGTTAGAAAATCATCTAGAGTACAAAATGTACTTTTAGAAGTAGAACTTGATTCTCAAGAATAAAAATTTAGAAAGTAATTAAGAAGTAAATGGTGAGATTAGTTTGATTGAAACAGTTCTTAAGGTTCTGTTTGGTTTGTGGAAAGGGAAGGAAAAAAAAGGAATATTCTCAAATATTCTTCCCTTCTCATATTTGGTTTGTGGGGTGTCATAAGATGGAATGAGAAAAAAGTGCGATTACAATTCTTAATTCTTGGGAAGTGAAGTTACACCATTTTGATGTAAAAACAAGTGGGAAATGAGGGGAAACTTCTCTAACATAAAAAACTAATTTAATAATATATTAATAAAACAATTTAATTACATAATAAATAAATAAATAAATGAAAAATAAAGAATAAAATATTAGTCAATTAATAATAATTTAATAATTAACAACAAAATATTAAGTAATTAAATAATTATTGAATTATTAATTAACTTACTAAATAAATTTTAATTAATTTAAAATAATTAATAATTAATTAACTCATTATTATTATTCATAAATCACTAATTACATAATTATATAATTAATTAATAAAATATTAATAATTAATTAGTAAGAGAATACAAATAATAAAACGTATTATTACTTAATTAATGGAATGCAGAATTTTTCTACTCATTTGCCCTTTCTTATTCCATCTCATCCCACACCCACAAAAAGCTTCCCAGCCTAAAGAAATATCACTGAAATAGGTTTAAAAAACTTATTTTTCTCAAAAAATTGACACACAGGATTTGATCCCAAGTCTCCGCTACAATCAGCCAATTGGCACATTGCAATTGATATGTATTATTTATTTATTTATTTTGAAAATTAAAGAAAACAAAGTTTGGTCTTTCAAGAAAGTCTTCTTGTCAGCTAAACACCATGGCAATGACCCGTCCAGTACTGTGAAAACAACGTCAACCGTAAAATTTAATATGCATATCGACATGCATGTGCAGACATTCATCATACGTTTAGGGTTTTAATATCTAATGCATGCATCCATTTTAAAGTGATGGAACACAAATCAATATCATAGAATGTACTAGACACCATTCAATCTTATTCTATCACTCTAGTCCGTAGAAATTATCATACAAAATATTTTGAAGGAAAATAATTCTACTAATTCAAATGGTCAAAATCATCGAATCCTACTACATTTGGTCTTGAAGATCTCATCGTTGGTATGGCTAAAATTATTATGGTTGTGTTTGTTTTGAGTCCAAATTTGGTAAATCATTTAGGAGGTAAAACAAATTAGTGGAATTAATGTTGGTTCAGTTGGGTCTCTCTCTTCTTGGCTACAAATTCAGTTTAGTCCCCGTACGTCTTTGTTTGTTTATAGGGGTGTAAATTAATTTGGTCCCCACTCTATATGAGAGAGATGCAAGTGATGTGGTCCCAATGTAAAATTTACCTCTTGGGCTCTGCTTGCGTGTGAAATTCAATTGTTTGCATTGAGAGGTCAATGCATAAGAGTGCAAATTATATAATCATGCCACAAACAATGAATGTAAAACTGATCTGGTGCCAAATTTACAGTGCAAACAAAAGGAGGCTTAATAGGTGTAAATGTGTACAAAGAAACAAAAAAAAGGAAGAATGAACAGGATGCAAAATTTATACCCAAACCTTGAAACAAATGCAGCCTATATAAAGATTGACCTTCTCCCATAGTCATCTCAAGTCTGAATCTGCTGACCACAACAAATTGCTAGCTAGTCACATTTATCTAGCCAAATATTGGAAATATCGACGATATAAAATATAAGAGATGTTCTCAATGTGCAGCTGGGTGAACATCAGTAAATCCCAACTCAATAATCTCAAAATTCATATTGTCAAATCCTTTCGTCAGATATGATCGATGAGTTCAAACCATCAAAACAAGAGCATGGTAAACTTGATGAACTCCACAAATTGCACATGGTATCATTGTCAATCAAAATTTTCATTGTCACCATCATAGTTGTCATAGTTGGACTATTGAATGGAGGTACCTAGCTATTGCTTTGTAAAATTTTAATCCAAACTATACTTCCGGCGGAAGGGTGATTATCTTAAATGTTTATTAACATCTGATTTCATCCCCACCCTTCTCTATTTTGTGTTTTTAAGTTTTTATTTTTGAAATTGAACAAAATAATTTAAATAGCCAACAGTAACTCACCATTAACTCTTTCTTCTCTTTTTGATTAGCTGCTTCGATTATATCTCCTCATTAATCAAGCCATCAACTCTCTCTATTCTAGTAACTCATTGCCACTAGTTCTCTCTCTCTCTCTTTTCTTAATTAATCCATTAAATTGCTTAAAATTCATCAACTCTTTTCTTGTTTGGGGACAAATGCTTATTTCAAAAGGTAATAAACAAGATAAGATGGGGTAAAATAAAACATGAGATAAACTGCTCTGAAAGAGAATTATTAGCACTAGAAGTGTAATGGAAAATATATCTTTGGCATAACCTTTGTGATGGACTGATAAGAGTAGAAAGTGTACTTTTTAGGTGTAGTAGTTAATTCTCAAGGACAATAAAAGAGAAGGTAATTAATTAATTATGTGATTTTTTTTGGAGTAGATTGATGAGAATTTATTTTTAAGAAATTAAGCATTGAAATCCATTACAAAATATATACAGGAAATTTTTAAGCAAACTTCGTTAAAGAAAAGTTCAAGAGAGCTGTAAGCCTGTAACTCTCTTTTTGTTGAACAGATCTAGCCTAAGTGCTTCAAAAAAAAAATAATTAAAGAAATGTTCAAAAAAGTAATTTGTCAAAAAATGAATGCATTTGTCAATAAAACCCTCCTCTCCTTTATGCCTCAAAGAAAAAAGAAGGCATTGTTTTATGACTAGGGTTGAATATCTAATGAATCTCAATTAAAATTTGGTTGGCACAAATCAAAATCTTTACATGTGCTCAACCATTTAGTCGTATTAGATAGTTGGTAGCTAGAAACAACATTAGATAATTTTTGAAAAAAAAATTCTACTAATTCAAATCGCCAAAATTAATCATCAAATCATCTTCTTTCTTTTTCATTGATGATACATTCTAACCTACTAACCAGGTGACATTTGTCCAAACTCCATGCCTAACATAATAATGTAAAATTACATCACATTTGATTAAAATATTAATCAAATTGATAGATGGTGAACTCACATCAAGGTCAAGACAAGGCTTAATTAGTAAAATGAATGATTTCCACATATTTAATTTCACATGCTATCTTTTTCTGTCCCAATTTCTATGGTCACAATCATGGTAATTACTATTTTGCTCTTAGCCAATTGTACCTCACAAGGAGATTTCCTTCAAAATAATATAATTTGGATTATGGGTATCGAAGGTAATTACTGTTTTGCACTTAGCTATCTGCATAGTAGAATTTTGACGAAAAGTATATGGATTTTAAGGGAAGTATAAGAGCAAGAATGAAGGTGGTGTTTGGTAATACTTTTCAAATGTTTAAGTCTGAAAACGTTATTTTACAGATGGCATTTATGTTTGGGTTGAGTCTGAAAAAGGATTTAAAATACATTTTCAGATTTGAAACTTTAAGACTCAGGCCAGGCATTGAACGTGGTTAGGTGTGTTTTAGACCTGGCTGAAAGTCTAAAATATCCTCATTATTTTTAATAATGATATATTATACCCCCACTTAAACTCAATAGAAGCCCATTCAAGCTGTTGCCATCGAACAAGAAAGGAGATGGCGGTGGAAGACTCGAAGAAACCCTACAATGGAGAACTCGTCGGAAAGAAAATAATCTCTCAAATCCCATTCTCCTCTCTCTCTCTCTCTCTCTCGAGATCGATCGCTAGAAAGCTTTGGAGCTGGGGTTGGGTGTAAGGTTTTGCCATTTAGGGACTAGGGTCCATCAACTCATTGTTCTGTAATTCTATCCAGATTGGAAACCAAGGAAAACTACTGGCAGGGTTGATGGCGAAGGCGCCACAAACTAATTATGGCACTAACCCTTCCAGCAGCTTCGACTTCAACCTCTCCAAAGCCATGGTTCAAATCAAGCGTAATCTTGGCTATTTCCATGTTAGCCATCATCGTGTTACTCTCAGCAGTGAGCCCATGGTCTTTCTCCCCTATGAAGCCATGGTCCCTCTACCCTACAAAGCCATCAAGTGTAATCTTGACCTTTGTGAAGCTATGGTCTCTCTCCCCTGTCTTCCCGCCACCGCTGTTGCAACTCTCAACAGTGGCAGTTAATACCCTTTCTCTCTCTCTCTCCATCCCTTCTCCACTCCCAACCACTGTCGTCGTCTCCACCCCATTCTCTGCCTTTGCAACTAATGTAAAACAGAACACCGCTACAACCGATGTAAAATTAATTATTAATTATTTTAATTTTTATTAATTATTAAATATTTTAGTAGTTTATAAGATATTAATTTGCTATTTATTAAATATTAATTTTAATTGCTTCATAGACTTTATTATTATTTTTATTCTTAATAATTTATTTTTAATTTATAAATTTATACATACTTTCCAATTTTATTTTTTTAATAAATTATTTTTAAATTTTTAAATTTTTTATTTTTTGTTATTATTAATTATTTTAATTTTATTAATTATTAAATATTTTAATAGTTTTAAGATATTAATTTGCTAATTATTAAATATTTTTTTCATTACTTCATGGACTTTATTACTATTTTCATTATTACTTTAACTTTTAATTATTTACTTTTAACTTATAAGTTTATATGTGTTTTTCAATTTTATTATTATTTTAATAAATTATTATTTTTATAACTTATTCATATTTTTAATATTGTTTTTGAATTTAACAATTTATTCTTTATAAAATAGTGCAAATTGATATCAAAATTATCAAATAATTGTTTTAGGGGTAAAATAGTAAAATTAGGGAATTTAAAATGCCAAAGGTTTGATCCAACACAAACAACCTTACCTATTCAGAACCTCTACAAAGTAGAAAAGCATCTATGCTTCTTTTCATATTTTAGACACTTTTAATATATTTTTAACTTTTCAGATTACAGATTTACCAAACGCCACCTAAAAAAAGTGTAAATCAGCCATTTGATTTATGTACGATGTCTTTTAGGCTTTTAAGAATTGCTTTTTGCCTTATCTCCGCGGATAGATCCATTAGTTGCAAGCAATGTATCCGAACCGCCGTTGAGCGGGATGGTTGGACCATTCGGACTGGAAACCGTTCAGGCGACCGATTCCGTTTTACCCCAAACCCGATCTTTGGTCAAAACCATTGAATTAGTCAATGAACCGTTGACCTGGACAGTTTGACTGTTGAACCGTTTGACCCAGAGAATGTTTGCGGTTTATTAAATAAGAGCCATATTTGAATGAAAAGACAAATCTCTCAGATCTTAGATTTGAGATCTACTGGAGAGAGAGAGAGAGAGAGAGAGAGAGAGAGAGAAGTTGAGGGAGATCTCAAATTTGAGATCTAGAAGACTAAGATCTAGAAGAGAAGGCTAAGAGATCAGTGAGAGAGATCTAGAAGAGAAGGCTAAGAGTCTAGATGATAGATTTGAGACTGAGAGAAATCTCATATCTAACATCATCGTCGTCAACATTGTAGCCAACCTCCTCCTCCTCCTCCTCCTCTTCCTCCTCCTTCTTCTTCTTCTTCTTCTTCTTCTCTCTCCTAAACTCTCACACCCATCGGCAGTCTCTCATTCTCAAACAATGAAACCCTTTGTCTCTTCTATTTATATGCATCTTACCCTAATATTCCAATCTAATGGGTAAGATGGCATATCATCATTTATAATATTTAAACCATTCGAACCGTTTGACCCGGATGGTCGAACCACTGACCCAAAAACCGGTGGCCAGAACAGTTCTATTTTTGGGTCGGTTTTTAAAACCTTGGTTGCAAGTGATGGGACCCATTTCTTAGACCTTTTTTATTATTATTTTGTCTTCTAATTATGTTGAGGAAAACACAAGGATCCATGGAAAGGGCAATTGGGATCTGCTACCCACAAGGGAAATATTCCCAATGAACAGCTGTAATGTCTCGTGGGTAGAGATGTGGGAACAACTCATGAATAGCAGATCCGAGTCCTGAAAAGAGTTGTTTGAAAAGTGCTTTTAAGTAAATCTTTTGATAACTCGATTGGCAAAAGACATTTTGAGCCTTTGGGGTCTTGTCTTTAAAGATTGAGACTATTTGAACAATGAAAACCCAGAAGACGGTGTGGAAAAGCGCCAAATGCCCTCTTAGCGGTTTAAATTCGACAATGTGCTACTATCAACAGGGCTCTCTTCACATGTCACTTCATTAGTTCACACAAATTCCTTGTAACAGCATACAAGTGTTAGATGCCTTGTTGAGTGAACTAGAACCCATCTGAGAGGGCTAACCTGAAGATTCAACTAAGCCGGTTCAACTTCTTTGGGCTGTGTTTGGGGCAACTTATATTAAGCGTTTGTTGGTTTTATGGTTTAAAAAATCACAAATAGGCATTTAGTTATATAAAAAGAAGCCCAAAAAGCACTTTGTCGCCCCAAAATCCCATTTAGGTTGCATTTGGTAGGGCTTCTAATAAGTGCTTTTTGGGCTTATTGCTTTTAAGAAGCCAAAAGCACCATGGCTTCTACCCTTTTTATGTTTATGACGAGCACATTTTATACTTTAAAGAGAAACCTTGTTACCACCAAATGCTAAAAAGTGCTTCTCTTATAAGCACTTATTTCAAAAGTGCTTATTAAAAAGCCTGTTTAGAGAAGAAAAGCGTCCCCCACACCCCAAATGTAGCCTTAAAAGAATCCAAAAATTTTGGATGCTTGGCTTCTTACAGTTTGGAGAAGCCTTTTTATAAAGAAAAATAAATAAATAAAAACTCACTTAAAATGTCACAAATGTACTTATTCAAAAAATGCCGGTTTAAAAGCCTAGTTAGAAAGGTAAAACACTCTCGTACGCATTGAAAAAGGAGTTCACATCTACCCCTCACAAAACATTCCCAAAAACGTCTCATATGCATATTTCACTGTGTATTGAGAATATCTCCCAATAACATATACAAGAGTTGTTCCCAATGTACCGTGAACAGCCTAGGTTGAATGAACTTACATGTCATTCAGAGGAGCTTTGTTGACAGCCAAGTTTTTCTCGTAGGATCCGTTAATTAAGGCTCGGGTATGGATGCATCCAACCCCATTCGACCCACCATAAGGCGTCGTGGCATTAAGTAATAAGTAGGGTGATGAACCAAAAGTTGTAGAAATAAAATGGGAGGGGGTTCAAATATGGAAAATATATGATATCTGAAAAACTTTCTATCAATCAATTAAAATCATAAATATGGTACCCCCATTCTATGCATTAATGCCCGGTTGAACTATTACCCATGTCAACTGTATCTTAGGCTTAAAAATTCTGATTTTGGGCTGAACTGTCATTCTCCCACGATATTATGCCTTTCCTGTATCATAAAATACGTGTCGAATGGGCATAGGCTAGGCATTCGGAGAAGCAAATTGCCAAGTGCCAACAGCCAACAGGTTGTGAAGCTTCCAGCCTTCCACCCCTTTTTGCCAAAAACGCCAAAACCCTAAGCAAAGTGTTGGCGTAGTCGGCAGGTCCAACAGACGAAATGGGCCCCAATGATTCTTTCTCGAACTTCAGGAGTCAGAGACCAGTCAAACTTCAGCGTGTACACGTGGCCGTGGACCGTGGGTGCGGTCCTTAAAACTCGTGCTCAGGTGTTTCATACTTTCACAAGTCAGGAGATTCTTGAGTGCACGTGGCTGCAGATTACCGGCTTAATTAATTTTCAAAAAGTAGTTTGAAGCCCTTGGACCGTTGGAAACTTTCTCTTGTCTCTTCCACCTCCATGTCCTATCTGCTCACAAAGTTCAATTGAGATTCTGTCAGCCATTATCAATTATCAACTGTTCTGCTGTTGGTTTGTTAAGATTGTTAGTTTTCTATGCATGTTTTAATAATTTGAAATAGAAAAGGCTGGAAATTTTTTAGTTTAGTTTATTGATTTTCTTTACATAAATCTTAGACATATTTACTTATACTGGGGTGATCTTATAGAAGCCCTTGTTTTTTATTGACATTTCAAAGTACAGGATGGATTTAATTAAAAAGGAGAAAAGGTTGCACATGCATGTGCCATTAATTAGTTTAAATTATCCATTCATTTATATATACTACCTTTATCCATGGAAGATCATGAAAGATATTTTGCAAATATGACTTTATATCTATCAAGAAATAAAATTGACCATGTAACTTTAATCAAGCAATAAATAAAGGTTTGGATCAATATTAGGTTAAATTGCAAATGTAATTTAAAAAGTTCTTTAGCATCAGGTTGGAATGAAACTCTTCAGTTTGAAATTCTTGCATTCACTAGAAAGTTTATTGATATATTAAACTAGATGGCCTTCAAATCTATTAGTGTGGCAAAAATGAATGTGAACAAATCATCATCTAAGCCTTATCACAGCTATATGGGCCTCCTACACAAGCCCTATTTCGTTATTTCGTAGTTCAGAATGCAAGAGGCGTAACTCTCCTGAACACAAGGAGGTGTAAGCCTCTTTAAGATGAGGGGAGTTAGGAGGAGGAAGGGGAGGAGGATAAAGAGGAAGGGGGGATCTCATTTTTTTTATTGTTAACAAAAATCTTTTATATTAAGAAGAATAAAGATGCAATACATTAATTGAAAGGAGGGTCTTGTCGAGGTGTCAGCGTCTCTTGCACCTGTCAACACCTCTAGCATTTGCCTCATGACGTTTTGGGAGCGTCTCGCTTAGAGGCGCACTCCCATGCCTTCTAAAACACTTTTGGAGGCATAAGGGGGGTCTTGGCTCCCCTCTGCCACCCCTGGCTCTGCTCCAGCATTGTGTCATCAAATTTCTTTAGTTGAAGAAATTTGGAGATGATTTCAATCCATTTACAAAGAGGAAAGAACCATTAGAAACAAGTTGTCAAAGAGTTTAGTGTGCAAAGAAATTAATTAACTACGTACCTTAAGCAACCAACTGGTTAGCTCAACGAGTCAACTTCTAAACGGAGTCCAAAATTTTATCACTAAGCAATCAAATGCTTGTTTCAACAAGTCAACTCCTTAGGCATTATTCACTCAGTTAGTCACATGTAGTCGATTCCGTATCTCAAGTAGTCAACTTCTTAATTAACTTTTTGAGCACAATAAGATCCAAGAATATGCCTAAGAGTTCAGATAAACTAACCATTAGTCTCTAACATGTTTGTTTAGCCAAGGTTGGTTTGAGATGAGCCTATTTTGAGTTTTTTTGCAACTGATTACATCAAGTGCCTAAAAAATACAACTCTTGATCTTCATTTGAACTTATTTTTTCTTCAATATAAAGATGGGTATCTTCTCTTGTATTTTTTTACACTTTGAACTTGAAGGAAACATGATTTTATCTACACACTTAGAATCTAATCACATCATTAATTTCAATAAGTTTATTACCATAAAAAAAATAGAGTCAACAATGGAAACCAACAAGTAATATATAGTTACACTTGTAGTGATCTCTTAACTATAATTTGACTCAGTTAATTGTCACCATCCAATTTTGGCCACCCTTCTTGGTTTTATGTCAAATTTGAACCCTGCTCTTCACCCTAACTCATCAGTCCAATTCAAAATTTCTAAACAAAAACTCTCAAAGCCCCATAGGCCTTTGATCCATAAAACCACTCACAAAGTAATCATTTTGATCTCAAATTCCACCTTGAATATATCCAAAACCTCTAAACCTATCCTTGAGATTCATCCTTTAAATACTTTAAACAATCTATCCAAAGATGCTGCATGCTCCTAAAACAAACCAAGAAAAATAGTTCAAAAAATTTCCTTATGACTAGCCTAAAAAATCAACCTCCCATGCCTTCAAATGACACCTCTAGACTTTTTTTGAATCCTACAAAAGCAACCCTTTGCCTCACTAAGAATCTCCCTCTCAAACCCCAAGCTAAGCCCCAAGAACTTACCTAAGCCGCTAACAATCTTCCCATACTTGAAGGTAGAAAGAATGGATCTCCACACCTTGACCTGAAATCATAAGACCTTTGTTAGCTAAAATCATGGGTGTAAGCCTATCAACTTGTAGTGAGCTATTATTATTCACCTCATTAAGATCATCCATCATCAACTTTGGCAATCGTAGATAATTTGTGGTTTCCTTATCTGGAGGATTAGCTTCCTTTTGGTTTCCTAGCTAAACACGATTGCCTAACCTAGGTTGTCGTCCAATGGAGTGGTTGTCGGCTGATCTGTCTAAGGGTTTGTTTGTTTGCTCTGATATCTGATGTCTGAAAGTGCAATAATTACATTAAGAGGTATATTGGTATTGTTGATGTTTGTGTTTTGGGGGTATTATTAGAAAACAAAAGATTGTAGGATTACTCTTTAAGAGATAAGAGATAAGAGGAAACAAACACCAATTTTCTTCTTAAATCTGTAAGATTCCTCTTAAGAGATAAGAGTTAAGAGGAAACAAACAACCCTAAGTTTCATCCATGTATTTATTCATCTTATCATGTTTACAAGAGTTAAGAATCACCATTTTTTATGGGCCTTAAATTGAAAATTGGATGGGGGTGGTTGGCAAAAAAGCAAACAATACTTTCATTGCTAAAGTTTAATTTGTATTGTTCTTTATTTTATTTTTATATGTGATTACATTGTTTGGAATATTATGAGAAGCTTTTTTGTATTGAACTTCAAGGTGTATTTATTTATTTTTGTGCAATAGAAGTGTAAACTATGGAGAACTCACTACATAAGAGAGGAGGAATGCCTAACCCTTCCCTCTTCCAGTCTAGAACTCTAAAATCTTCATATTGAATAGGCCAAAATGAAGTCACTATCAAACATTTGTAGGAACTAGTAAAATGAAAATATTTTTCACATAGGGATTCACCATCCTAGTGTAGTGAGCTAAGGTGGCTCTATTTGTTTCATGAGGTTGAAAATGACATTTTTAGAATCTCACAGTTATCATGTTTAAAGCATGTTAAACTTTTTCTTTCAAAGTTATGGAATGTTTTTTTATTTTTTATGGTTGTTCCAAATCAATGGCCAGGGATTAAAGAGTACATGCTAATTACTTTATACATGAACACATAATGAAACATGTAATTCTTAAACTAGGGTTTGGGGATAAACACCAATAGGTTAATAACTTTGACCAATGATGGAATCTAAACAAGCCTTATATGAATGGAATTCTTCAAAACTCCCCAGGGATCAAAGTAGTCATCATCACGAAGAATTTCAATTGCCCGCACTCTCTGTCCCCTCTTTTTGTCATAATTTTCTTGAGTTTCATCATTTGGAAAATGCTTCCAAATGGGTGGTTAAGAGATCATAGACCACTTGCTAAGCTAAGTCTTCTTTGTACATGTCAACCAACAGGCAAATTTGCTATAAAAAGGCGGGCTAGGGAGGTAGTTGGATTTCTTTTACTTGCTTGCTATATATTATTAGGGTGGGGTAGGGAAGTGCTTTGTTTTTCTTGCTCTCATATCCTTTCTATCTTTGTTCTTTCCGCCTCTTACAAGCAAATAATAGCAACACGTAAGCATCTAAAATGGCCAATTAATGGGGTTGTGAGTGATACATAATACATGTTCTGCCATATTGAGATGCAGTAGTACAAAGTAGTAGTTATCCTTCAAATCTATAACATCTATAGTACAAAGTAGTAGTACCCTTTGTCTGAAATATACATCTAAGTGGGTGTTTGGCTCTGGAGCGTTTCATCAGAAGCATTGATGTATCGTATGCGCCACATCAGCTATTAAATGGAATGGGCAAAAAAAAATTATATTTGGCAATCTTTCTTTTCAAAAAAAATGTTTTTATAGTGATAAACTTTGGAATTTGGGAATATAGGGGTTTCTTGAAACATTTTTTGAACCGCCTTAGTGATCCTGAATCGCCCCGGTGACATGGCACATTGAAATTTGGAAAAAGCTTATTACCTTTTTGAGATATCACACAATTGTCATTATAAATATATTGTAATATTAAGTCAAATCACTTCAATTGCCCAATCAGCCTAAATCCCGTTTCTTTTTTTTTTCAAAAAAAAAAAAACAGTTGAACTAAACAAAACACTTGTAAATTGCGGCTCACCTGTAAAATGGAACGCTTGTAAAATGCTCCGGTGCCAAACACCATGTAAATGAATGTGATTCAAGCTTGTTACATGAGAGTTGTCATGACATGTGATGTGAAATTGCTAACTCCATCCACGCCAAACAAGTTTTCTTAGATTATATGATCATATCAACATTCGTCTTATAAATCATAAGACAAACTAAGAAATATTTGAAGGATAATGCCTCATTAAACCATGAAAATGAAAGAGTAGAGGTAGAGTGGGCCTGATAAGAAAAATGTAAAAGTAGAGAATTAATTAGTCGTAACCCTAAAAGTGGGGAAGAATAACTGATTCATTCTCAAACAGATCACATTAACAGGAAAAAAAAAAATTCTCAAACAGATTGTCTTGATTTCTTTTTGCGGTCTAGTTAAGTAAAAAACAATTGCCTGAAACTGACTCACTAGAGACATGGGCAGGCGGAGAAAAGTGTAAGAAATGAGTAAATGTCACTAAATGTAATTGGGTGTTGAACTTCTTGAACTAAATAACTAATTACTAATACAAACCCTAGTTGATAAATGAGGACTAAGACTTACCAATTTTTTTGATAGAAGCTTAGACATGGGCAGGAAGAAAAATGTAGGAAATGAGTAAATGTCATTAAATGTAGTTGAGTGTTTGACGGGTTCGGATTTGCTCTTCATAAAGCACTTCTCACACCAATCTCATATATAAAAGCTTAATTAAGACTATTTAATTGAGATTAACTGAAACAGTGGAGGTTGGCGTTGGATGTCTGAACAGGCTATTTGACCAGTAGTCTAAGGCTCTAAGCAATTCACTTTCCTCGCAAGACCATTCACTGTCAATGCGTGACCAAGTGTAAAGCCAGTTGTGGGCTACAAATGAGAAGGTGGGCCCCCAGACAGAAAAGTGACAACGAAAGGGCCTGTAATGGAAGCCCATTTGGGCTGTAGTAACTGCCGGAATCTCCCCCCAAAGCCTCTTTGTTTCAAAAGTATTATCTCCATTGATGTGATGAGATGCGTCATGGCGTGGCCGCTTTTTCCTTCTTCCCCCCTCATTGTAACAACACACCAAACACTTCACCTACAATTGAACAGTGGGAAGAGATTTATCTTCAGATATGCACATCCTTTTGGATCCTAACGCCCATTCTCATTTCATCAATAATTCAGGTACGTGTTGACTACATTTCCCATCCACTTCCTGAATCTTGACTATTCTCTCTCTCTCTAATTCTCTATACAAGGTTTTGTGGGTGGGTTTGCCAACCTTTTCAGCTTTTCTTCGCAACCTTTGAATAATTACACCTTTTCTTCACCTAATGCGGGGGAGTTATTGATCTGGGAATCATCTCTGGATGTGATATTCAAATGGGTCATCGCCTTTGGAAGATGTTTGGCAATCAGGGTTAGTTAACATTCACCATCTAAAACTGTGTGAGGAAATGAAATGGACTAGATAGGTTGACACAGACATCTTTTCAAAGTGGGCGATGGAGTTTATCAGTGGGCAGAATGGGCTTAGGACCAAGTGGCCCCATCACAGTACTTTGCCAGCTCAAGCATTGCTACCGAAGCTCTTGCTTAGATAAAGCTGAAGCACAACTAAATTGGCTCCATCCATCTCTCTTTCGCCTACTGTTGTAACATGATGGAGCAACCAGCACCGTTTTCGATGCACTGTAGCAACCGCTGGAGAGCCGATTCCGGACAAATTTGATCTATGTACATTTAAAAACACACATGTAAAAAATGGTGGTATAGAATAAGGTTATGTTTGGTTTGAAGGAAAATATAGGAAAATGTAAGAAAATCTTTACAAACTTTGTATAGGTTTTTCTATGTTTTCCTTCCTTTCTCTTTAACCAAACATAGCCTAAGTAAGAATCCTTACAATATTGGGTAAGATACTTCTACTTCCCCTTACGTTTTTGTTTCCGATAAGTACTTAAACCTCCCCTCACCTTTAAACTTTACAAAGACCTCCCCTGAGTCCCTGACCTTTGGTGTAAAATCTGCTTATTGATCCCTTCCCTTAGTTTCACCTTAAAAACTTGAACAGAAATATAAATCTGTTGGTCTAAATTTTTTAAAATACTCAAATTACCCTTGAACCATGCAAGGGTAAAATATTTATACCTCCGCTGACGTTTCTAACAAGTTTATGTGTTGATACAACTGAACTGAATGAAAATCAAGGGATTTTTTTTTATTTCTTCATTTTAGAAATTTTTATGAATTTGTACAATTGGAATAATAATAGGTAGGAGAACCCATCGCAATTCAAAGGGGTATTATAGCATAAGTGGGAGTTTTGAATAATATATTCATAAAACCAATAAAAATTTTGGAGGGAGAGTTAACCATAAATTTCCCTTAAATTTATTGGGCCTCCTAGAATAGATGCGATTTCGAGCCCCGCTATCGTTTCCCACCACCATTTGGAGAAAAATTATTAAATAGTTGTTGAAAAAGTGTTGTACCATGCAAAAGAAAAATGATTTATGGGCCCCTATCGAGGCGGCACAATGCCAGTATTTTAATATCAAAAAAATGGAAAAGTATGGACAGGTCTAATGCAAATTTCTGAATTCTCCTACAAATCTATAAACATTCAAAATGTCAAAAACCCATACTCTATGCACCCATTTCCACCTGTGAATTGGCATACTTTGGGCCTACGATTTCTGACCCTGGCTGAACGACCATTCTCCCAAAAAAAAAAATTTTACTTGTCGTCAGTTAAAAGTTTTTTTTTTTTTTTTTACTTAGCATGATTTACTTAAGCTTAATAGGCAAACCATTTTCATGGAGGGAAATCCAAATGTACCTTGCTTAGTTCTCTACTGATGAGATGATTGGTTGTTACATATAGGGGTGTCAATTGGACTGGATTTGGTCCAATCCGATCCAGTCCAATGTGAGCCCATTATAAATGGACCAAGTCCAATCCAATCCAATGAATGTTTTGGACCATTTTGGACTAGTCCAATTCAATGTTTGGACCGTCCAATTTGTTCAAATTCATTTTGATTTAGATTGATTTCAACCCAAACCCGGTCCATTGACACATATATTCTTATCTTATATCAATGGATCAGATATTGGCTTAATCCAACTCAATCCAATGTAAATTTGTTATGGATGGACCAGGTCCAATCCAATCTAATAAATATTTTGGACCAGATTGGTCTAATCCAATATGTCTTATTGGTCCGTCCAGTCCATTCAAAGTGACTTTAGACTGGATCAGTCCAATCCAAAACTGGTCCATTAACACCTTAATCACATATATGTAGCAAAGACTGACATAGTCTAGATGCGTGAAGCACATGTCATGAATACGAATGCATCATCTAGGTCATTTCAAGTGTCTAGTCAAAATATCAATCAAAGAATCTCTTAGAACTGAATGACTTATTTGTTTTGTCTTTTAATGGATAAAATAATTAAATAATAAAGTATTGAAGATATAATTATTAACCTAGCTTAACTTTAGATTCAATCATTAAAGAGCTCAAAACCTCCTTAATAGCTTATTAACTAAAAGACAAAGCAATAAGTGATTCAGTTAGCTGATATCAAATGACCCAGGGTACTGATAATTTTCCTTCTTGGTTCAATGCTTTGGTGTTTATATGATCTAGACTGAATGACAGAAAGCACTAGAATTTGACGAGATGGCTTTTGGAGTCCAACATCTACTTGTTCTTTCATGGTTATTAATATAAACCCTTAGTTTTGCATTTCAAATGCTATCTTCTATGAAGCTTCATTAACAAAACTGAGACTCCTGTTCTTGTGGAACCCTTAGTAGGAAAATTCAAGAAGAAAGGCAGTAACATAGGAACTTTCATTTTCACCATGGTGAGATATGGCCAAAAATTTCTTCAACACATTATGGAGATATGCCTACTTCTCCACCTTTCTTGGGTTGAAAAATAAGAACCTCAGTAAAGACTTAAGAGTAGCCCTCATCCACATATTACCAAAACGAATAGTGGATCTCATGGGGCTTTAATTACATTCTAGTCTGAACTTGAGAAATAAGAACTGCCACTTGAAACAGAACACATGACTCTTTCTTCCTTGGTCAATGCTGTTGATTCAATCCCACAATTCCTTGGATTCTGAACGCCCCACCCACAATGATATGCCCAACCACTTCATATTCTCTCCATAATCTATGCTTCCATGTGCAAACAATACAACATTCAAATGGGCCATGGGGGATACTCTTTCTTGACACTGTTACATGACCCCCCCCCCTCTCTCTCTCTGAGTTGTCTTTCTACATTTGTCTGAGCTTCTATGCATATGCTAATCATTTGACTATGGTCCAAGATGAAGATTGATTTATTTTGGTCCTCTTTCCTGTCTAAAAGAACCATTTAGATTTGATTCATGGATTTTTCTGGTGCAGCTCTTGACTTGACTTCTCTCAACAAGGTATGGGCACTCTCCATTGATCTAGAGTGATCATATGAGTACAAAGGGAGGAGGAAAAGGAATCAAACTGTCAAAGACCCAACCAGAGAGAGGCCCCAATGTTGTATTCCTGAGCCATGTAACCCTCTCAGTTTCAAATAACAGGAAATAGGATTAGTGCTGTTTATAATGAATAACACACATGCATGGGAGCTTGTGTTAGGTGGGCCTTGGCAGTTGGTAGTTTTTTTCTGGTGAGGTAGGTCTGTTAGGGAATCCTCCATATATTATTTGCTGATACACATGATCGCTGGACAGTGTGCACCTTTCCCAGTGTATTATCCATAATAGAGGAAATATTATAAAATTATTAATCAAAAATAATAAAATAAAAAAAGCCAATGAAATGGGTTATTGAAGAAAGAAGACCACAAGATTTTGCATCCCCATTCTCATGCATTACACCCCAGTTTGACTGTTGGGCACTGAAAATATAAAATGGGGTCCACCAAAAACTAAGAATTTGAAATTTAAACTTGCCTCATCTTTCCTTCCAAACCATATTACATTGGGAGAGCTAACAAGAGGGTAGGAAAAAAACAAATAGAAAGACTAATTAATAGCCCATTAGATACTCCCTTCCATTTGACTCAATGATGTGGATGATCAGCCTTGGAATAACAATAGGTTATAGGGGAAGGGGGGGATATCCATGTGCCACCATGTGCACACGTGGACGAATGAGATCCAACACCTGAAGCCCCATTTCATAAGGGGTCCCCTTGCACGTGTGTCACATGGGGCTATTTGACTGCTATCCTTGGAGGGTATGACCAAACACAGGCGGCTTTTGTGATCACAAATGATAACCCATATGCTTTTGATGTTTCTTAATATATTTTTCTCTCACTTCCATATGATTTGCTCACTTCCATTTTTAATTCCATTGTTTTGAGAGCTCTATAAGGATTCTTCTTAAGTTTCCATTATTTATCTCTGAGCTTTTGTGCATCTTCTCTAGTATTCTTCATTCTTTAATTTACTTTTCAGCTTATGCTAACATGACAAGAAATGTTGCTTAAATATTTGCTAAAATTCAAATCTTTCTATGATTAGCAATGTTAATTAATTAGAGAATAGGGAGATTCTTTGTTATTACACTCATATGATCTGCTCACTTTGATTTTTTTTAATTCATTGTTTTGAGAGCTTTATAAAGATTCTTTTTTAGTCTCTTTAGTTTATCTATGAGCTTCTATCCATCTGCTCTAGTCTTCTTCATTCTTAAATTCATTTATTCTCAGTGTTTTCCATGGATTCAGACCTAATTTACATGATAAGAAAATGAGCAGAGGCACCGGATTAACCGCCATTTTCCAATACTGAACACCTTGAAATCTAACAAATAATATTGCTTAAATGATTGTTCTAAAATCCAGATCTTTCTATGATTAGCGGTGTGAAGAAAACACATTTACATGATCTGCTCACTTTCATTTGTAAATTCATTGTTTTAAGCAAAGTTCAAAATTTTGATATGATATACCCCGGTATTGGGCATATCGTATCGTATTGGTGGGTTTACGATACACCTATTTAAAGGTGTTTCGAAAACTATTCTTTTTTAATAAAAAATATGATTAAAATATGCCTAAAAATCAAATTTTGAAAAAAAAAAAAATATATATATATATATATATATAAAGGCGCATTAATTTAAGTACCCATACGCCCGATATTTTGAATCTTGGTTTGGTTTTAAGAGACTCATAAGGATTGTTCTCAAGTTCCCTTTATTTACCTCTGACCATCTGCTCTAGTCTTTCCCCATTATTTAATTCATTCATTCTGGGAGTTTTCCATGGAATCAGCCCTATGTTCACATGACAAGAAAATGAGCGGCGGCACCGGCATAACCGCCATTTTCCGGTACTGACAACACCTTGAATCAAACAAATAATATTGCTCAAATGTTTATTCTGCAATTCAGATCCTTCCATGATTAGCAATATTAAGAAAATAGGGAGTATCACATTGCCCTATATATAAATTAATTAAGCATAACACAGTGGGAGATCTTTTGTTAATACACTTTGTTCTAAGTATCACATTGCCCTATATATAAATTAATTAAGCATAACACAGTGGGAGTACTCTCTCATTTCTTAAAATGCAAGCCTCCCATGTTATTCAAATCTGATATCACAGTTCACTTATAACTTAATAATGGTTACTGGTTAGGTTCAACCAATTCAAATATTAAAATTTCAGATGGCCCAGATCTCATTAATGTCTTCATTGATCAATCTCCATATATTAGTTTAATTGCCCATTTAGGAGTATTTTCCTTTTTCATCTCTGCACATCTCATGTGCCCAACTGCTACTAACGACAATAACCAACTTCTTCAATCCTGACAATATTATTAGTTCAAAGTCTAACTAACTGCTTAAGGCATGATGGCTTAGAGCATGTTAGAAGGGGAATAAACAAACCCCATTCGGCTCCTCAACATGTGATTCTTCCAGCCCCGTGGACCACGGACTCTTATAACCCTGGCTAACCTCCCCTAGATTATGCCTAAACCACTTGGTTTCTTCTTGAATACCAGGGAAACAACTGCGACTGTTTCTTTTTCTTTTCTTTCGCTTTCTTCCATCCTTTTGTTAAATTAACTTAAATTCTTTGACTATTACAAGAGACCCTTGCATTGTGTTAAAAAGATTAAAGATGTGCATGTTTTCTAAGAGAGTGATCATTATGCAAATGGTTTTGTTTTCTAAAATAACCCCACATCTATTGGAAAGTACTCTATGCCTATGATACCAGAAAGATATGGTATATCGAAAGAGTTTTGACCAATTAAATCATTTCCTGAACTTGATGGATACCACCTGATTCATCACCTCTTTTATGATACTCATCCGATTGGTTATAAATTTTTTCGATATCATATCTTTCTAGTATCATAGTCAAAAAGTCAAACCCATGGGCTACCCACAACCGATTCAATTTTTTTTTATTAGAAAATCTGTTGGTCACTCCATCTAAAACATGATCATCTTTTAACACAGCCCCATGTCAAATTTAAGATCTGACATAATCAAATTGGATTCAGATATGTTCTAATTCAACTTGACAGATATCCAAACTGATCATTATATACATACATATAGACATATGCATATATATATATATATATATATATATATATACTTGATTAAATAATCACATATTCTATTCAAATTTAAATGTTACTTTTACTTGATCATTTGAATTCATTCCATTTAAGCCTCTAATTGAGATGTTAATTAAGGCTCAGTTTAAAAAGAATACAAATACAAATATGTCCAATATAAATACATAGAAATTAATATAAGTATTATTAAAAGATTTTTCACTCTAAGTATTTGTATTTGTACTCGTTCCAAACTAAGCCTAATATTAGAATTGCAAATACAAATATTAGATACAAAATAATATAAAATAGAAGGTTTTGCACTTTGTACTTATACTCCTTCCAAACTGAATCCAGGAGATGAAGGGAGAGAGAGAATAAGCTGCCGTGGACCTAAGCCAGTTCATTTTACATATATAGTACATACTAGATGCTTCTAGCTAGTCAGCTTCATTTTCTGCTAGCTAAATCTAAAACATCTTAGGAGATATGAAAAGAGAGCCAAGTTATCATTTACTGATGTACTAAAAATGTATAATTTTTTAAGGTGTATTACTGCATGTCTCCAAGTGGCATCTCAAAAGTCATAAAAGCCCTACATTTGTCAATGTCGTACATGCCACTTGGAGATCCTATTCATCAACGTTAGTTGAAGGTACGTACCTTTATAGACTGTGAATTGAATGATGACTCAGCAAGGATCACCCAAGCCCTGAATATATAGGCGTTTCAATTTTAATCTCAGAAACGTCAGTGTAAGCAACTCTTGTCAAGTGTCAATCTTGTGTCAAGTGGGTAGTACTTTTTATGTCAAAGTTCCTCAGTCCTCAGCCTTTAGCAACTGTCTGAGCTCTGCACTAATCAAATGGCCGCTCAAAGCCAAGAAAGACCAGTTTGTCACACAGCTAGCTAGCGCATATGTGATGTGATAATAGATGTTCCATCACTTGGCTTTAAAGAAGTGATGACACTGATTCTAGTTCAATAGCTAACTATCTATAACCACAATTCAACTGGTATTATGGGTCAGAGATGGGATGTATTATTCACAAAAAAATGGTCTTTCTTTTGTTAGGTCTGAGTCACAGTCACATAGATGATAGATTCAAAAGTAAAACAGAAAAGAAAAAACACTGAGGCTGCGTTTTGTTGTAATGCAAATGTGAATATATACACTACATATTTACTTATTTTTTGGTTCATGAATGCAAATAGGTTTCACATTTTAAATAGTTTTTCCATTCATCTTATTTGTTTAAAATCTGTGCAAAAGTGTGAATTCATCGTTAAATGTTTCAAATATCATATACTTTAATGCCTTAACTTTGGTTACAAAGTTAATTATCAAAAGAACACAAAATTGTATCCAAAAAATAGGTACAGTATTACTCTCTTTTCAGAGTACAAAAGTGTCAAAAAATGCATTTTTGCTTTATGCATCAAACAAAGGGTTACAAACACAAACTGGAATACATAAATACCCCAATTCGGCATTTGTATAGCAAACAAACGGAGCCTAAAAAGCAATACTACTCTAACCCAATTAGGGCAAAACTCTTTGGGCTAATCTTCTTAATTAAATCAAGCACCAATTAATAATAGAACTGCAATTTTTAATAAAATTACTTTGCTTATGGGTATAAGTTTTTGTGGGTCATTTATGGAATGTTGTTTCATAGTTTGGTAGTAGAGGGATGACTTAAAAACTGGAATCCTAGCTTGCATTTAGCATTTCTTATTTTAAGGATTTATCTCTTTTTTTTTGTGATTAAAAATTTAATATTCATAAAAACATTTTAGCAACAAAAAAGAAATAAATCCTTAAAATAGGGAATGCCAAATGCATGAAACCTTAATCAAACAACAAACAATAAACAAAGTTTCATATTGAAATATGAAAAGGTAAAAAAAAAAAAAAGAAGGGTGGTGCACTAGAAAGCCGCCCATCATTGCTTAGAATATTAATATACCACCAGACTGACTATAAATTTTCAGAAATAAATAAAAAGGGTCGTCTGATCAAAAAGTGTATCAGCCACCTCGCATGTGGACACGTGGATGAATTTCGAATAAATTCCATATATCTTGCTTAGATTGAATTGAGAGTCATCTGTGACATTATCAGTAAGGGGATTCAGCAGCCTGTTGGTGTTTCTAAATGTGTTCAAAGATATTGTAGTCCTAGAATGGAAAAGGGTGGTGATATATTTATTATTTGATGATTGGCTTTTGATTTGGAACCCTTTTATAATAATAAACTGCATTAAGTTATAGGAGGAGAGGAAGAATCTTTACCTAAAAGGAAATGATGAAAGAACATCGAAAGAACTCAGTGTTTTGTGAAGGATGAAACATATCTTTATACAAGAGATGTATGCTAAAAGAAAATGACAGTGTGAATGGGTGGACTATGCCATTTCCTATTTATTTATTTTAGAGGTTGTTTGGTATCGATGGTATTTATAAGATGAAGGTTTTGTATGATTTTGTCTTGAAAAACGAGATAAAATCTGTTTTAAACATTTTGTACGCTTTTTTATACCTCAGCGCATTAGGCACCACTAGACGCCATTAGGTGTCATATAAGCCAAACAGTGAAAAATTGGTCTTGAAAACGAAAAACATCAAAACTAATCTTTTTTTTAATAAACAGTTCACAAGATTTTCAAGAAATAAACGGCTCTACCAAATAACTTTTTAAGCATTTTTTTGTTAAACTTATATCCAATGCTGAGCTGGCACCCTTTCTTCCAAAAACTACATAGATACTAAACACCATCTTATACTAAGCTTCTTTTACACTTTAGTAGATTTTATTAGAAATCTTACCCGAGTTGGAAGTTGAATAAATTTCTAAAAGTTGGCATTGTCAAAAGGTTCTTTATCTAGTAAAAATATATTTCACAACAAAATGTTAAGGAGAGAAGTTATAAATAGGACACTCTAATTAGTAGCCAATCCTTTATCACAGTTCTATCACTTAAATTAACTTTTAGCTTACCCTTCCCTCTCATGAAATATTTATAAAGTGACAATCCCTAAGTATCATTGTCATCTCATATGGTAAATAAATGCACATGATATCCCATCTAAGTTTTCCTGCAAGGATAAAAAATAGTCAATTTATGAAAGAAAAAAAAAAGGCAAAAGGTGTCAAAAATAGTTAATTAATTAATAAGAAGAAAAGCAATAAATTGGGCAACACCATCCCATAAGGAACTACATTATCTCTAGATATCTCTCATAACTCTTGAATCCTTAACACTAATTCAATAAAACACCCTAGAGATTGTTTTTATCATTTGGATTATTTGGATCTCCCTCTGTTGTATATGCCAAGCATAAACAAACAGTGAAGGGTTTCATTTGAAAAAAAAAAAAAGAATTTTTACGTCTTCAGGTGGTGGTGGTGGAGGAGGAGAGAGAGAGGGGGGAAAGAGATGTGTTGGTGGGCAGGGGTGTGGGGTAGTGATGTGACCTAGATTTCAGGGGAAGGAGGAGAGAAGACGGCCACGTGGGTGAGATGACCTCTTGGAAGAGGGAATACAAGGAGAAAAGGACCATAATTTACCATAGGCTTTAGTGAATAGAGTGAGAGGAGATTTATTTATATGCTTTTTGTATACTGACCTGAATAACCAATATTATTACGTGCCATGGTTCACAAATCAAGGAACTCTCTCCTAATAACTCAAATCTCTCTCATAAATAAACGACTTTCTAGAGAGAGAGAGAGAGAGAGAGAGGGGTGGGGTCGTGTCAAACTTTCTAAGGCAGGTTTGTCTTGCTCTGCCTCTTTTTAATCCTAACATCAATAGGGGGTGCTCTTTCCACAAATCAACCACGTGGTCATCCCATAGATGTCGAGGAGGACCTCTATCTATGACCTCCTTTCTCTTCTCCCTCCTCCAGTCTCCAACTCTATATATACCTCCCTCACTTCTCTTTTCAAATCACACCTCTCTCTTCCTCTCCCTTCTCACTCATTCCCTCTCTTTTCTTTTCTTCCAAAAACCAAAAGAAAACGTCAATATCTCACAACACAATTCCATTGCAACAAAAATTCGCATCAAAAGCAACCATTCATTCACTCTCTAGTACCTCTCTATCTCTCTCTCTAATACAGAGATATACAGAGCAGACTTCTTTTTAGATCCCAACCCAACCCATCCCAAGACTTCAAAAACAATGGCTTCTTCAGCAGCTGCTGCTACAACTTCTAGCACATGGGTCAATCCCAAACGAGCTCATGCTCATCATCCCTCTTCATTAATGGATTTGGGCTGCAGTTCCAAGTCCATAAGCTTAAAGAGGCCCAGTAGAAGAGCCCATCTCCATTGCTCTCTGCAGACTCCTTCACTGCTCCGTTTCCCAAAGCAATCCTCCTCCTCCACAACTCCCTCTCCCACTATTACTACTAGTACTACTACCCTCCCCAAGCCCAAACCCAAACCCAGAAACAAAGAAGATTCATCATCGTCACTCCCCGCCAACTACAACACCAATAAGGCTTCGCCTGCTCCTCCTCCTCCACAGTGGAATCTGCTCCAACGTGCTGCTGCCATGGCGTTGGATGCCGTCGAGGCCGCCTTGATATCCAGCGAGCGCCAGCACCCACTCCCCAAGACAGCCGACCCAACCGTTCAAATCGCCGGCAATTTCGCACCAGTGCCCGAGCAACCTGTCTCCCATTCCCTCTCCGTCTCTGGCCGTATCCCCGATTGCATTCAAGGCGTCTACGTTCGTAACGGCGCCAATCCCCTGTTCGAGCCCGTCGCCGGTCACCATTTCTTCGATGGTGACGGCATGGTTCACGCTGTTAGCATCCACAACGGCTCCGCTAGCTACGCTTGCCGCTTCACTGAGACGCAGCGTTTCGTTCAGGAACGAGCCCTTGGCCGCCCTGTCTTTCCGAAGGCCATTGGTGAGCTTCACGGTCACTCTGGTATTGCTCGGCTCCTTCTCTTCTATGCCAGAGGACTTTTCGGGATTGTCGATCACACCCAGGGAACCGGAGTTGCCAACGCTGGCCTTGTTTATTTTAACCGTCGTCTTCTTGCCATGTCCGAGGACGATCTCCCTTACCAAGTTCGTATCACTCCCTCCGGTGACCTTGAGACAGTCGGCCGCTACGACTTCCAGGGTCAGCTCCGGTCCGCCATGATTGCTCACCCCAAGCTCGACCCAGTCTCGGGCAAGCTCTTTGCTCTCAGCTACGATGTCGTTCAGAAGCCATACCTTAAGTACTTCAGCTTCTCCCCAGATGGCCAGAAGTCACCTGACGTCGAGATTCCTGTTGCTGAGCCCACCATGATGCACGACTTCGCAATCACCGACAGGTTTGTGGTGATACCCGATCAGCAGGTGGTGTTCAAGCTCCAGGAGATGATCCGAGGTGGCTCTCCGGTCGTCTACGACAAGAACAAGATTTCCCGGTTCGGAATCTTGGACAAGAACGCCGTCGACGCTTCGGGGATCAGATGGGTCGAAGCGCCCGATTGCTTCTGCTTCCACCTCTGGAACGCTTGGGAGGAGCCCGAGACCGACGAGGTCGTTGTCATCGGTTCCTGCATGACCCCGCCGGACTCCATATTCAACGAATGCGAAGAGGGTCTGAAGAGCGTTCTCTCAGAGATTCGTCTCAATCTAAGGACCGGTAAGTCCACCCGTCGATCCATCATCTCCGACTCCCAACAATTGAACTTGGAAGCCGGAATGGTGAACCGGAACCGATTGGGGAGGAAGACCCAGTTCGCCTATTTAGCAATTGCCGAGCCATGGCCGAGAGTTTCTGGCATCGCCAAGGTAGACCTCACCACCGGAGAAGTGAACAAGTTCATTTATGGAGACCGATGCTACGGTGGCGAGCCATTCTTCCTGCCGAGGGACCCCAACAACTCGGAAAGAGAAGATGATGGCTACATACTGGCTTTCATGCACGACGAGAAGACATCAAAATCAGAGCTTCTGATTGTAAACGCCATTAATTTACAGTTGGAAGCTTCAGTCAAGCTACCTTCTCGAGTTCCATACGGTTTCCACGGCACGTTTATAAATTCCAAAGATTTGGAGAAACAGGTCTAAAGCCTACAGATTCTGGCACACCCTTAATTCCGTCCTAGTACAGAGAAGACTTTACCTGAGGGATACTTTTGGATTACGTCCCCGGAGTCTTCTCCCAACACCTCCACTTATCACGAATCACAAATCACAACCCCTTTCTGGGTTTTACCTCTACCTTCTTCAAATTTCATTTTTGCTTAGTTTTCTCTTTTCTTTTTCAGCATGAGAGAGAAGTTTTGATAGAAACCAGCTTGTAGCTTTTGGACTGTAGGTAGAGATGGAGCTCAGCTGGTTTCTGTTTATTCTTTTCTTCTTTCTTTCTTGCTTCCCCACTTTCTGTTCTCTTTGTGTACTTGATTGATGTCTATGTGTTGTTCTTTGTGTAACATAAAAACAGAGGATGTCTTTCATTAACCTTGCTCTCTGCCTCTCTCTCTCTCTCTCCTCTCATTTTGCTTGTTATAAAGTATTAAAAGTTTAGATATTGATTTTCATTTCTCTTATGCTTCCAGGAATTTGTAGGGAAGGACATGGGACATGGGCAAGAAGGGGAATTTATGGGGTTTTCATGGAATTCTTTATGAATAACCCCCATTTCAGTATTTACATTTACGCGGTTTAATTTTGTACTTAAACCGTTGATGATGATGTGGGTACTTGTTATTTTGATAAATATTTGCTAAAATTAGTGGTGAAAAATGAAAATTGAGTACGGGTTCGTTTAAATTTTAATAAAATCTATATAAATATACACAAACCAACTCACTATATATAGTCGTATAATGCAAATATTGTATGTTGCAGTGTGACAGGAATGTGCTAATTTTCTTTACTCAGATGCCAACCTGAGTTAACCCTATTTCTTTTAACTTTATTTGGTACCGACGATACAAACAAAATCCCGACACAACATGTTTATGATAAGATGATTAAAATAAGCGTTTATCATAAGATGCTAGAGAAATGGATAATGAAAGACTTGTATCATGCAAATATATATATATAATAGAATAATTGGAGTATCATTTGTATGCTGCAAATTAAGGAGTGAAAGGGGTAGAAAGCTGTAATATTTTGTGTTTCTTCCCTTTGTACATCAAATGGTCACAGTTGAAAGAGATATATACACTATCTAGGTTTTTTTCTTGATGCCTGATAATTGCTGAGAATTCTTTTCCAAAATGTATGAACTGATAATTGATCTATGAATATGATGCATTAATAAATTCCATTTTTGAATCCCTTCTAAATGGGGCGGTGGATCTTTATTAGTCTATGCTGGTGAGGTGAGTTTTCCTCCTCAGATTGCTGCTGGAGTGCTGGGTGGTGGCAACAAGGTCAAAGCTGAATGTTGAGGCCAGCCCACAGTGTTAACATTGGGAAAATGGGTTGGGTAGTGATTTGGGCACACCCTCATTCTAATTTAATAAATTTAGATGGGGCACAATACAAATTAAGCTCTATAAACGGGCCAAATTAAGTTTGCTGTGTGGAGAAGAAGAGACAAAGTAATACCTTTTTTCCCGTGAAGAATAAATTTTGTCTCTTTGAAAAGAGGTATCCTTAAGGTTAAGGATCAAAAACAGAGAGTGCCCAAATCACAATCCTAGAAATTAGTGTATATTGAATCGAGGAAAAAGAAAGAAAAAAGAAAATCTTTGGAAGGAAAGAGAAGAAGAGTTTGACGTTTTTGTCGGTTATTTGGGAACGACTCGATTCGGCTGCCGTGATGCCATCCATAACTTATAGTGCAAATTGGAAAGCAAAATAAAAAAACAAAAAATAGTGAAAGCAAAGATAGTTACACGCTAGCCTCTCATTCTTTCCACCTTTATTATTAAGTTAAATAGAAACAGAGAAAAAGTCCCACTTTGCTTTGTCGTAGCCTGGTAGGATCTTTCGAACTCCACTTCAAAAGCAACTTCTCTCACAAAACCATTAATCTCTGCTTCTTTGCTTCAAACCCCACTTCACAAATCATCAAATTCTGCCGACCCAATTCAATTTTCCTCACCAAATCCATAAAATTTCTCATTATCATTCATGGGTATGCCACTAATCTCTTTCTCTGTCATATTATATATATATATATATGAAGAAGTTTAGTCAATGGTTAACTGTCAAACATCCATGTATAGAAATATATTTGTTGGGATGAAAACGCCAGCCGACCCTTTTTTCCCTTTTCTCATAGCTCATCGATGCAATTCACCATCAATGTAAGTATACTGGTGCAGCCCATGTCAGACGGATGGACCACTCTCTCTCTCTCTGTGGGGACGTGGAGCTATATGGGATTAAGTACGTCCATATTTTGTGGGTAACGGCTCAAGGACTGCAAGAGAGAAGTAAGAGCATGAGAACATGGATTGATTAATCAAATTAAGGGAAAAAGGTCGCTTACAGCCGACCATCAGCTTATTAGTGAGGAGAGATTCATAGTTCCTAACGTGTTTCTCACTCAGCCAACATTAATTACCCCCATTAAGGTCTCATTTAATAAACATTTACTTTTAAGTTTACGACGGTAGAATAAAAAAAGGAGTAAAATATAAAAATCTCTCCTCAATTTTTTAACAATTATAAAAACCTTCCATATGATTTCATTTTAATAAATATCTCCTCTGAAATTATGAGAAATTCAATAAAAATCTCTTTTTCGTCATTGTCGCAGACAAAAAATATTAGATTGATGTCTTAGTTTTTTTTCAAATATTCATTCTACCATTTTATAAGTTATTTTACATACAAAATTATTGAAATAAAAGATTATTTCAGTAATTTTATATATAAAATTATTGAAATATGTTTTTTATTAAGTTAAAATGGGATTATTTTAGTAACTTTGTGTGTAAAATAATTTATAGAATGGTAGAAGAGATATTTAGAAAAAACTGGCGCATCAAGCTAACGTTTTCCATCTGTATTTGTTAAAATGAAATATAAGCGAGGGTTTTATAATTGTGAAAACTTAAGGAGAGATTTTTGTATTTTACACTAAAAAACTTTCAAAAATATTATAATCAAAAGCTAAAACACTTTTGAGCCCTAAATCACTAATTGGGGATTATTGTTTTTGTGCTTTAAAAGCATACATCCTCAACAGCCAAACATAACTTATATAATTATTTAATGAAATTGTTTTCTTAGCCGGCCAGAGGATTAATTGGGATAACTTTTCATTGATTGATTGATTGAGTTGCTTTGAATAATAACCACCTTAAAAGTAAGTGGACGATAGAAGAATGGCGGCTCATTTGGATATGCTCTAAATGATCCAGTTATTTTCGAATTGACTCTGTTTATTGCATCTTGCCAATCTGCTCCAAAATTGTACCTCACATGGTTATGTTCAGCATATGTCTTAGTAATTATTCAATCCATTTTTGTGTATATGGGACAAAAACAAGTTGCAAATTGCATCATTAGTTTTGTTCAAATTTGAATAAAGTCTGATCTTATCAATGAGTTCAATTTTGAATTCACCGATAATAATTAGATACCAATAAGATAATAAATAGCTGCTCGTTAAATTTAGATATCAATTAATCACATTAAAGACATTTTAGTTATCATTGATTTATGTTTTATAAAATGTAGTTTCATGTCGCAAACCAAAGATATCATTGATCAATGTCTTTTTTTTTTTGGCATGATACATTCGATAAACCACAGATCTACCCTTTTTAATTAGGCTTCCAATTTGATCAATGTAGACATCAAAAACTCTCTCTCTCATAGAGCCTCATAGAAATTGTTTTCAAGTTATTTCTAATTCATTTTATTAATGACATATTAGCATTGTTTCATGAAATAACACGATAAAATAAAAATAAAAACTAACATAAGATTGTGAATTCAACAGTTTAAGGCCTTGTTCGCTTTTTGGTAAGTTATTTATCCAGATAAATGCAATTATTTGTGTAAGTTTTTTCTATAAAACACTTACCCAGGTAAGTGTATTTACCCATGTTCTTTTATTTTTTAAGTAAAAAAGAAAATAATCATTTTAACCATAAAAATTCATTATTAAAAGGGACATTTTTTTATTGCATTCAAATGTTGGAAACTTTCCCCCTTAATAGGAAAGTTATTTACCAACCTAAAAGATACCCAAGAAAATAAACTTTCCTTGGCCCCCACATTAATATGAAAAAAGAACATGGGATTCTTGGTCAATAAGAACCAAAATTCCATTGACCAACTTTCCCCCCTCTCAATATCCAAAAAAAGAACGCCCCCTAAGAGAGTGAAAAAATATGAGAGGGAATTTTTAAGAAGTAAAAACAAAAACAATCCAGGGGAGGGGAGGGGAGGGAGGAGGTTGAAACTTGAAAGTGTTATGGAAAAGGAAACTTTAAGGTCTAAAAGGATTTCGCTGTGACGCTAGAAAGACATGATATTTGAAAAACTTATAGCCAATTAACTGGTATCATAAAAATGGCAACTAATCAGTGCATTAATCAAAACATGCAAGAGGTTTTGTTGAGGGGCAGAGCACTAGAGGGTGGTGGAGGGGAGCCATAGTTCAAATTTGAATCAAATCTAATGCCCCGTTCGCTTTTTGGTAAGTCACTTACCCGGGTAAATGCACTTATCTGGGCAAGTGTTTTCCAGGAAAGGCTTACCTGAGTAAGTGCATTTACCCATGTTCTTTTATTTCCCATGTAAATAAGGCAATGACAATCTTAGCCATAAAAATTCCATTATTAAAAGGGGCATTTTTGTCCCATTCAAGTATTGGCAACTTTCCCCTAGATGGGAAAGTTAATTTACCCACATATGAGGGGTAAGTGATATTTAGGAAAATAAACTTTTACTAGCCCCACATAAATCTGAAAAATGAACATGACTTTCTTGGTCAATGGGAATCAAAATCCCATTAGCCAATTTTCCCCCCTCTCAAAATCCAAAAAATAAGAATGCCCTAAACATTAATGGATCTCGCATTATCATACTTCAAAAAAAACATAAATAAATATTAATGGATCAAACTTGACGCTGATCATTTGCAACTAGAAAAAGAGAATTAAATGCATGTCCAAATTGGCTTCCCTACTATGCAAGCAAAAATGGAAGAGAATGAGAGCTAAAAAGTAAAAGCGGAAACAAAACAATGAATTAGAGTTGGAACGGTTTTGACCTTTTGGAGGAGGCGCTTTTCTACCTTTCACTGTTTGCAACTCCGACAGGGACACAAGCTTTGATGCTTACTTATCATAAAATCGAATTACTGTATTTTCATTCAGCTTACACAAAGTAGGAAATTGACAATCTCTCTCTCTCTCTACCTTCAACCATGCTTAGTAATTTTATTCTTGTTTAATTACTTGATGCCTGCCTCTGGTCTTCCTGTAGCAGGTGTTGACCATACAAATTGCATGTAATTTTGAATTTTGTTACCGAAAATGAATTAATGTTGAACCATTAGAAGATATGAGAAATATGATAATGTTTAATAAACATGTATGATACATGAAAAATGAAGATTTTCAAAAAAAAAAAAAAAGTACAGGAATGATTTATTTTTTATATATTATAAAAAATGAGAAATTTGGGCAGAAAATATGGCAAGATTTTCATTCTATATTTTTTAAAAGGTAACATAATATTTTCTTATAATAAAAAATACAACTTATTAAAATATTTATTTTTAACCAATCTTTTTACCTTACCGCATATATATTTTTAACCAATTTTCTCTTCATATTTTTTCCTTTTTGAAACCGAATTTTACATGAACATTTCCCATATTATACTTTTTTCTTCCGTTAATGGGTATAATTGTACATTATACCCAAACTGCCAATCCTCTGATTCTTTATTGTAGAAAATGAATGGGTATTCACCAACAGTTCTAAGAAAAACATTCAAAAACGCCCATCATTTAATTAGAACATTTGAATCAGCTCAACATTCACCCAAATCCCACCTTGTATTAATTTGCAGGAGTCTTGTCTCTCTCAAATCTTCAGTCTGTTGTGAGGAAAATGGGTTCCAACCATAGATGAAGACCAGGGGGCATTGGCCATGAATTATCTTCATTTACTTGACAAGGTTATATTATCCACCACTAGCCTCAAATACTGGTTCAGAAGCATTCAATGCTTCACCCAGCAGAAGACAAAGTGATGCTTTTTATGCTTTGTCTGAAACTCCAAGAGTCCATTCAATACTATAAAACACAGTTAAACTGTCATCCTTCACCCTCCCTTTCACACAAAGAGGCCCATGTGAACCCCACGTGACACATAAAACATGAAGGTTTGCCCCAAAAGCAGAAGCCAAATCCAAGAGAAATATCTCTGGTGCCCTAGATTGGAATATAATGAAATGAAACCGGAGAGAAGTCAGTGAACTCTTTGCCATCACTGAAGGAGATCAAATTGGCATCGCATAGAGGACACCCCATGCATCTCTCACCCGTGTATTGAAAACATTTCCCCATGACAAGTACAGGAGGGAAAGAGAAGAAGCTTTATCACTATTACTCTGGTACCAATGGACCACATGATGTATTCTCCTCCTCCTAGACTGTATATAATAATATAGTTAATCATCCACTTCCACTGTTGTTACAATCAGTAACCAGTCATCCCTTTTCATTACAATAAAATAATCTCTCTCTCTAAAGATTAAAACTTAATCCAATTCAAATATACTTGTAGAAAGACACATCTCTATCATCATGCTCAAAGGCACCAAACACTCTCTCATTGTCAGTGTCTCTTCCAAAACTTGAGTTTTTTATGTACTTTTTCCCCCCTTTCAGTATAAGCTTGAAACTTGTATACCCACAATAGAAGAGAGGAGAGAGAAGGTGGGGGAGTGGCCACTCTCACTTCCCCCACTTCCATTGGATGCTTGCCAAATTTTAATGAGTCTATTCTCTCCATGGATAAGAAAAATAAATACTAAAAACGTCTCTTCCAAACCCTTTTGGTTAGTGGGCACTGAAGCAAATTCAAAAAACCCAAAAGACTCAAGAAGAAAATACAAAAGTGTGTCCTCTTCCATGTGGTAGTCGGTCAAATAGGCTTCATTTCGCCCAATTTTAAGGGATTAATTTATCAAAAACATTCACATATATATAAGCACTTTCTTAAGACAAACACATTTGCATCAACAGGACCGACCTTATATATTCTTCAAATCTAAAGGAATTGACCAAACAACTCCAAACCCAGAGAAGATAATAAGGTCGGTACATGTACTAATTTCCACACATTTTTATTAATACCAACTTTGCTTATTCTGTACTTCAGTTCAGCAAGACAACTTCCAAACTGTTTTGGATCTGTGCTCATAACTTGATCTTCAATTGATCATTTGATATATTTTGTACCAAGAAACTAATTAGGGAGCGTTCTATTAAAATGTTTTCGTTTCCAGTTGTTTTTGAAATCGTACATCAGGCTCAGTTTGGAAGGAGTATAACTATAAATATGTAGAGTGTAAAACCTTATATTTTGCATTAGTTTATATGTGTTTGCATTGTATATATTTGTATTTGCACTTAAGTTCAGTTTGGAAGGAACACAGATACAAATTTGTAAAGTATTAAATTTTGCATATATTTGTACCCTACATATTTGTATTTATACTCCTTCCAAACAGAGCCTCAGCGAAAAAACTTGAAATACATTCTTGAATTACGATTTTGTTTTTGAGAAGTGAAAACCAGTTGGTTTTGTTTTAAAAAGCAATCCATACTTATGATAGTTTCTTTCGGTTTTAGAAACAGAAAACACATAAAATGATGAATATATTTTTTAGGCTAAGTTTTCAAATTCTTATATGTTTCCCGTGTTTAAGGAGACCCTTACTCTATATTGGTCCCACCACATATATTTATCTAGTGTCCTGAGAGGGGTGGACTGGCCGACACGGTCCTAACATTTGACATTATTCTGCTCTCAAACTTGAACCCGCAATTCTCATGCCTGACAGCCCCAGATTTTATCATTACAAGAAAAAATGGCCCCTAGGATAGGAGAATACCCCCTAAAATCTCAAAAACACAGCGACTAAGCTAATCATACATTGTGGTTGACAGTACTGATGATAAGAGAAAGTTGTCCAAGTCCAACACATTTGATTATGTTGTAGGGTCAGATAGAATATAAGTTTAGTTAATATGTCAGATCAAGAAAAATCAAGTACTGAAGGGAAAGAAAATAAAAGTGCTACAGAGGCCCTACTTCCACTGCATCATGTGAAAATTGTGGTGGTCCATTTCAATGGTAGAGCCATGACAGCAAGGATTTTTTCTTGGTCCCGGCCGAGGCTGCTACGCCAAAGCACTCGTAACCCTGGTTTTTCCACATGCGAAAAGCCAGGGAAATCTGTTTTGTATTGTCAAGCCTAAATCAGAGATGGTGAAACTGCAAAACTGCAGTTAGCGTCATGGATGGTGGCTAGGGTATAACTCATAGGAGATGGTGGTCAGATCCAACATGTGTTTCACGACTGCTAGACACACAATTCTAACCAGTAGCAGTCCAAATTCAAAAGGAAAAGATATGGAAAATGACACAAAAATGAAGAACTCCTTGAATGGTTAAGCTTATTAGACTAGACAAATGAGGTGGTTAAGGCTCCATTTGTTTGTGGTTCAAATTTCATTTGCATTGGTATAAATCCAGGAGAGTGCAAATGGGGGTGTTCTTTTTCTAGTGGTAAAATGATGTAATCCCCACTTTATATAAGATAAATGATGATAATTTACAAATTAAAAAAAAAATCCAAGAATCGTAGCCATGCATCGGGAACATCTCAACCGTCATTCATGGGAAGACATTCGCACAGTTATGATTTGCAAGTACCATTTGTGGGTAGTAGATTCAGACTCAAAATTTCCATGCCATTCTTTTTATACAAAGAAAAACCAGTGCTATAAAGGAAAATTGTCTCCAAACAACCCTCTGTTGAATTCCAAGTTCCAAAGTGAAATTTGAAATAGTTTTGCTACTACCACCACCATCACTTTTAATTATCTACCTAGGGCCTATAATCATTTTTAATTTACAGTATTCTTTCTTTTCCTTGTTTTCTGCTATGAAAACAATCACTTTTACTGTCGTTTGGAGGGTGGGTGGAAGAGAAGATGCGCCCTTTCAAGCTCAAGTAAGCTAAAACTTGGCCATGTCGGCCAATTTTCTAACACATTACATCACAATGATTTGTAGAAAGGCTCTTGACATCTTCACTCTTTGGGGCTTGGAGAGCTTATCCATCTCTTAAGTGCCTGTTTGGGCTTTGTAAGGTCACTCTGCCGGTACTGCCTATAAAAAGTGGTGAAAAACACAAAGAGCCCACATGAACTATACTCTATGCTTTAAGTTTATGGCCTTTTCATGAGATTTTGACATTGAAAGCCCAAATTTTGGGAGGGATTTCCCGCAACTGTTTCTAGCATTACATGAGCTCAGAAACCCAAGATGCCGTTAAGCTTTTTATGGCTTACATGAGCCAAAAATTTTACTTTCTAAAGCTATGTAACCCTCTCAAACAGGCCCTTAGTTTATGGCCTTTTCATCAGTGGATTTTAGCTTAGGGCCCTTTTAGGAGTCCAGATTGCATTTGAACACCCTACCAATAACATTTAACACTGCAAATCTCTTAGATGGCAGGTCCCTCTTTTATGGTGTCAGATCAAGTTGGTAGGGTGTTAGAACTTGTTTTGTTGGTCCATGATCCCAACTCTCCTTTAGTTCCTATATGGGAGGGATTTCACAAATTATTTCTAGAATTGCAAGTGAAAATTCGAAAGAAGGCAAATATAGGCTTGCTTGCATGAGCTGAAAAATCAACTTTCCCGTAAAACTATTTTTGGTATGATAGCTACTCCAAAATGAGTTCAAATCAGCACCCCACAAAACTGCCCCACACAACATTTCACAGCACATCCCTGTCATGTATTGAAAACATTTCCCGATGATAATATTAGGAATGGTGATATCGTCAGTCAACAGGAAATGTTTTCAATACACGGCTGGGATGTACCGTAGGAGATTGTGAAGGAGGCTGATTCGGTCTCTCAACCGATGCTGAAGCTCTCCCAAAGGGTTCCATGTAGGATCCACCTCATTACGAAGCCAGAAGCTGCCGCATGAAGATGAAAACAGAAAGCCTTCAGTGATACTCTCTGCTTTTAATCCCTCCCAAATGGGCACTCGATGAAAGTGACTCAACCGAGGATTCAGCACCCCCTAAAACAGTAATTAAATCGGCCCTAAGGCCGGCCTGCAAATCCCAAGCCAAGCCAGATTCCATCCCCACGACAAACCCATCTAGCACCGAAATGCAAAGACTTCATTCATTACTTATCTTAACCAACAATTGTCCTCTCCATCCATCTCCCCCATTACACAGCTGAGCTGGCAAAATTGGGAAACTTCCTTTCACATGCATCATCTCTCGTCAGTCCTCTCCTCTTGGTAGGGGGCTCCATAACTATCAGCTAATGCTGAAAGCCTGAAACAGAACGGATTTCTTTCTTCTAAATTCACACGAGAGGAAATGCACGATACACGTTGAACGAAGCAACGCGGAAAGAGATTTCTCTAATCTCTATCGGATGGGCGGTGTGGATTTTCTTGTCCGACGTCCCACACGGCACAGACCTTTGACTGCAGGTACAGAGTCCGATCCAAAAAGATTGGTCGGTGGATCGGATCCAGGTAGGCCATAGACTGGTTCCTGTTCAAATAAGCCTGGGCAAAGACCTGGACTAATTCTGTTCCATTCATGAGTCAACTGAGTTAGACACTCCACTTTGTAGTACATACAGTTACCTGTCATATTGTGGGTAGAAGTTGAGTCGCATCCGAATTCGATCCGGTTATTGAAACTATAAATTAAAATTTTGATATTAAACTTCTTGATGTATTAGATTTAGATTGGATTGGAAATTTATTATTTTTAAAATAAAGAAGAATTAATATATATATATATATTTGTAAAAAAACCACTTTGTCTCAATTACCCATGATCTTAATTGGCTTAGAATTTTGATAACTTTTAAACAATACAATATAATCCTATAAACATTGGATTTTAATCTCATTAAAGATTAAATTCAATGGGGTTTGATTGATTAATTATATGAAAATGCACATATATCACATCTTGAAAATTGTTTTTAATCTCACACTAAAACCAGTTTTGAACGTGTTATATTCTTTAAAACCTTGTTCCACATTGGAAAATTACTAAACATATTTTAAGTTTTTTAATAGGAATTCGTTTACACTCCTTAGAATTATAAAAAGAGTATGGAGGCTTACTATTATATGTATATGCATGCACATGTATACAACATAATAAGGCATTTTAGAGGCACACTTTACTACTATTAATTAATTTTTAACAATCATAAAGTTTAAAATTATGACTATACAAAGAGTCTTTTCTTGAACCAACACCTTCCTCTCCAAAAATTATATAAGGAATATGAATCAAGCAACTGACCCCATTATATAAATCTGGTTCTTCAGTATGCATTCCAATCATAATTGGATTGGTTCTAGGATTTGATAATTATAATTAGATCATGACCAGTTTTGGTCGTATCTCAAACTGATAAAGACCTGACTGGCTATATATAACTATTGCAAAGAATCTTATAATCCAATATCCATCTTTCTCATGATATATTTAATATTATTATATTATCATGTTCAAATGTGTCAATTTAACACGAATAGGTTTATTGTCAAATTGATCGGTAAAAGTAGAGCTGTCAACTACAACTGGGTCTTATCGGGTGTAACCGATAGTTCTGATTAATAATTGGGACAGTTCAGAACTGACTCTATATATTTATTTATTAATTTGGGAGGACCCAACCTGACCCATTGACAGAATTAGGACCCACTTAAAATCAATACTCATGGATTACAGCATGGTACTTGGGGCCACTTAGTGCTCCATAAGAAAGAGAAGACCAACTTGTGGGGGAGGGAGGATGTGGTACAAACCCACTTGACCGTAGGGATGTCAATGGGTCAGAATTGGTTCGGCTTAATCCAAACTTGACCCGAGTAATAACAACTTGAACCCGTCTCAATTCAACCCGCCCATTTTCAATGCTACACTGTCAACAGTTAGATTTTGCAAAGGTTCACCTCAACCTGAACCCAATCTGAAACCGATTAGACTGACTTTTACCACTTAATCCGACCAATTGGCATCCCTACTTGCTCAGAAGGAAAAACAAACTAAACTTAGGTATCTGTAGGGGTGCAACTTGGGTAAGCTCAGGTTGGGATTTTTGTCAAAATTAGAATGGCCTGACCTGAAAGTCCATTCAATTCAATGACACAAGTTTGAGGCAGTAAAATGTTAACTCAGGCCAACCCAAGTTGCACCCCTAGATTTTTCACATATTGGGATGACTCGATAGGAGTCCTGAATGGCAAAGTGAATTCCCGGTCCAGAAGGCAAGTCAGTGCCTACAACAATGGCGTAAATGGCTAAATGCTGTGGGTTAGACAAGCATCATGTTGCACGCCCATTCTATTCATGCTACAAGTCTTTGAATTCTAGTTATTTTCTTTCAAATGCAAGCCTTTCATTGGGTTGCATCAAGAACAAAAGAAAACAAACAAAGAAAAGAGGAAATGGTCTATTCAAGTGCAGTGTTAAATGGGGAAGAGAACCACCTTTTAGAGAACGCAACCAAATATAAGATTTTGATACTCTACCATCCACACCCACAATTGCAGAATCTACAATGGCCCACAAGGCCAATTTCCTTTTCATCTTTCCCATATACTACCTCAAACTGTCATGAAAGCTAAGAGAAAGGAACTCCTCCAATTTGGCTGGCCGATCGACAGTGATTGGTAGACAGGATTTCCTGAAAGCAAAAAGCGTGTTAATACACTTAGAGCATAACATCTAACTACACATCAGGAACATCTCTCCATGAATTTAACATTTAAGTACAGGAATGTTCCCATTGTACAGCTCGATGCCATGCTCTTAGGGTATTCGCATGATTTTTGCTTTTAGGAGATCCGGGCTCAGTGATTGGGCCACCTTGGATTTGAAATGCATCAGGCAGTACAACTCTATATCTGGGCTGCTAACTGCTTGGACTTCTTGTAATAAGGAGAAAAATAATGGAACAGACAAGGGTTCTACGTGGCAAAAGGAGATAAGCGGTCCCCTAACCCGATTAGCATGGGTGGGGTATATAAAAGAAACAGGTATTTTTGAGTCCTTTTCAATGAGAGGTTATGTGTCTCCCTTCCATTTGTCCATTCGATGCCACATCAGACTCCGCAATTTACCGTAGTGTAAGGATGACCTATTGACCTCAGTGCATGCCTCATCCACATGACCCTCCATTCCGATGTCCACAATCCACATAAAAGAAGGGTTTTCCTGTGCATCATCCACCTTATAACTAAAATATAAAAATATAGATGCATGATTGCATATATATATATGATGGGTTATAGATCTGAAGAAAGTTGTCAACATAGATCACCAATGTGGCATATCAGGGGCCTACATTATACCATAATGTTTTTGTCTTGAGTAAAAAGTGCTATAATATAAAACAAATTAATATGATTTGTATTCTATGATTAAGAGCAATCAGAGGTTCAATTGGCCCCACTTGATAAGGCATGGGAGTGCAAATTTTGGTTAAGTTTTTTATTCAGATTTACTTCGTTTGTTGGGAGAGAAGTAATAGGATGTGGTCCTCACCTTATTTTGGGTAGGAGAATGGAGAAAGAGGGATAGTAAAATTAAGTGGTCCCGGCACAAATTTTACCCTCCAGTGTCCAGAATTCAGAGGTGTAGCGTTAGCAAACAAAAGAAAAAGTGAACCATAAATGACCCGGTTGCAAAATTCATCCGTTCCACCATATCAACCCAGGCAAGAAGCCCAAAAGGTAACAACCCATTAATTTGTATTACCCATCGTTCACATGGATAAATTTTAGCATATGCGTGCACAACAAATTTGTCTGAATCAAGGTTTTAAAAATCAATCAAGAAATGAAACCACTTTGGCCACCAGTTTATAGGCCAAATGATTGGATTCATTGGTCTGAACTGTCAGCCTGACATTTTTTAAAATTTAAAAATAAAAAATAATTAAAATAAAAACGACCCAAAAACTATTGTTCAGGTTGAATGATTAAACGGTTCGGCTGTCCGAGTACTGATTCAATGGTTTTCTGAGGAAATCTTGACCAGGTAAAAAACAAAACCATAAGTGACTGATTCCCAGGTTGAACGGTTCGACCATGGTCCATCTTGTCCGAAAGGATTCTCCATCTTGCAGTTGGGGACAAGGAGAAACACATTGGTTGCCATCAAGCAGGCATGTCCATACCTTTTGGTAGGCAATTGATGGTTGCGGTTAGTAGCTCAGGCAATGAAGACTGGTTCTGGACTTGGTTCTGTGACATCAACCAACACCTTATGGAATATGGAGTCTATCGATTACGTTAGCTGGCATCTTCAACAAGCATGCCAGCATGCGGTGAAGAGTATGGTGCACCTTAATTAACAAGCATGCCAACTTGTCTGCTGGCATCTAAAAACAAGCATGCCAAAACCTATTTCAAACTGACGGACTATGCCAATTTGTCACGCGGGTATTTACCACCCGTCAAGTGGTGCCCTACAGCTTGCCCATCATCATCCAAGCCTATCCCAACTATACACGAATCCTGTTTTGCCATTCCGATCTGTATATAATGTCATATCCATTGTCACATAAGTGGCACTTAAATCATTTTAATCTAATTCTATGGTTCCACCAATGTTCTTTTTATTTTGCCCCTACCCCTTCCAGTCCCTTCAACTTACAACAAATTACATATCCTTATAGGTGGTGTTGATGGTCTTCTATGCATCTGACCAAACCATCTTAGTCTATTAACATGCCAATGAACAAAAATAGAGCTACTAAAAAACATGCATATACCTCTCTCTCTCTCTCTCTCTCTCTCGCTATATATATATATATATATAATTAATCCAGCCAAGTTCCACAAGCTTTTAAACTGAACTTTTTATTGGTCAAGCTCAAATTCAAATAACTAATCGAACTTACCCCAAAATTCAAACCTGATTTGAACTTAATTAAAATTGAATTTGAATCGAGCCTAATCAAACTTGAGCCTAAACTATTTGATTAAAGATCGATTCAATTACATCCCTAGTTGCTTCAATTCCCTAGGCAGCAGAAAAAATAAGGATCCATCATCATCCATGAAAGACCAAAATAGAACCTACTGTTTCCATGCTTAAGAGAATTTTTGGATATCGTGAAATTCCTATAACACAAAATTGTGAATGACGATTTTTCAATTATCCTGATTATACTAAATACTAATTAAATATAACTATTCAAGGATGTGAAATAGATGTAAATCCAACCAGCAATATTCCTTGTAACTGTTTGATTTTTTTCTGGTGAGAAAAGAGAAGAATAACAGAAGAGAAAAAGGAGAGGGAGAATAGAAGAAGATGATTCTACGTGAGAGAAGTGAAATTGTGAAAAACGTGGGGCTGTACCAATGCCCAACGTGGGGCTGTACCAATGCCCCACGTGGGGCTGTCAATGAAAGAAATTAAAGGAGCAGACTATTAACAAAAGCAATTAAAAAGACAGAGAACCCAGGCCTTGTTAATGAAAGAAATTAAAGGAGTAGACTGTTAACAAAATCAATTGAAAAAACAGAGAATCCAGGCTGAGAGAAATACATTTTTTTCTCGCTCTTTTATTCAGAAGTCTTGAACCTAATAAATAGACAAATTCATAACAGAAAATGCATGTAAATAAGACTCCAAACAAACCCATGTTCTATCTACACAATTAACTATGGACTCTGAACAAACTCATTATTCAAGTATTGTAACTAATCTCCTAAAGACTAGGACTCATTGACTGAGACTACAACTAAAAACATAAACATGCAGAAAACAATTATCTTAACAATCCCTCCTTTAAACTGAACACTGCAATGCTTCAGTTTACTTGTGCAACAGCAACATCAACATTCTTCAAAGTGCAAACACCCATCAACCTTATCAAAGTTTGGAAGGGAGAGATTTTAAGAGGCTTAGTAAATATATCAGCCAACTGTTCCTCACTTTTGCAATACTTCAGATCAATGGTGCCATCACTGTTGAGATCTCTTAGAAAATAGTATTTCACATTTATATGCTTGTTTCTTGAAGGGATGAGAGATCCATCCCATGGACACCCAAAGATTGCGGAATAAGGGGCGAGTTTCAAAAATTTTTCTCTCCCTTCAACTGAGAATCACATTCCCTATTTAGAAAATCATATTTTCAATGATCATTCTTGAACCTTAAACTGAACCAGATCTGAACCAAAAGGAATAGGAGAGAATTATACCTGATACGGAGAAATAATATCTTCCAACGAAGGTGTTCACGCTCAAGGAAGGATCTAAAGACTGCTCCCACTGAAGATGGCGTAGTGCAGGATGGAGCAGAATCAGCAGTGTTCTTCCCCAAGAACTCTGTCCTTCGCAAGAATCAGTAGAATGGTACGTGAGCACAACTTCCTTCTCAATCCTTTCTCAAAGAACTGATGTCAAGATCCAATCTTGACTTCTCCCACAATTGGAGATCGAACTGGCAAACAGGGCGGCAAGAACAGGGAGGCGGCAAGAGAGTATTCGCAGGGTTCATAATTCTCTCTTCTTGATTTCAGCACTAAAGAGGATCTGATGTATCTCTTCCAAAGGCTGCCGCCCCCTCCTTCTTTTTGTTAACTTAAAAGATCAGCCCCTAATCCCATTAGGAGCTGCTTATCCAAATCATATTTGGATCAACCTTCTCTTCTAGTGATAAGGATAAACCCTTATCTTATCTGCTGATTATATTCGCTTTCTCCTAATCCCATTAGGAGGTTTCTAGATCTGAATCACATTCAGATCTGGACTCTCTGAGTGGATAAAATTAAGACCCTATCCTATCTGCTAATCCATCTCAGAATTCGCCCCTTTAATTAACTAAATAAATAACCCAGTTCGAAATGGGCTTTAGGCCCATTAAGCTTATGTGCTCACTTAACCTTCCTAACCGCTGCCCAGTTGGGCTTCCTTGTATGGCGTGGGACCCAAACATTGATCTACACATCAACCACATGGGTTCGGCCCAGCCTTTGTTACGAGGCCTGGTCGAATACACTGTTAAAGACAGTGCACCCCCTGAAACCCATCGAATGGGCTCTATAGACCCAACATTTACCCTAAGTGGTCCCTGAGCCAAATCACCTTGTAACACCCAGGGACTATGGGTAGATGCAAGATTAGCCCATCAGGTATTATCCTCAATGGTCTTACACTTAACCTCTCAGCCCTTAATGATCATACACTACCCGACAAGAGAGGACCTCTCCCTCGGTTGCAAGGACAAGTGTTGCACTCTCCACTTATATGGATCCCGGGAATTAAAACATTTTTGCAAACATTTTAGAAACCATAATATATATACTTTTATATCTCATATAAAATATACTTTGCAAAACAAATCTCAACGGTTGAAATCAGTTGCCGGCAGTCTTGGTTTCCAACAGTGAGAGTGCATCCCCGATCATTACCTTTGTCCGACAAAGGGGTTGATCCTGTCACTATGATCACCCACTCAGATGAATTCTCGAATTGTCCCAACATACCTAGGTTTTGACCCCCGCTAAGGATCTCACTGATTGGTACATCAAAGACAGCCCGATCCGACACCTAGTGCAGTATCATAATCAAGTCTAGGGGTCGAGTGTAACTTTCCAATTTTGCCCATCAATCTCCAAGGTCCAGGGCAATACTGAAAATCTGGTCCAGTTCAAAGATTCAATTAATCCCACACTGTATGTGCCTAGGGTCTCACCCCGGTAGCTGAGACAAGCCACCCCAACCGACTTGGTGGCACCACAGTGTCAGCCTTGTCAGGATAGGTCTCCCTTGTCAGGATAGGTCTCCCCAGACCGACCCACTGGCTGTGAACATTCTAAACTAACACGAGTCTCAATAAGTGTCCAGTTTAAGGGTATTACACAGAAACATACCAAGGGAACATGAATCAAATATGCACTTTCATTCATTTACAATAAACTCATAAAGTACATTAATTTTGATTGAAGCTAAGGGTATACAAAATTGTTTAACAGCTCCCACTTGCACTTAGGTCCAATCAGGTACTAGCCGGAGTCTCATGCTTTCCACGTGTTTCTCAAACACTTTATGTGATAGTGGCTTTGTCAATGGGTCTACCACATTCTCCGCTGATGCTACCTCTTACTGTCATCCTCCCGTAGGTCTAGTGTTGTCATACAACAATGGAATGGGTGATGTGCTGAATTCCAAATTCAGGAATGAACACCTTCATTCATATGGCAGCTTCACTTACGGCAATGCGCTTGGCTTGGGTTGTGGACTATTAATTTGCAACTTAGGACCCCTGTTTGCTGCTTTTCCAGCAAACAGCACACGATCCTATCGTGAAAACATATCCAGATGTAAACTTTCTATCAGCTGGGTCTGACTGGAAATCGGCATCTGTATACCGTTGGATCTGTAGTGAGCTACCGTCAAATACTAGACAAAACTCTTTTGTCCTTCGAATGTACTTAAGTATGTTTTTCACAGCAGTCCAATGCTCCTGCCCTGGGTTGGCCTGAAATCTGCTTACTATACTCACTACCTGAGCTATGTCAGGACGAGTGCACAGCATGGCATACATGATGCTCCCTACGGCAGAGGCATAGGGAACGTCCTTCATGCCATCAATCTCCTTAGAAGTCTTAGGAGACATCTTCTTGGAGAGAGTGACTCCGTGCCTAAAAAGAACATTTCCTTTCTTGGAGTTTTCCATGCTATATCTTTTGACTATTTTGTCAATGTAGGCAGATTGGGATAATCCTATTATCCGCTTCGATCTATCTCTATAGAGTCAAAGACCCAGTATATAGGAGGCTTCTCCAAGATCTTTCATGGAGAATTGCTGTGATAGCCATACTTTCACCGTAGTTAACATACCTACATCATTCCCAATGAGTAGAATGTCATCTACATACAGAACCAAGAAGGTAACCTTATCTCCACTGTACTTCCTGTAGACACAGGGTTCATCCGGATTCTGCTCGAAGTCAAACGATTTGACGGCAGAGTCAAAACGGATGTTCCAACTTCTAGAAGCTTGCTTAAGTCCATAAATGAATCTATTAAGTTTATATACCATGTTTTCCTGACCTGCAGCAATGAAGCCGTGCGGCTGCTGCATATAGATATCTTCAATAAGATCTCCATTCAGGAATGCAGTTTTGACATCCATTTGCCAAATCTCATAATCATGGTATGCTGCTACAGCTAGCAGGATCCTAATGGATTTAAGCATGGCCACAGGTGAAAAGGTTTCCTCATAATCGATGCCCTCTTTCTGAGTGTACCCTTTCGCCACCAGACGAGCCTTGAAGGTCTCAACTTTACCATCGGGGCCCTTCTTCCTCTTGTAAATCCATTTGCAACCGATTGCTTTTACCCCGAAGGGCGGATCTACTAGAGTCCAGACTCCATTGGTCTCCATTGAGTCCATCTCTGCTCTCATGGCCTCCACCCACTTCTGGGAATCTATGTCCAACATAGCTTCCATGTAAGTCACAGGATCCTCCTCACTAGTCAAGGTTTCCACCAGGTAACTATCCTGGTCATAACCATAACGGACTGGTGGCCTGGATACCCGAGTGGATCTTCTAGGTTGGTCACTACCTAGAACTTGTGGGACATCTCCCACTGCTCCTGAGCTCTCCTCATCAAAAACAACTTCCTAACGATGGGTGTTTAGGATATAGTCGGTTTCCAAGAATTGCGCATTACGACTGCGGAACACTTTCTGCTCACTTGGGTCATAGAATAGGTAACCTACAGAGCCTTTTGGGTAGCCTACAAATAGGCAATGGCTGGTCTTGGATTCCAACTTGTCTGCACTCGTTCTTTTAACGTGTGCTGGACAACCCCAAATCTTCAAGTGGCTGACACTTGGTTTCTTTCCGGTCCAAAGTTCATATGGAGTATTCGAAACCGATTTGGTTGGAACCCGATTCAGCACATAAATCACAGTCTCTAATGCGTAACCCCAAAAGGATTGGGTAACTCTGAGTGTATGAGAAGCGACCGGACCATATTCAATAAGGTCCTATTCCTCCTCTCCGAAACACCGTTAAGTTGTGGTGTAGCAGGAGGAGCTAATTGTGATACTATCCCATTGTCCTTTAAGTAGTCCCTGAATTCGTCAGAGAGATACTCGCCACCTCGATCTGATCGAAGGACCTTAATTTCTCTCCCTAACTGTTTCTCGACCTCTTGTCTAAACTTTTTGAACTTTTCAAAGGATTCAGACTTGTGTCTCATTAGATATACGTAACCGTATCGTGAAAAATCATCTGTGAAGGTGATGAAATACACGTGTTGATTTCGTGTCCTAACACTCAGGGGACCACATACATCAGTATGTATTAGGTCAAGTGTGTGTATATCTTTCAGGCTTACCGTTAAATGGTCGTTCCGTCATCTTGCCTTGTAGGCAAGGCTCACAAGTGGGAAGATCTTCTACAGTTAGAAAATCCAAAGGACCATCCTTTACCAACCTTGTGATTCGGTCAACACCGATGTGGCCAAGTCGATAATGCCACAGACACGTGGGATTAACTGTATCACGAGCTCTCTTCTTAGGGATTTCAGCCGACGTAGTTTCGGTTATGTTAGTTTCTAGAGAAGGATGTAGAACATAGAGACTGTTCTCCAGTTCCCCATATGCGATGAATCTGTTGTTTCTTTTAACAGTAATCGTATTACTAAAGAAAACAGAATAACCATTTGCACACAGTTTTGAGACAGAAATCAAAATTCTCTTTAAATTTTGCACAAAAAGACAGTCTTTCAGTACAATTGTTCATTCTCTAAAAATTAACTCCACGGTTCCTATGGCCGCGGCTGCAACAGTTGTAGTAGTCCCCAAGTAGAGTGTGACTTCTCCTTCACTCAGCCTTCTGCTTATTTTGAAGCCCTGCAGTGAGTTACAAGCATGAGTTGAAGCCCCAGAGTCAATACACCAGGATGCAGAAAGTACCAACAAATTGGTTTCTATAACACAAGTTTCAAAGTTACCTTTCTTGGATTCCAGGTAGGCAGGACAGTTCATTTTCCAGTGGCCGGTCTTCTTGCAGAAGTGACAGGCATCCGATGCTGTCTTTCTTCTGCTTCTTGCTCTTAGTGGCTTTCTTCTGAGGCTTCTTTGCCTTCCTCTTTCTCTTGCCTATCTTGCCAGCTTCAACAAGAATGGCTACAGGCTCATCCTTTCTAATCAGTTCTTCAGCTCTTTGCAACATATTGCTGAGCTCTTGTAAACTAACATTCAACTTGTTCATGTTATAGTTCATGATGAACGGATTAAAGGAATGAGGCAAAGAGTTAAAGATAGCATCTATCTAGGTTGCAAGGTCCAGCCCGGATCCAAGAGCCTCCAGTTCGTTGATGTATCCCTTCATTCGAAGACAATGGTCGTGAACTTGTTGACCCTTGGACATTTGTGCGGTCATGAACTGTTTCAAGACCTTTTGTCGAGTAGAACGATTTTGCTCTTCATACATTGTCCTGAGACTGTCCAATATGTCTTTGGCAAGTTCGATCTGATCGAACTACCTCTGTATCAGGTTGTCCAAGGAGGCAATGATGTAACACCGGGCAAGGGAGTTTTTCTCCTCCCATTCTTGATAGTCTCTCCTTCGGGCCTCAGAAGCCCTATCACCCGGATGCTCTGGGGCAGGATTTTTTGCCACTTTGTCCAGCTTTTCAGAAGCTAGGACCAGCATAAGGTTCTTGTACCAGTCAACATAGTTTGGGCCCTTCAACTTGTTGTCATCAAGCAGTTTTGCAAAAGATCTATTTGCCATTTTCTGATAAAAGAGCAAACATCAGTCCACAACCTAATTTGATTCATGTTCATTTCATAGATATGGATTTTAATCTACGATCCATTTCCATTTATTCGTCTCTGAGATTTCTCTCCTTTCTCAGTGACGGAGACTACGGGTTGTCTCTGGAAATGTGGGAAATCACATATGGTGCATGGGGCCAACTGTTTCAGTTGCATAACCCCACCACCTTTCTGTGAATGATCATATCCACTCATCATATGAGTTTTCCCTTTGGCCTCTGTTAGACAAGGTTCAGAGCCGTTTTCAGGTAAACATTTCTGTCAAGTGAGTGCTTACCCATCATATTCGTGAACGCCAAGGTACCGTGAGAGAGTTCCCATTTTCGGGTGAAGCTCCTCCCACATCGGTCTATGACGCCCCTATCATTTTATGAAACACTCAGACAAGTCCAACAGTAAATGGATAGCCCATTTTCTGGTGTGTTTTCTCATTACTGAAGGACCCATCCTCATGCTAATGATGGAAGGCCTTTAGAGAGTTCATCATATGAATCTCCCTATCACATGCACTCATATTAGCTGGAGGGAACAAAATTACGCCTAGTTTGATTTAGGTCAAACCAAAGTGGCTCCCACTGACTTTCATAAAGCCAGATTTCGGTGGGCCTTGAATCGGCTAGGGTTCCGCACGCAACCTCTTGATGAGGTGTGGGGCCCACCACTAATGGAAGTCATCCAATGACCAAAAGGGACACCATGGCAATGATGTGCATTCAGCCATGGTGTGTGCAAGAGCCACTGTCGAATGAGCATGGGCCAAGTACTTATGGCCCATGTACGCAGCACATCACACATCCATACATCACATGTAGGGATAAATTGATCCAATCAATTAATTATCTGTAAGGCCCGTTGGAAGCCCGTTAAAATTCCATAATATTAACCATTAATATTATCTAGGTATATGGGCTGAATTAGGGTTACCCAGTTCGGCCCATATAGCTTTATCCTTTAAAATGGTCTTTTGCAGTTTTAACTATTTAAAACTGGGCCTTTACAGGCTGGGTCAAATTAACCATTTAATTAAATATCAATCCTTAGGCCCATTAGTGGGAAATTAGGGCTGACTTTCAGCCTTGATTAAACCCTAGAATTGGTCCAAACAGTTTTGAACCAATCTCGGTTCGAATGGGTCTAGGGTTTGATTTTTAATTAAATCCTTAATTCAAGAAAATAATCTGAAATTAAATACTGATAAAAGGAAACACAAGAATCAGTCAATCAGGGCTGTTTGCACAATCCTTCCTGCAAAACAGAGGTTAGATCACAGAATGCAATTTCACAAACTGCAAATCGCAGGTAGCATTTCTCTCATTTGCAAAATCTCCTTCTCTATGAAATCTCCTTTTCTGCGCCGCCATCTTCGATCCAACATAAAATAAATAGAAATCCTATTTCTATTAATAATTACATCAGATCGAATACATATACATTGAGTCTAGAAAATAAAAAAATATATTTATAGACCCAAAATAATTCAAGAATTGCAAAATCGCAGGTTCCCTACGCAAACCAAGAATTCGATCTCCTCTTGTACGAACAACCCATAAATCAAGAAAATTATAAAGAACAATTCTAAATAATAATCAGATTTATTTAAAATTAATTTCAGATTATTTGCCCATCTGTTTTGGGAACAAATTTCCCAAAAAACCATATCTGCGCAAATTGGGTAGAACGCCTTCTCCCTAATTGCGCAGGTTCAGATCTGAAACAGAATAGTTCAAGATTTGAACCATGGCTCTGGTACCACTGAAGGGATGAGAGATCCATCCCATGGACGCCCAAAGATTGCGGAATAAGGGGCGAATTTCAAAAAATTTTCTCTCCCTTCAACTGGGAATCACATTCCCTATTTAGAAAATCATATTTTCAATGATCATTCTTGAACCTTAAACTGAACCAGATCTGAACCAAAAGAAATAGGAGAGAATTATACCTGATACGGAGAAATAATATCTCCCAACGAAAGTGTTCACACCCAAGAAAGGATTCAAAGACTGCTCCCACTGAAGATGGCGTAGTGCAGGATGGAGTAGAATCAGTAGTGTTATTCCCCAAGAATCAGTAGAATGGTACGTGAGCACAACTTCCTTCTCAATCCTTTCTCAAAGAACTGATGTCAAGATCCAATCTTGACTTCTCCCCCAACTGGAGATCGAACTGGCAAACAAGGCAACAAGAACAGGGAGGCGGCAAGAGAGTATTCGCAGGGTTCATAATTCTCTCTTCTTGATTTCAGCACTAAATAGGATCTGATGTATCTCTTCCAAAGGCTGCCGCCCCCTCCTTCTTTTTGTTAACTTAAAAGATCAGCCCCTAATCCCATTAGGAGCTGCTTATCCAAATCATATTTGGATCAACCTTCTCTTCTAGTGATAAGGATAAACCATTATCTTATCTGCAGATTATATTCGCTTTCTCCTAATCCCATTAGGAGGTTTCTAGATCTGAATCACATTCAGATCTGGACTCCCTGAGTGGATAGGATTAAGACCCTATCCTATCTGCTAATCCATCTCAGAATTTGCCCCTTTAATTAACTAAATAAATAGCCCAGTTCGAAATGGGCTTTAGGCCCATTAAGCTTATGTGCTCACTTAACCTTCCTAACTACTGCCCAGTTGGGCTTCCTTGTATGGCATGGGACCCAAGCATTGATCTACACATCAACCACATAGGTTCGGCCCAGCCTTTGTTACAAGGCTTGGTCGAATACACTATTAAGGACAGTGCACCCCCTGAAACCCATCGAATGGGCTCTATGGGCCCAACATTTACCCTAAGTGGTCCCTGAGCCAAACCACCTTGTAACACACAGGGACTGTGGGCAGATGCAAGATTAGCCCATCATGTATTATCCTCAATGGTCTTAAACTTAACCTCTCAGCCCTTAATGATCATACACTACCCAACAAGAGAGGACCTCTCCCTCGGTTGCAAGGAACAATGTTGCACTCTCCACTTATATGGATCCCGGGAATTAAAACCTTTTTGCAAACATTTTAGAAACCATAATATATATACTTTTATATCTCATATAAAATATATTTTGCAAAACAAATCTCAACGGTTGAAATCGGCTGCCGGCAATCTTGGTTTCCAACAGTGAGAGTGCATCCCCGATCATTACCTTTGTCCAACAAAGGGGCTGATCCTGTCACTATGATCATCCACTCAGATGAATTCTCGGATTGTCCCAACATACCCAGGTTTTGACCCTCGCTAAGGATCTCACTGATTGGTACATCAAAGACAGCCCGATCCGACACCTAGTGCAGTATCATAATCGAGTCTATGGGTCGGGTGTAACTTTCCAATTTTGCCCATCAATCTCCAAGGTCCAGGGCAATACTGAAAATCTGGTCCAGTTCAAAGATTCAATTAATCTCACACTGTATGTGCTTAGGGTCTCACCCCGGTAGTTGAGACAAGCCACCCCAACCGACTTGGTGGCACCACAGTGTCAGCTTTGTCAGGATAGGTCTCCCCAGACTGACCCACTGGCTGTGAACATTCTAAACTAACACGAGTCTCAATAAGTGTCCAGTTTAAGGGTATTACATAGAAACATACCAAGGGAACATGAATCAAATATGCACTTTTATTCATTTACAATAAACTCATAAAGTACATCAATTTTGATTGAAGCTAAGGGCATAGAAAACTGTCTAACACTTCTTCCATGTAACATAGGATTTTTGGACAAATTGATGGCTGAATTGTTGTCACAAAAGATTGTAGTAGCATCTGGTTGCTTGAATTTCAACTCTTCAAGAATTCTCCTCAGCCAAATCGTTTGACAAGCACAAGACGTTGCAGCAACAAATTTAGCTTCTGTGCTTGACAATGTGACAATCGATTGCTTCTTGGATGACCATGAAATAGCACCTGTCCCAAACATAAAAATGTAACCCAAAGTACTCTTCCTATCATCTTGGTCTCCTGCATAATCGTTGTCAGTAAATCCCAACAAATTAGACTTTGCACCCCTTTTGTAAAACAACACAAAGTCCCTAGTTCCTTGCAAGTAACGAAGGATTCTTTTGACTGTCAACAAATGCAATTTTGTAGGTTTCTCCATATATCTACTGATTATGCTTACAAAATACATTATGTCTGGTCTTGTTGCAGTTAGATACATCAAACTGCCCACAATTTGTTTGTAAAGTGTGCTGTCAACCTTCTTCCCTTCATGATCTTGGTGCAATTTCAAGCCAACCCCAAATGGAGTTTTTACAGGATTACAATATTTCATATCAAACCTGTCCAGAATTTCTCCCACATATTTCTTTTGAGAAATAAATATCTCATCACATGATTGCACCACTTCTATTCCAAGAAAGTAATGCATCATACCAAGATCAGACATTTCAAACTTGTTCATCATAGATTTCTTAAATTCTTCAAACATGGCATCACAATTCCAGTAAAAATAAGGTCATCAACATACAAACAAACAATGAGCATTTTCCCTTTTATCTCCAATCTTCACAATAAATGTATGCTCGTAAGGACATTTTCTAAAACCAACTCTAAGAAAATAAGAATCAATGCGACTATACTAAGCCCGTGGGGCTTGTTTTAGCCCATAAAGAGTTTTCTTCAATTTGTAAACTTTATACTCATTTTCAATCTTGACATAGCCAGGGGGTTGCTCGATAAATACCTGCTCCTTCAAGTACAAATGCAAGAATGCTGATTTGACATCTAGCTGAAAAATAGGCCAAGAATTCTATGCCGCCAAAGCAACCACCAATCTGATGGTCATGTCTTGCAACGGGAGAAAAAACTTTTGTATAGTCAATCCCATATTGCTGCTTGTATCCCTTGGCAACCAAGCGTGCCTTGTACTTGTCAACTTCACCATTTTCTTTCAGCTTTGTTTTGTAGACTCACTTTACACCAATGGTTTTGTGTCCTTTTGGAATGTCAGATAGTTCTCACATATCATTTCTTTCAATGGAATCAATTTCATCATCCATCGCTTTTCGCCATTTTACTTCTTTAACAGCACTCTCAAAAGTTGTAGGATCACAATCTGAAAATAAAGCAAAGTGAGTAATTAGTTCTTGAATTCCAGTTACCTCATAATTTTCCATCGAATCAGGCCTTCTTCTAACACGACGAAGAGTTTGAGCTTCTTCTTCATTGACTTCAGTGTCTGTTTGTGAAGTTTCAGTGGCTATTGGGGTTGCACATGATGAATTTTCATGCATACAAGGTGCTGAAATTTCTTCCTGCTCATCATTGTTGTCATAAAGGACTTGGGTAGGTTGCTGCCTATTCCAATCCCAAGTGTTCGCTTCATCAAAAACAACATCCCGGCTGGTCACAATTTTCTTTGTCAACGGATTGAATAATTTATATGCCTTGGATGCTTCACACCAAGAAAGACACATTTTTCAGCCTTGTCAGCAAGTTTCTTCCTTTTCTCATCCAAGACATGAGCGTAAGCGATGCATCCAAAGATTCTAAAGTGATTCACAGCTGGTTTTCTCCTACTCCAAGCCTCTTCTGGTGTCATATTTTGAGCAACAAAAGTTGGACTTCTGTTCAAAACATAAATGCTCCAGTTTACTGCTTCTGGCCAAAAAGTCTTTGGAACTCTTCCTCTTGCCAATAAGCTTCTCACCATATTGAGAATGGTTTTATTTTTCCTCTCCGATACACCATTTTGTTGTGGTGTATATGCAGTTGTAAGCTCTCTTCGAATGCCATGTTCTAAACAAAAAACTTCAATTCTTTTGAGCAATATTCACCACCACGATCTGTATGAAGGCTCTTAATGGTCTTTCCTACTTCATTTTCCACACGAGCTTTGAAGTTTTTAAATGTAGATAAAGCTTCTAATTTTTTCTGTAAAAAATAAACCCAAGTTTTTCTTAAAAAATCATCAATAAAGGTAATAAAATATATTTTACCTCCATTAGAAGATGGGTTTATTGGTCCACAAATGTCCGAGTGTACCATCTCCAAAGCATCATTTGTTCTCCATGACCTTCCTCTGGGAAATTGAGAACAATGTTGTTTGCTAACAACATATTCTTCACAGACTTGGGAAGGGGCAGTAATTTCTGCAAGGCCTGTGACCATGTTCTTCTGTTGAAGAGTCTTCAATCCACCAAAGCTCAAGTGACCATAACAAAAATGCCACAACCATGAAGGATCTTTTATTTCACCCATCAAACAAGATTGAATACTTTCAATCTTTAATGGAAACAATTTGTTTAAACTCATTTGAACAACTGCAATAGCACCTCTATTAGGATCATAAATTTCACAAAAACCCTTTTTAGTAGTGATAACATAGCCCTTTTCTTGTAACTGACCAACACTCAATAAGTTACTTTTCATGTCAAGAACATACAACACATTACAGATTGTTTCCACAAGACCTTTCTTGGTTATTATCTTAATATTACATTTTCCCATCACTTTCACAGTAGAACTATCACCAAAACTCACAGTAGAATGAAAATCTTCATTTAAATAAGAAAATGAAGACTTACTTCCACTCATGTGGTTACTACATCCTGTATCCACGTACCAGATTTCTGACTCGGGTTCCTTTCCGTCTTGAACAGCCATCAGCAGTGTTTCTGCCTCCTTTTTCTCGATAAAATTTGAAGTCTCTTCCTTTTCTTTGTCATTAAGCAGCTTAGTGTAACATTCAAAATGATAATGACCGAATTTATGACATCGAAAACACTCTATTTTGGATTTGGCAAATTGCTGATCTTGTCCTCTGCCTCTACCTTGAGAGTGATCATCACTGCCACCCCTTCCTCTGCCTCTACCTCTACCTCTAGAATTTGAGGAAGAAACAGGGGTAGAAGTCTTTAAAGCTTGCTCCTCTATAGTTGAATCTCGATTCATGTTCTGTTCATGGACCAGCAGAGAACTTTGGAATTCATCAAGGGAGAGTGTGTCTACATCCTTGGATTCTTCAATTGAACAGACAACATAATTAAACTAGGGTGCCATGGACCGCAATATCTTCTCAACAATGACAACACCTTCCATCTTTTCACCATGGAACCACATTTTATTTGCTACAGTCATGATCTTTGAAAAATAGCTGGTTACAGATTCACCATTCTTCATCTGTAGAACCTCAAATTCCTTTCTCAAGGCCTGGAGCTATGCACGCTTCGTTCTAGAAGAGCCTTGATATTTCTTCTTCATTGAATCCCAAATATCTTTGGAACTTTCTTTGCAAAGAATAGTTTCCAGGATAGATCGATCAATAGCTTGGAATAAATAATTTTTCGCCTTCAGATCTTTCAACTTCAGTCCCTCCAACTCCTTGTGTTGAGCGTCTATGAATTCTGCTCTAGCCGCAGGTGTTGCTACACCAGTTTCAACAACATGCCAGTACTCTTTAGACAACAAGAAATTCTCCATCAGCATGCTCCAGTGATCATAATGGCCATCAAAACGTAGAATGGCTGGTTGAACAAAAATTTCAGAAGTCATTTTGAAAGGCTCCGATACCACTATCAATGAAAGAAATTAAAGGAGCTGACTATTAACAAAAGCAATTAAAAAAACAAAGAACCCAGGCCCTGTTAATGAAAGAAATTAAAGGAGCAGACTGTTAAAAAAAGCAATTGAAAAAACAGAGAACCCAGGCTGAGAGAAATACGTTTTTCTCTCGCTCTTTTATTCAGAAGTCTTGAACCTAATAAATAGACAAATTCATAACAGAAAATGCATGTAAATAGGACTCCAAACAAACCCACGTTCTATCTGCACAATTAACTATGGACTCTGAACAAACTCATTGTTCAAGTACTGTAACTAATCTCCTAAAGACTAGGACTCATTGACTAAGACTACAACTGGAAACATAAACGTGCAGAAAACAATTATCTTAACATCCATCATCATCCATGAAAGACCAAAATAGAACCTATTGTTTCCATGCTCAAGTAAGAGAATTTTTGGATATCGTGAAATTCCTATAACACAAAATTGTGAATGACGATTTTTCAATTATCCTGATTATACTAAATACTAATTAAATATAACTATTCAAGGATGTGAAAATAGATGTAAATCCAACCAGCAATATTCCTTGTAACTGTTTGATTTTTTTCTGGTGAGAAAAGAGAAGAATAACGGAAGAGAAAAAAGAGAGAGGGAGAATAGAAGAAGATGATTCTACGTGAGAGAAGTGAAATTGTGAAAAACGTGGGGCGGTACCAATGCCCCATTATGTTCTATATAAGCATATTATAATGAATGATAGAATTACAATCTGCAGCTAGTAGATGGCAGCAATAACAAAGAACAGAAAATAAAGGCCCAACAGGACCATTACATAATCAGGTCAATGATAAATATAAATAAAATAAAATAAAAGAAATCCAATAAGGAAATAAACTCTCATGGCTCAATACTTTGATACTCACCTTCAAATTAAGCAATGTTAATCATGTCTAACTTGCTTGCATAATTATGCAAGTAAGGCTTAGAAACTCCTTTTCTGGAGACATCTGTAAGCAGCTCATTAAATGAAATGAAAGGAAAGCAAACTTCACGAGGGGCAACTTTCTTTTGTATGAATTTCCTATCTCAATATGTTTTGTCCAATCATGTTAAATGAGATTGTGAGTTATATTGATAGTTGCTTAATTATCATAATACAATATTATAGGCTTCTCATGAGTAATACCCTACTCTCGATAAAGAGACCTACACAATAATTCTAATACACCACGAGCCATTGCCCTATACTTGGCCTCCGCAAATGACTGTGCCACAACAGGTTATTTCTTGCTCCTAAACACCAAATTCCCACCAACCAAACCAAAGATAGAATGCCTATCATCAACACAACCAGCCTATTCAGCATTAGTGTATGCATCAATCTTCATTTGTCCATGATTAGCAAAGAGAATTCCCTTGCCAAGCTAATACTTCAAGTAGCATAAAATTCCCTTTTCAGTTGCCAAATGAGTATTTCCAAGTATGCATAAAGCTAACTGATCACACAGAAATTTCAGGACATGCAATACATAGATAAATGAGTTTACCAACCAACCTTTGGGATATTCCCATATCTTGTAACAACTCTCCATTTGAGGTAAACATTTTATTATTAGAACCGATAGGAGTAGATACTAGTTTAACCCCTAATTAGAATCCAACACGTTTCCTCTGGGATATGAAAAATGTCAGCATCAGACCTAACTGCCTTGATCACATGTATACCCTGTGGTTACCCTATGATTTGCAAAATTACTTGGATATGCCTTCTAAGATAGCCCCACATAACACAAATAAGCTATCTATCAAGGAAACGTTTAGGGTCATTTCACATGCATATTAATTACTTTTATAATCCCAGTTTTACCCCTCTATATTGTTTATCTTCTTCAAGCTATGCAACCCAAATCTAATCAACTAGGGATTTTCTTCCTAGATGGACGAAATTGTTTGGAGCTCATATTACACTAAAAATCACACACACAAACAAGGATAGTTTTCCTAGTGAATATCACACAATCCAAACCTAATACTGGTGATTTTCTTACTCAAGTCAAACAGTTAGAACCAGTTCCACTAAAACATTGACAAGAGAATCAGCAAAGAAACTAGTATAATACAATGAAGCTAGCTCTCCACCTTCAAGAAGAGGAAATTAATTCAAAGTTTGAAACCACATAAATATTCAATCAAGGAAAAATAGAGTCCAACCTCACCCAACTTACCAACTCAAGAACCATTCACACTCAAAATCACACAAGCAGAATTCCTCTCTACTCAAAACTCCAATGGTACACCTTACTTTAAGTTTAATTAAAGATTTATATGATTAATTTAGATGAATCTTTGATGCACATCGAAACGTGGAAACTGGGGTGTCTTGTGCCCTAGATTTTAATTAATGATTTATATGGTTAATTTAGATGAATCCTAGATTCTGAATTTTTTAGAGCCATAGAACATGTATGGGATCAGGAGAAGCATCTTTTGAAAATTTAATGAACAATCAAGGGCAATTTTGTCCTATTTCTTCTCTATCAATCTTAGCATAAAATGCTTTAGCAAAGCATGTTTAAGTAGTTTTTTCAAACCACAAGGTATATTAAAGTATTTTAGTCAAACCACGGGGTATATTTAAGTAATTAGCCCCTTCAAAATTTGCACTGAAAAAACACGTAAGTTTGTCCATCTCCTACAAACCATTGTTCATAACTGTGATTAGACTGAGGTGGGGTATATCTAACCCATAATAAGTTCCCTCTAAATCTCTAAAACTAGGCCCTTGTGACTGTTTAAGGCTATGAATATATACTAGCAAGAAATAATATAACTAATACTTTGTTCATTTTGGTAATCGGAGAAAAAGTCTTCAAGTAATTCATTTCATACATCAAAATATACCACTTAGCCACTGGTTTAGCTTTTTATTTCTCAATGGACCCATCAACATTATACTTAACTATGCAAATCCATTTACATTCTACCAATACATAAGAAAGAAATGCAAGAAAGGAATAATAGGATAGAGATGAAAGGTTACAAGATAGGTATCTAGAGATACAATGAATAGTAGAATGTCATTTACCCTTAAAGCAATAGGGATATCAAGATTAGGAATCAAGCACTACCTAAAGATCCTAAACCTGTAATCCCATTAATAACTGGTGGTGGAGCAGGCTTTTCTGATGTAGTGGGAACAATCCTCTTATTTCTTTAATACACTTGTATTTCTTTCTGGGCTAAGAGAACAAGGAATAGTATGATCATCAGAACGAATAGAAGTGGAAGGAATATGAATAGGAAGAGGAATATCCAAGGAATTAATCAAGTCACTATCTCCCCATTAGCAGAACCTTAAGTAGGAAATAGACTCAACAAAAACGATACCCATAGAAATAAACCAACTACCGTTAATTTGATCAAAATAAAACCCTTTTATGTACAGCCATAACCAAAAAAAGATAGCTCTTTATGGATTAGTTCAAATTTAGACTGATAAAGACCATGAATGTGAACATAACATTTGCAGCCAAAGACTTGAAGAGGAATAAAAAACAATTTTTAATTCGAAAAAAAGAGACTAAAGGGGGATTTGAACCTGTTGAGTTTTGGGATGATATAACATATTTTTTATTTACATAGCATAGTTAGGGAGTTATTGGGCCTTAGGCCCATTAGCTTATGTTTTAAGATAAGAGTGTTTTTAAGTTTTCACAAGTAGCCAACTTACCCTTTTCTTCTCTTTCTTTTACAGTTTTTATATCAAAACAGGTTGTCCAAACTTTTTTACTTCGTATCAGAGCAAGTTTAAAGATTTCTTGAGTTGCTCCATCATGCAGGCCTAGATCGGCCAACTGCATGATAAAGTAAAGGGCTGATCGAAGGCTTCAGGTAAGCCCAGTTTTAGGATTTTTTGGTGGAATTGCAATCACTTATAGCTGGTTTAGGGTTTTACACCAAAATCAGGAAGAATTAGAGAAAGGGGGAGAGTTCTGTTTTAGTAAGACTCTTCAATTTTGACCTAGGAAGTGGAGCTCTAGTTTTCTAGGGTTCCTTGAGGTTTTCTGAAGGGACGGTTCAAGTCCTAGCCTTTTTGAAGGTCTCTGGAAAGAGCGACAACCTCTTCTCTCTCTTCTCCCGCTCTGACGGAAAAAGGAATCTTTGGAAGGAGGGGCTTCTAGGGTTCCAGGAAGGTGTTTGAGGTTTCTAAAGGAGATAAATACATTTCTTTTCATCTCAAATTGATTTCCTAGCTATTCTGGGAGTTATGGAGGGTTGTGCAATTCCATGTTGCCCCATATAAGTAAGAACTTTTTATGGGCTAACACAAAGTTGAAAAACAGTCCTAGAGGTATGGGACTGTGCTAGAAAACCAAAAAAACTAACAAGAGAAGATTAGAGAAGATTAGAGAAGAAGAGAGAGAGATATAACTGCGGCAAGGAGAGTTAGAGTATGAGGAATTCGAACTAAACCTCCCTCTAACACTCTAATACCTTTTATTTAAGTTAATCTTTGATAAATTACAGAGAGGCCCTTAAGTGGGCAGAAAAATACAAAAACAGAACACTACAGAGTATGGGCCCAGAATAAGGCCCATAACAGAGAGAAACATAACATAACATGAAGTGACAGTCTATGGGCCATTCGGCCCATCTCCTCTACACTCCCCCTCAAACTGAGCATAGATGTTAATCATGCCCAGCTTGCCAGTGTCATGATGAAGCCTTGCCTTGGAAATGCCCTTGGTGAGGAAGTCTGCCAATTGTCCTTCAGAAGTAATGAATGGAAGACACACTTCTCCGGATGAGACTCTTTCTCGAATAGTGTCGAACAACTTCAATATGTTTGGTTCGATCATGTTGTACCGGGTTGTGAGCAATGTTGATGGCAGCCTGATTATCACAGTACAACATCATGGGTTTGTCATGATCAATCCCAAGTTCTTCCATTAAGGACCTTAGCCACAACAATTCCGAGACTCCATGTGCCATGGCTCTATACTCTGCTTCTGCGGAGGATCAGGCCACAACAGATTGTTTCTTACTCCTCCAACAAACAACATTACCAGCCACCAGACTACAATACCCTGAAGTAGATCTTCTATCATCAATATTTCTAGCCCAATCAGCATCAATATAGGCTTCAAGTTTCAGATGACCATGCTTGCTAAATAGAATTCCTTTCCCTGGAGAGCCTTTCAGATAGCACAAAATCCATTCTGCTGCTGCCATATGAGTATCTCTAGGAGCATGCATGAACTGGCTAATGCAACTGACAGCATACGCAATATCTGGCCTAGTCATGCATAGGTACAGAAGCTTCCCAAGAAGTCTTTGAAAAACCCCTTTGTCTTCCAACAAAGTTCCATCCGAAGCTGAAAGTTTGTGACTCATATCAATGGGAGTTGCAGCTGGTCTTGCACCCAGTTTTCCAGTTTCAGACAACAAATCAAGAACATATTTCCTTTGGGAAATAAGAATCCCATCCTTGTATCTGGCAACTTCTATGCCAAGGAAGTATCTCAACTCCCCCAGATCCTTAATCTCAAATTCTGTACGGAGAAAAGACTTAAGGGCCAGAATGCCTGAAGCATCATCACCAGTCACTATAATGTCATCAACATACACAATGAGATACACTGCTAGAGATCTACTTTTCTTCACAAATAGAGTATGATCTAACTGTGTCTGAACATAGCCAAATTTAACAAGTGCAGCTCTAAATCTCTCAAACCAGGCTCTAGGAGATTGTTTGAGACCATAAAGTGATTTCTTCAATTTACATACCTTTCCTTGCATATCTTTCCCATACATCCCTGGAGGAAGACACATGTAGACCTCCTCATGTAAGTCACCATTCAGAAATAAATTCTTTACATCTAACTGATAGAGAGGCCAATCAAAGTGAACTGCCAGAGATAAAAGAACCCTCACAGATGTCATCTTGGCAATAGGGGAAAAATTCTCCAAGTAGTTAATCCCATATGTCTGTGTGTAGCCTTTTGCAACAAGTCTGGCCTTGTACCTCTCAATAGTTCCATCAGCCCTGTATTTAATGGTAAAAACCCACTTGCACCCAACTGGATCCTTACCTTCAGGAAAATCCACCACCTCCCAAGTACCATTTGCATGTAGAGCATCCAATTCGATCTCCATGGCATCTCTCCATTCTGGAATCCCAAGAGCTTCTGAGACAGTCCTAGGAATGGGGTTAGAAGCAACAGAAGAGAGATAGGCAAAGTATGAAGGAGAAAGCAGGTCATAAGAAAGGTGTTTGGAAATGCAGTGTGCAGTACACTTCCGCTTCCCTTTCCTAACAGCAATGGGGGCATCAAGGTCTGGGAATGATGATTCCAAAGGAACTGAAGCAGTACCTGTTATCGCATTTGTGATTGGGAATGTATGAGCTTCATCTGTTGTAAAGGAAACTACTTGCTCATTCCTGGATCTCTGCCTTTGATACACTTTGGGATTATGGATAGGACGAGGAGGTAAAGAAATAGGGGCATTAGGACAAGAGGTATGAAGTGATTGATCCTCCTTTGATTCATTTGGTGAGGATACAGGTTTGTCAAGAGACTCAACTGGGACAGGAAGAGAAAGGGCAAAAACTTGTGACAGACTCTCCCCCTGTGGACAATGTCCTTCTTGAGAGGAACCATAAAAAGGAGAAAGTTCATCAAAGGTAACATCCATAGAGACATGTCGGGTGCCAGTCTTTGGATCAAAACAACAATAACCCTTTAGTGTGGGGGAGTAACCAAGGAAGATGCATTTGTGGGCTTTCGGTTCAAACTTATGTCTCTGCACACTTGGAATGTGAACATAGCAGGTACAGCCAAACACACGAAGAGGAATTGGGAAGAGATCCTTGTCTGGATGAAGAAGACTGAAGGGGGATTTAAACCCTAAAACCCTGGATGGCAAACGGTTTATGATATAGGTAGCAATAAGTACAACATCACCCCAAAATCTTGTGGGAACATGTGAGGCAAACAAAAGGCTCCTTGCTTCTTCAACAATATGTCTATATTTTCTCTCAGCAACTCCATTTTGTTCAAGAGTTCTATCACAGGAGCTTTGATGAATAACCCCCATGTCAGAGAGATACAAGGATAAACTCTTCTCAAAATACTCTTTTGCATTGTCAGATCTGAAAACCTTAATTCTGGTATCAAATTGAGTTAAAACAAGCTCATGAAATTGCCTCACAAGTCTTGGGACCCGGGATTTCATTAAGTATATCCAAGTGAATCTAAAAAAATCATCAATAAACAAGATAAAATGTCTGTAACCCCCCATAGAGGATAAGTGGTAAGGCCCCCACACATCAGAGTGCACAATATGAAAAGGAAAAGATGATCTTTTATTGCTCACAGGGTAATTTTTTCTACAATGCTTTGACAACTGATAGGACTCACAATTGAGACTAGACATACTGACTCCCTTAAACAGTTTTGAAAACAAATGGCTTAAAGCAGAAAAAGGTAAATGACCCAACCGACAATGACTCAACATAATTTGACTAACAGACTCTGAAAAAGTAGAACCAAAAGCAACATTCTTGGGATGATCAAAGCATTGGCCAGGGGTGTTGAGCAAGTATATTCCATTCGCTTCATGGCCACTCCCAATCACCTTCTAAGACTTCAGGTCCTGAAACACACAGTGAGAAGGGAAAAAGGTTACACAACAATTCAATGACTTGGTCAAGCTACTTACAGATAATAAGTTGGTATTTAATTTAGGCACATGAAGAGTGGAAGATAAGAGTAAGGAGTTTGTAGCCTTGACAGTTGGAGCATGGAGTTATCCATTAGAGCATGGAGTTATCCATTAGAGCATGGAGTTATCCAATGAATACTTTGAAAAAAACCTGGCATCATACCTATTGGAGCATGGAGTTATCCATTAGAGCAGTTGCACATACACTCCACAACATAATGGTATAGCAGAAAGGAAGAATAAACATACTGTGGAAGTAGCAAGAAGAATGATGTTGAACTCTACAGTTCCAGTTCGGTTTTGAGGTGATGCAGTTCTTACAGCAGTGTTCTTGATTAATCGGGTGCCTTCTTGTGTCCTTGGATATAACACTCCATTTGGCCTTTTTATTCCTGAGGGGGAGGCATTCCATGTTCCTCTAAGGGTGTTTGGATGTGTATGCTTTGTCCATGTTCTTGGTCCTCACCGCTCAAAATTGGATCCTAAGGCGAAGAAGTTTTTCTTCCTTGGGTATGTGGGAAATCAGAAGGGGTATTGTTCTTATGATCCAGCCTCCGGGAGTTGATATGTTACTATGGTTGTCACCTTTTTTGAGTCCACACCTTTTTTCTCGGGGGGTTCTTCTCAGGGGGAGTGTTTTGGAGAAGGAAGTGAGCAATCTATACCACTTCCTATTCTAGCTCCTTTGTCTACTCTAGTGTCTGACCTACCTATCTCACCCACTTTGCTACTGTAGAGAAGATGGGCCGAATGGCCCATAGGTTGTTTATTCTTCTTGTTATTTTGGGTCCATCCTGTCAATGTTAAGTTATTTTTTTAAGTTCTTTGTAAATTCTGCCCAACTAAGGGCCTCCTTGTAATTACTCAAAAATATCTAATAAAACAGTGTTAGAGGGCTGAGATAGAGACTGTTCGAAAACTCTTCTCAAAACCCTCATTTCCGAAACACACAAGTCTCCTCTCCTCTCTTCAGTTTCAACATGGTATCAGAGCATATCTGAACTTGAACATCCTAGGGCTGGAGGCTTAGTCACGTACTGCCTGATTCTTGGAGGTCATTGGACAAGCCCAAGACTAGAATCTCTTGGAGAAGGGGTTCGGTGACCAGGAAGAATCAGAGAAGAAGAAAAAAGGGGAAGGGGAACAGCTCGGTTCTGTTTTTGAAGCTCGAACTGTAAGTTGTGCTCAATTTTCTGGTTCTGTTTTGCATTACCTTCGACTGTGTTTGGACTGCTGAAGTGTTCGAAAATCCTAGTTGTTCTGTACTACATTCAACTCCATTAAATCTGGTTTAACCCAGAAATTTCTAGGCTGTTTTTCTCTTCTTCTTGGACTGTTAAAATATGCCGAAACATCCTTGTAACAAGGTTGTGTATTGTTACTCTTGTTCGGCTGTTTTTAGAGGGTTGTACGAACAGTTTTTGGGGTCTTCTCTCTTCTTTGACAGTGGGGTTGTCTCTATTGCCCACACTGTGTTTGTGAAAAGACCTATTCAGCAATACCGATTGGTACTTACTCTTCTTGGCTGAGTGTACAACCTTGAAAAGGTACTTCGGCTAAGTGCACAGTGCCTAGGAGTTTCTGATTTCTTCTTGAAGCCTAAACTCAGTGTGTTGCCTCCTTGTGGTCGGCTGAACTCAGTGTGTTGTCTCCTTGTGGTCGGCTGAACTCAGTTATTGCTTGTTCTTATCCAGCATACTTGTAGAAGTCATCTGAAATCATATTTGAAGTGTTTACATGATGTACTCCTCAGAGTTTGAAAACAAAAGTGGTGCTGAATATGGTTTGGGTCAGGGGACTCCAAGTGATTCCTTATTGACTGTGACCACAGTTAAGCTAGATGGAACTAATTATCTGGTATGGTCATAATCAGTAAAGATTCATGTTTGTAGTAGAGGAAAGTGGGGGTTCATTTCTGGGAGTAAGAAGGCTCCCCTAGAAAATGATCCATCCTACGAGAAGTGGATGCAAGAAAATTACACTATCATTGGGTGGCTTGTGAACTCAATGCAGCCACAGATCAGCCAGCACTATCTATGGATGAATTCAGCAAAGGAAATATGGGATAGTGTTGCTGAAGCCTATTCCCAAAAACTAAATGTGGCTAGAGCCTATAAGTTGAGAAGTGATGTGAAGAATCTGAGACAGGGGGAGAAACCATTATCTGTATACTTCTCAACTTTGAAGTCTTTGTGGCAAGAAATAGACTTGATAGAAGCTGTAACCTGGGACACCACCAATGATGCAGAGACCTACATGAAACTGGTTGAAAGAAACAGGGTATTTGAGTTCTTAACCGGACTTAACCCGGAATATAATATCACAAAACAGAATATTCTTTCCAAGGAGTGTGTATCTTTGTCACAAGCTTATGCATTGGTGAGTAGTGAAGAGAGCAGAAGGGCTGTACAGGTTCAAGGGGCTGATATTAATGATCACTTTGCCAATATGGGGATTAAACCTAAAGGGAATGTTGGAACTTCTAGTGGCACAGGAAAGAAAGAAGTTGTATGTGAGTACTGCAAGAGGCCGAAGCACACCAAAGACAAGTGCTGGAAGTTACATCCTAACCTTGTTCCCATCAGGTTTCAGAAAAAATACGATAGTAAAAGATCAGGAAGTGCAAATGTAGCTGCTGGGCCAGATAGTGAAGAGATGTCTGCTTCTGCACAGTTGGCAGCCATGAGAGCAGAATATGAAAAAGTTTGGGAAGATGATCAGTCAGCTGAGTGATGTGACCTCTGCTACCGCCCCTTCAAGAAAATCTACTGCTTCAGCATTTGCTCATTCAGGTATAAGGGCTTCTGCTAATCATGCTACTTCTTCAGGTAATCTCAAGATACCTTGGATTATTGACTCAGGTGCTTCTGACCATATGACCAATCTGTCTACCTTGTTTGTTTCATATGACTTACTTCCTGGACGTGATAAAATCACTTTAGCTGATGGTTCACTTGCCCCTATCTCTGGTAAGGGAACCATCAAGGCTACAGATTCCTTGTACTTCCCTTCTGCCCTTCATGTACCTAAAGTAAATACAAATTTGTTGTCTGTGAGCAGTTTAACCAAGTCACTAAACTGTTGTGTAACCTTTTTTCCTTCCTACTGTCTTTTTCAGGATCTGGAGTCTCAGAAGGTGATTGGGAGTGGCCATGAGGCGAACGGAATATACCTGCTTGATACTCTGGGACAATGCACTGATCATCTTGAGAATGTTGCTCTTGTATCTGTTAGTCAGATTATGTTGTGTCATTGTCGTTTTGGTCATCTGTCTTTTTTGGCTTTGAGTCATCTATTCCCTGAACTATTTAAGGGAATTAGTCTGTCCGGTCTTCATTGTGAGTCTTGTGAATTGTCAAAGCATTGTAGAAGCAAGTATCCTTTGAGAAATAAAAGATCTTTTGTTCCTTTTAATATTGTGCATTCTGATGTGTGGGGGCCTTACCACTTACCCTCCATGGGTGGCAACAAATATTTTATCCTGTTTATTGATGATTTTTCACGATTCACTTGGATATTCCTGATGAAATCCCGTGATGAAGTCCCAAGACTTGTAAAACAATTCCATGAATTTGTTCTAACCCAATTTGATACCAGGATTAAAATCTTCAGATCAGACAATGCAAAAGAATACTTTGAGAAAAACCTATCCTGCTCTCTTTCTGACATGGGGGTTATTCATCAAACCTCATGTACTAGGACCCTAGAACAGAATGGGGTTGCTGAGAGGAAAAACAGGCATATTGTTGAGGTTGCAAGAAGTATCTTATTTGCCTCACATGTTCCTACCAGGTTTTGGGGTGATGCTATACTTACTGCTACCTATCTCATAAACCGCATGCCATCCAGGGTTTTGGGTTTTAAGTCTCCCTTCACTTTTCTTCATCCGGACAAAGATCTTTTTCCTATTCTTATTCGTGTCTTTGGCTGCACCTGTTATGTACATGTTCCAAGTGTCCAAAGGCATAAATTTGAACCCAAAGCCCAAAAGTGTATCTTCCTTGGTTATTCCCCCAAACAGAAGGGTTATTGCTATTTTGATCCAAAGTCTAGCAATCGGTATGTCTCAATGGATGTCACCTTTGATGAGTCTTCCCCTTTTTATGGTTCATCTCCAGAAGGACATTGTCCACAGGGGGAGAATTTGACACAGGTGTTTGCTCTTCTTCTTCCTATCCCTGTTGAGTCCCTTGATGTGTCTACCTCTCCCTCAAATGAATCAAGGTTGGATCAGTCGTTCCATTCTCCTTGTCCTGGTAACCTACCTCCTCGTTCTATCATCAATCCCAAGGTGTATCAAAGGCAAAGATCCAGAAATGTGCAGGTTGTTTCTCCTACAACACATGAGCCTCCTACACTTTCAGTCACAGAAGAGACAACAGGTACTGGTTCAGCACCTTTGGATTCATCCTTCCCTGAACTTGATATTCCCATTGCTGTTAGAAAAGGAAACAGAAGTGCATTGCACACTGCATTTCCAAGCACCTTTCTTATAGTTTGCTTTCACCTTCATATTTTGCTTATCTCTCTTCTGTTGCTTCTCATCCTATTCCCAGGTCTGTGTCAGAAGCTCTTAAGATTCTAGAATAGAGGGATGGTATGAAATCTGAAATAGATGCCCTACACAAGAACGACACATGGGAAGTGATGGATTTGCCTGAAGGGAAGGATCCTGTTGGTTGCAAGTGGGTCTTTACTATCAAATACAGAGATGATGGTACCATTGAAAGGTACAAGGCCAGGCTAGTTGCAAAAGGCTATACAAAGACATATGGGATTGATTATTTAGAGACTTTTGCACCTGTTGCCAAGATGACATCTGTGAGGGTTCTTCTATCTTTAGCTGCTCACTTTGACTGGCCCCTTTATCAATTGGATGTGAAGAATGCATTTCTGAATGGTGAATTACATGAGGAGGTTTACATGTCTCTTCCTCTAGGGATGTATGGAACTGATATAAAAGGGAAGGTATGCAGGCTGAAGAAATCTCTTTATGGACTAAAACAGTCCCCTAGAGCATGGTTTGAGAGTTTTAGAACAGCACTTGTTAACTTTGGTTATGTGCAGACACAGTTTGATCATACTCTTTTTGTGAAGAGGAGTGGACCTCTGGCAGTATACCTCATTGTGTATGTAGATGATATTGTAGTGACGGGTAATGATGCCTCAGGAATTCAAGATCTAAAATATTTTCTCCATACAGAGTTTGAGATTAAAGATTTGGGGGAATTGAGATACTTACTTGGCATAGAAGTGGCTCGATCCAAGGATGGGATTCTTATCTACCAAAGAAAGTATGCTCTTGACTTGCTCTCTGAAACTGGAAAGATGGGTGCTAGACCAGCTGCTACTCCTATTGATATGAGTTATAAACTCTCAGCCTCAGAAAGGACATTGTTAGAAGACAAAGGAATCTTTCAGAGACTTCTTGGGAAACTTTTGTATCTATGCATGACTCGGCCAGATATTGCATATGCAGTTAGTTGCATTAGCCAATTCATGCATGCTCCTTGAGACACTCATTTGGCAGTTGTAGAGAGAATCCTAAGTTATTTGAAGGGCTCCCTAGGAAAGGGTATTCTGTTTGCCAAGCATGGTCATATGAAACTTGAAGCTTACACCGATGCTGACTAGGCCAAGAACATTGATGACAGAAGATCTACATCTGGGTATTGCAGCTTGGTAGCTGTTAATGTTGTTTCTTGGAGAAGCAAGAAACAATCGGTTGTTGCTCAGTCTTCTGCTGAAGCAGAATACAGGGCCATGGCACATGGGATTTCTGAATTATTATGGCTAAAATCTTTGATGGAAGAACTTGGAGTTGAATATGACAAGCCAATGATGTTATACTGTGATAATCAGGCTGCCATCAACATTGCTCACAACCCAGTGCAACATGATAGAACCAAGCATATTGAAGTTGATCGACACTTCATTAGGGAAAGGGTCTCTTCGAGTGAAGTGTGTCTTCCTTTCATCACATCTAAAGGACAGTTGGCAAATTTTCTTACCAAAGGCATTCCCAAGGCAAAACTTCAGCATGATACCAGCAAACTTGGCATGATTGACATCTATGCTCAGCTTGAGGGGGAGTGTAGAGAAGATGGGCCGAATGGCCCATAGGTTGTTTATTCTTCTTGTTATTTTGGGTCCATCCTGTCAATGTTAAGTTATTTTTTTAAGTTCTTTGTAAATTCTGCCCAACTAAGGGCCTCCTTGTAATTACTCAAAAATATCTAATAAAACAGTGTTAGAGGGCTAAGATAGAGACTGTTTGAAAACTCTTCTCAGAACCCTCATTGCCGAAACACACAAGTCTCCTCTCCTCTCTTCAGTTTCAACAGCTACCTCCATTGCGTCCTGTCTCTCAGTGTTTTACATGACAACGCCTACGACAGCACAGAGAGGTTGATTCCACAACGAAGGAACCCACGTCACTCCCTATCAGCTCATCGGAGTTTCCAGGTTTGACTAACACGACCCAGGTATGCCTCTTGTTCCCCCTGATGGTTTAGTTCCTATTGATACTACTACCCCTGCTCCTAACATCATTGCAGATGACCTTGATCTCCCTATTGCCCTGAAAAAAGGGAAAATGAAGTGTACTACTCATTGCATCTCATACTATCTTTCCTATAGTGGATTATCCCCTTCCTAACTTCCTTTCCTCCCTTGACTCTGTGATTATACCTAGGAGTGTTAGTGAGGCTCTCCCCAAACCTGAGTGAGTTGGGTGCAAATGGGTTTATACAATGAAGTACAAGGCTGATGGGAGTATAGAAAGGTACAAGGCGAGGCTGGTTGCAAAAGGGTATACTTAGACTTATGGCATAGATTACTTGGAAAGTTTTACACCAGTGGCAAAGATGAGTTCAGTTCGGATTCTTTTATCACTAGTAGCTACATACTCCTGGCCACTCTTCCAACTTGATGTGAAGAATGCCTTTCTCAATGGGTCCTTGCATGAAGAGGTGTATATGGACCTTCCAGTTGGCTTCTACAATAATGTGGAAAAAGGAAAGGTGTACAGGTTGAAGAAATTTCTATATGGTTTAAAGCAATCACCGAGAGCTTGTTTGACAAGTTTAGAACTACATTGGTTGTATTTGGCTATACTAAAACACAATCTGATCATACTCTTTGTGAAGTGGAGAGGGTCACTAGTATCAGTTTTGATAGTGTATGTGGATGACATTGTAGTCATAGAAAATGATTTGAGTGAGATTGATACCCTGAAAAAGAATCTGCACAAAGATTTTGAGATTATGGATCTTGGGGAGATGAAGTACTTTTTGGAAATTGAAGTGGCAAGGTCCAAGCATAGGATCTTTTCAAGATCTACAAGAGACGGGAAAACTTAGGGCAAGGGCAGCTGATACACCTATTGATCAAAACCACAGGATAAATGCTTCAAAGGGTGAACTAGTGAAGGATGTTGGAAGATATCAAAGGCTAGTGGGGCGGTTGTTATACTTATGTATGACACGACCAAACATCTCTTATGCAGTAAGTGTGGTGAGTCAATACATGCATGCCCCACGAGTTCGGCATTGGAAGGCTATTGACAGGATACTTTCCTATTTGAAGGGACACCCAGGCAGAGGCATATTGTATGCTGACCATGGATAGTTGAAGTTAGAGGATTACACAGATGTTGATTGGGCAGGGTGCCTAGATGACAAGAGATTTACATCAGGAGTTTGTACTCTTGTTAGAGGTAATTTAGTTTCATGGAAGAGTAAGAAACAAACAGTTGTGGCAAGGTCAAGTGCAGAAGCTGAACACAGAGCCATGGCACATGGTGTTTCAAAGCTCCTCTGAATCCGTTCCTTGTTAGGGAGATTGGAGTTGAGGCCAAAGAACCTATGATGCTATATTGTGACAATCAAGCAGAAATTAGCATTGCCCGCAGCCCAATTCAACATGGTAGGACGAAGCATATAGTAGTGGATAGACACTTTATAAGGGAAATAGTGACATCAGGAGAAGTTTGCTTGCCATACGTTGCATCTGACTTGCAACTTTCTGATGTTCTTACAAAAGGAGTTGCAAGAAACAAGCTAGAGCATGATCTACACAAGTTGGGAATGTGTGACATTTATTCCCAACTTGAGGGGGTGTGTTGAGTTTTGGGCTAATATAATATGTTTTTTATTTACATAGCATAGTTAGAGAGTTATTGGGCCTTAGGTCCATTAGTTTATGTTTTAAGTTAAGAGTGTTTTTAAGTTCTCACAAGTAGCTGACTAAGGGCATACTCATCTTTGTACTCTCTTTTATTTATTAGTATGTAATCTAATGAAAGGGGCATCCAGACCTAATTCAAAGATTCTCCCATTCTCTTTTATCTCTCTTCTCTCTCTTTCCCAACCAAAACCTTTTCTTCTTTCTTTTACAGTTTTTATATCAAAACAGGTTGTCCAAACTTTTCTATTGAACCCAAAGTACCTTGGAAGGCATACGATTAGTCCAATATGTTGCAATATATATTACATCACCTCAAAGCCAAATGGAAACATGGAAACCAAACATAATACTTCTTGTAACTTCAAGGTATATGTTGCTTTTTCCTTAAAACGAAACATAATACTTCTTGTAACTTCAAGTATATGTCGATTTTTCCTTTCAACCACCCCATTTTTTTGGTGGATGTAAACATAAGAGTTATGATGAATAGTCTCAACATTAGAATGATAGGTAATAAGGCATTTTTCAAAATATTCCTTAGCATTATTAGAATAGTAGATTTTGATACAAGTATCAAATTGAGTGAAACTCAAACAATAGAACTACTTAACTACTTTGGGAATTTCATCTTAAGAATTTGCATCAGATAAAACCATGTATTTCTAGAAGTCATCAATAAACAAGAAGACATATTTATAACCACCCATTAAAGGTAAATGGTACAGCCCCCACACATCAAAGTGAATAATTTCAATATCTTTTATTATGTAAAGAATAAACATCTCTGCAATGCTTGGAAAGCTGACAAACTCCATAATGCAAAATGTAAATAATGGCCCCTTAAAATATTTGAGGAATTAACATACTCATGGGAGAAAAGACAAATGACCTAATAGACAATGACAAAGCATGGTACGATTTATTGATTTAGAAAAATTAACTCAAAAGCCACCCTCTATTGCTTTGATAAGCTTCTCTCAAGCACATCTAGAAGATATATCATGATCATCTAGTAGAAACTCCTTATCAATTTCTAAGACTTTAGGTCTTGGAAAGCATAACATTGAGGAAAAAGGTTATTAATTAATTAAAGGAATTGGTAAGGCCATTAATAGAAAACAAGTTGGTGTTAAGTCTAAGGAAATGAAGACAGAAAGGTAACTCTTAATGACCCTAATACCTCCCTTCCAAGAGATATGAGCAAAGGAGCCATCAGCCATAGATATCTTTTTCCTCTTGTATTTCTTTTTTAATTTATTGTGTGTAATTCAGAAATTTTTAAAGGGTAGTTTAGTCTTTCTTTTCTCACATGCTTGTACATGCCATATATGCACCTTGCAACCTTAGCTAAATTTTGATTTTCCTTCCAAAACTTTTGAAGCTTTTTAGTTTCTCTCACCAATTCATTGGGTCTCACATAGAAGTAGGATGCTTCCTAAGCTTATTTTTAGGAATCGATTTCCCTAAGGCAAGGACTCAAATGGGTAGCATATGTATATGATTGCTCCCATGCTTGGGGGTTGTTAACAGCTGTTATTTTTCCTAAGTATAGTACCGCAGGGGTACTATTGTACTTTTACTCTTTTTTATTTTAGTTGCTGTCGCCCTAGTATATATATTAAAAAAGCTGCACCGCCAGCAATCTTTTTTTGCTCTCATTTCTCTCTTCTCTCTTCTTCTCTCTCTCTTTTCTCTCTTCTTCCACTATTCTCTCCTGCATAACATGGTATCAGAGCGGTACTATCAGATCTGAAAGGAGAAGTCGAGTGAACAGTTTTTTCCTTCTTCGCACCAGATTTCCAGATCTGCTGCCCTCATCTGCTATTCGGCTGATTGAAGATCTCACACACTGAAGTAACTTTTCTCTCTCTCTCTCTTACCTTTTTTTTTTCTAGTCGTGTGCCAGGCAGAACCTGTACTAGGTCTGCCAATTGGATGTAAGGTGATCAGCACCTCTTTCTTTCTTTTTTTGTGGGGTCGACTGATCCCAATGAAACTGTAGGTTGTGAGGACCTTTTTGTGTGCTGCAACAGCAGCTTTTATGGTAAACCGAAGGTCAGAAAGTGACCAGTACTTGCTGTAGCAGCAGTCCTGTTGATGCGAAGGTCAAGAGATTATGCACTGTGGCAACACTTGTGTTGAGCTTGTAAGTCAAGGGATGACCTGTTAGTGCTGTAACAGCACCTATGTTTTTACAAAAGGTGTGTTTCTGAAGAAAAAAAAAATATTTCGTTCTCCCTCAGCGTTGAATTTCTTTAAGGCTGTGTACCCCATTTAAGAGTTGTTTTTGAATCTGAAATCATGAGTGGTGAAGATTCTGCTACATCCGGTGTTTCCTCAATGTTGAATGGAATGAGTATGGCTGTTATTCCTCTTGATGGTTTAAATTATTTAGAGTGGTCAAGAGGGATCAAGTTGTACATCACTGCAGGGGGAAAGATAGGTTATATTAATGGGAGAATCAAAGAACCACATTCTGGGAGTGCTGAATATGACAGATGGAACCAGGAAAACAGCATGGTCATGTCTTGGCTTTTGGTTTCTATGCAACCTCAAATAAGAAGGAATTTCATGTGGGCTGAAACGGCAAATGAGATCTGGGAATGAGCAAAATCAACATATTCGGAACTGCAACACTATGCAAAAATCTACCAGCTACAGGCATAATCGTCTACTTGTAAACAGGGGGAGAGGTGTCTATCTGTGTACTACTCAGACTTGACCTCTGTTTGGAAGGAGTTAGATCATTATCAGACTGTGGACTGGAAGTGTGATGAAGATGCAAAACTGTACAAAAAACTCGTCTCCCAACAAAGAGTGTTTGCTTTCTTACATGGTTTGAACCCTACATATGAATCTATCAGAGTCCAGATCCTAGGTAGCAAGGATCTTCCATTAGTTCAGGAAGTTTATGCTCTTGTACAATCTTGACAGTATGATCGGCCAGAAATAAGAGAAAGAGAAGAGAAGAGGAGAAGAAGAGAAGATAAGGGTTTTGCAATGTAATAGTGCTGGCGACGCCAGCCTTTATTTTAATATATATAGGGCGGCAGAAATAACAAAAAGACCCTTGTGCCCCTGAGTACAATAACAGCCATAACAGAAAGGAAAAAATGAAATAAAAGAAACACTATAACTAGCCAAACAAACCCTAACATCAACAACTAAATTATTTTAACACTCCCCCTCAAGTTGGAGCATAGATGTCAATCATGCCCAACTTGTCACACAAGTCTTTGTGTCGCACATGGTGAAGACCTTTGGTGAAGATATCTGCAAGTTGTTCTTCTGAGCTGACATATGGTGTACACACTTCTCCACTTTCAAGTTTCTCTCTAATAAAATGCTTGTCCACTTCAATGTGTTCCATCCTATCATGCAGGACTGGATTAGCAGCAATATTGATGGCAGCTTTATTGCCACAATAGAGTGACATAGGATTGCTCACTGCGAAACCCAGTTCACCTAATAGATTTCTTATCCACATGATTTCCGCAATCCCATGAGCCATCACTCTATACTCTGCTTCAGCACTAGATCTAGCCACCACACTTTATTTTTTACTTCTCCATGTGACCAAATTTCCACCCACAAAGGCACAATACCCACTGGTAGACTTTCAATCATTGGCTGCTCCTGCCCAATCTGCATCAGTATATACTTCCACCTTTAAGTGACTGTGTTTCTGGAACAACAAACCAGTTCCAGAAAACTTCTTGAGATATTTCAAGATCCTCTCTGCAGCCTCAAAGTGAGTTGTCCTAGGGTTGTGCATGAATTGACTAAGGACACCCACTGCATAGGCAATATCAGGCCTGGTCATAGACAAATACAAAAGTCTCCCCACGAGTCTCTAGAACTTCTTTACATCTTTCAAAAATTCTCCCTGACTGTCTCCCAGATGATGATTAGGTTCAATTGGTGAATCAAATGGTTTTACCCCCAACTTGCCTGTATTTTCTAGTAGATCTAGTACATATTTCCGTTGGGAAATAAAGATGCCCTTGTGAGAGCGGGCAACTTCAATTCCAAGGAAGTAACGTAAGGGGCCTAGATCCTACACCTCAAATTGAGTGGCTAAGAATTTTTTTAGTCTCCGGATTTCAACCTCCCAATCTCCTGTGATCACTATATCATCCACATACATAATAAGAGTTGCAATTTTACCTTCACCTCTTTTCACAAATAAAGTATGATCTGACTGGCATTGTTTGAACCCCATCTGTTGAAATGCTAAAATGGAACTTACTGAACCAAGCCCGAGGTGATTGTTTCAACCCATATAGAGATTTTTTTAACTTGCACACCTTTTGTTCACTGCCTTTGAAACAAAACCCTGGAGGTTGGGTCATGTACACTTCCTCTTCCAAGTCACCATTCAAGAAAGCATTTTTGATGTCCAATTGGTGAAGTTCACAGTCAAGATTTGCTGCCAAGGAAAGAAGAATCCTGATAGAGTTCATCTTGGCTACTAGAGCAAAAGTCTCTGCATAGTCCACTCCATATACCTGTGTAAAGCCTCTTGCTACCAGTCTAGCCTTGTACCTTTCAACAGTTCCATCAGCCTTGTGTTTCACTGTGAACACCCACTTGCACCCCACCGGTTCCTTCCCTTCAGGAAGGTCTACCAACTCCCAAGTGCCATTTTTGTGTAAAGCATCAATTTCTTCCTGCATTGCATCTGCCCATTCAGGTTTAGACAAAGCTTCTGCCACAGTCTTAGGAATGAGGACACTGTCCACAGAAGAGAGGAAGGCACGGTATGAAGGTGAAACATGCTCATAGGACACAAAATTAGAGATAGGATGATTAGTGGTACAAGACCTAACACCCTTTCTCTTAACAATAGGAATATTAAGATCATTGGTGACAGGTGAATCAACATTTAGAGGAACAGACATATCAATAGGAGCAAGTGTACCTAACTGATGAGACGGATCTGCCTTGGGTGAATCCGATGATGTTGGTTGCATAGTGTCAGGTTCCACGGCTCTTGAACTCTGCTGGCTCTTATGGCGATGATGAAAAACCCGGAATGGAGGAGGATCAGGTAAAGGAGGTAGTTGAATTTGAGTTGTCGCCTGTTTCTCCTCAACCCTACTCTCCCCCCGAGGAGAAACCAAGAAAAAAGGTTGATTCTCAAAGAATGAGACATCAATGGAAACATAGTACTTGCGAGCAATGGGATCATAGCAGCGATACCCCTTTTGAGATAAAGGGTAACCAAGAAAAACACACGGAATAGCCCGAGGATCAAGCTTACCATGAGTAGGGGACAGGTTATGGACAAAGCAACGACACCCAAAAACACGCATCAGAATTGGACAACGGGGCTGTAGGGAACAAAAGTTGATGTGGGGCCTTATACTCTAGTAGCCAAGAGGGCATGCGATTGATGATATACGTAGCACACAAGACTGCATCCATCCAAAACCGTTTTGGCACATTCATATGAATCAATAAGCCACAAGCAACTTCAAGAAGATGGCGGTTCTTCTGTTCAGCCACACCATTTTGTTGGGGTGTCCTGGCACAATAGCTTCGCTGAAGTGACCCACTCGAAGCAAAAAACTCCGTGAGATCACTATGGAAATATTCCTTCGAATTGTCCAACTGGAAGATATGGAGTTCCGTTTGGAACTGAGTGAACACCATGCGTTGAAAATCTTTCACAATTTGTGGCACTTCATCTCGAGATCGCATAGGGTAAACCCAAGTGTATCTAGAATAATCATCAATCAAGGTAATGAAGTACTTATAGCCAAACTTAGTAGGTAGAGTAACAAGGCCCCAAACATCAGAATAAACAATATGAAATGGAAATTCAGATCTTTTATTTCGCAAAGGTAAAGAACTTCTACAATGCTTACTCAATTGACAAGTTTGATAGTGTAACTGACTCACTGACAAGGACTCAAACAACTTTGGAAACATAACTTTTAGCGACTCAAAAGAAAGATGACCTAGACGACTATGCCATAAATAGGCTTGACTCTCACTTGACGAACTCATGGACTCTATCGCCACAAGACCAGCATTATTCTCTAACACGTAGAGACCATCCACCATGCTTCCTCTACTAATCGTCTTCCCCAAGGCCAAATCCTGAAACACACATGAAGACGGAAAAAAAAAGTGACTGAGCAGTTCAAGGAGTGAGTTAGACTACTGTAGAGAAGATGGGCCGAATGGCCCATAGACTGTCATTTCATGTTATGTTATGTTTCTCTCTGTTGTGGGCCTTATTCTGGGCCCATACTCTGTAATATTCTGTTTTTTGTATTTTCCTGCTCACTCAAGGGCCTCTCTGTAATTTGTCAAAGATTAACTTATTAATAAGATGTTTAGAGTGTTAGAGAGTGGTTATGTTCGAACTTCTTACTCTCTAACACTCATTGCCGCCAGCTCTCTCTTCTCTTCTTCTCCTGTTTGTTCATTTTCTGGTTTGCATCTAATCTCAAACAGTTCCATACATCAAGTGGGTTGTTTTTCAACTTGGTATTAGAGCGGGCCATTGCTTGGCGTGTCCCTCATGTGGTTCTAGTTCAGCCAACTACATGAGGAGGTTCTAGGGCTGAAAGTTTACAGTCATCCGCCTAGTTCTTGGAGGTCATTGGAGGGTGCCCAAGTTTCTATACACTTGGAGAAGGGTTCGGTGACCAGGAAGAACCAGAGAGCAAGTTGTTTGGCCTGATTTGAAATCAGAGAAAAGGACTTTCGAAGTTATCTTAGAGAACAAGTGTTCGGCCTGGTTTATAGTTCAAACCAGAGACTCTCTTGTTGTAAGTCTTTTCTCAGTTCTTTGCTGAGTTATTTTTTGTTATTTGGGAGGACTGTTAAAGCATTCAAAACACCTCCATTCGGCGCACTGTTGCTGGACTGATTTCAGGGTTATTCTGGAAGTGTGGTTCGGCTGTTATTGGGCTTCCAAACTGCCAAAAAAAACTGATCTAAATTGAGTCAAAGCAAGCTCATGAAATTGCCTCACAAGTCTTGGGACTTCGTCTCGGGATTTCATTAAGTATATCCAAGTGAATCTAGAAAAGTCATCAATGAACAGGATAAAGTATTTGTAGCCCCCCATAGAGGATAAGTGGTAAGGCCCCCACACATCAGAGTGTGCAATATGAAAAAGAAAAGAGGATCTTTTATTGCTCACAGGGTAATTTTTTCTACAATGCTTTGACAACTGACATGACTCACAATTGAGACTGGACACACTGACTCCCTTAAACAGTTTGGGAAGCAAATGACTTAAAGCAGAAAAAGGTAAATGACCCAACCGACAATGACTCAACATAATTTGACTAACTGACTCTGAAGAAGTAGAACCAAAAGCAGCACTCTTGGGATGATCAAAGCATTGGCCAGGGGTGTCGAGCAAGTATATTCCATTCGCTTCATGGCCACTCCCAATCACCTTCCGAGACTTCAGGTCCTGAAACACACAGTGAGAAGGGAATTACACAACAATTCAATGACTTGGTCAAGCTACTTACAGATAACAAGTTGGTATTTAACTTAGGTACATGAAGAGTGGAAGATAAAAGTAAAGAGCCTGTAGGCTTGACAGTTCCCTTGCCAGAAATGGGGGCAAGAGAACCATCAGCTAAGGTGATTTTGTTACGACCAGGAAGCAAATCATATGACACAAACAAAGTGGAAAGGTTGGTCATGTGATCAGAAGCACCTCGAATATCAACAAAGAAACTGGTATTCATTCAAAAGAAAAGAAGAACAGTAACAGTTGGTCGGTTCTTCAAGAGACCGCGGCTCTCCCAATCACTCACAGTATTCTGCACTCAACCAAAGCCTCTCTCCTCCATCCCCCAAAGCCCCTTCTTATACACATCTTACAGCATAACTGCCTTCCATAATAAATGCCCAACTGGCCAACTAATAAATGCCCAACTGGCCAACTAATAAATGCCCCACACTCTTCTTATTCCCAACTGACAAGCTATAAATGCTACTCTTCTTATTCCCAACTGACAAGCTATAAATGCTACTCTTCTTATTCCCAACTGACAAGCTATAAATGCTACTCTTCTTCTTCCTAACTGACAAGCTGTAAATGCTACAAAACTCTCCTTATTCCCTCCAGCCATAAGTTCCCCCATGTTCAATTATTTCCCCCCTTGGCCGAAAGCTAACCTTTCCCCTTCCTGGCATACGTAAAATTAATTGTCTGCAACTGACATTGCTCCTCCTTTAGTCACATCGAGTCGTGCGGCTAACAAAGGGAAGAGTGCAGCTTTCCCGATGTCTTCTTCAATGTCAGTGTCGGAACATACTTCTGATCCACTTCCTCGGAAGTTGGAGTTGCCCATTTTTATCGGGAAAATCCGGACGGCTAGAGTGAGCCTTTTTTCCTTGTTTTTCCTTAGGGGGAGAGTAGGAATGAGGAGAAACTGGTTCAGCTCCCTCCTCTTCCCGATCCTCATCCTTTTCGTGTCTTCTTCCGCCATCACAAAAGCCAACCAAATTCAAGAGCTGTGGAGAATCCAGAAGTTGTACCTCCAATGCCATTAAACTCTGTGCACAGATCATACTCACTCAGGTATCTTGGTTCCCATTGATGTCCCTAACCCCATGGCAATTGATACCTCTGTTGCTAATGACCTTGACCTTTCACCCTCTTTTCGAGCCTTTCTCACATCCATTGACAGTTTCCCTATCCCTAAGAATATGGCAAAAGCTCTTTCAGTACCTGAATGGACAGATGCTATGAAGGAAGAAATTAATGCCTTTCATAAAAATGGCACATGGGAACTTGTAGATCTTCCTAAGGGAAATGATCCAATTGGATGTAAATGGGTGTTCACAATCAAACATAGGGCTAATGGCACGGTGGAGAGATATAAAGCTCGTTTAGTGGAAAAGGGGTTTACATAAGTGTACGGAGTTTATTATGTAGAGACTTTTGCACCCGTTGCCAAGATGAACTCCATTAGAGTTCTATTCTCTCTTGCTGCTAATCTTGACTGGGATCTACATCAGCTTGATATCAAGAATGCATTCTTGAATGGTGACCTTGAAGAGGAAGTTTACATGATACAAGCCCTTGGTTTTCAGGCTAAAGGCAATGAACAAAAGGTGTGCAGGTTGAAGAAGTCTTTATATGGGCTGAAACAATCACCGAAAGCCTGGTTCAGCAGATTCCATGCAGCGGTTCATCAGAAATGATACAAGCAATGTCAATCTGATCACACATTGTTTATGAAAAGAGGAGAAGGTAAATTTGCTGCTTTGATAGTATATGTTGATGATATAATTATCACTGGCGATTGGAATGATGAAATCCAAAAGTTGAATAGTTTTCTTGCCACACAGTTTAAAGTAAAGGATCTAGGTCCTCTAAGATGCTTCCTACGAATTGAAGTTGCCTACTCAAAAAGGAGTATCTTCATTTCCCAAAGGAAGTATGTCCTAGATTTACTCCAGGATACAGGAAAAATGGGAGTGAAGCCAGTTGATTCATTGATCCTAACCATAAATTAGGTGACAGCCGAGGTGAGCCTATCAAGGATGTGAAACAGTTTCAGAGACTTATAGGGAGATTGTTATATCTTTCTATGACCCGCCCAGACATTGCTTATGCAGTTGGTGTCCTTAGTCAGTTCATGCATGCCCCTATGACCACTCATCTTGAAGCAGCAGAAAGAATTCTCTGATACCTTAAAAGGTTTCCAGGTGCTGGCTTGTTGTTTCAAAGGCACAGACATTTGAAAGTTGAAGTGTACACTAGTGCAGATTGGGCAAGATTCCTAAATGACAGAAAGTCAACTAGTGGCTACTATACCTCCATAGGAGGAAATCTAGTTACCTAGAGAAGCAAAAAGCAAAGTGTGGTAGTTAGATCCAGTGCTGAAGCTGAATATCGGGCAATGGCTCATGGAGTGGATGAAATTATGTGGATAAAGAATCTTTTGAGTGAGCTGGGTTTTCCAGTGGACAGACCAAACCTATGACCCTATTCTGTGATAACAAAGCAGCCATAAACATTGCTACTAACCCTGTGCTACATGATAGAACTAAACACATCGAAGTCGACAAGCATTTTATTAGAAAGAAGGTTATCACAGGGGAAGTGTGTACTCCCTATGTCAACTCTGAGGATCAACTTGCAGACATCTTTACCAAAGGACTACACCACTCACGACATCATGACTTATGTGACAAGTTGGGCATGATTGACATCTATGTCCCAACTTGAGGGGGAGTGTTAACAGCTGTTATTTTTCCTATGTATAGTACCGCAGGGGTACTATTATACTTTTACTTTTTTTTACTTTAGTTGTTGTCACCCTAGTATATATATTAAAAAAGCTGCGCTGCCAGCAATCTTTTTTTGCTCTCAGTTCTCTCTTCTTCCCTCTCTCTTTTCTCTCTTCTTCCATTTTTCTCTCCTGCATAACAGGGGTGTTGGGGAATCTTTATCACAAGTGTGTACACACCAAACTATGCTAGGCTTGGCCAAGTTGGATCATAGGCACAAGTGTGAGTGCATGTGTATGTCTGTTTACTCAAAAAAATATTTTTAAATGATTTTTTGTTTTAAAACTTCAAGTGTCTTTATTATATTCTAAATGACTTATTTTAAAATTCATTTCAAAGTTTTACGACCTTTCATTAATGTCTTATTTAGTTTGTATCCATTCTCATAGGTGGCTTTGGGTCTATATAAACCTAGGTATGATGAAATTAAGCACATACAAAAAACAATTCCACATTACTTCTGCTATTCTACTTTCGTATCCATACATTTTCAAGTGCATTGTTACCAAGTACCATCAATGTTATTGAATCTTTTAGTAAAATGCATACAACCTTTTATGTGCTAGACCTGATCCAAATGAGGTGAAATTCTACTTAAGGATAGTGTCTCTGACACACTTCAATCGATAAATTTTTTCTTGTTTCTTTTATTTTATTTTCATATCCTTACATGATTAGTAGTATAATTCTACACTTCCTACATTTACTTCTAGAAATAAGTTGATTGAAAAAAAGGTTGGATGCATTGGTTATGTGGTTAAAATCACTAGAGTCAATAATCCAAAAGGACATTGGTTATGAAGAGCTAGACGAGTTATTTCCTACAACATTCTGCAAATGCCCCAAAATATTTGTTGTACTTTTTAAATTCTATTGTGGCAGTTTCTAGTCTAAAATGACGATCAAGTGGGCTTCTCAAAACAAAATCTCTGCTCATCTAGTGTTGTTGCCAAATTTGCATTACCAATTTACCATCCTTTCTATAATTTCTAAAACTGGCTAGCTCAAGATTGAGATGTAATTTTCAACAAGTTTCCCCTGTATGTGTGGGTTTCTTGTAGAACAAATAGAAAATTTCCTTCTTTTTCTCAGCACCACAATCAGTTGGACCAGAACCCCCCCTAGACTTCATACTAGTATGGCCAAATGATAAAAACTATTGCCTATAACATAACTTGCCTCTTACTCTCCTCATTATGAATAAGAGAGTATGCCTGAGAGAAGCAATTATTCATAAGTGAGGATATGTTGTCTCGTGGTGTCATACTTTGGATTTAGACTTGTGAGAAACTCGAACACTTGTCTCTCCACCAAGTTCCTATAAATACAACGTCCTTAAGATAACTCCACTCTACATACTACATGTGATCCAATTCCTCCTAATGAAACTATAAAGTAGAGAAACACAATGCAAAAGATATCTCCCCTTGTCATTACCTAATATTGGTCCTAGCTATTTGGGGTCTTGGGAGGGGTAGAATAGGTACAGTCCTAATATTTGGCTTTTTCTTTTTTTGCACAAAGTGACTGCCCTCAAACTGAAACCTGTGTTCTTACACTTGCTAGCCTGAGATTTTACCATTACACCAAGTAATGGCCCCTAAGAGATTTCTCCCCCTATTTAAGATTATTCACTTCACTCCTTAATTTATATGCTCTAGCCACATTCATTGTTTGGGAGTAAGTCTCTACAACACCATTCCAAAATTCTTTGGTTTTCATCCACATAGCTTCTATTAGTGTGAGGCTGCATGGAATTCATAAGACATGATATAACCATGTAGTTGACCTACACCCACTTATCATGAGAAGCATCTACACTATCAAATTCATCTATACTACCTATAATGTAACCTAACTTGCCACAATCACCAAAATAGATATGAATAGACTAAGCCCACTCCAAGTAATTAATGCTACCTAGTCTAATGGTGGTTATAGGATTGACAGGGTTCTCTATAGACCCAATGGAAACAACCCTAGACTTCATGTTTCGCGTTGGATCATTCCCAAACTGCTCCATTGGTTCAAAATTCAGTTTCAAAGATACTTGAAAAACTCCAGATGCCCCACCAATGCCTATTGATCTCCAAACGAGTTGAAAATAATCCAATGAAGCACAAACCACCAGCCCCAATCTGTTTCCTTGGTGACCAATTTGATCCTACCTCCACTTCTTTGGTTGCTTTTGATTTTGGGTAAGAAACCTCCAATACCAACTCCTGGGCTTTGAAACTCTCCAAAATCCTCTACCAAACAAACAACTTGATATAACAATGATTAGCCACTCAAACTTCCATACGCCCTGCTAATACTAGTAATATATGGAATTTCAAAGAGGAGAAATTGAAGGAACCTGCTCTGATGCCAAGAAGTAAATCAAACCAGAAATGGCCCTGGTGATTGTTTGATTTATTTGGTGAAAAAAAGAAGAATAGATCAGAACTGAGAAGGGAGAAGAAGAAAGAAGAAGAAAGTTCTATGTGAGATAAGTCAAAATAGTGGAGGTGTATTGATGCCCCATTATGTTTTATATGAGCAGATGATAATGGATGATAGAATTACAGATATGCCCCTAGTAAGCAACTGCAATAAGAAAGAAAAGAAAGCAAGGGCCCAACAGGCCCATTAAATAATCAGCCCAATATAAATAGAAACAAAAGAGACCCTATAAGGAAATAAACTTGTAGTTCGACAGAGAAGAGAGGAGAGAAGAGAGAAGAGAGGAGAGAAAAAAGAAGAATGTATTCTGAATTCTAAAGCCGGCAGTGCCTAAGTTAGTATTTATACTTAGGGCGACAGCTCATTAGAAATACAAGAGGAAAGGACAGAAATACCCCTACTAGGCCACAGGCCGCTACACATTACAACACTCCCCCTCAAGTTGGAGCATATATGTCAATCATTCCCAACTTGTCACATAGTTCATTATGTCGTAAATAGTGAAGACCCTTTGTAAGAGCATCTACTAGTTGTTCCTTGGAACTGATGTAAGGAGTACATCAGTTCAATATGCTTGGTCAACTTATGAAGTGCAGACTTGTCAAGTTTCTCCCTTATGAAGTTTCTCCGTTATGTAAGGAATACAGATTTCCCCCTTTTCAAGTTTCTCCCTTATGAAGTGCTTGTCAATTTCAATATGCTTGGTCCTGTCATGAAGAACTAGATTGGCAGCAATTAATGGCTGCCTTGTTATCACAATAGAGAGACATTGGGCCATCGACAAAGAGACCTATTTCGAATGCTGCTACAGTAACTCGAACCAGGAAGAGAAGGAAGAAGAAGAGGAAGAAGAAGAGAAGAAGAAGAAAGAAAATAAGGGTCTATCGAAATCTGATGGACTACCATACAATCGACCCCCTTAATCTTTATTAGATTCTAATGACCTTTACAAAGACTAAACTACCCTTAAGTGTGGGGCAGAGAGCTTCTAATAAAACTGCCACAAAAGCAAACTACTTAACAAACATAAGATGACTAAACTACCCCTATTCGGCTCACTTTAACACTCCCCCTCAAGCTGGAGAATATATGTCATATAATCCCAGCTTGTTACATAGATAGTTCACTTTCCCTGAGCTTAGAGCTTTTGTAAATAAATCTGCCCACTAATCATTCGAGCCCACATGTTCTGTATTTATCTCTCCAGCAAGAACCTTCTCCCTCACAAAGTGGCAATCAACATCTATGTGCTTTGTTCTCTCATGAAAGACAGGGTTGGATGAGATATGGAGTGCAGCTTGATTGTCACAGTACAATCCCATAGGTTTATCCATGTGAAACCCAATTTCTTATAGGAGATTCCTCAACCACACTAATTCACAGGTAGTGTGCACCATGGCCCTATACTCGGCTTCAGCACTGCTTCTGGCCACAACCGTCTGCTTTTTACTCTTCCATGTCACAAGATTTCCTCCAAGAAATGTGCAATAGCCTGTAGTAGATCTTTTGTCATTCAATGAACCTGCCCAGTCTGCATCTATATACCCAACTACTTCAAGTTTTCCTCCTGGTTTATACAATAGCCCACGGCCTGGAGCTCCTTTCAGATACCTTACAATTCTAAGAACTGCATCTCAGTGAGGTATACAAGGGTTCTGCATGAATTGGCTCACCACACTGACTACAAAGGAGATGTCGGGTCTCATGATAGTCAGATAGTTCAGCTTTCCCACTAGTCGTCTATACCTTCCAGGATCTTCAAATACTTCTCCTGTATCACTGCTCAACTTAACATTTGGTTCCATAGGGGTCTCAGTCGGTTTTGCACCTAACAGTCTTGTTTCTTCCAGTAGATCAAGAACATATTTCCTTTGGCACAGATTTACACCTTGTTTTGACCTGGCAACTTCTATTCCCAAGAAATACTTTAATGTTCCAAGGTCTTTTGTTTGAAAATGATTTTGCAGAAATGCCTTTAGTTTTCCAATCCCCAATTAATCACTGCCAGTAATGACAATATCATCCACATAGACCACTAATAAGATCTTCCCAGCTTCTGAGTCATAGCTGAACACTGAGTGATCAACCTGGCATTGCTTCATTCCAAAACTCTTCACCACTTCGCTGAACTTCCCGAACCAAGCACGTGGTGATTGTTTCAACCCATAAATTGCCTTCCTCAGTCTGCACACCTTACCATCCTCCCCCTGAGCAACAAACCCAAGTGGTTGCTCCATATATACCTCTTCCTCCAAATCCCCATGGAGGAAGGCATTTTTTTATGTCAAGCTGAAACAGAGGCCAATCATACATAACTGCAAGGGAAATTAGTACACGAACAGAACCAATCTTAGCCACCAGAGAGAATGTCTCCATGTAGTCCACTCCATACAACTATGAGTAACCTTTAGCAACAAATCTGGCCTTTAGACACTCCACACTACCATCTGGCAAGTATTTGACAGTATACACCCATTTACAGCCCACAACATGCTTACCAAGTGGGAGAGTAGTAAATTCCCACGCTTGAGTATGTTGATGAGCAGAAAGTTCCTCATCCATTGCCCGCCGCCATCCAGGTGAACTAAGAGCTTCTTGAACATTGTTAGGTATGGAAATAGAGGACAAAAGTGAAACAAACTGGTGATGTAAGGTAGAAAGATGAGATAATGAAACAAAATTGGAAATGGGATGGAGGGTAGAACTGCGTTTACCTTTTCGTGAGGCAATGGGTAGGTCAAGGTATGAAGGTTCAGCAATAGGAGCCATGAGAGGATCCGCAGATGAGGTAGAAGCTGGAGGAGGGGCCGGTGTCGTTCAACGTGTATACACTTGTCGGATCGGTGGTCGTTCGGTGGTGATCTGCACTGAACGAGGTGATGAGTCTACTCCAACAACAGCATCTGGAACTGGATCACTGTCAGGAAGAGGAAGAGGAAGTAAGGGTGGAGATGAAGGTGCTTCAGGACTTGAGAAGAAGGGTACAGACTCAAAAAAGGTGACATCAGGGCAAACATAGCACTTTCGGGTAATGGGATTATAACACTTGTACCCTTTTTGAGTCCGAGAGTAGCCAAGGAAGACACATTTAATTGAGTGTGCATCTACCTTGTCTATTCCAAGACTCAGATTGTGGACAAAGCACACACAACCAAAGACACGAGGAGTTAATGGAAATGGAGATAAAGTGGGAAACAAGATAGAGAAGGGGGACCGACCATGAAGAATGAAAGAGGGCACCCGATTAATGAGGAAACATGTAGTGAGTACAGCATCACTCCAAAACCATTTAGGAACATTCGTGTGGTGAAGAATAGGCCGAGCAGTTTCAAGAAGCTGACGGTTCTTCCGTTCAGCTACCCCATTTTGTTGAGGGGTGAATGCACATGAGGTCTGATGAATAATGTTATGCTGTTCTAAATACTGTTGAAATGAAGTAAAAAAGTATTCACGACCATTATCTGAATGGAGAACTTTGATTGGAACACCAAATTGTGTGCGTATTTCAGCATGGAATTTTTGAAAAATAGAAAATAATTCACTTCTTTCTTTCATTATGTAAATTCATGTCATTCTTGAACAATCATCAATAAAGGAGACAAAATACTTGTACCCACTATAAGACTCTATTTTGATTAGACCCCAAACATCTGAATGAACCAAAGAAAAAGGACTCAAGATACGACTCTCAACTCTTGGACTGAATGACACACGACGATGTTTCCCAAACTAACATGACTCCCATTGCAAAACTGACAAATGGAAGGGCACAGAAGCCATTGGCAAGTGTAACAGTTTGTGATGTGGAGGTTTCAGAAAGAGAATAGAACACACCTGGAGTCCCGATCATATGATCTGAGGCTCCAGAGTCAATAATCCAGGGAGAGGTTTTAGATGACATGCAAACAATACCTGAGTGGGCAAGTGTGGTAGTAGTATGCTGTGAAGTAGTTTGAAGGAACCATTCATACTCATCACGCGGTACACTCACCATCTCCTTCCCAGAAGTAGATGTAGATGTGGGAGGAGTTTGGTCTACCTGTTTACTGTCACTGATGTCAACCTCACCTGCTACAGCATGATTAGCCCATTTAGAGGGAGGGCCATGTAGATCATAACAGAAATTCACTGTGTATCCTTCCCTGCCACAATGAGTACACTTCCTTGCAGAGTTATTCTTCCCTCTGCCACGACCTCCCCCTGAGTCACAACCACCCCGACCAATCATGGAACTGCCATGGCCTCCTCGGGAGGCATGTCCTCCCCCTCTTGTACTGTGTCCACCTCCTCTACCTGTCACAAGTGCTGATCTATCAGACTGTGTGGGATTCTCTATCTGTCCCAAGGAAATTCTGCGAAGTCATGAGAATACTTCCTCAAGTGTAGAAAGGGTGGAGCCCCCTAATATTTGGGCTCTAACTGGTTCACACTCCGATTTCAGCCCCACCAAGAATCTTGTAACATCTATTTGTTCCCTTTGTTGTTGCTGGACTTTAATATCTGGAGTGAGGGGATGATAGACATTGAGTTCATTCCTTATATTCTTCATGCAGGCATAGTAATCTTTTAGTGTTTTGTTTCCTTGTTGCAAATCAAAGTACTCCTAATAAAGTTGATATACTCTTGTTGTATTATCTTGTCCAGAATACAACTTCTTAGCATGTTCCCATATATCCTTAGCCATATCAAGAAACATGAAGTTGGCACTAATTTTGGGTTCCGTACTGTTCCATAGCCAAGTCATGATTTGAGCATCTTCTTGTTCCCAATCATCGAACCCTAGGGAGTCAGCCGATGGTTTCTCATCTTTTATGTGCTTCACTTTCCTCTTTGCCTTAAGGAAAACTTCCACTAATTTAGCCCATGGAACATAGTTCTCCCCATTCAGTTTAATTGAGGTCATCTGTACACCTAGGTAGTCAAGGGAAACCACCACACTAGGTTTCTGATCATTAAACCCATCTCCAATTGCTGCCATTGTATTCTTTCACAATTGCCTCTAACCTGAATTCTCAGCAACAAACTGACTGTTGTATTTCAAAATTTGATGTTCCAGCACCTATAGCAACTCCTAAATACAACAATGGGTACACACGCCTTGTTCTTATTCACACTACTACTGATTTCACAACACCAAGAACCACATAAGCATCAATTTAACACTCACTAATCACATGTAAGCCCTCTTACAACCACTCAATAAGGCAACACAAGCACCACAACATAGTCAAACCTGTTACACCCAGTTCAGACTAGTTTAACATTATTAAGAGGGCACTACACAACCACAAAAACTCAGCTATGTCACAGCATTACACCTTACACCACTCGGCCACTTACAGCAGCTCTAACACCACTCAACAACTTACAGCAGCCCCTACACCATTCAGCTACTGTACACAGCCCGTTCTAGGGCAACAATGAACCTAGTTCTCTAGGTTCTGATCAGTACTAACAGCTTTGAAGGGTTTCTACCCAGAAATACCAGCAACACAAGAAGAAGAGATAACCGACCTTCCTTTGAGAGTCTCAACCAACCATTCACTGCTGAAGTCACTTTTCTTGATGAAGAAGATTATGCGCAGTAGAGAGAGACGAGTTGTGATGTTTCAGACCTAGGACAAACCAGTTCTCTCCATTGACTGATCAGAAACGAAGGAAGAAGAGTCACGAACACTGCTGAGGTGCTTTACCAACTGAAGTAGGTCAAGAACATGGCTCTGATACCATGTTTGGAATGCTGCTACAGTAACCCGAACTAGGAAGAGAAGGAAGAAGAAGAGGAAGAAAAAGAGAAGAAGAAAAAAGAAAATAAGGGTCTACCAAAATCTGATGGACTTACTATACAGTCGACCCCCTTAATCTTTATTAGATTCTAATGACCTTTACAAAGACTAAACTACCCTTACTTAAGTGTGGGGCAAAGAGCTTCTAATAAAACTGCCACATAAGCAAATTACTTAACAAACATAAGATGACTAAACTACCCCTATTCGGCTCACTTTAACAAGACCCAACTCTCCAATCAAATTCTTTACCCATACTACTTTAACAACTCCATGCGCCATGGCTCTATACTCAACTTCAGCACTATATCTGGCCACAACACTTTGTTTTTTGCTTCTCCAAGTAACCAAGTTTCCACCAACAAAGGTACAATATCCACTAGTTGATTTCCTATCATCAACTGCCCCAGCCCAATCTGCATCTGTATAGACCTCCACTTTCATATGATCACGTTTCTTGAAAAGTAACCCAGTTCCTAGATACTTCTTCAGATACCTAAGAACCCTCTCATTTGCCTCTAAATGAGTGGATGTTGGTGCATGCATAAACTGACTAAGTACACCAACAGCATAAGCTATATCTGACTGAGTATTGATAGGTAGAGAAGTCTTCCTACCAGCCTTTGAAATTTCTTGACATCTGCCACAGGTTCTCCAATACAATCACCAAGCCGATGGTTTTCCTCAATAGGAGAATCTATAGGCTGTGCTCCTAACTTTCTTGTGTCCTGCAAGAGATCTAGCACATACTTCCTTTGGGAAATGAAGATGCCCTTTTTTGAGTGAGCAACCTCAATACCAAGGAAATAACGTAGCTATCCCAGATCTTTCACCTCAAACTGCATAGCAAGGGATTCTTTGACCTTTTTAATCTCAGAGTCCCGATTCCCCATAATCACAATGTCATCAACATAGACAATTAATACCACAACATTCTTCTGGTTTCTCTTGACAAATAGAGTATGGCCAAATTGGCACTACTTGAACCCAATTTGCTGAAGGGCCAAGTGAAATCTATTGAATCAGGCCCTTGGGAATTGTTTCAAACCATATAAAGATTTTTTTAGTTTGCAGACTTTCCCTTCACACCCTTGTGCTACAAACCCAGGAGGCTGAATCATGTACACTTCTTCTTCCAGATCCCCATTTAAGAATGCAATTTGTGATGTCCAGTTGGTGGAGCTCCCAATCAAAATTAATAGCCAAGGATGGTATAATTCAAATAGTGTTCATTTTAGCAACTGAGGCAAAAGTCTCAGCGTAGTCAACCCCATACACTTGAGTATACCCTTTTGCAACTAACCTGGCTTTATACCTCTCAACTGACCCATCCGCTCTATGCTTTACTGTGAATACCCACTTGCATCCCCACTAGCTCTTTGCCTTTAGGAAGACTCACCAACTCCCAGGTCTTGCTTTTGTGAAGAGCACTAATTTCTTCCTTCATTGCCTCTGTCCATTCAGGTATAGATAAGGGTTCTACAATACTTTTGGGAATGGAGACACAATCAATGGCAGTCAAAAAGGCACTAAATGAGGGAGCAATGCTTTTGTAGGACAATAACTAAGCAATAGAATGCTTAGTAGTACATGATTGAACCCCTTTTCTATGAGCAATTGGGACATCAAAATCATTAGTAGTCATCAATAGCAATAGGTTCAGTAATAACAAAAGGAACAAGGGTACCTGGATTTTCCTTTAAAGAGTCAGATGGTGCTGGATGTATAGTCTCAAGTTGCTCCACATCCTTTGAGTTCAGCTGTCCCTTACGGCGCCTCAAGAAGACACGAAATGGAGAGGAGTCAGGAATAGAGGGAAGAGGAATTTGAGGAGTTGGAGCTTGCCTCTCCTCCTTCACACTATTCTCCCCTGGAGGAGAGGCTTGGAAGAAGGGTTCAGATTCAAAGGACACATCCATCGACACAAAGTACTTATGTGTGACCGGAGTGAAGCATTTGTAACCTTTCTGGGAAGAGGGATAACCCAAGAAAACACGTGGAATAGATTTGGGATCCAATTTACCCCAACTAGGAGAAATATCATGAACAAAACACTTACACCCAAACACACGTAGGGGAATGGAAAATAAAGGGGATTGAGGAAAAAGATGTTGATGTGGGGCCTTGTATTGCAGGAGGTGCGATGGCATGCGATTAATAACATAAGTTGCAGCCATCACAACATCAACCCAAAATTGTTGTGGAACATGCACGTGAAGCATCATACTACGGGCAACTTCAAGGAGATGGTGGTTCTTCCTTTCAGCAATGCCATTCTGTTGTGGTGTTCTGGCACATGACTTCTATGAAGAGATCCATGAGAGGAGAAAAACTCGACTAAGTCATGATAGAAATACTCCTTCGCATTATCCAATTGGAAGATTTGGACTTCAACATGAAATTGAGTGAAAACCATGCGATGGAACTCTTGCACAATCTTGGGTACCTCTTCTCTCGAATACATGGGATATAGCCAAGTGTATCTCGAATAGTCATCAATAAAGCTGATAAAGTACTTGTACCCACCCTCAATAGGTATGTTTACAGGGCCCCAAACATCAGAAAAGGCAACATGGAAAGGAAAAGTAGATCTTTTATTATTTGAGTGCAGTCTTCTTGTCGTCTTTTGACTCTTCTTATCAGCTTTTTGAGAACTGATCAATAACTCTTCTTATCAGTTTTTTGAGTGCAGTCTTCTTGTCGTCTTCTGACTGATCTTTTGAGTTTTCTGACAAGCTTGTTAGGCCTGATGCCAAACAAACCTCCGTCTATCCTCACAAAAACCTTAGAAACTAAGATCTTCTGTTGACTTCTATTATTTTGAGTTTTGAATCTTCTAACTGTATTTAAAGTTCCCACAGTTTCCTCCAACTTCCCCACAGAGTTCTGAACCCACCACCCCCTTCCAATTCTTCTTCTGGCTCCTTGATGCTATCCCCGCAACCTCCAACAGACTCTTTCATCTCTTGAATTATTGAGTTACCAGAATTGTAGTCAACCACAGGAGCAACCGTACTCTCATTCTCCCCAATCCTTTCCTCCATTGACCCGAAGGCTTCCTTTGCAAACTCCTCCCCTCCTAAGAAAAACAAACATAGAATTTTGCTGACTTCCACTTACCCATTCACCACATTCTCGATGTCACAAGTCTTCTCTACCTTATGGATCTCATCTATCATCGGTCCATCCTCACTTTCCTCCCCTAAATCCATTTTCAGCCCCCCGCTATGTTTTCTTCTAAGGGAAAAGTCCTATATTTTTTCCTTTCATATGTTTTAACCCCACCCCCAATCTTACTTCCTTCACACTTGCTTCCCCCTCCCTAAATCCCAATACTTTCTCCTCTACTAAACCCTTATCCCCTTCTCTTCCTCTATTCCCTACTAGCTCTTCCACATCTCTCATTTCCTTTGCCCCTTTAACCCCACTCACCTCATCTCCTTGACGGCTCTCCCCCTCTTCTTCAACTCTACTTTCATCTCTTCCCAACAAAGTCATAATCACCTCTCCACTATTCTCTTCTTCCACCACCATTCTTTGCTCTCCCCAATCTTCTCCCTCAGTTCTTTCCAAAGTGTGGCGAAATATAGAGGGAGAGAGAAAAGAGAATTTTCTTTATTGATAATAAAAACATGTTGAGCATACAACTTAAATAAGAAAAGATAGGAAAGGCAGACCCCTAGAATCTCTCGCAATCAGGGATTGACTAAATCTTTCCCTTAATCCTAGGATATGACTTTCCTAAAATTATTCAAATCTAATCCTTCATAAAATTTTCAAATCTCTTAATCAATCAAATCCTATCTTTCTTACTTTACCGGCACTCCCCCTCAAGTTGGTGCAAAGATATCTATCATGCCCAACTTGCTAACTGCGTGGTTGGCACAAACGGAGTGCAAATTATTCCTTCTTCAAGCTTCTCCTTTATAAAGTGTCTGTCAATCTCAACATGTTTAGTCCTGTCATGTAGAACCGGATTATGAGCAATGCCAATAGCTGCCTTGTTATCACAATACAATTTCATAGGAAAACTCACTGGCCTCTTAAGATCCGCTAGAGCCCTCTTTAGCCAAAGAACCTCACACACTCCTTGAGCCATTGATCTGAATTCAGCCTCAGCGCTACTTCTAACAACTACACTTTGCTTCTTGCTTCTCCAAGTAACTAAATTGGCCCAAAGAAATGTGCAGTACCCCGAAATTGACCTTCTATCAGTAATTGAACCTGCCCAATCCGCATATGTATACACCTCAACCCCTCTCTTCTCATTTTTCTTGAAGAAGAGTCCTTTTCCTGGTGTGCCTTTTAGATACTTAAGTATTCGATACACAGCTTCAAGATGTTCTTCGTATGGGGAGTCCATAAATTGACTCACCATGCTCATAGCGAAGGCAATACCAGGACATGTATGTGACAAGTAAATCAATCTTCCAACCAGCCTTTGGAATCTACCCGTATCTACTGGAACCCCATCTTTAACTTCTCCAAGCTTAGCATTAACTTCTATCGGAGTGTCTGAAGGTTTGCAACCACTCATTCCAGTTTCTTTCAGGAGATCTAGAATATACTTTTGTTGCGAAACCACAATGCCCTTCTTTGATCTTGCCACTTCCATTCCAAGAAAGTACCTTAGCCGGCCTAAGTCATTAATCTCAAATTCCTTGGCTAAGCTCTGCCTCAGTCTTCTCATCTCTTCAATATCATCTCTAGTCAAGATTATGTCATCAGCGTAAACAATCAGAACCGAAACCATGTCTTTGGTGGATCTCTTTGTGAAAAGAGTATGATCAGATTGTCCTTCACTATATCCTTGACTTTTAACGAACCTTGTGAATCTTTCAAACCAGGCTCTGGGAGACTGTTTAAGTCCATATAGAGACTTTTTTAGCTTGCATACCTTAGTTCCAAACTTCTTAGTGAAACCAGGTGGAGGCTCCATATATACTTCTTCCTCCAAGTCTCCATTCAAAAAGGCATTCTTCACATCCAGCTGATTCAGTGGCCAGTCAAGATTAGCTGCAATAGATAAGAGTACTCGAACTGTATTTAGCTTCACCACTGGAGAAAAGGTCTCAGAGTAGTCCACTCCATACGTCTGAGTAAAGCCTTTAGCTACTAGGCGAGCCTTGTATCTCTCCAAGGATCCATTTGACTTGTACTTCAGAGTAAACACCCATTTGCAACCAACAACTGTCTTTCCATCTGACAGATCCACTTTCTCCCAAGTAGCATTCTTTTCCAAAGCTCTCATCTCCTCAAAAATAGCTTCTTTCCACTCAGGAACATTTAGAGCCTCCTGGACACTCTTAGGAATGGACACACTAGACACTTGTGAAATAAAGGCACAATATGAAGGTGAAATATTTTTGTAAGATACAAAATTTGACAGAGGATGTTTTGTACAAGACCTAACACATTTCCTAAGAGTAATGGGAAGATCAAGCTGACTAGAAGAATCAGAATTACCTGGAGGAATATTTTCAAGAATCTTTGAATAATTATCATGAATTTCATGATCCAACCTCTTATCAGATTTTTGTTGATGCTGCAGAATAGTGCCTCTCCTTTTCTGTGCTAGATATTCCCTTGAATATACAAGGCCTTTATACTGTTTCGCACGCATCTCTGTTGTTTCAGCTTTTTCATTTTGAGATGCCATTACCAAAGGTTGTTCATTGGTAGACTCAACATTTTCAATATTTAATTCATTTGTTTCCACTAATTTTGTATTTTCTGCTTCACTTTCCTTCGGTGACCGGTTGTGAGGAACATTATTATGGACAAATTCAAACATTAAATCAGAACTATCTAAAAAACCATCTTTACTAGTGTTGCTCTCCCTCTAAAGATGGGAGTTGTTGTAGTACGAGGTTCCTTCAAAGAAGGTGACATCCATAGACGCAAACATCTTTTTCAAAACTGGATCAAAGCATTTGTAACCTCTTTGATTAGTGGGATAGCCTACAAAAATACACTTATGTGCTTTTGGATCAAGTTTTGAACGTTTGGGATCGTGGTTATGAACAAAAGCCACACTTCCAAAAATTTTTAAGGGAATGTTTGTCACTAGCCGAGAGTGTGGAAAATGGTCAGTGAAAACCTGTATGGGTGTTTTAAAATCCAAAATTCTTGTAGGAAGTCTGTTAATCAAATAAGTGGCTGTTAAAACGGCTTCTCCCCAAAGATACTTAGGAAACTTAGTTTTAAAACTTAGAGCTCTAACAACTACAAGGAGATGTTTGTTTTTCCTTTCAGCCACCCCATTTTGTTGAGGTGTATTATTACACGAACTTTGGTGTATAATTCCTTTCTCAACAAAAAAAATTCCCTAACACATTGTTAAAAAATTTCTTTCCATTATCACTTCGAAAAATTTTAATCTGAGTCTGAAATTGTGTTTGAACCATGTTGTAGAAATTTTTAAACACAGTTTCAGCATCAGATTTCTCTTTTAAAAGGAAAACCCAAGTGACCCTAGTATGATCATCAATAAAAGTAATGAACTAACGTTTTCCAGAAAGAGTTGTCACTCTAGAAGGACCCCAAACATCACTGTGAATCATGGTAAATGGTTTTGACTTTTTATATGGTTGAGACGGAAAAATAGCACGATGATGTTTTGCTAATTCACAAGTAATGAACCAACGTTTTCTAGAAAGAATTGTCACTCTAGAAGGACCCCAAACATCACTGTGAATCATGGTAAATGGTTTTGATTTTTTATATGGTTGAGACGGAAAAACAGCACGATGATGTTTTGCTAATTCACAAGTAATGAACCAACGTTTTCCAGAAAGAGTTGTCACTCTAGAAGGACCCCAAACATCACTATGAATCATGGTAAATGGTTTTGATTTTTTATATCGTTGAGACGGAAAAATAGCACGATGATGTTTTGCTAATTCACAAGATTCACACTAAAAAACTGAATGATTTTTATTCATGAATAACTTGGAAAATAGATGCTTTAAATATTGAGAGCTAGGATGTCCTAATCGATAATGCCATAACAAAATTCCACTGTCACTAGAAACAGAGATAGAATTGAAACAAGTCTGTCAGTCTTGCCTTCCAAAGGTTGGTCCTTTATTAAAGAGGTAGAGGCCACCATCCTATTTAGCACCCCCAGTCATCTCCCCCGAGGTTAAATCCTGAAATTCACAACGAGAAGACCAAAAATTTACTCCGCAATTATGATCAAGGGTTAGTCTACTGACAAACAAGAGATTGTATGATAGGTTAGGAACATGCAGAACATCTTTTTCGTTTAGAGAATGAGAAATAGACAATGTTCCTTTCCCAGCAACAGTAGCAAAGGAACCATCTGCAATTTTAACCTTTTGATTCATTTCACAGGGTGTATATGAAGAAAAGAATTGCGAAGTGCCAGTCATATGATCAGTGGCACCTGAATCTAATATCTAGGAGCCATTAGACTTGGTACAAGCAATGGCTGCAGTGAAAAAACTACCTGATTGAGCTAGAGAACGGGATGGGTTAGAATTTCCTAACGATTGAGATTGAAACATTTTATATAAGTGCTATATTTGTTCCTTTGTGAAAGGAAGAGATTCTGAGGATGTTTGCTGCCCTGGATCCGAATTGCTTATTTGAAAAGCGTGGACATCGCCCCCTGACTTGTTGTCATTGCCTGATTTTTTCTTCCAACCCGCCGGTCTCCCGTGCAGCTTCCAATAGGTTTCCCGAGTATGCCATGGCTTTCTACAATGATCACACCAAGGCCTCTACATTCCTCCTCGTCTGTCTCCTTCTAAGTCTACACCTCGGGCCACAAGAGCGGACCCTTCATTCTCTGTTTTTGTTTCACTAACATTCTTCAACATCACTTTCCGGCGTGCTTCTTCTCTACGCACTTTTGAAAAAACTTCTCTTATAGTCGGCAAGGGCTTTCGCCCTAAGATACGTCCTCGAACCTCATCGAGTTCTTTAGTCAAACCAGCCAAGAAAACAAATACCCGGCCTCTTTCTATCTTCTTTTTGAACCGAGCACTATCACTCGGACTTTCCCATTCTTCTTCTTCAAATAAATCCAACTCCTACCAAACAGCCATCATCTCATTATAATAAGTTGTTACTTCACGTTCACCTTGCTGCATCTTCCACATTCGGGTATTCAGTTCGAACAGTTGTGAATGATTGTCCAAATCCGAATAGGTTTCTCTAACAGCTTCCCACACATCACGAGCCGTCGACAGGAACATGAATGGTTTTCCAACCACCAGATCCATGGAGTTGATCAACCAGGCGGTAACCATCGAATTTTCAGAACGCCACTGCCTGTACTTTGGATCATCAGTGGCAGGCAGTTTCACTTCATCGTTCAAATAGCCGAGTTTCCCTTTGTCGTCGATCACCAACCGCAAGAACTGAGACCACTCAAGATAATTTTTTCCATTCAATTTGTGAATGGTAATTTGAAGAGAATTCTCAGAAAGAGAAATAGCCGCTGACTGAATACCTCCCTCCGAAGACGTCACACCACTGGTAGCATCTGAAGAGGCTGAACCAGAGCCAACCATGGCGGCCTTAAAATTCATGATCGAACCCTAAAGCTCTGATACCATGTGGCGAAATATAGAGGGAGAGAGAAAAGAGAATTTTCTTTATTGATAATAAAAACATGTTGAGCATACAACTTAAATAAGAAAAGATAGGAAAGGCAGACCCCTAGAATCTCTCGCAATCAGGGATTGACTAAATCTTTCCCTTAATCCTAGGATATGACTTTCCTAAAATTATTCAAATCTAATCCTTCCTAAATTTATTCAAATCTCTTAATCAATCAAATCCTATCTTTCTTACTTTACCGACACAAAGCTTCTCTCTTACCATCAGAGGTGACCAAAATGTCTTCCCTGTCCTCCCCTTTTTTTCTGTTGAAGAAAACTGGCTTCAAAATCCACCGAAACCTCTTCTTTCTATTCAACACACCTCTTTTCACCCATGTTAGCCTTCTCTGTAGTCAATAAGTTCTTATTTTTAGGGAAAAATTTTGTCGTTCTCTAGACGAAGCCTTCAGCATCACAAAACACCTCTTTTGTAACCTCCTTCTCTATCGACACCTCATCAAACACTACACCACCTGAATGATCAACAATGTTCTCAACATCTACCATCGTCCCTTGCCTCACATACAAAGTAGTTAACTTGGATATTTTGTATCCATCAATCGACCCAATAAAGCCTCTTTAAATCTTGGACCAAGTCGCCATTGTCAATAGGCCCACCCTTTGGCCAAATACTAATTGACTCAAGTCTCCTGGGTCCACCATTATAATCCTATCCAAATTAGGTTGCAACTTGGGTCGGGTTGGCCCAAACCCAACCCGAAAAAGTTGGGTTGGGTCGAGTTGATGCTCGGGTTAGGGTAGGGTTGAAATTTGTGAACCCAACTTTACTTCGGGTTGGGTTAGGGTTGACCCCACGGGCAACCCGAACCCGACTCTATAGTACATATCATATATAAATATATATGTTATATATATGATTATATCATACATTGATTTGTTTAGAAGCATGATAGTTGTATAGCCACTACCACAGACTTTCATTTATTTCATTTAAGATAATCACTTCACTTAATCCTAATTGGAAATACTAAATTATTGCTGAAATAGTTTATTTTATATTTATTTTCTTATTCTGCTTAGTTAGGATCTGTTTGGTCTGTTTAAAGTAGTTTTTCTATTACTGTTCTTGTACTTTAATCTCAGCAAGGGCACAAGGGTCTTTTCCCTTTTAATTATGGTCGTCCTATAAATATTAATGTAATTTGGCACCCCCAGACTATGATTGGGTTTGCTGATCTTCTTTCTTCTCTTCTACCTTCTCTCTTCTCTCTCCCTTCCCTTCTTCTAGTTTACTATTGTTCATCCACTGTTAAGATGGTATCAGAGCAACTCTACTGGATTTGAGAGAAGATCGAACAAGTCTTCTCCTTCATCTTACTACTTCTCCAAACTGAGAACAAAAAACTGACCTACGACTGATACAAGTCTTCTCTTTTTCCTTCTTCTTTTATCTTGGCCGTGTACCAAGAAAAAACTCGATGAAGTTGGCCTACTGAATGCTGTCAAAAAAATTGTGAGGTTTAGACCTCTTTTCTTGGATCGTGTGATCATGTACCTATGAAAGGGATGCCTGTAGGTCACGGATGACCTGTTATTTCCCAATTTTGGTGTGACTACAATATTCTAAGGATCTCTCCAGTGGTTAACACACTTAAACACTCTTGGAAGCATGGTAGACCGGAACTGTTGATTCCGTACATGTCTGAAATCAATCTAAACCTTTTTTTTAGAGGATTGGTGCTGGTCTATGTTCAGTTTGTGTCCAAACCAGCAGTCGATCAAGACTACAATCAGTCTTGAATCCAAAAGTAAAAGAAAAGATTTCAGAAGGAGAAAAGAAGAAGAAAAGAGGGAGAAAAGCAGAAGCACACGAAGGGTTTTAGAAAAGGAGAGAGAGGGTTGAATATACTGATCTGCCGACCCACTCTTAATAATATGTTTACTAATTATAAGAAGGTTGAATTGCCCTTATTGCTTACATGGCAAATAAACTAATAATAAAGCTGAAATAACAACAAAAACTGAAATAACTACCAACTAACACTGACATATCTAACAAAGAATACATGTTGTGCTGCCTTACGAACACAGTGGGGACCACAGCCGTGGGGTCCACACCAATGTTCTCTACACTCCCCTTCAAGTTGGTAATAGATATTTGTCATTCCCAACTTGCATAGGTCTGCCTCTAACTTCTTCCTTGTAACAGCCTTGGTGAGAAGATCTCCGAGCTGCACGATGGAGGAGATATATGGGAGACACACCTATTGAGATGAAACCCTTTCTCTGACAAAATGTCGATCAACTTCGATATGCTTAGTTCTGTCATGTTGTACCGAATTGTGAGCTATATTAATAGCAGCCTGATTATCACAATACAACATTAAAGGCTTCTCATAATCAATACCCAACTCTTCAAGTAATGACTTCAGCCATAGGATTTCAGCCACACCATTAGCCATCGATCTATATTCAGCTTCAGCACTAGAACGAGAAACAACACTTTGTTTCTTACTCCTCCAGGAGACAAGGTTATCTCCTACAAAGGCACAATATCCAGAGGTAGACCTCCTGTCATCAGCACTCCCAACCCAATCAGCATTTGTATAGACATCAATCTTCATGTGATCATTATTCTTGAATAATATACTTCTACCTGGGCATATCTTCAAGTATGCTAATATTCTCTCAACTGCAAGGAGGTGAGTAGTTCTAGGAGAATGCATGTATTGACTAACAACGTTGACTGCATAATTGATGTCTGGTCATGTGAGACAAAGATAGAGGAGTTTTCCAACTAACGGTTGGAACATAACTTTGTCCTCAAGAGGCTCTCCACCCTCTGCACTGATCTTGTGATTCTGTTCAATGGGTGTATCTGCAGGCTTAACACCCAACTTTCTAGTTTCTGCTAATAGATCTAGAACATACTTCCTTTGAGAAATAAAGATCCCGTGTTTAGATCTAGTAACCTCAACACCCAAGAATTATTGTAGCTCACCCAGATCTTTCACCTCAAACTCTTGATGAAGGAGTTGTTTAAGGGACTCAATCTCACTGTTATCATTCCCTGTCACCACAACATCATCAACATATACAGCAAGCAAGGTCAAAGAAGAGTCCACTCTTTTAATGAACAATGTATGGTCTGACTGGGCCTGTACATAGCCGAATTTTTCAAGGGCTTGTCTGAATCTATGAAACCAAGCTCTGGGAGACTGCTTTAGTCCATACAAGGCTTTATTCAACCGGTAGACCTTCTTACTTGTCTCTGCATCATAAAATCCAGGAGGTAATTGCATGTAGACTTCTTCCTGTAAGTTTCCATTTAGGAAGGCATTTTTAACATCCATTTGAAACAAGGGCCAAGAATAACTGGCTGCAAGGGCTAACAGAACTCGAATAATGGTCATCTTTTCAATTGGAGCAAAAGTCTCCAAGTAGTCCATACCATAAGTTTGAGTAAATCCTTTTGCAACTAACCGGGCTTATACCTTTCAATGGAACCATCAACATTATGTTTCACGGTAAATACCCATCTACATCCAACCGGTTTCTTTCCTTTGGGCTGGTCAACTAACTCCCAAGTATTATTCCTCAAAAAGGCATCCATTTCAACCTTCATTGCATCTTTCCACTCAGGAACTGACAAGGCTTCCTACACTGTTCTGGGAATAGGAATATCAGCAATGGATGTGAGAAAGGACTTGTAAGAGGGAGACAAGCGATCATAGGACAAAAACTGGGAAATGCAGTAAGTTGTGGATGTGGTGCAACGCTGTTTCCCTTTAAGGACTGCAATAGGGAGGTCAAGGTCATCCAAAGAAGGTGAAGTAGCAATAGTGAAAGGTATCACAGTGGGACCTGGATCTGATAAAGGGAGGACTGTAGTACCTGGATCTGGATCCGCAGAAGGAATAGGGCTGGCCTGGACTGCTAGTGACCAAAATCAACCTACCTTCACCGCCTGTGATAGACTTTCAACTCCTAACACCTCTGACAGCCCTCCCCATTACATCCCTCATCACTCGATGGAAGGGATAACGGGACTTCTGATGAGTTAACCCCATTCTCACTACTCTCCCCCTAAGGAGGAACTCTAGGGTAATAGGGTACCTCCTAAAGGAAAGTAACATCCATCGAGACAAATCTCCTCCCGGAAATAGGTTCATAGCAGTAATAACCCTTTTGATTTTATGCATAACCGAGAAAAATGCATTTGGAGGCCTTAGGGTCAAATTTGGAACAATGAGGTCCAAGAATCTGAACAAAGCAAGTGCAACCAAAGGTCTTAAGGGGAACAGTAAATAATTCTTCATCGGGGTATAGAAGGGTAAATGAAGGCTTCAAATCAAGAATCCGTGAAGGAACTCGATTAATGAGATACACTGCTGTAAGAGTAGCATCGCCCCAAAAATGGATAGGCGCATTGGAGGTAAACATAATGCTTCTAGCCACCTCCAATATGTGCCTATTCTTCCTCTTGGCAACCCCATTTTGTTGTGATGTATAAGGACAAGTACTCGGTGAATAATCCCATGATCAAGTAGATAAGAGGCCAATGGCTTGGTAAAGTATTCTTTTGCATTATCAGATCTGATGATTTTGATTTTGACCCCAAACTGGGTTAAAATCATATGATGAAAGGTATAGGTCAGAGTAGGAACCTCATCTCGAAAACGCATAAGGTAAACCCAAGAAAAACGGGTATAGTCATCAACAAACAACAAGAAATATCTGTACCCCCCATAGTAGTGATGTGATAAGGACCCCAAACATCGGTATGCACAATATCAAAAGGATTATTACTTCTTTTATTACTCAATGAATAAGATGTTCTACAATGCTTTGCAAACTCACAATTCTTACATCTCAAATTGGACATCTGAACAGACTCAAATAAATCAAGAAACAAACTCTTCAAAGACCGAAAAGATAAATGACCCAACCGATTATGCCAAAGCATAACCTAACTAACAGGCTGAGAAACAAAAGACTTCCTATCTTCACTATCTTCCAATGTGAACTCTCTCCAATCAGATAGATCTCATTCGTCTCACGGCTAGTCCCAATCACCTTCCTTGTCTCCAAGTCCTGAAAAACACATCGGTTAGGGAAAAAGGTTACTGAACAATTATGATGTTTGGTAATGCTACTGACTGAAAGCAAGTTAGTATTAAGCTTAGGAACATGCAGAACTGAAGATAAAGATATGGCATTAGACAACTTGATGTCTCCCTTGCCAGAAATGAGAACAAGGGAACCATCAGCAATGGACACCTTATCTCTGCCAGAAGATAAGTGATAGATAGTGAACAGTGATGGCAAGTCAGTCATATGGTTAGATGCACCTGAGTCTATTACCCAACAATGTTCAGTGTTACCTGGAGCTGAAGCATGATAAGCTGAGGCCCGAGTACCTGAATGAGTAAAGGCTGATGTGGAAGGAGCTGGTGATGACTGAGATGATTGAACTGAATTCCCAACTTCCTTTTCCAACTGTGTTAGGGCAGCCCGAACAGCAGCTAAGGTGTCTAGAGGCGTGCCTTTTGTGCCTGATGAGGATGCAAAATCGATATTAACAGCCATATGGGCATTACCCCTTTTGTTCCTCAGTTTTGCTAGGACTATATGGGGGTGCAACTTCCAACATGTGTCTTTAGTATGCTTAGGTTTCTTGCAATGTTCATACATTAGATCCCGCTTATCTTCCTTCTTTATATCCCTTTCTGTATCACCCCCAGACTTAGGTTTAACTGCTGCCAAGGCTGGTGGGAAGGGTTGATGCTGCATCATAAACTTTCTCCTAGTTTCTTCACTATGCACCAATGAGTAGGCTTGAGATAAGGTCACACTGTCCCTTGTTAGTATCTGTTGTCTCACAATATCATAATCAGAATTCAGACCAACTAGGAATTCAAAAACCCTATTAGTCTCCACTTGCTTTCTATGAGTCTGTGCATCCTTCTGACTTTCCCACTCAAGTGTTTCTAGATGGTCAATTTTATGCCACAGAGATTTCAAAGTAGAGAAGTAAACGGAGACCAATTTCTCTCCTTGCTTGAGGTTATTAACCTCACACTTCAATTCATAGGCCCTAGCAACATTAAGGGGTTGGGAGTAGGTCTCTTTCATGACATCCCAGATTTCCTTGGCTGTTTTTGCCCACAAATAGTTTCGACTGATATGTGGTTGCATAGAGTTGCACAGCCATGTCATAACCAAGTAGTTCTCCTAAACCCATTTGGTCCTCCTTAGATGGTTCTTTCACAACTCCCAATAGGTAGCTAAGTTTTCCTCTACCCCCAATAGCCATCATGGCCGATTGGGCCTGTTCTAAGTAGTTGGATCCATCAAACCTCAGTTGTAATCTGAAATGCATTTTCAGACATATTACCAGAATTTCTAGTCCCAAAAGCACCTTCCCCTTGATTCTTGAACTCCATTCTTGGTTAAGAATTAGCAATCAAAAACTTTTGAAGCTACTGTAATAGGAAACAACACCTAAGCAACTGATAACAGCCGGCCTAGGTCTTCCACAAGCAAAGGAAAACAGAATTCTGTATGAACCCAGTTCAGATCTGATCTGAAACCAACCGGCAGTTCTGAATTTTTAGGGTGAACCCAGTTCAGATCTGATCTGAAACCAATCGACAATTCTAAATTTTAGGGTTTTCTCTCAAAACCCTAAAGAGAAAAAAGTTTCAGCCGCACCTCTCAGAATAGACAAAGATGGTTCTTTCAAGGTTGTTCTCAAGCAAAAACTTACTTTGTGAAAGAAGATCTCTGGCCACCGCCTTCTGTTTGATGCAAAACCCTAATCTTGGGGATCCAAAGCCTTTTCTAATTTTTCCTTACTACTGAAACTCTCCCAACCTTCTACAATCTTCTTAGTAGTAGCCGCACACTACCAATAGTCTCCAAGAATCAGCCGATCCTCCTTCTTAGTCTCCCAACCCTAGGCAACTCTCATGTGGTTGGCTGGATCAGACTCACATGAGAAACCCTAAATCTGGCTCTGATACCAAGTAGTCGATCAAGAGTACAATCAGTCTTGAATCCGAAAGTAAAAGAAAAGATTTCAAAAGGAGAAAAGCAGAAGCACACGAAGGGTTTTAGAAAAGGAGAGAGAGGGTCGAATATACTGATCTGCCAACCCACTCTTAATGTTTATATGTTTACTAATTGTAAAAAGGCTGAATTGCCCTTATTACTTACATGGCAAATAAATTAATAATAAATCTGAAATAACAGCAAAAACTGAAAAAACTACCAACTAACATTGACATAACTAACAAAGAATACATGTTGTGCTGCCATACGAACACAGTGGGGACCACAGCCGTGGGGTCCACATCAATGTTCTCTACAAAACCGAACTGTGTGCATGTGGACTGCTTATTTGGGGTGCTTTTAGGAATTTGTTTTTGGTGTCAGGAGGGATCCTGAGTTGTGTGTTGAAACTAAATAGTGTCCTTAACCATGTCCTCTAAGAATTCTGCAACTTTTGGGGTTTCAGGAGGTCAAAACGGAATGAGTGGGGGGATGGATATGAGTTTTCCTATGGCTGTAATTCCCTTTGATGAACTGAACTACCTTGAATGGTCTAGGGGAATTAAACTCTACATTACTACTAGGGGGAAGATAGGATATATCAATGGAAAAGTGAAGGAACATAAGACTGGAAGTGTTGAATATGACAGGTGGAACCAAGAAAATAGTATGGCGATGTCAAGGCTTTTGGTTTCCATGCTACCACAAGTAAGGAAAACATTCATATGGGCTGAAACAGCTTCTGAAATATGGGAACAAGCGAAATCTACCAATTTGGAGCAGAGACATTATGCCAAGATATATCAACTGCAAGCTGAATCCTCCACTTGCAAGAAGGGGAGAGAATTCTCTCAGTGTACTACTCAAATCTGACATCAATATGGAAGGAACTGAATCGTTACCAAAATGTGAATTGGAAGTGTGATAAAGATGCAAGGGCTTACAAGTCACTTGTTTCCCAGCAACGAGTATTTGCTTTTTTTTTGGGGCTGAATCCTACATATGAGTCTATTAGGGTACAGATCTTGAGAAGTAAAGACTTGCCTTCAATTTAGGAAGTTTATGCCATAGTTCAATCTGAAGAGATCAAAAGATGTGTGATGAATTGTGTAGAGGGGGAATCAATTGCTCTAGCTGTCTGAGGAGGTACAAATTCAAATGTCAGAGGCTCTTCTAAGAAGGATGATTCACAAAAGAGAGTGGATGACAAAGACAAACATTGGTGCAGTCACTGTCAAAAGACCAAGCACACTAGAGACACATGTTTGGACCTCCTTGGGAAGCCTAAATGGGTTCAAGAATTGAGTAAGAAATCAGCATTTGATCAGAGTAAGAAGCCAACCCAACAGAATCAGAAGAAATATAACTCAGCAAATGTGCCATCTCAAGAGACAGTCCCATGGTACTTCAGGAGCAGGCCCCTAGTTCTAACCCCAATGAAGAGATTATCAACTCCTTTCGTGATCATTTGAAATTATATGGTAGGACACTTCGCTAGATGGACTCTGACCCTACTTCTTCTACCTCCTTTGCATCTACATCAGGTTACCACTGCTTTCCATATTTCATCTTATACTTTTGATTCCCCCTAGATAATTGACTCTGGAGCCTAAAACCACATGACTAGCAAGTCAACTTTATTTCAGGCATACAACCTCTTGGAGAGAGATAAGGTGAGACAGGTTGATGGATCATTCTCCACCATAGCCAGCCAAGGAACCATCTCTTCCACTCGATTTTACCCTCTCTAATGTGTTGCATGTTCCTAAATTACCTATCAATTTACTTTCCATTAGCACTATTACTCACTCCTTGAATTGTTCAATTACCTTCTTTTCTTCTTCGTGTTTGTTTCAAGACTTGACCTCGGGGAAGACGATTGGTAGAGGAAGCATGATGGATGGTCTCTACATGTTGGAGAATAAAGCTAGTCTTGTGACTACAAAGTCCTTAAGTTCATCTAATGAGAGCCACGCCTACTTATGGCATAGTCATCTTTGTCATCTTTCTTTTTTGAGTCATTAAAACTTATGTTTCCAGAGTTATTTAAGTCTTTGTCAATTAGTGAATTACAGTGCTAGACATGTCAATTGAACAAACATTGTAAAAGTTCTTTTCCCTTAAGAAATAAAAGATCTGAATTTCCATTTCATATTGTCTATTCTGATGTTTGGGGCCCTACTACTCTATCTTCTAAGACATGATGTAAGTATTTCATTACCTTGATTGATGACTACTCTAGATATATTTGGGTTAATCCTATGCGATCTAGAGATGAAGTGCCAAAGATTGTGAGAGATTTTCAACACATGATTTTTACTCAATTCCAAACCGAGATTCATATTTTTCCAGTTGGACAATGCAAAGGAGTACTTCCATAGTGATCTCGCAGAGTTCTTTGCTTTGTGTGTATCTCTTCATCAGAGTTCTTGTGCTAGGACACCCTAGCAAAATGATGTCGCTAAAAGAAAAAATCGCCATCTCCTCGAAGTAGCTCGTGGTTTATTACTCCATATGAATGTTCCGAAACACTTTTGGATGGATGTTGTCATGTGTGCTACATATATCATCACTGTCTACCATCTCGGTTACTAGAGTATAGGGCCCCACATCAACTGTTGTTTCCTACAGCTCCTCTATCCCCTATTCCAATGCGTGTCTTTAGGTGTCGTTGCTTTGTTCATGATTTGTCCCTTACTTGTGGTAAGCTCGATCCTCGTGCCATTCTCGGTGTTCTCCTCGGCTACCCCTTATCTCAAAAGGGTTACCATTGCTATGACCTTGCTTCACGCAAGTACTATGTCTCCATGGATGTATCCTTCTTTGAGAGTTAACCTTTTTTCTCGATTTCTCCTCAGGGGGAGAGTAAGTTGAGGAGAAACACACTTAGGCTCAACTACCTCCTCTTCTTGATCCTCCTCCATTTCGTGTCTTTCTTCGCTGCCATAAGAGCCAGCAAAGTTCAAGAGCCGTGGAACCTAAAACCATGCAACCAACATCAGCTAAGTACACTTGTTCCCACTGATATGCATGTACCTCTTGATATTGATCCCCCTGCTATTGATGATCCTGATGTTCCTATTGCTAAGAGAAAGGTGTTTGATCTTATACTACTAATCATCCTATCTCTCATTTTGTGTCCTATGGTCATATTTCACCTTCATATCATGTGTTCCTTTCCTCCGTTGATAATGTTTCTGTTCCTAAGAATGTGACAAAAGCTTTATTTAAACCTGAATAGACAGATGCAATGAAGGAAAAAAATTAATGCATTGCACAAAAATGGCACCTGGGAGTTGGTGGATCTTCCTAAAGGGAATGAACCAATGGGATGCAAGTGGGCGTTCACAGTAAAACATAGGGTTGATGGTACAATAGAAAGATACAAAGCCAGATTGGTGGCAAAAGGGTTTGCACAAGTATATGGAGTAAACTATGCGAAGACCTTTGCTCCAATAGCCAAGATGAATTCAATTAGGATCCTTCTTTCATTGGCAGCTAATCTCGACTGGGAGCTTCACCAGTTGGACTTTAAGAATGCATTCTTGAATAGTGACCTAGAGGAGGAGGTGTACATGAATCAACCTCCAGGTTTTTGTGCCAAAGGCAGTGAGAAGGTGTGCAGGTTAAAAAAAATCATTATATGGGTTGAAACAATCACCTCAGGCCTGGTTTAGTAAGTTTCACTTAACTGTACACCGGGTGGGGTTCAAACAATGTTAATCAGATCATACTCTGTTTGCGAAGAAAGGTGAAGGAAAAATTGTAGCTTTAATTGTGTATGTTGATGACATAGTAGTCACAAGAGATTGGAAGACCGAAATACAGAAGCTGAAGGAATTTTTAGCCACCCAATTTGAGGTGAAAGATCTAGGACCCTTACGTTATTTCCTAGGAATTGAAGTTGCCCTCTCTCAAAAGGGTATCTTCATTTTCCAAAGGAAATATGTACTAGATAGATCTATTGGAGGATACAGGCAAGTTAGGGGTGAAGCCAATTGATTCACCCATTGAACCTAACCATCAGTTGAGAGACAGTCAAGGGGAGTCTTTGAAAGATGTGAAGAAGTTCTAGAGACTTGTAGGGAGACTCTTATATTTGTCTATGCCCACACCTAATATTGCCTATGCAGTGGGTGTCCTTAGTCAGTTCATGCATAATCCTAAGACAATTACTTTGAAACTACAAAAAGGATCCTTAGATACCTCAAGAAGTTCCTAGGAGCCGATTTGCTATTCCAGAAACATGGCATTTGAATATTGAAGTGTATATAGATGCTGATTGGGCAGGGGCAGTTAATGACAGAAAGTCTACCAGTGGGTATTGTACTTTTGTGGGAAGAAACTTAGTCACCTGGAGAAGTAAGAAGCAAAGTGTGGTGCCTAGGTCTAGTGCTGAAGCGGAATACAGAGCTATGTCTCATGGAGTTGCTGAAATCATGTCGATAAAAAACCTGTTAGGTGAATTGGGTTTTGCAGTCAACAAACCCATGTCACTCTATTGTGACAATAAAGCTACTATCAACATTGCTGCTAATCCAGCCCTTCATGATAGAACAAAACACATCAAAGTGGACAAGCATTTTATTAGAGAAAAACTTGTGAGTAGAGAAGTGTACACTCCATATGTTAGCTCAGAAGAACAACTTGCAGACATCTTCACTAAGGGCCTTCATCATGTGCGGCATAATAATCTGTGTGACAAGTTGGGCATAATTGACATCTATGCCCCAACTTGAGGGGGAGTGTTGAAATAGTTTATTTTATATTTATTTTCTTATTCTTCTTAGTTAGGGTCTATTTAAAGTAGTTTTTTATTGTTTTATTATTGTTCTTGTATTTTAATCTTAGTAGGGGCACAAGGGTCGTTTCCATTTTAATTATGGTCGCCCTATAAATATTAATGTAATCTGGTGCCACCAAACTATGATTGGGTTCGCCAATCTTCTATCTTCTCTTCTACCTTCTCTCTTCTCTCTTCTCTCTCCCTTCCCTTCTTCTTGTTTACTGTTGTCCGTCCACTATTAAGAATTATATCATACATTGATTTCTTTATCTCCTCTCTGTTATTTGCCACCCATAGCTTGCTGCCCATAAAAGATCTATTATAAGTCATAACTCATAATAAACTATAGACTATAGTCATTTCAAACACTTCTTTTCTGAATTTTGTACTTGAAGAATCAATAAAAACATCAATAAACAAATACTAATAAAACATAGGATTAATATATGTAATGAAAGTTGAGTTAAGATCTAAGATTAAGAAGTTCTACAAGATTCTAAGGGATGGGAAGAAGGTTGGGTTGGGCCCAACCCGAAGTTGACTTCGGGTTAGGTTGGGGTGGGTTAGGGTTGAAGGAATTTAGTTAGGGTTAGGATTAGGGTAGGGTAGATCGAGTTGAAGGTCGGGGTGGATTAGGGTTAGGGTTGGGGGTTTAGAACTTAGGGTTGGGCTAGGGTTGGCCTCAACCTGACCTAACCTGGCCCAACTTGCAGTCCTAGGTCCAAAGTTTATTTGTTTCCCACCCAATTTATCACCCTCTCTTTTGCCCATGTGCTCCCCAAGAGAATCACGTGCTGAGCAAATAAAAGCAGGCCTAACCAGTTGTAATTCTCCCTCTTTCTCCTGAAACACCTGTTCGCCTTCTTTTTCTCCCTTTCCAATCTCCCTTTTCTCGAGATCAGCACCATTAAAATCTTTTCTTCTTCAACACATAAGTTAGTTTCTCAAGAGGATATATATCCTGATTGCTCCTGTGATCTGATCGCCACATCAAGCTTCTCCCTCTCCCTTTCTTGGTCATAGAGCCAAGTTGTTTTCTCTGTTTCTAGGTTGATCCGCAAGTGATTGAAGCATGTAAGAGGACCATAGAGTTATATAAGGAAGTTTTTTGTTGTGTTTCTAGTTTGGACTGTGTTTGAAGATTGGTTTAAGGGAAGCTTTTTCAAGTGACCAGCTTTATGTTCTTATTTGTCACCTCCAATTGAATTTCCTCCCTCAATGCTCTGACAAAACATCCTAACAGGGCTTTTTCCATCCAACCTTGCACCCCAGTTGCCAGCCTTCAAATTCCAATTGAAAACCTCTGACTGAGCCTTCTTGCCAAAGTTTCAACAGGTCTTCATCAAAGTCCTCAAATCCCAATGGTCCAAAATGAACACATAGGGCTTCGGTGAAGTCAACCCAAGATACTTGGGGTGTGATCATCGGAACCATTGGAACCATAAAACAGCTTCCTCCTCCAACTGAAATGAAGCAACAAGAACTCTTTGATTGTTGTGTGTGTTGTGAAATTTAAGGTACCTCTCAGCTTTAAAAATCCATGGAGTGGGATCATTTCCAACGAAGTATGGGAACTCTAGTCGCACTACAAATGGTTGGTATCTTCTGATGTTGTCTACCTAACCCTTGAAGCACCAAGGGTTTTCTCTTTTTCAACTCATGGGGAAACCGATAGATTAACTCTCTTGATAGCACATGGTTCCCACTCATCTTCTTTGCAAAAACCCTTTTGATCTACATTGAAGCCCCCTACAATCTTCTTCTTCTCACATATTTTTATAGGCTCAAGAAAGTAATTGTTTTTACCCAAATCAATGCTGTTACAAGAAGGGGACCAGTTTTCAGTCAACACTAGTCCCAGACCAGTCTCCAAAGTATAGAATTCAATCGCCCTATCCCCAACATCCAGTAAAGCTCTTCTTTGACCTAAAGGAAGATAGAGACTCAATCTTGAATTCCCATTTTAGATTTGATTTTTTCTATTATACTCTCTTAATCTGTCACATCAGATGGAGCCTTAACAATATGTCTCCTCCCCAACCTTCTTTGTCACTTTCAAAGAGCAGTTTTTTAATTTGAATGAACTGCTGATTGTAAGAATCTGTTGATTCTCAGATTGCGAATCAACTTCTGTCTTTCCCCTGTTCTCTCCTGTCCCACTTGATTCCAAAGAGGCCTCCAATTGTTTGGCCTTTGTTTCTTCACCTCCGGACCCAGATTTGTTAGCTGTTTCCCCTTCCTTCTTCAGTAGAGAAACCAGTATCCTTTGCACCAATAGCTTCCAATCCAGACCCCGTTTACCTTCTGGGATACAAACTTTGTTTTTGTTGTATCCAAAGAATTCCACTACCACCACAAACCATCTTTTCTGGTTACATTTAAGTTCTGCTAGATACCTTCTTCTTGATACCAACACTTCCACCCCACTTTTTTTATGGAATATAGTGCCCCATCAATAAACCCTTTCAATCATTGTGTGGCTTCTCCAATGAAAAAAAAAAATGTTGCTTCACTTTCCTCTCCACTTTGTATTTGGAAATCAATAAAATATTCAGAAACCGTTGGTCTTCTGTTTTGTTGCTGCCCAGTTACCCTTCATGGCTTCACCTTATCTTGGTCTCTGGAGAATCTCGCTGCCATATTTGTATTGATTTCACCAACAATAACCCACCAGTATATTCAGTAATCAGTATGATTCATGAAATGGAACCCATTTTGAGATAACTTAATCTTGTGTCTGGGACCCAGAGCTTTCTTGGATCTAACTGCATTTTACTTGCCAAATATACTAAGACTTAACTCTGATACCAGTTGATTGGTTGTCAGCTTTGAATGTTTCATGCCTTTATTTGTAGATAGATCACATGGTATCCCTTCCGACGTCAACTACCTTCTTTCGGTAGAGAATCTGGACATAACACAATGCCTAAAGGATCTCAGTGTGTCGGCTAGTGTTAAACCAGCGTTGACCCGACCCTGATGATTCGGATTTAAAGCCCGAGCCCAGATTGAATTCGTATTTCAAGCTCATTTCGTATTGTAATTTTAGATATTCAGGTTGTTCAATGAATCTGTTTTAAAATTATACATGTATGTACTTATATATAAATACATATAAATATATATGCATAAATATATGAATATATGTAAATATATATAAATATGTATACATGCATATATATATATATATATATATATATATATATATATATAAATGTGTATAGTTGGGATTGGATTCGAATTATCTAAGATTAGGCCCGAGCCTAGTACAAATTTTTGAGCTCGATCCCAACCAATCCAAGGACAAAAAATCCAAACCAATCCATATAAAATTTGGAACTGAATTGTTTTGGGCTTCAATTGGGCCCACCCAAGTCGCACCCCTACGCCCTGCCAATCAAATCGATAGTATTACAATAATGTAATTGAACAAAGATGCACTGGTCGGGTTGGGTTTAAATTGCCATCTCATTTTTAAATGATTGAAGTCCCAGATAATCCAGTAGTGTTGTGTCTCTCCCAACCCAAGATGTTCATCTGGTCTCTATCCTACACCTGGGTAGGACTATGGTAGTTTTAAGCCATTAAACTCCAATATTTAATTTGGAGAGTGATATGGCCATACCCTATGTTGCTTTTGAAAGTAGTATTTTGGGTTGCAATTAGACTTGTCTATGGGTCGGGCTTTAGGCCCAATTTTACACTTTTGGGCTCTGGCAAAAGTCAAGCTCAAGCCTGATTTATGAACAGGTCTAATTAGAATATTTCATACTGTTGAGTGAAATTAAAGCAGGAGCCTTATAATTAACATTCTAGATTAGGGTGAACTAGTTTAAGTTCAACATAAGCATTATTTTATATGTCATGTGACTTACGTCTATTGGTCTGACACAATCCGATCACCCTGGACGAGAATGCCAATTCCTCAAATGGAAGTAGATCTCTCTCCACATGGGAAAAAGCTCCCAAAAGGTTGGGTTCAAGTAAATACAGATGCATCAATGTCCTCTTCTTAGAACAGAACTTTGATTGGTTTTGTTAACGGACCGGACCCTCTTCTGGTGCCTTAATACCAGCTGGTGGTGCAAAGGTTCAACCCTCCTTTGTTCTTACTTGGAGGCCTTTTGCTCCAAGGAAAGCCTAGTCGCTGGATGAATGGATGCTCTTAATTAGTTGTGGCTCATCGGCAGTGGTGGTAGAATAATGTAACTCCAGGAAATAATCAGTTCTACCTCAAAGTCGGATCTTAGTGAGGCCTAACGAATTGTTTTTTATATCAAACCATTGGCTAGAACCTAGAAGCTTTTCATCTTGCTCTTTCGATGGATTAGCAGAACTACTAATCAAGTAGGTTGCCACCTTATGTGCGTAGAATGAAGCTTACTGGCATATTGTGCTGCTGTCACCAGGTTACCAATGATTGCAGAGTTTAGTTTGCTCAAGTCTATTTGTTTTTTAGAACAAAACAAAAAAGTTTTAGTAGACTTCTCATTCTAATATTATAAATTGATATTCACTTAAATCCATTTAAATGGATTTTAAAATAGTAAAAGTTAATTTCAAAATGACTAAGTTGGTATTAGTTTTTATTATTTTAAATGGAGTTTAAATTAATAAAATCTAACTTTTAAAATTAATATATCTTTATCAATATTGTTTCCTTTAATAACATTATTTTTATTACTTTATTAATAATTATAAATTTTTACCAAATACTTGCCTTTGACTTTGGTGCAAGTCATAAACACTAAAATCAAAGTATAATGTGTGAGGTTTTTCCCATCTTTAATTGAACAGATGCATAGCACATGCTTAAACAGGTACTATATAAAGGAAATACTTGCCTTGGTTTTAGTGCAAGTCATAATAGCTAAATTTGATTATACAATGTTAACTTAAATCTTTAGGCTATGTTTGATTTGTTGCTATAGACTCCATTCTTTTAGTTCTTACTTATTATGGGTAAGAATGAGCAAGAATGAATCAGATTACAAAATTCCTGCCATGGGTATCAGAGAAGGATAGTATATGATCAACACTTCATTCATTATTTGATGGATATATATATGTTAGAGCAATTCAAGTGATACAGATTTGAATCAAGTGTGTGTTCACTAAGGATGTAATCGAGTAGAGTTGAGCCGAGTATCAAGCTACTTGAGCTCGAGCTCAACTCAAAAATATAGAGCCCAAAAACTCGACTCGAGTTGATTCATTTGACCTACTTGATCTCGGCTTGACTTGAGCCGATTATAAATAAGTTAATATTAAAAATTATAAATAAATCAACATTAAGTAGATTAAAATTAAAAATATATTAAACATTATAAATTAATTAATATTATAAATATTATAAATAAAAATATATTTTTGAAAGTCAATTATAAATGTATTCATTTGTATTATAAATAAGTTAATAAAAAAACTTAATGTTTATTTATATTATAAATACAAATATATTAAAAATATTATTTTATTATGATAGTGATTAGGCTCGCGAGCCACTCAAGCCGATTATTATGAAGCTCAAATAGCTCACAAGTAGGCTCAACTCGCTTATACCCCTAGTGTTCCCCCACCTAGAAAAACAAATTATATTAATTCTAACTAATGTGAATGGGCACTTACACCCCTCACAAACAAGGAAAATAGTAAAATACAAATACATACAAGGAAGGAAAAAGGAGAAAATACAGCAAGATAGAATACAAGAAATGTACAATATAAACATGGTCCCATCACCCCATATCTATACACCCCCTTAAACTAATGTTGGGAAATAAGCATTACTTTGTCACTAAGAAATTGATGGCAACCACGCGTTAGAGATTTGGTAAAGAGATCTACTAGTTGAAGACCATAAGACAATAGGGAAAGGTAATATGGCCCGCAAGATATAGACCGTGACAATTAACCTCAATATGACTTTTTTCTTTCACGGAATACCAGGTTTAAGGCAATCTTGATTCACTGATATTATTTTCCATAAAGAGGGATGGGAGAAGAATAAGAAAGACTAAATGTCATTCAAGAGAGCACAGAGCCACAACAATTCACTATAATGCATTGTGAGGCATTGTGTAGTACTTTGCCCTAGTAGATGATTTAGAAACAGTCAATTATTTCTTACATTTCCATGATACCAAGGAATCTCTAAGAAAAACACACCACCCCATTGTAGAGTGTCTATTGTTAGGGCACTCAACCTTAAGAGTGAACGGGTTGCCATAGTAATAGGAGACAGAGAACCAAGAAATGGAAGTGGAGGGGGAAGCAATGTAGGGGCAAGAGCTGTTTGATGCCTCTTCATGTAGACCTAGAAAAGGATAGATGACAAAGAAGACTCCAATGACCCTACAAATAGATGACCACTACGGGCCCGTAGGCCATGCCATGGCGGGTCATGCCGACCCGTGGATTCTGAACCCTAGGCTCAACATGGCACGGACCGTGTGCTGTTGTGCCATGTCGCAAATGGCATGGCCCGATTTACACCTCTACTCTAACCCCCTTTCATCACTTTTATTAATAATTCCAAGTCCGAGGACAATTACTTGGATGCCCTTAATGGAGCGGCCAATACTATAAAGAAAATAAAAGAAGACTCATAACTAAGAAACATAACTTTTAAATACTACTTAAAAGAAATAAAGAACACTAAGGCCCATTTGGCCAATTTTCACTACAATTCAAGTCTCCTAATTTACATTTTCTTTAAAATGCATGTACAATAAAGTAATATATGCAATAAAGAATCATTAAATAGCATAATAAATATGTGGATTAATGGTAATCAAGTAATATATGAAAATAAGAGGTCATGATTTCAAGTCTTGTCACATTCAATTTAGAATTTCAATTACTTAAATAATGGCCCAAGTAGTTTCATGAAATCGAGACCAGTCCATCAATATTTTTGTTAATCATCTAGTTTTCACCGGGTTTTTAAACATTACTGTTCTTGAGGTGTGACCAAACCAGCCAAGGCCTCAAGTAGTAAGTTCAATCAACTAGTCCTGTCCTGTTTTTTAAACACTGCTTTTAGCAAACTTTTCTTGTGACCTTGATTTTGGCCCTTAGGTGGCTTGGTAGGACATCTAGTAATGTCTATATATGCAATCTGCAATAAGTACACATGTTCTTTTTCTTGCAACTAGAAGCAACATGTCCATATTCTTTACATTCATTGCACTTATGTTTCAACATATTGGCAAAAATCAGATGAAGAGTTGCACTTATGTTTCAGCTTATTGTACAAAAATCAGGTAAACAATAAAACAAGCATTCATAAGATGAAGAGTTGTATCACATAGATGAATAAGCAAATTAATAAGAAACAAAGTAATGTTGGCCACCTCCACTCAAAAGGAATTAAGTGTATGGAACTCTAAAAGAAGGGTCCTCATCATACTCAAAATAGTCCCATTCTTGTGTTCTACCACCTCGTTCTGTTATGGGCTACCAAGGCAAGACCTCCTAGATTTAATTCCCTATTCTTTCAAAAAGGTTTAGAAAGCACCTAATCTCCATCATAATACTCCCTCCTGAATTTGAATGTAGGATTTTCACCAAGACATTAAATTGGGTCCTCACCATAACAAGGACTAACTTAAATGTAGGGAATACCTTCAAGTTCTTTCTCAAAAAATAAATAAATAAGCCCGTGTGCACTTGGTACCATCATCAATAAATGAAACAAAGTATTTATATCTAAGTTTAAAACCACAAAAGATGACCAAGCATCACGATGTATAACATGAAAATGAACATTATTATGCTCTAAATTAGAAGATAAAGACAAGATATGCTTTTTACTCAAACTAAAATTCTAGTTTATTTGTAGAAGAATGGCCCAATCATCTATGCTAAAGATGCCAAAAGTTGTTTCTACAAATAACTTCAGAGTTCAAAGTAGTAGATAATAAGCAATAAGAATCCAATGACTATACAAAATCCAAGGCGAACAACCACTCCAACCTACACCCCTTCCCCTTCACTACTCTAGTGCCTGGTCCTATATTAAGCAACCATCATGAAAAAAGGAACCAACATTATCATCATCAACTAAATGACCAACAAAAGTTAAATTAGCAATGAATTTAGGTACAAAAAGGGTTTCCATAAGGTTAAATAAAGAAGTACCAGAGGTAGACAAATACAAATCACTGTCTTGTTATATCAAGTTTTTCACCATTAGTAATAACAATGCATTTATTCATAGGTGGGGGTTTAAGAGACTGACTAGAATTTGTGTTTGCCCCTATCATATGATTGGAGGCACCAAAATTGATCATATAGATATGGCTAGATTAGGAACATTTAGAAGAAGATTTACCAAACACTTCAATGGCTTAGAACAGGAGATTGTAGAGAATACAAGTTGTCACACTTTTTCCTTGGTGAAAACACTAGATGTATCACCCTTCGGTCCAAAGGAAGAGGAAATCACAGAAGCATCATACTAACAATGTTCAAAGAATTGCACCAGTCATAGAACCAAAGAAGGGAAGGGTTCAGGTAAGAGGTTCAACTGGGATCGAACTAGAGGTTAAACTGTGTTGACATGGCATATGTATATATTATGGGCTATATAAACATTATATACAAAATACTTTACAACCTTTAATATACTTAAATAAAGTGGATGGATGACAAATTGGGTAATTTTTAAAACAAATGACTGAGAGTTGAAAATTACACTTATAGTAATCCAGATAATGCAAGAAAAGAAGAAAAGAGAGAAAGAAAAAGTAGAAGAAAGAAGTTTCAACAATAAGTTGTGGAAGAAAAAAAGAAGTGAAGAGATAAAAGAAGAATTCAAACCTCTCTCTCTAACCCCCTTTTCATCACTTTTATTAATAATTCTAAGTTTGAGCACAATTACTTGGGTGCCCTTAATGGGGTAGCCAGCAATAAAGAAATAATTAAAGTAAATAAAAGAAGGCCCACAATGCCCATAACTAACAAGCATAACTTTTAAATACCGTTTAAAAGAAATAAAGAACACTAAGGCCCATTTGGCCCATTCTCACTACACTCCCTCTCAATCTGAGCATAGATGTCAATCATGCCTAGCTTGCTTACATATTGTTGAAGCTTTGCCTTTGGGACTCCTTTAGTTAGAAAATCTGCTAGCTACTCCTTTGATGTAATGAAATGTAGGCACACCTCTCTTGAAGCTAATCCTCTGTATAAAGTGTCAGTTTACCTCAATGTTCTTAGTTTTACCTTACTAAACTGGGTTGTGAGCAATGTTAGTAGTAGCTTTGTTATCACAATACAACACCAGTGGCTCATCACATGAAACACCTATCTCATTAAGGAGAGATCTTAGCCGTAACAACTGGGAAACACTATGAGCCATAGCTCTATACTCTGCCTCAGTTGAAGATATAGTAACCATGATTGCTTTTTGCTTCCCCAGGAAATAAAATTTCTGGCTAGCATAGCACAATATCCTGATGTGGATATCCTATCATCCACATTTCTTGCCCAATCAACATCTATATATGCTTCTACCTTCATGTGTCCATGTTTAACAAATAATATACCCTTCTTGAGTTCTGCAGCAACCATATGTGTCTTTGGGAGCATGCATGAACTGGCTGATGACGCTCACATCAATAGGGGTAGAGGCAGGTTTAACACCAGGTCTAAAACACTCCCCTATTAGCTAATAGTTCTCCATCATTAGCTAAGAGTTTATGATTCTCATCAATAGGGGTAGAGGCAGGTTTAACAGCAAGTTTCTCAGTCTCAGCAAGAAGGTCTAACATATACTTCCATTGAGAAATAAAGATACATCGGTTGGACCTATCAACCTCAATGCCCAAAAAATATCGCAACTCCCCTAAATCTTTAATTTCAAATTCAGAATTAAGAAACTTCTTGAAAGCACTGACTTCTTCTATATCACTGCTAATAATTACAATATCATCTACATAAAATATAAGAAATGTCACGAGAGTGCCTTTTCTCTTAACAAAGAATGTATGATTTGATTGTGTCTAAGTGTAGTTGAATTGAACAAGAACAACACTAAACCTATCAAGCCAAGCACGTGGAGAATGTTTTAACCCATAAAGTGATTTCTTCAATATACACACCTTACCCAGCATTTTCTTTCCATATATACTAAGAGGAAGGGACATATATACATCTTTAGTGAGATCACCATTCAAGAATGCATTCTTAACATCAAATTGATACAAAGGCCAATCATAGCTCATTGTTAAGGATAAAATAACTCTCACCAAAGTCATTTTAGCAATTGGAGAAAAGGTCTTAGTGTAATCTATCCCATATACCTGGTTATATCCCTTGGCAACAAGTCGAGCCTTATACCTCTAATTTGACCCATCTACACGAAACTCGATAGTGAAAACCTCCTTTCCATATGGCAAGTCAACGATATCCCAAGTATTGTTTTTATGAAGGGATTCTATTTCAATATTCATAGCATCCCTCCAATCTGGTGTGGTTAAGTCTTCTTAAACAGACTTTGGAATGGATTGAGAGGAAATGGAGGCTAGAAAGGCATAGTAGGATGGGGACAACAAGTTGTAGGAAAGATGTTTGGAAATACATTGAGCTGTACATTTTCTCTTACCTTTTCTCAAAGCAATGGATAAGTCAAGGTTTGGAAACGAGGGTGTTGGTGGAGGTGGTGATGGACATGTCCTCTCTTCAATAATCAGGAGTGCTTAAGACTCAACTGGAGGTGTGGGACCAACCTGTGTTTTCCTTACCCTTTTCCATGAGTACCACCTCTAGAGAATAGAATGAGTGAAAACAACTAGAGGACTATCATAAGGAGGGAGAGGAACAGGAGTGGAAGACCTCAAATGAGAGGATCCCTCCACGGGAATGGGGGTGACTATGGAGGGCTTAACACAAGAATCAACTGGATTTGGCAATGGAAGGGATGAAGAAAATAACTCAAGAGATCTCTCCTCTTCAAAAGGATATCTATGAAAAGGAACTGACTCTATAAAAGTGGCATCCATGGAAACAAACCGAGTGCCGCTAATGGGATCAAAACCATTGTACAATTTCTATGTGGAGGCATAACGAAGGAAGATACACTTCTGAGCCTTGGGGTCAAACTTGTGTCTTTTGGAACTGGGAATGTGGACATAACAAGTGCAACCAAAGACACTCAAAGGATTAAAGAAAATCTAAACATCATGAAAGATGACTCCAAAAGGAGATTTTAACCCCAAGAGCCGAGAAGCCATGTGGTTAATAAGGTAGGTAGTTGTTAAAACTGCATCACCCCAAAACTTCACAAGAACATTGGTAGAAAAAAGAATACTCCTTGCAACTTCCACAATGTGTTTGTTTTCCTATATGCTACTCTATTTGTTGTAGAGTGCGGGCATAAGAAATTTTACGAATAACCCCAAACTTCTCAAAATATGAGGTAAGGTCCTTCTCAAAATATGTCTTAGCAATGTCTGACTGAAATATTTTGATGTAGGTATTAAACTGAGTGAGTATGTGTTCATGGAACTATTGCACAAGTTTAGGCATTTCAACATGAGAGCACATAAGGTAAATCCAAGTATATCGTGAAAAATCATCAATAAATAGGATGAAATATTTATACCCACCCATATATGGTAAATGGTAAGGCCCCCACACATCAGAGTAAACAATATTAAAAGGAATAGTTGATCTTTTATTATTTGAAAGATGAGTGCTCTTACAATGTTTTGATAACTTACAAGACTCACAATGAAGACTCGATAGGCTAATTCCTTTAAATAACTCCAAAAACAACTAACTCAATGAAGAAAATGACAATTGACCCAAATAAGTATGACATAATATACGACTAATGGACTCTGAAACAAATGCAATTCTCTTAGGTTGTATTTGGCTCAGCTCAGGGATGTCTAACAGATAGATCTCATTCACTTCATGGCCACTCCCAATCACCTTCTGAGATTCCATGTCCTAAAAAATACAATATGAAGGAAATAGGTCACACTGCAATTCAGGGATTTAGTTAAATTATTAACTGAAAGCGAATTGGTATTAAGTTTACGTATATCTGTACATGAATAACAGATAATAAGGTTAGGGCATTGGAGGTCTTAATGTCCCTTTCTCGTGATAGGGGCTAGGGAGCCATCAGCAAGGGATATCATATCCTAGCTAGAAAGAAGTTGGTAAGAGGTGAAAGGGACATTAAGACCAAAATCAATTATCTAAGAGGTTTTATGAATACTTGAGATAGAAGCATGATATGTAGTGGCATAAATACCTGAGTGAGCATATGCAAAGGAAGGAACAGTCTATGAAGGAGCTATAGCAGTGGACTCCAAGTGACTGATGATTCGACCATACTTCTCATATTCAGCCCTAGCGGCTGCAAGCTATTCTCCCACTAACTTCTCTCCACTCTGTCTTTGTTCACTTTGTGAAGAGGTGGATACATTTGCATGTCCACCTTTTCCACCATTTTCTTTATTGAATCTGACAGTAATGAGCTTTGGATGCAACTTCCAACATGTGTCTTTAGTGTGTTTATGCTTCTTGTAGTATTCACAGAAAAAATCTTTCTTCCCAGTACTAACCTTTGGCTTCATCCCAACATTAGCATAGTGATCAACCTACAATTCAATAGACTGAACCTATCTTCTACTCTCATCATTGCTCACCATAGCATATGCCTGAGACAAAGTCACCACATCCTTTGCTAAAACATTATGCCTCACAATATCATATTTTGAGTTAAGTCCGATGAGGAACTCAAAGACTCAATTTCTCTCCACCAACTTCCTATATATTTCTACATCCTTTGTGCAACCCCAAACAACAGCCTCCTTTAGATCAATTTCTTGCCAAAGAGATTTCAGCATAGAAAAGTATATTGCTAAGGGCTTCTCCCCCTACCTAAGATTATTCACATCATGCTTCAATTTGTAGGCCCGAGCAACATTAAGCTTTTAGGAATAGGTCTTTGTGACACTATCCCACACTTATTTTGTAGTTTCCATCCACAGGTAATGTTGACTAATGTGTGGTTGCATAGAATTCACTAACCAACCCACTACTATATAGTTTTCTTGCATTCATCTTTCATAGGTAAGATCATCCTCCTCTGTTTTCTTTTTGCTCCCGATAATATAACACGATTTTCCTCTACTACACACATGTATCTTAATAGATAGAGACCAAGCTAAATAAGTGGTCTCATCTTGCTCTACAGTAGTCATAGCCCCCAAAAGATTCTCCACTGACCCCCCATGTCCAAACTCAGAATCTGTGAAATATTTGGTCTCTGCTCTAATTTGCTCCATTGAGTAATTGGGTGCAAATAAAAATCAAATTAGGTCTTTACTAGGCTATATCTACTATTCTAAGCAAAGAACAACCTTTCAACCCCCAAAACTGCCCCTAATAGAAATCAAAAGTCTTACCTCTAATACCCAAGTGCCTAGTTCAAACTGTCTCTACAACCTATAACAAGCTTTCTCTAGTTATATAGGGTTTTTGAGAAAAATCTCCAAGAACCTACCTTAAGCTTCAACTAAGGATGAAAAACTGCCACAAAATTCACCAAAAACCTTCTTGGGCTGCATAGGTAGCTAATTGATCAAACGATCAGTTCTCTATACACACAATGTATGAGTAAAGACAGGAGAAAAAAGTCGAAAGTGATAACCCACTCTGATACCAAGTTGAAAATTACACTTACAGTAATTCAAATAATGTAAGAAAATAAGAAAAGAGAGAGAAAAAGATGAAGAAAGAAGTTTCAGCAATAGGTTGTGGAAGAAGAAAAGAAGAATACAAACCTCTCTCTCTCTCTCTAACCTAGAGGTGTAAAACGGGTCGTACTAGGGCGGGCGGCCCATGCAAAGTGTGGGTTGTGCCATGTCGTGCTGGCTTGCGGGTTGTGCCGCCCTCCCTAGGGATATACTTGGGGGGTCAGCCTAACACGGCTCACAGCCCAAGCCCATACGGGCTCGTGTTGTGCTGCGGGCCTAGGCCACAAGTCGGGCCTTGGGCATGGGCTGAACCGGGTCAAACTGGTTTTTTTTATTTTTTATTTTTGAAATTTTTGATTTTTTTTATTCTTTTCTAAGTAAAAGTGTAAAACTAAAATATTTAATTTTCCATTGAGTTTTATAAACTATTTGAAAAAATAAGAAATGAGAAATATAGCAAATAAATGAAAAAAGACTTAACCAATTAAGAATGGAATAACAAATTGTAAGGAATTTTGTTTCATTTAAATTTGAATGGTACAAATTACAAAGCATACAATGGTTGGATACTTGGATGAATGAAATATGAAAATTAGAAAATGGAATAAATTAATAAAATATAAAAATACAATATAGTTACAAATTGAAAATATAAAATTACATTGTTAAAAAATAACAAATAAATTAAATAAAATTAAAACAAAATTTACAATAATTTGAAAAATGTTATACAACTATTGTTCATGACTTTCATAATCTTCTTCAAGTGAAATATCGGGTGTAGCGTCATGCCCTCCTTTGTCTTGTAATTTGTCTTCAACATCCAACAAATCTTTAAAACAGATGCACATCTCTATACTTTCATCATTCATACAGCTTCTCTTGTCGTCCAACACCCTAGTACATGCACTAAAACAAGACTCTGGTGGAACTATAGACACCAGAGTAGTTAGTAAATCACGTGCCATGGCGATGAGAAATGGATAATTTTTTTAACATTCACTCCACCAGGCTAAAATATCAAAATTATTTGTTCCCTCACCTAAAGTAGAAAAATTTGCTTGTAAATAAAAATTAAGTTCAGTAAATGAACTTGTTTTTTGGATAGTAGATTTCTACCTTCTACTTATAAAATAAAGAAGTTTTTCTTTCTACTACTGGGCTCAAGTTCAAAAGTAGAAGATGTAATTATACAACTTGTATAATTATTTCCTATTACTTCAGTTTTATATAAATTATACATTTCAAATAATAAACTATTAATTTCTTCTTTTTTATTTCTAATTTCAATATTCATATTTTCACAACATGTTCAAGTAAAATATTTAAACCATATTTCCTAATCCTACGACCTAATATTGTAGATAAGCAATAAAGAGGAGAAATGTTCTCCCAATATTTTCCATTATTTCAAAAATACTTTTGAATTGTATATTGTTTCTATATTTTGCAAAACAATCACTAATCACCATTAATTGATAAGGTAAATTACAACTACTCATTAGTTGCATCATAAAAATGTTTTAAAAAAGTCTCTTATACAAATTGTAATTTCCTAATCTTCCTTAAATGTAATATCATTAGGAATTTTTGCATTATAAAAATCAATAACAATTTATTTATGAGAAATACAACTTTGTAACATAGCATGGGTAGAATTCCATCTATGTTTAACATCTAATATAAAATGCTTGTATTTTAAATCATAATTTTGGCATAAATATTTAAATTATTGTTTTCTTGATCTAGAACTTTTAATATATATAATACAATTTATAATTTTAGAAATATGAGTAGAAATAATATTTAAAGCATCCCAAATACATAAATTTAAGATGTTACATGCACATCTGGTATGAAATTATTTACCATTTAAACATGGTTTAAAATAATATTTTAAAATATTTTTTGATGAATCATTATTACTAACATAAACTAATAGAAAATAATTTATTCTCAATTTTATAAGCATGTAAAGTATTTAAAATGCTTACAGCAATAATAGTTGGGCTAGTATGTGGCTATTCAAGCCTAGTAAAACTTAAAATTCTTTTATTTAAAAGGCAATTTTTATCAATAAAATGACTGGTAACACAAATATAGCTTATGTTAAATTTAGAAGTCTAAACATCAAAAGTAATTGCAACTTTAGAATTAAGATTTGATAACATATAAATTAAATTTTGCTTATATGAATAAAATTTTTTTAAATCATCTAATCTAATAGTATTCATAGAAACTTTTTTATATTGTGGATTTACAGAATTATGTAACCATTTTTCATGTTTAGTATTTTCAACTAACAAAAATGGTTGTTCAACATGTACAATGTATTTTGCTAATTCTTGCCTCATTTTTTCTTGAGAATATTTAAATATACCAAAACCCCTTGCCCAATTTGTGTGTGTATTGTTTCTTTCCTTCTTCTTATGCTTCTTCTTCATGGATGAACAAATGCCTGCTCAAATGGCCAATACCACCGTTACTACAATAGCTAAAGTCTTTCCTACATTTTTGGCAAACAACTCTTTTTCCATTCCACTCAACATCTTTTACTTTAAATATTTTCTAAACTGGGTTAATCAATTTAGAGGGTCTCTTTTTCTTTTCCCTAGTATCAGTACTAGGGGTGGAAGTTACATCAATATCAATAGTATCGATATCAGTGCTAACACTATCATGATGCAACTGAATATCATCAACATTGAACATGTTGGAGAATTGGTTTCGGGAGGAGCCGCCCATTTTATTAAATTCTAAAAAATAAAAATTAATTTAATTGGACTTACTTGGATTGCCGGTTTGGAATCCCAATTTGATTTCAACGATTGAAGCATTTCAATTCCAAGAGTCTAAGCCTCGCAAATTGCTAATTTAAGATACTTGAACTGGCTGAGCAAGCCTTATTGTTATTGAAACTTCAATAAAGTTGAGAATTGGAGAATCAACCAATCAGAGTTCAAATCACTTCAGACTTCAGAGAATGTTGAATTGGTGTGATGAGAATGGTGGAGGATATAACTATTTATAGGAATTGAAAATAATTCAATTGCCCAAAATACCCGAAAAACTAGTCATTTTTTAGTTGCTAGGAGGGGTATTTTGGTCATTGTAAAGTTATTTATCACTTTACACAAAATGCCCCATAAACTAGTTCCTATATAGCTATTGGGGGGCATTTGTGTCATTTTTTATCCCCTATAACCAAAATACATAAATACCCCCTATATAGTTGTTGAGAGGTATTTCTATAAAAAAAAAAAACCCAAAAAGCTAAAACTAGTCGTTTGGGGGGGGGGGGGGGGAAGGGGTCCCAGGCTAGTTTTTGGGTGGGCCAAGCACGGCCTGCTACGGACCCGTGGGCCATGTCATGATGGGTCGTGCTAACCCATGGTCTCCAAACCCCAAGCCCAATACAGCACTGAGCATCGTGTCGGGCTTGGAATGGCTCGCGTGTCGTTGTGTCGTGTCGCAAATGGCACGACCCGATTTACACCTCTACTCTAACCCCCTTTCATCACTTTTATTAATAATTCTAAGTCCGAGGACAATTACTTGGTTTCCCTTAACGGGGTGGCCAACACTAAAGAAATAAATAAAGAAATTAAAAGAAGGCCCATAACTAAGAATCATAACTTTTAAATACTACTTAAAAGAAATAAAGAATACTAAGTCCCATTCAGCCAATTTTCACTACAGTTCAAGTCTCTTAATTTAAATTTTCTTTAAAATGCATGTACAATAAAGTAATACATGCAATAAAGAGTCATTAAATAGCATAATAAAGGGGTGGATTAATGGTAATCAAGTAAAATATGAAAATAAGAGGTCATGATTTCAAGTCTTCTTACACTCATTTTAGAATTTCAATTACTTAATTAGTGGCCTAGGTAATTTCATGAAATCAGGAATAGTTCACTAGTTTTTTTGTTAAACCGGACGATCATCCAGTTTTCATAGGGTTTTTAAATATTACGGTTCTTGAGGTGTGACCAAACCAGCAAAGGCCTCAGGTCATGGTTCAATAAGTTCAATCAGCTAGTGCCCTATTTTTTAAACATTGCTTTCAGCAAACTTTTATTGTGATCTTGATTTTGGCCCTTAGGTGGCTTGGTAGGACATCAAGTAATGTGCAGTTTTCAATAAGTACACATGTTCATTTTCTTGCAACTAGAAGCAACATGTCCATATTCTTTACATTCATTGCACTTATGTTTCATCTTATTGGCAAGAATAACTAACTCCATCATAGAATTTAGCTTTCCACCAATAGTCAACTAAGTAACTAGATAGGTTTCTTTTCTCAACAATTCACCAAGGATGGCATCAAGAGATGGGGTATTTCCTCTACTAAGGATACTTTCCCTAATAAGTTCATACTCTAGCCCTTATTTTCATTTATAAATGCATTACTTTCCTAAATTCACCACAAGACTTAAGAGGAAGGGAAATCTAAGGGTGTCACAAAATATCTAGTTTCTGCCCTAAAAGTTCATCTAAATGAAAAAAAAACACAAGATTACTAGTCCAAGGGCATCCTATTCTAGCAAAAAATGACTCCTCTTATTTAGACCAAAACTCCTTCAAGAAAAATCTACAACTCCACAAGATTTTATACGTGTAACAATGAATTTAAGGCGACTCAAGATGCAAAATCTTAGCCCTAACAGATAAGTTGATTAAGACAAAGAGAGAGAGAGAGAGAGAGAGAGAGAGAGAGAGAGAGCAAGAACAATGATTCAAAGCTGTCTTTCCAAGAAAATGTAGTTCACCTTGTAATAATCGAAACAATCACAAAGAGAAACTTATAAAACTCTAGAAGTCTTAAAAACCAAGAATGAATTTTGTGTTTACAGGAAGTGATATTGAACTTGCTTTGATACCAAGTTAGAGTAGTTTAAACAACACTTATTTGAACCGGGTGTGTATGTTTACTTGCCTAAAAGGAACAAATTATATTAACTCTAAAAAGTGTTAACAAACAATTGTGTCCCTCACAAATAAGAAAAATAGTAAATTACGAAGGACCCTTAGGGGAAGGTCCCTCATCTCCATCTTCGGTTGCGAGATGACTATACCCTTTCTCAGTTGATAGGCCACCTTGTGATTCAAACATGATCACCACTCTGAACTTTCTATCAGGGATTCTAGATAGGTGTCTTCTTGGTGGGAACATAGACTGTCTCCTCAGCTTGAGTTGTTGAAGACCCAACTTCATTTGAAGGAGAGGTGGACGACTGAGCCTTAACACCTTGAGTTGTAGAAGAAGCTACTTGATCAATCCTTGGTGCAACTTCGGTCCTTGACACTTACTTAGTATGTGTTTGGTACTGTTTATGTTTATTGAATAAACGTTTGTACTTTATATGCTGGTAAAACTGAGAAATGCAATAAGTGCTACGGTTTATGACAACTGGGCACCACTAGGTACCATTAGGTGCCACTTCAGCGTAACAGTGAATAAACACTTGGCCGTTTGTGGAAGCTTCAAAAATTAACTTCTACAAACGGCTGGCATGCACATAAACCAAAGTTCACTTTTTACATTTTCGATGTATACAAAAGAGCAAGAGAGAAAATGCTCAGATGGTGCCTATGTGGCACCATCAATAAGGTGATGTTTGGTACCATTTATGTTTATTCATTTAGCGTTTATTAATGTTTCCACATAGGCGCCATCTCAGCATTTCTCTCGCTTGCTCTTTTGTATACATTGAAAATGTAAAAAGTGAACTTTGGTTTATGTGCATGCCAGCCATTTGTAGAAGTTATTTTTTGACGCCTTCACAAACGACCAGGCATTTATTCACTGTTACACTGAATTGGCGCTTAGTGGCACCCGGTCGTCATAAACGGTTGCAATTATTGCATTTCTTTATGTTTATTCAATAAATATAAATAGTACCAAATACATACTAAACGTTTACTGAATAAAGGTAAACGGTACCAAACGTCACCTTAGACCCTAGGACCATTGGTTCATTGACATCTATAGGGATGACCTTGGAAGCCATCGGAGTTGCGGCTATGGGTACTTGTTTCTTAGCAACTCGAGAGGATCCACCCTTGGTCAACTTTTGCTTCTCCGACTTCTTGCAGCAAGGACCCCAACAATATAGCCTCCAACCATGTCACTTGATAGCAAAGCACAACATGGAACCAGGTAAGATAACCTAGTATGTGTTTGGTTCCATTTATGTTTATTGAATAAACATGTGTACTTTATTTGCTGGTAAAATCGAGAAATGCAATAATTGTAGTTGTTTATGACAACTAGATGCCACTTCTACGTAACAGTCAATAAACGGCTAGCCATTTGTGGAAGCTTCAAAAAATAACTTCTACAAACGGTTGGCATGCACATAAACCAAAGTTCACTTTTTACATTTTTGATGTATGCAGAAGAGCAAGAGAGAGAAAATGTTGAGATGGTGCCTATGTGGCACTATCAATAAACATTTATTGAATAAACATAAACGGAACCAAACACCCTCCTAATAAAAAGGAAATAAAGAAAATCGAGGGATAGGGGAGCGAGCTACCTTGCGGACTTGGGCTCAAACCCACTCTCACCAGTGTAGCCTCAATCAAGTAGTTTGGGGCCTTCAAATCTAGTTTAATTTAATCCCTAACCTGTTGCGCTTCTTTGGTTAGTGCATCACCGTCTAGTCTCCTACGGTGGTACTCCACTTGTTTATAAAAGGCAAGGCCCTCTTTTGTACTACAAAGAAATACTTGACGTCCACTTTGGGACCTTGGATGGAAGATCCTCCAAGGATTTTTCAGAAAGGTCAAAAGGAGAAGTAGTGTTTGGTTTGATCGGGGTGGTGTTTAATGAAACATAAAGACTTGAATATGTTGATGTCCATTGAGAGGTCATGTTGCTTGCCAATGGAGTCCGCACCAATAGCTATCCTAAAGGTTTTAGTGGAGAGCTACCCTAAAGTTATCAGATAGTGGTTTAAAATGTTGGTAATGAGGGTTAGAATGGGGAACCTTAGCCTACCCTCGAAAGTTGGCTCATAAACACAAACTTCATTCCCACTATAGTAGGAAGTTTGAACCGAAATGACTCTAGGATATTATACTCAGCTCTGATGTGTTGTAGGCCAGCTATAGTTAACTGGGTGGGGGTAAAAGTCTCCTTGGCAGCTGATGTTTTCTGAACTAACTCCCTATACTCGGAGGAGGTTGAGTCTGGGAGCTCTTCCTCCTCTATGTGCATGACTCTTTCCTTATCTCGAGGTTCACCTCGCTCTCTCTCAAACTTAACATAATTAAAGAAAACTAAACGGAGAAGTATGGATTTGCCCAATGCAGATTTACACTACATAGTTATAAACATTCAAATGGACAATAACCCATATTCTATGCACCAAGGCCTGCCCGTGAATTGGCATCAATTCTGAGCTAGCACCTACCCCAACAGTACTTTGAGCCTACAAATTTTGACTCTGGGCTGATCAATCATTCTCCCAAAACTGAAAATGAAAAGGCTTAGAACATGATGGATCACTCAAAAAGAAGACAAGAAGAGAGCTCAAACTATGCGAGTTAAGCTTAGAGTTGTAAGGTTTTTTTTTATATTTAAATTTCCATGTTACTGCAACAATATTTGTAGTGGGGAGGGAGGGGAAGAGAGCACATAAAGGATATTTAGCTAGGATTAATTATTTTTCATAAACTTTTGGCATCAATCTTGCCATTAGAGCCTTTCGTCTATTAGTTTCAATTTGAGGTGGTGAAGGTGATGTATACGAACTAGATTGAGTGGGACAAAAATTTTTCTATCACTAGTTCGAATTTTCCCCCCACAAACTTGCGCAATAAAAACATCCCATGGCATCACAAGACGCCGTGTGTCCTCCCACATGCAGGCACCTCTGCCTCGTGTGGAGCTAATGGGATCTCATTTTTTCCCAAAAAGTGAGTTTGAACTCATCTCTCACTCCTCTCTCTTGAATCTCAGTCTCTCACTCGAATTCTCGACCTGTGCTCTCTAAAACCCGTTAGAGCTTGCCGAGTTCGAGTTCCCTCTTTTGATGTTGACAACCATTCCGGGAGATACATCGGAGGTATGTTCCCCTCTTTACTCTCAGTTCTGATCTTAGTATCTCACTCCTCTATCTTGACCTGCACTCTTTAAAACTCAGATAAAATGATTAAAGTATTGGTATCGGGTATCGTATCAAACAACTTGGATATAGATAATGATGCAAATACGCTTTGAAAACACATGGATATGGATGAAAAAGATGGAAACGCATGGATACACTAGGGAAATACATACAAATTTCATAAATATATTAATACGCTAGGGAAATACATACTAATTTCATAAATATATTAATGGATATATATGAAGAAATATATTATGATTAATGAACCGAGATGCATAATTTTAGTAATATTGCATCAATCAATAGTCAAAGACACTAAACATATGCACCTATTATATTTTAATTATTATATCAATTATTTTTTATTTTACTATTTTAATTTTTTTACATTAAGAAAAATTCAATTAAATATTAAATTTTCAAGTGGAAATTAAAATATCAACTATTAATTTATAAAATTATAATATTAACTTAAAGTATATAAAATTTGTTAAAATTTCTAAGATGCATATCATATACAAATTCATAAATTTTAATTACTAAAATAATTATTCCATTATTAATATTTTTATTTATATAAATTTATGAAATAAAAAATCATTTTTTGAAATAAATGTAGATTAGTGGATTTGATAGATTTTATTTAATATTATATTCTTCAATATTTTGTGTATAATATTTTTATTTTTTTTAAATAATAAATATGTTGTTATTACTTATTAATTTAAATTAAAATATTAGTTAATAACTAATTGTTGACACAAATTTTGCGCTAAACTTGGAGTACAAAAAAAATGTAGACAAATTCAAAGGAATTTAATTTAATTTTTTTTTTTTGCAGAAATTTAAGTGGGATACAAACTCTCTTTTTTCTTGGCAAAGAAGATCATCTGATTCTCGTCTTGTATGAAATCCGAAACTGCGACTAGAACTTGCAATTAGGAGAAGCAAATAACGCTCAAACTTATGCAAGCGAAAATTTACTCACGCTTAATCAATGATGTGAACAGTTGAAAGCAATGTCCTTGCTTGTAGATTTGACAGAAGTCTTTTGAATCACGAGGATTTGAAGATCAGAACTTCACGGGTTGATGTGGTAACAATTTTGGTACTTCAATAGTTGAAGAATTATTTGTGGTAACAATTTTGTTTCTTTTCCTTCTTCTTCGAAAGGAACGGCAGCAGTCGAAAACGAACTAGGTGGTTAAAGGGGGAGCCGAATGAGAGAAAGACCCCCGAACTAAAAAACCCCATCCTCTTTTATAATAAAAGCCCACCCAATTCTTCATTCAGATATGAATCATGCATTTAATTTGGGGGGACCCACAATCTTGCTGATTTAATATTTAAGGATCGATTGGTGATTTTAAAAGCTTATAAGGAAAGGGGTTGGCTTTGTCCCCCTCCTATTTAAAGCCAAGTGCCACTTGGCAAAAGGGGGTTGGGTCCATACAACTCTTGATTTTTTTGGCCAAATTTGACTTCCAAATTCGGCTAATCCATGAAGGATCCTATAGTGTGAATTCCTTTTTAAATGGGATTCTCTCAATTAAGGATTGTATTATTTTGTAGGCTTACTGGTTTGAGATCTCCAATTACCAAATTGGTGATCTTTGTATGAATAAGGTTGACTGGAAGAGGTTTGACACTTGCCAAGACATTAGACCCACATAAAGAAGGAAATCCATTAATTGTATTAAGCTAATCTTCCTTGAATCAGCCAACAAAATTTTCCCTTTAACCAAATTGTTAATGGTTGTCAATCAATTGTGCCCCACTAAAATTGATTAGAGAAAATCTCTCTAATTGATTATAAGAAAATCTTTCTAATTGCCATTAATGGTGGGCTTTGTCTCAAAATTCTAGCCTTTACGTGGTAGGTATTCATTGCTCTTATTCAATTTGACTTATAGTAGGCCTTACCCAACACACTCTTGGGTTTGGATTTAATGGTACCTCTCCACTCAATTATTTTTGTGGGAATACATTAGGGGGCCCATTTTCTAATTATACTTCGCATTAGGTCCCATCCAAATCTTTCTTAGTCCCAAATTTTGTTATTCAAATCCATTTCATATTGGGCCCAAAATTTACATATCAACATTAATAAAAGTGTATAAAAATTTTAAGATTTATACCATGTGCAAATTTATAAATTCTAAGTATTAAAATAATTATTCTATTATTAATATTCTATTTGTATAAACTTTTTGATATTAAAAATCATATTTTTTTATATAAATGTGGATTTGATACATTATTTATTCTATTAGTTTATAAAATACTATTTTTAAATATTATTTTTTAATTTTTAGTTAGAGTGGTTAAATATAAATATGTGTTTTTATTTAAATTGCATGTGAACAAAAAAAAGTTAATAAATTTTTTATTTTACTTTATATCATGAAATGAATCGTGGCTACTAGTTTGGAAACACAGTGAATTCTAAATTGTATGAGGTGACCTGAGTTTGAATCACCTCATTCACATTTTTATGGAGATTACTAAATAGATGCATGGTGTATCGTGCGTATCGGCCGATACAGTGCAATACAAGGTGATACACATTTGAATCTGTTTGATACGAATGATTGTTCCCTCTTTTGACACGGCCGGTCGTTCCGGTAGAGTTCCACCACTTGCAATTGGATACCTCATAGTAAAGAATTTATTCTTTTAGGCTATGCTCGTTTGACAGAAAATATGATTGGAACATTGAATTGGGGTTTAAGGTTTGGAAGCACAAAATCATGAGCTTTGTTCTAACTTGTGATATATAGAAAGCACAAAATCATGACATGTAACTGCACCATTTGATGGAGTCCCCTTAAAGGAGGTGGATCATCTAGCGTCCTTCCCCTTCATCAAAAGTCTAAGTGTAGTATTCTTTTGCCACTTTTGCATTCTAGGTTTCAGGTATTAAAATTGTATTTGTGATAGAATGCAAGGGAAAATTCCCAATTAGTTCCCTGTACTTTGGGCCCCAAACTATAAAATGTGACTATTCAATACCCAAACTTTCAAAACGTTACAATCCAGTATCTATCGTTAATCAACTGTTAACCTATTGTTTAAGTGGAATTTGAAAAAGACACAAATGCCCTTTAAGTGTCATCTAATTTTCTTTATAAACCATATAAACATTGTCAAAAAATTAATAGTCCCAAACCCTTGCCTCCTCCATTCAATATAGTTGGGGTCATGTTTGAGCGGGCATTCTAGTGACCCCAACTTTCTTGAATATAAGAGGTAAGGATTTGGGATTGTTGATTTTTTGTCAATATTTGGATGGTTGATAAAGAAAATTAGATAACACTCAAAGGGCATTTGTGTCTTTTTTCAAATGCCACTTAACAACTGCTTAACAATTAGTTAACGATAGATACTGAATTGTCACATTTTGAAAGTTCGAGTGCTGAATTGTCACATTTAAAAGTTTGGGGACCAAAGTGGCACTAGGCCCAAAGTACATGGTGCAAATCGGGAATTTTCCTATAATGTAACAACTAAAATTGGGTTGAAAAAATTCAATATGAATAGTAAAACCCTAATGTTGAATGCTCCACAACATAGAAAAGGGGAGTGGGTTAAGTACAAATAGAAATAGGGAAAATTCCACTTTAGTACCTTGAACTTTGGGGATAGTGTCAAGTTAGTACCAAAACTTTCAAAAAGCGTCAACTTGGTCCCTACCAAGATTCAAAGTATAAAAAATGCCAAGTGTATCGGAAAGGCAATTTTAAGAGACGTATCGGGATACGCCTTGGATATGCATGCGTATCGGAGAAAAACTAAGATATGCATAAATACGCTTGGAAACACTATAAATACTTTAACAAATCATAAAAATACATCAATTACATTAAATATACATCACTGAAGTGTATACACATTAAATTAATATATTTTAATGGTTTTATAAAGAAATACATTGTAGGTAATTATAATTTCATTAAAAATCCTTTGCTTAATTATAATTTATAAATTATAATTCTTAAGTTTTAATGTTTTATGGGATGGAAAAAAACTCAATTCTCCTATCCAACCATAAAACATGCATTGATACAACTTCTAAGTGAAAATATAATAAATAATTATTTATTATTTATTTTCAAAAATTATAAAAAATAATAAACATTATATAATATATTTCAAAAAATAGTTATTAAAGAGGAAATTTCAATTGCTTTGTGGATATGATAGATCATCCATAGAATTATAATATATTCAATCATTGTGATCAAATGATAAAATATAATTAATTAACTATTTATTTTTTAATTCTAAGAATATAAAATAAAAATATAATTATTAAATAAGAAATTTCAATTGATCTGTGGATAGGAAAGATCATCCATAGAATTATAATATATTCAATTGTTGTGATCAAATGATAAAATATAATTAATTATATTATTATTTTTTAATTCTAAAAATATAAAAGATAAAAAAATACTAACGAAGAAATTTCGATTGCTCTATGGGTATTATAGATAAATCCATAGATGTAAAGCATATTTAGTCTTTATAGGTAGAGAAAATTTACATTTTCAAAATTTTTATTAATTTATATTTTCCCCAAATATGTTGATAAAATTTCCATAAATTTATTAATAACACAAAAAAAAAATTATGATTTTGAATGTAAGAAATGCAAATCAACATAAATTTAAACATTCAAGAAAAAAAGAAATCACAATATATTATAAAAAATTGAAAAAATTTACCTATTTTTTGCCATATTTTTACAAAATTTAAAATTTTTGTAATAAAATTAACGATTCACACTTGTTTTTTGCATTTTTTTGCAAATCTAGCACACTAGAAATGAGGTTTGGAGTTTTAGAGTCATTTGGGGGTGAAAGAAGGCTTATTTCAAGGAAAATAAGCTTGTTTTTCCCCTTTATTTGTTTTTTCAGTTTTTGGCTGTCTCTTTTTTGTCGATACGCTACTAATACGTACCGATACACCCCTGGTATGCCTCTGATACATTCCAATACGGTCGGATATGCATGAAAAAAAAGACAAGATGTCTGATTTCTATGCATAACTTGTATATGTTTTTAAAAGATACAATACGATACACCCAATACGGGGTGTATCGTATCGAAATTTTAAACCTTGGTCCCTACCGTTAACCAATCATCAGTTACCCATTGAAAATGTCAATACTACCCTTCAAAAAAATACACTATTCATTGCCTTCTACTTTGAAATTGAACTGGGTAAGGTGTTTGAGATTCAAGACTAATGAGGTCATTGTCTTCTACCTTTAGATCTGAAATGCATTATTGTTTAGTTTTTTCTTTGCTTTCAGTATCATATTTCATATTTTTTTTCTCTTTTTCTTTGAATATAACCGGTTCAATCTGATAGTAGAAGATAATGAACAATATCTTCTTTTCAATGGTAGTTTTGATATTTTAAATTCAAGTATTAAAGTGAAACTTTCCCTAAAAAACATACAGACAAAAAAACCACACTTGCATCTACCGACGGGGAAGCAGATGGGGTGATTTGAGTTCCAGAGTGTGTAGGTCAAGATGGAGGAGCGAGAGATTGAGATCAGAACTAAGAAAGTTCAAGTGATAAGTCGACATCTAAAGAGGGAACTCGAACTCGACAAGCTCCGATGGGTTTCAAAGAGCATAAGTCGAGAGTTCAAGTGATAGATTCGAAAGACGACAAGCTCCGACGGGTTTCAAAGAGCATAAGTCGAGAGTTCAAGTGATAGAGTGAGATATTCGAAAGAGAGGAGTGAAAGATGAGTTAAACTCACTTTTTGGGCGAAATGGAAACTAATGTCCAACTCATTAGCTCCACATAAAGTAGAGGCGCCCGTGTGTGGGGATTAACTTTGGCTGTTGGAGCCCAACGGTATGCGCCCTTGATAAGTTCCTGGACAGGACACGCCCATGCTTTGATTTTTAGTCAAAATAAATTAAAATATAATTATTAATTTACCCTTTTTCAAGTTAACGCGGCATTTTCACAGATTTTTTCAACAGCTAAACTTTGAGAGGACACGCGGCGTGTTGCGATGCCGTAGGAGTCGCTCACCAGGGGACAGACGATGTGAGCTCCCATTTATTGCACGTCGTACAGCATGACCCTATCGATGTATCACCCGGGTTCTCCAACTTACCTCGAGCTCTTTTCCGAGTAATGGGAGGACCTTCATCGTCATCATCATCTTCCGCTCAGAGTTTTATTAAAACTTGAATAGGACCCTCGTTGATTTGTGTGGGACAGGCTTTTCCATGGCTCGAGAACGGAGTCCTTGTACGTGTACGCCATTACTTTGTTCCTCTCCGTTTTGACCTTACCACCGATGCGGTATCTTCAAATCACTCGTGGAAATACAAGATCTAATTAGTTATTTTGCATCCGATTGATTTGTTCTTATCCACTTAATTCCTCCTCTGCGAGGGACCGGTTGTGGCTTAAAGAAACGAACAAGGAATCCAAAAGATGGAAATTTAATACAGGGGGTTTTGATATATAGATCAGGTTTTGCGTCTTCAAGTTTGACTGGCTAGATCGATGGGAAGCAGCTAATAAATTACAGCGAGGGAGAACAACGGAGGAGTTTGGTTCGTTTTAATTTTATTTTAAAAAATATTAGTTAAAAATTACATCCATATTAATTAAAGGCCGTTCCAGTAGACGTAAGCTAACACGTAACGTCGCACATAATTATGTGGACTTAACTTCGAGACAGAGAGATGAGAGGGAGAGAGAGATGGAGCTACTGTATCTGCTGTTCTCCATCATCTACAACTCTGTGACATCCTCCGTTCTCTCTCTTCTTCTCTTCTTCCGTTCCTTCCTCCTTCGGCGACGAAGTTGCTTTCACTCCCTCGGAGCTGAAGCAGTAACTCTCTACCAAGGCACGGTGTGGCACGAGCGCAGACATCCCGTCCACCACGCATTTCGATACCCAGTTCGGTATGCCCTCATCGACCTCGACCGCGTGCAACCCGGCAATCTTCGTAATCACCTCTCCGCCCACCAAGCCCGGCAAATCACCGGCACCACCGGACCAGCGTAACCTCTCTAGTCCCTCTCTCTCTCTCTTACAGTGTCAGCAACTAAACTTATACGCAGAAAGGCTTGTTCGTTACTGAAGAACATGTATTCTATCATATACTTTGGGTTAGACTTCTCGGTTTGGCTGCAGTGGCTTAGGTGGATTAGCTTTAGATTTCAATTTTACATGCCTAAGTTGAGTGATTTTTGGCGAAATGTGGAACTAGGAATGAATTAAGACGTTTTATTTATCTGATAGCCTTTACCTATCTCCTTAGCTGTTTTTGTTACTTTCAGAATAAAAATGATCTATATACCAGTTTAGAAGTGCGGAACTGTAATTCGTTTATTTATTGCCTTCCCCCTTTTTACTTATCTCCTTAGCTTTTTGGTTTTTAAGTTTCCTTTCCCTTTTTTAGACAATTCTATTTTTGGAACTTGACTCAATGTCTTGTACATTTCTTTTGTAGGTTCCTTTTGACAATACCTTCTAGTGCGGGATATGATCAAAATCCATTAAGCGTATATTATTGTTATGATCTCGAAGGCACAACCCCCCAGTTGAAGAGGTGCATTGCTGAGGTAGGGAACTTTGATACTCTTTTCTTAGTTGTCTTTGAGTGTATTTGTCAATGAGGACATTTGAAATAATAAAATATTACATTCAATTTTGTTAAAATGTTAGGTCATTCTTCATAGGTCAACAATCCAAAATACATGAGCTTGGAGGTTGGTCTGTCTAACCAAGAATATCATATATAGTAGGAAGTGAGAAACGACCAATGTGAAAAAGCCGTTTATCTTCATCAAGTTGAGTAGTCTAAATTGTAGGCCTATCCCTTAGATTGGCTGCAAATCAAATCCATGCTACTATTATCTAAACCTATTATATTCTTAAACCACAAGGATTCCAACTGCTAATTGTAGGCCTATCCCTTGGATAGAATCTTATTGACAACAGATTGGGAGGAGCACTGGGGGGGGGTTACTTCTAGAACTCTGCCTAGGTTAACCTTAGATCATTGGCTCATTGTTTTAATGAGGGGGAATATTGGCAATAGAGGGCCATCACCTTTCAGATTTGAGAATATGTGGTTGTCCCACCTGGGTTTTAAGGAGCTAGTTAAGGATTGGTGGAATGGGAGTGCCCCAAGGGCCAATGGGGAGGGTATGAAATTTCATTGGAAATTGAAGGAGCAAAAATTAAGGAATGGAATATCCTTCACTTTCGTTCTTAATGCAAGTGATGGACTACTTTGGCTTTGGAGTAAAATGGTGCAAATGGATCTTGGGATGTATTGAGACTTGTCATTACTTAATCCTAGTGAATGGGTCTATAGTGGATCATTTCCTAGCCACTGGGGGAATTAGACAAGGGGGCCCCCTTTTCCCATTTCTCTTTACTTTGATAGTAGAAGTGTTGGGGAAGTTAATTGAGAGGGCAGATTCGAGGAACCTAGTTAGGGGGTGGAGGGTTGGAAGAGATAGGTTACGTATCACACATCTACAATTTGCTGATGATACAATCCTATTCTATGAAGGGGAGGATGTGAGATGGGTCAGAAATTTGAAGACGATAGTGCAGTTGTTTGAAAAAATGTCAAATTTGAAGGTTAACTTTGACAAGAGTTGTGTGGTAGAGGTGAACATGGAAGAAGGAGAGATGAGGGAAAGGGTTGAGATTTTGGGTTGTGAGGTGTCATAGTGAACTATGATATACTTGGGTTGCCTTTAGGGGATCCCGAAGAATAACAATTTTTGGAACCTATTAATTGATAGGTTTACGAAAAGGCTAGCCTCTTGGAAGAAGAATTTTTTATCTCTAGGGGGTAGAATCACTCTGATTAAGTCTACATTGGTTAGCTTGCCGGTGTATTACTTATCTGTGTTTAGAATCCCAGGAAAAATAAGTAGCGCTGAAAAAGTTGATGAGAGATTCCTTATGGGAGCCAGGGGAGGAAATGAAAGATCATAGAGTGAGTTGGGAGATAGTCTCCAAGTGTAGAGAGGAGGGTGGTTTGGGATTGGGCAATATCCAGAAGAAAAATGAAGCCTTGTTGGGGAAATGGTTGTGGAGGTTTGGAGGGGATAGCGATAAGCTGTGGACTAAGGAAATATTGAGTATTCATGGATAGGCAGATGATGACTGGGACTCTGGGCTTGTGGCAAGGACTAACATGGTCTCTCATTGGAAATGCATACATGTCATTCTTCCCTCGTTTCTACAATACATCATGTATGATTTTTGCTCTGGTAATTAGGTTAAATTTTGCGAACATTTGTGGGTGGGGGAGGTACCCTTGAAAGACCAATTTCCCTCTTTATTCTCCCTCTCCCGTTTCAAAGCCAGTTTCTGTCTGATCTTTTGGTCCCTTTTAGGTCAAATTTTGGGTATGATTGGGATTTGGTTCAGATGTAAATCAGTCATCTAATATCAAGATTAAACTTAGTGATTAGCAGAATAGAACAGATCTGAATAATTGTATAAGAGAGGAAGATGGCGAAGAGAAGAGGTAAGAGAAGAAGTCAAATTAATCACCCTTCTCCTCTAAGCCTATTTTATTAATCTCTAAAAAATTGATGATGACAAGTATACCCTTAAGTGGGCGGCCAGCTTGGCAGTTACATAAAGAAAATAAAATAAGAACAAATAATAGGCCCATTAAGTGAGGCCCATCAACATAAAATAAAAGATAAAATAAAGGATATCACACGAAAGGCTGTTAGGGCCCATTCGGCCCAGTCTCTTTACACTCCCCCTCAAGCTGAGCATAGATGTCAATCATGCCTAGCTTGCTTATATAGTGTGTCAATTTCCCCCTGGGAACTCCCTTGGTCAAGATATCAACCAGTTGCTCTTCTGATGTGATAAATGGTAAACAAACTTCTCCTGAAGAGACTCTTTCCCTTATGAAATGCCTATCAACCTCAATGTGCTTAGTTTTGCCATGTCGAACAGGATTATGTGCAATGTTGATAGCAACTTGGTTGTCACAATAGAGCATCATTGGTTTCTCGTAGTCCACCCCCAATTCCTCTAGAAGGGATCGTAGCCATAGTAATTCTGACACACCATGAGCCATTGCCCTATATTCTGCTTCAGCTGAGCACAATAACCAGAGGTGGACCTTCTGTCATCAATACATCCTGCCCAATCTGCATCAGTAAAGGCTTCCGGTTTCATGTGACCATGCTTAGCAAATAGAATACCTTTCCCTGGAGTACCTTTCAAGTAGCACAAAATCTTTTCTGTGGCAGCTAGATGAGTATCTCTGGGAGAATGCATAAACTAACTAATAACACTGACTGCATAGGAAATATTTGGTCGAGTCATGCAAAGGTATAACAGCTTCCCAAGCAGTCTCTGAAATACTCCCTTATAAGACAAAAGTTCACCATCTGTGGCAGAAAGCTTATGATTAGGATCAATGGGAGTGGAGATGGGTTTAACTCCAAGTTTACCAGTTTCGGCAGGAAGATCAAGGACATATTTGCGCTGAGATATGAATATACCATCCTTAGATCGAGCAACTTCAATGCCTAGGAAATACTGAAGATCTCCCAAATCTTTGATTTCAAATTCAGAGTTAAGAAATGCTTTTAGTTTACTGGCCTCTTCAATGTCATCACTCGTGACCACAATATCATCAACATAAACAATCAAGAAGGTCACCAGAGAGTCATTTCTCTTCAAGAACAGTGTATGATCAGATTGTGTTTGAATGCAGCCAAAAGAGACAAGAACAGCCCGAAATCTCTCAAACCAAGCCCGAGGAGATTGTTTGAGACCATAAATAGATTTGTGTAGTTTACACACCTTGCCTTTCATTTCTTTCCCATACACTCCTGGAGGTAGAGACATATAGACATCTTCATGCAGTTCTCCATTCAAGAAGGCATTTTTAACATCGAACTGGTGTAGGGGCCAATCAAAAGTAGCTGCTAGAGATAGTAAAACCCTGACTGAAGTCATCTTAGCTACAGGAGCAAATGTCTCAAGATAGTCAATGCCATACATTTGGGTGTAACCCTTAGCAACCAACCGAGCCTTAAACCTCTCAATAGAGCCATCAGAGTGATATTTAATAGTAAACACCCATTTACAACCCGCTGGTTCCTTCCCTTCCGGCAAGTCCACAATATCCCAGGTATGATTCTTATGCAATGCATCAAGTTCGGTCATCATAGCTTCCCTCCATTCAACTTGAGATAAAGCTTTCGGTACAGACCTGGGTGTCACATGGGAATAAACAGAGGCAAGAAAAGAGTAGTAGGAAAGGGAGAGAAGGCTGTAAGATAAGTGTTTGGAGATACAATGGGTTGTACACTTCCGCTTGCCCTTGTGAAGAGCAATAGGAAGGTCAAGGTCTGGAACAGTCTGAGATGGGTCAGTAGAGGGCTGACCTGTTTCCTCAGGAATGATGGGAGTGGCAAGATGCTCTTCTGAAGGAGTGGAAACAACCTGCACATGTCTGAATCTTTGCCTTTGGTACCACCTTTGGAGAGCAGGAGCAGAAGCAGGAGGGGGAGCAGGGACATCAGGGGTAGGTTCAGTGGAAGAGGTGGACACCCCATAATCGAACTCACAAGGGATGGGAAGAGGAACAGTTGGAGACATAGCAAAGTACTCATCAGATTTCTCCCCCTCAAGAGGAATACTAAAAAAGGGAGTCAACTCTACAAAGGTGACATCCCGAGAAACAAAGCAGGTGCCACGAACTGGATCAAAACAGCAATAACCCTTCTATGTGGAAGCATATCCCAAAAACGCGCACTTATGAGCCTTAGGTTCAAACTTGTGCCTTTGGTGACTATGAATATGCACATAGCAAGTACACCCAAACACATGGAGAGGAAGAGAAAAGAGATCCTCATCCGGGAAGAGAAGACTAAAAGGGGTTTTAAAGCCAAGGACCCGGGAGGGCATACGGTTGATCAGAAAGGTAGCAGTAAGAACAATATCTCCCCAAAACTTTATAGGAACATGGGATGCAAATAAGAGGGATCTGGCAACCTCAACCACATGCCTGTTCTTTCTTTCCGCCACCCCGTTTTGTTGCGGAGTGTAGGAACAAGAACTTTGATGAATAACCCCAAAAGTTTCAAGATAGGTGGAGAGGGTTCTCTCAAAATACTCCTTAGCATTGTCAGAGCGGAATATTTTGATACGGGTATTAAATTGGGTGAGGATGAGTTCATGAAAAATTTTCACAATAGCTGGTACTTCATCCCTAGATTTCATGAGATAAATCCAAGTGTAACGTGAATAATCATCAATAAAAAGGATAAAGTGCCTATAACCCCCCATGGTTGGCATGTGATATGGCCCCCACACATCAGAGTGAACAATATGGAAAGGAGAAAATGATATTTTATTGCTAATTGAATAGGAATGTCTATAATGCTTTGCCAACTCACATGATTTACAATGAAGACTCGATAAAGACACTCCTTTAAACATATCTAGGAACATATGACTCAAAGTAGAAAATGACAAGTGATCAAACCGAAAATGACATAATAAAATTTTGTTAACAGACTCTGACACGTCTGACTCTAAGGCAACTCCATGAGGTGGTCCCAAAGCTTGATCTGGTGTGTCCAGCAAGTATATTCCGTTCGCCTCATGGCCACTCCCCATCATCCTCCGAGACTGCAGGTCCTGAAAAACACAATGAGTGGGAAAGAAAGTTATGTTGCAATTCATTGACTTTGTTAAGCTACTAATAGATAAGAGGTTTGTGTTAAGCTTAGGGACATGAAGAACAGAAGATAAGAACAGGGTGTCAGAGGTCTTTATATCACCTTTACCAGAGATGGGGGCAAGGGATATTTTCTCTTTCCCAGAAAGGAGGTGATATGAGCAAAACAGGTTAGATAGGCTGGTCATATGGTTCGATGCACCGGAATCAATAATCCAAGGGATTTTATGATTACCTAAAGCTGAAGCATGATTCGTAGAAGCACGAGTACCTGAGTGAGCAAAAGCCGATGAAGATGATGTACTGTTGGAAGGGTGAGTTGAAGAAACCGTAGCTTCCAGGTGATTTAGGAGCCTCCCATACTTCTCAAAATCTAGCTTCATTGCAGCCAACTGCTCAATAGTTGATTTTTCTTCGCTTTCCTTCCCCCTTTAGGCATTGTAGTAGCATTAGCAGTCTTGGATTTTCCCACCTGACTGCCCTTCTTAGGGTTATTATTGTTCTTAAACCTATTAGGAAGAAGTTCAGGATGAATCTTCCAGCAGGTGTCCTTTGTATGCTGTGGTTTCTTGCAATATTCACACATTTGCTCTCTTTTCTCAATAGGGCCCTTCGGTTTCATTCCCGCATGTGCAAAATGTTCTGTAGATGGACTCTGCAACTGCACCTATCGCCTACTCTCCTCACTACTTATCATAGCGTATGCCTGTGAAAGAGTAACCTCATCCCTGGCCAAAATGTTTTGTCTGATAATATCAAACTCAGGGTTGAGTCCAGTGAGAAACTAAAACACCCTATTTCTCTCCACTAGTTTTCTATACATTTCAGCATCATTTTTACTCTCCCATACCACTGTCTCCATAACATCAATTTCTTGCCATAGGGATTTTAGTATAGAGTAGTAGATTGCCACACTCTTCTCCCCCTGTCTCAGGTTCTTCACATCACTTTTCAATTTGTATGCTCTAGCTACATTCAATTTCTATGAATAGGTCTCAGTTACACTGTCCCATATCTCCTTAGCCGAAGACATCCAGAGATAATGCTGGCTTATATGGGGTTGCACAGAGTTGACTAACCATCCTATAACAATATAGTTCTCTTGCATCCATCTTTCAAATTCAGGGTCTGCCTCTTCGGGTTTCACCTTGCTGCCTGTGAGATACTCGAGTTTTCCTCTACTACAAACATAGATTTTTATAGACTGTGCCCAAGTAAGATAGTTTGTCCCATCTAGCTTAATTGTGGTAACACCAGTCAAGACGGAATCTATTGAAGCAGGTCCAGAAACTGGCACCTGCTTGAACTCACTTCCGTATGCCTCCATTAATCAAATGGAAATCAAAGAACAGAAAGTTTTGACTATGTAAACTTACTTGAAGTCAAACCAGAACTTGGGTGCTAGAAAAACTAGGGTTTTGCTCCGTCCAGCAGATGGGAGGAAGAGAGAAGACACTGCCGCACCCACCAGACTAACCCAAACTCTTCCAAACCTGAACCGCCCTCCTTTAGCAGTCACAAGACACCTTCCAAGCATAGAGCGCCACACCCAAGCTTCACCTTTCCTGGTAACCTTGAAAATCTCTAGTCGGCTAGGGTTTTGGGCAGCAACAAAACAACATCACACTTTGGCAAAATCTGGCCATAACTAAACTCTCCAAACCCTTCTACCAACTAGGCAAGTGATTCTCTATACTATAGAGAACCTATCTCTCCATACACTCTCTTGATTTTAGAGTGTACAGGAACAAGTAAAAAAGAAGGAAGAGGAACTGAACCTGCTCTGATACCAAGATGTAAATCAGTCCTCTAATATCTAGATTAAACTTAGTGATTGGTAGAATAAAACAGATCTGAATAATTGTATAAGAGAGGAAGATGGTGAAGAGAAGAGGTAAGAGAAGAAGAAGTCAAATTAATCACCCTTCTCCTCTAACCCTATTTTATTAATCTCTAAAAAATTGATGATGACAAGTATACCCTTAAGTGGGCGGCCAGCTTGGCAATTACATAAAGAAAATAAAATAAGAACAAATAACAGGCCCATTAAGTGAGGCCCATCAACATAAAATAAAAGATAAAATAAAGGATATCACACGAAAGGCTGTTAAGGCCCATTCGGCCCAGTCTCTTTACATTAGGAGAGGCCTTAGGGAGTCAGAATTGTGTATTGTTGTGGATTTAATTCAAACTTTGAATGGGGTGGTTTTGGACCCTTCAAAAAGGGATAGTAGAATTTGGACTTTGTCCCCCTCTAGGGCTTTTTCTTGTGCTTCTTTCTTTAAGTCCTTGGCACAACAAACCAACAATTCTATCTCGTATATCCCAATTAAGGAAATATGGGGTAAGTTGATCCCTCCAAGGATTGAAGTTTTTTGTTGAGAGGCATTCCTGGAAAGATGTAACACATGTGATTTACTCCAGAAGAAAAGGCCAAATTGGTGTTTGTCCCCAAAAGCTCCTACCACTTACTAATTTTCTGTCCTTTTGTTTTTGATATATGGGAATGGTTTATTTCTTTATTTGGTTGTAGGTGGACCTTTCCACCGGATATATGAAGCTTGTTTACCACCTCTTTCCTTAGATGGCCTAAGAAAAGGGGTAGGATTATGTGGAGGTGTGTGAGGGCTTCCATTTGCTGGACTGTATGGGAAGAGAGGAACTCTAGGACATTTTCTAATAAGGAAAGGAACAAAGAAGGTATCATTGAGGTAACATTGGTTAGGGTGATGCATTGGCTGAAGTCTTTGGATATGTTTGTTGATGTCTCTACAGTTATGCAATTGAATAGCTGGATGGAAGTGGCGAATTCTGCTCCTCTTTCATCAGTTACCTCTCCCTTATGGTCTCCACCAGGCCCAGGGTGTGTAAAATTAAATTTTGATGGAAGTAGTGAAGGCAATCCTAGGCCCTCGGGTGTTGGTGGGGTGTTCAGAGATGAGAATGGAAAGGTGATTGCTTTGTTTCCAGGCCTCGTTTAGAATGGTGACTCTCTCAGAGCTGGCATATGTGCTTTAATGGAAGGTTTACAAAAAACAAACGAGATGAGTATTAATAAGCTAATTGTTGAAGGAGACTTAAAGCTCGTTACAGAAGGACAATGGATTGCGGAAATATGCAAATGAAAGATGAGAAGCTAAATGGTTAATTAGGGGGATGGAGGTTCAATTTCAATGGGTGAAGTGGACTGCAAATGCTTTTGCGGATACATTGGCAAAACAAGGAGTGGGAAGGGAACATATGTTTTAGGCTTTATTGTAATCCTCTTTGATTTTTTTCTTTTTTGGGAGAGCTAAGCCTCTTTACTTCTACCCGGATTTGTAACTTTATTATCCATCAATAAATTGATTTCTATTATTGATAAAAAAATCTTGGAAGACACAATGATTGGGAAAAATGTCACTAAACAATTATGACTTTTAGTAATACTATTGATTGAAAGTGGGTTAGTACTAGGCTTAAGAGCATGCAAGTTTGAGGACAAAGAAATGGCATTAGACACTTTGATGTGTCCCTTGCCAAAAATAGGATCAAGTGAGCCATCGACAATGGATACTTTGTCTCTACTAGAGGACAATTAATAAGAGGTGAATAAAGAAGACAAATTGGTTGTATAGTTAGAGGCACCCAAATCTACAATCCAAAAAAAGCTAGTGTTGCTTGGGGCTGGGGCATGATAGGCAATATCCCTTCTACCAAAGTGTGGAAATGATGAAGGTACAAAAGCTGTCTGAAACTGGAATCATGGCAAGGGCTACAACTGCTTCTCCTTGGAAATCCATTCACAATCTGCTTCTCGTCTTCTCCTATGGCCTAAACTCTGGTAACCGAATAAAATTCTGGGAACAACTTTGGGTTGGGGATTCTCCTTTGGAGGACCAGTTTCCTTCCTTGTATGCTTCATCAGATTTGAAAAGTGAACCTATCTCTTCTTTCTTGGTTCCTTCAGACTCTACTTCTAGCTGTGGGTGGAACCTAAGCCTACGTAGGGCAATTAGGGATATAGACTATAGCTTGGTATCTTTGCTTGCCTCCCTTGAGAATGTTTTCCTAAATCCTGCTAAGGAAGACACCAGATTTTGGACTCCTAGGTCTGGTACTTTTTCTAGTGCCTCGTTTTTTGAAACCTTAACTCAACCTCCTGTCCCTTTGGGTTGTCCTTTCCGGTTAAAGAAATTTGGAGCAGGCCTATTCCTCCTCGGGTTGGCTTTTTTTGTTGGAAAATTTTCATGGAAAGAATTAACACATTTGACTTACTTCAAAGAAAGAGACCCAACTATTGTCTACTTCCTAATAGATGTACTCTTTGTAAAGCCGATGGGGAATCCGACTATCACCTCATGGTCTCTTGTAAGGTTGCTGAAACTGTTTGGGAGTGGGTTTTCTCCTACTTTGGGTGTTCTTGGTTTCCTCCGGAGAGTGTCCAAAGGTTGTTCTCTCCTTTTTTTAGATGGCATAAGAAGCAAGGGAAGACTATGTGGAGGAATATTAGGGCAGTAGTGTGCTGGTCATTGTGGGAAGAAAGAAATTCATGTATTTTTTTAGACAAGGAAAGAACATTGGAAGAACTATTAGACTCCTTTTAAGGGCTGCCCATTGGCTGAAATCTTTGGACTTGTTTTTAGACTTTCCTATGGATGACTTGCTAAGAAACTGGAAAGAGATTGCTTCCACTGCTAGATGCAAGAGGACTCTTTGTCCCTCTTGGTACCCTCCCCCCTCGGGTTTCATTAAGTTGAACTTTGATGGCAGCAGTGTAAGGAATCCAGGACCCTTTGGGATTGGAGGAGTTTTCAGGAATGAGGAAGGGGTTGTTATTGCTCTATTTTCTAGCCCTATTGGAGAAGGTGACTCTCTTAGGGATGAGATCTTTGCAGCGCTTGAAGGAATTCGAAGAGCAAAGGAATTAAATGTCAGCCGATTGATCTTGGAAGGTGATTCGAAGGTGGTGGTTAACTGGTTGAAGAAAGAGGACAGTGGTTTGTGGAACTTTAACAATGAAAAGAAGCAGTTCTTATGGATGTGTAGGGACATTGAGATCCTATACAACTGGGTGAAGAGGAGTGCCAACTCATTTGCGGATGGGTTGGCCAAGCAAGGGGTGAATAGGGAGTTTGTATTTTGGGCTAGTTTTTAATTTTTTCTCTCTGTATTCTCTTTGTATTCTGTATTTGGGGAGCTAAGATATTTTATCTCCCCTCTTGTATACATACTCCCTCTTTTCTCTTAATTTAATGAAGCTGGTGTTATTGATAAAAAAAAAGCTGTCTGAAACTGTCCAATAATGCCAACATCACTCTCCAACTGATTTAAAGCAGCTTTGACTACAGCCAAGGCATCTAGGGTACTAGCTCTAGTGTTGGTCGTGGATTGAAGCTCTGTAGTAGCAGCTGCATTGGCATTCCCTTTCTCATTCTTGAGCCTTGTTGGAAGAAGATGAGAATTAAGCTTCCAACAGTAGTCCTTGGTATGTATTTTCTTCTTACAATAGTCACAAATCACCTCTCTTTCCTCCTTCACCTCCTCCTTATCATCTCTACACTATTGCTTTAGAGCTGCTAACACTGATTCCATAGGTGAAAATTGCAAAATAACCTTCCTCCCACTTTCTCACTGCGTACTAGTAAGTAGGCCTGAGATAAGGTGGCACTATCTCTAATAAGTTGTCTCAGAATATCATGGTTTGAATTCAGTCCAGTTAAGAATTCAAACATCCTATTTGTCTCAACAAGCTTCCTATATGTTGTTGCATCCTTTTGGCTCTCCCACTCCATTGTCTCCGAGTGATCAATCCCATGCCATAAAGATTTCAGAATGGAGAAAAATTGATACAGGTTTCTCCTCTTGTTTGAGGTTGTTCACCTCACTTTTCAGCTCATAAGCTTTAGCAACATTGAGGGGCTGAGAATAGGTCTTCTTGATATTCTTCCAAATATCCTTTGCTGCCCAAAGGTGGTTTCTACTAATATGAGACTGCATGGAATTACATAACCGAGCCATAAAATGATAGTTTTCTTGCACCCACTTAGCATGTTCTTTTGCTGGTTTCTTAGCATATCCTGTCTCATATCCTAGTTTTCCTCTTCCTCCAATGGCCATCATGGCTGATCGAGCCCACTCCAAATAATTTGTTCCATCAAATTTTACTATGGTAATTTGAAAAGAATTGTTGTCATTAACACTTCTATTCCCCATAAGTCCTTTCCCATGTGATTTGGATTCATTCCTAGTTGTCTCCATGTTGGAAAAACCTCAATTGATCCACAAGTCGAGAGTAACTTCACAAATCTCCTCTTCTACACAAACCAGCCTCTCCAAGAACTGTCCAGCAGTCCCAAAACAAAAAAAGGATCCACAAGAAACAGTCCAAGAGAAGAAGTCCCAGACAAAACCCTAGAATCAGCCTTGGAGAAAGTGTAAAACAGATATCTGCTCTCTCATTTGGATTCTTAATATAAAAGATTTTTATTAAAAATAAAGAAAAAATGAGATCCCCCCTTCCTATTCATCCTCCTCATAACCCCCTCCTCTTAAGGAGGCTTATGCCTCACACCTCTAGGTAGTGGAACGCCTCGCGCCACGCCTCCGCGTTTTAAAACACTGGTAAAAACTACCCAGAAAAAAAACTGAACACCACCCTAATCAATTGTTTAAACCCTAAACCTGAAGCTGACCTGTTTTCTTTGACTCTTCCTGGTCACCGGGCAATCTCCAAGATCTCACACCTTGGGCACCTCCTGTAAACTCCAATGACCTTCAAGCATCAGGCAATAGAAGCCAAAAACTCCAGCCCTAGAGAATTCTAATGTAACCGGCTGGATCAGGACTACATGAGGATCCAAATCAATTTTAGACTTGGCTCTGCTACCAAGTTGACAGTAACCAATGATGCCAGATTTGTATTCTGTAAGGGAAACAGCAGAAAAGAAAAGAAAAAGAAGAGTTTTAAGGGAGAGTAAGAAAGAGAGAAGAGATAGAGAGAATGGAGAAAAAGGGGTGCAGGTTCTAATGGACCTGCTGCCCCAATAAATTGGTATTTATATTAATCAAATAAAAGAGTACAAAGACAGGAATACCCCTGCTGTCTATATAAAACTGATAAAAGAACAAATAATAATAAACAGTAACAGAAAAAATAAACAGTGTTAGTAGGACCACACACACTAAATAGATGTATCTCTACAAAAATCAAACCGAAACTGAATTGATTGGTTTGGCTATCCACACTTTTTTGCTCAGTTTTTTGGTTTTTCTTGAGCATCCCTATTGCTCATATTCTCATCAATCTGGATCTAAGTGACCAAAACATAGAGATCTGGAGATGTAGCAGGGTGGGTGAAATTTAGGAGTACTATGTTAGTTGATGCCTGGACTCGTTAACTGGGCACATGTTTTTGGTGCAACTAAAATTTCTTACCAACTGTTTTATCTGCTTGTTATGAGTAGTTATTTTTCCCTGACTGCTAATATCTTTCCTTTTCTAGCTGTGGTTTAGATTTATTTCATAACTTGGGCTATCTAGTAGGTTTAGGTTTGCTACATAATTTGGTTATTTTTCCTTCAATGGGCAGTTCAATGTTTGAGTGGTTTTTCTTTTAGATTTTGTTTAAATTCTGGGAGAGGAGTTGGTATAAGGTATAGGAGCGTCATTTATCTCTTTATGTTGGTACACGTGTACTCAATCATATAATGTAAAAGGAGAATAAGTTTTCTTGTATAAGCATTATTTTACTGATGAAAGGAACTGTTTATAATTACTATTAATAATGTTTTTTCACTTACTGACAATTTCTATTTAATAAGACTTTGTTCTGTAAAGTTAGTAATATTTACTCACTGATTATTTCTGTTTTACTTTTAGGTAACAAATACACCATGGGGTGAAAGGGTGTCATTTATTTTGAACCCAGACTCAGATTTAGTGGCAAAGCCATTACATGTCAGTCCTTTTATGGTACGTTTATTTACTTTCATTTTTTTTTCTTTGGTTCAGGTAATCTTGGGTCTTTGGTTGGTTTCATTGTCCTAAAGTGCTGTCATTCATTTCGTACTTATAGTTTACACTTATTCAGAATTTTGTTACCTTGGTTTTCTGTGGTCCTGTAATATTAGTTATTTTCTATTGAGAAGAAAACAGCCCCCAAAATAAACAAAACTAGTAAAGAGAGAAGAGAAGAAGAAGAAGACAATAGAAGAGAAAGGGATGAAAGAGATGAGTTGTTCGTACTCTCTCCCTTCCCTAATCTTTTAATTAATTTGGTTAATCACTAAATAACATTAAATTACAAGTGAGCCCTTAGTGGGGTGGCTGACTGATTAAAAAAAGACAAAATAAAGCTAATACTAAACATGCCCATTAACTAGCCGACAAAATATAAATCCCAACTGTGGATTATGGGCCATTTGGCCCATCTTCACTGCACCCCTCCTCAAGCTGAGCATAGATGTCAATCATGCCCACTTTGCTTGTATCATGTTGTAGCTTTGCCTTAGAGACTCCTTTAGTAAGAACATCAGCTAACTGTTTTTCAGATGCAATGAAAGGTAGACAAACTTCTCTAGAAGCCACTCTTTCTTTGATGAAATGCCTATCAATTTCAATATGCTTCGTTTTATCATGTTGTACAGGGTTGTGAGCAATGTTGATGGCGGCCTGATTGTCACAGTACAACATCAGTGTCTTGTCATACTCAACACCCAATTCCTCCATCAAGGACCGTAGCCATAGCAATTTAGAAATTCTATGGGCCATAACTTTGTATTTTACCTTAGCTGAAGATCTAGCAACCACTGGTTGTTTCTTGCTCCTCCAAGAAACAATATTACCTACAACCATACTACAATACCCCGAAGTTGACCTCCTATCATCAATGTTACATGCCTAATCAGCATTTGTATAGGCTTTCAGTTCATGCTTAGCAAAAAGAATATCTTTCCCTGGAGTACTCTTCAAATAACATAAAATCCTCTCTGCTACTGCCATATGTATCTCTAAGTGCATGCATGAACTGGCTAATGCTACTTACAACATATGAAATGTTAGGGCGAGTCATACATAAACATAGCAGTTTCCCTAGCAACCTCTGAAACACTCCCCTATCCTTCAACAATTCTCCATTAGAAGCAGAAAGCTTGTGACTTGTATCAATAGGGGTAGCCGGTCTTGCTCCCAGTTTACTTGTTTCAGTGAACAAAGTCTAGTACATACTTGTGTTGAGATATGAAAATGCCCTCATTAGACTGAGCCACTTTGATTCCCAAGAAAGACCTCAATTCCCCTAGATCATTGATCTCAAACTTTGCATTGAGGAATGCTTTAAGGTTATCAATCCCTGTCACATTAGTGCCAGTCACCACAATGTCATCCACATAGACTATAAGGTGTATCACTAATGAACCTCTCCTCTTCATAAAGAGGATATGATTAGACTGTGTTTGTTGATAACTAAATGTAACAAGGGCAACTATAAACTTCTCAAACCAGACTCTAAGTGACTGTTTGAGCCCATAGAGAGACTTCTTCAACTTACACACCTTACCCTGCATATTTGGCCCATACATCCCTAGTGGGAGAGACATATAAGCCTCCTCCTCATGTAATTCTCCATTCAAGAAGGTATTTTTCATGTCTAGCTGATGGAGGGGCCAATCTGTATGAGCTTTTGCAATAGGGGTTTTGTACCTTTTGCAACAGGGGCAAAGGTGTCCAAGTAGTCAATCCCATATGTCTATTTATAACCTTTTGCAACCAACCGGGTTTTGTACATCTCAATGGAACCATTAACATGATATTTGATGGTATAAACCCATTTACAACCCACTAGCTCCCTCCCTTTAGGCAAATCAACAACTTTCCATGTATCATTCTTGTGTGGTGCCTCTATCTCGGTTCTCATAGCATACATTCATTATGGGGTAGAGAGTGCTTCTGATACAGACCTGGGTATAGGGTGAGAAGAAACAAAGGAAAGAAAGGAATAATATGAAGGAAAAATTGGTTAGTAATAGCTAATACTTCTACTAAGAAAAATAGAAGTTTGTTAGAATGGGATCCGCCTCTAGAAGGTGTCATCAAGTTAAATTTTGATGGGAGCAACCAAGGTAACCCTGGGCCTTCAGGTATGGGGGGTGTCTTGAGGAATAAGGATAGCAACATCATCTCCTCTCAGGACAGGTGGGAATGGGGGACTCTACAAGGGTGGAAAAACTAGTTGTTGTACAAGGAATTCAGATCGCTAACCAGCTTGGGGTGGAGCATAATTCACCCAATTAGACTAATAACTAGGTTTTTTTGTTATTTGGGTAAGCCCCATTCGAGAAATCACGTAAATATTCCCTTAATTACATCTCTGCTAGGGGCAGAGAAAACCTTTTGATTCTGATTCAGAAGTACCAATGAATAGAGACTAAACTAAATATCATTTTTCTACAAGATTTTCCTTTGAAAATTCTGGTATATATTCCCTCTTTGTTTGAGAGAAAACAAGCAAATAAATAAACAAACTTTTTATACATAACAAGTAAATAGGTATCATAAAAAGTCATATTTCATCAATAATGTTGCAAATGGCCTTTAAATTGTGGTTATGTGCATTTATCATGGTATGAGGAACCATAATCAACCAAGTTTCATGAACAAGGTTGTAGATGGTTGTCTCCCTCACATATGATTAAAATGAGACAAGGAGAAGAAGAAAAAGGAAATAATAACAACAAAGAAGGAAAGTGTGTAAAAGGAGTATAAGGAAAGACATAAGTCTAATAGAGGAAGTTGTAGGAGTATCATAATGAAGAGGTGGAGGAGGAATACTGCAATCCCTACCTTCTTCTTTCTCCTCTTCTCCCTTTTCTTCCACACCACAATCTTCTCTTCTTTCTCCTTTGGTTTATCTCTTGTTGTTGTAAATTTTATCAACTGAATAGAATTAGCCAACAAAAATGGCATTAGCCCCTTCTCCCTGTAGGAAAATGGTTTATATAGAGGAGGGAGGTGGTTAAGTAACTCCCCACTCCTCTTCTTAGAGTGTCAAGTGTCACTCCACTTAAAATGGTTAAGGAGGGAAAAGAAAACTCTTCCTTCTTAAGATGACAAGTGTCCCCCCACTTAAAGTGGGTTAAGGAGGGAGAAGAAAACTCTCTCCCCTAGGATGACATGTGTCCCCCCACTTAAAGTGGTTAGAGGAGGGAAAATAACTCTCTCCCCTAGGGTGACATGTGTCCCCCATTCCAAGTGGTTAAAGGAGGGAAAATAACCTTCTTGTTAGAATAAGACAAGTGGCATCCCCTTGTAAATAAGTGGGACACTTCACAATAAATTAATTAATATGGATTTATTCTTTTAGAGCCTGCTGTTCCATTAAATGGGCTCTACTGTAGGCCCATTAAATGCTTATTGAATTACAAACAAGCCCAATTAACATGAGGCCTGTTGTTCACTAAACCAGATTGCAAGCCCATCAATAAGACTGTCTGGGCTTATAAGAAAGCCCTTTTTCTTTATTATTATTATTAATCTGTGTTTGGGAGTATCTTAATAACCTGCTCCCAGTCCAACAAACTTAAGGACTTAATAGTAACAATGTGGCTTCTAAACCTGGATGCTACCATTTGGGGCTACAAAGACCTCATCAAAAAAGAAAAGTGGTTAACTAGTAATATGAGAGTTGAGGTAAAATGAGTAAGCATGTCAGCTAATACTATGGCTGATTCTTTGGCCAAACAGGGGGTTTTCGGGGAGGATCTTTTTTGTGCTACATTGTAACTTGTTCTATTATATTGGAAAGTTGTACTTAACTATCTTAGAGAGGTTGCATCTCGTGCCTCTCCTTGGGGACATTGTACTATATATCATTGCTGATTAATAAATTTCTTTCAATTAACAAAAAATAAAAGAAATGAGACTATAAGAAAGATGTTTAGAAATGCAATGTGCAGTACATTTCCGTTTACCTTTGCTTATGGCAATAGGGACATCTAGGTTTGGAAAGGGAAGCTGCAAGGGTGTGACCTCAGCACTTGTTATCTCTTCAGCAACTAGAAGTGTAGGAGACTCATGTGATGTAGGAGAAACAATTTGCTCACTCCTGGCCCTTTGTCGTTGGTACCACCTGTGAATAGTAGGAGGATGAGGAGGTAATGGTGGAGGAAGAAGAATAGTGGAGGGACTAGAGGATGAGTGTTCCCCTCTGAACTCAACAGAAGAAGACTCAATAGGAACCGGAAGGGGGAGTGCAAACAACTGTGAAGAATACTCCCCTTGTGAATGATGCTCCCCCGGAGATGAACCATAGAAGGGAGTAGAATCAGCAAAAGTGACATCCATTGAGGCAAAACAAGTACCACTACTAGGATCAAAGCAGCAATAACCCTTTTGTGTGGAAGCATAACCAAGAAAGATGCATTTACATGCCTTTGGTTCAAACTTATGTCTTTGTGTACTAGAAATTTGTACATAGCAGGTACAGCCAAAGACTTGAAGGGGAAGAGAAAATATCTCCTTATTTGGATAAATAGGATTAAAAGGAGACTTAAAACCCATGACTCTAGATGGCATATGATTGATTAGGTATGTTGCTGTGAGAACAACATCCCCCAAAACTTTGTAGGAACATGTGAAGCAAACAAAATGCTCCTTGCAACTTCAATTACATGATGATTCTTCCTCTTAGCTACTCCATTTTATTCCAGAGTATGAACACAAGAGCTTTGGTGAATAACTCCAAAGTCAGTGAGATATGAAGTGAGGTTTTTTTTCAAAATATTATTTTGCATTGTCGGATCGAAATATCTTGATTCTTATATCAAACTGGATAAGAACAAATTCATGGAATTGTTTCACAAGTTTGGGAACCTCATTACAAGATCTCATAAAAAATAACCAGGTATGTCGAGAAAAGTCGTCAATGAACAAGATAAAATATAAATAGCCACACATAGAAGGTAAGTGCTACGACTCCCACACATCGGATTGCACAATATGGAAAAGGAAAATTGGATCTTTTATTACTTAAGGAATAAGTATTTCTACAATGTATTGATAACTCACACGACTCACAATGAAGACAGGACATATTTATTCCTTTGAACAATTCTGGAAATACATGACTCAAAGCAGAAAAGGATAAATGACCCAAATGTAAATGACATAACATAATATGACTAAATGACAAGCAACTCTCTCAAGCTGTCATTGGCTTTGTTTAGGAGTATCTAGTAGATATATTCCATTCGCCTCATGGCCACTCCCAATTACTTTCTGAGACTTTAGGTCCTGAAAAACACAATAAGAAGGGAAAAAAATGCTATACTGCAGTTTAATGATTTGGTTAGGTTGCTCACTGACATCAAATTAGTGTGCAACTTAGGGACATGAAGGACTTAAGTAAGTGAAAGGGAGTCGGTGGCCTTGATGACTCCCTTGCCAAAGATAGGAGCAAGAGAGCCATTGGCCAACGTAATCTTATCACAACCAGAAACTGAGAATTGGCAACTGCTCCTTGTAGACTTCACAGAATCAATCTTTGCTTGGATTGCTCTTCAAGAAAACTACAAAGGACCCCTTCAACCACTGAGCACCAAGGTGAAACTTCTTGTGGGACCTACAATCAAAAATCTCCAGTTGTCTAGGGTTTTAGGCAAAATTTCAATTACCTGTTTTGAAGAGTAAATAGAATATCTTCTTTTCTCCTCGAAACCACTTCCAACTGGGCTGAATATCTTCTTCAATCAATCAATCAATCAATGATTCAGTTCTCTTCAAGAAATCTTCTTTTCTCTATACACATTGTGTATGGGATTAAAAGAAAAAGAAAAAAGAAGAAAAGAGGAGCCCACTTTGATACCAAGAAGAAAACAGCCCCCAAAATAAACAAAACTAATAAAGAGAGGAGAAGAGAAAAGAGAAGAGAAGACAGCAAGAGAGAAGAGAAGAGAAGACAACAAGAGAGAAGAGAAGAAGGCGATGGAAGAAAAAGGGATGAAAGAGATGAGTTGTTCGTACTCTCTCCCTTCCCTAATCTTTTAATTAATTTAGTTAATCACTAAATAACAGTAAATTACAAGTAAGCCCTTAGTGGGGCGGTTGATTGATTAAAATAAGACAAAATAAAGCTAATACTAAACAAGTCCATAGAGGTGTAAATTGGGTCGTGCTGCCTGCAGCCTGGCGCGGCCCAGCACGACGGTCCACGGGCCCTGCTGAGCTTGGGGTTTTAGGTCCACGGGCCTGCACGGCTCGACATGGCCCATATATATTTTATATATAGTTATATAATATTATATAAATAATAATTATATAATAACATATAGTATATGATATATAATAAAATAAATATTTTTTTAATTTTATTATACTAATTTATTTAATTATTGCATATATAAGCAATTTTATACACAAAATTCATATAAAATTAAAATTTTAAGTTTTTTGTCTATTTTTTTTAAATAAGTAGCTTTGGCCCGATACACGGCCCAACCTGGCCCAAGGCTCAGCCTACAGGCCAGCCCGGCCCGCGGCATGACACAACACGACACAGGCCCGGGCTGTGGGCCGTGCTAGGCCCACCCCCAAAATTTTCACCGGGGAGGGCAGCACGGCATGACACACTTTGTGCGGGCCGCCCACGGGCCGAGCCATGTTGGCTCGACACGGCCCACTTTACACCTCTATAGGTCCATAAGAAAAAAGGCCCATTAACTAACAGACAAGATATAAAGCATAACTGTGGGCTATGGGCCATTTGGCCCATCTTCACTACATACTATTTCTTTTAATGTTTAATATTATTTGTAGAACTTTTAATTTATTCAAAAGCTTCACTTTTTTTTTTTTTAAGCATTGATCACTATTTGCATTGTAATTCATCTCTAGATGCATTTTGATGGGATAGTCTCTATTTAGGTTATATGTCTCATGTCCTTTTCTATCATTGTTCCAACAGAAGAAAATTCAAGTTTTAATCTCTAAATCACATAGCTAATGCATCCTGCATAAGTGAACATAAATAATTTGTAGAGGTTTTCTCAAGCTGTCCTCTCCCGGTGCTCATGGTTACCTCCTTTGCTAGGCAAGTTTAGTGCACTTTTCCAGTGTTGTATTTTCACTTTTCTTGCTGATTGTTTTTACTTTGTAATATGAGCATTTATAATGAAATTTGCCTATCAGGCTTCAAAAAAAAAGGGATCTCCATAAGTGTGTGTGTGTGTATAATGTGAAGGTGTACTAGAGCAGCAGTGATTTGGACTTTATGGGAAGAAAGAAATGCTAGAATCTTCCAAGAGAGAGAAGCAAACAACAAATTATGACTGTAATGACCATGGTTATACATTGGCTATTAATCTTGGATTTGTTTCGACAGCCTTTGATGATATTTGGAGGAACTGGTATTCAGTGGCTTCTAGTTCAGTATAGAAGGATAAGATACACGTGAATTGGGCACCTCCCATTGAAGGTTTTCTGAAATTAAATTTTGATGGGAGCAGTGAAAGCAAACCAGGCTCATCTGGAATTGGAGGGGCCATTAGAGATTAAGGAAGGGAATGTAGTAGCACTTTACTCAGGACTGGTGGGTAGTGGAGACTCTTTAAAGGGCTGAACTTATGCAGTCCTACAAGGTGTTAAGATTGCAAAAGAACTGATCTTGGACAATCTAGTGGTTGAAGGGGAGGACTCCAAGGTGGTGGGCTGGCTAAAAGATCTGGATTCAGTGATATGGTGTTACAGGGATGAAATGAAGAAGTACGAATGGTTAACACAACATATGAATCTGGTTGTCCAATGGGTGGGGAGGGAGGCCAATGCATTGGCTGATTCTTTAGCTAAGGGTAATTAGAGAGAGAGAGAGAGAGAGAGAGAGAGAGAGAGATATGAAGCTTCTTAGAAGTATGCATTTGAGTTAGAAAATGTGTTTTTGGATATGAAGGGAAGAATCGTATAGATTTAGCAGCAGTGAGCTAGGAGTGATCAGAAAAAGATTTAAGATATGGATAGATAGGGCCAAAGGATGAATTTAGATAGAGATTTCAGGTCTGGAAGTTAGAAGAAAAGCTGATGTATATTAGATTTTTGGCTGTAGAAATTTCTGAACGTAGAGAGCGTAGAAAGATTGGTAATTAAGAGAAACAATTAGAAAATTTTCGTTGTAGAATAGAAGGAAAGATAAAACTAATAGTAAGAGGAAAGATCTCAGAGAGTAGAAGAGAATAATAATTAACAAGAGCATGGTTTGTAATTTTGATATCATTGGACACTTTTCCATGTAGAGGTGGGGATATTTTGTTAAGGTATTGAGGAAATTGAAAAAAAATAGGAAAGTTTTTAAAAAATATGGAGTTAGTTAATAAACTTTCAAGGAATCTTTAGAAGTATAATTGCACATTTTAGGCTAAAAAACAATAGCAAACAACTATATAAATCAAATAAGAGAAGATTAAGGCTTAAATAGGTGTTTTTATGTGTCTCCCTTTTACAGTTTTGGTCTTTTAGCCATATTGTCTTCTTTATGCATATTATTTTTTGCCATTTTGACTTTTGTATTTCAGCCTCTTCTTTACATGTCTTGCCATTTTGCAAATTTTATACATCATTTGCTTGCCATTGGGTGAGTCACCCAATTCTTCTCAATTTTTTTTTATTTTTTTTTGGGGGGGGGGGTGGTGTTGTAAAATTAATTAAACACCTTTCCAGATCCAGAAAAACTTGGAAACTATGTACTTTCAAATGACTTTTTCTTTAAAAAATTAAAAGAGGAAGATCATAAGGAATCACTTGAGAGAGAAAGAAAATCCCAAACAGCAAAATCAATACACTTGTGTCCAACCTGAATCCCAAACAAAAGAAGAATTCCTCTCAAAACCAACATTATTCCTCCCCAACAAAATCCTCATCCAGATCTTCTCCCTCATCCCATGCCTCCCCTTCTTCCTACAAAGCGGTCTTCTTGCGCCTCTCCTCCTCCGTACTCCTTTCTTGAAATTCTTTGAAAGCTCTTCTAGTAAAAGCCTCTCTTCCCCCCCCCCCCCAAAAAAAAAAAAAAAAATCCCAAATCTTAAACAATTTTAATGTCTCTATCCGCAAGCCTCTTCACATCCATTCCACCACCAAAATCTTTCTCCAGAACTGCAGAATTCTTTTCATCTCTCCTTAAGACTTTGCATTCTTCCTCTTCTTTTCCTGTTTCCTTAGAATCTCCCAACTTCTTGAACTCCCCTTCAAGCACCTGCTCTGCAGAAACATTTGGACTGTCATCGTCATCCCCACAAAAATTCTTCCGGTTAATAGCTTTCTTGTTCAGCCCTCTTCTTCTATACACCCTCTTATATTTGTTTGAAGGACCAGTTCCAATCAGCCCCCCCTTTCAAACAAGAGATTTACTAGGATCCCTACGTTTCTTCATTTTTAAATTACTTATCCAATCAATCCTCAATAACATCAATTTGTTAATTAGAATCTCCTCTTAAGATTGTCTAGTCAGTTGGAACTGCAAGAGCCTCGTAAGTCCCCATGTTTGAAAACCTCAGTTTTCCCCAGGAACCACCTGAAACAGAGGATAGTCAAACGAAGGATCTTTCTTCTTTGGGATATATAGTTTTTTCACATTAGTTTCCTTTACTGATCAAAAAGGTTTTTTTTTTTTTTTGTATGCATGGCTTTATGGCATTTATTGTTTTTTATTCCATCATTTGCTTCTTGTTGCTGCATATGCACTCTTACTGCATATATAGTTTTTTCACATTAGTTTCCTTTACTGATCAAAAAGGTTTTTTTTTTTTTTTGTATGCATGGCTTTATGCCATTTATTGTTTTTTATTCCATCATTTGCTTCTTGTTGCTGCATATGCACTCTTACTGAGATATTTTTGGAACGAAAACCATGGGGAATAAATGCAGGATATGCTTGGAAACTGGAAAATGAAAGCAAATGAACCTGGGGATAATATCTTCATAACAATTTCAGTTCAACATCCCAATCTTGGTGACTATTTCACAGCTACTTTAACAGCCCAGCGCATCTCTTCTTCTATGGTGAATGATCTGGAAATGTTCTTCTGGTTGATGCCTCAAAAAGTTGCTCTGTGGATATACTGGCACGTAAGTGGTATTGAGGTTTCATGCCCTTTTCTTTAAATAGAACCTAGTGAGCAGAAGTAGATAGAATTGTACTGCATGAAAGATAATTAAAACCAATGTTGGAAGTTAGAACAGCTGTAGGAGAGATCAGATTTGATGGTTACAATGGGTCTTTACTAAGGTTCAGCACTTGGACCTTTTTTAGGAGGAGGTGCATGCTGTTTGTTGATTTCATTGTTTTAATTGATGAAACTAATGAAAGATTAAATGTAAAATTAACTGTGGACAAATACCTTAGAAGCAAGAGGTTTTATAATTAGTAGGATTAAAACATAATATATGCTATGTAAATGAATAGAAATCACTGATTGCAGATTTAGTTGAATTCCTTGTGAAGGGAAAGAAGAAGAAGATGAAGATTTCAGCAGTAGAGAAGAAAAGAGTAAGAAGTCAACCAGGATTCTTAGATTAACCCTAGCTGCCAACCCCTCATTATAATTTATACTTAAAGGATGAGATATTACAAGAATGCCCTTAGTAGGGCGGCTACTAAAGTAGCTGAACAGTCACAACTTAAAAACATAAACTAATGGGCCTAAAGCCCGACAACTTTCTAACTAAATAACTTGAAATAAGAATAAAAACGATTAGGCCCAACTCAACACTCCCCCTCAAGTTGGGAGTAAATGTCACACATTCCCAACTTGCATAGATCATGCTCTAGCTTGTTCTTTGCAATACCTTTTGTGAGAACATCAGCAAGCTACAGATCAGAAGCAATGTATGGAAGACAAATTCTCTAGAAGTCACTCTTTCTCTGATAAAATGTCTATCCGCTTCAATGTGCTTAGTTCAGTCATGCTGGACTGGGTTATGGACAATGTTAATTGTTGCCTGGTTATCACAGTACATCATAGGTTCTTCTGCCTGTACACCAATTTCTTCTAATAGGGAGCGGATCTAGAGAAGTTCTGAAACTCCATGTGCCATGGCCCTGTATTCAACTTCAACACTTGATCTTGCCACCGCTGTTTGTTTCTTACTCTTCTACAAGACAATGTTACCCCCAAAAAGGGTGCATACTCCTGAAGTTGATCTCCTGTCATCAAGGCATCTTGCCCAATCTACACTTGTGTAAGCCTCTAGTTTTTGTAGAGAACACTGATGTGGGCCCCACAACTACGGTCCCACTGTGTCCGTAGGGTAGAAGGTGTTCTACTCTTCCTAGGGTTAGCTATTGGTCATTTAGTTGTTTCAGTTGTTATTTATTTTAGTCTTATGTTGCTCTATTTGTTATGTAAAGACTGAGGGCAGATCTGTCCTTTCCATGTAATGAGCATAACCTATAAATATTAATTAAAGTGGCGGCGGCAGAACATTAAGCTTCTGCTCCTCATTTTCAACTCTTGTGTTCTATCGCTTCTCCTCCCTCTTCCTCTTTTCTCTTTACCTTTCTTCTTATTTTCGAACCTGAAATCCATTAGGGTTCAAGACTGATAACAGTCTTGAACTTCTACTGTTTCAACTGTCCATGATTAGTAAACAATATGCCTCTACCTGGTTGTCCCTTCAGATAAGCAAGAATCTTTTCAACTGCCTTCCAATGCTAGACTCGTGGAGCATGCATGTATTGACTTACCACACTTACTGTATAGGAAATGTCTGGTCTTGTCATACACAAGTATACGGCCGACCACAAGTCTCTGATATCTCCCAGTGTCCTTTACTGGCTCACCTTCTGATGCATTGATTCTATGGTTCTGATCAATAGGGGTACTAATTGCCTTCATTCCAAGCTTCCCTATTTCTTGAAGAAGATCCGAAACATCCTTTGAGAGATAAAAATTCCATATTTTGATCTTGCAACTTCAATGCCTTAGAAGTATCTCAGTTCTCTAAGATCCTTAATTTCAAATTCTTTATGTAGATTCATTTTCAGACAATCAATCTCACTTAGGTCATTCCCTGTAACAGCGAAAGAGGCAAAAGAAGCAATCTATAGAAAGATTTGGCACCGCTCACTAAATTTTGTGGTTAATGAACAACAATATCATCCACATAAACAATTAGGATTGACACCAAAGATCCCTTCGCTTCACAAACAAGGTATGATCGGATTGAGTCTGAGTGTAGCCAAAAGCAATGAAGGCCTTTCTGAATCTGTCAAACCATGCTTTGGGAGATTGTTTCAAGCCATAAAGTGACTTCTTAAGCCTGAATACCTTTCCCTTTTCAGCATCACTATAGAACCCACCAGGAAGATCCATATACACTTCCTCTTGCAGATCCCCATTTAGAAAGGCATTCTTCACATCAAGTTGAAACAAGGGCCAAGAGTATGTGGCAGCAAGAGAAAGAAGTATCCGAACAGAGGTCATCTTTGCAATTAGTGCAAAGGTCTCTAAGTAATCAATGCCATAGGTCTGTGTGTACCCTTTTGCAACAAGTCTGGCCTTGTACCTTTCTATACTTCTATCTACCTTATATTTTACCGTGTAAACCCATCTGCATCCAACTGTCTCCTTGCCCTCTGGTAGATCTACAATGTCCCATGTCTGATTCTTAATCAAAGCTTTCATCTCTTCCTGCATAGCTGTCTTCCACTCAGGTTTGGAGAGAGCCTCAGTAACACTCTTGGGTATAGACACAAAGTCAAGAGAGGAAAGAAAAGCACGGTATGAAGGAGAAAGTCCATTGTAGGATAAGTACTGTGAAATACAATGAGCAGTATACTTTCTCTTCCCTTTTTTGAGAGCAATAGGAAGATTGAGGTTATCTGTAACAGGGTTAGTAGAATCAATGGGAACTAAAATAGTAGGGGGATCAAGGGGAATACCTGAATTCATGTCAGCTGAATCTGGAGTCTCCAAGGAACCAACAGGAAGTGATGTGAGTTCTACTGTAGTGGAACCAACCTCCCTGTGAAGTCTTTGTCGTGAGTAATGCTGAGAAGCAGGACACAAAGGAGGTGGTAAGGTAGGTGACATAGGAGGGTCAAGCACAGGAGTAGACACAGGCACTGGAACTGGGAGAGGAATAGGTTGCTGACTCACTTCCCCAAAACACTCCCCCTGAGAAGGATTCTTTGAGAAGTATGTGGATTCAAAAAAGGTGATATCCATGGTAACATACCGGCTCCCAGAGACTGGATCATAGCAGCAATACCCTTTTTGATTTTTTGCATATCCAAGGAAGACACACTTCTTTGCCTTGGGATCAAGCTTTGAGCGATGAGGACCAAGGATATGTGCAAAGAAGACACACCCAAACACCTTGAGAGGAATATGAAACATCTCACTCTCAGGAAAAAGGAGACTGAATGGGGTGTTGAATCCAAGTATACGAGAGGGCACCCTATTAATCAAATACACTGCTGTGAGGATTGCATCACCCCAAAACCGAAGTGAAACTATAGATGTGATCATCATGCTTCTTGCAATCTCGACAATGTGCCTGTTCTTCCTTTCTACAACACCATTCTGTTGTGGACTATAGGAACAACTGCTCTGATGGACAACATATTCTAACAAATATGAGGCAAGGTGTTTTCCAAAATATTCTCTGGCATTGTTTGATCTAAACACCTTTATTCGTGTTCCAAACTGTGTTAGCACCATCTGATGAAATTGCTTCACCAAGGATGGTACTTCATTGTGGGATCTCATCAGGTAAATCCAAGAGTATCGTGAGAAATCATCCACAAATAAGAGAAAATATCGATAGCCTCCCATAGAAGGAACATGGTAAGGTCCTCATACATCAGAATGAATAACATCAAAAGAAAAAGAACACCTTTTATTACTAGGTTTAAATGAATGTCTACAATGCTTTCCAAGTTGACAACCTTCACACTCCAGACTTGACAAACTATCATACTCAAAAAGTTTGGAAACAAAAGACTCAAAGAAGAAAAAGGTAAATAGCCCAAACGATTATGCCAAAGCATAATTTGATCCACAGACCCTGATTCACTATCCTTGCTGACATGATGACTCTGATGAGGAGGAAGCACATCCAGGAGGTAGATTCCATTCACTTCATGACCACTTCCAATCGTTCTCTTTGAATCCAGATCCTGCAAAAAACAATGACTAGGAGAAAAAATTACTGAACAGTTCAAGTTCTTAATCAAACTACTAACAAATAACAAAGTGGTGCTCAATCTAGGAACATGAAGGACAAAGGGAAGGGAAATAGAATCACTAATCTTGACGGATCCCTTCCCAGGAATGGGAACATGGGATCTATCAGCTGTGGAGACCTTATCTCTGCTAGAACAGAGCTGGTAAGAGGAAAAAAATAGTAGAGCTATGGGTTATGTGCTTTGAGGCTTCGGAATCTGTAATCCAAGGAGGACCCTCCTTACTTGAAGTAGAAACATAATTTGCAGTGACATGCGAACTACCTGTATGAGCAAAGGAAGTAGAGTAGACTCCACCAGCACCACCTGTACCTTGCTGTCTGCTTGCTGCTGAATTGGAACTGGTTGTATCCCGCTGGTTCAGAAGTTGCCCATACCTCTAAAGTTCGACCCTTACTGCAGCAATTGCAACAGACTCCAGAGCAGCTATAGTAGGAGGGGCCGGAATGTCACCAGTAACTTCCATGTGAGCATTTCCCTTTTTATTTTTTAGTCTATTCGGCCCAAGATGCGGGTGAAGCTTCCAACAAGTATCTCTTGTGCATTTAGGCTTCTTACAGTAGTCATAGATCAAATCTCTTTTATCTTCCTTCTTGATTTCATTGCCTCCCCGATCTCCACTTTGTTTAGGTTTCACAGTACTCACCATGGCAGACTGATTAAAAACAAGATTTTTCATCATCACATCTCTCCTACTCTCCTCCCCTGACACAAAGGCATATGCCTGGGAGAGAGTAACACTGTCCCTGGAAAGAAGATGCTGTCTTGCAATATCATACTCAGGATTAAGGCCAACAAGAAATTCAAACACCCTATACTTCTCTAGATGTTTCTAATAGGTAGCTGCATCCTTAGTGGTTTCCCAAGCAAATGTCTTTAAATGGTCAATCTCCTGCCATAGGGTTTTAACGGCTGAAAAATAGGCTGCAATAGGTCTATCTCACTACATTGTAGAAATAATCTGATTTCTCAACTGATAAGCCCTAGCAACATTCTCCCTCTATGAATAGGTTTCTACAACCCCGTCTCATATTTCCTTAGTTGTATTTGTCCATAAAAAGTTTTTACTTATATGGGGCAACATGGAGTTACACAACCAAGTCATCACCATATAATTCTCCTGTACCCATTGGGAGTTGCTAGTTTCGGGTTTCACTTATTCACCAGTGATATACCCTAATTTCCCACGAGCACGAATGGTCATCTTTGTAGATTGTGACCATTCTAAGTAATTTGCACCATCCAATCTAACTGTAGTAATGGTCCCAGTCCCAAAAAGGTCTCCAATACCTCTTCCCACTGGTCCCGTTTCACTCCCGGGCTTATTTTCAACTCCGTGACCCTCCATGCTTCTCAAAAAGTGTAAAGAAAATAATTGAAATATGCAAGAAGATCAAACAAAATACTTCTGGAACCAACACCACCTTTCTGGTGTCCTAGACTGTCTTCCCACAAAGGATTCATTTTTTTGCAGGATGGGAGAAGAGAGAGAAGAGATAGCTGCTCTCTCTAGAAGCCTCCAAATCAGGCAGGACTTGAACCCCCCCACCCCCCCTTCCCCCTACAAAAAACTCCAAGGAACCCTAAAAATTTAGGGCACCACTTCCTAGGTCAAAATTGAAGAGTCCAACAGAAACAAGACTCTTCCCCTTTCTCCAGTTTTTCCTGATTTTGATGAGAAACCCTAGACCAGCTATAGGGCAAACAGATCCACCAAAAAATCCAAAAACTGGGCTTACCTGAGATCTTCGATCAGCCTCTTAAATCACCATGCAGTCGGCCGATCTAGGGCTGCATGAGAAAACAACTCAAGGAACCTTCAGCCTGATCTGATACCAAGTAGAAATCACTGATTGCAGATTTAGTTGAATTCCTTGTGAAGGGAAAGAAGAAGAAGATGGGGATTTCAGCAGTAGAGAAGAAAAGAGGAGAAGAAAAGAGTAGGAAGTCAACCAGGATTCTTAGATTAACCCTAGCCGCCAACCCCTCATTATAATTTATACTTAACTTAAAGGATGAGATATTACAAGAATGCCCTTAGTAGGGCGGCTACTAAAGTAGCTGAACAGTCACAACTTAAAAACATAAACTAATGGGCCTAAAGCCCAACAACTTCCTAACTAAATAGCTTAAAATAAGAATAAAAACAACTAGGCCCAACTCAACAAAATGAAATAATTGTAGGAGTGCAAATCAGGATACACTTAGGATTGGAGACCAACAGATAATGCAATTTGACCTTTTCTTGTACCTTGGTTCATTAATTTATAATAAGTGAGAGATTGAGGAGCTTCGTCCCATAGTTAGCTGGCCCTTGACCAACCTTGGCCTCCCTTTAGGAGCAAACCCTAGAGAAAACAGGTTTTGGAATTCAATTATTGAGAGGTGTGCAAAACTGTTGGCAGCTTGGAAGAAAAGTTGTCTTTGGGAGGAAGTATTACTTTGGTTAAATCCACTCTTGCCAATCTACCAATTTATTTTCTGTCAGGATTCCCCAAGAGGAGGCTAAAAAAATTGAGAAGGTAATGGGAGATTTCCTATGGGAGCCGGGTGATGGAAAGAAGATCATTTGATCAAATGGGAGGTTCTGTGTAGAAGTCTACAAGAGGGTGGCTTAGGCATTGGAAATATAGATAAAAAGAACTCAGCTCTATTAGGAAAATGGATTTGGAGATGGTTAAAGGAAAGAAATAGTTTGTGGCATAAAAATAATAACAAGCATAAATGGGAGGTTGGAGGAATGCAGGAGTATCTAACAGGGCCACATTGGCCTCTTCATGGAAAGTCATTCATCGCACTTTGCCTTTTCAACTTCGGTTTTCAGGTATGATGTTTGCTCTGGGGCTTCTGTTAAATTTTGGGAGGATACTTGGGTTGGCTGTAGTCCGCTGAAGGATCTCTTTTCTACCTTATATTTGGTATCCCTGTATAAAAATGAATGTGTCTAAATTTATTGTTCCTCCCTTACTCCCTGTGGGCCCCAATTGGGACTTTGGCTTTTAGATAGGTCCAAGAGAGTGAAGTTTCAACTTGTTTGTACCTTTTACAATTACTTCAAAATGTCAGTTTAGACCTTGATAAATCTAATAAGCGTATTTGGGCCCCCCACCCTAAGGGTTTGTTCTCTTGTGTCTCTTTGTCTAAGACTTTGTGCATATCTTTAGACCCTCTGTCCTTTCCCTTTACAGAATTCTGGTGTAAACCCATTCCTTACAAAGTAAGAGCTTTTTGTTGGGAAGTAGTGCATGGGAAGATTAATACTCTAGATATATTACAAAAGAGAAGGCCTAATTCTTGTCTCTCTCCTAATTGGTGCATACTGTGTAAATCCAATAATGAGAGTTGCTATCACCTACTGATCTCTTGTTCTTTTGCAGTAGAGATTTGGATTTGTTTGGGTGTAGGTGGACTTCACTGTTTGCTGAAATAGGGCTGTCGAATGAGAGAAGAAGAGGAAGAAGAAGAAGATAGGAGATGGGCGGCTGAATAATCCTTAGCCAGCCCTAATCTATTATATATAAGAACATTACATAATGTTACATAAATAAACAAGAATGCCCCTGATTAGTGATGGGACACCTAGTCAAAATAAACACTAAATAAGATTAGGCCCAGTGACTAAGGCCCAATAACTAATGACTTAAGACCCAACAAAGATAAACATACAAATTAAGACAGCCGAACCAACACTCCCCCTCAAGCTAAGCATGGATGTCAATCATGTTTAGCTTGCCAAGTAAGTCCACGAATTTCACTGTAACTAGCCCTTTAGTCAGAACATCTGCAATCTGCATCTCAGAGGGAGTATAAGGAATGTAGAGTTCTCTTAAGACAATTCTTTCTCTAACAAAGTGACGGTCTATCTCAATATGTTTCGTTCTATCATGTTGCACTGGGTTATTTGCAATGTTGATCGCAGCCTTGTTGTCACAGTACAACCTGAGAGGACACTCAATCTTTATTCCAAGTTCACCAAGCAGGATCTTAAGCCATAAAAGTTCAGCAACACCATGAGCCATAGCTCGGTATTCGACCTCTGCACTAGATCTAGCAACCACATTCTGTTTTTTACTCCTCCATGTAACTAAATTTCCTCCAACAAAGGTGTAGTACCCAGAAGTAGACTTCCTGTCCCCAACAGATCTAGCCCAATCTGCATCAGTATATCATTCAACTTCAATTTTACTGTTTTTCCTGAATAGAATCCCTTTCCCCAGGCAAGACTTCAAATATCTGAGGATCCTTTCCACAACTTTCATGTGAGGGATTTTAGGAGTGTGCATGAACTGGCTGACAACATGTACAGCATAAGCAATGTCAGGGCGAGTGAGGGACAGGTAAATCAACTTCCCCACCAGCTTTTGGTATCTTTCCTTATCAAGGTAGTCCTCTCCTACTGACTCCTGTAGACCATGATTCTGTTCTATTGGAGTATCTGCTGGCCTACACCCCATCATGCCTGTCTCTTGAAGAAGATCAAGGATGTATTTCCGCTGACATATATAGATGCCTTCTTTGGACCTTGCAATTTCAATCCCAAGAAAGTATCTCAGTTGGCCTAGGTCTTTGATCTCAAATTCAGCAACCAAAACCTCCTTTAGTCTTTTAATCTCTTCCTGATCATCCCCTGTAATTACCATATCATCCACATAGACAATTAGTGCCGTAAGTTTGCCATTTCTCTTCCTTATGAATAGGGTATGATCTACCCCACCTTGAGTGTAACTCCCTTTCTTCATGACCCCACATAGCTTCTCAAACCAAGCTCGAGGGGACTGCTTAAGGCCGTATAGGGCTTTTCTCAGTCTACATACCTTCTTGCCAAAACCATAACCTGGTGAAGGATCCATGAACACCTCTTCATGCAGGTCGCCATTCAAGAAAGCATTCTTCACGTCCAACTGATGTAGCTCCCATGAGAAATTTGCAGCTAATGATAATAGAACTCGGATTGTGTTGAGTTTTGCTACCAGAGCAAAGGTTTCTTTGTAGTCAATCCCTTCTTTTTGAGTAAACCCTTTTGCTACCGGTCTAGCCTTGTACCTCTCAATGGACCCATCCTCCCTATGCTTCACAGTGAACACCCACTTGCATCCAACAGTGCCTTTCCCTTCTGGTAGATCCACTAATTCCCAAGTCCTTGCTTTCATTAAGGCCTTCATTTCTTCGTCCATAGCCTCTTTCCATTTTGGGTCAGATACTACCTCAGAATACCTGGTAGGAATATGCACAGAAGAGAGAGCAGACACAAAAGAACAATAACGAGGATCCAATTTGGTGACTGGATCATAACACTTGTATCCCTTCTGAGTAGGGGAGTACCCCAAAAAGATTCCCTTTGTAGCCCTAGGATCCAATTTGGTCTTCTTCAGATCCTTGACATGTATAAAGCATACACAACCAAAGACTCTCGGTGGAAGAGAAAGGTCAGGAAGATGAGGGCAAAGAACAAAGAAAGGAGTTTTCATTCCCAATACCTTGGATGGCATTTGATTTATCAGATATGATGCAGTAAGGATTGCTTGAGACCAATAGTTTTTTGGAACTTTGTGGTGAAATAGTAAGGCTCGAGCAGTCTCCAATAGGTGCCTATTCTTGCGCTCAGCAACCCCATTCTGTTGGGGGGTACTAGCACAAGATGACTGATGAATCATTACAGCATCCTCCATAAACAGATTCAAGGACCTTTCAAAGTATTATGCAGCATTATCTGACCTGAATTGTTTGACCTTCTTACCAAATTGTGTTTCAATCGTTTTGCAAAATGTCATGGTTACCCGCGACACTTCTTCTTGTGCTTTTAATAAGTAGATCCATGTGCATCGAGAATAGTGATCAATAAAACTAATAAAGTATCGAAAGCCATCAACAGAAATAATGGGAGAGGGGCCCCAAACATCAGAGTGGACTAAGTCAAAAGAAGCTCGAATTTCATTACTCGAAGTTGAATAAATAGTTCTACATTGCTGTGATAGTTGACAGACTTCACAAACTAACTCTTGACTTGAAACACCTTTGAATAATTCTGGAAACAACACTTCCAATGATGAAAAAGGTAAATGACCTAGCCTAGCATGCCACAGATGTAACCTAGCTATTGACTCCACATTGGACGGACTACAAGTAGCAGATGTTTGCAAGGCTGAACTGATGTCTGCATCAAGGTAGTAGAGACCTCCACACTCATGACCGCTCCCAATCGTTTTCTTCGTCAATCTGTCCTGAAACACACAATGAGTAGGAAAAAAGGTTATGCTACAATTCAAATTTTTGGTAAGCTTTGAAACAGATAAGAGATTTGAAGAAAGGTTGGGAACATGCAAGACAGATTTGAGTGAGAGGTCCTTGCTTAGGTCAACCACTCCTTTCCCAGAGATGGTAGAGAGAGAACCATCAGCAACCCTCATTTTATCTTTGACCAGACATTAAATAATAGGAAGAAAATAGAGAAAACATGTGTGTCATGTGGTCAGTTGCACCAGAATCAATAATCCAAGAGGCAAGATCAATAGTACTAGTTGCACTAAAGGCAGAGACAATACCTGATTTGGCAAGGGAGGTGGATGGAAGAGAATTGGTCCTTAGACGGGCTAGGGCCCGACTAAGTACCTCTACCTCATCGGCAGTAAAACCCAAGGACCCGGTTCGAGGGGAATTAGTAGTCTGTCCCATGGAAGAGGAAGTAGCTGTAGATGAGTGTTTTGAACCATCATCACTTTGACCCGTAGCCAGATTCACACTTGCAGATTGACCCTTCAGATGCTTCTTATCTTTCCTCAATGTAGCTGGCTTCAGATGCGGATGGAGAACCCAACAGGTCTCTTTCACATGCCTTTCCCCTTCACAATGGGTGCACTTCAGATGTCTCTTGTCAGAGTGCTTGTTTCCCCTTTGATTTGTAGAGATTAGGGTCGAATGTTCCACAGACTGTTCAGCTAGTTTTGTTTGAGTATCAACCTGCATCTCTTTTCTTCTCACCTCTTCATTCCTCACAAGGTCGTAAACATGATGTAAGTCTGGCATTTGATCCCTTCCTAGAATTTGGGACCTTATGCTCTCATATATAGATCTAGGCCAGCCTTGTCTCCGGCATTCTCCCAATCAATAATAAGGTGGTGATCTAACTCTTCCCATAGTCCTTCTAGTGTAACAAAATATGTTGCAACACTCATATTTCCTTGCCTCAAGGCAGCAATGTCTTGATTCAGTCTATAAATTCTGGCATTATTCTTTTTCTGCCCATAGGTTTTAGAAACTTTTTCCCATATCTTGGCAGCCGTGGAGAAATGTTGAACAGTCCTAGTTACTTTTGGAGTCATTGAGGCAAGTAGCTAGGATATAACTGTAGCATTCTCCTTGCGCCAAGCCGCATATTCAACACTCCCTACTTTTGGTTCCTTTTTTTGCCCGTCCAAGTAACCAGTGAGTTCCCGGGATGTGATGAAAAGCATGGCTGAGACAGACCATTCTCTGAAGTTGTACTCATCCAACAACACACTTATGATCTGTAGGCTATGCAGATTTGGATTCTCCAGAATAGGAGACCTCCCACAAGCCCTAACATCTCTAGAAGACACTTCCCCGGATATGGAAGACATCTTCACTTACTCGTAAATGTCAAGACTGTAAACGCAATATATAGTGAACTGTTTCACACTTACGGAACTTGTTGCACTGTAAACTCAGTCTTGAGAACCCGACACAGAGTTGAAACACCAAGTACTACACTGCACACTGTGCCCTAATTACTGTTGTCACAGATTATACTCTGTTGTGCTACCTTCTGCTGTGTTCTAATCACTGCTGCCGCAGCCTGCAACTTGTTGTGTTGGCTTCTACTGTGTGCTAAGCACTGCTATCGCAGGTTATAACCTCACCCACGAACAGTTCTAGGACTGCTGAGATTAGTCCTTCCGCCTAGATCTGTTCTACACAGATCTATCTTAGCCAAATGGCTACAGTCTGCTGTACTGCGTCTATTAGGGCATCAGCCTCTGGGTCTAACTCCCCTTGGGCCCTACAACCAAGGGAAACCCTAGATGTAGGTCTAGCTGTGTTCTACGACCAACCCTAGGGTTTCTTTGCAGTAACCAAAAAAAAAAGATGAGAGAGTTAACTGCGAGTAGAAGAAGAGGCGGCTACTGTAACCAGTCGAAAGATTAGTGCTCTGATACCATGTTTGCTGAAATAGGGCTGTCGAATGAGAGAAGAGGAAGAAGAAGAAGAAGATATGAGATGGGCGGCAGAATAATCCTCAACCAGCTTTAATCTATTATATATAAGAACATTACATAATGTTACATAAATAGACAAGAATGCCCCTGATTAGTGATGGGACACTTGGTCAAAATAAACATTAAAAAAGATTAGGCCTAGTAACTAAGGTCCAATAACTAATGACTTAAGACCCAACAAAGATAAACATACAAATTAAGACAGCCGAATCAACATTCACCACCGGAGGTCAATATGCTATTCAAACCTTCTTTGTTTTCGTGGCCCAAAAGAAGGGGAAGAATAATGTGGAGATGTGTTAGAGCAGTTGTGGTGTGGACTCTATGGGAAGAAAGGAATGCTAGGATCTTCTTAGGAAAAGAGAGAAGCAAAGAAGCTATTAGGGATTGTACTATGGTCAAGGTGGTCCATTGGGTGATGACTTTGGAGTTGTTCTCCCAATTCTCCATTGATGATGTTTGGAGGAATTGGGATGCAATGGTCACCTCCAATGGAAGGCTTTGTTAAACTGAATTTCGACGCGAGCAGCCAAGGAAATCCAGGCCCCTCAGGTATAGGAGGGGTATTGAGAGATTCAGAAGGTAAACTTATAGCCTTGTTTTCCAGCCCCGCGGGCTTGGGTGACTCTCTCAAAGCAAAGTTGCTGGCAACAATACAAGGGGTGTAGATTGCCAATGAGTTACATTTAGCAAATTTGGTGATAGAAGGGGATTCAAAAGTGGTGGTGGGCTGGCTAAAGGACCCAGACTCTATAACCTGGTGCTACAGAAATGAAATGAAGAGGTTTAAATGGCTTACTAGGAATATGAATCTTAGGATACAATGAGTGAGGAGATTTGCAAATGGGATGGCTGATGATTTGGCTAAGCAAGGGGTGAATAGGGATGTATTGTTTTGGGCTCCATTGTAATTTTCTTTGCTCTTTGCTTTTTATAGAGAGGTAGCATCTTGTACCTCTCTAAGGGATTCTTGTAAAGTCTTATCTTAAAGTCAATTAAAATCTCATCTTATTTATCAAATAAATTACTTCAATCCTTTCATTTTCTTTGTTCATTATTTTTCTAACATTGGGAAGAAGCAACCTTCTTGATGGAAATTAGATGGGAGGTGATAGAGTTGGTGGTTATCATTCCATCTATGGGTTCTTGTCGTGGTAAAGACTAGGGATATCATTGGTATGTGATTATTTGAGTCTAGGTTCGGATATTGTTTTCTTGGTAAACACATAGTAGGATCTCAGAATAGTGAGAGAAGATGAGGGAGAGGAGAGAAGAGAGAAAAGAGAAAAAAGGTTTTGGAGAGAAAAAACATCAGTTGGTGGTGCCAACCTTTTTGATATTTATATTAGGGTAACCACTCAAATAATAAAACAATGTAAAATTACATATGTGCCCTTGTCTAAACTAAAGTAAGACTAGCTTATTCAACACTCTCCCTCAAGTTGGGACATAGATATCAATCATGCCCAACTTGTCGCATAAGTCATCATGTTGCGAATGATGTAAGCCTTTTGTAAATATATCTGCAAGTTGCTCCTTAGAACTAACATATGGGGTGCACACTTCCCCATTAGCAATTTTCTCCTTGATAAAGTGTTTGCCAACTTCAATATGTTTAGTTCTATCATGAAGAACTGGGTTGGATGCAATGTTGATCTTAGCCTTGTTATCACAATACAAGGACATGGGGCTATCAATTGGAAAACCCAGTTCGCTCAACAAATTCTTTATCCACATGGCTTTAGCCACTCCATGGGACAATGCTCTATACTTAGCTTCAGCACTAGACCTAGCCACCACACTTTGTTTCTTGCTTCTCCATGTGACTAGGTTTCCTCCCACAAAAGAACGATACCCACTAGTGAACTTTCTGTCATCAACTGATCTAGCCCAATCAGCATTTGTATACACTAAATCTTCAATTGCCCATTCTTATGGAATAGCAAACCAGCTCTTGGAAATTTCTTTAGATATCTGAGGATTCTCTTGGCTACCTCTAAGTGTGTGGTCTTAGGAGGATGCATGAATTGACTAAGAACACCTATGGCATAAGCAATGTCTAGTCAGGTCATGGACAAATACAGGAGCCTTCCCACAAGTCTCTAGAATTGCTTTACATCCTTGATAACCTTAACACAATAGTTACTCGGTTTTTGATTTGGATCAATGGGTGAGTCAGCTGGCTTAACCCTTAGTTTTCTAGAATCCTATAATAGATCTAGGATGTATTTCCTTTGAGAAATGAAGATCCCCTTTTGTGAGCGGGCCACTTCAATTCCAAGGAAGTACTGTAGGGGCCCTAGATCCTTCACCTCAAATTGAATGGCTAAGAGATCCTTTAGCCTCTGAATTTCAACTTTCTAGTCACTCGTGATGACTATGTCATCAAACACTATCAAGGCTGTAATATTTCCTTCCCCCCTTTTCACAAATAGTGTATGGTCAGTTTGACACTTTTTGTAGCCAATCTGTTGCATAGTCAAATGAAACAAGCTTGTTGAACTAAGCTGTTGGTGATTGTTTTAGACCATACAAGGACTTCTTTAACCTACACACTTTCTACTCTTTGCCTTGGGCACTAAAACTAGGAGGTTGTACCATGTACACCTCTTCCTCAAAGTCTCCATTCAGGAATGTGGTTTTAATGTCTAGCTAATGAAGATGCCAATCAAGATTTGTAGCAAGAGAGAAAAGAACTCTAATGGAGTTCATCTTAGCTATTGGAGCAAACGTCTCTGCATAATTTACTCCATATACCTAGGTAAACCCTTTTGCCACCAACCTGGCCTTGTACCTTTCTACTGTGCCATCAGTCTTGTGCTTCACTGTGAACACAAACTTGTACCCTACCGGTTCCTTACCCTTAGGAAGATCCACTAACTCCCATGTACCATTTTTATGTAAGGCATTTATCTCTTATTTCATTGCATCTGTCCATTCAGGTGCTAAAAGAGCTTCTGCCACATTTTTAGAGATAGAGACACTGTCAATGGAAGAAAGGAAAGCACGAAAAGAGGGTGAGATGTTTTCAGTTCAGTTCAGACTCACAGTTCAGTCAAAAAATTTAAAACCTTAGTCCAGTCACGGTTCTAGGCACCAGAAAAAAATCTTGTTCTCACACAGCATAATCAAATCTGATCACACAACATCACTTGTTCTCATATTACAACCCTACTGAACCAGTTCAAATGTACAAAACATATAAAAAAATCAGGTCTTACCAGTCCCTCAAAACAATAATTCATCAATTTTTCATATGACCACTGAAGTTTCAATAGGAACTAAGGAAAGAAAAACTGCTATCATAGCAGTTACAGAACATGCAGACCTGAACAGCCCACCTTTTAGGGCACAAGAAGGATCACTCGATCCACATAGGCTGAGAAGAAACACTCTCACAACAGCCACAGGTCATTAGACCCACATAACCCACTCACCTGGGTATAGAAGGATCAATTTGATTCACAAAGTTGAGGAGAAAAGAGAAACCTTTCATAGCATTCGGCTTCCCTCCCCTTGGTGTTTTCTGGGCCCACGACCAAGAGGGGAGAGGAAGAATCACACAGCAAGCCTCCTCACGTCAACCAGAAGTCCCTTTTCTTTGATTCAATCACCAATGGACAAAGAAAGCAGTTGGAGAAAGAAAAGGACTGATTGCATTGCTCCTAAAACTTGATCTGTCGCTCTGATGCCATGTTTTCTTGGTAAACATGCAGCAGGATCTCAGAATAGTGAGAGAAGAGGGAAAAGAGAGGAGAGAAGAGAGAAAAGAGAAAAAAGGTTTTGGAGAGAACATCAACTGGCGGCACCATCGTTTTTGATATTTATATTAGGGCAACCGCTCAAATAATAAAATAATGTAAAATTATGTATGTTCCCTTGTGGCACTAAACTATAGTAAGACTACCTTATTCAACAAATACGATCTGCTTAAACCAGATTTGGATTTCAAAAAGCAGGCCTGTTTATAATTGGATTGGACATGGATACACCTAAATCCAATTAGGATCGTATTAGTGTGATCATATTAGTGTGTATGTGCATATATATAGAACATATTTCATTAATAATCCTTTTCAGTCTTTGAAGCCCCATTGATTGAAGAGACATCATTTTCAGTCTTTGAAGTCCCATTGATGAGACATCATTTTCAGTCTTTGAAGCCCTATGAAGATAGTGCAAATACACCACATGACTATATCTAAGCATGAATTAATCTAGAAACATCATGAAGTTGATGAGTTCAATGGGGGTAGTAGTGAAGGATTACGGGAAGCTGAAAGAGAGATTGCATCGGCTAAGTTCGTGTCTGGTTGGGAGATTGCATTGGCTTCATCTGTTGCACAACAAAATACATCTATGGCATTGTCATGGGATTATGGAAGAGAAATGGTGGAAGGAGAGTTTAAACAAGCAAGTAGATGGTGGAAGGAGGTCAGAGTGGAAGCAAAGAAATTCTTGTTTGAAGAGATGAAGCTAAGAGGTCAAGAAAATGTAAAGATCAGAGAAGAGAATAAGGCGACGATCTACCTAGTGGGAGAGGCGACAACATGGTTTGAAGGTTATCTTGATGTAGCAACGGGATCGGTGAGGATACTAAACTGGAGAAATATTGTACATAGAAATGGAAAGATTTTTATGGTGAAGATGAGAAAGAATCTCAAGGGCTAGTTCATTATTTTGACAGAATGGTTTGGAAAAGGAAGAAAACAGATTATTTGCATCCCGATAGGGAAACAGAGGAAGGGCTGGACTGCTTTTTTTGAAATCAAAACTTTACAGGACTTCCAATTGGGAGTTGAAGGATGAAGCCAAACAAAGGCTTGCAGGCTAGTCAAAACTTACACATAGATAAGAGAGATTGAGGAAAATAGGGAATCCAACCAGAAGCACCATGAGAAAGAAAACCCTTCCATGTTCTACTGATCCCACATCGTTAAGGCTGTGGTGGGAGGGTTGAAAAGTACCTGGAATAAGAAATAAGCTATTTATGCAAATAAAAAAAAAAAACTAGAATCAGATAGCAGAGGAGACTAAAGAAGACTTTGCCCGGAAGGATCCCTAACTATAACTCCATTTGAGATGGGAAAGCTCTGTTGGACTTGGTGAAAGTGGTGGGGCTTCCTTTCCATCTCTGGTTAGAAGAAACCTTCAAGAAATCTGTGAGTCTTGGTGGGGGTGTTTTAGAAGATTTGGATGCATCAAATATCAGAGTGGCAACCTTCAGATTGTTAGGAGTTTGGCATGAATCCATTCCTAGGATGGTGGAGTTGAATGCTGAAAATGTCATTCACAAGGTTTGGCTGTTGTTGTCGATGGAAGCTCATCTCTAGAAGGGGGTGTTGAAGGAAGAAGATGGCGATGACGTGGAAGCTGGCCATCACTCATGATGGCTTGGTTCAAGAGGAAAAAATGAATTTTGAATTTAGAGAAGGAAACCCAACCATTCCCTCCTCTGAAAGCACTTGGGCAGGTTTCCAAAGAGGTGGTGATATCCGAACTGTTAAATGTGCATTGTAGGGTTACTTTCAAGAGTTTTACTAAGGTGGTATCAGAAGGAAATGGTGTAACAAGTTTTCCGAAAAGGCAGCAATTACTAAACTGCTGGTTGAGACAAGGAAAACTGATGTGCTTTCTAAAGCTAAAACCAATAGGTCACATGACCTTTTAAGTTGTCAGATAGTTGGTGGGACTTGACCACTAGGGGATGATTTAGTCGGTCTATCATTGTCCAGCATGACCCCTGGAACTCTCCCATTCTGGTGCTATGGAGAAGCAGAGCTCAAAGATGCCCTTGCAAAAGCCTGGAAGAAATGTTCTTGGGGAAAATCCAGTTGTACGTTAGCTTGGAAGCCTATGGGGAGAGAAAATAATATGATACCGAATAAACCTAATCCAAAGTTCTTTAGAGATGTACGAGAAGACTTAGACGTAGAGAGTGATTGAGAGGATTTGCATTTGGAAGAAGATCTTGAGGTGAATCAGCCTTCTAGTATATGTAGTCTTGACTCCACCAAAGCTTGTAAGATGTTGGATGATGAGCCTTTGCGGATGGAATTTCTATTCAATGTCTTAAAATGTGGAGGTGTGACATGAGGCATTATACTACTTAGAGGTGTGAGGCGTAGCTTAGAACGTAAGAAGCATAAGCCTCCTCAAGAGGAGGGGGAGGAGGAAAACAAGGAAGGAGAATCTCATTTTTCTTTATTTTAAATAGAAATCTTTTACAAGAACCCCCTTAACACACATACACAAACACATAAAAAGAAAAAAGAAACAAATTGGCACATGAGGCTGTTTTGATCATAATTCACAAAAAAAAAAAAGAACTTGAGTGGAATTAGGGTGTATGAGTATACGATATATCTGCTAAAACCCCTTAATTATATTCCTTAGATGAAATACCCTTTGATTTTGATTTTATGTGAAAGAGCTACTTTGTAAGTGTTAAACCCAATAGCAGGTATAAGCAATCCCATCAGCTTGGATTCTTAGTGGGTTATACCCATGAGCGAGACCACAATTGGTAGATAGGTCATAGGACCCATACACCATTGTGTACTTGTGTATTTTAAACTTATACATCTTAATAGGGAGTCCCATTAATTGGTAAAAAGTGGGACCCACCATACTGATTTGGTAGTGGGCATGGTCCACTTTAATATTTTAATAGTCGGCCCCACAAATAAATGGAACCCACTATACTAATATGATGGTGAACGTGACCTAATTTGACATTTGACATTTAATTATTTTAACAGTGGCCACCACTGATGGGTGGGACCCACTGCTGACATGCTGGTGTGTGTGGCCCACCTTAATTTTTTAAACTTGAATATTTTAATAGTGGGCCCCGCTGATTGGTGGGGCCACTATGATGACTTAATAGTGGGTATAGCCCACTTTTGACAGGTGGGACCCACTAGGTTGATTTGATAGTGGGTGTGGCCTATTTTAATATTTAATACTGAATATTTTAATAGTGGGCCCCACTAACAGGTGGGACCCATTAGGTTGATTTGATAATGGGCATGGTCCACTTTAATATTTTAAACTTGAATATTTTAATGGTGGTCCCCGTTGACAGGTGGGGCCCACTAGGTTGATTTGATAGTGGGTTAACAGTGAGCCCCTATAACAAGTGGGACCCGCTAGGTTTATTTGGTAGTGGGCGTAGCCCACTTTAATGTTTTATACTAAATATTTTAATAGTGGGCCCCATAACAAGTGAGACCCATCAGGTTGATTTGGTAGTGGGTGTGGCCCACTTTAATGTTTTATATTGAATATTTTAACAGTGGGCCCCGCTGACAGGTGGGACCCACTAGGTTTGTTTGATAGTGGGCATGGTCCACTTTAATGTTTTATACTGAATAGTTTAACAGTGGACCCGTTGACAAGTGGGACCCATTATGCTGAACTAGAATATTTAAATAGTGGGCCCCACTGATATATGATGTTTAAATAGTGAGCATGACTTACTTTAAACTTAAATGTTGTAACAGTGGGCCCCACTGATAAGTGGGAGCCACTAACTCATGATAATTCACAGCATATTATATTTTATTTATCCACATATATATATATATATATATTATAACTGAGGCTGATAGGATCCACCAATTGAGTCTTAACTATTTTAGTTTTTATTCAGGTGGTAAAGGTGGATAAGATTCACATCATATGATAGTGGGTCCCTTTGTAATAGTTGGCAGCTAACTGAAAACAGTGGGTCCCAAAAATTTATCAGTAACAAGTGGCAACATATGTTGTTACAGGTGGCCAACCAGCACATCTGTCCCCTTTTCAGGTGGGTAAGATCCGCTGATACTGGGTCCCAAAGGTTTGCCATTTACAAGTGGCAAATCAGTAGTACATTTGTCCCCTTTTTAAGTGGATAAGATCCTGACAGTGGGACCCAAATATTTATCAATTGATTTTTTTATCTATTATAATATTGGATTAATCCATTGAAAGTTCTTTTGAGGTGGATAGGATCCACCGAACATAACAATAGTTAGTCCCCAAGTACTAATCTCTTTTCTTTTTATCTGTTTTTATCACATTTTTGTGGTGGATAGAATCCACCATATATATATATATATATATATATATATATATATATATATATATATATATATATATATAATTGAAATAAGATTTTGAGTTCTAACAGAACTCTAGAGAGAGAGAGAGAGAGAGAGAGAGGTAAGGATTGAAATAGATAAAATTTAAAGGGATAGAAGAAAAAGATAAGATCTATACCTGTGTACATTTATCCTAAATCACCTCCATCAGCAGAACTAAAGTTCCCTCTATTTCTTCTCTTCCTTTCTCTTATCTTCTTTTTCTCTTTCTCTTCTCCCTTTTCTCTACTTGCCGCCCATTTTTTCTTCTCCTCTCCCTTACATAGATGAGACAGTTATGGTTAGGGAGGTTAGAGCAACCTCCCCACTCTTCATACGTGGGGTGGTTGCTTAACTCCCCTCATAATAAATTAAATTTTAATTAACGTGAAGTGAGCCAGCTGTCAAATCCGGCCCCTCAAACCTTTTTTCTTTACATTATATATTTTTAATACTAAACAGAGACGAACACCTCTTGCACTTGAGGCATATACCTCGGAGGTGTCTATACTTGGGATTTGGGTTATCTTGACAGGTTCACCATGGCTTTATACCAAGATTGTTGGCGGATCTTAAAAGATGACATTTTGAAAGTTTTGAGGAATTTCTTGAGAGGGGTGATTAATCTAGGTCTAAATTCAACTTTCATTGTTTTGATACAAAGAAAGTGGAGGAAATGCATCCTAAGGATTTTAGACCAATTAGATTGGTGCATAGCCTCTACACGATCATTACTAAGGTGTTTTTTTCGAAGGATTGGGGTTGTACTTCCCTCCATAATTTTACAAAAACAAGGGGATTTTGTTAGGGAGAGACAAATAATTGATCGGATTCTGATTATTAATGGAAGTGTGGAGGATATGAAGAGATATGGGAAGGAAGGTTTTGTTTGTAAGTTGGAATTGGAGAAGGTGTATGATTTAGTGGATTGGGGCAGGTGGTGTAGGTGGATTTTGGGTTGCTTTAAGACTTGACATTATTACTCTATACTGGTTAATGGGACAGTGATAAATCATTTTCCAGCCCTTAGAGGAATTAGGCAAGGGGACCCACTCTCTCCTTTCCTTTTCACATTGATTGCTGACATATTTGGGAGACTTGTAGAAAGGGCAGATTTGAGAAATTTAATAAAGGGTTGGAGAGTGGGAAGAAAACACGTACAAATAGCTCAGTTGTAGTTTGTTGATGGTAGTATCTTATTTTGTGAGAAGGATGAAATTAGCAAAGTAAGGAACTTTAGATTGGTGGTGCAAACTTTTGACAGAATGTCCAATTTGAAAATCAATTTGGAGAAGAGTTGCTTGGTAAGAGTGAATAGAGGAGAGTGAGATTTCGAAAAGTGTAGAAATTTTGGGATTTACTGTCTCCTAATGGCCTATGACTTATTTGGGTTTACCATTAGGGTATAATCCAAGAATGTAGGTTTCGGGATCTTGTGGTAGAATGGTTCACTAAGATGTTGGCCTCGTGGAATCCCGATTGGGGTAAGTAGAAGCATAGAGAAGTTGATGAGAGATTTTTGTGGAAACCAGGGGAGGAAAAGAATGACCACGGGGTTAGCTGAAGATAGTTTGTAGAAGCAAGGAATATGGAAGCTTAGTACTAGGGAACATTCAAGAAAGGAACATGGCACTTTTGGGAAAATGGCTTTGGAGATTGCTGATGGATGGAGATAAGTTGTGGACAAGAGCAATGGTTAGCATTTATGGTCTTGCGGTGGATGGGTGGGATTTCGGAATTTCTATTAGGGCTACAAGAGCTTCACCTTGGAAGTCCATATCAGGTATATCCCTAGTCTTTGAAATTTTGTTTAATTCCGGGAGCATGTTTGGGTGGGCATTGAATCACTACAAACACAATTCCCTTCTCTTTATATGGTTTCTAACTGTAGGGAAGCACCTATTTCTTGCCTTTTGGCTTTGTTTAATCCAAATAGTAGGTGAGAGCTGTTATCACTTATTGGTCTCCTGTCCTTTTGTTTCAGAAATCTGGTGTTGGTTTTTCTCTCTTTGGTTGCAAGTGGCCCACTCCTCGAAGTGTGTAAAGTTTGCTTATTTTTACTTCAGTGAAGGGTTTAAAAAAGAGAGGTAAAATCTTGTGGAGATGTGTAAGAGCAGCTGTATGCTGGACAGTCTTGAAGGAAAGGAACCAACGTACTTTCCATGATAAAGAAAAGAACAAAGAAGCCATCATTGACTTAATCTATGTTAGGATGATTCATTGGGTCAAGTCTATGAAGCAATTTGAATGATTCTCAGCAAGAGATATCATTAGAAGTTGGAAAGAAGTTGCCTGGTCCGCTCAGTTGATTAATTTCCTAGCTCCAACTTGGTCTCCTCCAACTTTGGGGTTCACAAAATTGAACTTTGATGGCAGTAGTGAATAAAATCCAGGCCCTTCAGGTATAGGTGGAGTGTTTAGGGATGAAGGTGGTCGAGTTTTGGCCATGTTTTCAGGACCTATAGGTAGGGGTGCTCACGGTTCGGGTAACCAAACCGTGGGTCTTTTTTGTGAACCGAACTGGTAGTACTGGTTTTCAGAAAACTAGTAATCGGAATCGAACTAAAACCAGTCGGTTAACTGACGGTTCGGTTCGTCGGTTTTTCGGTTTTTGACTTTATAATATTTATTATAAAAACATATATAAATATTATAAAAAATTATAAAAATATATATAATATTATATTTTAAATAATAAATAATATATTATAAATATATATTTATATATATAATGTATATTTATTAATTGATAATATATAAAAAATATATATATATATACATAAATATATAGAAAAACATGTATACCGGTCGGTTCGGTTAACCATCGGTTTTTTAAATTGGTTAACTGAAACCAAACCGGTACCTTCAGTTTTTTAAAAACACCGAACTGAAACCGAACTGAAACCGAACCGACCGGTTCGGTTAACCGATTATTCGGTTCGGTTTCGGTAGGTTTTTTCAGTCGGATTGGTTTTTTTGCTCACCCCTACCTATTAGAAGGAATAAAAAGAGCCAAACAGATGAATATTAGGAAGTCGCTGGTGGAGGGGGACTCTAAATTGACTATTAATTGGCTGCAAAAGGAAGATGTTAGTATGTGGAAATTCTCGAATGAAAAAAAGAAAATCTACAAGCTCTTTCAAGACATGCAAATTCAGTTTCAGTGGTTAAAGAGGAGTGCCAATTCTTTTGCAGACTGTTTAGCTAAACAAGGGGTGGGAAGAGCTAGTTTCTTTTGGGCTGTATTGTAATTTGATGTTTTTCTTTTAGGGTGGGGTAAGAGTTTTTACCCCTCTCCTGTTGTATCTTCTTCCTTCTCCTTTATTAATAAAAGTTTCTGCTATTGATCCAAAAAAAAAAAAAGGTGTAATTGGGATTTGGGTTTTAGAAGAGGGCTTCATGATTGTGAAATGAACAATGTCATTAGCCTCCTGCAAAAATTGGATGGGGTGTGTTTGGAAGTGGGTAAGAGGAATATGACCCCATCACCTTTAGGTACCTTCTCTTCTCGGTCTTTTTTTCTTCAGCCTTTATTTGACCGAGTGAAAGCTAGGGGTCTTCCTTTCCTTCTAATGAGATTTGGAGTAAACCTATTCCACCTAGGGTGGGTGATTTGTGCTAGGAAATTTGTTTGGAAAGAATTAATACTTGTGAGTTACTGCAAAGAAAAAGACCTAGTTGGTGCCTTTCCCCTCACTGGTGTTCCCTATGCAAAGGTAATGGTGAGAATTGCTATCACTTGTTAATTTCCTGCCTTTTTTCTTCTTCCATTTGCAAATGGTTCTTTTCTTTGTTTCGGTGTAGGTGGACCCCCCCTAATGTACAAAGCTTATTTGCTTCTACTTTTCTAAGCTGGTCAAAGAAGAGGGGAAGACTACTATGGAGATGCACAAGGGCAGTGCTGTGTTCGACAATTTGGGAGGAGAGGAACCAAAGACTTGAAAAGGCAAGAAACAGAGAAGTTGTCGTTGAATCTATCACCACCAAGGTGATTTAGTGGGTTAAGTCATTGGATATTTTTAAAGATGTTCATAGCATTGAGGTGATGAAAAAATGGAGAGGGATAGCTGATTTTGCTCCAGATAAGGAGATGGTTAGGCCTGTTTGGTTCCCACCCTCTAGTAGCATCATTAAACTCAACTTTGATAGTACCAGTGAAGACAATCCAAAATTCTCTCAATTCAAGTGCCACTTTGATTGGGGTGGGAAAAAGTATGATTTTGAGGACCTAGAGAAAGAAAGAGGGCAAAATAATGAATCTAATCTTAGAAAGCTTATCAACTTTATTAAACTCTAGTAGCATCATTAAACTCAACTTTGATGGTAGCAGTGAAGACAATCCAGAATGCTCTCAATTCAAGAGCCACTTTGATTGGGGTGGGAAAAAAGTATGATTTTGAGGACCTAGAGAAAGAAAGGGCAAAATAATGAATCTAATCTTAGAAAGCTTATCAACCTTGGTTGTTGAGAAGAAATTAGAAGGGGTTGGGGTAAGTCACCTTGTTTGTTCTACAAGTGCAGAACACCAGTTGAGCAATTTCTCTTGTTATGTAGAGAGCTGATCCAATTGAACAAGAAGGGTGTCAAGAGAAAAGGGCAGGAAAGAAAGTTGAAAAGAATTTAGGGGAAACATAAGTGTACTCGAGTTAAGGAGGAAATCAGAGTAAAAGGGAGAGGCTGAGATCGAAAAACTTAAATGTGGAATAGCCTATGAAAAGGAGGAAAGTAGAAGAAAGGAAAGAAGGAAAAGGGATTGCTAAAATTAAAGGAAATTTTCAGGGCCTTTTAGTTTGACTCAATGAAGATCCTAAGTTGGAATGTGAGGGGATGATTTAAAATCCCCCTAATTTCCCTAATATTTTGACGACATTTCCATTTCCATGGGTAGCGACATGAAATTTTACCAAAATTGACATATTCCTCAATGAACACTATCAACACTTTGTGGAGTATAAGAGATAGTTCCCACGACATATTTCCATTCCCACTTCCATGGGTAGTGACATAAATTTTACTGCAATTGACATTCCCCAGTGAGCATTACTGGCACTATGTGGAGTACAAGAGATAGTATTATGACATAAGTTAGTGACAATATTGTAGATATGTGGAATAACAGTGTTATTGCCCACCAAACTTACATGATTACCACTTTGAGCTAGCTCAATATTAATTTCAAACATGAAATTAAATATTAGTTTTTTTTTGTGTAATATATTGTTTGGTTTATCTATTACAACCACTTATATTTTCTCTGAGTTTAAATTTTGCTTTAACTCATTCTATCATGAAGCTTTGAATCTTAAGGTTTGCATGGCAACTTTGAAACATTCTTTTGTCTACAACCATAGTTTCTTGGCTTTGTTTAATCATTTGGAACAAAATAAAAATTTAAAAAGGTGTATCTATGCTTCTTTTATCATTTCATAAAATATCATTCTATATTTTGCATATTTTACAATGATTCCACCATGACTATAATTTTTAATATATTTCCATAAGATATTTTTGACATGTCTGACATGTTTCTTATATTTGGACGATTGACATTTCCACCAGCATCGACATTTTAAACCTTAGTGAGAGGTTTAAGAAGTGTGAATTATAAGGAGTGTCATTAGGAAAGAAAGGCCAGACTTGGTCATATGTTCAAGAGACCAAATTATCAGAATTAGATAGATGATGGAGCTGAAGAATCTGGGGAGCTAGGGGGCTTAACTGGGCTTTTGCCCCCTCTTGGGGGCTATATTCAACAGCCTTGATGATATCAGTTTTCAAAATTCTCCCTTTCCAAAGTCGAGATGTTCAAGTCGTGAAGTCAGCAAATTATTTTTTTTTCCATTTTATTTTGGTGAAATAACAAATTAAGAGAATTCCTTCACAACCATAGATACTTGATTGAACCAAGCAAGTAAAAGCTTGAAAAATTAATCTGCAGGATAAGCTGTCTGAATTTAGAAACCCTGATGGCTTGGTTTTGAAGTTGATTTAGAGTTGGGTTTTAATTTAACTTTAGTCGAGTTTTAGTTCATAACACTTTATGAAATCCTTGTATCCTACTAGTGATCTCCTTAGGGGTAAACTAATGTTTTATTTTGATAGTCAACAGGACTGAAGAATAAATAATGAACCACACTTTCCCAAGACAGACTGTAGGCAATACAACAACATTCAGCTGACAGACTAATACATATTACAAATCATTCCCCAGCCCTGGTAAACCCCATTCAAGTTCTTGCCTTGTTGCCCCTGCTTTTGCTAAGGAATCTGCCAGCCCATTTACAGACCTAGGCATCAACCTGAACGAGTAATTCAGGTAGCTTTCTAGATATTCAGCTTCTGTTGCTAAGAATCAGAGTATCCACGGAGGTTCATCGTTTGCTGTTGGAGAACATATTGATTAACTTTGAACTCAGTGAAAAACTCTCTTGACCCTGGTTTTGTGAAAAAAGAGCATAGTGCATGATTTATTTTGACCAATTGTAGTCATGTTCTGAGTTCATAAAACTTAATGAGTCCTGTTATCCTACTAGTGGTCTTGTTAAAGAGTAAACTAATGTTAGAGAACTTAGTGATTGACTTTAAACTCAGTGAATCACTCTCTTGACCCTGATTTTGTGAAAATAGAGCACAGTGAATGATTTGTTTGGATCATTTTTTGGTACCACTGATGTCTTTTGATGGCTTACCTAGTCAAACTCAGAGTTCAGATGTTTGTTTCTGGGTCCTGGGATATGGTCTGAGTGTTTATCATTGAACTAATCTTTTTATTCTTCACTATGATTTTATGTAGGCTCTCAAGCTCTGGTGGAAAAATGTTCCATTCATACAACATCCACGATATACCAATCCATCATATAGAGAGGAAGCTTCCATCAGAAACCGGAAACTTCAATTCTGTCAGATTAGTGGACAGGATGATAACAGTCATCTGAACTTTGATAGCAGTTACTCTAGTATTATGAATCAGAGTAGCATCAAGGATCGTTGGTGTGTTTGGAGAGATGCTCAATGGCCGTGGGCATAGAGACATTGTTATCAATTACTCATTGGGTTTCATTTTGTAAGATCTGTAACTTTTCATCTACTTCCAATAGTAATATCTTACGGGGACAGAAAATGAAGTGACAAAAAGATATTTTTGCTGTTCTTGGATTCAAACATCTTCATGTTTCCTATTAAGATATTAGCTTGACTTAATTTCGAATTCTTTTAAGTCTACTGTGTCCTTGACAATCCTACAAATTGCATTATCCCTGAAGATAATTGGAATGAAATTCTTGTGACTGTTATTTCCTCTGAAATGGCTCTAGGTGTTGATTCATGAACAATGGGGTTTTGTTGTCAGTCTTTTTTTTTTCCATCTTTTTCATCATGGTGGATCATTGAAATGCCTCTTTCATTCACTAAATGTTGCTCTTAAAAAGATTTAGTGTCTAACTTACCAAAATAAGAAGATTTAATGTCTGGCATGCTTTTAGGGTGATGATGACAACTCTTCTCTTAAGTGCCAGGTGCAGAGAAGTTTCTCGCCTTAGTCAAGTGTGGTGTTATAATTCAAAGAGATTACAGAAGATGAGAAAAAGAATGAAATTATCAAGGAATTTTCAAGCTAAAAGCTTAATCTGTTACTCTGTTAGGCGAGATCCTTGAATAGGTTCCTAGTCTCTAACACACCCCCTCAAGCGAAATCCTATTGGGCTTGAAGCATGGATAAGCACAGTTCAACCCATACCTTGTGCTGAAATTAAATTAATTATAATGGGGGCTGTGGGGATCAAACACTAGACCACTTGGTCAAACAGGCTCTGATATCATCTCAAGAAACCATTCAACCTAAAAGCTTAAACTGTTAGGTGAGGTCCTTGAATAGGTTTTTAGTCTCTAGAAAAAATTATATATCTAAGAGGAATACTTGCAAATGGTCTAATAACTGAGTCGTTTTCCACGATCAAGAAAGAAGGAGAGATGTTGCTTTGATTGGGCAGGTGGAGTAGAGAGCCATTAATAAGAGAAAATTCGGCTACACAAGTCTTGAGGTAGCTCTACACCATACATCTTCTGTTGCTTAGACGTCTTTTGCCATGCTACTAAGAGAGTGATTGGTACTACGATGTGACTTCCCATTTCTATTCCATGTAGGCCCTGCATAGGTGGTTGAATTTTAATGTTCAAAAAGTCATGTTTGGTAGAGAGAAATACTGTGTTCCTGGGGCAGTTGGATTCTTGAATCCAGAAAGTGTTACTGCTTCACTTGTCCCATGTGGTGTATATAAAGAATGAACCATCCAACACCATCATACTATAATGGACTGGATCAGAAATGTTCAAATGCTTCAATTGATGATGGTCTATCAGGTATAAGATCAAAGGATACTGGTATTCAAAAAGTAAACAAGAGAGTAAACCATCCATTATATGACATTAAGATGAGTTTAAAGGGAGTATGACCTTGAAACTCGAGCATCACCAAAATTGAGCCATATTGAATGACAAAGGGGCCATTTCATAATGGCTTAAGTTGCTGAACTGAATGACTTACCACTGTCTTTTAATGGATAAAAACAATTACATAAAATATTCAAGGATATAGTAATCTATCCAACCTCAGATTCAGCCATTAAGAAGCCCACAATCTCCTAAAAACTTATTCACTAAAAGACAAAGCAATAAGTTTTTCAGTTCAGCCACCTCAACTGTTATCAAATGGTCCCTTCGTTAGGTGGATCAAGTCACACTTAGATTCTGTATTCAAGACAAGATCAATCTTTTGCATACCTTTCATAACAGCAACTTATATCCATTTGATGGATAGAGGAAATACTTTTCATCAGGAGAGAAGTAACCCAAGAAACTCTTCATCTTATGGTCTCCATGTCACTTCATAAATGCACTTGCAGAAGCTTTGGTCAACAACTCAGAGAGGATGTATTGAAGAATGTACTGATCAGAAAAAAGGTGCATTGAAGAATGCCATCTGACAAATTACTGATCCATTCAAATGTTCCCCCATTGCCATTACCAATCTCTCTTTCTCCATTATTAGACTGTCAATTCTATAAGTTTGAACAAACTTGGTTAAAAAATTTCATGCCCTTTTAATTAAAACTATGTCAATACTCATTTTGTTTTTCATCAGCAACTTAAAAAACAAAAGGGTACAACAAGAAGTTGTTAGGGCACAGACCCTTTACATCAAAAATCCCGCCACACAATTAACATTGAGCCCAGAACAAATGCTGCCTATGAATTCTTTGCTTAGCTAATCCACCCGCCCACACACCTCCTAATCCATCTTACTTGGATTTGCATATTTCTTGATATCATATCTGAATTTCCATAGAACCCTTTCTCCTTTTCCTTCAACCAGCCAACCACTATATTTGAGTCCCCTTCAACAATCAGCCTAGTAATTCCCATATCCTTATCTTTTTGCACCCCAGAAATAGAAGCCATCAAATTCAGCTCTCACTGGGTCACCTTGATCAATAGGTCCTGAATACAAACCATCTAGAACATTAGAGGAATTTGTTTGATAAATTTGAGACTTAAGTTTAAGAAAAAGAAACAAATATGGGTGTTCTAAACTTTCAGATTCATGAGTATTTGTCTTAAGCCCAGCCTACATCCGGCCTACCAACCTGTGCTTTTTTTTTATAAATAATACCAACCTGTGATTATCATGGTGTTGTTGAGACATCCTTCTTGGTCCATTGTTCAGATGGTTAAGATGGCAAGAGCTTCAACCACCAAAAAGAATGGGATGGATTTGAAAGATATATACCCCAAAAGATCAAATTTGAGCAATGCAGACATAGAGCAATCCCTGATTGAGTTAGTCATGACAAATAACCCAGCTACTACCAGGCATTGTCTTCACACCCCTTTCATTCATCTCCCTCTTCAGTCTCTCTGCTTCGTCTAATCTGCCTACACTTGCATAGATGTTTGCCAAGAGTATGAAATTTGAAGCATTATCTGGCTCTATATCGAACAAAACCCGCGCAGCAATTTCCGCAAGTTCCACTTCTCCATAAGTCCGGCATGCCCCAAGAAGAGCTCCCCAGGCTTTGGCTGTCGCCTCCATTGGCATTGCACATATGACCTTGTAAGCTTCGTGAAGCCTCCCTGCCCGACTCAAAACATCCACCAAACATGCATAGTGGTTGCTATCAGCTTTAACATTATAGTGCGTGCGCATTCGTGTGAAGTACCCCAAGGCCTCATCGGCCAATCCTGCGTGACTACAAGCTTTCAGCACTCCAAGAAATGCAATTCCATCGGGCTCTACTTTTGCCAATTCCATTTTTTTGAAGGTTGCCAGCGCAGCTTCAGCCTTCCCGTGTAGTGCATAAGCAGAGACCATGGCGCTCCATGCAACTACATCTCTTTCGTACATCCGTTCAAAAACCCAACATGCGCTGACAAGACACCCACATCGGCCATAGGCTTCGACAAAACCACTGCTTAACTGGGGATGTGGGTCAATGCCATTCCTAATCGAGTAGCCATGAATCTCTTTAACAAGGTTCAAAGCGGCCACACCAACGCAAGCGGGTAGGAGAGCAAGAACTGTTATTAAATTTGGTTTTACACCTGACACCTGCATTCTCCTATAAAAGGCAAGTGCTTCAGGAGAACCACTTCTCAATTCAGACAATGCGGCAATGATCGAATTGAAAGTTGACGCATTGGGTGTAATATCCATAAGATCAAACAACTTGAGTGCGGAGGCGACATCCTTGGAGCCGGAGTAGAGTGAAATGATTGCGTTCCAAACGACAACATTCCGTTGAGGAGCTTCATCGAACAAATGGCGAGCGGCAGAGATTGAGACGCACTTCCCGTACATGTCGACCAGGGCACAGACTATGAAGGGATTGGAGACGAAGGAGGCCTTGGTAGTGTGCGCATGGATGGTGGCGCCGAGTTGTGGGCGGTGGAGGGCAGCGCAAGACTTGAGAGCAAGGGGAAAGACAAAAGCGTCGAGAGCGAGATGAGGGGAGGTGTGCATGACATGAAAAAGGGCGAGGGCTTGCTCGTAGCGGCCTTGGTTTACGTGAGAGGCCAACAGCTTGGTGTAAGAAAGCAAGCGTTGACGGCCGGAGGAAAGGGATCCCATGTAACTAATTCCTTACCAACCTGCAATTTACAAAATTTGCTTCCCCAATCCCTCCTACTGTCGACGAGTCGACGACTCTCTGAGTCCCTGCTCTATAGTGGTTGGTCAACTCCAAGAATCTAACTGACGAGAAAATTTTGGCTGCCCATTCTCCGCAGGAATTCCCGACGAAAGCCCATGCCACGTTGCCCTTTTCATTCAAGAATTTTGGCGGGTAAACAGTTTCGGTAATCCGTCCGTCTGGGTGACCGTTAAAGTTATTTTAACTATTTAGGGGTCTTCGATCGAGTCCTCACGAAGCGCTCCTCACACCGACTGAGATGTTTCCCATACAGTGTGGGATGTGGCCGTAAAGTTAGTGTGAGGATCGCTCAGTGAGGGCAAATCCCAATTCTCTTCAACCAACTCAGATCCAGTTCAGATAACCCTACTCACATGATACTACAGTTATACATTGGAAACATCTCCACGATGTTCTCCATATAACTGTAAATTGGGCCATGCTAAGCATGGCATGAAGGTAAGGGCTGTATTGGGTTTGACTTATTCAAGCCCACTGGCTGGCACGATAGTGCGGGCCATGTTGGCATGGACCTGTGACCCGGCATGGCCTAGCCTGACTTATATATATTATATTATATATATATATTTTCAATTTTATTACACTATTTTATTTCAATCGTAATTTTTTTAATTTCATTTTATTATTTTACATATAAACAATTGTATACATCAAAATTCATATAAAATAAAATTTAAGATTTTTTCAAATTTTTTGTCTATTTTGTTAATTTATTTTATTTTTTTTCAAGTTTTTTTTTTTAAATATATTTCTCATGGATTGGTCCGACTTGTCAAAAGCACGGGCCACCCATGGTAGCCCAACACAGCCCGATTTACACCTCTACATATAGGGAATCCAAATGATATAAGAGGCTAATCCCAAACAAGAATTAGAAGTCCATTTCACAACCACGAGAAATAAAAGAGAAAACAACCCCTCCCCAACCAGACCAGAAACTATTAAAGCTAATTAAACAACATCTTGGGACAATTGATATTCTACTGGGGATGACAATTAATACCCCATTGGGCGGGTAATTGCTTTACCCGCCCCAATGGGAAAGGTTTTTTGGTTTAATATAGGTTTTGGGATTTTACAGTCCCATAAGAGTATGGGTAGGGAATGGTATTAGCCTAAACCTGACTCACATATTGCTAAAAGACATATGGAACCCTATGCTTAACTATAATTTATAAATTATAATTCTTGAGTTCTAACTTTCCTATCCAACCATAAGACATGCATTGCCATAACTTCTAAGTAAAAATATAATTAATAATTAATTTTTTATATAAATAATTACTATATATTTTTTAATTCCAAAAATACAAAAAATAAAAAATTGTATAATACATTCAAAAAATAATTATTGAAGAAGAAATTTGAATTACTCTATGGATACAATAAGTCATCAATAGATCTACAATATATTCAATCCTTGTGATTAGATCATAAAATATAATTAATTGTTATTTATTTATTTTTAATTCTAAAATATAAAAAAAAAATAATTTTTGAAAAAGAAATTCCAATTACTCTATGAATGTAAAAGATCATCCATAGATCTATAACATACATAGTCTTGATGGAATCTTATAAGTACATGACTTTGTTAACAAGTTACTCATAGAAGGACAATTAATAAATGATGTCAGACGTGTATGATACCGGAAAACCTTCAACAATCAGACTTCCTAAGGGTGTGACACTGTATCTTCTTGACAGGTTAAACCATTGGATCTAGGTTCATAGGGTGGCTGAAACTCAAATCTCTCTTGAAATAAAGTGTTGGGTTGAAGTTCAATTAGATTGAGGGTGGTTCACTAAGTATCACTTGGTGAATTCGGCCCATGTGTTTCAACACATGGGCCGAACCAATGTCGGACAAATTTGGGAGCTTGATGGGTCCCACACCATATAAGGAAGAAGTTAAGGTGGTTGGACGGTCATGTGAGAATAAACATTTGCTTGAAAGCTTTGATAATATCCCAATAAGACAAGTTTGACAAGCAACTTACCTAGTTTGATTAGGAGCTTTAATATAATATGTATTTTACATATTATATAAAATATATAAATAATATAATATTTATTAAAATATATATATTTATAATTTAATATATACATTTTTTATTCTTTTCTTTATAATCTCTCTCTCTTTATTCAGCCGCTAATAGTATGGGCTAAATTTCGGGCTCGGGCCCAGGCTCAGGCTCGGGCCTTAGAAAATTCTGTTAATGCAGAGTGAAAGCCCGGCCCAGCCCGACCCATGAACAGGTCTAAATGCAACTAACAACATATGCAATGTCATGGTGAGTATACATAGATATAGGAGTTTCCCTAATAACCCTTGGAACACTCCCTATCCTTCAACAGTTCTCCATCAGAAGTAGAAAGCTTGTGACTCGTATCAATAGGGGTAGCCACCGGTCTTGCACCCATTTTACCTGTTTCAATGAACAGCTCTAGCACATACTTGCGTTGGGATATGAAGATTCCATCTTCAGACCAAGCCACTTCAATACCTAAAAAATACTTCAATTCTCCTAAATCTTTGATCTCAAACTCTGCATGGAGGAAGGCTTTAAATTCATCAATCCTTGTCACATCAGTGCTAGTCTTGCCAATCACTACAATGTCATCCACATAGACTATAAGATATACCACCAATGAACCTCTCCTCTTCACAAAGAGTATATGATTAGACTGAGTCTATGTGTAACCAATGTTAACAAGAGCAACCCTAAACTTCTCAAACTAGACTCTAGGAGACTGTCTGAGCCAATAGAGAAACTTATTCAGCTTGCACACCTTACCCCCCATGTATGAGCCATACATCCCTAGTGGGAAAGATATATACACCTCCTCAAGAAGGCATTTTTCACATCTAGCTGATAGAGGGGTCAATTTGAATGAGCTGCCAAAGATAGTAGGACCCTCATAGAGGTCATCTTTGCAACAAGGGCAAAGGTCTTCAGGTAGTCAATCCCATACTTTTGAGTAGTCTTTTGCAACTAATCAGTCTTTATACCTCTCAATAGAGCCATCAACATGATATTTGATGGTATACACCCACTTACAGTCCATTGGCTCCTTCAAGAAAATCAACCACTTCCTATGTGGCATTCTTGTACAATGCCTCTATCTCAGTTCTCATAGCATCCCTCCATTTTAGAGTAGAGAGTTCTTTTGATACAGACCTGGGTATAGGGTGAGAAGAAACAGATGTAAGAAAGGACTACTATGAAAGAGAAATAAGACCATAAGAAAGATGTTTAGAAATGAAATGTGTAGTACATTTTTGTTTACCTTTTCTTATGATAATAGGGACATCAAGATTTGGGAAGGGAGGCTGCATAGGTGTGACCTCAGCACCTATTGTTTCTTCAGCAATTGGAAGTGTAGGAGGCTCATGTGGTGTAAAAGAAACAATATGCTCACTCCTAGTCTTTTGCCTTAGTACCACCTATGAATAGGAGGATGGCGAGGTGGCAATGGTGGAGAAACATGAATAGTGGAGGAACTAGGAGATGATTGTTCCCTTTTGGACTCAATAGAAGAAGACTCGAGTGAAGAAAACTCAACAAAAACCAAAAAGGAAAGTGCAAACAACTATGACAAACACTCTCCCTATGAATGATGCTCCCTTGAGAAGAACCATAAAAAGGAGTAGACTCATCAAAAGTGACATCCATTGAAACATCCCACTACTAAGATCAAAACAACAACATGTCTGTGTAGAAGCATAAACAAGGAAAGTGCACTTATGGGCCTTTGGTTCAAACTTATGCATCTAGGTACTAGAAATTTGTACATTATAGGTGCAGCCAAAGACCAAAAGGGGAAGAGAAAAAAGCTCCTTATTTGGATAAAAAGATTAAAAGGAGACTTAAATCCCAAAACTCTGGATGGCATACGATTGATTAGGAGTGATAATTCTTCCTCTCGGCTACTCCATTTTGTTCCAGAGTACGAACACATGAGCTCTGGTGGATAACCACAAAATTAGTGAAATAAGAAGTAAGGTTTTTCTTAAAATATTCTTTTGCATTGTCGGACCAAAATATCTTGGTTCTTGTATCAAACTAGATAAGAACAAATTCACGGAATTGTCTCACAAGTTTGGGAATTTCATTGCAATATCTCATAAAAAATAACCAAGTATACTAAGAAAAATCGTCAATGAACAAGATAAAGTATCAAAAGCCACCCTTAGAAGGCAAGTGGTACGAACCCCACACATCAGAATGCATAATATCAAAAGGAAAAGTGAATATCTTATTACTCAATGATAAGTGTTTTTACAATGTTTTGATAATTCACATGACTCACAATGAAGACTAGACAATCTAATTCCCTTAAACAACTTTTGGAATAAATGACTAAAAGCAAAAAATAGTAAATGACCCAAATGGAAATAACATAACATGACATCACTAAAGGACTGTAAGGAAATAGACCCAAAAACAACTCTCTCAATCTGTCATTGGCTTTGTCCAAGAGTATCTAGCAGATATATTCCATTCACCTTATGGCCACTCCCAATCACTTTTTGAGATTTCAAGTTCTAAAAAACATAATAAGATGGAAAAATGTTATACTCAAATTTAAGGATTTAGTTAGGCTAGTCACTGACATCAAATTCATATGCAACTTAGGAATATGAAGGAAAGAAGGGAAAGGGAGTCAATGACCTTGATGACTCCCTTGCTAGAGATAGGAACAAGAGATCCATCGACTAAGGTAATCTTATCATGGCTGAAAAGTAAGTCATAAGAACTAAATATGGTAGAAATGTTTGCCATTTGATCAGAAGTACTAGAATCTATAATTAAAGGGATCCTACGATTAACTGAAATGTCTGCATGGTTGGCAGTAGCACGTAAACCTAAATGAGAAAATGTAGAAGTAGTTGGATTGCCTGAAGAGTTGAAGGAGGTGGTTGCACTCTCAAGATGACTGATAATCCTTCCATATTTCTCATACTCTACCTTCATAACAGCTAACTACTCATTAGCGGCTTTCTCATCAGTTGCACTCCTGTCATTATCTAAAACTATGATGAAATTATGGCTACATTGACTTTAATAGTCTTCCCATTTTCAACTTTCTTTTTAAAGTGAGATGGAAGAAGGTCTACATGTAGCCTCCAACATGTATCCTTAGTATGTCTTGATTTCTTGCAATCATGGTTTAAAGTATCGATACGATACACCCGTACCCCGTGTTGGGCGTATCGTATCGTATCTTTTGAAAAAGATACGGTCCGAAATGCTTGTTTCTAGGTTTTTGGACCCCCAACTTTTTTTTAATAATAAAAAGCACGTTTTAAGCTTCCCAAAAAACCAAACTTTGAAAAAAAACTAAAAAAAAGGTGTTTCGGCCATTTCTAAGTACCAATATGATACGACCAAAATGCATATTGTATCGATACTTTGAACCTTGCTTGCAATATTCACATATAATCTCCTTCCCTGCAATAACCTTAGGTTTTACCCCCATATTAGCAAAATGGTCAACTGGATTAGCCCCTTGAACATGAATCAATTTCCTACTCTCCTCACTGCTCATCATGGCATAAGCCTGAGACAAAGATACATTGTCTTTAAATAGGATATTTTGCCTAGTAATGTTAAATTTCTGGATTAAACCCTATCAGGAATTCAAAGACTCTATTCCTCTTAACTAATTTCCTATATGTTTTTGTATTGTTTGTACTTTCCTAGACAACAGCTTCCATGAGATCTATCTCTTGCCATAAGGATTTCAGCGTTGAGAAATATACTACTTAGGTCTATCCCCTTGCCTCAGATTGTTCACATCTCTTCTTAACTTATATGCCCTAGCCAAATTCAATTTTTGTGAGTAGGTTTCAACAATACTATCCCATATTTCTTTAGAAAAATTCATCCATAGATAGTGTTGACTAATTTGGGGTTGCATTGAATTCACCAATCACCCAATAACAATGTAATTATCTTGCAACAATTTCTCATAAGAAGGATAATCTTCCTTTTGTGCTTTCTTGCTATTGGAAATATATCCCTACTTGCCTCTACTACAAACATGTACCTTTACTAATTGCGACCATGCTAGATAGTTAATCCCATCAAGTTTGACCATGGTCACAATCGATAAAGAGTCTACAGGTTCTTCTGAAACTTGTTCGAACCCTAAGACCAACTTATTTTCAACTTTAGAAACATCCATCTTCCACAAAAAATCCCAAAACAATTTTCAAATGACAAATAAGGACGATAGAAAATACAAACACCAAGTATCAACCTTCACAGTTCCCTATCAGCACAACTACGCCTTACCTGGTACCTAGGAGAAATAGAGAAATAGTACTCACTCCTTGTAGGCTTCACAGAACTGAGCTATGCTTGGATCGATATTTAAGGTAATCAATAAGGACTCCTTCAACAACTAAGTTTCAAGGTAAAACCTCTTATGGGACCCACAATCAAAAATCTCCAATTGATTAGGGTTTTTGGGCAAAATTCCAAAAATTGTTTGAAAGGTAACATATTATTTTCTTTTCTCCAAGAAACCACTACCAATTGGGCTGAATATCTTCTTCAATCAATTATTGATTCAATTCTCCATACACAATGTGTAGGGGATTATAAAAAAAAGGAAGACAAAGAAAAGAGGGGCATGCTCTGGTACCAAGAAGAAAAATAGTCCCAAAAGAAATAAGAAATTAGATTAAAAAGGAGGAATAAAATAAGATAGGAAGAAGAGAAGAAGAGGAAGGGAATGATTGAGAAGAAATGGTGAAAAGGAAGAGTTGTTCACACATATCTTCATTTTCCTAATCTTTTTCATTAAAGAATAATCACTAATAATCAGAAATTACAAGTAAATTAAACATAAGAGAAACTAAAGTTAACAAGTCCATTAACAAAATAGAATATAAACATAAAATTAAAAGTAGAACCGTGGGCTATAAGCCATTTGACCCATATTCTCTATAGAGTGCAATTCAACAAGGTTTGATACCCACATAGTAGACCTACATCGAGTTCTTGAATTGAGTTGCACTATCTTCAGCTTAGAGCTCAAGTTTGGGTGATTCCTTGGGCATGCTACACCATCTTGGAAGTTGCATTTATAGCATTCATATCTAGTAACATTTTCCCCATGTTTTGTTAATCAAATTGGTTGATTATCCTAAATTGATCCAAGAGAAAACTATTTTCTCCTTGGTAATTTGATTCTATCTTATTTGGATTTGAAAAAATATTGAAATTCCATGCTTCCACCATCAAGGTCCGACTTTTTTAGGTCTCTTACACCACAATCAACACACCCTATTAAACAAAAACGGTTTGCAAGGATGAGATTTTCCAATTCATCGTTGTGTCTTCAATTGAAAACAGCTAGGGTCTTCATCCTCGTCTAGAACCTTCATCCTTGACTTTTAGTATATTAGTTTGGTAACTTCCCTTATTTTAGTTCGATGTCTTTTGATCTGAATTCCTTTTCTAGGCCTAGTGTCTTTGGCTCAAATAGTGAGTTGGGTAGTTTGCCACCCTCGATAGAGGTCGAACAGGTCTAAGGTTACAAAAGTTAGTAGGGGTATTGGTACTAAGGTTAAGGTTGATGTCCTCGATGACGAAGTTGATGAAATTGGGACTTAATCCATAGTTGAAGTGAGGTGTCATCAGAGGGGCTGATGAGGATGAGGAGATCAGGGTGACCGTTGAGAATGAGTCAAACCTTGAAGAGGGTGTTATGCCCTTAGTCAGTGCAGGAGATGAGAAGTTCACCTTGAAGGAGAGTGATATGTAGAAGATCCAATTAAAATAGAATATCCCTTCAAAATTCAAGCTTAGATGTCCCAACCAAACTGACTAAGCATGCTCTCCTCGTCTTGGAGATTTCCATGTATGTGAGGATAGCTTAGGTGCACGGTTCTGGTTTCTCTTTAATCATGCAGTGGTTGTAATATTGAGGCATCATAGGGTGCTACTAGTGTAGTTGGTGCCAAGGTTGGTTTGGTGCCTGGTGGTGCTAATCTGTTTGAACTGAGGTAGGCAAACAACAAATAAATTATCTTTGTGAGCTGGATTCAGCGACATGACAGAAGAAAAGGTTAGAAGTCCTGAGGTAATTCCCCTAGTCGTAGTCGAGTAGATGAGCAAAAATGCAAGAACCCGGAAGAATTCCCAATGCTTTGAAAAAGTGTGAAAGTAGTTGTATCTAGGGTGACATGCCCTTAAATACTTGTTCGGGCGTGGGCTTGTCAATGTACAATACCTAAAAATCGTAGGTCGATCCAAAAATCAAATTGATAATATCAAAGTTGGATGTACCAATTATCTAGTGGGATTAGAAATGGATGGGGCAAATGAAATCTGATTAAAAATTGGATTGAACTCGATTGTAGCTCAACCTAATCCAATGATTGGGTTATAACATCAATGATTATGAAAATATAAACATATATTCGATTAAGGCTAATAGGGTAAATATGCAATGCCTTTCTCCATCTCCTCCTAGCATTCGATTAAGACTAACCTTTAACCCTAAGCAACTTGCTTATAGTTTCAGAGCTCACTCACACTCAACCTTTTGTTGGTGTGAAACCATTCTTCTTTGCTATCCATTTTCTTAAATCTCTTCAGAAATTTAAGAGTTTTCATTTTAGATTCTTCTTCTTCTTCTTCCATGAAAACCAATCACTATCACCAATTTTCCTAACATTTCAAACTCTTCTTCTTCCCTAATCAACATCTTTTGCTCACCATTTTCATATACCTCAGATTCTTCTTGAGTTCACTAGAGAACTAATCACAACAAAAGATTAATATTAGCAGTATATGACAAACTATCCTTGGAGGTACAAGCATTTATCAAATACAATTTTATTGGGTAAGTTTTTTTTTTTTTTTGTTTCCCAAGTCTTTTTTCCCTTTGATTTTATGGTGGACTATTAGATTGATTTGATTCATTACAAAATTAGATAGCTACTAGCTAGCACTAACCCAGGAAGAGGTGAAAGAGAAACTTAAAATGATTGAACCAACAAGAGACAAGCTTCCAATTATTCATCAGGTTCATTTTGTTTCTCTCTTATTTTCTATCAAATGGAAAACAAAATTAGTAATTCAAAGTTTTAAATTAAAAATAAAATAAAGCAAAAAGAATACAAAAAATGAGAAATTATGGTAGGACCAAGGTTCAAAGTTTCAACACGATATAACCCATATTAGGTGTATCCTATTGTATCATCAGGTTTCTAATATTACAAATAAAGGCCTTTTGGGGTTTATCCCATTTTCAATGGGTTTAGTTCAGTTACATTCAATGTACCCAGCTGAACCGACGTACTTGGATCAATGATTATACCACCAGAAACTGACTAAACATTCTTGGAAACCAACCCAAACATGACAAACCGGTTTTGGTTGGTTTGGTTTAGTTTGGTCTAGTGATCAACCATAGAAAATATATAGTTCTTTCTTCTTTTAATTTGTCTTTTTATTCCTTATTCCTATTGAAGTGTTGGAGAGGAATAAACTCTTCTATCTAGACTAGAGCATTATAGGTTGTGTCACTATTTTGGAAACTAGGAAAAAGTAGGAAAGTCTATTGTCAAAATACTATAATTGATTAATGAGATATTGGGAATATGGAATTAGGACATGTGGCATGAGAGAGGGAGAGAGAGAGAAAAATTTTTCATTAAAATGAGGAGGTGAAGGATGTTTCCATTTCTTCCATTGCATTAAAAGACTAACTATTTTAGGCAATAGTTAAGAGCTAAATATAGCTGGAATTTATTATTATTAATATGGTGGGTCAGTTCGATTTTTGGTCAGTTTACATATAATCAAATTGAAACCAACTTGATCTCTTAGGTCATTCTATTTTAGCCCAATGCCTAAGATTGACCCTTGACCATTTTTTTAAATTAAAATGAAAAAATTATTCGGGTATGAAACACCCAATACACATGTTCATGCATATCGGGTGTCTTGAGACTTTGAACCTTGGGTAGGACCATGCTAAAGTTTGAATTGATTTTGATGTGGTCACAAATTTAGCTTGATCTCTAAGGTTAGGTCAACCAAATTTGGTCAAGTTTAAACCCATAGAGTGCATTTCATGCAAATGATTTATATCAAGTACTAAAAACATGATACATAGTGTAGAACACTGAAATTTGATGCTTCTAGCTCTTGGGAGCAATTCTTCTTTAGAGAATCACAAGTTGAGTAATAGCTTCCCAAAAAATTTCATTCTAGCTTGGTATAGCTACACAATTAGCATCAGTCATTAATTCATTCAATGAGTTTATTATCAAAAAGACACATAGGACCAACAACTAGCACTATGTTGCTTTCTTTGGTGTGGGCCTTCTTCTTGGGCCGTGGTGGGATTGTAGCCAAGCTCCCATTGCTCATGCCTCCTTTAGGACCAGAGGTAGTCTTCTTCTTCATCATTGCCACCTTTGTGAACCTTCTCATTCTTTCCTCTTTGGAAGCCATGTTAAAATCTACAAGATCAATGAAAGTTAGTACTTAAACAAATCAAAGGTGTACTCCTTGACATTGACCTTGATCATGGCCCTCTTTTCTAAGTCACTCTTCTCCTTGTTGGACAAGGTGTCTAACACTGATGTTTTCACTTTGGTCCTTGGGATAGTGAGATCAGTATGGAAGGGCCACTAATCCCCAGAGGAGATGAATAAGAATATCTCCTTCTATTCATGGATTGAGGACAAGGCCCATATATGATTTTTAAGTTTGAACGAGTTGAGAAATAGTTGTCCTCCCTTTGTTTTGAATTCTTTTTCAGAAAGAGCAAGGTGTGGAACAACAAAAGGTTAGGTTAATCCTTTGAAGGGTTGCAAAGTACAGCAACTTGACCATGGTACCTGAAGGAGTTTGATACCAATTGAGCAAGGAGCACTCTATGGAACTTCAATACCTCAGCTACTTGTTAATCCAAGGGTAGCATGAGGCCATCCATAATGTTGTCGTCACACACAGAGAGCTTGCCTAGGCAAGGTGGACAGGCTTAATCCCCCCTTTCTAGACACCTAATCCTAAACTCTAAATAAATGTGGTACTATGCCCTAATTCTAATATGTCCTCCTTAGACAAGGTGCATGGAACATCACCAAACTCCACTTAGACAAGGCTAGAAGATCATCCTTGACATCTTCTTCTCATAACCCTTGCAGACCTTGACTTCAATTGGAGGGGCACTAGCCTCATTGACTTTCACTTGGACCTCACCCTCCTTGGACTCGACCCCAAAATGTCTACTTCAACTTTGTCCCCATTGGTGTTGGTTTCGGGAGCATTTACCCTAACCACCTTGTGTTGGGAGGATAAACTATCCAACTTGTTATTGGAACCAGAATTGCTCTCCCCAAAAGATGAAGAAGATGAATAGGAAGGCTAAGACATAACTTTAAGCAGAAAGACAAGAACTTACTACATAGAAGACCTTAAATCCATAGCCAAGAACCCTAGATGAAGACTTTGACCTAACACCACTAGACACTTTCACTTAAATGGTGAATGCACCTTTCTATGGTGTTTTGCTTTTATAGGGATGACCAACAACTTAAATTGAACATGATTTGATAGTCTGGATTATGTTCCTTTGTCTTTTCTTTCCTACACTTAGCCACATGTCAGTGCCTAATGGTTAGCTTGAAATAAAAATGCCATGACTTGAAAGACCCAAAGTTTAAATTTCCAATCCAAATCTCATTTCTTGCACATGCACACCATTCATTAGTAATTAATGCATGGACTAAATCGGAAAACAGCCAGCCAACCTAACCTAGTAACGATTAGTACTCCGTCAACTAAGTTGAGGAAGAGCTCATCCTTCTCATTGAACGACCGGGCACCCCCATACCTTATCCTTGAAACTATGGCTTTAGGCACAAGTGATGTGGTTGTAAATCTGGCTCAGGTTAGATCACTATGTTGACCAATTGGAAAGCTATAGTTGTCCATAGGGGTGAGAAAATGGGTAGGTTCTAGGGAATCAACCATAAACCAGCTTTGAACTGACCATACCCAATTTGTTACAGGTTAAGGCATGGTTCCAAATTCTTAAAACCAACAACCACCCAGGTTGGTTCTAGGGTCTAGTAAACCAACCTAATGAACCGGTCTTGCTTGGCCTTGGAACCGAACTTGTCTTAAAATAAACCTCAAAATAACCTTGGTGAAGATTTGAACCCAAGCACTTATGGTTACAAAAGCCATGGTCTCACTTAATCATTGAGTTAAAATGATTTAATCATTTGTTTTCATTTTAATATTTGAATGTGTATAATAAATAATGTAAAAGGTAGTATTTAAAAAATTTAAATTATAATCACAAATTTTGAACCATATATTAATATATTATGATAATCTACATATCAAATCACTTAATTTAATCAATATAAGTTTTAAACTATATATTATCATTATTGAAAATCAAGTTTTTAAAGGACATGCTTCATTTTTTTTATGAAGGGTGGGGGGTGTAAAGAAAGAATAGATTCCACAGGTAGAGTCTGGAACCACCAAGGCTAGAACTGACCTTGGAACTAACCTTCATAGGATAGTTTATGGTTCCAAAAACATGGAACCAACCCCTACATGGTAGGTTCTACTTCCAAAAACCTGGAACCAACCCATGCTCACCCTAGTTGTCCAAGTTGAGGATTGCCATGCATGTAGAGAAAATATCAAATGAGCTGAGGAGCTTGATGTGCTATCCATCCATATGACCAATGGACCAATGTTAATGCACACCACAAGTCCAGTGCAAGGTGGGACATGCGGTGAATGTTAGCCAAGGCCAATCAACCACCAAGGTCGATGCATACCTCCCCAAACCCTTCATCCCACTCTTGGTGGACCATGTTGACATATGTCCCATGAACGAGGAGCACAATGGCACTCCTTGGCACCTATATAAGGGCACATTACCCAAGGTGAGGGTTTTTTTGCACTCTTGTTACCATAACACTCCTACTGCACTTGCTTTCTTAAGCTCTTTCACTTGTATTGCTAGCCCACTCCTACCCCACTTGCTTTCTTAAGCTCTTTAACTCGTAACACTAGCCTAGTTCAACCTAGTTGACCTCTCATCCTTTCACTGATTTGAATGTCGAAGTGCTCCTCCCCAAGGATCCACCTCAAGGCCTTTGTCTCTTTGTGTGTGCAGGTTGTGGCTAGATGACCTAGAAGGAGACGAGAGAATATGGAGTCGTCACCTAAATATTTAGGAAATGGGAATTGAGGAAAACCCAGGATTTTTCAAGAAAAAACAATTTGTTTTATTAGTATCCTGTTTCCCAATGATATAGTGATTTTTAGGGTCCGGGGACCAAGGTACACCGTGGGAAGGTGTTAGGCACCCCATACATGTCCAATTAAACAGGCCTCTACTTCACCAATGTTCTAAGAAATATTTAATAATTTTGGGCTTGAATAAGTAACAAACATCACACTATTAAATTAACAAAAAACTAGCTATAATCTAATCATTAATAGAAAAATAAAACATTAAACTAAGAGATAAAAAAAGTAAATTATGACTATCAAAATTGATGAACAAAAGATTAAAGAATAAGATTAAGAACTAGCTAAAAAATAGTTAGAAATTAAAGGAGCTCCTAATGACAAATAACATGAGTGCGCCTAAGATGCGATGCCATAATTGATGACATAAAGATGTTAATGTTTTATAGAACAATATGATTACTTTAAATGAGCATAGAATTCCTAACTAAACTTAATATTAATGTGTGGAATAAGAAAACAAATAGCTACTGATTTGAACGGTGCAACATAGGGCCTAATTAACCAACACCTTAAAAAAAAAAAGTTAATTGAGAGAAAGAAGAAAAATGCATTTTATTTTAAAAAAATAAATTAAGGCAAGAAAAAAAAAATGAAACGGGTCATTGCTAAAAACAGAAAAAAATGGAGTTTAGAGTCTATAGTCTACTAAAGGAATTAGATGCTCTACTTACAAAAAAATGGAAAACATGACCATTTCCTAACCTAATGAATTCTGATTTAATAAAATTGAACCATTACTTGACTTGGGTAATTAACAAAAGAAAAGTGGAAGATGATGTCTTATATTCTAATGTAATTACAGTAGAATAGCTATACTAAAAAATCTAATTAACACTACAATAAAGTGAAAATAATGATCTAATAAAACCACTCTTAATTGAAATCAAGCATAAAAGGTGCAACGGTGTGAGCTGACCACTTTTTAAAGAGTACAAAAAGGACCTACCTAAATGTTTATTTATTTTTGGCTAATGACCTACCTAAATGCTTAACAGGTCTGAAATTTATTTAAGAAAAATGGCATGTGTCTATCCTATTCAAAGACATGAATTTAGCTAGCTTAATTATGCATGATGCAAGAAGCTAACTACATGATGATCGAATCTAATTGTAAGAGAGGAAGGGAGAGAAATAAATAAATACTTGAACGAAAGATGAATCTACTCCGATGTAAACAATATGAAAGACATGCTATTCATCGTTGGAAGGCTGATGAACCAATCCTACACTACTTATAAATAAATAAATAAATAAATAATTAAATATAAAAATGAGATGAAAATGAAATAAAAAGATGAACTAAATTGGCTGAATGGTAAAAAAAGAAACTATCATACCTCATAAAGGGGTAAGTGGTGTTAGGTTTGGGTAATTTGACGTGAGTTAAGATGTGTCCTAAATACCCCCCTTCTATAAATATTTATAGAAGCAATTAGAAAAGTCTCAGATTTCTGATTTGACGTGAGTTAATGTTCAAAATCAAAATGACTCCGACTAGATGGTCGAAATCGGTTGACATTGTGTCTTAAGATGAAGGGGTAAGTGGTGTTAAGTTTGGATGATTTTAGTATTGTCAGATTTGAATATTTTGGCTCTACGTACCTTATATGTTAAAATTTGAAGTTCAAACTTTTGTGAAATGCCAAAAATACTTCCTATTCAACTGAGAGATTAGCTGAAGTATACTTAAAGTTTATAAAACATGGAGTTTCTACATAGGTCATTGAATCCTTTACAAGTTCACAACTCATCAAAGACGCTTCATCTACTACTCATCCTACTCAGCTCAAACAATATCATATTTATATGAATCTTCTTTCTTTCAAGCATGTAAGCAATTGTGTGGCTAATTTTGATCGTCTATCAAAATTAGAATTGCTGTCTTTTATTGTGTTTCTAATTTGCCCAATCAGCAATGTAACATCATACATGCCATGTGATGTTTATGGTAGAAACATGCATGCAAAACAAAATGCTGACGTGTTGTTAAAGTGCTCTATTTCTATTATTCAAAAATTTTGCACGTGACAACTCAGAAATGAGTTTTGACAGCTCACTTTTCCTGCCCTATCAGAAAAGCGGTCAGACAGCTCACTTTTCTGCACACCACATCAGTGTGCACTTGTTTGTGGAAATATCAAAAAGGTGTTTCAATAAACACCATGTGATTTTTTTTTTTTCCATATATACATGTTTGAAAAACACAAACAGCCATAAAACACAGCTAGGCCAAAGACGGAAACACCCTTCTTGTTTATTCATGTGTTCTTTACCACATTATTTACTTGTGAGAAAAACCTTAGCTTTCGCATTGTAGTCGAGTGGGAAAGATGCCCATGTTATAAAAGGGAAACTGAATTGGTTTTAGGTGGATTTTATTATTATTATTATTATTATTATTATTATTATTTCACTGCAAGTTTTGGATGAATTTAAAAAATATTATCATCATGTTTGATGTTTATCTATTTTTCAAAGGCTTAAAGAAAAACCACAAAATTTGAAAGGGACCCTCTTGCATTTCCGGCAATCCATGTGAAAATTTTAATCCATTTATTTTCTTCTCTCTCTCATCTTTTTTTTTGTCAAATTCTCTGAAAAGTTTATTATTGCACATTAAATTTGGATGCTTATTGAATATAACTACAAGGCCCTTTAAAAAGGAATATCTCAATTAAAACATGGTGGATCAAAATTTCCTATAAAAAGGAAAAGAAAAACGACACAACCATGTAAAAGGAGCAGATGGGATCTGCTCCTCACACTCGGGCGCCTCACATGCATTGGGAATATCTCCCATGAATAATAACATAAAAGTACGGAAGATGTTCCCAATACATGGTAGGATGTGCTTGTGAGGAGCAGATCCGGTCTCCATTACTTATCACCATTGAACATGCCAATGTGGGCCCCATCTATACTGAACGCTGGTGTGTTCAATCATGATAGGTAAGCCAGCCTGGAGTGAATGATTTTGTTTTCAGCCAAACCAGGTTCATGGTCTTCACACTCATCTCATATCACTTGCAGTCGCACATTGGGGATCATTGAAAAAGTAATTCCCTTGTTAATCTGGATTTTCTTTCATAGCATTTATAGCCATGCATCGAAACATCACCCCAAAAATAAAAACATTCAAATACAGAGATATTCCCTATGTGTGGATGCAAGAGGAGGAAATTAAATCTGAACTCATACCTTCCTATGTGCTATGTTGGAAAATAAAAATTATATAAACTATCTTAACAAAGCGCATACACACAATAGAAGACACCTAAACAATGTTCATCTAGGGCTGCAAACGTTATCCGATTTATCCCAATTCGAATTTGATCCGGTTAATAAGGGTGATACAAATTCAATTCTTTATAATTGGGTCGCATATGAATCGACCCCTATCTCATCTAATATAATCTCATTTAAATGTATAGTATGTATAAAAATTTATATTCTATCTATTAGTGAAATTGGTTTGAATGTTTATATCATTGTTTAATGTCTAATAGAATTAGAATTTATTTATGATATATTTTATTTATGATGTACAATATCAAAATCATTTTTAGTTTATTTTATTAATAATATATAATATTTTGAACATTTTTGTTTACTTTTTAAGCTATTCATTATCATGTTTACTATCCAAAGTCAAGAATCTGATATACATTCGATGGAAAAGATTCCATTCAAATCTAAATATAAATGAATCAAATAGGGATCTACTTTATCCAATTTGATCCAATATGTTTGCAGCCTTACGTTCGCTAAATAATAAATACATGAGCTAAATTAGGACTGTCAATTGGGTCAAAAAAATCTGATACCCAATTCGACTTTGGATCCAATTATGTTAGATTTGGATGTTAAAACTCACATTGATTTAATAGTTAGATTTGATATGTAAGTGGAGCCAAATTAAATTCGAATCAGATCCATGACTGATCATTTGGATTTGGGATTGGATTCAAGTGTAGCTAAACCTAACTTGAATCGGATCTGATTACAGTCCTAAGCTAAACATACTCTCAATTACCCCCTAAAAAGGAAGAAACATATGTAAGAAGAATAAAACCAATATAGTTCAATTGAAATCTCCCATCTGTTACCAAAAAAGAAAGTTGGTAAAGTTTTAAAGGAATTTATTCTATCAAACCAAACATAGCAATAGCATATAGCCTATTTGTTACACTCTTACACTTGGAAATCAAAATGGACCCATCCTTAGGAATTCATTGGTATCAATAGCATACCTTAAAAATTGATCATTTTATAGTTGAAACAATACAAATTGACTTGAACCTGGCCCTAATACAAAGCCCCAAACCAATATATGTTATATAATATCTTAGTTTTATCTAATTCCATATTACCACCCAAAATACAATTATACACATAAGTTCAAACAAAATTAAAAATCACACACTAAATACAAATTATTACCTAATATCTATTTTTATTATTTTCAATATTGTTGGGCCAGGTTCGTACTGGGCTTATTTAAAAAGCCCGAACTCAACTTGAAAAATAAGCAGGCCTAATACTTACAGCCTGGGCCCAAGCCTGTAGGCAAGCGCAATGGGATATCCGGCTCATGACAGGTCTACATGTGACAAAAGCATCTCTCACCAGTGTATTGATCAACCCAAAACGTTTTAAATAGAAACAACAATGGACCTATGTAATCAAAAGAAATCTAAGCAATGTACGGATTGACGTTGAAAGATACCCAACTATAAAGTAATCGGATTTCCTACCCATCGATCATTACAGCCGCATATTGAAAACATCTCCCATATTTGTATGTTACCATTCATATTAAGATGCTCCCCATGTACAATTGTAGTGTCGTATGATAGATGTGAGTAGGATTTAATATAAAAGAGAATTTGTATTGACTGTGAGTGGGTATTATTATTATTATTATTATTATTATTATTATTATTATTATTGTTGTTGTTGTTGTTGTTGTTGTTGTTGAATTTTAAATAGTATCATCATCATGTTTGATATTTTTTTTGGTTTCATTTGAAAGATTCAGAAAAACCACAAAATTTGAAAAGGACTCTCTTCCTCCCTGGGCACCACCAAACGTGAAAATTTTCATAAATTTGGATGCTTATACAGTATAACTCGTGGTCTTTAAAAATGAATCGGAAACAGAACTGGTCAGGGAACCGGTTTCCGATTAAATGGTTCAACCATCAGGGTCGAACAGTTTAACCCGTGCTGTCGTAAATAAATTAAAAAAATATTTATAAATAATAAAAAATAGCATAAAATTAAATAAAAAACAAAAAAATACAGAAAATAAAACTATATAAATAAAAAATAATGCAATACAAAATACATAAAAATCTAAAAATAAAATACAAAAAAATCTAAAAAATATAGAAAAAAAAACATAAAATTTAAAAAAAAAAATCAGAAAAAAAAACAGAAAAATAAAACAAATAATACAGAAAAAAAAACTCTAGAATGTTAAGTCCTAAAATGCAAAAATCCTTGACCTAAAATCAAGATTCACAGAGATAGATTCCTCTGGCACCAAAATAAAAGGAGAGAAATATGAGCATTCACTCTAGAATTCTAGATTGCTATTCAACCGGCTAACCAAGATTGATCTGTAAAAAACTTCAATATACATTAATTTTACCTAATTGATAAAAAAAAAGTTACACTAATTTTTACTTGGAAGTGCTGCAAATTTGCCTACCGTAAAGCCTGGAAGTGCTGCAAATTATAAAAAACGCTAGCCATTGCCAGTCGCTGTCGAACACCAGAGGTGCTGGCCGTTGCAAGTGGTCAGTTGGGTGTGAGGGATGGCCACCACTGCAAACTCGCCTACTACAAAGCCTAGAAGTGATGCAAATCGCAAAAATCGTTGGCCGCCGCTACAAACCTGTTGTCGCCAGTCGTCGTTAGTCACGATCGGTCATTGTGTGTCATCGTCGAACACCGGAGGTGCTGGTCACCGTAGGTGGTTGGTTGGGTGTGAGGGATGGCCGTCGTTGCTCACCTATTGCAAAGCCTGGAAATGCTGCAAATCGCAAAAAATGTTGGCCGCCGTTGCAAACTTGTCGTCGTCGGTCGTCGTTAATCACTGCCGGTCGGTGTGTATCGCCGTCGAACATCGGAGGTGCTAGCCGCCGTAGGTGGTTGGTTGGGTGTGAGGGCTGAGAGGAGGGAAGGACGAAAATGGGGTTCTAACCCTAGATTCGATTAACTGATTTGGGATGAGGATATTAAAGGAATTTTATTTTTTGTTATTTTATTTTATTTTATTTAAAACATTGAAAATAAAAAAGAGAACTCATGAACCGCTACTTGGGTCGAACGGTTTTTTGACTTTTTAACATTTTTTAAAGATTTCCAGTTTTTAGTGTAACCGGACCTAGGGGCTTGACCGGTTACCGGTTTTTTCGGTCTAATTTTGAAAACCATGGTATAACTAGCTAGGCCTTTCAAAATGAGATAGCTCAATAAACTCATGGTGGGTCAGAATTTCCGGTAACAGAAAAGGAGAGAACTATTGAAGCGATAGCTTCATATATTCTTTTGTGGAAAAATACACATTACTAGTATAAAACATCTAGAAAAATCTTACCAAAAGCCCACAAACATAATAAATCATTTTTTCCCTCGTTTGTTTTTTGGTAAGTTACTTATCCGGATAAATGTACTTAGTCGGGTAAGTATTTCCTAGGAAAGACTTACCTGGGTAAGTGCATTTACCCATGTTTTTTGATTTCCCATGTAAATAAGGCAATGGCCATTTTAGCCATAAAAATCTATTATTAAAAGGGCATTTTTGTCCCATTCAAGTGTTGGCAATTTTTCCTCAGGTGGGAAAGTTATTTACCCACCTACCCAAGAAAATAAACTTTTCCTGGTCCCCACATAAATCTGAAAAAAAAAAAATGGAATTCTTGGTCAATGGGAATCAAAATCCCATTAACCAACTTTTCCCCCTTTCAAAATCCAGAAAAAGAACGCCCCCAAAATGATAACTGGTTTATCTGAATTCGAATTTGATCCAGTTAAAGGGTGACACAAATTCGATTAGATATATGATTATATATTTGAAATTTATACTAGTTCGAATATATGATTGTATATTTGAAATTTATACTAGTTTGAATGCTGTGTTTTTTACTGAAAAGTCACTGGTTCAAGTTAGGTGAAAGTTATTTCGAATATGTTTTATTAATGATATATAATATTGGTCGTTTTTAATTCATTTTATTAATAATATATAATATTTTCATAATTTTTTGTTCAAGTTTTTAATATCATTAAATATTAATTTGCAATCCAAATTCAATTAGAATCTGCTATAAATTTAGTGGACAAGATTTTATCCAATACAAATAAACCAAAATTGGATATCATTTGTATTTGGATTTAAATCGAATCTTATCCATTGAATTTATATCAGATTCTATCTTATCCTTATCCAATCTTTCAAAAGAATCCCATATATGTTGACTCACTAAATATATGAGCTAAATATAAATCCAAACCACTCTCTAAAAAGGAAGAAAAACAAAACTATGATGGTTCAATTGAAATTTCTCATTCTGTCACAAAAAAAAGGTGAAATTTCCCATGCTTTTAGGCTTTGATGCTTAGTTTGGTATCAATGGTAAGTAAGGGAAAATGCGATTTCATCGAAAATATATCCTATAATCAAAGACACATGCATAGTCTATATGTTTGGTTTAAAAGAAAATAAAAGAGAAACATAAAATTGAGGGAAATCTTTTAAAGGAATTCTATGGATCCAAACAAAATGAGTCCACCCTTTGGAAATCAGTTCTTGTGAACTCTGAACCAGTTTAGGTAAGACGAAAGGAGGGATGAAATGTCAACGCAACCCCTTATTTTTGGAATTCAGATCTCCTATCCACAAGATTCCTATCCAAGACTACCCACATGACAATGACACTAAAATCATATATTGGGAACATTTCTTCATGAATGCAAACATGGGAGATGTTCTTAATATACAGCTATAATGAGGTATAGGTAGGAGATCCGAACTCTTATTTGTGTGGTTATTTCTTTACCATGGTGGTCTAATCCCTGTGGGATTAGGTGAAACATGTCAATGTGCTGACAGCTCCCCACCCCACCCATTCAGGGCTGGGCTTTGGGCTCAGTTCATAAATATTTTACGCTACTCTGGGATTGGGCTCCCGTTCAAATTTTGAGCCTGGCCCATGAATAGATCTACGCACTACGTGTTATCATTCTTTACTACGATAAGGGGGCATATCCAAGGCAGGGCTCCAATCTGACCCACAGGTCATGGAATATGAACTTGGGCCTGGCTCCTTCAATTTGATTAATAAACGGATCACATTTTTAAATCCATCTGATTAAATGGTTAAACAAATTTCCGAATCCTACTTGAGCTACATTAAATTCGAGTTGCAATCCTAATGATGCAAAAGGAGTCTTAATTTTTCTTCTCACTCTATTTTTAGTCAAAAATACTTTGGCTTAAAACACCTTGCATGTTTGTAAAATAAGCCCATTTTCACCAATAATTTTTATATTGGCAATTAAAACCACTAATAAAATTGGGAAATCTGAAGGTTCCAGCTAGTTTACTTGTAAGGTTTTTGACTGGTTGTAATGGAGACTTGTGGATTCAATCCTGCCTTCACTAGGGATTGGGAGTTGAGAGAGGGATACCCTTGTTGTGTAGCCCATTGATATAGACTGGTATAAGCATATGATCAATCCAATGTTTCACCAAAAAAAAAAAAAGAAAAAAGAAAAAAAAAAGATCAATCCAATGGTTTGTGTTAATCAGCCAAAAAATCCCTCCAAGTGGTAGAAACCTGTGTGTATGTGTGTGTGTGAAATTCCCTAGGTTAGATTAAAAAGAGAAAAATAATTTCATTCTATAAATTGTTATGATTGAGTGAAGTCTAAAGGTAGATCTGGCATTTTGATAAAGATTCCCTAACAAGTAGTAAGGACAAATTTGTATCTTTAAAGTCTTTATAATGGAGACAATAATGTTTTTTTTGGTAATGAGGTGACAATAATAGAAGGGAGGTAAGTGGAAAATGCAGGGTTTTTTTTTCAAAAGGATAAATTAATAGAACCCCCCCTCAAGTTTTTGGTTGTTGCCGGAACCTCTCTTGAAGTTTGATAGTTGCAATCACCTCCCCTGAACTTTGTGATGTGGTTGCAAATAGGCCTCCTTTTGTTAAAATCGTCTAAAAAGAGGCATGAAAATGTCCAAAATACCCATACAATTACTCTTCACCAAAATACTTATCTTTTATAGTTTCTCTTCGTATGAATTGTTAGCTCAAACCCTTGCAATTTCTTTTCTGAAATTGATTTATTTTCTAAGTTTACCTTTCATATCAATGGTTAAAGGTAAAGCTGCAACTTTAAATTCTCTTTCATTATTAGTGTTATTGTTTTTATGTAGAAACCAGCCTCAATAGTAAATGTATGGCTATTTTGGCTATTTTGAACATTTTGAGGGAGACTATAACAAAGGGGTCTACTTACAACTATGTCAAAAAAATTCAGAAGAAATAATTGCAATTAACAAACTTTATGGAAGATTTCAGCAACAACCAGAAACTTTGGAGAGGTTTCATCAATTTACCCTTTTCAAAATTATATTATAGAGGGGATTGTTGTTGTTGTTTTTTTTTTTTTTTTTTTTCATAAAAGGCAAAGAAGCCTAATGTTCATTAGAGAACTAAGCAGAATCAACAAGTACAAGGAGCAGAGGACCAGGTAAAGGATGAATTACATGGCAAACCAAACCGTGCCAATGCATGAGCCGCCTTGTTAGTCAATCTAGGAGAGAAGGCTACTGAGAACTCCGGGTGATGATTAAGGATATTCTTGCAACTGAGAAAGAGTTTAGTCACACTCCTTGGGGGATACCATTATCCTCCAACAAAAAGTTGATCAAAGTAGCACAATCACCCTCAAAAACAGCTTTGGAAATTCCATAGGATATAGCAAAAAGGAGACTTTCCAGCACAGCACGGGCTTCAGATTCCAAAGCAGAACACGGGCAAGAAGGGACCACGCGAGCATAGATCAAGTTTCCACAATGGTCCCTGATGATACAGTCAGCACTTACGCATACAGGAGAGGTTGCACAATCAAAATTAATCTTCACCAGACCAGCCGGAGGCTTACTCCATCTGCAAGGAGGGATTGGGGCAAGAATATTCAAAAGGTTATGAGAAGTTGGACAGACATCATCCAAAAACCCAACAGAGGACACCTAGGCTTTACAGATAATTAGTTCAGGAGGCCATACAACTCCGCGAAAAATAACTGCATTGCGAGCCAACCAAAGATGCCAAATGATTGAGAATGCCAGTGGGTAAGAGGGATGAGGGGAGAGAGAAGTTGATCCCAGCAAAATCCAGAAAGAGATCATCTCAAGGAAATGCTTGAATAGATCAGAATGGACACCCAAATCAGAACCAAACTAGACTGCTTGTGCAATTGGGCAGAATATGAATAAGTGATCGACTGATTCCTCCTCAAACAAGCAAAATGGGCAACAAGAGTCAAATTTGGGCCTCCACAACTTTAATTTATTCCTTGTGGGGATCGTATCATTTAAGGCCCTCCAGATAAAGATCATGATCTTGGGGCGGATCCATTTGATTTTCCAAAATGTTGGCCATTCGCGTTCACCATATAGAAAGTTCACATTAGAGGAACAAGGCAGGTTCGAAGCCAGAAGTCTATATGCTGAAGAGGTGGTGAAGTGCCAATGGGGAGTAAGAGACCAAATAAGTTGATCCTCCATGACATTACTATGTAATGGGAGAGCCAAGGAGAGAATCTCTTGTGCAGCCACCCTGGATCAGACAACATCAGAGTCCCCTAACCTCTTATCGTACACCAAACTCAACAATGCCAAGGAACGCATCTGACTGCTCTATAGATCGCTCACTGTCTTGAGGATCCCATTCGTTCCGTATGCCTCCACCTTGAGAACCTCAGCCTCAAACAATGGTCGACCCTACCTAGTTTCAAGCCAAGCAACAGAAGATCAACCGTATCCTAGCCATGATGGAAACACTAGGACAGCCGGCAGGCTCCCCTAGTCACTCACCTTGTCATGCATGTGCCTACCATGACCGATCCTCAAACTGATGACCCCAAAAGGCACCATGCAGACCGACAAAGGACCCAATCAAATTATGCGTGCCACCAGCCATCCTAGAAGTCTGATTCCCCATCACAGCATCATGCACACGATGCCCACAGCAGATCTCACCACTAAGACGTCACAATTCCAGCCCAAGAATAGCTTGGTGAGCACCTGCAGTAGTCCCTAATCTCGATAGCCAAATATAGCTTGGTTCGAGACCGTCATGCAACTCCGAAAGTAGAGAAGACCATGAATGCAGCCCCAATCGACCAGGAAGCTAAGATCTAGGACCTACAAGAAAGACTAACTGAACTGGAACGCAGCCAAGCAGACCATAGAGTGGCTCCTCCAACGACTAGACCAGCAGAACCACAATGTGGCCAACATTGGCCAGCCTCATGCAGGTGCACCAGAAGAGAGGAGAGACTCTACGGGACTATTTGGCGAGATTCAACGTTGAAGCCCTTCAAGTCTGAGCCCTAAACCAATCGGTGGCCATGGCCGCATCATGAATGGGCTATGCTCATCAATGTTCATCATCTCTCTATGGAAGAATCCTCCACCCACTCTAGCCGCGCTCATGAACCATGCACAAAAAATACATGAACGCCGAAGAAGTTCAAGCGCTGTGCAGGGACGAGGAGGACCAGCACGACTAAAAGTGGAGAGACCACAATGGTCAAAAGCCAAACCGACAAAGTAAGAGATAGGACAATTGAGTTGATTGCAGGCTGAGAACCCTGTCGTCAATGTCGTAACTTCACTCCACTCAATGCATTGCAAGCCGAGATATTGATGCAAATATGTAATAACAACTTCATTAGGTGGCCTGAAAAGATAAAAACCTTAGGCAACAAGAAAGATCAAGATAGGTATTGCGAATTCCACTGGGACCATGACCACGTCACGACCTTCACCACCACCTAGAAGACCTCATCTAACACGGATACCTCCGTGGTTTGATGGACATCAAAGAGCATAAGCCTAGAGAGGAGGCATGCCACGCCGGTGTGCCCCCAACCCGAGCTCTCCCCTTCAGGGTCACCGCCATCATCTCAGGTGGGATGGCCTCCGGGGTAGAGAACAACTAGGCATGGAGGGCCCACATTGAGGAGTTTGACTGTCGAGAACTTAGAATAGCATTGTACAAAGTGTTGAAAACAACCCACTCCAAGCTCTAACGATGACCAGATAGCATTGTACAAAAAATAAATAAAACATTTTTCTTTGAAGCATGAACGAGCAAATGCCAACACATAGTTTGACCAAACTCTAAATGGCCTGAGAACACTGATCCATTACACACATGCTAGCCAGACCGAGCTCCAACGGCCAAGGCTGCTGACCTAGTGCACGCATGGCACCATGTGCGGACACCACACGCACTGACCAACCACGAAGAGGCAACAACCTTGTCAACGACCCGACCGACATCAAACTATCAAGGCCTGACAATCACCACACAAGAGACCTAACTGGCCATAAACGGTCGAGGCCAGGACAAGCCCCCAACGGGCGCCAAAAGAATGACGTCCCCACCACAATGGCACGAGGATGGCCATCGAACTTCGCACACCCAATCGACTGACAGTTGGAGCAGAGTTAGTCGAGGACCACGGCTACCCCAATCAAAGAGCGTAAGGCTCTCTAAGACCATGTGCCGCCGAGCTCCCTGACAACATTGAGAGCTCGAAAGGACCTCGGCCGACATGAGACTGAGGCCATGAAGCTGAAGGCCCCAACCATCTAGCATCAAGCCCAAGACCTTGGCCAACATGAGGTCAAGGCCACAAAGTCGAAGACCCCAGCCATCTAGCGTTAAGCCCAAGGCCTTGGCCAACATGAGACCTAGGCCATGAAGCCGAAGACCTCGACCATCTAGCGTCAAGCCCAAGACCTCGGCCAACATCAGAATGAGGCCACAAAGCCGTTCACCCCAGCCATATAGCATCAAATCCGAGACCCCAACTAGCCTAAGAACAAGTCAACATGGACCGCAGCCTCCCCCACCAAGATCGAGACCTTGCCCCACCCAAGGGCCACCCAACCATGAAGACTGACACTAAAGAGGTAAAGCCCCTCAACAACTGACCCGCCAAACAACAAGTATAGAAGTAGGCCCATGGACCCTACCGACCAACCTAATTATAAAGCGGAGCAACTTATAAAAGGATAAACAACACAGAACATTCTCGGCAAGAAGAGTAAACTTTCATTAATCGAAAGGATGATACAATGATTATAAGCCCGACATCCCAAACTGTGTACAACAAAAAAAAAGAAGAACATCAGTCCAGGCCAACCGTACTATCTATAGGGTTGACCTCCTCAGGGGTGGTCGCGTTGTCATTTGGGGTAGGCTGCTTAGCTGGCGGTGCCTCAGCATCAAAGGGACTGTATTTCTCCACGGCCGCGGTGATCTCAGGGTGCCCACGCATGACCCTCCTCTAGCAGTGAGCAAAGCTGGTTTGCCAAGAGTCCGTAGTGAAATCATTGAGGGCAATTTGGAACTCCTCGAACTCCTTGTACTTGGAGACTGCCTCCTCCTCGGTCACCTTCTGTGCCTTGTCACAATTCTCCTTGAGCTCACGTACGTGGCTCTTTAACCACCGCAACTCCTCATCTTTGGTCGTTGTCGCCTGCAAATGTGAGAACTCGTCCTCTTGAGCCTCAGCTACCAGACGAAGGGCATGCATCTTATCGACCAACATCATCACTGTGCGGGCAGCCTAAAAACACAAAATCAATGAGTACGTCAAATCGAACCAACGAATAGAAAGGGTGGTGTTGATGCCTTACCGCGATAGACTCCCGAATGATCGTGCTCTCCAGCACCCTGCTTGTGTGGACACTGGTCTCTCTATGGATCTCAGGAAATAAAATGCCCTTGGCCAGCTGCTCGGGCACACCTTCAACCTCCAAGGTGTCCTTCGGTTAGACACTTCAATTCGGCTTGTACATTTTGGCCCCTTCTTCTGCTAGACCCGAAGAGTGTGGGACCTCAAGACCTCCTCGGAGCATAGACCATGGTCGAACACATTGTGATGGAGACCCATCAGAGCTAACGTCAACCACGTCGCCCTCCACCAATCTCATCCTCTTATGCAGCCGAGGAGTCGTGATATCGGAGGGGATAAATAGAAGTTATTATATAATTTTTTGAGAATACTTAAATAATTCTTAAATTTTTTTATTCGAACTTTCTTTAGATAGATAGATAAAAAGTAGGGGAGGGGATAAATAGGAGTTAAAGATAATTCAGGAGAGAAACTCTCTACTAAATTAGAGATGATTTTGGAGATAAATAAGAATTAAAAATAATATAGAAGATAAATAGGAATTAGAGATAATTTTGGAGAATGTGAGGGAGGTAGTTTAGGAGAAATTTTAGGAGAAGCGATTATTTAGGTTATCGGGAAAGTGCATTTCATTGGTTGTTTTGAAAATTATATGGAATCAAGGTTCAAAATATCGATACACCTGATACGCCAATAGGGACGTATCGAACGTTTTGATATTCGTTTTTTTTCATTTTTATTTTTTTTTTCAAAACTAGTTCAGGGGAGCTGGTCTATGACCCCTCTATTCCCTGAACAGGTCAGACCCCCGATACACGCACTGTAGGGGCGTATCGGAAGGGTCCCGAAACGATACGTATGGGTTAAGGATACTTTGAAACTTGCATATAATAAAAAAAAATAAAAAATGAGAATTTCTTGACGGCTTCATTTTAATGTAGAGAGAGAGATTTGTACTCCTTCCAAAGTCAGCCGAACGTAATAAAGTTTTGGATTGTAGAAGCAAAATGAATTTGGATTTTGAATCCTAGAATTCAAATGACCAATCCTGGGACAAATTTGAATTCCACTCACATGAAGTTCGCGGAATCTTTTCTATATTTCTCTGAATTCCTTTACATCAAAAAGTTTTCACTTTCAGACACAGATTCCAGTGATCCCCAACAAATCCAATCTGCCCATATTCCAAATCCACACTAATCAATTAGAAGAAGAAATCCACCCTAATCCAAACGCAACTGAAGTAGATTGGAATTGAATTCCATATTAATCAAGTTAAAAAAGCCCAAAATGGGAAAATAAAAGGACAAAAAATTATAGTATTTTACTCTTTATCCATTCTCGGCACTACATAATTTACAAAACTATACTGCGATGAAGCAGTCATAGCAAAAAACTACAAGAATCTGATTCAGTCGAACACCTCTGTGATGATACCACCAAATGCAAATTAACCTGTTTAATGCTTGTAAGGCGATGCATCTTGCATTCTGTTCTTCCTCTTCTGCAGGAACCGTTGCAGAGATCGCTTCATCGACAGCCCCGGTAGGCTCTGGAGCTGAGATTGCAGAGGTGGAGAGAGAGGAGATCGAGGGGTGGTCATTCTTTCCTCCATTTCTCGCCTGGCGATGCAGATGATAGCTCTTGCCTGCATTTAGTTACAAGAAAAACACAACTTAGTAACAGTAGTTCTTATGTTCTAATCAGATTAAATAAAACCTGATCTGGGCTTAACTAGAATGAAGGGTCACCATTACCTGCGACACCACCACGTCGGTGTGATGAAAGGCAAGTGATTTGGAATCTGTAACAATCAAGAATCCAAATCTAGAGACGTGGTAGGTTTTGGGTTGACTGAATTGAATAACGTTCTTACCCACCCAATAAAGAAATCAAAACGTTTTCCTTTTGTTTTTTCCTGAGTTTTTTCTCATTTGAACGAGTCAAAACTGGGCGCCCTTCTACTATTCGACCCAACTCACCGGAGTTCGGTGTGGCAAAGAGGTAGCTCAACTCGATCTAATTGGGTGGTTAGAGACTTACAGTTACAGATTAGTGGATGTAGAAGAAAGAACTAGAGCATACCTGAAGATCGGTTACATCGCAGACGCAAACCCGCCCGTTGTAAAATATGGTTAGTTGCTGCTGCTTCTGCTGTTGTGCTTGTTCTTGTTGTCGTTGGGTTCTAATGGATGCTTCCGACCTTCGATTAAGAAAAGAAAAGAAAGAAATGTTAATAAAACCTTTGAACTGATGTACAGCTGAGAACAGAATAAGAAGAAGAAGAGTGAACTTACAGGGAAGAGTTGTCGGAATCGGATGAAGGACGAGAACCCAGAGGGAAAAGACAGAGGTCTAGATTGCAGTTCCTCCTCAAAGCCAATGGCAGAGTAGACTTTGCCATCTCCAATGGAATACGGAGAGCTGGAACTCCGCTCGGAGAAGAAGAAGGAGAGAGGATGAAGGGTTGTAACTTGTAAGAGAGAGGAGAGTGTGATCCGATTTATAAAAGTAAGATGTTTGATTAAATTCCACAAAGGCAAAGGCAAATATTACTCAAACGTCACAAGCGGACATGTGAATCGGCGGGAGAAATTTAATAGAGTAAAATGGCACGTTGATCACGTTATGATCTTATGGAAGAAAACCCACGTTTCGAAACAAAACTCCGCTGTTCCGTCCCCTCTCTCTCTTTTCTTTTATTCTTTATTTTCACGTGCCGAAGTCGATTAGGCATTTCCCCTTGGCAGTTTCACTTGACTCTTGTTTCTACGAAGTGGATGGAATTGAAATTATGCCCTTGATTTTTGCATAATTTCTCCCTTCACCCCTTAAAGACAAAAAAAAAAAAAAAAAAAAATTTGGAAATTTGAGTGGGTCGCATGTTGGGTAACCACCGCTAGATGGGATTCGACGTAAGAAAAAGGGTAAAATATAAAAACCTCTCCTCATGTTCTATTTTAACAACAATCCCCTCTATTCCGGGCCAACTCCATCATTCTTTCAGCCTTTGGTGTTACCTTTTTTTTAAGGTGAATGATAAATATCTCGGTGGGCCCTTGTTTATGAATAGAGCTAAAGTGTTGGAATGGAAGTTCTTAGTCGAAAAACTAAAGTCTAAACTGGCGGGATCGAAGAAGCGTACTCTCTCTCATGCTGGCAGATTTGTTCTTATTAAGTCCACTCTTCAAGCTGCTCCTCAATATATCATGCAGACCTATCTCCTTCCAAAGCAAACATGTTCGGAGCTGAATAATATCTGCAGAAATTTCTGGTGGTCTGACTCTGAGAATGTTGGCCTTCATCTTAGAAAGTGGTCACTGTTTTGTACCAAAAGCCTCTGGCGGGCTGGGCTTTCGTGATTTTGAGTTAGCCAATAAAGCCCATATCATGAAATTGGGTTGGAGATTACTTAAGTTCCCTTCGGCTTTGTGGGTTAAAGTCCTCCATGGTAAATACTTTAGGTCCTCCAACTTCTAGGAATTAAAACCAAAACCGGGGATATCCTACATATAGCGAGGTATTCTTGCTTGTAGATCTCATCTTTGCAAAGGGTGCCGTTGGATTATTGGTAATGGGTGGAGTGTTGATGCCTTATCCGATCCCTGGCTCCCTAATGTTGTGGATCTTTCTGTCCGGCCCCAAAGAAACCCTCCTCTGAAAGTGGCGGATTTTATCAATCATCAATCAATGACCTGGAACCAAGCTCTGATTAGCCACATCTTTAAATAGTCCTGCCATCTAGACGATGTTGGGGTGGAAGGACAAAATCGCATACCAAGATCTATAACCACAGGAAGGGTCAGAGGCCCGAGGAGTTATTCCTCAGGTAGGCACTCCGACGCTCAAGTTAGTAGGGTAAAAAGGGTTGATCGGGATGAGCAGGTTGAGACAATGTTGTTTTCGAGCCAAAGAGATAGTGCGAAGAGGTAATGAGTGAAGAACTCCAAGACGTCCCTTACCTCGAGTGAGGAATGCCTATTTTATAGTTGAATATCCGTGTTCTGGTCAAAGAGGGCTTCCAGGTCCTCGATATTTCATGTTAGGTCAATTTCAGTTCTAATTGGTCCTGGTCCAAACCCGATCCATTAACAACCCTAAACACATACCCAGGCAAGTAAATTTACTCATATCCTTTTATTTTCTTGCTAAATGAGAAATGTCATTTTAGCTATCAATGCAAGTGTTGACAACTTTCTCTCCAAATGGGAAAGTTATTTACCCACCTGATAAATGTAGGGAGAATGAATTTTCTGTGAATCCCACATATAAATCCTAAAAAACAGTATGGGCATAATCTCATTGAGTGACTTTCCCCCTCTCTAAATCTAAAAGAAGAACGCCCATAGTATAAATATATGTTATTAATATTAATACATTAATAAAATATTAATTAATTGTCTTATATTCTTTTAATATTATTATTAGGTGGCATCATTTATTTTATTTTTATCCTGTTTTCTATTTTTGTGATTGAATGGGGAGGGAGGGGCTCATGCCGGGCCGAAAAGTAGGGTTCACGTTTGGACAACTGAAAAGGATTTTATTTTATGCGTTGTTTACTATAGGGCAACCAAAAAGTTAAAAGTCATATTTCAAAGAAATAAGTTCAATAGTTACCAAAAAAAAAAAAGAAATAAGTTCAATTATGCCTAAATGTAATTCACTTTTATGTCATGAGAGATTAACTCTTTTTCTTTTTCTTTTTCTTTTTCTAAAGCCTAGTAAATTTTATGTATTTTTTGCAAATATATAATTAAGTAACTTGAGAATATTTAGTTAAATATTAAGGGAGTAATTTATACAACATTGCAGAAACTTGTCCAATGCAATGTGGGGTATAATATCGATGTGGTCAAAGAGGGTGTACATTTGGCATATTTAGAGGGTTCACCATCCAATAGATGGTCTGAGTTGGCAGCATTTTTCCCTTATATGGCAGAAATAGTGATGGTCATTTAAAGAAAATTCTAATTTACATGTGTTCATGTATATATCAAGGTTTTTGTTTTTGTTTTTGTTTTTTTTTTTTTTGTATCATATATATCTAGGTTTTTAACTGTGAGAAAGTCCAGCATTTCATCCAGATTGAATGAAATGAATTTTCTTTTACTACCGAAGAAAATGAATTTTCTCATAACTTTAATACTTTATTCATTTTTTTTTGAAATTTTAGTTACATATTTTTCTCTGTTTTTATCTTTTAAAGTTTTCTAAAATGTTTAAGTTAAAATACATCTGTCTATCTATAATTTATCCTTTTTAATTTAGTCATTAATCTTGACTAAATACTTACTTGAGAAACATTAAAAGTTAGACAAAAAACAATGAAATATTGGCCAACTTTTTTTTTATCATAATATTTGCTGATTTCAATTTCACTTGTCTCAATGTCAAAGATCAAGATTTTACATATTTCTTTTTAACTTTTTACTTATTGTGTTTGGTTTGAAGGAAAAAGTAGGGAAAGGAAGGAAAAGATAGGGAAACCTATACAAAGTTTGTAAAGGTTTTCTTACATTTCCCTTACTTTTTTCTTTAAAACAAACATAACCTAAGTGAAAGCCTATATTCATTTATAAAAGAAATAACTTTCTTTTTCCTTAAGTTCAAATTAATTTTACACTCAAACCATTCTTCGTTGTTGGGAAGATGGGGTCACTGTAGCTTTGGAGGAGAAGCTCTGAGGCGCGTCTGAAGACACTATCTTTAGAACGTTATTTGCCTCCACTCAATTTTACTGAGTCCCAGTATACAATAGAGCCTTGGGCGAGAATCTGCAACCAGCAAAGTTGAAGAGTCTCCAAAGAAACCTTCTGTGAGACTGTAGCAAATAAGACTGAGAGACAGAGATAGTGAATTTCGAAATTGTGTATTTTGGAGTCTGATTCATGCTCCTTAAATAATTTGTGAAGAGGTATGAGGAAAAGGTAGGTGCTGGTTTAGAGAAGGCACCTTGAATAGTCATAATTTCAACCATTGTGACTGTTTAAAAAGTTGTTAACAGTTGGTGACTGTTAACTTTGAATTGTGCCTCTTGATCACACCCGATCGAATCATGACCGTTGATCTCATCAACGATGATCAACGGTCATCAACGCACCAAAACCAGAGCCACCCATCGCGAGCAAAGTGTGCCTCTAAAGCACCTCATTGTGCCACACACACGCGCGCACATGCGTGCGCACGCGTTGCGTGGTATCGAATCCCCATACTCTCCTCTACTAATTCTAAGGAGTGTAAATCAGCTCCTATTGAAATACTGAAAACAAACCTTGTAATTATCCAATGTGGGACAAGTTCAAAACTGTTTTTTTTTTTTTTTTTTTTTTTGTAAGAGAAAAACTGATTTTTCAACCAAGTGTGCAGGTGCAATTTCTCATGTAATTGACCAATCAAACCCATTGGATTTAATCTCTTATGAGATTAAAATCCAACAATCCCCCACATTGATTGATCAATTACATAGTTCTCTCTCAATCCAAACTACTATGACACAATTATGCATACAAAAGGTGTTTATCAACTTAAACCTCTTGTTAGTATAGTTATCCCAAAACCTTGTCAAAGTTATTGGTGCTAAGACCTTAAACCAACTACTCTCAAGACAGACCGAAGACACCTATACACATAAAAATGTTCAGTCTCTGCAAGAGTTTCAAATTTTGCTAAGCACTGTTATGGCCATGTGCTTCTTTCCTGGTTTCATGAACAATCCCGAGAGCAAACCCAAACTCTCATGAGAAGCGGCACCACTTCTATGTTCACCTAGGTGAAGTTCCATTATGTGTTCCGTTATTTGACATATTTCAGAACTTCATTAAGAGTTTATCTCAACCTCTCATCATAACGGATAACACTGTTTATGTTGTGATGGGAAATTTCTCAATGTCAGTGCTAACAGTCACATTGTTGTAACTTGTTGTTACCCATTAAACCCAATACTGATGGCTTTTCAGTTCAAGTTGGGTTACCATTACAGGTGACTAAGTAAAGGGTTTTAATCCGATCTCTTTGGTTGTCATTCTTACCAATTCTCTGGCTAAACCCTTGGTAAGAAGATCAACCAAGTTTTTACTTGACCTCACATAGGTTATAGTGATGACTCCATCTTGAATCAGTTGCCTAACAAATTCATGTCTCAGACTTATATGTCTGGACTTACCATTGTAGGTACCATTGTAGGCCCTTGACAGAGTTGCCTCACTATCACAGTAAATGGAAATTAGAGGCATAGGACTAGGCCAAAGTTTTATATCCAATAATAAATTTCTAATCCATTCAGCCTCTTTTCCAGCAGTCGCTAAGGCTATGAATTCGGATTCCATGGTCGAGTGAGATATACAAGTTTGTCTCTTGGATGCCCAAGAGATCGCACCCCCACCAAGGACAAAAATCCATCAAGATGTGGACTTGTTATCTCCATTACCGGTAATCCAACTTGCATCAGTATACCCTTCTAGTACAGTTAGATAATCACAATAAAACAAGCCAAGTTCCAAGGTTCTCTTGAGATACCCAAGGACTCTCCCAATTGCCTTCCAGTGCTCTGCATCGGGATTACTTGTAAACCGACTGAGTTTACTTACTGCAAATGCAATATCAGGTCTGGTACAAAGCATAGCATACATCATGCTTCCTACTGCACTAGCATACTCAAGTTGTGCAATTGCTCTACCAGTATTTTCTACTAGTTTTATACTAGAATCATATGACGTGCTATATTTTTTAAACCTTAAATGCTTAAATTTCTCAAGTACTTTCTCAATATAATGTGATTGGCTTAATGCATAGCCCTTACTATGCTTTTTAACTTTTATTCCCAAGATGGTATTTACTTCTCCTAAATCTTTCATCTTGAAAACAAAGGATAAGTAGTTTTTAGTTTCATTTATGCCAACCATATTTGTACCCACAATAAGCATATCATCTACATAAAGACACACAATTACTCCATAATTTTCAGTGAATTTTGAGTAGATGCATCTATCAGTTCTATTATGTCTAAAACCAAAAGCTAGAATGCAAGAATCAAATTCCTCATGCCACTGTTTAGGTGCTTGTTTTAATCCATATAGTGATTTAACCAGTTTATAGACTTTCTTCTCGTTTCCAAAAAGAACAAATCCTTCTGGTTGTTCCATGTAAACCTCTTCATTTAAATCATCATTTAAGAAAGCAGTTTTAATATCCATTTGGTGAACAGATAAGTGATAAATGAATGCTAATGCTATAAGCATTCTAATAGAAGTTGTTTTAGTCACTGATGCATAGGTGTCAAAGTAATCTATCCCTTCCTTTTGGCTAAATCCTTTGGCTACTAATCTAACATTAAAAGTTTGTACAGTTCCATCAGTGTTGTATTTTCTTCTAAACAGCCATTTACATTTTATTGGTTTTAATCTTAGAGGCAGATCTACTAGTACCCATGTGTTATTTGACATTATTGAATCCATTTCATCATTTATAGATTTTTTCCAAAAGACAACATCTCTAGAGGTCATGGCTTCACTTTTAAAAGTCCATGAGTCCACCAATTTTCCCTAATCTATTTTATTGTTTAAATTTTATGCATTTTGATATTTAAATAATTTTTTTCTATTTAATGGATATTTATAGAAGTGATTATGGGCTGGACCAAACCTAAATCTTTTATATTAAATGCTATATAATATGCAAATACATTTTTTATATATCATATTATACAAAATATTATAATATAAATGTTATATTATAATATTTATATAAAATGCATATATTTAAGTATAAGGATTGGGCCAAGTCATATATTTGTCCTTTCTTATCCAAACGGTAGAAGAAAGTACCAGAGCACGGGTTTTGGACTTTTTGGACATCATTCATTTGTCCTTTCTTACCAAAACACCTCCTAGCCCATCACCCAACTAGACATCCTGGCCCACTCGCCACTCCCTGTCCACTTCCAACGAATTGCTAGTTGCCACTAATGATAATAACAACCGAGCCTGACACTCATACTGGCCCACTCGAGTCCGGATTATTCCTCACAGAGCAGCCTCACACCGACCTTATAGCATGTCCCGTCTAATCGCGCATCCGGAACGTTTTTAGTATTTGTATTTATTATTCATGAGATGAGAAGATGTTACCAATTTAGGGTAGGATGTGGCTGGGAGGTTACTGTAAGATATGCTCTGTTAAGAGTAGATTCTATTTTGGCCCACTCCCTATGAACCGACCTGATCTATTCCAGAAGTCCTATCTCCAAACCCTCTTTTATTTTCACAATTTGTATGGGCATCCCACAGACTTGCCCCATGGTGTATCCCAACCTTGTATTAGAAACACCTAAGATAAGAATGGGAAAAATTTCGCATCATGAGATGTCTATGTGGGGTGCCAATGTGAACTTCCATTTTTATGAGAATGAACGTGACGATCGAGTCCTCTTCTCCTCTTTCAAGAATTCAAAATTCTGAAACCCAACTCACACCCCTGCCCTAGTTATAAATAGACCTGGTCATGGGCCGGGTAGCCCGGCCTGGCCCATATCTCGGTTGGGCTTGGTTATGTAAGCCCATGGGCTTGACCTCGGGCCTAATACAGTAAGTTTGACTGTGTTTTGGGCCAAACTCAAAATTTGTCAAAAAACCCAACTCGAGCTTGGCCCGGCCTGACTCAACATTATATATTTTATAAAATATATAATATGTATTTTATATATTATATAAAATATATAAATAATATAATATTTATTGAAATATATATTTTATAATTTAATATATACATTTTTTATTATTTTCTTTATAATTTCTCTCTCTCTCTCTCTCTCTCTCTCTCTCTCTCTCTATTCAGCCACTTCAGCAGTAGTAACAATATGGGCTAAATTTCGGGTTTGGGCCCAAGCCCGGGCTTCGGGCTTTTTATGAGGGCCGGGCTCAGGCCCAAGTTATAGACCCGATGGTCAGGTCGGGCTAGGGCTCGGGCCTTAGAAAAATTTATTAATAATAGTAAAAGCCCGACCCATGAACATGTCTAGTTGTAAAACATCCATCCAATGATGTTGGGTTCTAGAACCCCACTCTTAAATCCAACCCAACCTCTAAGAAGCTCTATTCCGTATCCATTTTATATGGATTTGGACAGGGTCACATAAGTTCCATTCTCCCCCTTTATCTATATTAACAACAATCAATCCGAGACAAAGTTCAAAATATTAATACATATCAGTCTGTATTAATCGATATCGATACATATCATTCCGGGACCTTTCTCATTATCCCTACAGTGGGTGTATTGAGAGTTTGACTGAATCAGGGGGTAGAAGAGCTCTAAACCAGCCATCTTGAACTAGTTTTAAAAACAATAAAAAAAATTAAAAAAAAGTATCGATTTGCCCAATATACCCTTAGTGGTGTATCAGAAGTATCGATATTTTGAATCTTGATCTGAATCACAAAATGCTTGTAGGTGCACTACTCACTTTAAGACATCTAACCTCATTTAATTTAGAATAAACGTGGAAATATCTGAAGATGACAAAATCCAGCATGTAGAAGCTTGGATCCTGACCCATCTGTACTGCCATATTCACTCGTCATAGATAATCCAATCTGTTCTTCTAGAGTGGACATCTAGAGTCAAATATATGCATATAGAACATGAGACCATGAAGTGGAAAGTAATTGTTGTTCATGATCGAAACATTTGTAGAAAATTCAAAAAAAAAAATGTAAAAAAGACTAAACCCCACCACTAGAACTATAACCTCAAAGGCTCATACCCACCTAACTTTGATTTTCTTGAAAGCTTAATCCACTCATATGAGTCCCTTTTCTTTAGTATTGTCATCTTCATAAAATATTAAACTTATGCATAACTGCCAAACAGTCTCTAAAACAGTTAATTCCCTCTCTTAAAGAGAAGAAGTCGGGTGTTTTACACAGGTTGGGCCCAGCCCGAGCTCGAATCTGTTGAACCCGGAATTTTACACAGGCTAGGCTTAGGTTCAAGAAGTCGGGTGTTTTTATTTTTCGGGCCTAGCTCTTAGGTAGCCTGAACCCGGCTCAATTATATACGTTTATACATATATATATATATACATATTTGTATAGATATTTTGCATACATATATAAATATATGATATTTGTATAAATACATTTATATGTGTAATTTTAGAATGGATTCATTAACCAATTTGAGCCCGGGCTGGGCCCAACCAACCTGAGTGCATCAAATTACAGGGCAGACTAGGCTTAGGTTGGTTAAATCGGACTTGACCTTAGGCTCGGGCCGGATTTGGGCTTAAACCCAAATGTTAGGGTCGGGCCAAACCGCCCCGACTTGCACCCCTACCTCCAAGTCTACTAGTAGCCTCCCTATAACCACATCCTGCACATGGGTTTGGCATCAATCCAAAGTCATGATTCATTCCACCCCCTAGGCTGGAGCTAAGATTTCTTGTGAACATTAAGTAGAACTTTCAGAAGATCACAGAATTCAAAAGTTTCTTGTGAACAACACCACCTAGGGTCCATTCATATTGTGAATTTTGAGAGGGGGGAAATTGGTTAATGGGATTTTAGAGACACTAATCTTGTTTTTTCAAATTTATGAGGGATCCATGAAAAAATTACTTTCCCCCCGTAAGTGATACCCAATTTTCTTAGTGGATAAATAATTTTTCCATGAGAGAAAATTTGTCAACACTTAGATGGAACAAAATTGTCCCTTTTAACAATAGCTTTTAATGATTAAAATGGCCAGGCAAGAGATAAATGCATTTACCTGGATAAATAAGCAACAAACGGCACCTTAAAATACCTTAAGAAATTTATTTTTGTGACAAAGGCACCTGTCAAATTAATGGGAATCATCAAACGCAATATTATTCTAATTGTTTTTATTTCATGTAAATCGACAAAATCAGGGCTTGTGGTATATATTGGGAAGGCGAATAATAGCTATGGACACTTGGACTGTTTATGAAACTATTTGCCAAAATAAATAGTGGCAACTGTGGTAAATTATTAAAAAAATAGGCATACTTTTTATTATTTGTTCTCTTTAAAGCCTCCGATACTGCTTTATTACTATTACTCCTCTTTCTCTCTTTCTCTCCTTTTCTCTCTCTCCTCTGTGTGAGTGTGTATTTCGGATTCATAGCTTCACATGGCGGAGCTTTTCGTTGCTGTGATCTCGGTGCTCTGTGTTTTGATACTGCCATGGAGCTGGAGGGTGCTGTATTCAATATGGTGGAGGCCCATGAAGCTGGAGAAGTGGTTGAGGGAACAGGGAATCAAAGGCCCTCCACACATATGGCTTCATGGAAACCTGAAAGACGAGGTGAGGATGAGGAAGGAAGCTTGGTCCAAGCCCATGAATCTCTCTCACGATATCGCGCCACGTGTTGTTCCTTTCGTTCATCAAACCGTTGAAATCTATGGTAAGTGTTACGATTTCAGAAGATGTTTGCTTGGTCTACTCTTACCTTTGTTGGATGGAAATCTTTTGCTTCTAACATCTTAAACTAGATTTTGCTCTTTCACAAAAGATTCCAATCCGATGAACAAAATGCATGGATCATCTAGATTTTCTTTCTTTACATACCGTATAAGCTGTGGTCACGGCATCCCTTCTTCCGGTAGCTTTTAATTTCTCTTTTTACATCAAATCTAGAGCTGTCAGTCCGGGACCCGATCCGATTATCTAGGAAATGGGTGATTCATTTGCATAATTTATGTGGCAATTAGGGGTGAGTAAAAACCGAAGGTATTGATTTGGTGAACTGTCAGTCAGTCCGGGATCCGATTGGTTAATTGAATCGATTGGTTCCGTATTTAGAAAAAAAAAAACTGAAGGTATCGATTCGGTTTGACTAATCAATATAAAAAATCGGCGATTAATCGATTAGCACCCCTAGCGGCAATCTTCATTAGTCGGATCAGATAGGGATATTGCGTTTCATTCAGCCTGAGAAAAATCACGAGACGTGCAGAGTTACTCTGCATGACTGCATCTGGGACAGAAATCACAGAATAAGATCTACTTTTGTTTTCTCTCTTATTTTTTCTTATTTTTTTTTATGCCTGTGTAAGGTAGCATTTCTCAATACACGGGGCGAGGATGTGATTTGGTCTTGTGGGGGGCTGATTTGGTCTCTCCTGCTTTGACTCCTTTCCGCCCCACAGTTGTCATACGTGCACATCTGCAAACATTAGTAAACTTTTCTATAATTGTCATTGTAAGGTGTTTCCAACAAAGGATAGAGATGTGCTGTGGGCACACTTTGTGGGGTGTCAATGTAGATTTTTATCAAAACAATTAGGAGCAATATAACTGGAATCCAGATCCCTTGCCAATAAAACGCTTTCCAACCCCTGCCAATATGATCGAATACTATATATCTATCTCATACATGGTGGATTCCAGTCTCAGATTACGTTAATAAAATGTTAGAACGTGTTTTATTAGCAAGAAATCCCAACTAGTCAGGCTGAAATCAGGCTTAGCACCTATATTAAGAAGGGCTTTGGTCTGGTCCCGGGCTTGAACCTAGTATTAAAATATAAGCCCAGGCCGTGGTTGAAGCTAGTTCTGGGCCTATGACTTTTTCTTTTGGTATTTAATCGTGCACCCGAATCCCAATAAATAAAAATATACAAATAAGAAAATACTCCCAAAGTAGGTGATAGCAGAAATCGAATCCGCATATGAATGAAACAAACCAGCTAACCTACCAACTGAGTCATGCACAATTAGCGGCCTATAACTCTTTTAATATACTATAAATGCCATATGTCCAAATAAAGACAATTAAGGGTAAGAGTGTAAGTCTCCACCTTTTCCTAGAATAAAGAAAAAGATAATACTTTAAATTTTGATTTTTCACTGTACCTTAAATGTCTTGACTCAATATTTAAATTTAAGGATTAAAATATTTAGACAAATAAAAGATATATTATATTATATACAATATGTGTATAAAATAAATGATGGACTTTTTATAATAGAAAATGTTATATATAATAAATGATCAGCCCTAGGAGCAGGTGCTATTTGCTAGAGAAAACTTTGGCTGTTCATGCTCAACAGCTTCGGCTGTCAATAAGTCTCTCCTTGCTGACATGTTCATCCAGCGCTGACCTGGTTATAGTCATTGTGAAGTAACATGTCATGCAGGGGGAACTCTGCTGAGAGCCCAAGCTGTGAATGTGGCTTCCAGTGCCATGCACAACTTTCCACAAAAGTGGACTTATTTTCACTTCTTGAATAAAGGAGAAAAGATTGGCTGAATTTGATGACTGTTTTACGGGCTGTGGCACCAATGATAAAGCCCCAAGTGACTTGGAAATACTGAGTGGCTGTAGGTTAAATGCATTTTATGGCTCGTCTGGGCTTATCATTGGTGCTGGAGGAAAAATATCTCCCAATAATAAGTATGGAAGATGTTCCTAATGTGGGGCACAGATGTATAGCCCATAAAATAGTCATTAAGTTCAGCTAATCTATTCTGCAATAAACGAGCACTGCACCGATCTTGTAGCCCTAACCCCAATTGTTAGAAACTTCAAGTGAACACAACTCTTGCAAAGAAATCTTGCCATGTGTTATGTTATTATGTCACTGGTTTCGTGGGCATTTATTGGCGGGGTGTTTATCAAATAAATAAATGTAAATGTTTATTGTTTTTATTGTTTGGTTGGACGTTTTATGTGCCTTTCAAATAATACCCCATAAGGCTGCATTTGTTTGAGGTGCAAATTCAAAATTTACAACATGGAAAAAATGAACCGATTTAGTGATTGTTAGAAATAAAATTCAAAATGAAAATTTACACCGATTTTCGGTGTAAAATTACATGTTTACCAAGCACCATTAAAATCGAACTGGGATATAAAGTTTACCCCTATTCTATTTTTCACCCCAAACAAATGTAGCCTAAAGTTATTTTCCACCTCAGCTTAAAGTTCCCCACATAAGCATTTGATTTCAATTTATTGATTGGAAACAAGAACTTGAAGTTTCACCCAACGCCTCATGCACATAAATCAAAGTATTTTTTTAGTATTTATTTGATAAATATTGAAATCAAACAGTGGTTTCATACACAATAAATGCGAACACCTATGTGGTGCTGATGTGGTGGTGCTTTTCCAATAAATGCCCATAATTCACAAAAAAACACTAATATAAAAGGCTGATGTGGCAAGTTATTTAACAGTACAAAAATGCATTGGTCCCAAACACCCTCGAAGGGGAGTATTTGACAAAATGTATGCTTTTGCTTTTAAAAGAAAAAATCAGAATCAACATGACTTATTTGGCCAATGCACGGTAATTAAGTTCAAATTCCTAATGTCCTAGGCTCGTAGCTTAACAGAACTCAGCCTAATCAAGTTGGTTGAGTTCAGTATTGAATCGTTGAGTTCTTAATTTCTAAAACCTGTGTGAAGGCAGAATTAATCCCAAGTCTCCACTACAAAGCTAACCCTAACATTCTATACATGTTTCTCATGGAGTACAAGTAATAATTACATATAAGATGTCCAAAATTATCATTTTGCAGGTCATCTATTGTCAAATTACCGGGTCGGAAATGGGTCTGGCCTGACCCTGTCCAAGACTCACCCATTTACACTTTCCTTGCTTGACAGGGGATACCTACATGAGTGAGTGTGGTTCGTTATGTACTTAGGTCCCATTTGGTTTGTGGGAACAAGTATCTGAAATTGGAATTGGAATGGGTTATTCTGATTCTAATTGTTTGGTTGAGTGGAATTAAATCCTATTTCCATTCTTGTTGGAATGACATTCCTCTCATTCGAGGGAATGGTCATTTCCTACCTCTATTTTGGGAATGAAATCATATTCTTGTTGATTTCAATTTCCATTTCCATTCCTGTCTAAACCAAACATACCATGGCAATGGACCATTTCAATTCCAATTCTAACAGCGAAACAAATGGACCCTTAGATAAATAACTTATCCAGTATTTATTTCTTTATCACACAAGATAAAGTTTTTTGGTTGATAAGTTCTATTGGTTAGTTACATGAGATACTGAACTATTATTGATTTTAAAATGCAGGTAACATGTCAGTAATATGGAATGGGAGAACCCCCAGGCTAAATATTATGGACCCAGAACTAGTAAAAGATATTCTTTCTAACAAGTTTGGACATTTTGAGAAACCCAATTTCAACCCACTGACCAGTTTGTTAGCAAGAGGGCTTGCAAGGCAAGAAGGAGAGAAATGGGCCAAACACCGAAGGATCATCAACCCTGCATTCCATATGGAGAAGTTAAAGGTGTCTTCTTAGTTCTCTTTTCAATTTCCTTTAAACCTATTTAATCAGATTCATCTAGAATTCAAGGGTTTCAGACTTTCAGGTATTAATTAGCAGTTTATAAATATAGATGTTAAACACATAAGGCTGCGCTTCGTTACAGTGCAATTTTATCTGCAGTAGTTAGTACAAATGCATGGGAGTACAAATGAAAAAAAAAATGTACATTCTTATTTAATTTTGTTTTGGGTTTTACTTTATTCTGCTTCATGTCTTAATTTATTTTATTTATGTTGCAATCAAACAAATAAATTAATGTTTGAAATAGAATTAGGTCAGGATTTACACTCAAATCATTTGCACTGTCATGGTTTTGCATCAATGCAAATCTATTTGCATTGCGACCAAACACAGCATAAAGGACGAAATGCACTACAAAATGGTGGTTGATTTCCACTAAATTTTTCTTGTATCATGTTTTTCAGTATCATGGTCGAACCCTAAAGCTATGTTTAGTTTGAAGGAAAAGGTAGGGTCGTAGGGAAAGGAAGGGAAAGACATGGAAACCTATATAATTCCCTGTCTTTCCCTTCTTTTCCCTACCTTTTCCTTCAAACCAAACATAACCTAAGGGAAAATTTATGATACAGGATGGTAATGGAAGAGCATTGGCCAATCAAAGCACTCCATGAGTATTGATGAATACCAACTGATTGATCACCCCTTTCATGATAAAGGTTGATTGGCAATAAAATTTTCTGGTATCATGTCTTTCCGGTATCATAGTCTAACCCTTTATTATAACATTTTTTTTTCTGGATTGTTGTATGTAATAGAGGATGCTTCCAGCATTTTATACAAGCTGTTCTGAGATGATCACAAGATGGGAGAAACTGGTTGCTTTGGAAGGTTGCTGTGAATTGGATGTATGGCCTGAGCTCCAAAATTTAACGGGAGATGTCATCTCTAGGACAGCATTTGGCAGTAGCTACGATGAAGGCAGGCGAATATTTCAACTTCAAAATGAACAAGCTGCCCTTGTAATCCAGTCTATGTTGTCCATATATATACCAGGTTACAGGTAGGAAGAAAGTGTTCCTATTGTCTTCACCTTGTTCTTTCAATGATCCAACAACTCCGTTGGTTTGCAATGCAAATCTGAATTTATGCACAATTTGCACTTGGTTTAGTTTTGTATATCTGCTTGTTTGTGGCAATGATTTGCATTTTTATTTGATGCAAAATTTGCTCTGTTCTTATTCATTGGCAGTTCAAAATTTTCATCTGAGAAATTGATACCATTTAATTTCCTCCTACTTCAATTCTCTCTCATATGAAGTGGGACTAAATCAATTTCTTTCCATTTTAAACCTCCCAAATAAATAGGCTTCTTCCAACCCCCCCATTTTCATTCATATAAATTGGGACCACAACCTTTTACTTCTTATAGACAAACAAAACAAGGTTAAATTTGAAGCAAAAGTAAACCAGGATTCACACTCAGCTCATTTGCATTCATGTTATTTACACCTGTGCAAATGAAATTCACAGTGCAAATAAACAGAGTCTAAACTCATTTTTTTTTTTAATTGATCTCTATGTTTAATGGTTTAATGTCTCTCTAATTATTATTGCTTTCCTTCCTCTACTGATTGTAGTCTTTCTCCAAGTACATTGTAATCATAGAAGAAGTTGGATAATTTTGCCCCTATAGTTTTGTTTGATTACACTGTAGATGTATTAGCAGCTTTCCAGACTGTTTCTATACTAAATTTTGAGGGATTCGTCTCTGATTTAAAGTGACCATTATTCTTGGTGCTTAGAACAATGAATAATTGCACCAGATGTGCATTTGCCCATGGGAAACAATGGGGATGTTACAGCTCCAAGGTTTGATATAGATCATCATCATCATTATCTAAGTCTTGTCCCAACTATAGGGGGTCGGTTACATGTAATCTGTTTCTTTCACCATTCTGTTCTGTTCAGTGCCATATCCATTATTAAATTATGGGTGCTTAAATAATTTATTACTACTTTAACACAAGTTTGATCCCTTTAGTAAATATCTGCAATAATATAATGTTGTTATGCAGGTTATTACCAACAAAAAGGAATAAAAGAATGAAGGAAATTGACAGAGAAGTGCGAAGCCTCCTAAGAGGAATCATCAATAAGAGAGAAAAAGCTATAAGGTTAGGGGAGGCCAGTGATGATGATTTACTAGGCTTGCTTCTAGAATCCAATTTTAAGGAGATTCATGAACATGGCAGTGGTAAGAACCTTGGATTGAGCATTGAAGAAGTGATAGAGGAATGCAAGCTATTTTACTTTGCAGGACAAGAGACAACAGCAAATTTGCTTGTGTGGACCATGGTTGTGCTGAGTATGCATCCAGAGTGGCAAATCCGTGCAAGGGAAGAAGTATTGCAAGCCTTTGGAAAAAATAAGCCGGATTTTGATGGTCTGAACCACTTAAAAATTGTAAGTAATTTCTCTAGATTCGCCTTAAAAAAGTATTAATGCAAATACGCTTCAGTATGTGAATCACTCATTTCATATGATGCAATATAAGTAGAACTCTTAATTAAAATTTTCTGTTAATGCAGGTAACCATGGTCTTGTATGAAGTTCTTAGGTTATATCCACCAATATTTATCATAACCAGATATACTTATAAGAAGATGAAACTAGGAGATGTCTATTTGCCTCCTGGAGTACAACTCTTGTTGCCCACGATTCTTGTCCATCATAGTAAACAACTTTGGGGTGAAGATGCACAGGAATTCAAACCAGAGAGATTTTCAGGAGGAGTTTCAAAGGCAACAAAGAACCAAGTCTCATTCTTCCCATTTGGTTGGGGTCCTCGGATTTGCATAGGCCAGAACTTTGCTATGATGGAAGCAAAGATGGCATTGACCTTGATTTTACAACATTTTTCGTTTGAGCTCTCTCCCTCATATGCTCATGCCCCTTACACTGTCATAACTATTCAGCCTCAATATGGTGCCCAAATCATCTTACATAAGTTATGATATTTTTCACTGTAATGTTGATACCTGTAAGTTCACCACATTCTGAATCATCTTAGGAAAGAATCAGAACAAAATAAAATTGGCATATTAGTTTGGATGGTTTCGGTCTATCTTATTTATGCATTGATTAATTAGGAACTCCCATTGACCAAGATGCATGATTGAACTGCTGACCAACTGAGGGGGAAAGAGCTCAAGCTCCATGTGGCAAATTTATAATACCCTTCCACCATGTGAAAAATAAGCTATATATATATATATATATATATATATATTTCTGTTTTAAAATGTGTCTTTGAGAAAACATCTAAGATGAAGACAACAAAGTGAAGACTTGGGATTGAGTCCAAGGAAGCATAAATATATAGTTAACTTGATTATAGTTGTTATTTTGCTAAAATGGGAAGAGAGAGAGAGAGAGAGAGAGAGAGAGTTTAGCACAAAAGAGGATGACATTTTGTCAAGTATTTAAGCACATAGGTGTCACATAGGACAAGTGGGCTAAGGATCTCCTCCCAACAGAATACATTCCAACATATCCAATATGAGATGTGTGGTGTCAGATCATGTTGAAAGCATGTTGGAACTTTGAACCTATTTTATTGGGAGCAGTTCTGGACTCAAACAACTGAGGCTTGAACACTATTGATATAGCAAACATGAAATTTGAACTTTGGAGTTGAATCATGTATGTGGCATTAGTTTTATCTGAAACAATAACACTACCAAACACCAATGAACTCCCATTAAACTCGTTAATAATGTACAAGCCATGGTTGTTGCCTCGCCTCAAAGTATGCTTATACCATATTTATCAGCCACAGCTGAAGACAAGTATATTTCTTTGTGAAGGCCCACTGTGTTGTGGTTGTTAATTTCTCTCCTTCAGGTAATTTTTATTCCTGACATTTTTGAGTCTGATTTAGGCTGCATTTGACATTCTTTATTTTAAAGACAACTTGTCTCTGGGCATTTTAATGCAGAAAGGAGATAAGTCCCAAAAATAAGGAATGCCAAACGAAGCCTCAGAGTAGTAAAATCCCCAAGCCTATTTGGTTAAGAGAAATTTCTCTCTAGCTACGCAAGAAACTACAATTTATAGTTTTTGGAAAAATTTTGAATTCTCTCATTCTGCAATTTGGAAGGTTCTCTCTGCATGTAACTTTCACGATGTCCATTACACAAACTATTGCATCTTATGACATCAAACCAAGATTATATAAATCAAACCGACACAACGTAACATAAAGATAAATGCAACAATCGTCCAACACCAACAACAACAACAACAATGTCATATTTCAAGTACATACAACAAACCTTGCAAAACATATCAAACCAACACACTATCAAAGCAGAATAGGGTGGACAAGCAACTTAGCAATGTTTTCCTTGGTTCGACCAGCTGAATGAGTAAATTCATCTCCGTGATGGTAAATGACTTCTGCCAATCGTGCAAGATTAAGAGTCCGCATAAAGAAAGGTAAGGGTAGAGCTGCTGGCTTCAAAACATCTTTGTTTATGTCCTTCCATGCTAGTCTAATCAAAATTTCAAGGTATTCGCATGCCTCCACCTTTGAAGCTTTGTTCTCCTTCATGTAGCATTGAACAGCAGAAGCGTCGAGTCCTCTCTTGACCTCCTATCATATGGATGATAACATGGCATATAAAATTATAATGAGAAGTTTTAGTCCTATTTAATGCCAAACGGGCCTTTTCGAGTTCGGATCCCACCGGACATAATAGCTGTGTATCAGGAATATCACCCTTTTCATTCATTGGGAGATGTGAATTTCGTGGATAACACGGGAATTTCCAGGGAGATGTAAGTTCCGTGGGTAGCAGATCCAGAGTGAACCTTTTCATGTATCAGTATGAATCTCTGGTCTCTAGTTAAAACCTGATAGGCAGATAAGTTGTAGCATAGTTTAATGAATTGATCCAAACATATATAACATAGCAACTGCTAATATTTTAAAAGACAAGCATATATTGTGCCCCAACTGTTTGAGCACCATGGTGGATGTTCTAATTAATGACATTAAATTAGAACAGTACATTTTGTATTTTCAAATCCAACAGTTTCAATTATGGGGGGAGAACATATTTTCCACATTGTATATATACCTAAATTTTCTCCAAAACCCCCAACTTTTTTTTACCAAAAGAAAGGTGTGATATGATTTATGAATGTATTTCAACTACCACCTTGTGCATCCTTATTAATGGGTCCCCTAAAGGTTATTTTAATCCTTCATTTGGTCTTATGCAAGGTGATCCACTCTACCTTTATCTCTTCATCATTTCTATCGAAGGTTTATTTTTTCTCATCTCATTTTTTGTACTGAATAGAACAATATTATTCAAGGTTTTAAAACTTCTAACACTACCCCCTCCATATCCCATTCATCTCTTGTTGATGATGGGAGTTTTTTGTTATGGATTCTTGAGGTGGTGTAGCTAACCTTTTGAATTTGATTGAACAATTCCAAAGTGTTTTTGACCAAATAGTTTATCTATACAGATCCAGTTTTTGCTTTTAGTAAGAAATTTTTTCCCAAGTGCCAATGAATGTTGAGAAAACAAATTAAAAAGAGAAAGTTGGATCACAAAGCTAAGTATTTGGGACTGCTTCTTTTGTGGTGTCTTAGTATAAAAGTAAAAACTTAAACTTTGTAGTGAGTTTATCTCAGTTGGTCATACCTTTTTTTACCTGATTTCATTAGTGAGTCGAACAATTAAACTTGATGATGTAAGCAGCTTGGGCCCAATAGAAACCCAGTCAAAAGCCTCCTTTGTTGCAACATCCCCCATGCTTATGAATGAGGCAACAGTAAGCAAAGGATAGACTGAACCACCACTCCATGAATTATACAAATATTATTCTAGTCTTGGAAAATATTTTTCATTAAACCATCCTGTTTCCACAAAGTAGGTTTTAATCAATGCTTTCACCTATGATGCACCGAAGTAGAACAAATTTTACATTAGGACATTGTTAAAAGCTTAATGTAATATTAATAACAAACATCATCATGAAGAAATTAAAAGACTTGCATACATACCTCCCTTATTAAGTAGCAAAGATGATTGGGATTTCCTTCTCTAGTCATCCAATCCTCAGTTTCAAAGAAAATATTCATGACTTCTTGAAAGCACAGTTTCATGTATTCAGGCAATCGATCTATGGCTCCATTATCCCATCTAAAAATTAATGCCCACAATTAACAACATTCATTTTCAGATATGATTGTCTTATATGAAATGGTACTTCCAAGTGGACATGTTAATTAACTATGAAACTAACCTTTCTATTGCTTCAGTAAAGAGATGGAGCTCTTCTAATGTACCATAAATATCATAAATGTCATCGACGATTGTTAAAATTGCTATTAACTTAGCTATTAATAGCCTCCCGAAAGAGTACATTGGCTCAAAATACACCCCAAGTGCCCAATAGTAACTTTCTACCAATCTATCTCTAGCAAAAGGGAACTTGGATGCGACATCAATATCTTTCCACCACCTACAAGAACAAACATGAGTAGAATAAAAATCTTAGTCAATAAGACTAACCAAGAAAAAAAAAAAAAAAAGACCCTCATTTTTTTTTCGCTCCTTGGGGCTATACAATGGGGGTGGATCGAGCTAGGGGGCACCCAAGGGGCCAAATATATATATATTTTATATATTTTTTGGATTGTCAATGGTAAAACAGTGGACCAGTTACCCAAGTGCTATCTTGATTCTTGAATCGCTTCAATTTTTTAAAGTTTTCTTTATATAACTGTTTAATTGAGGAACTCAAGAGTGGTTTTGTTAGTTTTTTTTGTAATTTTTATTGTTAGCTTGTCATTGTGTGCAAACTAAAATTGATTCAAAAGTTGGAACACCAAAATGAAAAGGGTTTTACATTTGAGGTACATGTGTACAACTTTAAATTTTATGGGTTTTTTTTTTCTGTTTTTTTAATTTCTTTCTTGTTTTATTTATAGTCGTATTTTTTCCATTATTCTTCCTCTACAAAATCACTCAAAGGTGAATGAATGAGAATTGGGTTAGACCTTAAAAGATAAAGAAAAGCATAAAGCCATACACCATTAGTTACCACCATGTACATGAGAAAACAAGAGGAGGAAAAGAGTTTGATGAAAATAGTGTACTGCACAGTACATGTTATTTAATAATTGAGATTTGTAGCCAATTAGAATTAAATTACATGTTATTTGTAACAAATTCTAGGTTGTTTTGGTAGAAAAAACCATGGCTGCCGCTAACGATCATTTATAGCGGTAGTTATTTGCGTTTTACCATCAGTCGCTAAAACTGCTACTAAAACCTTTTGCAACAATTGGTTTAGGAAAATTTGCTGACTGTCAGTAAAACTGCTGTTAAAAATCATTTTTCTTGTAGTGATATGGTACACACAGTTTATTTAATTATATTGTACCAATATCTAAGATGATATATGGGAATATCCAAGAATATAGAGGAATGTTTATAAGGTAGGAGTTTCCACTTGTTGTGTGATATTCTCTCCCTCCTAAATTAACTAAATTTCTAGAAATTAAGTAAGTAACAATTTTAAAGTAAAAGAATGAAAGGAAATAACAAAAGAAAAATTGCTGAAATTTAAACGTTCAAAGAGGGAAACTAGCCTTGAAAGCTCTTTGATTTCTTGTCGGTGCAATTTCTGTAACATGTTGAAATCCAATTTTGCGAGCTCCAGAATTGTTTCATTTCAAGTTCTATCTTCCTCGTAAACAGAGATGTAGTGTCTTGCCTCTAGTCTTGGGATTCCTTTGTGGAGAGGCAGATCTAAAGCATGTTGTACTTGTCTTGCATCAGAAGCACTAAGATTGGCCATCATGGAATTCAAGTTCAATTTGGTGAAAGTGATAGCTTCATCCAATATACTTTCTCCCTCTACACTAAGGTGAGCAGCCTGGTATAAACTCAGCATTCCTTGCCAATCACTTATTAAGGTAGCTTGGAAGTTACTAGTATCATCCTTCAACTTGCTAAATACATCTATTCGATCATGCCAAATTTTTAACAATTAGAATTTACCTTTGAGTGATTGATGTGATTTACAAATTTGGAATATAAAGAGAAATTTTAGAAAATAAATATTTTGGTTAAAAGTAATTACATGGATATTTTGAAAATTTCTATGCCCTTTTTTAGAGGATTCTAATAAAGGGGGTCTTGAAACTGTATCAAAAAATGCAAAAAAAGTGATTACAATTACCAAACTTCAAGAGAAATTTCATTCAGAACAACCAAAAACTTGAGAAAAGGTTTCAGCAATTTACCTTTTTTGTTGTTTTCCACTTTATATAAGGTGATGAATGTGGTAATAAATGGTTGGAAGTGGAGTTACCGGGCGATGCATTGAACCCATGTTGTCTCAATAACCGAAATTGACATCATTATCATAGTTGGGTTTGATTGGAGATTCATACATCCTTAGCAATGTTTCTTCAATCTCTTCTTCAAAATGATAACCCAAACCTAGACGTTCCACTGCATCAATCAACTTCATTTCTTCCAATTGTGATTCATTTGCAGCAAGCTTGAACATCCTCTTCACTTCCTTTTGGAAGCATATTTTAACTTAAGAATAGGTACTAGAAATTAATTCTTCTAGCCAAAAGATTTTGCAGAGAAAAAAAAAAAATTCAATTGATATGTGTGATGCATTACAAATATTGGGTGGATTTATTTTGGCCAAATTTTTGTATAACGTTAAAGTTATACAAACGAGTAAGGTCCATCTAAAATGCCATTATATTTGACAAAATCCATAAAATGACATTTTTACCCTTCAATGTGTTTCAAATTTTCAAACACAAGTCTATTCATCAAGATCTAAAGCTAACATGGGGAACTTGCAACATTGTTTCATTAGGAAGATAGGTGAGGACATTTTAGTTATCATAACAGTTTAATATTTCAGCTGAAGTTTGTATTGACATTCATTCCAATTGGTGTGTATAGGCAGAGAAATAGAGTAGTTAGGATTTGAAATACTCCCAACCATGAGAGAGCCCATATGATGACATGGGTTATTTTAGACATAACTTTCAGTTGTTTTATTTTTTGAATTTTTGTATATTTTGAATTTTGATATATTTTGATACACCCATGTTGTGATATATTTCAGACATATAACCTTCAGAATTTAAACTTATACTTAGTTGTGATGGTTATTATTCTATTCAACAGAATAGAATTTAAACTTATACATAGTTGTGATGGTTGTTTTATTATTCTATTCAATAGATCAGAATTTAAATGTATACTTAGTTGTGATGGTTGTGTTATTATTCTATTCAACATATCAGAATTTAAATTTATACTTTGTTGGTCTTTGGTCCATTATGTCTCCATAAGGCATCCAACAGATCAAAATTTACATGTACATAGTGGAAATATAAACAATTTATATCACTACTCAAGAGGCCGCCTTTGATCCATTATGTCTCCACAAGGGGTTGTGTTATTATTCTGTTCGCTGTTCAAGAAGCAACTTGATTGGATGAAGGGGCTTTCTAAATTACTTCCATTCCATCTCATAAATATGGATTCAAGAGACAACTTATTTTCTTATAGGTCCAAATCATGTTACCTACTGTATAGAAAATGATTATTAGGTTCAAATATATTGCAACTTGTTTTCTTAAGGTTATGGGTGTGAGTCAAATATATTACAGCTTGTTATGTGTGTGAGTCAAACAAAATGTCTTCTAATCTGAAATTAACTTTAGAAAATAAAGATTCATGCCATAGAAGCATGATGGCTTAGCTTATTTAATGGCCAAGATAGCAGTGATATTTGTTTCAGAATGATAATTGGACAATAAACATACTGTAATATTAGACTTAACAATATATGAAAAAAAGGTTCACAACTGTTCGATAAAACATATGAGAAAGAGAGAGTTATGAGAGTCATCCCTACTTATTAAACAGACACCTTCAAATACTAATGCAAAATTACAAAGCCACATCATGCTTATTTTATGCATAAATCATTGATACACTTCAATAATTTATCAGAAAATTCGGGCATCCTATCCAAACTATCATTCTCTGATTGTACAACTACTACTACTTCGTCCAATGTATCCCTAGATGACCTTTTATTTATTCCGGAAGGTCCTGAACCATCACCTGTTTTCATGGTTACATTATCCACCGATGTTACCCATGAAAATGATTTACAACCACCTGCATCTTACAAAAATAATTGAATTTCCATAAGTCATTGAACCAAAACAATTATGGAATAACATATTATTTTCTTACCTGAGGCTTTGCGCACACCCAGGACTGTTTTCCTTGACTACTAGGCTTTTTTCGATATGAACACTCGACATAGCCTAATGCCACAAAGACACATCATTTCTTCATCTTTCCATAAGAAAAAATTGCATCATTTATTGGGGGCAAACTACAACAAATACATGTTATTTAACATAAAATATGTTAACCTACGTAGAACATTTTGGGCAAACTACAACAAAATTACCTAACTGATAACCTACATAGTAGTGGCGCCCATAGAACTATCGGTCAACGTTCTTAGACTTTTCATGCCTAGACACGACAATAGCACACTCTCCACTTCATGGATACACCACATTCATGGTGACGAATCACAATTGGTGTACTTGCAATCATTAGAAAAACAAATTAAACGTCACATACGGGTGACTAAGCATATTGGGTGGAAGGAGTGGGGGGCCAGGGTGTGCCGGGGTGGGGGGCTAGGCATGTGGCATGGGGGGGCACTATGCATGCGACATGGGGGCCTATGCATGCGGGGGGTTGGGCATTTCATCGAACAGATGACACTCAATGATTGCATCTATTCAAAATCCCACCGTCGATCTCCTCTCTTCTCCCCCACATCGTAGTGCATTGGTCACCGCCATTATCCTCTCCCACACCGCAGTTCCAAAACACCAACGCTGCAAGTTAAAACGACACCATTGCTGTTCTGTAAGAGGGCGTCGGTGACGAGCCCTACTCTAACAAAACATTCATTGCACCGACGATACTGATGCTGACAAACAATGGTCAAGTGCTGATGACTAGCAATAGGACGCTGATGAGCCATACATCGCAGTTCCAATGCTAGTGACAAGTAACGGTCCAATCGGTCTAGTGCTGATAGAGTCAGTGAGACCGAACTAAAATCAAAAGGGTATTTTTTATCATAAAAGGGTAATTTGAGAATTATGAATAAAATTATCAATCACGTGATTTCACATGCAAAAGGGACCTGAAAGTCGAGTAACACTAGGAGAGGACTTGGACAATTGTCAAAAAACTTAAGAATACCGCAAGAGTACCACGTGTCAATTAAGGATCACCGATGACCACCCGACCATTATACAGGTGCATTTTTCCTCTTCATTCTCAGTTTTTTTATTTGCATTTTCCTAACCTGTTCTATGTATTTCCCCAACCCATAAAGCAGAGAATGAAAATCCAGTCTCTTCTTCTCTTCCTGATTCTCCTCTTAGTTTCCTTCATTCTCTTCAATAACAGAGTGTCCGTCCTACTACTCGGTGGCTAGCAACCCATTCAAGATGTGAATGACCCACATGTGCAAGAGATCGGGCAGTTCGTCGTCGCCTAGTACAACAAGGATGCCAAGACCACCTCCAGTTCCAAAAGGTGGTGCGGGGTGAGACCCAATTAAGTGGTCGCCGGATTCAATTATCGGTTTATACCGGATGCAACGGACAAGGGTGTCACCAACAACTACGAGGCCGTTGTGTGGGAGAAGGCTTTGGATGAATTACAGGAACCTGGCATCCTTCAAACATGTTTAGATCGACCAGTCTACTCGGTTATTGCCTGCTAGGTGGGTAAAATGAAGCAACTTAATTTAGTTTGTATTCTGTTGTTGTAATAACAATAATGAAGAGGAAGAAACTAAAACATTGATACTTTAGTTTGTCTTGTGTTGTAATAAGAAAAGAGGAAGGAATTAAAACAAAAAAGTTAAAAACAACCGATAAGACAGAGAAGGGGAGGTTTCACCCACCGCCGACCATTTCCGGCGACCAACAACAACATTTTCATGTTTTATATGATGATCAGTAAGAAGAAAAATTCGACAAAAAATGCAAATATAAAAAAATAGAGTAGATAGAAGAGAGCAAAAATTGCACACCTGTTACAATGTATACTATTGCCAGTGGTTGCCGGAGATGGCCGGTGGTGGGTGAAACCTCTCCTCTGTTTTGAATCGAAAAAAAAAATTATCAGAAATAAATACATAGAACAGGTTGGCAAAATACATACAAATAAAACAAAGATGAGAAGGCAGAGGAAAAAACGCACTGTATAATAGTCAGGTGGTCGTCGTGAATCGTGATCCTTGCTTCTGTGTTACAAGGATAGGTCGAGGGCAACAAGGTAAATGCTTACAAACATATAATTACGATACGTCCATTGCTCAAGAAGTTAACAAACATACCCGATAAGCTGCACTAAATGGCTGTGTTTTCGGCTGTATGATTAATAATAATGCGCCACGTCATAAATGCTCTCTCTATCCATATCTCACCACCGGGCACAAGGACACGCAGCGCCCAAAAGAAAAACCTGAATACTGGCACTTGGAATCTTGGATTGTCTGATTTCTGTTCATTCATTTCACGCCCAGTATTCCATCCACCTGCTGTATAAGAAGCGTTTGTAAGAACCATGGAAGAACTCTTGTTGATTTCTTCAGTTCTGCTTTTCGGTTTGGTTCTGTCATGGGCATGCAGGGTTGTGAACTGGGTGTGGTGGAGACCCAAGAAGCTGGAGAAGCATCTCAGGGAACAAGGAATAAAGGGTCTCCCATACAGGTTTCTCTACGGAAGCCTCAAGGAGAATCAGAGGTTGGTTATGGAAGCACGATCAAAGCCCATGAATCTTTCTCATGACATCGTGCCACAGGTTGCTCCCATCTATCATCAACTCGTCAAGGCTTACGGTAATCTATATATGTTTCTGTAACTCTTCTATTTAGAGTTTACTGATTTTTTTTACTTTCTTTTTTCTTTTGAGTCTATGAATTTGTTAATTTGTTTATGCAATTTGAAATAAATTACTTTGCTTTCATCACATTCAAGAAATATGTATGAATGGATTGAGAAACAAGGAATAAAATATTTAGTAGCAGAGAGAGTGCAATATGGGTATTAATTCATAAACAATGACAAAGAGAAATTAAAAATTTATGCCAAAATGACGATCACATGGTCGCATAACTTGGTTTTTTTTTACATTTATTTCTATAACAAGTATCTTTGGACTTTGGAAGAAGGGGACCATATTATTTTCAATATTTACTGCACTAGATTAAAAAGTGTGTTGTTGTGACATGACGCTGGATTTCGATTCAATGAGGTACCTTGCCTCCAAATCTCTGTATTGGCATTAATTCATGGGGTAGCTCCAATTATTCAGATACTCATTTTCACAAACAGTAGATCCTAGTATTTTAGAAGGTAAAAGAAATATTTATTCAATTATATCTTTTAGATCATTAGAAGAGAAATATCTGAAATTGAGTATTAATAATATTGGTTAATGTGCAACTTTGAAGCTGAAATTGGGTAAAAGTCAGAACTCAAGGTACTAAGTGTGAAAGTGACAAGCAAAATGCTAAATACAAGGAGAAGCTCAAGGTTTTGAAGAAGAAAAAAGGTTGGCAACATTTTAGTGATGAAAAATAGAAAAGTAAAAACAAAAATAAAACTCAGTAACTGAGCAACAGTGGAGGAATGAGCACATGTATTATCTGTGTTGAGGAATGCCAGGGACTGGGGTGAAATGTAATTCAACTTTTTCTTTTATTTATCAGGTATAGGCAGCTTGATGTTGTTCTTTGTTGTACATGAATGTCCAGATTTCTGACAATCTGGTGCTTTTTTGCAATCTAACCAATCTTCTACTGGTCTTTATCAAAAAGATTTTTACCAAATAAAACAATGAAACATAAACTGGGTCTGTTTTGACTTTAATTAACATGGGTTAAGGGATAAAAAAAACGCAGTGCTGCTCCCCCTCCTTTATGTTAACCATTTGTGCTCTGGGCTCCAGTGCTAAACAGTGTCCTTTTGCTAGCATTGCTTGAAAACTAAAAGAAGGATGGTGGTTATCTGAGGTTTGTATCTTTTCACGTAAGACAGAGGATGTTCTATTTGACTATGGAATCTCATCTTATATCTTTTTTTTTTTTTTTTAAGTGGCTCCTGTTGATTGAGGAATACTGGAATACTTCTCATATGATGAATTGTCTTCTTAAGAAAAATATGAACTTTATTACTGAGCTATTTTCATCAGGAGTCTAGATACTAAAATCTTATTGATATACAATTGTAGGTAAGATATCGTTTTTTTGGGTTGGAGCATCTCCAAGGGTGACCATCGTGGAACCCAATCTCATAAGGGACATTCTATCTAACAAACTTGGCCACTTTGAAAAGCCTAAATTTAACCCACTTGTCAAGTTGTTTACAACTGGACTTGCAAATTATGAGGGTGAGCAATGGGCGAAACACAGAAGGATTATCAATCCTGCATTCCATCAAGAAAAATTGAAGGTTGTCTCTATTTTGGTTTTTCCTTACAGTTCATTTAGATTCAATAGCACATTTGATGGTCAATCAACCATAGAATCTCGCTTGTATAATGAACAAAATAAGAATATGTAGTTTTCACCGTACTTGCCCCATTTTCCCCCTCGTATAATGTATCATAGCTATCCATGCATGTTGACATTCTATGGTTTCTTCTCTGGTATTGATTACAGCGAATGTTACCCGCATTTCATACAAGTTGTCATGAATTGGTCAGCAGATGGGAGGAATTGGCTACACCAAAGGGGTCTTGTGAACTGGATGTGTGGCCTGAATTCCAGAATTTAACTGGTGATGTCATCTCTCGAACGGCATTTGGTAGCAATTATGAAGAAGGGAAGCGAATATTCCAACTGCAAAATGAACAGGCTAAGCTTATTTTACAGCATCTGCAATCCATATACATCCCAGGTGTTAGGTACTGAGTTACTTAGAAGTTACAACTGACTTCCGCACTTTCTAGATAACAGTTTAAATCATTCAAATTTTCAATTTACAATTATATTGATTATCTACTTATAAATGCATTTGTTTGCATGATAAATATCAAAGTGCAGCTAAAACACCATTTCTTTTGATTCAGTTGCAATTATGACCGAAAATGTTGTATTGGTCTTGGCTCCAAGTGTATGGATCCAAGAACTACTGCATCGGATATGTTGTTAGCCTTAAGTTTTCCATTGTAATAACCACAACCAAAGAAAGAGAACCCCTGGCATGTTCAAGACCACAGGCAGGGAAGAATAGCAAACAGTTTCAGGGCACAATATGTTGCTGAAAAAAAAAAACAATATCAGAGTTACAGAAAAGAAAAAAAAAAAAAAAACTCAGTCCTGAGTCAAAACCACTGGACCTAGGGCCCCCATATAATTGGCCTCAAGTCCAATTCCTAATACAAATTTCAGCATCTTTATTTGCCTTCATCCTGAAGAAGAAAATTTGAAGTGCATATACAAATATAAATACCCATAATACAAACATAATTTTAGGATTCCATTAATCCAAGTTACAATAATAAAGGGTTTATTTGCTATTCAGTTTATTCACTTTCTCCAAATTATCTTTGCACAGATTCCTACCCACAACAAGGAACAATAGGATAAAAGAAATGGAAAGAGAATTGCAAACTCTGTTAAGGAATATCATTAATAAGAGAGAAGAGGCTCTGAAATTAGGAGAAGCAAGTAAGGATGACTTACTGAGCTTGCTAATAGAATCAAATCAAAGTGAAATCCAAGAGCATGGCAACATAAGTAATGCGGGAATGAGTATTGAGGAAGTGATAGAGGAGTGCAAGCTATTCTACTTTGCAGGGCAGGAAACAACATCAAGTTTGCTTGTGTGGACCATGATTGTGCTGAGTAAGCATGTAGACTGGCAAATGCGTGCAAGGGAAGAGGTCTTGCAAGTCTTTGGTAACAACAAACCAAACCATGATGGGTTAAATCACCTCAAAATTGTAAGAATTTTCTTAATTTCCTTTGCTTTGAAGAATCTAGTCAGACATTCTACATTTGATTTCTAAAGTTGGTGAAAACTCAATTGCAGGTTACGATGATATTTTATGAGGTTCTCAGGTTGTACCCACCAGCATTTTTGCTTCTTAGGTCGATTTACAAGAAGGTTAAACTAGGACACTTCACTTTGCCACCTGGAGTACAATTAGCATTGCCAACAATCCTCATCCACCATGACCGTGGACTTTGGGGTGAAGATGCAGAAGAGTTTAGACCAGAAAGATTTTCAGAAGGGATTTCAAATGCAACAAAGAACCAAGTCTCCTTCTTCCCGTTTGGTTGGGGTCCCCGGATATGCATTGGGCAGAACTTTGCCATGATAGAAGCAAAGATAGCTCTGGCTATGATTCTACAACGTTTCTCTTTTGAGCTTTCACCATCCTATGCTCATGCCCCGTCCACTGTTATAACTCTTCAACCTCAATATGGTGCTCAAATCATATTGCATAAACTCTAATTTTGTTTAATTTATGGGAAAGCTCTGAACATTTTGAAGTACTTTTAAGTTCCATGATGTAATTCTTGTTGCATCTATTCTGTCGATTGACATGTACTTGGAAGGAACTTGTATAATATAGGGCTGACTCTCCTCGTTCCAAGTAAGAAATATACAAATCAAAACCCTATTGTTTTTATCATTTACTGGTTGAAATTTCAGACAACAAAAGAATTATCAGCTTCTTCAAATTTTTAGCTAATGACTGATTAACATAAGGCGTTGTCGATATAAGAATATTCCCATATAATCAGAGAGAGAGAGAGAGAAATCCTTGTGCTAGTTTCTTCAATGTTAACCTTCCTTTTAATGTCATTGAACTTTGTGAAAAAGAACTACAATTCATTTGAAGAGAGGATTATTTTATTGGACAAATAAGCTAGTTTTACTGAAGTTTAATTATCTCCCCAGCCCTGTTGAAGCCTGTTTGCAATATGGAACAATTAGGTTGAGAAGGGAGAACTGCAAGCAATGCTTTCATGTGAATTGGTGGATGAGCTGTCATGGACTGTTTAAAACAACATTTGATTTCTACATGCCTGTGAATATTGAGTTGTTTTGGGAGAAAATGTTGGGAGTAGTACAAATCATCCTTGATGGGAAGGTTGGCATTAATGATCGTTTTCACTGCCAATGGTGTTCAGAGTCTCTCTCACAAATTTTGTTCGACGAAAAGTTTCTAGCTCAGGATTTCTGTTTTTCCTTTTACTAAAACTCAAATCATCAGAGTTGTAACCAAATGGTGAAAGACTAGCTTCAGTGTCTGCTCACCAATTCAGTTTGACCAGAGTTTCGAGTTCAAATTTTCTGTTTTTCTTGAGGAATTACTTCAGGCATTCTACATTCACCAATTAATTGGGATTTGGAAGACACTCAAACACAGTTCATCTGTTCCTTTTACTGAATTCGAATGCCAAATCATCAGAGCTGTAACCAAATAGGGAAGGACATAATGAAGCTGAGACCTAATAACAACCAAATAAAATGCACCAAGAAATTCAGTAACAGAAATTACTTATGCTTAGATCCACTTAGTTTCAACAAGTATGTTAAACAAACAAGGTAAATTACTTTCTCCAATCCACCATCCCGATTGAAAGTAGCAGTGGGGATAAGAACAAAATCAGTCCTCCCACCATCCCCAACCTATTCACAGCAAACCTCTCAAACCTTCAAAACCCAAATTAGTTTCAGAGATTTCATTTCATCACTTGCCATTCAACCTCTCAATGGCAGTAATCAGGCCATGAATGCTGAGCTTTCCATCCCCGTTGGTCAAGGCTGCTCCAGTTAACACCATCATCCCATTTTCTGTAACCCCATCTACTGCTATTCCCAAATCTTTTAACATATACTCTGCAAAAGCACCTGGATTGAAATCCCTCTCAACCATCCTCTCCCCAAATATTTCCAACACCTTAGACCCTGCTGCTCCACCCCTGATTGACTCCAAGAACCGCCTCAAATCGAGCCCTGCTCGTTCAGCGAACACCATTGCTTCGCTCAATCCCAGTAACATCGAGCTAACCTTTATCTGGTTTGCAAGCTTACAGCTCTGCCCACATCCAGGCTCGCCCACATGCGTTGGCCTCCCCATAATTTCAAGCAATGGGGATAACCAACTCACCACTCCATTATCCCCACCGGAGAATATGGCCAACTTCCCCTCTCTGGCACCAACATCACCACCGGAGACTGGAGCGTCGACAGCCCAACACCCTCTTGCACGCGCCACCGCGGCAATGTCTCTGGCAAGCATCGGGTGGCTGGTAGTCATGTCAACAGAAACCCCACCTTCGTTTAGGCCTGATAAGACACCTGCGTTGCCAAGCACGACGGAACGAACATCCGATGGGTTTCCAACTATCGTGAACACGACGTCGCTGACCCGGGCAACTTCGGCGGGCGAACTGGCAATATGGGCACCTCGCTCTTGCAGCCAAAGAGCTTTCTCTGGGTTCCGAGCATAGACTGTCAGAGTATACCCTGCTGACAGAACTCGAGAAGCCATGGCACCACCCATGACTCCGATTCCGATCCAGCCCACACGAGTGTGGTTGGGAGTTATGGGTTTGGGATATGGAGTCTCCATAACTCAATACACAGAAAGGAAACCAAGAGTTCCCTCAAAAGATATCTCTGGATTCTGGTTCAGGAAATGGAAAGCGAAGCCATCAGTATCGATGACATATACAGGTACAAAAAATTCGATCGTGGAGAAAGAAAAAGGAAAAATTCCCTATTAATACCTGTACTTTCTGTCCAATGTCATTTTCGTTTCTAACTTTAAAATGTCATAATTCAATACCCAATCAATTGTTAAGTGACATTTTCGTTTCTAACTTTTTCAGTGTTATTTAATTTTTATCAATCATCTAAATATTCATAAAAATTTAATAGTCTTAAATCTTTACTTCTTCCATTCAAAAAAATTGGGGATACATTTAAGTGAATATTCTAATGATTCCAACTTTATTGAATGAAATAGGTAAAGATCTAAGACATTAATTTTTTTGTTAATGTTTGAATAGTTGATAAATAAATTAGATAACACTCGAAAGACATTTATGTCTTTTAAAATATCACTTAACAATTGATTAACAACTAGTTAATGGTAGGTATTAGATTGTAACATTTTGAAAGTTTATTTTAAAAGTGACACTACAGCCAAGTATACAGTATTAATCGGGAATTTTCCTGAAAGAAAAAACACTAATAAGCAATTTTGATTTGCATCGAAAAAAAAAAAAACAATTTTGGTAATTCCTAAGGCCATGATAACCCTAGATCTAGGGGACTCAAAGGGATTTTCTCTTCGAGTCCACTATAACTTTGACACGTCAATCGCTATTCACCTTGCCAATACCTACAACCAATAGTAACAATTGATAAAAATATTTTAAATAAAAAAATTAATAAAGACCCTCACGGTAAATTGTCAGTCAATACCTTGTAATTTGGCTCAAGTGACAATTTGGTCATTGAATTTTAAAATGCGACAGTCCGGTATCTAAACTTTCAATTTGCAACAATTTGCTATCTAGCGTTTATTCACCTTAGTTAGGGCATAAAAAGACACAAATACCCATCTCATTTTCGAATCAAATGTAAGTCATTTTAGAAATGATGAAAATAACCCCCATTACAGTAACCTTCTATTCAAGTGGGAACATTGTTCTACTCTAACCTTCGCTAATAGCAGCCTGAGCAGAGCTCTCCTCGTCGGTGCTAGTGATTAGAATACGCCGTCGGAAAAGCTCAAGTCAAGGGGAAAATATCGCCAAATCGTACAGAGAGTTACACCATTTTATTGGGAAAAAATTGTTGGAACAAAGAGCTTTTTCCACCATTATAAGTGCTTCTAATCCCAACGTCGTCGGAGAAGAAAACGCCTATTTTGTTGCCGGTGCCGGAGAAAAAAATCAAGTTTTTTTTTTTCTATATTGTTCCTATTCTTTTGCTATGTAATTTAATATAGGGTTTGTTTTATCGACTTTAGTTGATGTTGATGCAAATTTTTTTTAGGTTTATTATTCCCTTGTATTGTATACACCATAAACAATGACCAATGGATGTCTGGATATCTGTGATCTGTCATTATTTAGGCGGTTCCCCACATTGTCTGGCAGACATGCATTTGTCTGTATAGATAGAAAAATGTATAGTTAGTGCAATGAGATGCCCACCCATTATCCATTTGTTGGACCCTGTATGCCACGCCCAATAATGTTCCCGAGTGTTTACCTCAAACATCCAAAAAATACAAAAAAAAAACTAAATCCAAGGGTTGTATCATAAGTTGCTATCTTTTATAAACTATTTATTAGATGTAGTGTTTTGTATCATTTAATGTTTGTATTTATTTTTTGCAGATGTTTACTTTTTTTTTCACCATGTTGTCACATTCTTTAATTTACCATCACATAATTAACTATGGTGGTGATGTTACTGTATTCAACAATATTGATGGTGACATGCTTTCATACACCGAGGTAGATGGCATGTTGAAAGACATGGGCTACAAAGGCCAGTGTCAAGTTTGGTATAGAAAGCCAATATATGACTTTGAAGATGGGCTGGTCATGCACACATGATAACAACCCACACATAAACCTTTATGTTATACATGAGGTGGGTGGTGTGGGTAATGAAATACACATCAAGGCCTAAGGCACACAATAGTGAGGAATTGTTGATTGATGCACTTGGTGGTCAAAATGAAGCACAGAATGATGAGACTGGGGGCTCAACATGGTAATAATGATACACACCCTCAACTTGATGAAGCAACATATGTAATTGGTCTAGATTTGCTAAATCTAGATAATTATGAACAATCAGAAGATTTGCACAGTCCACATGCCTCTGATGATGAGAGAGTAGCATAGTTTGAGTCCTTTATAATGATACACACCCTCAAGGAAGCATTAATTCACTTTGCCATAATACATGGGTTAGAATATGATTATTTGAAGAATAACAAAGAGAAGGTTAGGGCAATTTGCAAGACCGAAAGGCATTTCAAATCAAAACTTTCAATGATAGGTGTGAGTGTGCAAGAGTGATGCGGAATGACAAAATGTCATCTACATGGCTAGTCAAGAAGTACAAGAGCAAGTTTATGGATGATCCTACTTGGAAAGCCCTTACCATGTGCAATGAAACTCTTAGGGATTTCAAAGTTGATATTGGCAAGAGATTGACCTATAGAGCCAAGAAAAGGGCAATTGTCCAAATCTAGGGGATAGGAATGAATAGTACAACAGGCTGGCTTATTATTGCCATGTCATACTGAACTCAAATCCAAATAGCATTATGAAGATATGTTTCAAAGAAGGGGTCCCTAGACAGTTTGAGAGGATGTCTGTGTGTTTCAATGTGATGAAAGTGTCTTTTTGGAGGGTTGTTACCCCTTCATAGGGCTTGTTGGTTGCCACTAAAAGCCACCTAACTTTGGCCATATCCTCTCAGTTGTTTTGTTAGTATGGATGGGAATAATTGCAAATTTTCAATTGCATTTGTTGTGGTTGAATTTAAGTGCAGAGACTCTTGGGCTTGGTTCTTGACATTATTGTTTGAAGTAATTAAAGGTCCAAAGGAGTGGGGTTGGACCTTTATTTCTGACAAACATAAGGTAGTATGCTAATACCATTATATGATTTATTTGCTATATGTATGTATATTTACATACTTACTGGTTTTGTGTGTTGTGATGTAGGGGCTTGTGAAAACCTTTGAGAGGTTGTTGCCTAGGACTAAGCACCGATTTTGTGTGAGGTATATGTATACCAACTTTAAATTTCTTTTCAAGGGCAAAGATCTATCGGACTGTTTGTGGAGGGCAGCTAGAGTCTACACACTTGTTGATTTTAATTAGTACATGGAGAGATTGAATGCATTGAACAATGATGCACATGCCTGGTTGAGAAGGGTGCCCCCGACACTGTGGTTCAAGTCTACTTTTGGACCAAGAGCCCAGAGTGAGGACTTTTACAATAACTTCTCTGAGTCCTTCAACAAATGGATTGTAGATGCTTGTAACTAATGACAATAGTATAGTTGGGGTGATTATGAGAGATGAATTTGGAAGGACGAAATGGATCAATTGTAAAGATATAGGTGTTTGTACCATCAATGAAGCTGAAGACTGGGTGGCATTGGAAACCCATTCCCTAGCCTCCAGATTCCCTCGTTTGAAGTGTATCATCATCGATAGATTGAATGGAAGGATAGACCCCCTTGGGATGTGAGTAACCTCATAGAGGAGAGCAAGAGAATTGCGGAGAGTAGAGGGCTAAATATCTTGTACGTCTATGCATTCAGAGAAGCTAATTTTGCTGCAAACTGGCTGGAACCATTAGGGTTGGGTAATGATCAAAATACTTTAAGTCCAAATCTAGTTGGTGCTAAGCTGAAGTTTATTTGTTTTGACGCTTGGGGTCATTATAGGGAGTCCAGATTTCATGCACATTCGTCCTTACAGATCTTTATGTACATCAAATCAGAGGGTGTCATGTCAATACCCTCTCATGCCTAAATTTCACATGTGAGAATGAAATTAACAGACATTTCAAATGTACTCCACTCCTTCTATCCCATTTTTAATATATGAAATTTATACTAAATTTTAAAACTAACAAAAAAAGGGGGTTAAGGGTTCTTCTTCCTCTTTGTCAAATAAAAAAGAATTTTCTCTTTAATTAGTTGAATATTAATAAGCAGAAAAACAACTAATAAGATTTTTGACTTCTGGAATTCCTTGACCAACTGCAAAACCACCGGTTCCTTAATCTATCATACAACAATTTCTCTTGTCCAATTCTAGCTTCCATAGCAAATCTTCCCAAACTAGAACTTCTGGGGCCTAGGAGGTAATAAATTGACAAGCATTCCCAACTAACTCACTTTGGATATCACAAAATTGCCTCCTTCATTTTGACCTTTCACAGAACCAGCTTTCTGGTTCTTAATTAGTAAGAACAAGTTTATAGGAGATGTGTTGGCATTATTCAAAACAAACGGAACATTGTTGCGATTGGACTTGCCATGGAATGAGTTCGACTTTAATCTTTTCAGGGTGAAGCTTCCCAAGAGCCTAGAATATTTGGACTTATCTCATAACAGGATCAGAGGGAGTATCGCCAAGGAGGTCATGGAATTAAATTTGTATTGGCTAAATGTGAGCTTTAATTGGCCATACAGAGAGGGTTCCATTTGACGGGAAGGTGCAGAAGTGCAGTGCCTGCCACTCTTCAAGTGCTAATAACTTAGTTGGTTCACCGTGGATGACAAACATAATGGACTCTAAACCCTTTTTTTATTTGACAAAGAGGAAGAAGAAACCATTAACCCATGTTTTTTTATTTGTTTTAAAATTTAGTATAAATTTTAATATATTAAAAACGGTATAGGAGGAGTGAAGGGCATTTAAAATATATGTTAATCCTTTGATTTGATATATAGGAAGATATGCAGGACGAATGTACACTCCATTAAACCATGCGTCGCTTTTCCTTTTAGCTGTAGTGTAGTTCTCATATTTAGAAAAAAACAAGCAAAAGGCAGGTTCTTTGCGTCCAAATCTACTACCCATACGTAGGGGTGCAACTTGGGTAGGCCCAACCCAAGCCCTAACCGGTTCAGCCTGAAATTTACATGAGCTGGGCTTAGATTTTCAGTCCTCGGGCTGGGCTCGGATCCAAGAAATCAGGCTTTCTTACTTTTCGGGCCAGGGCCAAGCTTCGCCCTTAAGTAGCCTAAACCTGACCCGAACCCGGCCCAACTATACACATATTTATATATATGTATATATGTATAATTTTAGAATGGGTTCATTAACCAACTTAAACCCGACTCGGGCCTAACCCCAACCCGAGTTCATCAAATTATAGTATGGGTTGGGCTCGGGTTAGAAAAATCAGGCTTAGTCCGAGCTTGGGCCTTAAGCCCAAATTTTAGGCCGGGCCTAGGTTAATCATAAACCCGGCCCAACCCGCCCGACTTGCACCCCTACAGGCCCTACCCATACGACACTACAGCCAAGTTCGGATTGGCTCCCTACAGTTCACACCCCAAACACATGTATGAAACCTCTGCGGGGCGCATTGTGTTGGTGGCAATTGGTATTGCTTGGGGCGGGCAAACTAGATTTACCAGTGATTCTTGATCAAGTCTCTCTCTGCAGTCTTAACACACAATCGAACAATTAATTCGGGTCCAAATGAAATTCTTTAAACTATTTGGGTTTAGACATCATTTTGTTCAAGTCTTTTCCTACTCTGTGATCTATATAAATGCATTTCACAAACTGAAAGACCTCCATCTTACAAGTTAAAAATCTGAGGAAAGAAAGTCACTCTCTACTTGAATCGACAAAATGGGTTAAATTCTCAAGTTTTTGAGGAAATTTACGAGTACATGAAGAAAGGAGAAAAGAAGAAATGATTACAATGAAGAAAACACTTACAAATTTAACAAAAACCTGAAAAGCTTTACAGGATTATATCAACAAGAAACTCTGACAAGTCTATTCAAATGAAGAAAATTACAGACACCCCCAAGACCCAGCTGAAATCCACCCAACTACAAGTACCAGATCAGGCTTCAACAACCTCCTCATACCTTCAAAGCCCCCAATCAGTTTTTCATGGGACAAAGCTTTCTCCACTCTGCATTTATCTTCTCAATGGCAGTAATGAGACCATGATTTCTAACTTGCTAAGTTTCCCATCTTCCATTAGCCACCATACTCGAGAACAAATGCTGCGAGAAGGCTGCTCTGGGAAAAACCACCACCCCGTTGGCCCATCAAGACCCATTCCCTTCCAGTCATCCTCTTCCCAAAACAAATCCAACGCCTTAGAGCGTGCATCTCTGCCCCCTATCGAATCCAAGAACTGCCTCAAATCAATTCCAGGTTCCAGCTCGATCGCCCCACAAACACTACTCCTTCGCTCAACGCAACCAAATTAGCACCCACCATCATCTGGTTCTCAATCTTGCAGCTCTGGCCACATCCAGCTCCACCAACATACATTGCCCATCCCATGACCTCAAACAATGGCGACAACCAACCACCTTACGACACCGTAATCCCACTAGCGAACATGGCCTATTTCCCTTTTCCGGTAACGATATAACCACCAGACACAGGCGCGTCAACTACCCAATACACCCTCGTTCAGGCCGATAGGCGATTAGAACACCGAGAACTACAGGTCCAACATCAAACAGGTGGACAGCAATCGTAAAAAGGGCATACTCCGGGTTTGGAGCGTAGACTCTCAGCGCATAACCTGCCGATACAACGAGAAGCCATGGCGCCACCCATGACTCCAATGCCAATCAAATCAAGCCCTCATGGGCAGTGCTGGGGGTCATGGGTTTGGGAAATACGAAAGACAGCAAATTTTTCAGAAAAAAAAAACGAAAAATTATATATTCGTGAATATGGTTCTAATTACAGATCAAAAATGACAACCGCAGCAGAGGTAGAAGAAACAGAGAGTAGATACGAGAAAAATTGCTTCGAAGACAGAGAGGATCTTGAAGAGGACATCGTCAAAGAAGGAGAGATGGAAATCCAAGCGCTTCCATCGAAACCCAGAGCTGCGAAACCTCCATGGCCATGAATACTTGCCTAGTTTCTTGAAAGGCCAGCGTTTTATCCCCATCAAAAGGGACCCGAGGCAGAGAGCGTGAGAAGTTTTTTCTTGCCTTCTAAACTCCACAACTGGAGTTGGGTTTGTTCATATTGTTGACACTTGACACGAGTGATTTTATAACAGAGAGAAACAGATATAGACAGAGAGAGGAGAGAGTTTCGATTCCTTCGCCCACACGAATTCCATGTTGCTGGCGGAGCGTTGTTTTTTTTTTTTTTGAAAGTTCCTGGGACTTCGTAAGGGGCATTTATGTCATTTTGATATGAAAGCGAGGTGTCTAGTGGTCTGAAAGTGTTGTTTGCCCCGTTGGTCTAGACAGTAGAGGTCAAAGGGTGGTTGATTTTTCCGCGTTTTCTTCGTCAAGGTTTCATCATAATCTAGAAGGGAATATATATCTGAGGCTACGAAGTATTTGGGTACACAGATGATCCTATTCCAATTTTTGGATTAGGGTTGGAGAAAGTGGGAAAAAAAAAAAAAAGAGTGACTATATGCCTAGAGCTCTAGAAAAACTGGCCTTCCTGTTTTTACCTGAACCAGTTGAATGGGGGAGAGAATGAAAAACTGAAAAAACGAACCGAATTGAATCGATTAATTTGATGTTTTGCAAAAACCGGTGGTATCGGTTTGATTTTTGGTTAATTTAAAAGAAAAATTGTCGGTTAACCAAATCATCGTGAATTGTTTTATTAAATATATATTTAAAGTTTTCCTAATATTTTTATAATTTTTATTATATTTTATGATTGAAATGATAAATTTGATGGATATTATATAAGAAAATATTAATTAAAAATGTTTACTTTATTAACATATAAATAATTTAATATTTCACTATCGCTTTTATTATCAAATTTTAAGTTTTCAGTTATTTAAATAAATAAATATAGTTTTTAGTATAATAGGTCTATATTGGGTGAGACTTGAGTATCCGGATTATTTATCTAGACAATTGTAAGTCTGTGATTTTGTTCCAATTAAGAATGGATTCAGGAATGAGACCACCCTGTTTCGGTCTAGACCCAATCAGTTGACAACCCAATGTATTGTATATTTGTATAGAAGAGAGAGAAAGAAAGAGGAGAAATAATATAATAAAATATTAAACAAATCTATTCATATGGTCATTTGGACTTAGAAATCAAGACAAAAATCAGGGGCCAAGGGTGGGAATATAACAGGGTGCATGTGAGACCCATTGTCATGGGGTACATATGTTGCAATCATAGTTATTGCTTTTTAATTTTTTTTTTATTTTTTATTAGAATGGGCCATTCGTTCGAATCAAATGGTTGAACCATCGACCCAAAAATCAATAGTCAGAACAGTTCCAGTTCCAAGTCTATAATTATATATTAGATCCCATGCCTATATAGAGAGACACTGAGTGACCATCTAAGCTACTAGACATTAGATGCCCTAGTTGGAGGCGAAAAACATCTAATATTCAATAGTACAAATTTCCAATTAAAATTGGAGGTAGAACCATAGAGGTAATAAGAATATCTAAAAGTTGTTAAGAGAAATAGAAATGGCAATGGGACGGGTGGGGATGGGGGAGTCACCCCCAACCCTTTTTTAATGCCATATTCACTATTTTTTATTTCTAATTTGTTCTAAAAACATTTAAAAATAAACTAGTTACAATTTACAATCCTATCAACATATTCAACCATATTTTTACATTAGACTTGATTTGCAAAGAGAATAAATACAACTATATAAATGTGAAATCTTGTATTGTCACTGTACATATTTATATTTGCTATACACATTCTTCCCAAACTGACCCTTTAACTAATTGACACAACTACTCAACATAAATCCTAAGTAATAAACACAATCATCAATTACTAAGTAATGATCTCGGTGGGGTCGGGTGGTGTTCTCCCCACCCCGTTCAGGGAGATGAAAATTTCTCCATCTCCATCCCCATGAGGAAAGTCATCCCCATCTGCACCCCGTTCAGGGTGGATCTCTATGACTCCATAAGAATAAAAAAAAAAATAGAAAATTTTGCCATCTCTAAGAAAAAATTTAGGCTCAGTTTAAGAATAATATAAATACATAAACATAGATAGTGCAAATACAAGATTTTGCACGAAATATATACAGTGCAAATGCATACAAAATAATAAAAAATATAAGGTTTTGTACTCTACAAAATTGTATTTGTACTCCTTCCAAATTGAACCATATTTATTTGTATTTACATGCTTTCCAAACTAAACCATATTAAAAAAATTTCCAAATCACTGTCTCTTTAATTTTGGCGAAGACAACTTTGTCATGTAATGAAAATTTACCAAATTCCCAATCCCAGCCTAGAATAGAAGTGCTCATTAGGGGTGTCAATGGTATTCTAAAATCTGATTTCGAATTCAAAATTCAATATAAGCGAATAAAATACGGACATGACTTGATTCGATTCAATAAATATCTGAATTCGACTGATTATTTAATTCTTATATATAATATATGAAATATTTAAATATTTTATATAATTTATACATATAATAATTAAATTATATAAATAATTTATATATATATAATATTTATTTTATATATTTATTAATTACCTAAAATAATTAATTGGTCGAATTCAAATTGAATCAAATATTCGAATACTTAATCAAATTTGAATCCAAACATTAATTTCCAATATCCATCAGATATCAAAATTTCAGATTGAATTCAATTCGAATATTGCCAGATTCCATTCAATTCAAATTCGATCCGTTTACACTATATACTGCTCATTGAACATGTTAGACAAAGACAGCCATCTATGCATTTTCTTACTTGTTAATTTTTTATTTTATTTATTCATTAGAAAAAAAAAATGTCAAGACATCTAAAGCCATGATTTGGGAGAAACCCGTAGAATTCAAAAACCAGTAACCAACTAAACGTGTATTGGGTGCTGAGACTTTTGGCCTAAAAATTCGATCTCTCTTATATGCGCGTTTTTTCTGGATTCAACACCGGCATTCCACAAATATTTTGTTTTTGTTTTGGGTGGAAGCACGAATCTAATAACAAACAATAGATCAGTAAATTATAACGTTATCTTCAAGCAACTGTGCAACTTTGCAAGAGCCAAGACTCCGTTTGGTGGCCCTAGTGTATAAACCTGACAAAAATTAATGGGAGTCCACCGTCCTCTCATCACCTCCCAACTCTCAAGAATATTTTTGACGGTGATGTCAAAACCAATGTTATCTGCTATAATTTGGAGATTCCGTTTTTTATTTTTCTTTTCTTTATCTTATTTACTGCAGAGACTCTGTTTTTAATTTAAAAAAAAAAAAATCTCTTTCATCTTACGTAGGCCATCATTTGACGTGGGATCATCTCATTCGTTGTTACGAGGAAACTTGCATATTGGAGAATTGGATTTGTACCTCATAGAGCGGGCTCCACACCAACCTCACACCTAGGGTGGTCAACAAATTAGGTCGATATAGAATCGGAACTGACCGAACAAGAAATATTGAGAAACGGAAACAAAATTGGACAATCGGCTCTGACCCAATATATCCGATTATATGTAATTGCAACCGATCCATTGGGGATCCAGTAAAGTAAACGATCCTGATAACGAGTCCGGATCTCCTGTCCACGAGAATTCTGTTCATGTTTATCGTAACCATATATGGAAAATATTTCATCCTCTCCATAATATTATGTAGGGGGAGATATTTTCAATTCATGGGGGGTAGTGTATTGTGGATAGGTGTGGGCAAAATTCTCGTGGGCAGGAGATCCAGTCTCCTAACTAACTGATCCCCAATGAAACGGAGCCCATATACTTCACAAGTAAAATCTTTGTGAATATGACATCTAACCATATATTAGGAACGTTTTCTATACATATTTGTTAAGTTTACAAGTTATTCGAGCTTGACTCAAGAAAAGTTTGGCTTGGCTTAGTTTAAACCGAGTTTCGAGCCGAATTCAAACCCAGTATATAGTCGTTTGCTAATCGAGTTGAACTTGATCCCAGTGAAACTTGGCTCATGAGGCTCGCAAACCTTGTATTAACTAAATATATAATAAATAATTTTATTATATATAATAATATTTTATTTTTTATGTATAATAGTAAATAATTTTATGCATAATAATTATTTTTATTTAAAAAAAATTGGTTTATAGTCGAGTTCAAGACGGGCCGAGCTCAAACTTGCAAGCTATGATCTGAGCCAAGTTCAAGCTCAAGTCTCTAGCTCGAGCTCGAGCATAATACTATTCCTATGAGCCAAGCTCGAATAACCAAGTATTCAGCTCGAATCCACCCCTACTTGTATAGTAGGAGAACCACCAATAGCCTCAGCCTTAGCGTACTCGTGGACCGACTACCAAACATGGTTCAAAGTATCAATACACCTTTGTAGATCGACAAAGGTGTATCTGTATTTTAAACCATACACCTTTTATTTTTAAAAATTTTTCTTTTCAAATTTTGGTTTTAAACATATTTTTATATATCTTATTTAAAAAAATAGATTCTCAAAAACACTTGTAAAAAGATGTAATGAGGACTAAAAGATACATCTGACGGTATCGATACTTTGAACCTTGCTACCAAAGTGATTATGTAGGTATTTGGCATCGGTGTTGGGAACATCGCACTCATAAAAACGGTGTTGGGCATATAGAGTTGTAAGCATCGTTTTCTTAGAAAATGATGCTTATTTTTTGTTTGGAATTGGTGCTGTCACATAAGCATTTTCTGAGGAAAACAACACTAGTTCTATTTGGTACCGATGCTAGCAACAATGTTTTCAATATGCATTGATCTATATTATCCAACGTCCAAGATGATGCCACATTCATGTCGCATAATTCCACCATTGGCAGCAATGCACGTTTTCTTAGAAAACATTAGATTTGGCATTGCTCTAGACCACACTTTCCTGATTTCCAAGGTGTGGTTTGGAGAAACGTTTTTTTTTTTTGAAAAAATGGTACCAAACAAGAGGGCATTGTTTGAAGCATGGTTTTAAAAAACAACATGAAAACGAAACTGTTCTAGCCACCGGTTTCCAGGTCAACGGTTCGACTGTCCAGTTAGAAATGATGGCCCGTTCCAACAAATAAATTAAAAAATTAATTAAAAATAAAAAAACGATCAAAGCTGTTGAATGGGTCGACCGTTAGGTTCGTAAGGATGACCCATTTTGACAAAAATTTAAAAATAAAAAATGGTCAAAACAGTTGAACGGGTTGACCGCTCAAGTCAATGGGTCATTGACTGATTTAATGGTTTTTGGCTAGTGACCGGGTTTGGGGTAAAACGTAACCAATTGCCTGGGCGGTTCCCAGGCCAAACAGTCTGACCGTCCGGGTCAACAACAATTCAAAAATAATAGTTTGAAGTACTACTTTCTCTGATATAGCACCTATGTGCCACCATTTTCTCAAAAACAACATCAATGCCAAACACCTACTAAGTTTAACTTTGGTTGGTGGTGTTGGGGAAGATGGGGTCACTGTAACTTTGGAGGAGAAGCTCTGAGGCGCGTCTGAAGACACTGTCTTTAGAACGTTATTTGCCCCCACTCAATTTTACTGAGTTTGCTATTGGGTTACAGGCAAATGCGTTCCCAGGATACAACAGAACCTTGGGCGAGAATATGCAACCAGCAAAGTTGAAGAGTCTCCAAAGAAACCTTCTATGAGACTATAGCAGACCGGACTGTGAGAGAGAGAGATAGTGAATTTCGAAATTGTGGTTTTGGAGTCTGATTCATGCTCCTTAAATAACTTGTGAAGAGGTATGAGGAAAAGGTAGGTGCTGGTTTAGAGAAGGCACCTTGAACAGTCACAATTTCAACCATTGTGACTGTTTAAAAAGTTGTTAACAGTTGGTGACTGTTAACTTTGAATTGTGCCTCTTGATCACACCCGGTCGAATCGTGACCGTTGATCTTATCAATTGTGATCAACGGTCATCAACGTACCAAAACCAGAGCCGCCCATCGCAAGCCACGCGGGTGCAAGCAAAGTGCGCCTCTAAAGCGCTCATTGCGCCACACACCGCGCGCACATGCGTGCGCGCGTTGCGCAGTGTCGAATCTCCATACTCTCCTCTACTAAATAAGCTCCTATTGAAATATTGAAAACAAAACTTATAATTTTCCAATGTAGGACAAGTTCAAAACTGGGTTTTTGTAAGAGAAAAACTGTTTTTTTCAAACAAGTGTACAGGTGCAATTTCTCATGTAATTGACCAATCAAACCCATTGGATTTAATCTCTTATGAGATTAAAATCCAACAATCCTCCACATGGATTGGTCAATTACATAGTTATCTCTCAATCCAAACTACTATGACACAGTTATGCATACAAAAGGTGTTTATCAACTTAAACCTCTTGTTAGTATAGTTATCTCAAAGCCTTGTCAAAGTTATTGGTGGTAAGACATTAAACCAACTACTCTCAAGATAGACCAGAGACACCTATACACATAAAAATGTTCAGTCTCTGCAAGAGTTTCAAATTTTGCTCAGCACTGTTATGGCCATGTGCTTCTGTCCTGGTTTCATGAACAATCCCGAGAGCAAACCCAAACCCTCATGAGAAGTGGCACCACTTCTATGTTCACATAGGTGAAGTTCCACTATGTGCTCCGTTATTTGACACATTTCAGAACTTCATTAAGAGTTTATCTCAACCTCTCATCATAACGGACAACACTGTTTATGTTGTGATGGGAAATTTCTCAATGTCAGTGCTAACAGTCACATTGCTGTAACTTGTTGTTACCCATTAAACCCAACACTGATGGCTTTTCAATTTATGTTGGGTTACCATTACAAGTGACTAAGTAAAGGGTTTTAATCCGATCTCTTTGGTTTTCATTCTTACCAATTCTCTGGCTAAACCCTTGGTAAGAGGATCAGCCAAGTTTTTACTTGACCTCACATAGGTTATAGTGATGACTCCATCTTGAATCAGTTGCCTAACAAATTCATGTCTCAGACTTATATGTCTGGACTTACCATTGTAGGTACCACTGTAGGCCCTTGACAGAGTTGCATTACTATCACAGTAAATGGAAATTGGAGGCATAGGACTAGGCCAAAGTTTTATATCCAATAATAAATTCCTAATCCATTCAGCCTCTTTTCCAGTAGCCGCTAAGGCTATGAATTCGGATTCCATGGTCGAGTGAGATATGCAAGTTTGTCTCTTGGATGCCCAAGAGATCGCACCCCCACCAAGGACAAAAATCCATCCAGATGTGGACTTGTTATCTCCATTACCGGCAATCCAACTTGCATCAGTGTACCCTTCTAGTACAGCTGGATAATCACAATAAAACAAGCCAAGTTCCAAGGTTCTCTTGAGATACTCAAGAACTCTCCCAATTGCCTTCCAGTGCTCTGCACCGGGATTACTTGTAAACCGACTGAGTTTACTTACTGCAAATGCAATATCAGGTCTGGTACAAAGCATATCATACATCATGCTTCCTATTGCACTAGCATACTCAAGTTGTGCAATTGCTCTACCAGTATTTTCTACTAGTTTTATACTAGAATCATATGGTGTGCTATATTCTTTAAACCCTAAATGCTTAAATTTCTCAAGTATTTTCTCAATATAATGTGATTGGCTTAGTGCATAGCCCTTACTATGCTTTTTAACTTTTATTCCCAATATGGTATCTACTTCTCCTAAATCTTTCATCTTGAAAATAGAGGATAAGTAGTTTTTAGTTTCATTTATGCCAACCATATTTGTACCCACAATAAGCATATCATCCACATAAAGACACACAATTACTCCATAATTTTCAGTGAATTTTGAGTAGATGCATCTATCAGCACTATTATGTTTAAAACAAAAAACTAGAATGCAGGAATCAAATTTCTCATGCCACTGTTTAGGTGCTTGTTTTAATCCATATAGTGATTTAACCAGTTTATAGACTTTCTTCTCATTTCCGGGAAGAACAAATCCTTCTGGTTGTTCCATGTAAACCTCTTCATTTAAATCACCATTTAAGAAAGCAGTTTTAACATCCATTTGGTGAACAGATAAGTGATAAATGGATGCTAATGCTATAAGCGTTCTAATAGAAGTTGTTCTAGCCACTGGTGCATAGGTGTCAAAGTTATCAATCCCTTCTTTTGACTAAATCCTTTGGCTACCAATCTAGCCTTAAAAGTTTGCACAGTTCCATCAGTGTTGTATTTTCTTCTAAACACCCATTTACATTTTATTGGTTTTGATCCTAGAGGCAGATCTACTAGTACCCATGTGTTATTTGACATTATTGAATCGATTTCATCATTTATAGGTTCCTTCCAAAAGGCAACATCTTTAGAGGTCATGGCCTCACTATAGGTTTTTGGATCATTTTCAATGTTTGGGATAATGGGTATTTTATTTAAAATCTTCTCTCTATCAGCCTCAACAAAAAATACAATTGACTGAGTAGAGATAAAATCTAAACTAAGTGTTTCTCTGTTCTTTGTCTTTGACATCTTCTAAGTCCTATTGTAGGTGTTATAGTTGTATCATTTCTTCTTTCAGTCTCATTATTATCAACAGGTATTGAGATCTGAGTTTCTCTATCATTTCCTGTAGATTCATTTTCTACAGGTTTAGAATACAGTTTATTTTCAAAGAATTCAACATCTCTAGTTTCAATTATTATGTTGGACTCTAAGTCTAGAAGCCTATAGGCCTTGCTATGTTCTGCATATCCAACAAACATACTTTTCTTAGCTCTGAGTCCTAATTTGGTTCTTTTAGCATCTGGAACTCTATAATATGCTAAGTAGCCCCACACTTTTTGATATGCTAAATTAGGTTTTCTTCATGTTCATAATTCATATGGGCATTTGTTATTAACTCTAGAAACAATTCTGTTATGTAAATGACAGGGTATTAGGAGTGCTTTCCCCCATAGGTTTAAGGGTGCATTAGCTTTTAACAACATGCAGTTTATCATTTCTGTAAGTGTTGGTATTAGGAGTGCTTCCCCCCATAGGTTTAAGGGTGCTTTAGCTTTTAATAACATGCAGTTTATCATTTCTGTAAGTGTTCTATTTTTCCTTTCAGTCAGGCCATTCTATTGAGGGGTATAGGGAGCATAACACTGATGTATTATTCCAAATTCTTGACAGAAAGAATTAAACTCATTTTTAAAGTATTCAGCACCCCTATCACTTCTAAAGATTTTAATTTTTTTTTCTAGTTGATTTTCAACTTCAGTCTTATATAGTTTAAACATGTCAAATGCTTCATCCTTAGTTCTCATAAGGTAGACATAGGTGTACCTAGAAAAATCATCTATAAATGTTATGAAGTATCTCTTGCCTCCTCTAGTTAATACACCATTGAGTTCACAGATGTCAGAATGGATTAGTTCTAGAAGTTGAGAATTTCTCTCAACACTAGGGAAATGTTTCTTAGCCATTTTAGATTTTACACATATTTCACATTTTCCAGTTGATTCATTACTGTAAGCAATTATACCTAGTTTGCTCATGTTCTTTATGGATTTAAAATTCAAGTGTGCTAATCAATCATGCCATAAAGAGAAAGAATCAACAATATAAGTAGAAATTTTTCCTTCATTAATACTTAATTTGAACATACCATTACAACCATATCCCTTTCCAACAAACATCCCATTCTTGGATATGATTAGTTTGTCGGATTCAAAGACAACTTTGAATCCCCTCTTACAAACAAGATTTACTGAGACCAAGTTCTTTCTAATGTTAGGAACATGGAGAACATTCAGGAGAGCCAGTGTCTTTCCGGAGGTGAAGTTCAACTCTACGTTGCATCTTCCAGCAACTTTGGCACATGTTTGGTTTCTCATCTATACCTCCTGGCCATCAGTCACTTCTTCATATGTCTTGAATAAGGACTTGTCCTTATAAACATGGACTGTGGCGCCTGAATCAAACCACCATCCAAAAGACGATTCTACCATGTTGACTTCAGTAATCATGGCCACGAGATTGTCTTCTACCATGTTTGCAGACTTGGTTCCGCCTTTCCGATGTCGGTAGATTCGGGCATAATGCCCCTTCTTTCCACAAACATAGCAGGATCCTTTCTTATTGTTGCTATTTTTGAAGTTCCCATCCATCTTTTTTACTTGTAATGCAGGGTTAGTCTTTTTCGATCCGTTTTCCACAAAATTTACCTTAGAGTTCAGCATACTGGTCAAGGTCTTATCCCTACTGTCTCTAATTCGGGACTCTTCTTCAATACGAAGGTGTTGCTGTATTTGCTCCAAGGTAAATTCTTCAGCCTTGTGCAGAAGCTTCTTCCTGTAATCCTTTCAAGAGGGTGGAAGTTTGGCAATGATTGCTCCCACTTGAAAAGATTCAGGAAGGATGATGTTAAGGGATCGAATTTTATTGACTATCACCTGTAGTTCATGAACTTGGTACAGTATAGGTTTATGGTCGTTCATGGTGAAGTCAAAGTATTATGCAATAAGATACTTATTCGTACCTACTTTTTGCACATTGTATTTGAATTCCAGGGCCTTCCAGATTTCTTTTGGAGATGCAAGTTCCTTGTAGAAGTTGTAGAGCCAGTCTAATAAGGCATTCAGTATGTGTTCTCGGCACAGAAGTGAGTCATCTTCCCGTTTTGCTATTTCCTTCTTTAGTTTCTCAGAGTCTTTGTCAGTGGGTTCAGGAAGTGATTGCAGATTCGGATCCAACAGATAGTATAGCTTCAGTGTGGTTAGAAAGAAGATCATCTTGTCTTGCCATCGGCTGAAATTTGCTCCGTCAAACTGGTCTAGTCAAACAAGATCTTGGTTCATCATTTTGATCGAAGTCATGCTTGCTTCCGCCTCCATTGCAGAATAACGTTCTAAAATTGTTGGGGAAGATGGGGTCACTGTAACTTTGGAGGAGAAGCTTTGAGGCGCGTCTGAAGACACTGTCTTTAGAACGTTATTTGCCCCCACTCAGTTTTACTGAGTTTGCTATTGGGTTATAGGCAAATTCGTTCCCAGGATACAATAGAGCCTTGGGCGAGAATCTGCAACCAGCAAAGTTGAAAAGTCTCCAAAGAAACCTTCTGTGAGACTGTAGCAGACCGGATTGAGAGAGAGAGAGATAGTGAATTTTGAAATTGTGTTTTTGGAGTCTGATTCATGCTCCTTAAATAACTTGTGAAGACGTATGAGGAAAAGGTAGGTGTTGGTTTAGAGAAGGCACCTTGAACAGTCACAATTTCAACCATTGTGACTGTTTAAAAAGTTGTTAACAGTTGGTGACTGTTAACTTTGAATTGTGCCTCTTGATCACACCCGATCGAATCGTGACCGTTGATCTCATTAATGGTGATCAACGGTCATCAACGTACCAAAACCATAGCCGCCCATCGCAAGCCACGCGGGTGTGAGCAAAGTGCGTCTCTAAAGAACCTCATTGCGCCACAAACACGCGCGCACGTGTTGCGCGGTATCGAATCCCCATACTCTCCTCTACTAATTCTAAGGAGTGTAAATCAGCTCCTATTGAAATATTGAAAACAAAACTTATAATTTTCCAATGTGAGACAAGTTCAAAATTGGGTTTTTATAAGAGAAAAACCGATTTTTTCAAACAAGTGTACATGTGCAATTTCTCATGTAATTGACCAATCAAACCCATTGGATTTAATATCTTATGAGATTAAAATCCAACAGGTGGAAACCAAGAACTTTTCCTGTTGAGAGAATTTATGGGTTAGACACATTCACAGCACGTTCACCAATTTGCTTTTATTTTTACTCAAAGGCAATTACTAATTTGCCCACTCTCATGATAACGGCTGAATTTCAAGTCTCAACCGGATTCGTCAAATCAGTAGCTTACGTGACAAAGTCAAACCATCCGAGAATACAGTGAAAGAAGCGTGGAAGCTGACATAGGCACATCAGCTTGTAGATGACACATTTAGAAGGGTGACCGCCGGCAGTCAAAGTTGAACAAAACTAGAGGATGACCTGAAGTTTTAATACTAAAATTTGAGCCAAGTCTGCACTGTGACTTGTGAGAATCTGAGGACATCACCACAGTATGGCCCAGTTGGCTTCTTTGCGTTTATTTAATTACAATAACACCTGAAATTATAGTTGTTAGCAACAGAAAATATTATCAATTTAATTAGGACTTTTATCAGGGTTTATTTTTGTTTTAGGTGACATGGTGCCATCAATTGTGTCACTCAGATCCCCGACCCGATATACCCGATCTGATTAGTATGGATCCATGGATTGGTACCCAAACTCAAACGATATGTTGCCCATTTTTACGAGACACACGGAACAGAA